>NC_083629.1:14952094-17919594 GCF_963584025.1 Labrus mixtus
GATCGACTTTCAGGTTTTAAAAAATGCATGACCAGGTCCTTATTGAATATCTTCATCCCTAGCTGGGGCTGAAGATGTATCCACCTTCACTGGAAACCTTGTAGATCAATTATTAAAACAAATATAAAGAATTGTCAGTATTACAGCAGATCTACCAACACAGGAATTAAGATGGATATGGAAGGTATCTCTGAAGGCACAGGTGAAAGTGATAAATAATATCAAGGAGTAAAATACCCTCACAACTACACACCAGTATCTACAATTCAATTCTACAATTCTACAATTCACTTAGCAGACGCTTTTATCCAAAGAGACGTACATCAGAGAGTAAGTACAACACAAGCAAGGATCTAGAAAAAAAGGGAACAATGTCAGTAAGAGCAAACGATCAGCTTTGAGTCCGATTGGACACACAGGTGCTGACAGGCATTGCACAGAGGCAAAGCACAACATTGACGGCAGTCAGTATAGAAACCATCTTATAAGTCATCGTTATCAAACAAAAACCATCGTCACAACCATCATCATCATCATCATCAATAATATGGAGACCATCATCATTAAGTTAGTAGGTATTCATGAAAGAGCTGGGTCTTTAGCTTTTTCTTAAAGGTGCAGAGGGACTCTGCAGATCAAATGGAGTTTGGAAGTTCATTCCACCACCGGGGGGCAACAGAGGAGAAGAGTCTAGTCAGAGACTTAGGACCCTGTTGTGAAGGTTGGATCAGACGCCTTTCATTGGCAGAGCGTAGTGGGCGGGAGGGAGTGGAGACCTGGATGAGAGAGTTAAAGTAAGGAGGAGTCGTTTTTGTCGCTGTTTTGTAAGCGAGCAGCAGAGTTTTAAATTTGATGCGAGCAGTAACTGGTATCTATTGAATAACCAATGGTGAATTTAAATTATTGATTTTCAAATGACTTAATTATTTTAATGTAGGAGCCCAGTTTAAGTTTATTTTATGCGGCTTGTTTATTTCTGCATTTTATTTGTTAATCAGAGAGTATACATTAGTGTGCTGAGAGTACATGGGAGAAAGACAGGTCACAGCCCATAGCGTCATTGACCGCAGGCTCAGCAGTCATGTTAATGATAGGTATTACATGTTTTTTTGTTAATTCAAGCCAGTACATATACTTTTTGGTTTCAATTATTTGCAATAAAACTACCAGCAACATTCCTTTTTTTGTATAAAGTCTGCGTGTTTGATGAACTGTTCCCGTTCTTTTCAAAGTGGAAAATACAAACAGCAAACTGCTGTCCCCTGTTGATTTTGTCTACAGTCCGTCGTAAACCAAAAGCAGCCATTCTTTGCCTCATTCCTTTCTTTATTCCAGCATCCCAAACAGAGGCAAACAGCTCAGTGTGTGGCACTTTAAGTTGCACATGACAGTGGCAGCCCAAAAACATCTGCTAAAAAGGAGAAAGCAGTAGAGGCATATAATCGATCAAAATGTCAAAGATATGTGGTGTAAAGAAAATAATATTAATATTTAGACATATCATATTTCAACATTTGGAAATACCTTCTCCCTCCCTGTCACACAGACACACACTAACAGGGCTGTGTACCAACTACCACAGTTATCCTAATTGACTGGGCAGGGGGGTCCAGAGCGCGAGCTTCTGCCAAATACATGTAGACTCAGAGGCATGTTAACATCAGCAGAGTCCCCACCAACAGCCCCAAAAGACTCAAAACACACAAAAAGCCCAGGTACACTTGGCAACATCAGGAAGAAAATTTCTGTACTGAAGAAGAGGATAACGTGAAGACTGAATTAAAGGGATACTTCACCCACTTGCATTAAGCTTTGTATCATTAGAAACCTGGTAGTATTTTTGAATGGTCGTGCATCCTGCCCTCATTTTACCATGAGATGGGAAATCTTTGTATTTTTAAGTCTAAAAAAGGAGCTTCCAGTGATGCAAAATGACGATTTTTGTGTCACTGGAAGCTGTTGCGGTTAGCGGGGTGAAACTACAACGTTAGTTCCTCATATTTTCAACCACTGAAGCTACAGACCAATCACAGATCAGTGGGTGGGAACTCACTCCCAGAATCGAAACTTAACGTCCGCCATATTGCTTGGAAGTTATCTTAACAGGCTCTATGGAGAAAGCTGATAATGGCGAAAAAATATAAATATAGCAGCGAGACGGCTGCTGCTGACAGGCCGTTCTCGTGTTTCGGCTGCTGCGGCCGCCGCTGGCTGCCACTGGGCGCCGGAGCCACCGGCCGCTGGGGCCACCGCGACACAAGACCGGCCTGTCGGTAGCAACCGTCTCGTGGCTATATTGCTGACCGCCACTGCCAGCTCAGCAGCCGAGACATAAGGCCTGCCTGTCGGCGGCGGTGAGGACAAGGAGCCTGGGCCGGCTCAAGCTGGGGCGGACTGGTAGTGTCACTGCTTGCCTATGGACACAGATATAGAGTCTGTTTTCTGCCAAGAATTTCCAAGATGACTAATAAAGTATTTCTGATTCTGAAAAATAGGACCTTAGTGGGAGTGGCCTGCGGTGCTGTGCATTCTGGGATTTGGTGTCTTTCATCCACATGAGCCAAAAAGACACTTTCTGCCTTTTCTCAGCCAAGAAGGCACCAACTTCAAAATGTATTTCACATTTCTACTACATATATGACCCAATGTCAATACAGATTCATGTTTCAACGGGTGAAGTATCCCTTTAATGTGAGCGTATGCAAACATTTAAATACGGCAACTAGACTCATGTTAGAATGATGTAATGCATCCAGCCACAAAAAAAATCCAGGTTAACTTGAATGTGCCCCCACCTCCAGGCCGCAGTAACTTCAATTAGTCCTCTGAGAACCCCGGCGTCCTGGATTCACTGATAAAACTGAGCCGGAGAGAGAATTCCATCTCCAATCCTCCCTTCCAGGCAATTTTAAGCCAAAATCTAGACTGACGATTAAGTGGGATTATGTGCTCTACAGCAAGGTTTTTAGCGACATCCATGTCCTGTGCGAGGGTGTGAGCGAGTGTAGGACCATGCATGTGTGAACGTGTGTGAAAGAGGGAGAGAGAGTGGGGGGGGGGGGGGCATTGAGAGAAAGAGAGAGCAGAGGAGAGCGAGCTTTTGTTCCAACTGAGCCCCTAATTAGCCAGGCTAATTGAGCTGTTAATTGATCTGTTGTCTTAATTAAACATCTCCTGACGCTTCTTTGCTCCTTGTAGTTGGGAATCTGAGGGATCAGTGTGTGCGTGTGTGTTTGTTTATGTTTGTGTGTGTGTGTGTGTGTGTGTGTGTGTGTGTGTGTGCAGGAGCGAGGAAAACAGAGGTAGCTAGTCCAAGTAGATGATGATAATCTGAGTGGGCTGATGACTCCATTAGACACTTTGGCTTGCTTTAGTTTGGGGCTTAAGCCATCATTATAGATCTGTTCGGGGTAATCGTGGCACTGAAATGCATTTAAAGTGGAATCTGATTACTTTAATCTGTGCAAGATGTACTCTGATAAAGCTGCCAATTTCAACAAAATCTGTTGAGTGACAGGCAGCGACTTTTATCACATACCCAACCAAAATCTGATCCTTTGGTGTAAAAAAAAAAAAAAAAAAAAACAGACCCACTGTTTTCTTTGTATTATGTTAGCACTGAATTTGAACTCACCTTTATCATTTCCATCTGGAAGCAGGTAAGACAGAGTAAAAGAGAAAGTTCCACTGCATCAAATTCAAGCAGCGATGGAATTACATCACACGTCACACCATCTTGATAGAGAAACCAAGCTCAGGAAGCACAGTGGAAAAGACGTGTTCAATGAACCGCTGTCACTTTCATTTAATTTCTTTCAAGCTCTGATTGCTCCTGAAATTAAGGAAAGTTTATGCAAAACTGCAATAAAAAAGGAGTTACAGTTAGTGAGTGGAAAGTCACCTGGGTGTGTAGCCTTTCCCAACACACTTTTCTACTTATATCAGTGAATCATGTTGTATGATCAACAGTTATTATTTATGACTGACTAAATATTGTCTCTGTTGAAGAGGTCCCAATGCTGCTAATAACTACTACTAAATCAGAGTAATTCTGAATGTCTTCGATGTCTCAGATTACACGCTGCTTTCAGTTTATCACACAATTTACCACTGGAAGTTTCAACTTTGATTGAAGCGCTAGAAGCCCTAATCCCCTCTACGTCTCTTTACACTTTGTGTTTTGAGAACTTAGTTTGGCAGCCATTGCATCCCTCAGCGCACACACCTATTTTGTAATATCTTGAATGTACTTTGTGTGCTGTATGTGTATTGTGTAGTCTTTATGATCCAAGGGGAGGATGCAAAGCAGAGATGCTAACTTTATCATCAGCTCGGAGGGGCGGTGGCAGATGGCGCTTCAGGGCGCTTGCGACACCGGTGTTTCCAAGCCGACTGGGGAGCACATGAAAGGCAGGCTCTGTAGCCGCACGGCCAGCGGGTGTCAACCAGGATGTGATGAAGTAAGACCAGTGGCATGTGGAAAGGAAAGAAGGAGGGAGAAAGGAGAAGGAGATGGGCATCGTGAAAATCTCATATATAGGCTCGGAGAATGATTAATTGAGTGTGGTAATGGTTAACCAGCGTGGAGTGATTTTTGTCTTCCTGGGAATGTCGCACAGATTAACTCAAGCGCTTGACTGAGCTGACCCTTGTGCTCTGCGGGAGGAAGACAAACTTGGGTGGAGATAGTGTGTGAAACAAAAAAACAACCTCACATTCATTTTGGATGTATTGAGAAAGGCTTTTAAAAAGCTTTCTGCATTTCTCTCAGACCACAAATAAAGCTCCAAGCTCTTTCTGCTCAATACTTTATCAAATAAGATAAAACTACTGTAAAAAAGAATACAAATGTAAAAGTGATTTTTAGCCTTTATACTTTCTTGATAACAAATATCAAGTCTCAAATACTTGTAGGAACCAAAAAGCTACACGTCATTTACTTGTGCTAGCAACATTTTCTGTTTTAATCAATGTGCCTTTGCCGGGGCTTTCAATAATCAAACAAGCCAAGCACACCACGGCAGATGTCACATCCATACTCTGTGGACTATTAAAGAGGTTACCATGGCAGCACAGGGTGGTCAGACACCGACAAATCTATTATAGCTGCAACCACTGTATGCCGTGCTGAAGACACTTTGTGAATTCAGATGTGTGAACGTTGTGCACAGAATAGAAACTCCATGCAGTCTGCAAAAACAATAAATGCCAACTTATTTTTCATGTATAAGTGCTGTCTGTAATCATGGATCCAACACTCTGCCTAACAAGTAAACACGTATTTAAGCCCTTATCTTAAGGCCACAAACTTATGTCCCTCCTTTGAGGCTGCTTGTGAGTGTTTTTAGGAGCTAACTTTTAACTCTGTGCTAACCTCTAACATTGTGTTTACAAGCTACAAGCTGCTTAACGCACAGAAGTTTTACCCCGCACTGCAATGCTCCACAAACATAATTTCCACTGACTGCATTTCAATCTTAATGGATCTTTGTCAGGTAATAAAAAATGATCTAGGCTGTATGATTTAGAACTTCCCTCTGTGCCGTGCCCAACGATATCAGAGTGTACGAGCCTATAGGATCTACAATCGGAGAGAGAAGTGCAATATATCACCTTCCACATCAGCACAGGGGAAAACTGCATGGCAGCCTGCTGGTGCAATGTTGCACGTCTGCAGACGGAACTGTTACCGTTTCTGCACCGCACTGTTTATGATGAATATGACCACAACTGTAACTCACTGCCTTCTGGTTTTCATCAAAGGTGTTTAAGATAGCAAAATGTCTAAGTGTCAGCAATATTTAGTACTTGTCGGGTTATGGACAGTTATGTCTAAGCTAATAATTCACTTTGCTGTACTGTGTGAAAAACAGCCACAATCCCGGTGTTATAGCTTGATATCAGCTGTCCTATCATGTTAAGGCAGGAGAGTTCACACTCAGGCATTCTTCACACTTAATGTAAACAGATTAGCTTGGCACAGGATTCAAGTGTGCTCCTCTGGAACACATTATGTATGTCAAAAAAAATAAACTTTCTAAAAGGTTGTCCAGGTTTTTCTTTTCTGTGGGGAGTGTGGATGTAGGAAAGAAGAAAAAAACAAAGATTAGATAAGAAAGAAACAGAGGAGGCGTTAATGGGATACTGATTGATCAATACATTAAGGTGGGAGGTCACTGGAAGTTCAAGCTCGCCCACAAGAAAATCGTGTGTCACTCCAAGCAAGCAAATTAGGATCACATCAAATTCTAGAAAGGCGGTAGAAGCAGATTAGGTTCAGGGTAAAGCTGTGTGTAGCTGTGTAGTTGGGTGTGTATTCAACCATAGGTTTTGCGTCCGGTGCCAGCCCATTAGTGATGGACTCAATCCATGCTGGACCACATGGCCGGCTGTAACCGGTGAGTGGGTGGGAGGAGGTGGAGTAAACAGGAAGTCATTATTAGACTTCCTGCAGCTGCCTTACACCTACTGACCACATGGACTGAGTGGAAGAAATTCACTAATAAACTCAATATTAACAAGTGTTCCTCTCTACAAGCAAACGCACATACACATGCTTTTTAACAACCAGCCTAAATACATTTTTTTAAGGGGATCTAGTTATCAAAAAGAGGAAATATCCAAAAGTGTCTCCGTTTGCTCTAATGTGCCATTTTAATAAGAATGGGAAAGTCCGTGACAGAAGGACAAACGTCCAAAATGTGTGCACATATGTGGGTGGAGTGTGTGTGTGTGTGTGTGTGTGTGTGTGTGTGTGTGTGTGTGTGTGTGTGTGTGTGTGTGTGTGTGTGTCTGTGTGTACATGCGTTCATGGCGATCTGCCTGTGTGCGTCTCCTTGTGATTGAGTCAGGGTGCAGTTCTGTTTGAGGGAAACTTTGACAGTCTGGCGTCTTTGTTCTGAAGTTCAGACAGGGAAGCAGATGGCTCTTCTCAGTGTGACTTAGCGCACTAGCTAGCTGCGGCGTGCGACTTCCCTGCTTCTGGTGGTGCCACTGATATCGCTGTAAAGAAGACAAGAACCAAGCTATAGACTGAGCCCATTATTCAGAAACAACTACCCAGTTATTCTCACCAATGTGCAAGCAGAAGGTTTAAAATCATCTCTTCTCTGCTACTTCAGATACTTTTAAGTTACCAGTTGGTATGTTAAACAGCGGTCATAGCGTTACATGTATTGTGTTCAGCTGTAACTTTGTAATATAGTGTGTTAAAATAATAGTTTTTTTCTCAGGGGAAAAAAAGGGATATTACTAATCTGTTAAATAGCATCTCGAAAACAGAAGAATAATGTCCGTTGACAGGAAAACCACAATGGTAAATTAATTAATTAAACTGCGGTGAGCTCCAAGTAAAATGGAACAAGTGATATTTCAGCCACAGCCAAATGAAACACTGTTGTCACTGGAAAGAGTTACTCTATTAAAGAACCATTGGTATGTTCAAGGCTTTATTAAACAATAAACATTTCCAATGCCAGATTTATAGGGTGACATTCATTGGCTTGTCACCGACTGAACACGACACAATCAAAGGCAAATTTAACGAACCAGAGATTTCACCTGGTCGTAAAAAGCCTTCTATTTAAAACAAAGCCTGCTTGAGGTTGATGACTGTAACTCCTGTTAGCCGCATGACTCTGATCAGCTGATTAAGCCCTACCTGCAGAGACATTGTTCCCCAATTAAGACCATCAGCTCACAAGACCAGACCTCAAATTCCACTCCTAATTTGAAAAAAAAAAAAAAAAAAAAAAAACTTTATCTACAGTGGCAATATTCTCCCTCTTTAACACGCTCTCTGTCTCCCCCCCGTTCACAAGACGGTTGGTCTTTAATGTATTTCAGAGAACATCTGCTAACTATCACTGAACCTCGTGGGATTTCCATTTAGCCCAGTTAATTACTCTATCAAGCCAGGTTCATTATCATATTCCTCCTCTTAAAAAATGCAACCGACACTGTGCCACTGTGTGTGTTTGTGTGTGTGTGTATAGGTGTACCCAGCCATGCTAACACGCTGCTGTAAGTGCATGGGCTCTCTCTTAAACACATTCCTAATTGCAAGTGGTTCAGCTATAATACACGTGGTAATGAAGCGGAGCCGTCTATAGGAGCCGGCCCGAGAAGTCGCGTAGGGGATGTGTTAGTTTGCGTCTCCGGGGAGGACAGTGATCGCGTATTAATCTTGATGAACAACAGCCCTGTGACTTCTGCTTGTCTGTAACGTTCCCCACAGAGGTTAGTCCAGGTGACTGATGGTACCGCCTCTCCGTCTCAGAGGAGTAGTATGTGAAGAGGTTCATTTGAAACTCCGACACCCACTGTTTGAAAAATGTGACACTTGATCTTAAAAATTGTTGTTGGCTTGCTGATTTCATTCATTCATTTTTCTCAATGATTCATGTTCTCCAAAAGCTTTTACCCTAAAAAAAAAAAGTTTTTCAACAAAGTACAAAGCCAGCCGGGTGTGTAGTTTAACGAATGAGAAGACATTACTCACCCAGAAGGTCAAACTTCTCCTTCTGGGATCAGCAGACAATCACACACCAAAAAAAACAAAAATATTAACACATCAACAAAAATTGTCTTTCCCAATATGGATACCGAGGATTTTAAAAGGACGCCCTTTATAATGAGTTTACTGTCATATCATTTATGAAGTGCTTTCAAGTGAGTGACTATTGTTTTCTTCTTCTAGAGGTCACTGGATTGAAAGCATCGCCAGCTGTTCCGCTACACAACCATCAAAGAAAAACAATCATAGATCCATCTTAGAAACTGTATTGGGCTGGAGGTTTGGCAGGATCCATGGAGCTGTCTGGATGTAAAAAAAGGTTACTGGCTCAAAGACTTGTTTTGAGATATAGCTAACTTCAAATGCCTTAACAAATCATAGGCTGTATGTAAAACATTAAGTGCAAGAAGTAATTGCATCTGCTAGTTTCTTGACCAATTGTTCTTAGCCTTATCTTTTTTATTGTGAAGCCCAAAGTGACCATTTGGAAATAAGGGCGAAGCTAAAGAGGAGCAAGGGATTAGCTAATGCTAAATTATCAGTTTATAATAGTTATTGGGATGCTAATAACAGCAAAATTTACTTTATGAATTATGAACTACTTCTTGGAGTGTCTTAAGTAGAAGTTATGCTGAAAAAGGTATTCATAGGGTGCTGGTGGCGCAGTGGTGGAGGCTGTAGTCTTCCAAGCAGATAGCCCAGGTTCAAATCCCGCCTGTGGTTCCTTTCCCGCATGTCATTCCCCAATCAATCCCCCCCCCCCCCCCCCCCAAAAAAAAAGTTATTCATCAGATAGTCAACATGGAGGCCATGTGTCAATCACCAGGTGTTCATGCTTCAAAGCATACCCTACTTATCGTCCATTTTACTAATAATAGAACGATCATTGACAAAATGAATATCAAGCTACATTTGAAGATACTTTAGTAAACTGGTGAGACTACAAACCTATTTGTAATATGTTTACTTCAATAAAAAAAATCAACTGAAAAGACTTCTACTTCTATGCAATCAGACTTTTTGCAACCAGGTGAGTCAGCTCTGCTGGCTGTTAGAATGACTGCAGGTTTAAGGGACTTCACTTGTCAGACACGGTGGTGGGGCAGTACAAGTAAAATCTCAGACATTTTTAGAGCACAACCAATTCTTGTATTTTAACTGATTTTATGCTATATCATTACCAGCTATCATCCTTAACCATATCTTCTAAATTATATTTAAAATAAAAATCCATCTATAACACAGCTCTAAATGTAGGCTGCATTAAGTTCTTTAACACAGTCTTTAGATACCACAAAACAAAGAAAAAAAAGAAAAAAGTATTCAAATAGATTCTAGTGATAGCCTGTGTAGACCAGGAAAAAAATAGTCATTGTAATGAAGTGATGATAACTTCTGATATTTTTCAGGTGGCTCATTCCACAGCTAACAAAAGGCATCTACTGAGGACAGATTAATGTTGTGTATTATTCTGCTTTTCTGGGACCACGTGACTGCATCAATGTTTTCCTTTTATACTAAGCAATGTGACAGATTTTTAAAACGCCTTCTTGGAAGGCTCTGCATTTGATATAAATTGCAAACAGTTTTAACAGCATTATATTAACTATCAATCAATCCTCTGATAATTGCCTTTTCCATCCTGATTGTGAAATCAGCACCGCACTGAGAAGCTCTACAGTACATACGGATTGGCTTCCTGTATGTGCGGGTCTATATGGCAGTGGGTGTTCACTGAGTGCAGAGCAGTGAAATCTACCCTTTGATGAGATTAGCTGAGTGGTGTACTTGAAATAACCTTTCATGCGCTGCCATTATTGTATTAATCTATTCTAAAACAATTTGGTTGAATTAATTAGGCCCTACATATTTCAGCAATGCTCACAGGCTGCCTGGAAACAGATGGCTCTGAGGGCGAGCCACTCTCCAACGAACGTGTACGGCCGAGGAGCGAACGAGGCTAGAGAAGAGGAACAAGAGTGATGAGGGAGATGGGAGAAGAGGAAGAAAATGGTGGCGTGAAAGGAAGGAAGAATGAAAGTAAGAAAAAGATGTGTCATCAACACCTCTGTATTGTGTACCTGACAGACTGAGGAGAGAAAATGAGTCGAGCAAAGAGAGAAAGTTGATGTGGGTGTCAGGTCCTAATGCCTGTCAGTTCTCCTGCAGCTGACAGGAGATTGGTAGCTTAACAACAGTTGGGCGAAGAAGGCTATTATCTCAATCCTACAGTGTTCTGGATGGGTTCAACCTTGAACAGCTTGTAGATGATGAGCCTATCCATATGGTGTTTAAATCGCTCAGCGTTTCCTAAGCCATTAACCTTCAGGACACCTTGCACTCGTCCTCTGCTTTGACTGACAGCTCTGTGTAGAGTTTTATAAATCATCCCCCATATCGAGTAATATTTCAAACATGTATAATGCAGTAAACCCACCGATTTATCAGTGATTCCAAAACTTTATTTTATTTGCAAAGGAAGACAAGACCGGTCTGATCCTTAAGAGCCCTTGTATGTGTCTGCGGTAGTTGGACTTGTTCGTGTGTTTTTGTTTCCAAGTTATTTTGCTTTGTCTTTTAATTCTATCTTTTTGTTGAGTCATTGTTTTTCTTGTTTCTTTCTTTTGTTTTTCTTTGTTTATCTTCTCTTCTTTTTTGCATTCATCAGAAATTATTTTGAGTCCACATTACTTTAATCATCAGGGGCCCCCCACAGATATCTGAACCGCAGATTGGAAACCAGTTATTTTGTAGTTCTTCCTGGTTTTGATGTCCCCACGCTGACTCACAGCTGATTTTAACTCTTGAAGAAGTGCAGCAAAGTGGTGAGGACAGTCAGAATGTTTTTACAGACTGCGGCATGGAGATTTAAGAGCAGAGTGCTGAAGTGCCGAGGCGTTTACAAGCTGCCGCCACATCATGGCAGACTAGTTAATGGGCGGCCGAGAAGAGGTGGATCATAATGCACTATGTGGCCCGAGTCCAGCTGAGACTTGACTTTTTAAATAGGATTCTCAACCTTGCAGATGAGGATGCCATCAGAGAGGAAGGACAACAAAAGAAGAGAAAGTGAGAGCAAAGAGGGAGGGAGGGAGTTATGGGAGGGCGGAGGGACAGTGAGAAAGATGATACAGACATGTGGGGTTAGCTAATGTTGCCACTGAGTGTTTAGCTCAATCCAAGTCCACATCAGCTCTTATTTCAGGGCTTGAGTAATGGACATGAAACCTCTGGCACTGTCTCCTGAGCCAGGGATTAAAGTTTTCTAACTCCTGACTTGGCAGGAGAAGCAGCATATAATACCTTTTACCTGAAGGGGGGAGGGGTGGGGGGGGCAGTGATGTGAGTGATGTCATAGGAAGAGCTTAGATATACAGAAAACAAAACACAAAGGGTGTGATATGCCGCTGTCAATCAATTGATTTTTATATTTCTTTGACACGGACTGATGTGCTACAGGTTCTAATCTCACCCTAACTGTCCGGTCTTTCCTCACAGGCTGCAGCCCATGCCAGTGTCTCCTCTCTGCCTGCATCACTACCGTTTAAACTAACATGGACATCTTACTGCCTGACACCAGTCACCCAGAGCGATCCCCAGTGCCTGCTTTTATTACCTTGTTGACACCAGCTGCTAGTTTTAAGCACTTTTAAATGCTGAGTCTGAGTGGGGCTCAAATCGCAGAATTAATGCCGTTATTCCTGCCCAGCTTTCTTTTTGGCAGTGCTTTTAAGCCCCAGACTTAACAACAAGCCTGGGTTTTATGCATTCAGACAGCTGGTGGGAATAAGGCATTTGCCAGTGGTATAAAACGCTGTGTGTGTGTGTGTGTGTGTGTGTGTGTGTGTGTGTGTGTGTGTGTGTGTGTGTGTGTGTGTGTGTGTGTGGTTATAAATGTGGTCGGCGTGTGCCTTCGTGTGTGGGAGGGCATCTGAATATTAAAGAACTGTCTTTTAAAAAGTTGCTTGTCCCTGGTCCAAATATTAAAATTGCACATTTGTCACATTGGTCAGCTTTTGTAAACAAGGATTTATCCCTCATGCTCAGTATTTGGCATTAATAAAGGTGATTAAAATGCGGTGGAAATGTGACATACTGGAAACCAAATGTTGCAGATTCTTCCTTCCTCTTCACCAGTTTGACACTCAACTTCCACTCTCTGCACGCTGGCACGCTTCATTACTACTACGCCTGTGTGAAGTCACTTGCCTCCTCTCGCACACAAACACACACACACTAATGAAAGTGCGCATTCCCCTGTGTGCCCCCCCCCCCCCCCCCCTCCAAACGCACACACTTTCCCTCACTTCACACACACAAACTAAGCAATGCTATCTAGCAGCTGTAGCTCTCCTTATGTGCAGAGAGTGTTGATCCCAGTTCTTCTCTCACACACAGTGAACATATGTCAGTCAGAAACAAGGCACACTCTGTATTCCTTCTAAATAAAAAGTTTGCTTCTCTTTTCATGCAGCACTTCTAAAGTCTCCTCAGACTCATGTAGAAAGACCCTGAGTGATACTTGGAGGTGACCTTGTGTGTGTGTGTGTGTGTGTGTGTGTGCGTGTGTGTGTGTGTGTATGCGCGTGCCTGCATGTGTTCAAATGTGTAAGCTTGCATGTGCATGCGATTACAAAGGGAGGATCTAAGAAGCCTTAGGTAAAACAAATACAGACTCTGATAGATGCCAGCAGCACCTGTCTGATTTACATTTCCTAATTGCAAATGAATTACCAAAGAAACATTTCACCAGCATCGACAGGCAACACGACACAGAGCCGGGTTCTACCTGAAGGAGAAAGTGTTTTTCGCAGAAATATTTATAGGAGGCTTAGAAAAGTTGCACAATAAGCCGGCAGTACCCTGAAGTCTGTTTGAATGTATGTGGGAATGCAAATGTGTGTCTACATACATCAGTAACTGTAGAATTTATGCACAAGCTTTGATGGACAAACAAACCTATCTGCAAAAGAGTGACATTATATACTATTTTAGACAAGATATGCATGACACGGGGTGCCGGTAACCTACGGTTAACCTCACTCTGGAACAGCAGAAAGGTATTCAAGCTGCAGTCTTGAAGTGGCCCGCAGCCTGTGTTTCACTCCAACCCTCAGTGCTCTGTTGCATCTCTCACCCCAGTTCTCACTTAATCTATTGCCCTCTCTCTACAATAAAGGCATAATAAATGATCTTAGTGTCAAATAGGGTACAATAGACTAAGATACCATACAATAACATATTACACACTATAGTGTTCCTGTAGTGAAATATGTCTCTTGCATCCAAGCTGTCCAACTTACAACAATAAGTGATTGTCATGTCTATTGTAAATGCATTTTTGACTGATTAAAAAAAAAAAATCCTAAATCATATTAAAAAGAAAATTGAGAAAAACAATGGTGGGAATGCATGCAGTGCAAAGGCCCACCCATCATCTTGAGATATAGTCCTGAGGGTCCAAAACTGGTCAGACGGGTTCAGCCGACATTCAAGCAATCGCACACCCTGGCTTTAGGACAAGAACTGCAAACAACACCTACACCTGTACCAATGATGTCATTCTCTTAAGAATATCTCATACCCACCTGCAGACACACACCTTCTTCTAAACCTTCGTCTTCTTCACCCTTCCCTGACCTCTCTGTAACTGAACACTTCCTGTTCCCGATATTCACCACTAATTGTTTGAATAAACCACATTAACCCAAAGTGTTACACTTTTTTTTGTCATTCTTATCTTTGAATGGAGGAGAGTTACGGGCTAAAGAATGAGCAGCAAATGACAACAACAGTGAGATAAAACATGACGGAGAGAGAGGAGCGAGGAATGCAGGTCAAAAGGTTCAGGTGACACAGGTGGATGTGGCTATTTGTTGTGTATGCACATGCACAGTAGCTACTGTACATGTGTGTTTGTGCGTAGGAGAATGTTCAAGTATTCACACAAGTGAAGAAAACAGAGGGATCCAAGCAGAACTTAAACCCGTGTTTACTCCTTTATCTAAACTGTTCTTATTTCTGTGATTAGAGGTGCGTTATGGTAGCGAGCCAGTCATCATTGATTTGGGAGCAGGGTGCTGTAGCCATCGAGCACAATGACACCACACACTATAATGCTTACACACATGCACAGACACACACACAACCCAAGCAGCGGGAAACAAGAGAGGAGCAGCTGCGAGTTGCACTCATCAGTTCAGATTGAGGGAGACGCAGGCAGGCTGGTAAACAGACACAGATGTACAGAGCTGAGCAGAACAGAGAGTGGGAGAAAGAGGAAGGTCACCCTTTCACAATGGGAAGGTAGCGACAAAGTCAACAACACTCGCTGCATGACTAAAGCCACTGTAAAAAAAAAAAAAAGACGAGAAGCTGGTCAAAGTGGAAAAAATTGCTATTACATTGGAGGAGTGCAAGTTTGTTTTTCAAAAATTTAAATTTCGTAGATCATAGGAAATCATTAAAACTATCCAATTAGTCTTCTCTACAATTGTACTTTTTCTGCAACATTGACCACAGCTCGACTCTGCGGGAAGCTTCAACATGTCAAATTATCATCATCCCAGACCATAACCAGCCCCTAATGAGCAATAACCAAATGATCTTCATTCACAAAGAGAGAACCTGCCAAGACCTTCTCATGTAACACACATAAGCACACGCACGCACACACGCACACACACACACACACACACAAATATATGCAGCTTTGTCAGCAACTGTTGCCTCCCCAGAGGGTGACACCCCACCTGGGAGCTCAATCCTGTCAATGCTCACTATCTCAGTTTCTCTTTCAGGAGAGTGTGTTCTCTCTGGTTACAGTCATTCCCAGAGTTTCTCCCCTCGCGCCCGGGGTCATAATTTACCCCACAGTCACAGATACTTGAGAGGGGAGCAGTAAGGTGGCGTAATGGGTCTTTAACATGATGAGGTCAAGCACACTTGGTAAAGAAAAAAATGTCCTCATAGGGATTAGGAGAGGAGGAGAAACACATTTTAACCTACCTGTCATCCCCTTTATTTTGGCATAGAAAGGACGTCTTTTTGTGGATAACTGAATGAACAGAAACAACAAGAGTTCAAGTCAGATGTTATTAACCTTACTTTTCCTAGAAGTGTATTTGTGTATTAATATAACGTGATTGTACCTTTACTGCAGGACAGACAGTGGGTTCATGGCCTGAAGGATTGTTTGTCGAGCAGCTGGTTGGTCCCACTTTGAGAGGATCTCCTGTGTCAGAATAAAGAACAGTATGTTAGAGGATTATTATGCGTATCTGAACTGTAATTCAAACCCCCTTTTGATTCTTCCTCTCACTCCCCGTAGTCTCCCCTCGGACTGAACATAAGAAGAAAACACATTCTTCTGTTTTCTTAGAAAGCAAGATGCTCTGGAGGGAACTCTATGAACTGCTTTCCCCTTCGTGTTTCTCTAAATCATTTTTTCTTCATCCAACTATGTGGTGTACTTTCATGCAACTTGATACTAAAATGTAAAACATGGCAGACTTTAAACCATTTTCTGAATGTCCAAATGACCTTATGTTTGCATTTAAAGCTTTAGCTCTTGCCCGTTTGTTTGCACTTTTTCCAGTTCTTAAAGAAACAAATTAGACTTTATCATGAGCCACCACAGTTACAAATACCAACAAACTGTTACAAAAGACTTCCAGAGACGCCTTAATGAGCTTAGCCTCCAGGCTGCAGTAATGTCTAACCAGTCTGAGGTAAACATTTACCTGCAGAACTGATCACACATAAATGACTGATCACCACCTGGAGCTAAACCATTCTCCAGTTCCTGACTTAACATGCTAATAAGTTGTCCAGGTGTGCTAGTGTGCGAGACACACACACAAGACGGGATGTTTGTAGCCCGCAGGAGGTAGAAGTGAAAGACCACCAACTGAACAACGGACCAGGTGGTGAAATCAAAGAGAAGACAAGTCGGTCCAGCAACTGTTATCCTCAAACAGCCAAACAAAAACTTCAGGGGGTTGAATCTGTATTCTGTGCAGCTGCTGGGAGAAACATCTGAGGCTCAGAGAGACATTGCAACCGAGCAGTAACACTATTTTTGTTTGATATGTTTAACTTTTATTAAATATTCTCCATATTGGAATAGATGCTCAAAACTGCAATCCTATAGTTTTAATCGCCAGATCAATTTGTTTTGGATTGGATGAGACCTCTGTGGAGACTTCAGCTCCCGGTTAAAACCCGTGAGAATGATGAACTTCAAAGAGACCTTCACCTTGACCTAAAAATATTCTGAGCTACAAGCTAGTTGCAGCTTGGCTTATAGCCCCTGCTAACATCAAGTGCCCACCAAAGAGAACTGGAAAAATGCTTATTTTCAATGATCAAAATCTACTCAGGTTGTTTACCTGTTTTAATATTTGTGTCTGACTCTTCTGGGGAAGAGGAGACCTCTGAGCAATGTTCGAATACCAGAAAAATACTCAAGGAAAAGGTACACAGTACACAATGAATTTCAGACAAAGATGATCAAGTTTACAGGTCGCCATGCCGTTGCTTGTTTGATGATACTGCTAAAGAAAAAGTAGATATTCGTTGAAATGCAGGTTGACTGATGGTTTTCTTGCTCTGAGGAACTTGAGTAGGAAGCCCTACTTAGTGCCCTTGTGCCTGAGTCACATTGCTTACTGCATTGGTACTGAAAAAAAGCCTATGATGAATATTATTCCAAGAAACTCTGAAACTAAACACGTTGCTTTGTGAAACACTGCTTCAATTTTTTCTGTTGTCAAGTATGAACAAGTTTACTTAAGTAAGCTGAAAGATTAAACATGACCTTCTTCACTCCCACTTTCACCTTGAAAGAGAAACAAGCGAAGAGACTTTGGTGCACCCACGACATATTCTCATTTAGCTGCTCCGCTGTTGTGGGATGTCATGGCTATTAATTCTATCTGAGCTTCATTAATCCACATTTTGCCATCAGGGCCCCTTGTCCTTTATCATCATTTCAGCCTTTGCCAGCGTGGCCTCTGGTGGCCAAATACAACCAGGGTCACAATGTGTTCCCTCAGCACTCTGGGAGCATATTCACGCATACACATACATACAAAACACAGATAATAAAACAGGTCATCCATCTCAATCACATTGTAATGGACCCATGTCATTCCAATCCTCTTGCCGGGGTGAAAATAAAAGTTTAAACTCACATTTGAATGCTATAGAGTATATATATCTTAGACAGAAGACACAACCGTTGCTTAGCTGTGACATCTGATTTGTGAAGAAAATGAAGGTCAATCAATAGCGGCCAGAGTGGGAGGTTTGACTGGAAACCTCTTTAGAAACTGTCAGGAAAATGAAACCACCACTGGCAATTGAGTGTTGTTTGAAAGAAGTGACGACTATCAAGACTGTCTGCGCAGCTTAGTCCAGGTGGGCAATCAGTTGGAAAGCGCTTATTGTTCCAGTAGATCTGAGCTGTTTGCCGTTATCTGAATACCAAATGGTTCCAATTTGCTGCGTGAGGAGGGGGGGGGGATGCCTCGACGGGGGCTATCACACACAATAGAAATTGGAGAGGGTAATCTGATGGAAATCTCTCAATGTTCCTCTCCCTGCTCACTAAAGGTTAGCCTGCTTAACAGCCTGTCTGCTGGCTGGTTGCTTGTTATTCATTCATTCAGAGACAGACAGACAGAAACACGAGGACAGAGGGTGAAAATTTTTTTTCTGCTTTATAAGGGGAAAATGAGAATTTGTTTATAAGATCTGATATTTTACAGTAGGGCTGGGAATCTTTGGGTGTCTCACGATTCGATTCGATTTTGATTCTTGGGGTCATGATTCGATTCAGAATCGATTCTCGATTCAAAACTATTCTGGATTTATTGATCCATGTATTCAAAGTCTATTTATGAATTTGTACATTAGTTTTTTAAACTTAAAACATTTAAATTGATTTTTGAAGTTATTAAACGATTTTAAAGCTTAGAAGAGAAGAATCTCAATTTTTACATAAATCAAACTTTTTTTCCCACCTCTATTTCACAGATTGTTCATTTTTTGACTCAAGTATATAAGCTGGCCCTTGACCTCTAGATACACTTACTAGAGATGTTGAGAGAGAGAGCTGACAATGACATGCAGGAAAGGAACCGAGGGTTGAAGTCCAAACGCATGTATGGAGGACGACAGCCTCCATACATGGATTGTACGACATAACCGCTAGGCTATCTAACGCCCCCAATTGTCTGACTGCATTTACAGCATTATGCCAGTGTGGTGGCAGCACTGTATCATAATCCAAAAATTAGAGTAATCTACCCAGATATCCAAACGCACGCCAGCAGAGGGATCATTCATGTAAGACAGCTGTGAAACGTTTGTGTCTGTTAAGATGGACTATAGTAGCTTTCCGTAGTGGATTTCATTAACTTCACCCAAAGATACACAGAGAGACAAAAGAATATATATTAAATAGAAAATTTGGATTTTGCGCCTTAACTAGTGTACACATGCAAACTCTCTCTTGTAAATAGAGTATGAAAGGATCCTGATAACTGCGTGTTTTTTTGTTTTCTACTTAAACAAAGATTGGAGTACAGACAACCACGATTTTGGCTCCGCATAAACTACTCAAAAGTGGTAGTATTCATGCTAGAAATGGCTAAAACAGGAACGTTTGTATGGACAGAAGATGGGATGGGGTTAATACTCCAAGGGACCTTAAACTACAAAGAGAGTTCATTTAAAGAAAATGTTGACTGGTAGTGAGCAGCACAAACTGAACTCAGGAGTCCACCATTGTTGTTGCAGTCCACCTACTCACGCATGACTGTTGACTTAATGCGTTTGTTGCCAAGAGCCTGCTAACACAAAGCTATGGTCTTTAACTGCAATGCGCATTCGCGTAATTCCGTTTTTGAACAGAGCGGCATTTTACTGGTTAACACGGGGCCAGAGATGGTGCCGTTTCCAAAAGTTTACAACCTTGGACCCATTGTCAAAACCTTCCGTTTTCAGGCACCCAAAATGCAAAAAAGGTTGCCTTTTTTTAGATGTAATCGTCATGTAAACATGGCCTTAAAGAGGTACCACCTCAGCCTAATTTTCAGCAAGTAAAAACCCATACTGATATCAGTATAAGAACAACTCTTACACAAACAAGTCATTCCACCACACTCTCCATTCATACAAAAGCCATTTCATCTCTGTAATGCAGAAAGCATATAAAGAATGAAGGCAGTGGATAAGGGGGGTTTGTCTGTGAGCATCACAGGACTGTAAGCACAAAGAATAACCATCGCAGAGCACAGCCAAAAGCCCTTAGCATTGTGACGGAGCAGATGTTAAGAGTAATGACAGTGGAGATTACCCAATAATTGTAGCAGTGTAAATCATTTCAGAGAGGGGGGAGAAAGAAGGGGGAGAGATGGGAGAAGAGGACGAGGGATGGAACAAAGGGGGATGAGGCAGAGAACACTTGATTGTTTTGGATCTAAATGTAAAAGGGGACAGTTTGTATGCTATATTTTCCTAAATGTTTATAGGCAGACAGCTCATCTGTAGTTGCATAAAAGAGGGTGGAAGCTTCCAGAAATGAATCCCTGCCACGTTTTTTTGTGATGATGGTGGTGGAGGGGGATAATGGCGATTATGACAATGTGGCTGCTAGTGTTATTGTCTGTGTTTGGGAGCTAATCGCTGCGATGCAAGCTGCCGCCTGAGGCCAAGGATAGAGGATAGAGGGGGCCCCCTCCATCTAAGAGTGCAATGACACATTTTTCCCCAACATCCGGTAACAGACATCGTCCTCCCCCGACCTCCAGCATCAGGCCCTCAGCAGCATTAAGAATCCTCCACCCACAGTTCACCAAAGACTGTCAGGGTTAATAGATCAGGGGCCCTGACACCTGCTCCAAACACGAGGGCCCTGTGTATGTGTGTATGTGTGTACCTCTCACTTTCTTTGTTGTCGCATTGATTGTGTAATAAACTTTATTCAGTTAACCGTGAATTATTGTTAATTGAACTAAAAAGTAATTTTCTTAATTGAAACAGAGGGGGGAGGGGCGGACCAGATTAACGATGTAAAGGAGCCTTTTGCTCTCCCTCTCTCCCACTCTCCTAACTCCTACTCCTCCGACATCTTGAGACTTTTATCTCGTCTAATTCTTTTCCCCATTACAGTTCCCATCAGAATTTTTCCACCCCGGCTTATGCAGTTAAAACAAAACTGTAATCTACTTACCCTCTCACCCCCTCTCTTCAAAAAAAAATGTGACAAAGTTATGCTGGAACATTTCTGAAGAACAGTACTGCCTGTCTGCCGCTGAAATATTTGTTTGCCAAAAGACTGAAGCTTTATTCACAAGTATACTCACAGGCAGTGTTGGGCATGTCCACTGTCCTATTGTAACACCTTGGTTTGCACAATATGCAATCGTGGACCTTTAGCGCTAATGCTATGCCAAATTGGTCTGAATTACCATCACTGGAATCAATTTCCTATTCATAATGCCCCCCTTTTTTATGTTTCAAGAAAAATTATAAAAGGCTGTGTTAAAAGTAACTATAAGCAAATGCCCCCCTAAACGTATTATTTTAAAACAACCCTTTACCCTTAATCGAACTGTTTGATGGAATAAAATATATAGAATAAAAATGATAAAATAAGATTAAACCAAACACATCTGATGTCTCGTGTTTCGCTGATTGTTCAACTACTTTTATCAATCATTTCATAAAAAATGCTCTCTTTTCAAAAATAAAAAATACAATACAGTAAAACAGACACAAAAACACTACAGATGCTGGTTTCACTGTATGATTCAGAAATAAAAATGAGTTCTTACATTTTTATACCGCAGAGATCCAAGTCAAATCATGAATAAATTTGATGTTTTTATTTCACAATGATTTATTTTACAATAAAAATGCAGTATATATAGTATTCTTTTCTTTATACATTTAAATGACCCTTTTTTTTTTGGTGTTGTTAAGTAACTGAAAAAAAATCAACAAAATGTTTTTCTTAATACAAAGTACCAATGATATCTCACAAAAAGAGATATAAGATTTGCACTAAAAATACTCTTAAGGACTTTTGAATCCTAAATCAAATAAATACTCTAACCGCACCAATGAGGACAATCTCTGTAAATAAACTGAGGTTGAAGCAAAGAAAGCTTTTAGTACACTTAATTATTTTACCAATACCAGTGTTGGAAATATGCGCCAAATGTGGGTGTTTTTGTGCAATGAAGGGTGAATTTCTTCAACCTATTGGACACAGTGGTGGGTACATGAAATAATGTAAGAGAGTAATTTGTCAAAAAACATAACTTAAATTGATTCACGTTCTTTTGTTCGTTCCCTTCTGACTTTAAGATTAGAGCCACAAAATATGAAACTAAAATAACTATAATTCACTTTTTCTGTTTATGAGCAAGGCAAAGAGAATGTCAGTATTTTCTTTCATAGTTGAAACATTTCCCTTTCAGAAAATAGCCTATCACTTGAATACTATAAGCCTTGATGATCATACTATACATCATTACACAATGATGTCAATTAAAATAAAGTGATTGCTGAAAAAAATAAAGAGTGGCAGCTAGATTTTTGAATCCACCAACCACAGTGGCGGATAGGTGAACTGTATCACAAATATTGTCAAGGACATGAAATCCATCCTCTCCTTGTCCTCTGTGTAAATCTTTGTGGTAGAATGAACCATGCCGCTTAGAGCAGGAGCGATGTTTTGGAATTCATCCCACATAGCAGAGCTACAGAAGGGCTTCAGGAAACAGTCACATTCCTGTAAACACATGTGGAATTACCAGGACAAGCACTCCTGGTCGCCAGCCTAGCCAAATATTATCTCATAGAGAACAATATCACACACCCCCTATACTACAGCTATTGGCTGAGAGGGAGGAAGTGATGTACAGTATATTGACTTTTCATTTGTGTCTTGCTGACAAAAGGACCTGAACCACTTCCATCTGCCAAACCTAAAGAAAACAACCGCATTCTGCTGAACATGATTCAGCTGCATTTTGTTTCAGTCTTTGTTTCCCATTAAGCATTTCAGTTGCACAAGAGCAACAAACGAGAGTCAAGCAGTGGTTAAAGCAGCTAAATGACACTTGTGCTATTATCACAGTAATGTACTATATATGAACACTGCATTACAACTAATATAACCAAATGAGGCCTACAAATGACATAGCTGCTCACGCAAATGAGATCCATGTACATAATAAAACAAACATTATCCGTCTATTCCTGCTGATCTCGCCACATTAGCATGTGACCTTTGTAACATGAACATTCCTGTCTAACAATACTGACCGTCCTCTCCTATTTGTCTATCCACAGAGTGTGTCTGAGCCATCTAGCACCTTGTCAGTCATAAAAGCAGAGGGAGGGAAGGGGAGGGGAGGAGAGGGAGGAAGGAAGGAGAGGGGGAGGGGGGGGAGGAGAGTATAAGAAGAGTGCCATTACCAGTGTTCTGGACCCGTGTCTTCCCAGGGTGAATAATTACGTCTGACATGTCGTGAATAGGGAGGGACATTATCACAGTGATCCTCCATACCCCCTCTGTGTGTACCCTTATGCACACACACACACACACACACACACACACATTAGGGCCCCTTTGAATGATTTAGGGGGTCTGTTAATAATGCAAGGGCTCCTAGAGCTAATTAGGTAAGTAGCAGAGGGCGCCGGCTGTGACGCCTCAGCTCACTGATACAAGCTGTAAAGGAATGAAGCATGGACTGCATACTCGCACACTGAGTTTGGGTTTATGTTTCACCACACTCCAACTCAATAGGCCTGATTCTTTTCAAAGGGAGTAGATAAAATGCGTGCCTTATATTAAGTTTCATTATTGATCATGTCGCAAAAAATGACGGCCTGCGGCTGCTTCTCTCATTCGCATTCATAATTAATTATTAAGTGGATCAGAAGAGGTAATAGGTAACTAGTCTGTATGCTGTGGCCCTTGGATATTTTGACAGGCAGCATTAGGAGGTTGAAAGGTAACAGGGATCTCTGTGCTCCAAGAAAATCAATACAAAGTGATTATCTTGAGAGGGAACAAGTGGAGAGGCAAGGTGGGCCATGTCACGTGTACACAATCTCTCTCTCTCTCTCTCTCTCTCTCTCTCTCCCTCTTTCTGCTTCTCATGGCGCCATAGCTGTCAGCCCTGTAAGTGCAGTGTCAGGGTGATTAGAGTGCAGTGCGGCCCAGACAGAGCACAGCCAACATCCAGACAAGCCCTCCAGAGACGCCAGCGCCACAACAAGACTCAGCCCAGGGTCAGAACTACTTTGTCAGCCTCCCTGCCTGCAAGACGGGCCCCTTCAGTGCACAATCACAAATCTTCTTTTGTAAGAGACCGCAGGGGTGATGATATAGCTGTTTTATGATACCTTTAGGCTAAAAGCAATTATATATAAAAGGTATCCACCTTAAATGCAAAGACACATTTTATTACTTACCTACTGGTATGTAGTCTGCCAGATGATTTATGTGCCAACATTTTGATATATCATTACCTCCACCACAACTCAGTAACTGAGTGAGGTGATGAGGTATTTATTTTTGTATTTAAGAAATAGTCACCTTCAAAAAATGTTAACTTTGTTCTTTGTATTATGTAGAGAAATGGACATAAACTTTGTCAATTTGTTTTTGCAGCAGTGTTTGCAGCGCAGATTAATTCCAGTAACCTCACTGTTGTTGTGCTGGGTAAAGTGTAAATATCAGTGATTGTATGAAGTCATTGGATAAGGTTATATTTGGTTTTGGGGGTGTCAATATATTAAACTTAACCCTGCTGTAGCTAAGCATGTCCAAGGGCTCTTCAGCTAACACAAAATTCCAAAGACAACTTTACGAGAGAGCAGCTTAAAATCATGCAATGCTGCAAGAGAAGACTTGAAAAGCAGAGGAGAATAAAATCGACCTTAGTTAGCTAACAAAGTGTTAGTCGTCATTTAATGCCTTCAGGCCATGATGACTGGGTCGTTGTTGACGATGAGAGGACGCCAGTTTGAGGTTTGACTCCACGGACACGATGAAGTATTCAAGTTTGACCTCAAAAATATAAACAGTGACGATAATAAGAGGCTCTGTCTCGGTCCAAATGACAACACAATGGCAACACAAACACACTTTGAGAAAAATGGCGCTATGTTTTTCTTTTTTAGCCAAAGGACGTAAGCTTAATATTGGTTACAGAATTTTCAAATTCCGCTAAGGTTTTTTTTTTAATTAATCAAACTGATAACAGAATACATTTATGCTGATGATTTGAATACTGGGGAAAATAAAAACTTTGAGCATTTACTTTAAAATATATTAAAGAACTACTTATGTCAACTGACCTGAACTATCTCAAGCTAACTTCCGCCTGTGCAAGTGTCACTACAGGAGGCAATGAGGCCAAAAAATAAACTCAATTTAGCTGTGGGTCAGAACTAAATTAAATGTATTATTGTTTACAAATTCTGACACGTATTGCTAACAAACTAGTCATTGAAAGGGAAAACGTGGCACAGACAAGGAAATAGTTAAACGACTTATTATCAGAAAACTGGATAAATGTCAGCTTATTCCTTTTTTTATGAACTTTCCCCATTTCTTGCCTTTTTTGTTCTTCATCGGAAAAAACGAAAAAGTTACAGAACATTAAGCCCCATAAAACTGCCAATCAGCTTCTTTATCTGTCTGATATTGTACAAATAAATAACCTACGATGTGCTGGTGAAAATACAAAGTGTTGAAATCAAGACCTCAGCTGCGGGAGCTGAGGGTTGGGAGGGGAAGACTTACAAGGATTTCCACCATATAATCTTTCTTTCTTGTTTTCAACATTTTTTTTTTTTTTCAAGTTCCCTGTAGTGCACACTTGTTGAGAGATTGCTCATTAGTGTGACACAAACTTTCAGCGCGGTCTGCAGTTTGTGGAGTTCACCACTTCTCTCCTATCCCACAGAAAAAGGGAAAGCTAGAGCTCCACTGTGCTCTACCTGTATGTGGCCTTAGGGCTGACGGTATCTAATCACAGCGTCAACAGGTGAGGAGGGGAGATGCTGCAGACAGCCTGGCACCATGTGGAATTCCTATGCTATCAAAATGTAGATCAAACCACACACATACAGGGTCTATCGTTAAGATATATCACACCCTGCTGCAATACTAAATACAGTAAATAATCCAGCACACCTAGACAGCATTATATGTTATGTTGAGTGGGAACATTTACACGTGTGTGTCATACTAACAGGATCTTCAATAATGTATTACAGTTTCAAGACACAGTGTTCAGATATTCAGTCAAGCGTGCACAAACATTGTTGCATCAATCTTTATTCATTTACAATGTGATGTTTCCTCGCAGTGTTTGAAGTCGTTTGACCTCGTCTTCACCTCCACCGCACAGAACCCCGTCAGACATAGAAGCAGTCGGAGGGGGGCAGAAGAAGCCAAACCTCCTCAGGGGAAGGAAAAGCAGAGGAGTGGGAGGAGAGGGAAGAGGAGGAGAAGAAGAAGGAGAAGGAGGAGAAATGGTGTCAATGTCTCTACAAAAAGCCTTCTTATCCTCAAGATATCAAAGAGCCGTACTCCCAGCATAAAATATTGTCAGATTGATATGACTCACCACAGGAGGAGCTTCTCCAGTGCCAGAGATAACCCTCAACAGAAAGAAAGAAAGAAAGAAAGAAAGAAAGAAAGAAAGAAAGAAAGAAAGAAAGAAAGAAAGAAAGAAAGACAGGGTGGTACAAGGATACAAATAAGTGTCCTTAAAAGATGTTCTGATTTCATACATTAAAAAGTAATTTCAGGACAGAATGATAGAGAAGAACTAACTAGATAAAATAGTGGTAAATAAATCACTGTGTAGTAAGAATAATATTAGAATACTGACAGCCTGTTTCTCAGGCACCAAGTCTTGGATCTCTTCTCCTTTTTTATTTGCTTTCTAAAGAGGAAGTATTTAGGATGTGGGCCAGATGGGTACACACAGCGCTATTGTATGGTTGACAGAGAGATGACCTTGTTGCGCCTGTTTGTGCGTCTGTGTGTGTGTGTTTGTGTGTGTTTAATCAGACAGAGAGGGGGGATTAGAGACCAGGCACCTGGCAGGTGGAAACAGTCTGTACTCATCTGATGCCCTCCTGTCCTTCTGTGCTCTCTCCCCCTCTCTCTCGCTCTCTCTCAAACACACAAGATGTAAGTTCATCATAACCACACTATCATATTATAATGCGAACAACAACCTGCACCTTTGATTAAGATTGAGAGGCCTTGCTGTGATTCGCATTTTTGCAACCCCATAAAAGACAGAGCAGAAATGGCCAAGCCGCATATATATGCATCAAGTCTTCTTGTTACAGGACATTTTTCTGTAGCCAGGGAGTTCCAAAATTCAAGAGTGAATAAAAAGATTAGAAAAGACAACCTGCGTGCTCATGGACTTTAGGAAGGAGGGGGTGGAGACAGCTCTCTCTGATGTTTTAAAATTGGACTGCAGTACAAATTTTAAACGCTATGTGTCAGAGGTACACATTGGCCCTTTGAACACTTAGGAGGCAAGTATACAAAGTTAACAAATAAAACAGAAAACATGTGGCCCTTTTTTGACACGTAAAAAAATCCAACACATTGTGACATTATTGGCCAGAATCAGGCGATGGTATGTTGTGTCTGAGGGCAGTGAGTAAAGCTTGTTCAGCCTGCAGGTCTGTTCACAGTCACACTACATCAATCAAAACAAAAGTGACACTTCATTTCAGTCACAAACCCGAGCAAGCAGCGTTTTCCGTTTCATTTCTCTACTATCACTTCAGGATTCGTCAACTCATGTGGAGCGGGTTTAGGAAAGAATTCCTGCTGAACACTTTTATAAGGTTACTGAAGCTACAAAAACATCAAGCTCAAAAATCAAACAGCTCCATTGTGACTCCTGTCAGACTTCCCAAAAGAGAGCTAAGCACCCCATCTGTTATGTCCCTCTCAATGATAGTGGCTTATCAGTGTTAAGTTACAAACTGTTATTACCCTAATTAATATCGGGCAGATTCTTTAAGATCAATAATGGCTCGTACTCTGCAGAAGAAAGGTGATATCAGAGGATGATTAGAGCAGGTCAAAAAGAGGAGCAGAAAGGGGGAGGGGACAAATGAATCACCATTTTTTAATGGAGAATATGGAACGAGGGTAGATGAACTGAACATAATTTATGACTGAGAGGTAAGGGGGGCATCTAAAATGCCAGTGAAAGCCAGTGATCGAGGAGGGCTTTTTTTCTGTCCGCAATGGGAGTAAATGGCTCTGCAGGGGCCTGTCACTCTGAGGGCCAGCATGGGACGATCAGCGATGATGACGGGGGCACGGACCTGTGTCAAGACGCTGAACCCGGCTGTCACTCAAACCGCTCTGCCCTATGGGATGACACGGATGGGCCTTAATCCTGCTGAAAGAGAGAGAGAGAGAAGGACGAGGAGGAGGAGGAGAGGAAGCAGGCGAGAGAAATTAGACAATGAAAAATGAGAAAGACTGGAAGAAAGAATATAAAGAATGTGAGCGCACACTGGCTATTTACATAAGTTATGCACCAAGGTCATGCAAACTGATAAATAAGGACAACTAAACCAACATGTGATTATGTAACCTCCTAAAGTTTGCTCGTGTCTTTAACAGGGAGTGTAAATTGCCTCCATTCACTTTCGATTAAGGTGTCACCATGCAGCAATCTATCTAGGGAAATCACATTTTTGATGTCCCACTCCTAAAAAGGCAACATGACGTTGTGTGAACTTGTTATTTGACTGCCAGAAAGGCCCATATGAGTCATCCGCATAATATCTTGGAGCGTAACCCTTCAGGCCTCCTGGGAACACGGAGGAATGACCAGAGAACCAGCACATTGGAGCACTATAGGGAAAAAAGGGACTCAGTCCCACAGTCGGGATTCACTGGAGCTCCGGCAAGCTGTTTTCAATTAGTGCTCGCTGATTCTCAATGTTGGTCTACCGCATCATTTCAAGTAAATGCAACCATAACTTAAAGCCACAATGTTTGGTTTGGACATGAGGAAATCTGTGCTTCTCTCCTTTCTCTTGTCACTGGAAGCCAGCGCAGAATCCTCAAGCGTGCGGTTGTGTTGTAACTATCTTACTGCAGAACTGCATGCTCCGTCTTTCTTTTGTGTTTTACAAAGAACTACAAAACTAAACCACTCAACTTCAGCAACTACCAAAAACAGACGAAACGCAAATATTGCTTTGAAAAGGTCCACAATATGTCAGTTAAATTCCTGACAAAGTCTACAAAACTATACTTTAAAGATGCTCTATTGGGAATGGAACATCAGTACAGTCAACATTATTCAAGCAGGCCGATATCTCCAGCAAAGTCTCCTCTGATGTAAAACGTCTCACAAAGCTATGGTTCCTGACCTTGCCAAAGATCTAGAAGTAAGGAGAGTAAAAAAGCCTTCAAACAAAAACAAGGAAGAAACAGAAAATTCAGACAGCTGGGGGTGCAATACAAGCTATGAGATTGGAAAATTACATAAGAAAACAATATGCAGGTAGCAGTTGACAAGTGCATATTTCTGTACTAAGTGGGAAAGAAAGAAGAGAAAATAAGGTGTAAGTTATTTTTAGGCGTTTGTTTCCCTTTATCAGACAGGAATTCTGAAGACAGACATGAAATGCAGGGGGAAGTGTCCCAATGACATGCAGCATCGGGCCTAGGGTTGTAATGGTCTTGGGCCACTGTGGTGTGGAGGTTTATTTCATGTTTCTTTCAATGAGGTGCATTTTGAGGCAATTATCACATGTAGTTTATTCTCAGTGGAGTCCGAGGTGACCATGGTGGCTGGTGGCATTCTGAACAGAAATATTGGAGTCAAGATGTATATGTTGTTTTCATATACAATAATTAAAATATGACTTTTAGATACATTACATTTTTATTGCGAGAGTTTCACACAGCTTCCCTTTCGAGCAGTGTTGCACGAGTGAGCGTTTATATTCACACATCCCCTGATTTACCAGTCTGGGTCACAATCCAAGAGTGCAGATTGACCAAAAACCTTTGATCTGGAGATCAGAGTCAGAAACGTGTTGTTTATGCCAAAAATATTTGTATTTGTACAAAGTGTGTACATGCGTATGTGAGCCTTTGTATCTGTGGCTATGACAGAGAGACAGACAGGTAGAGGGAGACGCAGCAGCAGAGAGACAGTTATAGACACCTTTCAGGGGACAAAGTGAACCAAGAGAGAGAAAAAAAAAAGCCAATGATCTTTCAGGGGCCCAGATGTACAGTGTCCCCGAGGTGACAGAGCTGTGACCTGACACTCCGACGTCCCAGCATGCTAGGCAGATGTGGGTCAACCGACATCTGTTTCTCACAACAGGCTGGGCTCAGCTCAGCTCGGCCCGACCCAACCCCGCTGCCATATTCATCCTAATAACCACTCCCATAATCACCAGGGATTATTCTAATATTAGTGAGCGCGCGCAAACACACACACACACACACACACACACACACACACACACACACACACACACACACACACACACAGTCAAACAGGGACTGCTCTGATTAAGGTATAGTGCTCCATATGTTTTTTTGGAGGGTTTTGGGTACGGATTTGTATGTTTTTAGCCTTTCAGTGAAAAGCCTTGAAAAAGCCAGCTTAGAGAGGACTAAAGAGAGTCCTTGCATAAATAATATTGGAAAATAGCCTAGGTTAAGAGGGTGGGGTGGGGGGGGGGGGGGTCACACTGTGGCGGGATGTGGACTGCAGAGGTGCTCCAACAATAAGACGACTTGGTGAGGCTGCCGCACCGCTGTCTGGCCTTGTAGTTCTGCGTTGACGTGAGACAGCAGTGTGCCATTCAGCCTTAAATAAAGGAGGGATTATGAACCACTGATAGGATGTGTGAATCAAGATGGCACACTCGGCACACAACAGGACTAGAAAGAAACACTGCAGGGGGCTGTCAAGACGGACCCCGAGTGAACGGGGAGGATTACCATATAATGATGAAAGATGATGAAGACTGATGAATAGATTGTTGGCGCTTTGGTGATGGGGGAGGAAGGACGCAGGCTTGACATTTGAAGTGTGGATGCCAGAGCATCAGGATGAAGACATGTTCACTTCCAGCTTTGATTATTTACGACTGTTTTAGCTTTTTTTATTAGCCTTGTTGATTGTAAACTCATTACATTCCCAGTAAATTTCTTTTTTGCGTGGAATCATCTTTCTCCCACTCTCTTTTTTTCCTCAGAGGTCTATTTGTGGAAGTCATGGCCTGCTGGTGTTTACGATGCTCACTGGGCCCCTACTGCTGGTCTTTTCCCCTCAAACGCACACGCACACATGCACACAGTGGCTCCTTACTGCTGACACTCAACTTCAGTCTTTGCTGCAGCTGCATCTGTTGTCACCATGGAGCCCTTGTTTATTACTTAACCCCCCCCCCCCCCCTCCCCTCCCCTCTTGCTCTCAAACATACTCACACACATACATACACAGGCTAAGACAGAGAAACAGGCAGGCTGCGCCTCCCTCTGTGTTTGATTTGGTGTTATAGGACCCATCGGATCACAGCCCCGAGCAAGCCGGGGCCCATATGCACAGACACACACACAGCAGTTGGCCTGGATGGATGCAGCAGGCCCATGCTAAACACAGCGCCATAAGCGGCACACTACATAATCACCCCCCAGGCTGGTCTGGATAATGACATTTGTTAAGGCTTTGACTCAACCTGCGTGAGTTAGGAGGCCAGTCTGGCAACTTTTTCCTTCTCACACATCACTGATAGAAGGTAAAATCCATGCAAATGATACAAAGAAAAGCAGAAGCATCTCACTCATTAAGCTAAACAAAGAACTGTTGCAAAGTTCTGGGCGTGTGCATGCATACTTGTCCGTGTGCGAGTATAGAGGGCGTTAGTGAAAGGCTATCCTGCTTAGCAGGCAGGCAGGTTTTTTCACAAGATGGGGAATCTGTTATGCAACATGTGAGAGCCTGCTAATACTCCCCGAACAGACTGCTCCTCCTGGCCACCTCTCGGCCTGCACACACACACACAAGGACACAAATACGCACAAGCTCACACACCTCCTGGCCATCTCTCAAGCCACGCATGGCTACACACCCAGGTGGCCTTAATGGGTTTAAGAGAAGTCGGAGATCCTCATGCGCTTCTGTCCAGATCTGAGCCCTCCTGTCATCTGTCGCTGCATGTGACTTCACAGGGAGACGCGTGAGAGGTCAAGAAACCAGGGAGCAATCAAAAAGCACCAAAGCCTTAGCCTATCTGATGCCATTATAGGTAAACCATGCACAGAGGCGCTGCTTGTCAACAGGCAAGGCAGGTGACTGCTTTGGGCCTAAGGCCAGCAGGGGGCTCCGACTGCTGAGAACCTTTACAGCATTGGCTCAAAATGTTCTAAATTTGAAATGACAATAGAGAACCTATATTGCCTATTGGGGCCCAATTGTACAGTACTTAATCTCAGTTACAGTGTTAACACTTCATAACCAGTAAAACAATGTAACCAGAAAAAAACATGGTCTGTGCCAATGCCATAGTTTACCGTTTCAGATCATTTATAAAGTAACGGTGATGAGACAGCTTTCTGAGGGGCCCCCTTTGAATCTTTTTGCATAGGGCCCCAACAGAGTCTAGAATCACCATTGACTATGCATAATCCATCTTTAATTCTGGTCAAATTGAGTTAACAATGGCTGAAACAAAGATGCTCAAACGCTATTGTATTACAAAAAAATTGGCAGTGCAACTCATGTGACATTTAACACTTGGCAGTGGACACTTTTGGACCCTCCTCCTGCAGCTCCTCATCAACATAAAGGTCATTAGATGACCTATCAGGGTCTGGGGGCCGCTCTCGCTAAAATAACTCTCTGCTGCATTACTCAGCTGGTTGGCATATGCTGACAGGCTTCCGGCTGAGTGGCTCAGCCTGTCACAGACGCACAGACACACCTCCACACAAAGCCTGAGGTCCTGTCCCAGATGACCCCCAGGGGATAGACTTCCAGCGGTCTGCTTGTGTGCGTAATTCCCTGAACTTACATATGCTGCTGTGTGAGGCTTCTCTGATGAAGACTCAAGCAGAGCAAAGTCTGATATTATTTCCTTGCATTGCCAAGCTTCTTTCCAATTAGTTCCTCCTTTTTGAATGTGAATAGAACTAAGCCCGGTTTCTCTGAAATGATAGAAGTGCAAGGATGTTAACCAATCGTCTAAACTTGCAGAGCACAGTCATTCCAACCCTGAGAGAGCGTTTTAAAAGTGGCTGCTTATCAGTAGCAGTTCGGGCTTGTATCATTTGTGCCCACAGCATTTCTTGCCATTTGGCCCCGGCTTGGTATTTGTGACAGCTTTGATGTTCTGTGAAGCTTCAGGGCCTCTCTCGCTCTCTCTGCATCCACAACTGCACAATAAATACTTTGATAACAGCACAATCTGTAACTCGGGCAAAAACAAATAACACAGCGGCCCTTACAAGAGTTCCTTTGTCAGGGTTTGGTTCTGGATTCGTGAACCGAACAAAACAATTGGTTCCAGATTGAGGCGGGCTTCTGTTCTCCCCAGAGGGATGGTTTAAATATATCAGAGGAGAGAGAGAGAGAGAAAGAGAGAGAGAGAGAGAGAGAGGCAGCAACAACAGTAGAAATGGTGAGAAAGCAAGTGAGAAGGAAGAATGAGTGAAATGGAAAAGAGTTCAGCCATGGCTAGTGTGGGAACATTTAAAGAGACGGTCGCAGGGATGGATGATAAAATCTATATGGTGGAGCTTAAAAAATCACAAGAAAGAAAATAAGGGAGAAACAATTAAATGTGTGTTTTAAGACAATCAAGGAAATTGCAAGTTGTAATCTGAAGTGAAATTTATAACTGAAAATATTTCTAAAAAGTAATGTGATTGTCCAATGGGGGAACAAAAACAACATAAAACAGAATACAACAACCACAGAGAAAAACAGTCCAGTAAACCAACAGACAAAAAGGTGACATACCAAGCAATTCATTCCATTCTTAAAACCGCAAATCCCCCCATCAAAGCACCACAGTTTCCCCAGCAAGGTCTGTGCATCCTTCATATGAGCCACAGGTTATAATCAGTCTACTATATGATTCTGGTGTTCTGCATCCTTGATTTAAAAGTTATTCTCTCCATTATGTTCATTCATTTAACAAATAATTGCCATGTCACAAAGGTTCAGGGATCTCTTTTAAGCCAGTTTAATCTTGTTTTCTTTTTGGCTGCTACGATAAGTTATAAATATCTTAGTTCTGTATTTTATTTTGTATGTTAGTTTATACTTTAGACATCTTTATTCTTTTGAAGAATAGCAGAAGTATAAGCCTGGAGGAGATGGTACTTCTTTTGAATTTTAAGAGTGAACTAACTGACATTTGAGCATCCAAGCTAACGCTAAGCAAGTAACAAGCTACCTTGATGACACCACCAGGCAATCTTGTGACTCATTACCAACATTGAGAAAGAAAACTGCAGAGAGGAGGTCAAACATATAGCTCAGTTGTGTCAAGAAAAACACCCAGCACTAAAACTAAAACCAAGCAGATTATTATGATGGACTTCAGAAGATATAGGATGTAAATGAAACGTAAAGTAAAAAAGGGAGCCTCATTTTTGTAATAAAAAAAGCGACAATAACTATTCAAGTATCCTATTTGTGATATCTGTGGTTAGTCAGCAAGCTAACTTGGGTTTGAGGGTGCAGGGTGTGTAATTGGTCAGATGTAAGGGGATCTATCAATCCAAGATGTACCATGGATTGACAACTTATTTTGGTTGTAGTGGTCAGATGACACACCGTTGGTCCTTCGCATCAAAATTGTCCCTTTTGTCTGTTTTGTTGTTGTTGTTCTTAGCCTAGCAGGAGAGAGTAAATCAGACTTATACTTTTGCATGGGCGGCTGTAGCTCAGTTGGTAGAGTTGTCGCCTCTCACCTGGAAGGTCGAGGGCTCGATCCCCAGCTGAGCCTGAGCTAACCTGTGCAAGTGAAGTCCGATGTGTCCTTGGGCAAGACACTTAACCCTGCATTGCTCACGCTGCTTCGGTGGCGGTGTATGAATGTATTAGTGTTGTACTTAGTCTCTGATGTACGTCGCTTTGGATAAAAGCGTCTGCTAAGTGAATTGTAACATTGTATGAGACATGCGTGCTCTCATTCTCAAACACACACAAACACACACTCTCATTCTCAAGAGGAGAGTCTTGAGAATGAATCTTGAGAGGACAAACAAAACAGGACCTGGCAGGGTTTGGCTTAGGTCCAATTGCCTTCACGCACGCTTAGCCCACATTTTGGCCTTTCAAACACATACACAGGCAATCAAGCTGAAAAGTGTCCCAACATACACAAATACAAGGATACACACATGTACTGACACACATTTTCTCACAGGCGCAATATCAACAGGATAACAGAATTGGAACAATGTCAGAGCAGGAACACACGTCTCAACCATAGCCATGTCCAATCACACTTTAAAGGATGATAAGTGATGCTAATTCGACACGACAGCTACGAATTGAAGCATCAAACAATAAGGATGTGATGTCAGGCATCAATCAGCCAATAACCTACTGGTCCTTAAAGTCACTCAGATTCTATAGGACAATTAAAAAGGAAGCTTTCTCCTCCCCAACATTTTCCTATACCTCCTCGATTCGAAACTGTGCCCTCAGACATTAGCAGAGGCAGTACCTGTTTGGTCGGCTAATTACTCATAATCAGAGCTTCAGAACAGGGTGTGTGTAAAGATCTGTATGCGTGCGTGTGCGTGTGTGTGTGTGTGTAAGTATGTGTGCAAGCAGATGCAAAGAGGAGGGAGGAACCCATTCTCCAGGAAGGAGGCTGCTGTCAACTGCATGCAGGCCGCTTGGGAATGAAGACAAACTGCTGCAGTGACGTATAGATGACAGTTTGTGTGTGTGTGTGTGTGTGTGTGTGTGTGTGTGTGTGTGTGTGTGTGTGTGTGTGTGTGTGTGTGTGTGTGTGTGTGTGTGTTGTAAGTGTGTTTGAGTGTGTGTGAAGATGGACGGACAGATCTCCAGTTGTTGTGTCCCGGAGAGGAATCCCTGGGACATCTGACACCTCTTCCTGTTTGGACATCAAGCCCCCGAGGACACACACAGCTGGGGATGGGACAAAGCTGTATCCACACACACACACACACACAAACACACACATAGTGTCGCCTATAAGTCCAATATATCAGCCTTGTGGATGACACATTCTCCTTTTCATGTGTGACTTGCAGCCCGTGGTCACATGAAGGATCAAACAGCAGCTGTGAGGAGCACACAGAGGAGCATCTGTATGTACGCGTGTGTGTGTGTGTGTGTGTGTGTGTGTGTGTGTGTGTGTGTGAAGAATATGTATGCATGTTTCCTGTCAGTTTAGTCAGAGCCAAACAAGTTCCTTCTGACATCACCTTGCCGTGTCTGTGAGGCTACAGTTTAGAGATAATGACTGTGACAGGAGAAAAAAATGCAGCAAATCAGAGTAAAAGCACAGCTGCATCTCACAGCCAGAAAGAGTCAGAAACATTTAGAGACGAGAAAAGAACACAAGGTCTCACACCTGCTTTTTTTTTTTTTTTTTTAAAGAAGTTGAATCAAAATGCAGTATTGGCTTGTATCCTCTGTTTAGTTTGTCTTATATATATAAAAAACATGCTCATCCTTGTGACACCTTCAGAGGAACTCTTGAGTTGAGTTGAGTCTATTGGAAATACCCAGTTTTACCATCGTGCTAACTAGCAGGCATAACAACTCACATTAAAAGTCACATAACAGACTTAGTCCTGCATGTCATGTCCTGTAAGCTTTACCGCTAAACGTTAGCACAAAACCCTATCCACACACTGTATGTCTTCTATGGTTATTTTTTTATAAGATTTATTTTTCCATGTGGTCATTTTTTTGCAGTCCAGACATGTGTTAACAGTTAAAGTGGGGAGATAACACCAATGATAATCACTGTAAGACGTATCAAAAATCTGCTGCTTCAGTGAAGGGGAAGAGTGGTTCACTCTGATGAACGATCTGACCGGAGGGCTTTTACATAATGATCTTATACTGCTTGTGATGCGTCAGGAATATCTGACCCTTCAGATGCCAAGGATGTCTAGGTTAACAACAGAATCTCCACAAATATTCTTGTGTCAGCAAGCTCTGCTGAAGCTTTAGCCTCGGGCACTTTAGCTTTTAGCATGCCATAGCATTTCATCGCCAGCTTGCAGGATTTGATTTTAAAAAAAGATAGGACGTGGCGCAGTCGCATAGCATTTTTAGCCGGCCACGCTAGTAATTCTAGCTTTGATGAGCCAACCTGTGAAAGACAAGATAAACATCTTAGCCAGCCATGCTAGTTAAGCTTGCCTTGATGTGGGACTAGACATGTGTTGATGTGTACAGTAGAAGATGAAGCGAAGAGATTCTTCTTCCTCACCACTGGGCAGCAGGATTAGCATGTTTACCCGCTAATGTCATTAGCGATGCTGAAGCTACAAACACGAACACAAATATAAACACACTCTGATACAGCTAATGTGGATACTGTACATGCAAACACAGATGAATGAACAGACATGTGTTGCGTACGCATCATTTACCACATACACACACACATGTAATTTCCCACACACACACACACACACACTGACACACACTCATATGGATCCAGTACATTCAGCTGGGCAGGTCTTGCTTTGTGTGTTTGTGGGTGCTGAGGTCTGCACCCATCTGCTCCTGTGTGTGTGTAATCTGCCGCAGACAGGCTACAGCGCTTAAAGAGGCCAGACTGCAAACACTGCACTGGGATGAGACACCTGCCACAGGGCTAAGACCAGAGCCCTGACGCACAAACACACACAGATGGAGAGGCCACAGTTACCACGGACAAAGCAGCCACTCCATTACAACCCGAGCACTACCGCATTCAGGTGTTTTTGTACCATTTAAACCCACGTTTCCATCCCGTGTGTGGATTTTCTCTGCCTACACTGCAACCATCCGTCATAATTGGTTGGTATTAGTCGCACATTTGACAGTTCCATCTCGACAGTGTTCATAATGCTCCTGGAGAGGAGGGAAAAATCTCTACTTATCCTCGTCTTGAAGTCTAGCTTTGAGCATCTGCTGTCAGAGTGTCACGTCTGAATTTAGCAAATGCCCAGGCACGAGGTGGCTGCGTTCTAAATGCCCAATGCTCAAAGGAGTGTCTGTCGTGCCGCGGCTCGGCGTGCCAAATCAGAGCTGGCTAGGAGCTCCCTATAGGCGAACAGATGGCCATTACTATCATTTATAACTTATTAGGGCCTATAATCCTACCTGCGTCAAACACGCCCCAACGCTTAGGGCTGGCTCTCTTTTTTCCCCCTCCTCATTTAAAACATTTCAATGTGCCAGAAAAGTCCTCCTCACGATTTTCTCTGTCTTACTATCTCTCTCTGTATTTTTAATCTGCAAACTGCGTGGTTGACACATATGTGCAGGGATAATATGATATAGGGTTATCTGTCTTTTAAATGAACAGTCAACAGATTGCCCCATGCTGCTGCGGAGCTGGAAACTGATAGTACTATATGGAAATGAAGGTGCAACATGCGGCGTACAGTAATTTCCACCAACTGTAAAAAAGAAAATATTTATTTCATAACATTGCACTGTTTTTGCCTATATACTGCAATCATAGCAACAACTCTCGGCTGAAATCATTATGTTGTGAATCCATGTTTCTGCCTGTGTTAGTCACCATAGACACACCCAGGACATAGACAGAGCCAATGGTGTGATAATTCACATTCTGCTGGATATCTGTGTGTTAACAAAGTCCTTCCTCCTACTTTGTCAGTCTCTCAGTCTGGCTCCGCAGAGGCAATCGTCAGTGATGCCTCACATTCACCACCCAAGCAGGTGTGGGCATTGACGTTTCTGCTGTGAACAGGCTGCATCTGTCATGTGGCGAAGCAGAAATAGCTGCAATCAATGTCCCCCTCGGACACGCACACATTTTACACATCCTACACTCACATACACACCGCCAGCACAACTGTTCTCCAGGAAACAAAGATCCGGCGAACAATCATTGCAAAACCAACCAGGCCAGCAGTTAGGGCGATCAATTTGCTCGGCTCGATTGGAGGGTGAACGGTTTCAGTTTTTAAAAGCATCATGATGTGCAGGAGGCCATAGAGATCCCTGAACATTTGACTGGACGAGCAGTGGATGGCTGCCTCCGGATGACCCCGGTTCTTCTCAAGGTTTCTGCCTTCAAAAAGAAAGTTTATCCTTGTTGCCGTTTCAAACCGCTGGGTCATGTTGAATTAACGAGGGCCTCTATGAATGAAACAAAAAAAGGTTAGTAAAGTGTCATGAGATAACTTTTTTTTGATAAATATTGATTGATTGATTGATTGATTGATTGATTGATTGATTGATTGATTGATTGATTGATTGATTGATTGACATCACACCCCTCAGAAGGCTCCATTTTGCAGTGGCTACTTTGTCGCAGCCATTTTGTTTCCCCGCCATTTAGCACGCTATTGAGCTTCATCCGGGGATGCCAAATGGCATGTGTGAAACCCCCCACCCCCCCCCCACCCCATCCCATCATTTGTGACCGATTGGATGACAGACAAATAGACAGGCAGACACACAGGCAGACAGAGAGACAGAAGGAAGGCAGATGACTGGCTTTGGTGAGCTTTATGGGGATGTGTGCGGAAAGACAGACAGACAAATGTGTGTCGGCAAACAGACAGACAGATAGACAGACAGAAGGTATGTATACATGTGTGTTTGTGCGTCCCTGTGTGTATATGTGTGTGTGTGTTTGTGTGTGAGCGGATGTCAGACCAGGTTGTGTGTTCCTGCAGTGGCAGAGATGAGAGGGAGAGAACAGGAAGCTGCTCTCCTGGAGACAGATGGACTCCCATGCTGTGGACACACACACACACACAGACACACACACACACACACACACACACACACACACACACACACACACACACACACACACACACACACACACACACACACACACACGAACGCGGAGTGACACACAACAGTACAGCCAGCAAGTGAACATATCAGAGCACGACTGTCGAAAACAGAAAAGAACACAGCAACATGCTAGCCTAAACAGGCGTCACAGATACACAGGAGGCACATTTGATGAAAAAACTGGAAAAAAAATGCACCCTTAACGACACAAACAAAGACATCAATAGTGTTCCCTTCATCCATTATCTCTTTGTAAAGCAGAGAACTTCATCTTATGGCATGACTACAACTTTCTTTGCATAAAGTCCCGGCTAAATGGCTAAAAGCCACAATAGAAAAAGCGAGCTGCTCATTGACAAACACACACAACACAATCCTGCTCAGAACAGGTGTTAATCCCACCAGTCTCAGGTATGTGGTGACAACCTTCTCACACCCAACTTGAGAGCTCTGGCGGATCTAGTCTATGTCAGGTTGTTACACTGGATGTGTTGTATGTACACACACACACACACACACACACACACTCTCACACATATGCACATTCTGCTTCGTCTCTTAACGTTTCTGTCTTTTGAACAGAGACACGCAGGAAAAGGAAGGAAAGAGAGAGCGAGGGAGCGAGGATGAGAGTCTGCACAGACATCGACTCCAGCAGCGACAACAGCAGTATCACACCGTGTGTTTGGGTGTTTCTGCGAGCGTCTGCGAATGTGTGTGTGTGCCCGGGCGCGTGTGTTAGGTGTGTTTCACAGGATTGCCAACACATCTCCTCGCAGCGAGAGCCCTATAGGAACAGAGACATCTGTGGAGTGAAAGGACGCCAGCTTGCATGGCCGTCTCTGGAGGAAGAAGAGGATGGGAGGTGGAGGAGGAGAGGAGAAGGAGAGGAGGAAGAAAAGGAACGGGCAGGGGGATGGAGGAGAGTCGGCGCGAGCTCCAAACCTTGTCTGTCAGACAATAATTAGAGAGGGTCCCGTCTACAGTTTCGATGGAGATGGAAATGTTTGATTTGAACAAGTTGCTCGATCGTTTCCGAGTCCCAAAGTAAAGAGTGAAGTTTTTAGTTGACTGCCAACTTTAAATCTTCTCACACTGTGCCTGTTTTTACAGGTAACAAGTTAAAATCAAGTCATAATATAACTTCTTTTCCTCAATATATTTTTCATTTTTGGCAAGACTGGCCTTGAAATTAAACAAAGTTTATAAGGTTGCAAGTTTGATACTCCTCTTTCTGAATGCAGGTGGAAGATGTTAAACTCCCCTCTCTTAATCTGTTTTGCTTTTCTGGAAAAGCTTCTTATTAGTGGGATGTCTTTTTTAATGCAAAAGTTTCTTTCTCTTTCTCTTTCTTTTTACTTTCTCTTTCTTTTGGCAGACCCGCTCGGCTTTTGGGGCAAAGTTTTATTTTTTGTGCTCCTTGGCATTCATTTCCCAAACACTTCTTACAAATACAACCTTTTAATAGAGGCTGCAGTCACTGAAGCGGGCGGCACAGGTTGAACTCTGACCCTCGGCCCCTTTGATGCATGTCATTCCTCACTCTCTCCTCCAGATTCCCTACTTCCCTACTGTCGTGTCCTCTTAATAAAAACATAAAAAGCCCCAAAATGCATCTTCAAAAATATGTTATGTTATTAACCTTGAGTTAGCCTCCATAAAACTTAAGAGTTAAATTCCTCAGAAACACATTTACCTTTATTTTATTAAATTATGATATTTTTTTTGGAGCCAGACATGAAAAAAACATACTTATATTGTGTCCCCCCCACAAGGAACTCCTTTTTGTGCTCAGGTGCCCCTGGCCTAGGCATGGTCGGCTTGCACTTAAAAAACGTGATAATATTCTTATCAAGATCTGCTTCCTTTTAATGTTCATCCGAGCTGTACGCCTGACCCAAAATATTGAGTTTATAATGACTATGCTGAGCGATTAATGCATGTGATGTTTGCAGTTCTATACTTCTGAATGACAAGTATCAGAATATAAACTGTACAAAAAACTGGCATGCCAAAACCAGAAGTACGGTTAATGTCTATTTTAGCTTTGAATTTGTTAGAAAAAGAGCTGCAGTACAGAATAAAAAACTACCTCTGGGACTGTGTAAAAGTACATCCAGTGAATATCGGCACATCCTCTGCAAATGACTATTGTGAATGTTGGCCTTCTTCGACAATTCATCTGTAACCCTGCAGAAGGAGACCTCTGCTGCAAAATAGAGCTGATGACAATACAAGCAAATGTGCTCCTTGTGTGTACAAGCAAGTGCACTCAAGCAGATGTGCACCGCAGACCTTGGGAGTATAAGCCAGGGAACAGGACACAGGTGCACCTGCTCTCTGCTCTCCATGAAAGGTCAGCCAAATTGAGTGAGGGAGACAACCTTCCCAAGTTTGTGTGTAAGTGCATGTGAGCCAGAAAGGCAGCTAAAAGGGAAAGAGAAACACACAAGAACTATAACATTTGATCAGCAAACATCCATGAAGCTCTTTTTTTTTTTGCAGAATTTGAGTATTTCTTCTAGCTTTTCCATAACTTTTTGTCACCAGATGTTTGTTTTTTTTCTTTTCTAGATAACCATCGTTGCCTCACGTGGCTCAGGCTCGGTTGCCAAAGTGCATTTCCAGTGATCTGAGCAGGTATACAGGAGAAAACATGTGCAGCCGGACCCGTGCCAGAAGAGACAGAAGGTCCGCAATGATGTTTCACTACATAGATTATGCAGATACCGTGGTCAGAACGAGGAACAGACCGAGGCAGGGAAATGGGGGAGAGGGAGGAAGAGAACAAGAGGAACAGACAGAGATAGAGAGAAAGAGAGAGAATAGAGAACAAACAAATGCAGACAAAAAGAGGGGACAGAGACGGGAGCGAGAGCAGAGAAACGAAGCAAGTGTAAGCATGTGAGGGAGGACATGAGAGAGGGAAGTGAAGCAGGGTGTGTGTGTGTGTGTGTGCGTGCGTGCGTGTGTGTGTGTGTGTGTGTGTGTGTGTGTGTGTGTGTGTGTGCATGTGTGTGTGTGTGTGTAGGCTACAGCTGGCAGAGGGATTCCCAGAGCCAACTGCCAGTGTAGTGGAGCTCCTTAACAACTTCACAGGACTCTCAGAAAGGAGCTTTAAAGTGGCCACATGGCCTGGCCAGCACAGCAGAGCAGAGCAGCAGGCTTTACTGGGCTCTGAACACACACACACACACACACATATTCATGTACAAGCATTCACACACACACACACACACACACACACACACAAGCTCAAACAAGACTCTTCCCGCCAGCTGCTGACAGGGACAAGAGTGTCCAGAGCGATAAATCTGTGAGCATGTGTGTGTGTGAGAGAGAGAGAGAGAGAGAGGGAGGGGGGGTTAGGGGAGAAATAGCAAAAGAGCAAAACGCCTCCTCTAGCTTTACATGCAACACAGAAGTCGCCGTGCTGCATTACAACAGCAATCATATGCCTGTCGTAGCTGCTTCACCAATGTTTGCCGTCCTCGTACCTGCAAACTCCTTTCATCTGCTCAAAAGCGATACACAAAAAACACAAACATGAATTCTACAACTGCTGTCTCCCTGCTCCTCTGTACCTGCAGCACACTGCAGGAGTGAAAACATGTGTTACATGCGGTTCGGCAAAGCAGCTTGTTCTTTTTTTTTTTTTTTTTTTTTTTGCCGTTGATTCCTCTGATAACAGCAAGCAGCGGCTGATCATCGAATGTTTTCAACAAGCTAAGCTTTCTGGAATCCGCTTGATCCTTGAAAAAAAAAGGAGAAATTGGTTCTTTTTTGCTCTTTCATTTGCCTGATTATCCCACTCTTGAGATGAACTTTGAGGAAGGGGTGTGTGTGTGTGTGTGTGTGTGTGTGTGTGTGTGTGTGTGTGTGTGTGTGGGGGGGGGGGGGTGTTGTAAGAGATGCCATCACACACCCTCTTCTCTGTGTGTGGTGCATGGGACATATATCCCCCTCTCATGCTTTCTCTTTCTTTAAACCTCCACGAGACGCTTGTCTGTCTGGATCAGCAAAGTATATTTTCCAGCGACAAAGGTTTTTTTTTTTTTTCTTCAGCCAGGATCGCGCTCTCACCCTTTTTTCCCACCATCACTATGCTAGACCACCACTACACTAATGGTGGGGCATTAGCATTTCAAGGAGCCTCCATTAAGGAGGGCAAGAAAAGCTGCTCTCAGCGGGGGGAAATCCATTTTGTCCCAGGCTCCAACATCTGCTGCAGCCGTCCCAGCCAGAAGGACGCTCAGATAAAGCCGAAGAGCCCTCTGATTTACTGTAATGACAGACAGATAGACAGACAGACAGACAGACAGACAGACAGACAGGCAGAATGGATGACCATATGCGGGAGCGAGGGAGAAAAAAAGTAAGAGACAAAAACAACTTCTGTCTCATCTCACTGTCTGTCATTTTCTCTGCTTTTCTACATTCATGTTTCGAGAGGGAGGGGGGGTCATAGGAAAGTTAAGTTGCCAGATTAAGCTCTGCATGGTGAAATCCTCTAGACTCAAAATAAAAACAATATTAAGAAATCAAATGTCAAAATATCAAAGAACAGTAGCATAAAAACAAGAGAAGTGGTAGGGAGACATCTGTGTTCATAATGAGAGACACTCACAGGCCGGGTGTCATCTGTTCCCACATAAAGCCTTAAAAGACCTGAACCAAAAGGAGAAGACAAGTCAAAGAGAGAGCGGCAGAGAGGCAGGCGGACAGAGCGACGCAGGGCCCTGATCCCTGCCCCATCTGTCCTCCTGCTTCTCCTCTATCTCCTTCATCCCTCCCTCTGCGGTGGTCTCCTGTTTGCCCCGGTCTAAACCTTCCTAAGTCCCTCACCGCGCTAAAGCCGGAACAGCACGGAGGTGAGCTGGATCGCACCCTGGCCAGCTGGGAGTCTGAGGTTTTAGCAGACGGATGGACAGATAAACAGGGAGCCAGAGAACGTGATAGAAGGAGCGAGCGAGAGATTTCCAAACTAGGAAAGCAGCAGCAGAAACTGGAGGTCACAGCAGGAGAAGAATGTGTTTTTTCTAATCTTTGTAGTAACTCGTGATATAATGACACTGTGCCTTTCTAATGATAGAGTGTGTAGCAATTACACAACCTTTTTCCCCACCCAAAGAGAGAGTTTGTGATGTCATGGCGCCACCGCACAGATATTTTTATGCGCTTGTGCGTGGAGTAGGCTTGATAATAGCACATTCTCAGAGAGGAGCAACCTCTGCATTGCTGTGACACAACACAACATCACTGAGATGGATAGTGACTGTTGCCACGCACTCTAATAAAAATGTATTTTTTTTAAAACTCCAGCTGATAAAGACTGTATTTTTTTTATTTTCACAGCAGCATATCTGACTGTTTGGCCGGATAACTCTCGGAAATTCATCAGTCCCTGCTCTGTAGCATCTTGGAGGAGTAAAGATACAGATACAAGGTGTCTGCTGGAGTTTAAACAGATGGAGGTTCTCTACTGGGAAGAGCTTTTAAAGAGTCTTCTACCCTCCAAAAATGAAAAAAAAAAAGAAAAACTGCTAAATATGTCTGCCTTAACAAGCCATTTATTCTCATATTTAATCTTAAAATCTTGGTTTAATTTAGAGGCAGAACAACACCTGCTGTGTAGGGAGAGGTAATTGTTTCCAAAAGCAGTTTCACTTCAAAATAGGTGAAAATATGTTCGAGATATTACTTGATTACAGTAAAACCTTGAAACGATTTCATTGGAATTGCTCACAACTAAAATTATCTGCTAATTAGGTTTAAGCTTTTTTTATTTGTTCTGGGAAAAAAATATGTCTTTGATATACTCAATACTAGATTTAATTATGGTATTTTCGCAGCACACACACACTCACACACTCACAAGCTGCTTGGTCGACCCCGACTGAATCTGCTAGGGGGAAAGGAGGGCGATGATGTCATCAAGGCGAGCTGGTGCATCACATCAGCTGGTGACCCTGGTGATGTCGCCTGCGGTGAGCACCTGGCTGCCTCACCTCAAGAGAGCCATTAAAGGCATTAACACACACACACACACACACACACACACACACACACACACACACACACTTGGACACATATTAACACACACAGGCACATACACTGAGCCAGCAGAAATCATGCAACTCCAACTAGACAAAACAATAAATTTGGAACATGAGATTGCGTTAGATTGTACGGAAACCTGGTTTATTTGGACTGCACTCTTTTTCTCTGTCTGTCTGTCTGTCTGTCTCTCTTTCTCTGGTACCAGCCAGTCTCTGTTTGTGATGTTGCAGCTTCTACGCAGAACCAGCCTGATTGATGCTTTCTTTCCTCTGTGTGGTCCAGACGTAAGTCATCCAGGCCACTTGCTTCACCCTGTTTACTGGTGGGTAACTTCTCCACACACACACACACGCACGCACGCACGCACACACACACACACACGCACACACACACACACACACACACACACACACACACACACACACACACACACACACACACACACACACACACACACACACACACACGCACGCACGCACACACGTCATCTCTGTCTCCACAGGTCTGGTTCTGAGCTCAAACACTCCTAACAATTATCTTTGGTGTTAGCTCACAGATCGGGCACCTCAGAGTCTGGGGCTGTTACACACAAAACATGCTGGCCTGGAGATGTGTTTACAAGAGTGTAAATTGTGTGTGTGTGTGTGTGTGTGTGTGTGTGTGTGTGTGTGTGTGTAAGAGGAAGAAAATGTATGAGAAGTAGGAGCAGAAGGCTAGCTTATAGTGCGCTACAGTCAGCAACTCTTTAAAAGGAAGGCTTGAAGTGCTCTTCCCGCTACCGGATCATGTCCAGTGTCTGCACACAAAGACACACCACAAAGACACACACACACACACACACACACACACACGCACATGCACACACACACAGCCAGATGGACAGCAGCGCGAAGGCTTAGTTTAATGACAAAAGGACCCTCAATCTGGACACAGATTTATCACTCACTTTAAAGTCCATCTGCGAGAAGTTTGGACTGAAAACACAACTGCTCAATCGCTCTCTCTGCTTGTGTTTGAGCAACTTAGCGACCATGCTAACATACTTTTTTTTCCCCCACACACCCCAAGGAGTCCTCTACCTCTTGTGCGTGCAGCAAATCTGAATGATAAACGTTGGAAGTCGGGGGCGTTTGGGAAGAAAATAAAAAGAAAGGGGCGAGTCAGATTCGCAGCCCAGTGGTGTTATCATAGAATCAGGTCACTATAGCGTTTTATATTCTTGGTTTTCAGTGGTGTCCAGAGTAGTGGGGGGTTGAGGGGGGAAGCTGGGAGGAAGATAGACAAGAAGAGTGACAGCAAGGAGATAGACTGGCTACCTATTTATAGCCCGGGCCATCTGCAGAGCTCCCTCTTGTCTTTGGTCATCCTGTTCACAAAGGCTTGGAGGCAGATTCCAGCAGCCCAGCGCCCAGCCGCTCCATTCACTATTCATTCCAGAGCCGGCAGCACCATATGGATCCGGCCCCACTGCTGGGCCCTGGCCGGCCTGTTTCTCCCTCTCTATCTCTCTCTCTCTCCTCAGATTGACGTGGTAATGAAGCCTGGGTGGCTCGCAAAGCTCTCTACTTTCTTTTTGCCCCTCTTTTCTCTGTTTCGTTCCCCCTCTTCTCTCTAAAAGACGCCAGGCTTGAGCACAACCGGACACCCCCCCCCCCCTCTTCTTCTTCTTCCTCCTCCTTCCCTCCTGCTCTCTTCCTTCTCCTCCTCCTTCCCTCCTCTTTCCCTCCTGTTCTCTCCCTATTAGCCACATTCAAACATTCAAATGATCTCATTTCATTTCCTGACACCTGTGAAGGGCTAATGTGGCCTTATTTTGTTCTGTTTCCAGATTTCTTGATGAATAACGCTTATAAATTTAATCAGCAATGAGTCAAAATGTCAGTTTTTTTAACTCACAAGTGTCACATGACTGGATACTGTCGGACCACATCCTCTTTTTTTCTATTCTTTTTTAGCTCACATCCCCTTTCCAGCTTGACCGTCACACTTCAATGAGGCCAAACTGGCGATAAAGCGGAAATAGGAATCAGAGGAGGGGATTCCACACAGGGAAACTGTTAATGATGCTACAAAGAGAAGAGCAGCCTCTCAGGGGAAGTAAGAGAACTGTGAAACTAAAAACCCAGACAGAGCTTCAGTCAGCCTCCCTCTGTCCCGTTTTGTCCTTTAGTCAGTGGACAAATAGGAAACTACAATAAAAGGCTTTTTGTTTTGCAGTTCTTTTAGAAAAGGGACTCTAAAAGGGGGCACCCCAGTGAGCGTGCTTGTGTGGATCCTTAGCTCAGCAGATCTGTCAGGGTGAAACTGGGTTAAAAAGATAAAACTGACTTTAAAGGACAAGTCTGGAGATATTCTATATTTTTTTCAAATTGGCAACTAACAGCAAAAAATGAGTACACAACAGAAGTATTCCCAGAGTAGTTTATCATCTAAGCTGTTTAAAGTTTATAGCTTATTTCTCTGTTCCACAAAACACCATTGTGGGTCCAAAATACCATCAATGAGGCCTCACTAGGGTGATTATCCTTCATTATGATGAACATAAACAAATTAGAATGTTTGCCAATCCCAAATAAAAGTTCATGTAATCATAAATACTCCATAAAGCACTGAGTAATAAGAACCAATAAAAACCTGAAAAGAAATAACCCATTAGTTTTGTCTTTGTCAAAAGTATGGGATTTTGGAACAACTGAATCAATATCAAGATTAACAAAAATCTACTTATTTAAAATCATTAGATCTTAATCTATACTTGTCTTGTCAATTTGAGTCCACTTTAAAAAAAAAAAAAAAAAAGGCAGGTGGGATGTTCATTTTTTCGATTTCAAACTGTTTCACAGAGTAACCTCTGAAATCTGATTGAAAAATAAAACAGTAAAAATCTTGAGGGAAAAAAAAATGCGAAACAAGCTCAGCGATAATACTCAGAATTAATGTAAAGAGTTTAATGCTAATCTAATTTTACTGCGACCTTGCGTGTTAAAATGTTGAAAGTAAATCCCGAGAGCTCAGAAATAAAGCTGCCATGTAACAGAAATAAAATCCCCTTTGGGCAAAATCCACAATACACAGTTTGTGCACTTGTAGAAAAACGGCCGGGGTTAGTACAACAGAAAACAAAATACAGTTACATTACAGTTAAAAGAGCAGGTTCTACTGATTTAACTCTCAGCATGTAAACTCAAAGTTTGAGGAATAAGATGATGATAAATCAGTTGCTAATCTTGTTAATTTACAACCTGTGTGATCTCTTTTCTGGTATGTTTCTGTCCCTATTGCTTCTGGCAGTGATGCCACTAAACACCTGAACTATTCCATCTATGAGTACAGCGATAGAAAACTGATAGAACGGATGGAATGAGCTAATATGGCTGGACTATAGCCATAAATTGCTGTAATCCTTTTTCAGACTACTCATTACATTTTGCTCTTTAATCAGCACACATTCCTTCTGACCTCTGACCTCTTGCAACAAAAAGCAAGTTAAATATCTTCATGTTAACAAATATAAGTAGTCTATTGTTGTTTCATATAAATAATGAGAACTCTCACCTCCCACTTTACTTATCAAACTCTGCCAGCTTTGAGAGTTTTACCAACTAATTGCAAAGGGAGAAGAAAAATAACTAGGGCTATTTGTTGCTGTAATATTTTAAGAAGACGGATAACGGTAAAAGTAAATTAGCAGTCAGTGGTGTCGTTCCTCAGCTGAAGTGTGGCGTTCACCTTGGGATCTGTGGAGCCTGAGGCCTAGGCCAGCCTAGTTAACCGTGCATGCTGTGCTGGGCCTAACCTAATTAGGTGCCATCCCAATGTCAACACTGCTGCGTTGAGCGCCTGATAAAAGACAAGCCTTTTCTTCCTCTTCTCACACTGTGAGAGGGCTACAAAGAGCCGGTTAGAGTGAGACCCTATACCATCTGCAAGCTCTGTGTGTGCATTGGTATGTGTGTGTGTGTGTGTGTGTGTGTGTGTGTGTGTGTGTGTGTGTGTGTGTGTGTGTGTGTGTGTGTGTGAGAGAGAGTGTGTAACGCATGCATGCTGTCATTTTTCCTTTTGCTTTGGGATGTTTGCTGCTAAATGTGAGAAATACAGCATCTGCAGGTTCTCAGACCAACTTTTTTTTTTTAAAAAACAGGAAATTGGAGAGGCAGACTGAAAATTAAAAGCAATTTATCGCCACTTCCCTGAAAAGACGCCATCGTACTACCTAACATAATCACTCCCATCTTGCTTTACTGTAGCTAACGTACTTCATACATGCATCCAAATGCAGCTGTTTCACTGTGAATTTCATGCTGGTGTATTCTGTGAATTCACTCCCACTTCAAGTGTGTGCACTCTAATTTCACGCCAATGAGTTTCATTTATTGGTTTTTTATTTTACCTCACATCCCCGGCATCATTAAAGCAAAGAGATATTTTTTTTTTTTTTTTTTTGCACAGAAATCCCAATTAGGTTCGATCAAATATGGCTCCTCAAGCACACGTGCAGGCACACGCGTACAGACACAAACACTCAGTGTTGCCTTTTTAATGTGTCGTCAAACCATCTCGCTAATTCCATTTATACGGATAAAACACTCACACAAATAGATTACCTGCTACATACGATCCCCTCTTTCACTGTGAAATCGTGGCACCGAGCCACATCCTCCCACTGCTTGGTAGTCCATTAAAATACAGATGAGAGCGTTTTACAGCCCGGGCCAACAGCAACGCCTCCCAGCTAATCCAGCAACAAACACAAACATCAGATGAATTATCTGTAATGGAGAGGACTCTGTTCTGGCACGGCTGACGGAGAAATTAAACAAAACAGGAGTTTATTTTGGTAAATATTTGGATTTCGTTTTCATTCTGCTTTTCATGTACGTAATTAGCTGGCAAATATAGATCCGTATAGAAATCCTTCGCTTTTTCATCAAGAGGGTGCCTTTAGGTGCGCTTCCAGCACTTTTCTTTCTGCCAGAGCGGCTTCATGCAGAAACTAGATATGAGAGGAAAGTTTCTTTGCATACAGCATTTGAAGAGTTTGCTTCTAAAAAAAAAAAAATGCACTTATACAGGAGAAATCCTCTCCTTCCATCCATCTATCCGTGGCCACTTGCACACTTGACAGATTCACTGGCTCAGGAGGCGAGCAAACAATGCTGCTCTGACAAGCGAATCTCTCCTGTGTCGGAATCTCATCTACTTAAAGCACTATTTATTCAGCACACATCCTTTTAACGCTGAATCTTGGCAACGGTGCATGAAATCCAGCACCTTAATTCCATTAGCTTGTTACTCCAATAAGTCCCAATAATCTAAAGCTAACTGCAACACATACACAGGCCCTGGAAGTACACGCCCCATAGCTGCTCCCTCTGGAGTATTTTTAATAACACTAATAGCCTCTGAAGGTTGATTCATGCTGCTGATATCAAAGTAAATGGCCGCATTAACCTGTGATGTTTGCGACTAATCAAGAGGAGCTTATCAAGAGAGGAAGTAAAAAATGGAAGCAATATAAAGCACAGCCGCTTTAGGAGATATAATGTAATTACAGATTTAAAGATGCAACAGCTGATGAAAGTTGTCATTCAAATGCTTTTTGCCTGCATGCTGCAGCTTAGTTTCCCACAGCCCTGAATGCACCACTGTCCACACACAAGCATGAATCTATTGTTGATAAGAGACTGAGGCTTCTCTTCAAATGGGGCTTAGCAAGTGGCGTTCAAAGCGTCGGCTCTTCATTTCCAAAAGTGACTCAGCTTTCGTTAGTCAAAGGGTAAAGAGGGTCCTTTAAGACCCTGATGCCCTTGGAGGGAATAAAACGATAAATGGGTAGGAGTGAGAAAAGAAACTGAGAAAAAGAAAAAAAAAAAAAGAAGCCAGTCAGAGAACGATGACTGAGCAAGACGGATAATCTAAGGGGGAAAGAGATAGAGAAAGTAATGGGGATATTAAGAGCATGCCAAAAGAGAAAGGCATGAGAAAGTCTGGGCTGCTCAGTCTGATCCTACGTGAGCCGATGAGATGGGTGACGGGTGAGGAGGGGTGAGAGATAAGAGCCAAAGAGGATTAGGGCCGTGAGAACCTTTGTTGTTGTGATCAGTTAAAAGCACTGGCTCTCAATGATCCACCTGACCACTTCAACATGCACACGGAAGCAAATCTGCATGTGAGGGACGACTGGGAACCTTCAGAAGCTCTTTGAAACAGAGCGACTCTTACAAGGTCACATCTGCATTCTGGCACATTTGATATATCAGGCTGTTGATAGTTTGAAAAGTTTCTGCATGGTGCATAGACCTAGAATAAAAGTGGCACATTGCAGCAGCTATTGAGAACACTTTTTTGTGCAAAATCTTGTCACCATACAGCTCAGTGTATAATGTCTTAACCGTCTTTTGGAGAAGTCCATATGTCTAGGGAGAATAATAAACTTTAGTGGAGTCTAATTATACAGTCCCAGTACAGTCACAAGCTATTTACATTATGTAATGCCAAGGCACAGAAAAGGGTAAATTCATAGCCTACTTGGTTCTGTACTGTAGCCAACACTGATGAGGACAGTAAGGTCTTGATCTTTGTGTTTTCTGTGGGAATCTTTGACGTTTTTGTTACCTTAAGGGACTTCACCCTCTGTTGGTTGCTGGGCAGCCATTGTGTTGTGACCTTGAAGAAGTTTTCATTGAAAACAGCTGCATGAAAAAAAAAAAAAAGTGATGCAACAAGATCAGTGAAAGTAGTCCAAAACAGAAACGTATGCTGATTAAAAAAAAAAAAAAAAGGAAAATGTAAATGTTAAGACTGGCTGATTGAGAAGATAATTATAAATTGGTTTGTCACAATAAGTGACCCCTTGTAAGTAAACAGTGTCTTGTCAATTTAAATGATTGTGACATTAAACTCTTTTTTTTTTTAGGTCAACACAATGAATACAATAAGATCTAGTATTTACCCGAACAGATTACTATTCCTGGCAGCGTTTAGAGGTCACTAAAACAGACCTTATACTGGAAAATGGAACACTAAAATCCTATTTTATTGGTCCATAATTTCCTGGGCAATTCCCTGGAAAGAACTATTTAACCTGGTTCTGATTACAGAAGGAGCAGAGACAAACATCCCAGACAAATGTTTAAATTTATTGTTCAGCTGATTTAAAGAGGAATTTCCTTTGCTGAATCAAAACAATCCCGAGAGTTGACGACTTGTCCCTCACATTGTTTTTAACTACAGGGTCCCAGGAAATAAATTGTAGTTATGGAGAAAGTTTTGGCAGGATATCGATCCAACTCGTTTTCCAAAGCTGTTTTCACACATGAACAAAACTCCTGAAAATGTCTTAAAATTTTCGGGGTTGAGCTGCATGTGTGAACACAAACAGCTGGATTTCATTCTGACTTCTTCCAGCCAGCCTCCTTGACAAATGTCTACGTGAAGTTGGGGTGAGCGTATGTGTGAACGCAGCAGGAATTAATCAGGGAAACTCATTGCGAGCGGGCAACATATATACGCAAACAATGACGCTGAATTATTCTGTTTTCTGCTCGCCAGTATCACTCGTTCTCTGATGCTGTCAATATGTCAAAGTACATAGCATTGATATAAAGCTGAAAATAATGTCCACAACTTCTTTTTAACGTCATGTCTTGCCTCCTGAGACCCTGAGACCCTGAGACATGTGTAAATAAGCAACTCGGGGAACATTTCTGGGGCAGGCTGCGCAGACATTTTTTAAGGGGGGGGGAAGATTTAAAGAAAAGAAAATCAGGAGTGCATGTGTTAAACCAGCCTACGGCTTCTTGGTTTCAAGACTTTCAAAGGCATTTCCCTAAAGACTGCTCATCTTTAAATTAGAAAATAAAGAAAAAAAATCATAGTGATTTCAATAATCTGAATAATTAAGCCTTTGTTTTGTGGTGTCTTGTGTGGCCTATAGGGGGGACTTTGATTTTTTTACCTCAGTTTTAAAATAAATCCTTGCTACTGCCCTGTCCTTCCTACAGAACTACCCGTATAAATACAGTAAAATAGTGAATGAAAGGTTGAGTGAATGGCTTCGTACACAGCCCCAGTCTCTCTGATATCTGATCCAGTTTTTAGAAATTGGACTTGGTGGTGCACTACATTTTTCACACTTACTCTGTAAACAATAAATAACGCTTTGGAGACAGTGGAAAGCATCTTGGCAGTAATGGTGTTAAGCTGTTGGCTTAGAATAGAAAAGATTTAAGTGTTTTTCTATCAGTTTGGCATTTCAGTGCAGATGGAAGATTTTAACTAAATCAGACAATGCTAGTGTAGATATTTCTCTAAAGTAGCCAGGGTTTTAAAGCCTATAAAAAAAACTGTTATGCCGGTCTACAAGCTCCGTTGAGCCTTTCTTCAAATTTCAGTGACATACTGTACCTCAGTAGAAACAACAAGCACGGTGGTCAGAGGTGGCAAAGGAGAGAGCAACGAGTCTGCCGACTGACCGGTTCTCTGTTTTTACAGAAAGGAGTGTGTTTCCTACATTAACTCTCTCTTCCCTCTATGCTGTATAAATAGATAAAGATTGAGTAAGAGCGAGATGACTGTGGTCAGAGGGTTTGGGGTTATAAGGAAGTGAGCTCTACTGCAACGCAGAGATACAGCAGGAGGAAGCTTCAGAGTTCTGCTGTGGAGAAGACTACGTCAAAATGTTCACTTCTTGTGTTTTGCTCGCAGAGAGGTTGTCAAAGGTGAAAACTGGGAAACTTTGCCTTGCCTTATTCAAACTTAGCATATAATCACAAAAGAATGTTTGCTTGTTTACATACATAAGAGAGTGAGTATTATAGAGATGTAATATGAGTTATATAGTGCTTTTTAAATGAAGATTTACTCATCATCACTAGATTTTGAATAGAATGCAACACAGCTAGCATTCAGCTAGCTTAGTGAATCAACTTTTTCCCTGCCTTGCTGGCACATGCATTCCTCCATAGTGATGAAAAATATTGGTTACATTTTCAGGTTAAATCAGAGTGCTGAAACAATCTTATTCAAGGTCTCAAAAATAAAAAAAAATGTGACGGTATTCTGATGTGACGTTCCCAAAAGGAAATGCTCCTTCAGTAAAGACTGTCCCCCAATGTCCTCAAGACGCACACACAAAACCAAGTTACCATGAGACCAAGGTGGTATCACAACCTCCTTTCAGGTCTCATATACACTCTCAATTCCCCCTGGAATAGAGGAACCTGAATTCCTGCTCTCTGGGATTGAAACGACACAATCTTCATCGGGCTGCTCACTGAAGCGTCAGTGAGAGATGTCAAGCAAATGTCGAGTTAAATGACATCAACTCAACACCAAGTTTTAAAGTTGCGAATTTTCTGCAACACAACTATGTAACAACTATGATCCCTAACTTTTGGTTACTTCGTATTCACTCACACACACCACCTCCCTCACTTTCTCCCTGTTGCATATTCAAAATCTGATTTTAACAATCATCTTCCAACAGTAAGTTGGACTTGAAACCACACTGTCATAGTCTTCTTGTGAAAGAGGAGATATGCAGATATCTGATTATAAGGGTACAGGCTGCTTGCTGCAGTGACAGCTGTGCCGCAGTGATAGGTGGGCGACACAGCAATGTTAATGTGTGATTGTATGCCAACGGGCAATATTGCCCAAAAGTTAGACTGCAGCCAACTTTTCCACACTGCCAACTGGTTTGTGGTTTTTATGCTGGCCAAAAGATCCGAGTGGTTTAACTCTAAAATAAGTGGATTTGTAGCAACTTTGCATGACTAGTTGATAAAGTTGTCCACATTACAGTTGCATAGAAAAACATAAAATATACTGTATATTTCCATCCACCTCTACCTGTGGGCTCATGTCCGACAGCTAGCTGTAGCAGAAGCAGAGGGAGGGTCTCAAGGGGGGTTTGTAGTGGACACTTCACGACCAGCTTCGAAGGCAATGGGCAGCCAGGGTGCCTTTGCCGCCTGGCACAATCTTGTCACCTCATCCCTCCCATCCATCCTTCTCCCTCAGAGCTTTCGGCTTGCCTGTATGCTCTCTGCAGCCTCTCATGTTACAATAGGTCCAGGCCTCGGTGGCTTTTAGCTCAGGATGAGAGAGTCCAGACTGAAGAGAGGCTGGGCGTGGACAGACAGACAGAAAGAAAGAAGGCATGTATTTCAGTGAAGGTCAAGACTATTTACATCTGAACTATTTCATATCCTTACAGTAGTTGTCATTTTCATGTTTATCAACAAAAAAAAAAGTATTTTTTCAAATCCAATTTAAATGTATGAATTTGGTCATTCAGACAGAAATTTTCAATGATCGGAAAAGTGTCCAATAACTCGGCATATTGACATGTGAACCTTATTGTTTCACACAAACAAAGTTATGAATATGGACTGACTCTAAATTAATTTAACTTCTTTTCTTCTTTTTGAGGGGAAGTAATGTAGCCAGATAAAATGATCAGATACAAACCATGCAGCAACTTTGGATAATGGGCTAATTTGTCTCATTTTTTTAAAGCTTAAATAACAATCATTAGCCTGTCTTGTCATTAGCTTCATAAATATGAGGACGGACCACCTTAGCTTTGGTTTCATAAAAACTATGAATATGAAGATGCTAGCTTTGGCTCTGAGAAATTATGAAGTTGCACCTTTTACAATTAGCCTATCTGATATTGTAAATACATGATCACCTTATGAACTCAAAAGCTAATTCATTGCTTGCCCGATTTGTCAACACTTGTGGTATTTCAGCTGCACATGAAGAACACAGTTCAGTCCCCCTTTGCCTTTTCCTCCCTGTGACACCACATCACTGCAGTTTGGGGGTGTATGAGAGCAGACCACGCCCCACAGGGTCGACGCTGCTGCTACAAGAGCTCCTGCGCCACTGTCACATGTGTACACTGCTCCACGCGATAGGCGCGTGGCAACTCAGCTGAGAGGTGCCCAGCGCGAGACTCTCTAGAACCCTGGGATGTTGGAGAACAGAAATGTATTCACGGTACTCGACGGTTACTGCAAAGGACTTGAAAACAAGCGGAACGGGACGTATTTAACTTGAAAATGCGTGTTTTTTTTTTCCACCAGGGTCTATTGGGGAAACATAAAAATTAAATCAGTGCAAGGAGTAGAGATTAAGTGAAATATGTCGACTGTGCATGGGATGTTAAATAGTGGAAGGGACTTACACATGTCGGCGTGTGCTCCTTAGAAAGTTCAGAGTTATTTATTTGTACTTTGAGGTGTTTTTTAATCTCTCATAGGCTAAGGTTCGTATAGGCCTAATTCCTTGCGGTATGTATTCACGTGATAATATTTTTTTCCAGTTGCCTATAGAAAGTTTCCAGTATGTTAAACGACAATTCAGTATTGGGGAAGCCTATTTGTGTTTTTAATTGCATCCGGTGTCCGGACTTAGACTTTAGGAAATGTCATTATTAAATTCGGCATTAGGAGAAAGTGGGCAAATAGTTTCAATTCCGAGTTATATTTACTGAAAGATATGAGTTCGGTTGCAGCAGGGCGGAGGATCAACAAGTGGATCGGGGCGCTGACAGTCAGACGCTGGGCTGCATGCAGGGAGCTCTGCAGCCGGCTGACAGCTCCGCTTTGTTCCATAAAACCTTTTCACCTGAAACCAACCCAATAGGTGTTTGACCGGGACCACAGAGAGAGGGGACAACATAGTCTGTTATTTGTTCGCTTCGACGGAGGAATGTCTTTGAGTCCTAGAGGTTCAGAAAGAACTTCAGAAAACTTCTAAAATAGCCTCATTTAATGAAGTCTCTAAACGTGTGCAATACAGCTGAAGTTTGACTGTTTGGGTCAAGATCGTTTTTAAGGGTTTCACCCCTGATGTTTGCAAAGCATAGCCTATGTGACAAATATGTTTATTTTGGCGACTTGGCCATTAATGTATTTTGGTACATTAATGTAGATTTGACTGGTTATCGTCACATCTGGCAATAAACATAAACATGTTTGTCCGTGGGAAATAAGATCCACATGATGTCTCACAGCAGATCATGTTCTCCCTGACTGATCACTCTGAGTGGTTAAACAGCACAAGCCCAATATTGTTGCAGGCATATTTTAAAAAACTTTTTTGTAGCCTGATATTTTCCTGAGATGCACATGACAAATTTCTTGAGCCAATGTATTTCACGTTTAGGTAATCTTCACAGACTCACCAAAATAATTAACACATTTTCTCTCACAATTAATTTCATTAATTTAAAATAATCACAGCAACAGGGTGTGTAAAAAGAATGGTGGATGTGACTCGCTGAGGAAGAATTAGCCTACATGCAACTATGTAGCTAGAAAAAGGTCTAAAGCAATATAAAAATAGTAACTTCAGGTTCAAATCCCAAATTTTAATTTGTTGGGTTTACTGAACAGACTGACATCTGTTTGAAATGTCCCATCAAAAGTAGCCCAAACAAATACGAAAACAGTTCCTGTTACTGCTGTCATGTTCCTATTACTGTCACTCTGTTGTGTTTAATTTTACAGTCCTGAATAGACTTTAATCTCATGATGCATTCAGTTTTTGGTTTTCATGCAGCATTCTGTTGTTGAAATAAGAAAGTTGAATACGTTTTAATGCTGTAGTTTGGCATTGGGTTATGGGCTTCTTAATTATAATTAGACAAATGTAAAATCTTAATCTGAGGGACATGAGAACTTTTGGCAGCCTGTGGGACAAATAGCCTTAAACTACTTCTTTTTTACTACATTTTTCAGATAAATTGACAAGAAATAGTAGGCCTAGGTCTAATGTGGCTGCATCTAAAAAAGTTTCTACAGTACGCCTACACTAGGCTATAGTTTGGGCCACCACCGAAGAAGAACCCCGCATTGACCCAAATCCCAAGTTTTAAAACTTCCCCGGTCCGGCCTCCGGGTTGATCAGCTGAGAACAACCTCTGATTGACAACCCCTGAAACCCCGTCTCCATAGAAACCGCCTCAGCGGCGCCGCGAGGGCTGGCTCGAGGGCTGCTGTGAATGAGGTGACGTCACGGCTCCGGCGCCAGAGAGTCTGCTCCAAAGACTGAGCGAGAGAGAGGAGAGAGCAGAGGGAGGAAGAGAGAAACAGGGAAGAAGGAGAGGTAGGGGTGAGGCTGAGGCTGCTGCTGCTGCTGCTGCTAGCGGTGGTGCTGGTGCTGTGGAGGCTCGCGCTGCTCTCTGCACCGACGTGCTCTTGCGCCAATTCATCACGTGCCTGTCAGGCATCAGTCTGTGAACGTCGACCAAAATGTACACAGCTGCGGGAGCGAAGGGAAGACGAGAAGAAGATGGAAAATCCGATTGCACCAGATGTGGACACAGACTGCAGGAGGTGCGGATTATATTAGAAATGCATAAAAATTAGGAGCGTCAAGAAGCTGAAGGAGAAAGTGTCCGTGTCTGGTGAAGAGAATCGCGCGTAAAAACAATGAAACAGATGGTGTTTTGCAGGATTTCGTATAATACTGCAAAGTCCCGGACGCAAAATCACGATTATATTGATTATTGTGGGCAACTTTTCGTTCTCGCTCTTTGCTCGCACTAATCCAGCATGTGTTTTCTTTCTGTCTCTGCAGTCACTGCTCTCCAAACTGCGTTTCTTTTTGTCCATTAGGATTAATTCCGATTCGAGGATTTCTTTATCTTGTTGTCTTTCAGCTGAGTTGCCCTTAAAATAAAACCAGAAAACATCATGTTTGTAATCTTTTCTTATCCCAAGCCTCTCTGAATGCAGAGTTTCATCGGCGACCCACTTCTCACCTCTTTGAAAATGTATTGATTTTTATCTAATCCTTAAAGTGAAAAAAAAAATAATAATCCTGCACATAACAACAGTCCAACAACAGCCCCTGGGGGCAATTAGTTAGTGGCAGCATCAAACAGCCCCCCCTCCACCATCTCCTCCAGCTGAAGAATGAAGCGTGTAATTCCTACAAACAAACGACTCATTCAGAAAACATTAAAATGTCAATAGTAGTTAATCAACTCTTCACGTGCTCAGATATGAAAGGCACATTTGTAGCGTGACTAAATGAACTTTGACATACAACATACTCAGGTGGCGATCAACACTGAAGTGCACGGGACCCTGACTGATTCATTTATAGACAAACCCACAGTCAAAACTAAGTAAGGGCACATGGATACTTCGGTTGAAATCGCACGACTGCAGTCGGACTCTGATGCACACACAACCCTTAGACATCTTCAAATGTTAGGACTATATTGATTTAAAGACAGATTTGAGAGTTGTCCATCAAAACCACAATCTTTTTCAGATCTTCTATCAATCTCAAAATGTTCACGAAGACTCTTCACTGAGGTTCATTTGAGATCTCGCTGTTTGCAGAAACACAATCCTAACGTGCGTAAAAAGACAGACTCGTGTATTTAATAGCTTAAACTGTAGTCTATTTTCCTATGCGTAAAAACACTCACACAATAATTTATCTTAGTTTTGGTCGGACCATTCTCCTGTTTGAAGCTTTTTTCCATTCCCACTCAAACACCTCTCTGTTTTCAGTGGCAGAAACTAGTCTTCACGCCGGTCCAGGCTGAAGGGAATTAAGAATGATCAGACGCGCCTGTTGTGGTCCTCATCATCACCGCTCCACACCTCCAAAACAACACACGTTAACTAAATGCATCGGTTCAAGTGAAATAATGAAAGATGGTTGACACAAAATAAATACTCTGCATTCTCTGCCTTTTGTAATCAACTCCACCATATATTCATATTTTATAGTCTGACATGAACCTTTTTTATTATTAGATAGCCCACACGTTTCCAAATACAATTGTGCTCGATCTTCTCCAAAACCACAACACATGCTAAACTTGAAGGGAAACAGCTTCACGCGTGTTCATAATTCGCAATAGGCAATTGACAGCCTCGCGGATCTTTAATTTTCTTGATCAGAAACAGGTAGGGGATTAATTTTCCAAATTGCCCACCAGAGCTGCCGAAGCGCCCTCTCCCGGGTTCCGCCTCCAACATGCGTTGCCACTGGTAACAAGATAGAGAAGGGGAAGGGTTTAGACGCGGGGAACGAATAGCAGAGCGTCAAGGCGTTGAGTGACGTAGCTACGTCGACAAATCAGCGCGCTAGACCCGCCTGTGTCGCATGTCCAGCCTGCTGCCTATATAAAGCACACTGACAGCTTGGTAATCCAGTCTGATCGCTGGTCGTCTGACAAAAAAAAAAAAAGAAACAGGACTTAAAAAGAAGCAAGATAATCGACACGATTACAACCTCCCTCGCGCTCAACTCAAACACTTTGAAAATGAAAGCAATAAGCCCCGTGCGGTCCTTCCGGAAAAACAACGCCAACCTAACGGAGCACTCCTTGGGAATCTCTCGGAGCAAGACCCCAGTGGACGACCCTCTCAGCCTGCTGTACAACATGAACGACTGCTACTCCAAGCTGAAGGAGCTCGTGCCCAGCATCCCCCAGAACAAGAACGTCAGCAAGATGGAAATCCTGCAGCATGTCATCGACTACATCCTGGACCTGCAGATCGCGCTGGACTCCAGTGTCGCACTCACCAGCCTGCATCACCAGCCTGCGCGGCCGGGGCAGGCTCCGTCCAGGACCCCTCTGACTACCCTCAACACAGACATCAGCATCTTGTCATTACAGGTAATTACACTGTAGAAAGCCTGGTTTGTTGTGGAAGATATCCGGCGGGTTTGTATTTGTGCGCATTGCCTGTGCGTCTTTGTAGTCTATGCGTAACTCGCACAAGATGGCTTATTGGGAGAAAAAAAAAAGAAAATGGCATGTTTTTTCTTTTTTCCTTCTGCACAGAATGAAATAAGGAAGATACTCGACCTAAATAACACTGCTACAACGCCGTTACCTCGTATTCGGATGCTGCGTGGAGAAAATTAACATTTGGTCCGTGTGTTTGTTTGTTTTCAGTCCCCGGAGTTGCCATCAGAGCTGATGACAGATGACAGCCGGACTCTGCATCGTTAAAGCGGTAAGTAGGCTGTCCTCATGTCTGCTTGTGCTGCTGCTGCATTCTGTCCAGGGCTTCTCTACAGCCTGTCCTCCAGTCTGCTGGGGCAGAATGCACGGGCTAGAATTACCATTTACCAATCCGTTTGTTCGCTACTAATGTGGCTCGGCGTCTCACGTTGATGCTATGCTCCCAATATGTTTTTGCATACGAACATTGCTGGCTTAACTTGAATCCAAAATGGGATTTTGGAATAATTTTAATTGCCCGAAATATAGCTGCAAGCTGTATCTTAAACAAAAAAAGATCAAAATATTGTCTCATTCAGCGTTTCAGTATCTAACTCAGGTTAATCAAATGATTCACATTCTTTGCATCGACTTTGGCTGAATGAAAAGGAAGATTTTCGCTCCAGGCTGCTTTGGGTTACTGTATAAGTAGCAGTATTCAGGATTGTATTATAGCCTCTTGTGTCTATAATGAAGAGCATCTGCAACAGGAAAATAATGGCTGTTTGGATTACTGCTACTACGATGTCTGCACATAATTGGTACAAGAAGTGGGTAGGCGCCAGCTGAGCGGCAATTACGCTGATTCTTCCCCAGATTGTAGGCTGAAGTTGTGCGAAAAGTGTATGTGTGTATGCCTCCCTCCTTCTCCCTCTTTCTCTCACTGAGCGTGTGTGTGTGTGTGTGTGTGTGTGTGTGTGTGTGTGTGTGTGTGTGTGTGTGTGTGTGTGTGTGTGTGTGTGTGTGTGTGTGTGTGTGTGTGTGTGTGTGTGTGTGTGTGTGTGTACATCTGGAGCGCAGGGTTTGCTTAGTATTGGGAGTGTTTGGTTAAATGTTAAAAACTGCGGCTTCCTCCCTGGCGCCAGTCTGTCCGGATCTCTGCCCTGTTTGCATTTTCTAAACACGCCTCTCTCTTTCTCAATCTTTTGCAGGTGTTTGGTCAAGACGCAAAAACACACACAGGACCTGGGGAGCAGGACTTTCCTCCTTCCCTCCTTCACCTCCCCCCCAAATCCAACCACTGTCCTCCAGGCCTGGATTTTTTTCTTTTTTTCTGACGCTGAAATCAAGAGACTTTTGCTTATTATGGGACAATCTTATGTGCTGTGTTTTCTGTTTGGACACTTATTATTTAACTTAAGACTTTTTTTTTTATTTGTGGGTCCTTTCTGGAAATGGAAGGAGCGTTATATTCCCGACAGTGGGAGGAAAAACGAGATTATTGTCACAAGGATTATTTCCACCCCCTCTTCCTCACCCCCTTGTCCCTCTCCTTGTTGAAGTCTTCGCTTTTTTGCGGAGTTGGGAACGTGAATAGAAAAGACAACTTGGTTAGTTACTGTAAAAAGTTTAGTCTTGTCTTGTCAGAATTGTTGGCACATGAAGGACTGGACGTTGTTTAAAAAAAAAAAAGTTAAAACGAGAGAATGAAACCGTGTGAACTCTGATCTGGAGTTTATCTTGTATAGTTGCAGGAATTTGAAACTTCTGCAGAAGTGTAATGTTGTACTTAATTATGCTGAAACTTTTTATAAAAGTAATGTAAATTGTACCTTTTTTATACAAAATAAATCAAAAACGCAACTTGAACATGTTTCATTTTGGGGGGGGGGGGGGGGGGGGGGGGGGGTTGGAGATTGAACATTCTATGTTGGTGTCAGAAAACATCAAACCGTAAAATCAGTTTTTCCAGCTGACTTTCCACAGAAGTGCATTGATATGACTGTGCTTTTTACGTAGGCTACAGTGAACATCTGATGCACTTCAGAACAGATCTCACAACAAAGTGTCCTTATCAGACGTGCACTCTGACCCACAGCAATCTGTGAAACACAGCGTCAACACTTGCCCGGGGGCGAGCGCGCCCTGGAGATGCATAGTTGCGTAAAAAGGTTATTTAGGACACACTGACTGCACTTTTACTTTCTCACATGCTATGTAAAGTAAATAGGATTAAATGGTTTTAGCGTGACGGCCTGAACCATCAAAGTATTGGGCTGAAGGCTGTTGTTTTAGTACAGAAGCAGACAATTTTGGCGACTTGAAATGGTGAAAGCTGGTGATGCTTCACTGATTTCGAAATTAATCAACTTTTTTTATTTTAATTGGAGCAATACTTGCTTTGTACTTTATTTTGTACTGTGTAAGTAAATTCTTCAAAGTCGGTGACTTCTCAGGTCACATAAAACGACTTAATGGATCAGAAGAAATGTAGAGTGCAAGAACACCTACTGACAGGAAACTGTTCTGCTTGACACCAATAAAAAGTGTAATCATTAAACCAAGAGACAGTGGGATGTCCTACTTGGATAGTCAACTTTCAACATTCCTGTTTTATACGGCTTATTTATCAGAAAGCGTATGATACTGTAAAGAATGGACAACTGAGGTAAGAAAGGTTCAAATATTTTCATACCACATACCTGCAAACTAAACTCCTCTTGGATTTGACGCTTTCCCCCCTGGGACCACTTCTTGACGGATCATGTGTGTAAGCTGCAGGATAAAAACACTCTTTAACTGAGCAGTTAAACTTTAAATAAAGTCATTTCTAGATTAAATGAAAATGTATAAAAACTTCCCAAAGAACCCTTACAGACCCTGACATTGAGAGTTGTAGTTGTCATCCTCGACAGTTTCTGATACTGACAGGCAGCGTCTGTGGCAGCAGCCTGTATCACGTTTGTATGAAGAGTGCGCCATCTATCGGTCAAAAATATATCCTGCCATTAGCGCCCTCTCTTCTTTCACTCCTGCATTCGATAACATTTTGACCAGGGAAAGAAAATACTTAGTTAGAATTTTCTGATCATATCAAAATGGAAATCCATGTCTGGTGAGACCTCACTCTACCAACAGCTGATTTTCCTGCAAGAAAGAAACAGAGAAACAGGAGACTCATTTCAAGGGTCAACATAGTGAAAATGTTTATTGGTTCACAAACACCACCTCAAAAGGATTTTTCGAGAAGACAAACACCACTTTGGAGACGAGTTCATGCATTTCTTCTATCACTGAATCTGCCAGCAACACACCCTACCACACCACTGTCTACACTGCCATCTATTTAATGATGTTCTAACTACCCAACACAGCTACACACAAACACTTCAGGGACTCAAGTTCTCAGCAACTTAAAGAGTCTTTCAGTCATGGCTACATTTCCTGAATTTATTTTTCTGTAACACGCGATGTCCACAACATGTAACATTTCGTACCTAAACACTTTCTGTAACAGCACCGCAATCGCATGAGGAACAAACCACACTGAAATGAGGCGAAATTGTGGGGCGGCAAAATGTCACTCAAAAGGATCAAAACTTGACCTTAATAATGCATTTTTGGTTTTCTTAAAGCCAAAATCATTATCAACATGTCAGACGGTTTAAATTAAAGTTGATTGTTTTGTTGCTAATGAAGTCTTTAAAGCTTTCGTATGCACTTCTTTTGTTTCACAGCAACACTCGGAACCTTCCCTTCCTAACACTTGAACACATATCTACTCCGACTCTTTCTAGCACACCACAACAGCAAAAGTATTACGCTACCAACAACAACATCGAAAACTAGTCTATGTGACCCATCTCACAGTAACACAGGCTTCCTCAGAGGACGCTCTCCCTCTCATCTCCCAGACTGATGGTGCGCAGGTTTTGGTTGTGGACGGTGGCCATGGTGGTGTTGGCAGTGCTGCTGCTGCCGGGGGTGATGGTGATGACAGCTGGAGACACGTCAGTATTGGAGGAAGAGCAGGTGGACTGCTGCTGATGGCTGTTGTTGGTGTTACTGTTGGTTGTGTTGGCGTCACTGGGGCTGTTTGTGTTGTTGTTGAGAGTGGTGTTGCTATCAGTGCGGTTCAGGTTGCTGACCCCGCTGGACGGCCACCCCTCGTCCGGGCTGCTGGCCATCAGGCTGGCCTCTGACGGGGCCTCAGAGCAGATGGACATACGGGCCACCGCAGTGTCCTGCAGGCCGCTCAGGCTGCTCGGGAGGAGGCCTCTCTTCTTCACCAGACCCTCCAGCTCCAGCTCGATCAGACTGGCCTTCTGTGCGCCACCATCTCTGTCAGCGTCTCCTTCAGGGTCCTCCAGGGAGCTGTCGCTGGATCGCATCCCTGAGTCCGACGAGTCCTTCTTGTCCAGCAGGATTTCAGAGAGGAAGCCAGGCTTGGTGAGCAGCCCGGTGGGCTGGGAGCCCCTGAGGGTGTTGGGAGCACCGGGCTCTCTGTGGAGGAGAGGTGTGGTGTTGTCAGCTTCTTCTGGACTGGAGTCTTCATCACTGGGCAGCTTGTGGTACAAGGCCCCCGCTCCCTTCTTCCTGGAGGCTGGAGTCCTGGAGGAAGCACTGTGGTCCAACTTCTCATCCTCCTCACTGATGGGGTCGAGGGTCTGGGCGTCGGTCCCTGGGGGGAAATCTGTGGCATCGCCCGCCTTGGAGCCTCTCTTGGTGAAGGGCTTACGGCTGTCTTGATCAGCTCCTTCCTTGGCCTGAGGAAAGGAAAGAGGATCCAATGAGGAGAACATGAAAATATACAGACTCTCCTGGAGAGGGGATTCTTGTCTCTCTGTTGTGTGCCAAGAGAAACAAAGAGTTTAAGCCAATAATTAAGAAATACAAGAAGATGTGATCTCCCAGAATGAGAATTTAGCCATAGTACAGGCCAGAGGAATATAACATTTAAAACCACATGCTTCAGAAAGACAAATCATACGCACTTAGAGACAAGTCAGTGACAGCAGTTACCACATTTTTCTACAATCCGTCCTACAGTGACTTGACTGAACTACTCATGCTGTAAGTGATGCAATGACACAAAACAAACAGGGTACTTGTGACGGTCCACCCACCCCTTTGTCATCTGAGCTGGCAGCCTGCAGGAACTGTCCCGGGTGGGGCTGCACGGGCCTCTCCCCCGCACCGCCGGACATCTCCAGTGTGGCCATCTGAGCGATGTACTCCCTGTAGGCATCACGATACTCGGCCTGCTGCTTGTCTGTCAGCTTGCAGATGTCATTGGAGGATTCCTGAGAGTTGAGACTGGACATGCTGGAGGTGCGGTGATTCACCACCTGACAGGAGGGACAAAGTTGGATTAAACGTGTCCATATGTCTTTGCTGACAAGAAATATTACACTCAAGTTTTTGAGTTGAACAGATAGCCTGAAGTGACACCTTTATATCATAAACATAAAAATGTGGCGGTAATAACAACACTAAAAATGTTATAACCAGATTAGTAAAAAAAAATGAAATGTTTTGAGCACGAGGTTGGATGCAGTCAAAAAGTTACTGGCAAATATCGATGTTTGATAATTGAATTGAAACAGATCAGTAAGTGAGATTATAAAACTGCAGTCGAGCCAGCTGTCCGCGGGTGAGTGTCTGCATGTGTCGAAGAAATTTTGCAAACAAGGGGCCTCTTGACACCGTTTTGTGCTCTGCAGTGTGTGTGTGTGTGTATTTTTAATTCTGCAGTGTTAAAGAACACCATAAGTTTCCTCTGCTGTGCATTTTTCTCTGTAGACCACACTCACGGGAAACCACTGAGGTCACCAACACATTAGCTTGGTGGCTGTGCAACAGTTTAGGGCGTGTGACCTTGCGATCCCATTTGCGATTGTTACACGCTCACACTTGTGCTTACACCAGCAACTTTGAGTGCATACACGCTGCTCTGTACCTGCTGTTTTGGTAAATTTAGGTAAAGCTCCCCAGAGTGAAACTGACCGGCCAATGAGAGTTGTTGCTGTGTCTCTGTGGTTCCTCCAGCCCGGCTCCGCTGAGCTCCTCGAAGCTGAGGTTGAGGCTGAAGGCCGTCGCTTCATGCTGGGCTCCCCCTGAGCGTCTGTTGGGCTCGGCGTGGTGCACACTGCTGCCCTGCTCGCTCACAGCTCGGGACTCATCCTGAAGGAGAGCCTGGCTTTCAGCGTGACGCTGTTCCATCAGCTGGCACAAAAAACATCATCATTTATCATTTGACTTATGTTTGAGAAGACACAATAATGGGTAAACAAATTCTTTAGAGCATGTGACAGACGAAACAAGAAACAACCAAACATGCGCTTGTGAGAATGAGCTGCTCATTAAGGAGAGCCATTCAGCTGTCCACTTCTCCCCGACAATAACCTCCCTTCATCCAGATATCAGTCGGCCATCTTGAACCAGATGTTTGTGCTGGCTGCATCCTGGCAACACAACACTGGTAAGTACACGGAGCTGTAAGGCCAGCTGCTGCTGAGCGAGCGCTACATTGGATCTCCTGTAAAACACGACCAATCCAGCGCTCTTTGGTTTGGAATTAGGAGCACAGGCTGACGTCTGACGAAGTGGAGCCGGCTACATGTGTTAGTGATTTCAGCCGAGTGGACTCCTTGCTGTCTGACTGGCGGCTTTCTCATAATACGGATTATAAAATATCTCAGCAGAGCACAAGATGTTGTATTAGGAGACACTGTCAGGCTTCATTTTGGACGAAACAAGTGATGACAGAGATCAAGAGGAGAGCTGTGAGAGGGCAGAGTATCACACATGGAGGAGAATATATTCTATATATCTATGTGTAAATCTTTCATGCTTTTACATTGGACTAATGGAGGAGCAGTTGGAAGTTTCTGGTTGGTGGACTGATGCTTTTTTAAACTGATGGCCCAGTTTCTTTGCTTTTAAAGCTCATTTATTCTCACTTACATATAGAAATGTATATACATGTAAAACGCCCATAACAACAACATGAAAGCATGCTGTGAGACAAGTAAAGACGCTTCAAAAGAAAGAGTTTGTCTCACCGTTCCCCTGAAGAGCTGCCAGTCCCCAAAGTTCATTTCCATCTCTTTCTTCAGCTCGTCCACGTTGCACTGAGATAACACTCGGCCATTAATATTAGCCTGCAACAGACAAACAGGAAAGGTTTTAAAGGGTTGTTCACAGTTATATCAGGTAAACATTTTATGAAATGAGTCAATCAAAGATGGAGGAACAACATGAGCAGCTATACTTTAATATGGTAGGAGATTGGCTACAGTACTTTTGACAAGATATGTCTTAATATATAAGGTGTATGTTTCACTGTTAGCAGGCCATATACTGCAGTTTTTCTCAAACTATTTTGAAGAAAACGCTGCCATATCGAGAAATCAGTTTAGAAAAGTAAACTTCTTTTTTTGTGTGTTTTTTTTTTGTGTTTGTATTCATCAAAGTTCCTTCAACATCCAACATCACAGCACTACTTTTAGTGCACTCTGAAAAAAGGATTTAAACTTCACCTAAAGCATCGGAAAAAAAAAATCTTGCATATGCACTATAACACAAAAATAAAAGAAACATGTTTGAGGATCGATAAAGTATCACCAAACATCGAATTGTGATAACTGAAGTGTATTGCTATTCTCAGAATCACTTCACAGCAAGTATCAGACCAAATTGATTGAAACGATTGTCATGTACAGGAAACTGAAAGGATATTTTTTTTTTTTTTGAAGGGCGAGACCGACGCACCTTCTTGACGGTGGAGATGTACTGAGGCAGCATGCTGGTGTCGATGCCGTCAATCTGTTTGAGATGCTCGCACACTGCATCTGTGTTCATAGAGCTGAGCAGGACAGCAGGAGAAACCTACACACACACACACACAAACACACACACATGGATAATGATAATATAAACAACTGAACAAGATTGTGTTGTTTCTTTTTCATGAGTTAAGGTTACCAGGGCAAACACCTGCATTGTTAGCACATTCTGTTAGCCTAACTCATCACTGCTAAAACACTGATTCGGGCAAAACGAGCAACAATTCCTGGCTAAGAGACGTGCAGGCCTGCTACGGTGAGACAAACAGAGGGTGCAAAATGAAAAGGCAACAGTAATTCTCTCTATCAGTCACACAGTGCAAGTGTCAAAGTAAACAAAGCTGCCAACATATCTAAATACACTGTTACCTGCTCTTATTCTCTCTCTCTCTCTCTCTCTCTCTCTCTCTGTATACATAAGCCCGTTAAGTGTGTGCACAACACTTAAAAGATGGAGACTGTAAGTCTGTGAGTCTTGAAGCGGCCTGATGTGACTCAAACCAGCGGCCTGTTGATGCTGCGTGAGGCCTCACACACTGCCAACATGCCACCCGCTGGCACAAAAACAAAACAAACCTCATCCAACCACTTCGACCCCGCTCCCCGCTCCGCCTCCCTCCTACCTCCCCTCTCTCACTCAGTCTCTGCTTCCTTCCCTTCCTCTCTTCCTTCCTCTAACATTCCTTCCCTCGAAGCCTCCTCTGCTGGCCTCCTACTCTCTTTTCCATCACTATGTTTCTCTCTCGCCCCATCTCTTCCTCCTCGCTCCCTCCCTCCCTCCCTAGTCATCTCTGCTATTAGCACCATTAAGACGTGGCTTATGACTAAGCCCCCCCCCCCACACACCCATCATTGTTTCTGGTTTCAAGGGAGAGAAGAGCAGAGCTTATTCCGACTGTGAGTGGTTGTTAGAGAGAAGAAAATAAGCAGCTCACACAATTCAGTACACAACAGTGGGTGCCACCTTTCTGTAGTAGCGGGCAATAGGATGAAGACTGGCACTCAGGGAGTTAAACTACTCTTCCTTATGGATCTCCTCAGGAATGAATCTAAGTTAGTGAATCTACTGGAAAACTACTATACAAGAAGTTGTGTTGTGCATCTATTTGATGATCTACTTTAAGTCATTCTACGATATCTCCTTCTATGGCATGCTCTGTAGTACTGACCAGTGTGTTAGAAATGAGGTAGAGCTACATGGAGGATGGAGTTAAGGGTCGGATGACAAAAGTAGCCATGAAACCAAAGGGGTACCTGCTTTAATTTGTAAGGCAGCGACTTTAAATGCTTGAAAAGGAGACAAATAAATGCAAATAGATAAATACTCAGACAAAAATACACAGAGGCACATATAGTACTGTGAAGCCCAGCATGTACATGTGAAAAAAAGAACAGAAAAGACAGACAGACGGGCCGAAAGGCATGTAGAAGTCATGATCAGGGGACATCTGTCTTGCAGCAGGTGAGCAGACAACTGTAATGGAAGAGGCTGTAGGAAGTAGAATTATTACACGAGGATATGTTTCGTTTTCACTGAAGTCAGTAGAATATTACAGTCGTTGTGGTTGCAGCTAGAAATGACTGCAGACGAGACGGAGACAGAGAAAAAGACACAGAAAGAGAACGAGGCATCACCCACTCTGCACGGAAAAAAAGCAGAATTTTCAATTCGGGAAAGGTCTTGAATACGACTCTTCGATTCAGACTGCGAACGTGTATTCTAAGAATGTGAGCGAGAGCATGAATGTGAGTGAGCATGTGTGTGTGTGTGTGTTTGTGTGAACCCTCCCAGTGTGTGTGTTTGATAAGAGTGTAATTACAGCTGGGCTGAGCTCAGGGCTGGGCAGGAGGATGGGGAAGGGGAAACAGAGCTCTGTGAGGGAGGAAGCGTCTTGGTAAGGAGATAAGCTCTACCAGCGCTGGGCTCTTTGTCACTGTGTGTGTATGTGTGTGTGTGTGTCGCCAGCCCCAACAGTTGCTCTGATGATAATCCTGGCAGCCTGAGGATTCCATACTTGCACTTATATCAGCTAAGCAATTACACTGGGCTATGCCTGCTTACATATTCAAAGACTTACACAAATGAGCCGGTGTGCTGCACACACATCCACATTCATGAGATTTGAAGAAATACAGGCACATATTAACACAACACAAAGAGATCAAGTGTGAACCAGAAAAGGGATAAGATGGGCTAATGTAGCTGGGAAGCCGGAATGGGATGAAACTGAGAAGATGTATACGTAGGGCGAAGGGAACAATAACATAAAGGACAGATATGAGGAAAGAATCTGAGAAGCATTTGCAGACAGCAATGAAGGTTTAAAGAAGAGGAGGAAGATTGAAGCAAAAAAAAAATTAAAGACATAAAAATACAGAGTGAGAAGCGAAGGAACATTACTTAGTAATCTATATTTAAATCTTTCATCCGGCTCCTTCAAATGCATGCTGGCAGTGTCTGATAAGTGGCTTTGTGGAGCAGAAATCTCCTGAGGAGCGTTATCTTCAAATTGTTCTAATAGTGGCAGCTTTCTCTCAGAATGTGTGAATATCTGGGTTGGAGAGTTTCAGCTCTTGTCAGAGAAACTCGGAGCACAGTGTAAGTGGGTTAAAAGCCATTTGAAACAAAATGGGAACTGCTACCATGGCAGTGAACTTCATCAGAATGATATATATACATACGCGGAAGTTAGTGACAAAAAACCCACAGCTCTCATTTGTTAAAGGGAAGTCATTTTCACACCAGATGCAGCTTATGTGTTTGAGTGACTGTGTGTCTGCTTTTTGTAAACCACAGGAGCTTTAGAAGAATTCTGGGAAACACACAGGCGTGCATTTTTTTTGCAGGCAACACAAGAAATAAAAAAACGAGGCTTAAGCATCATGTTAACAGGCATGTAATAACGGACGAGCTGCATATGTGCAAATATGCAGCTTTAACTACATGTTACCATGTTAGGTTCAGAGGGACAGGAGGGGAGGCCTTCTCTGGTGTCCTCTGCAATAACATCCTGACACAAGCATAGAGTATAGACAAGGGTTGTGAAGAAGAAGAAAGGCTGATAAAGGACGAGTTCATTTCAAGGTAAAGATAACCCAAACACCATCAGGATTGGACAGTGGTTCGGCACAGGGCGGTGAAAAGTGCGGGGTGTTAAAATGTAAAGGTAAAACGTGTGACATCACACTGAGGAAAAGGGAAAAAGGGTAATGGAGAAGGGAGGAAGTGTTTGTAAAAGGAAAAGATGTCTGACTTTGTGGTGCAGTTGGTTGATTCAGCAATTGTAATCCTTCTTACAACATTTCATACAAATAAGGAAAACAATTTCTCATAACTGGTAGTGCTGTAAAACACTATGATTTCTTTTTAAACAGAATTATGAAACAGACTTCAATTTTCTATAATTGTTGCATAATATCATTTTTCAACAACGAGTTCATCTGCAGCTGTTTTTTGTCTACTTCCTCTTTACTTACAAGTCCAGTGGTGTTGTCCATAGTCTGACCGGGTGGTTTAATGGAGGGGCGCAGGGATGAGGGGGCATGGTTGGAGTAATGCCGAGGCAGGTGATACACATGGTGGGGGAAATAAGGCTATGAGGGGAGAGGAGAGGATGTGGGCAGGGAAGAGGAGGGGAGAGCAGGGGAGAGCAGGTACAAATAAAATGAAAATCATATGAGGGAGGTTAGGCACTCAAAATCATAAAATACTGCAGGGATGAATACAAATATGGGAACTTCTTCATTCCTTTTCAATAAAGTGGGGTACAGTAGGTCAGTGTAATACTGGACTGAGCAGCTAAATTCAGAAAGGGTCTTTTTTTTAAACAATGGTTGTAGTTGTTGTTGCTGGTTGTCGGGATCAATGAGTTTATCTTTAAAAATAGAAAATATACTGACTAACTTTGACACCTCCAGTATACAACAGGAGTACTGTTTATATAAACACAAGTCCTCTTCGGCTCACCCGGTTGTAGAATGGGTGCTGAGGGCCCGTCATCCCGCTGAAGTAAGCGCTGTGGGGCTGAGGAGGCAGGGTCCCTGGAAAGGAGCCTGTCGGGGAGCAGTGGGCAGAGAGCTGGCTGTAACCTGACTGTGGACGGGGCCCTGGGTCCTGCAGGGACAGCGTGGGATAGGTCACTCCTCCCATGTGCATCTGCTCTCTGGCTGCACGCACATCTAAGAGAGGACAGAGCCAGGGAGTAGAAATAAGAAGAGAGGCAGAGAGAAGGAAGGGTTTTTATCTGAGATGCTGGTGATCATCTTGGCTATGACTATAAAGACCCTTCAGATCCACCCACGCATCAATAATTTCAACGTCTCCTGAGAGTGAAGACAGCGGTGATTCCAAAGAGAAAAATAGATATCAAACAATCGACGTACACAAGAGCACAGCAGGGAATAAAAGAAGAACGTTATGTCTGAGCATGTTCTCCTTCTCCAAAATAGAAAACAATCAAAGAACTAAATGCTGGAAAGAAAAAGGGTGCAGATGTTACAATTACATCGATCTTCAACTGTGAATTCCATTCTCACTTTGATTTCTATTACTCAGTTTACTCACAAACCAGCAGGCGTGCCCATAGTCTGTCTTTACCAAATGTTAAACCGACAAATGTGATGCCTCTGGCACATGAAGCCCCTTGTTGTCCCTCATAAATAAATTCACCCATGTAAACAAACAAAAGTAGATCATGGGAACTGGTGGACGCTGCACATAAATTGCATAAATCAGTTTGACTCCTATTGGAGAAGGAGTGGAGGAGAGAAACTTTGGGAAAAACCTCCCAAATTAAAGTGAAACAGGCCGGGAGAAAGAACACAGTGGCTCTGTGTGGCTGGCAAGAAAGTAAGAACCAGAAACAGAAGCAGGCACCAGAATGTCTCCTGGTTATACAAGTGGTTGCTGAATGACACGCTGAGTGAGACCCAATCCAGCCTGCAAACACAATGGGGGCCTTATGATGTGAGTCAGGCTCATGGGCGGGTATCACTGACAGCACTACCCACTGGCTGGCCACAGGACGCCGGGCAACGAGTGAAGACTGGCCACAGTGGGAGTGGAGGGAGCAGGACGGCTAGGTAGGAGCGTTGGTCATCGTCCGCTCCCTGGGGACACGTGTGAAGGTGAAAGCACCCAACTACTTTAGAGCATACAAATAAACACATGTTGTGGTGGAAATTGGACACATCTACACACTTTTAGCTCACAGTCCTGTTCTTTTGCTTAACGACTGGACGTCTGGTCACAGAGCTTGGTCAGCTGCGCCCTCCGTGACTCAGCCTTGGCTCAATGGAACAGACTTTGTGTGTGAGTTTGTGTGTTTTCTGTGGTCTCATAACACTATGAAGTAACAGCTTCACACCAGACGTCATTGACACTCCTGTATAGGCTGAATGGACACTGACGCACAGTAGCAAAAGTACAGCGCAGCTCTGGATTACAGTTTAATACTGATGCTCTATGACGTCACTGTCACTACAAACTGTGAAATTTGTTTGTAGCACTGGAGGCAGATTGGTGACACAAGTGAATATATTGTCCCGATCCCTCAGCACTTCGGTGGAAACCTGCATGACATTTGATTGTTTGGAAATGAGAAACGAGCTGAGGCTGAGCGAGAGCCCCTGCAGTGGGTGCTTTTAGATCAGACCCGGCTGCAGTGTTGTGAGTAGTGTCACTGCCAAATGAGCTGGCAATGAACGCAAAACATCACAAAGAGGAAAGTTCTTTGTTTCACATTGTATATCTAACCCTTTAATATTCTTTACACAAACTGCATAATTAACCTCTATCTCCCTCACACACACACACACACACACACACACACACACAGATATACACATATTGTATGTGCAGTGCACACACTCCATATTGTTGCCTGAAATGATAAAGCCTTGGAACAAAACCCCTTTGAGCTTAGAAGAAACTGGACTAAACTAAAATTGGGCATGTGTTGGTTCTGTGATGTATCAGATACATTTGATTTGACTGAAGTTTAAAAAAAATGTAATTTATGTTTTTGCATATTTTGCCTACAAAGTTATTTTTTAATAGAACATTCGGTTGATGTCAAGACAAAATAAAAATGCTTCAAATATGGATGTCTCCCCGAGAGCGTTGTCTTCAAATTCAAAAACACACAAAAAAGATCAAAACATTCTGCAGAAATTCAAGGTGATCGTAGAAGACACGTGTGACCAAATCAGATTTCAGAGTTGTGAAGTTTAAGATTGGGTATAGAGAAGAATCTTGACCCTACATCATTTTGTACTATTTGACATATGTGGTTATTGTTTTCATAATGACCACATATACAATTGCGATTTGGCCACAAATTTGTTTTTGGAGACAATAATGAAGTCTGACATTTGACCTCAGAATATCTAAGTAGATCATCCTCTAGTCTAGTGCATGTAAACACAAATACCAATCTGGAGAAACTCACCAAAATTCACAAGAATGTGACGGACAGTCTTTACTTAAAAACATAATGCCTCTTTGTCTGTGGGAGGCAACTTTGACTCGTTAGACAGCACAATCCAACACCACCATTAAAAACAAAATTATGGAATATCTGTGGGAAGAATATGAATACCGGCAACAGAGATTTGTAGAATCTAAGGTGCACTAAAGCTGTGGTGGCCAAACACCTATCTCAGACATATTTTCAACCAACCCAAACAAAAAGTGTGTATGAACCTGCAATGATCTCCCTGAGTTTGGGGTCCAGGTTGACCGTGCAGGGCAAGAACATCTCCACATCTCTGGCAGTTAAGACGGGCGTCCTGGATGAGAGGAAGACCTCGAAGCTGCGTATGTCTCCATCGATCTCCAGCAGCGGTTCAACGTCTTTGGTGGTGGGGATGCTCTTGGAGATTCTTCAGAGAAAAAAGACCAACAGGTTAATGTAGTTATAGTTTTGCTTGATCCACCCAGCCTAATAATTACTCACAAATATTGCGAATTTAAAACATGATTTGTTGTTGAATCTAAAGACATTCAAAATCTGCACCAACAGGATTTAATTAAAGCAAACAAGTTTCAATAAGACTGACATGTATTGTAACATAATGCTTATTAAAGACAATATTGCAGTCTTATAAGCACATGACACAAATATGTAAACATGTAAATTTTGCAGAACTGCTATTTCCGGGGTAAAAAAAACCTCAAAGCATCACACTGATAAAACAAGAAAAGGGGAAATAGCAAGCACGTTGTTTAGATTGAAGAGATATGCAACGGTCATCATCATCATGAGAGTGGAGAGATAACTGGATTTAGAGAAGGCGAGATAGTGAAAGAGGGGATGTTTGAGGACAGATAGAGAGAGGGATGTTATCTTTTCTCAGCAGAGGAGGAAACCTGAGAAGATGACAATCAGGGTAATTTAGCAAGCAACAAACGGAAGTGCTTCATGATGCGCTGCCACAGTTAACATGATGTTTGTTGTCGCAGAAGCTAAGTAAACACCGTGTTTGGAGATTGTTCCATTACTGTGAGATAGTTTTCCCGTCTTCGCTGCAGAGAAAATAACACTATATCATTTTAAGAATGTCATATCCATTTATAAACCCAGCCTTCCGTTTAAATTGATTAAAAAGTGTCTCAAACTCTGGCTCCATACAGAAAGACAAATGCTTAAAACCAGTAGTTTAGAAATGGCAAAGTAGTTTCTGAAATGATGAATTCTGAGAATCAATACGGAAGTGTGGCCAGTTTCAGCGGCACAAGGTTAAAAAAAGATATCAGTTTAATCAAGGGCAGTCTAACATGTGGTAGAGGCTACAAGAAAAGCAAACAGAAACCACCCAGAGCAATCAGCACATCTCGTTAATCCCATCATTCAGACATGAAAATATGAAACTCAGAGTGACTTTTGACACCGGCCATTCATCACCAGAGTGTGCCGCTCTTATCAGATGAATGAGGAGACTTCAGCAGGGAGCAGACATTTTTTCGCATCTCTGCTTCCATTCTTCATCTTTTTCTCATTGGATGATTTTCTCCCTTAACCTTTCCTCCTTCCACTTCAACGCCCTCTCCCCCTCCTCCCCGCGATCATCACCCAGTCTATGTACTGGTATGCACAGAACATGGGCTGATGAGTTGGGTTTTTCCCCCCCGAGCGTGAGCTGTGTTTGAGAGTGAACACAGGCTGGCCTTTCTGTGACTTGATTGAATGATTAGTACTATCACTGCAGCACGCTGGCTAAGTCAGCGTGAGGTCAGCATCTGGCGATGGTTCAACACAGCTCACTGTTAGCTAATAATCCGAACTATCAACTAAGCCAATCGAGTTAGCAAACTGTCCAAAATGTTCCCGGTCAGCCTAGTTTAGCGAGGTAAATCGTGATGGGTGGATTAAAACACAGTCACAAGTTGAATTCTCGGTTTTATCTGATATTCCTCTTCCCTTCTGCTTACAGCAAGCGAACAGGTAGGGGTCCAGTCTTCTGTTCAAGGACATCCTGACAGGACAGATGGCTGGTGATGGACACATCTGCTGTTGTAGGGCTCAAACCTGTGACCTTGTGGTTACAATTTTGGCAAGAAATTTAGAGATGGGGATTTCCAAGAGGCAAAGTAAAAGTGAGTGAAACAAAAGTGTGGATATTACAATTTTGCCAAAGTTTTACTGAATGATATGCCACATTTTTCAGTGCACCAAAGCACCTCCAAAGTTACCTGTAAATGTAAAAGGTGGCAAAGAAGAAGTATTGCTGTCCAAGTTATTTTGACTCAATCTATATTTGTAAAAGTGCTCCATCTGTACAGCACCTAACGAATCCTGTTTGTTCTCCAACAGAGATGTTCTTCTCAGCAGACAAGTCCAGGTGGGTCACCCCACTGTCTTAACCCGACTGCCAGTACAGAGACACACAGACTGACAGAAGAGAGAATAGGCTGTGAGCAGGGAGGACACAGGCACAGCTGGGCTCCAGTGGACAAAGCCCTCTCAGTGTTTCCTCCAAGAGAACCTTTAACAAGACCCAAAAGGTCAAGGAAGCTCTCCGTGTTGGCACAGATGAACCCGGCTCATGTGACCCCTGCATGCGAGGATGAGTGGGAGTCTGAAGGCACAGATGTTTACCTGCATGCACACGCACATAATCTGGTGCTGGTTCAAACACTGCACAAAAAAAAAAAAAAACGGTGTCCATCCATCACATACACCTGGACAGTGAGGATGGAGAAATTCAAAGGCATAGATGAAGAGTAGATGTGTTTTCATGTTCATGTGCTACTACATGTACAGTATGTGTGGGTGTTTGGTTCCTTTTCCCATGAACTGTATTAACCCGAATGCAGACTGAGAGAAGCCTGTGCTTTTCCCCATTTCCAGCTGGCTTAGTGCTGTTTATTTGTGGGTCTGCAGACACAGACCAACAGGAGCCAGTGACTCACGTACACACACACACACACACACACACACACACACACACACACACACAGACACACACACTCACACGAACACGCAGAAATACACAGGGAACTTCCTTGTGCTATGTAGAGACCCCCTCTGAGGTCTTTCTAAGAAATCTTGAGTCTTTTTAAAGCAACGTCTAACATAACTCAATAATTTACACACGAAAATGTGTGCCAAAACTGAGAATGGACACAAACAATGACACCAAGTCTCAGACTTTTCAAGCCAGAAACTTTTGTTTAACTTCATTGATTCGTCATCTCATAGATTCATTGCAGTTCAAACAGTAATATAATCGATCATCAAGCTGCAAGTAATTAAAACTGAAAAAAAAACAGTGCAAGAACTTGTCCATCTGGCTTTATTTTGTCAGTAAGTTGACTTGGGAAAACGGAGACAAATGCTACATACAAGTTAATCCTCTTCGACATTGCCCAACTGCAATGGCCCTAAGTAGCTAGCTACGTTGCACACATATTGCTGACCTGTGTGTTTGCTCTGGCCTGCAGTCGCACAATGCAAGCTATCAGTTGCAGTAGCACAAACAGCTGTATCTTCCAAAGACAACCAGGAGCTGGTGAGAAGAACAAATCAAGGACATTCATCACTGAGTTCCACCCAGACAGATGGAAAGAGAAAGGGAGCGAGCACTAGAGTCAGAGGTCCAATCTTGACTTTCCCAGCTGACGACAGGAACGGCTGGCCAGACACAAAGTAAATCACAGCATTGGCCTCAAGAGATGTTTGGTAAAGATCAGAGGGACCAATCAGTTTTTGGTGTAGAAAGAGTATTGTAGAAAGAAGAAAAATGAAACAGAACTGCTGGAAATGGATGAACTGACAGCGGATCATCCAGAAGAGTGATTCTGGCCAACATGCTGGACTGGATGGTGTTATGGAACAAACAGTACCCATTAAATGACAACAGCAGTTTGTCAATGACTTTTGACCACTTCAAATGACATGCTTTGCACTTCACTAATGATGAGTCGTTGGCCTTGGCATTAAGCAACTGACACAAATCACTTCAGAGTTAGTCATCCTCACAGTGAACAGACAAAACAGACAAAATGAACAAAGCCATTCTTATCAGCAATCAGTTGCCAAATGACAAGATGGATGCTCGGGTTGGAGTGCCAAGGAAGCCGGCATGCTACTTTCAAGCAGAGCGAGGACCAGGGAGATAAAGGCCGTCAGACATCCCGGCGGCCGGTCCTGCACAATGGGTCCATTGACAGGACTCGGCTTATAGCTGAAGCAGTACAGGCGCATAGACCCGACCACTCTCTGTGTGGCAAGGCCGCTGGGAGCTTTCTGAGCTTATCCAAATGCTAATAGGTCCCAAAGCTGACTGGAGCATAGCCTTTCTTCTCCTCTCAACCTCCCACTCGCTGCAGCTGACAGAAACAGCCAGAAATCATCTCTCTATCCCATCCATCCGCTGTTTGGGCACTGTGAGTATGAATGTGCCACTTGACTTTGCTTTACAGCTGCCCTCTGTGCTTACAAATGACATGCGCACACACACGCCACAAAGAGGTGGTCTTGCTGCCAAACATTTCCATAAAGGGGCCCAAAGACAGAGAGAGATGCCTGCAGAACAGACACATTGTGTTTGAGGAGCTCAAGAGTTCCAATGTCAGATACTGGGAGCAGTAGAAAACAGTGTGTGGGTGAAGAAGTTATCCAGGCCCGAGTCCGACACATTCCTCTCCTGGTCAAGAGCATTGTTGGAGTCGTTGGCACAGTGACTGCCAAGCGTGTGGATGAACCCAGCGAGGCCCTCTCTGGGAAAACAGTAGACAGAGGGATGGACCAGCAAGCTGGCGCGTGGACTCGCAGCATCAATGCTGGGAGGTTATTGTTACAGTGGGAGCTGCCAAAGCCTCCACAACCCCAAAGGCAGAGAGGGGGGGGGATAAAAAATATGTTTTCACTTTACATGACGCCATATTCTTTGTCTCCTTAGAACCCAGACGCATTTTCTTGATTTGAGTCAAATGCTTTGCGTATTGTGGACAACCCCTTTCTCCAACTTTCTCTCTTTTTTTGCCTCCTTGTCTTGGCAGTGCCAAGTGAAGACTTGTGGCAGCGCCTGCTTTCTATATACATTTGTGGCAAAGTTTAGTCCATTAATTGAAACTCTCTTGTACTGAGCTGGACCTGTGCATCCCAAAGCAAACCACAGAGAGAAGCAGGGTAATGGGAAACACACCAGGCTGATAAAAAGTCGAGTTCCTTCGTAGCAAGCGGCCTCTTTTTGAGACAGGCTCAGGACTTTCAGTGGTTCCCCGAAATGTTGATTAAACTCATGTGTAGCGCCGAAATGGAGCCTCCTTGTTCCAGACCCCAAAAACCTTAACTGAACTCTCCACTCAGAAAAACCAGGGCTTCATTTTCAACAAACAGCAAAACACTTAACCTCAGCTTGGTGATTTATCTTCCAGAGCAGATTTTGGAGCATCCTTGGGCCATGGCAGGGTTCGTCCATTGTGACACTAATTGCACCACAGAGTTCATATCAGCGCATGTGGTCGTTAGATAGCTGTAATGGGCAGTTGATTGGCCGTATGATGCAGAGTTAAGTAGGGAGGATTGCTAAAGTGAACACAAATGTGCTTTTCTAAAAAAGATAATACATCTGGAATAACTCTGTTAAGAAGCTTCAATCCATAAAGTCAGTGATGGATGTGACAAAAAATGCTTAAGCTGAACCAGTAATCCTCTGATTAACTTCTCAGAGTGGGATGTGTGCATCCAAAATAAGATGAGAGAGGGACAGAAGAATATTAATGAGCTTAATGTGGTTAAGGGATACAAAAAGCTAGAGCGTAAAAAGCATGTCTATATGATAAAACTGTTACTCCGGTCAGAGGTAGTAGGGAAAGCCTTTCTTTAGAACCTGAAGCACAAGCAGACAAATCTGATAACCAAATCCTTGAGCTATAAAGTGGACGGAGGCACGTGCTGAATTAAAAGCTGCTAAAACAGCAAAGACGGTGAAAAAAGGGAGACACTTGATCCCTCCCAATATAGGCTGTATGGGCTTGATCTGTAAGCCCATACATGCCTTCTTTGGGCTTGCTCACTAGCTTAGTCATTCTTTGTAATTTCAGTGAGGTTTCTATACCCCCTAAAAAGGGCCTGACCTCCACTGACTTTTGACCATTTGTGTGCGTGTATCTACATAATGTATTTGTTCGGTAGCTATCAAGAGCGCCAGTGGTTCCCGCGGCATCTGAGAGGCAAATCTCGTCCACCTAAAGGTCAGTGCTGACCCTTTTGCAACCCTGTAATGCTATTTATAATCAGCCCCCTACCTTCCAGCAGTTTCGAGCACAGAGAGACAGAAGAGTGGGAGAGAGATCAACACTGCAGAAATGCCGAAGCATCAGGCAAATGTGTGCTCCCCAGCCCTCTGTTCCTTTCCTTCCATCTTGGTGTCACATTTTTATGTTGATCGAGTCCTGTCGTCACTGCTGGACGACTCGATGACAAAGGGCAGCGGCCACTCAGAGGTGTGGTGAAAGCTTTTATTGCATTTGAATTGTTTCTTTATGCTTTGTAGAGAAAGGGAACAGAGCAGTTCTCTTGTTTCAGACCAATTAGACTAATCCTCCAACCTCGGCTTACAGGCAGAAATGAAAAAGGCTTTAATAAGGATTTCCTAACAAAGAAATAGTCCTCGTGTTGTAGCCTCCAAACACATGAAAACATATTCTTTGTCCTGTGTCAAAGGCAAGGTCTGCGTTTGAGCAGCTCAGTGGGGGTTGAGCGATGGTAATGGCTGACTCATGGTCAAGGCCTTGGGTACAAGATTTTTTTCGCCCTTTTTACATTGCCAGTTCAAGGCTGGACCTTCAAGCCCCCACCAATATGCCTCATCTGCAATGTAAAACACACAGAGGTAAATTGGGGGGGGGGTGTCAAAGCTTTCCATCGCTAAGAAGGTATTGGAGGTAGTAACAGAGGTGAAACTGCGTCATCGTAAAACGGCTGAGCAGGCAGGGCGGAAATGCGCTGTGTGTGCAAGTCTAAGTGTGTGTGAATGTGGAGTTCCAGCGGTTTGTTCCCACTTAGTAACTCTTGTGCTTCTCAAAAGCTGTATCGCCAAGTAAATCACACACTGGTACACCAATATTGCACCAATGCAGAGTCAATGTAGAAGTACAAAAGGTAAACTGATGGTGGAGCTTCTTTACAGGGCCGTTACAAACATTTTAAAAAAGTGCTTCTTGACTAACACACATATTGAAACAGCTGTTTAAACAATGCCATCCTTTGCTCCAGTTGTGCCTCTGTTACTACCTGATGGCGAACTCTTGTCGCAGTGATCCTTACAGAAACTGGTGTGTTCATTTGCAGTATTCACACCTTTTCTTTAACCTCATTTTACCCCCTTAGACTAAACTCCTTTTTCTTTTTACTCTTTTAGAATGCCTTCTCTTATCTTATACAGACTGCCTCTTCCCTTTTCCATTTTTATCTCGCGCCCACAATACTTTCCTTTTTGTCCCCGTCTCTCTTTATCTAACGATCAGTCAGGTGGTTTGTCGGAACACTGGTGTGGGGAATCAATGCTGGTGTCCTATGGGTGATGGACCTAGAACTCTATAGACATCTGTGGCTTTACACCAGCCTTTACACATTAACATACACGTCTTCGGGGGCCTCTTGACTCAGGGTTTCACTCTTTCTTTTAACAAAACACCTCCTGGAGTGATTTTACACGGGGACAAAAGGATTCCGTGGAAAGGAAAAAAAGGAGAAAACTATTTTTGAGCACTTGCCGTGCATTGAGATGATAAAAAAAAGTGTCATGAAACATGAGGGGAATTCACATGAACAATAGGCAATGAATAAAGAACTTCTTTGAGGGCAGGAAAAGTTCAAAAGTATTCATCATGAGAAAAGAATAGGATAGCGCCTTTTGCGGCCAGATATTTAAGAGCTTATTAAAGGATTCCACATAAAGGGAATCACCCGCATGAGCTTTGGAACAGCACTTTTTATCCCAGCACATAATTGCCACCAAATTACAATAATTGTGCCAATTAAAGTAATCCTGAATGAAGAGAGCGTCATCTTAATGTTTCAGTACTTGGGATAAGAGTCTCTCTAATTAAGACTGAATTGCCTGGCTACATATTCATTCGGAGTGCGTTAACTGAAGGGGGAAAAAAGTTTTGAAGTGTCCGAGAAGTGCCTGGCTCTAGTCACGTCTCTGAAAAGGGGGATTGTCTGTTGGATGAATGCAGGGCGAGGCTGACGAAACAGAGGGGATGAGAAGATGAAGGGATGAGAAGAAAAAGTTGTGCTTAACACGCCGTGACAAAAAAGCACAGCGCATCAAAATTTGTAGGATTATTTACAAAACCTAAACTTACAAAGATAAAAAAAGAATAAAATAATAATCAGGACTTAAAATATACTGCAATTTAGACTGACAAGAATTTCTCTGCTGTGTGAATATACGCAAATGTGTGTGTGTGTGTTGGTGTGTGTGTGTGTGTCTGAGTGTGTGTATGAGTGTGTGTGTGTGTGTATGAATATGCGTGTTTGTTGAACGCAGCCTGAATCTCAGGGCCTGATTAATTACACTGATTCTCAGAGGAGTTGTGGGTGACATATGTTCTTGCACTGGTGTAAGAGCTTAGCGTGCGTGTATGTGTGTGTGTGTGTGTGTGTGTGTGTGTGTGTGTGTGTGTGTGTACTTTGCATGCCTTTTGAATATGAGATTTAGGATGCCTGCCTGCATGTACAACCACAAAAGCTTATGTTAAAAGACAGTGTATGTGTTGTTGTTTCAGTTACATCGTGCATTAATTAAACTACAGTTTGATCATGTGTGTAAAAGGTTCTGTAAGTGTATAGCATGCAATAGTTTGTGTGCATGTATGTGTGGGTGTTTGTAATGAACAGAGGATTCAGGTGCAGTGCCAGAAACACACTCCTGAATGCAGCGGGGGCATCCTGGCACAGACAGGGCACCAGATGTCAGAGCAGGGCAGGAACCTGCTCAGTGGACCAGTGACACTTTTTTTTTTTTTCTAGAGCTGAAAAAGGGATCTAGGCGTCCAGGAATAAACTCTCTGAGGAGCCCGCCCCCGTTCATCATTAGGACCAAATATGTTAACCCCATCAACCGAAACGCAGAACTATTTCAATTTCTGAACAAATCAGTCTGTCAAAAATGAATACTAATAAATACAGACCCTATTGCCCACAGAATGCACAAACAGTCCTTTAAAAGTCCTTGAAGTTGTGTTGAGAGATACAGATTCTGCTCAACCATGCCTCCTGATGCTGCATTATAGTTTGTATGATTGATTCTAAGAGCTTCATCTCTTACAATATGCCTTTCCCTTTTTTTTTCCAAAGGCTGCAACTTACAACCAGTAAGTTAACTACCATATACAAATACTGAAAACATTAATGAAAAATGAGCGAAAATAAAAAAAATTAAAAGTTCTGTAAAATATCTTTTGCCTGGTCAATAGTCCAAACCTCCCAAAAAACGGTTTAATTTAGAGAGAACAATGAAAATCAGCAAAATGTCACATTAAAGAACTTAAAAACAGTCTTTAAAAAAAGTATTGATTGCTTAATAGATCGTCTGACATTTCAAAGTGGATAACCTGATGTCCTACCAATTCACTACATATTAAAACTTATAAATTAATTAAGGTCATCATGTTTAAAGGGGACAACAGCAATTTAAAAGAAACTCCGTTACTGAATTTAGAAAACATCATTAATGCACTAACACTCACAGGGACAGACAAACACACAAACTAAGGTCACTGGGAGGAAAAATACCAACCATTTGAAATAAAGCGTACAGGGGTCAAAATAGACAATAAAAATAAATAGGAAAGTAGATTACCAAAAACACAGAAGAAGTCACAACAACAGCTGTGTGTCCAAAACGAGAGCCCTTGAACAACCTCCAGAAGCTGCACTTCCTCTGTAACTTAAATGACTCTGCTAAAAGACTTCTACTAAACAGCTAAACGTAATGTAATGACTCTAAACAACATCAAGAAAATTAAAAAATCTAAAGCCTATTAAGAGCCTTTGGAAATGGCAGGGCTGCTTTGAAGCAATAACCATGAAGCAGGAGTGAGCTAGGTTAGCGGGAGCCATTAAGACTAATAGCAGCTAAAACAAGGAGCAACTGACTCCTGATGCTGAAGAGGAAGACATGATAAACCTGAAAATGATAGTCACAAGGCTGCAGGCTCCAAATTCAATTTGCTAGTGATCTAACAGCATTGAAAACACGGATTTAGGGTTGTTAAGTTGACAGCTACAAATATATGGGTTGGTCCAAAAACACTTCTTGTTTTGTTCGCTGTTCTGCATCTGTCAGGGAACCTCAAGGCTCAAGTTGTAATGTTTAGTTTTTCCTCAAGAACTAGTGGGAGAGTCATTTATAGCTATGCTTTTTGTGTGCATGTGTGTGTAAGCTCGTTATTTTTTAGTCAATATCTCCTTCAGACAGTGCAATCTTTGTTACACAGTTCTTTCCCCCTGCTACCCTGCATCAGTCTAGGCAGCCCCCCTGGTCTTACGGTTAATCATTGAAACATAGCTAAGGTTATTAACCGATTACACATTCTCCATCAGATTAGGAAGGTTGTACTGGCCCTCTCCGGCTACAGGAATTAGCTCGACTTATTTCTCTTCACGCTGTGTCCTAAAATGACACTTCACAGCCCCTCATGGACGCTAGTTATTGCCAGGCAAGTTGCTAAAAACAGCTTTCAGCCGTTTTGAAAGCGCGCGTGTTTGTGTGAGATATGAGGGAAGGTGGGTGTGTGGTTCTATTTTTTCTCTCTTTTTCTAGGAGTTCAGGTACATGCCATAGAGAGTCGCTGTCACCTTCACCACTGAGAGGCACTCTGTGTTACTCATGCAACATGTCACCGGGGTTTAGTAGTGTGCGGGATCATTTACTTTCAATTTAAAGGCTTGAGAGGGCAGGAAGTTACAATGATGATCTTTAAAGGACTTCAGGCAAGGATGAAACCATGATTTTATTTTGTATCTTTAAACAGAGGGAGATTTAAACTGGATACATTTTTAGACCAAAGGAAGTCTTCTGATATGCTATAATTTTAAAAATATATTTTTTGTGATACTATGTATACTGTGATCTACGAGCCTTGTAAAGAGGAGAGGAGAAGAAGCGCAGGCTGCTTTGTGACTGAGATGCAGGGCGACAGTTGACCTATAAGGGGCTGACTCACCCCCACGTTCACTTCACCACTAATATATTCACTTAGTAACGCTCTGGGGATGTGCAGTTTCACTGTGCAAAAAATGGATGAGCACAACATCCTGTACACATGTATGTATGCTAAAACACCAACAAAGTGCAGAAAAGAGGTCAGAGCCATGTTGTTCTGGTGGCAAAACAATTCAAACAAAAAGATGCTAACTAATAGTTACAGGAAGTAGTGAACTGGTCAAATCATAACGTGATGCATTGAAGTGTGTTTACGTGTAATGCATGTGAGTATTCATTTACACTGTGGAGAAGAAAAGCAAACACGGGTAGCTATCCGTTGGCAGAGAGACAGTCTTAATAAGGGGCCTGAGGTTCTGAGAGGTTAGTCAAGTGCTCATCCACCGCTGAGAGAAAAAGGTACAACAGCTCATCCAGAACAAAAAAGGAGACTAAAGAGCCTCCCATCAGAAGAAAGAGGAAGGAAAGAGCAGAGAGACAGAAAAAGATGCACAGACAGAGGCCTGAGTCTTATCAGCAGAAGATTAGCGCGGAAGATAAGGCCTCAAGGCGAGGCGTCGTGTTTAGCCTGTTTGAGGCTTCCTGTCATCATCATTAAGGCCGCTTCTCCGACGGCCACTGCGGAACAGAGCAGCCATTTGGAAGGACGAGCAGTGAGGAGGAAGATAAAACAGGACAGGGCGCTGGTCAAAGACAAGATGATGGCTATATTAAGTCTAATGAAGAGTGTAAGCACAGTCGCCTGCTCTGTTTAAGGCTCTTGGAGGTAGGCCTTTTATGGATGTAAAAACCGTGCACAATATCATGGCAGTCCTGCAGCTTTATGAAATCCTCCTGTTTTATTTTTCAACAATATTAAATGGTAAAACTATAGACAATTCATTTAGGATGGCCATGTTACTTAAAACTGATATGCCAAGAGTTGCAGCCTTCTGGCCACCTTGCTCCCCTCGTGCTGTACACATCTCATTTAACTGTAGCTGTGTTGTATAAATGTATGGTAATGCCTATTGTCTTTTGAAAACCAATAGAAAAAACATTTTTAATGAGGCAGTGGTTTGCCTCGGAGACGGGGGAGGGAGGGTTGTCTGCTGAATCTCGCTGGCTGACTGGCTGACAGTAACTGTCTGTGACAATTTGCTGCCGCAGGAGTCGTAGGCACTAGTGTAGTGTGACAGAGTGCAACCTTTAAAGGCCAGCGACTGATGCACAACAGCGCCGAAAACCCAGCGACTCAGCCCTGTGCAGGCCTCCCCCTCATCTTTGCGATGTGCACGCCTTGAAGCACCAGTGACCACACAAATGCAGAGGCAGGATCAGTCATATGAATAAACACAGACAGATAGAAGAGTTTATCTCCCTACTACTCGCGAAAAAGACATCTGAACATTAATGGACTTTTATCCAGAGTCAAGGAAATATGTTGTTTCATTAGTCTGGAGAAGACAGAAATTTCCTCGTGCATTAAGATGAATTAAAAAATCTGTCTGTCAGTGACCAATTAGTGTGGCACTCACAGCCATTTGCAGTAGCGGTGTACTATTGTTGCCCACAGAAAACAAAATCCTATACTGCCACCTGCTGGTACAAGTTCTTAAATCAGGATTTCAATTCCATAGATAATCAAGAAATACAATATATTTATCTATCTTTTAGGAGGGCTATTTCCCAGGGCAACGAAACAATGGGTATTCTTTAAATAAGTCTTTACAGACTTTAGATCAGATGAGTGGTGATGTGATTGTTTCCTTTTATGTGCATGTGTGTTTGTACCTCTCATAGATGTTCTTGAGCGCCACCTGGTCCGACACTCCTTCAGTCTCTTCCAAAAACAGGATGATCCACGACGTCCTGTACGGCCACTCTTCTGTCAGGTTGATCCATGACACCAGTCGGTCCCAGTTGAAGATGATCTGATTGGCCCGCAATAGGCGACCTGTGCAGAGGATGAGTGGACTTAGAATCACTGATCTACTTCTTCTCCCAATCTCTCACCAAACATCAACATCTCAGGGTTCTAACTTCTTGGCATTTTGTTTACGTTATGGTAATAAGAGAATGAAATGGACTTTTATCTGTAAAGCATCAGATTGAATCCTCAATAAGTTTGAGTGATATTATTTGATAAACCTCTTTTGCTGTTGCATGGTGTTCTGCCACAGCCTGCAGGAATCTGATACATTAGATAGTGAATATGATTTTGCTATGAAGGATTGTTGTCTTTTATTCAAGCAGGTCTACATTAAACACTTTGTCGCCTCGTGTTGACTGTTTTTCAAATTCCTGTTAAGTTCTTATTTATATTATTAAAATACTGATGCATCATGCAGATCTTTTTAAAGCAAAACTTGCTGCCATGTTGCTGTTTCAAATGCATAAGGCTTCAAAGCATCTGTTCAAACTGGATCATGATTTTTAAACCCTCAGCATTTATGTGTTCTCATTATCATTCATAAATCTCATAAATAAAGTTAAACTATTTAATCCCCTTGGAATTTGTCAAATTAGGCTCATTGGCTTCGGTGTTGTACGGTAAGGATTTCATTTGTTGATAGTGCGAGATCAAGGTTGTTCGTAAGAAGAGCACGACTGGTTCTTTACCTGTGATAGAAACAATGTTGAGCAGCCTCCTCATGGTCTGTGGGCTGATGTCGCTGAACCAGTCCTCTGTCACCAGCAGCTTGGTCAGGTCAAAGGACATCTGCCTGGTGATGGTCCTCTGCATATGCCGACGCCGGTATGTGTCCTTTACAGAGCATAAGATAAGACATTTTCACATGTGTAGACTCTTTGTGTTTCCAACTCCAAGATCAAACCTATTCATTTAATCACTGCCCCAAACATTAAGTGCGTTAAATAGAGGGTTAAACTTGTAAAGTAACACACACTCAGTTAAATAACTGTTAGGATACCCCAGGTTATTGGGGTTATTGGTTGGCCCTATGAACGGGATGTGCATAAAAAATGAGGACATTGTATCTTTATGTTGTTACTGCAATGACACACTTTTACCTTCATTCTTCCCATGACTATCTTTTCATGAGAGAAAAAAAAAAAACATCTTCCTGTGACTGCAAATAAAAATCAAAGAGCTACTGTCCAAGGCTGAACAGGCATGACACACAGGCGAGCTATTGACACAGATCTACCGGGGAACATCTGCGATGATATCAGACAGCTGCCATGGTCATGAGCCAAGGCGAGGCTTTTGGTTGACTTTGAAGTCATAACGCGGGTCTCATGACCTCTTTCTCAGACGGATGAAACATATGGCCACCACTCAGTCAGAACTGAAAGGGTCCATAGGACAGACAGGCCCTGTGTCACAGGCTGTTCAAAAAGTATCCATTTTTACTGTAGTTATACAGCTATATTTGTTCATTTAGATTTGATTTGCCTTCTTCTAATGGTTCTTCTCATTGCTACTGTTTTTTAAAGATAAATGTATTGCAGAGTTTCTGGAAGTAAATAAAGGACATTCATATCAATCCAATAAATGTAAATAAGATGGCAGAGATACTCCTTATGTCATTCACAACTTGAGAGGCCTCATAATAATGGAGAGTCACTAATTCATCCCCCCCAACCCCCCCGCCCTCATTTTAATCTTCACTTGTAGAGAGAGGGCCCTCCTGCCAAGAGCAAGCAAGTGGCGGAGGGCAAATAAAAGCTTTTGCCGCCCCGTAATGAAAAGAGCCAACACTAATAACTGAGGGTACTAGATAAACCCTAGGTACAAACAAATGTCAAACAAACAAACAAGAGAGGGAGATGGGGGGGGGGAGAAGAAGGGGTAGCAGAAAGGTGTCATGGGGGGCTGGGGGTGAGGTATCAGCGACAGCAGCAGAGTCACTTAGCCTCCTGCCAGCAGACCTGGTGCCAGTGTTTTGTCACAGGGACCCACTGGTGCTAGGCCTTGTCATTAGGCTGTGGCAACGCAGCAGGAAGGATAAACAGTCATTACATCAATTACACCAGGAACCTTGGCCGCACACCGAGCACCTCTCTCTTTTCTGTCTCTGTGTGTCTCCTGCTGTCCTCTGGCCTCTGCACTGCCTGCCAACACCACACTTCTGTATGGAATCCATCTGCAATTTATTATTACTGTTGCCTTTTTTATTTGCTAGTTAAGGGTCGGGGTGTGGTGTGAAATGTGTCTAATTAAAAAGACAAGTACAATATACAGCATTTGATGACCAGTATTGGCTTTGGAACATCTAATTTGGACTAACTCTTTGTCTTGTATTTCTATTATTCCCGGTTTATTTATATATCCATTCTTACAACTGCAACTCATATTGCAACCCTAACCACTGTATTTGTTTAAATGCCATTTTTCACAATGGTTTTCCAAAGATAAAGACCTTGGGTGGACTTCAGAATCACTGATGTGGCCGTTAACCTCAAAAATGATTATGCAACATTGGCCTACGTAAATAAATAGCTGTTACCCTGCGGTTTAGGGCGTTCTTGCTGCCAAACTTGGCAGGGTCTTGGCCTAGGTTGGTCTGAGACATTTTTCTTTCCATGTCCTCATGCCATCCTGGAGAAAGACAAGACAAGAAAACGAGATGGCTGATTATGCATTTGAATGAAAAAATAACTTTTTTTTTACATCTATTACATCCGAACAATAGCTTTAGAAGCCGACAGTTCAAGCCTCAAATGGTCCAAAAATGTGGGCAGTCCTTAAATACATCGTCCTTACCCTCAGCAGGCTGTGTCTCTCCATTGGTGGGGGCTACCATGCAGAGCTTCTTGGCTGTACTGAGGCCTCTGCTGTTGAGGAATACAGGCAGGTGAACAATGTTCCTCATGTAGTCGTGTCCGTTGATGTTGGAGTCTCTCAGCACACTGTTGAGGTTTTGGTTGATAGCTTTGATGATAATATGGGGGTCACTTGCGAAGATGGAAATAAAAGGGCCTTTGGAGAAGAGTACCCTGACCTGAAAATGACAGGAACCATCATTTAATGCATAAAAGAACATCTTCATCAACTTTTGTGTGTTTGACTTCTGTTTTCTTAGAACTCCTTAAGGGGCTTTTTATGCCTTTATTTAGAGATAGGGCAGAGAATAGATTCAGAACTCAGGGATAGCGAGAGTGGGGAATGGTTTGCAAGAAAGGAGTCACAGGTCGGGTTTGAACCTGAGCCTACGTACATGGGATGTGCGCACTAACCACTAGGCTACCAGCTCCCCCGTTACTACTGTTTTAATAGAAAAAGGTTTGGTTCAGCAAAGTAAAATGTGATTGTTTTTGCTGAACAGATCCTCAACAACTTCTCTGTCCAAATGGGTTATTAATGGTATAACCCAATCAATAACCAGGATGACAGCTTGAGGCAACAGTCAGCTGTAGTAGTTAAACTTAATGGCCCCCGTGAGAGCGGACTGTGCAGCACATGTTGTTGGGGATTTCCACTCTGCTAACTAAGGGACATTGTCCAAGTGTCACAGGACATCAATTTGTGGTACATGCATACATGGTTTGTTAACCCCTGGCCAGAGCCCTCAGGCTCGTCCCACGGAATGATGAACCTCAGTCTCATAACAGCTGTCTGCACAAAGGCCCCATCACATGATGTCTGCATCAAATTCAGTGAGAAAAGTACCCAGACTGATGGGAAAAAATGATAAAATTTGGTCATTTGTGTAACCTGCAAAAATGGATTTCAAGGTGCTGTTTCTGAATGTCTTCAGACAGAGGATGGTATTAGAGTGAGTGGGAGGTGCTTCCAGAAATAAGAAAATCACATTAGCACACAGGAGGTTGCCATCTTCTCTGGGATTACTTCATCAAATAATAACATTTGGATGAAGGAAATTCTATTACAGCAGCTGGGAGGAAGACTCAACTTGGAGGGGAGCAGAGGCAGCTGGAAACATCAGGGTGGCTGCACAGTAACAAAGATGTGTGGGCTGTGTGTGCACAGGTGAAAGACCCATTTAAAGTAAAAGCTATATGTCAGCTGTTCTTAAGCAGTCTGTCTCTGGGTCATAAATATTTTGACTGACAGATGTTGGAAAAATGATTTCCTGCATATTATCAGTCAAGCTGCATTTATCATCACTGCGACCACGTGCAGTAACATGTGCGAACACACACCGTGTCAAGCATCTGCAGCACTTTGTCCTGCTCACAGGCGTCCAGTCCGTCAATGATGACGGCCATGCGCGTCTGGTTTTGAGTGAAGCCATCAATGGTTTTGGCCATTTTTGACATTAGCTCCACTTCATTCTTCAGCACCTGGTGTAAAACAGGAGAGAAAAAAATCAGTTACTCGAGTGAATCCTAAATGTAATGTTTATGTCAGAAATGTAATTGATTGGATTAAGAATTCATCTATGACGCCTGGAGGTCAGAGGGTTAACATTTAATAGATGTAAGGAAAAAAGTGTGCTAGTCTACCTTCATAAATCCTTCACTCTTGAGTTTATGCAAGTTATTGGCAGCACCGTGAAGACGTTTCCTCTGGGAGTTAAGAACAGAGTCGGCCACCTGCCACCAGGTTCTACAGTTCAGCAGTAAGGCCAGCCCGACCACACTGGCCATGGCTATCAGCACAGCATTAACTGTCAAGTTCTCAGGGTCAACCTGGCAAAGAAAAGCAGTGCGATTCATTATGAGGGTGTCAGGTGACATGGTGATTAAAACACAATTGGATTCGTATTAAAGCAGACTCCCTGGTCCGTCACTGTAACACACCTTGAAGATGGCCAACAGGGCCACACCAGTGATCAGGCAACCAAGTGTCAAGGCAAACAGCACGAAGGAGGGAACACAGCAAGTTTTCTTCCACTTCTTACCTGAGATATGAGAGGTAGGTTAATGAGAGAGGGATGCATTGAAAGTACTAAAATCAGGCTTATTTTTATGAACACTGAAATAACAGCAAGATTCAACTGTTAAGACCATTTCATCACTCGATATGGGAGATGTAATCTTACGTGCCTGCCTAAAGTCGTTACATTAAAGAACCCAGACTGTGACACTACCTTGGATCTCATCCTTTTTGAAAACCCTGAAGAGCCTGCTGGCCATGAAGCCAAACTCCCTCTCGCAGGCGTCTGAGAGGGTGGCAATCATCTCAGCCATGGAGGTCTCCCCTCCAACACTGGACAGACGATTGTAATCCGTGAACAAGAACCTGTGTGACGTGAACAAAGACTTATTGCACTCCATAAAATTAAAAGTGCAGATGAGACTGGGACATCATGATATTTTAACAATGTTGTTAACCCTGTTATTACACATTAAATAGTCATTGATGGTACTAGCCTTCTATTTAGTTTTATAACTCATAATAAATGCATTGTGGCTAATGAAAACGCTTAACATCTTGCCTTTGTTCTTTCCCTCTTGTGCTGCCTTGTCCATGTCTCTTTTGAAAATACATTTGAATCTCAACCTTCATGGTTAGCTAAAGGTTTAAATAACACTAAAATGGTTGTCACCTGACAGGCAGGGCGCGGGTGGTCTGCTCTGGAAGTTCAGGGGGGTTGACGAACATCAGTTTGAGCAGCAGCTCCAGGTAACCCACCTGACGAGCCAGACGGGTGCTGATGACCCACGCCCAGTTCCAGCTCTCCCTCTCCCGACGACTTCCAAAGTACACCAACACTGCAGTGAGCGGAGGAGGAAAGGAATTGTATTAGTGTGGAAGCCAGAAGGGTTTGTTTCCTTAACTATCAAAAGAAATGTAAGTAAAGAAACACCATTTATTCATTTGTTATAAGTTTTACAAAGGCACACTTCAAATAAACTATTTTAATTGTATGAATAATCTGACTTTGTGGATGGAAACAGCTTCATATAAACATGTATACGATGTGTTACATGTATAAGCATTATTGTTTAAAGGATTAGGAACTTTAAGCTTTTTTTTTTGTCCTCACCAAAAAAGATGTAGAGCAGGGCAAGGAGACTGAGGGAGACAGCGATTGCCAACCTGGGATCAACAGTAAAGCCCAGAACCACGGCCACAGAGCCGCAGAGGAGGAGGGTGAGGAAAACAACCAGCCAAGAGAACTCGAACAAGGGCTCTATCTGCTGGCCTGCAAAGGTCTTCATCTCGTCTGAGATGAGGGGGAGTTAAAACATAAAGATACATGAAGTGAATGAATATGCAGCAATATGAAGAAAATTCTTAATATTACATTTAGTGATGCTGAAGAAGAGGAAAGGACATTTCTGAAGGGAAAATTCTGTACTTTTCTACTTTATTTTTTTTTAATGCTGAGTGCTGACTTACCCTCCAGTTTCTTGAGGAGGAAAGACTTGCCGCTGCCCCACTGAGCATACAGTCCAACGCAGATGGGTGGCTGCATGGTGGGCTCACTCAGGATGTCAGCTAGAGCACTGCTATAGAGGTCGTAACCCAACATGTCTCCATCTGACTCAGAGGGGGAGAGGTGCTCTGAGAGAAAAACAGAGAGAACATTTATAGTGAGAAAAACATAGAAAAGAAGAAAAGAGGAGAAAACAAAGGGACTTTTTTTTCTGATTCATGATAAATAAATCTATGATTTTTTTGTAACACAGTAAAGGGGAGAAATGTGTCATACTGGCTCCAAATATCTGCGTGAGGATGCTTTTCTGGTGGGTACAGTCGATGTTGTATGGTGTCTCCCCAGCTTTGTTGGGGCGGTAAAGAAGGCGGCCATCTTTAGGGTTCCTCAGTAACAGCTCAGCCAGCTTTCTACTTCGACCTCGGATGGCAATGTGGAGGGGCGTGTCTCCTTTCTAGAAGAAGCAAAACTCAGAATTAGACAATTGTATGTAATGAAAGAATGTGAGTATATATGTTTGAACAATAAAATAAAACAGGTGCAAGTGTGTTTTTAAGAAATACCTTATCAAGTGCAGACACTTTGGCTCCTTTATCCAGCAGCAGTTCCACGATATCTATGTTCCTCATTTTGGTGGCTTTGATAAGCGGGGTCTCTCCATCCTTAAAAAAGACACAAAATATATCATTAATATTATTTTTGAATATCTGCCTGCATTTTTTTCTAATGTATCTCAACAGAAACACAGCATTTGTGATGTCACTTTTTTAATATACTTGAATGGAAATATGTGAAACTTTAAGATGTTAAACTCAACAAATGAGAAATCAGGAGAAATAAATCACAGATAGAGTTAAACAGTCAGATCATTTAAGGGATTAGAGGGAGTGCATTTTACACCTTTGCTAATCTTGAGTGTGCATTACCTTAGTGCAGCTCTCGGTGTCAGGGTTACACTGCAGGATATCTCTCACCATGGTGGCGTTGCCTTTCTCCACAGCCCAGTAGAGGGCAGTCTTTCCATCCTGATGTGGAAAGAACAAGCAAGTTTATCTTGGAGAAAAATAACCTTGGCAGATACACAAAAAAAGCCTTTCGGATTGTGTGGATAGAAAATTGATATTGTTTAGGATTATGCAAAGGACATCTAGGTGTGTCTGTTTATACAGAAATAATACTTGTGTATATTTGTATCTTCCTAACCCATGGATTAAAGTTTACTTTCACAAGAAACAACTCTGCTAATGTAACAATGTTGAGTAGCAGTGTGATATTTCACATAGAGATGTTTCACACAAGGCCTCCTGCCTGCCTTTACAATCAAACAAGGAGCAAAGCTAGCAGGAGAGGAGGTCTTACCTGCCCTCTGACGTCAATATCAGCGTATTTGTTCAGCAAAGCTCGCACTATCTCAACATGACCCCCTCTCACTGCTCCAATCAGCATCGTCTCCCCGCTCTGAAAGAGAGACAGAAAGGAAACACAAACAGACAAAGTCATGAATTGTATTTCATTCACATTGTTTTTCATATCAACCACTCCTCTACATATTCCAACAGGGAAGCTGATAACGCTAGTGTAGGGTGTTCTCACCCTGTCTGGGATGTTGACATAGGTGCCGGCATCCAGCAGGTCCTGCACGATCTCTGTGTGTCCCTCCTTGGCAGCGATGGCGAGAGCCGTGTTGCCGTCTTTGTCCGTCATGTTGACGTTTGGGTTCCTCTTCAGCAGCTCCTTAACAACCTCTGTAAAGCCACCTTTCACTCCCACAATCAGAGCCGTCATTGAGTTCTGGAAGGACACAGTAAGAAATTGAGAAAAACTTAGGGTCCTTTTAATCCTAATATTTAAAGATGATGGATGTTTCTCCCAACATGTCTGTGTTTTAAGGTCTTAGTATTTCCCAAATGGCAACGATTCCTTTCAGCAGCTTTAGGAGACAGTAATAATATATTATTTAACTTCTCTTTAATATTTGCCGCTCTATTTCCATCTGATTATTGATGTCACATTTCAAACTACCACATTGTTCAGTTTGTGTCAGAAGGAGCACAGATGCGCAGCGTCATTGATGCAATCAATTATTTAACACCGCAGTTTACTAATGGGTTTATAGCATGGTAGCATTAAATCTTCATTTAGTGAAAATGACACCAGCAAAAAACAGGCTGCTGTGTCCATCATGGCACCAATGATGAACCCGAAGAAGAAGAAATTAAGACTCTCTGACTACCAGACTATAAAATCTATAAAAATATAAATAACTTAATAAACAAAAGTAATTACCAAGGAAAAATAATAAGTGTATCATGGGGGAAAGAAAGTCCAAAAATTAGCATAACAGTGTTAGATCTCTCCCAACAAAGTAAATAATCATTCGCTGGAAATCTACTTACTGCTCCTTCTTGGTCCACATCAGCTCCATTAGCCAGAAGGTGCATCACACTGTCATAATGGCCCTTCCTGGCGGCCCAGATCAAAGGAGTGGTACCATACTGTGTACACATGAGAGAATATGATACAGTATACAGGACTCATAAAGCTTAAGCCCCTTACAACATCTTCTGTTTGATTAAACGCCAGTAAGTGATGAACATCTGTCAGCATGTAGTTACCTTGTCGGAACAGTTGACCTTGGCTCCGTGCTGCAGCAGGAGATGGACAATCTCTGCGTGGCCTCGACCTGCTGCCCAGATAATGGGATAGACGCTGTACTGTTGGGGCAGAGGAGAGGGGTGAAGCCACGCTGACACTAAGTAATGATCAGTGATGGGTCTGCGGTCACACAAATGCTTTGAGCCTCACCACATTACTGAAACAGCAAATGAGAGTAGAAGAGAGGGTTGTGGCTGTGTTTACAGTGTCCTCTTAACGATATGTTTACTGACATTCAAAACAAGTGATGCCACTGTTTCGACGATCGCTAACCGACGGTCCAACTAGGACTGACGGCCGACGATCTCCTTGGTGTGTCAGGGCCTTTAGGGCGCACTCAGGCCCAGTTTCCCCATGCTGTGCTGAAGCACGATTGTCCCCCTCCCCATTCCCCCGCTGGCCTGCACTCACACTGCTCCAAAGCTAACCGGGCCTGAGCACAGTGACCTCTTGTACATAAAGTCGTAATGCAACACACGCATGGCTTTACATGATCATGACCCGTGCTTAGTTTACAATACAGGCAGCCCTAACTGACTTTGTGTCCTTTTAGTCAGATAACGCTCTCCATAATGGAAGGCTGTCCATGTTTCGTGACCATGCGTGTGCTCCTGCATGAGCAGCTGTACCGTTCCAAAGCACACCTCTTCCAGGGCCAAGGAAGTGTTCCGTGCTTGAGCATGGAATGGATCACTGAAACTTGTCAAACAAACTGGACTTGGAGAGTTAAGTGTGCTTTGGCACTATTATGGATTACCTAGTGTGAGGCCACCCTTAGAAGAAATAAAGTGTGTCCAGTGTCCTTACCTGACCAGTTATGTTGGGGTTCGATCCTTTTTCCAAGAGCAGCTCGGCCACATCAGTACGACCTTTGTAGGCTGCCCACATTAGAGCAGTCCATCCTCCCTGAGTAGGAAACACACACAGAACATGGTGAAGTGAAAGGGAGAGAATATTCCTAAAACATATGTTTTGTAATGGCAACAGAAGAAGGTTAACATGTAGGCAATATACCGTCTGTGTGTGTTATTCAGTATAGTTCTTTTATAGAGCAAGCTGTTCTATCAAGATTTTAAGCTTTACGGAATAAATAAAATCTAAGGAGACTTAGTGTTGGAGAATGTGCTATTTCCAACTGGGGTGACACACTATCCAGTGAGTGAACAGTATCACACAGAGTGGTTTTATTATAATCCCACTGTGATGACTGGCTGTGATCTGTCCTGTGCAGCTTAGACACACCCGCACGGCAGTGAGTCAGCTGATGTCCTGAGTATTTTCCATAAAGTCACAGAGGCTTTAAGGATTTACAATGAACTCGGAATGTCTCGTATTACATGAAAAAGGAGAAAAGAGAATAAAAACTCTGATCTTTGAATGCAAATTATAGAGGTTTAAAACCTTTATATATTATTTACTGATGGTTATTGTTCATTTGGACAATTTCTGTTGCTTGAAATGCTGAAAACACCAAACAGCTTCAGTGAAAAAAACTACAACTTCTCGTCTGCATGTTGCTACTAGTCCGTTCACCACGAATATACAGAAAAGCTGCAACAGCAAGCCTGAAGACGACAACTGTCTGCCTCATACAAGTCCGGATGCCATGGCTGAATCTTATCACTGCACCATGCAGAGAGAACCAGAGCTGAGTAAATGGAATTACTAATAGAGAGGAGTCATTGCACATAAAAGTAATTTCATTTCATGTCCATTTCAAGGCTCATAGATCATCCCGATCAACCAATCGAGTGGGGCCATCTGAGAAATGTACATGTCATTTTCAAGCATATTTAAAGATGTGTCACTGTGTCTTATATTTTGCTGTTGTTTAGCTATCACATCTTTTTCTCATGATCAACATTTTTGAACCACATTTCTGCACCAAGGCTACATTACTTAACCTAAGTCTTGCTCAATGCTTCTCCCTTGTTTTGCACACTTTCTTAAGATAATTCTATGTGTAATATCTAATTCTAGATATTAGAAAATTGGGAATAAAGAGGAAATAAGGAGGAGGATTATAATCAAAAACCTTTGACCTGAGTCCAAGGACTTTCATTTGCAATTCATTGCACACATTTCATCATAGATTTCACCTGGATGGCCTTACCCCACATTTATCTTTTTTTCTTTTCTAATTTTTACGCTGATAAAACCAACTACCTTTTCTGGAGTCTGGACGATATCATTATAATCTTACAGTTACTGTTTGGACTATATGTGACATTTTACAGATAAGTTGTTCATAAGTACATAAAACTCTCTATGTTCTCACCATGTCTCGGTGCTCCAGGTTAGCATTGTTCTCCAGCAGTTCTCTCACCACCTCTACGTGGCCCTCCTTGGCCGCCGAGATCAACGCCGTCCAGCAGTCCTGCACACACAGACAACCTATTACCTTGAGAACTCCCATATCCCTCCGAATGCAGTCGGACTAAAGTCTGTCCGAGCTCTATGTGGGACGCCCCAAGTATGCTCCAAGCACTTTACCTACCAGCTGGTCATACCAGGTGCTCATGGGAACGGGGTGTCGCATGGACAGATAGGAGTGTCAGAGAGTAGAATGTGAACGAAGAGGCTGACCGCAGTTTGTAATGCGTCTCCTTGCTTCTGGGCAAAAGTTTGAGTGTGGCATTGTGTAATAATAGGTTGCATGTACGAGAGATGTTAATGAGAGGTGTAGTGAGTGGGTGTGCGTGTGTCCAAGTGGGAGGGTAAATTGATGCGTGAGTGTATGTGTGTGTGTGCAGGGGGGGGGTTGGATTCTAGAGGCACCAGGGTGTTGGCCGACGACTGGATCCTGTCATTTTGTCAAAGGAGTGAAGGTAAAGTGAAGGTGTGTAATACGTTGTCATTATAGCTCATGATTGCTCATAATAGCTGTGGACTAGGCAATAGTGTGGTGAGTTCAGCAAGTTGGAGCATCATGGCCAGTATTTCAGCGACGTCTTCAATGTAAAGCGGCAAAAACCACCGCACTGCTTTTCGTCCTGTAATGCGCTCTATAGCACCACGTGTCGCTGTGTGTGTTGGTGTACTTCTACTTGGCAGTTAGAGCGGGCTTTGTGTGTGCATGCTTACAACGTCATCCAAGTTAACATTGGCTCCTCTCCTAATGAGCTCTTGTACTATCTCCAGATTGCCCTGCTCTGACGCCACCATCAGGGGAGTCTGTCCGTTCTGAAACATAGAAAAAGAGAATGAGGATGAGAAACTGTGATACAGACTAAAACTCCTCATCAAGCCAATTAACTATAATGTTTTGTTTTTAACACTCTGAGAATTCACTGGGAGAAAAAGGGCAGGCAGTGATACTGTTTGATGAATTGACTGTAACCATATTCAGTAGAACGAAGTGATTATCCATCCCTTTATACATCATGGCCAACACATAAAGAAGCTTTTCTTTTGGTCAGTTTTATTTGAATAGGTCCTATATTGCAAAAGGGGGGCAATTAGAATGTCACTAATGGAAACAGAAAGATCAACGTATTCTTCACAGAACAAACTGAACAAAGATCCTTCCACACTTCTAAATCGGTTATGTGTAGAAATGAAATATAATTAAAATGGCAAAGACAGAAATTATTCACTTGTAAAATATTTACAAAATCTAAACAGAAATAGTCTCAAAAAAGTATCTCAAATTATGAAGAACTTTTGGTGTAAGTCTTTCAGAGGTTGAATTTTTTGTTATTTTCTAATGAAAAGGGACACAAATCAAACCCAGCAGATGTTAATCCTCTTACATGAACGGTGCTAGGGACTATTTTCAGACTTGGATTTGGTTCACTATGGTATTTTTACAGCAGCACTCTTGATGTGTCAACAAAATGAACTAAAGTGCACTTGGTCAAGGAAATGACGGACAAGACCCCTCAGTAGTGTGGCACATTGAAGTGTTGTAGGAAAAACATGGAAGTCAATGGAGGAGATCATACCGTCGGTTTTAGATACACGAATAATACTTTTTAGCAGGACCAGTTTAATTGTTGGTTTTGGTCTTTCCATTATTACCTCTTAAATTGTGAAACAATTATTTAATGTGAAAACTCTACCACTATACCTAACAGCACATTAGAAGTGGTAAGAGTCTTAGGACGCTTTATTTATTTCCATAATTAAATCAAAGCAGGTTTGATTTGCCTGTTCTGTTTTAAATGTGTCTTGTTCTATGACAGAGCAACAAAAAAGGTCTTTAAATGTTGATGTTCAAACAGATCTCAACAAAGCTGATGGAAACACAGCAAGCACAAGCCAAGAGCTTTCAGACATATTGCTTAAATAAGGCTTCAAAACTAATTCTATAATCCTTTTTCCCACAGGACAACTGTTAAATATGTCAAGAGCCCCTCATTACTTCACTTACATCACTCCTGCTATCCACATCTTTGAACTTGTCCAAATGTGCTTTGATGGCCGCCAGGTTCTCCTCCTCCACATAGCTGAACAGACTCTGGACGGCCAGGGAGGTCATCTTCAGGGAGGTGGTGGTGTCCATGGCTGACTGCTGTCCCCCTGTACACCACTGTAAGATGAACAGAAACAGATGAGCATTCACAGAAAGCTGTCTGGTCCATGAAGCTAAATGTAAAACATGACTGAAAGAGAGGCAGAGTCTCTAAGTTGAAGCCGGAAGGAGGGCGTGGTATCTCTTTGAAGTGATGCTGTGGAATAGAGGAGCGCTGTCCAAACCCAACTCACACGCAAAAACTCACCCATGCAAATAATAAAACAGAGGGTGCATCTTATGGCCAGCTATAAATACCAGGATATATAATCAGAAAAGAGGACGTCATACGTTTACAAATGTCCACAAGACTTATTTCATAAACACAAAAGAAGAAACAAAAAACTGGAACAAGGAAACTCTACAGAGATGTAGAATTTCAAAGTTTGGTTAAGTAGGACAATTCACTGCACATGCTCAATACACAACAAAAGCCACCAAGAGAGCGCCCGGGTCAGTTCACTTTACTTCATCCTGTGTACTCGTGCTTAAAACATGAGGGGAAATTTGTCTGCTCGGTTTAATGATGGCAGACGAATCCCAATGCTGCGCTAACAAAGTTCAATAAGTCATCAAATACCACTGAAGACAAACAACAGTGGTTCAACTTCGCTCATTTGATTTAATGACCACTTGGACAATTGGTGCACTGCCATGTCTGCTCCAATTACATGAAGACCAACCTTACTTCTACCCTCCTCCACTGACTGAAATTGGACTTTGTGAAACTTGTGTATCCTAAACAAGGAAAGAGCTGTTTACTAAAGTGCCTGAAAAGTAAAACAGGTGCATGGTGCCGGACTATTTAATTGGATTGCTTTGCGTTGATGGGAAACTAGCAGTAGGATGCGGAAAGGCAATTGAATCAGACAAATCAATTGAGATGCCCGCTTGGAGGAAATTATCTGTAATGAGGCTCCACCATTCTGAAGAGTTATTTTAGACATGGACTCAGTCAGAGCAGATCATTCCTCTTACATAGAGTTATTTTACAAGTAGTATTCACAGATGTTAACCCTGTAATCATACAGCAATGACAGGATCTCGTCAAAAAAACATAATGTCAAATGTCTGAGCCTTCCAAGAAAACCATGACAAAAGAACCCCCCCCCCCCCCCCCTCAAATATGGTTGTTTGAGCTGTAGTAGACACTCAGCCAATCGATAAAAAACTCATTAAAGATTCATCAAAGTTGTGCTCTTCCATCATGGTCAGACTCGCTTCCTGCCAGAGCAGCTCTGAATTAATCAGCTGCATTCATTGCTTCTAAGTTGCCCTGGCAATGGGTTTCACATAAAAGGTTAGCAAACACACAGCTCAATATTTCAACATAATCTGTGAGACAAGCAGCTCATGCTCACGTCACTAAAAGATTAAATGTCACATGGATGTTGGCCTGTCAACACAAAAGGCCCAAAGCAGTCGAATTCAGAGTGAGATCAATGAAAAGTTGCATTTTCTTTTCTTTTCTGAAAGTCTGACCTTGCTTTTTCCAGGTACAAATCACCTGCCAGCAGTTCTCCCTTATCAGGCAGCGTCCCACATTAATGAGAAAAATCCTTTGTTTACAGAGGCAGGGAAAAGAGCCTGTTGACACACCCTCCACAGCTCCCTGTCTCTCAGCACAATGGGTGGACGATAACACAGCAGAAGAGCCAATCAGTACACATTTAACTCTCTCTGGCAATGATCAGATGGGAGCCCACCACACATCCTTTCAACAAAACACCCAATAAAAAAACAGAATAGACGGATCACCAATGGAAACAGTAAAATACATTAAGATTAAAGCTACTAAAAGACATGGCAAAAAATACCATAAAAGTAAACAGAAGAGCCCCTTACCTTGGTGCAGGGTGAAGCTTCTATTTCTTTAGATATTCAACACTAACCTTTATCCCCCTCTCACTCGCACATAGTATTTAGAAGCACTGTCGGGCTCAAGCTCAGCATCCCCCCCTTTACTCCAGACTGAATATTAGATGAGGGGGCTGGCCTACGCCCATCTCTTCCAAACACAATGGACACACACGCGATCACATTTTCATTCATTACATGCTCTGGCTCGGCACCAACTACAGATAAAAAGGAAGAGACAATAAAGATGTTGGCCATATTTATGAATAATGCTATAAAGACCAATTTGGTTGATATTAATGGGACTGTCACAGCTTATTAAGCATGACAATGTGTTTAAATTTCTCACTAATAAAAGGCAAAAATATTCAACAAATGCAGAAACAGCTATATTCAATTATCCAATGGCCATTAATCCATAAAAGTCAATATTTTATTATTTATTATTATTTTTTATTTAGGAATAGGGCTCTTAATTGTGATTGTTTTAATTGTTTTAACCACAGTAGTGTTTGTTCAGTTTAGTCCAAACCTAACTTTAAAGGTATTCAAACTTTGGTCAAATGAAACCAGAAGCTTTGGGGACTTTTTCTTAAATAATTAACTGATTTTTTTTCCCGTCATGTACTAACAGATTGAGCAATCATTTCTGAAATGGTTTACAGTGCTTTAACATACATTTACTAAAATTGGAAGGCATAGATAGTAATAGGACACCAGTAGCAAAGTGGATAGGATAAGTAAGCGTGTGTATTCATTACATTACTGTAAGGCAGAAGAATCACACATTCAGGGAAATGAAAGTCACAAATAATATCTTGTCTGGGTCAATATAGCACGCCCGCATCTACATTCAAGTCAGTGCATGACTAGTGTTTATGTAAAAACACAAATTTGATATCATCATGAAATTCAAAAAGGCTGGTTGTCAGCTGTGTTGTTGTCTGAACACAGAGAGAGAGAGACATGAAGTGAGGAGTGAAGCAACAGTGATAGGATCTCGAAATTTGATCTGTCAGCTTCTTATGGTCTGTCATGTGGTTGTGAATCTGCTGAGGATTCCAGTTCTGTGGAACATACTAGTCTGTTTAGGAGACAGGTTTACACTTATGTGTCTGGGAAACTTTAGAAATGGAACCAGGAAGTGGTACATTTCCATTTAGTCTGTGGTGTTTTACATTTAAAGGAACAGACTCAGCTTCTGCTCTCACAAACACTAATAAACATGTTAAGAATATGTGAAGCAGGTTTCCGGGCTTGCTGCTGCAACTTGAACTAATAAGTCGAAATATCTAAAACAACAGGTATTAGGTGTCCTAAAGTTGTCAAAAAAGTAAACATCTGGATGGCAAAAACACACACACACAGGTACACACTCATATCACATGTCTTATCTCTTTCTCAACTAAGATAAAAAAAAACAAAAAAAAAACGCAATAATAAACGTTGCTGGTCTCTTTGGTCCTTTATTATCGGATTACTAGTCGTTTGTAGCAAGCAGACTGACTTCCTTTGTTTTGCACTATCGCTAAGAAACAACAGCAAAACACCACCAGCTAATGCTAGCTCAGAAAAGCTAGGTAGCGCTCCAACAGGTCCTGACACTTTAAAGTATATCTAAAAGCCATGTGAAAGTATTGCAATGCCAAAGGAACCATCTTACCTAAGCTGTGGGGGGGGGGCTGGGGGGGTGCTATGGCTGCCTGCGTGTTGATAATAGTCCAGTGAATATGGTCAAACACTTCGCTTTTTCACGTCATATCTTACTACAACTTCAGTGTATTCAGAGCAGCGTTAACCTGCTCCGAGGCCAAAGGCTCCTCCTCCTCCTCCTCCTCCTCCTCCTCCTCCTCCTCTTACCACAGCTGCTTCTGCTGGTTATGTGTTTAACATGTGTCAGAGCAGATCAGGACTCAGGACCCCTCCCCAGGATCATATTTGAATAGCCTAGCTAGCATAAGGACCCCTTGTCACAAGTTTCTGCTCAGTTTGTCTTCATTCATGAGTTTTTTTTTAAATGTTTGAAGCCTACTCACTACTATTATTAACATTTCGCTTTAAAGTTTTTATTTCTTTATTATTCCCAATTGTCTAGTCCAGGGGTGGGCAACTGGCGGCCCGGGGGCCACATGCGGCCCCCATCAACCCTAAACGTGGCCCTCAAGTCAATTTTTTACATATCAATTAATTGGAAAACATTATCAATCATGAAAACCAGAAATATGTCCACGATAATATTTGATCACTGGTATATGTTGAGTTCAATTTGAGACATAATCGACTTTAATCGTTTTTTGTATTCTACAATTTGGCCCCCAGGCAGTGAGAATTAAACGGATGTGGCTCTACTTTTTTTGTTGTTGTTGCAGTGATCAGGCTGATGCTTCTACAACATTAGGTTTTATTTTTGATGATAATGTCATTTTTTATTTTTGACTTTTCGCTGTGACCAGATTTGCCCATCCCTGGTCTAGTCGGTGGAGGGTGAGGTTGAAGGACCAACAGGATTGTATGTTTTTGAAATGCATGTTTATGTTCCTTGAAAACATACGAGTTTAGAAAAAAATGTGCATTGTAAAAATCCGCAGCTGGTACTGTAGTTATATCACAGGCTACCCACTAACTTGTCTATTTCACAGCAGACATTTTGGCATGCCACAGCAGGGAAGCAAAGCTGTGATTAACATCACTGCGGGTGACCTACCTTGTTACTTGGATTTAAGACATTATTGAACACATTTCTTTCACTTGGGCTGTTCTTGCTAGTAAGAGTCAATGTTTTTAATGTCTGCCATGAGTTCATTATAGGCCTACTGCAAAAACACAAGTGTTTTTTTTATGACAACAATAATCATGATCAATGGGGGAAAAAAAGATTTAAAACATGTTTGCTAATATTAATTTATTTTCCTGGACAAAGAATAAGACATTTTCAATCACCAGCTTTAGTGTTTAAAAATAATTTCTCTTTATTTAGCCACATAAATCAGAATTTTTAATGTACTGTTATACAAATCTTTCGATAAAGTTCCTTCTGACACAAAAATAACCATTATGTTAAACAGGCGCGCACACACACATGGACACATGCACACACACAAACACCCGCGCAGGCACGCATGCTCACATACACACAAAAACAAGAGGCGCCATCCTTGATTTGGCACTTTGGACATATGGAGCAGCTTGCATTGATCTGCTGGTTTGGGTGGCCATGCATTGCAAGAATCGCTTTGTTGTTGTTTTTAGAATGACATCCCCTTTTCCCTTAAGTGGTCCACACTCGCCTTCACAGGGCCCAGGCTACACACATACTTGACATGAGACCAAGACCACATCGACATGTACAGATCACATGAACACTGGTACACACGCACAGTTATGGCAGGAATATGAAAGTGTTAGAAAAAAGGAAAATGAAAGAGGTCCATACTTCAAAGCTCACCTCTGCTGCTTTGTTTTTATATGACACAAATGCACTAGATCAATGTTACATTACTGACAAGTTTCGAAAAAAATCAACACTAAGTGTTTCTGGTAAGTTGGGCTAGAAATCCCCAGACTATTGGATACTTTAAGAAATGCGTAAAAATTTGTGTTTTTTTTGTTATTGTTTAAACTACATTGTGGTGCCTTTTAGGTTGCCTCATCAGCACCTATGTTACACATTTTCTTAAAAATGTCTCACGAACAGTACCGCTTCCCATGGGTGAATGTTTGAACTGTTGCATGTTGTAGAGAGTAGAATGGAGGATTTGAAAGGCTTAAGGTGAGTCATGGACCGACACCGCATGAGGAACCAGAGTCTCTTAAACCCAACAGTAAATGCAACCTGAAACATCTCTATTCTAACATAAGTGCACACAATATGAAGAAACGACAATATGCCACAACAGTCCGTCTATGTCTTTGAATTTTGTACAAAAATAATAATACGATCATGTCACATACATTAAATTACTGTAAATTTCCCCACGAACACACTCAAATTGCACACACATAATTTGCAGCCTGATAACGGGATGTGCTTTAATGCACTGTGAATTCAATTGGAAACTTCTACATTCAATTGATTTGTAAATTTCATGGCGACAAAACCTTTTAAGAAATAACTAAACTTTTGGTAAATGTGGTTATCTGATTAGATTTCTGTGACATCTGTGGAATTTAAGACGATTAACTAAATGACACAATTGTACATGTTAAAAATCCACGGCTTCCCAAATTCATAAATTCTATTATAAACTTAAATTTATTAAATACAGGTATTTTTGGAGATTTTTCCTTCAGAGGCAAGACAATTGTGTGAAGTATACGAACATATAAAAACACACACACACACACACACACACACACACACACACACACAAAAAGACACCCCTGATCCAAACTGCAGAAATCTTTAAGCAGGAAATGTAAAAATCACAACAGGTTAAATAAGCTCCCTTTGAAACATATGCTTATCTGATGAGTCATGTTTGTGAGGAAAAAAAAAAAGCAGCAGATATGAAAAATATAAAAAAGAAACAGAACTCTTCTAAGTAACACTTGAGCTCCTCTTTTAGACTTTCCACTGCTGGAGACGGACACAATCTGAATTCCAGTCTCGACTCTATTTCAGGCAAAGTCCATTCATCCCGGTAAAAATAAAATACAAAGCATTGAGAATTCAAAAAGTGTTGTCACAAACATCAACTTACAAATAAACACGTACAATGTGAGTTCCACTCCGTAAAGATTTTTTTTTTTTTTTAAAGACATAGAAATCAAACAATGTTTGGAGAATCCTAAGGCCTGTTTGAAATTGGCAGCTGATGATAAAGGTTATGTTTTATTACATGAACACATTTTCTGTTTCCACCTAACAGAGGCTTGTATCCAGACAATGACAAAAACCCTCCACATACTGCACTTTCTGTAACCTGACATAACTATGGTGGGACTGCATTTGGGTACTTGCAGCGTGCCATCCAACTCTCACTTCACCAGGCGGGTACATAGAGGGTTTAAGGCAGCTTGGAAGTCTTCATTTCCACTAATGTAATGTAAATAACCACTACCACTCATTAGTTGAAATCCTGGTCTCTTTATCATGTCAGAAGTGAGATTGCTGTTGTCCTTGCTACGAGAAGTTTTTCACAGAGCAGTGAGTTGTGTTTTCTGTCTGTTAGGATTTTCAGAGCGTCCGATATTTGGTTCTTTTGTCGGCTAAACAGACAAGCAACACTCCAGCCCTCAGTGGTTTCTAGTTGGTCTCAAGTGTTTCTGCCGCTGCTGCCGCTGTCCTGAGTCCTCATGTGGCTTTGTCTTTCTGGTTGCAGTTGTTGTCTGTGCTGTGGTGCTCTATCTGGTTGTCCTGTACACTGTCCTTCTGCAGGCCGTCCTGCTGCTCGTTGGCCTGCCGGCGTCTCGATTTGACAGGCAAGACCAAAACCACCAGGAGACAGAGAAGATGTAAGCAGTAGTACCAGGACCTGCAGAGACCAAAAAATTTGAATTAGACACCGTTTAAAAAAAAAAAATCGTGTTAGAGAAATAAAAAAATAAAAGACGTTTGTGAACATTTGAAGTCAAATTATAGCTGTGGTATTTCTCCATATCCCTGCTACTTCAATGAGTCGGTTTTATGCCCCTGTTAAACAGCCACGTGCTGATGTACCAGCAGCCCTCATCTGAATGACACTGACCATTGTTCGGCCTTTATTTCATGGCAGCGTCCGAGCAATGTTAAGGCCGCTCGTTTTATTTCCACCTCATCAATCCTCACCATGCTGCGCTCATTAAGCTGTCTCGTTAACAGTTACAGCCCCGACAGGAGGGAACTAGGCTAATGAAAAAGTGTCCATTTCTACTCTGGGCCCCGGTACATTCATTCACATAATCAATACAGCGATACTTTTACAATGCAGCCCTTTATGATTACCTTACAGAAAAGAAATGTTCGAATATTCAAACGCATGTTTAACAAATATCAACACTCACATTCAGCCTGATACACATACCTGTAGAATTTAAGTGATGGCCCCACAGCCAATAGGACGAATGGTGCCACTGTGTAGCTGATGGCAATCTGAGTCCATGCCCACGTGATGACATCATAGATCTTTCTGTACGAGTCACATACCAGGAAGTATGGTCTGATGTTGTGCCTTATCTAAAAAAAAAAAAAAGAGAAGAGGAGACATCACATGAGTAGCTTTCAAGTAAATGAATCTTTGTGCTGTACGGTGAACCAGACTTGAACTCAACCAAACGACCCAGTTCTTTAAATCTCTCATGGCAGCAGGCATTAACACTCTCTGCTCTGCTCATTTTTGTCTTTTTCCATATAATAACTCTTACGAGAAATCTATCTCTGAACATGTCCGTGTGGCAGTGGACTGCAGTGATAAGTGGGTCAGCGCTCTCCTCATCCTTCTTTAGATAAAGAAGAGAAAGAAAAGTCCCTACACTGCTGCCCTGGCATCATTTCAGTTACTTCAGCCTTTCTATTCCACTGTCTCTACAGAAATATTCTTATCGCACAAGACTAAAGTGAAGAGGTTTACAGAGATTAGTGGTGCTGGCCTAACATTTTAACGTGATGTTTAAATGGTATCATTATCCCCTCACTCTCCAAAAAGGACTTTTGTTGTGGAATTGTGGGTTTGCTAAGTAGCAGTGAAACATGTAAAGAGCTCTTAGACACTTGAAACAAATCAATCTGATTTCCAGACAACATTTCTATTCCGTCTCATTATGATGACTGAAACGCTGCATACAGTGATACATCACTCAAGGATTATGATTTGTATCTGTGTGACCGTAGCTGAAAAAAGAAACACTCATTATGGACAGAGAAGGTGTCAGTACTCACTGCTCGTGCAGCCATCGTCATGACAATGCCAGTGAGGAAGGTCAGATAGTAGCCGGGGTACACCCCGTGCCACATGGCTGACAGCAGGAAAGTGGCAGCTGTGGGGTTGATGGCAGAGCGCTCGTAGCAAACCCTGGCGAGAAAAAAACCAATACTGTGTGATTGAGTGTACTCTTAGACAAAGCTTGTACATTTGCGAACAATCACAAACGATTTATTTTTTTATCGTGAAACCAAATGTAGTTTTTGTGAAGTGTGATTTAAACCTGAATGCAAAACTTCTTATTTGCAATTGCATGCAACATTTCAGCAGCCCACACAGCACTACAACCTGAATGCATTTACCTTTTGAGCCAAAGGGCTGTCTGGATATTCCAGTTGTCAAGGAAACTCTTGAAACTGGTGGCAAACTGAAGAAGAAGAAAAAAGAAGACCCATATATATACACATGTTTTAATGAAAAAAAGGCCTTTATCTGGATACAACAGGCTTCATAAGAAAGAGCCTTACCTCAATATCCAGAATTCTGAGATTTGATATCAGGTCCCACCGTGGGGAGCCATCTTTGTTGTAACCATTGAAGCCGAATCCTGCGGCGTTATTGATAGCATCAGCTGCAGGAGAAAGGAGCAAATCTTTCTGAATACAAGAGCAGCAACACTAACAGATGACAGCAGCTCCACTGTCTTAGAATACATTACTTTGTGCAGCAATGACAGAAACAGATGGAGATAGAGCATCACATGAATTTGTCATCGGTAACAATGCAGAGATGCAGTTTCCAAATGAGCACTAGATGGCACTATTACATCAGAAAAAAAATGTTAATAAACAAGAGTGAGGGCTTTTTGTCAACATATTGGAAAGTTGTTGGTTTTTTTTTTTAATCAAATAATTCAAACGCAGAACAGCTCACTGAGTGTAAACCTCTCAGATTAGAAGACACTGGATTCTAACAAAGTAATAACACATGCACAAAAAAAAATACACAATTGTTTTAGTCCTCCAAGTCTCAAGACTCCTCTAGGAAGAAAAGGAGGGTTTCCAGTTTAAGTTCCTTATCATAAGGAGGGGAACATAGACACACAGAAGCAATTTCTTGTAACTTTCAAGGGTAACGCAATGTCAGACTTTTGATATCTTTTCTTCACATTTGACCAAAAACTGTGTTTCTGAACAGAAAAATAGTCTCCTACCAGAGATTAGCTTGAACTGTTTTCTGCACTCTACACACATTCATTCTGAAACTGGTGTTTTTCAAGCGTCTGTTGTTTTTGATTTGCCAGCATTTGAAAGAAATAAGAAATTGGAAGTCTAACCCACCAAGAGTCCAGACAAAGTAGTACTTGGGCCTCAGAGCAAGCATGGCCAGGTAAAGGTAGATAACCTGTAGGTAGAACGGCGTGGTGCTGACAAACTCGTCATCGATGGCGTGCTCCACGGGGAGCAGCTGGCACAGCGACAGATAGATGCCCAGAGAGATGGCACATGTGCACAGCTTGGAGATGACGTCATTCTGGTGGAGGGAGAGAGAAAAAAAAAACAATGTGATACAAAGAAATAGTCCAGTTATATGATATATCATCAAGAACTAAAACTAGCACTTAACTGTTTAATATGCCTTGAGGTTAACTTGAGGTTGACTCAATATATTATTTTCTCCTCTGATCAAAACATACTTCAAATGATTAATCCATATTACAGTAAAAAAAAACACACAAGTAACCTTGAAGTGAAGACATTTGAGTCATTAAATGGTCCATAATGTGTCAGTCATTGCTTCTCTAAAGGTAATGAAACGCATTGTAGGTACCCTGCATCTCTTTTAAACAGGTCTATAACCTATTTTTTTAAAGATATTTTGGGCCTTTATTGGACAGGAGAGCTGAAGAGCGGCAGGAATCGTTGGGAGGAGAGAGTGGGGGATGACATGCAGCAAAGGGTCGAGGTCGTATTTGAACCCACTGCCCCTGCGATCAAAGGACTATAGCCTCTGTACAAGTCACCACTAGGCTATCCAGTGTTCACAAACAGCTCTACATTTCAAACCCAAATATGTATTCACAGGAGAATTCCATTGATTCCCTTTGTGATATAATAACCGTTTATTTAGTCACTTCTTATGACAGCTTAAAGCATTTTCATTTTTTTCCTGTCCACTGTAGCTCATAATGCAGATCTATTCCACCATAAAACCCGCAGACTTGATATTACACGTGCACTTTTATTGAGTAATGAAAGCTGTGCTCTACCTTGGGAGAGGGTTCACTCTGCTTGTACTTCCCGTTCTCTTTGCCGTTGGCATTCTCCTGGTGGCGTGGCTGGTAGCCCGTGCCTTCGATGAAGGCCATGTAGTCGTTGTATGAGCAGGTGGGGCCTGCCAGGATGCCCATGAAGTTACAGTTGTAGCTCAGGTACTCCAGCAGGCTTGGCATCCGCCTTGCAGGGTCACAGAGAAGTGACACAAGCAGAAATGAAAGGACAAAATTGGAAATTAGAGGGTGTTTTTATGTAGCGCAGTAGTAACCAATCTTTTTTTTTAGAAGACAGCACAATAGGATATGAGACAGAATACCATATGGGATGGATGGCTTCCTGACTTCTGGTATACTTCAAACTTTATGAATGAACGAATGGTTCTTTTAATTTTTCATGTCTGGCCTCAAATGGCCCATCCTTTATGGGTTATTCAGACACATTTAAAGAAAACATTTCCTAATGCCATCACACTGACACAAAATGAAACAAATACAAAAATTATACAAAGATAAAGTTAACAATTGAACACCAAATCACTAACTCAATAAATACCTCATACAAAAAAAAAAATAATAATTCAAATTGTCTTGTAGTTACAATTTTGTAAAGATGCCTTTCATTCTGCTTTGTCTTCCATCAGCTATTCACATATTAAATCCATATTAAATCATAGTAGCAATTTATCTCCACAGGGAAAGTCCCTGCACCTAATCTGCACCATCATCACCAATAGTAACTGTCAGGGAATGAAATCTGCAATTGCATTGCAGGATAAATGGCAGAAGGGCATTCCTGTAATACAGGTCACACTGCAGCAGGGTGAATGAGTGGTATCCTGGATACCGAGTGCCTAAAAACTGCTTGACAACGCCAAAAGAGAGAGCTGAACAATTGGGCGGTGTGGTGATTTCCTCTGCAGATAGCAACGACGCCTTTGTTAGAATGATAGACAATCACTTCTTTCAGACCATTTCCGGCTTTTCATTCGACCTGATTAATTGCACCCATCTTCTGAAGCAGTAAAAAACATACCTGGGTCACATACCTGATAGCGAGGTAATTCTGGCTGGGAGTCAGCTGCACATCTCGCTTGGTCAAACCTACAGATGAACCCAAACAGACACGTGTCACATCCATTAAAAAGGTCATGTAATCCACACACATGAACAACTGGAAAGGAAGTTATGAAAGCCGCACGTTTTTCAGCTGAGTTAGCAGGAGGCGACTTTGGACCACTTCCCTTACTGGAAAAAAATTCTAAGGACACAAATGACACCCGGGCCAGACGGCCTGATAGAGTTAACCATCATTATAAAGAAGGTCACTAAAGGTCGGCCCTTATCTGTTTTTCTTTGTTGCACGGAGACCTCAGCTCAAGATAAATAAAAGTAATTGTAGTGCATTACAACACATGAAACACATCTGCTCATTTAAGACACTCCATATGACACGAGTTTAGTTAGAAAGCCTACAGGCTGGACGGTATCTGCAGGGCCAGCGGGGGAGAACAGCACTGTGGGTATGAGCATGTCTGAGTGTGTGTGTGTGTGGGACTCCCACTGTGTCTCGCACTGGGAATTCACAGACTGGGACACCAATATGAATCTGTTGCAGAATTAATACAAGAGTGTTCAAAGACGTAACGACAGAGAAGCTTCGTTACAGCGCCGTTGCAAGATCTGAAAAGGGCTACAGACAGAGAATAAAAACACTCACTGAGCCTGTAACAACACTTAAAGCTGGATAATACCAGAAGTCCCTTTGAAGTATTTAACTGTACAAAGAGTTCGCTAAATACTCCGCAGTGTGTGTCTGTATGTGTCTGTGTGTGCAAAAACAGCAGGTAGTTGTCAGGGTGTGACGGTTCTCTTGGGTTGGGGGATTACGGTCTTAGTTTCTCATTAGACTAACAGTTGGGAAGAGAATCAGTGACATGAACAGAATTTAAAGCTCTTCACTTTTGCATGCACACACTCCAGCACACGAGCCGCGACTACGTCACCGATTGTGTTCAGTTTAGAAAATCCCATAGTGACTTAAGACTCCCAAGACGGAGAAAGATAAAACATCATAATCGTCTCAATCTGTAAGCTTCTCTGATTCGCCATCACTCTTGTTTATTTTGTGTCAGGTCTCCATCTTCACTTTTTTTTTTGTTGGCTTGTTAACGTTTGGTTTGTTTTCAGTGATGGCAGAACATCCTCCGTTTAAAGATTTAACTTTACTATGTAATGTTTGACAGTGTTCAGTTGTGTTTTAAGTCAGCCATTAAACTGTTACTGAGAGAGAGAGAGAGAGAGAGAGAGAGAGAGAGAGAGAGAGAGAGAGAGAGAGAGAGAGAGAGAGCGCTCCATTACATAACCGTGTGCAGGCTCTCTTTCTGGTTCACTAGTCCATTGGCAGAACTGACTACTGGGCCTCGGAAAAGCTGCCATGTGATCTGTTTTTAAACTCCAAAGAGAACTGAACCATTTCCACTTCTGTCACATCTGCCACCTCTTTTCTCTCAGAGAGGATGGACACACACACACACACTAACACACACACTAACACTAACACACACACTCACTAACACACACACTAACACACACACACACACACACACACACACACACACACACACACACACACACACACACACACACACACACACACACACACACACACACACACACACACACACACACACACACACACACACACACACACACACACACACACACACACACACACACACACACACACACACACACACACACACACACACACACACACACACACACACACACACACACACACACACACACACACACACACACACACACACACACACACACACACACACACACACACACACACACACACACACACACACACAGACACTGAAAACACAAATGCTTGAGAGACAATTGGTCCTCTTCTTACCGTCGTGTATTTCAAATGCCAAGCTTGTAATCTTCTGTGTTATAACCATCATGGGCCTGAAACAGAGCAATCAGGCAGAAATAGAAATGTCAATTCATATTGTGAAGTTGAAAAAAAAACAAAAAAAAAAAACAGGCAGCACGGTACCACCAGCTCATCATTTTCTTTGTTTTTCTCACAACATTACCTCCTTTTTGAAAGCTCAGTTCTTTAAGTTGAGTAGATGTTATCATTTTAAGACTACTAGCCAAAATGGAAGAAATGTTTTGGCTTCATTATTCAACTAGTGGCCGTTTCATGGAGCTGTGATAGAAACAGTATCAAGCTGTCGTATTATTTTCACAATGGGATATTTCCTGGGGAATAACTGCAGACATTTTTTCTCACTTCCTGTACCTATTATTTCTGTTCTCTATTTTGTCCAGGCCAATTCTGGTCACATGCTACTCACAGAGCCCTCTGAACATTCTCTACTGAAGAACACTAAAACTGCTATCTTTTGATTTAACAACCATCTAATAAACAACATTTCATTGATGTCTACATCAGACAGTCAATTTTCCAAAATAGTTTACTACATGCAATCTGCTGGTGGTGTAGGGTTAAGCTACAGAATCAAGCAATCTTCCAGAGATTTTGTCTTTTAATAAAAAAAAAGTATTAAGAAAATGAAGGTATTTCTGGTCTATTGCAACCGAGCACATTTGGCTACAAGGGGCCTGCTTTACATCGATTTCACATTTTCAAGGAGAACAGAGGAGACAGCAAATGAGGTGGTTGAAGTAGGGAAATATTTGCCCTCTCAGAGGCAGTATGGGTTTGCATTGGGTTGCTAAGCAACAAGCCACCCCCACTCACCCTGCTGGGAGTGCAGGCTGTCTGCTTAAATTGTCAGACAGTCTGGTGGAGTGGGAACCAACCAGGAGGAACTACAGGCGCTATCGACATCCTCTTGCAGACACAGTGCTGTGAGCACTCTTCTGTCGGTTTAGCTCAGACTGGTTGAGACATTTCAAATATACCTCTGATTCTTACTAGTTGCTTCTCTTTTAAAAGCCTTTTTTCCCCACAAATAAGCTGTCAAAATTAATACCAGTGGATGTCCAAAAAATAAGAATAAAGAGCTCTTTGGTTTATGAGTAGCTTACCCTGTGAAATCTGCAGAGTACATGCCATAGTCAAACACATAGACTCGTGTGATCTGACACGAAATCAGGTAGCCAAGTGTCACGATGAAGCAGTACCTGAAAGGAGAAAGGAAGAGAAATTATAGTAGTTTGCATGGATATATGTGAACGTATGTAAAAACGCGGATATGAAAGGCTACATACAACAACGAGATCTTTTAGCATAATGTTTGCTGTAACATCTGTTGTGATTTAATCAACACACGGATATGGATTTATGCAGAAACTGTGAATATTTATCCTCGGAGTCCAGGCCATGAAGAATAAATCTGAGTCCATCTCATAGTTCTCCTATCTGTGGCAGAACAAAGGCTTTGTGGATGTACAGTACAAAAGACAGAAACCGCTGCAGCAGGAAAAATTAGAGGGGGTTAAAACTTGGACAAAAGAGCCGAGGAGACTCCAGCAGCAAGTCAGTGTCAGTGGTCAGAGACAGAAGACAAGGCAACCTTTCAACAGAAGACCAAAGACAAAAAGCATCACTTAGGCCTGCTGTACAAAGCTGTCGCAGAGTCAGCCCAGGTCAGAGCTAGCTTTCTGCTAGTATGCCGCTGCTGCTGCCAACAACAACAAGAGGATTGTGCTGCTCTGAGAAGGAATACAACACACAGGCCAGAGCGAGGCTGCACTACTGATGAGACACAACAGGGCCTCTTGATTCAGAGAGCTTACTGTATGTGTGCGTGCAGTCCAGGACTCAGCCAAGACGGTCCTCTGATCGCTACTGCCGAGCATTTGTAACGCAGAATAAAAAGCTCTCACGCTGAAGCCATGGGATTTATTTCCAACCCCGTAAAAAGATCTTTTACTCTAAAAACTCACATCCTCCTTTTTTTAATCACATTACACCCAGCAGAGGCAGAGTAGGCACTGTGTGAAGAGGAGGTAATTATAATACAATTCTGTTATGTGCTTAGTGAGTTGTGCGTTTGTATCCAACCCACACTTGTCATGTTTTGCAGAGCACACAATATTTTTTCTTGGGAGGCTACACAGCGCTTTACAAAAGGCCCCCATATTCCCAGAACAGCCCTAAAGCAACAGGGCTCATCAAAATGTGCAGCTTAATATTTGACAGAGAGAGAGAGAGACAGACAGGATATGTGGGAAGAGCGGGGCAGGCATGACAAGCTAAAAAAAAAAAGCTATTTGCCCTGGTATTTATCTCACATTGTCCACTATCACTGTCTCGAATGTTTTTAGATTTGAGATATGAAAGTTTTAAGGAGCAGCTGAATAGGCTTTGTCCATCACTGAACATGAACCATGACCTTAGTGACCTTGATGGCAAAAAAAGATGTATATTGTCTGTATCCTCAAGAACCCAAGAGGCATCTTTAGACCCCTTTCCTACCAATTTTTCTTTACCTGGTAGTCCCAAATATCTGTTGCATTTATGTGATTTAATTAAACAGAAAAAAAGACCTTAAACATGCCAGTTTTTAAATGTTCAATCACTGTTAGCTAGTCCCATAATGGGACTGAAATTAAAGCTGTTGTCATGTATGCACTTCAGAAAGTCTCTAGAATATTTCAGGACCGGCTGCCCTTGAAATTTTCCAAAGTGTTGATTTCATATTCATCCCTCAAATTTGCAATTTTTCAACTACTACTTGCTGCTTACAGTTACTACTTGCAACTACTACTCCCCTGTAATGTCTTCAATGTGAATGTCACAGAGGCATGACGGTTGGACAAAGTCGCCCCGCGCTTGTGCCGCCGTTGAAAGTAGTAACGGAGGCATAACAGTGGCGAGCCGGGGTCACCGTAACGCGGCATTTTACTGAAACAAGTGATTTCCAGTTGCATAACAATACAGCAAAGAAAAAATTCACACAGCTTTGAAAATTTGCTTTGCATTAAACCAAACTCGTCTGGCAGATGTCTCCTTAGCTTGAGCACACAGAATAAATATATTCAAAAAGGTAAGCAAACAAACGTTTCAGCTTAAAGTTTTCTGTTGACTCTTTTTCCATTTACAATCCTCAGCAGCATCCCCATTCCACCAGGATCAGCCTTCTCTACAGGCGGCGACCAGCTGCAGTCATCAGTGAGCATACGAGCTAAAAGTGCTGCCGCAGCTATATTTGCAATGTGGCCAACAGGGATCCTGTCTTTATCCTCATCTGATTTGTGTTTGTGGGATTCGCAGCTCAGAGGGGGTTGTTATATTTCCACTCGCAGCATCAGACGGAGCCCAGGACTAAAAGCAGGCCGGTCTCCCACTGAGGGACAGAAGTAGACAGGTTGAGGTGTAAACAAGGAGCCACACAGGAGCTGCAGGTACGCATATAAACACTGGACACAGTGTGATGAAAATGAAAAAAATAAAATAAAATAAAACTGGCTATAAATAAATCCCAAAGCTCCAGGACCTCTCTCAAAAGGTTGTGTACACATAGTAAACACCTAGAGGCAGACTTCATGCTTGCTCAGATGCATACACAGATGCAGAGGAAATTTCCATCTGTTCAGCATGCAACTGTGAGGAAATATGCACACTCACAGTGACGCTATCGCACCCAAACGAATATGATTTCTAATTGCATTGCATGCTTTACAGATAAAGTAAAATATCTCAATTTTATGTATTTGAAGATATATGTTGGTATATTATTAAATGAGAAGCTAGTCTAACATGGAAGTGCTCATTTTTAATGCCCTTGTGCTAAAAAAAAAAAAAAAAGTGTCTGCCCCTGACTTTGTGTTCTTTGGCTGCTGGGTAAACATCTAGAAGGAGAAGTCTCATCAGTCAGCAGTTTCAAACTTGTCCACTTAGCAGACCCTCATTGCTTCAGGTGAGAAATAGCATATGTAAACACGATAAGAAACAGTTGCTCTAACTGCTAAAAATAAAAAAAAAGGCAAGTATGTCCTTGAAGAACCTGGAGACTAAAGAACAACTTGAGAACACATTGTTCAGCTCAAGCTCAACACCCTGTCCATTCTGATTTCTCGTGCAATCAAAGACGGTTCACCTTGGCAGGCCCCCACACCTGAACTTTCAACGAGGTAACGCGAGAGGGAAAGTGAGAGGTCCAGAGCTGCACGAGAGTGAATAGTCTGAAATGTGACGCCTCACAATGAACAACAGTGCATCTAGTGCCATACTAAGCTGCATTCCCACAGTCCAGAGAAAAAGAGATTTTAACAACTCAATAAAGCCGTCAAACTGCACTCACTGTACACCCCCCCCCCTCCCAAAGGTCGTGTATAGTGAGCAAACGGATTTGTTTTTCTGTTTGTTGTTCTCCCACAGTGCACTGCTCCTGTGTTCTTATACTCGAGTATTGTTTCAGAAAAAATTAAAACTTTTGTCACTGCTGCAAGAAAGTCCCCACAGAGTAAGTGTTATTTGAGGTTCTATTTTCATCATTATACTAGTAATACATAATACTAGTATAAGTAAAGGTTACGGGGTGTTAAGTAATCGGGTTAAAACATAATGAGGAGGGGTCAGCTTACTCGCTGATGACAAAGAACAAGAGAAAAACAGAAAGCAAGAGGAAACTAAATCCGCCCCTTAATGTAGACAAACAAGAAGAAGATGCAGAAGAAGAAGATGCAGAAGAAGAAGGAGAAGTTAGGCACTTAATACAGCAGTATGTCAAATTAAGACATGCACATTTTTATATCAACAGGTAGTGACTTTATATAAAGCAGGAGACTGTGTAGACAAAGGGAACCACAATAAGTCGGATTGACACATTTATATACAGAAGTATACAATGTCTTGACGTATTCAAAAGGCTAGGCTACCTAAGCAACCAACTCCAGCTTCAAAGAGCATATAGAATGGGTTACACACTGGCCAGGAGCCAAAGCACTCTCTCAACCGGTTGTTGTCTGTGATTATCATTTGTTCGACAAAACCTGAGGCAGTGGGTTCAACGCCCTCTGCAAACATGAACATGTCAGGGCACCCTGCCCCTGTGCTTTCCCTCCGCTCTGCCCCTGAGCTACACACCTATATCCAGGAGGGATGGGTCTGAACTTTATCTCTGCATGCTAGGAGTGACACAGTCATTTCAGTTTCAGAAGCGCGGCAGCGAAGAGTGAGCAGACGGTGCTTATCTAGCGAGGCTAAAAGCACACTAATGCTGTTTGTAGAGGGTTAAACTTCCAGGAATAAACCTGAAATGACTTCTTATGTTTTTTTTTTTTTTTTGTTTTTTTTTTGCTCCATGTTTAAATGTCATTTTCTAGGCTAGATAAACATGACATTGCATTTAAGGCCACTGCCTTTCTGTCATCTGGATTTTAAACCCTTCTTCTGAAGAGGAGAAGTGCATTTGTGATGAATGTTTTGTTAGGATCTATTTTAAGCAACATCCCCCGGGAAGGAAACATCTACTGTTTACACCTGCTCTCATAACCTTGAAATCTGGTAAAAAAATATCATCAGAGACAATGCAGTTTTTTGTGTGTGTGTGTGTGTGTGTGTGTGTGTGTGTGTGTGTGTGTGTGTGTGTGTGTGTGTGCTTTCGTGCATGTGTGTCTTGATGATGAGCCATGGTCACAGATGGAAGCCTCGGGGCACATTCATCATCGTGACCCTGGTTTGTATGCTTCTAAAAACACAGACAAAAGAACGAAAACGCAAACGGAAAGATTGATCCAACTTTAATTGTGGAGCATTTTCACTGCGTCTTACGTCTAATGTGAATTTTCTGAGAAGACCTAGGTTAACCGACTTCAACAAAATGTCTTCATAATGTGTGCACTCGCCCTTTCAGGCTTATCAAAAGGGGGGAATGATGAGGCTTCTTGCAGTTCTGTGGATTTTTGATGCTTCCAGAAACCATGGCTTCAGTATCAGTAAACACATTGTACATTGGCTTCAGTATCAGTAAACACATTTATGCTCCACTTGAACTTACTTGTGCATGTTCTCCAAGCCAGCGAAGACCATGACGCTGTAGGACAGACCGCTCTGCACCAGGAAGTGGAGGGAATACCTGCAGAGAGACAGATGCCACACGTTGATGATAAGTTTGTCATTTAATGGAAAACAAACACACTCCCCCATGCGCCTTCCTTACTCATCTGTATTCAAGCTTTATTTACCCTCTGTATTACTGTCCACATCCTGCTCTGACGTCTCACACAGTCATAAGAAGAGGAAATAGCAGCATTTCGAAACCAAGGTCACGCCATCGGCTATATGAAACCGAACCTTTGAACCACTAATGAGTCACCTCCAGTCACAAGGTCAAACAGAAACAGTCACCATTACACTATGTTCTTATCTGATTCCAAACAATCCAGATGCAAGATTCCTCATACCGCGCTCTCACAGCAAAATTCTCCCATGTAGCAAAAAAAAAAAAAAAAAAAGGGCACACAGACTCAAACAAGCACAAGCATGTTTAAGCAAAATCAGCTGCAGCTACCAGATGGGTCTTTGAAGGGCACAGTGTGTTAGACTAGCGACGTCATCGGGCCCTCCAGGTGAGGGGAGACGTCACAATGTGTTAGCAGTGAGTCAACAGAGATGGCAAGGGCAGCGGGGGTTGGCAGGGGAACAATGCACTACAAGCGGGGTGCATTAAATGAGCTGGTCAGCGAATAAATGGGTTAAGAATGCAGTAAAGGAAAAAAAGAATAGGCAAACATTGTTTATAGCTTGTGATGCATTTGATAACCACAGACACTAAATGTCTACAAAACTTCAATAACACAGTCTCCTTTGAGTTTGGTTTAATGGAATCTGAAACATAAACTACTAAAAACACTTTCCTGTGATTATCGTGTTACATTAAATATTTATCATGCAAGACTAAGCCAAGAACAATAAATACTAAACACTTGTAAAAGGTCTTTCAGAGATATTTAAAGCAGTTTAAGCTCTTTTAATCACTGTGGTGTATAACACTGTTTTGCAGGCGTTTACAGACATAAACTCAATTCAGTGATTGTTCGGCTCATTTGGACAAATAGGATGTCTCGGTCAAACTGAGTGACATTACAGTAGAGCATCTTGTTTTCATGTTTTGTTGCCCAATAAATCTGCACCCATTCACAGCTCAGTGACTTCAGTAGAGTCTGTTCATTCCTAACTTTCACTTCCTTCATTGTTTTAACCAAATGATATTTTTGTACTGCCAGATGTGATCTGTTAAAATGTTCTGATTTTAAATATGAAAAAAAACCTTGTAACAGTTTATTAGTAAGGAGTAAACATAAATGGAGGGATACATGTTTCAGGAGTGGGAATGACAATTTGTAATCTTATATTGATGAATCCAGGATGTTTATATTTAAATTTCTGTTTTACAAAAAGGTGAAATATTACAACCTTTTTCTTCATGCAAAAATAACATTAACACTTATCAACAGTGGTTTACAGATGTCTTCCATTTAAAGATATAAGTCACATCTGTTACAGTATAAACAAAAGTGATCAAAGATAGCTACAATTAAATATCCACACGTTGTGTTTCATTTCCAACAATTCAATTTGAGATATATTTAACATTTGAGAAATATCACTCAATCAGCCTTATTCATTTCTATATGTTATTTAAGCAAACACATTGTGACAAGTGGAAAGTCCTTTGTTGATAGCCATAATTTCATTCTGATTTGTCTCAGAAGAATAACAGATAAGTGAAATTTAAATGAAACATGTATAATTTTAAGTTTCACTGGTTACTAAAAAAATTCAGATATCTAAAAATGTAAGATCTGACATCTGCAATCACCGTATTCATAGTTTAAATTACAAACAGCCACATCGATGATTTCATTTTCACAAATCAGAATTGTATATTAAATATTGTCTTAAATCCTCAAATTATTTTGATGAGATCTGAAAAGTCAGAACGAAAGTAGCTTTTTACAATCCACATCTTTTGAGATTTTAAGTACCAATAACTGAAACGTATTCTCCTGCAGGGTGAGCTTTATAAATCATTGCAACTAATAAAAAGAGATTATGGAAACATCTTCTTAGAATAATAACAAATTACTTTGGAATTAACCTTTCACCTTGGACATGGGCTTTTGTGAGAATGACTACAGTTCAGACTGGTATTATTGAGTTTCTGGCTTGGAATATGAGTATTTGTTGACATCTATATTTACTTCCTCTATTGATTAAATGTTGTAGACAACATCTCTGGTGGTGTAATGTCATGTTCTAGCTGATCGTCCTTTTGATTCAGGGCATAAATTATGCAACATCATCTCTCTCAGACACAACAAACAACCTGATCCTGCAGCTCACCGCCGGCTGCATCATGTACGAGAACCGTCTGACTGCGAGGTAATCCAATGAATCCCCCTACAACTTGATCACCAGGTAACATTTCACCTGGTTAGCATTTCCCCACTAGCTGAATGTCTTTCTAATGCTTCCTAGGTCCTATGTCTAATGCACAAACATACAGACACACACACACACACACACACACACAAACACAAACACAGCACTTTGAAAGGCACTCTGCCAGAGGTACAGTGGGTTGTCTATAAAAGGGCAATAGCTTTCTAATTGGATATCAGTTACTACCCGATCGACCCATTTGCTTTGGCAAGGATGAAGGGATGAGGAGGGGGAGGGGGAGGGGGGGAGAGGGGTAAGGTGGTGTGAGAGGAGGGGAGAAGGCGGGTGATGGCAAACAAGGACAACGTGTAAGATGATGACGGAACGCAGAGAAAGAAAGCAAACTAATTGAAGTGAAAGAAAAGCATTTAAAGAAACACATTCAAATCAAACTTCTCAGTAAATCTCAAAATAAACAACCGGCTAATAACATTGCACTTTAAACTAGAACTGAAACAGCTGATGACAGAGATGAACTGTAGGTTCATTCATTAAAAAAAAAAAAAAACATCATTGCTGCATCACTGAACGCAGTGCTGTAAGTATTTTATTCAACTTAATGTACAACAAGAGTGTATGAGTCATAAAGCCATTTGGTCTTTATCAGTAATAGATTATGGCAACAATCATAATCCTGATTATTTTGATTGATATTGAGACCACGATTATTAAAAAGGATTTTTCATTGACATTAAAACATCTGTATCACGTGCATTTATCAAACATAAACACTCTGAACATTGAAAACACAGAAAATAGAAATATATCAAAATAATAATTTATAACAATAAATCACTGATACAAATATATAATCTGTTTCTACGGTAGTGGTGATGTACTCTTGCAACCACAATATAACAACAAACACTAACCACAAACAACATTTACCACACATGGCATAACCTAAGGACACAACGAGCACAACATCTCAATTATCTTGTTGTCATGGTCGCCTGTAGCCAAAAACAAAATTGATAATTTACCCGGCCCTACTTCAAACCTCAAGATCTTCAGCCTTAAGTCACTTAACGTTTCACTGGAGGAAAGCTTTGAATCCTTTTAATGAAAATGTTGCAGCTTGGTGAATATTGGCCCTAGTGCTCAATAAGCATTTTGAAATATTTATTAAACCAAAAATGATTTGGTGTAAATGTTCTTGAAGCTTATCAGTTAAGTGAGTCTGAGGTCTATTTGGAAATGTGGTTCATCACCGACTAAAGCATACATCACAGAGTATTTTGTTTTATTAAATGACGTTACATAACATTGTATAAACCAATAACTGGAGCATTGGATCGACAACATCCTTTTAAACCTTTTAAACGAGCCACGGCTTCAGCTTTATTCAACACACACTCAAGAGCACAGCGAGCTGGATTACAGCATCAACAGCTTTATGGCAGCCTACGGTAACTCTCAAGGGACATATGACTCAAAAAGAGAGGGGCATATACTAAACAGAGGACAGTCTGTTAAAATAGTTCAATTCAGTCAGCATTATATGCACCATGTCAGCTGGAAAAGTGATGTCTGGAAGTACTTTGGAAAAAAGGAGAGGATGATAACGTGCAGTGCAAAATATGTGGCGCTAAAACTTGCATATCATAAATACTATTTCACTGCTTTAACCACACGTTGTTGCGATGATATAGCGGAGAAGATTAGCCGGCAAATGATGAAAACGGTGACTGGAGATGAGTTCCGAATATGTTTTAACGGAAGGAGAAGGCGTCCGCAGGCAGATGGAGTTTGTCAAGCTGGAGTACAAGTACTGTTTTTCTGCCAGGAATTTCCAAGATGCCAATTCCTTCAGGAAGAAATCTCGGAATCAGTTGAGGAAACGGCCGAATGTGTAGTCTGTAAATAGAGGACCTTAGTGGGAGTGGCCTCCGGTGCTATGCATTCTGGGATTTGGTGTCTTTCATCCACATGAGCCAAAAAGACACTTTATGCCTTTTCTCGGCCAAGAAGGCACCAACTTCAAAATGTATTTCACATTTCTACTACATATATGACCCAATGTCAATACAGATTCATGTTTCAACGGGTGAAGTATCCCTTTAAGTGTTTTTTAGTAAGTAACCAAGGTCCAGGAAGTCTGTCCAATGTACTTTTTAAGGTAAAAAATATATAATTTGCGAGTAGTCGCTTACTTGTTGTTAATGAGTAGTCAAATATGGAAATGACAGAAAAAGCCCAGTGTATACAGTAGTGTGAAACTGGAACACAGCCACAGTCTTCAGGGAAAGGATCTCCCTGAATATTACTGTAGACGGATATTCTGAGGCTTCAAGGAAGGAGGACAGAATGAAGTGACAGCAATGACGAGAAAAGAGCTGCGGGGTTAAACACAGCAGTGACTCACCAACCAAAGCAGAAGAGAGCCAAGTATAAGCCCAGCAGAGTGGCCACCACATGTCTGATGAAAGGACTGGTCTTACTGGGGTGGAGGTAGATCCGAAACCACACAGCCATCAGCAGGGCGAACAGCTGACATGCCACAAAGTTAACCTGCACAGAAGGACACCCGCAAACAATGTTACAGAATAGTGATGGATCAAATCAGGATAAATGCAACATGATAGCTAGAACATGGCCTACTGTCTGCAACATTCTGGGAGTAACGTGACATAATGGCAAATACATAAGAAGTGGGGGGGGGAATGAGGGGGTGGGCAACAAAAAGGTGACCTCTGTAGAAGAAGTTGGAGTTTGAGATTGAAGGAAATGGAGCAAACATATAACTAACTAACTGTGAATGCAAAACACAAAGGGAAATCTAAGATGTCAAAAAGGTCTAATAAAGGTCAAATGTCATAAAGGTCTTTATCCCTAAATGTTTAAATAGTCCCCCAAGATTTGAATTAAGTAAAAACTGAAAATGACATTTCTATGAAATACTTAGACGACTGCTAAACCAATAAGAAACAATGTAGATTCTGGTAATATATTTTGATCAGTCAAAGTAACTTATGTAAAACAAATGATAAGTACATTTTTGTGTAAGTAAAGTTGTATTTCACATGCAAGTAATAAGACTGTCGCCTTTATTGTTATTGATGATTTGCACTCATATTTAAAGGTTCTTTAGTAAATGAGCTAAAGTATGCGAAAACAGCCTCCCCTCCCCCAGTTTAGAAAGCAGATGTTAGTGTAAACATTCAATAGTGTAACCCTGTGTTTCATGTGCATACACATTTCTTCTTAAGTAAATACATGCTGTTGGGCATGTCATGTTAAAGCTGGTGTTCGAGACCTTATTTCATCTCTTAATGTCTCTAAATGGCCCAGCAAAGAGGCTTTACTCCAGACAAAAGAGAGACTGACTGGATCCATCAGGGGGGAAGGACATAATGGAAACCTCTCTGTTTGATTACAAACACTTGATCTCTGCACATCCTGAACCATACAATGTTTGTAGGATTAAAAAAAAAACAACAACAACAACAACACATAAAATGTATGGATTATATTCAGTTGATCTGATTGAATCTTTGTCATTTTCCTTTTTTAGTGTTTTTTTTTTTTTTTTTTTAAAACCATCACTCATTAAAATCCTGTGAAAAGACACTAATGTGTGTTTATATGTCCGCATATGTACTGCTCATTAACATTAATGACTGAGGGATAATGCCTGATTTACTGTAACACTAGATCAGTGTTGTGTGCGGCATCGGGAAAATCATCGTTCTCAATTTCAAACTACACAAAAGCAAAGTAATGATGTCCAGATTTCTGCAAGAGAGCCCTCTTGCCTTTAATATCCCTTTACAAATGCAAATATAAACTCAAACATACACATGTACTGCAAGGCCTGGGTGAGTTATTTAAAAGGAAGGGCTTTCATTTCCCTAAACCACTTCAGATGATTTGTGCTCCTGCAACAAGGTATGTTCTAAACTGGCTAAAATACCATTTTCTTCTAAGTTCGATTTCTGACTTAAGAGAAGAGAAAGTAGGATTTGCATTAGAGCCAAAAATACCCCTAAAATAACCACAAGGCTTATGACTGTATAAAGTGAAAGGAACACTTAACCACTAAGAAGCCTTTGTGTTTATTTGATGTCACGTTCACTGATGCATGTCTGAAGGGACAACGGTCTGCTCGTGTATATAGGTCACGTTAACAGATCCGTCTGGCCACTAAGCAGTGAAAGGCTATAGAGCTACTGAGAGCACCATCCATTATCTATGGATCCTGCATGATTAATGAGAGCGAGAGGGGAGAAGGACAGATATAGCCTTAAGTATCATTTAGTCTGCCCGACTGACAGATGTAGCAACAAATCATGCGCAGCATTAGCACGAGTTTAGAACATCAGATGGCATTTGGGAGCAGATAAACAGTAGGAGGTTTCTAGACATGCAATGCACAGGGGGCTGTGGCAGCAGGAGCGGGAAACATTCCGACCATTCGGACCAGGACGACCGGGTAGACTGAATTACAATGTATAACAATGGGCCTCATTCACTAATATGTGCGTAGAAATGTTCTTACTCTGCGCATAAAATAAGTGCATACACAAAATCACCGTCAGATTCATGACACGTGCGTACCAGCATATTTTGTTCTCACCACCTCGTGTATGTTAGTGAATCAGACTCATTCTAAAACGTCAGGCGCGTGCCCGCAACCTGCAATCAGCATGCAACCACGCCCCCATCTCTCCGCGAAAGGACATCCGATTGGTGCATCAGGACGAGAGCGGTGAGGTGGGGACACGCATACGTTTTTTAGGAGATGGCCGAGGGTTTATGCCAGTTACAGGGAATTACATGGTGGCAGCAATTGTGTACGTGCCTCGGCGGTTCGCAATCAGCTGATCGGTCGTGTTCGTCACACTCTTCAAACGTGCTTTGACGGTCTGACGCGCTCTCTTCTGAAGGCACCGGCTGCAATATCTTTCAGCGAGGCTGGATCTTTACACTTTCTTAGACGTTTCATAGTCATGCATGTTCCCTGCATGCTCTTAAATAAGCTCCTATTAATCAGCTGGTTTTGGTAACAGATACGATCTTTCGTGGCACTATTGGTGGGAGTGATCGATAATTAGATTTAAGATTTTAGATTAAAGGACAAAGAGAAATACTTTTCATTATTAATTAATATTACATTAAGTCAATGCATCAGTTAATTCACGTTTTAAATATGTTTTTTAATATATATATATATGTATATTTATAAAGGCTATATTTATTTACTGAATGCATTTTTAATATGTCATGCATTTAGTTGAAAGATTTATGGAAACATTTTCTGATAAAGTTGGTCAATCATTTGTGCGTACGCATTGTCTGAGGAGGTTCTATTTTTGTTTGCAGAGTAAGAACAAATTCAAGTAAGAATATATTGATGAATCCCAGATTTGTACTTCAAACATTTGTACACACGGTTTAAGCACATATATAGCATTGTTAGTGCTGTTACTGAATGAGGCCCAATGTTAACTAAAAAAGTCGGCTCAGCGCCCTTCTTTGGCCAGGAGCAGTCCTGGCAGAGATTTTAAAGGAGGGAACCCAATTCAGGCCCGTGTCCACATAGACATTTTTCCGGTTAGAAAAGCGTCGGTTGTGCCCTCGGGAGCTCTTTTATGAAGCTTTTGTGCGCCGGCCCGAGAAGTAAAGCCCACGTCTGTCCTGTCTCTATGACAACAACAACAGTCTGTTAACAACAGCCGCTGTAGTATGACCGACACTGCTCCAGTGCTTTTTACTGTATGTGTTATATTTGAAATCGTTTTTTTTTGCTCCAGCAGACATGGATTAAAGAGGATGTGGGTACAAGACACGATCCGTAGGTGGCAAATACGGGGAAAATATCATACATTTGGAAAAGAGCGGCGGTGACGTCAACAGCGCCTTTCTGAAAAGTTGAATGATTTTCAACGTGAGGCACTTAGAGCGGCCGCACAACAAGGTGGAGCACATCAAGGGAGGTAACCAACTCAGACTGAGAACATTAAAACAGACTTAAGAGAGGAACCAAATTCAGACTAATAATCTCAAAATCATCAATATTTAAGGAAAGAACCCAATTTGGACTGAGAAGAGTAACACATAATTGAAGGAGGATCCCAATTCGGAATAAGATGAGTCTAATAAACAAAAGGAGGATCTATATTTGGACCACAATTTAAAGTAACAAATAATCAAGAGAGTAAAGGTAACAAATGAACAAGGCAGAACCAAATACAGAGACTGTTGGCAGGTTCCAAAGCTGAAGTCTCAACTAGGCAAATTGTGGAACAGAAAAGAAAAGAAGTTGTGCTACTGGCTGTTTGTTTACTATCAAGGTGTGTCATTTCATTTTGGCGTCTGATAGTATCTCTATGCAATCTTAACGCTATCTCCAAATCACCAGCAGGGCTGTTTAAGATCAAAGGCAAACAAGTGTTTCGATGTTCAAATGAATGTGTTTATTCAGACAGAGAGTTATTTCCATCTTTCAAACATGAGCAACACAGTGCGTAGGCCGTGTTTTAGTCCAAAATGATTCCTCCTAAGGTGAATAACTGAGTGTTTTGTGCTGATTCAGTTTGGGCTTTCTCTAGGGTTACAAATCAGGCAAAGTTAGAGCAAAGGTTCAACTGCAAATCAGCCCCTCAGCCCTTATAAATATAAAGAGCTAAAAATAAATATGACGCCCCAGTAATGACGACGAGTCACATCAAATAGACCTCCTCTGGCTCCTCGTTTTCTCATGCAGCAGGCCTCTTTTTCAAGCTGTATTTACCAGATCCACAGCTCTGGATGTCATTTCACGCTTTGATTACTTCAAGCTGCTCTCTTAGACGAGGACATTGCTAGTTGTTGGTTGAATGAAAAGCTGACTTTCCAGTCGGTGCGCCTGCACATCGAGTGGCAGGCTCATTTGCAAGCGAGCAAACATCTGACACTTATTATAGCCACCGATTTATAAATGTAACCCACCAAGTATTTTAAAAAAAGTAAGATGATTACAGCACGGTTCTAGCTGCTTTTCTATATTCATAGACATGCCTCCACAAGAAATACGTCAACAAACCAAAGACACATTTTTTTGAAGCTATTGTTCAAGTGAGTGTTTCCTGGCTTCAGAGGTTGAATGACACAGTCTTGTAGTTAAAGTTCAATTTGAGGAACTACAGCTGTGTCTTTGCACTAGGCTGAGAGCAGGCGGGTGTGAGGTCAGCCCCTCCCTGGATATCAACACACTGCTTTGTAAGGAAGGAATTTCATGTGGGAGACTGGAAGGGCGTGACAGAGGAACTGAATTGTTCAAGGCTGCAGCAAAGCAAAAGCTGTCGGTGACTACTTGAAAGCCGACTATGTAAAGAGTTATGGAGCTTTTAATGTTATATGAATAATTAGACAACTGTAGTTGACTTACTGTAGTGAATACTGTAGTGAAAGCATGACTAGTCTCAACAAAGTCTATGCAACAACTTCCTTTTTTCAATGCTTATACAAGCATGAATAGTTACCTTAGCATGGAATGAAACAGAACTTGAATCTCTACATGAACACTACAGGTGGCTTCCTGAAAAACCTGCAGAGGAGACCCTCCTCTGCACAGCTTGAACCCTCACTGTTATTCCACACCCTTATTTGAGTTAAGGCCTGCTGTGAAAACTCGGATTCAAGCCGATTCTTTGTCTGCCACAAACGGCACACAAGTCCAGAGAAATATCTGACGAAAATGTGACTCATAGAAGAATGTTAAAATAGCCACTAAAGTCAATATTAAAAGGGCAAACAGCACGCACTTGACATTTCTTCATAATGCTTCCTTCAAAACACAAATCTGCCAATTGCCTTGGTTACTTATCAAAGACACATTTGTTGTGGTGCGGATGAGATCTTCGTCGTCTTGGTTTCTCATGTTGTCTCCATGTGTACAGGTCTGTAATTGGACCTGTTGATTATTAGCTGACATGAAAGACATGGAGCTTACAGATTGACAGTTGAATGCAGGATTCTTAACGCCATTGTTACGTCTCGCGTGCAATGCATAACATATAGAGGTGGAAGGGTAGGGCAAAGTCATTAAGCCCCTGACCGGCCAGCGGAGGTAGTGACTGAGGCTTTACAGAGGGGAGATGAGATGGCAGGGTGGAACAGCGCTATGAGGTGATCACGCCTTAGTGTGTATGTAAAGCTGAGCCCCTGACCGGCCAGCGGAGGTAGTGACTGAGGCTTTACAGAGGGGAGATGAGATGGCAGGGTGGAACAGCGCTATGAGGTGATCACGCCTTAGTGTGTATGTAAAGCTGCCACTGTGTGTTGGAAAGCAGGCTTAAGGCCCTGTTCACACTTGACTTCTTTTTTCAACTGCCAGCGCCTTTTTTACATACAAGCCTATGGAAAAAGGAAAAAGTATGACGCCTTTTTAATAAGCGGACGCCTTTTCAAAAAAGGGCTGCGCCCGATGCCTTTTTCAGTTGAATTATTTCAACTTTTCAAAAAAAACGCTGGGTGACGTCAAGCGCCTTTCTGACAGCTGACCAATCAGGACGAGTAGTAACCTACGTCCCTAGTTACCGGTGCCCAAAGAGATGTCATGCACGCAAAAACGGCGAACTTCCACCAGATATATGTGCATTGCGTGTCCGCTCCGGTCCGTTAGGGGTCCGTGCGTCCTCATCCGTCGACACCCACCGGCTGCGTTCTCAGTCTGCAGCACAGAGAGCACAGCCGGACAGCTGGAGTACGGAGACAAAGGAATTTCCGCGGTAATGTTACAGATTCATTCACGACAGCACGAGATAATACGATGTTCGTGGTATAAAACTCAATAAAAACCTTATAAAAAAAAAACACACAAACGGACGTTTTTCTGAACCGTCAAAACAGAGAGTTTTATTCTGAAAATAAACCGGTCGTATCGGTGTCTGACTTCCCGTCCAGTTTGTTATTTTTTGTGCTAAATTGATGCGTAGTGCTCGGTCGTGCTCCGGCCGGCTGCACCGCAGGCTAGATCCCGTTGTTAAGGTTACAGAACACTCGCGCATAAGCGCTCAAAAGGCACTGAAGGCAGCGCTTTTCTCTGAAAAAAGAAGGCCCGAATCAGCTCCAGCACTTTGCCTGTTAGGAGGATGTAAGGGCTTCAAAAGTCCACTTTAGAAACCTATGAGTGATGTCACTGAGACTACGTCCATGTATATACAGTCCATGGTAGAATGATAGACTGTATATTAATGGACGAAGCTTGGGTGACGTCACCCATCTGTTACGACAGGGGGTTCCAAAGTGCAGCAGGCGTCATGCTGGAATTCCTATCTCAACCTAACTGTCAGTTAACCTATAACAACAGGCTGACAGCTGGAGCTGAGGCGGGTTTTAAAGCCTTTACATCACGTCCACCTGTCAATCATGTCAGCTACGCGCCAAACTATGCATTATGCATAACACGTATAGTTCATGAAATCAAAACAGAGCCATTTAAAAAACATTCACCTCCTGTGCAGTGTGTGCCCATAATGACAATAACTAATCAGACCTATTTGTTTTTTTTTCATATATTTTACATATTTCATGCTACAGGTAAAGATGACAGCTCAAATGATTCCTCAGCTATTGAGGTGTCTTAGATTTCACACATGCCATATAACAAATGCATTATCATTTTGAGTAGAGCTGCAGCCACAAATGTTGTGATATCATAGAGTGACATTGGAGATGAATGCAAGCAGTTGAGATATCAACTGTCAAAGTAAACACAACTGTTTCTGGATCAGCTCTTTTAGTCACAACAGCTGTTATATAATGACACCACATGCTAGCAGACTTGCCACACTTCTCTCACAGATGTGAGTTAAAATCTTAGAACTGATGATGAAAAAAAAAAAAAAAAAACCTCCTTGCTGTAATTTTGTTCCACTTTGAAGATGCCTTTCGCATAGATGCAAAGAATTGTGGGATATCTAACATCTGCTGCTGTTGCCCCTTGGGTGCATGCTGCACTGTACACAAGAATGTTAGATAATGTGCTGCATGACCAAAACAAGATCTGAAAGCCTAAAGAGACAGAATGGTTGTGAGATTCACAGGATTTGTTAAAATACAAAACTTCAACGTGGTTCCACTTAGCCGGTCCACAGTGTTGGGATAGCAGTTTACTGAATAAACATTTTGCTATAGACAAGCGATTGTGGCGAGGTGCGATGTTTCTTTATTCATAATGCATGGATCTCCTCTTCCATTATTGATTCACTCTGAAGTCAACCTTACCCTGGGGTACAGCGCTCTTATTGTCTCAGAATGTGGGGCAGAATATCTATGCTGCAGAATTGTTTGTAGGAGATTCAAAGGGAGCCACAAAAAAAAAACAAAAAACAGAAAGACACTTTTTGGGGGATAATTGCACTGCAGCAAACCCTCTGAAAAATGTTCCAGTGACAAAGAAAGACCAGAGAGGCTGGGGCAAGAGTAAACTGGGGAAGGGTAGGAGGACCAAAAACAATGAATGAACTGGAGGTGTGACTGTGGTGTTAACAATGAAAGGATGCAAACACAAGCAAAGCAGGGCTGGCAAACAAAAGTTGGGACAGTTGCCAAGTGCCACTCTTACTCCAAACAATCGCGCAATGTTAACTTGGCAGAGGACGGAAACTATTATTTGTTCAATTTCTTTCCAGTTGCCTGTGTTAACAAACTCTATTGACACATTATTTGTTCCAAACACACAAACTAAGGTTCCCCAAACAATGTTGGGTAAGAACACAGCCTTAAGCTACTACAATTTATCACAATACCTGAGGGGAGAAACATAAAGTGCCCTGTTATTTTTTGTATTTGTTGTGCAATAAATTATTAATTGTTCACAATTAACAAATATATATATTTTTTTTTACCATCAAATGCACTCTGTGTTTATCCTTCTTTTTATTATGTGACACGTGCATATTGTAGTGTACTAAAAACGTAGCAATGATACACAAGATGTATTTGCATATGGATGTTTTATGGGCGTGCATTTAGGACAGTGTCCTTTAATAAGGAAAAACTGAAAACACAATTTTCATTTGATTTATTTTGATTATTTACCGTATTGTTCCCCAAGGTTAAATTTGGCTTCACACTCATTTACACACACACACACAGGTCTAAAATACACACATGCACAAACAGAACCTGTGGACGTGCATTAATATGGAGACATTTCCGTATCAGGGGCTGCACACAGGGGGCGCCCCAAGCAGGTGGGATTTCAGTGCCTTGCAGAAGGGCACCTCAGCAGTGCTGGGGATGCTCACTCTCCCTTTGTAGTGCAGCCCTCAGATGAAAGCAGATCAATCGCCTACAATAACAGTGTGCATGGATCGTAGAGAACCAGGGAGACAGACAACATGTTTTGATGGACTGCAGGCGCCAGTTGACGATTAGTGCTAAAGAGCAACAAGCTAAAAGGCAGTTCCACCTGGCAGCTGTTGCACGGGGCTCAGCTCAGCTTTAGGAAGCTACATTATGGACTGACACACAGACTGGCAGAGTGAAAGAAGCTAAAGGGAGGCAGGATGTCATTGTGGATGCAGTGGAAGACAGAGATAAGCCAGCTTCCTGAAGCTCATTGTGAAGTAACATACAGTGTGTATGTCTCCCTGTCTGAGTACGTGTGCAAGAGACAAACATAAAGGCCTGAGAACAGATTTCCACGTTCCCTTTTTCATTCTCTCACAGCTTTCCTCTAGCTCTTTTTGTCCAAAAATAGCCCCCAATAAGTGCATCCACAATCTGCATTGCTGCAAAGTTTAAAAGGGCACTTGCACTCATGTTTGGGTCTAATACATCAGCTGGAAATGTCAGGCATGGGGAGGAGGAGCTGCCGTCTGTCAGTGAGGCTGTGAAAAAAAGCGAAGGAGGTATAAACCAGGAGTGGACAGACAGATTGTGAGTCATTCTTCCTCAGGGCATGGCTTTTCCCTTCTCCTTTTTCTAAAATAACCAGAGCAATAATTTAGAGTCATGTCAGTGGCTCTATGAAGCCGTCTAATTATTATAAAGCAAGCTGTACTTTGAGCTACATGCTAACGTCAGCATGATGACGCCAACAAGCCGGTGTTTGTCAGCTACAATGTTTACCATGTTCATCTTTCCATTCCTTCAACATAAAACGAAGAAAAGCCAGCAGATTGTAGAATTTTTTTTTGCACGATTCTTTGCAATCTGGGTTGTTTCCCCGGCCCGCACCAGTCGAAACAATTCACGCTTCTCGGTTTCTAAGGCAAAGAAACATTTTGAGCTTCTTACCGCATTTTTAGATCGCATCTGAAAAACACGACATTTGGAAGGCCATCGCAATGGTTCATTGACCCCTTGAACCTATAAGGAAATTGGGCAGCCTATTCACCAGAGGATTCTTAACGGATGGGGTGGGGGCAAAGTATTGTGCTCAGTGTGAGATTCAGAGGCAGCCTTGGAATATCTGAAGCAAATTTCAGATTAATCCATCAAATTGTTGCCCCGAAATCCCTTAAAAATGTTCAATCTGATGATGGCACGGGAGGAAATGTCAGGAGATAACCAAGGGCATTAGGATGCTTCCTCTGTGAAACATGAATGTCTGCAAAAATATGAATGCCAAGCTGCAGGGAATTCTAAATCCATCCTTTCAAGTTTATAGAGACCTTTAAAGTCTTTACCAAAAATGGTTGTACTAACAGCCCAACATCCATTGAGTCACTTTGCAAGTGTGGCTTAAATTTAACAGACCCCATGGGAGCATGAATACGAAGACGGTACAAGTTTGTAAGGACATTTGGATTACCTTTCCAATAACACCTTCAAACCCTTTATTTAACTGGGTGTCTAAGTATGAAAAAAAATCCAAAAAGCCTGGTGAAAATGTAGAGCACAAGATTCCCATGATGGTACACCGAGACCGAGAAATATCTGAATCAAACGGGCTTGTTGAGTCTGACCTGCTTTCTGTGGGTGGAGGACACCTCTCCCATGTGAGAGCTCTTTGCTTGGCTAATGACTTTTACAAGAAACAACACACATCCAGACCCACAGCCACACCCACACACCCACACACACACACAGACACACAGACACACAGACACACACACACACACACACTCTATGAAGGTAATATCTCCTTTCCTAAATAGCACTCCTCTCCCTGCTCCCTTTGCATGGTCCTAATATTGTTCCTTTTGCAAATGCAACATTATGGCTCCTTGTCAGAGCTTCACTCACAGCAACTGGTAGGTTTCTGTTTCTGTATGTGTGTGTGTGTGTGTGTGTGTGTGTGTGTGCGCCTTGATTTGTCTGTGTGTTTATACACAAAGTGGGGGATAAATTTAGACAGTCATTAGCATAAAACCTTTTTTTTTCCATGTCATTAAGTCACTACCCACCCCCACCCTCACCAACACAATCCCAACTAGTCCTGCTCTGCACAGTCTCATTCCATTTCCATCAGCTCCAGTGACTCATGCAGATTCACTGCCAGAGAGGAGGGAGGGATTTAAAGCCTTCAAGTTACACTCAAACTACAGTCAGTCTGTATTCTGCACTAAAAGTGACAGCAGAATAATAATCATATACAGAGCATACAAGCACCTCCACAAACTCTATGCTGTCTTCATTTTTCATGTTAGGTGAGCCGCGGGGGGAGAGCGCTAATTAAGAATAACATATTTATAAAAGTGGAAGCAAATGTATTGATTAAAGCGACCCATTCAGCGAGTCAATTAAAGACATTGGTAGAAAAATAAAATAAGAAAATTACATGAATGTGGACAAAAAATAATGTCCATATTCATGGTGATTCAGAATGTTTTTGGCATGTGTTTATTGTTCATGGTTATCTTGCAATAACCATGACATTTGAATGCTTGTGCAGCCCTAACACACAAACACAAACACACACACTTTCTACTAGTCACACACAGATGCAGCATGCAGGTGATGTCATGACGACTGTAGTCATGGCGAATGAATTTGGCACATGGCTCTCAGAGACACACTGACTTTTCTCTGTCCGTGTGCGTTCCAACAAGTGCGACTAAATCATGCTGACAGTACAGGAACAAGAGCAGTGTTGTTCTGAGCATCAATACAACAAAGCGTTGACTTGTTTCATGCCACTCACAGTGCCCCCTGTGCCCACACACACAGGCACAGGCACATCCACACACACACACACACACACACACAGAGGCACACACACACGTACAGGGAAATGAAAGTGGGATAAGTTGAATACTTTTGAAAGTTCTTCATGTCAAGTCACAAGTCTGTCTGCTGAATTAAATGTGGACGCGTGAAGATAGTCGAAGAGAAACTAAAATTGTTCGGCAAATCGAAAACGTTGTTTTTGGGGATTTGGGCTTCACATGCTGACAGCCATTAAATTTATGTTATTCAAAGTGAAAAAAACACAAGTGTTGTGTTCATGACTTAGTTTGCATGATGTCTGCTCGCCTTACATTTACATGTATTCGGTTGTTGAAAGTTTCCATGTGGCCTCTATTAGTGAGTATTTGCTCAGGCGGCTTATTATCGTCTGCTTTAAGTTCTGTTATTTGAACTTTGTCATCGAGTGTTGGGTCTTCAAATTGTGTGGTTTTAGTTTTTTTATCCCACACTTCAGTGTTTTTATTATATTTTGCAACTTGGGAGTAAATTCTTAAGGGATTTCTAGCTAGCAAAGTGCCTCACTAGCTCAGTGTCTCCATCACTGAGTGTTGGGTCTGATGTGTTTTCTTTGTTGGCTTCAAATACTTTTTTTTTTTTTAACACTTTGACATATTTGTTACAAACCCAAAATGGATGTTGTTTTTAAATGAAATACATACTGACGATGACAATTAACATTTATTCAGCTGATAACAGGATAATAGAAATAAAAACAGTGCAATATTATAAAAGCTTTCTTTTAAAAAGACACACCGACATGCTTTTATCAAAAAGACAACTTTGAGGCTTTCTCTCTAGAAATAAATCATGCTTTCCCTTTATATACAGGGGAAAGAATCATCAGAGCTGTATTTCTCTCGGTGCTGGATTAGGGAGGTGATATATACTGAAGGGCGGCCAGTACAGGTGGGGGGAAAAAAAATCAATTCATGTAAAAAAAAAAAATTGGGCTAACCAGTCACTTCCTGCTAAGTGCTAAGGCTAGCTCTTTCCCTCAGTTGAATGCCAAATGGAGCAGCAAGAAATTCAGCCAGTCTCACAGATGACTGGCGTATATCCTGAAGTATGTACTAATTCAAAAATAAACTTTGAATCATGAATCCAGAATTGTTCAGAATCGAAAATAGATTCTCAATCGAGTCGTGACCCCAAGAATCAAAATCGCATCGAATCGCGAGACACCCAAAGATTCCGAGCCCTAGCGGCCAGCACAACTCTCAAACCCCTAGATGCCCTCTGTCACTCAGCGCTAAAGATTCATGACTGGAGATACCTATGGAACACATCATCGTCTTCTATACCAAAAAAAAAAAAAACTGACCCGTCAGCTCTATCAGTACGGAGAGATCAGCATTTTTACTTATTTATTTACAAAGCACTCCCCGTCTCTCAACTCTGCTCCCGATTCACATGGGAAACTATCATACACGCTCACAGTCATGGCTCACATTACAAGTTCCCCAAATTCACACAGAGTAAGGTAGATTCTATTTCTCTTAATACGCCCCAAGGAAAGTGCTCCAACAACACTTTAAAGTGTCCACATTAATACCAATGAGACAATTCAAAGTTTTCATGGCTGACCAAATTGATTTTAGTTGTTCTTGCTTTTAATATCTTAACTGCATTTTTTATGTTTTTATTGTATTATTGACTTTGATCTATTACTGTATTCTCGTCCTCCTTTATGGCTAACCCAACCCATTTTTACGAGACTCTTTTAGTGTAGACAGCTTAACTAAAGCTATAAGGCAACTGACATATAAAGACATCCCATAGTAAGACTTGAACCACATAATATGGAAAAATCAACGTTAAAATAAATATTGAGTAGAAAATAAAATGAGGGCAAGTTGGTCCTAAAGCATGCTCTGATACAGATACACACACATACATACACACTTACACACACATACACAGATGCATGCAGAGTGCTAAAGCCTGCAGAGTGGCACCCTCCTCTCTGAGCTGATCCACACAGACCCCTGTCAGGCTCTACGGTCAGCCGAGCTATTAATAGCCAAACAATCAACCGTTCCCCACAAGGCAGGCAGCAGCAGCACTGGGCCAGAACCATGCACACATTGTGTGTGTTTGTGTGTGTTTAGATCCTTCCTTGAATCATATGAACCTTACCCTAGACTACAGGGCTTTTGGTCAGAAATGTCATCCCTGTGGGAGAGTGTAAATAATGAAATCATGTTATCACGATGGGATACATTTGCACAATAATGGGTGACCCTGGCTTGATGCACTCCCCAAGCGTACATACAAGTGTGTTACCATGTCAATGCCAAAACAAACCCACAGCAACAAATGCAGACAGGAGAAACACAACCTAGTTCAACAACATTCTCTATAGCAATGGTTCTCAACTCGCGTCGAAATGTGTGCAGTTCAGACCTCGGACAATACAAAGCACCTGACAGAATCCAGACACTGAAAACCGTTTTAAAAGCGACACACATTTTTCCCAGGCACAAATTTGCGACCTACTGAAAACAGCTCCGTGACCCACATTTGGGTCCCAACCCACCAGTTTAGAACCACTGCTCTATCGGGGGAAAAAAGGCCTCTGAATGCAGATGATTTGTTCTCTTCTAGTTCCATGCGTATTTATCTTCTTCTACTGTCTCTTTACATTTCTCAACGAGCCTCACTTAACCTCGCTTAGCCTTCTCAATAAGTGCAACTGAAAGCAAACAACTACCAGCCATACACAGGAGATTTACTGGCATCATTACAAAGAGGAAGAGGCTGACAAACAAAGATATGTAAACGGAAAATATTTTTGAAGACGTAGTCTGCAGTGTGTCTTCTTTCAAAGATGCAATTTGAAAAAAAATATTTTTTCGGCCGATAAACGAGTGAAGTGATGAAATCACTACTGACTAATTATGTCATTTATTCACGCTGCCTGTGGAAGCACATCTCTTCCACAGTGCTGAGTATGTAATGTTAGAGCATAATAATGTGAGCAGGGTGCATTGTTTGACAGCTTCTTTGATATGCACAATAACTAACGGCAAACAACTGCCAGCTGTGCAGCTGTTTGATTTTTAATACAACTAACCACAAAGACACAGGGAGATGGAGATTCTTTTTAACAGCTCCTGTTAGAAAACACGACAATTTTCATCGTCAAAGGCACATGGGGTTCAGACGTCTGAGAAAATGACAACATACGCCAGTCTTTTATTAACAGCAAGCTGCACAATGTCAACATGTACATGAAAAAAAAAACAGCTGAGTATTTTGTGGTGCAGGCGGTGTTTGAGTTTCTCTCAGACGGGCTGATAGTCGAGGGACGGACAGTGAGAGGAGAAATAGTCGAACTGGCTGCTCTACGGAAGAAACCATAACGTTATTTTAATGCAACAGAAACTATATCGATAGAAACGATATTATCTTACTATATAGCTTGTCTGAACATATATCCATATATCTTAAAAACTTGATACATTTCCCAGCCCTAGTCTGAACAATAGTGAAAGCCTGATACAGGATATCAACAGTAAAAGGAAAATTGTCATCAGTGTATGTTTCATGTTGCCTGGATTCACCGAGCTAACTCAACTCAAGTCAACTTAGGTACTTTTTAACATAAAAAACACAACATACTAGGGCTGGGTATTTCCCACAACCCCACGATGCGATCGTGATACATTGATTTTGGATTATGACCATGTCCCACACAGAACTCATTATAGTTGTTGCTGTTCTTCATTGTTGAGAATAACAGCAATCGGAGGCAACAGGATCCTACAACTTAAAACACTTCAATTCAGGTCTTCAATGATCCTAGATATTAAAACAATTGAATCCCAGAGCTATGGCTATGGTGTTATTGTGAACTGCATCGATACACGTATTTGCAAGGAGAACTTGACGACATATTGCCATGTTGATTTTTGGAGCACATCCCTACAATATACCATATTCTATTGAAACTCACTCTCTGAAGAAGGTCTATAAAACCAGAAGTTTAGAAAAGTTTTTTTTTCTACTCCTAACTCAGTTATGATCATTGACAAGTACAAGTTGGCCAATGTTTCAAAGCTCAATGGACTGAACAAGAAAAGAGCTTGGAAAGACGACTACCATCATTTGACTTACAACTTTCTGACTGTAGTTACAAGAAGTAAAAAAAAAAACACTATTCCTAATTTTTGGCCGGCACCACCGAGATAAAAAAAGAAGTACTTAGTTGCTATGATACAGTACCATATGCAAAAGTCTTCAATGGGTGCTAAGAGTGGGGAGACTATCTTTAAACAGCACATCCTTACAAACGAAACGCCTGAAGGCACTCATGAAAGAATCTGCAGTCAAGTACTCACACCTTTAGCTGTAAGTGTTTTCTTCTCAGCTTTAGAAAAAAATGCAATTATCAATACAAACACACAAAATACAGTACTTCAAACTCCACAATAATGCTCAAAAATCAATAGTAAAGACAGCACAAGAGGCAGGTTTGTTTGTAATGTTACAGAAGTCAGTAAATGCTCGGCATTTGTTACATAAGTGTGTTAAGTAACTGACATTTTCTGGATTGGTGAGTTTTCAGCTGTTGTTCTGCTGCACAGATATGTTCAACTGACAACAGTTTCTGTTACTGGCAGGTTTTTGGTCTGAATACGTGTCACATTCAGTTCAAGGACACAGGTAACTGATCACGACAAAGTGTAGTTTGTTAGTGGGTACATTTGCTTCGCGCCATACCATGTGCGGTTAGATTCTGATCACTCTTGCCATTTCACACCTCACACGAGAGAACGAGCATGAGTGTGAAAGTGAAGAGAAACTGAAACAATGTAACGTTATGGAAAAAAAAAAAAAAAAAAAACCAGTAGAGACAGCAAACAGCTCAGAGCAAGGCATGCACACAGAGGTGACAAAGACGGCTTCTGAAACTTCATTGACTGCAGGGCAATCTTGTATTTTTGGTCAACACATGGTTAGTTGCTCGACAAAAGCAGGGGCCCACTTTCTAACAGACGGGCCTGCAAAATAAATATATTACCGCACATTTCTATCAGTTAAACTGTAGAGAGAAATCAACATTCTGTTTTATAGTGTAGCCTTTAAAGCACTGATTTATAGCATAGATGATCCGACTCAAGGGAATCAATGACAGAAGGCGCCAATGTGTAAAATGTCCAAACTTTTCAGATGACAGCACAACTTGTAGTTCGGTGTGACCATCAATACTCAGATCTTCTATTTATTGGAATGCAGAGCTGTTGAAAAGTAAGGCCGGGTCTATCTGTTCCTGTGAAGGTGAATCAGCTGTATGCCCTCTTGGTTTACCTCAGCTGAATTACAAGTGACAGTGCAAAGTCACACTGATAAATATTCATGCCCTCTCATTTATATTGGATGCATCTTTTTTTCCATCCCGTTAGACCCCCTGGTCTCGCCCAGTGGACGAACCAGCGGGGAACAGCTGTTTCACATAGCTCCGTTTTGTAAAGAAATTATAGGCCTCAGTACCAGGTTCCTGTAGACTCTGACAACCTGGCCTCCAGCTGAATATAAAAGCTAACAAAATGCAGATAAGCAAATACCTTCCAGGCAAACGAACAACTTGCAAGCTTAAGGCGGGGTCTTCAAAGCTGCCTCGCATGTTTTCATTCATCTGCAATCTTCAACAACAGATATGACTTACTACTTAGCTTGCAATTTGAACCTGTTTGAAAAATGCGGACTGCTCCATTAAATTGGTCCTTTAAGCCTAGAGTGCAGTTTTTTAGTAGAGAAAGAAACCCAATCCACCCTCGTAACAGCCCACCATTACCAACAGAACTAATGAGTTAGTAAGCTGAGTCATGTGGACATCCACTTTTGCGGCCATGCCAAGTGCTTCAGAGAGAAGAGAAATGACAGATGCAATGATTTACCCTCTTTAGCTACTCTACAGCAAGACAGCCTGCCTCTGTTTTGCATGACTGACTTTATTGCTGGGAGGACATGAACCCACAGCCATGGCAGTCATTTGCATGAATTAACCCTGAAAACACAGGACAAGAACTTGAAACATCGAGTCAGAAGGTAAAGCTCTGTCAAAATCCAATTATCGTTTTTGTAGCTTGAACTAAAATGATGTCATACTTAACATCAGAACTGTGTGGAACATCCCATATGTTAATAAGAACTCTGCTCTTATAATGCAATACGTAAAAATTTTTAAAAAAAAAAGGCATTTATAAACAATTTAAAGGAATAAAGTGTAAGATATCTACTAAATGAAATCATAAAATGAACTTACTATATTATCAGACATTGAGGAAACATGCTATGTTGAAGTGCTGGCTTCCCTCACAACAATGCAACAGACAATTTTTCCTCCTAAGTTTTGGTTCTGGTCCGGAATGGTCTACCTCCACTTTAAATGACATCCCCCCCCCCCCCCCCTCCAAGAGGCAAGAGCTGTATATTAGCTCAAATCAATTGTCTCCCCAACTTATTTTATTTGGTCGCATGCAGCCCCGCACAACAGGCGCTCCCAGCTTTTCCCCCACCAGATTGGCTCAGGTGTTTTTGGAGCGACTCGTCTCTGTGTTATTGGGCCCTTCGGAAATTATAAAAAAAAGAATTGCCTGTTTGTAACCACTACTTTGTCGTCTAGTCAACCAGTGATGTTAAAAACAGAGCCAAGTCTTTCCATAGTCCCCAAGAGGAATCCTACATGCTTGTGTTGACTGTGCGCCATAATAATTATAATGGCAGCAGCCAGCAGCACTCCATTAGGGAGAGCCGAGGGAGAAGGAAATCAATTGTAGGGATAAGACTCCCCAGGGGTTCGCCAATTAAAAACCATGAGGAGGTAGAGAGACTCTGACAACACCCGAGGGTTTGAGAGCAAGGCCAGCGGTCCCAGGTCTGGGGTTTTGGGGACTTAGTCTGCGCCGAAGGACCAACGAGAGAAGCTGAATGGGATTTTGAAGGCAAAGCTCTTCAAATTTACCTAAAAATGTAGTCACCAAAGCTAAATCAGGGCTCAAGAGAAAAATCCTCCAATTGTCCTAAATAAATCCAGAGATATGAGCAAGTATGAGCATCCTCATTTTTAAATATAACTTTTAGTGCCCATATCCAACTTCAGTTAAACTCAATTTAACCTACATGCTTATATTTTGCGTGTCACTGATCATAGACATTATAAAAGCCAAGCTAGAAGTCAACCCCTCAACACTGTGCAGGCTCAGACTGAGTACATGGGACAATAGTGTGGTGGAAAACGTAGCAGCATCAACAAAAGAAGGCTTTTTATCTTGATAAAAGACGTGGCCATTCACTGACTGTGACAAACTACAAGCCAATATGTCACATAAACAGAAGAGTGATTGTAGAGCCGGGTGAGGGAGCCTCTGGGACCACTGGACACTCTACTGCATCGCCTGTTCACAGTAAGATGGTGCATGGAAGAGTCAAGACATTTCAAAATTATTGTTAAGCATGTTGATGACTGCATTTCTCTCATTCAAATCCTGCTAAAGAAAGATAAAATGGCAATGCCAAATTGGAATTTCCTGTTTTGTTTGTCTCAATCATAGGACACACTGAAGAACCAACACACATCATTTCTGAGTGTCAAGAAGACAACAACGCATTTGTCAAACACATGCAGTAACTTGCCAGTTTACTCTACCACAGGCCAATCAACTATAATATGCTGAAAGATTTCCAAGATTCTACTGATCCAAATCTTACACACAATTATTTTGTATTATTGTGTTAAAAAATTGAACTAACAAGAGTAGAAACCTTACACCTTAAGGTAAAAACCATCATTAATGTCTGTTTTGTCGATCAGACACAGAAATGTCCACACCGCCGTTCTCCTGAGAGACATCCTGTGAACCTGCACAGGTAAAAACAGGAGTGATGGATGTGCATCCCTTATTAAACTACTATTTTTAACCAGCACCAGAGTATTAAACACAACAAACAAAAGATACAACACAACATTTGAATTGTCAGTACAACATATTCAGCAGATGGAAACATAACTATCTTAGTTTGAATACGTTTGAAACAAAAAAAAGAGGGACCTGTTTGAATAGGTGACAAGGTTATTTCAGGATGCAAGACAATGAAGAGCTGTTCAAACAACAGGGCGAGTTGATGGGGTTCATTGTGTATGTGTGAAAAGATTGTTTAGGATTCATCAGGAGAACCAGCTGCTTGATATTGAAACAGCTGCAGCTGTGGAAGTCCCCAACGCTTTAACCAAGTGTGTGACCATAAAAAAACCTCCAGAGAAAATAAAGCGGCAAAGACTGAATATGGATCAATAACTAAGTCCTTTAGGTTAAATGGGGTTTAAACCTTCTTTTGACATGTCTTCTAATGTTATTTTGAACTAAGAAATATATGAAGTATGTAAGGTTTCTGGTATGAAGTCGTACATTTCAGTCCAATGGCTTCAGCCTCCCTGGGTTGCACCATGTTCAAAAAGCTAGGTCGATATTTGTTTTCTGAGACCAATATGATGGTTTTCTTTGGGTAAATATGAAATGCAAATTGGTGATATATTAACATATCATTGACATACCCAATGACTCTCAACTAGATGCACTTCCAGCTTATGGGAAATGCAATCTATACCTTAAGACCACTCTGCTTAAGTGTTTAAATGTAATATCAAATGCCTTGCTTAGTCTTAAATGGATTAAGAGAGATCAGTACCCCGCACCAGATAAATAGTTTATGTGCGCTCGGTGGTAAAAAGATAACGATAGAAATTGCTTTGAGTCGAGTGCACTTAAAAATGTCCATACTGATAGCTTTACAATGTATCTTTAAGCCGAAGGCTGGAAGAGATGCATTAAAAGGTCAAGGGATTCTCTTCATGAACGCTGTCAAGTCAATGTCTCCAAGACTCTGAGCAGCACTTCATACTGCAATGGATCACAAATCTAACGGTGCGGATCACAGAATTTTTTAACAAATCTAAAACAAATTTATTTTTTCTAACATGTCTTTTCTACTCTACAGCTAGCCATGCATCTCCATCAATCTTAATAATCACATCCTCAATGTTCTTCACTAGTCTATACACACTGATACAATTCCAATAACAAAAACACAAGCAGTTAAATAAACCTGAACCCTCTTTTTATTTAGAGAGTGCTTTTAAAATCTGAGTACAACAGGCTTTAATAGACAAAGGCTGCATCATTTTTAATCACAGTCAGATTTGATTTGTCCCCCTTTATGTGCATAACAAGTTTGCTGCAATCTACAAAGACAGCAAACAATGTCAACACCGCCAAAGCTGCGTATGAGCTTTGACAATGTTGAACAACATGTGCCATACACACACCGTTTATTTAGTGGGTGTGTGTGCACCACTGGCTGCGACCTTCAGTGTGGTGTGTAAACAGGGCAGCATGCATTTGGAACCAGTCTCTGGACCAACCACAGCCCTCTTTAATGGAGTTTGTTTGGTCTAAGTTTAAAGCTGCAGAAGGAAACAGGCTGTAACGTTACTGACGTTGGTTTCTGATATTGTATGCAACCAGCTGATACTGAGACGTGGTGATCAGAACAGATTACTTATCAGATGTGATCCACTGCATCACTAGGGATATGGTCCACCCCCCCCCCCCCCCCCCCCCCCCCCTTAGGGGTTTATGACAAGTACATGAACTGATAAACAAAAACAGAATCTGGAACAGACATAGCTTGGGATGTGGATGTGTAATCTGAGTCTAAAAATCACGTAATAAAAACCCATTATGAACTCATTATTGTAGTGAGGGGACAGGCTGCCTGAGACAGAGCAAGAAGAAAGAGAGAGAAGAGAGAAGCAAGGGGCGTCAGTTCAGATTTCACAGCTCCCATTATAGCGCTGTCACAGGCCTGTGCAGAGGCATGGCTCTCCCATGGGATGCATACTGTCCTAATGACATACAGCGGGGTGCCACACTATGGCGGCTTCATCAAAAAATGAGTGTCAATGTCTGTGGGCCACACAGATCATACTGTATCTGAGTGTCTGTATTGATTTCTGCGGTGTTGACAGCTGCTCTCTGGCACAGTACGGAGCACCCAGTTGGCAGGAAGCAAACAAACTGCATTGTTCACCGGGGTGACACCTGTCCAACAAAGTAATGTGGGCTGCGATCATGTGTCCCATTTGTACAATGCCATTCTGTCTTACTCACCAAGCGTACATTCAAATAGAGGCAGACGTCTAAGAATAGCCAGGAGTGCATAACTCTTACTCTTCGTGTCAGTAAAGTAGCACATCTCTATTAAACGTTTCAACACAGAGGGTAATTATTTAAGCAAATTTGTGAAAAAAACAGTTGCTGATAGTCGCCTTGTTGAGTAAGCAAGCTGTTAACAATATTCAAGACTAGAGCTGTAGCCCTCTGATAACAGCAACAAAAAATGGAAGTGGAGAACACTGATTGCTAACATTTGCTAGCTTATCCTTAAACTCTCTGCAAGAGTATTATTTTGTGAAATACATGCTAATTCTTTAAAACCTGCTGGGGCTAACAAATCGTAGTATCAGATATGTGAATTTAAGGCAGTACAGGAGGCTGATACTTAAACCTGTCAGTATCACAACAACTTAAATCAAAGAACTAATTCATTCCAAATAAGATTTGGTTTTTTTCGTTCCTTCTGGTCCCTGCTTTTAAAAAATAGTTTCTTCCCAACAGCTTCAAATTAGATAATAATTATACTACCTTAATATTTATTGTAATACCAAACACTAAGTGGAATGTTCCGTGGGCTCTCTCTCACAATTGTACTAATTGATCCACGAATCAGAGACAGTAAAAAAAAAAGTTCAGAAAGTATTTTTTATGATGAAAAACAGATGCTTTGAAAAAAGAAAGGAAAAAGAAAAAGAAAGGAATCCTGCCATGCAACATTCCTGACAGAGGCTGGAGCTCAGAGGTTGGCGCGAGATAAATAAAACATTCCAGTCTGCAGATGCAGGTATCGAGGATGAAACGACGGCCCGGATGTGTTTGTTGTTGGACGCACAATCAAAAGAAGAAGGATTTAGGGGACATTACAATCCTACTGGTGGCAAGAAGACGTGTACCACTTCTTTTTTTTTTTTTTTTTTTTTAATAATTTGCAAATATTAAATTGTCTACCTCATCCCAGTTGAGAATGTAAACAGCCCATATAATCTCAGGTGCATACACCAAAGGTTTGCCTTCGTCCAGTGGGAAGAGACGAGATGAGTCATGAGCTTGAGACTTGCATGTTAAAATGATTGGCAGCCAGAGGGGGGCGGGGGAAAGGCTCATCTGCATTCACACTCAACCTCAATTAGGAAACATACTAATAAGTTATTCTGCAGCTGACACCATTCAAAGAAAAAAAATGTGCCTGCCAAAAAAAGAAAGAAAAAAAAAGCAGTGCATAATCTTGGGAGTTTATTTGTGACAAAAATATCAAGTGTTGCTCTGTACAAGAAAGGCTGAGTCAAACTTCTTGTTGCACTGACGGGGCATGACGGTGGATTCCCTGGTGTTTAAGTCCACGTGTGTAATCAGACAGAGGAAACCACTGTGGTGAACAAGGGGTGTTTTGTAAATGTCCTTGGAAACCCCACAGATCACACTATAATTCAAATTTCGGGACGACAGCGGGCAGGAGAAGAAGTCGGCGTTTCTCTGCAGAAGACTCTCCAAACAAACTAGTGATGCACGCTTGTTGACATAAACGGACACTTCTACTCACCAAGGGGGGGTGCTTGTAAATGGGAAAGTGTTTACAATGCAAACACTTGCACAACTTGCAAAGAATCCTACTTCACCTTTCTATCACCAGCTAATATGATCCAATAAGTCCACACTAAACGCTGTTGCTGCTGCCCAACCCATTTCAGCAGCTGCTTTAAAATGTGAAAAGACTGTCAGACGAGGTGAGTTGTCCTCTCTTGTATCAACAAAGTAATCTGTGACTGACTGACAGAACTTCACGATTTTTACCTCCTATAGTCTGGTTTGGGTTTTTTTTTTACACTCTGTGGTTTCACAGCTGTGATTTCTACAGACGCAGACCTTCAAATACACTGACTTTGCTTTACGAACACATTGGCCTTTTCATGTTAAATGGCTAGCTTTGAAACAAAGGGCAAAAGCAAACTATAAAAGATGAACGCCAAACTCATGTACTGATTTCATCACGTTAATGCCAAGCCATTGCATAACTATGTATTCCTAGGGAAATTGGAATTTGGTTCTCAGCAATATGGCAATATGGAAGATGAAAACTGCGGCCTAAACACACATTTAGGCTAAAGAACAACTTGTGAATGGTGAAATGTAACAAACTAAAGATCGAATTGGAGACTGATCTAAGAATCTCTGTAGTTTGGGAACCACTGGATTAGTCACCGGGCAACATAGGAACAAGACAAAGGGTATTAGCTGCAAAGTCCAGTAGCTTTAAGTGAAAAGGGATCAACTGAGATTTTGTCTTCTCGTTCCTAATAAATCCGCATAGTAAAAAAAAAAAAAGCTAAGCTAACGTTTAACAGAACGGCGCTGTGCATCATCAGCCTCTGCTAACGTTACGAACACAGATGCTAGCTTACTCCGATACAAAATATGCTGTTGAAAATCAATTCTCGATCCCAAAAAAAACATACCTGGTCGAGAGGGAGATTGATGATTTCGCTGATTGGCTGCAACAGAGTGGATCCAGTGCATGATGCTGTCGTTTGGGTAGCCATGCTTGGTCCCTGTCCGTAAATCCTTTCTCTCTCCTTCCCCCCGGTTCACTTCACTCCCCTCGGCTGCTGCCTGCGATGATAAGTACTCTGCTGCTGCTGCTGCCGCTGCCGCCGCCGCCGCTGCTGCTGCTGCTGTTGTTGCGACGGGCTGGACGGTTGTCATCCACAGCACACATCCGACAAAGAGTAACAAAACCACGACGAGATTTTCACTGCAAGATCACTTTCTCTTTCGCCCGACGCCCGTTAGAGAACGTGCATTTACAGTTCAAGACGACGTAATCTTTGTTAGAAATCGACAAGCACGCCTCACATTCGGCGTTTTAGCTGCTTACATATTTCTATTTGGATTATTCTAAAAAAAAAAAAAAAAAAAAAAAAAGGTTACGTTTGCGGTGTTAAATAAGCTTCCATCGTGACCAAAACCAAAATGTGTCGTTTTCAGAATTTACCGGATGTTGTGAGCATGCGTAGTAAGCCTAGTTCCAAAAACAGATTTTCTTAGCGGCTGAAACAAAACAAACAACATATTTACCAAACATTTATTTGTTAATGATTATCTCCCCCTTGTCCACGCTTTTTATTTTTTATATTTCACTATCTTAACGTTTACCACGTAGTAGGCAGTGGTTGCAAAACTGATAAACCAGGAGGTGAACTATCTTGACAGCAGTAGGCCTATATCTTTGTCGACAACAAAAATGGTGATAATGTGGGTGGAGAGATGGCAAACTCGCTGCATAACTGTCCATATTGACCTATCGTATGGAAGAAAGGGAACCCAACAGCCAATCCCAATTTGTACATGAGAGAGGGGGTCTTGATTTACAGTTTAGAAAGCAAATTGAATTTGAACTGAACAGCGTTGCTCGTGGTCCCTACCCCTCCCACATTTAGAGCGTTCCACACATGGAGGAGAAAAGAGTGACGTAAGGGGCATTTGGGGCAGGTTTATGTAGAAAAAAAAAGCATCTATAAAGAAGCCAGTGGTTGTTAAAAGTGAACAGTAAGTCCTGCATTTGCACTAGCTGCACTGTTCTTTTTTTAAATTGCAGTATTAAAGTTGCATCATTAAACAGAAAAGCAGATATTCGTCAATGGAGATCACACTTGTGCACATTTTTAAAATTTGACAATGTGTTAAAACGTTTCTGTCCATAAAAATACATATTTTTGGTTCTTCACAATACGCGCATTTTGCCAATGGACAATAGGGCATCAGTGTTGCATGTTTTTATTTACATCAGCTCAACAATTGAATGATATCTTTATTTTTTAATGTACATTGTGTTGCTTCTAAGATATAGAAAGCAAAGAGAATCATTAGAATATGGGGCAGTAGGATACCTGCACTATGTCATACTGAATGGAGTGCATACGGATATATATGCACAATGATGTTATATATGCAATAAAAACACAAATCTTATAGTACATTTCGAGAAGTTTTCATTTTTTAAAAATACATTGTTTTCATAGAGGCTGCTTGTTGCCTGAGTGGTTATACAATAACCCCTGGAAGTCAGCTGAATTTTTTACTTTCACTGTCTATCAGCACCACCCAGTGGTTCCAGTTATCTTGTCCTGAAACCCTTATATTTCATTTGGCATATACAAACTTTTTTTTTTTGCAGGATTTCTTTTCTTTACAATTATCTTTATATTTAGATATTCTCCATAAACGCTACATTATTTTTCTAAAGTTGGAATGATCCTTTTTTTTTTTTACAGCCTCTAGTTGTTTTATTTAAAGAAAGTCTGCAATGAGACAAAGTAACCAATAGAGGGGAGCATTTACACACCAATGACGTCTAAGTTTGCAACCTTTCACTTTCATTGATGTCGAGCAGGGAGTTTATGAATAAAGTAAATTGTTTAGCTAAATCTTGTGCCGTCATTTAAAGGCTTTATAAAGACCACAAAATAAACATCATAATATGAATGGTTTAAGAAACTCTGTCACAAAACATTTGATAGAAACAAACACACATGTATTTCCATATTCATAAAGGACAATGCAGATACATTTCTTTTTACCTTATATATCATACACTAAAATGCAAACAACAAGGTTGCAGACTTTCCTCATATTCATTTAGAAAATACATTTCAACTATATGCATTGAATTCTCGAGCTGTATACAATCTCCAATGACCACCTGCAGAGTGGAGGGAGAGGGAGAGGGAGAATGAAGCACAGAGGCAGTGATGCACTTACAAGGAAAGACCTTCAGGTGCCCTAGAGGACAGGTTTCACTTTTTATGACTAAGTGTGGGGAGGAAGCGGGGAAATGAAGAGGAAGTGGAGCTCCATCACATGATAAATGAGCGGAACTATCTGGATCATCACATGAGGGACAGCAAGGCAGGCTATCACATAGCTTAGGCTGAGGGAAAGTCAGTCTTTGACATCTGGCTGATGTATAGATTAAGCCTTACAATAAAATGACAATTAACTTGTAAAAAAAAAAAGAATCAGTCAATACATCAATGCTGTCAATTAGCAAGAATAGAAAAAGCCTAAGGCGACAGAGGACTGTGAAGGATTTAAATAGTTTGTGTTTTAAATCAAAATGGTTTTAGTGTCTCTTAGGAATTGCCTTGTCAATGATGTTTTCTCATAGCCAACGTATGCTTCATGTAGCAGCACTGTTTTTGGTTTCCTTCATTAGCATACATGTGTGCTTGCAGTCCTAGTTGTGAAAGAACTCATAAGCATCGACACTCTGTATGGACCTTGTGCATTTTTGCGATTTTCACATGGTCAGGTTGTATGCGGAAGAATGACTCAGCACTTCTTGACAGTATGTAAGTGTGTGTCTGCCTGCAAGGGGTAAGCTTATTGAATTATTTAACAATCACTGCTGCAATTTTTTTGAGAGTGAACATCATATCGACTGCAAAAGGATCCCATGAAATGTTAAAGAAATGCTGGCAGAGGAAAAACCACACTGCTGGCTAAAGTTTCTTATATAAGCACATTTGCGAGTGCAGTGCAAATGTGACACAGTATAATAACTTGTCATCTCTGCTGATAAATTGACAATAAACTGCTTAAAGGTTCCTCTTAATTTAAAGTATGTGAAGTGTTTTTTTGTAGGCTATCTATGTTCTTTCAAAGCACCTCTTGAAGTCCCATCTCTCTCTCCCTCATTAGTATGCTCTCGAACACTCGGAATGCTCTTCATGTACTACAGCTCTTACATAATCACCATTAATAATTCATAAACACACATGAAATGAAATAACACACAAAAAGAAAGACAGTACAGCATTAAGACAGGAAGACAGCTAGACGGACAGAGCCTCATCGCATTCATGTCACTCCGTTCAACTGCACTTTTGTTCTTCTTCAATGACATCCAATTAAACCCGCAATCAGGAAAAAGAGACACAGTTCGTTAAGTTAGCATCGCCATGGCAACCCCATCCTCATTCTCTGTCTCCTCTCTCACAGACTGATACTCCACTTAGAGGGAGGTGAGAAAGAGCAGGGCAGGACAAAGCATCTCCTAATCTATTTAAAAGACTGAAGCGGCATGTGAATGGTCGATGACTTAACCGGAGGTTCCCACTCATTTCTAATGAAGTGGATGCAGATGTGATAACTTTGCATTCAGTATTTTCTCATCCATCATGGTGTAACTGACATTTGTTTACAGCCTAAGCTGTTGTGGTGACAGAGTCCATAAGCTCCTTATATAGTCAGAAGTTCATGTTTTGCACTCCGCTTGCTCCTTCCCGGATGTGCAGCCTTTTCTTTTTACAGATTGGACAGAAAATGTCTTTGTGTTTGGGGGTCAGGCCAGAGTTTCCCCAATGGATGAGGCTTCTTGAAATAGAAGTCCAGAGAGAGAGAGAGAGAGAGCGAAAGAGAGAGAGAGAGAGACTTGCACTGTTTATTTGCCACTACTGACCTCGGTGTCCAAGAATCATCCCCTTCTCTTCCTCTCTGTCCTGTTTTAGCAAAGCTTGCAGACACCGAAAGCTTAACTATCCTGTGTCAAACAGTTGAATGGTTCTGCAGTCCCAGTGGGAATTGGAGAACATTATCATCATCACTCAAAATAGTCAGACAGCAGGAGTAACTGAGCTGTTGCTTAAGACCGAGGCATTGTATTTTCTCCATCAATAAGCAATAAGTTACCAAATCAATATGCACATGCTCCCTGACAAACTCCTATAGGTTTAGGATGCTGGGAATATCTAGGTAGAAATATACTCGTTTTCCTCTCCATAAATAATAAATGAGGCACTGCAGGTACCCTGGTCAGTGTTTCCTGTTCATTTTACCAAAGCATAAAGAAGAAACAGCCTCCATCAGATACATGCTAGACTGCTCCTGTAGGTGCACACGCTCATCCTTTCAACAAAACATTCAGAAAGTGTATAATCAGACCTGTAACCTGTCTATTTCAGTGTCAGGAGCATGATATCGCTCAGTTTATTGTTTGACACAGTTCACTGAAAGGTGGGGCAATCAATCATTCTCCTCTGACCTTCCATATTTCTATTTTTTTTTTTTTTTACATTATATGGTCTTTACCCACCTCTCTTAACTGACAGAAAAAAATATGTTTGCCTTTTTATTATCTTGCTTAAGAAGAATATTTCCCAAGGTCAAAAAAAGGGTTTATAATACCAAACAGGTTTTGGAAACATGTCCTAACATGGTTTGAAGCTATATTTAATTCAGCTTTTCAATAGTATTTTAGTGTTTTATTTTTCAAAAGTTCAGTATTCAAAACACAAAATACACAAAACATTTTTACATTGAAGACAACAGAATCTGTGACAATCACTTTATGGTGAGTGCACTGAAGTTCGACAGCTTTGCACAAACCAATGCAGCATGCAAAGTGGAAGCACGATAGAGGCTTCAGAGGAAGGAGAGAAAGCGAGTGTTAAGCGAGGGAGTGTAGCAGAATTTAAGGAGGCCTGTATAAGTTCACAGGTTTCTTGTGATCTTAAAATGTATATGATAAAGGTATTTTCATGGATTATCAAAGGGATGGGGACTTGTTGCCACATGGGATAAAATAGCGTAGAACTTTATTTATTAGTGTTTTTTTTTAGTTGAAGAAACAGTTTTGGAAAATATGTTTATTTGATTAGAATCAAAGGTTTAATTAGATGGCTAATACCTCTCTAATGTGTGCGTGATTTGTATTAAACCCTCATAAGCAGCCAGTAGGCTTAGCTTAGCAAAAAGAATGGAGAAACAACTAACCTTGCTCTGCGTATCAGCATCTTGAAAGAAAAAAGAAAACGAGATGTGTCAGCATATTTCTGAAACGTGTTTTCCATAATGTTAAACTATTCAAACAACAGCTCCAGTTTTCATTCCTGCTGGTTCCAAAAAAGGTCAACAAATGAATGAATGAATGAATGATGGAGAAACAGCTTCTGTTCAAGGTCACTTTAAGCAATAAATTCTAACAGCCAATGATGCTTGAGTTTATCATCGCAGTTTAGCTTTTGTCAGTCAAATAGCTTAATCCTTTGGCTAACATGATATTGTGAATTACATGATCCATCATATGTTTTACTTAATAACCAAATTATATGTGTTTTATATGCTCCCAGTGGCTTGAGTGTTAATCAGATACAGATATGACATGTTCATTTTCTGACTTTTATTCATTCTGCACACTTTTTTTTATTTTATTTTATTTTTTTAGTGTTTTTTCTTTTGTACTGTTTGCTGCACGCTGCAGGACTGATGTTTCATGATTAGCTTTTCCATATGGCTAAAAGTCTCTGGACAGCAAGATGGATGAACATGATGGATGTGAAAGCTCCACTCTGCGTACAGTCTGTCTGAACGTCTCCCTGTGGGAGGAGCAGACACAATCATTGACTTACATGGAATGAACTCCCTTCTCCTCCATTAGCATTCCAAAGGGAAAACCAACAGATTCACTTCACACAAGACGCTTGTTCCTCTTTAGTCTTTCAGATTGTATTGTCTCTTTGAACCAACTAGGGCTTTACATTGATATGAATAAAGGGACACAAGATTATGAAGGTAATCATCTAATTGAGGGAATATAAAGCAGAATGTAAACACCCTTGAGGCACAATCTCACCCTCTATATCCATTATGATCCAATCATTCCGCAGCGTCACATTAAATGCATGAGCCAGGCTTTAAACATGTCTGTTGTGGTGTCAGAAACAGATGTGACACTGATAAGAAATTTTGCACCGTAATGGTAGTCGCACAGGTAGTACAGACTGTAAATGAGGCTGATTCATTCAGAAGCTACAGTACAGTTCATTCTTCATCCTATAGATTAAATTGAATTATTGTGGGAGGTAAAGAGATTCACCCAGCAGTGACGTCTTTTCTGTCAACTGGTTGCAGCTACTAAAAATGGGTGGGGGTGGGGGGGGTTTCTACATGACTCGACTCACAGGAGAAACAATGTCACGACTGTAGTCTCACTCTTGTCACTTTTTACTCCAATAATCCCTTGATCCAGTGGAACAACTGAAACGGCACTGTGTTCACTATGACTGTGGAGCTGAAATGAAGATGAGGAATACATATTTAATTGTGCACATTGACACGGTGATGCTGTGATAAAGGAGTAGCTTTGCATGGTCAGTTCTCATTGAAATACCTGCATTGACCTTGTGACCTTGAAGCTGATCGTGTACAGGGTGCTGTGCAAGACTTAGTAAATTTGGCACATACACGTTCAGCTGTTTATTCTGCATGGTTTTCACCGCCATCTTGCTCTTGATGCACTAAGTTTTTACAGACAAAGGCATGTGCGCTTATAAGTATTATTAAAATCAAAATAGAATTTCCTCTGTTTATAATGACTTTATACTTGCAACCCACAGGGAAAGAACATTTCAAAGATCATAATCAAGTGTTTGTGTTTTGTCCTGCGGTTTAACAAATTAATATCCTGTGGTTTGCATATCTTCGCAGGCCAGAGGAGATAATAAGCAACACTACAGAGAGGGAGAACTCACAGCCTCTCTTTTATTAGGAGATGATGAAAGCACACTAAAGGTGCCCTCATCCTTATACTTTCTCAAGAGAACCTGGATAAATGAGATGACATAAAAACAGTGAAATAACATTGGAACAATCTTCTTTGCAGTATGCAAGATAAAATGGGCTATTCTTGCCGCAGTATGTGGAGAATTTTAAGGCTCTTTAGTGGAAGTGAAATCTCCAGTTATGGTTCCTAGGGAAACCAAGAGAGGATGGGACAGGTTGATGTGCAGCCTGCAAGGATATAATGAAGTACTGTGACATTGAATATGCTCGGGCTCATGGTGCCAACTCCTCTGAGGACTAATAATTGCTGTAAAAGCCACTTGCTCCTAATGATGATAGTGAAGCAGCTGTGTCCCTCTACCAGCTCTGTGCAATCATCACTCACGTGTGTATGTTGGGTGGGGTGGGGGCTAGAAATGTCAAGCAGTTATTCAACAGGGCAGTTCCTGGGTGTCCTTCAGGGTGGCAAGGTTAGAGGAAAATTATGATCCAGTTATCCATGGCTATTGAATGTAGCTCTTTTGTTCCTTTAAGCAAGGGTTTTTAATTACTGGACGGTTAAGTTAAAGTATGTACGTTATTCTTTTTAAAGGAGGAAACACAATCAATCAAACATTGCTGAGCAGGTCATATATTATGGTCATCCACAGGATTTTTAATCTCCAGCAGCTAATTGAATTTCCATTGTTCACTGAACAATGTGAAATGACATGCATTGCTGACTTCTGACCCGACTGTTTTCACCTGATCTGAAGAGTATGTATTAGTCAGTAAGTGATTAACCTATTCACCAATTTTCACAGTAATGTGTTTTACTACAGTAGGTTTCAGAATGGCAAAAAAAACATGTTTTTCATTTAATTTCTCTACAGTCTCAAAGTAAATGCTAATCAGATGATCTATTATGGAATACTAAGTCTTGTGTTACTATTGATGGTAAGCTAATTAACCTGACATGCTAACATTTGCAATTATCGGGGTATCACACTTCTCAGCCTCCCGAGGAAAACTTATGGCAGGGTGCTGGAAAGGAGGCTCCGGCCGATTATCGAACCCCCGAATACAGGAGCAAGAATGTGGATTCCGTCCTGGCCGTGGGGCAGTGGACCAGCTCTTGACCCTTGCAGGGCTTCTTGGGGGGGGGCGTTTGTAGACCTGGAGAAGTCCTGTGATTGTGTCACTCGGGGGGGTCATGTGTGGGGTACTGTAGGAGTATGGGGTCCCAGGGAACCATCGTGTCCCTGAATGACCAAAGTGAGAGCTGTGTCTGCATTCTCTGCACAAAGTCACAGTCACAGACACGTTCCCTGTGAATGTATGCCTCCGCCAGGGCTGTCCCTTTTCTCCAGGGCAGGAGTTTCATCTCTGCTCTTTGAAGATGACGTTGTTCTAATGGCATCTTAAGGCTGGGACCTCTATTAGCCATATTCTGAGTTTCAATTTACCATCATCCAACTGCTTATTTTAAAAGAAAAGTAAATACACGGATTTAGTCGATTTAGTCTCGTAGCTCACTAAATCCCTGAAGGATGTTCAGATTCAGACGCCGCGACCACTGCAGGGTCAACAACTATCACTCTCACTTGTTCAAAGCTGCAAGTTGTTTGCATGCAAACAAGGTCTGTATTGAGGAAAGCACTGCTGCTGAATAAGGCTTGTGTTCACTCTGTGGAGCAGCGGAAAGCTTCTGCTTAGGCACCTTTTCTTTTAGGGGAGCTGCAGGAGAAGCAATTAAGTTTCAAATGTCAAAATCAAAATTTGTGAGGCTTTGATGATTACAAAATACAATAAAAGTAGAGTATGGACAATATATGAAAGGCTAGATTCATGACACTTTTTTACAGTCCAGTTGTTAGTCCTGCTTGTGCTTGTCCAGATTCAATAAATGATGAAACATTATGCTTTTTATGTTTCCATTGAGTTAAAGGGGAAATACCCTCCTGCGCTAACAGTTGGGCCAGTTTGGGGTCGGTTTGGTCTTTAAGGATAAAACCTGTATTGAGTAAGACAGATGGTACTGGACATACAGTAGAGCCGAGTAGCACAGAGGAGGGCTGGGGGTGTTTGGTTGTACTGACCTCACTGACTGAGCCGCTCTGTCTCTGGATAGCAGATGTTCGCTGGGAGTGTGTGTGTCTTTATTTCATAAGGGAGTTGAGGCCTGAGTAGCCGGTCAGGGTCAGCCTGCGTCTTAAGCTCTTCATTAAGCAGCTTGCCAGGAGACGCTGCAGAGCTAAAAGAATGTGTGAACACTGCACAGTTTGTGATTTAAAGGCTGCCCAGGGTTTTTGCCTCGGCCGCTGTGATACTATTTATACCGGTAGCTGTCCTGTCGGGGCTGAATGAGCTGGGAAACATCAGCAGATTTTTCATCCCAAAGCCCCAAAACAACTGCAAGCACTCTGGAATCAGAGGCTGTTGTTTTTTTCAAGTTCCTGTTCACAAAAATTCAAGCATGAGAAAAAGTTTATACATAGTCTCAGACGGCGCCCTCATGAATAATGTTTTCTTTTCTCCTGCATTCTTCCCAGCAGGATTTTAGGAGGATAAAAGTACTCTTTGAATCATATTTCTTCTGAAAATCAACATGCCTCTACTATATGTGTCTACTTTAATGTAAACTCTGGATGTTGGAAGATGGTGTTTCACTCTTCATTGCTGGTATAGTTTGTCTTTTTATCTGATACATTGTTATGTCAAAACATCAGTGCTCATTACTTGCATCTGTGCTGATCCTGTCTCTATCCTTTCTTTATCAGCTGTTTCACAACACATATCTTGAGTTAATTCACTTTACGAGACAGAGTGTTACATTGCATATAGGCCTGGTGCTGTACAGTGGACTATGGTTTATGCCGATTCAGTTTCAGTTTTATTTTTGTTTTATCATTTCACTCTTTTCCTCAGCAGCTTAGATGTTGACTGAAATCTTGAATGTTTGGATTATACAGAAACAGTGGGCAATTTCGAATTTCAATTAGGCCTTTAACTAAATCAGCATTTAGATAAACCAAAAAACCTTTTTGTTCCAAATGTTTTATCCTGCAATGACTTTACTGATGTCGTTTTTGACATTTTGTCAGAAATGAAAGGATTTAAAGGATTGAAGTTAAGGGTCATTTTTAAAACTAATCATTCTAGGCAAAGCTTTAAGTGGTTATTTGGTTATTTCCATCCAAACGTTTTGGAAGAAAATACATTAGAAAGTTTACCCTAACACAGTTCAACTATAAAATTGCATCAGTAAACACAGTAGTGAACTTCTCCCATCTCCAACGAAAGGAACGACAAGTGGCGCTATATTCAAGATGCTGCATTTACGTGCCCTTGGAAATATTTCACTACTAACAAACATCTGCAGCACTGGAGTATTCAACTAACACATGTCAAATGTCTTCAATATGTTTACAAGTGTTGCCTTTCTTTTTATTGATTGTAATATTTCTTTGATCTTAAAAACAAGGGGCAAACTGACTCACTTTTTTGAGTAAGCATAAGCCTACTTCATTTTACTGACAATGTTTATAAACGCTATTTGGTAGTCTACTTTTACAGCATCATATATTTGAAGATATGTTTGATTTTGGAAATTAAACATATAATATAGCCTACACTGAATGAGTTCTAAATATACTGCTACTTCACTTGATTGGTAAGGGAGATGAGGACTTACAGCACACAGCATACAATCACAAAACTTTGAGTTTCCGAGGTGCATTTGAAGGCAGCAGGAGCACGCCTTCCATTAATCCTGATTGGCTCTCAAGTACCAGCTGGTGTTCCCCATTGGCTAATGCGCGTCCGTTGAATCCCCTCCTCTACCTTTGTCAATTTCTTGCGCTCCCGTTGAAACGCCTGGTTGTTGTTTCCCGTGGCGCGGAGGAGGAAGAAGAGAAGTTGTTCAACCCGCTCGGTCGGAGGATTGGGAACACACAGAGAGCCGATAACAGACTCAAACCGAGGACGCTTTACTTTCACCTGTTACCAGGAGACGACCTGCAAACGTGAATGGAGCCGGAATAGTTGAGCTTAAAGCCAGAAAGGATTTAACCTACCCATCACCTTGTTGTTGCTCCGCGCGGCAACTCCTCAAACACCGCGTGTGCGACACCGCTGTGTGAGGACTGTATTGGGAGCAAACGAGGGAATGACATAAACAACACTCGGAGATGGTTTACTACTGCCCGCAAGCACATTTAGAGACTCTACTACGGCTGCTCCTGTAATATTTCCAGTGATTAAACTGTACAGTCGAGAAGCGGGATAGCGGAAAGTGTTTATTTTGAATAGCAAAGGGATTAATTATGCCGGACCAAATCACAGTTTCAGAGTTTGTTGCAGAGACGAATGAAGATTATAAATCTCCAACTGCCTCTAACTTCACTACCAGGATGTCCCACTGCAGGAACACAGTGACTGCTCTGGAGGAGGTGAGTGACTCTGGTGGGACTGGGATTGTCATCACAAACACTAATAAAAGCAAAACTATAACTATTCTTTGTGATATCTCATTGATATCAGGCTTAAAACGTTATCCCCATTTCTAAACATTCTTTGCCAACATAGAGATGGCTTTGTCCAAGAGAAACCACCTTCCTACTGCAGCTCTATTCATCCCTTTATGCTTAATATTCATTTCTAACAAGATCAGCTTTTGATGAATAAGGCTTTTACTACTGTCATAGGTCTATACTGTGCCTCTATGAAGTGGTTGTAATTGGGAAGTTGAATTAATTCTGTCCCCCTGAACTATCAGCTTACCCTGCAAGAGCGGAGGAAATCTTGGGAGGAGCAAGAGAAGAGGGGTCCTTCATCCACTTCTGAGTAATTTGCAAGAATTGTTGAAACCAAAACAAAAGAAACTCTTAGAAACTTAAAGACTGCATAGATGTAGGAGTCGAAACTTTTACAGTGGATGATGTAAAGAAGGACAGTAATCAAATCCATCAGACATTTTAATTCAAGTTTTTCAGGTTTATTTATATAGCATTTTTGAAAGTGTTTTTGAACATCACATTGATAGAGCGAAGAATCGTCCGCATCTCTGCGCACAGAGAACACTTTGTGTTCTTCCTTTGCAGGTCATCAGGAGGAAGGACACTTCCGCTTTGTTCCCTGACAGCCCCACACCACCTCCCTCCCTCTCTTGTTATAGTTTCCCTACTTTGTGTGCTGAATGGCAGAGCCTCGCCCTGCCTGATGGTAAAAATAGAATTTCCCACATGAGCAGCTTGGTGTATTATGTGTGTTAGTGTGTCTCTGCCCTCTAAGTTTGGGTGCACTTGCAGATGTTGGATGATGTAAGGACATGCGTTATGCATAGCTTAAAGTTGTCATCAAAAAAGGAGCCATGACTCGCAGATATGCCCGTTTTATATTGTGAAAACAGACGTCTCAGCCTGTTATATATATATATATATATATATATATGTGCAGAACAGAGTTCAATAATTTGGGTTTTATGTCAGCTTTACCCCTGCTTTATTTTTAAGCTGTGTTTGTGAAGGACTTATCCAGGCAGCCAGACATACACCTGCTCAGGCTGACAGGTGCTGCAACAGGGAGTCAGACACCTTGTCATGGTCTGTTGCACTGAACCCTCTGCAGCTGTTGGATGTAAAATAGCAATTAGTCCACTGTTTTTAGTTAAAAGCTAAAAAGTGTGTGGACTTTAGTCATTTTAAATTGTACATTTACACAAATCTGTAGCCAATCAGCTGTATTAGCCCTGTGATGTTTAACTGAGACTCAAACTCAGCATTTTCCTTTCAGACACAAAGTGCTGTTGAAGCTTCTGAATAGTTGTAACAGGAACGTGGAGTAGTGCGTTGTTGTTTCACATTGACCTCCCCACGCTTAGGCTCCGGAAGCACAAGGCCTTTTATTGTTGGGCCAACAGGACCGCGCTTCACTTTGGTCTGTTTGACCAATTAAACACAGTCGTGGACAGGGAACACTTCCACTTATTGTCTGCCCGCCTGCCTGGAATCTCAAACGTGAGCACGCAAACAGAAACACACTGACAGGCATCCAAAAGTAACTTGTGTTGTAAATTAAAAATCAGCTCTTGTTTTCTGGTTTGAGTTTTCCAGGGGAAAAAAAATCCATCACTGATGATTCCTTCACCCTTGAGAATAGTAATACAGCTGCATATCAGATGTTACTGTTTTCAGCATTGAGCTGATTAACAAACAGAACATGCTGATTCTGACCTCTGAATCTGCAGTTTGTTGTATAAGCACTCATTTGGTAGCTTTTACCCTTACACTGACAGTTGAGGACAGGCTGATTGGAACAGCACGGTGTTCTGTAATGCTGCAGTGGGCTGCTGTATCATTTCACAAGATGCCAGGTGCCTCTGAGTTTTTTGTATTCAGCTGTCTGTTTGGATGCTAACCTTGAGACAATCTCATATGGCCCTAGTGTTGCTTTAGTACATAGATAGTGTATAATGCTATTAGTGGAATTAAGGTTTTTTTGATGTGCATATTTTGTAGGAGAGTATGCATTCTACAACCTCTTCAAAGTGACACACTAGTAACAAAGGTCACTGCTTATCACTTATCATGTTACTTCAGCATCTTTTGCACTATGCACCACTGCACTGTTTAATGTTTAGTCGTGTAAATATTAGTCTTTTCTTATTATGTTTATTGTTGATACTTAATGTTGTACCTGTACATAAGAGAGCACAGTTCACCGAAGTTAAATTCCTTGTGTGTGTAAGCATAGCTGGCCAATAAATCTGCATCATTGTATTCTTTAAATGCGTGCTCCACTAATTTAGTATTGCCATCATTTAAGTCAAATACATGAATGAGAGTTGAAAAAAAATAACAAGTGACTCCAATTGATCAGACTCCAGCTGTAGAGCTCCAAAACAGTCTTTGCAGTAGTTCTTCTGAAAAGCTATGAACACACTTTGGCTTGTTAAATCAAAGCCTCACATTTCTAGATCACTAATACCTCCTGTTTGGTTTATTTGTTCTTTATCACCACCAGTTTACTTTAATGTGGGTGTAAGTTATTGACAAGGGAGAAGATTAATTTGTTCGAAGAGCGTTGTGATTAATGTGTAAATCTGTTGTTCCAGATGGCTTAAATACTGCTTTCTGTTCTGTACAAATTACATGGACGTGTTGCTGCTCCTGTGCTCCTAACAGTCGTGTTCTGTGATTCTAAAACTCCTTATTTCCTAATGCAAAGTGTAATGTTTGAAGCTTTTTGGAGCGGCTGGAAAAAAACGCCCCAAGTAAGCCATTTATTGGCTAAGCAAGCTATTTCTTTTCTGACATCACTTCAGGTCAATTGTGCCAAGGTGTAATAAAATCAAACTTCTAATAAAATACCATACTCCCACTATGGTGTGCCAATTTCAATGCCATTAATGTACAAAGAATAATAACGTCTGTCACTCTTCTGATTTTCTACTTGGAATTTAGAGTTATGTGCGTTTTTGATTTTCAAGAAGAGAATTTGGTGATGTACATTTTTAGGGTGATTGTCCAATTTGTAGAAAGATTGGCCAAAGTTGCAAGGTGGCAAAAAAAGGTGTTGTAATTTGTTGAATTTGCATCAGTTCATTGAATTGCCAAATCCCAACTTCCTCGAGGGACTTATAAACAGATGTAAACCTTTAACTACTGTTTACTTTGCTTTTTTTATATCCACACGTCATACTAAAAGTTCCCATTCATGGCACGTGTGTTGGATAATAAAAACGGTTACTGCGTTGTATCTTAGTAATGTAGTAGACATAAACACAAACACAGGATAAGTACATGTCAGTCTACAGAGGATGCTCAAAAGTCCATGATCAATCCCAATGTGTCGGGATATTGTGCAGGTCTGTTTGTCGATCTTTTAGTCAGGGGTGTCCTCTTCTCCTCAAAAAACATGTTTCTTCCTCTGGGTTGAACAGACTGCCTCGCCTCAGATGTGTCTTTATAGATTGAGTCTAGGGCTCTGTATTTCTATCTCAAGCTTGCGCTGCTTCAAAAAAGCTGATGCTCCTACAGCCTCGTCTTCTTGAGGTACCTGGAAAAGTGACCTTTAGATTTGGTTGTTTTATAGAAAGCTTTTAAACACATTAGCAAGAGAGGAGTAGAATCAAGCCAGACATGTTTTACAGAAATGAGTTGTATAATTACTTGTTTCTAAACTGAACAGTATCTGATTCAACCTTAATTACTCAAGTAGTTTTAAACTGCTGGCTATTAAGAGGCCATACAAAGAGATTACGCGTGTATGTGTGTGTGTGCCTGCATGTTTGTGTGTGCATTTGTAAAACCAAGGCAATAAAACCTGTTTATCCAGTAAGAGGATGTTGGGATTTGTGTCATGACCCCCCTTTGTGCTTTTGTAAAACACAGCTTTTCTTACTAACCACTTGTTTGACTTTCCTCTGGCAAGCCCAGACTAAAGGGCTCTGGGATTTGGGTTTTCATTGGAATATACTGAATGGCAATTTGTGAATACTCTAGTAAACTGGAAATGCTATGATCCAGTCCTGACAAGTGTGGTTTTGGGACACGCTTTGAATTGAGTGCATTTAAGTAACCTTGTGTCGCTGTATTCACGGCATTGTAATGGGAGACATTCTTATTGTCCCTACTGTAAAATGTGTGACATATGTTAACTAAATAACTTTATTCTGGCCAAATTCATTGTTTACTTTTGTATCGTCCCTTTTTCTCGTGAGTTGCCTCATAACAGTGTTTCTGTATATAAAAAAAAAGAAAAAAGCATGGCCTCACAAATAACCTCTCAAGAAGCATCAGCCCCGAGGGTTGATCTGACCTTAGTGTTAAGTATTGATCTTGATGAAAACGCCCCAATGCTTTTGTCTCACACAAGGAAACCTCAGAGGATGTACGCAGGATGTCTGTCTGGCACACAATGTAGTCCTCTTTACTCTATTTTTGTATCTCGGACTTTTTTTTTTTTTTATGCCCCAGTTCCTGAATACTACTGGGCAAAGAGAAAGAGAGTGACTCCTTAAATTATCCAATCAATAAAGATGTCGTCTTGAATGGTTCTCAAGTTCATGCAGCTGGAATTAAACAGATCAGACTCGTACAGCAGACTGCAAAAGATTATGAGCGTTTGTAGCTTTAAAACAACCATCACTACATGGTGTTCGAAACATGCCTTTGTTTTGTCAGCAGTGTATCTATTTGATCACTTTGTCTTTGCATATAGTTTCTCAGATAGAGATGCACTGTTTTATTACTCAACAGCTGTTTTTAATTTATAGTTGCTTGATAGGTAGAGTGCTTGCTTGCTATGCGCTCTTGGACCTGCTCCCTGCTATTGTTTCATGAATACAAATATCCTCTAGTGGATTTAGACCCTCCTTAAACAGTTTTGCACTCACTCTTGTACACTTATTAATTGTTCACTTTCACCCAAAAAAGTGTACATCATCAACCCCGTGGGCGGCTGTGGATCAGTTGGTAGAGTCTGACGTTTCTCAACTGGAAAGTTGTGGGTTCGATCCCCTGCTCCTGCAGCGAGACTGTCCAAGACACTACACCCCAAATTGCTCCCGCTGCTTTCAATTAATTTTGTAACCCAACTGGCTGCAAGAAATAAAGATTCACGTTGTCAGTGAGCACCAAATCACCATGGCCATAAAAACATTTTTCAATAACTTCTACCTTATCAGATGTCAATTAATGACATCAATATTTACAACATTTAATTTCTTGAGGCTATGACTAGTTGGATTCTTAGCTTCCTATTCAAAATTATATTTTGCACATATGGTGGAATTCAATTCTTAAAGCAACTTGACTTTAGTTTGAACTGTTGTGATCAAATAGCATCTGAACTACCTTGAACCTAAATAACCATCAACCTAATGAACCAAAAGCCAGCATGCCTAAAAGAGAAAACTTAGCTGCTGCATGCTCTATATCCTCCTTTATCAAGTGCCACAATACATGCCATTCTCCAAGTCTCTTCCTCGGCCCCATCTCCTGCTGTCCAATTTATTCATTCTTTGGCCAATGAATAACAGTTATTTATAGCGCAGTCAGCTTTTCAGGGTCCTTTACTGTTGTCAAGGGGGGGTTGAGGGCAACCCAGTCCTGAAGGCTAACATCATTAGTCTTCAGTCTGGCTATTATTTCATCCAACTATGGCATGCCAGTTATGCAATCCTATGGCATGCTTCCTTGCTGCTTGATTTTTTTTTGAAGGATTATTAAGGAGTACCTCTGGGAATGGCGATGGTATTCACAGCATCCACAGAAAACTGTTGGCACTGGCTGTCCAGGCCACACCAACCATCAGTCTGGTTCTCACAGGCTGTTTTTAGCTCCCCTAGATGTGGTGCACAACATGGTAATGAGGCTTGTAAAATACTAAGTCGATTCTCAATGAGCTTTTGAGTGTTAAGAAAACAGTTGAAGAGTGCCTGCTGGGCGCGTCTAAGAACCTCATCTCTTTTATAGCACCGCTAAGCTTAATCTTACACCACGGGTTGTTTATGTTCACGCTTTACCTTGACATGCACCGCTATCTTCTGCTAACATGCGATGGGGTCTTGTTTATTTCCAGCTTTCTCGGTGGCTTCACAGCTCTGCCCTTGCAGACCCTTTCCGTTGCAGAACAAAGCATTTTTGCGGCCCACTATGGCTTTGTGCTGAATCATCTCAATTTTTAATGCACGGCAATTTATAGCTGATATGTTTTACTGCCACAGGCAAGTATGTTCGTGTAACTCTCAACTTAGTCCGCAAGTTTGTGTTGATATTGTAGGGGATCCTTCCCCCACTTCAGGCAAGGGTTGGTGGGAACGGCTGCAGCATGGCAGGGGGCAACAGCTGCCCCCTACAACAGGTGGCCAAGAGGAAAGTTTTAACAAGGCTTCAGACAGTGGGATTATCAATGCAGAGACAATCTACATCTAATAGCTTTAGAGACACACGGATGGATCTCCAAGCTGTCACGCACACATGGCCTCTATGGGCAGACTGGCCAGAGTGAGCAGTGCAAACCCCCTGACACTCTGGTCAGTCTTCAGCATACTACCAAAGCAGCTTTATATAATTGAAATAGGATTTCTGGCAGGATCACAGCAGTCCTGTCTCCTTGTTTCAGCTTTTGTCTTTGTAAGCTGTCCCCACTGTCCCTTGAGTTTGCCTCTCTGTAGTTATGCATGAGAGTAGGCCGAGCCCATTCAGCACAGCAAACTACATCCATTCATTCAAATCCTTACAGATGATGTGTTGGTTTAAGGGGAACATTTTGCAAATTCCTTCAATGAAGCAAGTTGGTGTTAGTATTTGGGTATTAGACAGTCGCAGAATCCTTTGGCTATCATGACTGACATATATGCAGTCGTGGAAGCAATGGTCAGTTTTTTTGGGGGGCTTCTGTTGTAGAAAGCACTTGCGATAAATGACAATGAGTCATGGCTTCCTTGTCTGTGATCTGAATAGTTAACAGTCCAAGCAGTGTGAAGCAGGAATGGAGTTTAATCGTAGAGAGGTTGTCTACATTTGCATAAAGATGCCCATTTATAGAAATGAATTACAAGCTAAGTCATTGTCAGATGAAAGCCCTATGGCTATCCCACCATGCTATGCAACAGAAACAAAACCACTCCATTCTTATTATTCTACAAACAATGATTCATTATAGATCAAAATTATGCATATGAGAAACCCATAATCAACAATTTAGGACCACATGAATTTGAGCACACATATTTCTGAATTCATTGAGTTTCAGCTGTGGATCATAATCCTTAACTGGCTCATAATCCTTTTATATTGGGCCTCCGTTTTTCCTATTGGATCTTTTTTTTTCTAAATGACAGGCATTTTTTTCTTGCCTCCAGCGCCAGTGAGAGAAGGGTCTGTGTTATCATCCCGAAGACAGGCTCTGACCCAGCCCTCATGATGCAGCAGCCCTCCCCATGGATCCAACAGGGTCGAATGTCAGGGTCCTATCCCGATCGATTCAAAGTCACAATCTCCCTCATTCCCTGATGGGATTTCACTGTTTTGATGTAATGTGATTTTTCTCACTCTGGCACACCACCTATCCTTATTGAGCGCGGATGGTGGGATATTGGATTGATGTGATTGGCCTTTGTCAGTTTTGGTTATGGAGGTTATGGTTAAAAAATGAATGCCCTAGAAACTCTGTCCAGTATTTTGTAGGGGGATAGAGGTCAAAAGGGCAAAAGGGGTAAATGGGAACTTAAAGCTCACCTCATTCATCAGTGTCCTGGCCTAGATTGTCTGAGACGGCTCCTGTGGACGGCTTTTGTTCCCTGACAGCCCTTGCCTCTTTATTAATGAAGTCCGCCATTGATTTGTAGTCGTGACCACTTGGCTCTGCTTGGGGCCAAGGTTGGGTTAGGAGGGGTGAATCCTCACAGTTGTGTTATCCTGCTGTCACCTTCTCTTTTTGGGGAAAAGTTTTAACATGAACCCTTTGGAGGCTCTCAATGGAGTGTGCATCAAATTATTCTAAAAATTCCAAGTTTCAAACTAGGTTAGCTGTGCTGTATGATTCTACAAGAAGATTGTTGTTAATAAGGTCATTTGCATTGTCATTTTCTAAAAAAAAAATTTAACCACTTTATATCCTCAAATAAGCTGGTAATCTCAGATCACATCTGTGGTTTACACAATATGAAGTATCTTCAGATTTGGCTGAAGAGTTGTGACACTGAAAATACTTTCTAATTGCAAGCAAAACATGCAAGTTTCATTTGATGGAACTCTTCACAAAGTTCCCATGAATTCTCAGACCAGTCTGATTATCTTGATTGATGGACTATGCCAAGGTAAACGCTTAACTTCTTACGTCGTCTGTGGAGTCCAAAATAACTTATTTGTAATGAAAGCCTTTTTTTTGTTAAACTGAAGTGTTACTTGCAGCAGTCATGCTTTCTGCAGTGTTTTACTGCTAAATTGCGGGGGGAAAAGGAGGTAATTTCCTTCCTTCTCTCTCAGACATCATCACCCAAACTAGAACTGTGCAGTAACTGTCCAGGACTTTGCTTCTGGCCCTTAAACACCCTGGAGTTGACACATACGTATAAGCAAAAAGAGCCAAAGAGAAACTCCAAGATGAAGTCAGAGGAGTTTATTTTCTCCTCAAAGCGCAGCACATTTGCTCCCTATTTCCCAGCTCCTCCTTCCAACTTGGTTTTGATCAGTCTCCTGCCAGTTTATGGACTTCATTAAATACTGCCTTCAAAGTCAGGTAGACTTTTTTAACAGGTTTGTAACACGGTGCTTTCAGATCTCTTTGGCTTTATTATTCATTTTTGCGCTGTTTAGCGTTTACCATATGCACACTTTTTTGAGAGCAGATTAAAGATACTCAGGCTTCCAAAATCATCTTTAAAAGGAAAAAAAAAAAGCTTTAAGTAAAATTTTAAATTGGTTAGTAACTTGTGATAGTTTTAAATAGAAGATGAACCAAAGTATTCTCTCCCTGAGACACACAGCTGTCTGTGGAAACCAAACTGTATCAACATTTTCTGCCCAGGTCCCTCACCTTGTAAAACGTTTACCAAGTCAAACAACAGCAGGTAACATTGAAGTTTGTTTTCTCTAACACTTGAAGTACTCAAGTTGATGTTGTCATCCTGGTGTGATTTCTGGCAGCTGGCAGTCGAGGCCCTGGTCCAACTGTGATCTTTGTGTCTACCAAGTATCCCTGTGCTTGAATACAAGAAGGCTTTTTCAGTTGATGGAAAGTTTGAATAACTTTCAGTCAGGCAGAAAAAAAACTTGCAGAGAATAATGACCCTTTCTTACTAAATGCTTTCTATTAGTGTTCAGACGTCACACAAAGTCAATTTCATCCCCAAGTTAAGTTTCAATATCTATTTGAAAGCTTGTTTTTGTTAAGTGTGCATCTCCAGCAATCTCACAGTTTCAACTTTCATTACTTGTGCAACTTTCTCAGCTTTGAGGCGCAGTGTGTGCCGTAGCTTGTGGGTTTGTGTGTTCATAAGTCGTGTCTTATGACATCGTAAAAAAGCACCCTCCCTCCCCCCCCCCCCCCACCCCCCTTCCTTTCATTCTGTCCCACACACAAACTCCCACTCAACCTGCATGCTGGAGTTTTCCATGCCTCCCCTGGGGCAGCCTGATTACACACATCTCAGCTGTTTGAGAGAACAGACTAACTCTGCAACCATCGCCTGTTAGCGACTGGCTCCATGGAACCCACTTCTGTCCAAATATTGACTTTACTTACTCAGCATGGAGAAAAGTTGTGAATGAAACATTTGAAAGACATTTTTACACTGGATTCACAGTTCTTAGTCGATTGAATAGGTTTCGACTTTGGTTAAGAGTCGGTCTTACAGGGACGTAGCAGAAGATGTTGGCGCTCCTCTTCTTCCTCAGGGATCTGCCTTCTCTTTGATGCCTGCAGGGTTGAACTGTATATTTGACATATGTTTTGAATGAGTCACAGCTTTTCCTCTGGATGTTTACTGTAGGTAGAGCGTGTGCCCTTCCTGTGTTTACGCCGACTGTGCCACATGTAGAGCTTAAAGACTGGTTAGCAGCACATATATATGCTGCTCCAGTCAGGGAGCCACTGTGATGCCACACCTGCAGAAAAGCTGATGTGTCTCATTCTGCAGTGTTGCTGACAAAACGGCTTAATAAATACATGATTTTTTTTATTATTTTTGTTGGAAAACTCTCCCCAGATTGCCTTCAGGTGACCTAAAATAACTGTGAGAGTCTTAAAAAGGAACAAAAGTGCTGTATTGTGAAGTGGGCGATGGTAGGTTTGGCAACCATCTTGAATGGGCTAATAATGGAGTGTGTGTTTAAGGCCAGGGTTTGACTGCAACAAGAGTAAAGGTGCTTGTGGCTGTTATAAACAACAGGACCAAAAAGCTTGCAGTTGTAGATAGATATATACCAATAGTATTTTCACCAGTCCAAAAACTAGACTTAAGTATTGGCCAATACTGAGAATCAGTGTCTGATCAAGCGTGTATGTTGTGTTGCAGTTACATTGAATGCAAAACAATTATGAATGTTATGAAGAATGAAAAAGGACCACTGGAGGGTGAGGCAAATTTCCTGCATGCTTTCTAAGCTCTTTGTATTATTATCATATCATCCGTTTTACAGAAAATTAGAAAACATGTAAAGAATCCTTGATTCAGCTTTTAGTAGGAAGAATATTAACATTAGCAAACCAATGCAGGACGGAGCTGAACTCATACTCTTAACTATGATACCATGACATACTGCTGGTGGTCTGACCTGGTAACATATCACAACTAATCCGTAACATTGTAGAGTAATGCTTTGTGTCTAAGGGACGGAAATTGTGAATGTGCCATTGCCAGTGGCAGTTATTGATCTGAAAATTGATCATGGAGAAAAATGGATTAGAACTGTCTCGCCAAGGGATCAGTTTTCACTGTTTTTCTGCTTCTCCAAACCGTGCTCATGGACCACACAACAGTGGTGACATAAACGATCATTTTGTCCCTACTGTGTTAGTGTATAATAGTTACGTAATTGCGTGCCCTTTTTAACACACTCTTTAGATGTTTTAGGAGATTTCTCTGAGGAGTGGAGCTTTGGTGTTTGTAGTGTAACATCTGGTAGCTTCATCCAACATGGTTTACAACCCATCTCAGCAATCACAGACACTTAACCCACACATGCAGTAATTAAATTGGATAATCCCAGACTGCCGCTTTCTTATTGGCGGGCTTCCACAGCGCAAGGCAGACAGTTTCCTCGGGTGACTGTCGCAGGCTGAGGATTTAAAGTGTGAGGCGAGGTTGGTAGACGAGTTATAAAGAGATCACAGACAGAACCCCAGATGTGTGTGCGTGTGTCAGCTTTTTGAGTGTGTGGTGATGACAAAAGCAATACTACAGAGGAGGAGGATTGCTTGGGTTTGTCGAAATTGAACATGTGTGTGCTCTTGTCTAGTAACGGGGCCTCTAAAGAAAGCAGGGCAGCAGTTTTTTTTTTCTAGGCAGACATGCTGTCATCAGCAGATAGTTAGTCTCCAGGAACAATGGGGCCGGGTCTTTGTCTTGTCTGCCTGTCACTCCAACATGCAATCATCCAGGAATGTTTTTCTTCTTCAGATGACCAAGTAAGAGGCCACTAACATACAACTGGCCTGTTAGCTGGAGTCACTTTTCATTAAGTAAGCCATCCTCCCTGTTCCTTACATGTGTTCACGTAGCTTATAATGACATATTACCTCAGTGATGGAAGAGCTTAAAGTAGCTTTTTGTCATCTAGGAATAAAAATGAAAATGCTGCTCTGGTGCTAACCTACAAAACTGAAACCCTACCCTTTGTTTTTGTCCTTTTCAATCATAGTCAAGCAAAACATATTATTTGAATAGCCTTTTCAATAAATCGATCTGGGGAAAAAAGGTGACTATAAGATGATAAGTGATTGATGGTAAACTTATATTTTTTAGCTGTGCGAAGTTGTTCTAACAAAATAAGACTTTCTCTTTACCTCAATTTATGTGAATATTTCACTATTTTTGAATTTTTCTTTTAATTCCAAATTTACATGGTTAATAAGTATTACGAGTTCATGAAATCCGTCACACATTATTACATTATCTGGCCTTCTGATGAAGGCCTCAAGCCGAAACGCGTCGGTCTAATTTGTTGATAAAGTTGATCTTCGTACTACAAGTGCTTTTTGACCTCTTCAAGCCTTTCACTCCTCATGCACCTTGGTAGTTGGTGAAGTTGTGCCAGGAAATCCTCTGCTTCTTCATTATCTGGCCTTCTGGCAGCAATGCACTAAGCAGATAATGCACTTAAAATGCCATTATTTTGGGAACCGCTAATTTTCTGTCCCTTTTATATATCTAACGTTAAATTTCTCATGTGACCTCTTTTTTGCTAAATTTCTTTTCTAGTTTTGGTTTTGAAGACCTTGAAAAATTCATGACCAAGCACACTGGATTCATTTGCTTTGGTCTGGGTTCTAGAAGTTATACTTTGTGCTGACCAGCAGTGTAAACTGCTAGCTCGTACAGAAATGTGTCACCTATTTTGGGTCTATAGTCTGCTTACACAGGTTTTTTCTCCCGAAGGTGGTTGTGGTATAACTGCTACGCCAACAGGATGCGGTTATGAAGCCTGGGATAGAGAAATCTCTATCGTTTTATTAAACTGGACTTTTTAAAGATACAGTAGACTCTCATTGTTGTCTCTATATAGACTCTCAGCATTAAAGCTCCTGTGAGGAGTTTTTAACTAGTTATGAAACAGAAAGAAATTCATAGTCATGCCTCTTTATGATCTAAAAAGCCCCAAAAAAAACATAGCATAAAGATTGACTTATTAACTGTTAAAGCATGATGAGATTTTTTTGTTAACATACATCAGGTGCAACTTTGTCAACACAAATCTAAGTTCCTAACAGGAGCTTCGATTACAGTACGCTCTTTATATGCCCTGTCCTTTAGTGACCTTATCTGTCACTGTCTATCTCTCTCCTCACAGAGCATCAGTAACCTATTACATGTTACTCGACCATTCAGGAAGTGCACAACCAAAAGTTGATATATAATCATAGCAACAACCTCAATGACCTTGCCGTGTTGTTAAAGCCTCTATAGATCGGCTGGCAGCAGATGGTGCCCGATTGTAATCACGATGACTGTAATGATGATGTCATGCATTAAAAAGAGGATTAACTCCTTTCTTTAGGTGGGCTTCCTCCTCCAGTCAGAGTCAGTCAAAGGGTTATCTGATATCAGAGGAGGAAAATGCTGACATTGCAGTAATGTCTTATAAAGTGTGCTTGTGTTGCAGCACCAGGCTCAGTGGCTTACTAGGCTATTGTGTGATTGGTTCAGCTCTGATCCTGTGCTCAATAAACAGAGGAATCCCCCCCTCCCCAACCCCATCGCTGTGAAGAGGTTTCAGGTTAAAAGTTTTTCAATTTTAAGAGCGGCATTGTCTACAGACAAGAAGGCTCACACATTATGTAGTTCAGCCTGGCCTCGGTACTCAGATGAGCTCTTCAGGGACGAACGGAGTGACTTCTCTCTGAGAAAAGTGTGAAAGTGTGTGTGTGTGTGTGTGTGTGTGTGTGTGTGTGAGAGACTGTGTGTGTGAATGATTTAGAGCGGTGTTTTTGTTGTGCTCAGCTGGGATTGGTTATCACCCCGCCTGTCTGTTCCCCACTTGTCTTGCTCCCTTTCCTGCCCAGACCTTTCTCTGCATGTTGAAAGGGTCTGCTGGAGCGTGATACTGCCTGATTGGCTGGTGTGTCTGTGTGTGTTTGTGTATGAGAGGGAGGAGGACATTGGGTTGTTTGGAGCTGTGATGTCTATGTCATTGAGTGTATAGTGGGTTTTTAGCTTTGATGTCTATGTCAGTGGGTGTGTATAAGGCTGTGGCTGGTCAGGGGCTTATTTCTGACGCTATGTGGAAGTCAGCCAGGGGTTTAGATCTTTCCAAGAGTGTGATAGTGACTATAACAAAGTGTAGATAGCCATAACTCTGGCGCCTCAGCCAGAGCCTTCGCGTGGTGTCCTGGGCCTAACTTGACGAAACATGGGTGAAGGGAGGTGCCTACTTGATAACCCCGGTGATGTGTGGGCTCTCGCCGTCCATCTAGTCTCATGTTGGGTTATGGGGTCATTAGAGATAGATAGAAGTAGATAGAAACGGCATTGCCACTGCCTGGAGCTTGGGTCTGTTGAAGGTGTCAATGCTGTTTGCTTTAGCGACTAAGTGTCTTAGGCCGTGGTATGTAACTTATCAGTAGGTGGAAAGAACGCAGGGGATGAATGCGTGTGTGTGTGTGGGGGGATGTTCCTCACTATGTGCTTATCCTTTTCATTAGGGCACAAGGGTCTTTTGTTTATTTTAAAATAACATCTGATACTCACAGGAATGATGAAGATGGTTATAAAACCTGACCAATATAGGATGTAGACCTTTTCAGTGCTGGTTTTGCACTGAAAACAAATGAAAAGGTACTTGAAGAATATTTATCACGGTTTTACATTCTCAACTATTCTAATGCAAACACCATCTTCTCAGCTGGGATTCTATGTCATGTATGCTTCACACAGTGCTGAACGGGCTGCATATTTTGGAGTCAGAATGCAATCAGCTGAGTAAACTGCATGACGTAAACAACACCATTTTCAAATGTCCCCGAGCGTTATTTTCTGCATAATATGTTGTGTAAAAAAAGTCTCATATCAATGCATTTTGTAACACATACATGGCAATACTGATTAGCCAAGATCAGCCAACAGATATGTTGGTTGCTCTAGTAGTTGCAGTGATAAAAGTTTGTCAAGCCATGGCAAGTCATACAATACTAAAGCAAAACGTATATTTTTTGTGAAAGTTCCTCCAGAGGTCACACAATGCTACTGTTAGTAGTGCCTCTATTTCCCTTTTTGCATTGCATTTTGGGACAATGGTGTACAGCATGATTAGTGCATTCTTTCTCTTTTGAGTGTGCCTAATTTAGTCATTTTCCAAGTGTTAAGACCACATACTTCATACCGCCTTGGAGTCAGTATGTGGACTGGTTATCATATTTAAAGCTTCAAAACGTAATGTGCCATTTAGTGTGGTAATACAGCAATAACATTATGACATGCTCTTCCCTTGTTACACAAGACTCCCGCATAATCAAAGTTAAATACACTGAATACACAGCTTTGCCTGAAAAACTGAATTTATTATGATTGGCAAAACCTAATTGGGAAAATCAACGCTTTGTGTCACAGGGCTTCTTATGATCTTATATAAGATTAGACAGAAACCAAGGTCATAACCAAGTTTCTAAACAACCAATTAAGAACTGTTTCTCAGTTGCAGCATGCTATGGGTGTTAGCAGTTTAAAAATAACTAAGATATATCAGAGCAGTTTCATTAGAGAGCAGAACACGTAGCTGCCGTCTGACTGTGTTCATGCAGCATATGCATTAAAAGCTTTAGCCACAAACTCAACAGATTGCTATAAATCTCTTGTCCACTTCGCTTGTTTTCTTCCGCAAAATCTTCCATGCTGCAGAGAGGGAGGCCAGCAGAGTTTGTGAGAGCATGGCATTTCTATATTTTTTATTTTTTTAGTAACTTGTTATTTAGTTGTTATAATTTGTAATTCAAAAATATGCCACCTGATTAAAAAAATATATTTTACACTCGAACAGCTCAACCATGGCACATTAGACTAATTATGTGCAAAACTCAGCTGTTAAACACTTTGACAGGCTCTCAGCTTATTGGCTCACCCTTATTTGACCTCACATCCTCCAAACCAAACACATTACCAGCATCTGGATCAATTAATAATTCATGTCTTTTCTTATCTAGTTTTAAAATTGTTTTCTCCAGCACTACAACAGTATCTTCTATCTCAAGCTGGATGTTCTTTTTTTAATTTAACCTAACCCTAACCCTAAACAGAAGTTTGGAAACCAGCAGAAATTCTTCCAGATGCTCTCAAAGCTTTGAATGGGAAAAGATGTAACGTGCTAAGAAAACAGCCTGGTCCTCTCATGTTGTATCTTTGTGTGGTTAGATTTGTTCATAGGTGTAGACAGAGATAGTTATATCTGCTGCTGTATTTATCTCACTCTAATGGCGCACTCAATATAGGAATACTGTGCTCTAACACTTTTGACCCCCCAAAGTCCAGTTTGTTTGACTAGCGTGAGTGCTCTGTACTTTTTTCAAGCAAGGTACACTTCCTTCGCCCTGGCACAGTTGGAAGAGGTTTGCTTGGCACAGTACACTTGCTCATGCACAGGTAAGCAAGGTGGACATGAAGTAACCTTAAACCTTATCAATTTGAGCGTTCCTCTCGTCAATCATTTTTAAACAATAGCAGCAAAGGGTTCACGTTGGTCCGATGCAGAGGTCGAATGTTTATTTGAAATTTGGGTGGAATTCAGAGTCAGGTGGATAAAACCCACAAGAACTTTGAGGGCTTTGAGAAAATATGTGACAATCTAGTGTTTACGAGGTGATGCCTTTATGGAAAAGAGGCAACTGTGCTCAGGCCTGGTTTGTCCTGGAGCAGTGTGAGTGCATGCCAGCGGGGGAATGGGGAGGGGAGAAAACCATGCTTCAAAACAGTACATTACAACTTTGCCTAGTGTGAGTGCGCCCTTAGTATCTGTGTCTGTTTTTGAGTACCTTTCCAACATTATGCAGACATGTGAAGCTGTGTTGGGTCTTAGCTACAGTCAGGGAGTCTCTGAGCCAGACGGAGCTGATGGGATGACAGCATATGTGACTGATGAGTCATTTAACAGGAGTTGAAGGAGCTTCAACCGCAGTGTTGTAAGGCCTACTTTTACTCAGAGGAACAAGTAGCTTCTGGTCGGCTTCTTTTACTGCACGCCCCCCCCATCATATTTTATTTTTAACGCTTTACTTGACGAGTCCCACTTACTCCTAGTCGTTCTGCCTGGTTTATGTTTGTGTTATTTAGTTCATGATTACCTTTATGATCCATTATAAGACTTTCAGCCTAAATTTTAAATTTAGTGTGAGTAAGGCTTTCACAGATTTTTTTAATGATTTGATGGAGCTTGTAGATCAACCAGGTTCACAGCGCACAGCTCTCTTAACAGAACACAATTGGCGATTGAAATTGATGCAATATCTGAAGGTCTATTTCTCGCCTAGTTTTTTTTTTTACTTGACTTTGAAAAAAGCCCCGATTTTACTGACAACATTCACAAAAAATGTATCTGTTTAGGAGTTATAAAATTATTTGTTTCTTTATTAACCAACATGTCAAAACTCAATAAAACTGCTGCGAAAACAAATACTTGCACATTTGATCCATAACTGCATTCAACAGATGACTGCTGTAACAATGCACTCAGTCATTAAGTGTGTGTTCATTGCTATGGGATGTAGCAATACCAGTTTTTTCAGGACGCTCGATACTTGCAAAATAAAATAATGTCAAAAGAGAGCAATCAATCCACATCAACACACAATAGAGAACCTTGTTGATGCATGGTGTCCTTACAATTTCCCTAAAGTCCTTTTGTGTTTGAAACATTATCAACTTGACCTTTTACAATGAAAATATGTAAATGACAGCTGTGTCTATCAGTAAAGTGAAACTATATATGCTAACAGGCTGACGGGCTACACTTTGTAAGTAGACTTAAAGTGAGCAACCGTATGACCCAGCACTATAAGAAAAATGAAAATGCACTGCATCAGTTTTCTTGGTTATTCTTTTGTTCTCCCCGTCCAACTGCAACAACACTTAATTCATCTCTTATTTCCTTTCATAGTCACTTCAGTCGTTCTGTCTTCTAGTTTTCATCGGGGTCATATTTCAAACATATACACATAAAGGAACAAAATACTGAGCGGTTCTTGCATTATGCAACATCGATGTGCTCATAACTTGGATATTAACACAACACTGATTTATGGTTTTAATACATTTTGTCCTCACATCTCAGGGTTTTTGCAACGAGGTATGTGTGTGTGCGTGTGTGTGTGTGTGTGTGTGTGTATATTACAGCTGAATGGGAGCCATTGTGTGTTTTGTTTTCAGAGGATCTGATATCTGTCAGTCAGACGGGGGGCAGCGCAGGAAAAAGCGGCGCCGGCTCTGGCCCAGTCGGGTGGACATACTTATTAAAGCCCCTAAAAACTAATTTCCCCAAAATCCCCCTCATCCCGAGAGACCCCACTAACTCATCACTGCTACAGTGAGGCATTGTCTCTGCCGGAATTTTCACTGTTTATTCTGTGAAACTCTGGGCTCGTGTGTGAGTTTGTGTGAGCTTTGTGTGCTCATGTAAACCCTCCTCAGGAAGATTGTCCATCAAGTAAGAGACCTCAGATGCTCACTGCTCTTGTCCTACACGGTATTATACTGAGAACACACTCACTAACACATTAACTGACAAGGGAGTAAAGTTCTATTGTTAGCTTTAGTTTGAATAATTCATTACAGCCAGAAGAGGAAATCACACACACACACACACACACACACACACACACACACACACACACACAGTAACACTTCTAATCTTCGATCCCAGGACCTTGTTTTTAAGAGGAGTTTAAATGTCTTGGATGCGGACACATCTGGCTGTAGATGTTCTCCTTGATGTGTCTGTGGAAGATCTTTTGAGAAGCATTTGCTGATAAAATGTGTTATCTGTGTCTTTCAATGTCTAATAATGTATTTTTGTGTTTTCATGTTTGGCTGCTCGTTGTGTGAAACTCTGTTAATTGTGCTGCTGCGTGACTTGGCCAGCACACTTTTGAAAAAGAGATTTTTTTTTTTCTCAATGTGTTTCTTTCCTGGTTAAATTAAAGTGAAATGAAATATAAAGACTGAAGGAAATGTAAATTCCTTTTCAATTTTTAGGCTATAAGACTGACCTATGAATTGACTTAATTTGGATATTGCCTTCATATATTCATGTACCTTGTTTATATTCATCTTACCAGCTTAGGGAGTCGTGTCCTTTTAAATGTTGTTTGACGTACTCTACGTAATAACACAAACCTCATAAAGGCTAAATGGTGTCTTTCCATCCCCACAAACATCTGAGCAATAAACACAAGTCTTGTTAAAGATGTGACGCGCTTTCTCAACATCTTCCTCTTTGTGTGTGTGTGTGTGTGTGCAGGCTCTAGATGTGGACCGCAGCGTTCTGTACAAGATGAAGAAGTCTGTGAAGGCCATCTACACGTCTGGTCTAGGTGAGTCCTCAGCCTCTCCTTGATGTCGGGACTTTCATGGCCTCTTCAAACCATTTTCCATTTAGCCTGAAACTTAAAATACGCTACATTTAATGACGAGAGTTTTCTGGATGTACATTTTCTTCTTCTGTTGTAAGGGTTTGTTTAATGTGCATTTATTTCTCTGACGGTTATTCTGCTCTGATGACCCCCTTCTGTAACACAGTCTGTCTATTCATCTATGTGTCTATCTGTCTATATCTACCCTAACCACACTCTGAACAGTGAAAAAATAAATATTTATATAACAAACCATAACCATCCAACCTGAGATACAGGGTTCTGCGGTAGAATATGGATAGATTAAAGCACTCAGTCAATCCTTATATTAAATATGGATCAACCTCAAATACGTTGAAGTTATCTTTGTATCTTTTCTTTAATTTGTATGTTGCAAATGGAGCCACTGTGGTGCAAGACAAATATCATACTACTGTGTAACAATAAAGATCCATCTCTCAATCAACTGATCAGTCAGTAGTTGATTTGGATTTGAACCAAGGCCACTCGCTAAGAGGGGCATGTGACATAACCACTAGGCCATCTGGCATCCCAAGTTCAATTCAAGAAAAAATCATGAGTCTTTCGCTTTTTTAATTTACTTCTCTCTCTTTGATGTTTTGGAAAAAAAGAGTTTGATGTTTTGCTGCAGGTTGGCATGCAAATAAGGCGAACATTTATTCAGAGGATAATTGTTTTAATTCATAATACACAATAGATTGAAAATTGAGATATTCATTGACACATTTCCTGTGAGGCAGGAGTAGGGATTTTTTTTTTCGCTGTGTGTGTTTGTTACTACCATGCTCATTGAAGCTGTGTGCCAGTGTTGGGTGTTTCCAGTGTCTTTTGTTTGGCCTGCCTGACAGGACCCCGCTGAGAGAGAGAGAGCGAGAGAGCGAGAGAGAGATAGAGAGAGAGACCTCTGAACAATGTGCTGAGCGGGTCTTTTTTTTTTTCAGAACAGTGCGGCCTCTGTTCAGACCAGAGGGACAGCTGTCTGATGCAGACCCCCAGAGGAACAGCTGGGGAGGGGTGCTAGCTGTGTTTGTATGTGGGTGCTGAGGCATGGAAACGCTAATCTTCACACTTCACCTCCCTGTTAAACATGCGTGTACGATGTGTATAACACATATACATGTAAGCTTTTTGTTTCTGCCGGAGTCTTTATTTTGTATTGGTGTGTTCAGGTGTACTTTTAGAAGATTATTCTCCCAACAACGCTCAGCAACCAAAAGTGAATACAGCTGTTGTTGATGAATTACCTTCATTTGAATCTTTGTGGTTAGCGCAGCAGGGTTTGAGAGCTGGATTATCTACTGTTTGAAAAATTTGGAGAAAGCAAATCAACCTCTTTTTTGCCCCAGAAGCGTGAAGCTTGTCCTGATTCCTATCTGTGTTTACAACAGAAACAGTGTTTTGTCTGTGAAAAATGCTGCTGGGAATGTTGGTTATTGACAGTTCTTCAGTTTTAACTCCGGTCACCTTGACCTCCATGATTCTTCAGACGCTGATCTGCTTTGCACACATGCAACCAACAAGACTCCATGAAGCACTCTGGTCTCTGTCTGCATCAGCATGATCCAGTATCTCTAGAACATCAGCCAGAGACATGTGCATTGGTGAAAAATAATACTGATCATAATTAGTATGTTTTAAAGATTATAACGTCTTCTGTTTAAACCCTTTACTAGTAACATCGATTAGTAATTATATTTTATTGTAAAAGCTGCAAAAGCCAAAAATAAGCCTTTTATAATGAAGGAGATTCTTCTTCCTGAAGAACCAGAGGAAGCTGAATCTTATATTCTTCTCTGCTGTACAGTGTTTCAACATCAAACAAGGCCAGATTAAGAGATAATCTTGAGTATTCATTTATAATATGACAAGAAAATGACTTCAAGAAACATCTTGAGTTGTGCCGTATCTGCTGGATGTGCAAATACAAAGTTCTGGTAGGGTGATAATATCTCATTTTGTTTTTACAAAATGATTAAAAGAAATCGATTTCAACATCTCAGATAAGTATTTTTAATAGAGCCCGACCGATAATATCTGCAAATATAAGCGTATCAAGTGACAAAAATCAAGTATCATATCAGAACATGTAAGAAAGCAGTTGTGTTACAGGAACTAAAGCAGAAGGTGAAAAAGTGTTTTATTAATGTTCTGTAGAGAGGATTCTGGGATAATGCCCGAATAATGAGACACACAAAACACCTCGGGAGTATTCGCCTGGTAAGACTAGCTGTACAAAGATATTTTAGGCTGTGACAATAGGAAAAGTAATGATGAGGTTCGGATGGGGGACGATGGAGTTTTGGTAAACAAAAGTCAGAAAAAAATAAACAACTTCTCAAGGTTAAATAAGCTATGGAGAGACAAAGAAGCTGAGCAAGCATTGTGAGCTCTTCGCAGAGAGTAAAGAAAAAATGAGAATGAGGGGAAACTGCAGCCCTGTGCTGCTGCAGGCACCTGACAGGTTGTCAGCTTGCGTGTTTTGATGAATAAACCAGCAGCAGCATCTCAAACGCCCCCTGAAGATCCTGGAGCTGATGGAGCAGATCCGTGAGGGCAGAGCTGCTGAACAAAAAAAACTACTCAGGAAGACGAGTGAATGCTGTATTCCAGCTGTTAGACCTGCACTATGTGTGGACAGGAGGGCTTCATGCAGCTGCTGAATATTGCAGCACTCGTCATGGGTTTCATCAGAAGAATGCTGAATATACTGTATCTATGGAAACTGATCTGGTCCTGTCTTTTGCGTCCTTTTGGTCCTGCTGTACACATGCACACACACATCCAGGTAACCAAGAAAATGGGCCTCCCAAAGGCTCTGGTGTAATTACTCTGGATAGAGAGAAAGACATAAAGAAGGACAAAGTTACAAAAGTCGGAGAATGTTGAAAAGTTTTTGAAATAGTAGAAAACAGTGATATTCAAAATAATTCAGCTAAAAAAAATCATCATCAAAAGGAGCTGCAAAATGCAATATTTAAGTGTGCTTGATGAACGCTGTGTTAAACATTTCAATTAAGACCTATTCAGTCAGTTACCAGTGTGTTGAGTTGAAAAAAATATCCTTTTGTGTTTTTTAGTTTTATTTTGAACACGCATCTGGCAAGGAAGAAGAGGAAGCATAACAAAAGATCTGCTCAGGCATTCGTTTGATTCTGAATTCAGATAAGTAACCAACTTGGAAACAGATAAAAAAATAAAAAAATAAATACCTCATCCGTGCAAAGTGAAAAAGCACGTCTCTGAAAATGTGAAACTATTCCTTTAAAATGATCCTCCTTTTCAGTTATTATGCTCGGTCACATCCTATAGATCTTTCTCATGTACACTGTGTGTAAAAGTTGAACTCCCTCCCCTCAGTGGCCATGTATTGCAAACTGTCCGTGGAGTCTGATCGTGTTATCACTGAGTCCATAGAGAGATGTGGGATGATCTGGGGTCGGCCTCGCATTGTGTGAGTGAGAGTCGGAGCGTCAGCAGAGCAGGACCGATGGAGCTGAGTGTGAGGGAACGAGTGTGGGAGAGACTGCGAGAGGAAGCGGAGGCCGGTCTGGTATTTGGTGATTAAACCCTGCGTGTGTGTGTATGTGTGTATCACTATATTTATCTGTGTGTATGTGTGTAAAATAGTGAGATAGGAAAAAGCTGCAAGACAAGCCTATGTGATGTTAGAGAATCCTAAGCGAGTGTGACAGAGTTGGTTATACACAAGCTGATGAGTGTGTTGTAAATCTGTGTTTGTTTACATTTGTGTTTAACCACAGTATGGCCTCTGAGATCCTGCAAACACAAGCTCATTGTTTCCTGGGGTCAACAACTCTTAAGGCTCACAGTTTGCTCCGTCTGTGTCGTGCACAGCCCTGAGGTTCCCTGGAAACCCCATCCAGGGGTGCTGTGGTGGTAACCCCCACCGTCTGATGTTTTTCAGCATTCAGATGCAACAATGGAGGATGTTCTGTCTTAATAACAATGATTAAAAAAAAAGGCATATAATGACACTGACAAACAGTTTCAGAAGGTCTTAACTTAAAGATTACAGTTTAGAAGGATACAAAGCCCATGTTTATCTAAAGAGGAATCCTGAACAGCAGCTTCATGTTTAGGCATCACAGAATTAGCAGGTTTTTGTTGACACAGTAAACTACAAAGAGGACTGTCTCTGTCCTCTGTCTCACTCTCCATATTACTCATAAACTGGTTCTTCGTGTCATGCAGTTCTTTGTGGTTCTCTGTACTTTAACAGATGACACAACACATGTTGTAACAAATACACATGTACACACTAAGCAGCCTGGGGGGGGGTTCCAGACTGCTCACATGTGTCACTTCAAAAACAACGGCAGGCCTCCGCCCTGTCTTCTCTGAGCCTGACAGAGACACACACACACACACACACACACACACACACACACACACACACACACACACACACACACACACACACACACACACACACACACACACACACACCCGGAGCTGATGTGTAAACGATACACTGAGGGTGTGTGGTCAGGGTCAGTGTGTGACACAAAATGATTGAAGTTTCTCTTTGCGTGACACATTGCTCTCTGCTTTCACTGCCTCAGTGGGCATATATAATGTGTAAGCAAATGTAAATCACAGTGACAGAAAATAGAGCCACAGGTTTCCAGTGTTTGTTTTGTCTCATCTCTCTTCCACCCAAATTTAATTTATTTTACTAAAAGAAATGACACCAGAATTATGTATGCTTTATATTCTCGGGACAGTTTATCAGCCTGGAAATAAATTCAAGCTATAAGCTCTTATAATAGTCACTGATCATTTTTGATTCATTCGTAATTAGCAACTTTTTTTTTGTACATTTTGAATAGAAAATCAAGACCAATCAGTCTTTCCCGTACCTCCGCAGGAATTGAATCAGTGAAACGGCAATGATTTTCAGATCTCTGGAATAGTATCGGCCTACGTTGAGAGGATTCTGTGCTTCTCTCTGATTTCACTGTTCATGTTGGATCTTTAATTCAGTTTATGGCATTGATTTAGTGTCTGTGGAGTTGTAATTCAAGTTTTTCACTATTATAACCTTTTTATAAATCTAACCAACTGATCACCGAATAAAAAAAAAAAAAAGGGTTAGGTTTAATTTAAAAAGCAGCTTTGCTATGCAGCTACTTTTTTAATCGTTATTGCAGCTTCTCTACACTAAAAGCTTTAGCTGCAGACTTCTAAGAATGAAGGATCCGGATTCACATAATAATACTATGAAATACATGAACACAGATGAGATATTACAAAGTTTAAAAACACGATTAAAGTATAATATAACTCACTGTAAAAGAGTTTTGCGCTTTTAAATTGCAGCACTATTCTTTGTAAAAAATAAAAAAACATCATATCCATGTAATAAAAAAAAAATCCAATATTTCATGTAAAATGAAATAAAACATCAATACAGTGTTTTTTTAAAGAATAGATCTAGTACATAATCTCCTAATGCTCAAGTGTATCAACATTTTTTTTTATCCTTTCTAGAGGCTAAGCAACACTCTTTTTTACCACTTACGCTCTAAGCCTCAGAAGACTGTTATCATCCAGCTCAGCATCTGTGTCAGTTGATATTCGGAGGCTTAAATTAGATTTTTTTTTTCATGTCAGGGGGTCAGCAGGTAGTGACTCAGAGGCTTTTAGCTTTCCTTTTTTAATAACATGATGGATATCTGTGCAGCTGAGACATGAGCTTATCAAGCGTCATCTATAAACCGGACACATCTGGGAACCTGCCTTGACTGTTATCTGTGTGTGTGTGTGTGTGTGTGTGTGTGTGTGTGTGTGTGTGTGTGTGTGTGTGTGTGTGTGTGTGTGTGTGTGTGTGTGTGTGTGTGTGTGTGTGTGTGTGTGTGTGTGTGTGTGTGTGTGTGTGTGTGTGTGTGTGTGTGTGTGTGTGTGTGTGTGTGTGTGTGTGTGTGTGTGTGTGCGTGTGCGTGTGTGCGTGTGTGTAGTTTTTTGAGTGTTTGTGAGAAGATGAAAAGCTGAGTCATGTTGTGACAGAAGGTGTCTTTTAGTCTACATATTTTATATTTTTAACCCCCCCCCCCCCATTCCCTCCCTAAACCCCGCCTTTGTCTCATCTTGTAGCTTAGCATTTGTTGTCATAGCAACAGTCACCCGTGCTCCATCCCAGTGGAGTTAGCTGTTTTCAGCTGCCTAGTCTAGCGTGAAATGTATTAGGAAGAATCATCCAGGCCTAACGCCGGGGTAGATTAGAATGACTTTAAACACGCAAGGAGACTTTGGTCACGGCTTGTTTGAGGTTTCCCCACCACGCTGCTGACTCTGCGTTTATTTAGTTCAGGGGGATTTATCTTTTATTTTTCCTGTCCATCATCAACTTACCATTTAAAAAATAAATAAAAAATGTGTCTAATCAAGATTTCATTACAGCCATCTAAACTATGTCAACATCTTATTATTATCATATGATTATTATTTATTGACTTTCTTATTGCAATATTATTGTTAACGCTTAATCACCCTTTTTCATTATGTCTGACTTTTTGAGTTGTTGTTAGGGAATGCACCCAAATGGGGATGAATGTGTGAATCTTAACTTATTTAATCTTATCTTAAACATAAGAAGAAGAAGTTGAGACTACACAAAAACATTCTTAAATGTGGTTTGAGTCAGTCATAAGCTATGACATATTCTTACATATAATGCAAAAAGAGCTTTTATCAAACTGAAGCTGGTACCAGAGACTCTAAGGCATTGATGCCTTTATAATAATTCAGTCTAAAGTTGATTTATAACCTTTTCTTACTTAAATGACTTAAATGAATGGTTAAATGACCTAGTAGCACTAGTCAGAAATGCAAAGCAAGTCAATATCAACATTTATGTCCCTGTTAAAAAGCTGCCAGCTATCCAGCAGCAGTCTATACTCTACTTATATAAAATCACGTGTTCCCTTAAAGTTCCCACAGAGTTTTGAACACTTTAAGGAAACATGTTGATGACGACATATTTTTTAAAAAAAAACAAGACGCAGGGCTTCAGTATATCTGGAAGCAAATGCCAGGTCATTTATTAACCGGCTGCTTTAACCCTACTTATCCTTACATTAAAAGAAATAAGGGCTTCAAATATGTTTGTCTGAATTAGCTCAGCAGAAATTAAATCAACAGCTACTGTAGCTATGTCGAGGAATAAAGTAGACAACAGTACACACAACTTAACTGGTGGAGGACGTCACCTACTACCTCAGCAAACAAACTCTGCGAGGAAATCCTTGAAAGGTCACAGAATTATTGACCAGCTTTCACTGAAAACTATTATATATTATTTATACACAGAGATTGATTTTTTTTTTTTTTTTTTGAGAGAGGAAACAATCGGAGTGTGAAATAACTTGGGTGGATAACTTCTACCCGTGAAAGGTGACCTCTGTGTGTATTTGTGTGTGTGTGTGTTTTCTAGCCCATGTAGAGAACGAGGAGCAGTACACTCAAGCCCTGGAGAAGTTTGGAGAGAACTGTGTGTACAGAGATGATCCTGATCTGGGTTCAGCTTTCCTCAAGTTCTCTGTCTTCACCAAGGAGCTCACTGCACTCTTCAAAAACCTGGTGAGTCTACACTACGCTACTGTTAATGGGTGTAGTTGTGTGTCGGCGGTAAAACTCTTCTGGGACAAAGTGAGAATTCCACCCTGTCCCTAATTGTCGCAATCCCCCTCGACTCTGTGTGTGTGTTCTCTAAGCTCCTCCTGGGTCTCGAAGCTCTCAGGAGGTAGCTCTAGTTTTCCACTGAGACGGCCAAAGAGCCACTGAAACACCAAATATCTGCTGGATCTAATCCAACCTCATCCCGCTCAGGTTTTGAATCCAGGCCAAAGCATTATTGGAAAAATATGACACCATCATGTGTGGTCCATGGCTGCGCCTGGACACTGTGTGGACTCACTGCCAGAGCAGGAGCTGGAGATTTTGTATTAGTGTTATCTCGACACCTTTTATTAACGAAATATGAGCTGGATGTGAAGATGTAATCTCTCAAAACCTTATCGGGCTTCCTGGATGAAGTGCAGCATTACGAAGCCAGGCCGGCCTCTTTCAAACAGAGGGGATAATTGTGTTATAGTGGATGGTTTTTTTATTTGTTTATTTAATTAATGTACTTAAAAATGGTGCTACATGTAAAAAAAAAAAACTTCTAGATTTAAGAGAGGCATGCAGAATGTATTTAGCTCTTTGTGTCAGTAAGATATATTTTCTTATATCCATAACTTTATATTGCTCATCCAGACACTCATTGCTCATGCCACCCTTTCTAGGTTTGACTCCTCTCGCACACACCCAAATGACACGCAAAACTGGAGAAGGATTATGTCTCAGTGTCGTCAGGTTTGTTTTAAATCCTCTGATGTAACCTTTAACTCTTATCTGTCTCTCTCCTCACCCTCCTCCAGTTCCAAAACATGAACAACATCATCACATTTCCTCTGGACAGCCTGCTGAAAGGAGACCTGAAGGGAGTCAAAGGGGTAAGACGGCAACGCGGCATGATCTCATGTTACTCTGCAACTGAACAGGAAGTGTAATACAAGTAGAACAGTGGGGTTTGGCTCTCTGCTGAATCATCTGTGAGCTGCAGCAAAGAAAATGTATGAATCTAAAACAGAAAAATCTCAACAATCAATACCTGAAGCAGGAGCATAATGTCTGCAACATCTCAACATGATGATGCGTGCTTATGGTTCAGTGCAGTGTAGTGTATGGGGAGGCAGTATTTCGGTAAGTAGGGGCGTAGGTCGGGAAACTGAGGGTGGCCGGTTCATGTTTACTGCTGACCAAAGTATGGACGTTGGTCTGGTTACTAGAGAGAGGTGCCAGTTTACTCCCAAAGTACTGCAGAGGTGTCCTTAAGCAAGGCACAGAACCCACAAATGCTCATGTTGTCCCCTGTGTGCAGCCCCCTCACTCTGAAATCTCTCCACTAATGCATAAGCATAAGGTCCTGTTTGTGCACGAGTCTATTTTGGGCCTATATGTGTGAGTATTAACATAGTGTAAATCAGAATTTCCCCTCAGGGATTAATAAAGTACATATAATTAAAAAAAAAATAGAAATAAAAACACAACAAGAAAAATGTCAGCATGAAGCCTTCAATGACTGATGACTTTGCAGGAAGCATTAGTGTCAACCACTGAATCCTCAATCATGAAGGATTCAGGATTTCAGGATCCAGAATCATGAATTGGTGTGTTGACCAAAACAATTTTGTGCTTCCCAAAGAATCAGAAAATACTGCAGTGGAATGCTATAGTTAAATGTTTAAAGCCCAAATGTTCTACTTTGATAGAGAAATTGTAAAACGTCAAAAGAAATAAAAAACTAAGACAATTGTGCACACATGGGCTTGTTGGTTGGTTTTAAAATGAGGTGTGAATGTTACATCTATTGAAATGATCCTGGTCAGAACTAAAGCTAATAGCATTGTATTTCTTTCTATATTCAGATAGTAAGATGAGCTTACAGAGGCAGGTTTTTGCAGTTTGCACACACCAATGTTACACACACGGGCATGAAACTCCTTATATAAATCAGCTTTACCTATTGTGCTGCCTCCTATAAAGCCAAACGATGGGAACACGCTCACAGTGTCACACACTGCTGATTCATAATGATTCAGCTTTGGTGGATTCTTGCTGCTCCCATAGATAGTCTGTTCAGGCCTTCCCTCTGTGCATGAGCAGATGTCTCTCCTCAGCAGAAAAAGTGGTTTTCCTAAAGTTGCTGACTCTCCCTAGTTGGCGATACCATTTAAATGGCAATTCTCCAGATATAGACTGTCTTTTGAGGGAAAGAAGTTAAAATGACATTTCGTAGCGATTCATGAAATGTCTAAAAGACATGAAGCTCAATCAAGGGGAAAGATGCTGCATCCACATTACACTGTTTGAGTTATTTTGCCATTAGATAATGCACTCATTGCCTAGCCAAAGAGGAGTTGGACATGTCTTTATATTTGCAATCTACTTGACACTACTCCTACAATATGACGCAAAGTGTTGAAAAAGGTATTCCATAGTCATTATCTGGGTATTTTCTGCTTTCATTTGACCCAACAATAGACACAGGAAACCAGAAGACCGAAAGATGATTTCACTAATGCAACTACCTCAGACTTGATCTGTGGCTTTGCAGCGCATGATGCCTAAAACATGCATGCAAACAGGGTGTCAAAAAAAATGGAACCTCTGATCAGAGAAATCCAACCAGACGTTAATGCACAATCATTTTCAATACTTACTTACAATACTTGATAAAGTCACATATCCATCTGCACTTAAAAAGTATTGAAGTTCAATAAACAGCCCCATCCTGTACACTAATGCATCCCATTAGTGAGTCTGCAGGCCGGTCATGTGCGTCCACCGAACAGACCAGACCCAGACACATACTCGTGAACAAGCCCTGCAGCTCTGTAATGAAATCAACTCTTGTTACTGTCCGCACAACTCTGTGACCTTTCAGTCTCCAGGCACATGATTGGCTGCGGGTTTCTACAGAGGTATGATGTGATTAAGGCGATTCCGTAATGAGGCTGGTTGCCATAGAAACACTGGTTGTTGGTGGTCCCTATGACCCCCAGCCCCCATGGCAGCAGACTCAACCCCTGACCTGACAATGACTGAAGTGTTTTCTATTCAGTCTCCGTCTCCTTTTCTCCCCCATGATTTCCTCTTTTTGTCTGTCTCTCTTAACTTTTATCTCTCCTTTTCTTTCTCTCCTCCCCCCTGTCTCCCTCAATCAACCCCCGTCCTCATTAGTCTGTCTTTTTCTGCCAGTCACATCTGTAATGCTTACCCACTTATTGCTCATTAGCGCTCCGATGATTCTCATTACCCCTACGACACGGGGCTAATGAGCTGTTGGATGTTTTATACCTCAGGACACACACGCACACGCACACACGCACACGCACGCACATTTAGACACTTGCTTTAGTGTCAGCACTGTTGAAAAGTCAGCGAGCCTCAGAACTTAAGCTTTAATAAAGAAAAGGGTGAAAGAAAGTAGGGCAGATGTCATCTAGAAATGTCTTTTTCCGCGGATGAACCTCTCTCTCGACCTGTTGCTCACCTCCTCACCCAGAGGCAGTCCCCCTCATCCCTCCCCCCCTTCATCATCATCATCCTCCTCCTCTGTCATTAACCTGCTTCTCCTCTCCCAGGGGAAGTACCTGTTAGTTAAGAAAAGGGGACAGAGGGGAAGAAGTCCAGACCTGCATTACAGGCTGCAGGGAGAGAAGAAAAGGGGAGTAAGATAACATAGTAGGTTGGATGTCAAAAAAAGAGGAAGAGAGGTTTTTTTTGTAGAGACCAGGGAAGTCTATGGACAATAGTTACACTCATCATTAATGGAAATTGTATGTTTCATGATCCAATATTAGAATACAGATTAGATCTATTAACATGATGTGTTTGTATATTTCTTTGTCAAATCAGTTTTCAGAGGACTACAATTTGAATACATTTCAAGTAGGGATGCACAATTACCCGCAACTTCCTTGTTACCACAAGCATCTGCAATAAACTCATAGCTGAAGTCTAAATTTATTGCAATGAATAAGAAAAATGTTTCATGTAAACAAGCAATGCTGTCTCACTCAGCATGTATACATATGACTAAATGGATGGAGGTATAATAATAATGCTTTCATACAATATTGATGCAGTCAAATGAAGCTCAAGCTAGCTATGAGTCACCATCGAATTCATTGATGTTAATTAAGTGGTGGATTTTTGGATTCATGAGGAACATGTTAGAAACACAGGTGTTATCTTTAAACTTATGTGCCCTTTAATTTAGTTTATTTGTCACACTTCATACTGTCATGGCAATACTGAACAATGTCATTGCACATTTTATTTCTTTCATGATGCAGGCTTCATATCAAGGGGATGTCACAAAGGATATACAGTCACTGAATTTAAAGTTGCCATCATACAACACAAGAATATTGCACTTAGAACTTTGACATTGCCCAAGTCTTTTATCCGCACTTAAATGTAACAAAAAAAAAACAAAAAAAACAAAATGCACACGTGTCTGCTGAGTAGTTAACATTAGCAAAATTGTACATGCATACAAAACGAAGACGTCTTTATTTTCTTAAAAGGCTGCAGCAGGTAGGCAGAGCAATGAGAGGGCATGCCTTAGTTTGGAAAATACTTTTTAGAGATAGTTAGGAAAGAAATTGCCAAGAACAAAGACCTTAAAAACATCACTCATTCTTTTCAATGCACGAACATTTAATATGAAATCCTGAAACGTTCCAATATTAGTGCAGCCGTGTTGCAGCTTTAATAGTCACCAGTCCTTCCATTTGGTATAACTTCTGGCTTAATGGCTTTCTGTCGGCTGTTTGAGCTTGTTAATATTCAGCCGGTGCTGTCTTTAGCAATGAGTGCATCGATGAACTCACCCCAAGGGAAGCAGCTGCTAATGGCTTATGGCTCTGTAATTACAGGGCTCCAACCTAGCAACCTGTCAATGCTGTTACTCAGCTAGAAAAACATTTTCCACTTCATGTATCTCAATAGACATTTCATCAAAGAGGGCGTTTGATAATTCATGTGTAAAAAGAAAGAAAAGATGATGATCATTTTAAGGCTGCCTTGAGTTCTTCCCTTGCTCATCTCTCTACTTCCTGTAGTTTAGCTGTGTGGGGCACTGAAGTGTTTTGGGAATTTTCAATCCAATTCTACTGAACTAGTCTTGACTCAGGATACAGCTAAGTCACTGCAGTACAAGCAAAAAAAAAAAAAAGTATGAGTTGGGGGTCCCTGGAGAACCCACTAGTGTTATTACTGAAGGTAAACACAGACACTCTCCACTCGGTGGAAAAAAGGAAAGTGCTGAGACAACAACTCTGTTCTGCTAACAGGCAACTTTCTGAGTGGACGCTGGGATGATGTCATGCCTGCAGCCGACCCTCTAGTCCTCTGCTTATCGACTGGTCTGTTTTTTTTAACCTACTGTGAGTCATATCGGCTCATCACTATTCAGCTACAGTGTCCGGACAGTCGCTGTAAAATCGGCAGTGTTTTTAGAAGTGCATAGTGAGCAGAGGGGTCTGTGATCCAGCTGCACCCGGTCTCTTTGTGATTCAGTGAGTTTTAACCACCCGAGCCACCTTCGCGTACGACTTAAATGATTCATTGATCATAAGTAAAGTAACTGGCAGACTCTTTATAAAACATCGTTTTCATTCTGAAATCAGGATTCACAATATCAGCCTGTAAATGACCACACATGATAGCTGACAAATTGGAATGCCTCATTATGTTGTGACCATACTTGTGTGGTTCAAAAATGTCTATGATTGGCTTTTTGATGACGAACCAGTTGGCAAAAATCATTAAATTGTGCAAACATATATATATATATATATATCCAAAATAATGTTGACCCTGTCAGTTTAAAAAAGTAAACATTTTTAGTCCAACTTCCTCGATCACCACAGCATTACAGCAAACTTGTGATTGGTTGGGCTGACAAGTTAATAACAAAAACGGAATGACCCTTTATCTAATCCGACACAGTGACATCCCGGGGGACTGCAGTATTGTGTGGTGAGAGCTCAGTGTAACAGGATGAATATTCTTATCTGTTTCAATTACATTTTCAACAGCCTTTAAACACTGCAAGCCCCTCCATTTCTCTGTATTGAATGGTGGCCTTAGCTTTTAAGCCAAATAAAAAAACAATTTGCATAACTAAATATGACCAGAGTTAAAGGGATACTTCACCCGTTGAAACATGAATCTGTATTGACATTGGGTCATATATGTAGTAGAAATGTGAAATACATTTTGAAGTTGGTGCCTTCTTGGCTGAGAAAAGGCAGAAAGTGTCTTTTTGGCTCATGTGGATGAAAGACACCGAATCCCAGAATGCACAGCACCACAGGCCACTCCCACTAAGGTCCTCTATTTCAGAATCAGAAATACTTTATTAATCCCAGAGGGAAATTTGATCGTTACAGTTTCTCCAAAATATACAGTATAGCAGTAGAAATATAGTAATAAAAACATTTACAGACATATTTACTTCAACACACGAGGTCATTTCCTCAACTGATTCAGAGATTTCTTCCAGAATTGATCTTGGAAATTCTTGGCAGAAAACAGACTCTATGTCTGTGTCCATAGGCAAATAGTGACACTACCAGTCCGCCCCAGCTCGAGCCGGCCCGGGCTCCTCGTCCTCACCGCTGCCGACAGGCAGGCCTTATGTCTGGGCTGCTGAGCTGGCAGCGGCCGGTGGCGGCCAGCAATATAGCCGCGAGACGGTTGCTGCCGACAGGCCGGTCGTGTGTCGCGGCGGCTGGCGGCCACAGCAGCCAAAACACAAGACCGGCCTGTCAGCAGCAGCCATCTCGCCGCTATATTTATATTTTTCGCCATTATCAGCTTTCTCCATAGAGCCTGTTAGCATAGCTTCCAAGCAATATGGCGGATGTTAAGTTTCGATTCTGGAAGTGAGTTCCCATCCACTGATCTGTGATTGGTCTGTAGCTTCAGTGGTCGAAAATATGAGGAACTAGCGTTGTAGTTTCACCCCGCTAACCGCAACAGCTTCCAATGACGCAAAAATCGTCATTGTGCGTCACTGGAAGCTCCTTTTTTAGACTTAAAAACACAAAATGAGGGCAGGATGCACGACCATTCAAAAATACTACCAGGTTTCTAATGATACAAAGCTTAATGCTTAATAGGTGAAGTATCCCTTTAAGTGAGATAATGTTGGATGCATCATTACTACAGATCCAAACTAAATTCTTCCTTCAGTCCTGACGGCCAGGTTGAAAATTCAATACAGCGTTGCGAAAAGGTGTGAGGAATGTGAAACAGGATGTGCTATTCCTGGACTTGTGTGGCTGCAGGTATTAGGTGCTTTTCAGTTTGAAAAGGAGGCCTTTTCAAGGTCATGACATTCCTCCTTCGTCCTTTGAATTCAGCCAAACGAGGAACCAGGGCGCAGAGAACTCGCAGCTCTCTCAGGGAGTATTTTGCCTCGTTCTTTGGCCTCTTCTGCCTGGCCTGTCCCTGCCCGGCGATGCCTGTCTGGTATTTTTAGCCATTGTTACCATTTTTCTCCTCTCTCTGGCTCTGACATTTCCTTCCTGCTCTTTTCTCCCTGGCTCTCTTTTGACCCAGAGTTTGTTTCCTTCTTTTGCGTTGGCTTTTTTCCCGCACAGGCTCTTTCTTGCACCCTGGTTTTCGGCTTCTTTTGTATTTTTATAGTCTTGTTTCCTCTTGTGGTTTCTGCCCTTGAGCTGGTCGACTGAGTGTCTGAGTGCTCTTGACTCAGCCCAGTGAACCAGACACAGTGATCCTGAGGGTTGACAGGTTGAGCTTGTCCCTCCCCTGCTGCTCAAGCGGAGGTCAATAGTGGGACTACTGTCCTCTCTGGAGCTTGAAAAAATGCGCTGAAGCCATAATCTGTCCATCCAGCTGGGCAGAGCTGAGCATGATTGGTTTTCAGTTTTATGGACATAAGTGGACAGCAACTTTGAGCGCTAATGTTTCTAAGGAGTTTGAGTTTTATCTGGCTGAAAACCTTGCTTCAAGATTCAACAGGTGCTTACTGATGTTTCTGGACTGAAATACAAAGGAACAATATGAGGGAAATGTGACGTGTTTTCCTTGATTTTCTTCTTGAATGTTGAAATAATTTTACCTGACATTCTGGCTCTGCTATCAGGCACAATTAGTTTTGTTGAATCCTATTTTGTTGGAATTAAATGGCTAATTGCGCCTACTAAAACCAGTCTCTGTTGGTTCTCATCACTGTTTAATCAACACGGCAGTGTTCGAGAATTTGTCTAATCAAGCACTTTACTCAAGCAGAAGTTGAAAGAAAACTAATGACAATGAGAAATCAAAGTTGTTTGTGGAAGAATTCTATTAGGAGTGCCAAGAACAATCACACAATCACAGTGCTTCTGTTTCCCCCGCAAAAAGACAAAACAGTAACCTAGCCCAGCTCCCTGCTGACACAGCTGAGGACTTTCAATGAATCACTCAATCTTTAGAGCCTATTCATAACAAATACTATCTCAAGACACTTTAAGAAATGAGCAAGTCTAGAGCTAACTCTGTTATATTATTTAAAAGATTTATTATAAGATATATTTAAGACTCAACATTTATACACCATGAGCACACAAAGTTAAAGACTTTATCTGCGTCTCTGAGGAAGATGATTTGTCTCACCAACTTAAAGTATGATGAAACGCACACCTGCAAGAATATATATGCGCACACACAAATGCAAATAAAAGAGATTTGTTCTTGAGAAATCTTCTTTTTTTTTTTTTTTTTTACACGTGGCATCTCTGTGATTAATGTTTTTTTCTTTATGAACTCCTGCATGCAGACTCAAGCGCCATTTTTCGTTCTCACTTTAAATATAGTATAATAGTTCCATCTGGGGATCTATGCAAATCTCATGAACTGTATAAAGTGTGCAGCCAGTTAGCTGAGCTTGGCACAGGGACTGAAACAAAAAGCCTGTACTAATGGTAGAAAGAAGCAATCAGTAACTCTGAAGCCTCTAACATCACCGGTCCAGCTCATACGATCTCATTAAACTACCAATTATAGTTATCAGCTATGAGCACCATCCAGGGTTTTTATTTATTTATTTTTTTACATATGAAACAAAGATAGTGTAACATGTTATTTGCATTCACTTTGGAATCTGCATTGTTTGCTTGTTGCATTTATAGAGAGAAGCTAGCTAATTCCAAAAGTTATGGTTAGCTGACTTTATCACAAGCAGCAGCCTCTGGGGTTGAAAAGGAAGCTAATGCGGAAATGCAAAAAACTGCAGTTCTTTTGAGTGTCCACTTCAGACCGGCTTCATAAGACAAAGAAACCACATTAGGGCCCATAATAAAACGCCCAGTTTTACAACAGAAATCAAAATATCCACAACCTGGTAAGTTCCAAAATATTGGTGAAAACTGTAGAGGCTGATTTTTACACACTAAGGCCAATAAATAAGTGTAATAAGGCATTATAAGGGGAAACAATAAATATATACTTTTGATAGTTCAGAGGCATATGAGGACTCATGGTACGTGTCTTTTCAAAGTTCAAACAAAAACTTTTCTACTGTTAACGTTAATATTATCTTCTTTGTTTTGTTTTCACAGGATCTGAAAAAGCCTTTTGACAAAGCCTGGAAGGACTATGAAACAAAAGTGTAAGAAATATTATTTGTATTCTAAACAACTGTTATTTATTGTTCATAAATAGAACAAGATTATAGTATAAAAGTATGTTGGTGATTAGTTTATAGTTCTTAAAACCTTGTGACATCACAGTCTTCATTAGTTTTGATGCATTAGATTAGCAGGTCAAATCACACTGAATTTTGGGGATTTAAAGCGGTGTATGTGTTTCAATTTATATGTTAAAATGAAGTGTGCACTTTGTGTCTCGACTAACCGCTCTCCCCCTCTAACCTCCACCTGTGATTTCCTGTCAACACATCTTCGATAATTTGAATAAGCACAGCTCATCTCACCTCCACCCTGACACATTGTGACTGTGCATGCAAAGAACGCACACCTTTTCACATCACTTTCATGTATTTTTCAAGCTGCAAAGGACATTCTTTACTGAAAGGGTAAAACTTCTCCTCTCCAAACCATTTCGATCTGACAGTTTGGACTTTGTATTTACATAAAGAGTTCAGCCGGATGCTATGCTACGTCTTCCGATCGTCCAAACTTCTTTTTTTTAATGATTGACTCTATTGATGTGCAAACAAGAGACCATCAATAGAGGTCTGTTTTCTGCCTGATTGGAAAACCACCCAAACACACCAACATGTATTGCTCTCCTCTGGTCGTCTCTGGTCTCTCTGCTGTCAATAAGTAATAAGCTTGTTTTCATATTTACAGACGCAGAAAGACAACTTGAATCTTTTCAATGCTGATTTCTGATTTTCTAATTGTGTTTGCAAGCTCTTTGCATCCGAAACCTGAATTTGACCCATGTTTTCAGTCTCTAGGCTTCACTTTCAAACCTGTTAATTCAGGAAGTGTATAATCTTACATGTAATTAAATCAGACAGATACATTTGGCTGCTAAAACAATCCACTAAAACTTAGTTTCCTTGTGTTAATGTGCAGATCGGTGAATCACTTTTTGAACTGACAGGGTTGAAAGTGAATGAATTCACCGCTCGGTCATCAGTGGAACAGCTTTTAGTTTGTCTGGCTGCTGAACTGCCTGGTTTAAAGATGTCAGCTCTGATGATGCTGTAATGCTGTCAGGGCTGATGATTCATGTGCTGACAAAGGCCAACAGTGAACTCTGCATGACATCAAATCTGGTTTATTCAGGTTTACAACCAAAACAAAAAGCCGTAACCTTTACAGTGAAAGAAACAGCAGAGCAAATAGATCACACAAACAAAAAAAATCAACTCAAACGTAGCATTATTTGTAACATAAATATGTTAATGACTACTATTTATTGTGGAACAACACTTCAAATACAAACTTTTGTTGCTTTCTTTTAAAAGTTGAGCATCACCCTGCGTCATTATATAAACAGAACAACATACAGTAGTTCTTTAGAGGGCTTTTAAAAGGAATGATGTGGAATACATGTTTCTCTTTCTGAAAGTTAGACAAGGTTATTGACACCACACTTTTAAGGCTTATTGTGAGAATTCAATGACTAGCTTAGAGTCGTCTTATGGAGTATGATGTTTTTTTCATCCAAATAACATCAAATTCAGAGAAAAATGCATTTAAAAAAAGGGTAATCCTATGTTTTGACCACCTTGTTATTGACAAAGGCACAACTATGGTGATCTTACAATAAGGATAGAGGCATAATACTGTTGTCCAACATGGCGACTGCTGAAACGCTACACTTAAGGCCTCAAAAAAGTACTCCAACAACCCATGGTAAAAAGTCACAGTGCTCACATTCAGTAGTGTCTGCTACCGTAAATTCCCTACCAGCATTACTGAAGATTCACATGCTATAACTCGTGTATTCCTCAAGTACTATTTGTTTTTCAAATCAAGATTTAGATTTAATCTAACACTGAAAGTTTGCATATTTCCCACAATATCAAACTATTCCTCTGAGAATGGTTTTCATGTTCACAACACTTTGATGTTGATTCTCTAATCTAGAGATTTGGAAAAGCTTTTGGGCATTTCTTGTCATAGGTTGAACCTAGCCTCTCTGCAGGTAAGACAGATCTCATAGTGGAACATGAGGGAGTAAAATCTGTCTTTATGCACATGAAGAAAGTGCTCACAGCTAGAGAGAGTAGAAATATCTAAGAGACAACATAGTGCTGCATCCTTTTTGTTTGGAAATATGCTGTTAGAAACCAAAAAAACAGCATATGGAAAAGAATGCCCTGTTGCATGGTTTGGTGCCTCCTCCTCCCCTGTGTGTTTGTGTGTTGGGTGTGTTTTGCTGATTGCCTGAGTGAGATACTGTATGCAGAGATGTGGTATTAGTGTAAAATCAGCCCTGAGTACTGACTGTCAGGCAGAGTGTCTCCATTACTAGTCATCAAAACCTTTTACTACTTAACCCATTTTGTCACAACGCCCCCCCAGGTCCATTATCCCTGACCCCACAAAACCCTACACCCATACCTAACCTAAAACCTCTACATAATGTATTCACATAACAATTACCTAATGTGCATCAGTTAGAAATCTAATAAACAGAAACTGTCATAGTAACTCTGCTGTCTGATTTCTTCTGATATTCACTTGCTATCATGAGTGACAACAACACGTTTTTGATTTTGCTAACAAGCTTTATGCTAATGACATAATCCTCCCAAATCACAGATTTGTTTGGTGCATTTGAACCTCTGTTGGAAATTCAAATTCAGGAAATTCGAGCAACACTGACTATTTTTTTAACTACTTCAGTGTAATGAAAAAAAAATCAGTGCAGTGCAATTAGCCAGATGTTTCTCCTTCATAAATGTCGTGTTCATAGTACATCTGTAAATCCAGTATTATAAAATAGGCAAATACAGTTTGAATGGCTTCTTTAGTTATTGTGTGGAGAAACCAGAGATGTAAGGACACCTTTTATAAACATCATTCCTATAATGGGGATGGTTTGCTGGTGATAAAGAGGTTGCTATGACTGTGTTATAAGTGGAAGAAAAGTCATGAATGATGCTTGTCATCCATCATAAGGAAATGAAGTAATCCTGCAGGGTTATTTGCAATAATTGACTGATGGAAAACAGAACTTATTTTAAGTTTTGAAGACTTTTTACTACCTGGATGACCTAGACGAAATATCACAGAAACACTAACAATACATCAACACCATCAACCCCCTAAATCCCCAATCACAAACTAGTCTGCAGGTTAGCATAAGGGCTGATTTTACACTGAGCTGCACTTTAGTTGAGCATTAATGCTGCTGTTATAATAGTGCTGTCGGCTGTTTGACCCTTGTGATGTCATTTCCTGGCAGCACAAAGATAGAGAAGGAGAAGAAGGAGCATGCAAGGCAGCATGGGATGATCAGGACCGAAATCAGCGGGGCTGAAATCGCTGAAGAGATGGAGAAGGAGAGGAGATTCTTCCAGCTGCAGATGTGTGAGGTGAGACGGCCCTAAGAGTGGGAGTAAAAGACAATTTACTCTAAATTGTTTACTGAAGGAGTGATTTCAAACTGAAGTAAATATGATTTGGAAAAAAATTAACAGCTGTTTTAACTATTATTTCAAAAGATAAAGGAGGTTTGGAATTTTTTTTTTGTTTTTTTCAAGGTGTGTACCCCTTTGAGGTTTACTGTAATAGAAGAGGTCAGGTTTTTGATATGAGAGGGTCGTTATGTATGAGATGGATCTCAGGTTGCCTGTCTCTGGGACTGAACCCAGCCTCACTGTGTCTGACTGAATCTTTTATTCAATATGTTCCCAGTATCTCCTCAAGGTCAACGAGATCAAAATCAAGAAGGGGGTCGATCTGCTGCAGAACCTCATCAAATACTTCCACGCACAGTGCAAGTAAGACTCACTAAACCCTGTACACATTTAAACTGCTGTGTGTCTTTTAGAAAGGGTAACAAGTCAATCAATGTCAACAAAGACTCTTTACATAGCTAAAGTATGTTGTGGCTCAGTTTTGTTGCTTTTGACTTATTTTTCTTCCTGTTCAGTTTCTTTCAGGACGGTCTGAAAGCTGTTGATAACCTGAAACCTTCCATAGAGAAACTGGCCACAGATCTGCACACAGTGAGAAATCCCACTGCTCTGATATCTTCTTTCCTCTGTTTAAACCAAACATTTCTATTAAACATGCATTATGTTGCCTTTTTTCTCGCCTTCTCTTTCTCTTCTGTTTTCTTGGATGTTTTCTTTCCCACAGATAAAGCAGGTGCAGGACGAGGAGAGGAAACAGCTGACGCAGTTAAGAGACGTCCTCAAGACGTCGCTGCAGGTGGAGCAGAAGGAGGTAACACAAAATAAAATAAAAAATTCCCACCGGTACGAGTGGCTGTCATATCTAAGTGAAATAAAAGACATGTTGCTCCCGGTATCACCTGAAGATTGTCTTCTCTTTCCTTCACTGCCTCCGTCTTTTGTGAAACAAGTCTAGGAGAGTAAGTGGCCATCTTGATTAAAAACGTTCCGTTGTTTTTGCATTTAGTTTTTTACTGTGGTGTTGTTTCAGTTGTAGTTATGGATAAATAGTTTATTTTCTGTGCTTTCATGTCAGACGATAGTGTATGTTTTGCCATTTTCCACAGCTTTGGTGAATTTTAGTTGTAAATTCTTGTTTTAATCAGCTGCAGATGGAGCTTCAGTCCAGCTCCTGATAGATTATCCTGTGTGCTGCATGTGTCTGCTGATAACAGCACACACCTATACTACTATTAAAGGCCTTCCCATGCCTTCAGAAGTCTTTCTCCCACTTTCATGTTTTGTTTCAATAAAAGAAGTGACATTATTTCTACAAATATCCACTTTTTCATTGTTTTCAGGGAATAATAATTTACAATCAAACCTGAATATACAAAATATATATTGTTAAAACTGCATTCATGCTTGAATTTGCAGTGTCAATTGTGTTTTAAACCTTTCAGAATTTCTAAGGAAACAAAACATTTCTCCCCCTCGTGTTTCACAAGAGGTGTAAAGCTCTCAATCCCTTATCCCCACGTGTGCAAAATCATTCAGCCTCACAGCAGCAGTCTTCCCATCATTGTCTCTACATGCCTTTAAATTCTCAGCAGTGAGAGAGACCACAAAGTAGAGCGTAATGGGATCATCAAATTCATTTGTGTAAATGTGCTGATTTGTCATATCTTTCTGTTTGTGTGTATTTTTTCTTAGGAATCACAGGTGCGGCAGAGCACCACCTATAGCCTGCACCAACCACAGGGTAACAAGGAGCACGGCACAGAGCGCAGCGGCTACCTGTACAAGAAGAGTGACGGGTGAGCTTTCGAGAACGACTTTAAAGGGATAGTTTGGATTCTTGATGTGGGGTTGTATGAGGTACATGTCAATAGTACGTGTATAAGCCACAAGAGATGCCGGACAGCTTGGATACTTCAGTGAGAAACTGGAGGCTAGGCTATACGGCTATGCAGACGGTGTCATTTCAGTCTAATTTAGCTAATCATGAAACAAACTTATCAACCTATCAAAAAACCAATAAGGATGTAAGTGTGCTATATTTAGAAATCTTTCAGTGCACTACTTTGCAGTTGTTTTTTTAATCTAGCATGATGTAACATGAGAAAAAGAATGAATATGAAGAAATTATAACTGGTGTTTTTAATGAAGAAATACTTAATTCATTCAGTTTAACTTGTTTCAAACTAAATACTTTTTTGACAACTTGTCGATCAATTCAGCTCTTTTATAAAATATTCATGTTTTTAAGGATGTATATGCACGTACATTTCTCAGCCTGTCATTAGTAATGCATGTGTTCTTTATTATAACATGTGATCATATTCATATTTTATCAGCAGTGTGTGTTTCTGCTGTGTATGTGACATAGTAACACTGTCTTCTGTCTGCTCAGGTTGAGGAAAGTCTGGCAGAAGAGAAAATGCACAGCGAAGAACGGATACCTCACCATCTCACACGGCACAGTCAGTTACCAGCCATGCTTTTTCTTTTTCTTTTTATTTATTTTTTAGCTCTGAGCTCTGTGAAAACTGAAAGACACACAAATTAAAACACACGTAGACCTAATTTAATAATGAATGAATACTTGATGCACACAGTATATGAACAGTGTCCTGACTGTCTAATAACCATAAATATGAAGAAACGGCAGAGTTCACATGTGGACATATCCCTCACATAATAGATTTTAAACTTGAATTGTGTCATTCCCATATAAAGATTAAACTCCTCTCACTAACACAGCTCATCTCACACGTAGCAGCTTATCAGAAGTTTGATTTGGCTCCAGCAGCAGCAGTCAGATACAGTTAAACACAACACTCCCCCTCGTTTCTGTTTTTATTATTCCCCTCACTCTCTCTCTCTCTCTCTCTGTTATTCATCTCTCTCTCTCTCTCTCTCTCTGTTCTTCATCTCTCTCTCTCTCTCTGTTCTTCATCTCTCTCTCTCTCTCTCTGTTCTTCATCTCTCTCTCTCTCTCTCTCTGTTCATCTCTCTCTCTCTATCTCTGTTCTTCATCTCTCTCTCTCTCTCTCTCTGTTCTTCATCTCTCTCTCTCTCTCTCTCTCTCTCTCTCTCTCTCTCTCTCTCTCTCTCTCTCTCTCTCTTGCAGGCTAACCGACCTCCAGCTAAACTCAACCTGCTCACCTGCCAGGTGAAACACAACCCCGAGGAGAAGAGAAGCTTTGACCTCATATCCCGTAAGTTAAACCCTCTCTCTTTGTCTTCCACTAAACTCCTCTATTATTCAATGTACTCCATTGCTTTCCTTTTCGTTGTTACTCCCTTCTAGCCAACTTCTTCTGAAACCTTTTTATGTCACCAATCTGCATATGTTGCACTCGAATGCATCATTTTAATTATCTCCAGTCATCCACCACGCAGCAGGACGAGATTTATTCATCAGCAAAGTGGATTTCAAATGACTTTCTCTTCTCTTTAATGATTTGAAGAATACATCAACACATAAAGCATACCTCAATCTAGCTTTTAGTCTCGATCCTAAGAAAGTCATTCACAATGAAAAAAGACATGATGGATTGATTGACATAATATGTGTGTCATTGCCTTTTCAGTCCAAGAAATTAGGTGCCAGCACTTCTAAAGAATCTATCAATAAATTATACTTTAGCCTTTTTGGGTTTTCTTGCTCGACTGTAAGACGAAGCTAAAAACATGTGTTTGGAGTATTTTGTGAGAGGCAGTTGAGCCTTTTTATTAACAACTTGACCCTTTGAGATCTGGGCCTTTTCTTCTGGAGTGCTGGAGCTTCTGCCACTGGAAAAACAGCACCGTTTAAATTGCTTTGTATAGAGTGAGTTAAAATAGTCTTCAGTCTTTCTGGTTTGAAGTGAGTGAGTCACATCTACAGACAAGAATAAGAGCTTTTTGTTGTTGATGTTTTTTTTTGCAGGGGTGCAGCCTCAGACTAATGCGTAGACTACTTTAATGTCTTCCCTCTTCTCTGTTGTGTCATTCATTCATTTTTTTGTTTCAGACGACAGAACGTATCACTTTCAGGCCGAGGACGACCAGGACTGTCAGATGTAAGTTCCCGTTCCTTTCCTTTCCATGTGTGAGTGTCCAGTCTCATGCAGGAACACTTCCTGTTCACTACTTTCTACACACTTCCTGCCTCACACCCTGTCTTTACCCCCCTCTGTCATTATATTTCATTTTCATCCCTTGTGCTCTGCTCCAGCTGGATCTCTGTGCTGCAGAACAGTAAAGAAGAGGCGTTGAATCAGGCGTTTAAAGGGGACCATCATGTCGGCGAGAATAACATCGTGCAGGAGCTGACCAAGGCGATCCTGGGAGAAGTGAAGAGAATGACAGGAAACGACGTGTGCTGCGACTGCGGAGCGTCCAGTGAGTGGCAAAGATGGACGCCTCACATATTATTCCCCGCGCAGAATGAGATCACATGTCGGGATCTTTACTTTAATGTGGCAGCTTCGCTAACTGTATCACTGGTGGTGATGTTTTCTAAGTTGATGACCTTTTCACACAAAAGAAATCCCTCACTTCTTGATGTAGTTTCTAATTTGCCATTTCATGATGGTTTATATTGTATGGTCAGCTTCAATTAAGATGATTATAACCATTACTAGAGGACTGTAGAGAAAAGGAAAAGAGCCCTATTTATCACACATTTCACAGTTTCTGACAAGTACGTTTTTAACGAAAATAAATAACCATATCCACATTGTTTTCTCATAACAACTATGTTTACTTTTAGATTTTTAGTACAGACCGAATGTTTTTTTTTTCAGAAGTAAGTAAAAATGTTCTTCAAAAATAGAACACAAAATGATGTTATGTTTACATCATGCATACCATGTTAAGAATAGAGATCCCTGGATTTCCTAGACTTCTTGTATTTATTTGTTCTGCATTACTCTGTGATTCCGTGCGTGTATGAACAGTGTGTCCTTTCAGAGTTTTTCCACCGTCACTGTATGTTATGTCAGGTTTTTCAGAAATGTAAGTGCAGGTTCTCTTTGTAAAATAATCTGTCCTTTTTTAAAGATACTTTAGCGCCTTTTTGCCTTTTATTGAATAGGACAGTTGAAGAGAGAGAGGAATTGTTGGGAGGAGAGAGTGGAGGGGGATGACATGCAGCAAAGTGCAGAGGTTAGATTCAAACCCACTGCCTCCACGCATGGGGCACGCGACATAACCACTAGGCTACCTGCGTCCAGAATCTGTCCTTTGAGTTAATCAAACACTTGTATCCATCACACAGCATCGGCTACAATATGTGCATTACCAAAATTAAAGAAGGTGCTGTGCCCATTTAATACAAATTAAAATCTCCAAACACAAGATCGAGACCAGTCAAAATCTAACCCCGATTACGCACCTCTTTGACGTTGAAGTCATATATAATTTATTATGACAACTCCCAGGAATTCCAGAGGAAAAAAGTGTGATAGCTTCCTCGGAAGTATTGACTTTGAAGTTGCGGGGAAATCCATTAACCCACATCTGTGCCTCCTGACTGTGTCAAAAGAGAATCCCTACAACATGTACGCTACAATTAGAAGCGTGTTTCAGGATTTCTGGAGTAAATTAACTGAATTTATTTTCTGCCTCGAGGTATGAAATCAGTCTAAAAATGTGTGGAATGCTTTTGAAGAATGTTGGCAGTGATGTCAATGAATACTTATGAGCTGAAGCATGCAGAACCACTGGTATGGTCTTCGTATGTTCTCATCTCAGAATATAGAAGAAAAAAAAAGTATCTGTATCTAAAAGTTCTGACAAGACTCTCAAATCCTTTTTTCCCCCCCTACGTGCAATTTTTACTTCAATCCCATGAGTTCTACCCTGCAGACATGTGGATAATCTGTCATACTGTACATAACATACACTTACAGTATGTACACTGAGTATCTAGGTCAGACTTGGTTACAGTTCAGCTCTGTCACTTTCCTCTGATACTGCATGTAAGTGGATAGTAGAAAGTCCTCCAGGCTTCTATTAAATTTCCACAGACCACACATACAAGAACACCTCAAAGTTAGCAGAATTGACTTTTGCCTTAGTGCTTTTTGCCCGCAGATAGCATGTCACCAGTATGCATTATTCCCCATTTTCCTCCTCATCTTTTCCCTCCTGTTCTATGCAGCCTCTTGACTTTCCCTTTTTCTATTTGTCAGACCCAACATGGCTGTCGACCAACCTCGGCATCCTCACCTGTATCGAATGTTCAGGGATCCACAGGGAGCTGGGAGTCCACTACTCCAGGATCCAGTCCCTCACGCTTGACGTACTCAGCACCTCAGAGCTCTTGGTAAACCACCTTCGTCTTGTTGCTTGAAAACCTCCCATTGTATTGATTTCCAACACAACATCAGACAGGATAGATTTAAGGCAGGATAACCTTTGAGTAGAGGAGGGGTAGGAGGTGATAGAGCAAGTAGGATTGCAAATCAAGTGTAGCATCATCCAAGGCCTCGCTCTCCTGTTCATCCAAGGCCTCTGAATAGCCTAGATTATTTTGGCTTTTCTAATCACTGTTTGGTGTAGAGATTTACTGCCTGTGGGTCGATCGCGATAAAATGCATCCAATCTCTGTGTTGAGACGCCACTTGTGTTGGCCACAGTCAGACAGGCCTTGAGCAGTTTATAAAGCTTCACATACATACACACACACACACACACACACACACACACACAGTTTAGGGTCTGTGCCGCATCCTAGGTGACGAGGTGTCAATGACTCTTAAATTTATGCATGTGGTTCAGCAAATGGTTCTTACCAGTTTTAATTTAAAAGTGTGCTCTTCATGTGTTGATGTGTGTGTGCTTCACAGCTGGCCAAGAATGTGGGGAATGCAGGCTTTAATGAAATCATGGAGGCTTGTTTAAACGCTGAAAACGTGGTGAAACCCAACCCAGCCAGTGACATGTAAGTCAGCCCTTCAACTTATCTATCCTATTTCCTTAGACACACTCTCTCTCTCTCTCTTCTCATTGTAACATTAGCAAATCCTTACTCGGATCAACTTATCAGGAATGATATAATTATCATGAATTGATAATGTTTTTTTTTAAAAATGCCACGTGATCCAAGTAGAAAAGGCATTTCAATGTGTGTTCAGAGTTCAATCAGAAAATCTGTGACGATATTTTCACATATTTATTTCATATATGATGCCTAATATTTACGTCTGATATTTTACAAATGAACAGATTGATCACTGATATTTTTTGCAAGGATGTTCAGATTTGTTTCAGAGCTCCAGCAAAACGTTCACTGTCTTCAGACACAGAATTGTCATAACATCTTCAAAATGCGAAGAGAATAGAAAATACAAACGAGCTCAAATTCATCCGATAGGCTCAGGATTTACATACTATATCATTTTTTTTAATCAAACAAGTATAGAATAATAAAGAGCTTTAAAGGGTATCAAAGTTTTGTTTAGTTTTTGTTTCCTGCAGAAGTTTCTATTTGCCTGTTCTTCTTTGTGCTGCAGAGTTTTACTCTCAAACAACAGATTGCATGTACAGGCGGAGATTCTTAACACTAAGTGGCAGCATATATAAAGCTGAACATGTTATTTTCAAAAAAGACTATCCAGCAACGACTGAGCATCTTCCTCTTCACATCTTCCACCAGGCAGGCAAGGAAAGACTTCATCACGGCCAAATACACCGAGAAACGATTCGCCAGGAAGAAGTGTCCTGACGCGACGTCGCGGCTACACACGTTGTGCGATGCTGTAAAAGCCCGAGACATCTTCTCGCTCGTCCAGGTCTACGCTGAGGGAGTCGACCTCATGGAGCCCATACCTCTGGCTAACGGGCATGTCAGTACACAAACTTTGAAACTTTCTACCAATTACTATTCCTCCTCTGTTTCATCCTTCGTCTTCTATTATTCTAGAAAAACTCCCTCTGATGTAACGCAAATGATTCCTGATTTTCTCACAGGAACAAGGAGAGACGGCTCTTCATCTCGCTGTCAGACTGGTGGATCGAACGTCTCTTCACATCGTCGACTTCCTCACTCAGAACAGGTAAAAAGAAACACGGAGGAGCACAAAGGATTTATCCTTTAAGTTATTCATCTCTTACCCAATGCAATATGACGCAGCAGCAAATATTCAATTTCCACCCATAAAACACATCACTTGTTAGATCATACAGCACCAAGACTACAGATCATGTCTCCTGAACTGTTATATTGACCAGACCAAATTCAAGATATTTTACAACACCATCTTGATTGTTTACACGGATCACGTACTTCTCCTTCCTACTTTTAATTGTATATTTATCTCCTTTAGTTTTCAAATGCTTAATAAAACTAGTGCTTGAATATCAATACTGTAGATAGAATCTCTTTTTGTCTTTGGTTGGGAGATCTTCAGAGGGGAGTTGGTGAGAGACAGGAGAAACAAATGCTTAATTTTTCTCCTCCAGTGTTGGGATTAAAAGTTAACTCCCTCTGTGTTTCCTGGCAGCTTGAATCTGGATAAGCAGACGGTCAAAGGCAGCACAGCACTGCACTACTGCTGCCTGACAGACAACAGTGAGTGTCTGAAACTGCTGCTGAGGGGGAAGGCCTCCATAGAGATCGGTAAGAAAATGAAGTAGCTGCAAGAATGGTGCATTCAGTGTCCATCTCCTTTCTTTTTTTCTCTTTATTCTCATTCCAGAGTCTAATCACATTATATCTTCAGAAATACAAAAATAAATCTCAAATCAAGCCTCTTATCAAATCATTTAAATCAGGGATTAGTAAGTAAGTATTTTTTAAGCGTTAGTTATATTTTTCTTACTAAGAGTGAACAGGTTCTTGTGCAACCAGTTTTAATCATAGACTGTAAATATTAATGAATGAAGCCTGAGTGATGTCAGTCATCTGTTACAGCAGGCTAGAGGGCTCTGGAGGCAGCAGCCGCCATGCTGGAAATCCTCTCTCACCTTAACTTTCAGTCAACCTAACAACAGGCTAGAGGGCTCTGGAGGCAGCAGCCGCCATGCTGGAAATCCTCTCTCACCTTAACTTTCAGTCAACCTAACAACAGGCTGAGAGCTGGAGCTGAGGCCGGTTTTAAGCCTCTTGACAAACCGTTAAATCGCGTCCACCTGTCAGATACGTGCCTAACTATGAATAACACATATTGTTCATAAAATCAAATCAGAAAAAAATGTATCAGTGATGACAAATATTTTTATTAGGTTTGTGGATTTGCAGATTAAAAACTTCAAAAGGCAATACAAAACACACTTTTCAAAGCTTCATCGACAACTTTTATGAGACTGCTTTAATGTTCCTGCATCATTGATAATAATCGATAATAAAACACTGTGGTTTGGGCCACTCTATATACTAAGAACTCACATCTTCATACTGTTTGGGTATCAGTAATCTAGTATCTTTACTAATGTAAGAGGTTTGTTGTAGTTTCGATTACACTGTGTAAATGCTCTGCATACCTCTTCCACCATCTCCCACAAAAAAAAAAAATGTCTGGCTCATCCTCTCTCTCACACACACGCACGCACGCACACACGCACACGCACACGCACACGCACACACACACACACACACACACACACGCACACTCTTTGGATCAAGCCTTTCAGATTTGGTTCCCAGAGGTGGATGCTGTGCCAGCAGACCATGGCAACTCTCTCTCACAACACAAATCTTTCCGCTCCGCTCTGACAACACAACAGGCAGATAATAGATCCAGTTAGGAGGAGGACAGAGGGAAACTAGAGAGTTGTTCACTGTGGGAAATGCTCTAATTACACATTTCTCATGTCACACTGGAGTGGGAGGAAAGAAAATGGGCTGTGTGTTTGTACTCATGTGGATCCAACGGTGATTATATGTTTGTGTTGTCTTCTCCTCCAGCTAATGAGGCCGGGGAGACACCGCTGGATATCGCTCGGAGGCTTAAACACCTGCAGTGTGAGGAGCTGGTGAGGACACTGTGTTTAGTCTTTTTGCCTTCTGCCTCTAAACGTATACCGTCCTGATTGTATTGTTGATGGCCGTCAGTCGTTTATGTTTGTTTTGAGTATTTGTATTTGTTTGTGTCTGCAGTTGAACCAAGCACTGGCAGGGAAATTCAACGCTCACGTCCACGTTGAATATGAGTGGTGCCTGCAGCACGAAGACTTGGATGAAAGTGATGAAGATCTGGATGAGAAGGTGAAAGAGGCTTCTGTCTGCACACGTTCAGTTTTAATAGAACCAATACAGCTCGGCAAAAAAGGAATAATTAAACAAACAACAAGGAAACATTTTAAAGAAGCGGGAAAAAAAATCAGAGTCTCTTAGAGGATGATGAAACCAATTGAAGCAAGCTTTGTTTTGGTTCTAATAGAGAGAAATGTTTCCTCCTTTAACAAAATCTGAATGTGTTATTCCTTTAGAACTGTTAAATCCGTCTGCTTGGCATTGAAACTAGTCCTGCTGCTTCATTTGATTTCTCAAATGATGAGATGATGGGATGATTTCTCTCTGAAATGACTGAACGTGTGTAAAAAAAAAATACATTTCTTTAGGCAGTATCTACATTTAGATGACAGATGACATCTAGACAAATCTGCTTTGGACTTTTATTTATAAAAAGTTTGGTGTCTCTTGGGGATTGCAAAATATTTATATATGTCCCTTTTAAACAAGCAAAGACAGAGTGTTTATGTCTTTCTTCTACAGACAATGTATCTCTAGATTCAAAATAATAAAAAAAAAAGATGTGAAATAAAGTTACGTACTAAACATACAGTGAAGAGATGAAATCTAGTAAACCGTCTGAACAGTTAATTTGACATGAAGTTTACTTACAAACACACTGTACCCTATCATTGTCCCCCCCTGACCTGCAGCCCAGCCCTCACCGCAGAGATGAGCGTCCTGTCAGCTGCTACACTCCAAGCACCAACTCCCACCTCCAGGCCGGTCTGAGCTCTGCAGGCCGGGACTCTGTCGGACTCACCAAGGACAAGCAGCGCACATATATACCTAACCTGGTCAACAACGAGACCTACGGCACCATCCTCAACTCCACCTCGCCTCAGCCCGCCACTACCTCTGCTCCACCCCTGCCCCCAAGGAACCTGGGTAAACACTTGAATTTGAAAATGGAGACAAAAGTGGATAGTTGCATTTATAGAAGAAAATGGAGTAAATCTAAAAGCTTATTCTTCTAAAATAGTAAAGCTTCTTTGGATGAAAAGATGAGAAACATGTTCATCATAATCCTGCTTAACCTGATAACCTCTCTAAACGTCTCTGACCTCTCTAAGTACCACTGGGAAGTGATATTTATAAGATATGCCTGAGGATTTAGCCCTGTTCCAGTGGTTTCCGAGGGCTTTGTGTTAATTACTACAGGTCTTTGTGACCTCTTGACCTGTTTCAACATCCAATGTCTCTGAGTACCAGAGCAGAGAAGTCACATTGAAGACAGCTGGAAGAGCAGCTTTTCGACAAAGTTGTTTGATCTCATTACTATGTCATTGCAATTTGATCTGATTGTTTTAAATGCTGGAAATATTTTAGATACTATCAAGCAAAAATAGCTTAATATAACTTAATCTATTGTATAAGCTCCACTGGTGAATCTCTGTTTATGTGCTGCTAAGATTCTTCATCAGGCCCGCTGACACGTGACATGTCTCCAACAGTCGCTGTTCAATAACTTAAGTGTTTGTCTGGAGTGCTGCCAGCAGGTGGGGGGTGGGGGGTGGGGCGACCAGCTGTGTCGTCCACTTTGTCTCACCGCAGCCCCCAACCCTGACATGCTACAAATTCCTACATTCTCCCAATTAACTGTCACTTTCAGTAACCCTCGACAGAAAACATCTCTAATTTAAAGTGCAGCTCACTTCTGCCGTCTTTCATCGTTCTTCTCACAACCTGTCTCTCTTTCTCCTTCCTCTTCCTCAGCCCAGTTATCCGGTCTGGGTGGGATCATTCAGTCGTCAGCACCCAGCAGCTGGAAGCCCGGTACTTTAGACCTGGGCGGCCGACAGAGATCGTCCTCAGACCCCCCCAACATGCACCCTCCTGTCCCCCCCCTGAGACTCACTTCAACAGGAGGTATGGACCCTAATAGACCCGTTCCTTTGTCTTGAGCTTGACAACAGCTACAGTGACAGCATAACAGAACAATATTGAGCTTTACATATAAAACTGTTAATGTCCTTGAAGATTAGTTCTTTTATATTTGATTGTATTTGTTCATAATTTTTTAATTGAATTAGATGTGAATGTTTTCACATAGTTTGGTAAACATTAAATCCAGTGGAGTTTCTTTTTGGGTACAATCCAAATCTGAAAATCGATTGACGATATTCTTTTTCAAAATTACATGTATTTGTTTAAGATATTTATCTGCCTATTTCTAATCTCTGCCAATCTGTTGTGAAAGCTGCAGTACGTATACACATTCTAATATCTTGGCAGTATGCTTTCACCATGTGTACAATCACCATTGGCACTCAAACGAAGTCAAAGGAACTCCACATCAGGCCGTGTGGTACTGAACCAAATGCACTTACTAAATCTAAAGAGAGCAAGTTTTCATTGCCGTCTGAATCTGGGACCATATCATACTAGAGTGTTCTATGCACACTCCAAAACCAGGGATTCCTGCTTTCTGCATTGTGGTATCTACTAAATTATTACTTTCTAATAGTTCACTAGCTCAGTAAATGTGTAACCTTGTACATTCAGGATATATAGTCCAAAACTGGATTAAACCTGAGGACTCTTTCTCCTTGGGAATTGGTATTCCCCTTGCTTCACACCAAGCTTTTTGTGAAACTTGCTTATCCAGTACTATACTTGGTAACCTCCACAAGAATCTAAGTACATCAAGTGCACTTTCATAAAGCCGGTTTGGGACGCCCTGGTGCTGAAGAAGCCTTTTCTGCTCTTACTAAAGCCTTGGCTTTCTTCCACCCTGGTGTCCGAATATCCATCATCAACTCTTAACTGTCCTAACTGTGTTATATCAGGAGGAAGGCCGATTTCTCTGTTCCCCTGGATCTGAGTGCATCTTTTTTTTAAATGTTTCTCTACCTCTTGCTTTCAAGCCTTGAGTTGGCCTCCCTTTTCCTGGCTAAACAATCTTATGACAAACTTAAATGGATCCCTATAAATTCCTGTCCTGACTCATTCCTTCTCCTTTCTCTTCCTCCTCACATGTTCTTCCCTTTTAAGTACTGCTAGCCTCTCTCTTGGTTCTTCTTGTTGCCAAAAGGACACAGGAGTTTGTTTTAAAAGGCCCATATGAACATGCCATCATCATAGAGGTTTTCACAATTTAAAACTAGTGCCCTTCTTTTGTTTTATAGATGTATCTGCTTCTGGTTGTTACGTCAGTTATTGTTTAGCATGCAATCAATCGAATCAAACCCTGTGCTGTTCTTTACGTTTTTAAAGATACAAGTCCAGTGGTGTGTTCAATTTGTGATCCAGGTGTGTTACTGTGTGTCCCAGGTCTGGGTCCTGCTCCTGTGGCGAAGATGGAGTCTTTGAGTATCCAGTCAAAGTCCAGCCAGGGGCCGATGGGCTCCAGAGTGGTGCCGCCTAAATCTCCTTCAGGGTAAGAACTGCAGCAATCAATGAAACAACAAATTCAGTGTAAACAAAGTATAAAGCCAAGTGTTGTAGTCTGCAGTCATTTTTTTAGTGGTGGGTTTGCAGCCTCATTAGCCACACAGGAAAACAATAGATTCATATAATTCACTACACACACACGCACACACACGCACACACACACACACACACACACACACACACACACAGAGAGAGAGACCTCGCTCACTACCCCGGGGCTTTGTATCCTGCTGCTCTTGAATGCTGATAAATCATTCTACATGGTCGTTGCTTAGCCATTTCATTAGCTTCTAGGCTAAAGCTCTGCATCAAGCCAGACGAGGGAATCTCTTCTCCACAGACGCCCTCTAGTCTGTTTTATCTCCCAACGGGCTGCTGGTGCTGTAATAAATCTATAACAGAGCCGCTGAGAGTTTGCACAGTTCTCTGTTAGATTTTTGTCTTTGTATGAGAGGGATTTTTTTTTTTTTTTTTTTAACAATCTTTGTGGTGTTTGCTTTTTCAGCAATGATAAAAGCTTCAGCAGAGGACCTCTCACTCGAACACAATCAATCGAGAGACCAAGTGAGTAAACGGATAAGGACACGCGAAATGTCACTTCTCCTAATCTGTGTGTGTGTCCAGTGTACAGAGACGTAATCTGGAAATTCTTTTACTATCTTCCGGGCCTGCTACGTCTGGAAAGTTGTGTTGTCGTTGTGATATAATTTCCCCTTCCTGTTTCAGCCAAGGAAGTGCCAGGATGCCCCCAGAACTCCATAGGTCAGTCTCTGGCTCCGGCCCCCATGCCGAGGAAGGCCTACCCAGTGAGTCCCCCCCCCCCCCCCCCCCTCTCTTCCTCTAATTATTATTGACATAGTGGTGATTGTAAAGTGCTAATTCATTCATTTTGTTGCATGGTCACGTGCTGCTGATTTCTCAGGTGGCGGTTGATTCTGTTTGTAGTGAGCAAATTCAGTTCTTTACGCTGCAGCTCGATCTGTAGGCGCAGTTTTTCCAGGATCTACTCATGCTCTAAATTTCAATCCTGTACTCTCACAGGCAAAGAACCTTTTACCCCACTTTCTGTAGCAGCACTGTTAGCTCTCTACCAGGGGTTTTAAGTTGGAATAAAGTGATTCATCTGCATCCTTCAAACCAGAAATTGTGTATTAGTTGTTACTCTGTCAGTGGAGAGTTGTAGGAAGATGGCATCTTTTTCTTTGTTTCTATTCTTTGACATTGTATGAGCCTGCTGCTCTACCAGCACACATTATCACCAGTCAGTGTTTTTCAAAGTATGTTATCAGTCACACACTTGATTTTCCTCCATTAGAGCACAGAGTTGATCAAACCTGTTTGTGTTATGTCTCTCAGAAGCAGAGGCCGAAGCGAGTTAAAGCCATTTACAACTGTGTCGCGGACAACCCGGACGAGCTGACCTTCTCTGAGGGCGAGGTGATTGTGGTGGACGGAGAGGAGGACCAGGAGTGGTGGGTCAGTATCTGTTTGAGTTTTGAAGTGTGTTGTTTTGTGTTTCCGTCATGCAAGATACTCGCATGAATTCTCTTCCGTAAGCACAAAGACCACTCAGTCCCCCTTGGGTCCCATTTTCCCCGAGTGGATGTCAGTGCACTAGGTAACCATGGTGGCCAAAAGCAAAAAGCCATGATCTCACTCCGGCCGATATTCCCCCTCCTCCTCTTTTTTTTCCGCCTGCTGCTGCTTCCTCCTCTGTGGAGGCCCTTGTGTGAACCTCGGCCAGCTGCAGCTTGTTTTCCTGCGAGGCCACCTCTGCAGATATGACCGTATTTAGTCAGTCTCTGTTTCTGTGACCCTGTGTGGACCATGTGTGGACCCTGAAGTCCCCCGAGGTCCCCGTCATCCTTCCTCTGTGTCCTATAGTCAGAATCTAATCACTGTTTGTGTCTGAAATAATCCAAATAAAAACACAGTGAAGAGGCAAAGTTAAGAGGGGATGTAGCTGAAAGTGAAATAGATGTTTACGCTGGCCTTTTGTGTGTCCAGCTACCATTTTTCATGGTTAATCCCTGAATATAAAAATACTACATAACTATATTTTGTTTGCTGTTGTAGCAATGTGTTTCTCTTCACTGGTTCCACTTTAGATTGTATCAACAACGTTTATTCCTTCTGTGCCTCTCTCAAACGGCGTTGAACCAAACATGTCTTAGCTTTTCATTTTCAGGTGTAGGTACCCTTTAGACTGAAATGGACTTGTAAAATTCTATCTTCTTAATCAGCTCAGGTAATACAATAATGTAGAATAAAATCTTAGTTATTATCCAGATATTTACTGTGATTTAGCTCCTCGTAGTCCTCTCCGTGTGCTCCATTAGGCTGTGTTTAGCAGAGCGGCTCATTAGAGTCCACATTAGAGTCTGTTAGAAGGTGAATAAAATATAAAGCAGTTCTCTGATTGGAAATTTCATTTTTACATTTTGGTTACAAATTCAATAAATTAGGTAGCTGTCGTTTACATAACTTTTGGACTTATTAACTATGTTGAACCAGTTTCTGTATGTTATTAGTTTGTTTCCAGTGGTTAGACATCTTTGAACAACATTCAACCTCATTATCATTAAGAGAAAATGTAAACAAATTCACAGCAAATCAATCTGAGATTTTAAGAATCCATATTGAATCTTTCAGTAGTGATTAATCAGAAAATCTGGGTTTTTTTCTGAGCAAAGTTTTAGTTTCCTGTGGTGTTTAAGTTTTGTGTTTGTGCTGTGGCAGTCAGTTTTCCAGTTTCAAAAAAAAAAAAAAAACATGACCCGACCTCTGTGTTCCCTCTCTCACAGCTGGGCCACATCGAAGGCGATCCTATGAGGCGAGGAGCGTTCCCCGTCACTTTTGTTCACTTCATCGCTGACTGAATGGTTTGGAAAAATCCCCCCCCCCTCCTTCTCTCTGTCTGCGGCCTGCCAGCAACACACCCACCATCGTCCCAGTGCTTCATCCATCATCGCCCCTCACTGGCATCTTCAGCAACGCTTGTTCCAGAGACGCTGCTGTGTCTATTATGGGGTGTCATGGAGGCAACCGAAGCAGCCTTTTTTTTTTTTTTTTGGAGAAGTCCGGGGGGGGGGGGGGGGCAAATCAATCGTTACAGGGACTGTATGTGGTTTAATGCTTGTTTTAGTGTTTCTGACAAAGACTGTAAGATTAAAAAAAAACATGATTGTAGAAGACCTCTCGCAATTAATGCACTTTCTTTGTCTTAATCCTCGTTACAACAGAATGAAGGTTTTAGTATTTTCCTGCTCAGCTATGTATTTAACTTAATAACTGTAAATGTGAACATACTCAACATGCTTACATCCACCTCTGTGCATGAGCGATCTTAAATGCCTACCTGCTTTTAGGTTCCACTGTTCAACCCTAAAATAGGCGTCCTGTGTGGAGGCTTTCCCTAATGGTGCTACGTTAACCCTGATATATGCTAAAAGCTGTAAATAGGGAGCACTTTGATCTCCCTGTACAGAACACAGACTGCTATTGAGAAGGGGAGGAACGTGAACAAAAATAATGTACAGGGTTATACAGAATGTCAACACTTCAGTGCTTCCTCCTCTGCTGTTTAAGAGAAAATGACGAAGCCGACTGGAGCGAGTAATTACCTTCATGCCGAGTGTGTCACCTCAGGCTGCCTGCGCCTGTCATCCGCCTTATTAGAGGAATAGGTGTGTTTGTGTGTGTGCGTGCATGTGGCGTCTGCACAGAATAAGCTGAGAATAAAAAAAATAATGAAGTGAGAGGAGATGAAAAAGAATTGTACAGTAAGAATGTGACGAAGAGCTGGAGGTAGCTCTGTGACTCTTCTGTTTTAAAACTTCCTCATGAACAGGCTGTGACAGGCCAGTTGTTTTTTTCCTCACACAAATGATCTGAGTTTAGTCTTCATCTTTGACACTCTGTGCGACTACACAGAACATCCTTCATTAACTTAAACCTCCTCTATCTGGGGTCCTATACTGTCTGAAAAAAAGAGTGTCAGAAGTGTTTTGGAAGAAATATAAATGTGATTGACTTCGTTTTGGTTGCAGAGCAACTCTTTCTGTTCATAATGTTGATATTGAGGCATTTAACCTGAAACCAAGAGCCTTCCATTGATTAGTGAATGACAGGAAGAGAAGCGAGTGTTTGTAGCTCATCTCCGCTCTTCATTGTGTTTCATATGAACTCACTGGAAACAGGAAGATTAAAAAAAAAATCTATTTGTGTAAATATCTGGTTTTGTTTTGTTGATATTTAAATGTTCAAAAAAGGAGCTAAGAAGCAGAGTTAACCTGTTCATTACATGTTTTAATGTGCTGTGGTGACAGGCATCTGTAGAGATGACCTCGGCTGGACCTTCCTGTGTGTGTGTGTGTGTGTGTGTGTGTGCGCTGAGAACACAGACACACTCGCACGCATAACTGGGAAAATAAGTAATTCATTCTCATTATGTGTCTGTGGATCTCTGCATTGACTCTTTAACTCTATTGTGAAAGCAAATGGGGAAATGAAACTGGAACAATAAAATATGAGATAATACAAGGCTTTGGTCTGTTTCTTATGAGCATTAAGAGAATTGTCGCCCATCCATCCATGCCTACTTTGCTATATAAAGTGGCAATAAAAGATAAAAGATGGGTATGATTCTTTTAAAAGCAAAAGTCTGATGACACAAGAGCTCCCTCTGGTGGGGAGAAATGAAAGTCTGAACCCACTGGGCTCTGCACTAACCACATTATAAAAACAAAAATAAATGTAACACTCAAATGTAAGTAAGACACTGAAAGAAAAAGGGAAAGTTGACACTTTAATCAGTAAAATTATGTAAAACCAAAAAGCTTTTCACTCCTTCAACGTACCAGATCACACTCTTCCTTTTCCCTGTTGTCACACATTTTCACATCACGCTCACATCATATTTACATGATGAACTCAAGTTAGTACCGAGACTGTAAACAGTATTTTCTTCATAAATCTCTTGACAGCATATTGTGATTCACCTTGTTTCACTCTCAGCGAATCTTATGGAATTAGTGCATTTATAACACACTACAACACGAAACCTATGAGAAAACACTTCAAGGGTTTGGTACCAAGAAACTTTCAGTATAACGACATAACAAAAAAAAATACAATAAAAGGACAAAATAAAACAGTTATTAAAAGTGAGTAAATGCCACAAATGAAGTCAAAGTAAGACTGCTCAATCAGCTGATAAAATACAGAATGAGGGCCAAAGAATGAGCATGTACCTTTGAATACAAGTTTAAAGTGACTGTTACTGTACCAATACTGTTTGACCTGAAACACAACAAAACACACAAGGATGTAAAAACTAAAATCTCTGGAGCTTTCCGTGACCGTGTCTGTACCTTGTTGATTTCTGCTGATGAATGTCAATGCTGACTCAGCTGTGTGGAGATGGGTGATATTCAGTACCATCATTTACATTAAAAGCAATTAAAGTAGATGCACTGTATATCAATGCGTATCTCCTTAATGTAACAATTTCCCTTTTTTCCAACACTTCTTTTTTTTGCTCTTGACTTAAGTGAGAGGTGAAAAAAACAAAAACAAAGTCAGTCCGTGGAAATGATTCACACAGATTCACAGTGTTTCTGGAGAACGATGACCAAGGGACATTGATATTGTTATGGTTCAAATCGTGTTTTTTTTTTTCCTGTTAAGTAATGTGGAAAACGTTCATGACTTCTCCTGCAGCTAATCTCTCCAAACGGAAAACAAAGCTAGGAAAAAAGGAAATGATTGCACATTTTGTTATCACTTGTTGAGGCGTGAAATGTTGTTGCCTGGCGGTTGTTTTGTCCCTCTTTTAACAGGAACTCAGCTCGGGTCCACACCGCCGGCCTCAGGACTTTTCTGATGTCAGAACACAGTCAAAAGAAGCCGACAGCACCTTGCAGATGGACTGAGCGTGCTCCTGTTCAGGTAGATGATCATAAAATAAAGAGCGTTAAATGAGAAGGCAGATAGCATTTAAACTGTTTTTATTTCCTGAATCGTTCACACTCACTGAGCTGCTGCACTGGTACACCCAGATGCTGCACTCCTCCTGCTCTGCGTCGGTGGTTTTCAAAGCGAGGAGGTTCTTCCCTGCACCCAGGCCGTCATCGTAGCACAGCATGCGCACGATCAGGTAGAGAGGGTGGCGATGCAGCACGTCCTAAGACAGAGGGACAAAACAGAGAACTTTATTATTGACTCCTTAGACTCATCTTTATTCATAAAGCACCTGTCATAAAAACATGCAGCCCAAAGTGATTCAGATAGGAACAGATGAAAAACAGAGAAAAAAATTGAACTTAATGAATAAAAGCTTTTGGACACTGAAATAAAACAATGAAGAGTAAAATATAAAAACCAAGGATAAGACTTTGTAAAAAAGAAAACTATGATAAAAACTTGAACTCCAAGCAATAAACTATTTAAAGTTAAAAGCAAGTTTTTAAAATTCTGCTTTTAATACTACACTTGTGTATTCAGAGTATTTACTTATTTTATTTGTTATATTCTAATATATATATATTTTTTCATTTGAATTTGTTTCACAGTATCAAACATTTTTGTCTTTAATATAAATTTTAATTTTTCCCTTCTACATTTATTCCAACATTTTTATTTTACTTTTGCTACAATGTTAAAAACTCAATGAATCATTATTTAAAAAAGGATTTAATCTACTGTTAAAAATGTGTTCATCTTTTTCTTATTTGAATAATACAAAAGGTAACTTTCTTTATTTGCAGGATGTGGTAAAGAAAGACGGGGGGTGTGGTTCAAATGTTTTGTACACCAGATTCAGCTCAGCTTGCAGCTGTTCAGATAAGACGGGTAATGTGGAAGAAAATAAATAACAGAGTCAGCAGCTTTGTACAGAACCCTGTCAAAAATATAAAGTGATGTTTAAATCATCAGTTTGCTGTTCTGGCTGTTTTGATGATGCAGCAAAACTGCATAGTCTAATCAATAACCGTTTTATCTGAAGAACAGTATATCACTGTTTCACTTCTACTCACACACTGGTCCAGAGAGGCCACTTTCACTCCGTACTTCGACACTCCCAGAATCATCTCCTCGTCTCTGGGCACGAAGGGCAGCTTTCCGTCTTGCTGTAAATAAAAAAAACAACAGAAATATTTACGGCATCCTCTTTTCTGTGGTATCATGAACGGATGATGTGATGGTGATCTTTGTGAGCCTGAAGTGCCTGAAAAGAAATGATCGCTACCTGAAGCTCGTCCCTGTCTTTCTCACCTGAGCTGCATCGATGTAGTTGATGAGGTCCAGAGGCTCCTGCAGGGATCGGCTCATGTCGAACTTTAACTTCTCAATGGCTCCGACATATTTGACCCGGAACTCAGCGCATGTCTCAGAGGTGCTGTTACCTATCGAGGGAATATATCGAGGAATCAGTTGGAAAAGAAAAAAGTTTATTCAATCTTTATAATGGAAAAGACATGCATCTGAATTAGGCTTCAGAAAACCAAAATGACACTTGTTTGGGAGATATGTAAAGCAAATGTATTTCCCTGAACATTATGATTTTTGTAAAAATGTTTTTTTGTGTGTTTGTATATGACCATGTATCTCCTTTTGCTATTAAAAAGACCCCCACACCCCACCCCAAATGTTTTCTATTTTTTTGTTATATTGTACAAAGCTGAATGTTGAATCACTCTGGAAGTTCGATTATAAATGATACATGTATAAACATCTGTTTGGATGTGATTCTAAACACACTTTAAATTAAAAAGGGAAGAAAGGAAAAGAGGGGGATTGGAAGAAGAAGACGAGAGTCTGACCTGAGCTCTTGGTGGAGTCAGTGTCAAGGCTGGCGACGGTGCTGGATCTGGAGAGCCCCCCCAAACTGGAATCCACCGACTACACAGAGTCAGCAACAAGAGATGTTGTTGGTTAGACTCAGTCATGTAGAAAGTGTCTCTGTGATAACATGTGTGTGTGTGTGTGTGTGTGTTTGTTTGTGTATTGTTGTACTTTGCTTTTGGTGCTGATCTCACTGCTTTGCGAGCTGCTACTGCTGTGGCGCTTTTTGACTTTCCGGAACATCCTTCACCATGACGACTGCATCCAGCCCGCCAGCCCTCAGCACCCTGAAAAATCACAGACCACATTGTATATACACACAATGACAGGGAAGCCTACTCACGTCTCAACACTCAATTCAACTGATGAATAGCAAAGTGGATTAGTAAATTAACCTAGTTATTGTTTAAGATGACTTCTCTGAGAACAAACATCAAACAAACAAGTCACACAAACATCATGAGAAAGTAATCCTCAATACAACAGATAAAATGTTAGTTTAGTTAAAGTTAAGTATTAATAAAGTATTAGTTAGTAGGAATTAAAAAACTCCAGCAGACATAGTGAAGTTCAGGGTGTCGGGCTCAAGTTTTTCACAAAAATGAGGATTGAGATGTTACATATAACAAACCAATATTTAAAATATTGCAAAGCTGTCCTCCTCCTTACATGAAATAATCCTGACTGAGAATAAATTTGACCACAAACCAGTAATCAGGTTTTTCTTTCACTTTCAATTTGCCATATTTTCATGATGTTTGTGGTGCCTACGATAACTGAAAAATAAGTTTTGATTGTAAATGCTGGTCATTTTGAGGCTGTAGTTTGTGGAAAATAACCAATAAGTAGCTTTATTTTTAAAGTTAAATACATGAGTGCAAACTTGCCAGAAAGCTTTAAAGCATTTTTCATTTGTAATTCTCAAGTGAACTATTACTCAACTAGACAAACCAATAACCTACATAGTTACAATAGTCAAATTATGGAACAGGCATCTTTATTTACTTAATGATTTTTTTGTCTTTTTCTAGATACAAATTGAGACTCAGAAATGCGTTGATGTCAGAAAGATTTGTAGCGAATAGTGAATTGTCCTGATTTTGTTATATTGTCTACATACTGTATGCCCTGTTTTGTTCTATTTTTGTGTTTTCAATGTTTGTATGTACTTTTCAATCGGGTAAATTTTATTTGTGATAGTAAATATTCTTACTTTGTTATTATTTTTTTTACTGTATTTTATTTTAACTTTGTTTAATCTCTTAAGGTGAGGTTTTGAGATAAGCCCTCATGGGTTTCTACCTCACCTGCACAGGTGTTTTATTTTTATTTATTTTTATTTTCTGTTTGATTCTTCTTTCAAAAAAAAATGTGTGTGCAAATAAAATAAAATAAAATAAAATAAAATAAAATAAAATAAACTAAACCAAAATAAACTAAACTAAACTAAACTAAACCAAAATAAACTAAACTAAACTAAACCAAAATAAACTAAACTAAACCAAAATAAACTAAACTAAACTAAACTAAACCAAAATAAACCAAACTAAACTAAACCAAAATAAACTAAACTAAACCAAAATAAACTAAACTAAACTAAACCAAAATAAACTAAACTAAACTAAACCAAAATAAACTAAACTAAACCAAAATAAACTAAAATAAACTAAACTAAACTAAACCAAAATAAACTAAACTAAACTAAACTAAACCAAAATAAACTAAACTAAACTAAACTAAACCAAAATAAACTAAACTAAACTAAACCAAAATAAAATAAACTAAACTAAACCAAAATAAACTAAACTAAACTAAACTAAACCAAAATAAACTAAACTAAACTAAACTAAACCAAAATAAACTAAACTAAACTAAACCAAAATAAACTAAACTAAACTAAACTAAACTAAACTAAACCAAAATAAAATAAACTAAACTAAACTAAAATAAAATAAAATAAAATAAAATAAACTAAACCAAAATAAACTAAACTAAACTAAACTAAACTAAACCAAAATAAACTAAACCAAAATAAACTAAAATAAAATAAACTAAACCAAAATAAACTAAACTAAACTAAACCAAAATAAAATAAAATAAACTAAACTAAACTAAACTAAACCAAAATAAACTAAACTAAACTAAACTAAACTAAACCAAAATAAACTAAACTAAAATAAACTAAACCAAAATAAACTAAACTAAACTAAACTAAACCATGAGCTGATGTTGGTGTCAAAAAGCGGACATGGGTCAAAACGGAAACTAGTTAACACCTGTTCACTGTAACAGTATCTTCTACCTCCATGACGTCACACCAATATATTATTGAAGGTCTGAATGGAGCGGAAGGAGGATGCGAAAAAGAAACATACAACCGAAACACCGGAATCAACAGGTTACTTGTGATGTGAAGTTATGTTTAATGATTGACCGACATGGCCAGTAGAAAACGATTAGGGCCTACCCGTAACTATAAGGGAAATTAAATATTAAACTTAACCTACTCCACCACTTTTATTTTAGTACTGAGGCGGAACACCAAAGACTTTCGCCGGGGGTTAGGATAAATAAAAGCAAAGTATTTAAAAAAGAGTAAGCGTACAAAAGAAGTACCTTTCAGTCCAGTGACCGTCTCACTGTGAGTTGTCCTCAAAGAAGCTTTCTGTTTACCTCCAGTGACTCTTTTGCTTCCCTCTGAGTTTTACAGCCTACACCCAGCAGCACTTAAAGGGGTCGCAACGACGTAGGATTTCTAGAGCTGGATTATAGGAGAGATACCTGTGGGTAGAAAATATTAACATAATATTACATAAATTAAAATGTCTTTATATGTATTCATTGATATTCTGTCCCCTGTGACATTTTTAATGTTGTGTTTTTTTTAAATTCGTTTAAGGTCAAAGTCTGTTGCGGAACCTTTGTCTAGGTTTTGTTTTTGTAACGACGCTATTTTGGCGCAACACCGGATGTGTGACGCTCCGAGAGACCACGCCCCCCCCTTTCATTCATTTTTACAAACAGCACAGGTATGAGAGGATTCATTTTATTATATTTTGAAATTTAACAACGCAGCAGACGCGCACATGGCTACGAAACGCAAAGTGGAGGTGATTGTCCCCGCAGAGGAAAGCGACCAGCTCCTAATTCGCCCGCTGTGAGCGCATTTGTTATTTAATAGACGAAAAGTCAATATCACATTTTGGTATGAAAATAATGTGACGACCTGCATATGTGCGTTTTTCCTTTTGTGACAACAGTGGCGCTGGTCAGGAGGTGGGGAGGTCATGCATCATACTGGAGTTCAAAGGAAGGAAAATCATGGTAAACATATTTCTCTTGATTATTTGACAGAATATTAAATTGAATTAAAATTCAGATTTAAAAAAATCTAACAATAACTCTTACAAATTCTTATAGGATGTTTTTTTTTTACAAGAGTACAACATGTAGTTCATAAGTGTAGGCTGCTTTTAAATGATATTTATTCAATTATAATTTGATTATCTAAGTATTACAGTTTTGTTTGTGTTTTTTGTTGAATGTATGTAACAGGGACTTCTTGGAAAGTGAGCGTTGATACTGAGTGAATATTTTTGACAAAATAAATTCAGTAAGATTTGTCACGTGTATTGCAGCTGGACTGTGGTATCCACCCCGGCTTGGAGGGAATGGATGCTCTTCCTTACATAGATTTGATCGACCCAGCGGAAATAGACCTGCTGCTCATCAGCCAGTAAGTCTGTCCTCCTCACCTCAACGGTCTACATTTGATATTTTGGGAATCCTTACGAAGTTATGCCCTTCAACTTGAACTCTTTTGATGATATTCTTTTAATGTTGTTGCGTCCTCTCATCAGTTTTCACTTGGATCACTGCGGAGCTCTGCCGTGGTTCCTCCAGAAGACCAGCTTTAAAGGCAGGACCTTCATGACCCACGCCACTAAGGCCATCTACCGCTGGCTGCTGTCAGACTACGTCAAAGTCAGGTAGGGGGCAGGAGCAGCGATCGTTATCGAACGTTCTTTAAAAATAAGAATTCTTGTTCCCAAAATGGATATTTTCTTTCGCTTCCTGCAGCAACATTTCTGCGGATGACATGCTGTACACTGAGACTGACCTCGAGGAGAGCATGGACAAGATCGAGACCATCAACTTCCACGAGGTCAAGGAGGTCGCTGGGATCAAGTTCTGGTGTTACCATGCCGGTCATGTGCTGGGAGCTGCCATGTTCATGATAGAGATAGCTGGCGTCAAGGTAAAAAAAAAAATCTGTGTTTGTTAATGGATCACGTTTTTGTCTTTAGGAAAGTGCTTTTGATGCATTAAAACTAATCACTTCTGTTTTTCTCCTCCTAAGCTGCTGTACACCGGAGACTTTTCCCGACAAGAAGACAGGCATCTGATGGCAGCAGAGATCCCCAGTGTCAAACCTGACATCTTAATCATAGTAAGCTAAATAAATAATTAACTTTTTCCCCTCCATTGAATGGCTTTTTTTAGGTTATTAAAAAAAAAAAACGCATTATCTTTATCGTGTCACGCAGGAGTCGACTTACGGCACCCACATCCACGAGAAGAGGGAGGAGCGTGAAGCTCGGTTCTGTAACACCGTCCATGACATCGTCAACCGAGAAGGCCGCTGCTTGATCCCTGTGTTCGCTTTGGGACGAGCCCAGGAGCTGCTGCTCATTCTGGGTAAGAAGTCCTGTCACTCCCTGATTGGACTTTGCCTCTCATTAGGCAATTTCTCCACGATACAGCAAAATGAAGATTCTTTGTTGCATCCCAATTATATGACAACTCAATCAAAATACAATTAGAATCAAAGACTCATCTTCTAAATTTTATGTATTATGCTATTACGGGTTAACTTTTTTTGATTCGTAATCAGATCATTTTGGTTGTTTCCATTTTTATTTTGCTTTTTTATTTTTTTATTTTGATTGTGTGCTTTTTCTAATCCTGATTTTCTAGCACATTCAGCTACACGTCTGCGTGAAAGGTGCTATAGAAATGCATGACTTATTATCATTTTTATTATTACTCTGGATCAGAGTTGTCTTTAAGATTGTCTTTTATATTCCGCTGCAGATGAGTACTGGCAGAACCACCCAGAGCTCCATGACATCCCCATCTACTACGCCTCATCCCTGGCCAAGAAGTGCATGGCCGTGTATCAGACCTACGTCAACGCAATGAACGACAAGATCCGCAAAGCAATCAACATCAACAACCCTTTTGTCTTCAAGCACATCAGCAACCTTAAGGTACGGAGTGTTACAGACACAGATGCCCGCCCCTTGATGTTGAAAACATATCTGAAAATAACTTGTGGGTCCTTCCAGAGCATGGATCACTTCGATGACATCGGTCCCAGCGTGGTGATGGCGTCTCCGGGTATGATGCAGAGCGGGCTCTCCAGAGAGCTCTTCGAGAGCTGGTGCACCGATAAGAGGAACGGCGTCATCATTGCTGGATACTGCGTGGAGGGCACACTGGCCAAGGTCAGAACATAACAGGAAAATCAGGAAGTGCTATTTCATTTTGTAATAGGAGACCAAAAAAAAAAAAAAAATCCAATGTGATATCATGTAGAGCGATTTTTGTTCCTTTAGCTCAAATCAGATGTGTGTATTGTAACAGTGAACTTTGAACAACAGCATATCATGTCGGAGCCGGAGGAGATCACCACCATGTCTGGACAGAAGCTGCAGCTGAAGATGTCTGTGGACTACATCTCCTTCTCTGCCCACACGGACTACCAGCAGACCAGCGAGTTCATCAGGGCGCTCAAACCACCTCATGTGGTACGCGAGCAGAAATAACACAGGGTCCATTCATACTAGGTTTTTAATATTCAGCTGTCTGTTCTACCCGTCAGTTTTACCAGTTGTGAATCTCCCCACACTCGGCTGGCTGTGTGTTTCCTTCAGATCCTGGTCCACGGGGAGCAGAATGAGATGGCCCGTCTGAAGGCGGCGCTGATCAGGGAGTACGAAGACAACGATCAGGTTCACATCGAAGTCCACAACCCTCGAAACACAGAAGCCGTCACCCTCAACTTCAGAGGAGAGAAACTGGCCAAGGTTCACTTACTGCTTTATTCTTTCTCTAAAAAAAAATATTTCACCATCAGATGTTTGTGATCTGAAGGCACTATGGGCTCTCCACGGGTTTATAATGCTAACTTGTGCTTATTGCCTATATTAGATGATGGTAGTTGAAATAAATCTAGAGGCTGCGTGTGTTGCCTAAACACCTCTCCTCCTCTCAGGTGATGGGCTCTCTGGCTGATAAGAAGTGTGCTCAGGGACAGAGAGTTTCAGGCATACTTGTGAAGAAGAACTTCAACTACCACATCCTCAATCCTTCAGACCTTTCTAGTAAGTTTCTCATGTGCTCCAATCCTCTTATTTCCTTGGTGTTTGTTCTTTGCTTTCATCACATGGTAACTTAGCTGAAATCAGCTTTCTTTTCCACTCTGAAACTAGTTGCTAGTGGTGGACAATATATATATATATAATTGTTGTGAAGGATACTGTTCAGGAGAAGAAAAATAAATCAACTTTATGATTGCTGCCTAAGGATACCTCATACCACGTTTTAAGCCTTAACAGAGGTATTTTAATTACTGGTGTGGTGTTGGAACAATGTGCACGAATATTATTTAGATCTTAAACTTCAGGCTGCATCGAGGACTACTTGTGAGTGGGTTGTCAAGCTCAGGAGGATCAGTTCTTCTGTTTATTCCGGGCGAGGATCAACAGTTTCTACTCAGCTGTGCACACTGCTGCTCTTGACTTTCTTTACTCTGTTTTACCGCACGCTTATAGAAAGTAAGAGAGGAGCATGGAAGTAATGAATCAAGTTGGAGTGACCTGATGTGTGTTTCTGCAGCGTACACAGAGCTGGCCATGAGCACAGTCAAACAGTCCCAGGCCATCCCGTTCACCGGACCTTACTCACTGCTCGTCTGCCACCTGAGAAACCTCACCGGTAGGAGGTCCACACTCGTGTTTGTGTACCAAACAGTTTGATATGTGTGCAATATTATTTTATTTTTTTCTGATCTGATTTGCATCTTTAATCTGTGCTGACTGTGGCGGTCTTTCCTCTTGTCTCAGGTGATGTGGAAGAGCTGGATGGAACCGAGAAGAACACTGTGAAGATCTTCAAAAACATCACTCTGATCCACGAGGCCGGCATGGTGATGCTGGAGGTGAGCGGTCGAGAGGGGGGGGGGGTGCCACTTCAACCGGCTGTGGTCATGATAGCACCACTTTCTTCACACTTCACGTCTTTTCTCTGTATCTCCTGTTTTAGTGGATAGCGAACCCTCTGAATGACATGTATGCTGACGCAGTCACCACTGTAGTGCTGGAGGTCCAGTCCAACCCAAAGGCTCAGAAAGGTCAGTTTGTTGGTTTGTCACGTGTGTGTGTGATGTGTGTTTTTAATTTTTACCTGTAGGAAGCATCAAACAATTTAGTCATGCTTCACTGAACTCAGTTACTTACTTGCTGGTCAGAATTTGGTGACTTTGATCTCTCAAGAAAACGTATAGGGCTATATGTAAAGAATTCATGTGCAAATTACAATTTCACAAAAAATAAGTTGTGACATTTTTGTACCCAAAAAAAAGCAAATGGCAACTTCCTTAAGAAATCACATAGTATCTGAAAAACTATTTTCACCCTCAGGTTGAACATATGTCAACGAATAAATTCACTAGATGTTGGTGATAAAAGGTCAAAAGTCAAGGTCACTGTGTCCTCACTCCTCAAGTGTCATGAACACAAAGTCTCAGAAACACCAGGAGCAGAGTCAGGACACCTCTGGTTTTATGTTCCTCCTTTGAATGATAATGGTGTGATGTCTCGTGTTTCATTTTAGGCCTACTTCACCATGGTTTGCTTTAAGGCTCATGCATTTTCTGGTTCATTGAGTCGTTGATTCTTTCAACAGTTATGGAGACCCAGAGCGCCATCATGGACATGGACGTCTTCCAAACGCGATTAGGAGTCATGTTGCAGTGAGTGAAACACTTCATACCACATTGTGTAATCATTGTATACAAGTGGAAAAGTGTGTGATAGGTATACTGTAACATAAAATGTCAGCAGTAATAGAAAGTTCCTCATTCATTTTTAGTTATAATAACACATCTTGGTTCTCTGTTTTGTCTTTAGGGACATGTTTGGAGAGGAGTTTGTGGATTTCAGTGATGGTAAAAACATATCTCTGACAGTAGACGGGAAGACAGTTATCATTTGCTTGGAAACGAGGGTGAGAAGCCTTTAACTTGTCACATGAACTCAGTGTGATTTATTAAGTGTAGAATGTTTTTGTAGCCTTTCTCACTGACCTTCTTGCCCTTGAATAGTCGGTGTGCTACGAGGATGAGAGCACCGAGGACGACTCCCTGAGGGAGATGGTGGAGCTGGCAGTGCAGCGGCTCTACGATGCACTAAACCCGGTCATCTGAGGGCCGAGCCAGGACTGCAGACGTGAGTTTCAACGAAAGAGGAACAAAGTATCTCAAGTTCAGACACCACAGGTATACATGCAAAGAATTCTGTGTCTGGGTTTATCAAACTGGAGGTATTTGTGTGCTAAAAACTGGACAACATGCATCTCCATCAATCACAGGAGATTAGAATGGCGTCCATATTTTCTACATAGCTAGGATCCAGTGTTTACTTTGATTCATCCCAGCTACATTTTACTACAATTTGGATGATGCTTTTCATCATTAGGCTCTTGCCTCTCATCCAGTCTGGTTGGCATAATTGACGGCCGCAATAACCAATCACAGTTCTCCATGTGTTGCTTTTAAAGTGTTGGCCTTCTTTTTATAACTCACTGAACATTAAGGAGCAGAACAGCAGACATGTAAGAAAAGGAACTAAGCTGTGAAGATAAGGATTCTTTAAAAAAAAAAAAAAAAGGTTTTAGTGTTAGTTTGTCATACCTGCACTTTCTTTGAAGTATGTGTTATATGTTTACTGTTTATGACTAGATGCACTGTAGCTTGTTTTACTTGACTTTGTGACTGATTTGCACTGATATTACAAACGTGTTAAACTTTGAACTGTGATGTGAAATGCACTTGATGTTTGTGTTGATAATAATAATGTTAAAATAAGACTTTTATAAAACCTTTTGTGTCTTTAATTCTGAGTAATGTTGTGACTTGGTCAGTAATATTGTCAAGAGATGTTTTGATTGAAATAGAAGTGCTTTGACTGACAACGAAGTTAAAACAGTGAGCAAAGCGCTGACAAACACGGCTCATCAAATCTTTTATTAAGATTTTTGACAATAAAATCTGTGAATTTCATTATAGATATCATTTAAGGCACATTCTTTAATGTAACAATGTGAATATACAGCCACTGTTCCAATAATGAAATAAAGCTCATCGACACATTCTTCACCTTTTTATATTGCTACAAATATTTTAAATAAATAGCAATACATTTAAACATAATTGGTACTTGATAAAACTTTAAAAATAAAGACGTCTGCTTCCCAGATGACTTTATAAAAGTCAAAACATACAACAAGTACTAGCAGCCCGGTTGTAAATCAAACAGTAATACTTCTGTGTTCATACCAGATGGTGGGACGCATTTAAGGACTGCAGACACGGCACAGCAGAGGGTTTAACTAATCTTCTGTAGAGCTTGGTGCTCAGTAGTGTATCCCTATCAGAACCTGAAAAGTACCTGGTCTGATTCATAATCCTGTTCCTTGTTCTTTTGTCAGACTATATTATCATTTGAAGATGTATTTTCATTTCTGCTTGTTTTTAAGAAAGTCATTTTTTGTCTCCTTTGTTAATTGCAACAATAACAAAAAGTCCTTCGAAACACCTCAGAACTAGAACTGAAACTATTTTTTAGATGAGATCATTCTTACTGCAGGCGATCACAATAGATGTGTGTAAACTTACAGGTGTAGTAACAAAGAAGACACCATCGTAAGCACACAACTATTGAACACCAGTCCTGTGCTGAGATGCTGCAGAGTGAGTGACTTTAACATAAGCACCTACAGTTCAGTGTTTGATTCGCAGTTTTTTCCAGGAGGAGGAGGAGTGGTCTTTCTAAATTGCACAGTTACCCCCAAAGATGATGGTTCATCATCTATGGTTCACTACATTTTTTTATTTTTAGGTCACTGTTTCCTGAAGGTAAGAGGACACACATTAGTTCAGGTAAGGTTCCTAGTATTCCTGTCTAGAAATAACATCCCTCGTCCTCTGACATCACTCAGTGACCCCGTTTTAAACTGATGATTAAAGCCACGGCCATCAACAGCATCACCATCAGTCCCATCTCCGTGACCCCGATCAACTTCTTATCCGCGATTGACTCGTGCTTCCTCTTCAGAAGCTCCTCTTTGCGGGCACTGACGTCTTTCTGTCTCTGCAGCTGCTCGCCGTAGTGCTCCTTGAAGAACTTGTCGAAATCGAAGACGCCCCCTCGGTCGTCTCCGTCCAGCACCGAGTGCCGCCGGCTCCCGGTTTGCTGCCCCGCGGTGCTCCCTGAGGCGTCCCGGCCGGAGGAGGGTCTGACTGACGCGGTGAGGTCTGACTGACTCAGAAGACCCCGGTCGTACTTCTTCTTCAGAGCCTTGTTTCCCAACACGGTGTAGGCCTCGCTGATCTCAGAGAAGCGGACAGTCGCGTCGTCGCTGCCGGCGTTTCTGTCCGGATGGTAGATGAAGGACTGCTTGTAGTAGGCTGTTTTTATCTGGGCTTGAGTGGCGTTAGATGTCACCTCCAGGATTTCATAATAGCCTGTTTTGGTTTTGTGAAGGGGCTCGGAGCGGGTCCCGCTGTATGCTCTGACAAACACAAACTCTCCACGTCTCTTCGATGGAGCAGTCCTGGACGTGCAGCAGGTCCTCTTAAACACGGCATTGCTTTTGTATTGAGGACAATTTCCTTCTATATTTTGAACCCAGGTCTTGTCAGAAAGTGAACACCTTTTGAGTCCAAGGTGAAAGCTGTGTTCGGCGTTGTTTTCCTTTTCACAGACATGGTCAACATGACCGAACCCTGTTGTATAAGAAGTGTCCTGTGAAACTCCAGCGGTCACTCTCCCTGCAGCACTTTGGGCTCCACACAACTCGCCATTTCGATTATTGTCAGGCAGGAATCCCGGCGAAAGAGACGAAGAACTCATAAAGGTTTTACTGTGTTTCTTCTGACTTTCCAGGCGGTGTCTGTTGCTTATTTTCAGTACCAAGTCATAGGCAGCCCTACCAAATCGCTGCCTGACCTCCGCCATGTTTAGAGGCAGAAGAAGAAGGAAGTATTGAGTCTGCTGCAGCGCCCCCTAACGGGAGGCATGCCAAAGACACATGAACTATTACATGTATCAGAGTTCTTCCTGTACTTCATTTGTACAGTCATTTTACTAAAGATTTGATTGAAATGTACTTTGTTTGAGAAACTTAAAAGCTCTACAATTTCACTATTGAAGTGTCTTAAATATCTAGGACAGAGATATTATACTGCTCTTTAAGTTGTATACTGCACACATCTGGAAAGAATTAGTATCTGATAAGAGGAGTCCCCTTTCAGTTGAATGTTTGCCCAGAGGTGTTGTTGGCAGGATGGGTGTTGACTTGCCAGGGAATGCCTAAATCTAAGATAATCCACTCCCACAGTGGAAGGTAAACAAGGGGACCCCTGTGGCCAGAGAGACACCCAAGGACAGAAAACAGATGTCCTCAAGTGTCCTGTGACATTATGTATAAATAGCACTCTCAATGTATGTTCGAGAGAGCTCATTATTGGCTTCTTGACTCTCCTGGGCAGACGTGTTCAGTGATTCTGCAACTTGTTAATAAATAATTTTGTTTAAAAGCAAGTCAGTTTCAACGGCGAATTTCTTAATCATCAAACATATCATCAACAACGGAAATCCACATCACTATCTAACTGAACTTCATGGAAGCATATAGCCTGATACAACATTAGTTCAGGTACCTGCGTTTTTTGGGGTACATTTGCCTTAAAGTTTTGGTCTTACAATACACTTATCTTTGTTAAAAAAGTTAAAGTTAATTGTAATTTATTTTATTTAATTAGGGCCCGAGCACCAACCTTCGGACTGAGGACCCTATTGTGACACGATACGTAAAGTTACCTGGTGTCATTTTTTTTGTTTTTACTCATTTATTTAGTATTATTAGCTATTCCTGTTTTATTTTGTACTTACCCTTGTCTCTGTCTTTCAGATCCTGCTCCCCATGTTTTCCTGCCCTGAGCCTCCCTTGCTATGGCAAGCCCTTTTAACATGAAATGAGTAGCGGTAATAGCAATTGTAGATATCAATAATTGCTGTTTGACATCTAAGGATACCAAGCCTACATATCCACAATGCAATTTTCACTAGTAACAATTCTAATTAAAGACATCTACAAATAATGTTTTAGTAGTGGAAATGTTCATTGTAGATGTCTGTAACTTAATTACAACTTGTCATCTTATGGCAAGCCCTTTTAACATTAAACCAGTCTGGCTGACAAGTAGCGATTATAATCCGGCATATGCCGCAGCACATGCCACTCATATTCGGCATATGCCGCGGCACGAGTGGAACAGACTGACACAGACCAGAAAGGCATGCTAATGTAATTTTGACATGTTTCACACGATTCACAGGCTACCTTTTTGAACGAACTTGACCGAGGCCCTGTTTATTACCTAGATAAAATCCTCTTGCACCCATTGTCAGCACATGAGTGGACCAGACCATTACGCAGAATTTGAGTGGACAGGACTGGCATATGCCACTCCTATGCTGCGGCATGTGCCTCTCATGTGCCACTCATACGCCACTTTAGTGCCACGGCATATGCCGCTCATATGCGACATATGCTGCGGCACATGAGTGGACCAGACCGCCACATATGAGTGGCATATGAGTGGCACATTTCGCGGCCAGTGGACCAGACTGGCATATTCCACTCATGTGCCGCGGCATATGCCACTATGGTTGTTTAAATGTCCCCTGTGAAGCACTTTGAAATCCTGGTTGTTGATTATTAGCCAGATTTTTCCACTTTTTCCCATTTTGTCTAAAGCAGTTGGTCTCAAATGGTCTAGCCCCTGGACCCACCTCAAACTCATCCATGAGAAACCGCTACCTTCATTTCTGATATTTTTCAACCAATCAGATTGATTTAGTAAAAAATAATTGTGCACTTTGGACCTCAAAGGGTACCAAACATGTGACAGGAGAAAGAAATTGAACAAAAATAATAAATAATAAATAATGTTTTTTACAGTATGTGGTGACCCAGCTGTCGGTTTGTGATCCGAGAGATCATGACAACTTCTACATTTTACTCGTTATCTCGTTATGTGATTTTTCGTAATTCAGGACGTTTAATATTTTATTACATGGCAGAAGTTATATATTTCAAAAGAAATTGTGAGAAAACACGTTTTTTCATGATTCTGTCTAGCAATGAAATAACGTAGAGAAAACATAGACTGTAAATAGTAGAGAGAAAAAACAACGACGGTAAGACTCTTATTTTGAAGAACATTTCAAAGCAACCCACCCCCAACCGGAAGTCAAGATCGTTGCTTTTCCTGGTTCCTGGTTCCTGCTTTTCTCTGTTTATGGTTCCCCCTTACAGATTCATAATGTCCGAGCTCAAAACTATAGTTTGGCCTCAAGTGATTTTATTTGGGGACTCCATCACACAGGTTAGCTCGTGCAAAACGCGGAATTCAAAAATAATTAGTACTCATTTTGTTTGTCACTCAGTTCATTATTTAGAATTAAAAAGCATATACTGCTAAATGCTAGTTAAAGTTAAGTAATATAACAGTGCTTTTGCTTATTTCAGAATTCATTTCAAGCAAATGGCTGGGGGGCAGAAATTGCCAACAAACTAGTAAGGTAGGTCATTTTCTTCTCATTCAAACAACTTTGACTTTAGTTGAGTTATGACTACTATATTCTTATTATATTATATTATTATATTATATATATTGTTATTATATTATATATATTATTTTAATGCTACTGATAGAATTTTCTTAGTGCAAGTAATGAAAGCGATCCAGCTTATTGAATAACACCTGTATCTGACATGTCTCCCATCAGAAAGTGTGATGTTGTGAATAGAGGATTTTCGGGCTACAACTCCAGGTGGGCAAAGATAATTCTTCCTCGCCTCAACAACATCAACAACATCAACAACATCGCTGCTGTCACTGTCTTCTTTGGAGCAAACGACAGTGCACTGGAAGGTACGAGTACAGATTTATTCAACTGGACCTGCAATGATTCAAATGTTTAATTATCATTTTGAAGTTATCTGGTTTCATAATAAGATGTATCTGCTTGTTGTTGCTGAAAAGACTCTTTACAGATGTTTGGATACTTGGAATACCTAAACTGTCTAATTGAAAACACAGCTTTACATTTAATATAGTCTCTCTTAATGAAGTGTTTTATCCAAATGTTCTTTTTATGGATCTGTCTCCTCCCCCCCCCCCCCTCTTCCTGTCATGCAGATAAAACCCCCCAACAGCATGTCCCCTTGCAGGAGTACTCAGAGAACCTGAAGGAGATCTCTGGGCTCCTGGCTTCAGCAGGAGTGTCAGCAGACAGAGTAATCTTCATCACCCCTCCGCCTCTTCATGAATCAGCCTGGGAGAAGGAGTGCACTTCGAAAGGTAACACTAGTTCACAGGTTTAGTGTCACAAAGCACATGTTGACACTTCCATGATTACAAAGACATTGTCCTGGTGTCTTTTTTTTTTTTTTTTACAGGATATCCTCTCAATCGTCACAACTCTGTAACAGGGCAGTATGCTCAGGCGTGTGTCCAGGCTGCCGGTCAGTGTGGTGCAGATGTCCTGGACCTCTGGACACTCATGCAGAAAGATGGACAGGTGGGTATTACTTTTCAACTTTACCTGCGAGTGTTATTAGTATTCTCTATAACATAAACTCCCCTAACATCTAAAGGGGGAAACATCATTTTAAAAGTCCTTCTAGGAACATTTATAGTATTCTCCAAAGAAAAATCCCCTCCTCCTTTATTTTTACTCTAATGTTTTACACATGAAATGTTGATGAGGAAATGTAAAAAAAAAGCTCTTTTACATTTGACTATGTAAACCTATCAGCATTTGTCACAAACAAACAGGTGACCGTTCCTGCCCGATAAGAAACACTTCTTCTCAGAATCAGCAGTTAGATACTTTAGGGGCTTGCCAGCATCACATTTATGCGAGGCAACAGATAGACATCAGCTACTCTGACATCGATGCACATTATTTACAAATCAACCGAAACTTTCTGTGCATAACTAAAAAAATGTCATTAATAAATGAGTAATGCATGAATAATGACTTGGATTTAAATTGAGGTATTTCCCTCTCAAATCAGTGCTAATTTTAATATTGTGGGGGGATTCTAAAACAAATGCTCAGACAGTACAGAAAGACTTTTAGATCCTTATTTATCCAATAACAAACTTTGGGTCAGCTGACAAACTGAATGTGCATGAAAAAGAGATTTTTTAAATAATGAATAAAAAGAATTATCTTTTTAAAAATGAATGTAAATTAGAGTGAATGAACTGTTTGGTGGTGGTGTAGTGTCCTTCAGTGTTAAAATGTATCTGTTCAAATGTTTAACATGACAAACTAAAAGTATTGAACTTTTTGTTACTTGTTTGTCTCGGTTTAGTTCACATTAAGTTCTCTTCTCTTAATATTTGACAAATTCTCTTTAATGAAACCCGTCATGGCCTCATGTTTCCTGTTTTATCCTCTGCTTGACAGGACTACTCTGTCTACCTGTCTGACGGGCTCCATCTCTCAGAGAAGGGAAATCAGTTTGTGACTCAGCACCTGTGGGAGCTGCTGGAGTCTCGTGTTTCTGACCTGCCGTTCATTCTGCCATACTGGGGAGACGTCGACGCTAAGAGCCCCGAGAGCAGCCTCCTCTGTGACCTGTGATGAAGTGGAAGCTCTGGAGAACATTTTTGTTGAAGATATTACAGGGCTGCATCTTCTATGGTGAACAAAAACACTCTCCAGCACTCGTGTTGCACATAAAGCCTGATGATGGACTTCATTCCTTCTATAAAACCGTATGTATGCCAGTATGCAAACTATGAGAACATTGATTCATGTTTAAAGCACAATAAAGATTTTTTTTATTTGAAGATACAAGCTGGACACTTTTTAAAAAGCATAGAAACACAAATGACATTCACATCATCATGACACGGGACAGCTGCTCTTTGTGTAACAGTTCACATCTATCCAGTAGAATCAATGTTAACTACACAGCTTTATGTAGACAGAAAACAAAGCAACAATGATTTGAGCACATTCGGGCAGTTCCCTTCTGAAATGAAATTCAGGATTGTCAAAAGTTGTGTTTTCTATTGTGAATGTTTTTCATCTTCAGTTCAGAAATAAATCCTAACAGTGAGGCACAGAATCAGAAAAGGCACCTTGTTCAATCCAGGGAGCAGCCACACAGAGAGAATACATGATAAATAAGTTGTAATACTGACACAGACCACCACTTCATTCTCACTCAGTATTAACAGGATACATCTCCAGTACAAAGGCCTCAAAATATCATACAAGCCTGTTTTTTTTTCCCCTCCAGAATTAACCATCGATGACACACTAGTGACGACATATACACACGTTTTTTTTCCAACTTCCCAGTGATGTGAAAATACTTCAAGTTCAGTTATGACACAAAGATTAACGTCATCTAAGGTCAGTGTTTAATACATCACACTGAAATGTTTCCTTTTAAGAAAAATAAATCACAGCTACAACATGAAAATTATGTAATCATTTAACTGTTTAAGGGTTAGTGCAGCAAACCAGTGAGGTTGCATTTCTATAGACAGTACGTAGTGCACAAGCATTTAGCAGGCAAAGGCAAGGCTGAGGCTGTTAACATGATACTCACTGTATGAGTCACTTTTTGTTGTTGTTGGACAGTATTTTGCATATTCACAGAACAGGTAGCCATTTTATCTCTCTGTTTGTTTTGGCAACAAGTCAATGGTAGATTAATCTCCATCGTTAATCTGGCCCCATACAGTACAAAAGAAAGGCACTGCATCTGTTTCACCAGGGGCAAACAAAAACAATAATTCATTCTAATTTGTTTGCAGTCAGGGATTTTTGACAGCTCATGATTTATTTGATTTATTTGCTTTAAATATTCAACTGACTGAATAATAGCCACATCTAATGTCCTTGAAATCGGGTCTTTAGTTCTTTTAAACACCAAATCGGAATGTCATTGAATTTTTATTTTTTTTACCTTTCAACACTTGCTGTTCAGAATGAGAGAAAAAAAGCAAGGTATATGTTGCAGCGTGAATTAGCATGTTCCCTAAAACACATATGAGTGCTGGTTGTCCACTCTCAGCACTCTGTCTCTTTAGTGTCAATGCAATCCTGCCTCTTGAGGCGCCGCCGGTCCCTTGCCGACAGGTTCTGTTCTGTCAGATCCTCGTAGGAGGATTTCATAGCCGACGAGGAGGCTCCTGCGGTTGTGAAATCGTCCGACAGGCCCTCCTCTCCCAGGTGAGAGTCGCTGCTGGTGTCCTCCTGGATGGTGGCCATCCGAAGCCCCCCTGCGCTGTCCGGGGTGGGGACGTAGTTCGGACCGGGGTCCGGGGTACTGCTGCTGCTGGCCACGAGAGGTGCGGCGGCCTGGCTCAGCTGCTGAGGGAGCAGGAAGGAGGGCGCGGTCCGGCCGCCGGAGGAGGAGAGAGGCTTGACGATGCGCATGGATGTTGACTCGGGGTTGCTCAGCATTTCTTGACTCTAAGGAGCGAAAAACAAACAAACATGTGAGACCAAAGCCTATGGAAGCTGACTGTTGCTGACTGAGGTGGGATCCATTCCCCTTTTACTCCATCAGATATTTCTACGAAAAGTTATTAAAGTTTAACAATCAAACTTGATCAAAATCCTGATTTTTTTTTTTTTTTACCTTAAGGGAAAATAGGATATAGCTATATACTTTCTGCTTTTCATTTTAACCCCTAACCCTCCCTTAAAAACTAGGAATGAGTAAAACAAACATTTCTCACAGTGGACATTTTTCCTTGTCAAACAGAAGTGTAACTAATATGAAAAATGGCTGCCGTCCATTTAGAGCTCAAGGGCCCTGATAATGTGCATGCTGGCTCACTTGTAGGACTTAAATTCTCACCTAAATGGAATCAAGCCATCATTAATGTCATACGCCTCTGCTGTACCTGATACAGGTCAGAATGTCTGCTGTGAGAAAAAAAAGGTGTAGAGGAATGTGCCCTCAGTCTCTTCGTGTTCCCTTTCAAAGATTTGATAGGACTCAACACAGTGCAGACAGCCATTACAAGAAGACACCAAGGTGAATAAACACAATCACCTGAAGGACAAAACCCTCTTCACGTTAGGGCTCTGAACAGCAGCAGATGCAAACTTAAAAATGTCGACACACACTGCCTCAGATTTCACAAAAGACAACAAGGTGCAACCTGTTCAGTCCTCTCTCTGTTTGTATACTCTGAGACTGCAATCTTGCTTTCTTGAGGTAATTTCTGATCAGATGCGTCTCTGCATGGACAACACCTGTGCAGAGGAACAAACTCGCACCGGTTCTTTAACTTATTACTCAATATTTAGTTTCTTCCTCTCTTCATCTCACACGGATGCAAGAGGATTGCGTTTGATGGTTGGATATAAACAATCACATCAGTGATTACATCAAGAAGTAAGTGACTGCAGGAGTATCCCAAACGTGGGCCACTGACCATGCATCATCATGGACTCAATGGCAATGCATCGCAACACCAAAGCATGGCACACGCACTCACCTAGGGCAGGAGCTCTACTACAAACTTCCACCATCTGCTGCAGTTCCAATGAAAACGGAGAGGGGCCAAGGCAAAGAGGGATGGACAGGTCATTTGGAGCCCAGCATCGACAGTGAGGCCCTTATTGACCAATAACCAGACCGCTAGCTGACACTGCTTCAGGTTAGGCGATGTATCAGATTCTAGATCCATCTGTGTCTCACTTCTGCTCTCACGTCTTTATTTTCATGACTGTAGCGTCAACATCTCTCAATATTTTCTCGAGAATGTTTAAAGGATTTACGAGTATTTATGTGCTGTAGTAGGGGGACATACAGTAGAAGTGTCAAAAGATACAATAAATAATATCAAAGTGCAAAAGTAAGGCATTCCTGCCTTTCAATGTTAATTAGCATTATACTTTAAATCTATTGAATACCTGGGGCTTAAACCCTTTTGTAAAGAGACACCTTCAGGTATGTAACTCAGATTATCTGCGTAGTCAGAACTGTGTGCATAAGATTATGTTTTATGTTGTAGTTATTTATCAGACTAAGCATAAACTAAAAACCCCAAAGGAATTACATTCAGACCCTGAAAATCCAGATTGGATGCACAAAAAAACTTCACATAACATTTGAAACTCATGAAAAATAGAACAGACATCAATACAGAAGGATTCTTCATGTGTGTAAAGCACATTAAGTGTGTGTTCAAGTACTACTCTACGCCTTGGAGTAAAAGCTGTCACATTTAACTTCTAAATCTCTTTAATGTTTCAAACACTGTTAAATTGATTTATTATATATTTGGATATTTTGTTGGTCATTTATTCTAATTTATTCTCCTCTTGACAGGACTTTTGCTGAATCAACACGTTGTATTCTGTAGTTTGGAACACTAATCCTCAGGTTACAACGTGTCCGGTACAACCAGCCTCCGTGCCCCCCCCCCCCTCCTTTGTTATTAAATATGTCAGTGGGTTTAAAAGAAAGGATGTGGATCAGTATTAGTTTGGTTAGTATTGCAGCAAGGCTTGTGCAAAGTCATACAATAAATGGGCAGCTAGGAAAAAGAGAAACTTACACTTTGAGGGAAGTAGAAGCACTTTGTGTTCTCCTCGTACTGCTGGTCAAGTCGCTTGTCCTGCAGAAGAAGAAAAAACAAACGGAGCAGGATTAAGTCTTTAACTTGTTTAGAAAAGATGTATCTCCAATACTGCAGATTACAAAAAGGACAGTAAAAGTGACACTAAGAAGACACTTGTCCCGTTGTTTCTTACCACACAGTGAACCAGGATACTGAGAGGAATCCAGAAGACGAGGGAAAACACCACCACGGAGCCCACAATGTTATCAGCCAGGAACTTCCCTGAAAGTGAGGTGGCGCAGGGGATAGAAAGTGCAAACAAACAAACAGAAAGACAAAGTTCATTGGGAACCCTTTCACACATTCTCAGTGACCGATAAGATTTAAAAGCGGCCTGTTGAGCTTACCGAATGTATTAATGTCCAGCTTGTCGATAAAATCCCACAACCTCTCTATCACGTCCTGCACCTGCTTCATGCACTTCCCCTGTTTTAATGAGAGAAAGTAGAATGCTCTCCAGGCAGCCAAGAAACCTCAATATACAATAAATATGATTCAACATGACAGGATCCGCTGGAGTCCTGTACATAAATCAAACAGATATGAAGATTTAGTGACTAACTCCTTCGTCACAGAAGCCCACAGTGCAGGGTTTGCCTTTGCGGAGGAAAAGGAAACTGCCGTTGGACTGGATGAAGGGAGAACAGGCGCCGTCTTTTCCCCTGCAGCAAACTTTGCACGAGTCCTCCGTCTCTGCAAACAGAAGAGAGAACACACTGAGATGTTTTCGTAAATGGTTAATAAAGTGTAATAAGTATAACCATGCAAGAAAGACCTTATGAGAGTTATTGAGACATTTTGACGATGTATTTAAGTTGTATGTTTGAATGTTTCAACAGGTTGTAGAAGTCTATGGCTTGTTGGATTTTCACATCCAATAGGACTCTCAATCAATGAGCTTAACCTCAAGTATAAAAATGTCCTCATCAGAAATGATTTGGTCTTTAAGATACAAGAAGTTGAAGTATAATGACATCATAAAATAAAACAAGTATGATGTACACTACTTTACTTTACTTGTCTGTGATAAACAAGAACCTTTAGCACACACGTGGAAATTTTACCAGGGGTGTAAGCAGGACAAATCTAGGGAGTTTTGTGTATGTGTGAAAGCACCAATAAAAACACTGATTCTTCAAATGAACAGCTTCAAATCACAAAATTCAGTCACAAAATCTGCTTGACGAGGTTATTTTTTCCACTGACACATCTCTTACCATTGCAGGCACAGGACTGCAGGTTCTGCATGGCCTCACAGAAAGGGTTACATTCTCCATTATGGCACCGGCCGTTGTCCACACACACCGTGTTGTCTTCCGCGTTTTCAGGAGGTGGACACTGACTGCTGTTGCCTAAAATGTTTAATGAAGGAAGAAAGTCGTCATTTTTATTTTTAGCAATATACAAAAAGGTGCCCATCACTGCAGCAGTAAGTGTTTGCAGAAATTGCTGCAGTTCTTCTTCTTCACCAGCAGGAGGTGCTCACCTGTGCAGGATGATATGCCTTTACAGGTAGCGCTGATTGGTTCCTGGCACTTTGTTCCTGCCTTCTGGAACTTGCAGTTCATACAGCAGGGACTGTTTATGTCGCTGTGAAGGGATAACATGGTGTGAAAACAATGCGACTCAATCTAAAAAGGCACAAAGATTTTCCCCATCTCAAGATCAATGACATGCAATGCTTGATTTTGTATATCATGTTATACCTGCACTGTACATTGTATTTAAATTTGCAGTCGGATGTGCAGCAGAGGTCGTCATTGATGTGAAGCAGCCCGGGGTCACACTCCTCCCCCTCCTCCACTCTGGAGTTTCCACATACTTTACTGTTCCTCTCCTTGAAACACACGGGAGCCTTAAAGCGTAACGTCTTTCCGACAGAGATCTTGCTGCAGGTGGAGAAACGCTTTAGAACGGAAGGAGAAGATGACAAAAGTTAGATATTAACTTTAAGGGCATGCATCACACTCAGTATAAGGTCACATAACAAGGACTGCCGTGAAGCTAAAATCCTGCAAAGATAACAGATTATCATTTATACGAATGGCTGCATAAATAAAAAGTCAGGAAATGCAATGAAATGAAGGGATTTCTACCTGCAATGAGACCATATTGGGTAAAGACATACCATGAATTAGCAGGCAGTTTCATTGCCTTTGTATACATTTTGATATATGCATTCTGATGTGTTTCAAGATTCTGTTTTGACCCCTGGAATTCTTTTTTTTTTCTTCTAAAGCTTTGAGTCTGGATAGAGTTGTAACAGACATTAAACTGCAGCAACATTCATATGAGCTGCTAAACAAGGGGCAAAAAGGCACAGTACATTAACTGTCTGTCATCATATTTCACAGGAACTGTGACTCACATTTATCCAACACTCTGTGAATTGAAGTGTGACTGTTGTTTCTAAATGAGCTGCTTAATCTACACTCAGTATCATTCACTTAGGGTTCTGTATACCTAACAATTTACTACAAATCAATGCTTCTTTTGTGTCTCACAATAAATTGAAGATGAACAGTGTTTGTTCCGTGTTCAATATTTGGTACTGTACCTTGTTGTTGACATGGTCTCCGCTCACAGCAATGGGGTACATGACAAACTTCCCCCCGTTGTCGTCACTGGGAGCGCAGTACTGGATGTTGTCAGGGTCGTGCTCGGCTCCGAAGTTGTGGCCCAGCTCATGAGTGGTCACCAAATCGGCCTCCTGTATGGGTTTATAGAATGAATTGTATTACAAATATAGTTAACCATCATACCTATAAATCAAACGTAAAAAAAATGCACAAAAACTAAATACAATTGTGAAATGACCAAATATCACCAATAAAAAAGCACATATATTATCCTGTATAATAACGTGGAAAACAACAACACACAGAAAAAGGGATGCAGTTGTTGGAGGTCTGGGTTGGTTGTGTGTCACGGGGCCAGGATAAAACAGAGTTAGAAAGGAGAAGTGAGAGATTTGGACTCGCTGTTGGTCCATTTGTTAGCATTTTTGTCCACTTTTCAATGCTACCTTCTTAAAGCTGCTACAAAGATTTTAAAGATTGCGGCTGCCATTGCTGCACATGCATGTTTGTGTGTGTGAAAAACCTACATCCACATTTATCTAGACCAATCAATCACCGTATGAAACATAACTCGAGGTTTTTCTGTGCTGGGAGAGCCCCTTCCCTGAAGCAGGAGCGCTAAAGTTACTCTTAACAGCACTATGAGAACTATGATTGTTGCTGTTCATTCAGTGTCAAGCTAAGAAAAAGGGGGGCAGAGTCCTCTAGCTGTAAGTCTCTCTGGTCTGAAAACTCAGAGCCTATAGCTGATTTACTCTTTTAATGCCACCCGGTTTTATAGACATTTTTTAACATCAGTGTAAACTGCAGAGGAAAAAGAAACAAACTGACACATAAGGTGTCAAAATACAAAGTCATTACTCATCATCACACCCACACAACAAGGTGTGTCTGCCCTACTTAGAGCCCAAACTTGGCAGCAAGAAATGTTTCATAACTTCCTGGCGATAACCGAGAGCACTGAGAGATTAGTCGAGTCAGAAATGAAGGTTGAAAAACAGATAGTGAAGCAGACCTTTGTCAGGATGGTTTTGCCGTAGTTCTTGGTGCTGGTCAGGCCCGTGTTGAGGTAACTGGGCTTCTTGGAGGAGTGAGATGGGTAGTATGCTACAAAATGACACAGTTCATGAAAGGAGTTAGTATTTGTTTTGCTTTAAAAGCCCACTGCTCGATACACCTTCTCTCCACCTCAGCATTATTTTTTTGGCTGTTTTTTTTTGGCTGTATTGGTTAGTCCGTCCAGGTGCTGAACAGATCTAAGAGCAGCCAGGCTCAGACTGCAAGACGTTTTAAATGATTTGAACCCATTTCACCCCAAGACAGTCACATTGTGGTCTGAGATCTTGGTCAGTACCAATGCTCAGCCCAGAATTATATTTCACCACTAATTATCGCTGAAAAAGAGAGTTAACCACAGAAGTATTCTATCATCCAGGCTTGTCAAGCATTCGGCTCTTGTTTTTATCTTACTGTAAAGTAACAGTACAGCAGGATCTGTCTCGATCTGTCTCAGCAATCTGTCTCAGCAATCTGTCTCAATTTACATTTACTTTCCCAAGAAGTTGTGTGATATCAAAACTAAAAGTTGTTCCCTCTGTAACTACAATAATTTAAAATAACTTACGGTGTTTGATGCACCATTACTACAAAATCCTGAAGTGTGTGCTTGTTTGTTTCATCTGTGAAGTTGCTCCTCTAGGTTATGCTGTTGTGCATTTGCATCTGAGCCTGGCCCTACAACAACACTTTCACTCAACCAAAAAACAAAGTCATTGTACTGTTTAAGGGTGTGTGTGTGTGTGTGTGTGTGTGTGTGTGTGTGTGTGTGTGTGTGTGTGTGTGTGTGTGTGTGTGTGTGTGTGTGTGTGTGTGTGTGTGTTTCCTTACGTTTTGGGCAGAGACCACCCAGGGCCTGAGGTTTGGAGGGGGCCACGTAAGCGAGCCCCAGCGTGCCCTCATCGAAATCCTGGTAAGTGAACAGGTGGGCCAGACACACAGTGGAGGCGTTGTCAGCGATGTCCGAGCTGAATTGCTGAGAGACAAAAGTAGACATTTAAACTTTACTCAGTGATTTACAAGGACTCAGAAACACTGCAGATTGTTCCTTTAAATAAAAGACCTCTAAACTTTGACCCCATGAGGATAAACTGCAGCGTTGTGGCAAGATATTTTTTCATGAAGCGGGTCTTAGCCACTGCAATTTCACATTTTAAAACAACAAATACAAGTGCACTGCACCAGAGAAAGACGAATACTGATCTTCTTTAAGGGCAATTAGATAATAATATTTCCACTAGTACTAATATTTTTAAAAGTAGATATTATGTAAACTAATATTAATGAGTAATCACATAACTCTCTAACATGTTTTCCTTATGACTGATGGTACAATCAGTATTTTCAGTTGCATTTCTTGTCTTTATCAATCAAGATATCATACATATTTACTTTTCAGATATTTGTGTAAAAACATGTTACATAAATTGGTTGAAAGTTAAATTTCTATTTTTTGGATCATCTCTTGTCTCAAAGTTTTGGCTGAAAAAAGACCCTCTCTGTAACACTTCCCAGCCCTGCCCAATCCTCACACAAAGACTGTATCTCTAAGTAAACGTTCTGTATCTATGCATATATTTATCTGTTGTGTTGATCTTTGACTCTTTCTCTCTGTGCCTGTTTCCTACCTCCAAAAGTCTCTTCACATCCCAGACCTCCCGACCCTTTCCAGGGCTGTTCTCCATGTTGTAGTGAACCCAGTTGGTGCTAACATGGCCAGCAGGAGGCTTTGTGGGCTCCTTGTTGATGATGATCTGAAAAAATAGTCGTCGTTTATGTACATTTTATCAGAATAATACAATTTATTAAGGACACTTAAAACAAATCTCAATATAATGTCTCATAATGTTGAGCATCGTAAAGTCTCAACTGTGACAAGTTTTGCCCACCATACACATTAAATCTATTCAATATTAACTTAATTAATCATGACATATATCTACAAGATAGTTTGTAAACAGTGCGTCTGGATCAGTTCAATACACAAAGTTCTGTTGAATCCCCAGTGTTTCTCTGAAGGTGATAGAGGCAGCACATTCAAAGTTCTTCTTGACGTGTCAGATGAAGAAAACAACTCAGAGCGGTTAAATGAATGCATATCTTTTCAGTGAGAAAACCCAGGACTCGCAGTATGACAAACAGTGTCTCCATTCATTCCAAAAGACTGTGGAACAAATCAAATTAGCCCACAAGGCTAACACAAAAGGTTTCAGTTCCTCCTAAAAAATGCTGCTCTCAAACTTGCTCACAGCTTCACTTCCGGAACTAAATTCATTCGAAAAACAAGCCCACCATGCTTTTAGGAGCAAAGATGTCTAAAGCTTAAACTCCACAAACTGTTTCAGATGTAGAACTTTAAACCATTTGACTAAGAACACCCAGAACAGCAGCACACACCACACCTGATGGATCTGGACACCGTAGCCTTTGAATTCATCGTCCCAGGTTGTGTTCCTGTAAATGTCGTCCACTCGATCAATCAGCTCGATCTAAGAGGAGAAGAAACAAACAGATATTTTTTTAAGAACATACAAAAGTTATATTTAAATAGCACTACCTAAATTTCATTTAGACAGCTTTTTCCACGGACAAATTCGACATACTGATTTGACATTGCGAATAGGTATATTGGACTGTGTTAAACTAACTAGGGAAATCACAAGGTGACAATAAAGCTGTGTTTTTCACTTTAACACTATATGACTGCCAGTTAAAGCTTCATGGTGAATTATGTCTGAACTTATTAGGTTTTTGTGCTCATAACCAACCAGGTAGTTGAGAGTGACGCTCTCTTGTCCTCGGCCCATGTTTTTAAAAAATCGATAATCTGCAACCAGCAGCAGGGGGCAGGTATTCTTCTTGTGGTCGTGAGCCTGTCTCTTCTCTCTGTGGTGGTGTCCTATGAGAGAAACGGATACAGAGAGGAGGTAGAGTTTCAAAGAAAGTAGCCACAGGTAGACACAGTCGGTTTTTCAGCATTTACATTCATAAATAGTCAAGCATAAGCTGACAAAACACTATAAGAAGCAACGACAGTAAACTATAGCAGGTTTCATACATGACAGTACAACACAAAGTTTGATTCATTTTATACAAAACCTTGTATGTGGAGAAGGATAACAGATGCAATGTGCAATTAATATGAGTTTCAATTGCTTGAAGGACTTTTATGCTTGCAACAGCAAAGATTCTACATGCTTTATCTTCAAAGGTTATTGTCACACAGTGAGACAAAAGGTTGTCCACATTTTTGATACTTGAATACTATGTGTTTTAAAAAAAAATCAATCTCCGTTATTGCAATGATTCATAGGTACTAAAGCACGTCAAAGAACTTAGGAAACACATCGGCCACGGCATCTAATTGTGCTGCAAGAATTTGCTTGTATTTTTGGTTCTTCAAAACAAGAAGTTATGTAATATCGGGGGGGCCTAGGACTTGTATTTTCTGGTATTGTGACAACAGCATGAGAAAACAGCTTATGAATAAAACCCAGAGTCATTACTAGACCCCCTTAAGAATCATTAGTAAAGGCTCTACATACCTCAGTTTGGTCTAATGAATACCTCGTCAAATTTATAAGAGCCCACTTGATGCCATAAAATGTCACATTTTGCAGTCATTTTTTTGAAACTGAAAACAAAAATCAGTATTCTCTCACTGCCACACAGAATCAGCATGGAGGAAATCTGTAGCAATGCCTAAGAACCTCATACATCCCAGACTCTTTTAAGAGTCAGAAATCATTGAATAACAAAAAAGGACAACAGGAAGCCATCCCATATGAGCATTACATCATACACTCAGCTCTGCACTGTTCAGAAGTGTGGGTGTGTGCTGCCCTGGCTTCCACAACAAGCAGTGGGAGACCAGTGACGACTCGGTGTCATCTTGTTGGGCGGAACAGCCTCCGTGAATTTTAATGCCTCCTCCATAAAGAACCTTCACCTCAACTCATATCCCAAATGAGGGCTTTCAACCAGCAGCCAGTGCGAGGTGTTTGAGATAGCTCCTCTGGCACATTATCACTGCTATATGCTTTACATTTCAGAGCAGCACAAAGAATCAAAAGGCATTCGCTTGTTACATAATACCCACTCGTCAGCAGTGTGTATGCGCACAACATGGGCTAGGTTTTACAGATAAAAAGGCTTTCATTAAAGCGACTGTTCTAACACCCACCTCCTTTGTCTCACTTCTACAGCCTACTCCTTCCTTCTCTCCACCTTCAACATTTGTTCTCCTCCTACTCTTTATCTGCTCTTTATCATCCTCAAACAAGAGCCTCACCACATTTCTGATCTCAAACCGCGTCTATGCTACACGCATTTACGCATTTCACTTCACAGGTTCTAAACTTAACACAAACAGATTACAAAGACTCTCTGCCCTGAGTCCTGGGGGAGACTGACCTTCTTCCCGGTCCACCGCCTTTATCCCACCCGAGTCTCTCCTGGCGGTCTGTGGCAGCAGGTCCTTAGCTTCTGCTTGGACATAACCACACACTTTTGGAGAGGCGATACGGCTCAGATTCTTGATGTCTTCCGAGCGATACACCAGCAGCCTGCCGTCAGTTGGGGAATCTGTGAATCTCCAAAGGGGCTAGAAAGATAGTTGGCATCAGAGAACAAAGCAGGGAACTGTTAAAGAATTGAACAGAAAGAATGCTGCAATGTTGACATTTCATTTCTTCTCATTCTTCACTGATCCTCTGATGTTAAAGTACAGTGTCGTCATAGAGTATTTTCATGGAAATAATCTTTGTTTTAACCCGGTGCAGCTAACATTTTTGGGGGTTTAGACTGAATCAACTACTGATTTTGTGCTTGCGTCTAGTTAAAAGACGGACAATGCAGGAATAACGGTCCTCTGAAACCCTATGGATGCTGTAACTCTAAACAGAAGCAGGTGGTGGTTGTACTGGTAAATCAGAATCAACGCAATTCACTATGCCAACATGAAATAAGAAACAGATCAACTCAGTGAAATACAGAATAGAATCTCCTGCGAGGTCTTTTTTGTTGGCGAGCCACACACCAAAAAACTCTCCACAGTAAAGAGTACAGATCTCTTAAACTGTATTCAATTAATGTTTTTCTTGATTCCCCTTGTGATTGTGGAGAGGCAGATAAGGAAATTAAAGTCTTTATCCGAGAGAGATGGCACATCACTGAGTCAAACTTCAAGCTACTAAATAAACCCTTATAATCCCTATGAGTCAGTAGCTTTTTCCTAAAAAAGAAAGTATAGACTTATACTAAAGTAATGGACGCTCAATCATCACGTATGGGCATCCATGTAGTATGTATGGTGATGAATGTGTCTGTCCTCTGCCTGTATTTTGATGTTTATTAGTGTGTTTAGTATTTTGGAGTTGGTCTGCTTTCTTTTGGACAGGCAGGTACCAAACACCAGCCATTAGCGTGTGCTCTTGCTTAATTATAGGCTTTTTTTCATTTCAACATATGTATTAGTCCTATTCTCAGGTAGCTTGTCGTGGTGCTACAAGCAGTAAACGAACATACATGCTAAGTCCTGCAGTGGGCGTGCACTGGTGGTCATGAGCCGACGAGGAGGTGAGTCGTTTGAATGTTGTTTTTACAAGCTGCAATGAACATTTCTACTGACTCTACCTTAAGTCAAATGCCTAAATGGTAAGGAGAGTAAATAAAATTGTGAAGCGTCAAACCCCCTTTTCTTTGGATTCTGGACAAAAACTACATTTTTTTTCTTCTTCTTACCTCTATGTTGTACTCTGCTTCATCAGTAAGGATGTGAGCAGAAAACTCATCTCCATCTATGTGAGCCTGGACTCGCGAGTTCTCCTCTCCTGTAGCCACATAACAAATCAATAACATTTATTAAAGACTTACATACTGTGTGCAAATTAAATCAAGTCACCTGCAAAGCACCAAGCAGTATTTGTGATTGTCAAATCATATTTACTACAATTCATTTAGCAGAGCAACTTACATCAGAGACTAAAGAACTAGAAAAATTACTTAAAAATAACGTTTTGTCTGTTAAGATTTGCTCTTTTGCACAGTCAAACAGATAATATTGATAAGAATATTGCATTTTATGAAACATATTGTTGGTCCATTTACTCACCAACAACATGTCCAGTGAAATAGTTCTGAAGATGAACATCGTAGTTCTCCTCCTTCCCATGTTTATCGACAAAGACAGCTTTGAAGTTGTCTGTGAAAAGGCCTGTGTTGGTGGTCAGGTAAAGCTTGAAATGTCTGAAGTTGAGAAAGAAATTACAAAAACATGATGACTACCTTTGCACCAACAGAATAACAGGGACGCTTGCTTTTAAATTCTGCAGAGTAACATAGTGTCAGGTCTATAAATATAAGCAAAAGGGGAGCTACAATGAAGGCAATCTCTCTTGAAATGATTATACTTGTTAGTACGATATCTAAAACCTGTCCACGTTGGATGTGCATGGTGGAAGTCATGTTGTAGACAGGTGGGTTCTGCTCTACCTGTGCAGGGCTCTGAAGCTCACAAGGCGCTCCAGGTGGGACTGGGTGTGGACGTCCCTCTTCCTCACAGAGTGAAGCTGGAGGCCTGATAACGGCAGAACCTCAAAATCTGACAGGAGGGAGTTCAGAGCATCTAAACAGACAAGGGAGACGACAAATGAGCAACTGGGTTTGATTATGCAGAGTAAAAATAAAGAGACGAATTCATCTGTAGCCTCCAATACAAACCACTAGCCCTTATTATTTAGCCGCTATAACTGACTTAATCCCCCGACATGACTAAATAAAGATCAATTTCAGTGGAAAAACAAAAATAAATTGCATCTATTTACATAAATCAACCATACACCCTTATTCTAAGAGAAAGCTAACGTTAGCTCGCTAAGTTAACGCTACTTACCGAACTCCGGGTTTTCTTCATGGTTTTGCTCCGTGATATCTCTTGACTTTACAGCACCATTGACCCAACAAGGAGCCAGAAAAACAAATAAAACTAAGCTCCTCATTCTCGGTCAGCTCTGTCAGCTATGCCTGCTCTGTCATTGTCTCAAGTTAACGTTAGCAGGTTTTTTTTTTGTCTGGAAAGCTAACTGAGCTACACGGAAGTACGTGGAGAGGAAAACATCCGCCTTAGGCAGAGTTGATATTTTAGGTAAACATGAACACTGTTATACACAACGCAGGTTAGTATGATCATAAGTGGTTTATTGTGACAGGGAATAAAAATGCATTACTCAAGTCTAAGTAGAATTATTACACCAAATGCTATCCAGAACAAGTACAAATGCATGGTCGTCGAGCATTTCTTACATAAGACTTCATCATGGCCATTCATCATATTTTACAGCCTTGTGATGTTAAATCTAGTCACTTTAGCTGTTTTATAGATTGAGTATGAAGAAAACTTACGGTATAATGTAAATTAAAGATTAAAACAATTACATTTGCTCTAAATTTGTCCACACGTACTGTTCAGTTTTTAAATATAATCCCATATCTGTCTCTACTACTCCAAATCTCTTTAACCGTGTTTAAGCAAATGCAATATTTCACATTTTTATGCATTAAGTTCTTTGTTTATAACACAAAGGTAATGAACCTAAGCACCGAAAGACTTATTTCTCTTATTTCCTTAAAATACTGAATTTGACATTTAATGTTCCTAGGAGTAATAATTTGAGGATTAAGAGGGTTTGTTTGTTTTACTGTGGACTCACAATTTCTAATGACTTTTGGTAAAGGGAGTGGCATCTTTAGTGAATACTATGCATAAACTTAATAGAAATGACTAATAGCATATCACTTGTAAGTATAAAATCACACTCCCTTACTGCAGAGTTAGATTTCAAGTAGCCTTTGAAATCTTATATTTGTCAGAGCAGTTTAACTACCAGGTCTTCTATAGAGCTGAAAAATAAAAGACAAAGGGAATACACATCCAAGTACACTCATTCACAGGAAGACATATGTGGGTTTGGTTTATAAAATGTTTTATTCATGTTAACATAGCTGATACATAGGGATTCAAACAGTTCCACAAGGCTTTGGGGACTACGATTGAATGAAGAGCAAAACAATAGTGGTCCAAATCTCTAATGACAATCACCGACAGACTAACATATCACCCTCCTGTTGGGCGTGTACAAACCTGCATTGAAATGACTAAAATTTGACACTTGGACTTGTGTGTGTTACAGCATTTGTTCCCATTCCAGTGTAATATCATAACACATGCATAACAGAATTTTCTTACTCCCACTAAAAGGATCCCTGCATTTTGTCAGACAAGCCCCATCATTCCCCCCATCCCAAACAGACATGCTTAAGTGAAAGAGTGGCATCATAACCAGAGCAGAAAAGTGAGAATTTATCCAAATTGGCACTACTTGGCTGTATTATAGTTTTTGTTGCCAGTATGTAAAGTGCACTAGCTTTCCCTGCAGTACGAATATCAGTTTTTTTTTTAAATTTAACTTCAGCTGCTGTAACCGTACCACAAAACTGTTGAGACAAACACACTAAAAGGTAATGGGGCGACTAGTTTTTGTATCTAACATTTCTCATCAGGAAAAAACAGCCTTCTCAAGTGATAGGATTTAGGCTTCCAGTTGTTCAATCGTGGGGCATACATTTTTCTGACTCTTAATTAAGCTAGGAGTCTGAGATCATGTCAAGCTAGCAATCACTTTCCTACAGCCGAAACTGCACAAATGAGAAGGCCAGGACGAAACACAAATAATAGGAATGGAGGGCTTCTTTTTTCACCACATGTCCAAATCTACATTGTGAAAATGATTATTTTTTTTAATATATATTTCCTTACACAACTCTTTTCAGCAATGGGTTTCATTGATAGAATGTTTGAGTGGAGAATTAAGGAATGAAGGATGTGTAAAAAGTTTTTTTTTTTTCCTTTTCTTGTTTTCCCAGATGACCCACACCGTTGAGGGCTTGTGTCTTTTAGTTCTCGTTCTCACCGGCATCTACTTCTCCAGCTTCGCCTTCATCGGGAACGTTGTCCGATGTCCATAACTGGGAGAAAAACAGATAGTTGTTGAAAATACAGTGGATAACAGTAACGTATCCAGACTTTTTCACTGAAGTCGGAATCTCAAAGAATGTAAGCGATGTTTAAAACCAACTTTCTACACAAAGTCATAATGACTTTAAAAGATCATCAATTTGTGCAAATGTAGCTGGAGCAAAACAACTTGCTGAGCCTGTTTTTCAAAGATTGAATGCAGTACATTGTTGCCGCTCTCTATGACTTGGCAGTGATCACAGTTTTGTCTCTTACAACATGTCTCCAACCTGCCAGTCAGACTGAGTCAGATATCAAGTAGCCAATAATTCAGATGTGTTTGTTCTCCAAGTGTCTTCAGTAATTTAGCTTCTATGACAAACTTGTACGTTTCCCCTTCCCACTGGACCTGCAAATTTTATTTTGGGGGAACCTCACAACCATTCAGGCACATTTAAGAAAAGTTCAAAACGCTTTTTAGAAATAGCATTGTGTATTGCCAGGATGTTTATAGTCATTACTTGGAAATCTGATTCCTATCTCTTCATGGCTTGATGGTTCTCAGAAAATAATAGCTTCATTCCAGCTTAAAAAACATCACTTATACTTTCAGAAATGTCTTCGCCTTTTTGGATATCTGGCTGCCCTACTTCACCTATATGGATACCAAAGCCTCTATGAGATATGATATAAATATGTCATCAGAATGATGTGATCAGAATTGATACACCATTCTGAATAAGTCAGGATTGCCTCCTGAGACCCCTAGTGGTCCTTATATTCTCAGGAGTGCATATGTGAAAACATGGTATGCATCATTCCCTCTGTAAAGAACATGTTTGCACCACATGAGAGGGGAAACTCACTGTCAGGTTGTCTCTGAGGAGCTGCATGATGAGAGTGCTGTCTTTGTAGGACTCCTCATTTAGCTGGTCAAGCTCAGCAATGGCATCATCAAATGCCTGGAAGCAAAAATTAGATTGTTAAAGCTTGCAACAAAGTACAACTAGAGCTGGGGGATAAATAAACAAATGATTAAATAAAACAACAATTCAAATAACTTTGGACCTTTATTAGTTTATATGGATAGCTCAAACGGCCAGCGAGTCAGTAGTTTAAAAGTTGCATTTCAATTCCATTCATTAGGATATTATTAAGATCTATGACACCAGAGGACAGCTTAGGGTGGACTGTAGAACATGTAGTTTGTTAGTGCCAAAAGTATTGAAAATGCCAGATTTTTGGATTCAAATCTACAGACCTTTTTAGCCAATTCACAGGCCTTTTCTGGGGAGTTGAGGATCTCATAGTAAAAGACAGAGAAGTTGAGGGCCAATCCTAAGCGGATGGGATGTGTGGAGTCCATGTCTTTCTCGCTGATTTTAAACGCCTCCTCATATGCTTGCTGTGAGTTGTCAATGGTCTCTGCAAACAGAATATAGTAATTGTAAGCACTTGTCAAGGTTGAGAAACATACACAACTTTAAACCAGTTATTATTGAACGCTACTTAAATCAAAACAAACAGAACATATTATAGCAGTAGATAAGTTGTACCAACAAAAATACACAAAAAAGCTGCAAGAACTACAAATCCATGGTTTCATGGGCTGCTGTGAGATGATTATTCCTCACAAATGTTTGAGCAAATGTAAGGTTGCCTAAAAAGCTTCAAGGATCCAGATCATTTAAGACATCAAGTGAAACAAAGAACTCTGGTTAAAGTTTAAAATCATATTATATTTCTGAAGAAAATGTATAGCACTGCAATTCCCTTTAGCCAATTGGTGTGTAATACTCTATGGTGATAAGAAGACAGTGAGGGAAGGTGGGGAAGATATTCTGTCACTATAGATTTTTCCCTATGGGGAAACTGGAGGCCCTCACAATTAGTTGTCACACATTCCAGTTATACCGTCCAATGAGATGGGACCCTGTGGTCACACGACTATGACGCACTGCTCTACTTAACATCATTTCCAGCTTCAGCCCGAGGACAAAATCTGACACATTCCTATTTGGAGTGTGAAGAGGCCGAGATTCAAAGACGATGAGCTTTTGGACATTAGGTCACTTAAATACCATATACATATAAGATACAAACATACATACTAAGAGAAGCAAGAGCAGAGTAAAAACATGCACTGAAAATATTATACGATGAGATTTTTGTTCCAGGAAATATGCCTTTCAACAATATATAAACGGTATAACTGTAAACTCACTTGTTTTTGCATCTCCAGAGGCAACTTCAGCAAGGTATCTATAGTAGTCCCCCTTCATCTTTAGATAGAAGACTTTGCTCTCAGAGTTTGTTGCATTTTCAATTAAATGACTATCCAACAGTTTCTGTAGAGTGAGAAACATCAGTTTAATTAGAAACACTGTGAAAAGAATGAATAGTAACAATCTGCAGAACAATGAAACCACAAGCACACTTTTATATCTTACAGAGATGACTTCAAATCATTTACAAAACAGCAGTCGTGCTATGTTTACAAAGTAGTTCCTTGCTATTTTAAGAAGTGGTTGTGTGGTACACCACCAAGCATAAGTGAGGCTCACCCTTCCTAAATGTCCCATTAACCTCGACCCAGTCCAGAGCACCTCTCCCTTTGTTTAAGGTAGCTGGCCAGCTTAATGATTAATTGGAACAGTTCTGCTCCATCAGGAGTCGAGGGCCTGTGCTCACCCAGTCCCATTTAGAAGAAAAATTCTGCGCTGTGTCAAAAGAAAGTCCAAAACTGTCTACAACAAGGCCAGGCCTCTAGTGTGTCCCCAACTGTCTTCTGTCCCAGATTCAACACTTGTTTAATAAGCCCTCTCTTCCTGTCAGCAACGTGTAGCTAAGTTTGATGTCTTCTTTTCTATTTTGTGGTTCACAGGTATTGAACTGCACTATTTATTTTATTTTTGAATACAATAGTATCATTTTTTCCTTCCGTACTGAAATGTACGCACAAATAAACGGCTTTATGAAAGCCTAGGGCAATACAAACCCTGCATGCGTTGCATAATACTCTTAATCTTTACTTGAATTCAGTCCAACAGGAACCATGCTTGCAGCATTGCTTGTGCACATATGGAACCTACTTTGTATTTTACATATGAAACAATGTTCCCTGCGGCCCCTGTTAAATAATTAAAAAAAAAAATGTCTTTGCAAGTTCAGGATCTACCTCAGTCTAGTCTATAAGTGCAAAAATAAAATGTAGTTAAAAAATGAAGATTTAAACTTTATCTCAGATGTTCAATGATGAGTTAACAATTTCAATAAACTTGGCGACAAATGTTTAACTCGGTAACTATCTAATAAATACCGGGGTACAAACTGTTAATGGCGTTCTAAAAATCGCAACAGCAAAAAATAGTTTAAATACTATAGATTGAACTCAATGCTGAGTTTTCCATCTTTTTATAATGAATATTAATGTTTTCAGGTCTAATCCTTGTCAGGGGAATCATAGTTTGAAGTCAAATTAACTGATTTTGAGAGAAGATATTTACTCAAATTTACAATGCTTAACAACCCCTCAACCCTAATGGCTACCCTAATTTTTGGGTAATATGGTGTTTGGATTAGGTGTAAATATTTGTTCCCTTTAAACTTTATTAAATTTTAAATTTTATTTTAAAACATCAATGACAGAAAAGCTTTTCCTTTCCAACTCTGGGATAAGAGAAGCTGTCCTTGTCTGATTAATACCCACCCATGCAGCCACTTTACAATAATCAAATGACATTAAAATTGGCTCAGCCAAAAAATGCACATGTCTCAAGAGCTAAGCATTTCTTTTAAGCTGGACGCGCTGCACAGTAGACAAGAAGAGTGGCCTCCCTCTCGCTGGGTTCACACAAAGCTCTGATTTTAGTCACTAGTGCTCACAAGAAAGCAAAGTTTTGCTGGATTAAAATGTGACTGTACGTGAGTGCCTTTACATGTCAGCAATTGTAAGTCTCTCATTATCAATTAAATTAGCAATACTGTTATTTACTTGATCTTGTTCTTTTTCTTTATTTATTCAACCTCTGACAAGATTAAATATAGAAATGTACTAATGGCTACCACAAGCATACCAAAGAAACATATGCTCGAAATTCATCTGGAAGACATTCTGATGCCTTAGATGTTAATGTACACTACAATCAATAGTTTCACGTTCTGAAGAAGGATGAATAGCCTCAATCTGCTCAGTTGAAACCCTGTCTTGTCTACAAGCCCTAGATATACATCCTGTGTAGAGGCTGGAGCCCAAATGTTGCAAGCCTCTGCTGCCTTCCTATAGATATCTTCTTTCAACTAAGATGCAAGTCTGGTTTCACAGTTTACTGTGCAGGAAATCAAGACAGGGGCACACACGCAGCATGCACCTATGCTTTTGTGGGGGTGCACAGCCAACCTGTCTAGCTTCTGCAAACATGTTAAGGCATGAGGACTGAAACGCCCTCCTCTGCCGACAGATCCTCAGTCAACACTCACCAGCAGAGACACTGAGTGCTGAGTCACAGCCATGCAAGTGCATATTCTCAGGAGCACAGATGGTGGATGGTCCCTGCCTTTTTAATGACTGCAATTAAGGGAAATTATCTCAATCATACAGCTAAGCTTCAAACCAGATCACCTCTAATCCGTTATCGAGGCAGGCTAGAAATACAGTACATCATCTATTTGTGCTGTTGCTTATGATTTAACAAAAGATAAAAGCAGATTTCAAGAAAAGCCAAGTCTTGAAATGTGAAAAGTACTATTTGAGAATCCATTTCAATCAATTGCCAAGCACAGTCTTAATGGTTTTAATAAGTAACTCTGAAGGAGGGTGTCACTTTTGGTTATCCATTCAAACTGCGCCTTAGGGAGAGTTTAGTTAATCCACATAAATTCCTACCACATTAGACTTCTGTCTGACAGATCGGTCTGCATGGTTGCAGAACATAGCACAGCTTTATAGAACAGTGTATGCCGCCTGTGTCCTGAGCTCTCCCTCTCACTCTCTCTGAACCCATTTAGACACACCTTGCTGGTGTAGTAGTCACTGTGACCTTTTTTGTCAGTACACGCCCCTCAAACGGCTCAAGCCCATTGTTCTATATCCAGATTCCCTAAAGGCAGAAACAGTGGGAGGACTACATAATACTTCCTTGTCCTCTCTGGTTTGAGAGGCCATATTTATACAACAGAAGAACTCACAGGAAACAGGGTGAGAACATATGTCATGAAGACAGTTGCCTTTTCAAGACTATGCAGGATTGAGCAAATAGGATTTCTGTCACCAAGTGTATTTCTCATAGCTAGGCTACACTCTTATATATTTAATCCTAAAAGCATAAAGCATTACAAACACTCACTTCATGGCGCAAGAAGAGGGAGATTATAAATGAAACCACCCTAGATTTGAAGTCATCATTAATTGGACTAAATTAAATCATTATGATAAGTGTAAAACAATAAAGATCAACTTTGAACATGCTTATAAAAAGGGCACATGGCATACTCTAATATCTGTCAAAAAACTGACTTTACCAAAACGTTTTCGCAAATCTCTTGCAGCTCCTTCTCCACCTTCTCCCGATACTCCTTGACAGTCTCCTGCTTCTTCTCGGAGCCCTCGGCCTTCAGTCCGATGCTGGACATCACCCTCCATGCGGACCGCCTCGCCCCAACCACGTTTTTGTAAGCGACGGACAGCAGGTTCCTCTCCTCGTTTGACAGCTCGACTCCCATCTCTGTAACTCCCTTCATGAACTCTGCCATGTCGTCGTAGCGCTCAGCCTGCTCTGCCAGCTTGGCCATAGTAATAAGATCCGTTCTTTCCATAGTTTTGAATGTTTTTTTGGGGGGATTGAGAGATCAGAAATCTGTAGGGGGGATGTGACAGTCAAAGACTGCGAAGTCGGAAGATTTTGGTGTAGCAAGGGATGGGCGACGTAAATCCCAACAGTAACGTGATGAGCTGCGAACAGATAATAGAGGAAGAAAAAAAAACCTCAAGGTCAATTCATTTTTTTTGGCAGCATGAAACAACATCTGTTAAAGGCCGAACAGTGGAAACGCCAAAGCAAAGAAAATCAGACAAATTAACCGATATGACACATTTGATTTAACAAAGTACAATACGCGTTTTTTACTATTTACGATAAAATGCGAATCCGCTGATTACACTGCTACGTCACGATGTTAACAACCTTTGTCTTAATAGTCGATGTGTTTTCGCATTAAAAGCAGAGAGTCTGCTGGAGAGCCCGCTGCACACGGCGACCCGCCACAAAGCCGTCTGGAGCAGCTAGCCCAGCGCGTTAGCACAGCTAGCTGTCGTCGGCTACATCGGCCACTCCTTTCAATAAAAAAAAAAATGTCACGCTACCGTTTTCTCCTTTAAAACAGAAGACGAGCCGCAATGTGGCACATTAACCAACAAATCCGTGATCGTGTGAGGAAACAGAAAGACTTAAAAACACTCACCGTTTCTGACCTACCGACGTGCAAATTTACTCCACAAATTGATCAGATTTGAAAGGTTGGTCAAAAAGGCAAATATCAGCAGTAGCACCGACGATACCACGAAACTTGCTTATTCGGGGCGGTTCGTGTGGTGGTGCGACTCTCCAATCATAACGCGTGAGCTCGCTTGAGCGACAGACGGGGCTTACGGTGTGAACCAGTAAGATCTGTGTCGAAGGTAAAAAGGGGCGGGGCAAAGGAGCATAGTTTGACAGACCGAAACACTGCAGCGGTTGAGACCACGGGGTTTCTTCCAATAAGAGCAAGGAATGAATACGTCATTGCATTGCCACCATGGTGCTCGTCCAATCACCCCCCTTTTTCACAAGCTGTAAGCACTGTAGGCGGGTGTGGCAACCACTCCCTTTAGCTAGATATCGCTCTTTAACTTGATACCAAAGATTATCTGTTGATATTTGAATCACTTTCAGAATGGTAACACACATCTCATGACAAATAACAAACCTGCAACGACCATATCTCTCGTACAGGTTTTGTCTGAGTACAGTCTGGTGCCTTGGTGCAGCTTGTGTGAGCGACATGGTTGCTCATAAACTCTTTGACATTAGGCTACATTTCAGCAAATCACGCGGTTGTTGAGTGACAGGTTACGTCAGTGTACGTCTCATTTGACTCCAGATAAGGAGTAGGTTACATTTCAGGTGTTAAGATCTTACTTATTCAATGTATCTTATCATCTCGTGAAAACAACGCAGGTTTTACAGTGATAATGATGTTTTTTTTTTAATTATCCCAACAATATAAGTTGAGATCTCAAGAAAAAAACACAAATTCACTCATTATCACAGGGAAATCAGATTGAAAAAAGATATGTGACTTACATGATTCTTTTAAACATGTAGGTTCAATAACAATTTTATTGTTAGCTGCCTATTCCTGTACTCCTGATTTTGTTCTAGGTCCATTACAGAGCATGATTTTTAAGGAGAAAGAATATAAAGCCATTTTGGAAATCCTTTCCCACGGTTTACAAATCTGTGCCCATGAGTTTCTCAAATCCGTGGCCAAGATCTATAAACCATGGGAACGGATTTACAAACAGCTTTTTTTCTTACCTCAGCCTTCAGTCTCCCAGTCATCCTATATCTATAGCTCTCCATAATATTTCATTTTGTAGCATTTTAAAGTTTCACCAACCCTGGTGCTATAGCACTAATGTGTTGCTGTTGTCTTGTTGGTATAACAATCAACAGATGGTGTGTGTTTTTGTGCTGCTTGCTGTTCTCTTTTCATTCCACATTGTGGTTTATTGCCTATAAAAAAGGGTATGTTATTTAAAAAGAACGGGCTCCTCTCAGCCGTCATTGTGGCTTTTCGGTAACAGGGATACGAATCAAATGCACCCTTTCATATCTGTTAGGACGGGGATCTCAGTGATAGCTGCTTTGCTGAGTGCATGGTGTCTGTATATCCTGACATGCATCAGTTCCCTCTGAAATGCTCACCTGAAACTGTAAAACATTAAACAAAAGGTGAGTAGAAAGACAGACTCGCTTGCATGCCAGTTGTTAGTGTTATAAAGAGAAGGTTTGCGTTATGGTTTTTACGTATTTTAATTTTAAGAATTGTCCCACCCAAACTTTCCTTACCCTGTCGTTAGCTCAGTCTCAAGCCCCATGTGGAGACCCAAATCTTTAAAAATTGCTCACAAATACAGCATTACAAAAGACGCCACTGTTTTCTTAAACATCTGGTTCCTGTGATCTTAAGTGAATATGTGCACAAATCAAAGGTGTCTGAACTATTTTCAGATGTGTTATTATCCTCGATGTCCCTGTTGCACCAGCTACATGAAAGTTCTTCAGTAAGGGTGCAGAGTTCACATTAAATCATCAGTTTAGACTTGTTACTTTGTACAAAAGCTGTGTCGACGTTTGGTTGAAACTCAGAGACATATAAGGTTAATCTCTTTGTAGTGAAAGTGCACAATAGGCAAAATAGCTCAAAAATAGTTTTTCTTTATTTTTTTGTTGCTGCATATTTATGGCAGCAGGATGAATATTTAAATTCCCTATTTGACTGAAGATATTCATGTAGGATCACGTGGTATCATACTCAAGCTGTTTGAGGGGCAGTGGTGGTATAAAGGGCAAGTTATGATTTCTAGCATGTCGGACATAGTCGTATATATGGCTCTGTGTTGCTTTTTCACTACTGGTAGGGTAACCCTTAATGTCCTTCAATAGCTTTTCTCCACCGCACTCTTCTCCTGACAACTATCAAACTCTATATACTGTTATCTAATGTAAACGTACTTCCAAGATCCGCTACTTTATGTAACTTGAAATGTTTTGTCTGCATTGCCCTTGTTTATTTCTGTGGAAAATCATGTCAACTGCAGCATGTCTGTGTCTTAATGGTGTGTTTTTAACAGCAAAGATAATGTTGATTACCACCGATACGTTGTTGGTTTTGGTATTTTCATAGGAGTTCATAATGTCACTTAACATATCCATTTGGTTTTTTTATGTCAGTGTATCTGCACTTAGACATCCCTGTGTGTACTACACATTTAGTTCAAAGTCTACATTTGCTTCGAGTTTTACATAATATTAAGAACAGTTTCTATTCAAGTCTTCTTGCTGCCATTAGTCAGAGACCCAGCGGTCTTTTGTTCTTCTCTTCCTTATCTTCCTTCGCACTCTGACCTCTGTACTCTCTTCATCCCCACCGAAAGATATCAGTTACGCAATGTGCAGAAACTCCTGGGCGTTGTATCTAAGTTGAAACTTTTCGACCTGGTGACAGCTCTCGTTCAGGTTTTTTGATCCATGTGTCAAACCACCAGTAAACAAAATAAGGCAAACATGAAAGCTATTAGAGATGAATAAATACATAAACTATCGATTGTCATGAAGTACAAATAATAAAAAGCAGCCTCATTTTCCTTCTACTGCTTGCTGCTTGCTGCTATAATCTATTATTTATCCAAGCACTGTGTGCTGAATCATAAATGCACAAAATAACCCCAGATGCATTGTTTATCTTTCCTGGCAGACAGTAGTTGAGCTAACATCCAACGACAGGACTAAATCTGAATAAAACGCTGAACACTCTCTGCATGCTGCTTTGAGGGATATTTTAGTTCCTTCTTCTTCAGACTGGTTCAGTTCAAACGAGTAGTGTGATTGTCACTCAGAGACACAAGGTTATAGGACATGATTGTGAAAGAAAGATTAAAGCCCTGTTCTTACCGTGCACAGTTGACTGCAGGCCTGCTCTTGCACTGACTCCCTGATGATGAAGCAGCTGTCTGATGTGGTCTGCCTGTTTGAGGTGAGGAGAAAAACATCTACCTAAACCACAATTTGTCATGTAGAGACTATAATAAAAGTGAAGAGTTTCCCCTTTTAAACATAACTGTAATTTTCACTGGAAGCTTTTACATTATATGAAGATGTATAAGAGTCCATTAAATGCCAGGCCATTTTCCTCTGATCACATTTTCAACACTTTGAAATACAGAACATTTGGGAACTTATTTGATAGTTGGAAACACATCTATATTTGAATCATAATTTTACCAGCTCATGTTTCTATTTGTTTTTGAGGGGTGAAATGAGGTAGCCTACATTTTGATCTTGAATGCAACACATTTAAATGTTAAAATGACTAAATGAATAATAGAGACTGCAACTATGTAACAATTTCATTTAGAAAACATCTGTTGTATAGGAGTATAATTTTCATTTTTAATCAATTTATTTTAGTTTCTTTATAATTGACATGACATAATTACTTATCCACTTAAATACCTGCAGATTTTTCCCCCAAATCATTGGCTATTTAATGCTGAATGTAGCAAACACATTTTTGTTCTTTGCCTTCTCATAGAAAATTGACTGTAACTCTGTGTAACTGGAGAGAGAGCCAGAGATGTTCAGTCACTCTGATACAGACATGCTTAAGGACAACACTTTAGTTTCATTTTATAGTTAAAGGTTATTTTACTTTTCTTGTACAGATTGTATCCCTTTTGTATATTCAAACCCTTGTCTGTATCAAAGCTGTTGATTGATTGACCGTGTATATAGACCGTCCTACACAGGCAGCTGTGCAGGTTATGATACTTTATGAGAGCTACCTCTGCTTTCAACAGGAAACTACGTTAAGGTTAGCATCCTGTGCTCAGCAAAAACTAACCACACAAGCCCTGTGTTGTCCCTTTAGCTTCAGATGAACTTATTGTGAAGGACCAACAAATAAACCATCTTTTTCTGTCATTAGACATTTCATTCTGTGCTGATATGTGTGTTGTCCAAAGTAGGCCGGGTGGCTATAAATAGTAATGGTTAATAGGTTGGGAAATCCCATGGCTTCAGCTCTAGTTCTGAGCTGCTGGTGTGGCTATATAGAAACATGGCGTCTTCTACAGCTTGAAAAACTGTGCTAAAATGATCAAGTCAAAGAAATACAGACGTGTTGTCACTGTAGAGTTCTGAATTAAAGTGAGACTAAAGACTGCGTTTTCTTTAATCTACTACAGATTCAAATTTCTTGCATGGGACCTGAACCTGACCCTATCGGGAAACACCAGGTCAATCTATCTGAAAGTCATTTTGATTGGTTCTAACTTCTATGAACATGGTATACTTGTGTTGCATTGGCTGGGGGGGAGGGGGGGGGGGGGGGGGGGGGGGGTCTCTGTTTATGTGTAGAATGTTTTTAATGTTCAGTGTTAGACAGATGTTGTGAATGTGTTTCTGCAAGACAATTTCAGTTATTTTATATTAATAAGTGTATTTTGTGGGTCAATCGGTTATACTACTAAATTCGATTTAAGATTATATTAGTTCATGTTATTAATAATGTTCATTACACGGCATCCATCCCTTAAAAAATACCTCTGCGTAAAGCCTTTGGGATCAATTAGCAGAAGTTCCAATGGCACTGTAGGATTTTTGTAAACATTTTTTTTTAAACCCAACATGTTGGATGCAGGAAACTCAAAACAGGAAACCAACCCTGAGCAGCAGAGCTAAGTGGTTAACAACATGGATAGTCCTCATAGCCTACATTATGACTTGTGACTGCCTTCACTTTACATGTGGCGTTTCCTGTCACACTTTTATGGAAGGCATCAACTGTCAACGTGCAGAGTAGAGAAAACCATAAAGCAAAGAACAAGACTGGGAATGCTGTTTTGGGAGGGGTAGGTGGCTGAAAAATGGGGAGATGGTATTTTAGTCTTCGACAACGGATGCACATGGTAAAGGGTCTCATTAAAGCGCTTCTCACTGCTTCAAAGAACCTGGCTAATATATTCTTCTTTGGATCATTTTAGAGGGCGTCCAGGTGGATTCTTTTTAGATACTTCAGGACAGCATCATCAAAAGATGTCTCATCTAATAATGCTCTTTTCAGAGTCTTTTCTGGAGAGCCAAACTCTTTGTTGAGGATTGAAAGCAGTGACGTCGATACCTTTGCACACTGTGTCCAACAGACGCTTAATGATGGTATCAATATCCTCCATCTAAAGGGACATTCCGGCTATCCTTGATGCTTTTGACTGGAGCTTTACCATCAGAGCAGAGATGAGTCTGTTGGTCATTCTGTTGGTGAAAACTGAAAGGACTTCATTTTGTCTGCTTGTTAATGCTTGTTGGCAGATTGATGGGTAATACTGGAAGACACTGGCGAGAGAGGGGTAAATGCTCAGAGGGTACCTCAGGGTATTTTGGATCTGAATTATTTTCATGTTGTTAAAATGTAACTATCAAGATGATGCTGGACATCTGGGTAATGATGGCACCAGGATGAATTTGCTGAGGCCATGTCAGCAGATGAGAGCTGACTTGACAGAGATTGCACTGTAGTCTGCCCGTAGCTCTTTTTTTTTGGGTGGCTTCAGAATCGTTGGGATCAGGTTTTCAATATCTGTTAATGCAACGGACACTTTCTCGTTGCATCCTCTATCATGACAGACAGGACCTCAGGAGAAGCTTGGGAATGATTGGCATCTCCCCTTCTCCTGGAAATGACAGCGTCAGAAAGACATTTCCCCCGTGGGGCCAGGGGAAGCAGATATGTGTGGCTGTAAACTCATATGATCATACATTTTATCAGTCAGCTGTGGCTGAATCCCAAGTAAACCTGCAGCTAGCATGCTCCACTGTGCTGTTGTGATTTTGGGAAAATGTTTGTCCACTCGGGCCGAAGAGATTCTAATTTCATCAGAATAGTGTTGTCCATCTTGATGCATGATTGTTTTTTTTATTGCTTTTTTCAAAGACTGATTTGTCTCAGTTATATTTCTGACTCAAACATATTTTAAATAATATTATTTAAATGACTTTTCAACAGCATTTGTGTGTGTGTGTGTGTGTGTGTGTGTGTGTGTGTGTGTGTGTGTGTGTGTGAGAGAGAGAGAGAGGTTGAATGATAAATGAGACCTGTGGCTTTATTCTGAACTTCAGCTGTGTTGCAGAAGCTAAAACCTTTTTGACGATATGTATGATATATCTGTGACTGCTTGATTGCTGATGTAGGAGGAGAAGGTGGTCCCCTCGCCACGCCGTGCAGTGGTGTAAGGTCTGGTCTCATGGCAATTATTCCTCTGTGCTCCAGTTCCCAACCCAGCTCTGGGCTCTAATTAAAGGTAATTAAAACACTTTCTTTAACTCCCTCTCTCTTTCTCTGTGTGTCATACACAGATGCTAGTGCACATCGGGATTTTAAAAGGGTTTAGGCCCTAATTAAATCCAATACAGAGAATGTCAAGGACTTATTAAGGAGGATTTGAACTTCCCTCACTCATTTTAGGGTTTCCTTTTATTCATGGCATGTGGCTGGCCCTGTTGTCATACTGGAAATTAGCTTCTGCACATTTGCATCTGCTGCTCTTTAGGGCGTATGTTCAGGCCCAGGTGGAAAACATACGTGCAATACCTAGCTTTGTGCAGGTATAATTCACTCAAAAGTTCTTTGACTGCTTTCATGAATAATAAATCGCCAGTGCCCACTAAGCGCACATCACTGTAGAGATTTACCACACCACAGCTTTATATGTTTATAAAGAGATTTACTGTGGCTCAGTTGGTAGAGTCGTTGTCTCTCAACCAGAAGGTTGAGGGTTTGATCCCCAGCTCCTGCAACATGTCCGCTGTTTCCTTGGGCAGGACACTTTACCTTGAATTGCCCCCGCTGCTTCGTTGATGTCTTATGCATAAGGATGGGATTATTTACTTCTGATGGGTAGGTGTGACATTTGGTGTAAAAGCGCTTTGAGTAGTCTGAAGACTAGAAAAGCGCTTTATAAACTGAAGTCCATTTACCATTTATTCATGTCAGGCTGGACATGGTCTGAGTCGGAAGCTATCAATGCATATGATCAAAGGCAGCTAAATTCTCTTCTCCTAGAAAGGCATATGCAGCTCATATTGTGACACCCTTAGACTGAATGAGTAATTATTGTTTGATGCCCAAATGGTAGGGAGCATCTTTATCTCATTTAGTTGTTTAATGTTTCTCTTGACAAATCGAGATGTGTGCATGTTTTCAGGTCTAACTCTGTTGCCCTTTTAGCAGAGGGAGATGAGAGGAACCTGAAGATATTATAAGCTGTTCTTGTTGTTCACACACTAGTAACCTTTGCGGTTAATAATTGCAGAGCATTTTATTGGGATGAGGACGGACTGAAATTTCACGTAGCCTTTTTTCTAACATGGCAGGAAGTCTACTGTAGTCAGACACATGCTATTCTCACTGATTGACATATACAAGCAGAATAAATTGATGGAAGAATAGGCTTGCTGCATTGCTACATTGAGGAGTGAATCTTAAAATCAACCGTAAGAATAACCTTGTTAAATGTTTTGTCGCAGCACAAGTCTGGAGTATCTGTTGCAGTTTTGCAGGTATTTGTTTGTTTTTAAACCTGACTCTCATTGTTTGGAGAAAATTGAAGTATACTCTGTGGTGTGTGAGTTGATTCCCTTTCACACCTACTCTGCTTTCATAATGTATAGCCTCTGCTTAGAACTGGTTCTCCCTCCCACTCACTAACTTTCCCTTGACTGACTCAGCCTTTCCAGGGATGCTCAACAGTCGAACATGTTCAGGCACACATACAGTATGCTGCTGCAGAAAATCATGCTACCTGTTCAGAGTTTTTCCAATTCTTTTTTTTTTTAACGTCCATTCATCACATCCTGTTCTTTTTACAAGCATCGACAAAGCACCCAGATCAATGTGTCTTTGCAAACCCAGGTATAACATCTTGCAGCCGTTCCGCCGCTGCTAAGCATCTTTCCACCTCGCTGCAGAGCTGAGTGGCAGTCGGCTGCTCGAGAGCCCTGAGCGAAGTGAATTCTTGCAAGAATTTTTGCGTCTCCAGTGGGTTTGTCCATATGAGTCAGAAAACACATAGGGCGGACATTTTACGTGATTTCTGTGTTCAGTCATCAATCCCGTTTTGGTCAGGCAGCTGTGGTGAGACAGTGATCACCACAGTCCGTAAGGAACTTAATTTGTTTAAAAGCATCAGATACAGAAAAACAACACAACAACATATGACATCCATAAAGCTATCAACAGTGTGAGTAAAGGTTGTAGAACATAAATGATACATGATGACTACATTATATAAATGAATAATCCAATACATACATTTACCAACAAGCCATATGTAGCCTTAGACTCTTCATTATGAAACGTAGTTCACAACAGCAGATTCAAATCTGATAACTTTTCCACATTTCATATAAAAACAGGTGCTGTATCTGTACTTTTTTGTCTGATAGATTTGTTCTTATTTTATCTGAAACAATATAGCCTTGGTAGAACATATAGACAACAGAAACTAAAGCAGGATTTGAACATAATTAGCTCAGCATATGTGAGCAAATCAAATGTTATACCAGTTGGCCACAAATCTCTGGGGGGTTTTTTTCTCAAAAAGAAATCTGATGAAATTTAATAAATGTGGCAAGACAGTCAGCTGAGGAGGTCCCAATGAATCCAAATTTAAATCCTCTGCACATTTACACAGTAAAGTAATGTTTTTTAGATCATGTACAAACTATCAACTTTCAATTCTCCGTCTAGAGTTATAATATATCCCAGACCTTAAGATGAAAACTGCTGTGATTCAACCTTGTTGTAGCAGAGTATATGGCGAAAATGTGGAGGAGGGAAAAGGTGTTACACAACAAGTGGGCTTCCAATCCTCCCACCCAGGGTGCTACAGTAGCAGAGACTCAGCCAAATGAAAGAGTGATAGGAGTAGGCTGAAGTGCTCCTGTTTCTCTCTCATATGCCATCTGTCTCTATCACATTGTTTCATCTCCATTCCCTCTGCAGTATTCCCACAAAACTGTATATTTGTGCTGCTATACTCGCTTGATGTACTCGACAAATACACTTTCAATATTGCCATTGGAATTGCTTCTCTATGTTTTCAAGGTACACACCCAAATACCAACACTGCACATGCTGTCAGGAGATCAGACAAGAGGGTTGATGGGCATGTGTGTCGACCTGCAGAGATGAGCGGTGCAACCAGCGCTTTGCAGGAATGCAGCCAAGAGTAAAGGCAGAGTACACCTTAAAAGTAAGAGGGTGTTTTCTCCCAGGAAGTGCACATTTGTCTCCTGAGGCAAGTATGTGCTGATATAGTGCATTTTCTAAAAGTGGCAGGAAGCAGGGTCTGTGCAAAAAAGTATTTCCTGCTCACATTATTCATCCTTTGTAATTCATCACAGTAAACATGGAGTCATGAAAGAAGATAAAGAACTAAATGGATACAACCAGTTTGCACTGCATTGCCTCACGACAAGGAGGCTGATCTGACAAACTCAAATGAAGACTGGAATGTAGATTACATAACTCAGGGGAAATGGATGAGTCTAATGGTTAATAAAGCCCTGTAGAACAGAAATAACAGAAAACAACGAGGAAAATACTTTTTCTTTAATTGAAAAAAAAAAAAAAAAAATCCACTAATACTGTATTGCCCTTATTTTGACATAATCATGAACTTTAAGAGTTTATTTTCAGGCAATAATATACACTGCTTTTAACACCAGCCTCACCCTTCCTCCTCTGCAGAAGTGATCTGAAATGGAAAGTTACAAAAGCAGGTTTTATGATACAAAGACAACTCCCTGTGGTTTACTCAAAGGTGAGCTTCGCTTCATACTGCTGTTCTCAGAGTCATGCTCTCAAGTGTGTCATCGGGTGTGTCGCTTGCAGAGTGGATGAGCAACTCATGAGTATTTAATGCAGGAATTTGCTTTGAGACACAAAATAGCAGCAGTATGAGTGAGGGACGGGTATAATTGCAGGAGCTTGTACAGACGTCCTTTTTTTTTTCTTCTCCTAAAGTATATTTGAATCATCAGAGGGCGTGGCTTAACCACACTGTGTGGACTGTGTTTCAACATGCCAAAAGGAAAAACTTATGCTGCTTCATCAAATATGAGTTATGGCACTGTCATGATAAACTTATGTAAGACTGCAAGGCTTTTATTTTTTAGCTTTTAGTTTTATAAAAGAATCAAGAAAGAGTTGCTTCTTTTAATAATCAGCCAGAGTGGATGATTACATTTGGTTTAGACATTAAATCAGAAAACTATTATTTGGTAAAAGGGGAAATAGTTTTGTTGCCATTGCACAGTGACAAATAATTATATAAAGAGACATGACTCAGAAATGTCAAACAGAGAGGAATTATAAAAACTGCTGTATCAACATTACCACAAAAAAAAAAACTACATATACCAGGAGGATGGTATCATCAGGAGCCTGACTCTCTGTTATGTAACATAAAAAAATGCATTCAATACAATCTTCATTAATAAACAGTGCTGATCATGAAACAATGTGTATAAACAAAATGATATTACATCAAATTACACATTATCAAATTAGGTTGAACATTTTCATCAAAGGAAATAAGCAAGCATAATATGTTTGAACAAACGACCAGGAAAATAGATTTTTGCAACTCTGCAGCATCCAATAGTTCAATAAATATCTTTATGTAGGTTACACTGTTACTCAAACACAGCTGTATAAAGCAGTGCAGTGGACACATACCTGAATATTTAAAAGCAACCTAACACTGACCTTGATTGACATAAACGGACAAGTTCAAGTTCCCATTAATCGGGGGGCCCCAGATATTTCCTCACAGAAACAATTTCAACCTTAAAGGACATTGAGGAGATAATGTGAAAAAAAGGACATCATGCATGATTGTTTGTAAAAGATTAAGTCTCTGATAAATTAAGGAGGGGGGAGGGGGGGGGTCTCTGCTTTAGTACAATTGCAGCAAAAGGTTTACTATCTACCTCTGGTCCACTAGATCATATTGTACTCAAAGCTCCATCAAATGCAGCACGCTACCAGCAGGGCCGAGACGTCTCTGCTCTCGCCGTAGGGGCTTTCGGCTGCAGACCCAGAGTGATGACGTCAGCTCACTACAAAGAGGTCACAAACTCAATCATTCACAAGCCTAGCTCTTTTTTGATCAATATATTGACGGCTTGATTTGGGAGTGTCTTCTTGTGCCCCATTAAAGGCAGCACAGTGCATTTGCTTTGCAGCTCTTGGCCATGAAATATTCTCTGAAGGTGTTAACATAGGTGTTTATTTTAAATGTTGTTTATTCATTGTGCAAACCGCACAGTTTGAGAGACAGTCTGAAAGAAACCTTGCGACGAAAGAGTTTGTGTTTCTTTGAAAATACATGACCTGTGTTTGAAATGTACAAACAATTTATATGGATGACTGAACACCTTGTGTGCTCTTTAACACATACACACAATATAGTGCTTCTGTAACTTAGTTTTATTAGCAAAAGCCACATGAAATGGTTCAGGGGGGGGGGGGGGGGTTTGGTGTTAATTATTAAATGGCTGAGTCAGTTGCAGAGCTTACATTTGCAAGTGAGCAGCAGCAGAAAAGGTGACCACTGAGCTAATTTGTCTGTCTCACATTTAAAAGTACCCTGTTGGCATTTGCAGCTAATGATTTGATGCTACAGTTATCCGATGCGAATGTTCTCTCACGTTTTGCCACTACACACACCCCCACACACCCACATGCTCACAAAACCATACACTCACGTATTGCACATGCGCATGCCCGCCCACAGTCCAGCGCTCTGCAGTAGATTTCAGCTCGCAGCTCGTTTAAAACAGAGCAGGCCATCATGAGTTTTCATCCCCTCCTCCCGACCCTGATTATTCTAACTGACAGTGCACTCTGTCTTTTCTGGGTTGCCTCTGCATGCCTCTGGGGCACAGATTGGCACAGAGATAAACTTAGCAACAGCCAGCCCGGTCAGACTGCAGCATTAACAGAGAGAAAAAGAGAGAGAGAGAAAATGAGGTATAGAGTGAGTGGAGGGATATATGAGAAACAGCAGGTGAAAACAGGTCAGCTTTAACACTGACATTTAAGTCAGTTCTGTTGGTTTGTAAAGGATTTTACCAGGTGAATAAAGACTTAAAAATAGAAATAAATAAAACTGCACATTTCCTAATCCATATGCATATTACTATTACAATTATAATTTTCATATTTTTGCAGGTAGCCTGAAGAGAAGAGCAGATGGTAAGGTGAGCCTGGCACAAATACTGAGAAATAGGGGGAAGCAGCTAAGATGGCTCCATGCAAGGGGAGGGAAGTCTGCCTTCTATAAAGCTCAGTCGGCCATTTGCCACTTTTTGTTTTGATTATAATCTTGAATGTTAAAACAACATTTGGCTGAGATTATTTATTCGACAGACGCAGTAAATCATCTGTTTGTTTCATGCTGACGTCAAATTAGGACTGCAGGAAAACATTTGTTTGAAACATAACGTCTTAGCAACACTTAACAATTTAAACCACTGAGCTAAAACACGCTAATTAATGAGTTTTTAGGACACAGTCAGGCAGATCTTCTTTGCACCCTTTTCTTTTACTAAGCTAAGCCACTTGTTCTTTAAGCTGTTAGTTGTTTGTTTGAACAGCAGCGTATTTAAAACCCACACCATCATACCATGACCTGTCAGCTTACTAATAAGCTCCTGACATTTCCTGACAACATCACCTGCTCTAATTTAGAGATAATGTCAGATGCTTTGTCATGATGTGAGGCTCTTTATCTTTAGGCTATATCCATGCTTTATTGTATCTGCTCATTCTTCCGTCTCACGTACAAATTCCTCCTCTTTTGCCTTTCTTACCCCTGCTGTGGACTGCTGTCACCATAGCAACACGAGCTTCCTGCCCACGCTTTCCATTATAATGTAAAACAATGGTTACTTAAATGAAAACAGAGAGGCTATCCTGGGTATCGCTCATCTACTCAAACACAGTAGTCACATTAAGGTTTTTTCTTGTATTATCACAGAGTATTACGAAGCATTTGTATTAAAACAGGCTAAAATGTCCTAAATAGTTACGTTATATTATTATGATGTATTTGGAAAAGGCATGGAGCCAGAATTGGGACAAATATCCTGTAGCTATAAACACTCAAAGGATATCCCTGGAGGAAGTCTTCAACAGGAAGTGTTTTATGAACCAATTGTGGAAGATGTGATGAGATATCTGGTGCAATTGATGTAAATGTTTCATCAACTTTTGCATCTTTACCTCAGTCTGGATATTTTAGTTTTTTAGTTTGTTTTTTACGTAAGGCAATTGTCTGCTCTGAGCTGATTACACAAGACTAGCAGACTCACACAGATGGAGATCTGCGTGGTCTCCTGTTTTAACACTTGTGATGAACGATTGTTCTTCCGCTGGCACAAAACTGTCCACACAATGGCTCTGTTTCACTCAGGTTATCTGGATAAAAGGCAAAGAAGAACAGACAGCAGTGCAGAGAGAGAGAGAGAGAGGCTTCAATCTGTGTCCAAGCCTCAGGTCTCTCCTCTCCTCTCCTCTCCTCTCCTCTCCTCTCCTCTCCTCTCCTCCCCTCTCCTCTCCTCTCTTCTCCTCCCCTCTCCTCTCCTCTCCTCTCCTCCCCTCTCCTCTCCTCTCCTCTCTTCTCCTCCCCTCTCCTCTCCTCTCCTCTCCTCTCCTCCCATCTCTTCCCCTCTCCTCTCCCCTCCCCTCCTCTCCTCTCCTCTCCTCCCCTCTCCTCTCCTCTCCTGCATTGTAACCTTTATTTCTTTGTGTTGATAAATTGTATAGGGGTTTGGTGGCCATCTTAATTTTACAGCACCAGTTTGTCCCTAAAATAAGAATTTCTGCAGGAGGCTATAAACATCCTTAGTTGTTAGCTTAATTATACCTGTTAGCTTAAACAACTGCAGTTTACAAATCAAACAAAACCGTCCAATTGATGGATCCTTCATACTTCTTCATTCTGATGTTTTGATATCATTTTTTCTTTTCCTTTTCGTCATCATTTTGATTGATGTTGGATACCCCTCCTGTAGCATTAAAAAACAAATACATATTTAATTGCTGAATACTACTAACCCTGTATGGATGTGATATAATTGGTATATCGTAGCGATATATATATATATATATAGAATTATTTGAAGGTCTGGGTTTTTACAGTGAGGAAATCCCCTCTTAAAAACAAACAGAGCATCTTGAAATATGCTAAGCTAACGTTAGCTTCAGCTCAGCTTTCCTGCTGCCTGTGTCCATACAGGAGACTCAGAAACCCTGTAGTTTGACATTACAGTAAATTAATTCCTTTTTGTTACCATTTATCTTAACTTTAAATAATATTTTTAAAATATCCAACAGAAAATTGTTGAATGGTAGCATTAATTACTAACTTTGACTTATATTAAACTGCTAGCTAGCAGGGAATGCTTTTCTTTCCAGCGCCAAAAAATGTAGTTGCAAGCGGCTGCTATTATGTACACGGTTTATGTGAAGTTTACCTTTCTAGAGAAGAGTTTGGGCTGCTTGAAAATTATGTTATTGTATCGACTGGTGTACTTGCCGATAACAGATATCCTGTTTGGTGCAGTAGGCTATATTGGAATAAGTATCCAAACAACTGTACGCAATCATTTTCTATATAATTTCACAGCATGTCAGACTGTGAAGACCAGTAACTTGTTCAATCAAACCTTATTATTCAAATATATAAGGTATATTGCATTGTTTTGTTTTACATAGAAATATAGGTAGGCCTCATAAACTGGTAAATAACATCAGGGTGAATAGGAGCTCATAACGCTTATCCCTTTATTTTCTCATGGAATCAAGTCGCACTTATTTGGTCTGCATCCCGTCTGCAGACCTGCCTGTCTCACTGTCTCCCTTTCCTCTCTTCCATGCCCTGACTTTGGCTGTTGCCATGGAGACCAGTGTAGGAAAAAAAAGAAAAAAAAGAAAAGACAGAATAAAAACAGATTGACATGCTCACCGGCATCCTCTATGTGATCTCTGGGAAGCAAGGGCATGTGGTGGATACAAGAGACAGAGAGAGAAAGACAGACATGACACAGTCACACACAGACAGACAAGATGTGTGTGTGGGGGGGGGGGGGTTAGAGTGAGAATGCCAGAGGAGTGTGTCACCACAGTCTGGTCAGTAATCTGGCCAACACCTGACAACACAGAAACCATAGACTGTAAATAATACATGACAGAAAAGGGGTGAGTCTGTGTCTTCATTGTGGCTTCTGTTGATTTAAGTAGAGATTTATTTTCCCTGAATCATGTGTCTGAATGTGACTCCATCTGTGCTGGTTTCTTTGCTGCATGACAGTGAGACATGAGACGGTGAGACGGAGTATAGAACTCTGTATGACAGTGACTGGATAAATAACACATTTATTTCAGTATTTCTTCATTGAGAAAAAAAAAAACAGATTTAAGAGAAAGCAATTTGTTAAAAACCTCCAGTGAGGAACTTTCAGTTTGTGTTGATTTTGGCGCCTCCTTTGGATAAAGCGGTACGACGTCTGTCTTTGCTGATGCCTAAGTTTTCTGATGAAACTCACTCACAGAAATTTTTGTTTCGTGGTAAATGTGAAAAAAGGCTTGTTTGGATGGTTGCTGTTTATCGCTGACTCTGACAACTATCCAACTGCAGCTTCGACAGGCTTTAAAATAACTATATAAAAATAGTCATTACTGTCGCTGATTGTCTTGTTGGCTTTTTTTTAGGTCATATAGGGGCATCAGTATTCACTTCAGTCTGTTTGTACACCAGTTTAAAGCTCCTCACATGAGCTTTTAGTTTGTTTTTTTGTTTTAATTTTTAATATTAGATTGATTTTATTTGATTATTGAGTCATGCATACACAATTTAAAAAGCCCAATTGGCAAATGCAAAAGAAGACAATAGGCTAACAATAATAACAATAAAGAATTAAACATCCCGCTGTTTCCTTTAGGCATTAGCAAAGAAAAATAGCTTTTAAGCTTAACAAAATAATAAAAATGTTTAACTTTTTGTAAACTCTTTTTTAAGCACAGTTCATATAAAGATGGTGACATTGATCATATTTAAGTATGTAATGTATATCTTTATGTTGCAGTCAATGTTTTAGTTTTCTTCGGGTCGGGTTAATATTCCATGTTTTGCTGTTGAAGTCTAGACGTTATTCTTGGACTCTCGTTGTGTTTGCACCACAGTCAACCAGATTAACATCCCGCTCTGCGCTCGTCATGGTGATGAATGCAGCCTCTTCTCCTCTGGTGGGAGGGATAGCCCCCTTCCTTTTTTTATTCTATGCTGTGATTCTTCTGAATACATTTTGAGCGGGGCCCAGCAAGGAGCCATTTCTATGGTTACCAGTAGCACGCCAACGTTCTTTTTTTCTTTTCCAAGTGCAGAGGATTGGGTGGGAGGGGAAAGTACATGGGAACATCTGTGTGTAAGCGTGCGTGTGTGTGTGTGTAGTGAGGAGGAGGAGGAGGAGGAGGAGGAGGAGGAGGAGGAGGAGGAGGAAGGTAACCGCAGGGAGGGGATGATGGTATGGCTGACCTTCTCGTCTTGGTTTCCTGTTTCCTATTTCCTCTCCTGACTGGAGTAGAGTATCTGTCCATCCTCCCCCGTGCCTTTTTGGGCTGTTTTTCAAATTCATCTTTTTGTAATGTGTGTCCTTCTGTCTGTAACCTGGAAAAACATGTGAAGCAGAATGTTTTCTTTCCAAATACAGACCCTTACTTGTTTCAGAAATCATATAGGTGATCATATGGAGTCACACGTGTGTAATCTGTCTTAATAAATCCAGTTTTGTGCTTCTTTTGGGATCAAACAGATCAATACCAAACCCACCTCCTCACACTCATCAGGATAAAAGAAGGGAAGCAGAGGATGAGAGCAGCCAGCAAGAGCAGAACTCAACAGGGGAATGGAAACTGTGAAATATTCATGAGAGAGAGACAGCAGAACAGAAAGTGCAGCTCTGCATGCATGTGAGTATCCTCCTCCTACCAGCTAAGAGGCCTCATATCTAACATTGTCTTTTATCTGCAGCTTCAGTTACATCCCGCCACTCATTTCCATATACAAGAGCTTCCATACACTGTCGTACAGGACGACATTTGCATAAAAATAAAAGGGTCAGGAAAGGCTGAAAAGAGGGGCCTCTTGAGTTTTTCAAAGTTGTGAATTTTATGTGGCAGTGCACATGTGTGTGTTGGTTTAATGGCAGATGGCATGTTGGGACAAATATTTCCAGAATATCACTGTTACACAATCTTTTTCTTTGGAAAGAGAGCAGGAGAACTGGGTTTACGCCTGTGGTTCAGCTTAAAATAAATGTTGTCCTACACTGCCCTCTGCTGGCCGTTAGCACACACTGCTGCACTGACTGACGAGGCTATTTCAGGTGAGTGCAGAAGGGACATAAGTTTGTTCAGAGATGTACATCCTAAAAAGTTTTTACACTTTCAACTTAATCATTCTCTTCTGTGTCTCCCATGGATTCCTTCTGTCTCCTCTCCTCTTCGATGAAACATGATCCAGTTTAAAAACATGTACAAAGCAATGATTTTCAAAAGGTACAGGGATGAGGGAGAGCTTTAAGAAGGAAAAAAAATATATAAATAATAATAGTATAGCAAATTGTATATAGATAGATTGTATATATAGAGCTTATAAGGAACACAGGAATTTAATTTAATAAATATTAATTATTGAGCTGTGGAAAAGGGGTAGGATTAAATAAGTTTTATACTTCTTCCTACTCCTTTTCAGGCATATCAATTGAATATATGTAATTTTCTTTTTCTCTTTCTTTTTTTTTAAATTATTTGAACATTGTTTTTTGTTTATTGTATTTTCGTGCTTTTCATTTTGTTTTGTATTTTTTGATATGTTTGATTTTATTTGATATGTCTGAAATAAATTTAATCAAAAAAAAAAAACTCTAACAGACTTCTGTTTGCTTATATAACAAGTAAGACCAGATCAAAGAAACTGTACCACTACAACCATATAAAAATGTACTGATAATTATAATAAGCCAATATGTATGTACATTTTTGGCTTAGTCAGATAGGACTTTAAAAAAATTGCACATGAAAAAAAAAAGCCCAGAAGATAATAACTTTACAGAATAGAGAAGTGGAAATGAATTTTAATGATTAACTTTGACTTTTAAGAAACCTGTTTTAATATCAGTTCATCCTGTTATTTACACCTTAGAAACATTGAAAAACTGCACCTTTTCTTACCTGCACACCCAGAATAAATATGAATGACTCTGAAACCGCCATGCCTCTCCGGGTGTCCTGCGTTCATAAGTAGTTATGTAAAAGGAGGCAGATGTATTCTCATTGATCTGAAGTTAGAGCAAGTATTGCAAAACTTAATACTTTGCTGTATTATCAGGATCAACAACATGTTCCCTGTGTGTCTTTTACTATTATATACATTTGTTGAACATACATAAGTATACTAGTACGCTGCATTTTATTGCTTACGATGTTTAAGGTTTTGAATGTTTTCATGAAATAGCTAAGCATAGAAAGTACAGTACTCACCTCTGAGATGTTGTGGAGTAGAAAGTATTATAAATGGTTGCCTTATCTGGTAATTTAACTTAATGACATCGGATAGTAAATTACAATACATGTGGCACCTATTAAATGTATTATTAATTCTAATAGTTAAAAGATAAAAGAAGACAATTGATTACTTTGTTGGTACTTTTATTTGAGTGTACTGTGGATACTCATCTCTATGGAGTCAGGAGAGAAGGGTGAATTATAACCAATATAAATGTCTTTATGGCTTTACCTCTCAGCCTATGAGTTGTTCGGGGGAATAATCAGTATGCATTTTAAAGGTTCACAAGGGTTGTGGTTGTTTTGGACCATGTGAGGGGCTGATCTGACCAAAAAATGCCAGGGCCTTTTTTTTGTTTGTTTGGCCTCAACCAGGAATCAAACTCTCAATCTTCAACAACAACCTCACAACATTACACATAAAGAAATGCTCAAATGCTTTTAAATCTCCAACATTCCTTAAAATATAATGGTAAGACTTTAATGATCCAACAGATACACCACAGAGGCCTCTTAAGGTGTTGAAGAACTACATATTTGTACTTTATTGATCCCAGACTGGGAAATGGTGGTGTTACAGCAGCAGGTCATCACAGCAGATAAAACAACAGAAGACTAAAGACAAAGTAAATAATCCCTACATCCAGAATTTAGCTTATCATAACTTCTAAGTCTCAAGAAAGAAAAATGTAAATAAACAGAATAGTCAAGACTGTATAACTGAATGTAAACGTTATTTGCTAGAGGTGTAAATGTGATGACAGTTTTATGTGCAATTACATTATAGAGAGCCTGTGCAAATCCAGTGATACACGTGTTACAAATAAGTGTCGTAGACCTTTTATCAGCTAATACTAATCAAGTGAATTTGTGTAAAGGATAATGTGTAAACTTTACAGGAGCAGAACATGTTACAGTTTGCAAGAGACAGAGACGATCAGGATGACAGTTCTCAGCTCGAGGTGAGCTGTTGTTGAGGGCTATGGCTTTAAAAGATTTCCTGTATCTGTCCTTGTGACAGCGGAGCACACCAGTCTGTGGGAGAAGGTGCTCCGCTGTTCATCATGTGCTTACATGTCTCAATACTCTTTAAAATCAAGTCAAACAAAAATATTCCCATGAAAATAAAAGAAACGCTCCAGATTGTCTCTCACAGCTTGCATTAGAGTGCAGCTTTGTTGTTTACATTAACCTGGATAAATCAAAACACATGCAGTGACACCCTGACCAACATGAATAAACCAAAAAACAAAGGTGACGGTTAGACAAACCCAACTTGTCAACCGCAGTGATTCCTCTGCTCCACCCTGGGATGGACCGAGGACAGCGGTGTTGCTGGTTTGACGAGTCTGTGGATCAGTGAACAAAAGACGTCCATTTGGAGGAGTTGTTTTAGCAGCAGTTTCACACTGATCCCACAGTCTGATCACGGAAGAACGCTCAACACATGATGATGACACAGACGGCGAAAGCTTAAAGTCAGAAAAGCTTTGCTGATGAAATTAAAGTGTTTATCACCTTCACAGATTGTAAAGACTTCTGAACCTGATAGAGGAGTTTATAGGATAACATTTAAACTTTAATGCTTCCAACAGAAAATTACTGAATCATGAGTCAGTACTCCTCCTTCCAGCCTGAAATACTTCAACGCATTTTAGAACATTAACTCATTTATTACACTTACTATACACTTACAATACTATAATGTATTTAATAACTGACGGTTCCCACAAAATAACAACAACTAGACAAAAAATCTAAAAGACTAATTAAAGAATAATTTACACAAACCCGGCTATGAAAGGAAACTGTGTGCAAAACAAACAAATAAACAATATTGTATGTATTCAATGGAATTTTCCGCAAGATTTATTCAAAGAGCATTCAATTTTAGTCTCTTGAAAAAAAAAAAGCGGTCAACTTTGATTATGTGTGAATATTTCCTGGGCTTGTGTTGACCCGTAAAAATAAAAAATGACTGAGTCTCATGTCCCTCAGAGACGCTCTAAAAGTCTCGACAAGCCTGCCATAACAGATACAGTTTTGATGGAGAAAAACTCAAATCTGCATAAGAAAAAGATGTTGAATTTAAAATTTCTGGGTGGAAAACACTGGAGTCCTTGCAAAAGTTTTGGTAGTCAAATGTAAACTCCTTCAGGGTTATTAAAACCACAAATATCCAAAAAAAAACAGATGACGGATCCTATCACAATGTGTTATTTCATTGGCATGTAGTAGTTAGTACTCATGATTTACAAATATTTGTATATTTTGTTAAAAGTCATGTTTTCAAGTTGTTTCATCACATCTTCCCTGTTTGTCACGGCCCTCAGGCTCTGAGGTTTGGCCCAGGTTCAAGTGAAACCTGCTCTCAATGACAGCCTGACGCTGACTTTACTTTTGTGTCTTGTCATTTGCTGTTAACCTCTTTTTTTCTCAAGGATTTCCCAAGACCTTGAGTTGTTTATGTACAGGGTGAGGCGAGGGTCTGCGCAGCGTTTCCTCCGTGTGTTACAGCTGAAACAGGTGCAGAGGACACAAGGGTTTCAGTGGAGTGATCACAGTGATCGCCTGAGCAGCAACGGTTGGCCTGAAGACAACAGAAACTCCTGCAGGTCCCTGCATGCCCTCTGACTGAGAAATCAAACCTGAATGTGTTTTATTAAGTATGTGTGTGTGTGTGTGTGTGTGTGTTCAAATCAAACAGATATTCCTGAAAGCAACTGACACTCTGTCTCCACAGCTCTGTTCTCATTTTCTCCTCTTCTGACTGATGAAGACAAAGTTGTTTATTTCTCTCCTTCTCTACGTGACATCTCCTACACAGTCAGTGTCAAATAATGATCCTGACTTATTCTTATGTGTAGTAAAAAGCATGAAGGTTGATTAAAATGTTTGACCTTTAGTTAATACTAAATAAAACATTTCACACATTCAATACATTGATATGATGACAATGCCACCATTCTGATCATTTAACACAACAAAACCCAATAAATGAAAACATCAAGGTCAAATCAGTCAAATAAAGCTTCAAGCCAAAATGGCTACGATACAAAACAATCTAAATAGAAATTATTGTTCTAATGTTGTAGCTCTGCAGGATATTATTAAGAGTGACATGATGTCGGCACAAAGTCCCCTTAGTGAACTTACAATTGATTTGGAAGTCAATGAAAACATCCAGAGAAAGTCTCCAAAGTGTTAAAGTTTATTTTTGTCCAGCAAAGTTGAAGATTCACCTTTTTCTGTTTCCTCCTTGAAGACACATTTCAGGTTTGGCAACAAATCTGTTCAGAGAGGATTCCTCTCTGCCGAGCGTAAAAACCAATGTGTTTGTGAGAGAGAGTCCCACTGCACTAATGATTCCAAATCTTTCTAAACTCTTTTTCTCTCAGCTGCTGAGAGGTCGCTCTCTGTCCTCTTTACCTTTTTAATGCTAAAAGAAAAATGATTTTCTGAAGTGCAAAATGTAAAACTTGCAACAAGGTACTTCTTCCTCATCCTCTGCATCCTCTTCTCATTCCTCTTCCTCATTTAACCTAAGTACATTTCAGAGGAAAATCTACTTTTGACCCTAACCCTTTCCACATTTTATACAAATTTAAAGAAAAAAAAAATCTGACAGACTTGTGAGAATATTTCTTTTTACACATTTTAATCCTGAAAACATGATATTTTCTAAATGCTGTCTAAAATGTATGTTTTCCTAGTGCTAGTCTTAAGTTTTTCTTCACATTAAAAGCTACACAACTTTATTTTGGAACATTTAAACTAGTTGATGTAAAATAAAAAAGACTGACCAATTTAAAAATACAATACCCAGTGACATACGTATCAATGACAGCCTTATCTCTTTTTATACTGAGTACATGATAACATTCATGAACGTTTTAAAGTTAGTTTTTATTAAATACAGAACTTTACTTACTAGACGTATATTGTCACCAGTGTTTATTCCCATCAAAATCTATTTTTTAACATTGCCATCTTAATAAGGATAAAAATTGGGTAAAACTTATTTTCCATGCGTTAAAGATTGAGGAGGCAGTGATTGTGCCACATGTGGGCCTGTAAGAATCAATCACGACAGAAACCAGACTGGGCAGACTGGGAGGCTCAACCAGGTGACAGGCTGCAGAGCTTGTTTGGCAGTCACGCTTTCTTCAACAATAACTGCCTTCAGTCACAAGTCACCTCACCGGTCCCATCCATGAATCTCCACCAGCACTCTATTCAGCTTTACGTGAGGGATAAATAATGTACACATTGTCGTTTGTGAAGGAGCTTATGTCACATGACGTTGATTTATAAATAGCTATCAGCGAAAGATAAATCTTTTAAAAAAGGGGCTAATTCAAACTTTGGAATTTATCCACTGAAGAAGACATGCACAGGTTGTGAACATCAGAGCAGATCTAAACAAACCCCCTCTTTTTCTTCTTTGATTTCATCTGAAAGTACCTTAAGACTGCAAACCAATCCTAGTGAGCATTTAAGTTACATCATCTTCAGGTTAAATAAAAAGATCTCTATGGCTGCGTTTGCTCGTGATATATGTATCTCTATATGAACTTTGATTGAAGGTGACAAAATTTCCCATAGATGGGAGTCTTAAAATAGCTCGTTGAACTGGCAGGAATGCTGTGTGTTCAGTTTGCCTTCATTCCTGATACACACAGCCAGCGTTTGCTGCGTATAAAAACCTCACACTTGTAGCTCACTGTAAAAAAAAAAAACAGTTGCTAAGGCGTTGCTTTTTTTATGGGATTATATCAAAATACTAGAAACTTGGCGTGATAGAGGAACTTAACCAGGGGTGAAAATGACACAGCTGTGTCTTCTCCTGATGTTTTTAGTGTATTTTGTTTCCCTCTATGAGGATTTAAGGAAATGTTTGGGTCTGTGGAGCTCTTCTAAAATACTGTGTACAGGTTACTATGAGGCCTTTCATGTATCGGGTGGATGAATCCAACACTAACAGTTCAGAAAACAACCTTCCCACCTCTGAGTGAACGTCAGGTAGAGGAAGTCACCTGAAAACAACTGTTTAACAACTTTAAGCAAGTATACATAGACATCATCGTTTATTTACTTTACTTGATCATATCTTTGTTAGAATTTTAGATATCTGACAAGACACTGATGCCCGGTTGGAAATGACTTTTTTCTAAACTTGTTTGAAGAAAAAAAGAAAGAATTAGATGTTAATGCCACTTTTTAAATGAAAAATTGACCCTATCTAAATGTGGTGGAGGTTAAAGAATTAGGAACATTTTAAATAAATTGGAGCTAATTGTTTAGCCACATTTTTCTGCTGCCTTAATGCCGCACATGGCTATATGACTGGAGATAATTGTTTGGCCGATTAAAGCTAGTAACACAAAATGACACCTATAATCTGTGTAATTTGTCCACACCCATTCAGCCTATTGGACTTTGGTCTATCTCTTTATATAAACCGTAAAAAAAAAAAAAATTAATGCTAACCAAGGTTTTCTCACACATGTTTTCAGGTGTACTTATAAATATCTTTAGGACTGCTGCTGATTGTCCAAGAGAAATGTACTTTTAATTGGCATATAAATAAATAATAAGTGTATTAGGTAATACAAATGGTGAAAATTTAAAAAATTTTGAGTAAGAAAGAACATGGACAATTTTAGAAGAAAAAAAAAATTCTGCTTCTGTTTGTTTAGAACAATGGTCCATTTATTCAGAATGAATGGTCAGTTATATCCAGCTCAGGGCTAAAACATCAACAGTGTTGTGAAGTAAAACATACACACACAAAACACTTCATCAAGAATCCCAGGATCCCATGATCCCATAACACCTGGAAAAAAGTCCTGACCTGTTCCCTGCTCTCTGTGTGTTCGGTGTGTGCGTGCATGTATGCATTAGCACAAGGGTTTGAGGAGTTGAAGAGCGGCATGCGGGTCTGCCGTGCCCTCAGAGTCTGTGACTGTTTTTACTGTCATCAGTGTGATACCATCTAACCCTGGCCTCAGCAAAACACAGGGAAACAACACAACTGTTATAACTCAACCCTGAAATGCCGAAATCAACTCAAATTTCAACTCTTAAATCAGCAGTTTGTCCGAGAAATTCAGTCCCCAAATGATGAAGCTGTACTAGCAAACTGTAAACCTTAAGTAATTAGTTAGACAGGAGCGACGATGATCCCACAATGTCAATAAAATAATATTTGGGGATCAGACTCGTCTGTCATCCATACAGAGTTGAATGAATGTTAGACGTAGTCCTACACAGCTCACATCGTTTCCAACCTCAACAGCGCCTGTTAACATTCAGAGAGACAGTGAGCGACAACATGATAATGATCTTCAAACACCTTTCAACACTGTCTCATTGTTCATATAGACTCTTCCCCTGTTTACCCAGCAACAGCAAGCCTCTCTGTGAGCTCCAAGGCTTCAAACCCCAAAACTGACAGAGGTCCAATGTGGCTCCAACAGACCTCCGTACGGTTAAAACTCTGCTCAGACAAGTGCTCGCATGCTAGGAAAGTTGGGATGGATTTGCATCTTATTTCCATCCCAGTTTGATGCCTGGAGTGGCGTTAAAAACTAACTGTCTTCCTTCCAGGAGGAGGGAGGTGGAAAAGAGGGATGAAAGGGAATAGTTGTCCCTCTAAGTAAATCTAAAACAAAACGTCCTGGAGGGGTTGAGTCGTTGGAAACTGTTGGGATTGACTCCACGTGTGTCCAGAGTGCCTATCAGAAAGTGTATTTATTTAGACGTTCACTTGTCTCTGGTTTAATGCAACACTTTTCAATTTCTCAATATGTGATTGTGTCACTCAAATCAGTCATGAGATTACCTCTCTGCCTCAGGGTAATGAACAATAGCACGCCTGGGTGTGGGTTTATGTTGGAGAGCATGACTTCAGTAAGAGCAAAAAAAAAAAGCTGACAAAAAATGGTCTTCCCTTTCTTCTCTCAAACCTCAAACCCGTAATTTTGAATCATGTCGTCTTTCTCTTTTTAATTGCGGTTAAGAGGATTTTACTTCGGTTTGCTTGTAACGAAGTCAAGGGAAGTAACTGATCATGGACACTGGTTTTCTAGGACAGACAACTCAAGGTATAAAAAAATGTGAACTTGAAGAAAACACACATTGTAAAAAAGTAATCCAGGGAAGCGTTTGAGCTGCTTTTAAAAGATATTTATAGTCTAGAAACAGGAAATACTAATAATACTGATCAATAGATTTTTTTTTTATTCATCAGTGCTAATTCTTAAGCTTGTAAACAATCAAGGGAGGTCGTAAAATACAACCCAATCTCATAGCGGTTCATGAAATGGTAAAAATCAAATTGTGAGAAACAGAGATTTTAAACACATATGAGATTTTAGGATACAATGCATAGATAAAGAGAATGGCTGTGTTTTTCAACTATTTTGAGCCCTTACTGAAAATCTGTCGACCTTATTTGTTGAGTTGTTTGCACTTAGACCAAAGAGACATGTTCAACCATCAAATGAATAACAATAAAGTGGACTTGAGCTTGTATAGCACTTTTCTAGTCTTCTGACTACTCCAAGTGCTTTTACACCGCACGTCACACCTGCACACTGGCCACTGCCAGCGAGACCATAAGTAAGTGTCTAGCCCAAGGACACACCGGACATGCTGCCGCAGGAGCTGGGGATCGAACCCTCGACCTTCCGGTTGAGAGACGACCGACTCTACCAGCCACAGCCGCCCCATTACTTGTTTTATGGTTCAGTTCAAATAACTGTCTTAGGCCTTGCTCCGTTTTTTCCCCCCCCTCTCATGTTAATCTTCTGGTGACCCCTCACATAAATCATGTGGCCCTTTGGAGGGGTCAGAGTACACAGTTTAATAAAACCAGCTTAAACTAAATGTGAGAGCAAAGTGCTACAAGTTCATTAAAGCATTTAACAAAATGATTTAATCAGTCACAAAGGAAATTTCATGCATAGTGGGTACCTTTTTTAGAGTCCTCTTAATTCTACTTGAGTGGAATCTGTAAGTACAAGTAATGAAGTATTTCTGACAATGTTTTTGATGTACTTTCTATTCATATGTACCCTATATCTTCCTCTTCCAAGATATAGTAGCAGGACTTTTCTCAGGTTCGATCGCACGCTTTGATGTGCACTCTCTATATCTGGCTTTTTTTCCTCCCATGTTTTTTTCTTTCTGCTCTTTGTCAAGTCAGCATCTAGCCAGGTCCACCATCAGCAGCCGTGGCAGATATTCCCAGCCTCCCCTGACACCGACAAAGACTCACAAACACACACATACAGTTACACCAAGCACACATGCTTGATTCCTTCCCTCACTATATATCACTATACCTCATTATCCCATGTCCTCAGTGCAAACACAAACAAGCTTCAGGAGAAGCAGGTGTCCTTCCACTGGGATAAATAAACAATACACCAGGATCCAGCAGCAGGAGGTTGTGTGTGTGTGGGTGGGTGTGTGTGTCTGTGACAGGGAGATAGGGGGGGATGGGTATTACTGTTAGTTTCTGGCTCAGTGTGTGTGTGTGTGTTTCTGTGTGTGAAGGGAGAAACTTTGTATATGGTTGATAGCATCTTTTAAATCCCCTTTGTCTCTTACTGATCTGTTTGTTTTCAAGCCTCAGTGTTTCTTTTCATGATGATCTCTTGAGTTTTGAGGTTTTTTATACATTTATTCTTTTATCATAAAAAACATTCATCTCAAAGTTCTTATAGGATTATAATAGGCCTAAAAAACAGTTAAAGCAGGTGGAAAATGTTATCGATGGACAGATTGCATGGACCCCTTTCCCTAATTTATGCAAAACTATTCACAGGTATTTTCTCCAGTTTCATTTTGCTCTTTGAAGGATGCTGTAGATTCTTGACCAGTAACCCCCCCACCCCCATCATTTCATTTGCACACATCTGATGTTTTATGGAGGTTTCGGGACTAATTTGCCTCCTTCACACCTGTAGCCGTGTAGGCTGATGGTAATGTGTCCTTAGGAGAATGTCAACAACTCTCTGGGTGTCATCATCCGGTAAAAAATGACTCCCAAAGGTAAACTGAAAAAAGTTGGTTCACAATCATGTCGAGAAAAACATTTGTATGATTGGTCAACGCATACAATTTTAAGTTAAATGGTGTCTTCAATAGTTGAAATTTAGAGAATTTATCTTTCTTTTTAAACATCCTTATAAAAGTTTGTTTAGTTAATTCATACATTTACACTTATGGTAATAAACATGCAGTATGGATAAAACCTGACTTGCTTTGCTTGATAAGACACTATATAACTCTCAAATTAAAAGGATCCAGAACCGATCCACAGGGCACACCACGTAGCTAATGGAAATCAAAAGAGTTTTATTTCTTCATTTGATTATTTCTTTCATCATTTTGATAACTGATGTCACAATTATTCATTCACAAGGGATTTAAGTGCACTCATCGAAAGGCTTTAATACTTTAAACTACTTATGGATTGAGAAAACAAAAAATATGATAAGGTGATTTTTATATTCCTGAAATTCTGATAATATCTTTCAATAGATTGTGTCTCTATGAATTAGTTTCTAGTGATCAACATGTTTATTATCCAAAAACAGCATTGGAACATTTCCAACATGATGAGGAGGAGCTTTAAAATCAAATAAACTTTCTTTTTTTTTTGCAATGTTTATGGGACTCTGACTTTTTCTTTAAGATAAATTCAATCCGTCTTTTTTGTTATATTCATTACAAAAAGTCAATTTTGGTGTCACAGGAACTTGAGGACTCACATCAAATAAGTTTCTTGTCCTCTCCTGGAGGAAACAATCAGCCTGCATCAGTCATATAAACTACTGAAGTATTGTTATGTAAGAAGTAGGCTACAAGTACGCTGCACTGAGCATGCCAAAAAAGTCTCCGTTGCTCCTCATGTTATATTAAAAAAGGAAAATTTCTAAAGTGATTAAGGCAAAGCATAAAAGCATTATATATTTTAAAACTTGTCCATCATTAAAAAACATTTTTTTTAACCATTTTTTTTGTTTTCATACCATAATCACCTTATTTTTTATTTGTTAATTATATAGTTTGGGAAAAAATCCCATATTTAACCCAATTGTTAGCCCAACATGATAAAATCACAGATGTTAAACCCTGTTCTTCCACTGGTTCACCGTAAGTCCCTCTGCAGCTCCAGGTAACCTGCTAAACCAATCCCAACTCCAGAAAGAGTAATTGACAGCGTGGCCCCGCCCTCCTATCCACCTGTAATCCAATCCGCTGCCCTGTCACAGGTAAAACCGGCCTCGATTTCATAGCATTGCCCCAAAAAAGCGAGAAAAGCCGACAAAACCCGTTCTCTCAGTAGGGGACACTTGTTTGTCGCCGCGGCCCTCATCCAGCGTTAGCGGTGGAGTTTTCCTCAGTAAAGAAGAAGGATCGGATTTTCAGTACCAACTAGAAAGTCCAGTTCGACCGACCGAAATGTCACAGGAGCATGACAAGTAAGTTGTCCTGACTATCCTCTTTGAGCCTGCACACCGGGCATGTTGACTCTTTCAGCCTGAAATATTTACTCTGAATTTTACTTTGGGATTTTTTAAAACTCTTTTTTGCACTTTTCTTCTGAGTTACTGGTACACACGGATTTAAAAGGCAGAGGTCAAACGGTGGTCCACATCTGACCTGCAACTGTTGCATGTTTTGACATTTGTGTAGCATTTAGGACAACATTTTTTTTAGAATTAAGTAGGGCTGCCAAGTGGGAACGTGATAACATCTTCTCATAGTTTCCCATGGTCGTAACTCCGCTCGTTTCACCTGTCATGTTCAAGCCCGTACAGGTGGATCTCCACCTGTCGTGCGAGCACAGGCGCCTGTTAGAATAAAAACCGTCCCGTGATATCGTTGGGCGGTTTAGTGTTTGATTTTGCTCTAAGCTCCAACAGTTCTGTGGACAGGCATAATGATGTTTGTTCAGGAATAAACACGGAGCTCAGCGGGGAGCTGTCAGCTACTAAAAAAACATGTCTCAGATGATAGTTTTGTACCCATGTCGGAGATTAGATCAACAGCAATTCCTCTAGGAAATACGTTCAGAAATGTTTTAATATTTCACGTATAATTCTCTGATTTTTTTAATGTGTGTTTTTGGGGGAAAACGACATGGAGATTTTTTAGAAGAGTGAAATTGAACACCCTGTAGGCGTTGGCCCGACTACATACACAGACATTGTAAGCAAGCACAGGGCTATATGAGGTGATACTTTTACTCGCTATATTGTCAAATATTCTGCGACAGAAGAAAAGACTACATGGACTTTTCTTCTAAAATTTCGGATAGAAAAAAAACGTGTTTTAAAAAGAAAATAATAATAATTCCATCTACACTAAAAATGAAACATCTGCCAAATAATGCTGCATTACTGCTGTCGTTTCTGAACTGTTAAAATCCTAGTGTGTATTCCCTATCTGACAAAACACACTTTTCTTTTAAACTAATGGATAAACTTTCCCTCGAGTTTTATCACGAGTAAATAATGGATCTTATCAGGTTGCCTTTTTGTGAATAGCACAATTAGATATAGGATTACTAATTATAACTTTGCTTTGACCATTCAGAGGACAAGAAGCTGTTTTTGTTGTAGATACTGGACATGGAAACTTAACCAGACCGTTAACACTTAATCATAATTACTACATTGTCTGCAAAAACAATCCTCTACAGATAGATTTGGTCGCAGCATGATTAAAGATATGTAATATAAGGTGTAAAGTTTGACAAGGAAAGCTAATGATTGTATGTATGACTATGTATGTGACTAATGACTCGTCTTTGCTCTTGTCTTTAGGCTTAACACGTCTATGTAAATATAACTGAGCAAATATTAACATTTTCTGTAAATAGGCATGTGAACTGTTGAAATGTTCTGTATACCCTTACATTTGGAACCTGAATGCATTTCCTTTTCAATTATGAGCCCAATGAGCTTAAATTAACCCTTTTAGATCATTACAAGCAGCTAGTACTGAATACATCAGTATGTATTCTTACTGGTCCAAGTTTCTCCTCTTTAAATGCAAATGTCTCACAAGACCTAAGAGGAAGTAAAGTACAAAGGAGGTCGACTGCTTAAACGTATTTTCCGCAATCAAAAAAACCAAAACAAAAGTACCTGTATAATTGCAGGAATGCAGCCGGGTCAGTCGCGTCACCAGCGGTCACCTTCTCAGCCAATCAGAGAGCTCCGTACTGGAGTCGTCTGTCTGGACGAGCCTGTAGAGCATCTTTCTCTCGAGACGCCACGGTGGTTCGATGGCTGAGATTTGTTGCACAATCGTTGAAAAGCTTGAACAACTGGTCTCGCAGATAAAGAACATCTATGTGGTTGATCCCTCTTATAACCTGTTTGTCTGTTTTGAACGACGCTGTGATTTCAGTACGAAGCCAGTGAGGAGAATCAATCTCAGAGTAATTACACCTTTACAAACGTGCATAAATAGTGTCCACACACACTACATTTTTCATGGTCATCGAAGTGGTAAAAAGTATCAAATGCCATCCTATTTGCAGACTTTCTAATTAAAAACCAGCATTGACGTCTCATTGAATAAACACTTTAAGAGAATATGAAACATTGAACTTCGAAACTCTTTTCATCGCAGCAAGCGTGCGGTCCTGGTTCTCCAGAATGAGCCGGGGTATGGTGGCCAGCGTCGCTCCTTTACCACAGAAGATGAAGCCTGGAAATCGTTCCTGGAGAACCCCCTGACAGCTGCCACCAAGGCCATGATGAGCATCAATGGAGATGAGGACAGTGCAGCAGCTCTTGGCCTGCTCTATGACTACTATAAGGTAACAGAATAACATTAGATATCACTTTTTTTTTAACAATGCAGGAAAAACGTTCTCCTACTTTTTTGAGCTCTTGCGTCATAAATCAAAAAAAACGAGAATTTTATGTTAAGGAATAAGTTACCAAGAGCTTCAATATGATCATTCCAAGCACTGACATCAGTACATTAAGAAACACCTGTTAGGCAGAGCGTATGTCATGTAACTGATCCGATGGCTGGTATAGACAGCAGGATGACTCGGGTTGTTGGATGTGATGTGGTCAGATGCTGAGCGGCTGTGTTTACCCTCACATACAGGTGCCCAGGGAGAAAAGAACAATAGCCCAGAGCAAGCCAGAAGCCCTGGTCTGTGATGTGGATCCCAACAAAAGGTAGGAGACAGCGACTCACATAATAATACCCCCCTTAATAAAATAAAAGAGCAGCAGGCGGGAATCACAGCGTGAAGGGAATGGAGGGATTCCAAGACTGTCACTTTCTTTTTGTGAGATCATTTGATAAAATGATGGAGCTGAGTGCAGCACTTTAAAAAAATAATTTGTAAGAATCATTTTTATTGAGATCTATATAAAGTGTACACATGTTTAGTGGAGGAGTACCTTGTTCCTGCCACAAGATAAAAACCCCATTGCTTTTCACCCGAGTGTAACTAACTTGAGTTAAAGTTATAACACATATCATGTCATGCTGACTTGATTTAATCTATAAATATCTATATCTATATATCTATATCTCACTGAGATCACACACAAGATTGACAACCAAGTGATCCAAATATTTGATGAAAACACAAAAGTGTCAGATAAAGCTTGAAAGCTGTTGAAAATAAGTTGCTTTGTTCTCAAATCAAACATCAATTTCTATGTATTGAATTGATTTAAGCTTCTAATGCATGACTACATGTGCTTTTCTTTCTTTTTGAAGGCACCAGATCCAGGTGGGACACCCCATATCCCCCCTCCAGGAGGTGGGTATGGAGAGCAGGATCCAGGTCCTCAAGGGGCCCTTTAATATCCTCCAGCTGGCCCAGGACAAGAGGAGCCAATTCCCCTCACCAGGTCTGTCCACATTCAGACACGTAAAGAGACATGAGCAGCTTAAAAAAACAGGAAATCTGATTGTCAGTTCGCTGATTTGCTCTTTCAGACACAACCGTCACAGTTTCCATCGCCGCCGTGCCAAACTACCCACCTGTAAAGACGGAGGTGCCCAGCCACGGCTTCTCAGTCACCATACCCAACAATTGCACCGAAACCAACAGCCACGTGGGCGCCTTTGACCGTCAGCTGGCCCACAACACCATCCAGTTCAGTCCCAGCACCCAGTCCCGCACACCCCCCGACTCCACCTACTCCGAAAGTTATAAGGACGGTTCCCAGGAGGTGTGTGTTTCGATCCCCCTCTTTCTAAACCCTGTTAATACTCTCCCGCCAATGCAACCCCCCTTCCTGCTTCTTTTTCCTCCTCTCCTCTCTCAGATCTCTCCCATCAGACAATAGGATATTCACCCGATCCCATGGAGCCAGTGGTGGGCTCAGCCTTCCCCTGGTTTTATTTGAACATGCCAAAATAGCGGCCAGTGTGTTATTATGCTATTGTCTCAGCAACACAATAAAGTGCTGTACTTTTCTCCTACAATAGCCAAGGCCCTTTCTCTCTGCTCTTTCTCTATTTTACCTGGAGGGGATTTACTTCAGTAAAGAGTAACCCAACAAAAACCCCTGTACAGGAGGGAGTGGGGAGGGGGGTGGAAACATGAAGGAAGAGCCTTTTAAATAATAGAAACTGAGATCAAGCAGAATAATGTAAATAAAATCTACAGAAATGTATAAAGTGGTAGAAGACAATCCCTAGTAATAAACATATATATATACATATTCCCCTGTTGAATGTAGGAATAATCTGTTGTCTTGTCTTTTCTTTATCTGTATCCTTTGTGTGCTGCAGGTGTTTTCCTTCCCAGGGGATCTCCAGTTACGTATGGCCTCCCTGGCGCCCGAAGAGTATCCTCATTTTGACAACGTGCCGGGGTAAGTTGCGCTGCTGCCGGCCCACCGCCTAGCTTCCACTGCCATTCAGCTTTTGACACATCTCTGCAGAATGGCCTCATTCATTGTGGTCACAGGGGAGACGTCAGACTTCCCTGTGTGTGTGAAAGACAAGACTCTACATGCATGGGCATTATCTGACAACATGCTGATTCTAAGTCTAGATCTATCTATAGCCATTAAACAAAGTGTGCCACATTATGCTTGAGCGTGTCCTTTTTAGCGTATTCTTAAAAGTAAAGAGGGCGTGTGCTTTCCAGACCCTCACTGATAGGAGAGGAGTCTTATAATTGAAGGATCTACCTCTCATACTAATTTTAGACCCTAGGCATCACAAGCCGGCCTGGATTCTGGGGGCACAATGGTCAAGAGGGAGTTCGATGTTTATTTCTCTTGTGTTTTAGGAATAATTTTGAATACACACTGGAGGCATCCAAGTCTCTGCGTCAGAAGACAGGTGACGGCACGATGACGTACCTCAACAAGGGCCAGTTTTATCCGATCACACTCAGAGAGGCCGACAACAAAGACATGCAGCAGCCCATCACCAAAGTCAGGGTAAGAAAGAGACGTAGAAATAAACCTGGAACAAGTCACAACGTAGATGATATGACGATATTAAGCATGCGATTTGTGTCAGTCATCCAACGTTGTCTTTGCTGGTGTCCAGAGTGTAGTGATGGTGGTGTTTGGAGAGGAGAAGTGCAGAGACGATCAGCTGAAACACTGGAAGTACTGGCACTCTAGACAGCACACGGCCAAGCAGAGGTGTCTGGACATCGGTAAGAAGTCTTTTTAATTCAGATAAAAATACGTTCTAAAATATTCACTTGTTGGCAAATAAAGAGTCTGCGTTTAAGCATAAACATTAAAAATAAACATTAAATGTGAAGTCTGACACACTGCAGGTTTGTCACGATTCAGCATTAGTATTATAGATTGTGAAGTATTGTTTTCTTTGAAGTCTGCTCTTATAATCCTCATTGGTCTGAAGCTTAGCAGTAACTGACAGGAAAAGGTGTGCTGAGCCAGTTAGGTTGGGTTTGTTAAGGGATTCATTCTACAGCCTTAAAAAAAAAAAACACCACAAGTCATATAATAAATAAACGTTTCTAGACCAAAGTGTTGATTTTATTGTGATTGCGTGACTGTCTGCTTTAGTCACTTTGCAGTTTAAACGGGCATCTGACTCTTATTTGTTGTTACAGCGGACTACAAGGAGAGCTTCAACACCATCGGCAACATCGAGGAGATTTCCTATAATGCCATTTCCTTCACCTGGGACACCAACGAGGAGGCCAAAGTAAGACGATTAAAGACTAGCACATAAAAAAAAAAAAAAAAAAGACTAGTATAATGCTGGTGTTCAACTTAGAATAAGTTTCGGCACACAGGATTTCTGGCGATCCAAGATTTCCTTACGACATCTTTGTCTTGAACTTCAAGCGTGAGCCTTGAACTTCTCACCTCTCCAACCAAATATAGACTGCTACTCTTTTTTTAAAGAGGCTCTTAGTGGTTTCTTCCACTCCAGAATTAAGGTTTCACGTGTAGTCACTCCTTTGACAGGGATTATCAGCCACTTTGTTGCTTCAAAACGGGCGTTAAAGAAAATGACGGCTTAAATACAAGGATGGGGACCCTGTCACCACCTCCTGTGTGTTTAGTCTTGTTGCATGGAGACATGCGCACACACACACACACACACACACATTTGTGTTTGTGCTTCCTGCTAGGTGCATATACATTCTTGACTTGTCCAACCTGCCTGTAACCCATATTGTGATGCTGCGTGTTAAAGTATTTCTGCACGACAGACAGCAATAGCGAAGAAAGCAGGAATGAGGAAACTCTTGGGGGGGGCGGGATTGGACAGTTTAGAAATAAAATCCAGTTGAACAGGTAGGAGAGGTGTCACAGAAAAGGAACTCCTGTCCTTCCCTCCGCTCATAACTTCACAACATGGTTCCACAGCTCGTCTCTACGGCGTTTTGGTCTCCATAAGCTACACTTAACATAAATAAAGTCACGTGATTCAACCGCTGTCACACAGACCAGGATGTTGAGTCTAACTGTCTCATGACTCCAGGCCGTAGGATGTTCATCCTTGTGTGTGTGTTCATTACTCCAGTGTGTGTGTTTTGGAAGCACCGCCCTGCCACTTTGTTTGACTATCTCATCATGACGAGTGATCTCATCAATCTCTTGAAGAAATGTGTGTGTGCGTGTGTGTTTGTGGGAGGATTGCCCCCTGGGTCATTGCAGCTTATATGTTTTTTTTTTGCAGTGTTTGCTATAAACATTCCCCACCTTCTGTTTGCTGGCTCTGGGGCAATTTTGTTGTGTTGTTAAACCGAAAAGAAAACAACAAACTTTTAATTACTTTAGCTCTCTCCACCAGAGCCATTACGACTCTGGTTCTAGTAATTATCTTCACATTATCCGTGTTTATCCCTCTGCATGATATCATATAAAGCTTTAAGTTTGCAAATATATTATTTGACTTAAAACATTTAAAAACATAAACGGCATAGAAATGTAAGAAATCAGGCTAACATGCAATCGTTTTCCATTTGTATTTAATCAAATTGAAATGGCTTATGAATGATCTATGCCACTAATAAAACACTTCACTTCAATTACATTTTAAAGTTTGATAATATGAAATGAAGAGACGGACGATAGGGGGGCATTAACTTTAAGTGATGCTTTAAATACATTCACACAGATACTTTTTTTATTTGTCTTTTAATGTTAAAAATAACCTCAATGATATATGCTGCTTATCCCTTCCATTTTCCCTATTATATAGTTGTTTGAAAGTGTTTTTTTGCTGTCACAATGACAACGTTTTCAACACGAGCAGTGGGAGGAAAAAGGAGCATCACCACTTAAGAATCAACATGAGCCTGTGATTACTGAAGTCAACCAATAGAGGGCTGTACAGAGCACTTCGGAAACACAAGAAGCTGGAAGAAAAGGGAGCATTTCCACATTAGAATAAATAGGAGACAGTAATTATTGAAGTCTACCAGTAGAGGGCAGCACAGAAGATTGAATACAGCCCGAGCAAACTGTAAGGCTGCAGAAACGCCATCAGTGATTCAGAAAGATACTGATGTAAAAAATGTATGATTTAGAGGCAGACAGCAAGTGTTCAGTTAACACTATTGTTTTGTTTGTCTTTCATCAATAAACTATTAGATGCTTTATATTTATATATCATTTCTCCAGCTTTGTACAGGTCTTTTTTTTCTCTTAATCTCATCTTCCCTCCTTCTTTTCTCTCGGCAGATCTTCATCTCTGTCAACTGTCTGAGCACGGACTTCTCCTCACAGAAAGGAGTGAAGGGTCTTCCTCTGAACCTGCAGATCGACACCTACAGCTACAACAACCGCAGCAACAAGCCCATCCACCGCGCCTACTGCCAGATCAAAGTCTTCTGTGACAAGGGGGCCGAGAGGAAGATCAGGGATGAGGAGAGGAAGCAGTCCCGCAGGAAAGGCAAGGTTGCTGAGCTGAATCCTGGTCTGGCCTGTGAGTCAATAAGATCCAAGAGTTTATCTGCATTCATGTTTTGTAGGGGTATAAATCCTGCATGATGCATTATTATATCAGTTCTTTGGAACACTGTACGATATTTGAGGACAAAATATCGGTAGCGAAGCAAGCTTGTAATCAATTAAATATATGTTATCAATACATGAACAAATCTTTTACCTGCTCAATAAAAAGTTGCATTTATACCAACAACATACAACAAAACACAACTAATAGGCCTATAGGACTTAAAATAAATTCCAGAACAATCCTGCTTGAATGGAAACACCAACACAGACAAGCCCCTGTTAGTCTTTTCATATATGGGTGCATTATAAAATTATAGAGATGTATTTTACACCCTTTTTCAAACCGGTACATGTCATCAGAAAATTACAAAAAGGAGCTAATATCAGAAGTTTGGACATAGCTGCACTAAAAACCCCAACTCTTTCTTGCCTCCGATAACTTATATCAGAGTCTAAGATCATATTTATGGCTTAAAGCTGCACTTATAATATCATCATCTGTGTAGCGTGAACGTGGATGTCCTTTGAGTCCAGTTTTAGCTTGCTCTTGCTTCTAGTTAAGGCTAATTGTTTTGCTTCTATTTTATCCCCAACTTGACCATTTTGTTTCAACCTCATCACACTTTTTAACCTCAACCTTTTACAAAGCACAGTAATGAATGTTTTCTCCAAAAAATAAAGCTGATAGACCAACTGTAAGCTAGCTGCGTCAACAAGCTGGGGACAACAAAATGAGCAACTAGCTAATGGGAAAGATGTAGCATTTAGCAGCTAATGGGACAGATATTTCCCAGAAGAGTTGCTGGAAACAAAACACAAATACAGAAAATATTGTAGTGATATATACCATGGTGCCTAAACACGACTCTTGATAAATGCTTATGTCATTCAGTGTTTTTTTTTTTTTTTTGCTAACAGGTTTGCTGTAGCAACATTATGTTATTATTATAGCCTGTTGCACTGCCCTCTAGAGCCCCTAAAGCTCTAACAATGCAGACTTCAGATGACTGTGTAATTAAATTGCTTTCTGTTCTGTTCTTTTTTTCCCCCCTCTCAGTTGTAGATGTCAAAGTGCCCCTCCTGCAGAAACGCAATGACGTGACCATCTTCAAGATGATGACTGACTTTGAGACCCAGCCGGTCCTTTTCATTCCTGACATTCACTTCTCTACCTTCCAGCGCCATGTGAGTGTTGACATACAACTCTTAACAACACTAGTCCAATTTAGGCCAGTATTTAATCTCTTATGTCATTTTGACCGTGAACATTTATCTTGCTACGTCTTGGCATCTTAGTTGGCCAATAAACCAATTTTATTTTTCTGCTTCCATTACTCATCAGCCAGCTGGATCGAGGTGACCTGTGTGCTTGCTCGTTGGCAGGAACAGTCAGTTCTAGTTTCCTGCTCTGATAGGAGTCCCACATACTCATGGCTCTATTTCAGACTGTTTACTCACAGGATGAATCATTTACCAGCGACTGGCAGTGGTAGATTAGACAATATTACATGAATGTGTCCGTATTAAATAACGGGTAGATTTTGAGATTGAAAGATGACTGCAGATTTGCTGATGTACAGATGCTGGAACTTTTTTAATTCATCAGGTTTTATATGTTTTATCAGTGCTGAAGCCTACCTCTGTGTTACTGGACTCTGAGCTTTCTCAAATTAGCACAAACACATCACATTACACTTATAGGGTTGTGCGTTCTCACATGCAGCATTTGTATTTTGAGGAATTTCAGGCATTTTTCATGTTTTCTATGAATGGATCTATGAGAGGTTTTATTTATAGCGCATGGGATTTTTCTATCCATTCAGAAAATGTGTGTACTTTTGTACTCTAGCTCCCCCTGCTGGTGATATTATGAAATGTCCCTGCAATAAAAAGTATCTTATCTCCCTATCTCTCGCTTTGAGTAAGTTTACTTTGTGCTCAGAAAGGCGGAGGGAGGGACAGGAGGTTATTTTTGGTGTTCCCGATGACATTGAACCTGGCCGAGCCGCTATCAGTTTCTGATAAACTCTCGGTCTTCTTGGTTCCCTCTCAGAATAGACTTCTATTTACAGCAACAACAGCAATCAATATAGTCCCAGGGCAGCAAGATCAAATAATGTTAGCTTTTCAAGTATCAGAAACACAAACATGTGTTTGATTTATCTCGTTCATTATTAAACAGAATGATTTTGCCAAAGGGGACATTTTTATTGATTTTCTAATGCTGCTTTTCTGGGGTTTTTTTTCTTTCATCACGTCATGTGCAACACTTTGACTCTGTGTTTGAGGACAGCATTAGAAATAAAGCTGCTCTGCCTTGTGTAAACCAAGTGTGTCGTAATAAATCTAATTTACAAAGCCGCAGAGTTAAAAGAAAGAGAGGAAAAATGTGTCAACATGGAAAAACCTTTTGATGTAGTTGTTGACTTTTTCTGTGACCTGATTTGCAAATTTGGCTGCAAACATGCAAACTTCGACCTGCATTATTTACAAAGTCAAACATGTCTAACTTTTGTATTTTCATGGCAAACTTTACATTCAAATCAAGTGCATTTTAATCTTGGTTATTGCCATGAAATTGCTTGCAGATCTTACCTCTGACTTGATCTAAAATTGGTTGTTTAAACTTTTCTCTGCAATAAAAGTTAATTTCTCCTTTCTGTTTCTCTTGCAGGCTTACTCGACAGAAGATGGAGAGGACAGGTGAGTTCATGGAAGTCCTGATTTTACACTTGCTCCTTTCAGACTGATAGCTTTGAACCGAGACAACCTTTAGGTCCTTCCCAGTAAAAGGCATAAAGAGATGCATATGTTTCTAGGAAATGTCTGGGGCCTATATGTGTATGTGTATGTGAATGTGTGTGTGCTCTGGTTACTTATTATGGCCTGTTAGCTGGTTGTTCACGCCATTCAAGCAGTGATTTGTGTTTGTGTTACAGCTCGGGCATGAAGAGATTACCCTTCAGTGAGGAAGAGTTTGGTTCGCCCCCTAACAAGATGGCAAGAGCGGAGGAACCGAAGAAAGGTAAAACATGTGTGTCTGTGTTTTTGAATGTGTGTTGTTGTTGTTGTTCTTCTTCTTCTTCTTCTAGTGCATTAATTAGATTGTTCATGAGCTGATCAGTCAGGGGTCAACATGTTAAAGAGTAAGCTCATGCATGTGTGTGTGTTTGCTGTGATCTTCCCCTGATGACAACTGGCACACACACACTCAAACACAAGCATACACTCTGGGCCATGTGATCATTCCAGTTCTTTCAAAACACATACACGTGCCAAAGGCCTTGACTGACCCAACAAAATACCACTGATCACGACGTGCACACACGCAAACAAGACTTTGCCCTTTACCCTACACTCTTCTCCAGACATTCAACAAGCTTTTTTTAAAAAAAAACTAAAATATGTGAAGAGAAGCTTTAAGGTGTGTTATAGCTTGAAATGGAGGTTTTAGACACATGTGCCTTACCTTGATCTTTTAAAAAGCCCGTCTCACACGGAATCTGCATGAATACACCTGCATATATTCTGTATTGTCGAAGAGCCAAGCCAGATCTTGCAAGATAACATTTTTCCTGCAGGTTTTTAGTCTGGAAACCATCCGTAGAAAACCAATTGAAGCTGATCGTATGCACACTGAACCAATCAGTGAAACACAGCAAGGATTCAATAGATTGTAAGAAAAAATCAAAGGGTCATGGAACACACCTGTTATAAGGGACAAAACGGATCTGCTATACATTTTGTTTCTGTACAGCCCATTAGGCCTAGCTTATTCAGTCCTTTAACTGCTCACAACGCATGTCAAAGCCGTCTATTTTGAGGGGTCACAAGCAACAACAATAAAGGTGAAATATCAAATTCTGAATCTGAAACGAAGCATGATTCAGCAAAACAAAGTTTGGCCCTGTTGGTCAACTGAAATCAGCTAAGGTTTAGGTGAAGTTCTATGATCTTTCCACCACAGCTGACGTGATTTTCCATTTAGAAAATGAGCCCTTAGGTTGATGGTTAGGATGGAATCACGCCGACGTCTCATTGAAGGAGAGAATTGCCATTCATGCATCGATCAGCCTCCTTTGAATGACGTTTGTCTTAAACATAGTCTTCCGTTGCAGCTCAACAACACAATGAGCAAAGCAAAAATGTGGCCTATATCTGCAGCAGCATTATGAAACCACACATAGTCACTACACTCTTTCAGTTCTTTCTCATTTAGTTTTGCTCCATAAACAGATGTCATTCAGACTAGTGGAATCTCCTGTGCACGTAAATACGTCTTTAAATAGACACTTAGATGTGTAGAAAGAGTATTCGTTATATTTAGAGGCCCGGAATATCACAAGTTCCTGCAGCAGGTTGGAAAACAACATAATCTATTTAGAGCATAGTCTATTTAAGTGTCGTGAATGAGAGGTGTGCCTGTCCTTCTGTATGTGCATGTCTCTGTCTTTACTACCATGTACGACGTATGTGCTTTCTAGGTGTGCTTTGTTTTGTAGCAGTGCCACTCATTTGGCCCTGGATGAATGCCCATTCAGTCCTCTAGGGGGAATTTTAAGTGGTGTGCATTGTTGCATATCATACCTGCAAATTTACTGATGGCTTAAAGACACATTTTGTTAGTATGTGTTGGAGCTTTGCCACTTCCAGAATCCAGAATGGAAACAAAGTGAAGCCTCCAATCCTTAAACCCACACAGATGACCAAAAACCAGTTTGACGCAAATACACGCTTAACGCCTGCCAGTGGCTTTTTTTCTGAGGCCAGATTAGGGTTGTTGTTTTTTTGGGTCTTATCCATGAACATACATGCTCTGCTTTGACGCTGTCTTGTCGTCTTTATTTTTTTCACCACACAGTCCTTTTGTACGTGCGCAAAGAGACGGAGGAGGTGTTCGATGCACTCATGCTGAAGAATCCCACGCTGAAGGGCCTGGTGGAAGCTGTAAGTTGTCCTCACTTAATTACAACTTGTACAGTACATTTTCTGTTCCATATTGGTCGCTCAGCTGTCCATACTGCAGCTTTAGAGCTAGGGTTTTCTGTGTTCCAGAAATAAAATGTAGGAAAGATACGGAGGGGAAGTAAGATCAAGAATTGGACTGGGGGGGAAAAGGGTCAGAGGGGAATAATAAAGTTAAAAAAAAGGGGGGCCGATAGGGCTAATTGACTGGAGGGATGCAGTATAACTTATTGTTTGTTATGTATGATAAGGTTTTATGTATGTTTTAACTATAAACAATTTTTCATTTTGTTTTTTTTTTTCTCCACCAGATTGCAGAGAAGTATGAATTACCTTTGGACAAGGTTGGAAAAGTCTACAAGAAGTGCAAGAAAGGGTGAGTCAGTAAAACACTCCTACACTACTTCAGGTCACCTCAGACATTACACATTACTGTGAAGGAGAGCCCTTCACAGTAATTACCCACAGAAACATTCGCCCGCTTCAAATCTTCTAACATGTTTTTCAAAGATATTACTTCAGAAATTGGTAACTAAACGGAAACAAGGGACCCAAATAGCTGCTTCTGTTATCCTCAGTAGCCAAATCATGAGCTGTAGGAAAAGAGTAGTTTATCTTTGATTGATATCACCATAAATAGTTTATTGATGATAAATTGCCTACTCTATCTCCTGTCCTCTCTTTGTTATGTCACAAGCCCCATGCGCAGAGGCCATAGTCCTCGTTGCAAGCGGTCATGGGTTCAAATCCAACCTCGGCTCTTTGCTGCATGTCGTCTCCAGCTTTCTCTCTCTTCATAACCTTTCCTGTATCTCTATGGATGTCCTATCTAATAAAGGAAAAAGGCCTAGAAATAAATAAATAATTTCCAAAGATTTATTTAGGGATATTAACTTTTTTTAAGAGGACAGTGGATATAAAAACAGACCAAGCACAAAGGTAAGTTATGGTAGTTATGGAGCATCAACAGTAGAGTTAATGAGCTGCACCAAGCGCTTATTAACACTTATTAAGTATTAATGTGCAGGAAAGGACCTGCTACTCGGACTTGACCCGAGCCGCTAGCCTGGAGAATTATATTCTCCCTATATGGGGCACGACCTAACCATTAGGCCATCAGTGCCCCTGTCCTTATCTTATTATGCTAAATAAGGCTAACCTTGTGCCAAAAATGTGAAATATATTTACCCACCTGTTACATGATCTGTCCTGTGTGTGTTCTAACTAAACATATCTGAATGACTCAGGAATTAAGTATTTTTCTAATCTTCAATTTTTCGATGGGCTTCAATAAAAAGTCACTTACACAGATCATTTTTTACAACAGGATTCTGGTCCACATGGACGACAACATCATCAAACACTACTCCAACGAAGACACCTTCCAGATTACCATGGAGGAGCAGGGTGGCATGTACAAACTCACCCTCACAGAAATCTGATTGGACAGGAGGAGATGACATCACCCGGAGCAGAGGGATGGAGAACGGATAAAAAAAAAGAGTAGTGGTTTACACGTCTAGCTGTGCAGTTAAACTCAAATCATGTTGTGTTTGTACCTTTTATATGTCAAACTGATGATACAACACAAAGTCCCACAAGAGGAATTAAAAAAGCCATAGCTCTTAAATTATCCTAAATGTTGATTAGATACAGGATGCAAGACATACAATTTGATTCATTTTGAAACCATCTTGCACCTCAGATATAAGTGCCTACTTCCGTACATTTTTGTGCAGAGCACATGTGTGCTGCTATACCTCAAGCTTTGCAAGCAGCAGTGTTTCTCTTTTTAAGAAAATCTCTATGATGGGAATGGGCTTGTCTTTCCCTACATAAAGCCATAGCACTGATGAATACAATCTGTAAAGTTGGGTATTAAGTGCACGAACTGAAGACAGCTTATTGTTGATGGAGCCTCAGTGCTTCAGTGTATTAATACCAAACAACATGGCAGTATTTAGTGTGTCACACTTTCTTTAGCCATCATACAGTTAGCCATAAATAATGAAACTGTTGTATTTTTTTAGCATACGGTACATGTTTTTGTAAGTGTAATGACGTTTATTCTCTGATCAATTTAAATAAGGGCCTCTTTGTAAGTATTATGAAGTTAATAAATATATGGATACTAATGCAGAAAACACAGCTCCCCCTCACTGTAGAATAGATGTCTGGATGTTGATGAAAAAGGTCAATAAAAGTTTAGTGCAGTCAACACGAGCTGCTCTGGAAGTGCAATATGATAGTAAAGTTCAGGAAAAAAAATCTCCTTTATTGCCATATTTTAAGTGTACAATACATTTGAACGATAATTTTTAATGGACATATTTTTGTAAATACCTGCTGACGAAAAGGATCGATGTGATCCCTTCTTTTGTATCTCAGTACTTAATGTGTATATATTTATTAAGACAAATGGATGTGGGTCACTGTCTGGTTTTTTATCATATATATCAATATTTCTTTTATTCTTATTAATATAATGTTTTTTATTTTATGTGAAGTCATTCTAACATTAAATGTCAAGGGATTTATGAACATGTTTTTAATGAATGTTTTCTTTTTGTAAAGGATTTGATGCACGAAGTGCCCAATAAAGTCTCTACTTCTTCACGTTCTGTCGTGCTGTTTCATCTATTTTATTTCTTTTCAAACATAGTTTTGGAATTTGTAGTCCATAGATATTAGTTTTTTTAATTGAGTAATATCGGGTCTGGCAGTGTTTGATTTGTAGAGCTGCAGCAGAGATTAACTGTGCGAGTGTTTTCTGTGTCTTTCCAAAGGAGCAGATGTCTGGGCATCAACCCCTCACCATGTGGACAGGAAACAGGCATGACAGGACAGCCTGGTGCAGGGAAGATGCTCCTACAGAAACAAGGGCACACACTTCTGCTACACCCTTTTTGAATGGTGTAGGCGTATGGTGTAACCCTAACCATAACCCTTGTTTAAATTGCAATATATCACATTTTGGTTGTCTCTATAGGGAGAATAACACCAATCATTAATTATCCTAAGAGGATGAATACTCCTGACTAGTGTTGTAGTACTCCAAATCAGTCTTGAGACCACTTTTTGAAGGTCTTGGTCTCAGAATCGAAAGCATTTTTACTCGATATGTATCAGTCTCAGACTGGGCGGACTCCAGATTTTAAATCAAGACCAGTAAAGATCACCACTGGCGGACTATTTTTCCACGTCATTACTGTGATCAGAAGGTAAACGCCCCTTTCTAAAAGAACAAATAACTTGTATTTAGATTTTTTTCCCCCGGTTACATATGCAACCTTCCCACTGTTATGGTGATGGATGCCCCCTGCACACAAGATGTTGATCTTTCAGTGATATTTATGGTCTTGGTCTTGACTCAGTCTCAATCCCTAAATGTCTTGGTCTTGTCTCGGTCTCGAAGCACTCTGGTCTTGGGTATGTCTTGGTCTCGGTTAGGGTGGTCTTGACTACAACACTACTCCTGACTACATACTCCTGTTTTCCCTAAATGTTCCTGTTATGTCTACATGAGATTTACGTTTGTGGCTTTGAGTGAAATGCTTAATCATATTTACTGATGAAGGGCCATACGATTCATGCCTCCCTGAGGATTAACCATAATACCTTTTGTGAACCTTTAAATTTAAGTCTGGCGCCATCATCAGGTCAAAAAAGCTAGTCATCTAAAAGTTTGTGTTCAGATTCAGACCTGAATTCTCTCAAAGCTACAGACCTTCTCGCGAGCCTCAGCTGTAGCTTTGTGATTTATACTGACTAGAAACAGTTGCGGCTATCATGCAAGCTACTCTAGCAGGTAAACATGGCGAGGGTTTGTTGTCAGTTTGATAACAGTCATTGTGAGCATTTAAAATCAGCATGCTAACTTTACCATTAGCTCATAACACAACAACTAGCGCCTACTTTCAGGAAATTTCTTTTGATAAAGATAGCATTTGATGGACATTTTAATAACTTATTTATGTTTGTTTCAGAAAAACAAGACTGATAAATCACATCCCTGTCACTAAGTATTTTCTAAAATGATAGTCACAGTAAGACAAACACGACCCTTGTGTTTATAACGTGTTTATCATAACAGTCATAAGGCGGACTCATGATGCCATCAGTCTGATAGATAACAGACTGGTACACGCAGCATTATAAAAGGTGAAACGCTCTGACTGGTCCTTCAGCAGGTTCAGGAAGGCCACAAGACTCATTTAGTTATTATTTAACCAGCGGGCCAAGCCACTGAAGATTTGCTGCCCTGTTGTCCGTATGTGCGAGGCCATCTGCTCCGTCCCTCTTTTACTGTCTCTCTCGTCCCGCTCCTTCTCCATGATGATACACTATGTCCTTGTTTTAAACCCACACTGTCAACACGCAGCTCTTAGGTCCTCATATGGATGACCTAAGGTGAGGTCAGGAAACTGGGCAGGATCTCAGCTCAGTCATATGGTGCCTCTTTTCTCCATGGTATTTTCTAAATAGTACATAAGGTGATATGAAACTCATATTTTGGTATGTAACGTTAACAAATTGGAATCTGATAGAAACACTTAGTGTTAATGATAAATCTATAGAATCTAATGCTCTACTGGACTTCTTTTTTGATAAGCTGTTTGTTTGTTAAACTCACTACCCACCCACCCCCGTTGACCTTTTTTTGGCCGATTCGACACGTTGAATCGCCGTTGGTGGTCAGTGAGAGGGATCTCTCTGATTGGCTGTTCGGAGTCGTCATTTCTCTCCAGCTCTCGTCACAGGTTCAGGAAAGCCACTTGAGGATGGCGCTGTAGTATCCATGCTTTCACCCATTAGTGCGATTTCTTCTTATTTGTCGCCTCCGCCTCTTCTTTTCTTTTTCCACTAAAAGATAGAGGGCTGACAACGCCAGTGCCATTTTCAACTTTTTATCAGACATTAATCTCGATTAGTAGGCTACCTATAATACGAGTGGTGCGCGACAGTGGTGTGAAAATGGTCTTCTCGTATCATAACAACGTGCTACTGCTGCCCCCTCACACATGTGCAGAACGTACGTGGTGGTTGGCCGTCGGCTGTAGTCTTTGCGGTGTGTTCTAATGCAACTTTTTGGCCAAGACGTGAGGCGATGCCACAGGCAGCCTTTGTCACTACGAGTTCTTTGCCATCTGCTTGGTGTGTAAGGGCCTTTAAAAGACTACAAACCCTTTAGAATGCTCTTGTGTAAGAGACACACAAATCATTTTCCATGATAACAAGTACATTTCGTTTGTTTGCCCAAGATCTCGTCATATTTATATTTTCATGTCAAGATATCACTGCTTGTTTTATAGGGATGCATCAGTTCATCATCGCTATCGACCGATATTTGCCCTGTTGACAAATATCGACACATCGGCAAATAATGTGGCATGAACCGATGTCAGTAGCCGATGTTTATTTGTTGTGCCAAATCAATTTAATGCTGGCATGTAGTACACCTACCTACTGATTCAGAGAAGAGGTTTTTTTCACTGGGCAGATGAAATCACATCTTGAATACACTGACTTGTTTTCATTGTCAAATAGGGGAAAAAATGGTGGCATTCTTACACCAAAAGAAGTCATGAAACAAACATCGGTATTGGAATCGGCAATCGGTTAAATTGTTTTTTCGAACTTCGACATCGGCATCAGCCCTGATTTTCCCAATCGATGCATCTCTATGGTTTTCCCATTTTAGTAGTTTTCTTGAAATCTTACTGGTTGTCACACAAAAACTGTTGATGTTATCCATTGATAACAAAGATGAAGTCAAATAAAATGTGTGGATGTGTCCGCTTTGCACTTTGGTGTGTAGAAATTAGACCTATATTCTACCCAATATCTCAGGCTGTGTCCGGCCACATACTATGCCATGTATTCATTAAGTTTCAGCACTGTTTTGTTTTTGTGGCAGTATCTTTTATTATTTCAAGAGATCTTCATGCTGTGTGTTGCTTTTTGTGGGTTTGGAAGTTTTGATAAGTCAGTTTGAATTTCTGTGGTTGGAATTTTTTTCTTTCACCATTCAGTGACTAACTTGGGAAATTATTTCTGCTGGAAAAAAACAACCCAACAGTATTATTCAGTTTTCATAAACAAGTTAGTTGATTATTGTTGTTGCACGGTGACACAGCAGGAGTGTTGTCAAATGTGAGGGCACCTATTTGTGTAATCCAGTAATATGGAATATCATAAAAAATGTAAATACTGAGCTACAGTATGTTTACACCTAAACCGATGACTCATATAATCTTACTGCTGTTGAGAGATGCTTCTCTGGTTGGTTTTCAAATTCTGCACCAAAGCACCATTTTGTTTTCTGCCCCGTCAAACTGCGCACTCTTACAACAGAATAACATACCCTCGGCAGACCAGACCACAAGTGACCTAGTCCGATGCTGTTCAAACATCCTGAGAACAGCTTTAGTATCAGCTCTGGTTTCATACTTTGAGAAAACCAAACACATTCCTCCCTCAACAGTAATCCCTCTGAGATACATTCTGCTCCATATCTGGTATGAAGTGAAACATTTTCACATACAGTTTAATGCTCATGTCTTCTTCATCTTTCTTTTGAATTACACCAATAAGAAATGGGCTTTGATTTGCACAGTGAAGCATGCATTCTTTTGAAATGAAATTTCTCCTGGAATCATCTTCTAAACTTCTTATGACTTTAAAAATGACCGCACAAGATGAAAAAATAGAACTGCATTGTCCTAGGTGTTTGAATCAGCCTGTTCCTGTGTGTCTTTGTATGATTCATTGAAATATTTTTTCACAGAGCCGCTCTTTAAAGTAAAAACTCCCTCCTGCTGTGAAGTTATTCACTCACGATGTGTGGACTTGGTGACATAACAGGAGGAGTTTTCATTGTGCCTCTGTGATTCAGCTTGCAGATACTGAAAATAGCATCTTTGAAAATAGACCAACACCTACTGTACCCACACACTGAAACCATGGCCTTTTACTGTTCTTCCAGAAAACTCGCACAATGGAGAACACATCGAGAGGCTGCAAAGCAAGTGAAAAAACATTGAATCAGTTATAATGTAGAGCAGAAAGCATTCTGTCTCCTCATACTGTAGTCATTTATGACTAAACGTCAAAATCATAAGGACATCTAAAAGGAGAAAAATACAAACACTCCTACATTTTTCACTTATACAAATTTAATAAGTCCAGCAGTCTGTTATATGAAATAATTACACCTATCTCTAAACTGTACTGACACTGTGGCAAGACATAGAGGACTTACAATGTGATTTTCCACATTCAGAAAAATATCCTAGAGTAATACACCTTTAATGAATACCACTGTATGAAACAGATTAGTGCACACTTATTGAAAATGATCAGGACCAAAAATTAAAATAGGGCAACTTTTAGGGCATATTTTATATAGGTTTTATGTAGAATTATTGCTGTTTTTTATTTAACCAATGCCTGAGTGTGTAGGTGGATGTGTGCAAATGCAAGTATGTGTGGGTGTTTGTTTTTTGTAAGGGTGGGTGGGTGATGTAACATGCCCACTCACATTCTCTTGAATTAGATGGGCAAAACCATCCTAACACCAGAGTCTGTTCTGTCCATTTTGAAAAAATGTTGTGGGAAAAAAAATCTCTGCAGTATACTGATATGATCATTCAAATTTCTGCAGCTCTGCGTCCACTGTGCACATCCCGAAACAGAGAAAACAAAGAGATGTCAATCATCTCAGAGCATACAAATTAAAGATCTCTGCTTCCTCAGTGGTCAAAAAATGTGAGTGGCATTCTTAAAAAAATAGTCCCATGTAAGCCGAATGCTGTGAGATAACGCTACAGATCCCCGTGAGAAAGACGTTTTCTTCTTCGCTATAATGTGGACGTTAGAAAAACTTGCTGCACATGCTAACAAACGACTGGAAAACATCAGGTCCAGTTGCGAGATCCAGCAGTTCAAATGAGCGGACTGAACTAAAACTGAACTCAACAAGAAAGTGTCTGCATTAACATATATTGTAAACCTGATCCCAAAGATGCTGAACCCACCCAAAGAAAAGAGCTACGGGCAGACTACAGTACAATCTCTGGCTGATATGGCCTCAGTGAATTCATCCTGGTGCCTTAATTACCCACATGTCCGGCAACCTACATTATCTTCATAGTTACATTCGGATCACACGCAATGACTGTTACCTGAGGCCAAAATTACCTGAGGTACCCTCTGAGTCTTTAATGCTCTTTTGCCAGTGTCGTTCCGCATCGCTGACACTCTCAAAACACTCTTAGCTATTACAGATTAAATGTAGAAGTATTATCTGTTTATTTGTATTCAACATCTTTACACCACTTATCACTCCTGTAGCCTACTCGTGAGGCTCTTAAAAAATCCCCCTCAAAGAGTCAGAGAGTCCCTGCGGACAGAAGATGTCAACACCCTCATCCGGCATTCGTCAAACAAAGCCCGCGGTGAGATCTACATCTCTGCAGTGAGTGAAACAAAGGCTGCATTAAAAGGTCACTGAGTTCATGATACAAACCCTGTCAAGGGGTGGGGTATTTTGTTGGATTCCTTTGACCCTGATGTTTTCGTGTTTGAGGGTCCTGTGCCCCCCTTGTCTGCAGGAAACCATAATGAAAGAATGAACTCCTTCCGTAACTCATATTATGGTGAAAAACACGAGCATTTTTCTCTGCAGCTGACAACTAGACAGTAAATGATTCAACGTGTGGATTTTTTAATGATGTCACAGATAGCCAATCCTTCATCATTAGACTCCACACATGCTCTGTCTCCCGAGGAGCTCCTCCTGGGAGGCCCTTAAACCTGCCTCCTGCTCCTCATGTTGCCATGCCAACAGACAGTGAGCTGGCAGCACAGAGTCAGTGTCTCATAGCAACAGATTGGGTCTGAATCTCATTCGGACCAATAGGGAGCCAGGAGCCTGTAGAGGAATTCCTGTTGCTTCTTTCTAATGTGTAGGCGGGAAAGGGGGTGGGGCCAAACCTGTGGTAAACAAAGCATCATTCAGTACAGAGCTTTCTATAAGAGGTGGCCAATACAGCTATGTGGTTTGTTGTCAGGCAGTATTTATTATCTATCATTCCCAGACTCTAAAGAATTTGTATTTGGTTTTTTTCTACTTGAAAGATGAAACATGTGGTATTCCTTTAAAGGAATTAATTTAACAGAGAATTTAAAAACAAAAACAACAACAACAAACAAGCAAGGGGAAAACAAGAGCTAATATGTTACGTCGGGACCACGACATTAAAGCCGTTCTACACAATTAAGTCAGCAAAATATATTTTTTTGTTTTTGTGGTAATGTAATTGTGTATCTACCTCTCATCTCCTCCTATTTTTCTTATCATTTGAAGTATGGAAATGGGACCATTTGGGACCTGAAGTGAAAGCTATGAGTTCGACATGAAAATGGCCAGACAAATTTAGAATCTTACCAGAAGCTAGAGCTGTGCTTTTAAAAACCACATCATAACCTCTGCTATTCAATGATTCTAACCAGTCACAACCAATGATTTGACCTTATCACCATATTTAGGGCCACAACAGGGAAACCTTCAGGTAGTATTGTACCAACCAACTTCAAACTCTTATGACAGACATTTAGGCCTTTTTTTTTTTTTTTGCACAACATTCTTTGCCATAGAATTAGATTTTTGCACAAGTAAAGAGTTTCATTATTTGCTTCTTATTTCACATTCCTTAAACCTAATTGGAGTGGAAAGAAGGCTGATGGCTCCTTCATCAGAGGTTTTACACACAGCCTGGGGTATCATTACTCAATGTGCCCTTTAACCCAGATGCCAGAGGGGCTACTGACTGACTGTTTTCCACAAGTTCAACTGGGCTGACAAACCATTCTGGGCTATTGTGTAACATTTATAGGCCTACTAACTGTTGCTGTTACAAAATGATCACCAAACCATATGAAATTGACACAAGCATCGCAGTATTTCAACATAAATAAAATGTAAAATACACTTTGGCGATGCAGTGAGTCCTACCTTTAAAGTTACATTTGAATTGTTTCAAAAAGCTGAATTTATTTGTAGTCCCAAAAACACACAAACGGATCAATCTGCCGATACTTTGCAAAAAGCTATATTGACTATGATGTTTTTTTTCATTAAATTGAAGGTTATATTTGCATTTCTTTATTTTATTTTTTTTCAAACATTTTCCAAACAAGTCATGTGGTACTCTTTGTAGGTTCCCTCACAACTGTAAAACCAGTTCAAATGTATATACGAACATGTTTATGAACAACAACTATAAAGACAACCTGACAACATGTGTAGTCTTTCTCAATTAATAAAACAAACATTTTGAGTGGATATAATAACTGTGGAGAAACTGTCTGGTCTATATAACACTGCCTGTGGCTGCCTGTCATAGCCCAGGGGCCTGTAAGTGAAATATAGGCTTTGGGTGGTATATTTAACCCTACTTGGGTAACTCCCCCCTTTTTGGGTCCACTCCAGGAGTTCCTGAGATGGGGGAGTTGGCCGGACAGGGGAGGTGTGCATGAGGAGGCCCAGATAGGGCCTGTGTAACCTTTCCTCCAGATTCCCTGACTAAGTTGAATTGGCCTGCCCCACTTATATCACAAACAGGCTGCTGTGCTTCTGCCTGTCATGCCTGCGATCAACACGTTGTCCCTGTAACTCCTCCCTCTTCCTCACTAGCTGCTGGCGCTGAAGCTGCGCTGCCACATCTCCATGCCCTCGTTGCTCTCTGAGGTCATGCTTACGTGAGTCAAGCAAGGCACTGCTAGGGCCACACCAGCCCACCTGCGACACTCCTATCTTCTGCAGGTGGGCAACTCATCCGGCTCAAGCTTAAGGTAGCAGGCCTGACCATAACGTTTCAAAAGAAAAGGGAGACAGAGCATGAAAATACCTGCACCGGATACTCATGAAAACTACTACTACTATTGTTTTTACCAAAGCATTTGTAAAAACAACTTTTCAAACTTGTAACAGTGGAGCTTTTTCATATGATCACTTCCAGAAATTCGTTGGGACTTCTGACTCATTTTTTCTTTGTCCTAATACAGTTGGTGATGTAACAGCATATGTAGGTCAAGACCGTTTTGAATACTCTGACACGAGGTATAACCTCATAGAAGTGGTCAGATACTTGGTCATAGGTTAGCATAGCAAAGCATACATTAACATTTCTAGTAAAATTAAGGGAGCATATTTATTATCAGAAAATAAATCACATTCGGCCTATACTTTTTTCTGGGGATAATAGTTTATCAGGGCATAGCATCTGTAGAATTGAATGCCTCTGGCAAAACCCTTATTCTACGGCTTAATGTGTTTGCAAATGAAACAATAAAAATGTGAATCAAAATTCTGATATAGAAAATATGGATTTAAATGGGTCACTTTTAACTCCACCCAATAATTCCATAGTGGCTGCAGTCATAGACAAAACAAGTGTCATGACCAGATTGGTGCACACCAGAAACTATCTGACTTATTTATGTAGGCTACTATTTAGAAGGCTTATTAAGTGCCCTCTAGACTCTGACCTAATTTACTGTGAAACCACATAAATATTAGTATAACTGCTTTAAAGGGGATACTGATAATGCAGTGATAGCATGGCTTACAGCTGAAATCATATAATGGAAAAATACATAACCATTTACTTACTTTGTAGCTTAGCAACTTTGTGTTTGTGTTGTAAAATCTAAAACTGATTACAACTAGGCTCTTGTTTTTGGGGGATTTTTTGTAAGAAAGCTGCAGAAACGTCTCCAAAAACAAGACAGCATCCCGCGCCTCAGCTGGCCCTGGTGTTGCGTTCACGTAATGTGGGAAAAAAAAGTCTAATACCTTTCTTTTAGGCCCCTCGCTGCCATGTATGGAATGAAGCTTGAAAAATTAGGGTTGTCTTTGGACTGGCATTTCGCACAAGTGAAAAAAATTTGCATTAAAGTTATATATAAATGTCAGTAAATAATGGCATTAAAGCATGCATTGGCAATGGCCTATGTATTACCTGGCCTGCTCAAACATTGAAACACTTTTATTTTATTTTTTTGCATTCATCTCTTTCACCTTAAAACCTTTTTAGAAAAATAAATTCCAGTAGGCTTATATAGAGTAACAAACTGTTTAGCAAGGGAATAAATAACACATTTTAGCATTTTAATGCAATCCATGGTATTAAAAGTATTCAAACTATTTCACAATAGTCCAATTTGATTTCTTTGATTTTGCAATATTATTAATATGTAATACAGGAAGTCCTAAGCAGACTTTCACACATTTTATTTTACTTCATTTTTAGGTGATAACGAAAAGCCTGAATTTCAACGTGTTCTCGAGATCTCGATTTTATACATCTTGTTATCTTGGGATAACCATGCGGGCTTTTCTGTGAATTCATTAATCTAAATCCTTTCTAACGGCTGCAATTAAGTAGCCTAGTTAACCATCATTGACATCCCAAAATAACAAGATAAATCTGTTGACCGCTTGAGAAAACACAAAGAAACAAAAAAAGTAAGAAGAATATAATGGAATAAAAAACAACAACACATAGGCTATTACATTCTCAATATCTATTCTTAAATTTGAAATGCTTTACACTACATCACTAAAGATATTGTACTTTAAACAATTAACTGCAGCACCTATAGTGACCGAATCACTGGTTTTATTGATTTGGCAACAACTCTTTCATAAGTCATTTCACAATGGAAAGAATAACATTCCTCGATATATTTCACCACTTGAGCTCCTTTACAGCGTTTTTTTGCTAATGGATATTTTCACAAAATAATTTTGTTTTCGGATTGCTTTAACACTATTTCATCGAATCTTACTGCGTTTCCTAACAGTGCGTTCCCACTCCCACTAAACGCAGCATAGACCGGGCCGACCTTTTGCCTAGTTTAGCGGATGGCAGTTCATCGGGTTTACCCTGACACTGCTGACTCTGAAGACCACGCCCACCAACGGCCACGCACCCTATTTCCTCCAACCGTCCAGCGGGCATGCACTGTTCACGCGCTCCCTACTCTCCCATTGGCCGACGTCCCGCACACACTCAATTGTGATTGGCCGAGTGTTGCCACCCGCCGGTGCGTGTTGTGAGTTTTGTTTTTCTTTTTTTTTTTTCTCCTCCCATGTTTTACACACACAGCTGAGAGAAAAGGGAGCCAGTTAGAGAAAAACGACCTCAACCCTACCCTAGTAGAAGCAGCAGCACTGGCGACCGCCGTCTCTTTGTTCTGTACTGCTTTTGACAACAAAAAAGTCAAACTCAGATTTTTTAATCTTCAATGCCATCGCGAAAATTCACAGAGATGGACTCAAACGGGGTAAGCGATCGTTTAAACTACTATTTTAGTTGAAAGCGACATATATGTAACAGCCTTGTAAGATTCAGTTGTTTACAATGTTTTTGTTCTTAAGCCAAGTTTTTAGCTAAACTAACCATTTATTCACGAGTTTGACTTATTAACACATTATTTTCTGTCACGTCAGCGTCCTAAGTACACCAAATAGTCAAAAACAAATTGAAAGATAACACCTGTTTTATTATTATTATTGTTAATAATATTTAGTCAATTTGCGTATTATTCACTATTTAAAAGATGATATAACAAATGTCTCTTTGATAATTAAGTTAAAAATTGAGTTTAAAAATCAACCGAAGCCTGTCAGTGTAGACTATTAGTATCACATGGTTGACTTCATGTCTAGAATCAGTAATAAGCTTGGTTCAATATAATAATGTATTTTAAAGTTGTTAGTTGCCAAATCTACTTCCTGATGCAAACCCTCTTTATGGGGATTTCACATGGCTCATCTCGGGTAGCACGTCACAGTTTGGTCTATATTTGGCAATGGGAGGTGTCCCGGCACGCAGCCAAAGGCAGTGCATGCTGGGCCGGGGTGTAGTCACCAACACCCCCTTTCCCTTATTGGCAACATCATGCAGTTTGGCCCGCGATCTGTGACAGCGCAGATGATAAGTGGAATTAGATTATTTTTCTTGTTAACAGTTAACAGAATAGAAACCTCCCTTTGTTTGTCTTTATCAAACAGTCTGATATGAGTAAACTTAAATAATTACAGCTTATAACACAAGTGAAAATTACCTCGATAACCTACCTACTTGACAATGCCAAAGCACTGTTCCTATGTCTGATGTTCCTTTTTTTTTTTTTTTTTTTCTTTTAGAGTGAGTACATCGATCATTGCGCCTCTTATGCAAAGAGAAGGAGGCATGACAATAATCAGACGGTCTGCAATATAACCTCTAACCTGGAGTACACAGACCTTGAGGCAGCTGAAGCGTTGGTGTGCATGAGTTCTTGGGGCCAGGGTCACTTTATCAGCAGCAACAGGCCGAACCCCTGCAAGCCGCGACCCCTCACCCCAGCCTCAGACTCTTGCGACTCCCTGTTGCCACCAGAACTTCCAGAGCCACCGAAGGATTTCGTGTCCCTCTCGTCCCTGGTGAGTTAGTTGTCGCGATTATGTGCAGGTCAAACTATTGAGTTATATGAATATTGGTCATGCAACAAGGAGTTCTCCTGCTTTTTCATCATATTTGGAGCAGAGGAGCTGTGAAACCTATGTGATAACTGTTGTTTGATTAGCAAACATATTTTCAAAAGCCTAGGTTTGCATTAAACCCTCTTGATGTAAAAGATAACAATAGGCCCATAGTTCATCACAAGTGACCAGGGCAGGTGAGAGGTACTGCAGAAGCAAAGACCTTGAAACAGCAAGAGGGTGTGACCTCCTCTCTGCAGGGTTATAAAAATCACAGTTTATTGCTCAGAGTCATCATTATGCCAGCTTGCGTCTGCCTGCCACCTGTGATTGTGTGTGACTAATCTCTGCAAATATAACGTCTCAAAACTAGAGAAACAGTCTTTTAATTCCCGTCTCAAATGTCTCTTTCCAGTGTATGACCCCCCCTCACAGCCCAAGCTTTGTTGAGACTTCAACACCCAGCTCTGGCCCGGCTGTGGCCTCGCAACACTGTTTGTCCGGGCTCCATCAACCTGTCCTGGCACCCATTCCTGAGAAGACCCCCTACCTCCCCCCTCTACCCCAGCCCTGCAGAGCCATGGCGACCAGCGTCATCCGCCACACTGCAGACAGCACCCCCTGCCAACACCGCATTCCTGTTGCCCCCAACCCAGAGAAAACAAGAGACACAGTAACTGCTGCGACACTCTGCCAGAAGCGACAGCAGCAGCAGCAGCAACACATCACAAAGACTGAGACTAACACACCTCCATCTCCTCCTGCTCCTCTCACACCTGTCTTAAAAATAGAGCAGCAAACTAGTCCCTCAAAAAACAGTTTGGACAATGCCTCCACCCCCACTTTTTTCAATACCCAACCACAAAACAACCCACACACTCCCGCAACCATGTTCCCATCTTCAGTCACCAGCCCTCAAATCATCTGCCAGATGTTCCCCGTCACCAGCCAATCGGGGATCATCTCAGCGTTCATCCCCGGTGCAGTTCAGACATCCAGTACAGGTATTCGAACAGCCACCACACCAATCCTCCCACAGCCCGCCTCAGCCAACGCCTCCTCTGTCCAGCAGTCTCTCATTGTGGGCTCAGCAGTCCCTCAGGGCACCATGATGCTGGTTCTCCCACAATCCTCTGTCTCTCAGGCCCCTCACTGCACTCAGACTGTTATGACGCTGGGCAACACCAAGCTACTACCTCTGGCTCCAGCCCCTGTGTATGTGCCAGCGGGGCCCAGTGGAGGTACGACAGCCACAAAGATGGACTTCTCCCGCAGGAGGAACTATGTGTGCAACTTCCCAGGCTGCAGGAAGACTTACTTCAAGAGCTCACATCTCAAGGCTCATTTAAGGACACACACAGGTGAGGGTTCACTGACAATGGTTGATTATCATGAGAATGCTAAATCAAGATCTGACCACAGATGAGTGTTTCGTCCTGTTTGTGAGTCATGAGTGAGCTTATTGTTGTATCTCAGACACAGCACGCTATCGTTTGAAGATTACATGACTCATGTGTGACTCACATTCTGACTCTCCTGTCTTGCGCTCTCTGTTTGCCTCCTACAGGTGAGAAACCTTTCAGCTGCAGTTGGGACGGCTGTGATAAGAGGTTCGCTCGCTCCGACGAACTGTCCCGCCACCGGCGAACACACACCGGCGAGAAGAAATTTGTGTGTCCCGTGTGCGAGCGGCGGTTCATGCGGAGCGATCACCTCACCAAACACGCCCGCCGCCACATGACAACGAAGAAAGTTCCCTCCTGGCAGGCTGATGTTCGGAGCCTAAACAAAATGGCCGCTGGCAAACCACCTTCCTCCAAACCTGGCCTTGCCACACTAAGCATGCTGGTGCCTGCCAGCTCAAAGTAGACAATAAACACTGCCATCTTTAATACTCCCGAGATGCCATAGAGACTCTGGGAGCAGCCAAGCACAGTCGGCTGCTGCTATTCTACTCTTGGGAATGAAAGAAACACATGCACTGGACTCTTTGTTTTCCTCCCTATTGCTTATTTGTACGTGTATTTCTCTCAAAAGGATTCTTTTGTTTACTTTGATATTACTGATTTTATGTATGCACACTTGCCAAAGTCTTTCTATGAAGTTGGTCTTACACATTTCATTTTCTGCACCTCTCCTACAAACACTTTGCTCAACAGAAATGTATGTGTATGTGAATGTATTCTTGGTGTTGAAATGCATTTATTTGTCATATTAAGGAAAAGGTTGAAAAAGCAATGTAAATATGAATATTAATCACCAGTACTATGATTATACCTTGATTATATCTCCCTAACTTTTCATATTATTTAATACATATTTGTAATAAATAAAAGATTAAACCAGACATTTTTCAGAGTGTCATTCAGGGGAAAAAACAAGGTTTTGGATCCCGGTAGAGTCAGCAATCTTTACTGGTTGTCTCTTGCAGAAAGGCAGTGAGTGGTTTCTGCCCACATCCTGTGTGCGTCACTGTGACTCCCCCCCACCACCCCCCACCACCACACTGTCCTCTTTTGGTCTACTGGCTGAATTACTTTTTTTTTTTTTTTTGAGTATTATAAAAGCTCTCTCTGTTGGACCATTAGGGGACATTGTATCCTACCCATTAGCAGGAGAACTTGATGAATCAGAACAGACCAAGACGGACTTGTTGACCTTGTGTTAGAATTTATGAACTGATCATTTGAGCCCATTCAACTCTGTCACGTGGGAACAAGGAGGTGGTGGATCTACACGATGCTTTCGTAATGCACCACTGTCTTTTATTTACCGAAATACCCCTAATTAGGTTGGCATAATTGAGTAAGCATGCTGTTTTTAGGGGCAGTGATTACTAATAAAAGGAGAAAATTGATCTTGTTAAAATGTAGACCCCACTCGACTTCCCAATTTCCAAATTTTCCCTCTATTCAACTCAAGTCATTTTTATGAATTACTCATTCCAAAAGACACCAGTGAGATGCTACTGGATGAAACATAATTATTTCTGCTGCCTCCATTCTGTCTCTCACATTCATAAGCAGTGGTCCCATACCTAGTAACAGCACACCCCTTCCAATCAGACAGGGAGAAATATGAACTGTTGGGGGTGCGACCAATCACCTCTCTTCCAGGCATACCCGCCCCTTTGCCTTACTGACCGACATCCTCACTGGCCGTGCGCCCCCTGAGAGGTGGTGTACAGCGACACCAGCTGGTAGCATCATGTAATTTAACTTTTAACTACTACTGGATAATGTCCTCGTTTTCTACACAGAATTCAGAGAACGTTATTGTCACACAAAGGGAGGTTCATTTGGCAGTAGGAGCACACAGAATTGTTATGAGAAAATGTTGGTTGTGTAGGCCTACATGTAAGTTATATTTTCATTTATCAATAGTTCTCATTAATACTCTTTCACAGTCATCTGCAGTAGTATATACACTTAAGCTGGGCTATTGTTATAATGTAAATTACAATAAAATAAATACAATTCTTATTCAGTGTGTGCGTGTCCATCAAAATGCAATTTATGATTTAATGCCGTGATCAATAATTGTTTTCTTTTTTTAAGAACAAAGGGGTCATTTGCTGCACTCATGATAACATTCTAAGTTAGTTTGAAAAATGATTCATATGAACTTAAAAATGTTAGTTAAAAGGACTAACAAATGATAGCTTGTCATTGGCTGTTTCTTAATTACGTAAGCATGTTGAACAGGATTCTCCTACAAAACCTATAATTTTATAACAATAACATGGTTTTGAATCACATATTAACTACACCCCAATCATCCATTCATTACACCTCAAATTATTGTTAAATTTACAACTTGGGTGATTCATTTATACAGCTGATCATTGACTTTTTGATTAAACTATAGCTCCAAACTGTTGTAGTTGCATCTGTATGTAGTTTGGCCTCAATCTAAAAACGTACTGTTGAGTTTAGTCCCTTTCACTTTAGATGAAATAAATAATACAATAATAAATACATGTTTTTTTAAGGAGATAGCCTATAGCAATTTGAAGAATAAGTCAAAGGGGTGGACTAAGTATTTAGAGTAAGTAAAAGTGTCAAAGAAAGAGTAAACTGGAATATAGCAGAGAATGAAGGTGGGGGTCACTTTATGGTAATGTGAAGGGCTAATATATAATCAATAAATAATCTATAGCCTACCTTGTAGGCAACTAATGTGACAAGTGTCAAAATGTATAGAAAAGTCCAAGGTAAGAATTGTTCCAGGATGTATTGGAGCATACATTGTTTAAAGTAAAAGAACTGAACAAAAGTTTTAAAACGAGATGTATAAACTACTCCAAGAAAAATGGTTCTTGGGGAAGTGTTTCTTTGTTGCACAATCCACAATCGACCCTTGGTTGCTATGGTTACATCAAAACGACAGGTCTTCGGCTTGCTACCAATTTAAGGCGCTACAAAAGCTTATTAACATGTAAATGGTCATTTAAAGATATTGTATTCCACATTTTTGGACATTTTTTTTAAAAGTTCAGCTTAGGCCTTATTCAGGTTGTCGGACTTTGGGTGGCTGGTTGCTACAGCAAACTAACAACATTTTTCTCCTGTAGCCAAACAGGCCTCATCATCATCATCATCATCATCATCATGGAGGCTGGAGACAAGCTAAAAGAACTCAACATGACGGTGGACGAAATCGACATGATGGCAAAGGCTTTCAAGGACAAAAAGTTTAGGGAAATGCTGCGCGATTACGCCGAAGAATTAGCGGATCCTGAGAATAGGAAAATGTACGAAGAGGAAATCAAACTTCTGGAACAGGAGAGAGGAAACACGGTTGAATTTATCCACCCGGAACCTTTTAGAGCCATCAGGACGAGTTTGAACGGCAAGCAGAAGTGTTTTATTAACATTTGTGGCAATGATAAAGTAGGCAAACCCGAGTGTAAAGTCGGGACGTCGGCGGGTGGCCGCAGAGGTCAGTGCTGGTCCTTACCTCACAGTCTGCACCCAGGGAGAGAAAACACTGATGCAGAAGAGAAAAAGATCATGATTTATGACGTTGTTTTCCACCCTGACACTCTCCACATTGCGAGCAAAAACAAAAAATTCATGGACATGGTGGAAAGCACGGCCATTGAAGGAATCCAGAACACTTTTAAAGTGACTCTGGATAAAAACAATGTGAGGGAGATGACGAAGATAAAATACAAAGGTACACCGCAGCCTTGTGTTATTAGAAAACCCACACCTGGACATCAAACGAAGGAGGCCTCAGAGAAGCCAGACCCTCTTGCATTCCCATACCCAGATGAAAAAAGAACTGCATCTCCACTGACAAGTCTGACAGATTCACACATTACAAATGAGACTAAATCTAAAAGCTTCCAGATCCAGCCTCAGAAAACCAAGGAGCCAACCAAGCCAAACTGCACAGTGAAATACAGATCTTTTATTGACCTGCAGGACTTCAGGAATTCAAGAGACTCAGCCCAAAGCCCCAGGCCCAAGGAGATAGTGGTTACCATTGATATGCCACTTTTGAAGGCGGTCACAGACGCTAGTCTTGAGGTAACAGAGAAACAGCTGCTTCTTGAGTCCAAGGAACCAGCCTACAGACTGGAGCTGCCTTTAGCCTATCCCGTGGATGAAGATAAAGGAGAGGCCAAATTCAACAAGCAGAAGGGACAGCTGACAGTCACACTGCCTGTTCTGCCTTCTGATGAGGCTTTTGAATTCACTCTAGGGGTGCATAAGAGTAGTGTTGGTGAGCAGGTGGAGGAAAGTGAAGTGGAAAAGGAGAGGGAAGTCCAGAAAAGTGAGGAAGAGGAGCAAGGAGATGAGGAGAAAGTAAAGGAAGAAGATCTGATTAAGGAATCTGATGAGAGCAAAGATGGGGAAAACCTACAAAACATGCAGCAACATGAAAATAAATTAGGTGAAGATGGATGTGACACAGATTCAGCGGAAAGGGGAAGCAAGGTGGAAAAGGAGGATAAATGGGCGGAAAAGGAGAGGGAAGTCCAGAAAGGTGACAGAGAGGAGCAAAGAAGTGCGGAAGGGAAAGTAGAGGAAGAAAGAGACACAACGAAGGAGATAGAGGAGGAAACGATGAAGGAGTTTAATGAGAGTGAAGATCGGAAAAACTTACAAAAAATGGAGCGACCTGAAAAGAAATTCGGATGTGATACAGAATCAGAGGAAAAGGATTCTGGTGTAACAAGCTTTCAGGGCATTACTGTCAATCATTGCATGGACATTTCTTCTGAAAAAGGAGAAAATCCACATTTTGCTTCTCCCATAACAGAAAACAAGACAGTGTTAACCACTGCTTATCATTCAAATCTCAGAGTAAAAGAGGAAGAAGTAGATCCAGAGTCAACACTCAAAATGAAGACATCAGAAATCACAGTGGAGACTGAACTGGATGAGGAGACTACAGAAGGAAACCAGAAGGTAAAATTCTGACGGTCATCTTAAATCATGTTGAAAGTACAAGTGTGTGATCAAACTAATATTAGTTTTATTTTCTAGGATGAAACAGATGCTGCAATTGTACAGCACAGCTCCTGTGGTAGATCTCAGGCTGCTGTTGTATCCTCAATCGCGGCTCACAGACACAACATAACGGATGACTGCATTTCCCAGAAGACTGAAAAGTCCAGCAAAATGCTTGGAACACAGGAAGCCAACGGGTCTGGCAAAGGAGGTTCAGACAATGGGGTCAGCCTCTCTGAAGGACTTTCCACAAGTTCAGTGCAGCAGGAGGAGAAAATGATAATCGACGAGGATGACCTACCAACAGAGGAAATCTTCCCTAAAGCAGAGCACAAGGTCAGCAAGCCACCGCCTGTGTTACTGCGGGAGACCGATGAGCATGGAAATGAAAAGGTCATCAGTGATCATTCAACGTCTGCTGGGTTCATCTTTGAAAACTCTCTGATGTTTGAGCTGGACTGAGAATGTGGTTTGGTGGTTTAGAGAGGAGAGAGAAGTTGGTCTGGTTACTGTAGAATCGTAAGGTCACTTCCGTAGTACGGTGTCCGTGCCTTGAACCCCTAACAGCCCTGGCGAGCTCCCTGTGTGGCAGCCCCACTCTCCACATGAATGTCCACAGGTCCAGTTTGTGCAGGTGTGTGTTTAGTGCCTATGTGTGTGACAAGCATGTCTCTTCATAACAGATTGTAAACCAAGGATTAATAAAACATGTAAAATAAAACAAGTAAACTTGTGTCACCTTATTGGAGAATACGTGTCAAAAAAAGAGAGAAATTACATTTCAGTGTCCAAGACAAAGAAAAGACTTAGGACAACATAATGAATACTTGATTTTATTAAATTGTTCATGTATATATGTTTATAAAAATAGTGGGTCATTAGCACAGTAAAAACCACCTTCCTTTAGTCAGTGCTCCTGGACCCTGAGGCACTGTGTTCAGGTACAAACTCATCTAATTTATTTTTTCCCCTGACTCAGAAAAATGTCAGTAGGGAAACTTGCAGTTTGCTTTAAGATGAAGGAAGATCAGGAAAGATGATATATGACACAGAACAGTAGCCCTAGCAAACTGTTATTTTATGCCTGTGATGCTGCCCACTATTTTTGCATGAAGTTTGCACCACTCGGTGTAAGCTGGAGCAGGTATGAGGGGTATTTATGAATCTAGTAAGCCTTTTTTTTAATGTGGTGGAAGTGCATCAGTTGAATGTAAGATTAAAAGAGAATTACAAAAAAAAAAAAAAGCATAACTGAGTCAATATTCCCCTTTCATTTCAAGATACTACCAAATAACTGCACCACTGAGCTGTTTGCTGCTGAAGTTTCCAACTGTAGTCGCCTCATCCCATACCAACAGCATCTAACTATCTGCAATCTAATGCAACAGTCCACAGCATTTTCCGAGCTGTTAGTGTGTCCTTTTTTTCCAGAAAAAAAAAAAAAAAAGTTAGTGCTTCCTTATCTGATTCCTCTCTGGAGGGAGTGGTCTAAAAATTCAGAGTAGCAGGAGAGGGAACAGAAGTGCTGCTGCACCGGAGCATCTGTGCCCCCCATGTCGTCCACCAAGACCACCGTGTGAGAGACCTGGTGCAGGTTCATGCTGACCGCTGTCTTGATGTAGAAGCTGATGCAGACACGGCCGCAGTCGCAGGTTTTGGCTACTTCAAGGTCCCGACACAAGTGGGCGGGGATGAGTTGAGGTCCATATGGTAACCTGTAAGAAAAAATAACAAGTCAAGAGTTAGCTTTAAGAACATACAAACAACAGTGAAGTTGTCATAGTATCCTACCGTACTTCTAAACTTGAATGTGATATCTTTGAAAAGAGGGCTGTTTCCTTTATAACTAACTCTCACACACTGTTGTTTTTTTTGGGACAAAACTGAAAAAAGGGAAACAATCAGAATTGTTTTAATTCTATGATTTAACACTTTGTTCTTGATTACCATGCTCTCTCTCTCCACTCCCCCTCTATGTCACTCTACCATCACTGCATTTGCTGTTTTGCTTGTTGCAGCTCTGTGCTACTAATCTGATTATAGAAGATTTGATACTTTTGAAAAAGATGCAACAAAACCAATTTTTCCTTCTTGTATCTGATCCCGACTGAAACCAGTTGGTTTTAATTGGGGGGGGGCTAATTAATTATGGTATTAGATTGTGTATTTACGGGCATGCCGGATACCGAATTTGAGGAAGTTCTAAAAGCCAATAATTGGAACTACTCTACGTTGTCATAACCCCCATTATGAGTATGCATAAATTCTGACCTGAGGTTGACCACCGCTCTAGAAGCCAGCTCTTGAAGTGGAACGGGGAATGTAAGTTTCATTGTGTGGTCCAGAGGATTTGGTTGGACAAATGGATTTCCAAACAGGTCCAGGTTCTCCAGACTCAGTCTACGGAAGTCAGTGGGCAGAACAGCCAGCTGGTTATGCGCAGCCGACAGGAACCTCAACCTGGATAGCCTTCCCACATGAAACGGCAAACAAACAAGCTCATTGTCATCCAGTTTGAGGTTCACTAGTTCTTTGAGCTGGCAGAACTGAGCGGGGAGGGTCCGCAGGCGATTCTGGCTGAGGTCCAGCAGCTGGAGGGTCCGCTGCAGAGTAGACAGGCAGAGGGCCTCGCTGAAGGATTCCAGGTGGTTGTTGTGGAGGACGAGCTCTGAGAGGCAGCCGAGGTCGCCGATGGTGGCGGGGAGTTTCTTGATATGGTTGTTGCTGAGGTCGAGCTTGCGCAGAGCTGTAAAACCACAACCAAAGGAAACATCAAATTAAATGGGGTTCTTAAACAGAGTATTCCAGCAAGTACAGTTCTTCCATAAAGATGCGCGAGTAGGTAAAGACATATTTACAAAACAACAGTCCGTATAGAGGCAGCAGACTTGCTGTCACAAGCTCTTTAAAGACTTCATAATGCAACTCATCAACATTATTTTCACATCGTAGAAATATAAGAAGACCTCCATCTACATATTCTGCAGTGTGACACTTCAAATAGAGTCGCTTGATAAGTATTGCAACTAGCCCCAGAAAACTGAGCTAGTTTAGTTAAATGATTGACTGTAACTACACGTCTGTGTTAAATACTTGATTATGATTGGCCAATTATGCATAGCAACAGCTATCCCTTGATAGATCACACATGTCTAATTGCAGACTCTGAAGGACTAACTGTAATTATTTCTAAGAAGTCTGGTTTGTTGGACCTGGGTCTGTTTACTGTGGGAAAAGGAGAAGGGAGAAGATACCAGCAGTGAAAAGAGAAATCTACAAAAACTGAAGAACAGTGCAGTGTTAGCAATGTTATTCAAAGCTAGCTTCATTTTTTGCGGTCAGTCTTTTTCCACTAGCATTATGATTATGATTGTATTGCACTAGTATCAGAGGGATATGAGATATAGATACTCAGTTGTAGGTATCTGAATCAGTATTGAAAAAGAAAAAGTATCCTCAACAGGCAAAATCATAAACTCAGTGGAAAAATGGCAATCAACCTTTAAGGGAGAGCATCCGCATGTCCACCCGTGACAGTTTGCAGTAGGAGACCTGCAGCTGCTCAAGAGAGTAGGGGAAGTTGGAGGTGAGCGGGTAGTCCTTCTTAGAGACGATGGTGAGCTTCTTCTTGGGTTGTTCTACGTCACGGGCGCGTACCGGAGTGAGGGTGGAGAGAGGAAGGCTGCTTGCGTCGCTTCCTCTGTCAGCCAAGCGAGCGGCTGAGAGGAAGTTCTTCAAACTGTTTGCATCAGCCTACAAAAATCAATCAATAAAAATAGAGGACGAGTACTGGATTAATAGGTTACAGTCAGAACAACATATGAACAGGCAGGCTCCTTGAAATAATCTAACCTACATTCACCGGCCTTGAAATAACTTGACACACTTCCTTTGAATGAACGGGGTGAACTTTTTACTGTCGGGAATAGCAATCTGAGTGGTATGTGTTTTGTGAAGATTTCATGAAATTTGTGAATCACTGTACAATTAAAGTGTCTAAAACAACAAGCATGCGACCAAAAAACACAGTCATTCGATGAAATCACTTTTTGAACCCAGAGTTTCTGATGTTTTTTCTTCTTCAAATGATTACCCTTGTGAGTTACCAGAAGTTTACTTCGCATAGCGCCTTATTTCCTTGTTCACCTGCCTGTTGTGTCGTCGGCCTGTTTGCGGGTGTGTGAGAACTTGTCTCTCAACAAAACATGTGGAACTATGTTAGAATCTAGGTGAAAGGTCACCACTGCCTCTAAACAGCCAGGAGGGCTTTAAAGTAGATGGAAACAATGAGGCTGCTGTGGTGGTGTCTGTACTGGCAGTCAAAACAACTGTGTTTGCCTGTCTAGTTGATAAATGAGAGGAGTGGAAAGCTTTACTTTCTTGCTTGACAAAGCATTTAAGGAAATAAAACTGAAGTTGCTTCATCATAAACCTGCATATCATGTATTGGGGCAACCAATACAACCAGACATTGTGTACAAACACCAGACTGTATTTACGCCATGTCAGTTGTCATACCTTGCTCAAACAAATGTCAACAGCAGGTTCCTTTAGTCTCACAGTAGCCTTGCCTTCCTCCACGAACCAAGTGAAGAACTTCTCTATGTTGTCTTTGAGCTGCAAGTGAAAGTTGGCAAGTGTCAGTGATGGAAAAGTACATTTCACAATGCATTGTGGGAGGGTGTATGCATCATCATTAATGAACCTATTCATCTGCTCTACAAGTGCTGACAGGAATACACGTCCACAGAGATATGACCTTTTAAATCAGATGTCAGGAGCCTCTGAACAAATCACACAATCCAGGTCTTTATACCAGAAGGAAGGGCAATGATGAATAATTCAAAAGGTCCATTGCGGTTGATCAAATTACAGTGAGTAATTGAAGTATGTTGTTGTAATGACATCAAGTTTTTATTTTTCTTAATAGTTAAAGGACCCAGACAACAACAACAACAACAACGACAATGTCACAACATCACAGCAAACAAACAACAAACAAATAGGGAAGAGTATTCTAATTCTATTAAGTTCATGTTTATATGTCTAAACCATATAGTCAAAGACAGTATAAATACCTTAGATGACTTCATGGATCTTTACTTTTTCTCCTTTTAAGCAAATTTAATTTAAGAACTGATAATACACCTGCATTTTAGAGAGACTACATTTTGCACAAAAGGCAGCCACTAATTCTTTTTTCTTTTTTAAAAACCCCCATGTGTAAGATGGGTGTTATTTGAGTAGGTTGGTCTTGTATATCAAGAGTTTAACTGGGCTTGAAATGATCTTAGATTGAAGAATTAGACCTAAACAAGATAATTTAAGAGCATCTTTCAAGTAGCCTGATTTGGAAACAAAAACAGTAACCACACACTGGCACAGTACAGTAGTTTGTACAGTACAGATGACAACAATCACTGACCTTGTACTTGGAGCCTGTCCTGTCTTTAGCTGTGCAGATCATCATGTAAATGCAGCTACGTTGACACGTCTTGTCCAAATGCTTCCCGATGGAGACCACAGCTCTCGTCCCCTTACCTCGACTTTTGATCCCAAACGTGGGGAGCATCCGACTAACCACCTCGACATCACACTGCAGCTTCATCGCAAACAAAAATTACTAAAGCCAGAAGTCCGGCCGAGTTGGGGTGAACGGAGGGTTTGAATGCATACCATAGGAATAAGTTGCGTTAGGTTGTTCACAGACGTCCTGCAGCTTAATGACACAACACACCCGGGCTCGTCATGTCAACAACAAGAGACGCTTTCTTCAAAGAGCCGCAAACAACCAGCTCACGAGCGGCTGTCGGCGAAACCAGACTCAGTTTACAGTCGGTTTACCGAGCATTAATTCGGCAGCTGTGCTTTTATTCACAGTATCTTGACAAATTGTGAGATCCGGGATAGTTTTCGGTTGACAGTTGCTCGGTTAGCTTCTGTTAGCATGATCTCGCGCGCTGGGGAAGTGACGTCAGTGAGGCGCTCGTTAAACTCAGCCCGGGAGCAGAAGAGGAAACCACCCTTGTTTGGCGATATAATTTAGTTATACTACTTTTACAAATGCCTACAAATGCTTACAAATGCCTACAAAATTACCATATTAAGTAAAACAATAAGGCCTACATGGAGTTTGGGTAGATGAAAATCACTACTGAAAAAAAAAATAGCTATCGACTGGTGCTCACTTAGACGTATCCATGACAACTGTGCAACAACTCCATCTGCCGAGGAGGACTGTGATGTGCAGTTAAAATAGTAAGTGTTAAATGATTAGATTTTTCTACCTTAACCTTAATGCTCTCTCGGTAGATGGGTTAGTATGCCTAAATAGTAAATACATTTAAATAGTGGATACAATGAATTAAGAAATATTAAGTATAAGTAGCCTATATCCTAGCCCTAAGCAGTTGTGTGGAAAATAAGACTTTTTACTTTACTAAATGTATTTGACAGAAACAGTCAAAGTTGTCTGCACATTGTTATCTTTAGCCTACAGTATTACAATGCTGCTTAAATGTCTATGTAACTATACAAAAATCCAAGTAATACACTGTTTGTCATAATACAATTCTACAAATGTAAATTGAGCTATTCTGAAAAGTTTAGGGTATAAAACACATGATCACAGAATTAAGACTTTGTTGAAGAGAGCATTAGTTTCTGACATATTTTAGAAAAACTTTACGTTGTTTTTTTTCTCCTACCTTTCTTACCATCTCTTTTACCCCACAAAATGAGTTTTTTTTATTTTTTTTTACACTTAGAATTCATTTTATTTGTGGAAATAGTAGCTAATTTGTGAGACTTAGACAATCTTGTCCTGTTAGATGCATCTTCTAATATCCTATTATTTGTCCACATTAAAATATTCCTTTCTATCTTACCTGATACCAGTAAGCTGATTCATATATCTTAAATGTCAAGTCATTGATTTGAAACACTGGTATGCACAAGAATCCTTCAGAAACACTTTAATTACTTTCATTTTGAGATTCACTTCATTTTCACCACTCTGCATATCTCTCGTCAATCATCAATAATGCTTTGTAGTGTTTAAGAAAATCATTGGAAAAAAAACAACAACAGAACAAAACAGAATGCTCATGTCTGCATGTCTTTGGTTTCGCCTTGCTGATTATAAATCACATCTAAATACACCTTTGGTAATTACATGCAACTTCTCTCTTTTTTTTTGTATTACTCGTAGCCTAAATGTCCGTGTAAATATTCCGTCATGTACACAGTCAGAGTTGGATTTGGTGGAGCTTTGTTTACTGTGATTTAAAAATAAAAATAAAATGACAGATGAAAAGAGCGTGGTGCTGAGGTGGTGCAGTTCTCATCTGTCATGGGTGCACCATTTGATAAATATGACATTTAAAATTGTCCTTGGCTTGTACACACCTCTGTAGGTATACAACTTATGTAGGGATAATATAAATATTTACTGTAATCGCAATTTCATTTGAAGACTCTTTGATTTTTGACACTCCTGAGTGGGATCCATCCTTACATATCCTTACAGTGCTGTCTCCACACAGGACGACCCCCTTCGTATATAATACCGTCTCACTTCCCTCCCGTCCTCACTGCTACAGCCCTCGGACCGATGCACGATGAGAACAGGGAAGAACCGGGCGTCCCTGTAAGTGGGAGGGCTGTCGCTGAGTGCAAGTTGGCTTGAGTCTGACCTGCAGCACTGCTCATCCACACAGCATGGCTCTGTCAGATCGCTGCTGCGACTCCTCCACGGAGCCACGGAGCGGTGCGAGCCGTACATGCGGCACAGGGAGAAGCGGGATGTGTCTGAAGACAGGTGGGAGTGGAAAAGAGCTCCACGGCAGGAGAAGATGGAGGAGCAGCTGGAGCTGGTGATGGTTCTGCTCCTGCCTCCTCGTCTGCTTGGCTCGCTGCGTCTCTCGGGGTCGTCCTGGCTCCTTCTCCTGCCTCCTTGTCTGCTTGGCTCGCTGCGTCTCTCTGGGTCGTCCTGGCTTTGGAGGGCGCCATAGCTCTGAGCAGTGGAATCCAGAAGGAAGCAGTTTGAGGAGGAAGTGTTTTCTGTGTCCTGTAAGGAGTTGGAGTCTGCCGTGCTCATGTTGATCAGCATGGCCTCAGAGTAGCTGGGAATCACCTGACGATTACAGCGAATGTGCCACTCCATCTCTGTGCTGTCCAGAGTGTCGACTCTGGGAATAACACAACCGGTGTTATTTCTGGAAGGCCTGTCTTCATCCTGAGGAGAGGGGCTGCTGTGGCTGTACTCCAACCCAAACAGTTTCTCTATACGGTAGTGCACATAAGCAGTGCGGTACTCTACCAGCACCCGCAGTGGCCAGGACAGCATCAGGAGAGCCGCCAGCCAGAAGACAGCATCGGAAGTGTACCAAGGCATCCTCTCTGGGTCCACATAGGTAATCAGGTTTTCTCTGAAGTCCACGTTCTTCAGCTGCATCCCCTCCCTCGCCTCCATGTAATCGTCCAAACCCTCAATCTCAGAGAAGAACCTGGCTCTCTGGTTGAGGTATTCGTTTTCCGGAGCAGCCTCGGTGAAGCTGAAACATTTCGTGAATCGAAGCCGAGTCGCCGAATGGCCCTCCAAACCTCTGAGGTCTCGTGACACGTCTTTCATACCGCATCGGCTGTAATCGAACTCCCCTTCAGCTACGTGGGTGTTCACTCTCTCATGGTACACTTGTGTGGTGGTGTAGGCGTCTCCGTTGCGGTATCGGGTGACCTGTCGAGTCCTTCGTACAAAGTGGTAGCTGATCGCTTTCCACCAAATGCAAGGTTGGGCCTGTTGCATCCGCAGGACGCGCTCGTACACGCTGTCCACGTTGGCTTTGACCTGCAGCTCGCTCCGGGCTCTGCAGTGCCAGCACTCGGCTAGGTAGAGGACATAAAGCATGAGCAGGAAGGCCAGAGGGATGTAGATGTAGCCATCAGAGCAGGGGCTGTCATGGTAGATCATCGAGTGTCCTCCGACACCCATACCTGTTGCCCCACGCAGGGAGGAGGTGAAGGAGGCCGTGAAGGAGGCGGTGAGGGCCGGGTTGAAGCTGATCTTGGTGACCCGAGTCACCTGGCACCAGAACACAACGCCCAAGCAGCTGTACATGAGCAGAGAGAGCAGCAGGCAGCGCCAGTGGGAGTCCCGGTAGACACAAGCACCTAGAGACTGTTTCACTGGACACTGCTGCAGAGAGAAAGAGAGAGAGAGAGAGAGAGAGAGAGAGAGAGAAGAGGGAAAGAAAAAAAATAGGTACTTAGGGCAATGCAAATGAAGGTGGCTGAACTATAAATTGCCAAAAGTTCAATACACGATAAATCAACTAAAGGAAGCTTGGTGGGGTTCAATTAAACCATGAAGTGTTCCTAGGAGGCCATGGGTCACTGGGCTGACAGACAAAATATTAACAGAGGTTTTTTTTTTTGCACACATCTCTCTCAGAATTCATCTGATTTTCATTACATGAGGGGGGAGGAACTTCCAAGTTATGTTGTCATTGAGATATCTCAATGTGACACTGGTATATTTGTAGACACAAGTGTCCCAAGTGTTTGAGACAAATACCAGTGTAGATATTGAAGAGTTTAGCATCTTATTTCAATAAAGGTACATATATAAAAATATATTTTAGTTATAGATATAAGATTTATTTTTTTTTATTTTTTTTTATGCCTTTATTGTACAGACAGGATAGTGGGTAGAGTCAGAAATCAGGGACAGCGAGAGATTGGGGAATGACATGCAGGAAAGGAGCCACAGGTAGGTAATTAAGCTGTTGCTGGCCACTTGTAGGACTACAGCCTCCGTTCATGGGAAGGGAGCACTAACCACTAGTCTATACAGACGCCCCAGCAATATATGTATATATATATATATATATATATATAGGTACTGTATATATTGTTCACATGAATGCACATTACATGAGGTCAGTAATCTAACCAACATTTGCTCCACCCTTTAACATTCAAAGTGTGTATGCATTTGCCTGTGTTTGACATCTGTTATGCTCCAAGGTGCATACAATATTTAATGTTGAACTTGCTTGTAATTTACACATATTACACACAAAATATATATTTTAGTTGTTTCTGCTCAGCAGTCTTTTTTAACATACTGGTAGTGTACAGAAAAAATAAACTAATGTCATCTTTGTACACTAACAGATATTAACAACTATAAGCGTATCTTTCGTTATAAAATGTCTATCCCTAACTTTAAATAGGACCATGAAGGCACCATGAGCAGAAGAGATGCTCTAGCCACGGAAAATAAATAGAAAATGTACTTTTAAACAATTAAAGTTTCAGGCATCTATCAAGTGAAGACAGAAAATAAGCTACTTCGAGTTTCACGTTTTCTCTAATATGTTATTACACAAAAACCCGGCCAAATAATGGTGTCACCTTCTGTTCACTACTCGATGACATTCCTGACATTTCCTAATGGAAATATATATTGTAATTTCACACTGGGCACATCTAAAAACTTCTTCTAGTACTGCTTCAACACTTTAATTTGCTCTTCACTTGACTGCCGCATATTTGGTCATTAGCACAGGGTAGACAACGAGAAACAGAAAATGCTCACATTTGCAATAAAGACCACAAGTTTAAACGTCCAGTGACCAAAGACACAGGCTCAAAGCTATTTAATGATAAACAAAAACGTTTATGGAAGCTCGGGCATTTGTGCATAAAGAGATTCAAGCGGGACTGCAACATTTAATGTTTCTGCAGGAAGGGGAGTTTTGAAGTTTCACTCATTAAATCTGTAAAATGTATCAGGATTTCCTTCTCAATGTCTTCGAGTCTGGTTACTTTGATGACAACCCTCCCAATGAGCTCATGTGTTCTTGTAGACTACCTCTGGTGTTTTATGGAGTGAGACGATTTATGCTGACAACCGGCCCCATCCATTACAGCCCTGACAGAGGGGTGGAGATGTCACTTTGCTGGTTCCACCTCAGTTATTTATGAAGAAAACAGGGATCCAATTCTGGTGAAGCAGAGACCAAGGACTTCTTAAAAGCAAAGGCCTTTTGATTGAATAAAATTGTAATAATTTCCCTGTTTTTTTTTGGATTGAATCATGTTTTTATGAACTAAAAATGCAAGTTTAGCAACTCCTTTCCCCTCAAATAAACAAATGCATCCTTGAGTCTGTTAACAACACAACCTTCTTTTTAGCTTTAAATTTGCATAATGAAACCTGTTGACTGAAGATTAACTGGATTAAAAAACAACAGCTTGTTACTAAATTGTGCTTCAATCTTTACCACAGGACAAAATAAGACTAATCAGCTTTAAGGACGGTTACTAACTTGCTTTTTTTGCTGCATGTCCACCATGGTTGGCTGCATCCCCCAGATGCAATCACAGTAACTACTGCATGACATTAAAGACAGGCCATGGCGCAGCAAACACTGACACATGTACACTGAAATGACTTTGGTTGAAGGCTTTGCAAGAAATAAATGATTGCTGGCTTAATAATTGTCTTTGTTTTAAAAAAAAAAAAAAAAACTGCACGACTTGTCAGAAGGAGTATCTTTCACATCACTAGATTCTACTGCCACTATGTCACATGGACTTTTCTGACATTTCAGCAGGCAGAGAGGTTGTTTGGCTGCAGGTGGAAGCAATAATGGTACAGAGGAAATTAGTGTGTTCATGTGAGCCGATAGCAAAGACATCAAAATGCATGTGATTTAGGCTAAATGTAAATTAGCTGTATTTATGTTATTTATTTAATATGATCTAATGAGGTTGCCAATAATTTCTGTTATTCCTTCTATTTTCTATTAATCAATAATGCTTACTCAGGTAGTATTTGCTCAAGTACAAAATAAGACTATATTTGGATGCATGTAAACACCAAAGACTGTATGTGAAAGGTCTACACATACCTCCTCCAGGACATCACTCTCAGCCGGTGAGTCCTCCTCCTCTTCCTCCTCCTGCTCCTCTCCATCAGCATCATTGGCAGCGCTGGCCGCTGTGTCCTCCGCTGCAGAGTCCAGATCGGAAGAGAGCATGCTGCACTTTTCGCATGTCCGTTGTGAACTCAAACTCTCCTATTCACTTCGCTCTGTTACCTCCGTTTGAACCTTCTTTTTTCTGTGCCTCCTTAAGCCGCACAGCTTCTGGGCCGGAGCCAGCGGGCTGCTGCTGCTGCAGCTGCTGCACGGAGCGGGGATCCCTCGGTGGTCCCTGTTGGCTGGATGGAGGGGGGCGGGGTTGAGGGATTTCACCGCAGCACAGGCAGCAGAGGTTGACCATCATGCAGTCAGTGAAGATTGGTGTCACTCCAGCAGTTAAACCACCCTACTAAGAACAAGCATCGTCAAGCACTGTCTTTACATTATGTTATTCTAGTTATCCGAAAGGGGCGGGGGGGAGGGGGGGGTGTAATGCATGATATAGGCTAGCAGTAGCAAAATCATGCAGTAAACCCCAATCAGCGAATATATATCTTAATATATTCACATACACATACCCGCTAAATAGTGCATGTCGGCAAAGACAATATATTACCTTGATGGTTTAAGGGCGGAAGAAGGCGAAGTATTCGAAGAAAGGTCGCTCCGTCGTTCATATCACGTTCATGTTGTCAACGCTCTTATTTTGAAGGCGGAGTGTGGTGTTACATTAAAAGCCTTCCGTACTGTCTCAGTGTGTTTCGTGTGGTCTCGACAGTCTCACGGATCCAGAACTTAACTGAAGGTTAGCTTACTTTACTCACAGCGGTGAAACATATAAAGATACAAATACAGCCGCAATGTTGTCAGACAGTTTTGTTTAATTTAATTTAAAGCTTCGACAGAGTGAGTTTGAAGACTTCCAAGCGTGTCGGATGTAACGTTAAAGACACATTGTACACGCGAAGAGGAAACTGCATTCAATTGTAAGTGTAATAAATGGACACAATGTTTTAATGTTTTTATTGTTTGCCAATATTTACACGCTTCTACACCCTGTAGATAATGATAGATAGCTTCTGCTTATATGTCAGTAACGTTACCAGAGAGTTTAAGAAATTCTGTTGAATTCTGTTTTCTATAATTTCAAAGGTCTCCCACCTGTCATACCAGGCTATTAGCTGAAGAAGTTATTTTGAACCATAGGACAGGCTCAAAGAGTTTCATAGACGGTTATAAAAAATTACTATTTATGTGTTATCAGTGGCGTGAGGCAATTATTAATGTGGGTACATACCTACCAGTTTTATGGCCCCTTGTAACACCATCACCTTTGTACTCTGGGTTGGTGAGATCTGGGTTAACACAAATAATGAAGGGGAAATAAGTTGACACATTCAAGACTGTATTTTGTGTCCTTTTAGAGGGATGTTGCGGCGTCCCAAGCCGACTGATTCCGAGTCTGACCTCCTGAGAGAGCAGGAGCAGTTTCTGACCTCCGGCGCCCCGTCTGCTGCCAATGTGGTCCGCAGACCTGACAAGAGGAGAGGCCAGGCTGGAGCTGGAGACGGAGAACAAGACGGAGAAGATGATGAACAGCGGGATGTTGTCACAATAGAAGGTCAGATGATACTTATTAGTTCCCCATTGCAGTATGTGTAATTTTTAACTCAGACGTCACAGCTAATCATTCATTATTAAGGTAATGTAATAACTACAAACCCAGTGTTCATATTTTATGTCTCTCTAGATCTTCCGGACCAGCTACCGTCTCTGACGCCGGCACCTCCGAAGAAGTCTCGCTTCAAAGCCAGCCGGGTCACTTTCGAGGCTGAAGATGCAGACGAGAGGTTGGACAGACATGACACTCACATCAGTGCTGTTCTCTCCAGGATTGTTGTGAGTTTGAACTAAATGCCGCATTAAACATGAAGGTGTGAATCAGATAGATGACAATTCTGTTAAGTTTATTTTCTCAGTCATTCAGGTGTGCTGTTCTCATGTTTAGTTTTTTAAAAAAAATGTGCGATTCTTGTTTCTTTTGTTTCATCATTTCAACAATCTATCTCGATCTTCCCTTTGTTTTCAGGAGAAAGATACAACTTCTACTCCAATATCTCTACCAGCACTTACAGGCGTGGCTTTCCCTAAAGTGATGCACCGCTCCGAAACCAACAGTCAGGTAAGAAGACAGAAATGCCTATTTTTCCTAAATAGTGTGATATTAGCAGCGATGTGATTCTTTTAGATTTATCAAGTCTGCCGGATTTCCAAACCTGAATTATTAACCAATGAGACTTTAATTATCCATGACCGTATTTCCTACACATGCAATGTTACACCTGTATTGTTGTATTTACGACCGCCTTAGTATATTTGATTACCATTTTAGAATTTTCTTATTTCATATCCCCATAAGATGGATAAACCAGTGAATGATAAACCCCTCGCTCTCCACACCTCCTGATCATGGTGCGAGAAGCGTGTGATGTGTATGCTCTGCTGGTGATCAGATAGAGAGAGATTCATTGTTACGTTCTTCCTAAGATTCAATGATTGCGGTGCGATGTCTCATGTTATTTATGAGCCTTTTAATGGCTTTGCTTTAATCGTTTTGTTCAGCTGGTAGCCGCTGAATTAATTCTGCACTCCTACAGTTTTCCTACATCATTAATATATATATAAGATATAATCCATAAGGGGCTCATCTCTTGTACTAACAAAATGGCAAGAACATTTTTTGTAGTTGTGTTCTTCTATAAAATGTTTCTTGTCCGAAATCAAGATGTCAGTAAAACAAAAATAAGGTCACTCCTTCACTGCATGGTCAAGTGTCACAGAAATGAATCACATTCTTGATTGTGTTTACATTTTCACATTGTTTGCCAGTCTTACCCGCGCATTAAAAAAAATAAATCCACTAATGTCATACAAATCTACATATGAACTATACACACCCTGGATGTGATTGAACAGAGCACATTCAGTCACAGGCGGATCACCCCGAGATGCAGAACTGAACGTTAATGGAAGTCCTTTCTCTTATTTGCCATTAGACTGTTTGATGGGGAATAATACACAATAATACACCTGTATGCAGGACATTTACATGTACTCATATTTATAAATACACTTGAACAGATTTTTCATACTGGATACACTGGATACATTTCTTTAGATGTATTTTATTTACAATTCCTAAATTTTAGTCTGTTATAAAAAAAATATCTTAGTATTTTATTTAAGTTCACTCTGTGTGATTTTTTAAAAATTGTAATGCCTATCTATCTATCTATCTCTATCTATCTATTGTCATTAACATGAAAGAAAAGTAGCTTTTCTCTCTGTAGAGGGTCACGTTTACTTTAAAAACTACCACAGAAGATGACTTTTTGACTTTGTAATACTCATTATTTTCACTTTAAGAAGAATCTAGTGTGTTACAATGGTTTCTCTTTGATTTTGTCTTTATTTTAAAAGTTTATTCCCCACTCTCACCAGGTGCAAATGTCTTCAGTTGGTGGAAAGAAGAGTATCTTTGCACTCCACATAGCAGCTCAGAGGATTAAGGAGGGTAAGACACCGTTACACTGTGGCCCTGAAGCTGCTCAGACACCTGGACACAGAGAGCAGAGCCTGCCTCCTGAGACCAGTATGGATACAGATCAGAGTGAAGCTACAAATCATCGTAAGTAGACTTGAGCTGGATTATTTTAATCATAACACACGTCATGTTTTTGTTTGAATTCACATTTAATGCTCTATCCTCTCCACTCTCCACAGGGCCAAATCCAATCTCAGGTCTCAGGCTGGTGTCGGGTCAGGGTCTTCAGGGCCTAGAAGGCTCAGCAGAGACCATGAGGATCCACAGGGAGAACCAAGCTAAGCTCCAGGCCATGTCTCAGGATGAGATACTACAGGAGCAGAGGAAACTCTTATCCCAGCTTGGTAAGAAATGTTGTCCATATGATGCTTAATGAGTATTTAATACGTACTAAGAAGTAGAAATAGTTTTAGCCTACTTTATTTTCAGCTTTGTTGTCTGTCTACTGTGTGTATAACGGGATTATTTCTGCTCCCCAGATCCGAGACTGGTGGAGTTTGTTAGATCTCACAAAGCCCAGAGTCTCCCATCCTCTGCCTCCCCATCCAAACAGCCCCAGGGCAAACGCAGTGAGGGAAACTTTCCTCTCGACAATGTGAGCAGAGAGTCAGACTCCTCACGTGCTGCTGTGTTGTCTCAGAATCCCCAAGAAGTAGAGATGGAAAGAGAGGAGGAAGAGGAGGAGGACATGCCACCACCACCACCACTGCTGGTTGTGACGGGTATGATGGGTACAAAAAAAACACTTCTACCACTTTTACTTTATCTGCACATGTTTTCCTGCTGATGCTGCAGATTTACATTAATCATGTGGAGTATTGGAAAGATTTGACTTTTAGCATCAATAGGCCTGATTTGATTGTGATTTTGCAGCAGGTAGTGTCAAATTATTCAACTTATAATACATTTGAAAGAGAGGAGCCCTTTGAATACCATAGCAGAATAATAAAAAAGGCACAAGAATTTGTTTAGTATTAAAAAGACCATCACTCAGTCTTGATTTACCTGTTTTCCTCTCCATCCACTTTCAAGCATCCGTCCTCTCAAAGTATAAATCAATCAATCAATCTTTATTTGTATAGCATCAACTCATAACAAGTGTTATCTCGAGACACTTTACAAAAAGCAGGTAAAAGACCTTACTCTTTGTTTTTTAACATTACAAAAGAGCAGGTAAAAAGACCATACTCATTGTTATGTTACAAAAAGCAGGTAAAATACCTTACTTATTGCTATATTACAAAGACCCGGCCTATCCATCATGAGCACTTTAGAAAGTCCAGGCATTAAAGTCAATCATTAAGTTCACTCTGTGTGATTAGCAGACTGAGCCAGAAGAAGCCACTCTCTGCAATTACGTTACTGCAGATTTTTTTTTTTTCAAGATTACCCTGAGTCCTGATGAAAGGGTGGAGCTAATGGATCAAATGAAGACAGATCTATCACATCACTTTATTCTGTTTTACAAAAAGAAACACAATAAACACAGCCTGTGTGTCATTATGCAACTCTGCTCAAACACGTATGATTGCGTCCTCTATTTTCCTTTAAGTGACAAAAATGTTTCATTATTTTGGAATCTGAACAAATGAGCCAGACTTTGTTTATGTTTGTAATTCTTTAACTATGGTTGTGGGAATAAAGGGTATATGTCTGTTTGAAAGAATTACCTGCTTCTCAGGTGGTTTAAAGGTCACATATTATCCTCCTTTTCAACTACTTTAAATATGTCTCAGAGGTCCCCGAAACATGTCTGTAAAGTGTTTTGCCAAAAATCCACTCAGATCTAGTGTTTGATCATGCCCATAAACCCCTCTCTTTCAGCCCTGCTCAGAACAGGCTGTTTCTGTGTCTGTAGCTTTAAATGCAGGTGAGCTGTGTTTGACCACACCCCTTTGGAAGGGGATGTGGCCTGGGCTTTCTTGCACCATGCTCTGTTGTTTACGCTGAGAAGGCAGACCAAGAGGGCACAACAAACACGTAGCTGTGGGGGTGTCACCCACCTGGGGGAGGGGTTACTGCCCTTTGTGATGTCATGAAGGGAAAATCTCCAAACGGCCTGTTTGAGCACTAATTTTCTGAGAGTGGAGCTGGCAAAAGACGGAGAGGATGGACTTTTCTCATAATTTAGGGGGTTTTAGACAGACTATGGACACATATGTTTTTGAAAAGCATGTTAAAGTGCATTTTGCAAAATATGTGAACTTTAATATAAGACTTTGTTAAATGTCCAGTGAATATGTTCTGTATTTGTCCGTTGTGATAGGAAGGTTAAGAATTGATTAAGAATATCTCTCCAGCATAAACTAAATAAAATAGTTTCATATTTTAATGATGACCAATTCTGTGTTGCCAGTGTGATTTTCCTAACTTGCTTATGTAATGTCACATGAGTTTACTGACAAAATGTACTGCTGTAGTGAAATACAATAACGTTAAAAACTACATTAAAAGGCTTTTTTATTTCTCTAGAAGTCTAGTTTAGTGTTTTTACTGTAAAATAGCAAAATAAATATTGGCTTTGTTTTAGGAAGAGCTAAGGAGGAAACATTAGTGCTTTGCTTGTAGATTCAGTGATATATTCTTACTAACTTTGTGTCAATCCAGAGAAGGATCTGCCTGTGAAGCCTCGGAAGGAATGGCTTCACATGAATAAACTGGAGCCAGAGAAGCTGGAGTGGATGAGAGACTTGCCTGCACCAAGAAAGAAAGGAACCAAGAAGGTAGGGAGACGTTTCTCGTATTCTACTTTAAAAAGAAATCTGCCTCAAGAATAAAAATTAAAACATATTATTTTTCCTGATAGGCCATGCAGGCTCGCTTTGACTTTGCAGGGACTCTGATTCCACCCTCTGAGGATCTGCCCACACATTTAGGCCTGCACCACCATGGAGAGGAGCCTGAGGTCAGTGGAGACAAGTAAACAAAAACAACCTTTGTGTCACTTAAGTCTTTCATTAAGTATATATAAACATATCACCTTAAAAGCTTTTCTTATTATTTTTCATTTATATTTGAGGGTTTAACGTAAAGGGGAACTGGAGAGGGAACTTCAGATTTCCTCTGTAGTCTTAAAAAAAAAATGCTCCTTCACTTTTCGTTGTTGTTATTTTTCTCTTGACTTTGACACTTTCTTCAGCGGGCAGGTTACTCCCTGCAGGAACTCTTCCTGCTGTCTCGCAGTCAGCTCAACCAGCAGAGGAGTCTCGCCCTCGGCACTCTGGCCCACATCCTCTCAAAGGTTTGCAAACAAACATACACAGGATAAGGACACGTAGCTGCAGGTTGCAACACGTCATTAGTCGCTCATTTCTCACCCTGTAGGCACGTGCAGGGGGATACGTGTCGGTTCTGACAGGCAGCATGATGTCCACCCTGCTCGACGCCGGTCTGATCTTCCTGCTCCGCTTTGCGCTGGACGATGGAGTGGAGGGTGTGATGTCTGCAGCCGTGCATGCACTAAAAGCTCTGCTTGTGTGTGCAGAAGATGAAGTAAGGCAAATTGAAGCATTGTCTTCAAAACCTCTGTCTTTTTTACTTACAGCGTGGTTGTAATTATATTTTATTGTATGTTATTTTGCAAAGTGCACTGCAAAATCAGGTTTAGTAAACAATTTATAATGAAATAAGTCAGTAAAAACAGAACTGAAAGGTCTCAGAGACATACGCTGTGTCTTATAAACATCTTTTATAGGAGTATCTGTTTCATGTTCTATTTGTTTGTCCTGTTAAGGAGTGTTTGGACTGCACCTTCTCCTGGTTCTCCGGCCTGGCATCCTTCCCTATGCTGCCTTCTGCTCAGGAGGAGGAAGATGAAGAGGACGAAGGCCTGCCCGAAACTATGAAGGAGACAGCCAAGGAGAAGGAAGAGAGGAAGAGTGATCACGATGTGGCCAGGCAGGATGTTGTCAAGGCAAACAAGCTGAATTTCTTTTTTTGCATTTTTCTAATCAACTCTTGGATTTTCCTGATTATTAATGGACTAAATTTTACAACGTTTTGTTTTCTTGTTTCAGGGCCTGTTGAAAATGAAACTGCTCCCCAGGCTGCGTTACATCCTTGAAGTGGTCAGACCTTCTCCCCGAGTGGTCCAGGACGTCTTGGACATCCTGACTCGTATCGCTCGTCATTCTTCCTCATCAGCTGCTCAGGTAGCATCAGTAACAGCTTCAATCCATGCATTTTAATCACTGAGATATACCCGTACAAATAGAATCCCAGTTTTGTCTACAATGCATGCAATTAGATTAACAATTATTCTCGTAATTGTTCTTCCAACTAAATGCAGGAAATATTTCTTTCACTCCCAGGTGCTTGACTGTCCTCGCTTGATGGAAACGGTGATGTCAGAGTTTCTTTCGACCTCCTGGACTGCTCCATCCTCTCCTCTTCCTCCGTCTGTTTACGGACTGCCACTGGCCTCCGCCATGAAGCTGATAAGAGTTTTAGCTACCTCGGGGAGACACGCCTGTGCCCGACTCGTATGTGCTCCTGTGCAATCTGTCCCTGACTAAAACAGTTTTGCATCTATCAAAGTATCCAGATCTGTTAGAAGTGTGCAGCATCTTTTTTCCCCTGATCATTTTAGATGTTTGTTGTGCACTACACTGTTTATGCACAGAACTTCATGGGTCAAGGGGTGCACAGGTTTAGCATTTACAATATAGACTATAGAGTCTTAAACTTCAGCTCACCTGAGTCTATTCTGGCCCAGGCCCCTTTGTTTCATGTCCGTATCAAAAATAAAGGCAAAAAAGGCCAAAAGAAATACTCATGGGCCTGAAATCCAACCTCTGCCATTAATAACAGTTTGCTTTGAAAATCCAAAACATAAATAAAAAAAGTCATCATGATGTCATCTTTTTATTTAAAAGCAACAAGGTCTGTTCATGATTTTTATCATGTATTTTTTCAACATCTGCTCAGAATCACTTGATCATAATCAACAATATTCCAGTCGTACTTATCATTCCCACATGGATGAACACACAAATTGTGCATCTCTGTCTCTCCTCTCCCCAGTTAAACTCTCTCGGAGTGAGGGAGCGTCTGTCTTGTCTGCTGAGCGCTGAGCCCAGCGAGCTGCTGCTGGAACCTGCCGAGGCCCTCAGGATCACCACCGAGGCCTTCAGGCTGTGGGCTGTGGCATCCGCCTACGGTCAGGCCGGTAAATTATACATGTAAGTCAACGTATTCAAATCAGAGCAGAGAGATACCTCAACAAAGCTCTCCCAAAAAACAAAGGCCTAAACATAGAGAATGCATTTCACAACAGCCTCATATTAATAATACTTTTTTTCCTTAGAGACCTTTATCCAAGCTTAGCGAAGGCTTTGCAGTCAGTCCACAAGGTACTGGACGCCTCACATCCTCTGTGGCCCCTGCAGCTTCAGCGGGTCCTGGCTCTTCTTTCTCTGCTCACACAGGTCACACGCACTGCAGGCTGCCATCAGGAGCTACAGGCCGGCCTGGTCAGGTACAGATGATTAAACCATCATTTCATATGAAGCATCACAGAGGCGACTTAAATCCTTTTCATCTACATGATGACCTTCCCTGTTTTTCCTACAGCTCTCAGGGACAAGAGTGCCCTCCTCCTCCTCCAGTGTCCTGGGGTCATGTCACAGGGTTGCAGGCGTCTCTGGTGGGACATTTGAAGGCCTTTGTGAAGAACCTTGATGATCTGGTTCAGAAAGAGAGCAGCCTAGCTGTGATACCAGCTTACCTGACCTACCTACAAGCCTACTACCATCAGCTATCCAGACAGGTACTACTTCCTGTCATTTACTCACTTCTATAGATGTGGAGATGATCTATAACAGCAGTACTTTTTAAATTATAAAGCTTTTGTTATCTATAAAGTTAATAGCTGAAACAACAGAGAGTTTGGAATTTCAAATATCTGAGCAAGTCTGACCAAATCAACATGGTCAAACTCTGTGCTAAGAAACTATTTCTTCCAGACTATGGGAGAGTATCTCGTAATCGCTTACAAATGATATGATAACCACAGCGTAATTTCTATCCTCAGAGCTGTTTTAAGCCGGTAGAGACGCTTCAGGAACTGGAGCTGCTGACGTCGGAGGTTCTCCTCCCTCTGCTGTCTCATCATGTTGTTCAAGGCCTCATAAAGAACCTTAAGTAAGTTCAATTAGAACGTGTGTTCCTGACTTTTATCCATTTAATAGCACAGTTATGATGTATTTATTTATTTTGTTTTGTTTTTTAAATAAATGTATTTCTTTCCTCTTTCCTTTCCATCAGGTCTTCCTCAGTCGTGTGTAATGTCCAGTCTTGCCATCCGGGCCCAGAGACAACTCTCAGCCTCCCTGGTTTATCCTGCCCTGGATGGAGGGACCGCCCTGGGATGGTTGTTCCCAGCTCCCCCTTCCCTCTTCTCACAGGCCTGGGTCTCCTCCTGGAGACCATCACAGGCATCCACAAAGGTCTCAGCTGCAAGGTGAGTATTTATGTCCTTACATATGAATCAAGTCAGGACTGTGACAGACAATTAATACCATGACACACACAGACTACTGCTTTTATTCATCCAGATTATATCACTGCCAACTTGTTCCTGACTTTCTCTCCCACTCTCTAGTTCAAAGGTCTGCTCCTGTCAGAGTCTGTGATTGGTTACCTGAGGAGTTGCAGTCAGGCCACACCCACTTTGTCTCACACCAGAGCCTGGATGCTCCGCCATGAGCACCACCTCCTCTACCTCCTGCTCCAGCTCGCACACAGACTGGTAGCTCCCCTCTTAAATCTACCCACATTAACAATATAATTTTGAGCACTTTTCATATCATTTGAGGCTTTTGTTCCGTTCAGCAACATTATCTGCTGTCTTCATATTTTATTTGATCCTGTTTGTTGTATATAGACGTATATGTAGTCAGATCAGCAGCTGTTCTGTTTCTGTTTTTTGTCTCAGAATGCACTCAAAGCTCGATCCAAAAAGACACCTGGACTTGGTTTATGGTCCTGGAAGATGTTTTGCCTCTCCTCCAAAAGGCATATTCAGTTCTAAATTTACTGGCAGACAGAGCTGGAAACATAAGCCTCAGATCATAATTATACTAATTACCAAGGTGATCAAACCACTTCAAATCACCATGATGTGGATGATTATAAAGCCTACACAGACATCTCAGAACATACTGTTATTACATGCACATCTAACACAAATGGATATATCAACAGTGAAAACATTTTGTACATTATCAGATCTGTTGAAAAAGAAGGATCTTGTACCAACAATAGTCTTACCCTTTTATCATTCTCATGTTTTCAAACTTGTTTTCATCATTGTCAAGTGATGGATACTGAAAATAGCCATAACAGAGCTATACTGTATATCCAGAGAGAGAGGCAAAAGGAAGGGAAAGTAAATAACTTGAAGTCGGGTATTAGTTTGGATTGACAAACTGGCATTAAAGTCCAATTTTGAATTTAAAAACAAATAAACCTTTTTCATCATGTAGATCTCCGCTGTCAACTCTATCTAGCTGTTTATTGCAGGTCGAACCGACATCATCCATTTTTCTGTCAGAGCCTTTGACCTGCTGCCAGCATTAAATCCGTCAAATATTTGTCAATACTTTTTACATCAGGGGAGATATAGCATAAACATATGGTTCTGAAAATAGAATGATGCGTTTGTTTTAAAAAGGTCTGTATTGCCTTCTGTATTTCTTTCCAGTAATTCTGTGTTTGGTACATACCAAAAAGTATGGAAGTGATTTGCATCTTGGCAGCTTCAGTTTTTCCAACATGTGTTGTCTCCATCAACATCTGTTTTTCATCTTGTGTATTTAATTTGCACTTTTTTTCAGGTTCCCGTTGAGCCAGAAGTAGCAAAGCACGCCTCATTGTACCACCAGGTGGCGCTGGTTCTGCTGCCATGGTTATTACCAGGCAGTGAATTCCTTGCTCATGAACTGTTGTCCACCATCATCTTCAGCAGAGACTTTTTATCGTAAGATCCCATTAACTTCATTATTTTTAATGTTGATGTTTTTTTCTTTTGTTCCTTTTTATGACAGAATTAATGATGAATAAATTATGTTTACCGTTTTGCCTCCCAGAGAGGGCCACAGTGGAGGGCCTGAGGCCATTGAACTCGGAGAGCTGAGGCTCCAAGAGGAAACGCATCACCACACCTCTCCCTCCCTGCAGACTGTGGGGGCTCTCCTGAGAGAAGCGTGCGTGCAGCTGCCTTCCATACGAGGCTGCTTCCTCACTCACCTGGCCCACCTGGAGCCGTCCGTGCTGACGTCCCGGGACACTCTGCTTGGACGCAACCCTTGGATCAGGTCCCTCTTCCTCCCGGAGCTTACAGGTCCCACCATGCCATCCGATTGGCATTACCTGCCGCTCATCAGCCTGTATGAACGAGCAGGGGCGTCTGACGGTGGAGGGTTAGCGGTTGAGGAGCTTCCACACGGGGCTCTGCAGGCGGTGAGTCACTGTCTGCAGTGGCTACTGCTGCTGGAGGTCTGGAGGGAGGAAGCACTAAAGGTACACAGCCATGTTTTTTTTTTTTTTATAGACAAAAATCACAGATCACAGCTTGTAAGTGTTTAGTGAAGAGAGTTTCTACAATTCTACAATTCTTCAACTCACTTCACGCAGACGCTTTTATCCAAAACAATGTACATCAGAGAGTAAGTACAACACAAGCGAGGATCTAGAAATAAAAGGAAACAATGTCAGTAAGAGCAAACGATCAGCTTCGAGTCCGTTGAGTATAAAGAGAAAGGGCACAAACTTAAAACAAGAAAACGTACTTACGGGTATTTGATTCCCTTTAAAGCCAAATAGGAATTTATTTAAATTTTAGATTGATTTTGTAGAATAGATCTCATGCTACTCCTCAACACATAATCAATAATCATAAATGCCACAATCCAAATAAAGTATGAAAGAACATTTGGTGGTTTATACTCCCAAAATGAAAAGACAAACTACTTTTAAATTAATCATACTGTATATAACGGTGGTGCAGTGGTCAGTGCTGTTGCCTCACAGTAAAAAGGTTCCTGGTTTGAATCCCCATTGGACAGGGCCTCTCTGTGTAGAGGTTGCATATTCTCCCTGTGCATGCGTGGGTTCCTCCGGGTACTCCGGCTTCCTCCCACAAAGACATGCTCGTCAGGTTAATTGGGGACTCTAAATTGCCCGTAGGTGTGAATGTGAGTGTGGATTGTTTTTTTTGCCCATTTATGTCGGCCCTGTGATTGACTGGCAAACAGTGCAGGGTGTGCCCCTCCTCTTACCCTATGACAGCTGGGATCGGCTCCAGCACCCCGCGACAGAAAGGCGGTATAGATAATGGATGGATGAATATATGTAAAGAAAGAAAATATCACTAGTTACTAAGCTAACAAAAGAAATCAAACAATATAAAGATGTTTTTAGGTTTAGGTTTCGAGGAATTATAACAAACATATTTTACATTTTAAGAAGAAAGCTGATGAAATAAATCAGAGAATAACAGGATACAACATGTTTTTTAATTGAAGGTGATCCCTCCAGTAGCCAAGCTGGCCCGTCTGTCCTGTGTGTTTCTGTGCTCCAGCGACATGTTCCTGGAGAGACCTGTTCAGAAAATGACCTGGGGTCTGTTTAGACTTTTAACAAGGTAAGAAAAAGATTCATATCCTTTTACTTTTAGTGCAAAATCCAAGCAGAGCGAACGAGAGAAAGGTGGCTTTGCTACTGATACACTGAATCTTAACATTTTACAGGAAATCCAGGCTGGACTCTTTGGACCTGAACATCCCTCCTCCAGGTCTAGCCTCCTTCCAGGACTTGTACATTTCTGTTTTGACCCAGTACGAGGCTGTGTCCTTTGGAGACAGACTCTTCGGCTGCTGGGTCCTCTTACCCCTGCAGAGGAAGTACAGCACCACCATGAGGCTGGCTGTGTTTGGAGAACATGTGGGCATTCTGAGGTCACTGGGAGTCACTCTGGAACAGGTAACGATGAGGATCTGTCTGTTTTTTTTTTTTTCTAACATGCCCTTGAAGTTATTGAAATATTAATGTCGGCTTCTTTAACAGAACAGTCTGAGATCATTTAATGCACGATTGGGATTGATTTATCACCTCTCTCCATCTTCTTTTGAAGCTCTCCATCCCCATCGAGCGGTTCACGTCTCCTCCAGAAGACTCCCTCCCTCTCCTCCATCTCTACTTCCGCTCCCTGGTGACGGGGTCGCTGAAGCCCCGCTGGTGTCCCGTCTTATATGTGGTGGCTTTATCTCACGTCAACTCCTTCATCTTCTCTCAGGATGCTGCAGCACAGGTACGGCAACACATGGAAAACACATGTTGACTCTGCATGCAGACCCGTGCAGGAGAGTGATTGAAAATAATTGATTTGTGCCACCACTGGGATTACTTTCCTGATTTATGAACACAGCTTCTAAACCAAATCCAGGCCTCTCCTGATGTCCTTTTTGCCCTCTTTAACTGATCTGATTATTGGTCCATGTAATGCCTGTGCTTTGTGGCTTTTTAAATCAGACACAGTGGACCTTGAGGCAAACAGCCACGTGTGTAGTTATTAAGCAAATCCAGGAAGTGCTGCAGCTGCACTGAACAGGAGGCTTGATTTGTGCAAAGATTTCAGTGGTTTTATGGGGATTTGCTCATATGTGCCTAAAAATATGAACATTGCATGCAAAAAGCGATTCTCGTACTCTCCTCACCTTATCTGCTTCCTGTTCATAAATATTGTTTTTAAGGATGTGACTTTTGTTTAACCGTGAACTTTGGAGGTTAGCGTTGATGAAAAAGAGACACACAAAGCATCCAGAGAGGAAGAGAGCGTCGTTACATCAACCGGGCTTTGATGTTTCATCCTCTCGTCTTTATCCTTTAGAAGGTGGAAGCAGCTCGACACAGTATGCTGAGGAAAATCTACTACCTGGCTGATGAGGTACTTCTTTCTCTGATCTTTATTCACTGTGATGTGTTTATTGAGTTTACCTGCTTTTCCCGCATGTTAAATTCTTATGATGTTAACTCCATAATCCCTCAGACGCTACTCTGACTCTTACTATTTTACAACTTGTCCACCACTTTGTCTGGCTTTGCTCTCTTTATTTCCATCTATGGTGAAGGAAGGTTTTAATATATTCATAATGTGTATTTTTATGTCTTTGAGTTAAATCCAAGAGTTTTTTTTTCTTTGAAAGCATTTTAATTTCAGTGTCTCCATAATGTCTAGCCTTGTTGTTTTGGTTTTTGATTTTTTTACGAATCATCCCATCTTAAATGAGGATACATTAAAGTCCTGCTCTGTAACCTTGAACCAGAAACGTGTGGTTCTTTACCTTAAAGCTGTGTTTGCACTACTAAAGGCGGCTTTAACAGGATTTTCTGTTCCAGTACCTCCTTATTGAAAACCTTTTTTATGGACTAGTTTAACCCCATTACAATAATGTCTTTTGTGTTGATGCAAAATGTTTCAGTTGGTTCGATAAAGTTTTAGTTTCCCCTCTAATGCTGGGAGAATATGAAGACTCAAGTATTCATTTCTCCCTTTTCTAAGCTACATCTACCATGCACTGTTTATGCATGACTTTTTTTTTTAAACTAGCTTGTTTTTTAAACTCTTTATCCATTAAGGTGTTCTATCTTTTTCTTTGTTAAGCTACTTCCACCATTTATCACCTGTGGTCAGCTTCCTTTTTCAGAAATACAGTTAATAAATTTAAGACAGCTTTTCCTAACTCCTTTTCTGCTGTCTTTTTCAATTGTTTACTATCAATTGATCGGCTATTTAAGCCTCGGCTAAAAGTGCTGAAGACTTTTCAATCTGGCTGTTTTTCTTCCAGCTAGCTCATGTATACATGTGTTTGGTTTGAACTGAATGTATTTTATTTGATAGGGATGGTACGGTAATTTAACATGTGTGAATACAGAGTATGACACTGATTTCTCTGGGCGGGCCTTTGAGAAAAGTGTAGAAAAATACACAACATTCGAGGACCAATATGCAACTCTTGACATGTGCCGTTTAAGATAAGTACTGCATTCCACATGTAAAACATTGAAGAGGGCTGTCTTCCCCTGCCCCCTCCTCCCGAGAGCAAATAAAGACACAGGTTGTCTTATCGTAGACTCTGAATTTTTACAAATACCAAAATATAACAATACATAAGTCTATCAACCAATGTAACTTGGTTACCATGTTTTCACCACTCTTTATTACTATCCGTTTTAATCTCTCATTACTGCTCACGTTTCAACAGTTTTTCATGCCCTGCTGTTCTCTTCAGTGTTTCCATGTATTCCCTGCCAGAGGAACCTCTCTATAGTGACACGTAATCCTGGTAGAGAATCTCTGCTTTGCATCCCCACCCCTCTGCTGCTCTTCTCCCCTCCCTCCCTCCCTCCCTCCATCCCTCCTTCTCACTCTCTTTCTCTCATTTCCAGGTGTTGAAGAACCACTTGCTGCTCTTCCGTCTGCCGCAGCGGCACTCAGAGCTCGGCTTTGATACGTACGATCAGTTGCCCCCCATAAGGGCAAAACGATTGGAGAGCGTGCTGCGACTGCAAGACCACAAAGGAGACTGAAGGTAGCAGGTTCTGGGAATAAAAAAAGAACAAAACTGTTGAGCCAAAACTGAAGACACAGGGGAGGGCAGTATGGGACTGAGACCAAAACGAAGTAGAAGTAGACACTAAAGCATGAACAGCTGTTGCTGGGAAATAAAGGTGACAAAGTAATTTTGACTCTTTAAAGGTTTCTGATTTAGATAAAAAAAAAAGAGCCAACATGGTCACAAAGGATTTTTTTGTTACTTCTTTTCTTAAGGCAGACAAAACACTTAGTGGAGTAACGTTTGGTAACAGTTTGAGCATTTATGTAAACCAGCTTTGAAATCAAAGACTGTATCTAATAGATCATCAGTGGAGATTATGTGAGATGTGGTTTTCTGATTCTACTCAATCCTCTTTGAACTAAAACACAACTCAACCCAAAGTTTAAATACGGAACAAATGCTACAATTTAAGTGCAGATGCAGGGAGGCGGAGATCCCAGAACATTTCCTCTTAGCAAACTCAATGAAACCTTTTTTTTCCCCCCTGAAACATTGACCACCAGCGCTTTGTCTGAGTTCTGGTGCTTTTGGTGAGCTTGAAAGGCAGACCAGAACGACTCCTAGCCTCTCAGAGTAAAGACAAATGTACTTCTTTGTAAGTGCCTGAAATTGTCTTTTCTTTTGTAAATAAAACATGACTTCAGGTATGTCGTAAAATTATGTCGTATTCTGTTTTCTTCAGAATTCATGACTTAGAACCGAAAGCCGTGAAATTTGCACCCCTGTGACATTTCACCTTCAATCTGAATGTCACATAGGCGCGTCATGGGGGACAAGTGATCCCACCCTTCTGTACCGTCTTCGGAGGTAGTAACAGAGGCGGAAGGGGGTCAGCTGAGCCTGCAGGGGAGCACAGCGCTGTGTGTGGATTCAATATGAATGCACAAAGACGTGATGATGGCTGAGGATCGTGATGATAAGCAGAAAGCTTTGTTCTCTGTCAGTGTCTCTGATCAATAACAGTCACTCTGAAGCCTTTCACAGACAAAGACCCCTTTTTTCATTTCCATTGAACTGTTGACTGGATTTAATCAGGTTTGGAAAATGCCTGTGAGGGACCTCAGTTTTCCTGTTATTCTTCTGTCTGTGTTCAGTTTGATAACAAGTTGTGGTTCTGGAACGAGTCCCACGGCGTGAGCCTAATTATCATGTCCTCACATGCTGATGAAGTTAAACTTAATATATCACCTGTTTACAAGTCCAGTCTGAGCTGTCTGTTTTTCTGTGACCGCCACAGTTGAATGCATTTTCTCCGAGTTGTGGGCCCATTCTCATTAACACGATCACCAAAAATAACAGGCCTCAAGGGAATATCATCAAATGGAGACAAACATCCACTCTAGGATTAACTTGATTTCCTGGTTAATGAATAACAGAAAACCTTGATAATCCGTAACAAAAAAAACCCCAAACAAAACTGATTTAAATGACTCGTCAACAACAATGTTGAGAGCATCTTTCAAACTTCATTGTTAATCGTTACAAATCTGTATTTTACACAGCTCAAGGATAAACATTTTTAAATTGTATGCACGCATTGAACCATATTTTTAACTTCTCCTCCTTTTTATGCTGAAAGTATTTCACAGTTCGTTTACAGGATTTGTTTTTCTTTCAGCTCACTGACCATTTATTGTAAAACAAATGCAGATGCTAGCATGGGCCTTTCTTTGAGCAGCTAAAGGGACACACACACACACACACACACACACACACACACACACACACACACACACACACACACACACACACACACACACACACACACACACACGGTCAGAATAGCCTCCATGTAAAAATTGCAAAACAGAATATAACAAAAGAACAAAACCCTCGTCATAATAAGGCGATTATGTGAACACGACTAGATCCTGTTTATTTCTTTTGGATTGTTTTCCAGCCATTAAAATTTATGTCACTGCTTCTAAAGAGACATAACAAAGAAAACTGTTTATGGGTCGTAACGTATTGCCTTTTAAAATGTACAATGATGAATACACCATAACAACGCTCGCCTCATTATGATTTTACTGCGGCTGTATAATGCACCCTTTACCTTCCCTGTTTCACATTCAGAGATGTCTTTGGAGTGAGATCAGGCTCTTTACAGACGTTTTGATGCATATTTAGGTTCTATTATTAGTTTTTTTGAATTCTTTCCACGTCCTATAAAGAATCTCATGCTGCGATGCCCTGGCAATATTGAGAGTTCAAGCGGCTGTTTGGATTCTTTAAACAGGTGGAGGCCAACTTTGTCAGAGCGTGCAAGATGTTTTTCTGTTTAACACAACACACTCCGAAGACGGTACATGGCTCCACATCACCGCCACAAACTACTAATGAAACTTTTAGCCTGCAACTCATTTTACTTGTCCTCACCACATGTGATAATGGAGCTTTTCATGAGGAATGTCTGCCACAATTAAAAAATATTTCTCTTTATATTTAGTCAAACCAGACAGCTTGATGTCATGTTGTTTTATTCATGCTGTTGTGTGTTTCTTCTTATTTTTGTCGGTCCTTACTGGTTGATACATTTTTAAGCTGCTCTACATGCTTGTGTCTCTGTGAAATTCCCCCTTCATGTGACAACCCGGTGATGGACAAGGGCACCTCTTTTGGTACAAACACTGGTCGCATGGTTCACTCCACATCTGGTCTGTTTTTGTTCTGTGGCAATGAGATTTGTTCTGCTCCAAAATTAGGAAATTTGCACTTAACTTATCGTATGGTATTCGAAAGTAACTGAATTAAAGGAAACTACACTTGGGCAACTTTTAAACAAATGGCTTATACTTTGAAGTTAATTTGATATAAGAGCTATATATAATATATTTAGAATATAAATTTACATTTTTATTACAAGATTTTATTACATTCCTGGCTGAATCTCTTCATTTATATTCCACAGTAAAACAGTTTGAGATGAAAAAATATTTTGGACACAGTAATCCCTGTGTCCTGCAACCATCAAGCCCCTTTTGAACTTTGGACTTCTACATCTGTATCTTGTTTTTCTAATCTTTCTTCTTTATCTCTTTATGTTATGATTGTACTTGATGATTTAGGAGCGTGTGCTTGAATATGAGATGGGTTATTTTTAAAAGATGGCATGGCCTGGCACACATAACTTGACCTTAAATAAGTAGATGAAATTGGGATTGTAAGGGTTTGAGATTTCACGGTATGATAAGTTTCATACAATGACCTTAGAAGGAATAAAAAGAACGGGAGTTTTGGTTTGATCAAAGGCTGTACTGTGAGGTCACAACATATGTCCTTATATGGTAGAATCGAATCTATTTTTCAACAACACTGATGTGCTATGATTTGATGTATTTACAGGGAAATACTCCATAGGATTTCAATTAATATTAAATGGAAGATTTCAATATTGTACGCATGTTAAGTGCATGCTGCAGTAATGACAATTTTCTTCACTGCAACCCTTATGTAATTGAATAGCTCCCTGTTTGTTAACAGTCAATGTATTTTTACCGTAAAATCCGCATTTAAAACCAAGTATGTTTAGGGATTGTCCATCATTTTGGTAAGCTCACTACTTTTCTGTCTCGCTGTTTAGTAAAATATGAAGCTGGAAATCAAGCAGACTTTTACACACTTGCCAACTTCTCTGAAGCTCACCAATTAATGGTTTCTCATTTGATGTATCCACACACTAATTTTATTTTTTTAAAGCTCTGTTTGTGAAATCTTTGGCCAAATCTACAATAACAAGTATAAAAACAACAATGATGACTAAAACAAGAAATCCAGCAGCAACAATAACATCAATAGTAATAAAAACAACAATAACAGTAACAGCAACGAGTGTAAAGACTATTACCTTAACAGCAATCATGACAACAATAACAACAACAATAAGAAAACAAACGCATAACAACATAGTGTAAACGATAACAGTCATAACAATGATAATAATAATGATACTTTATTTAAACAGCGTCTTAAAAGCAACATTAAACAAAGTGTCTTGGAAAAAACAAGTAAGACAGGGTGTAGTAACAAAGTGAGACATTACATGACAACACCAGAGAACAGTCATGAGACGATAAACCAAGAGGACAACAGATGTAAAGAGAGTAAAAAGAATATACCATAAAAAGCAATAAGAGGGAGTAAAAGACAAAAACCTGAGAGTGGTATGAAAGCTTTTTCATTGAACGCTCAGCAAGAGAGATAAATAGCGCGTTGGTTTGATAGCACAACAAGGTAACACGAAGTAGTACTAATGACTCTAACAATCTGTAACATCATCTTCTTCTATTGCCATTCTTGGTCCTCCTTGTGAACCGTTACACTCATAACACTACATTTATAAATTCCTCTATCCTTACCAAGGAGGATCTTATGTTGATCTTTCCCTCAAAAATCTCATTATCTTCACCTCTTCACAGCTACTAAGGGATTTTCATGTTGAAGTATTGAACACTGGAGAATACAATTTTAACTTGCCAACCTCTCATTGTTTAAAACCAAATCTTCTAATTTGCCGCTTTATTCAGCCACTTTAACACAGGAAATTAAAAAGGAATTGAAAGATATTGAAATAATCACTTCTGATATTGAAATTCTTGAGGAGGTTGGCATGTCTGGGTGCTCAGTTTTTATTTCTGCTTTGTGAGAAGCATAAACCCTTTGCCACAGCAGGAAGTTTTAAATATCCTGGGTCATTATTTCTCTACTTAAATTCCGGCTGTAAAATTCTTACAGTATTCAAATCCAGAGCCAGTAAATGGTCTGTGAAATCTCATTTAAATCTCTTTACAAATTTATTTCCATCATAATCCAGTCAACACCCGTAAACATGTTCGGCTCTGCAGAAAAAAATCCATGCCCCAGTATAGATACAGGGGGTGCACCACACATGAAGCACACTATTAAAGAATTTGGGGGATTAGGTCCTTGTGAGGTTATTTTGTTTTTTGACATAGGTGTGCTTTTAAAACATGAAAGGGTGTAGAGGCTGAGACCCTGCAAATGTTTTCATGAAGGCGTATTGACTGCTTGTTTTGGTGCATGTGCATAATCAAAGCAGTATGCCTGCTACAGTTATTTGGATCTGCACTATGCTAAACCCCTGTAGAGTTAAAAACTTATGTAAGCATGATGTAGTGAGCAGGTGGTGAAAACTCCAGAGGTACATAAAATAAACCTCACCTTGGTTAAAAGCAGGATCGCAACAAGAAGGACATAACTAGTTACAGACTGAAGATTTAAGAGAGAAAGGCATCAACGTCAATAAACCCTAACTCTCATCTGCTCACACAGTGAAGGAAAAGCTAACTAACATCCCCAACACAACATCTGTCCCTTGGACCTGCATTTTAGAGTGCTGCCTGTTGTGATTGGATCCCTCTAACTACAATATAGTTTCTGATTGTTTGTGTCGGTCAGGCTCTTAACCGGAGGGGGTCCAGGGTTCGATCCCCAGCTCCTGCAGCCACCTGTCCGATGTGTTCTTGTAAAGACACTCAACCCCAAGTTGCTCCTGCTATGAATTTGTATGAAAGGGATTAGTTACTTCTGATGGCCGCTTTACATAGCCGCCTCTGCCATCAGTGTGTGAATGGGAAGGTGTGCCATGCGGTGTAAAAGTGCTTTGAGTATGAAGCCTAGAAAAGCGCTATATAAGCTCAAGGCCACTCACCACTTAGATATTACTTGTAGTGATTTAAATGCAGAGAAATGAAATGCTCATCCTGCAAGAATGTAATGGCACACAGAGGTCTCTTGACCAGAAACGGTTGAGTTGTTCTTGTGGTGGAGGTTATTCACTTTGAATTATTCCCACCTAAGAGGCTAAGACAGTGTAATACTTACGACCACTGTGTTGTTAAAAGACTCAGCTGCATCACAAAACATCCAAACTGTGACGTCCTTAAGATCAGTATTATCGTCATGTCCACCATATAATTTAGAAATCACAAAAAGCGAGCTGTAGATAAAAACAAGGTGTTCTAATGAATGAGGGATGTACACAGAGCATCTTCAAATGTACGAGGGATGTGCACAAACTGTTATACATGCTGTGAGCACATACATATCAGCGGATTGGAGTGAACTTCGGTATAATTTAATGATGATTTAGATTTTGAACCCCAGTTTGGTGATTATGTTAGTCTATATATAATATCCTAGAAATTTAGAATATTTAAATGTCACGAGGAGGAAAAACAAGGAACTGGGCCCACTTACAGAATTAACTAAATATATTTAATAAACAAAAAGGCCAAAGGCAAACAAAAACTTACTTCACAAACCAAAAACTAGAAGTCAAAAAGCACAGGAAAAATACTTGAAACACACAGAAGCAGAGGTCTGGCATAGGACAAGGGAAACGACATACATCACCGACAAACGATAAAGAACTGACACAGAGGGGAAGAAACACAGAGATTAAATAGACATAGGGGTAATCAGACACAGGTGAGACTAACTAGACACAGGTGAGGACAATCAGGGCAATCACACTGGGAAACACACAGAGGCAGGAATAAAATACAAGAAACACTGAGGAGAACTATAAACTAAGTCATGAAACACTAAAGACACAGAACTCAAGAAAGTAACAAAAACACACTAGAACATAAAGAAACACTGGGGTACAAAGTTACAAAATAACACACCAAACACTAAAGACTAAACTGTGAAACATTAGGACAAAAACACACAAGGGAAACAAGCAACACTAGGATAAACAGGAGAAATTAAAACATGGAAACCTAAACGCTGAAATACAAAACTAAATAAGACCAAATCATGACATTTAAAGATATGAAAAATCTGTAGTCGGTCCAGGAAGCAGCTGGATGGCTGATAATGCTTAGCTAGCTCAGAATCATCAGCAGGAAGACTCGCTGACAGTTTGGTGTAAATCAGACCTTGCCACGTCATGATATTAATATTCATACATACTTCATAAACTACATAAAAATTTACAGAAGGGAGTTGAATGCTGAAATTCAAACACCTGGTTCCTGGCATGTATATCTGTCATCCCTGAGAGTTTGGTTAAGTTTTGTTTTAAAGTGTGATAACCATGTAAAATCCAAAATCAGCCCAGGAGGCAGCTGGATGGCTGATGTTTCCAGCGCAGCTCAGTATCATCAGCAGGGAGTCAGGTTCACTTGAAATAGACACTAGTGATTCTGTGTAGGACACCCACCAAATTTGAGCCAGATTGGACGCTTAAAAAAAAAAAAAAAAAGTAACACTCACTGATTTTTTTTGGGAAAAGTGTCCAATCTGCCTCAAATTTGGTCATATAGTCCTCAGGGCCCCCCATACTACTACCATTGTAAATTTCAAGGGAATCCTGCACTTTTCCCAAAAAAAAGTAAGTGACACTTGCTTTGCAATTGTATAGGGGTGCCAGTACACTGTAGTTGAACACCACAGTAATAATATGAACCCATTGGGCTGGAGAGCTGAATATGAGTGTGGGTCCTCAGGTGCCCCCACTCTACTACCAGTGCCAATTTCAGCTCTTGAGCCCACTGGGTTTATGTTTTACAGTGGTGTTCCACTACAGTGTACAGGCACTCGCATACAATTACATTGCAAGTGTCACTGACTTTTTCTGGGAAAAGTGTCCAATCTGCCTGAAATTTGGTGGGTGTCCTCAGGGCCCCCCATATTACTACCAGGGTCAATATCAAGGGAATCGAACACTTTCAAAAACTAAAGTCAGTGACACTTGCAATGCAATTGTATGGGAGTGCCAGTACACTCTAGTGGAACACCACAGTAATAACATGAACCCAGTGGGCTGGACAGCTGAAAGTTAGTGTGGGTCCTCAGGTGCCCCTAAATTCATATTGAAATCACTTTTTTGTCAAGGATTTGTTGAGGACCGAGAGGAATACCGCTCTCATTTCATTAAACTAGATTTATTGGTATGTATGAAATGCAAATAATATTTCCAAAAAGTGTCAAATAAAATGTAAGATCAAAGTTAAAAGAAAAAACAAACAAATTAACAAAAAAAAAAGAAAAATGTGTAATTCCTTATTCTTTGTGTTTTGATAGAAGACTGTTTAACTCTTTGTAGTGTGTGTATGTGAGTCTAAGTGTGTTTGTGTGAAGATGCTGTTTAAGGTGTGTTTGTGCACATGTCTGTATTTGTGTAAATCACACTATGTTGTGCATTTGCTCATGCCTGTGAGTTTTTGGTGTATGTCTGGAATGAGCCTATCTGCGATTCTATATTTGCATTTTGTGTTAAATTTTGAATATTACAAGGAGTTGCTCAGCCCTCACAAACCCTTCAGACAGATTACTGAAGCGAGAGATTAAGATGATGCCTCAGGTCAAGATAGGAGATCCTCTTTGAAGATTTTGACCGTTTTTGAGGATTTTTTTTTTTTTATACGTCCGTGTAAAATATGCTGATTGTAATTCTTCCCTCTCACCAGAAAGAGATGCTGTTTCGACAGCTGTCACTTTCTCAGCCCATCTGTGCTCCAACTTCTCCAAAGTCTGAGACATGGGGGGATTTAAGTGGACTAAATGAGTGTCACCAGGTCCTAATGTCGTTAGGCGCTGTTGTAATTCACTGAGTCTGATTACATTACAGGAGAGACATGATGCTCTCACGATGTCCGGCTAACAAAGCCTGCCTTCAGGCCGCTGCAGCGACATAAAAAAACAAGAAGATAGAGATTTAGTATTAGGCAAAAAGGCTCCAAATGCATATTTGACTCTGTAGAGCAGCTGGTGTAAAAAGTCTTTGGAAGGGTTGTGTGGTGTTTGCAGATTAGCGTTCATTTAATCTCCTGTCTTTAGTGTCTAACATAACCGAAAGAAGCTTTATTTATTTATGTAGAGTTTTGCCTTCTACCAAGTCTATTATATTATAAGACTGTTAAAGTTTTTCAAAAAGCAACCCATGAATACATTACATATGTTAATGCTGAGGAGCTGTGGTATTCATTAATATGTGCTTTAGTAAAATAAAAAAACTTCTAAGATACCAATCCTTGTTCTCCCTGCAGCCCTTCATTAAAAAATATAGACCCCAAGAAAAAGGGAAGAACATATTCATCAGTGTCTACATTTACACACATCATGCTTTTTGTTACACAACAAAGCTGACTTACAGTGAAGTAACACGCTCCAAACTATGTCATCAGAAGACTTCATGTTCAAAGCGCTACACAGACTGCTGCCATGAAGTGTTTGTGTCACGTCCACTGCCCACATATCTATTTCTTGTCTAATGCCTGTGTCTCTCTGAAGTTTTCAGGAGTATTAAATATTTAACACTCGGCTTGCGAGGGCTGTTTCTATCCAGTTGGTTGTGGATGTAGGAGGCTGATGAGGCCATGCGTCCCGGCATGAAAGAGAGTTGAGCAGGATTCATCAGATTTTGGCCCAAGCAAGTGATGAGAAGCTCATTTTAAAAGAGATCTGTTTTTGAGATTGAAGCCACATGGGACTTCGAAAAAATACTTGGTTGTTGAGCTGTGAACCCTTGTGAACATTTCCAGACATAATGGTTACCAGTGGGGTCTGGAAATACTGCACAGTTTTACATGTTGTACATGTGCACCTTCAGGCATTGACCTACATTTAGTTTGTATAAAATAGAAGGTGGAAAGTTCCAGACCCACAGAGATTCATCACTCAGCTCTTCCGGTCCCAACCCCAGACTTTTTTTTTGAGCTCCACCTGCTGATTGGCTGCAGTATAGGTCACAAACTCCACCTCCTCAATGATAACAGATGGGTTAACTATGAAGTTCAAATACTCGTCAAATATTTTTTTTTCCAAACCTAAACGCTGCTGTGGTCATTTTATTTATTATTTAGGGCGCGGTCACACTGGCCATCCGTACCGTGCCGTACTCAAGCATGATTGGCCCCCCGCTGCGCTATTCTCCAGCTGGCCGGCACGGCCCGCAGTCACACTGCACAGGACTAACCGTGCCTAAGCACGATTACTTTTTGTACATAACGCCGTAATACAGCACATTCATGTTATGTTATTATGAAGTGTGCTCAGTTGACAAACAGGCGGAGAACATCGGAGAACGACACAGAGAGCATGACAGCTACTTTGCTGACTTTGCGGCTTATTTTTAAGTAATTTTAATCAGATACAGCCATAAATAAATAAAAAAATAAAAGAGACGCATGGCCGAGTCCGCGGCCGTACATAGGAGAACAACACAGAGAACATGACTGTTACTTTGTGGCTTATATTGAGTAATTTTAGTCAGATACGGCCATGAAACTCTGGATTTCTCCATAATGAAGGCTGTCAGCATTGTGTACCCGCGTGCTTGTGCTCGTGCATGAAGTGTACCGTGCTGAAGCACACCTCTCCAAAGTGCCAAAGCCAAGGAAGTGTACCATGCCTGAGCACGGCACGGAGCGGTCACACTGGCCAAACTAACTGGACTTTATGGTTGAAGCGTGCTTGGGCACGGTACGGATTGCCAGTGTGACCGCGCCCTTTCAGTCTATGGTCCAAACAGCTCTAAAGAGTGATTCAGTGTACCTTCATCTAACCAAATCTAGCAGAAATTTGATTGTTGCAGCTCATAATGCCTGATTTCATGGCATATTTCGACACATTATACATCGTCTGTGAGCGAATGGGAGAAATCCTCCGATAAAGATCATCTATTGGCTGAGCTACTTGTTTCTTTTAGTCAATATTTCCAGTCGATTTCTGTGACAGGAAAATCAATTATTTTCCATGAAATACCAATTTCCCACTGCATGTGTCCATTTCAGTGCTACCCATATGTACAAAGGACACTATACATTTTATTGATCTGATTTAAACTGCTCTACTTATTATTTCAGGTGCTGCTCTAGTATTCAGGGGTTATGGTCTTCCGTTATAAAAACCAACATGATATTAATGTTTTTTGGTTGGACAATTCTTTGAAACACATTAAAAAAAAAAAAGCACCTGTTGCATTGTAGTTTCAAGCCCCCTACAGAACCCAATAGGTAAGTCGCTATACTTAACTTTAAGCACTGTTTTGGTAGCTTGTGGGAGAGCATGTTGGTAATTTTTTGCGAAATACATAACAAAAACTGCTTCCTGCTGCAATGACTAAGTATAGCAGAATTCTGTTTACTCAACACAAGCAGCTGAAACATGCTATAAAACTCCTAAATTACCTTAAGAGTGGTGGATATATGTCAGGGGGATTATCACTACAAGTGATGCCAAGTCATACTTTTGACTTTACCTATAGTTCTTTATAATTTTTCACAATAAACTTAACAAGCAGAAAGACACTTTACGATACAGGTGGCACTGTAGAGCAAGTAACACTTTAAAACAAAATTTCTGTCCTTGTGCAACCTCTGAAAGTATGACTGAACGTCCATTAAATCATCCACCATCACTCCAGATGTCTTTATTTTCTCTTTGATGATTCATGTTGGACAACTTGTGGATTCCTTCTCCATAGATCTCATTCCTTACTCCTCAGGGGTTTATGAGGGTGCATTGACAGAGTTTTTTCCTGATTCAATATACCCGTATACATGAAGCTTCCAGAAGATCTAAAAGCTGCGAGATCGAGATTCACGCTTGATTCACCCTTGGAATATGATATTGTGCACATCTGCTCAATGATTCATCAATTTACACTTTATTTTCAAAATTAATTGAGCCGTAGCTAGTCTTCTTTCCAGTGCGCATAAATCAAATTAATCAAGACAAGATTTTGAAGTCATAATAATAGAATAGTGATATTGGTAGAAATATGAAAGAAATAAAACGAATTGAGCCACATCAGGGCTGTTGAGCATGTGTCACATAAAGGCTCTTTGGGCTACAGACCACAGAAGATATAAAGTCAATTTACAGACTATTCTTTTTGAAACTAAAACATAAACATCATAATTAAGAAATCTGATCTCTGTTAATCAATGGTAAAAACTGGTGCACTGATGATTATACCTACAATCACCAAATATGAGCTTAATTCAAGTGAAAACTCAGGGGATCAACCTGGACTTCTTTTCCGGTCATAGTCAGTTTGTATTGATAATTCACAATTTAAGTGTAGTGTCTATTATGATATGGATATCTCAAGACTTTAAAACAAGGTACTACCAGTTGTTTTTTAAAAACATATTAATTAAACAAGGTATCTAACAAAGTTACCTTGAGCAGCCTTGGTAACCCACCGTACATGTCTCATTCACCACAATCCCCCTTCCAATATACAGATCTGTTTAAGATGCAACATTTCCCATCTCTCCCTTAGCACCAGTTCTGAACTCCACAATTTTAGTCGCACCGATAACCCAGCATCCCTCTGCAGTCTCCAGCTAAAGGGTTTTGATTCTTATGTAACCACTCCCAATATTTCTGCATGTCTAACATATCTGTACGGGGGGTTATGAAGTCAGAGCCTATAGACACCAAATTTGAATGCAACTGCAATAAACATTTACAACATTTGGTGCCTGACTGAAATAGCTTTAGCTAACATAGAGTTAGCTTTGTGTACAACTCTACTCATCTCTAGTTTCCTTGTGAGCTATAATGCTATTTTGATTTTTATAAAGACACCATTGTGTGGAAGCTGAAAATGGCCACATTTTTTTGCTAGCTCGAGATAGTGCAGCCTGTTCTCTTGAGAAAATGTGATCATTCATCAATACGAACCGACTCGTATTTTCATGAGTTCAGGGAATAGTTTTGGATAACTCACCCTTTTGTTTAGACTTCAGCATCACTGTCATGACTGTGGTGGATCACTAAACAAGCCTGAGGTACAGTTTGATGAGTTAATGAAGAAAAGTACGCACTCCTTCATCAAGCATTTAAAGGGGTCATATTATGCTTTTTCTGGTTTTATATGCCCTTTAGTGTGTTTTCCAAGTGTCCTGTGCATGTGTAGGCACATCTATGTGCAAAAATTCAAAGTCCGCAGAAATGCGGCTTCTCCTACGTCCTCCTGTTAGCTGCAGCATTAGCTGCATGTAACGCTCGGTTCTAGCCCCCCTCGAAAAATTGATATCAGTGTGATATCACTGATCTAAGCCCATTGGCTCGTTGTGACAAGCCCAGCAGCTCATGTTTACACGCCCATTAACTTCTGTAGCATGCCCATGATATGCCGTAGCCTGCGGTAGCACAGTAGTGCTAAGGTGCTAATGTTTTTGCTCCCTTCGGAGCCAAAGTGGCTGCATTCCCAATATGGTAAAAGGGGCGTGACATTTCCGAGAACCGTGCTGAGCGACTGACCAATTACAGCAGAGCCGACAGGCCGACCAATCAGATCAGACTTGGCACACGTGGGGACTCTGAACGTGGGCACTTTAGAGCCTTAGAGAGAGAGTCAGAAGCGAGCCGGTGCATGGAGCGGCAGTACATGAAAACAGACACATGTGAACATACTTTAGTAGGTACATAGATTAAATATACGAACCCCAAAAAGGGCATAATATGACCTCTTTAAGATAAAATCAGTTCAAAGAGTTGTCAAGACAAAACTAGATCAAATCAATGCATTGTTGGCCATATAATAAGGTTATTACAGGAGCTTATTGCATTCACGTGAGAAAATAAAAATCTACTGTTTGGGTCTCGATATGATAAAAGCAGTAAAATAAACTGCAAGCATTGCTGATTTAAGAGTTAGTACCATTGATAATGAGGAACATGGCATATTATCCACTAAAGGCAGGCTTGGTAATTTTCACCAGAGACACTTTTTAAGATTTTGGTTGAAACTGTCTTTTGGTCCTGACAGAAACAATTCATGAGCTCTGAATGAGGAATAAAGAAAATCCGTCATCAGTAGCAGTTGTAAGCATGTAAAAACTTTCGACCAATGCCTGCCATGAGGTACCAATTTGATGAACCAATCATACCTCCCTATCGTTCTCTACCCCTTGCGTGCACTAGCCCACACTCAAAGCACGCCACCGATGACAGAGTTTACACTGTGAAGTTGTTGTTGGTCGTTGTGAGTAGTAAGATAGTTATGATTTTTTTTACATGTATGATGATAACGTTTAGCGTTTACTTACCACTGAATGAGACATGAGACGACGTAGTTTCTCCACAGTGTAAGTGATCAGCTGAGTGCATGTAAGTGAGGAACGTTGCTTTTGAAGCAGCACAGAGGGGAGGGGGTGGGTGTAGCCCGGATTACTGAGGGAAGGCTAATCATGCTAGTTTTTCGACCTCTCCATCATCAGAATCAGAATCGTGTTTTATTGCCAAGTACATTTACACACACAAGGAATTTGACTTGTGTGTATTGGTGCTAAACAAATAACAAGGAAATAAAGCAGAAGCAGATGTTAACAAGGCTGCACTTAGGTCGCTTTAAACAATGTGTAAAACAAACAAAAAGCTGAATCTGCTATCAGTGCACCACAGACACAAATTAACTCCCCATTTACTCGACCCAAAAGACTGTAAAAAACACATTAACAACCCACAAAAACGGAAAAAGGTGTAAATAAAAATCAAGCTTTTCCATTACAGCCATTAACCTGTAAGAGCAATAATGCTGAGATAAAAAGGAGGTTAGAGCAAACAAGTCAATAGACACCAAAAGCAAGTGTGTGGTTGTATGGGTGTACTTATAAACCCATTAAAACCATCAATACTGAAGTGATCACTCTAAACGAGAGCTTTTGTTTAATCATTATATTTTAAACACCCCCTGTGATGTGATGCATTTAAACAGACACACGCGCGCGCGCACACACACACACACACACACACACTTCAAAACAAAGACATACAGTTATAATGATGGCAAGAGTAAGTGCAGGATGTGCATGAAGATCAAACTCTAGAATTTAATTGACCCAGTTTATGACCATGTGTGCGTGTGTGTGTGTGTGTGTGTGTGTGTGTGTGTGTGTGTGTGTGTGTGTGTGTGTGTGTGTGTGTGTGTGTGTGTTCAGCAGACTTTTGGAAACATCCAAAAGACACAATTGGCTGATTATGGACTTGGTTCTTGCTCATTGATTTTAACAATGTTTTCAGCCAACATTATACATCTTTAAAAGGTTATTCAGGCAAAATTTAACAACCAAAACATCTCAGATTACTACAGTTCATGATGCAGACAGTTTGGTATCAGACAGCATACATTTTACAGTTTCATTCTCATGTTGTGTCCATGCCAATGCATTGAATGTGTTTTGCTAGTCCTAGCATTAAATATTAAAATATCTTATAAACTTCCATAAAAAATAAGTTACCACTGTAACATTATTTGTCTATCAATCTGTAAACTGCCGTTTTTAAGCTTTGGCAAATTGGCAGCTGTTATGTTGGCCATCTGGAGCAAGAAGTTACAAGATTTAGAGGGGAAACTTTGGGTCATCAAAGGTAAAGACAGTCTACACTTGTGGCTCAATCTTTAGATGGTGAAAGGGCAAATTGACCATCATGTTTCCCAAAGAATAAGATTCTGCTGGTGATGTGAGCCGACCACAGTTTTCAATTTATTAGACTTAAGACGTTTTTGAGTGTTAGGGTGTGCCACGATTCTGGCCCAATGACAGCTGCGATTGGTTCCAACCCACCTGCCCTGAACAGTAAAAAAAAAAAAACGGGAAAAGCGGTATTTATTATGGATGGATGTCAGAATGTATCCCACTTGATGATTTTAATGACCTTAAATCAGGAGAGAGAGTGGGGGATTGACATGCTAGAAAGGAGCCCCAGGTCAGACGGCTGTAGATGGGGCACTACTTAACTGCTAGGCCATCAGCGCCCCTGTTGCCTGTCCTTTCATTGCTTCTGCAATTGAGTCAATATATTTGTAAATGAGGGCTGCCCCTCAGTTATCGCTCATAAAAACAAGTTGTAATCCCATCACTAAAATCTAAAAGAGGCCTCAAGAAGCCATAAAGCTCCGTATACCTTTTTGGATCTACAGCCTGCTGGTAATTCATTAGTTTCTTTAGGGTAATTGCTTTCAGTAATCACCACAAACAACAAGTCATGTGACCTGTTAACTGTAAAAATATTCCCTATTGTTAGTTTAACTTGAGTCCTTCAAATTCAAATTCAAATTGTACCCCTATAAAAATTCCTAATCTTAAACTAGCACCTTACAGAAACAAACCAACCAAAACATCTCCACCCTGAGGGGTTTCCTTCATCAATCTTTTTTGGTTCACATATGTATGCAGCTATGACAACCCACACAAAAAGCAACATGTTCCCAAAAAACAACTAGGGCTCACATGCACACTTTGTTCTGGAGCTCGGCCACTGCAGCTCATGTTGGTGCCTGTTCAGGCTTTTTTAAACCCTCAGATGGTTTGGTGTGATTAGTTATGAACGTTTAATTTGGTGTCAGTTTGGAATATATCAAACCATGCAGGCTCAGATTGATACAGCCCTCAGTTTTCCACACATGTGTTTGGACACAGCAGTAGTCTCTCCACCCCAAGTGCTTTGGCTTCGCTCTCCATTAATGGCTCACATCCAGCTGGAAGAGAGAGCAGCATTAGTTCTGGTAACCGTGTGTTGTGTGTGTTTGCGTCTGTGTGTGCCTGAGTGTGTGTGGCTGTGTTGACATTCCATAGGTGCAGGTGTGACATTACTGACAATGTAAGGACCCTATTATATCCACTGTAGGTGTCCATAAGCTTCACAGGTTTTCTCACAGAATTGCTGTCAGAACAGACAATTCTCAGAACAGATTCAGAGCTGTTTTGAAGCTGGATGTGTTTTATGTATTTATACATTGTGGATGAAACAGGAATGTTGGTGGGAAATACAAAGCCTATAACGTGGAATGAAAATGTATACAGACATGAACTGTAAGATCACCTGCTGCTGCTGCTGTTTCCTCTCACTCACACGTTAGAGTTGGATGCTTTATATCATCGTTGTTAGTATTTCTTCCAGTTGTCACAATCTTATTGATGTTAGCCCTGCTAGCCACTATGTCATAATTTTGGCAAAGAAAACAAATACAGACAATAGTGGGTCCCAAGCGAATGAATCTTCTTGATTTTTTTGTCTACATGACTAAAACCTGCAAAGTGAATGACATTCCCGTTAACATCAGGCTGATTTTGGAAGTTCTGTAAGCTGGCCAGCATTCTAAAACTAAACAAAATGTTCAACATTAGCTTTGACACTGAGATCAATTCAAAGTCAAACACCGAAGGCTCCCAGCCAGATCGCAGGGATCTTTTTGCGTAGCAGCCTGCACCAGGTGTTACTTTTTCTGTGATTGCGTGACATGGCAACCTTTAGATAAGGGATAAAAAACACCTGCACTGCAAAGGTAGCTGGGAAGCTAACAACGTGTTTTTCTTTTATGTCCCACATTTACCTCGTTAATTTTAAGTGTTAAGGCTCTGTAATTACTGTACATAGCACAGATTCTTGCACTTTCTGCTTATTTGCACTTCTGGTGAGATGCCAAACCTCATTTCGTTACTCTATACTTATATATACTCGTATATGTGTAATGACAATAAAGTTGAATCTCATCTCTCATCTCATCCTTATGTGGGCCTTCAAAGCTCATACAGGTTTTATGTTGGGCTATAGAACTTAATCTGACTTTACTATAAGTGGCTAAAAATACCTGGTCATCTCAGAACAAGATGTACTGAAACCAAAATAATGAATAGCTTGCGATGTTCAGCATGAAATATTTCTAAAAATGTTTGGCTCAACTTCTTAACAGGAAACCTCTGCACATAGCATTCACATCCATCACTGATGATTTTGCCAGAAACAGAAGATCATAAATTACATCTGACCAAATATTATCCAGACCCTGAGTAGAGCTGAAGAACTACACCTTTTTTATTTATTACCAAACTCATCCATCATTCTCCAAGACACATTAGATAGTGAAATGTGCAGAAGAGTGTTGAGGCGTCATTAAAAACACCAGCTGTAGCACAACTGTCAGGCCCATGTAGTAAAAACAGCCAAAGACATTGTTTTAATGAACCCCGCTGGGGGCAGGTTCTTGATTCAGAGGAGCAGGGCGATTTAATTTCTTTCCTCTTGCACTCAAATCCTCTCTGTCCTCCCTCTTACCTCATGGTATGAAGGTGGCTTTCCTGTGCTAAATTCTGGATATTACTTTAACTCACTGTCAGATTAAACAGCTATGGAAACAGAATAGACATCTTCTGGTTAATATCCGCTCTCCTTTCTGTGTACAACAGACGCCAATACTGCAAATGTGGAGGCCGTCAGAGGACACATCTTTACGGAATTGCATTCAGAGAGATTATTCCCAAAATCTGCTGAGTGTGAAGTACAACCAGAGAAAGTCCTACCAGTATATTAGTTTCCTTTCTTGGCTCAAGCTCAGAGCCTGAATTTGATGTGGAATTTCACTATTTCCTCTCAGGTCAGGGAGATGTCCCACTTCTTATTATAGCCATGAAAACGAGGTTAACCAGGGGGTGTAGAATATGTGTGTGTTTGTGGGTATGATTTAGTAACAATAAATGTTTCCAGTCTTCCATTGAAATATTTACCCAACCTCCTGAAAAATTGCCTCAGGGGTACTTCTGATTGTACTGTTTTCATGGGCTATATTAAAAGATTGACGGATAGCTCTGCTGATATAAGTGCTAGCTCAAGGCCACCAGTGATGCATTAACTATTTCAGTTAATTTTGTGATCTACAGCTCCCCGTAAAACATGGGTACTTCAACCTTGATGATACATCACATTCAGAAGAGTCTAAATTATTCCCATTAGCATTAGGCAAGGCAAGGCAAGTTTATTTATTTAGCACATTTCAACAACAAGGCAATTCAAAGTGCTTCACACGAGACATCAAAAGCATCATGACAGAGGAAAGAAAAGAAGCATTGAAATAGAATATTTAAAACTCACTGAAATTATTAAGCCTGAACATATGTTCAAATAAAAATAATTCAAATGAAATTAATTGAAATAAATAAAGTAAAAATATAAAAAGTATAACAAAAAGTTAAAAGTTACAGTGCAGAGTTAAAATTTAAAATCTTATTAAAATTGTTTAATGAAAGGCAGCTGTAAACAGGTGTGTCTTCAACCACATTATAGGCCTTTTAGATTTCAAACAGATACCTGGTGCAAACAAAATTAGTGTGCGCTCTTTTTTTTGCTTGAAACACAAATCGTATATTTCAACTTAATTTTGGACAAAGTAGGCTCTACTCTATGATAACACATAAATATTAATCAATCAATCAATTTTTTTTGTATAGTGTCAACTCATAACAAGTGTTATCTCGAGACACTTTACTAAAAGCAGGTAAAAGACCTTAGTCTTTGTCTTTTAACATTACAAAAGAGCAGGTAAAAGACCTTACTTATTGCTATATTACAAAGACCCGGCCTATCCATGCACAGCAAAAGTTACAGTGGTAACAGTTTTTGCGGCTCATTGTTGATTTTGCTGTACATGAGTAAAATTGAAATAGAAGTCAAAAAAGCTCAGATGTTTATCAAAGCAGACCACACGGCCTCGAATCCTTTGTTGCTGTCAGATTAAAATGAAAACATAGAGTGGGTAACATGAAGATCAACAACTGAAGGTGCAGCCTATGAATTGCAGCGAAATATTAAATTAATAAAAATGTACAGGGTTGAATTAGATTTCATGCTTATTAGCTAGTTCAGCACAGAGCATATGATGAATAGTACGATGTAAAGTTTCTCCTATTGTCATATCATCTTTGTAAATGTTAACAAAATCTGAAAAACATTTATTAGCGTTTCAAATTTAACTCCAAACATCTGCTCTTTAGTGACTTTACAACCAGACTGTATCAAATTCAAAGCTCAAGCAAACTGCTCAAAACAAAACAAATTATTAACATACATCCGTCTTATTTTACATACTTTAGAGGCCACAAAACACGTCACTCGTTTAGTTCTGGAACACGTAATGGAATCATCATGAACAGAGGGAGAGTAATCCACGGGATTCAATGCAAAGCTCTGTGTGTTTATGGAATTCAGTGCATAAAACAGGGTCTAACCACAAAGGATGCCAGGCAGATTTGAAGCATGGAACAGTTCTTGCCTTACTGATCTCTCTATAGTAGTATCGTAGTATCACACACACATTTACACACACTATGGAGTTTCTGTTGACTCAGGAGAATCAGCAGCAGCAGCATCAGCAGTGTCTTTGATCACTTAAATCTTCTTTTTTTTTTTTTTTTTTTTGCTGCTTCTGCTCTGTTCAAAAGCCAAATCCTGGAGTAACAGTGAGAGGTTCGGATGGTGGAGGACAAACAGGTCACTCTGTCAGCCAGCATTCAGAGCTCTCATTATCATTCCTGCAATGTAATAACTTCCTTGAATGGAGAGAAAACAGAGAGTCAGCATTTCTGAAGTAGTGACACCTAATTCTTTAAGCTCCTCTTTTACAGAAAATAAGTTACTTGGATAAGATTATAGACAAGTTCACACAAATAAGAGCGCCTGTTGAAAAAAACATTATGGAAAGATTTGACATCCCTTATCTGAGTTTGCATTAGTTATGTAAGTATTATATCAGGTTTATATTAGTACCCGCTTAGCTTAGCCTACTGTGTAACAATGTCAATTTATCCGTTGTGGGATAAATAAAGGAGTATCTTATCTTATCTTATCTTATTTCAATATTAAACCACAAGAAATAACATGTAAATTATCTTTTAACATGCAGATAGGCCATTTAACTCCCTGTGGGTAGAGGCAGGCTAGCATTTCACTATGCATTTAGTCTTATGCTTTGCTCACTAAACCAGGAGCTGATAGTAGCTTTTTATTTCCTCTAAAACCCAAGAGTGATAAAAACGAACCCCTTTTAGTTTTGATGAAGGGGGAAATGAGCTACAAAGAGTAAAATATATTTAGCACAGGTTGTAAACATGCATTTGCGTTTCTGAGTAGGAAGGCTATGTGTGGCACATTTTGCTGACCACCTCCGCCTGTCTGGCTCTTACTTACACAATGCCTTTCTGGAGACTTCAAAACTATTATTTCCACAGTGAAACAACAGGAGCCATGTCTTTATCCAGTCAATGCTAAATAATGGCCTGTATCCAAACACAAACATCTTAGCTGGAAACTGGATCACTATGAACTCCTCGTGGTCTATTATCAGAACATCTTTTTCCTCTTACCTGTTTGTCTTCAGTCGTTAAACTTCACTGGGTGACTACAGTTGTAGGACTGTTGATAAATCATCTGCTCCTCTCTGAGGAAACATTAAGCTCGCATGCAGCCCTCTGGAGTGTTTTATTTTTTTGGTTCCTGATGTGTTTATCATGCCTTGGTTTGGATATTGATGGTCGACACATTTTCTGTTGGAGCCTGTTTCGCATCACACCACTGTGCTGACACAAAACACAGAAGCTTGTCTCTAACCATTTCGTTTTGTTCAATGTCCTTGCGTTTTTAAAACATTGGTGCAGTGGTTAGCACTGTTACCTCACAGCAAGGAGGTTCCTGGTTTGTGTCCCGTCGGTCAGGGCCTCTCTGTGTGGAGTTTGCATGTTCTCTCCGTGCATTTGGGGTTCTCTCTGGGTACTTACTCCCACAGTCCAAGGTCAAGGTCAAGGTAAAGGTTTCTTTATTCGTCTCCCTAGGGAGAAATTTGTCTAGGATGCTGGGAAATCGCTGCATGGACAATACATCGAAGACAACATAAAAACAGTAATTACAATGTAAAACATTTAACTTCTCCGTGCTACAGTACACACACACTCACTCCTACAGTCACAGACGCATGCACACTGTGCACATATACACGTGCCACTCCAGACAGTTTCAACATGTCTACAGTTATCGGTACAATGGGGGCCTCCTGGTTTTCCGTTCCTCCTCTATTTTTTGCTCATTAATGAGCTTAACTGAAAAAGAGTTTTTAAAGCGGTTGTGTTTACACAGAGGGACCCTGAACCTTCTCCCTGAGTTCAATAAGACATGCTCATTAGGGCAAATGGTGACTCTATAGTGCCCGTAGGTGTTAATGTGAGATCGGTTTTTCTATATGTCAGCCCTGTGAATGGTGAACAGTGCAGGGTGTACCCCGCCTCTCGCCCTGCCCCTGTGGCGGGAAAAGCGGTATAGATGATTGATGGATGGATGGATGGATATTTTGATCACTTAAAATTAGGGCTGTCAGCACTCACTAAGTAGTTAATCGCAATCAATTAAGGTCTGAAATGAATGCACGTGTTTTTTTAATCACGTGCTATTTTTTCACTTCAGACAAGCTATCTCCCTGTAGTCATAATAATGAAAAAGAACAACACTGCTGCGTCTTTGAATGGCTCAATTCACTTCTAGACGTAATATCCACGTTACGACATCAAACATTTCACTTTAGTATTTATTTATTTATTTTCTCATTTAGTTTTTGATCTGTAAAGAGTTCCATTTTCTGTGGTTAAGTCAATGTCGTAATCTCAATCTACCGAAAGGTCCTTACCTTATTTCATATTAAAAGCAAGTTTGAATTCAAACAGCAAGTGAAGTACTCTCAGCTTGAGACAGTACAAACATTTCAAAATAAAAGCCTAACAAATTTTATTTTTAATGCAAATTAATGGAATTTCAAACATGCAACTATAATGTAATCGTTACAGCCCTACTTTAAGTTTTATATGACGCAAGTCCAGGCTTTCCAACACTGATGCTTTATTTTTTAAACCCTATTGAGTCTGCACAGCTGGAGCCAAACTGTTGTGTTTAGAGGACCGTTAATGAAGCAGGGAGCCCCTCCATGGCTTCCCATTGATGTTTTAATGGAGCTGTTTGTCGCAAATTGCAGGGGCTCTGAAAGGCTACAGCTTATTTGACCTGTGTTTAATTATGTCAAAAGGTTGACAGGGAAGAGCAGTGTGAGTGTTTTATTGACCATGAAGCACATTATCAGTTTGAGTCTGCTTAATAGGAGACATTGCTTTAAAGCAGAAACTTGAGCAGAATTTACACTTCAACAAAAGTTTTTTTTTAACTGGCCATTTTTCTAGCAGGTGACACTGAACTCAACCCACCACAAAAATCTGCTTCATCGTTTTACTGAATAAGTGCTTAAAAGATGTGAGGTGTGTTTTTAATGGCAAGAGAGGTGATGACCTTCAAAGCATCACAGTAGGTTTTGTTTTTCATTTTCACAGCAAAACATCCCTTTTTTCCCCTATGTTAGTATATCACGAAGTGTGATGAGTAAAAGATCTCCTGGGAACTGTCCAAAATCTGTGTTAGGGTGTATTAGATGCTACAATGGATCATTAAAATGTGATTAAACTAAACAATCATACAAGGAAGCTTTTTCCTGAATATTCAGTTGTTCTGCTCATATTTATAAAGTTCTGCTCAATAATACAGCCTTTAATAAAGAAAGCGCACGCATCTCGACTGATTCAAAGCATAAAACTAACTCCTTAGATGTTTATTTCTATCACTAATGTGATAGTGGGGAGACATAGCTCAGTATTCCAATAACAATTTTCACATTATCAGCAACATTTTCCTCTGATTTCTACTGTTTATACCGGAATTTGCAGAAGCTGCTCTTCTATTCCAGAAGAGAAACACGTATGGGTCCTTTGGAGAATATTAACAAAACACCAAACTGTCATCTCTCAGTCTGTGGTTTACTATCTGAGGCAGGATGTGTTGAAGTAGGACTGACTGGACCCTGGTCGCAGTCTATATATACATGCTTCCAGCTGCCTGGATGATGACTGTGAGCCCTGTTTGTCTTTCCTGGATGAACCCCTGCTGTATGTGACTGTGAATTTAAAGGTCAGCTTCAGCCCCCGTGACACCTGAATAAAAGAAAGTGATGCCGACAATTTACACCCAGCACTCTCAGGAATCATGTTTGAAGACGAGAAGAGTTTTCAACCCAGAATCCACTCATTCAAACATTTCAATTGGGGATTCATGAATGGAATATTTTGGGTTACAAGCATTAAGTCAGATCACCAAATTGTGGGACATTAAATGGCCTTTAATAAAGTATTACTCATATCTTGTTATTTGAGTATTGTTGTCACTTCTCTTTCTCTAATGAAAGAGTGTATCAGTAAGTTATTGAGGAAAATATTGTTGTTTTACATCAAAATCCCTGTAACATGAGCAAAGGCTCCAGTAGTGGTGCACAGAGCTGCTAAGCTAAGACAGTCCATGTATCATGTTAATTCTGTAAAGGCTAAAAAAGGTGTATCTTAAAGAGTTTCAGTAAAAAGTACCAACAAAAGAACAACTACTCACTGAAATTTCCCATAAAAAACTTTTTGAAGAAAGCCTAGTAAATGATGTCCTGCCTCTGACTTGACAGATAGCCAAAAATAGTTTGGGTGATGACCCCATTCAGGTTTGTTTTTATTTATATTATACAAACCTGTTCATATTTTCCATAATTATGGGGTGAGCTGCATGTGTGAACGCCAAACAGCTAATTTTTTCATCTTGACTTTTTTTCCTGGCAGCCTTTCCAATACAATTTCTGCATGTAGTCAGTGTTAGCTGTTGTGTGAACAAAGCAGCTAATATTCAGGAAAATTCATCAGGAATGACCGATAGGGTTTGATCTCATTACCAGTGAGTGACAGGCGCAACTGTCTTGCACATAATGAACCTTCTTTATATTATTTGCTGCTTGTAGGTTCTTTACCACTCATTTGTTTATACTGTTCAATTACACTTATAATTGATTGATAATTGATTGATACTGATGGTTCAGACTTTACATTTACTCGAAACAAAGCAGGAGCCTCTTCTTAATTTTTTATTGCAAATCTCAACTTCACTCCCAGTTTACCAAAGAATACTGCAATATATCACCAAAATATCTCAAATTTAACATACAGAAAATCACGAACTTCCCCTGTCCAAATAGTTGATCTAGCCAATTTTGTTTTCAGAATGACAAAAGTAATCAAGATGAGAGTAATTTAAGAAATGTTTCACCTTTTCAGTCTTAGACACAGAATTCAAATATCTGTTAAATGTTACTATGTTGTTATTGATGAGCTGTGTTTTTGCGGCATGAAGAGACCGCTGTTAGATGCATCCGAGTGGAATTGTCTTAAATAATGCCAGAGTTCATCACATGAAATACTTGAACTTCAGCTGTATCCAAATGTTTGGCAAAAGTATGTGGCTTATTTGCAGATTTAGAGAGAGTGGATCCATGTGCTGCAGGTTTGTTTTGAACACCGTCATCTGGTGTTTGCTGGTAACCCTTGAGATCAGAAAGCTAAAAATCCCCACACAATTAGAGATCAGAGCAGAAAATGCTGGTCATACTCCATCTTCCAGGAGAAGAAGCTCTTCTTTCAATAGCCATTTTTTAAAAAAAACCTTTGATTAAAATTGGTTTGTGCTCCAAATGTCTAAGAGATTAAAAGTCTCGCCTGTATCTCAGCTAGATGAAATGGCCAAAAACAGGTGGTTAACCATTTGCTCAGTAAAGGCAAGACGATAACATTCAACAGAAAAATGCAAAGTGCATTTGTTGTTATTTTAGATGCAATGTTGCAAATTACTTGCATACAAGTAGATATTTAGCAGAGGCACTGCATTAAGTTCAGATTTTTACAGTTTGGTTACATTATACAGTGGTTGTATCATCATACCATTGTGATCATACTAACAGTCCTTAATAGTGTTTGTCTTGGCAGTTGAGATTTGTCATCTATGAATATAATTTCTTTCAATTTGTAGCTTAAGTTCACTAACATTAGAAAATTAACTATCATCTGTTGTCATGGAGACAGAAATCATCTGCGTTATCGGCTGGGGAAATAAAAGTAAGATGCCGGAACATTGTAAATTAGATTAATTTTCTAAATATACCATAATTGATTACCATTCAACCTGTAAAACCATTACTGTTGTTATTCGTTTGTAGTCCTACTTTATTTATGTATTATAGTTGTCATTATGCTATTCAGATCACTTTATTTATCCCAGCCTACCTACCGAGTCTATGTACAAAACACTGACTGTAGAGAAAACACCAATTATGATAGAAAACAGCAACTGGATTGAATTTCTAAAGTAAACGATGCAGCATAGTGACAGTCAAATGCTCATACCTGCCGGTATGTCTCGCGGTGAGCCAGGCCAGTAAGTGAAAATAATCTAAATGGCACGCAAACACAGAGTATCTGATAAAAAAAAAAAAGAAAATGTGCTGCTATCAGTAATCACAAGAAACAGTGCCTACATGTGTCTGTTATTATGTGAATTTCTATAGTGGAACAATTTAGTCTGCTGGGAGCTTTGGTGAAAGTACAAGTAATCACAAACACACAAATGCACTCTTTTTGAAGATTAGACAGACCTCCTGTTATATGACATATTGGCAAGATCTATTTTTTAATAGTCTTGCACTGCATCTATCTTGGCCAACACACAGACAGTAAAGATATTTATTTTGACTGATAATGAAAAAGGAGCCTAATAGTTTTTTTTCTGGCTGTTCCAACATCGTAACTTCCTTATATGGAAATTATTATTCAAACCTCTGGAAGTACTTACGAAAATATTCCCTGCTGACCTTAAAAACTCTTATTTTTCTCTCTCTGATGGTTACAGTAAGTGATATTAGCAGCCTGACAGATCATGGCACTGAAACACACAACCTGATTTCTACTTGTCCAGGACATGTTGAATTTAAAAAATAGTCCATCATTTCCCCACCTTTGGACAGAGTCAGGCTATCAGGCTTGCTGTTTACCCTAATCCTTGTTTATGCCATGCTATGTTACAAACCGGATCTTAGGCTGCAACAAAAATAGGAGTTGAAGACGAGGTATACCAAAATAACATCAAATTTATTAACGTTATGAAAATAATTTGTGGAACGAAATCAAATAGCCGCGCTGTCACAAGGGGTTTGAGAACAAGATGAGAGCCCACGTCTGTCCTGACAGGAGTATTATATTGATGAGGACTACACTGGGCCCAGGTGTGGTTTATTCACTGATGACGACCCCGCCTTGACAGGAACCTACAACAAAAAGAAGAACCAGCAGCACGAGAACACATGCAGATGTGGAGGGGTCGTCACAGCTATGCTATGATAACAATCTACTGGCTGTAGCCTAATGTGAAAAAAAAGTACAGTCAGAATCTAGCGTAGTATAAAGACTGAAAACAAGGAGAAAAAGCTACCACCGTTAAAACAAATCCTGTTCAGCTGTAGGCCTACATCACCTTACTTTTGTACAGTATTGCTTAGTAATAACTTTGGAGGCTTACAGAGCATGGTTAAAGTTTACCTATGCTAACCATTTTTTTTTTTTGGTTAGCTAGGCTTAGCCTACCCTAGTGTCACTGTAAACCTTCAGATATTGGAGTAGTTACACATATCTGACCTTCACTGAGAAGTAATTTTAAGGTATTTCATGATGTCGTCCGAAACTACAAGAGACCAATAGATTGTGCTAAAGCCAGGCTAGACCAACCCACTGCTAGCTGTAGTTGCCCTGTAGGCTAATCAGCATTTTGGTATTGCTCTGCTGTACTCTCTCTAAGAAGGTAAATCGCATTTTTTTTTTCAATGTTGCGTGGAGCAATAGTCTTTTACTGTAGCTAGCTTAGCATCTTAACATCGACAACAAGGGAGACAGCAAGCTTGGCTTTATCAAAACATAATCTTTACCGAAGAAACTTACTGATTCAATTCAAATTCAAATAACTTGATTTATCCGTTAGGAACTTCATTTGTTTAAAAGAGCATCAGTGCGCATACAGCGAGACACAAAAACAACAACAGAAACACACACACACAAGTGGCTCTATTAAAAGTATGATAAATAGGTCATAAATAATTGTTATAAGCAGTTAAAAGAGTGGTGTTAAAAATAAATAAGAAATAGATCATTTGTTCATGAGCCTGACAGATGTGAGAGCAAAGCTTGACGTGGCTCGATTAGTCCGGAAAGTGAGAGATCTGTATCTGTGGCCTGAGGGGAGACGGTTGTAAAGATGGCAGAGTGAGTGTGTGCTGTCTGAGGCGATGTGTTGTCCTTTTAGTTTTGTTCTCCTGTTGTAGATACTGATCAGTGGTTCCTGCGGCTGTCTGACTATTTTGCTGCTTATTGTTATGATCCTGTTTAATGGGTTACGATGAATGTTTGACAGAGACCCAAACCAGGCTGTGATGTTGAAGGTTAAAACTGATTCTATAAAACATTTATGCATAGTTTAGGTGTGTTTTAACTTCGTACAGAACAAGTTTAACAGTTTCCTTCAGTATCAGACTTAATGATAAGCTTGGCTAACTAGTTGCTAGTTAACCTGCAGATATAAAAGTTTTGGCCCACTGTTCTTCTAAATGTACTCTAGTAACACTATAGCTCGCTTAGCATTAAGAATGGTGGAAACAGAAAGCTTGACATTGTCAAAACTAAATCTGCATACTAGACTCTTAGAAGATTAGTCATTTGTACTATATGCTTGTTTTTAAACATATAGTAGGTTAAGCTACACCTTCACTGGCTCTACATGAATATTTAACATAAATATATTGAAGTCCTAGCGATCCACACAGTTTTCTTTCTCTCACTCTGATGACCTGCACTTCATTGCTCGTCACAGATGTGGCTTATGGATATTCTTAGGTTTCTCTCAAAACAAAAATGTCTTTAAAAAAAAAAAATCTCTTGATTTTCTTCCAGTAACTCCTTTCCTTGTTTATTGGATATCTTCTTTGATTCTGTTAATTCCACCTAACAATTTCAACCTCATTACAAACATTCAAGTCTTAATAGCTTAAATGTATTTATTTATTATCAAAGTACATATCAGGACACTACTCTTCTGTTTTGTTCACCATTCAGCTATTTGCTCAAGGATATTCACATATTTTACACTTGCAATCCAACACTGTGACCAGTTTGAGATTTTCCATTTGTCAGAACACTAACTCATCATCTGCTTCGTATCAAGGTTCTTCCAATAACATTGGAAGTCTGTCTCAACAAAACAAAATGAAACAAAAAAAATGATTTTGAAAAAAGTTGGATTTTACTAAACGTTATAAAACACACTTGCCTTTACAACTTTTTTCCCCATTCTTTTTTCTTTCAGACACATAACTCAGTTTCGTTTCCCAAAAGAAGTTTAAGTCAACAAGCCTTGAGCTGAAAAGGACAAAATCAACTGGGAGATTAAATAGTTATTATTCCCTTTGACATAGTTCATTGGCAAACCTGTGGAGACAAGGAACCTGATCCACTTTGGATCAACTGTGCCGTAAACACATCCAACATTTTGGTCCAATGAGACAGCAAGAGAGAGCATTAACAAGAGGGAAAAAGGGAAGAAAATTTGAATTTGTCAATTTCTTATGGACTAACTGGCTGAAATATAATGGGGGTTTTGGTCAGTTAACTGAATTGTCAAAACCCTGAAGAGCACATTTTGAACTACTCTGTGCTGTATGGGTAAACTGTTTAATGTATCGGGAAGACTAAAAGTGGAGACATTTTCTGATGGGCCTTGTTCAGACTGTACAGTCAGACAAACACACTAAAGGTGGAGGAAATGCATCCTGACAGACCCAGACAGCTTCGTATTTCAGGTTTATTAGATTAGAAAAGTCACTTCCTGTCGACTGTGAAGGAAAACAACATGTTAACTGCAGCTTGACAACATCTGTCTGAATTCAAACTTTGAATCACGTCTAACAGATTATTTTATTAATAAGCCTGCGTAGGGTAAATGTTTTATACAAAGTGACATTTTGAACATTAGGTCACTCCCTAGCGTTCTAGAGCAACTGTGTTTAGCTTACGTCATCAGCTGCATAAATCGTGTTTAGTAGTCAGTTACTTTATAAATATTATATGCTATAGCAATGTGCATGCTTGGTAGCACAAAAAGCTCAAAATCTACTAGATCTGCAATAGTGCCGATTTACTTGGCAGATGTGTAGCAGAATCAGGGGGTCCAATGAGTTGCAATAGCGTGTCTAAAGTGTCCTTCAGGAAAAATATAACTACAATAAAAGGTGCAATTGATCCAACTCCCTGCACTTTACATGAAGGAAATTACATAAGTCAGCCATTAAAGTGCTGACAAGTATTGGCACTGTGAGTATTGTTTTATACCGGTCACAATGCTTAAACAAAAGTAGACTGTGACGTTAGTAACAACAACAACAATAATAATCAGCATCTTTTAATCAGTGTGAGCCTTTTTTAGTAGATCCAATTCTACATAAATCATCCCAGCCAGCATGTCCATGTGGGCCCAATATGGGTCACATGTTGGGTACAGAGTGGGCATGGGCTAGAACTGGGCAAACAGTGTTGGTCCCATTTGATTCCAGTAGGTTGGGTGTGGGCCCACTATATGGGACACATAAGGGATATTTATGGGAAAAGTTGGCATGGGCTGGAACTACTTAACACTGTGTGGAAACCATATTGTTATAATAACATGGGGGCCACATGGAAAGTCCATGTGACCAGACTATATGGACCCCATAAGGGATACATCTGGGCTAAGTGGGCATGTGCTGCATCAGGTTAAGCCCATGTGATCTGACTATATGGGCCACTATAAGGGATACTTACGGGGAAAGTAGGCATGGGCTGGAACTTTGTAACTTCTTTTGGTAACCATATATTTTAAATATCATGGGGCCCAAATGGGAAGCCCATGTGGCCCCTCAATTAAAATATGCGGATTGATTGGATGTTGGCTGGAGCTAGTCAACACTTTGCTGGACCCATATGGTTAAAGGCAACATGTGTGCTTTCCAAAATGGCTCCAGATGGAAAAAAATGTGGGCTAAGTCGACATGGGCTGGAGCTAAGCAACACTCACCCATATGGTTAAAGTAACATGGATCCCACATGGGGAGCCCATATTGGCTGTCCACAATAGCCTCGTAAGGGGTATACAGTATGTGAATAAGTTGGCATGGGCTGGAACTGGTTAACGTGGCTATGGGCCCCATAAGGGGCATATGTGGAAAAATTGTGCATGTGCTGGAGCATGTTAACACTTTTTGGGACTCATGGTTGTCCTAACATATGTCCTGCATGAGAAGCCTATTTGTTCTATATGAAGGTATATGTGTGGGCTAAGTGAGTATAGGCTTGAACTGGGTACCATGCCTATGGGCCCCTTAAGGGATATGTGGGGTAAATGTACATGAGCTGGAACTGACCTATACTCTGTGGGATCCATATGGTGTTAGGAATATCGGTCCCACATGGGAAGCCCCTTTATGCTGACTATATAAGCCCCATAGGCAATACATATGGGCTAAGGGGAAATGGGCTTGAACTGGGTAACACTTTGACACCCCAGTTGGTTGTATTATTATTCATCCCACAATGGAAGCCCATTGGAAACTGGGTAACAGGGGTATGGGCTTCTTAAGAGATATTTATATGCTAAGTAGGCATGGGCTGGAACTGGGTACTGTAAGTCTATGTGGGATCCATATGGTTATAGTAACATGGGTCCCATATCTGAAGCCCATGTATGCTGACTACATGGGCCCCATCGAGAGCAGCGCTACTGTAGAAATGCTTGAATTAACATGTCAAGTTAAGCAGGCAATTATTTGTTTTACTCGCAGTAAAAGTTTGCCAGTGTTCCCTATTAGACGCAGATCTTGCTAGATGTTTTGCCAGTCATTCCACCTGAGGAGGCATGTCCCGATGGGAAAAGTGATGTCGGTGCATACCGTCATTACCGCAGATTAATGAGGGTTAGGGCCTACGGTATTACCCTACAATGCCTAATGAAGGCGGTCTCTGAGAGTAGCATGGTTGATTGTGCCAAATCCAGGTGATGAATTGCTAAAATACTAGGACAGACTTTGAGCAGCTGGGAAGTAGAAGTATCCATATGCATTAGGCCAACACTACCAATGTTACCCTCTCCTACCCTGATATTCATTAATTTCCCCATCTGTCCCCAAGTGGAAAAAGGTTGAGAAGTAGCAAGTAGATTTCTGACACAAAAATATACTTGAGTAAATTTGAAGAGAGCAAAGTATATTTCAGCGAAGGACTATTGAAATTATTACACTATTTGTTTTACCGGTGTGTTAGTATAATGTTAACGATCACTGGCTATAGCCTAATTGTACAAATTCATATTATAACCTGCCTCTTTCCATAAATCTTGTTATAAAAACACTTTATTTGATCCCATTATGTCTTTAAATTGTTGAACAAGCTAATCAAATCAGACTCTAAGAGAAGTTGAAACGACATGCTTGGTGTGTACCATGCAGCTTTTGGCCTAAACAAACAGACACAAAGTAACTATAAAAATTTAAGTTAAATGCAATCTAGCTTAACAAGTAAAGTGTCAAAAAGACTCAAATCTTTTCAAAGTTTTTAAAAATCAGGTCAGTAGTTTTCCGTAATCTTGCTGAGAAACAGAAAACAAACGTCACAGACGACAAGCTAATAAAGATCTGTGGGCTTGATTTCTAATAATCAAGACCCCCTTTGCTACCGCCATCTCAACCTCTATTACCCGTTCTGCTGTCAACAAACCAGACTCAGTTCATTGAAGAAGAAATGTCATGCAATAAGAGCTAAGACATAGCCTTACTTCTGCAGGCAATTCAAAGTAATGAGGTTCTTCTAATTTAATTTACATTATTAGATTTGAGTTCACCCTGAGAGACGGTTTACGTCGTCAAATAAAGGTCAGGGTGACGTGCTGAAAGAGGGACGACAGCTAGGCGACTTAATACTGGCTCACTCAAGCCTGGTCTATAAGTTTAGTACAGTCAGTTCGTGGACAGCCTGCAAATTCATTAAGGAATAGTCTCTATGAAATGTCCAAAGTGGAGGGACTTGATTACTCATTCAACTGTGCTGACAAGAAGACCCCAGGTAGGCCTTGAGCTGTACAAAAATCCTCTAAGGAAAGAAGTAATTCAAGTTCAAACACTTGAGGAGTTTTTTTTGATTGTAGTAAAGGAATCCCCAAAGATCCAGGATGCGTAGACAAAAATGCGCATCAGCATCCTGGATCCCATTGGCTACTGTATATAATCTAATGACAATTTAGTGTTTTAACATAATAAACAGACATCTTAATCGCAAGTGACGCTATTGATCCGCTCTTCGATGTTGCGCCCTAACTTGAACTCTAATTTCACTTCTCAAGTTGCAAGTCGGTCTGTAAAAACTGTCAATAGACAGAAAAGGAAATCATGGCAGGTTTAGTTTCATCACTCACCACTGCCTACACGAAAAAACTTCGAAAAGTTGCCCATACCTCCTGGAGATGTGACTGTGTCTGATATCAGCAAATTAGTTCTGAGATTAAGAGACACCAAAAATTTACCTTAAATGAACAAATACTTTCAACAGATGCAAGGGAAATATTCCAGTTTACAGGCATGAACCTTCAGGTTAACCATTCCAATTGATGACCAGACATCTGCTGCAACAACGAGCTGAAAAAGTGAGTTCAAGGGAGAGACAGATGAAGAGAGGTGGAGAGAGATAAACAGACAGAGAAGTACCCAGCAACAAAACAAACTTTTCCAAGAAATTCTCAAATAACAGGATAAGTATGACTTATAGTATGACACATGATGATCATTTTAGCTGTTGGAGTAGGTCCATGACAGCAGATGGATCCACAGGAGCTTGTGAGACAAGGGAGGAAAGATATAACGTTATTAGCATTTAGATAGAGAGAATGAGCAGTATTTTGATTCCAAATGCTCTACAGAGTTCACAATCTTGAATAACTTCCTTTTTTATGAGCCATGATTAATATGGGAACATTTCAGAAAGTAGCTGCCTGCTGTGATGCAAGACAGTAAAACCAATACAACAGCTATGAACCAATTGAAAACAAAGCAACGAAAAAGAAAACATGTAAGTTGCAGCTTTTAAAACCAAATGATGAGCTGAAGGGTGCTAAAAACAAGTTGGGAAAGACTGTAGAGTTGATACTTGTTCAGAATGAAAACATCTGTAGGAATATGTGTCAGTTAATCAATTTATTCTAAACTGTTACGGATCGAGAAAACTAAGAGGAGGACCCCGACGCAGAATTAACAAAAACTATTTATTCTTTAAACCAAAAAAAGGCAAACAAAAACTTACTTCAAAAATCCAACAGTAGAAAACAAGGAGCCACGGGTAAACTAACATACAACCTACCCACCAACAAACGACAACGAACTGACGCAGAGGGGAAGAAACACAGACTAAATAGACATAGGGGGAATCAGACACAGGTGAGACTAACAAGACACAGGTGAGGACAATCAGGGCAAACAACATGGAGGAAAACACACAGAGGCAGGAATAAAATACAAGAAACACTGAAGACAGCTACAAAACTAAATCATGAAACACTAAAGACACACAGAGCTCAAGAATGAACAAAACACCCTAGAACATAAAGAAACACTAAACACTGAAATACAAAACTAAATAAGACCAAATCATGACACTAAACAGTTTATTTTAAAGCTATTTTAACTTTTTGAACCCGAGTTAAAAATCGTGGACTGCTGCTATCTGACATTCATTGGCCTCCAAGTCATCCCAATGAATGTAGGAGGTGTGTTGCTTTGACCCGAGGTCATTTGATTTTCATAATGATATCAGTTTGACTGTTTGCTCAGTGGAGTTGACGCGTTCTTGTGTAAAGCCTTCCCTCTGATATATTATTCAATTAGATATAATCTGTAAAGCGCATGCCATTCCAACTCTTATGTTTTGATAAGTTTTTAATTAACTTCACCTCCGCCTGGCCTCTGTACTGTACCTCAGAATGAGCTCTTGATTTCCTATGCTTCCCTTAATCTTATAAAGCACATCAACAACAAAAGAAAACCCATAAGCTCTTAGCTGCTCTACATACTGGTCTGTTTATTTAAAAGAAAAGAAAATAAACTCCTACTGTGGTCTGGTGGTGCTGAAACCAAAACCTCAGATTCAGGATGTTTTAGACTGTGGAAACAAGTTCTCCTAAATGCCATTAAAGCTGCGCTGTACAGGGATGTGTTTTCTCTGTTTCCATAGTTACCACAGAAACAAGACAAGTCAGGCCCTAACAACACGGTGGTACATTATTCATGTTGCAGTATCCTGAGTTCATTACGTAATGTTCAGAGAGATAAATGATGCAGACAGGTGTGACCTCTTGATGTCAAAGTAATTTATCTACCAATATCCTTCTCTCTCTTTTTTTTTAACATATGTGTTCTGTGATTTTCCCTTTTTCTGAACCTGATTTCAAACTCTACATTTCCATGAAAAAAATGCCATAGGCTTCTCAAAAGATATCGCACATGTTGACACTTTTGTTATTGTCAGTATCCAGTTTTAACTGAAATTATACGTTATGAAAAAAATCATGTTGTTTACATCAAATTGACAACGAACAGACAGGGTTACATCTGCGATGTGTCCCGTCTTTTCTTTCCCTCTTCCTGAGAAAAGTTAAAAACTGTATTTAGGACGACTTTTGTATAATTGTTACTTAGGACAACTAACAGTTTTCTGCCTATCTCTGCACCTAAAATAGCTTTGAAGCATTGTTTTTTTTGCACAAGTGGATAAGATAACACCGCAGGTTCATACATAATTTGATCCAAACTGCAAGCGTTTTGTCTCTTTTTTTTGTTGTTGTTGAGAAAACGCCTACTTCTGTCTATCTAGACTGCTGCAGATACCATCTTACTGACACAATCTGACACCATCTTCTTGTTATTGACTAAGAATCTAAATGTGATGTGATACAACAATTCTGTAACAATAGCAGCATGAGAACACGTCTGCTGGTGTTTACTTTGGATTGAAATGTAATGATAAAAGGATGTAATGAAACTGGATGCTGAAAGCAAACTGTAGAATGTCAGATTGTTGGAAGATCGGGAACGATCGCATTGAATGAAGCCAAAGGTTTTATTGCACCATAAAATTCATAGTGATCAGTGTAAAACTCCAAAAATAAAACAAAAAAAATATATCAGACATGAAAACAACAATCTTTCCAGGCCTCTGTCATTCAAAGTTTAGTTTCCCTTAACCTAGATTGTTGTCTTTTAGACCTGAGGAGTTATTTTGTAATAAGTTTGACATGATAAATACAAATGTTTTAAATTAAGTGTATTTTCAATGATTTCTGCATTTTTTCAGTTCAACTTTATTCATCCCTGAGTCATACAGCTTGCAGCGTAAATACTCACACAAATAAGGAAGAAAAAAAAACCTCACTCCTTCACACACACACACACACACACACACACACACACACACACACTCGTGTACAACAAACAAAACAGAATTCATCTAAAAACTATGAACTGGCGGTTTCCACTGAAAGGATTCTGTTTGTGTAGAAAGCATTCCATCGTCTCTGATATATAATACAACAACACTTTCAACACTGTTCATCAGTCAAGGTGTTCTGAATACTGTAGAAAAAACATACAGCAGCTGGTCTTTATTGACATTTATCAACCTTGGAAATCACATGCACCAAAGCAACTCAGCAACAGACTCTTACTGTAGTTCACTGGTTGCGCAATAGAATAAAAATATAATATTAATTTTTATAGAATACAAAGAAGTTAGTGTGCACAAGTGCCCCTTTGTGAACTTAATATCAGCATTGCAGCAGTGGAGATATGCAGTATATGTATTTTGAGTTAGCAGGCAGTATGTGGTTTCGGACACAGCCAAATATATGAGTGACAAATGTGACTCACCTTATTTATAATATGATTTCAACAAAATATTATGAAGAGCTAGAGAGAAGTTTAAGTAAAAGTTTTCGAAGCATAAACGTTTTTTATATCTAAGTTATTATCGAGATCTAAAAAATATACAGGCATATACAGCTAAAGCACTTAAGTATCCCTTGAAGTTAGCTGTGCCATTGCTGTATTGGCTCATTTACTAGCTACGTCTTTCTTATCTCCATAGCAATGTAAGATTAGTGTTGCTTGTGTGCAACACATTAATAAAGACAAGTGATAATCATCGCTAGCTTAAGGTCATTGGTCGCATTATCCTGAGAATGTACCTGATCAGAGGTGTGGATGGTGAGTAAAGTACAATATTCACAATAAACAATATTCCCTCTCTCTGTCAAAGGCAGATGGAAAGAAACGCTGTAGATTTGTGAGTGAAATCCCTCAGTTAACTGAGACGAAATGTCACATGATTGTCAAAAATATACAACTAATATCTGTCCGTTTGAAGCTTACCAAACATGAATAGACAGAGTCATCAAGAAGCCACCTGACTTCAACCTGGACTGCGGGTGAAACATTTGATCTTCAGTCAAAAGGTGTGAAAGAGCTTTAATGGGCACAATATGAGGCCTAAGCGTGATGCTCCACCTCCTGTGTGGTTCTTGTGCTTTTGTGTTGCTGCATTTGTAAAGTCTTACTGATTCTGCTGCTCATTTCTCTGATCATGGAGGTGTATAAGTATGAATTAGCAACTGAAGTCTCAGCTCATCAGCGCTGAAGTCTCCCAGATCCATTGGGGTTGGCTGTTTAAGTTTTCAAGAGGAGGACTCTTCAAAATCAGGGACACCCCATCTCCTGGTAACCACTGTGACAACAGCTATGTTTTACACATTCAAGAGACTACACAGGTCGCTCTATGTCTTCCGACCCTTACGTTTTTTCCCCTCCCACTTCACTGTCATCTTTACCGCCCTGGAGAATCTGAAGTGTTTTGTGCTCTGAAAATATTCTTGTTTGATTGACAGGTTCACTGATGAAGATGAAGGTACTCTCCAGAGGAGCCTGATGATGCAAGCCTTGTGTGATTGAACTCCCAACTTCTGAAGCACAAAAAGACACTTCAATATGGCGCAGCATGTGAGCGAAATCACTCGGGGAGGAGGTATTTCCATAAATGCAAAAGATAAAAACAGGAGATGGCATCATGTTTACGGTCAGGTTTCTTCATTAGACAGTCGTGAACATGAGACAAACACTGTTTTGTTTTCTGCTTTGAAAGGAAGATATAGACAGAGAGCACAGGACGGCAACAAAGAGGAAAATTCATACTGAGTGTGTAACATGGATTTCTCTTTTCAAAAGGAACATCATGTCAGGCTTCAGTGAATGTATGATTTGCGCTCAATCAAAATAAATAAAACATGCAACATCGAAGCATCCGAAATTCTGCTTGATGTGGATTAGTACATTCAGAAACATTTCTTAACACAAACAGTGCTGGCATATGTTCAAACAGACTCAAAAACATGTCGGAAAAGAAGAAAGATACATTCCATACTTTGGTAAAATGTACGCCTTTCTTAAATTTGGGATTTTTTAAATGATCTACTCACTTTACAGAAAATTGAGCCTTAATGTATTTCTCATTAATCAGAACTGTCTTTTACATTCACCAGTGATCCATAGTGACAGACAGCAGTAGTTCACCATGATCTTTGCTCAGCAAATGGGAAACGACCACTTCAGGAGTTGTGTGTTCACAGGCTTCGGCTGTAAATCAGAGACATGTGGCAGCATGTGTAGGTTAATCGAGTAAAATGTATCGCAGGATAATTAACAGGGTTATTTATTATGCTTTAGTTTATGATAATTATATCTTATATACTATAGTTTCCTAATAAATTGACATGGATAAATAAATAAGGAAAACTCAACATCTGAAAGATAATCTTATCTTATAATATAAATGAAATATGTACTAGTACTCTGAATACTGTCTAAAAATATTTCTCTGTGGTCTCTGTTCTTTTTTGGTCATAATTTAAACTTTATTTTCATCATTGCTCATTTTAGGCCTGCACCATATATTTTGTATGGAGAAGCTGCTGTCATCACCTGCAGCAGGAACACGAAGATTAAAGAGTTTGGAAACCAAAATCTGAAGACGAAAACACATTCCCCCATCAGGCAGAGAGAGAGGGACCTTAGAAAATGAATGTCTCTAGGACAAGGAGCCTTTATGACTGGTGAGTGGTGGTAAGAGAGAGAGAGAGAGAGAGAGAGAGAGAGCGTAAAGGGGGAGGGGGGTGGAGGGGTGGGTTGTCGTCACTGGGTGCTGCAGCAGCATCAGCATCACCGGTATGAGTAACAGTGCGCAACTTGGAGAAACAACTACACTATCCAGAGGAGCGCGCTTGGGGCAGCGTCCATTAACGGAGGGATTCACGAGCCTGTTTGTAAAGGACTACGAAACGCATTAATGACGACCTAAAGGTGCCAGAAACTACAAGAACTCTGCGGATGTGACTAAAAAAAAAAAAGCCATGGATTATGTAAAACACCACAGTACTCATTTCTCTATCGTCTTTTTGATGAGTAAGTACAAAAACTCACTTTTACCTCTAGAAGTGTTTCGCTGAAGAAACAAAAAAAAAATGTTGTAACTGCAATTAAACTTTTTCTTGTTCGCTTTTTATTACTTATTTTTTTCTTTAAAGTGTTACATGAGCGAATTAACAACAACTGCCTTTTAAATGTAGCGCAGTTTTTTGTTTTTTTTACCGAATTTAGGAGAAAATTACCGATGAAAATGCTAATTGCTTATAATGTGCGTTTTTTTTTTTTTTAAATCGTACCATGCTAATATTAGGGAGGTGGTTCGTCGACATTAGCAGTAGGTGGTGCTAATTATCCGCTCATGCCTAATTAACCCACTGCAGAAAGAAGAGGCCGCAAAGAGACGTCGTAGTTGAAAAGCGTCACAAAATATAGGGAAACAGGTAAACACCGTTTTCCCTTGTTTTAATTGCGTCAGACCAGTTAAAATGGACGCAGAGTCGTGTTCAGGTTGTATTTAATCCCTTTTAGTTTCAGCCAATAAGTGGTCAGTCTCTCACTCATTTCCACACACACACATCCAACTGTGTTTCCACATCCTCTTTGAGAAACGACTTAGGTGGGGGTCCTATTCGAGGCACATTAGATTTACATTTATTATAACTGCAGCACAGCTAGAAGACTTTGCAAGATGTGGGCTCTCCGACTGCTCTTGTAACAGTTAGTGGGTTTGCAATTACAGAATATTGCGAGCCCACTTGTGAGTTAAATGGCAAGTAGCCTAAATTAGGCTATAAAAAAAAAAAAAAAAAATGGGGAAAACTTTGCTTCAAAAGTTTAGGAAACAGTGAACCATGTTATGGTTGGATGTTTTTGCATGACTTTTCCATTTTAAAGAGCTGAAAAGGGTTAAACATGTCTAACATTTATAAGCACATTTAGAGGCATGTTATACCACTTTACAGTTCTGGTTAGCCTTGAAACTCATCAATCTTTTATTTATTTATTTCTAGTATCTAGTATACCAGGATCATTTGCCTTTCTGGGCTTTTTGCTTACCAAATCTGACTAGGCTTTCTTTCATATATGAATGGGCTGAGTGTTTGAGTCAGAGGCAGAGGCAAAGAGGCATGTCATGTGGGTAGAGAAACGATGATGAGCGGACCAGGACTCAGAAGAGATGTGTTATTAGCATTACTGTGACTTCATCTGGTTTTAAATTTTCCCACGGAGCACATTAGTTCACCGTTGACATGTTAGGGCCACATTTCTGTCCTGTGAAAGCCCACAAGGGTTTCATGCCAGTGTGTGTTTATTTTATTTTTTTAGTTTGTGTGGTTTGCATCTTTGTCCTCCTCTCTAATGTGGCACCACATGCTTTGCACTCATTGTCTTGTATCTGTTTAATATTAGCAGTTCATTTGACATGTTTTCATGCACACCAGCTTTTAACAAAGAGAAGTTGGAGGAGCTGGTTTCTTGGCTCGTCTAATCTTTAATTGGCTTTAGTAGCCAAAGAGGCTGGACCAGCTTAAGTGGTTCTGTCTTGCTGCAGTCGATCTCAGTGACAGGAGGAAACCCAGATACTGTGAGCGGTGCCAAAACTCACAGTATTATGTCAAACCCCTCCCTCTCCGGTTCTGAATTGTGTCCAGCATGCAGTGTAGTTGAAAAGCAAGGCAGAGACAGTCCTATAGTACCATTACACAGATGTTTCAAGGCATCCTTGTCATCTGGACATGTAGAATACTTATTAACATTAGAACATATTTACAATCATTTGAACATTATTCATTATAAGAGAAAAACATGAACTGTTTTCAATGCAGGTATCATAAAAGGAACAATTTCCCCACTGAACTTATCTGCAGAATGGTATTCCCTTAAGATGTGCTGATATCAATAAAAGCATAAATATGTATTTTTAGTCGTATGATTAGGGACTCCCAGTATCTGGTTACGGTTTGGGTAAGATTGAATAAGTTGTTTTTGACATGGAGCACAAGACACATCATGTTTACTATATTAATATTATTCTAAAGCCACAATTTCCTAACCTCCCACCTCCTGTTGATATGCTGGCAGTAGAAGAACACATACACATTGTGTCTACTTTATTATGGAATTATACAACATGTGGCTCTCTTTGAAGCCCATTTCAGCCTTCTGGTTGATGGAAACAGAAGTGGCAGAAAAGGAGTAACATCACTCTGTGTTCCCCGCTGTTGCGGTTGTTTTGATAATCTGCATGATGGGAAAAAATCTGAAGGGATCACTTAAGCAAACCGTAAATTCTGGTCTTTTAAAAACACCATGCAGACATGTGTTGTACAATAGAGAGGCTATGCTATTAACATTTGGATGCCAGACTGTGTTAATTGTTCACTTCTCCCTTGCCAAATGCTATGCATAATCGTATACAAAAAAAATGGAACAGAATAGTTCCCAGCCCAAGTGGAAAGATGTATTAGAAAGTGCCTCGTCTTTCACTGACTTTCGCAATCTTTTCTATCAGTAGTCCTGACTGCTGTTTCAAGGTGCGATGTTTACGTCCCTGTGACATTTTGCCTTCAATCTGAATGATGCCAAGCGTAATGGGGGGACGAGGTAATCCCCCCTCTGTCTTTGAAGGTAGTTACAGAGGCGTTATAGGGGCGACCAGCTGAGCCAATGGGGGAGCGCAGTGCTGTGTGTGTGTGTGTGTGTGTGTGTGTGTGTGTGCGTGTGTTTATGTGGAGCTCCCGTTGTGCCTTGCTTCTGCAACACCAAATCAAATGTGAAGGCACAGACTGGGACAAGAATATCTCGTCTTGCCGAATCAATATGAATACAAAAATGTGATGATGGCTGAGCTTAGTTACAGCACGGTAAAGCCGTCTGAAAAGGGCTAATAACTACAGCAAAATGCCAAATACTTAAAAAAAAGAAAAACAAGGATGGAAACACTGCTGTTGAGTTTTCTGGCCTGTTCCCAGTCTTCAGTAATACAAACCAGGTGATTTGCTTCCTTTGATGTCAGTTAAAGACCTGTCTCTGATTTGACTCTTGATTAAATATATCCTAAGGAAACCAGCAAGACTTGCACTCATTCAGCTGAGTGTGATTCTCTTTAGAGGTGGCAGAGATCACACATGCACACACTCAGACACACACATAGGTCAGCTCATCTCTTCAGTAATTCTATTTGCAGTTTGTTCAGATTTTGACGTGTTCATTGAGTGACTCAGCTCAATCATTTCTATGTGTTTAAACGTCTGTTGTGAAAAAATTGTTTAAGGTTAAGAGGTTTTAATGCTAGTTAGTACCCATGACACATTAAGAGGTTGACCATAGCCTGACCCAAGGAGAGCTGGGTTAAGGTTTAAATTATAAGTCTAAGCCTCACATGGTTAATAATTGGTTGCTATTGGCTAGAATACCTCAGGAGTAAGATGTCTCGCTGATCTGTTGCGCAAATCCGATCATTTAGTTTCGCTTCTTCCTCAGGGTTCAAAATAAATCCCTTTTGCATCTGAATATTTATGGTTTCCAACTTTCCATGCAAAATGCTTCATTTCCTCTCTCTGACTCCTTTCAGATTAGCTCTGGCAGGGTGTCAGGATAGTCCTCAACTTTGGAGATTTTTTTTCTTTGAGCTTTTATTGTTTTGCACCCTCTGAACGGGCAACCCATAGAGGTGGAAATAACGTTTTTTTGTCTAGCTAAGCTGTTGCATGAGAATCACCTGTTGCTCCAGTTTAGTCAGAGTTTAAGGATTTATAAGCAGTGACAGAAAAGATAGAGAAAGAGACAGGGCATCAAAGCTTAGCCTCTGCAGCGTCACCCTGCTGGCTGGATAACAGACAGATGAGACTGCTGTGCACATCTTACGTGATGGGGCAACCGTGGGTCAAAGGAAAGCAACTGAAATGTTGTTCAAAGAATGTATTCGTTTACTCTGATCATCAAAAAGTAGAGAAAGAAAGGGAGGTGGATGCATTTAGACACAGTCATGGAGTGACATTTATTGAAAACATGACAGCAAGCTGATCGTTTGAAAGTCACTGAACCAAGAAGAGTCAAATGTTAGACTTGCATGAAATGTGAAAGGTGCATTTTCCCTTCAAGGGGCAACGCTGAAGAGAATCTAAAGTCTTGAAAAACAGAGGAGTAATACTGGCTTGGCTGAATCTTCTGTGTAGCATTTTAGTTTCACTCTTAACTTCAGCTATAATGTGTATCAATTTTCCTTTGTTGCATATATTTTAGGTGTGATTTAAAACGAAAATTTGCTGAAGATGTGTTTGTAGATTCCAAATTGTACAACAGGCCCAATAAGAGAGACAAAGTCATTTAGTTGTTGACTCTGAAGTCCATACAGTATAAGCCATTTGTACGCTTCTAAATTACAATGTCTAGATGACTAAATGGAACTCGAAAAACAAATACTACGAGCATCATGACTGCAGGGAATTACAAACCACGTCAGAGGAAAGATCGTGTCAATCTCTCCGTTCATTAAAACTGTTTTTTGTTTGATGAAATTAAGCTGTTGCGTGCACAGTGCTTCTTGAGAAAAGAGCAGATGGAAAGTTGTTTCTCCTCTGATGTAATCAACAACAAATGCTATGAGACCATTTGCCTCCAGAGATATTTTTATAAATTAGCATTTTGTAAACTGCAGAAATTCAGTTTTTTTATCCACATGGTCTTTTTATGAACACAGTATTTTCCTGGATTATTGAACCGCAAGGTGACAGTACTGTATGTCATCATTATTACCCTTCAATGGTTTGTCTTGCACTGACATATCCTTCAAAAATCAGGATGTTGTAAAAATCAATTGTGGAGGTAGCTTACATCAAATAGAGATGTAAACATTGTCAGGTTAACGATTAGCTTTTTGACAGGAAGAAAATCCTGTAGCTGTTTTGATAAGCTGTAATTCAGTAAATTTCCAGCATTTTTTCAGGTTTGATGTTTTTCTTTCTCATATAATGTTTGCAATCCAATATAGTCTGCCCCATCAAACACTTATTTTGAAAAAGTAGTATTAAAAAAAAGACTCTTTGAGGACATCATTGTCAGACATTTTGACTAACCAATGGGAAAAGACTAACACATTTAAACCAATCAATAATGGTTTAAAACAGTCTTTAAGGTCATGTTTGTGTAGATTCAAAACATTGTCAATTGTTTATTGAAGTAAGTTATGTTTTTGCCGACAAGTATAACGCCAAACAAAATATGCTCTATTTATTTTTATTTTTTTTATGTCTCATGTAATTCATTTTCTAATACACTCATTACTTATTGGGTCCAGAGGAGGAGCTTGGTCAAATACAGAAGTTTGTTATAAATACAGAACGGCCAGTATGGTTTATTTGGGGCTTATAGTGATATCGATATTAGGAGGACAAAAGAATCTGATACTGATAAATCGGCTGATAGTTTTCATTCATTATATTACCCCGTAAAAAAATTACGTCTTTTTTTTCAATGGAATTGCACAGGTAGTAGGTCACATTACAGGTGGAAAAAGTTTTTAAATTATCTTTCTTGGTCTCATTTTTTTACATCACAAAAACTGACATTTTGACAAGGGTGTGTACACTTTTTATATCCACTGTTTATTGATATACAGCTTTATTGCCCTCAAATGCAGTTGTCAAACACTTGTGGAAAAGATATATAATGAATAAAAGATGGTCACTGCAGAGTGACTGAGTATGTACATGCATCACAGCTTGACACTCGTAATGTCGACTCTAAATCTCATAATATCTGTGATAAAATGGGCCGATACCGATAGTCACTTGATCCGCTAATATCGGCTGATATTATCGGCTTGTTTTGGTGGTTCATATGTCAAAGACAGCTTATCAGGAAAGTGTCTCACTTTTTCAAAGGTGCTGCTGTTTGATCTCTGTGAAGGAAGGTCAGCTCAGCAGCCGTTCAGACTGAGTGGGTGTTGGACTCAGTGGTTGGGGATGAGAAGGGTGACTTCAGTCCCTTCATTAGCCCATCTCACCAGAATGCTCCTGAGACTGGTGTCAGACCTTGTTTTTAGGATAGTTAAAGGGCTTTTTAGCACCATAGTCATTTTGACATTATTAAAGGGATACTTCACCCATTTGCATTAAGCTTTGTATCATTAGAAACCTGGTCATATTTTTGAATGGTCGTGCATCCCGCCCTCATTTTCCCCTGGGATGGAAAATCTTTGTATTTTTAAGTCTGAAAAGGAGCTTCCGATGACGCAAAAATCGTCATTTTCATCATTGGAAGCTGTTGCGGTTAGCGGGGTGAAACTACAACGCTAGTTCCTCATATTTTCGACCACTGAAGCTACAGACCTATCACAGATCAGTGGGTGGGAACTCACTCCCAGAATCGAAACTTAACGTCCGCCATATTGCTTGGAAGCTATGCTAACAGGCTCTATGGAGAAAGCTGATAATGGCAAAAAAATCTAAATATATCGGTGAGACGGCTGTTGCCGACAGGCCGGTCTTGTGTTTTTGCTGCTGCCGCTGCTGGCCGCCAGGGCCTCCGCTAGCCGCAGCAGCCGAGAAACAAAACCAGCCTGTCGGCAGCAACCGTCTCGCGGCTATATTGCTATATTGCTGGCCACCACCGGCCGCTGCCAGCTCAGCAGCCGAGACATAAGGCCTGTCTGCGGCAGTGAGGGCAAGGAGCTGGGGCGGACTGGTAGTGTCGGTGCCGTACGACCAGAATTTCAAACATGCTCGAAAATCATCCAACCTATTGGGAGCAGCTCATTGGGCCATGATAGGACTTTAAAACCAGGCGTTAAGGTAGATGCTGGCTGTATATCTGTGCTGCTGTTGTTAATCCTCTCATCATCCTCATGCACCAAATGAGTATATTTCCAAAAATCCCAACCAAAGTTTCTCATCTGCATTTTGACTCCATCATAATGCAGCACTTTCTATGTATGCTCAATTCACACAACAGTTTTTATTCGCTTGTCTTGAAGAGGATCCTTTCAGGATAACTTAATTTGCTTACAGTGGCTTTATAAACCACCATTGTTTTTGTTTTTCAAAAGAGCATGATCATCCTGTGGATGTTATCAGAAGGTAGTAGCGGCAGTAGCTCAGTCTGTAGGGACTTGGGTTGGGAACCGGAGGGTCGCCGCTTCAAGTCCCGGTGCGGGCCAAATATGGAAGTTGGTCTGGTAGCTGGAGAGGTGCCAGATCACCTCCTGGGCACTGCCGAGGTGCCCCTGAGCAAGGCACCGAACCCCCTCCCCACCATCAGCTCAGTAGCGCCCGCTGTGGGCCGCTCCGTCACTCTGACATCTCTCCATTAGTGCCATAGGATCCTGTTTCTGCATGTGTGTGTATATTTCAGCCTATGTGTGTGTTCATGACTTACAGAGTGTAAAAACTGAAATTTCCCCTTGCGAGGCTCAATAAAAGTAAATCTCTTAATCAATTAATTTTGTCCCACATCTTGAGAAAAACACTTTTCTGTTACAACTTTCTTAGATTATGTCATTATAAATCAACATTACTGATGTTAATAGAATAAAATAGCTTAAGACAAATATGATGATTCAGATTTTGTTGCTGTCTTGGTATTTTTAGTAGTATATAAATAACCTGAATCTAAATATGAGTGATTCATTTTCACATCATGCATTGTATACAGCAAAAGGCAAATATGTACCTGTACTTGTACAGGCATTGACCATTGTAGCAGTAAAGGTTTGACCCTCCTTACCTTGACATTTACAAACACAAACTGTTTCATGACATTAATGTAGCACAGAAAGATGAGAAATGCATTGCAACAACACACCACAGTAATGATGTAAAAGCTTTCCATCATTGCCATCCAGCTTTTAGTCGATGTAGGTCTTATAAAATCACATGTTCTGTTTCCATGTCAGCTAACTTGTCCCCACTCACCTTGAATTATATTCTTATTGACTTATGTGTGTAGTGCCTTTTATCTTCGTATTCATATTTAGTTGTCAGATGATAAAGTGTTTTTGTCCATATAAGAGGAAACTGTTAGCCGTACAATATGCCAGAAAATTGAAGTCAAGCTGCAACCAATTTATTCCCAAATTGAGTTATGGGACTTAATTCTTTTTGGAACTAGGGGAAGCCTGATTCTCTGCACATGAATGAGTCTTTCAATGTGCAGGATGCAGACAGACAGTTAAAGTAAAGCTAAGAAACGTTTTTTTCTTAACACACGTAGTTCCTTTCAAAAGTCTGATATAATGGAGCTACATCTCTGGAAGGGGCAGAGTAGGTATAAAAGGTAGCTCTAGTTTCCTCTTTGCAAAAGTAAAAAAGAACTCCATGTTCGCTCACTGGCTCGGCTTGATATCACTTAATTGGCAGAGAAGTTTTGCGTAAATTAATGGAATAGTGTACAAAAGTATCCATTAGTGAATCAGAGAAGGACACTTCCCAGGCTGCCTATTTATTCTTTGTGTGTACTCTCCATGAAACTCGTGCATAAATGGTTTCCCATCATGAATTATTTTTTTAGTCTTATTGTCTGAGAACAAGGGAGGATTTTGAGAATAAACACGGTGTTGAGATGTCCAGAAAGTAGACAATTTGTTCTCTGGGTTTAAATAACTGTTTCTTCTGTTTGTTTTGCGGTAGCCTCTCCATGAAGCACAAGTTCACTGTACTGTATGTCTTTTTTCTTTTCTAAGTTCCAACGAATGCATTTTCTCAACACATTTTTTGTAAATTCAAACTGGTGTTCTGAAGTGCTTTAAAGGGAGATGGTCGACGTTTTGATCCAGTAGACGTTGCCCTTGAGCAGCAGCATGAAACCAAAACATACTGCTGTTTCGCTGCAGCCTGCACCTCCGCCATACAGAAGCCTCTGCTCTCCTCTAGCAACACACCTCCAGCCCCTCTCAAATTGCATTCGCACAGAAGAGCAAAGCACAAGAGATGGACAAAATTGTCCTTGGCTTGAGCTGAAATTGCCTGTGGCCATCATTGTTGTGATAGCAGGCGAATTACCACACTTTAGTTAGCTTGTAGCTTCACATTGCATACAGTATTGACAGGGAATGGCCGTGATCTAAAAACGCTGACATCAAAATTAGCATGGCGAAGGCTATGTTCTTTTTTTCTCTAGTCCTTCACCAAAAGAGCTTTTATACGCAAGGGGAGGAATTTGCCATCCCCTCCATGAAATCATGATGTTAACATCAACATGGTGTTGTTGTTTCTACAATTCAGAGATATTTACATACAGGATATACCCGTTTCTGCTATATTTATATGTAAATTGTCACACATTATCCTTTTTATTTTAAAGTCTATGTGTCTTTACAGAATTGTTAAACATGTTATGTAGACGTAACATTATTGGGAAATCTCCTAGGATTTGGATGAGGTTTGTCATATAGTGTTCATTTAGTTTCTCACCACATACTCTGACAGTAATGATGTCTTAATGATTTCCTAATTGCACAAACATTCATTGCATGTATATGTTTTCTGGTTGTTTTAAGATACACCATGCAGTATCCTTGGCAGAGGTTGCTGAGATAGTCAAGGAACTCCTCAGTTGAATAACGCCAGGTTTGGATGAGATGGCCCTGAGATGCCCAATTGAATAGAATAGAATAGAATTACTTTATTGATCCCAAACTGGGAAATTGTGGTGTTGCAGCAGCAGCCCTCTGCCCCGGGCCTGACAAGTTCAAAATCCTGGCAGACAGAAGTCCCGTAGCCTTCTCAAGCCGGGCAACGATGCCAGTTACCCGGGCAGCCAACTTAGCAAAGCTACCGCTCAACTAGAGCTCATTTCTCAAAGTTGTGTTTTCCCCCCTAGCCTACATGTTATAGAGTTGTGTTTGCGCACAATAGAAAGTGGGGCATAGTCCTGGTGATACGCTGCTCCGGTGGTGTTTAGATGATAAATCCACTTCTCCGTCTCCGTCCCGCATCTGTGAGTGACCTGAGGGGGGATTCAATGAGAGCAGCCCCGGTACGCTAGGAGACAAGCCCGGCACCATGTACGGTCCTCCCCAGAGTCAAACGGGACGTTTATGGTTTTATTATAGTTTAAAATGCGGGAGGGAGACGCGGAGCAGCGTTTCACCAGGACTATGCCCCACGTTCTATTGTTAACAAACACGACTTTATAACATGTAGGGGGGAAAAACACAACTTTGAGAAATGAGGTCTTGTTGAGCGGTAGCTTTGCTAAGTTGGCTGCCCGGCTACCGGCACCGTTGCCCGGCTCGAGTAGGCTAAGGGACTTCCGTCTGTCAGGATTTTGAACTTGTCAGGCCCGGGGCAGAGGGCTCTCCGTGGGTGAAGTGTCAGTGTTTGATGACAGGGAGTAATGTTAAACTGTAGCAAAGAGATGAGTAGCGAGTTCAACCCGGACACCAGGGATGGTGAGAGCATGAAGTGTCAGGCTGGTAAAGCGGGTGCAGAGGGATAAGTTTCAGCTGGAGCTCATAGCCCCAGAGCTAGCACTAGCTCCAGGCATCCCGGGGCTACAGCCACAGAGCCACACTCAGCTCTCGTCCCCGATGTCAAAATCCCGGTCGGACTCGCTTTATCTCCGCGTTTCAGCAACATTGAAGTTATCCTGTGTCTTTCAACGATACAACTTCCCCTATCTAAACATAACTTTCTGACCCTAGCTGTCTCTCTTACTCTCTCACGTAGGCTAAATAAACAGTTCCACAGCGCCCCTACAGGCCTGGAGCACTTCCGTTGAAGGCTGAACTTGCAGCGTTTCTGTGTTTGCAGTTGTTTTCTGGTTGTGTGTTTTGACTTAAGTTTCGTTTCTGTACTTGCAGCACGTTTGATGCTTATGCAGTTGTTTTGCCTATTTGCAGCGCGTTTCAGCCTTTGCATTTGTTGTGGTAGTTTGCATTTGCTTTTGGATGTGCAGCGGTTCTATATATGCTGCGCCGTTTTCTAAATGTATGTCGTTCCATCAGTTGCTGAGCGTTTGACCCCTACGGGCCACCGTAGTTCAGGTATCTCATGAAGGTACTTCCTGTTTGCCATCTCTCTTTGTTTTTTTCCCCAGGGAATATCCAAGTGGGCAGGAGACTCGTTCAGGCAGGATGTATTATTTCTCTTCTCTGGAAGTTTCCCCAGGATTAATTACAAAAGTGTTTGCACTGATATTATGATATTCTATAATCAATTAAACATGGTTCTGTTCTTTCTTACTTACATACACAAGTAAAGGACTTGTAGAGAACATACTTTGACATAATGTCTAATCATTGTCTGTTGTCCTCTGTTAAAAGTTATGTTTTATTGAGGAAGACATACTGGTTTAGTAGAATCAAACAGCTATAACAGCCTGATTAAACCAATGTGACTATAACCATTAGCAAAGGCAGAGTGATTTCTTCCATATCCAGTCGTAATTAAGGCTGTCAGAGAGTTGTTCCCCTGTTGCCTGCATTGTGATTCTTCTGTTCATCCACATGACGTCTCTGAAGAACTAAGGCTAATTGAGAGGCCTAGGGAGCGTTATGAGTTCGGCTCTACATGTCTACACTTCTATTTTCTACTGAAATTGCACATGACTGACATGAAATTAGGAGTACCAAGATCTTTTATGGTTCAGGGTTGTGCTGGTATGTTCAAATGGTTACCAAATATGTGTGCGAGTGTGTGCCCAGAGCAGATGAGGCTTGTAGGAGTTGAGAGAAGTGTTTGCTTCTTTTGGATGGGCCTCTGAGCTCAGACAGGAGCACACATCTGTTTGCATGTGTGACAGGTTAATGATAGATTGAATTAAAATTGAACAAACAATATTTTTAGGGTTTAGTTTAGTTTTAAATGGCTACACATTGCATTTGAAAATATACAGTAAACAGCCATCTGAAATGATTACATAACTGTTTAAAGACCATGAATCAGTTCTGCCTTATAATTGATCAAACACCAGAATAAACAAGCTGTTCCCTTCTGGGGGGAAAGACCAACATCCTTCATGGCTGCTCATTTTGCATCTGCTGTGAGCAAAATTCTCTGCACACTTGACTAACTCTGTACCTTTCTGGATACATTTTTTAAATCAAAGTTGAAAGTGTATTGCAGATGTTACTCATTTTTTGGTATGACATTTATATGACCCCCATCTTTTTTAACCATTAGTGTTTCTCTGGTAATGCCCAGACACCACCATCGGACTGTCTCGTCCCCTCAACCACCGCCGTCCTCATTCATGCACAGCCTGCTCCGACCTCCACCTCAGGGGCAAAGAAGTGTGGACAACAGGAACGCAAAGTATACAAAGGAGAAATCCTTCCTGTATATATATCCCATATGCTTTTTTGTAAAGCATCTTGAGATCACACTTGTTATGAATTGGCGCTACACAAATAATGATTGATTGATTGATTGATAAGCCCATCCTCATATAACCTCATATTTGAGATTTAGAAGCCTGATTTAAAGGACAGAAGTCGCAGGATGCTTAGATTTTAAAGCCCCTTTAGGTGAAATTGCAACACTGACATTCATCTACTCAGCTTCAAAAGAGAATACATCTTTAAAGGAGATAAAAAGCTGTTCCGTAAAAGTTTTATTCTTAGGTTATTACTGCACGTTCCAGTAATATGGTCGGTGGAAACATCCTTTTTTCCACCACAATAACAAATAATGCAATACAATGTCCTCCCAAAATGACAACAGCTTTGTTCATTGTCTGGTTTCACCATCCTCAAAACTTAAAGTTAGTGAAAAATGACTCCCTCGACTGTCCTGTCTCTACTATAAATAAATCTATAAAGAAAACTCAAAACAATAAGTTAAGCAACATTAGCACAATCAAATGCAAATGGGAAGCTCATAAAGTATGTCTTGTTCATCAACATTTTTCTTCAAGTTTAAAAGTTCTTTTGGTCTTTTTGTAACACTTGGCACTGGATCCAATAAGAACTAACTCGCTTATTACAAATAACTTGCAGTATACATGTACACAAATTCAATTAGAACATTTTGAACATGACTGCGCCCAGAGAGGAAATTAGATTTAGAAAATAACCATCATCGCAGCATGAAAGACGTTCAGTAAACTTTGTGGTCATATGGGGAAAGTGGCGAAACATACAGAAACTGTAGTTTTAAATGTGAACAATGTGTTCCTGGAAATCATTTTATCCGCCCAAAAACTAACTGGATAATTGAATTTGCAACCATGCGTGGATACTGAATTAGCACTATGGAGCTCGACATGGCTTTAGATCTGGCAACGGGAAAAAAAAAATGTTGCATCTCATTTTGATTTGAAAAAAGTGCAATACACGGTTTCATATTCTACACATAACCCATCAGGGTAATATATTATAAGACTGCAGAGTCTTCCTATTTGTTAAGAGGATCTCCGTGGCACCTGCACCCAATACTTAAATGCAAGCTTCTTTTCCCTGAGGATCTACACAGGGAGCATTTCATATGCCGCTTAATCCCTGGGGGGCAACTCATTATGTACTGATAGATTGAAGCACACTTACGCTGTCATTTTAGTTCAGTTTTTCCTCACCTCACCTGTTGCACCACCTCTCTCTCTGCAAACTCTCACCCCATCCTTTCTCACCACTTGTTGTTCTGTCAGAAGCTCCCAGAGCCTATTTTCAGACATCTCATTGACTTTTTGTCTTCGCCAGCTTTGGAAACGGGTTCTGACTGGATTTCAGTCGTTAGAGAAGAGGACAAGATGGCAAAGAAGAGACATTCATACCCCTCTGTGACCTTGTCCTCATGGAAGCCTCGGGGCGTATATCTATGTTAATAAAAGCTGTTATCCTGCAGACTCAACATAACCTCAGATGTGTGGAGTCTGTTTCCTGTCTCCATTAATATAAAAGCAAACAAGTTCAGGTCTATAAACTCTGCAGGAGATGTCAGTGAAAACAGCATGTTAGTGGGTGACTGTTTTTTTTGCATTTATTTTCTTCCTCAAACACCCTCATATTAAAGTCCTGTTCAAAGACACATTTGGATGTGGTCATAGCAGCACACTTTCAAACTATTACAAAGGCAAAAACAGCCTTAATAGCTTTGTAAAAAAAAAAAGGCCAAGTTGAAAGTTTTGTAAGCCAGTTAATACTTTTATTTTGTGAGTTGAATATACTTTGAATTTCAAAGTCTGCACAACACAGAATATCTCTTCCACTATTTGATGGATTACCACAGAATTTGTTTATGAGATTATCAAACCATGAAGAGTTATAGGTTAATCTTGTTGCTTGTGCGACAGAGCAGATGACTTGTGGTTTTAAGTCATAAGTCTTGATGAAATTCTGTACAAATGTTTCCCTCAGGGTGAACTGTAACCACTTTAGATTTCAGGTCCTGTAAATGTAGGGCCTTATCAGCAGAGTATTGATCTTACATACTTTTGAAGCTGCTTTCAGAGTTATCTTACCTTACGGGTCATCAGTATTCACACAATCATTTTTTTCAAAAAGCTCTGTGAACAAGCCCAGATATCTCTGTTGTCACATGTTTCATTATGGTGTGAATTAAAGTACCTGTGAGAAGAAAATATATAAATTGCCCACTGGATTAGGAGAAGAAGAAGAAGAAGGAGGAGAGAAGAAGAGATGGGTGGCTGTGGGTCAGTGGGTAGAGTCAGTCGTCCTTCAACCAAAAGGTTGGGGGTTCGATCCAACTCCTGCAGTCACATGTCCGATGTGTCCTTGAGCAAGACACTTAACCCAGAACTGCTGAATTGTGTGTATGAATGGGATTAGTGTGATATGTGGTGTTAAAGCACTTTAAGTAGTCAGAAGACTAGAAAAATGTGTCTTAGGTTTATGAAGGGGCTCAGTTGCTACAAACATTTTACTGTTTGTTTTAGAACATCAGAGACGATGACTTCAAGGATCCTCAAGAGTTGCACGCTCCTCCACAAATCCTCAAACAACCTCGAATGTAATTATGGCCACCCACCAACTGCTTTCAACTCAAAGTGTTTGCAGCCTTTAAAACTCTGTCTCTTCTGACATAATCTTGGTAAAAAAAGAAAAAAAACTCATTAGATTCAGTCTTTCCGTTCTAAAGAACTGACAGCATTTAAAGTCACACTTTTTTTTTCCAAAGCAGACAGCAAACACAAGCCATTAAAGTAATTGACTGCTCTGCTGGCTTATGATTAAAAAAAGAATCTCTACAGCCCCCCACCCCCTTTCATCAAAGACAACACCATCAGTGTTTCCCCTACCATTATATTAGGGGGGCGCCCCCCCCCCCCCCCCCCCGAAGGTCAATTAACATTTGTTATTTTTTTTTTTTTAAGATTTATTTTTGGGCTTTTTGTGTCTTTATTGTAGAGATAGGATAGTGGATAGAGTCGGAAATCAGGGAAAGAAGTCATTTAAGGATACCTTTCCGATAGAAGAGGACATCTGTCATTAAAAGTAACCCATGAACACCAAGATTCCTTCAAGTGTTTGTGTCGCCGTGTCGGCATGTTGGCTTGTCCCCACCCCCCCCCCCCCCCCCAACGCTTTAAACCTAGGGGAAACACTGACCATGTTTATATGTGTCCCTTCCTTTGTCTTCTAAGTTAAATGGTGCAAAGCATAAAGGGACGTAGAGAGAGGCTATGACAGGAATTTTGAATTCTGGGGGATTCCCCGGAAAACAGCAAGCTATTTTATTTTAAAAATGTGTTAATATTTTTTGGGGGGATAAATCCCCCTCTTTATATGGTATTCAATCTTTCCGGTTTCTGTGTTCAGGAATCTATACATAGCTACGTTTGTAATTACCAATGAATAGCTGTTCTGCCATTGCCTTCACCCCACATCGTTTTCAGAACTAACTGCTTTTTATAAAATCTCCTTCAAATAATTCAATTTGTCCTGCTTGACCCCTGTGACCTTGCCTTAGAGGCTCCAGCAAACAGTAATGTCACTGTCCAGAGGCAGTTACAGGGGTTGAGTTGCGATGAATCCCCCTGCAATATGATCACCCCCCTCGCTGTGTGCTGGTCATGCTCGTTAGTATGTTGAATGTCATATCACGTGTGAAGTGTACTGCCCCTTAAACAACATGGCTCTATTTCTAGACCAAGTCTGAAGTTCATACATCCATGTATCTATTATGAGGAACTGTAGCATTTGGTAGCATGCATTATGTCTGAGGCTTAATGACAGGGTACTGGTCTGTTGCTGGTCTAATGGATAAAGATAGACAACCAAGAAAGAAGGTTTGATTGAGATATTTAATGGGCCTTTAAATAGCCTTAATAGGTGGAGTTCTTTGTGTTTGGTACGATATTTATTGCGATATTTTAAAAAAGAAAAGAAAATTGAAGACTTGGGGAAAAAAGGCCATTTATTAAAATGATGATTGAACATTGAGACGGGGTATGAGATGGGTCAAACGACCTGCACCCGCTGAGCCATGTAAACGAAACAAGTCATTCTCACAGTATAAAGGCCCTGACACACCAAGGAGACCGCCGGCAGTCGGTGAGCTGTCGTCGCCCTAGTTTTTGTGGTGTGTATGGTGTTTTGTGGTGCAATACCCGTCGGCCCCAGTTGGCTTTTTTTTTTTGGCCGATTCCACATGTTGAATCGTCGCGAGCCGTCGCGGTTGGGGGTAGGAATCTCTCTGATTTGCTGTTCAGCTAAGCGAAACAGGAGAACCAGTGCACGGGAAGAAATACGGAAGCGCCTCTTCTATTCTTGTTCCCCTAATAAAAGACCAAGGGCTGACAACGCCAGTGCCATTTTCAACTTTTTATCAGACATTATTCTCGATTAGCAGTACCTTTATTACGAGTGTTGAGCGACAGCGGTGAGAAAATTGTCTTGTATCACAACAACGCCGACGCCACAGGCGGCCTTCGTCACCACTAGTTCTTTGCCATCTGCTTGGTGTGTCAGGGCCTTTACATCTACACCTCATAGGTGAGGCAAACTCTTCCTTTAGAGTCTTTGCCGTGGCTGGATATTTTTCCTCACATCTTCTCAAACCTTTTCGATGATTTGCCAAGTGGCTTCTCATATTACTTGTATTCTCTGATGTGTATGGACCGAGTCTGGCCGCGTCTGCATATTGTTTTCTGTTGGTCCACTTCTTTTTCATTTCTTGACACATGGAAATTGAGATGCTTCCATACATCAGATTTAAAATAAACAATTTATAAACTATCTTCCACATTCACAATCACTCCTAATGCATGACTTTCTGTTTGTGCTCGGACATGACTTTTCATTTTGCTTAATTTTGGTTGGCAAGTTCTCCATCAATATCAATCTGTGATGTTTTCACAGTAACTCTCTCACACTATTTATGTTATTTTCACATTTTCCAAATGATTATGGATCAAGGGAGATTTTAATCTAAATAGGGTGCTTGGGTTGGCGACTATTTTGTCTAGCAGCTTGAAGTATGATATGAATGTATAACTTGGCCTCAAAAGCAAAACTGTCACCACATTGTCTGTCTTCCTCTCTGCAGTTAGCAGCACCTGCAATGCTCTCTTGGATCACTTTCTGGAAGAAAGCTACTTGGAGCAGCTGTTTCCTCATCATTTGGGGTTAGAAGATGACAGTCAAAGTAAGAGTTGTGCACACACATTTGCACACACAAAAAGAAAATAAGCCTTCCGATCATCATCTGTGTCAGTACTATAATTACCTGTACATTGGGTCTGACTCTGTTTTACAGCGTGAAAACGAGACACTACGATCAGAAATGTTGTAAAGGATATGGCAACAAAACATTTATAGGCTTCCTCCAGCATATATGCCCTCAGAGCTCTTAATGGAAATTACTAACACAATAAATTGAAGACAAAAAGCATGTCAAAAGAATTTAATTATACATATATATATTATATATATGTACTTGTAAATATAATATTGTGCTTTATATAAAAATATCCATAAATGTACCTACATAAGGACAAGCAAACAGTCCCAAACTTCATACAAGAACTGATAAATGATGTGCTCATGTCTGAGCTATCACAGGCTAATAATTTAACAACACTGAACCGTACCATCCCTACTAACACTCTCCCTTCACAAACATTTTATGTTTATGAACATACAGATTTATAACAGTTCTGTTCTGTTGTTATTATAGAAACCTTATCCAGAACATGGTATGTCAACTTTGGATATCATCTTGCTAGCTTGCTAACAGCTAACTCACCTCAACCTGATACATGCCTGGACGCTACCCTTAGTAATCGCTCCAGGGAGGATAGTGAAACTAACAATTCTATTAGAGTTTAAGTCCCTTTAACACTCTTAGATACCTGTCATTAAAAAATGAGGTGATTGTGAATAGATTTACAGGTTCTGCCACCGTGAAATACTATAGCAACTGAATGAGGTGAATCAGAGTTTGGACCCGGAAGTGGGTGACAAGGACAGGGAAGATGTAGGATTTAACAACTGGATATGCTCTAACTGAGCAAGGTACAAGGCATTCCTTCATTCTCTCATAACGAGTAGATTTCAGCTAAAAGTCTGTAACTTTATAACATGACGATAGAAAACGGACTTTACACAATTTTTAAATGATTTTGATTTACATTTAAAGTAAAAGGATTGTAAGGAAATATTCAATGAATACTTTACATCAAAGTATCCCAGAATCAAAGGGGACGTGAGGCTGATGATGGACCTGAAATTAAAGCTTGCTTCATTCTCCTGACGAGCCGAACAGTTTCTTCTAAGGGAACATATCTAAGCATCACTTCATTCAAAAAACAAAGAACTTCATTATGATTTACATGATTTAAAAAAATCACCAGAAGTCTGTGCTTCAATCTGTATAAAACTTGTTTACAATATTGTGCAATCGCAACACACTTCTGCAACGGCAATAACTAACCGAAATGAATGTAAGAAGTCTGAAAAGGAAAATTGCTTGATTAGAAGGAACATTTAGGAAATGAGATTTTAATCATTGCCTAAATCACAGCTGAATTCTTAAAATCCCTTATAAGGTCAGAAATGATTAAACTTCCACTACAATTATCCCCCACAAGACAGATGATTAAACAGATAAACTACTCAATATAAAGTTCAAGTTAAAATGTGACTGGAGATGTAATATCAGAGATTTCAAAGTTGAAAATGAAACAACAGGATCAGTTTCCTCACAACAGGAATAACAAACCAGGCATAGATGTGGTCATTTGGCCTGATGATCAGTGGAAGCTTCATTTTTAGTTTTCTATAACGGGGAAACATTCGAGTGGTCTCCAATGACCTAATGATTTTATAATAAGCCTTTTATTTCTGCCCATTATCCCCAGAGGGAATTCTCTGGCGGTTTTATAAATTAGTGGGAGTGTCTCCTCCAACCATCACATGATGTCTCTAACGCCTCCGCTTCCTTTCTTATCCTGATCATACAACCCCACGGCCCCCCCTTAAAGACTGACAAGCCTGACGCTCAACCTCTTCAAAAGCAGAATTTGGTTTTCAATTAGATTAAGATCATAGTCCTAATTTGATTCGGGTTATTAGCCATGAAAGCTACAAACCTGTGGCAGAGTTCATTTGCAGGTTTGATTTAAGGAATTTTTAGACCATTATTTCTGGAGCTGTGCATCTTCACTGGTCTTACGATTCGATTCGATTACAATTATCCAGTCAACGATTCGATTCGATATCACGATGCATCACGATTCATCCTCAATTTCCTATTTTACTGCACATGGCTACTTTTTCATGAACAGAGACAAACAGTCTTATAAATATGAACTCCTTTTGTTTAAGGACAACAATGTCATTATCATCGATTACGTCCTGTCCCTGCATCGATGCATTAATCGTCTAGTCTGCATCGCGATGCATCGATTAAATGATTAATTTCAACAACCCTATTTATTTCTGTAAATCTTTCTGTACAATCTTCTTTTTATGAACTACAGTACAATGATTTCTTGGATCTGATGAATGTCTCTCTGAGTGTGTATTTCTGCTTTAAATGAATGACTTCCTGTATTCACTTTAAAAAGAGAGTTTGGATTAGAGTGAGGGTGAGAAGATGGAACACTTCAAGCAATTTTTTCTCTTATAGTTAATGTTCAGTAGTTTGAGAATTTAAAGTTGTTTTTATTCATCATATGTCTTGGAACTGATATATATGTTTATAATCCTGAGTGGATTTAAAATTAATTAAACTATATTAAAGTAGTCTGTTTTTTTCTGATGTTTAATAAATGACCCCCCCCCCCCCCCCTTCACAAATTCTACAAAGTTACAAGCTAAACTTTGTCCTTCTGTCTTTTAGATACGTCGTGTGATTTCGAGTCACCATGCCTCTGGGCTTCATCAAATCACACTGATCAGAGCGACTGGTCGGTGGTGTCACCACAGCAGCAGAAAGGCGCTCATGCTGGGATGATGCCTGTGACTGACTACTCAGTGGGAAGCCCTCAAGGTAAGAGTAAAAAAATCACTGAGAAGAAACTAAATGAAACTGATGAAAAGTTAGAAACCCAGTAATAGATCTCAGTGACTCTGTGAGTCAGTGCATCTCTCTTGACATTTATGTTCATTCTTTGCATGATATACTCCTAATGCACAGTCTGTGATCCATCCTGATGCTGAAGCATTTGTCAAAAGTTTGACTGTATCGTTAAGTGGCTGTAAACCTGCCAAGCATGAATCTTCTACTCTGTTTGATTACCCCAGGGCACTTCCTGCACTTAAGCTCCTCCCCTGCCGCAGAGGCCTCTGGGAGGTGTGAGTACCACCTAACCAGCCCAGTCCTTCCAGGAAGTAACAGGGACTGCATGTTGCAGGTGGCTCTGTATGAGGCCGTTCCAGCGTGGGGGAACCTCACGGTCCTGATTAAGCCAGTCCTCTCAGGTTCAGCTGTTCGATCTGTGGTTCTGAACAACAAGAGACGTGATGAGCGCAGGTCAGCAGACAAACTCCAACACGCTCTGTGTGCCCCTGTGATCATGTTTGCGCAGAATATTCATTTGTTTATTGGCGTACTCATTAGAAATGCAGCTCATGTCCATTTAATTAGTGTCACACAGCAAAAGCCTGCGTCTTTACTGATTGAAGTGCTTGTCAAGTAAAGCTCCAACTTACTGAATAACTGAAGGGAGCTCAGATTCACTGCAATGGAAGGTGACAGGGGCATTCAATCTGAGCAAGGGCACAGAAACTAATACCTTTAACTTCTGTGCTGCTGAAGTTAAACACAGAAAAAGATTTCTTATCTTTCATGTGGGACAATCTCTAGAATCGTGAGGGTCAGTGGCCCCTTTGTGTATGGTGGGTCAATGGAGACAGGTATTTTCCTTATTGATCTAATGCTGAAAAACAGCTACCCGCAGAGCAGCTTAAAGCATTCGGGTCTCTAGATGCAGACTCTGTAAATGAATTCGTTCATAATTGGTTGTGACAGAGGAGGGATGGATGGGCATATGCAATTGGCTCGTACGTTGGCTTTGTTTGTGTCTCTGCAGTAATGGACTGAGCAATTCCATTATGAGACACACACACATACATACGTTTCATTTATTCAGCTCACAATTTAACCCCCTACTCACCTGTAGATGTAACATAAAGATGTACTTTTTTTAGCACATCCTACTCTCTGTAATACGTACTGTAGTGCTGTGGGTCCTTTCAGGGTTAACCAGTACTTACTGTTCTCTGAAGTCTAATTGGACATTTTACTACAAAGCCAAGGGGTTTATGCATCTGGAAATGGCCCCTGGATTAAATGCATTATCTTTATCTTACTGTATTCAATATAGTATAGAGCAGTATTCATCCTCTACTAAATGTACTCTATTTCTGAAGCTGACAACAGCAGGGATGTATTTTATAGATATACCTGAATGAAAGCTAAGTGAAGCAGCCATCAGGTAGGAAATTAAGGGTGTTATTCTGACTCAAAAAATTATACATGAACCTTTTTTGCATTTTTCTGGAAGCCAAAGCTCTTTTTGAGTTTTTACAGATGTATTATTTGTTATGGCCCTCTTATGAGTCCATAGCTGACTGAATATGGGGAGTGGTTGTTGTGCTGTAAAGGTAACAAAGTGACAATACAAGAGCAAAGGATGAAAGTCACAGATACTGTAGATAAAACATTGTTTTATGAGAATTTGAATATATTCACAATGTTTTTAAGGCCATTCTAGTCCATTTGGATGAAATGTAAGGTGTTTGTGTACAAGCAAATGCCACAGAGCAACCACAGCACCTGACCATGTTAACATAAGAAATGTCTTAAGTCAAATATTATTAAAGCCACTTTAACTTACTGATGTAATGTTTATTTGTTCAATGCTATTTATTACAATTTGGCTTGTTCAATCTGTAAAACATTTCTCTAATTGGTTGATGCAGGGGTGAGTGGGAGGTTCTAGAGACTATGATTGGCCAGGTGGAGGAAGCCTTCCAGGTGACCCTGCTCTACACCTCCTGTTTGGGGAAAGATGGGACTACTGTGGCGCTGGATTCTCTGGAGCTCATAGACTGTGACTCAGGTGATTTCTGTTCAAAGCAATCACTAAAGCGTTTAAAGAATGTTTTCTCTTATACAATAAACAGCAGGAACCCTCTGAAGAGTCTCCATGGATGGATGTGTGATTACGTCTTTGTAAACATATTATGTGCTTGCTGGGATGCAGATCCGATCGACGGGCTGGATGCTCCATGTGGGGAATCTTTCCACTGTGAGAACTCAGGAGGCTGCATCGACCAGAGCCTAGTGTGCAACTTCCACACCGACTGCCCGTTAGGAGAGGATGAGGGCTTAATCTGTGGTGAGGTTTAATTTTTGTCTTAACAAAATCCCAGCATACTGAATACGATGGTGCCTAAAGGCAAACTGTGGGCTTCACTTCAAAAGAGACTTTGGCGGTTGGCTCCAGAGGTTTTCCCTTGTGTGATGATGAGTCACTTGAATGATTTATTTAATCTGCACCATTAAACTGAGTCAGTGAGTGGGAGTGGGAAACATCATGAAGGCAAACTCTGTGCCTGTGATTCACTGTGTGTGATTGCTCAAGCACAGTACACTTCCTGGGCCCTGGCACGCCAGGAAGAGGTGTGCTTCGGCTCGGTACAGTTCAAGCACGCATACTCAATGTGGACAGGCTTCTATTGTCCAGAAATCCCACGAGTGTTATGGCTGTATCTGACTAGAATGACACAAAATAAGCCACAATTTCATTCAAGTGGCTGTCATGTTCTCTGTGTTGTTCTTCGATGTGCAGACACGGACTCGACTGCACGACCCTTTGGTTTTTAATTTTTTGAGTCCACCTGTCTTGTAAACTAAGCACGCTTCATGATCACGTAAAGACATGCATGTGTTGTATTACGACTTTATGTACAAGAGGTACAGTGATCTTGGTCAGGCCTGATTAGTCCTGGAGCAGTGTGAGTGCAGGCCAGCGGGGGAATGAGGAGGGCGGGCAATCATGCTTAAGCACGGTATGGGACATCTTGGCCTAGTGTGAGTGCGCCCTAACACTACAGGAGTCCTTAAGCAGAGTATTGACGTACTGGCAGGCTCTAATGCATTTTCATCAGCTCGCTGTATTCAACTTTAAATCTAGGCTGAATTTTGAATCCTGGAACTGGAGATACCAGATTATTCTGTGCCAAGAGCCTCATCACAATATATTTAAAGTGTAGGAAGTATCTTTTATATGGACGTTTCAGAGTGTGAAGCCTCGACTGCTCTTCTGTCCTCAGATTCAAAATGTTCTCCTCTGCTCCTGTTCTGTTTTCTTCATGGGCCAGAAAGTTTTCATCCAGACTTCACGCCTGCCAACACATGCAATGATAGATAATTAATCAGAATATGCTACAGCCCTTGTGTATTTAATATGTCTTTGACATACCAGATTTGAAAAATATGCTGCAGAAAAATGCCTTTTTTTTAGTCAGTCAACATTTGTCTTCTTCTCCAACGTTAAATAAAACAAGCTTCCTTCTTTTCAATCGAAAACATCAATCATTTAGTTCAGAAAAAAAAAACACCTGACACGCTGAGAACCAAGAGGCCTCGCTCAAGTCGCTGACAAAATCAATGAATCAGGTCTATTTACAGCTCTTGAGTTGTGGATCCTTGGGGGAAAGAAGCTGGAACACAGTGGCAGATTTTTCTTTTTTTAACTTGCAAGAAACTCAAAAAGCAAAGTCATAAAATACTCATAAAATACTCTGCTTAAGTAGTACGCATTCTTCTTACTTCTTACTCTCAAGTTATCGTTTAAGATCTGATGAAAAGAAAATGATCATGTTTCTGGCTTTGTATGGAGCGACTGGCCTTGTTCTGTTCAAGGCATCTTCCAACATCTGTCACATTGAAGTAACTGTTCTGGGGTGAAAGCAAAAGTTCATTCTGAGGCTGGATAAAAAACTAGTGTAACATAAAAACAGCTAGAAGAGGAAGATAAAAAGGCATTTAAAGTAGAAAAATATATTCCTTCCATTCTCTGCACAAGGATTGATGAACTATTACTCGTCTAGAATAATTGAAGGCATTATACCCCTGTAATACCTTTATTTATAAAGTTAAGTTTTCTATGTTTTCTATGTCTGTGAAAACTGAAAACAGCCTTGCTTGTATTAAATTCTTAGTGTGTAACGATCTGCCTCTCTCCCAGCTGGTCTTCTGTCTGGATCACACTGTTCGTTTGAACTAGATGCCTGTGGCTGGTCCGTGTCTAACCATCACTCAGCCTGGCGAAGGGTCGCTGGAGACGAGTTTCTGAAGGAGGGAGACATGCAGGGTGTAGCTCTGAAGCGTACACCAGGTTAGCCAATCAGTGTTTGTGTCTGTGTGTGCAGTATGTGTGATATGGTCCAATTAACATGCTGATTTTATCAACATCCCTATGGTGAAACAGAGGAGCATTCTAATGAGTATAATGGTGAGTATGAGTATATATGATGACGGATAGAAATTGAAAATAAAAATGTTTCTCGATTTCTTTAAAGCAGAAACTTTAGATTTACTAAGCATCAAAACCAGTTATTTATGTCCAACTTGTTTATTTTGTACCATGTACTGTAGAAGTATTCTACCATATGAAATGTCTGCACATGACCAAGTGGAGTTTATATGCATCATTTAAATCCAGCTGCAATAGTGTTACAATTATGCTTTAGTACCATTTTTATTTTATAGGCCTCTAATTCTAGTCCAGCAATAAAACAGGTCCAATTAGTGTAGCTTCCAATAATACTATAGAATCTCTGATTTCCATCATTTGGAAGAGAGTTATTTCATTAGCTGGTTAGCAGGTTATTTTTTGTAGGTTCTGCTGAGTGACTTTCACTTTGTGGCCCCCAGGGCACTTTCTGTTTCTGCAGGTAAGAGAAAGTAATCCTCTTCGAGAAGCGTCCATTCAGAGCTCCCCTTTTCCTCCTCCAGTGTCTCCCGCTGCATGTCAGGTCAGTTATTCAGACAGAGACAATTACAATGTGAATATGTACGCTTAGTCCTTATGTGCCAATTTTCTGTGCAGGTGCGATTTTCTTTGTACCTGTACGGGGACTTTAACGGTTCGTTGGTGGTGGCAATAGAGGAGAATGGGACCACCACCGCACCACTTGTCTGGGAGAAAAATGGTCAGTGGACGGATGACTGGGAAGACGTCGCCCTGCAGCTGACTGGTCTTCATTATGGGTACATATAGAAAGCAGAAATGGCTGTCATTTGCTAAATGATGCTACTTCTTTACTACAAGTTGTTTTTGTACACATATTGGAATTGAATTTCTGTTGCTTTTCGTTTAAAGACAAAAATTGAAAATCTCCCAATACATCTATATGGCATGTGCTGTGCTGCAGGTTCCACGTGAAGGTGACGGCTGTGTGGGGGGAAGGTTCTAACGCTGATGTCGCTCTTGATGACATTGCCATTGGAGCAGCCTGCTTTAACAAAGGTGCACTTTAGTTTTCATACTATCAATGAATGCTTTCGACAGTAACAGAACAGCTAGCATTAAGTTCTGTGTAAACAAAGGCAATAAGGAAGAAGACTGCAAGCAAAACACCATGGATGTAAACAAAAACATACATTCAGCGATTCAAAAACCAGCTTTGTAATGTTCCATGAGGAAGAAAATCAATCAGTTTGTCTGTTAATCTCAAATATACAAAAAAATTGTTTTGGTCAGAGACACGAAATCAAAGCATAACTTTTTATTGTTTACAAGAACACTCCTGCAGGGCACTTGTGCCCACAGAGACCAATATCTGCAAATGTCACGCAGGCTTCCTTTATGGCTTATAAGACTTAAAAGCTAATGATGCCCCCAAAGGATAATACATCTGTCTGAGCAGCAGTATCCAGTTTCTCTCCTAATTCCTTTTGAAATAAACCCTTTTACTTTATGAAATCTAACTGATGCTGAGTAAAAAATAGGAGAGCAGAGGAGTACAGGAACTTCACTGTTCAGACTGACGACTGCTGTCTTTAGCTGTGAGCTGTGCAGGCTCGAAAGCACTTCTTTAATGCACAGTTTCAATGTGTGAGTGTTTGAAGAAGGATAACCAACAATGTATGCTTTTCTGTAAACGCTGTACCGCAAAATGTGTGCCAACATTCCTGAGTCAACGTTGGTTTAGTGTTTGGTCGTTCATTCAGACAACCTTGAAAAAGGAAAAATATTGTTTCTGTTCTCTTTGAATGGTCTTGGATGGATTGTATTACTTTGAATGGTACCAGAATTAATACTCTGTCAGATTGAAGTTCCGCTCTTGGATTAAAGGAATATGTCTGTTTTTGTTTGAGTGTGATCCAAGTGATATATTTGTTTAAAACTCAAGTGTTGCTCTGCTCCAGTTGTGCAACACATTTTCTTATCGCTACCATGATCAGTACAGGACCCTGGAACTTTTTGAAAAAATAAAACTTAGGCTAATATTTCTCCCTGTATCACATTTATGATCTCTCTGTTCTGCCATTGTTTCATGCTGGAGAGGTTCCTGTAGTGAACCAAGACCAGGCAGGCTCTCATTGCTTGCGCAAGGTCATTGATTGTGTATTTGTTTCATGGAAGACCCGTGTGGAGGACAGTGTAGTGGTCACAACATTTTGGTTTGAGAGAAGTGCAAATAACACTCTGCTGTTAAACATTTACCAAAACAACAAGTGGAACGACGAAGCATGCAACATTCAGGACGTCTGCATGCTACATAGCGGATGAAGAGGACTGAGGGATTCATACACTCATGTGTTCCTGCTGAAGAATTAGTGTGAGGAAACCATGGTAACCTTTCGTTGAACTGTTTTCTTCCCCCATTAATTTGTGTGGCATAAAGATGTCATGCTTCAGTGATACCAGTGACTCCTTTTCTCTGTCCCTTTCTCAACCTTGGCTTCTTCCCTCTCCTCAGATCTCAACTCTCTCTTTACCATGGAGGACTTGGAGGATTTCTTAAGCCCTCTTCCAGAGCCTTCAGCCTCAGGTAGATCCAGTTGTCTCCTTGGATACCTTGAAGTGTACCTCTTTAATCCCTTCTAATCCGTTCAGCATGCAGAATTTGCATAACAGGTGGTGGTTTGTGCCCTCTACGATAGCTAATACTTGACTCTTTAACTTATATATTCAGCTGACCAGAATCTTTAATGAATCCTGCATTCATCTATACCAGGGCTTTATTGCAAGTTACAGTTACTCAACTAGATGCTTGGCTACATGTATGCTTCCGTTTCCATTGTTTAAAATTGAATCCAGGTCAAACACACTTTTTTCACGTCTAATTTCCCCCCCAAAACATGATATACAGTATCTCCAAATAACTCATGAACGTGTTCCCCTTTCTCTGTCTTGATTGCTCCAGAGGTTTCTTTGATGACGTGGTGGTTTAACTCATGCGGGGCCAGCGGTCCCCGCGGTCCGACCCAGGCCCAGTGTGACAGCACCTACAGGAACAAAAACGTCAGCGTCACTGTGGGAAAGGAAGGCTCTCTGAAAGGCGTCCAGATATGGAGGGTGCCTGCTACCAACAGATACCTGTAAGTGATCATCTTTAAGGTGGAAGCCAACTGGTCAGATATTTGTGCAGGTCGAAGTCTGGTGACATGACTGCCATACTTGATCCCAAAAAAATAAAGGTATATGGCTTTAAACTAATGACATTAGTCAGTGAAGCAGCCGTCCTGTAGCTCTGGTCAACATGATCCTTGATTACAAATACCTTGATCACTGTAGTTTATTTATAGCAATACCAGATAAACTCTCCTGACGGATGAATATGCACGAGCGAAAAATATTCACAGCTGAGAAGAGTTACCACAAAAATGTGCGTTTTTTTTAGTCCTTACTGAGGAAACACTACAGTGCACAGGGGATTAATGATATAACAATTATTAAACATAATCAAGTTAACATCGGCCACACGTCTAATGGAATATAATGAGCTTAATTGATTTGAAAGAGTTATTCCAGTTACCAGCGTTATTCTGACAGATGGAGTTGTACTGTTTTTTCACACTTTGAATGTTATTCTGAATGTTATCCACAGTATTTCTAGGCGCTCATAGAGCAGATAATATTCCTCTACATGTATTCATACTGTTGTTTCTACAGAGGGGAAAATTAAGAGGCATGAGTGCATGGTCTGGGGACCGAATTATTCTGCCAATTGATTGTTGTTTTGCAAGATCAAAACTTGCAGCAATTTGATTGTCTTTGCACAGCCAGTCATGGGACCTCATTATCACACTGACTGATATAAGAAGAGGCTGCAGAAAAGTGACCATGGATTTACAGGGTGTCGAGCTAAATTACACACAGCTGCACTTCATGGCAACACCATCAGAGAACGTCTGTTTCGAAGAGGAAACTTAAAACCACATGTGGCTGTGTCTGCGTTTGTGACAGAAGCCTTTAGCCATTTGCTCTGGTGTATTTCTATAGCACTATGTAAACTGTGAGGCCTGAGCGGAAAAAGTAGTATCTTTTAATCACAGTATTCAATTCTCCTGTGGTGCAACACTTTCCCTTCAGGATCTCTGCCTACGGGGCTGCAGGAGGGAAAGGAGCCAAAAACCACAACAAACGCAACCACGGGGTTTTCATATCCGCCATCTTTCCTCTGGAGAAGGGAGATGTTCTTTACATCCTAGTGGGCCACCAGGGAGAGGATGCGTGCCCAGGGGTGAGTAGGGTGAGAGCAAGGACAGACTCTTAAGGATGTGTGTGTTAATCCCTCTGGGTAGCCTTTTACCAGGGAGCCAAAAGTGTGACCTTGATTTAAAGAAATCTTGCCTGCTGGGTTCATTCTTTTCTGATGCACACTTCTGAAGTTGAATTTCCCTCTCCCTGTCTTAGAGAAATCCCCTAACCCAGAAAATCTGCCTGGGAGAGTCGTCTGTGATTGAAGACAACCTCAGTGAAGAGGCTGGTGCAGAGTGGGCGGGTGGAGGAGGTGGAGGAGGAGGAGCAACCTACATCTTTAAGGTGATTGAAGATATTTTGTGTAGTTTCAGAATTGTTTTCCCTTTCTGTTTGTTTGTTACCTCGTGGGGATTAAGTGCACATAATGCGAGTCATATAAATGTTTGTTGACATGTCAACGATTGAGCAGGGAGTTTTAAATGTAGATAAGACAACATCTAAAGGTTGGGAAGTGTACCACAACAAAATAACAATTCAAATGATTGCTTCCCATTTCTATTCTGCTGTAACTGATTTCATTAAATGAGAAGGATTAACAGCGATGCTGTCTTTCAGATGGAGGGAGGGGAGCTGGTTCCTTTGCTGATTGCTGCTGGCGGAGGAGGAAATGCATATATGGAAGACCCAGAGTCCAGTTCTGACCAGATTCCACTGGAGCAGTATGAAAACAGCACCATAGCTCCCAGTACGAGCGGTCGAACTGGTGCTGCAGGTAGAATTTGTTCTGTTCGTGGACAGACATCTGTCTTTGAGGTTACTGCTTCTATACCCTGACACAATGTAAGGCTGGACGGATTTAGAGCTCACATTAATCTGAATAAGTGACAGGAGTTGTTTTATTAGTTCTTTAATCAAAACGTATTTACAGTGAAGGTTGAAAATGTTGTTTTAGTCATTTGGAGTAAGTGTTTTGTTGAGAACCTTTAAAGGGCTTTTCCCCCCAGAATTATGCCAATGTCATGAGCAAGAATCTTAAACTTTCATAAAAATACATGGATAAAAACATACTCCTGCGTACATTTTTGTATGTGACGAGTTGGAGACTTGCTTTTTTGAGAGCAGTAGAAATCACGTGAAAAAGGAAAGGAAACCTTAAGGTCACATTGTAATTACAAAATGATTCAAAACTTCTCGATCAGTTCGTATTTTGCTGATATAATTTGTTATGAGGATGAATGAGAAACCCCCCACAAATGAAACCTTACAGCACAGTGTTTGTTTTATAAATGTATGACATTGACATATGTTGCAGTGTTTCCCCTACCATTTTTTATAAAAAAGCTGTAAACCTAGAGGAAACACTGTGTTGGTATTAGCCTGGGTGGCACTAAGGTTTGGCTGCAGACTCAGGTGTTTGACTACAAAGATGTTAAGTGTCTTTGTCAACAACAAGCTCCTTTTTTTCTACTCAGTTGCTGAAATGCGTGTAGCCTTCAATGACATCGAGCTTTTATGTGATTGAGAGCGTGCTTTTCATTTTTTCTAAAAGGCAGTGTCGCCCATAGAGACATGCCGGCTAAAAACCCACGAGATGATCTGTCTGCTCAAACGCTTGCAGTGTCATGGGTTTGCACGCATACTTGCTCTCACACAGCGGGATGTCTTTGACCTGTGGAAAATGGGATCATTCTGCATCATATTTTCTTTAAAGAAAGACATCCACGGCAGAGCAGTTTCTCTTTCGCTGCTTGAACTTTCTTAATCTCCTCTAACCAACAGCAACTCAACAAAGAACATCTATCAGCTCATTGTACCAAACGCTCCATGGGACTGTTTTAGATACTGTACAGATCTGAGTGAGGAAAATGTAGCTCTGGGTACAGGATGAGTTTGTGCGTGCATATTTGTGTGGCTTGATGTTGAGCTGGGTCTGGAATTTCTGAAACAGATCACTCAGCCATCAAATGAGAACTTCAGGTGATAGTTAAAGAACTGTCAAACGTTAAGAACTCATTCTGGACATACATATATGATATATTTGGAAGCTGCTTTGATCTGCTCCCTGCTTTAAATCGGTGGTGGTGGTTCAATATGTCGTCTCTATATTTTATTTCATGGTAGAAAAGGGCGATGTTTCAGTTCCAAAGTGTGAATATAAAGAAACATCAATGAAAACAACTGTTGAGCGTGGCTGTGGGTGTTAAGTGCTAAGCTCAAGGCAACAGCAGAAACCTCTTTTCCAAGGAAACTGAATGACTGACCCTCACAGGTCTCCCCACCAACTGCTGGTGAACAAACAAAAGAATCACTACCAAAAAACAGTGGACAGCATAATTGGCTGTTTTCTCCCAGTGGAGGTTTTGGCACCTCTTCTAATTTAGTCTCAACTAGACTGAACTCTTTCCTTGAAACTTGTCTCCTTGCTGAGACTTCGTGATAGGTCCTAACACACAGGGTTGGGCTTGATTTGGTGTCTGAACAACACGTCCATCAGCTCGCTCCTGCTGCATGACTCTGCAGCTAATTCAAAGTGCTCTGTCAGATTTACAGCCTCCAGTAAGAGCTGAGGAGAGCCGCAGCTCTTACTGCAGAAATGACTGCCCATGGTCAGCCCCCGTCTTTTAAAACACCATGAAAACAGCTGAAAACAGCTGAAAACAGTTGTGTAATGTCCTTTGTGGCTCTGGAGAATTACAGGTCAATAAAACTCAAACATACAGACTTGACTCTTATACACTTAACTTAAAGATACACTCCAGCAACAAAGACAAAATGTGTATTTATTTTATATTTATGTAAAGGGCCTTTAATCAGGGAAATATACAGAGCAATAAAAAGTGCCTTGCTCAAGGGCACCTGGACAGTGCTCAGGAAGTGAACTGGCACCTCTCCAGCTACCAGACCAATTTCCTTACTTGGTCTGCGTCGGTTCTTGAACTGGCAACTCTCAGGTTCCCAACCTGAGTCCCTACAGACTGAGCTACTGCCAACCCATGTTTTGATTGGTGCTGGGTATTTCTGACCCATCCTTTTTGTGTTTCTTTGTAAACGCGGGCCTGGTGGCCTTTGTGTCTCATCTGTAGAGAGTTTCTTTGGTGTTTAATTTAGTTTCTTGTCAGCTGCTCAGCAGCAGCGTTTTTGTTTCTCCTTATCTCAGGGAGCCTATTTGTTTTGCTTGTAACTATTTAATCACTGATTTTAGTGGTTATTCCTCTGGGATAACTTTAAGATAATTGGATCCGCAATTGTGTCCCACTCTCGCGTACCAGGAAGATATATGCAAGGCATGTTTATATCAAACCATCTGGATCCCAAACTGACATTACTGATACTCGAAATATAACTTTATGACAGGAATTTGCATTAAAATCACGTAGCATGAAGCTTTTAAGGTGCAGTGATTTCCAGGAAGTGAAGATATAACAAAATTAAAACACAATTGCATCCTTGAAAAGCTTATCTGTGGCTGTGCATCAATTTCAACCTCATTTTAATTCAATGCTCAACTTCACATTCCCCTAACATTTTGAAAAGCCAGGACTTATTACTTGAAGTATTTTTAAAGTTGTCCCTGCAGGTTCACATTTGACAACAAACCAACAGAGGTTTATTCTGCATACAATCAAGTGAACTCCATTTTTTACTGACTCAATCTCCACAGATCCATCACGCATGTAAGGAACACAGCATCCAGCTGTGCCTCGAACCTCCCTGAATCCCTCCAGACACATTTAATCGTCAGCTGTCTTAGCAGCCTTACTGTGTGTATTTGAAATCTGCTACAAAATGTCCTGAGAAAGTATTCCAGTGAAATAAAGTTTGGGTAAACGGCCGCATCCGTTCTCAGGATGAATAATGTTAGAAGAGAATAGAATAGATATTCCACTCGTGAGGATGCTTTCAACAAGTCCTCTGTAGGCCTGGATGAAGGGCAGATGACTTGTAGCAGCCTGATGAAGTACAGCTGTTTCTGTGGTTTGGGCCAAGCTCAGGTTCTCAGAGATGTGAAGCCCAACTTATAGCTGGCAGCTCGCTTCAGTGCAGTTCCTTTGATGGTGACAGGCTGAAGAGGGGGGGCCTTCCTCTTGAAGTCAAGTACTTTTTGTTTTGTTTATATTGAGAACGAGGTTGTTATCCTCTACATATAAAGTGTTTTTGATCTGATCCATAATTCCTTTAAGCTGATCTTTAATCATTGTATCTATCCTTACTTCTGTCTGACTTAGCAGCATTGTGTTTCTGTTTTTATAAGCTATAACCTCCCCCCCCCCCCCCCCCCCCACACACACACGCTAATATGTGTAATATCAAAGTTTTTAACTTTGTGTATGTTTTGTGTTTCCTGAAGGTGGAGGAGGAGGCTGGAAGGACAGTCCCAGTGCTAACCTGAGGGCTGGAAAGTCTCTGGTGGAGGGTGCTGAGGGGGGGTCATCGTGTCCCCTTGCCCTGTCCAAACTCAGCTGGTCCACCTATGGGGGCTTTGGAGGTGGTGGTGGAGCTTGCACAGCAGGAGGGGGTGGAGGAGGTTACAGAGGTGACACTAATCTCTCAGCTATCCTAACTACTGCTTTACAATTCACAGCTTCACAGCTTATGAAGAAAAAGTAAATCATCATGTGTGTGACATGATGATTTCACTTTCTTAAAGTGTTTATGTGACTTAATAAATGCTTGTGTGGCAGCTGTCTACAGTTGACACTTAATTATTCAGTCAAGAGGGAAAAAATGGCGACAAACTGACATCTATAAACAGATTTTAAATGGTTTTGACATAATTCATAAAGCTGTCTGATAGGCGTGATCACAGCATAATTTTCCTTTGACAGGAGGTGACGCTGCGGTGACGGACGAGATCACGGCTGACGGCCAGAATGGAATCTCGTTTATTCATCCAACAGGAGAGATTTTCCTTCAGCCTCTGGCAGGTGAGACTGACGCAGCTCATCACATCAAGATGGACTGAAGTCAGTGATGCTTATTCGCAAAGCGGCTCCGTCAGAGTGCAGAATAGAAAATAGAGGAGGACAGAAAAATAAAGAGGAGAGTAGGTACAATGTTATAGTGTCATAAGTTACTTCAACTTGACTTGATGTTTTTCTTTGTCAAACTAGAAACTAGAGCAAAATCAAGGTGTAACCAGAGTAAAAAATAATAGAGACAAGTCGAGGAAAGAGAAAACATTTACTAAAGAAATCCTTGACATGCCGATGAAATCTCTGGAAAAGCTTGGAAATAGTTGATAAGAATCCTCACACAGAGTTTACTTTCAAAACTAGATATGTAAGAAAAAGAATGAAGTAGAGTCCAGGGTTACTTGTAAAGTAGAATTGAATAACCAATGAAGGCTATTAGATGAAGTAAAAAAAAATGAAACAAACTAATAGAACAGCAAATGCAGATCGGGTGAAGGCTGTTTTGTCGTACTAAAAGAGGCTGCATTGAATGAGTGCAGCTAAAGATGGGCGGTCACATTGTGGATCTTCTGCTAAAGGTTACCTCGCCATAAATGAAATGCAAAAAAATCACAAATGAAAAGAAACACTGATGAAAAATAAAAATCTTAAGTGAAGAAATGACTTGGACAAGAAATTCTAAACAAGCCGAAGTGACATGATGCGTGTGATTTCTACTCTATTCAACACAGACATGCTGGTGAATCACAGGCTCTCTCAGAGCGGGGACATTCACACTCAGTGTCATTTTTTTTTTAGTCTTTCTGTATTTTATTAACGGTTATATAACACAAAGTTGCATCACAGCTTATAGCCTTTACGGGAACAAATAACACTCGACATGCTTGATCCCAGAGCAAAGAGTCACTGCTGGTGTAAAGATTAAATCCTGAGCTCTTGGCTTTCTGTGCACTTAGCTCTCCAAGCAGTTGATCCAGCCAATACCTCAGAGTTTACCTGTGTATGTTTGCCTTTGTGTGTGTGTGTGTGTGTGTGTGTGTGTGTGTGTGTGTGTGTGTGTGTGTGTGTGTGTGTGTGTGTGTGTGTGTGTGTGTGTGTTTTTGGGTGTGTGCTTGTACCTATTTGTGCAGCATTATCTGCCTCATCCCTTTGGGCCTACACTCTTGCACATACATATGTGCGGACATGGTTTTTTTCCCCTCCTATTTTCTTGAGACTACCAACCATCTGATTCTCATTATGCAGTGGGAGGAACAGGAAGGCAGTCAACTAATTTACAGCCTCATGTAGCCTGTTGCCCTCGGACAGACAGTCCTTCATTCGCATGTGAAAGAGGCTGTTGTTGTTGTTGCTGCTGCTGCTGCTGCTGTGTGCGCTGCCACTCATCAATATCCAACACAAGGACTGCAACTGCAGTGTTCAAAAAGACATTCAAAGCAAGATGCAAACAAAGTGTTAAATTAAATTAAGTGGTAATAATTTAATTTTAAAAGAGAAAAATATGTTTTTTTTTGTCTGTAATCTTGTTAAATCATCTTCTGGCCTTTAAGGAGATGATGAGCTTTAATATATTACTCACATGGCAAAAGCCTTATTCATAAATATCAATCAAGAAACAAAGGAACACTGTTTATGTCACAGATAAATGTTCAGTTAATAAATAATGATACATAAATGTGTTATAGAATTATTTTATTACTCTGCTTACTGCTTTTTTTTAATACCACATACACCCTTCATACATCTGGAGCACTTTTCTTTACCCTTTAGTTTTTGATTAAAAGTTGAAATGATGGTTGCAGGTACAGTGACGGAACATGTTGCAAAGACATGTCATTAATGTCATAAAAAAAACAAAGCATCACTCTGTGGTTATAGACGATACTGTGTGTGACTGGGATTTACAGAGAAAATGTAACATGTGAAATATCACCATCTAAGGGTGACCTCCCTCTCTGTCAAGTAGTTTGAGTCCAATGTTTTGTTGCATCCTTTTGTTGAAATGTGTTCACGTTGTTTCTCCAGCCATGGAGAGTCACGGCGAGTGTGAGATCAAGGTGCAGCTGAACTGCAGCCACTGTCAGACACAGAGCTGTAAACGGGATGAAGACACCCACCTCGTCTTGTGTCTCTGTGAAGATGACGAAGTCCTGGCCAGTGACAATGTTACATGCATCCGCACAGTGGGTACGTAATCACTCCTTTAACGTGAAACAATTAATCTCCTCTGATTCCTTCCCCATCCAAGCAGACAAAGTAAATATCCTACAGCCTGTTTTTAAGTCTGCTCTCTTGTTGTCTTCTCTCAGCAGGTTCCCAAGGCTTGGCTCCACAGGGCCAATTGTCCTCGTCTTTGATCTTGGCAGTCGTGGTCTCCACCATAGCGAGCGGAATCGCTCTGATCTGCGCCGGCGTCATCCTAAGTAAGAGATGCTTCCAGTTCTGTGTGCAGTCTGTGCCCTCCACCTTCAACCGGCTGTGAGCACAGCTGCACAGACAGATTCTTCCAGATGTTACTGACTACAGAAAAAAAGGAACACCTTTGATAACTTTTGGTTCAGATGTCCTTCTCTGGCGGGGAGCCAGATTATAAAAAGAGCTGCGGAGAGGTATGGCTCTGGGTGATATGTTGGTAAAACAAACGGAAGTGAGCACAAACGGACACTTAAATTACAAGCACTTATTTCAGCTCTCCTTTTGGTAGCAGGTCAATGCTATACATTCATGACTGTCTTTGGGGGGCAAAGAGTATTTAGCTGAAGATTTAAAGTGAGATAATGAGTTTGATTGCGGTTAAATATCACATTATTTTATACTGTATTTAACGCAAACCTATTATTCCAACAGACACTTAAACAGTAGAGTTGTACTATCGGGATTTCTGCGTGTGACTTTGATATCAAATTCATTTTGGGCTATTAAAGGCAGGAACAGAGGTTTGACATTTAACCAAGAAGTTCCTCTCAGTTGGAGATGTGCACTGATGAGTGAGATTTGATGACCGTAAAATGTCAAGCGTTAAGATTGAGTGGCTCAAAATATAGACATACAGATTTGAACATCATGGGAAAATAGAGGAGAGTGACAAAAAAAAGAAGCTTTCAGTTACTTTGGGAATTGCACAGTGACAACAAGTTGTTGTTTTTTTTAACCCTCGGGCATTGAGTACCAGGACTCACACGCAGCACTGTGATGTGGTACTGACGAGAAGTTTGGCATCTGTTTTGGGATGAAGACATAACTAGAGATCTCTTTGATAATTTTTTGATCACTCATGATTCTTGCACAGGCCGACTTCTCGGTATAGGAATAACTAGGGAATTAATAGTTTTTGTATTTTTAATTTTACTACTCTGAGGCAAAAAGACAAAAGACAAAAAACTATTATGTAATATGAACAATTAATATAGCATTATCTAATGATATTCATGTTGCATTGGTGTTCACATGGCTCAGAATATATTTTTTATTGTTGACTAATTTACTAAATCTTCACTCAATAACTGGCGCCATATAACACTATAAATAGAGTTTCATTGCAGTGTTAAGAACAACATACGCTTCAATCATAAAGGAAAGTGAGGGATTATTCGCAATTAACGCTTTTTTTTTGCACATCTGTCGTCTTTTTGACAACTGCCTGCTGTAGGTACTTAGGAAGGGAATCGTGACAGATTGGTCGACCCCTTAATTCTCCATCAAGAGCTGTTCAAGGTGTTGGAGTAAAGCAGAGTCTCTCGTGTCCTCTCCATCACCTCACTGAGAGTGCAGAATAATAAGTGGAGCTCACTCTTGAAGACTGGCTCTCTCTTTCCCACAGTCAGTTTTTTCCTGAATCTATACTTTGTGTAGGGGTCTCTGGAGAAATCAGCACATGAGCTCTGTCTGAAATGAGACCGAGGCATTAACAAAAAGCAATTTTGGTTTTGAGTTAAGTGATACATGCAGTTAACCTCCGGCATGAAAAGTGAGAATTAAAAATAAGTAAAGGGTATTAAAGGAGCAATATCTCATATTTCTCATTGGAGCTGAGCTAAGGAATGTCAGTTTTCTTGCCAACCTTAGAAATATCTGATGACCTGAGAAGACAGTTTGTATGGAGCTGCACTGTACAGTACCACAACATTTTCTGTATTACAGGAACACAGGAAATGAAAGCGAATCAGCAGATCAGAAAAATGTCACATCCTGACGACCACTCACTTTTCATTTTGGACCCTTCTTCAGCTTTAATTTGGTGATAGACTGTGCATCAAAATATCTCCCGATTTCATATGCAGAGCACATTCATACTCTCATGAGGATGACTGTCATATTCTTAATGGACCACCAGAAAGAAAACATACACATCTTCACTGGTGAACCTTTAAGAACTAAGAGATCATAAGCTTGTGTTTTTAATTGTCCAATACTTTAGTATTACAAAGGTTCAAATAAAACAGGCAGATTACCTCTCAGTTGATTACACGATTATAGTTACAGACCCTCATATTAGATTATTATTATTTCGATGTAAATTCAATTTGTGAATCACTTGTAGTTTGAAAACTATTGGTTTGTGTGCAAAAATAATAATATTAAGATAATGAACATCAGAGAAAAACAATTCTTCCTCCTGATGATGCAGATGATCAAAACAGTTATGGGTGATTACTGTTTTTATTAGGAGGTGAGTTGTTTAGGGAAAGATGCAAAAATGTTAATATTTTATACTAGGGAGCAAAGCTTGGAGGTGAGGTTAAAAGGTCGGTATGTAATTTTCTTCAGATACACGGTGTTGTGAAAATAAAAAGTGCTTCAAAACAATAATGCCAAGAATCTGATTTCGCTTTGGTAACGCTAAATGTCATCATACATATTCACTTTGTGCAAACGGAGTATAATCAGACAGATATTAATTGCAGATGAGATGATTGTTTCAAACAGCCGTCAAGGGAAACTGCATGATACTGTACTCATGTAATTACCAGACAAAGTGCAAACTAATCTGACTTCTACACACAACATAATCGGGAAAACTTTTTCTTTTTTTTTTTATGAAAAATGATTGATCTACTCAGTCTGACTTCTGCGCTAACTGCATTGTGTGTAAATGTGTGAATTTAGAAGTGAATAAATCAAATACTAAAACAAAAACATGACTTCTCTGCTCTTACGTACTTGTTCACACCAACACACAAGCTTCAGGCTAATGGTGTCTCTTCACCTGAGATTTCCCCCATGCAGGGAGGTAGTCTGTTCCCTGGGCACCCCATCGTCTCCTCCCCTTCCTCTTACTTCTCCTCCTCAACCCACTCCCGATCCAATCCCCCCCCCCTCCTCTGAGTCACTAGCACCTGCACCGGGCGATGGCTCGACGGCACCTCTTACCTGCACGCAACACCCCCCTCCCTGGCAGACTACCAACCTGCATCGGGGACATGGGCTGCCTCCACGGCGGGTGAGTCCAAAACTCACTGGCACAGACAGACTAGGAGCAGTAACCAAGGAGAGGACATCCCACATGAATCCTGCAAATATATAACGTTTGTGAGTGGAAGGACTTGTCTTCTTAAAGGAGAACTCCACTGATATCCAACATGTGAATACTGGTCTTGGGAGGTTCTTGTACATTCATCAAAAAAGGCTTTTGCAACTCCAGCATGAGCTGTGCAAAGTCTTATAAATTGATGATGTCACTCAGTTACTCACTTTAGTAAGGCTCCAAGTTGAAACTGAAAAAAACCCAAAAACGTTTGGTTTGGATTTTGAATTGATCGGTGATCAGATCAGGTGTGGTTTTCTTACAACAGTTTCCCACCGCTGTAAAGAAGAATGTTGATGCGGCTTGACCCCTCCTTGTGTAACTGCTCCTACAGTTAGCAAATAGTCAGGAGGTTGCTTCTACAACTTGTATGCAAGTGTGGGGTCCAGTAAGGGTAATGAGTTTTAAAAGCATTCTTAGCTGTTTAAGTTCTATAAACCTGTCTCTGTCTTGTTTTTGTCTTTAGTGTGGTACCGCAGAAAGAACTACCTGCTAGCAGTGAGGGGACGTCTGCAGAGTCCAGAGTACAAGCTGAGCAAGATCCGCTCCTCCACCATCATGACGGACTACAACCCCAACTATTGCTTTGCAGGGAAGGCGGCGTCACTCAATGAGCTGAAGGAAGTACCACGCAAGAACATTACGCTTCTCAGGTACTCGGATGCCAATTTCTCTACGAGCGCACAGAGCACCTTCATGCTAATGTTTGTCCTTCAATCAATGTATATTTTCTTTTGTGTTTTGTAGAGCTCTTGGCCACGGCGCTTTTGGTGAAGTGTATGAAGGACAAGTTCTGGGAATGAGTGCCGATAACAGTCCCATGCAGGTGGCAATAAAGGTCAGCTGTAGCTAAATGTTAGGTGGTAGCTCCACCTGATGAGTTATGTTAATCATAGATAATTAACTCAGCAACAACTCACAGTGTTGCCTCGACCTCTTCATTTAAAAGGTCACACACAAACGAAGGATGCAAAAAGACAGCGTGTGTAATGAATATGTAAGGAGAAGGATTATTTGCTTTACTTGCTACACAATGTTAAAAAACGTAATGAGCTGGTTTGATTTTTTTTAAAAGAATGATGTCATGTTAAACCCTAATGGCTGCACAGATTGATAGATGGCTGGAAAAGAGAACATGTTCAGGCAATGCCCTCAGATAACTTAGGCTTGAAACTACACAGGATCAAAAAAGAAAAAAAAAGAACCAAGTGTGCTCCACATGGGTTGGCCCGCTTTTCAATGGTCTGCTGATTAGGCCTAATGATGTCTCTCCTGTCCTGCTAGGACTCTCTCCGACACGCACACACACCTCTAACTGCCTCCCTGTCTCTTTCTGCTCCACAGACTCTTCCAGAAATCTGCTCCGAACAGGATGAAATGGATTTCCTGATGGAGGCGCTGATTATGAGGTGCACCATTCCACAGCTGTTCTCTTGCTGTCTTCATCACACATTGTTCACACATTGATTCCCCCGATGCACCCTCTAAAAGCTCACCTGACACGTCAATGTGAAATACGCAGCAGCAGCTGGCTTTGTTTTATGGCCAAACATGTTCCTGTGAGTGTGAGGAGATAGCGACTGGAGCCAGAAACTTCACTCGCTATAAATCAAATCAATAAAACAATGTTGAAGCACACGCATTGGCCTCCAGTTTGATTAGCTTATTGCTTCAGCTAATTATATCAGAAGAAAACGAGTCATGGACAATCATGTATGAAGGGATATTCTTTGATCTCAGTTTAAGACAGATAAGTGCTAGTTGAACATCTGTTCGTCTTTTTTCTATGTTTTTAGAAAGACTACTTTTGATTGTCTAAGTTAATGAGCTGCAGTGACATGAAGCCAATAAAACCTTTTTGTTTTCTGTACAGAAGTCTCGCTTTGCATGCACACACTGCCGATATGTTCGCTTCTGGATTGAGTAAAAACCCGAGCAGGATTATGAGCAACATGTTGAAGCCACACAGGTTGTCTCCGTTGATTGAAGGGAGCACAACATCTTTCTCATGCTACCCTTTTAGACCTTTCGTTCATCCAAATATTTCTATTGTAATAACCGTTACCCGAGTAGCCAAGATACTATGTGAACCTGTCGGACAAAAACACATCCTCAGGTCCCTTTTTTGATGATCTGTGCTGACAGTTTTGTCCCTGTGCACTTTGTCTTTAATTGATTTATGATGAGTGGGATTCCATACGATTCAAAAAGTCAAGGGTACATTTGCTTCAGAGTAAACAAAAAAAGAGAAAGAGTCAGCGATGTTACATACAGTTATATAAAGGCAGACAAGGACAGATCAAACAAAGGCTGAGGTGCTTCTAGAAGTTGTTAGGAAAGATATTTTCATTGATTTGTGGTGTTTTATTACAATTGCAAATTAAAGCAGGAAACAATTTACATTTCCTAAATACATTTTACATTTTGTGTCGTGTGTTTGCTGAAGGGATAAAACTACATGTGACATTGACACTTTTTGCAATGTCTACCAAGTTAAACATAGCAAGCACATGAAGCCACTGCTAACTCAAGTGATGCTCACTGTTTGTACATGCAGCAAGTTCAGCCATGACAACATCGTGCGCTGCATCGGCGTCAGTCTGAACATCCTGCCACGATTCATCCTGCTGGAGCTCATGACTGGAGGAGACATGAAGAGCTTCCTGAGACAGAACAGACCACGAGCTGTATGTGTGCACTTTACATGTGTGTGGTGTGGGGTGTGATGTGTGTGTGTGTGTGTGTGTGTGTGTGTGAGGAGGGTGTGTTGGTGTGGTTCACTAAACTGAGCTCTGCTGTCTCCAGGGCCAGACCTCTTGTCTCACCATGCGAGAGCTGCTGAGGATGGCCAGAGACATCGCCTTTGGGTGTCGCTACCTCGAGGAGAACCACTTCATACACAGGTTGACACATCTACTGCGATTTAAATACAAATAAATATAATATGATATCTAGGTTGTATGCTTTTATGTGAGTGATCACAAAAACGTCATAATTGTGGACTAAATATTCCGTAGCACTGAATGAGAGGATGTTTGCAGCAGGACACACACATTTTACACCTATGTAAATTCTGTCCAAAACTGCCACTGCACAGCATATACCCATATGTTTTAAAATCTCCTTTTTTAAAATGCGATTATTATTATTTTTGGTTTATTTTTGGAGCTTCTAAGACTTCTTTTTAGAGAGGACAGTGGCTGTAGTAAAGAACCAGGATGAGAGGGAGGGGAATGAAATGCGACAAAGTGCTGAGTCAAACCTGGCCCTCCCGCTCTGAGGACTAAAGTTCCTATACATGGGACACATGATTATTGTTTTTTAATAACGATTATTTAACTTTATTTGAGAAATTATTAAATGATTTCGGTTAGATAAGTGCAATAATGTAATTACATTTCATAAGAAATCTTGTATTTTTCAGGGACATAGCTGCTAGAAATTGCCTTCTTACTTGCCCTGGACCAGACCGAGTGGCCAAAATTGGAGACTTTGGAATGGCGCGTGATATTTACAGGTCTGTATGCCTTATCTCCAGCGTCACGCCAGTAGTGCACACAGCATAGTACACTGGAGGACCAAACATATTTACCTACTAAGTTCATAGCCTTGTGGTGTTTCTTCAAAAATGATGATAGGTGGACATTCCTACATCAGATTTCTCTTCTTTTTCTCCAGAGCGAGCTATTACAGGAAAGGTGGTCGTGCGATGCTGCCAGTCAAATGGATGCCACCAGAGGCCTTCATGGAGGGAATCTTCACCTGCAAGACTGATACATGGTGTGAATACTGAACTCATGATATATACATGATGAGCCATAAAAGTAGAAGTCCACAAGTGTTTTTCATTCTAAAAAAGAAAAAATAACTTTTGGTTTGAGACCTCTTATTACAGGGGAAATGACTTTGAACTGACACAAAGTGCAGGGAAACAGACAACTCATATCAGATGATGTATTGACAATTGGTAAACAGATTTACATGGAAAATCATGTGAAACAAAGCTAAAGAGCCAAGTCGTTGTTTTGAGTGGTGAAAAGTATCAGAGCAGCTCCTCTCACATCATTTGAATACGAGATAGTTAACAAAAGCAATTTTATTAAAAAAAACTTAATCAGACAGACCTACAGAGCAGAATGTAAAGAGAACATCTCTAAAGACAGAACAGCATCTGTATTCAAGATGCAGCATGAACTCTGTAATCAACACCCTGATCTCGTGTGCAAAATGACAGTTCAATAACACTGGCATATTGGGGAAATTACCGGCAATAAGAAGGGCCCAAACCAATTATACAATGACCAAAGAAGAAAGTTATTTAGCAAAGTAGATCAAATACCATCCAAAGTTTACATTCGGAGACAAGAAGAAAGATTTGTTTCGGATCAAGTTTGAAAAAGTCTGAGGTTTAGAGTCACAAATCAGACATTTTTATATGAAGACTGGGTTTATACCGCGGTCCATAAAACCAGTCAAACGTGTTGGTGGGATCATGAATACGCTAGAATTAACCACAGAAATATATTAAAACTCCAAAGAGGCAAATTCTTTCTCAGAGTTTTTTTTTTCTGGAGGAATCTTTTCCAGAGGGCGAGAACAATTTGGCAATCAAGACTTCTGGTTTGTGTGGCTTTCTGTTTAATTACTACAACCCTATTTCTGTGGGAAAATGCAAAATGTGTTTTGACATCTGACTGCACATTCAGGAAGGATGTAACAGTGCTACAAGGAAATGGATGCTCAAATTTAGCAAAAAGGTGTTGAGGTTTTTTTTTTTACCAAAAAATGATATAATCTGCTACAAGCAATATAGTAAAGAAACATTTTATTTGCTGCCTATAAATATTCTAAACATGAACTTCCTGGCAGTCCTGTTACACATTTGGACTGCACACTACTTTTTAAAATACAGTAATTGCTGTTGGCTAGGATTTTGAGACCCAGCAGCAAAAAGAAATAGCGTAGAAAAGAGAAACCACTCTAAAGGCAGCTCGGGAGGGTTGTAGTTTGATGCAGAGGAGTTAAAAGCTTTTTCTTATTCTGACACGGCTTTCAGCCAATATGTGATTACATCTCCAAAGAATTCTTTGGAGAAAATATATGTTATTGACTTTGCTCAGTCTGAGTAAGATGAAAGAGGGGAAGGTTCAATATGTCATCAATTTGATTGAGTAAACTCAGTCGTTGAGCTGTGTCTCCCCCTGCAGGTCATTTGGAGTGCTGCTGTGGGAGATCTTCTCTCTGGGTTACATGCCGTATCCCTGCAAAACCAACCAAGAGGTGCTGGAGTTTGTCACGAGTGGAGGCAGGATGGATCCTCCAAAGAGCTGCCCGGGGCCTGTGTGAGTGTTTACCGGTGCTTTGATGTGATAGGTTCAAGGTTTCAGGTTCCCTGAGTTTAAAACGTTTTCTACCAAGACAGAATGTTGTGCTGCTGCACATCGGATTCTCTGTTTGTGGAATCAAATTGAATGACAATCATTTTCAAAATTATGATAATTCTTACTTTATTTGGAGATCAAAGCTTTACCTAAGATAATAACTAGTGCATAGCAAACCTTAGACATACAGGGGCGGATCCAAGGGGTGGCCCAATTTGCCCCCCTTGTCAAAAAAGTCTGGCACTGCCTCTGCATACATAAGAACTTATTGTACATCATACTCTTTTAGAAATAATTGCACACATCTGCTTTCTCTACTACCTTTGATCTGTTGAACTTATATGAAGTATCTATGAGAAAAGATGGCGTTGATATAATGAGTTTGTGTCTGTTACAATGCAGCTATCGGATCATGACTCAGTGTTGGCAGCACTGTCCCGAGCACCGGCCCAACTTTTCTTCTATCCTGGAGAGAATTAACTACTGTTCTCAGGTATTCTTTTTTCCACTCATGGATGTACAGTATATACACAACATCCACATTAAGGCAATATACATTTTGAAACTATTCATTTTTTCACCCTTATTCCACCTTTTTTCTTTTTCTTCTAAATTCAGGACCCAGACGTGATCAACACCCCCCTGCCAGTGGAGTATAGCCCCAACTCTGAGGACAATGGTGGTTTAATAATCCGTCCCTCTGACCACACCTCCTCCAGCCTCACTCCTCTCCTGGTGTCCCACACTGTTCCCCAGGATTCCTCCCAGCTTGGTCTCTCCTCCCTAGGCCTGGGTCCCAACCCTCTTACCCCACAGCCCACCAAACCCCGTCTCCTCCTCCAGAAAACCCAACCTGTCCACCAGGAAGTAACATCATGTCGTGAAGCTCTAGAGCCATCCTGGGCTGAACCTGTACCCGCTCCAGGTTTGTCAGCCGCTACCGCGTGTGCAGGAGGCCACTGGCTCCACCCTGAACCTCCTCATCACCAGCCCTGCTCCAGGAACAGCTCCTCCTCAGGGAGCCAGAGGCTGAAGAACAAGACGAAGAACCTGTGGAACCCCACATACGGTTCCTGGGTTTTGGAAAACTTCAGGGGGAAGAAAACACTTTCTCACACTCAGTCCATGCCGCTCTCAAGCTCATCTACCAGCAGCTCTAACACGCAGGCTCCTCCGACCTGCAGCCCGACTTTAGAGAGCCGTGACACTGGATGTGAGAGCCCTTCAAGCTTCTGCACCTCCTCAACTCCACCCCCTTCCTGCCAAGCTCAAGCTGCAATGAGCCCATCATCCCATAAGATGCCAACTGGTGGCAGCTCTAAAGCTGGTCTGGACCTGGCTAAGCTGCAGAGTTTTCCTTGTGGCAACGTCAACTACGCCTATGATGAGCAAAGCTACGAGGCAGAGAGCCTGCCTCTGGTGAAGCCCAAAGATCCAGAAGCCATCACCAACACCAGCTCTGCCCCCAGTGTGTCCTCAGGAACCAGCCTGGGACTGGCGCTAGGCCTCCACACTTCCTCTTCCTGTATGCCCAAGCTGCTGCTGAAGCGCCACGCCAGCTACGGACACGAAGACGTGAGAAGACACACCAAAGCTGAGAAACCAACGCGGGACAGAGACTCAGGTTTTTCTCTGTCCGAAGATCTCAGTGTTACCCCGATCTAAAGTATAACAGGGAGTCATAATTATATAAAGATTAAATCGCAGCTGGAGTCCCTTTTCTCACAGCCCATGACATTAGTTCTGGATTTCTGGAACAGGGAGTACCTTCACAAGACCACGACATCAAATTATCAAGAGTTCCTGGAATGCTGGAAAACACTCGAACCCTCACACGCCACAAAAACTCCTCAACACTGTGACACAAAATGCAAACACTGGACTCAGAGCTCCATACAGGGCTTCTGTTACACTGGTAGCTGAACGCTGAAACGAAGGACGTGAAGCCCTGCAATCTCTGGCTGACAGAAGTATCTGCTGTTTAGTATCCTATTTTTACCCTTTTGTTTTGTTTTTTATGAAAGCTTTGGTAGTATGTTTTTTTTTGTTGCATCATAGTAACTTTTTTTTGTAGTTTGTAGTTTGCAGTGTACAGTACGAGCTAAACAGGATGAAAAATATTGAGCCATTGGGAAGAAAATCTCAAAGCATGCTATTTGGAGGGAAAACTATAATGTCAAAGGTTTCAAACTCAGAAAAGGTCTGAGAGTTACCAAAACATTTACATCATACATCAAAATCATATTAAAGTACACAGTACAGCCAGGTTAACTTCTAGGATTCAGATTTTCTTTTACCCTTACTAATGTGAATATAAAAATGCCTAATAAACTGCAATGACAGGGATTCACTAAAGTTAATCTGTTGGGGGAAAAAAACAACACTTTGTCCCCTAGTTTTTTTTCCAAATCTTCCTGTACAAATGGAGTTTGCTCTGTTACAGATCTCAACATATTGATAAATAATATTCGTAAGCATAAGACCAAGATCATTTGTCGAACTTTAACTTGAGGTCAATCACTGGGACCTCCTCCAGGTTGATGCTGCTGGTTTTGATCAAATGATCAAAGAGTCACTACTTTCTTTTTCCTGATGTCTCAATATTCACCTGAACTGTGGGTGGTGTCATGGACGTATAGGCTTGTAGAGTTTGCTGGGAAAATATTTGCTATTTTTGTACTTACCTTCATACAACTGGACTAACCCATTGCATTTGTAGCTGTTTTATTTGTATGCATTTATGTTATTGATGGATTTGTATTTGTAGTTGATCACTGCCATTTGATACCTCTACGCTGCATCTGCTAAAGCAGTGCCAGTAGTTCCTATGTTTACTCAGCAGGGGGAGGTATTCAGCTTTTAATATAGCAAACATGCTGCTGCAGGTAACTCATTGGAAACAGTTAAGACTCAACTGTTGAAATGTAACTTCAGTATTTATGTTTTCAAGTTATTCTTGTTTAATCAATTAGATAGATTTGTGTTTTTATTTTTCACCTTAACATGTTTATTCTTTTTTATTTTGTAAATAAATAAATTCATTTCTTTTGAATACATTTATTTACAAAATAAAGCGAGACATTTATTTATTTTGTAAATAAATGAATAACAATACATGAATAGTTGAATTTACAAAAGCTTTCTTTACGTTTATTGGATGTTTTTATTCCCAGGCCTGCTGGGCATTTTTCTTTCACACACACTGTAAAGTTTTCTAAATTCTTTATGTAGCTGAGGAAGTTTTTACACCTCAATCCAAAAATGCACTCTATGCAATATACTGTACTTCACACGTTCATCTTACCTAACTGTGCCATAAATAAAGAAACATATATATTGATCCTATTTGTGTGATCAGTTCAACATAGTTTTGTGGATTAGAGTGAATTGAGTCTGACAAAAGTGACTACTTAAATTAGGTTTTCCCTTTTTATTCCCATGTACATTTCCATTAATTTAATTTACAGAACATCTCGAACCAAGACCCTAAAACAAACATTGCAGTGTAAATATTCCACATGTTTTGTAACAGCACATTCAAATCAAATTGATTACAATTGTAATTTTGGATTAAAGTTTGATTACATGATTCAAATCAGTGAAAGAAATCTAAATTGTCACATTTTTACAATTAAATACACTTTGTCAGAAAAGTTACAGGTAACATACTGAACTCATTTTACTATAATGACAATGTGTTAAGTGTTATAGTAATGTGACCAAGAGGTCTGAGATCCGGTCAAATATGAACTTTAACTCATTTAGCCCTTATTCATTCTTAACGTGTAACATCCCATCCCTGAAAGTGAAATGCAGAATCCCTACTCTTTCACTTCTGTCTGTGTTGTAGGAAGTAGAATTAGTGTCAGTTTATTTGCTCAAACATTAAGAAACTAGTGAAGTTCTCCTCTCTATTCAGTGTCCAGTGTAGTTTCTCTGTCAGCAGTTACAAAGCTCTTCTTGAGCTACACTAAACCTTCTTTTAAAAACCTTCCTAAAAGTCTCCATTGTGATTTCCATTGAAATAGCTTGATGTCCCTTTACCCTACAGTCTTAACAGTCAAAGGTCATTGACCATCTGTTTCTGTAGTTTGATTTTTCTCTTTGGTAACTGAGCAACATGTTTCTCCACTAGTCCCTTCATTGCTTACAGACTTCAGTGTTTGGATGAGGTTTTCCAGCCCCCACAGGTAGCCGTCCTCGCGGTTGCCTTCCTGCCAGGGAATGTCATGGTTTAACGTGTGGCCCTCTGGTAACGCTGTGGTCTTTCCAAAGTCAATAATCCAGACCTGGGCATTGCCCGTGTGGTCGTGGATAAAGAGCAAAGAGCTGCCAATGACCTATGGAAAACAGGAAAGGGTTCATATTAGCCACTATTATTCTGTCCTCTGCTTTTATTCATCTATCCATTTATATAGATGATTCTCAACCAGGCATCATTTTACTCCAGGGAGTATTTTACAAATTGTTAAATGATTCAACATCAAAGACACAAGATGATGACTTGTTTATTGATATATAAAGTGTGGATAAAGCTGAGCTATTGAAATGGCAAATAATGATGGATTATCAGTTGAAACTAGATTTAAAGTAATGGATAAACAGTTTTCATAGTTACAGTAGCTGTAAAGTTGTTAAAATAGCTAGATATAATAGATAAACAGTTGAAGTAGTTAGCTAAGTAAAAAGTAAAGGATACATACTTTGATAAAAGTTTAATGAGCTAAGTCAGAAGTAATGGAAAAACGAAACAGCTAAACTTGCTTAGCTTCAGTTAGCTAATGCATACATTTGAAATTAGGCTTACAGATGAATGCCTGTACTTAAAATAGCTAAACGTAATAGCTAGTTAGCATAAGTAAACTGTTAACTTAGGTAAGTAATAGTTTCGGTCATTAGCTAGGTTAAAAGTGATTAATGAACAGTTCTTAGCCAAAAGTAAAGGATAATTATCTGAATAACATGTCACAATAGATAAACAGTTGAAGTACTAAGCTTAGTAATAAGTAATTAAAGGCTAGAAAAATGAAAAACTGAGCAAGAAACAGAAGTTAAATTAGCTAAGTGAGAACTAATTGATAAATAGCTAAGCCTAGCTATACTAACAGTTGGCACGTAACTAAATAATTAAAAGAATTAAAAATAAATATTTGACAACTTGGGATAGTGTATAAACTATTGTTATCCAAAAGTTATGGATTAATGTCATGGATAATTGTCTTCTCTAGTCACTTCTAATTGTGTCACATTGTGAATCTGACCATTCATCCAAACATTCGGTTCAAATTAACTTTTTACTTAAATATTTGTACAATTCATGGTGTAAAAAAACATCCATGTTACAATGAATCAACTTAAGAGGAGTTATTGATTGTATTTGTCAGCGCTGTGGGACAGGAGCCTTAGCTGTACAGGGCACAAGTAAAATGATGATACAGCTAGCCTCCACATCACCAAAACACAAAGTGCTCGACAACAACATCTTTTGGAAAAACATTTAAGTTGCAACACTGTCGCAACTCTTAAGGCTATTTACGTTTGTTTTTGTTTATCTTGCCACTCCTCTATAGATCAATCATCACCTCATGTTGTCTGAAGAAGTCGGATGTCTTCAGGGCCTGCTGGATGTCTGTCAGTCTGCTCAGGTAGGACTTCTTTGTTTCATGAAAAACAGAGATAAGCATATCGTAAAACACCTTTTAATACCTTGATTTGATTTCAGATATGTTTTAATCCAAACTATCCATGAATAGCTCCAGGTGTACCAGGGTGTAGACAGAGTGTATGCCTTGGGAACCTCTCCCCGTAATAGAAAACTCAAACAGTGTAACAGAGTGAATATTTACCTTCTGCAGTTCAAACACTTCAAGGCTGTTTTCTTATAACATAAGACAGCCTCAGCCTTTTTCAAACTGTGTCTACAAAATAATTTACATTTGTCCAAACACTGAACACGGATGTGAGAGCTTAACCACCCGCTCTGTTAGTTTATCAAGAGTTTTAGGTAAGGCCTGCAGGATTGCTTTGTTTATATTCACAGTACACTATGTGTCCTTCGTTATACAAATGAGCATGAGTATGTGCAGGAACTATAATGTATCAGACTGCCACGTACTAGAATGATGACATTGCCTCCAACAAAGTCTCTGAACACCTGGATGACATGATGCCTCGATCGGGTCTTCTTGAAGTCAGTTCGACATGTACCATCAGATTTCTGAAAAAGAAAAAAAAGACCTGAATAAGAATCCCATTTTATTAAAATAGGCTTTCATTTACAGTTCTTAGGCTGCAGAAGCTCAGTCTGTAAGGACAGAGGGTCGCCAGTTGAAGTCTCTTGGCAGACCTGGTCTAACAATTGGGCTGGCAATTGGAGAGCTGCCAGTACAGTTCCTCTGAACTGCGGAGCAAGCCATCAAACCCCCAACCGCTCGGGCGCTCTTTCCTGTGCAGCCCCTCGCTCTGACAACTCTTCATTAGTGTGTTTCCACTAGACACTCTTTTTGCATGTGCGTGTATTTTTGCCTATGGTTGTGTGTCATGTCTCAAGACATGAGTAAAGAAATGTAATTTCCCCTTGGGGATTAATAAAGTATACAGTATCTACTAATTGTAATTTGGGATGTGACTGAATACTTGAGATTGTACTGCATCTATGTGCATTCTCTGAAACCCTCCATCACCTGTGAAGAAAATTTCAATAAATTAAACTAAAGGAACTCTGTTGTTGTCGTTAAAATCTAAAAGGACTTGAGTTTGTAAGTCCGCGGTTTGGTGTCGGCAAGGAATGTAAATTGGGTTTCTCTGGATTTCTTTTTTGTTAATGCTATTGAATATTCTAAAAATACAATGTGGCTGACATAAGCTTCAAAGTTTACTCGAGCTGAAGTAACTTCAGTGTAGAGATGTATCTCTGAAGATTTGTCTCTAGAAGAAATCCTTCTCTTATTCTCTTATTAAAAAAAAGACAAAAAGGTATTCAAGTATTCCTCTGCTTCAAAACCACAACAACCCTGTGAATATTCTGCTGATAGTTTTCAGGTGTCATGCCTCTGCCTCTACCTTGATCCCCTCGATCCGGAAGCCCAGCGTGTTGGTGGAGCTCATGCTCTCCCTCCACTGCATGTAGCGAGGTTTGGTGACTCCTCGTTGAGAGTGCTCCTGAGGCGTCGGCCCATCGCCGTCCACCTCCACCATTTTTCTGTACAGGTCCTCCCTCGGCTTGGGCCGCTCCCGTGCCCGCACCAGCTCCTCCTCTAAGTACGTCCTGAAACAAACAATAATTCTTTGACTTACAACGAGTTCTTTGTACATAAAGTAAATGATGGTGCATGTTGCTTTACTTTGAAATTTATTCTGATTCCGCTTAAATCACTGGGACTTTGTTTTGGATGCAAATAACCCAAAAGACAGCAACCAACCCCAGCAAACATTTCAATTAGAAGAAAGGGGTTGCAAATTTCAAAACACATGCAATAATCTTTAAAATAAATCATATTCAACTGCTCATTGGGTATTAAATTATGTTAGTGGACAGCACAGCAACACATTCACACTCATCTTATTCATACTGAGGTCAGTATACATGAAAACAGGTTTGAATTTCAGTTTCAGTTTGTGAGTGTGCACTTCCTCTGTGAGCTGAAGGGGGAAGCTGAGAGGAGACTCCAGCGCTCTGTGCAAGTGTGTGAGCGTGTGTGTGCTTGTCTAAGTAAGAGCTTTGTGGTTGAGAAATGTTTTAGACAGAGGGGAGTCTCCAGGAACACCCTCAGTGTTAGTGCCTGCGTGTTTGGATGTACATATATGTACACATGCATTGCACAAAGTAGAACACTTTACTTTATATTATTTGTTCAAATGTGAGTCATCATGTGTGTTTGTGAAGTTTAGTGACCTTTTGTGCGTCTGTTGTTTTGTCTGACTTGTTCAGTCCAGTAGTAAAGGTGAATGTTTTAACCTACACGTTTGTGCATGCACCAAAACAAGAATGCATACATTCATGTGTGTGTTCATGCATCGATGCGTTTGTGCATTTTTTTGACAATATATTTGTGTGTGTGTGTGTGTGTGTGTGTGTGTGTGTGTGTGTGTGTTTGCTTGTGCACATGATACAATGAGGCACCCCGCCTGCTGTGGCAGGAAGCCAAGCATGTCGCCTGCAGCTACACCAGGTGTTCCCTTTAGACCTCAAACACTGCAGGCAGCACAAAGTGTCACCAGAACAAATAACATATTTGATTTATTACTGTCTGAATATGAATATGAAATGATCACATTCGTTAAGCTTATTATTTTTATCTAGTTGAGCAGAAACACATTTAAAAAAAAAGTGTACCTCTTTGATAGTTACATGAAAACATAGAAATGACTGATTCATTAATTATTATGGTCAATCAGTAAATGTATAGCTTACTTCCTTACCTCATTCCCATCTTGCAGTCCATGACATTAGGAAGCTCAAAGGTCGCCAGCAGGTCAGTCATATGAAGAAAAGACTCCCCATCTTTTTCCACAACGCCATGGTAACCGGGCACGAATGGGAGCAGAGCGTCCTCCCTCAGCTTCTCGAAACACTGCACCTCAATTTCTGAGAACTTCTTCAGGATAGTGCCCTCGTCTGCGGCTTTGAAGTTTCCTGAGACAAAAAAAAAAACGTTGGTATTTTAGGTGTTCAAAAAAAACAGAAAAGGATGACAAGATGCATTCCGTGAGCGGGAAGTAAAGGGCGCACTTGGGCCTGTTTCTTAAAGCTGGAAATGATTTTTTTTCTGGGACATCTAGTCTGGCTGAGTTAACCCTTTTGAATTCCTTTCAAGTCTGTTGTGGAGAAAACAGTTTTAAGGGAAGAAAGCTTCAATCACTCCTGACAGCAAGTTCATGTTCTGCTGAGGTGTTTTAACAGCAACTGAGCTCGACTTCTTACTCTGCCTTTTGTCCTCTCGCACAAAGCTGCCAGAAAAATAAACTTCACAGTGACACTAAAGAGACAAAATATGCTGATCTGTGAGGCAGCAAGCAAAAGAGGGCATCGGATTCAGCGATCTGCAGAGTATCATGTACATTATGTGATGCTCTGACCGGGTCGTACCTTTGTGCCCGGCCAGCTGAACCCAGCTCAGTTTCCTCCTCTGGGTAGCACTGAAGGGCCAGTGGACGATCGTCTTTAACTTCCACCATGGCTTGCTCTGAAGAGAACATGCAAGAAACAAACAAACACAGAACAGAATAGAATCAACTGCTGAGTCATGTTTCGGGTTCTATCATTGTGTCCTTGTGAAGAAAAACAATCTGATAACTAGTTGTGCCTCGAAGCATGGGTCAACACTAGACTGCTGATGTGATCAGATTTTTCTGCACAGTTTGAACAGTAAATCTGATGCCAGGTTACATTTTTTCCGCTGTGCGAAACCTCCGATCTAGGTCAGTGAAATGCCATTTCTGTTGAAACTTGAATCTGTACTCCACATCTCTACTCAGCATCTCCAGCTCTGTGTGCTTCCATCTTTGATTTACAGGATCGATAGCCATCTTAAAAAAAAAAAAAAGTCTAACTCAACAGACTGTGTTAGTTGTATTGTCAAGCCACATTTCATGTTTCACACTTAATAAAACATGCATAATGTGTCACAATGAGGGAGAATCTGCAGCTTTAACACCAAATACTCAACTGTGAATCCGTACTTGCTGGTAGCCTCTCAACTCCCACTCACTTGTTAGCAATGTCTAATTTTTTTTTGTGTGTCATGTGACTTTTTTTTTTTGCAACACAACATTGTGTGCACTGAATCCCAAACAAAGCAAATAAATAACATGACTGACAAGCGAATTGTTTTTTCTTGGCAAAGCTGTTTACTTTCTTTCATGGATGTTTGCTGAAGGACTCTCCTCCCTCTGCCATCACTTTCTCCTTCTTCCTCTCTCTCTCTCTCTCTGTCTGTCACTACACATACACACGCTCTCACACTCACACACACACTCACACACACACATGAATAAAAACACAGTAACAGCTTGCATATTTCACAGAAACACTGTGCTGCTTCACACCTCTGGCTAACTGCTTCTTTTATTCCTTCTAGAAAACCGATTAAATCTCAAATAACACATTGTGACACTGAGGATTGTATGTCTTCACAACCTTCTTCAGTATAATTCAAAATGGAATAAATTAACTCAAAAAAAAAAAGTAGCACCACCAGCTCTTGGATCTTATCTTCATGTTTTAGAGGTCATTTTATTGTGTTCAGATTGAAACAGGAAATGAAACAGAGTCTCACGCTCCAGCGTCTTCACCTCCTCACTAATAACAGAACTCTGCAGCAACAGACGCTCTCTGTTAAATGTCAGCTGATTCGCTTCACTTAATGCGTGGCTACTTGTTTACTGATAATATCTCGCTGTGGAGGTGTCCCACTTGCACCAACATGCTGTGTTGCGTTACTGCCAAAAGGCTTTAACTCCGATGGCAAACAGATATAAGGTGAACTACTTAGACGTGAACATTGTCTGCATGTTGAAAGTTTGAACTGAACAAATAAATCGTCTGAAGCCATGTGGTGTTACATCACAGATAGTTTACATTTTCTACACGATCATAAAGACCCCGCAGGTCTGAATCTCAAACATATTCTGACCTTAAATCATCTTATAATTCACACGACTCTGACCCAGGTCAGTCGTGATGACAGAAATCAAAGGAGTTTATACTGATAATATCGCTGTCACCGTTATATAAACAGCTCTGCTGACATGTTACGTTCAAGAGAGTCCAGAGCAACAGAAGCTGTCGAAATATGTTGGGGGAGGTATTCTGATATCAAACAAAAACAAAAAGTACTAATTAGGTCTATACCAATGATTATATAGTGTTAACAGGTAATCCGTTAATAAATTAAGATTTATGGATTTAAGCTATAAAATGTCAAATGTGGTGAAAAATGCTCCCTGCAGTTCACTGTTTTTTTCCAGTCCAAAACCCAAAGAATTTTCAGCTTAGCACTGCCTGAGGAAGCTACAGGCGAAACATGTTGTTCTCTCACAATAAAATACAGTCAAGTTATTTTCAGTGTGCCACAGAGTTTTGATTTATTTTTCATGGTATGTTCCTGCAACTGTGCGCACCTGAGAACGTGTCGGCTGTGCACGGGGGTACCCTGTTGGCCATTTAGATTACTCTTCAGTTTCTGTTATAAATGACAAAGAAAAGAAAACCTACATGTAAAAAGCTTAAACTAGCTAATGCCTTACATTTGACTGGAAAATAACAATAAAAAGTATCTGTTTCTGAAGCAGCTGCTGAATGCTCTTCTCTCTATCAGTTAATCCATTAGTTGAATGCAACAACATAGAAGTACTTCACTCAAAGTTAGTGAAGTTAAAAGGAATATAATATCCTCTGTCCTCCACTTAATGTTTAAAACTAAAAAAAGTATTTCTTCTGCAGAATAAATGTCTTCACTGACATATACAGTATGATTAATAGATAGTTGATAGATACACCTCTTACACCTCTTCTGTTTTGGTCAGACTGTTCACCTTCAGGGATGATAATGAGACTGACAAAACAAGAAATGATTCCTTTTTGTTAACTTACCCTAAAGTCATCATTTTATTATTATATAAGAGTGTTTACTTCAGCTGGTCTTGCACTTGATTCCTAGAACAAACTGAACTTTTCTATAATATAAAGCAATACAAGCTATACAAAAATGGATGGGAAACCCTGCTTTTCTTCAGTTTCATAACATACGTATTGTTTCATGTTTTCTCTTCATTTAAATAATTAATTTTAGTTAACTCATGAATAAAAAGGAACTTCTCTCTATGTTTGCTCTCTGTTTAGTTTTGTTAAATGTGTTCTGCCTTGTCAGACACACCTTCTCTTCGTCAAACTGGGCCTGTGTGCGTCTGTGTGTCTGACACATACTGATCTGAACATTCAGAGCAGCCATGAGAATGAAATGATCCAATTTCCAGTGACAGCGTAGGAATCATGAGTGAGACGGTGTGAGCCACTCTGCCAGCTGTTGTTGGCACAGTCTCAACCTCACGCCTTCAATGTAAATCTGTACCATCACATCAGAGTGATCATTTTAAACCACTGCTAGAATATTAAGAGCCTGTTCTCTCCTCTGTGGTCTGAGACAGATTTGCTGAGTCTCCATGATACTTGTATTCAAGCGTGAGCTACCAAACCTTAGTACTGAACGCAAGTGTTTCTGACTTCCTGATGTGCTTCTTTGTTAAATGTCAAAGGCCAAGGCCCAAATTAGCAACAAAAACACACTATTACACAATGGCTGCTTGCCTGTGCTTTACTATGTTTGTGTAGATGTGTGTGAGGGCTGAAGGGGCAGAAACAGAAGCAGAAGAAAAATCTTTATTTAGGGGTGACCACAAATTTCCATTTAACACCTTTAATGAGCCAATCAAGAGCAAGATTTTTTTTTTTTTTTTTTGGGGGGGGGGGGGGGGGGGGGGGGGGCTTCACACTCTGCTTCACATGACGTTGAGCGAACACTGGAAAATATCATGTACCCTCTCTTACACACACACACAGGCTTAATGGTCAATGTGTTTCCAAAGTGTTTAAAGGAAAGTGACAGTCACAGACCGTGTATGGAGAAAGCAAAGAGAACACACACACACATATGAACTCTCAGTGTGTTGCAGGGTGTTTTTTTTTTGGTTTTTTTTTTGGTCGACAAAAAGCAGATTATGCTGTTAACAATGGAAAAACAAGAGATGACTCACTATGATCATCACACTCCACTTCCCCACAAATCACATGAAGAAATCATGATCCAGTGAAAACTTGAAATGCACAACATCAGAGATTGTGCTTCTACAAAGGCATGAGAAAAATAACCGTTGTGTGCACATTAATGCTTCATAAGCCTTGGAAAGCTTTATCGGCCAAGAATGTCAAAGGCAAACAGATTTCCACCCTCAGCGTTCAATGAACTGAAGGCTGATCCTTCAATAATGATGTGTGCTGAAGGAGGGACACCCAAGTTAAATGTTGGAGATTACAGCTCCTCAACATAGATTTTAAACAATTGGGGATCTTCTACTCAGTGTGCAACTGATGCATTTTTTATTAACATGAATTTGGGGGAAATTTGCATGAGAAAACAAGACATGAATGATTATTTTTACAACAAAAAAGATGCCAGTAAGAAAACTAAGAAGTAAGCCGTTTGTGTTCTTCTGCACTTTGGTTGCAGTGTCTTCATGTTGGTTTAAACCTTTTGCATTAAAGGCAATCATAACGGTGATGTAAAAGGCTTTGGTAACACATGTAGTGAAATGTGATATTTCCACGGGGACAATCACATTACTTTGAGGTTAACCTGCACGTCCTCTACAGCAAATCATGCCACCTAAGTGTTGTTCAATTCTCTTTTTTAGTTGATCTCAAACACAACAATTCGTCTACAAATATCTGAAATTCCCCACTCAAAATAACATTCAAACATACATGGGAGAAAAGGGGTCTGATTCGCCATGACATGTTTGCGCTGCAGAACTAACTGATAAAAGATGTTTTAGGGTCTTAAAAAGCTGCAGTCGAACACTTGTTTATGTACTTCTCTGGAGTCAAAAGAGATCCCAGAGGTCCTCTGTAAGGAAGTAGAACAGTTTGCTGACTACTGCTGGTGTGCTGCTGTTCTTCAGTATTACTTGTTTTCAAAACATCAGCACTTTTCTGTAACATGAGCAAATCCAAATAAGGGGATGCAGATTTGAAATGATACACTGGAGGTCAAGGACAGCAAATGTGTTTGCCTCTTGATGCTTCACGTGGGCAGATGTATGTATGCATTGTCATGTAACAGTTGATCATGTATACAGTGTACCAAGAAATATTTTGCTTATACACCCCCTGGAAATCCTGCCCACCAATGCAACCACTTTGAAAACCTCGTAAAGTCTGCTCAAAAGAATGAAGTTTTTGTAGTTTGCTCACCTCTCCAGTGTCCACCAGAGGCTCTAACGTGATGATGCCTTTGCTTTTGCTCTCGTTGTCACTCAGCAAGTCATCCTCTGACTCCACAGCAGAGGAGCCCGTGGAGGAGATGGAGGAGTTGGACAGTTTTCTACGCAGGGCACCGTCCACTGGATCCTCCCAGTCCTCCTGCTTCATCTCCCGAGAGGAGCCGCCTCCCTCCGGGGTGATGGTGACCTGCGGTACCCGGCGGGAATCCATCACGGGCGGCGCTTCGGCAGCGGAACACGCGGTGACCTGAGAGGCTTTCTGGACGAGATCATCGCATGCTGGCTTCCCTGCTGGTCTGCGCTCCGAACGTGGCCCCTCGTTCAGAGCAGTCCCACAGAGCACCAAGTCTTTCGAGCTCTTTCTCCGGCACTCTTTGGGCATTGGAGATCTGTCGTGAGAGCGCACGGGAGGCGCATAAACGACTCAAATGACTAACCTTCAAATCCGATCATTTCACTTTCAGAACCGCGCTCTGACTTCAGGTCTGCAGGCGATCCTCCGTAGGACTTCAATTCAATTCAATTCTTCGTTGTTGCTTGGTGTACAAGTTTGCACTCATGAAACAGCTCCGTCAGTCTCTGTGCTCTGTGCGTACTGTTGGAAAGGGGAACCCCTCTCAGGCATAGACTGTAAATATGACATTCTCTCAGGAGGAGGAGCAGGGGGATGGCTCACTCCTTCTCACAACAAGTTTATCTTCCGCATTAACTCTCGCGCTTCCTGCCTGAACATTAAAACCAATTGAGTGGTTTTAACTGTAAATATACCTCGCGTTGTAATAATACACATACTTTTGAAACGTTGTTTAGGATCCACAAAGCATTCCTAATAAATACCAACGAGTAGTGTAGTATTAAGGGGACATTTCGATTGTAGGACTACACTTCTACCTCTCAAAAACTCTGTGGGTAACAACTCTACATTTGAAAATCGTGCAGTTTAGTGACAGGGGACATCCAGAGGGAGGCGTTGAATCTTCACTTCTGCTAATTTCTCTTCTCATGACAAGAAATAGCCTAGATAAAAAGAAAAAAAAAGGGATATTAACGTGATCTTTTAACAGAAGAGAAACATTAGCCTTAATCATTTCATGAACATGTTCACATATGTGAGTTTGATACATTCAATTGGCTCCCTCTAATGTCCATGTGAAAGTGCTGGCCTACATTTCAGAGAGGGAATAAAAGTACAGTATTATCATTGCATCACACTGTAGCGTACAGACTTTTAAAGAGGAATGATATGTTGGACTCACTGTCACAGAGTGTGTTTGTTTGATTGTTTGTTTATCTGGTTCCCCATTAGGTCCTGCCTAGCAAGAATCTATTGGTGTCTGCAGTTTACAATGTGACATTACAATTGACACATGCACTTTGTTTAGCACAAAACACAAACATTACACAACATATAGCAAAGTCAACTAAGAATAAGAAAAATAATAGTGATATTAAATATGACATAAATAAGCAAAGCTCAAAGAAACAGACCATATAAAGGCTCAGCTTGGCTCTATAGTATTTAAAGGATAAACATGTTAACACAAAAGACCCAGGTCATACTTCCATCAGACTACAAAAGGTGTTTTCAGACCAAACAGTTCTGGGGCCTTTTTGAAGAGGAACTTTTTTTCTTTCTGCATTTGCACCGACATGGTGCCTACTCTGAAGAAGGAGCTAAAAGGTTCTAGGAACTAAAATAGTTCATATGTCCTGCAGTGTGGAATGAATAATAAAGGAGGGTTGGAAGGTTCCAACCGTTCCTAGATTTAGAAGAAGTTCCTACGGTAGAAAGCGCTTATTATTATTATTATTACTCAGTGTTGACTACTTACGTTTCTTTGTAGGAATAGTTCTTTAAGTGATTTTTAAAAACAGTATTTAACATAATTTGGGAGTTCGAGCATCACTCTGTATGTTACTGAACAATGAGATGGTGTGGTTTTTGATTAAGGAAGAATAAAATAACCTCCTACAGCATGCCTTGATGGATAATGGTTTGTGTTAGTACTGAAATAACAAATTAAAAGGAGTTCTTGTTGTTGTGATATCCTGTAAGAAAACCATTAGTGAATGCAATAATCTATTTTTAACTTCAAGAGGCTTTCATGCATTTAATGCATTTGACCTCAACACACGTGAGAGAGTTACTAGTGCAGTTTTGTTCTGGAACAGTCGTAGTTTTTATCTTTATTTTATGAAAGTTTATGATAGTTATGCAACAAGGATATAGGAATCTTTAAAGAAATAAGATTTATTGTCTTAAAATTCAAATTTTATCGGTGACATGAAAAATTGGGAAATTTAGGGATTATAGAGAGGGAAAATATTTGAATACCTTAATCCAGTCTTTGTGATTTGAAAAAGGAGTTGAAACATTAGATATTAGGCATACATTTCAATATTAGCCTATTGCATTCACCAAACAGTAAATATCTTAATAGCAAAGTTTCATTTCTGGCACTCAGGAAAACTTTAGTGACATGAGAGACTAGTTTCTGTTAAAAGGTTAACCCTTTAAACACATTAACTTATAATCAGGTATTTCATATATCTTCTCAAAACAACTTTAAAGCTCAATTTAACTTTACATTTTAAATCCTAATTTACCTTCATATTTGCCACCACATACCGGTAATAGTTTTCCCTCTGCACTTTACTGCCACCAACTGTCTATCAGTGGTATTGCCTAAAGTCATCAGAGGGATGATATCCTTTCATTAACTTTACAAGATACCAACAAGGACCCTCTCTGTAAACTGAGCTCATGAGCCCAACTTGTGGTCAAAACATCAGATAACTTATCCTTGTCCTCTTTTCCAATCCCTCCAGAGTGTTGAGCTTTTGGTGCTGAGAGTCAGGGAGGTTTTCACCAGAGTTGTCCTCCAGGACGGCATGTGACTGGATCCTCTATCTGCAACATGTCTGCAAGCTGGAGGGACGACAGATTGAAGACATCAGTCTAATCAATCCATGATCGTACTGAAGTAAATGCATCATTAGATATTTGCTCAACCCGATTGAGTTAAGTTTGATTGGAAATTAGTAGTCGACTTGTCCTCCTGTCAAACCTTTTTTTTTCCTGAACAGAAGACTATATTCAAAAACATGGATTTAAGGAAAGATGGATGGGAAAAATGAAAAACTTTCTTTTTGTTTCTTTAATATTAGCAAATAAATCAGAAAGGGATTTCTGTTCCCAAATGGCAGCAATATGACAGGCAGAAGTGAAAGGAAGGATTGTATTTAAGACAGATACCAGCATGAATAGTCTAGAGTGCCCAAGTGTTTCATAATTATCATACATCACACCAACTTGGCTTTGCCGGCTAAAAATGTTGTTTCTCAGAGAGTATTAAAAACATTTCACAGCTATATCTATTTTTTCTGTCTTTTGTAAATCAACAGACACTGAGGACGGCTTAACAAAGGATACAAACGTCGGCATCATCCTGGTAATAGAAGATGAGGTCGTCCTGGAGGATCAGATCATTCAGTATGGCATGAAGGGCTATTTGCATATGTTATGCTCATCGGTCTGCTGTATGCAATTACATTGACTACCGAAAGGAAGTGCAGTATACATTTAAAGTCATACAGAAGAACCTAATGAATATCATGGTGACCACTGCCCCCTTCAAGGGTCCAAGGACTGAGAAAAGACTTCTTCATAAAGCTGTGTATGCACTACACTGAGGTCGGAAGTTTTCTGAAAGCTGCCAAGAACTATTTGGACATAGTCTCAGATCTTTTCTGAAGTGTTTGTTTTACCGTAGTAAATGTGTAATTATTGATTTTATAAGTTTATTGCATCTGAAAATGCAGAGAGAAGTGACCGATAAATGGTAAATGCAGCAAAAGAAAGACAACTGTCTTTTTACACATGGGTGGAAATGTTTTTACCAACAAGGCAGCGCAGTATTTTAGGTCAAATTTGGCTATTATAAGGCTATTTGATCCAATCTGCTATTAAAGGTTGAAGAACTGAAGTTGGTTGGTTTCTATGATAAAACTAATAACCTGTAGAGATGATACCTTCTTTTAAATTGTGATTTGAAAGGAAGTTGAAAATTTCCACAAAAGCAAAGAGATTCACTAGAAAAGTATAAACTAAACTGATTTTAGTTGACTAAAAAAATGATGAATTAATTGAACTACATATTTTAGGTGGATTCAACTTTTGATAAAGTATTTTTTATTTTTTATTTCAAGTCAAAGGAAATTGATAGACCATTTTTCCTTAAGTACAACTGACTTGATGTCAAGTTTATTTGACTAGAAAATGTTATTTCTTTGGAATAATCACAAATGTATCTCAAATTATCTTTTTAAGTTCAGTTAACTAAAAATTTTAAGGCAGCTCGGACACTAACTTCTTTAAGTTATAACAACTAGTTTTTTTACAGTGTGGGAAAATGAAAAATGATGAGGAGCCCAGCAAGCCAATTTGAGCCATAAAGCAGTGTGCAGAGAGAAAGAAAAATAACAATTCACTAAATTCAGCAAGTCTGTATTTGAATTGATGTAAACGTTAAATTTGAACTGCTTTGGTGTTGAGTTCGACTTGGTTTCAACTATCTTGTGTAAGACTGCGACTAATTCTCAATCTGATGATTATTTCCTCTGTAAGTCCAGCATTGGTTTTGTCAGAGCAGGGATGGGCAACTTTGGTGACAGCAAGGGCCACATTCATTTAATTCTCACTGCCAGAGGGCCAAATTAAACGATTACAGTCAATTATGTCTCAAATTTAACTCAACATATACCAGTGATCTAATATTATTATGGAGATATTTCTGGTTTTCATGATTTCATGGCAGATTTCATCATGTTTTCTTCAGGTTTCCAATGAATTGATGTGTAAAAAATTGACCTGAGGGACACGTTGAGGGTTGATGGGGGCCGCATGTGGCCCCCGGGCTGCCAGTTGCCCACCCCTGTGTCAGAGCATTTTGAGAAACCGATGCAGAAAATACGAAATGATTTAACTTGAGTCATATTACAGCAACAAAAGCAACAAACCCTCACACAGACTCAATTAAAGTATAAGGACATCAGATTGGTAGGGTTCTTGATTAATGTTAACTTAGTTATCAACATAGTTACTTCAAAGCCATTTATGTTATTGAACATACATCCACTCCACTAGGTGGCGCCGATTCATCTATGATAAGAGGAAAGAAGAGACGAAGTGCTCTTTTGATGACGTTTGTCGTTCCTAGGAAAAGTGTCAGAGTGAGACCTCTTAGTTTCTCTGTGCTAAAGGGCAGCCAGCAGCTCCAGGGTTTGATAGCCATCCCTCAGTGTCAAACTTCGGGTTTATTTCTCTCGGTTTACCTGTTCACTAAGCAGCGCCATGTTTGCCGTCAGAAAAGCTCTCCGCCTCGGCTCCAGGCTCTCCATCCCCGCGGTGGCGAGGAGAGGTTGCGCCGGGTCTGCGATACCTGTGGACGATGTTGTGAACGGACTCACCGACGAGCAGATACAGGTTAAGCTAACGAGCGACGCAAACTTCACACGTCGTTGCAGATAAGCCACCAGGAAAAAAACAAAAACAACAACAATCATGTAGTCGCATAAAATCAAATGAAAGTGAAGCAGTTCGTTTTAAAAGACAAAGGAGGCTTTATTTAAGGAGTGGTGATGACATAACGTGAAGCTAACTTGCAGAGAAGACCTTCACATTATCCGACCTAGTTTACAGTTTCTCGCACTGACAGCTTTCAAATTACAGTGTCAAGTTATTCCGTTTGCACTCGTGTTATTTAAGTGACCGAGATTTAAGCAGCTTTTTTTTTTAATCAGCTTCACTTAGCAATGTTAGCCTTGATAGCAAGTTTTCTACGTAGTTGTCATTATGTGCAGGGGATGGAGAGCTGAAAGGCTCATTCAAACATGCTGCTTTCTTAACAAATCTGATGAGTTTCTCTCAAGGTGACAGCAGGTCAGCGTTTGTTTCCCACAGTGAGAGAGGTTGTTGTGCACATGCTGGGAGAAGGGCAGGGGGAGGTGGTTCATATAAAGGATTTGATTGGATGAAGGTGGCTGCATAAGATTTTTAAGTAACACACTCTTGAACACTCTTTCTATAGCTGATAAATATCTCAGTTGCCATAAGTAAAAAAAAATGTTTATTTTTCCATGGTTTAATGTTGTAATAATGTTAAATATTATGTTTTTTTTGTTTTTTTTTACAGCTGAGGCATACAGTTCGTAAATTCTGTGCAGAAAAGCTTGCACCCTTTGCTGATGAGATCGACAAGAGCAATGAATTTCCAGGAATGCGGGTGAGTTTAACATGTCCGTGCACTCGTTTTTAACATAAATGAATTGAAAAGTGTGTGGTATTGTTATGAACATGATCCACTCCCCTGCTATAGTTGGTTCTCTGTCCCTAGACATATAGATTAACCAATCAAACCTAGGACAGGATTTCTGTCTTTTTAACATCTTCTGTTAACTCCATCAGAAATTTTGGACAGAAATGGGAGAGATGGGACTCCTTGGCATCACAGCTCCAGGTTATTTGTCTTTTTTTTATTACTATTATCAAAGCATGGACTAAAGGCTGTTTTTCTGATGTTTTGAATGTTTTAACAAAAAAAAAAAAAAAAAATCAAAATCTCCTGTAGTGGAATGTGGGGGCACAGGATTGGGTTTCCTCGACCATGTCATCGTGATGGAAGAAATGTCACGAGTGTCAGCAGCCATTGCGCTCAGTTATGGCGCCCACTCTAATCTTTGCGTCAACCAGATGGTCCGCCACGCCAATGAGAAACAGAAGGAAAAGTACATGCCAAAGGTGAGCTTGTGCTTCACATGAAAAACTGATGGAATATACAAATCTACATTCCAGTATGGATTAAGTTCTTCATTGTAATCATGTCTCTTCCTGTTGCAAGTTAATGACAGGAGAGCATGTAGGAGCCCTCGCCATGAGTGAGCCTAACTCCGGCTCTGATGTGGTCTCTATGAAACTAAAGGCTCAGAAGAAGGGTAAGAAACCTGAAACTGATTTTTTTATATTCATTATCTACACTTGTTTTTGTCCTTCTATTGCTACCATCACACACACACAACAGGAATGACCTGTTGGGGATTGAAAGGCTTGTCTTTCTTTTCAGTTCATGTATTAACACTCACACATTCATACAGTTTAATTCGGCCACCTTAAAAGAATAATTAGTTTTTGCGAACTCAAATAGTGTCAAGTTTTTTTTTTCTAGATTGCCATAAGTGTGCTCTGATTACTCCTCTGTTGATAAGAAACACCACTGAAGCATTTTCAGGATAGCAGTGACTCAGAAACTCAGTCCTTATCACTCAGGATATTACATTTCCAAAGTGACTCTGACTCAGCAAGGTGTGAGTGTGTGCACGCCGCACGCACGCTGGATGTTCAGACTGTCACTCTGAGCAGCAGCAATGTGTGAAGACTGCTGCAAAACACAACTTCTTTTTTTTTTTTTTAACTCTAAGCCTGTAAATAATTGAGCCCAGTGCAACCACAAACAGATCCTCTGTCTGTGTGTATTTAAGTTGCATCTAAAATCCCGCAATTCTACTGTCGAGCTGTGAAGTCTGAAAAGAGAGAATCTGGCTTTTCTTTTTGCAGAGTTCAGAGACTGAGAACCGATCATCTATTGCAGTGCATGCAGACAGTTAACTGGATTTAGAACTTCACAATACGCCTGCCTGTTGAAACTCTGAAAATACACCTTTAAATGTTCTCGGTTTGCAGTGAGACTAGGATCTCACATTAGCATTTAAGAGGTGGATTTAATGACTTCCGCCTTTGGTGGAGCATGGGCCGACAAAATCAGCTTAAAGATAGCAGAACTTAGGCTCGGGTTCAAGAGATGGCCAAAAATGACTGATAATGAATGATAATATTGATAAGTTAGTTCCAACTGGATGTATAAATAAATACACAACTGATTGATTGACTGATTTGAAGAGCTTTGATATCTGCTGCCTCCATGTGGCCGGAAAGAATAGTTAATGCATGTCTAAAGGAAAAGGATGCAGAGAGTGATGGCACATAGGGTCAATTATAAATCTGAAATAACTGACACTATCAAAGGTGAAAATTAAACGTGTCCTGTTGAAATAACCGCGGCACACAGATGTAAATATAGCTGGTATGAGCTTTCATATATACACGGCTAAGTGAGTGAGAGAGCTTCAGGGTGTGAACACTTCACTTCATGCCTCGCCTTATATGATGATTATAAAACAGATTTTATATGAAAGTTTAATGACATAGTAATGGCGTGTGTTCGTTTTGTACCGGTTCAACCAGATGGACTGAAATGTTTCAGGCATTAGAAAATGTATAGTCTGCTTTAAATTTATAATGAGAAGGTGACCACGATCATGGGTCTGCAGTCGAACCTGCTTTCAGGCGTTCCTGAATATGTGTTTCTTTAATATTTAACAATAGATCCAGACGCATGTTTATTAATCTGCTGCTCATCTCTGTTGTAAATGGTAAATGGACATGAGCTTGTGTGGTGCTTTTCTAGTCTTCTGACTACTTAAAGCGCTTTTTCACCGCACGTCACACCTACCCATGCACACACTGATGGCATAGTGAGACCATCAGAAGTAACTAATCCCGTTTCTTCGCGTTCATGCGCCGCCGACGAAGCAGCGGGAGCAATTCGGGGTGAAGTGTCTAGCCCAAGGACACATCGGACACGTTGCTGCAAGAGCTGGGGATCGAATCCTCCCCCTCCCGGTTGAGAGGCGACGACTCTACCAACTGAGCCACAGCCGCCCCACTTCATTTTTATTTTGTACTTTTATATTCTTCTACAGGAGACTATTACATTCTGAATGGCAACAAGTTCTGGATCACAAACGGGCCAGATGCTGATGTCCTCATCGTTTATGCAAAGACAGATCCTGATGCCTATCAAAAGGGGATCACAGCTTTCATAGTTGAAAAGGTAATCCCGTCATATTTTTCTCTACCTGTGGGGCTACATGTTTCAGTCTGTTTTGGTAATTAGTCCTGCATTTTGTGGAATAACTGTCGAACAGCGTTATGGGAAAGGAAGAATTGGCTTTGCTTGTACATGTATGCATTTGCATTTTGCAGGGAATGCCAGGATTCTCTACAGCACAGAAGCTCGACAAACTCGGCATGAGAGGATCTAACACCTGCGAGCTGGTCTTTGAAGACTGCAAGATCCCAGGTGTGTGTTTAAGTTTGCACTCTGCCAAATGTTCCCCTGTGGAAAAACAGCAGAATGAATTTCTTCTTTAGGCTCTTTTCTTTAGTGTGTATCAATCAAGCCATCTCTTCGTGTTCTATCAAGTAAGCATTCAAAATGTTTGTCTCTGTTTTGTTACAGAGGAGAACATCCTGGGTCCGTTGAACAAAGGTGTTTATGTGATGATGAGCGGCTTGGATCTGGAGAGACTTGTGCTGGCATCAGGACCTATCGGGTAAGTTCACACAAGAAGTAGACTTAAATTCAACTTCAACTTCAAGTTTTTTTCCTGACTGCAGCCCACATAGTCACTTGTATTCATTTTCAAACCATTGCTTATCTATCTGACCTTTTGGCTTTGAATATTGAGCCTCTTAATTCTGCCTCATATGAATGATTTGATCTTAAACATGTGTCTGCTTGCCTGTAGCCCCAAATAAGACTACTGACACATTTATGCTTAGAACAGTATGGTAAGCCAAGTGAGCTTTGATGATTTGAAATGCTCTATAAAAAAATAAAAAAAAGAGTAGTTTCAATGTTAATCTCTTCCCAATGACTATAAAAAGTTATTGTTAAACAAGCATGGCACATACATTTGGCAGATTCAGACCAGCGAAACTATTTGGAAAATGTTTTTTTTCTCTCATTCTACCGTATGTATGATTTTTTTCTGCAATGTCCTTGCTGTTGTTACTTTGTAGCATCATGCAGGCAGTTTTGGACTATTCCGTTCCCTACCTGCACGTCAGAGAAGCTTTCGGACAGAAAATTGGACACTTTCAGGTTTGCCTATATACATAAAGTAGAAAGTCACAGTAAACATACAGCGTTGGGTAATAGAATTAACGTCGTGCTTTGTATTCATCTGCAGCTAATGCAGGGAAAGATGGCCGACATGTACACCAGGCTGAGCTCCTGTCGGCAGTACGTGTACAACGTGGCCCGGGCCTGTGACAGAGGACACTTCAGTTCCATGGTGAAAGGATTTTCTTTTAATCGCCGGTTTTGAAAGTTTAATGACATTCAGCTTGAAAAGTTCCATGTTATTGAAAATATTTTTTAAGTTAATTTTAAAGGAGCAATATGTAAAAGGGAGCAATCAAAATGGGTGGTGCGGGGCGCCGCTAGCCTAGTGGTTAGTGTGCATGTCCATTTACGGAGGCCATTGTCCTCCAAGCAGGCAGCCCGGGTTCAAATCCGACCTTCCCTGCATGTCATTCCCTATTCTCCCTTTCCGATTTCTGAATATCCACTCTCCTGTACCCCCCACCTGCCTTCGTCCCCTCCTCCCTAGAGTGGATGCACACGGGGGTTGCCATGTTGCAGACACAGAAGCTTCAGTGTTTAGCCAGTTCTGAAACCTTTCTGATTTCTGACATCTCCCCATTTTTAACGAGGCATCTCCAACCTCTATCCTAATTATTTATTCTGCAGACTTCAGTTGATGGGATGAGGAAAGAATACAATGTGTCCTTTCCTTTAATAGTTTTAACATTCCCAGAATCATCAATCATCAATACATTTTTATTTGTACAGCGTGTAGAATAAACTTCTTATTTGACTGCTCCTTGAGTTATTCTTACAACATCCCCAGGGTTATTATTATTTTTTTTTTTTTTAATTCTCCACCATTGTACACTGCGACTGTGCTGACCTGTGTTGTTATTGCAGGACTGTGCTGGAGTGATTCTGTACTGTGCCGAGAACGCCACTCAGGTTGCTCTGGATGGCATTCAGTGTTTGGGTAAGTGACACAAAACCTGAGCCTTTAAATGAAGACAACCATGTATCTTTTATCGGTATAGGAGAAAATATGCAGTATTTAACAGCTTCAAGGCAGTGGAGATTGACTTTACACCTTGTCACTGGTGTAAAGGGCTTTGGTTTCGTTACATCACAGTCAGGAGCTGGAAGCAAAGCTCTACAGGTGCAGCTACTTTGGTTAAGAAATAGCGAGCGTACAAGCGAGTGGCTGCAGGGTGAATATAAAAGCAGAGACTTTTATCGGCTACAGAGTATGAACAATGAGAGAGTTGTGTCAAATCTCGGTTAGAAAGCGTTGACAGGACTACACTGTGCCTGGAATTAACGGATTGATTGTAGTTGAAATGTGTCACTCATTCAAAATAATGAACTGAGGGAGACTGAGGTGGGAAAGAGGGAACGGTGACGGTTTCTTGTTAGAACTCATCATCTGCATTTTAATGAAAGTCTGTAGGGACTTGTGTTAGGTACTGGAGGGATCACAGGTTCAAATCCCGGTGCAGATCAAGTCTGGAAATTGGTCTGGTAGCTGGAGAGGTGCCAGTTCACCTCCTGAGCACTGGTTCAGTACACAGCCCCCTTAGCAACTCATGAGCGCTCTCTCTGACATCTCTCCATTAGTATATGTCTATAGGATCCTGTTTGTGTTTGTGTGTTTGGCATGTCTCAACAACTGAGTGTAAAATTGAATTTCCCCTCAAGGGAAATGTATTGAAAACTAAGCTGGAGTCTATGTATGAATTTAGTACATTTGTATTTTATTTACCTCCCACTAACTTTAATCTGTGTGTCACCTGGCAACAGGCGGTAACGGCTACATCAATGACTACCCCGTGGGACGGTACCTGCGTGATGCCAAGCTGTACGAGATCGGTGCCGGTACGAGTGAGATTCGCCGGCTCATTATCGGACGAGCCTTCAACTCCATGTTCAAGTAATCACAAGTTAGAAAAAGAAAAAAAAACGATCTCTCAAAGCTGTGCGAGTGTTTGCCGTGGATGAACACAGTTACTCTCACCCCTGGGCCTTACACTGCATGAACTACTGCTGCTGGTAGGACGTCTGGTGGAATATCTTTGTGTCAGAATCATTGTCAGCTTTTATTTCTGAGATATCAGAAACATGAAATACCTCGGAGATGACAGACATTATCTGTACAAAAAAATGACTGAAATGCCATTAGAGCAATACAGTGACACATGACGAAACTTTCTGAGTAGGCAGTATCATCGATTTTCCACTCGTGTGATGAAGTTAAGTTGACTTCTGGAACTATTTAATGCAGTTGTGTAGCTCTTACTATTTTTATTTTGCATCTCCATGATTGTTTGATTTTTTTCTCCATGACACTTTGAACACTCCTAGAACAAACCACTTTGGCATTTTAAGGGTTAAAAGCATAAATGAATTCTGATGGTTGTACCATCGTTATATCAGAAAATATAACACACTGATGATTAAAAAGACGGAACAGATGGGGGCTCAGTCCACTGTTTGTGAATGACCTTAAATGTGATTATCACTACAGCCGATTACAAATAGTGTCTTGTTTTTTTTCTGCCATCAATCTACACAAGTTGTTTTATATACAACTCTCATCTTGAGATTTAAGTACAAACTGATCAAAAATGAAAAAAAAAAAAACAGCTGATTTCAGAGAATAAGCATTAGATCTAGTTTGTTTAGTTCCTGGAATAAACATATTCCACTGTTATATAGAAATGTTCTCTAAGGTCTGACTGGAGAGACCCTTCCTAACGTGTTTGTCTTTCCTCTCCAGCAGACTTTGGCTGTCAGATTGTAGATGTACAGTGTGAAAATGTATAACATATTTTAGGTCTGTTCGCAGTCAATAAAAATTTGCTTTTATAACGTGTCAAGTTAAATTTGTGTTTTCTTTTTTTCTTTTGCACAAGAAAATTTTGCAGTCAGAGTTTACGCTCAACTAATTTAAAAGCACTTCATACCACAAGAAACTTTGTTACTCAGCCTGTTACAAACATGTTTAGAATAACATGATCTTTGACAAAGTGGTTATGTACCACACAGAGTGAGTTGAACAACAATTTGTTTTGCCATTTGCATTATGGGAAATGTAGGATTCCCTATTTTGGAGTATGACCAATAAAAGTAAGATACTTTTCGGGGTTTTGGGAGGAAAGATGCTGTGAAGCTGGGATTCTCTTCAAGGTTGACCACTGTTTATTCTGGTAAACACACGCTGCCCCCTCCAGCTCACACACCAAATGTAGCTCTGTGTGCCATCACTTTTAAGGTAGCAGCATCACTTTAATAATTATGAGACATAACAGCTTTGTAGACAATAAATAAATATACACAAAGGAATATAATTCATAATAGTTGACACGCAAAACAAAAGGGGAGGGGGAAGAAGACAATATACAAATTACCACTGATGACGCTCTCTACTGTAATGTTGGTACAAGATGGATTTTGGAGATCATAATTACTAATAAATTATTGCCAGATAGATTCAGTGTAACTATAAGGACAAAGCAGTAAAACATAAACATGCATATGTGACCTTGTTACATCAGCATCAATGTATATTGGCCCGTGCTTTAATTATTGAGATTATTCCTAATTAAATCTAATATTTTTGCGGCCCCCCCCAAAGTTATGTAAGATTATATAAACATAATATTTTATAGTCTCACTCCCCATCATGTTATTCTTACATGCAGTATATGTCACAATCCTCTCTATAACTTTACCAACTGAATCACTAACAACATTTTGTTACCATGTGGTATATCGTGTATTTTGATTATAACTGACTTCCAACATGAAACTATATGACGAATATCTGAAGCCCTTCTCACTCGTACAAACGGCTGTCTGATGTAATACTTGAACAGTAATGATTTTTAGGTCATTTGTCTACACATAATAACAGTTCATCTGTAAAGAGAGGATAGAACTATGCAATTGCTTAATTTAAGTAGACAATCATAGATTTAAAAAGTTGGGGTGATGGTAGCCTAGTGGGTATGAGGCTCGCTACATGTACGGAGGATATTGTCCTCATAGCAGCAGCTGTGGGTTTGAGTCCAACCTCAGCCCTTTGCTGCATGTCTCCCTCCACTCTCTCTCCTCCCAACACTTCCTGTCTCTCTTCAGCTGTCCTGTCCAATAAAGGCACAAATCACCCAAAAAAATACAACTTTAAAAATACAAATTATAATTATTATGTACAAAACAATATTTTAATGTATCTGGAAGAGTACCTAGAATATATTAATGATAAACTTGCATCATATTTTATTTACATGTAATGCCAGATGATCTGAGATCTGCTAATAACATACTTAAACGAAGGATATGGAAAAGTTCAATATTTGCCTCAGAGTACTCCATTTTCTTTTCCAAACTTGAATCTTTCTCTCTGTCAGTTACCTGCTGCTGAAGCTTCTGTCCATCCGCTGCTCAGATGACAGATCATCAGTTTATCGCCTCTCATCCTCCCTCAGTTATTTCATCTCTGTCAGCCGCCGTGACTCAGGCTGACGGATGGGAAGAAGATTGTTTGGTTGGACGTTGATACCGCTCAGCTGTGTGTCATTCTGTGATCAAACACTTCAGTTCTGAGCTGAAGGATGTACACAGCTGTTTTATTTTATTTTCACGTTTAAATTGAGATTGACACTTCGGATTTAAAGATGTTTCTCTGGTCACTGCCTGTAATCAGATGTGACAGTGATTGTCTCGGCTGAATTAATGGTTCAAATGTATTTTAACAGACTTATACATTGATTCCATGGTTCAGTACCCCCCCCCCCCCCCCCCCCCCCCCCACCTTCCAACCCCCCACATGTATCTAAGAAAAGACTAGCTATAGTGCTAATGCTGCAGTGTGAACATGTTGAGCTGCTGGTTCCTGGTAAAGCCAGAGGAGAGATGGATGGTTATTGAACTCTCCCAGGACATTTGAATAATACATGGGTATTCTGTTTGAAAGTGGATTTCCTCTTAACAAGAAACACGTCATTTTAACCATTAGGCCTCCCACACACTGAGGTATCTGGTGTTGTTCGTTAGAATAGATTATATCTCATTTTTCTAGAAAGATGATACAACCTTTTATTTGGAGAGATTTTCAGAAAGACTTGCTGGAATGAATTGAAAACTGATTGTTGATTTACATCGGTAAATTGGTCAGCAGAAGTTTAGAGGTGGAAAAGGAATGAAGCAGATTGTTTGCTTCAGTGAATGTTTACTTTAATATAATAATCTTTGAGAGCAGGAGATTCAAATATTCAAAATCTAATGGAAGTAATTCTGTAGTGGTGTAAGACTATATAACTGGATTATAATTAATTCTTTTTTAGAATAACTATAATGTCAGCTGTAAACATGTAGGTTAAATGAAATCCAGATATTTGCCTGTTAAATGAATTATGGAAGAATATAAAGTAGCATTGTGCAGAAATATATCTATAAAGAAATACAAGTGCTTTAAACTTGTACTCCTTTAAATTGAATAAATGAATACTTTGACTTACTTTAAAATACTTTTTGGGTCATTCATTAAAAATAAGAGTCAAAAACATTTGTGTAAATATTCCACTTTCAGATAGAATAAACACTCTACATGTTTACACGGGTCCATTCCGCACGATGAAATTCAAACAATCAATGACCAATAAAGGAATAGGCTGAAGGCTAAGGCTTATTTCTGCCTATCCTTAATATAACCCAGAACATCAGCAATACATCAAAGAAAAAAGATACGTACAGAGATACATTTTTAGTGCCCCTTAGTGGTTTTTGCTTGCCCCAGAGGCTCCTTTCCCACCAGTCATTCCCCACTCTCTCTCTGTCCCTAAACTCTATCCACTGTCCTGTCTCTACAATCGAGGCATCAAAGCCCCAATGTGAATGTTTTAACTGAAACATTCATAATACAAAGTTCTTATGCGGACAGTATTTTACAGATGATGGTCAAAATGCTTTTTATAGCATCACAGTTAATGTTTCATATTATTGTTAGTTTTTTTTTAAATATACCAAAGATTATTATCCGTCTTTCGGTCTGACGTGAGCCTGTTAATAAATGGATCGCAAATCCTGGCTTCTTTCCATAACGTGTCAAATTCCTTACAGAACAACAAACAACAAACCTGATACAACTTCTTTGCAACGTCTCTGCTTCTAGTTCGTGACCGCTCATCTCACTGTTGTGTAGTCCGAGTTGTGTGTTTTGTCCGTTCAGCTGTGTGTGCCAGCTTTGTGAAGCAGGAAGGACTCCTCCCTTCAGAGAGACGTACAAACAGAATGCCTCATTGTCAAGAGAAGGCTTTCCTCTGTAATAAGCATAAACTCCGAAGCTTACAGGGGTTAATAATAGATGTTGCACAAACTCTTTCACCATAGCATGGAGTGAAGGAGTGCATGGTAGAGATTAATGAAGAGGAAAACATAGAAGGGTGGATATGAAAGGATGACATTCATCATGGAAATGTGCCTTCATAACTCAGAAGTCGTAATTACTTCAGCATAAAGATGGCTTGTCGAAAATATTGACAATAAAATAAAAATCATGTGTGATTGTTTTTCTTTTGGTTTATGAACAATGAATGCTGTAAATGATTCGTCGCTTAATTAGGTATCATGGATTAGTTTCAAGCCGTAAAAACGCCAGAATAACTTTGAGGTTTCTCTGTTGTAAAAATGACCGCCTCTTTCAGTAAATGTCATGAACTGCTTAACTATAATTTAACAACTCATAAATGCAGGCCTGATGGCTTGTTCTGAAGTGTTAAACATGTCTGTGTTTATTGATTGATTGCCAACATTTATTGCTGATTTAGTCCCGAACAGAACGGGCACACCCAAGACAGCTGGATTTTCCACAACCTGGAAACCCAAAAGTTGTTTGTATACAGCTTCTCTGCAAACATACTGAAGGACTTATTACCATTCAACAGCTATAATGTGGATTTTGGCGCCCCGTGTGGACAAAGTGGTAGGCTACTTCTTATCTGGCAAAACAGTCTTCATGCTGATGGTCTCGTTTGCTGATGTAGGTCATCCAACATTCATTTCAGTCTGTTTCATAACCACATAAAACTTCCTCACAGGAGCTTTAACTAGTTAGAAATAAGACATCATGAGAAAGTATCACCATGTGGTTAATATCCTAAATGTGTGGTTGAGGTAAACAGAAGAAGTGATCTTTCTGCCTACAGAATAAATGTTAATTTATGCAAACACTTGTTATGTCATCGTCCATCTGAGATTAGAAGTGGTTTAAAAATGTCATATATCTGTCAGATGAAAAAGGACTTTGAAATAAAATGCCTTTTATTTCCATGTTTTTAATAGTTTGGCGCAAAAGGAAGCTACATTAAGCAAGTTGGACAGTAACCAAATATATGGACCAATCGCTCCATAAGACTGCATTAAAGGTTACATAACAGATGTTGAATATTTCAAGTGACCATGCTCAACTTTATAAAGTGCGACTTTAGGGAAAAGAAAAAACACAAAGTCACTTAAGAACACAATCCTCCACATCAGAGCTCCAGGAGGCACCGTGCAGTCACATGTCGGAGCAGGTTTTGGACACGAGCCAGAGCTGACAGGCCACAGATCCTTCATTTATTCACTCACTCCCTCGCTGCCTGCCAGGGTTAATACAAGTGTCAAAAGGAGCAGGGCTTACAGACATTAACTAGGTGAAAGCCATCTGTCCGCCGCAGCGGGGGCTGCTGGGGGACGGTGACATGTGGACGGCGCGTCCGTGGCCCTTTAAGAAACTCCATGTTTTCGCTACATGATGCGTCAACATAAAAAAGCGGATGATGCTGTTATGTAAAAACACGCTGGAGTGGAGCTGTAGTTTGCAGGAGCTCGCTGATTGCTTAGCACGGCCCACTTCGTCTCTTTGAAGCAGGATTGGGAGTTTACAGTCTTTTTTGGATTGTGTGGTGTTTGTTTTTTTTACGCGTCGCGCGTGGAGCAGCGCAGTTTGGAGTTTAAAAAAATAAGGCTTCAATATGAATCGTCCTCCGCTCCGTTTTCCTCCTTCACTTGCGGGAAGCTTACACCTGACGCATCATTATCTCGCCCTGTGGAAGTGATCTCGCCTCTGAAAAGGTCCAAGTGGAGTTATATGACAGTCTAACAAAGCGGTAAGTGACAACAACTCGTATCGCCTCTCGTGCTAAACTGAAAGTGTCAAAGCAGGCAGGACAGGACGGAGCGATGACACAGCGTGTCAGCTACAGATCCTTCAGTCTTGAGCTCAAACTTTTGGACATCTCTGGTTTCTGCCGTGCAATGTGGCCCGATCCCAATCTTGTCGTGTTAAACATTTAAATGGAGCAGAGCCCTCGGTTTGGACTCCAGCGCGTGCTCGCGGGAAAAGTCACACGAGCTTCGGAGAGAGTCAAGTTTGAGGCGCGAGACGCTGCTGCGGAGTTTCTGTTTGTGGATTTACAGAGAAGGGCATGGAACATGTGTTGTACAAAATAACCACAGTAATCTTTGGCCAGTATGTAAATGTAGGTAGATCATGTCGATATTTAGGATTGTTTCTTTGATCTCTTCCTGATTCATCCATAAGTTTACTAGGCTGTAGCCTACAACAAGTTTTGATCACCAATTATTCGTCCATGCCATAATTGAGCAAAACAACTAAGACTAAACTTCACTTTTGACGTACTTTCACTTTACTGTTTCAGTTATGCTACTTTACTCTCCTCCACAACTTCTGGTCCTGTATTCATTTGAAAGCCTTAGGGAATTTCCACATTAATAAAATGGAAAGACATTTGAAACAGTATTCAACTATCCAGGAGTATTTAGTTGAATTAGCTCTTCGTCAACTAGTTGTGTCATTAAATGCTTAATATTTGATCGTGTCAACAGTTATAGTACAACAATAGTATGTAAAGAACTATAAATGTGTCATGAGACATTCCACATGAATATAGACTCCTTTCATACAAATACTGATGTAGATCCAAGATGGAAAAGTCTGGGTACTTTAATCAGAGAAAGACATCAGGCAACACTTTTCCAGCGTTTTGCATAATTTACCAAAATGGGGAAGTTGCCATAACGGAGAGCAATCATATACAAGTTCTGCATCCATCATGTTTGTAGTTCTGAAATTCTGCATTGAGAGAAAAAAAGGCTCGGCTCTGTGAAGAGTTTGGATCATAAGCTCAAGATTCATTTTATAAAGCACCTTTCATACAAATCAAATGCAAATCAAAGTACTCTTACAGCGACTGAAAGAGAGAGAGTTAAGTTCATGATCCTTTTTCTGTTGTACTCACCAGAACTTAAAAGCTGCAGAGACATTGATAGGCTGCGGATAATGTCATGCAGGAGCATTATCCATGTTTAGTTTGAGATTTGTTTCGAGTTGGTAGTTCAGATATGAGAATCTTTGAAGCTGATTTAGTTCGTCTAACTTAAACCAGACTGCTGGGACATCTCATGGACAAAATATGTGCTACATCATCATCATTTAATTGTCCTCCAAATACTCTGATGTTTGAAAAATGTTTGGTGTCCGATCAGTTAAAAATAGGTATGTAGACAAGGCAGAGGGCAGCAATAAGGTTCTTTTGAAAAAAAAAAATATATACTAGCGACAAGATCCTCATACAACACCACTTAAACATTCCTGAACGATCCCTTTCATTGGCTTGTAATACTTCTGCACCCCGTTGATTGGACAACATATGAATGTTGAAGTCTTCATCTTTTGCTCTGAGACCTTTTTAGAGAAACGTTTTCACCTTTCATTCATAGATCACATGAGTAACAAAGGTGATCAGTTTCGTGTTAATAAGAATAATTGTGAGTTTCAAGACTTTTCAGGTTAAAGAAAAACACATTTGATGTGAAAAGCTGATTATTTCCTATGTTGGTGAAGGCCATTGAACACAGCAGGCTTTGACATGACATCAGCGTGATAACGCACGACGTACAAGTCCTCCAGTGAGTTCTTCAGTATAATGGTGTTTGTAAAGCCTCTTGCGCACAGAGAAGCCTGACAATGGAGCTTCAGTTCTGGAGGTCGGCGTAGATTTGTGTCCAGTCAGTTCTGCACAGCAGACTCTGACAGGCCTGTCATAGCAGCATGTTGAGCAGAGGTGCAGGGCCCACACGTGAGCCATAAAGCTGGATATCAATCCTGCACATAATCCCATTATGTCTGAAGGAGAGTCCTGTTGTGGTTATAGAGAGAGGAGGAGGAGGAGGAGGAGGAGGAGGAAGAGGAAGAGGGGGACGTGCCTCCTGTCAACCAAAACACACTGTCCTCCCCGGGGAGACACAAACTTCTTACTTAGACTCTGTGTGCGTAGAAAAAAGGCAACATGGGGATAGAAAGGAATTTACTAGAATAATTGTTTAAAAATGGGAATATTTAGGATTTCATCTGGATGGGTTTATGATTTATGAAGCTGGGATTGATCTCTTGCCTTTGGAAATATTAGCTGTTAATTAAGCATTTATTAAAATTCTGCCCTGGCTGCTCAGGGCCACACTATGTGGAGTCCTTAATCAAAGAGGAGAACATTTAAAATGATAACAATGTGGGCTTGTCAACTTATTGTGTCAGAAAACAGGCTTTATGATAAGGTCTTCATTTGAGTCTGTTCAAGATTTTTGTTTTTCACTTGCTCATACAGATGGGCAGTGAATCCAATGACTGTTCTAAGGACCATAAATAAAACAATAAAGCATTACTCCAGACGTGAAAATGCAGTGCGCTTTGATATAAAAAAAATAGACATATATAAAACATTTAAAAGTATAAAGTGTCACCGTGTCAAAGTTAGTAGTGTAAAAATGTTTTTGAAGATGCTGAATGAACGTTATCATGGCACGCAGCCTTTTGTTCTTGCCAAATGAAGAAGAACCCAGAGATGTTTGGTTGCTTCGTTGAGATCAGGAGTCCTTCCTCTGGCTCTTCAAGTTGGAAGATGTAAAAACCTCGAGGAGGGCAACAGGTTGTGTGAATTATGACTAGGAAAGAAGACCTTTCATGAATCAAATGTATTTAAAAATCCTCAAATGTTTTGATGTACTGGGGACGTCAGAATACAACAGTTTACTTCTAACTCTTAAACGTTGGCTTTTGCTTTGTGAGCTTGGAAAGAACGGGCTTATCTTTATTATTATTTCTGTATTTTTGCTATGTGTCCACTTTGGTCTTTGGTCTCTCGTGGCTTCTTGTAAGCCTGTGTTTTCAGCTGGGCATGTTATTGATACATGACACATGAATTAAATCAAATCAAATGAGAATGGGAATGAGCTTTATTGGCCAAGTTTGCTTATAGTGGGCATTTTACTCGTGTAATGTACACACTTTAGAATAGACCAAAGTAAAACAAGCGCATGCTGTGTACAGGCCTGTAAATGTAAATATATATAAAGGTGCAATGAGAGGGCAAAGCTGCTGAAATAAAAATGGTGAAGATTGCTTTTTAAGAGGTGGACGTTTAGTCATATTTACAGAGGGCATGGATTCTGAGGAAATTCAAAATCAAAAATGTTTTGACTACATCTTGCAGTTAAAATTGTGCAGACATGTTTTATTATGAGAACATATGAAATGCTTGTATTGTTCATGTTGCACTGGAAAAGTACACGGACACATCCCCTTTTTTTTTTTTTTCCAAAAACAGCCATCATAGTCACACTGTTGATGTTAAATATGATCTAACAGGAACTCTGCCGGCTCAATTGTTTAGAGTGCTGTTTATCTTAAGCTACCTTTATTTTCGAACGTATTACTGTCGTTTTCTGATTTTTCAGCCAAAGGAAATAGATGTGAGGCTGCTTGGCTCAAACGCAGGGATCTTATTAATTTAAGGGATAATATAGATCTATTATAACTGGTGCCAAATTTTGTGAAATCATGGCCACCATTCCCTTTGGTTATAGATCTTCACAATATCTTTACTGAGTGTGTGGCTGGATTATCCTGCGGAGGGGCCCAGAGGCAAAAACAAACTGCTGGGGCCCCCATTCCTCCCACATTCATGGATTATGCAACATACAAGCACTAAACAAAAATAGTGCCACTGCGTAGAAGTTGCCACACCTTCGGGTTTGGAGGATGTTGTGGTTTACACAATCTAAGAAGAAGAGACCACCAGGCAAAATAAACAAAATAACAATAAAAAGAGCACTTTTTCCTGACATGTTCTTCTTTACAATTAATGTTCTCCTCCTTTATTTTATATTGTTGTTTTCCCTCAACATTTAATACAATAAATGATTTTGAATGGATGTCTTAAAGCTAGATTTAGATGATGCAGACCCTACGATAAGGCTCCCATCATTACATGTGATACATGAGAACATTGCATCTTTCTAACTTGGGTCTTTATTCAAATTTAGCTGAAACAATTAAATCTCAGATATTTCTGCTAGTTCAACATAATCCATAAAGTCTGGGATTATGGCAACATTGTTATAAAGAGGGTAAGATTCATACAATACAACCGCCCTGGATAGTCAGCTGCATATTTAAAAGATGTTTTATTCGTTTTTTTATGGAACAAACATGCAAAATTATAGAAGGGAAAAAAATACATGGGTTGAAATAAAATATATATATATGGATCATATCAGATACAATTTTATTTACATGAATTACATGTCAAATGGAAAAATCTGACTTTGACATATTTGTGAAGACAAAGTGTGGGCACCCTCTCTGCAATAAGCGGACCAGATCACTGTGAAGATATTTGAAAAGAGTTTGTCATTACCCTTTAGCACTGAGGCGTTCCATAGGAATAGCATTTTTCCAATACTGATGAACATACATTGCCATGTAGAGATAGTAAGTCCATACTTCTTTTTTACACTTCATAAAAAGGGGAGATTTGTGGGAATTCATTTTCTTTAAAAAACTGAGTTGTTTGCTGAATTCTATATTGGTTCTTTTTGAGTTTTTTACATGTGAATATTTTCCTATAGCTGAATCAAAAGTATCTGAACATGCCTTTACATTAAGTTCAACCTCCGAGTTCCTTTCCCATAATTCCCTTGTTGCTTCAACATGAACAAAAGAAACAGAATGTAATTGATCAGAAATAGAAAATGAATTTCCTGTTGATAAAAGCATTGAGGAATTGTTATTGAGATTGAGTATTCAGTCTGGAGTTGATGGAATGACAACAAATCTCAGATCCTATGAATACCAGTCATTGAAAATACCATACCAGGAGATTATTTGAAGGTGAAGGTTGGCAGCTGTAAGGTCTTCCTCATTAACATAGATTTCATGCCATGACTAGAAATTCCTTTCCCGAGGACACAGGAAATGACAGCGCCTTAGACCACCTAAAACCTGGTCTAGTCTAAAGTATGTGGCGCAGTATGTTCCGTCTATCTAGATGGCACACAAGAAAGATGGGCATACACCAGCGCACTTCCAAGAAGTTTGTTCCAAACACACAGGATGCACACACAGCGTCCATTTGCTGATGCATTCAAATCAGGTTTTTAATGGGACAGAGGGCTGAGAGACAGAAAGCATTTCTTTTTTCTGCTGGTTTCCAAGCTCTCCTCCAGGCGCACTCACTCTTAGTACACACAGAAACACACCCAAAAGCACCCACACTCACACACTCTCGTGAAAACAAAGAGTTGAAATGATGAAATGAACGAGTGCCACCGATAATCGAGCCTACAGATATTAATACAGACTGTCCAGTGTCCATTACATACGCATTATAAAGAGTGCAGCCCAGGATTCCACTAGATAAAATAAGTAAATAAATGTTAAAATGCACCATGATATGATATTGACACACAGAACATTATTTAACATAGATCCTGTCCGATCCTGTCAGCATGTGTGGAGATTTTAATAATTAATAAGAACACGCTTTTGTACTGAATGCGAAAATATTTCTGATTTTGTGGGAATAATTCAGCAAAATATCACTTCAATCCACCATGTCTAAAATTAGTATTTTCTTCTGATTACGTTCATTTTATCGCTTCCTTTTTAATTATTATAATAAAGCTCTTATTTTGACATTGTACCAGTGATTATCTCTCTTTTGTCTAGTATCAGTGTTTATGCAAACAGAAAGGGAAATTTGATCACATAGGGAAAAAAGACTTCAGTCCGCCATCAACACAGTTCAGAGGTGCAGAGAGAAGTGAAATGAGCTGGACGGAGTTCGGCCTATTTAAGAATAAAGATTGAAATCGGCTGTGTTAATAAGAACGTGCCAGCCTGTAGGTCACGCCTGGTTTTTAAAGAGAACGAGAGCTGACACTGTAAAATGGTTTGATTCATGCTACGCCCAAAACACACCCATGTATAATCAAGCGACTTTATGCTGTTATATTCTAGCTGCAGCTGAAATAGTAATAAATAGAGCGGTATGTGACTAATACCAATGATTATAGCACAATTAAAAGCAATAGTAATTGTACTATAATCTGAAGACTATCTTGAGACAAAGTGTTTTCCTTTCTTTCACCCTCCTCCTCTCTCACGATCAGCTCACAGTGCTCCTAGATCAAGAGATGTGTACGTCAGGGGCCGTTTCTTTCTACAAACTGATCTCTTACCCCGAACATAACCTGCTCCGGAGCAGGTTATGTGTTCAGCATAAGTCACCATGGTGATCTACCCCAGTGAGGAGTGAAACACAGAACACACGAGGTTAACAGGCCACTGATGGTCTTTTTTGTTGGTCCTATGAGGCATCATTCAGACAGTCTTTTTAACCTCTTTCAAACTCATATTTTAAATCATTCTTATCAGTTTTGCACTCAGTTCTTAATCTTATTCAGTAGGTTGAGGTTTTCTCTGGTTTGAATCTTGAGTGTCTAAGCATAAGTGAAGCTCTGCTGAAGCCTGCAATCCTCTAAAAGCCATTAGGCAGGCCTTCTCTCTCTCTTTTACTCTCGTTCTGTCTTTCCTTCCCTGACTCACCCTGGCACCATGCCTGAGACACAGCTGTGAAAATTACAGGTCTGTTTCATGGAAACATAGAAGAAGAGGAGGCGGGGTTGGTGGAGGGAGAAGCAGAACGCAAGCAGAGATCCGCGGCCCCGGCGTCAGCTGTCGGCCGGCTCACAGCTGCAGTGGATGTGAAGCCTTTTAGAGCCACTTGCTCGGTTCTCGAACACACTGGGATTGTTTACATGGCGTGTGTGTGTGTTTGTGTGTTTGTGTGTTTGTGTGTGGAGGGAGGACATTAAACCTTATTTGTCTGAGGCCGGACAGAACAGAAGCCCTCACTGTGATCGACAAACGTCAGGCTCCTTCAGTGCAAAGCACATGGCACGGAGCGTCCTTCAGCTTGGCAGATGCTAAAAGCATGACTGAGGCCCTGGCAGGTGGGCAGACGGGTGCCCCCCCCCCCCCCCAACCTCCACCCCTCCCTGCTCCCTTTTTCTCAGCTGGCAAGAAAATCCAGCGACAGGCCTCTTCTATCAGAGAGTCATTGTTCATGATGATGATGACAATCTCTCTCTGTCTCCATTCTCTGTGCTATCTCAATCCATCACTCTCTCGTCTTTTTACCTCCCCCCCCCTCCCTCCCCCCTTTTTCCCTTCAGTCGCTGTCTCTCTCACTTTCTCCTAATTCCTCTTCTCCCTCGCTCTCTCAGAAAGTCTGTGTCAAACGTCTGTTTCCCCGAGGAGCTGTCAAGCAAAGAAAACCACGACCGAGGATGTGAGAAATGGCCCCACTGATTTCTACTTAGTTTGACTTTTTCTTTCTCTCCGCGAAAGCTGAAGTGTGAGATTCTGTGTGAGTTCCTTCTTCCTCTTCCTCACTTCTCTCTTCGATCGTCTTGGGCTCAGTCTTCATCGCTTTCTCGCTCTCGAGCTGCCTCTTTATTTCTCTCTCTCTCCCCTTCCTCGCTTTCTTTGCCAGTCAGGCTGTCTGGCATGTTGCCCCGTGTCTTTGAAGAGGAACCATAGCAGCAGATAATTACACTTCCTGTCCTGTATCTGCTCTTTGGTGCTCAACTGTCATCTCTACATCTGTAGGCTGCAAGCTGACAAATAACAGCTCACTACCTGTTTGTTGTGTAGTAGCAAACAAATGCTTTCAATGTTAATTATCGGTTTTCCTGACACACTCTGGACTGAAGTTGTCTTTTTATTCTATACACAGAGATATGCCAGTTCTACTCAATTCAGTGATCGAACTGAAAAGAAAAGTGACTTTAAACATCAATGTCTCCGCTGTTTGGAAGCTTAAAAGTCCTTCTGAACCTTATCTAGTATAATTAGTGCCTCTGGTGTACACACATATTTTCAAATGTATTTAAATGATTGCACAGATGATTCATTTTTACATTTCTAATGTTCATTTTCAGCTTTTTTTAAAAATGACTCTTTAACTCCTTATTTTTTATCTCTGAAAAAATAAGAAGTCACTGAATCAAACCAGACATGAACTACGTTGTTGCTAACACCTATGTCTGACACAAATGCATGTCATTCAAACACTCTCTGTGGTTAACGTTACACAGTGACAATTACAGGCTGCAAAGTGTTTAGAAGGGATAAGTCCTCCTGGATGACCTGAAATCCCTGTTAGGTACCTTGTTAAAATGTTAGGTATGTGTTAAAATGTCTATTTGTCCAGCTGGAATAAACATTATTAATGCCGGGTACAAAGATGGTTTCGGTTCGACTAGCTCATTTCTTTGTCGGTATGAAGTAAAGATTTTTTCCTCAATAACTTCTCAATTTTTATGATATTTAGGCTAATGTTTAAAAATAGATTTTCATGGTGCGGGTGATTTGACTGACAAGTAGTTGCGTTTTAGCTCTTTGACAAGAGGATTACAAGGCCCTTCTGTTACTAGATTGATCGAATACTGAATTGAGGCAGCATTTTTCAAACATGCCGTCCGCCATCCTTCAAAACACTTCTTCAGAATCCAACGGGTGATGTCACTTAGACTTCATCATGTCTTATACGGTGTATGAGTGAATCAAGAAGCAGCCACCGGGGTTATAAAATAGGACGTTGAGGTGCCAATACGTGCAGTTCCTTGAATGGCCACTTGAGGTCGGCTCCAGTCGTGAGTCGATCTTCATAGGTTCTCTTCATCGAAGCTCAACTTTACAGCAGAAATTGTTAACTGCCTGATAAAATAAAAGGTTTCTCGTCTCTCGAGCTGACTTACCCATTTGGACAACTATAGGAGGGGGGGGGATTTAATTTAAAGCTTCAAGTTGATTAGTCACAGGGTTTAGTGATTGGATGTTCATTTAACCTTTGGTGCTTACAAACCATCTTGTCATCTACTAACCCACTCTGAACTCTACTTTTTTATTGAACTTGTGCTATGATATGGTGACTAGACTTTGGAAAGAAAGGTTATATGAGGCGAAAGACGGGATTCCATGAAGGTGCATACAAGCTAGTTTTTAGCAAACGGCTGGCAGACATTTGTAGATGTCTGTGTGCCCCCCTGGAGTACGTTAGTCCAATATTTCCATTCTGTGCTCTGTTCTTAGTCTTCATTTACTCCTAAAGGAAATATCTTGATTTTTAACTTGCATACCTCATAGGGTGATGTTTGCCATTTTGGGTCAGGGTTATGATTAGACACAGGTTAAGGTGAAAAGTATTCTGTATTGCCAGATTTTGCTGGACAAGTGAATGCAGAATCAGTAGGCACATGACAAGATTTCTGTTGTTGCACTCTTGTGGTTTTTGTTTGTAGCCTGTAGAGTGTTTCAGCTGGCATCGGCTGCACACAAGAAAGCAGTCTGTGTGGAAAATAAAAGATGGGGCATACATCTGCAGTAACGCCTGAACCTATTTCCTGTTGTCAGACAATGATTGAACTTTTATTCATCTTAATAACCTGACAACAATCTGGACGTATATATGTCATCTTTGGCCTCCATCCCAATTTTTGCAGCTCAAGTTGCTTTTCAGAAATTGTACAATGAACAGGGCAAATAAAGGAAGTCTTTGCGGGAAAGAACACATCGTCTCCGGAAGATCTTATAAATTTGCCTTTCCCTGAGGCTGTGTTATTATTATTTTGACGTCATCAGTCGACAGTTAATGGATTCTTAAATTAAAATGAGGGGGGGGGAGCACATTTTCACAGAGACACACTTCATCAGCGCGCTGAAAGGGGTAACTGACCAAGATTCAGCAACTTCTTTGTTTGGTATGTTCTTCACTACTGTCCTGTGTATTTGCTGAGCTCAAAGCCTGCCCAGCACCTCCTGCTCCACACACACACATAACCCTAAAACACACCTGACTCACATCTGCACTCCACTGCGCTCACTTTTCCGGTTTACAGTGCTCTGATGCTCCGTCAGCTATAGGATGCAGCCTCTTTGTAGCAGAATCTGAGCTCTGACTTTTCTGGCAGGGGCAAGCGGAGAGAGGGATCAATAAAGTATTACGGTGTTATTTCACTCTGCCTGATGATATCTCTCCACCTGCCCAATGAAAATTATATCATCTTTAGTAAATATCTCCTCAGGCGAGAGTTTCTTGGGTGAGATCTTGTCAACTAACGGTGCGCTGTAGATCCCTTTAGAGATATCTGAGGTAAAATGGTCAGGAGCACATCGAGAAAATACAAAGGAGCAGACAACTCTTAAAAAGTTCTGTTGGGTTTAAAGTCATCGTAATCGTAATTGTTATCTAACTCATTTTATGGTTTCCTGACGGGACAAACTGTCTGACTGTTCACTACGACCTCTTATCAGAGCTGGTCATCCTATAACCATTTTTCAATATCCCTTTCCCCCCCCCCAAAATTGTTTCAAAACCAAACCCAGGATATTTCCACAAGATCCTATTTTTGCCTCTTTTGGATATTAAAAGCCGTTATAATTTTCTGTTTTCTCTAAAAGATAAAGATAAACTTTATTGATCCCCATTGTTGCTATCTAATTTTATATTCCAAATATTTAGCTAACTCTAAGACAGATTTTTCATGATTATCAAGCTTGTTGTTTTCCCCTCGTCCTCATTGGTAGCTGCTGGATTTATTTTTTTGCATTTGGTGAATTCCAAATTTTTAGGCTTAATCTGACACTTAATTCTTGGATGCCCTAATTGTTAGTGGGTCATAAAAGTACAACAGACCCTGCATGTTTTCTAAATGAAATCCATCCAATGTCCATTTTCTCAATTGGACGGCATTGGCTGACTTCCTGTCAGGGTTGTTCTATTCTGTCCAGCTTGAGGTGTGCTTGCAGTGGGCTCTGTTGAAAATGGACCCGCAGCGTCTTTGAGCACAGCATAGTGTAGTGGCGCTGCTGACACGCTCCAGAGTAGGATTGCGCTGCTTGCTGTGGAAACAAGAGCATTGACTAGAGTGGCAGCTATAACAGCGGCTTAGTGCGCGTTGCTAATGGAGCGCAGCGCGCACAGACCATGTGGAAATAAGCAGTTAAAGAACAAACATTAGCTTCTGATGTGGAGAAGATGCCGTTCTAATGGCTTGTGGGATATCACTCCACGACAGCTTCTGCTAACATTTTAAACCTAACTTTTTAAATGTGCAGTTTGGATTGCGTTGAGATTCAAAATGAGAATATCGAAACAACACTTTCAAATTAATAGTCTTTTCCTTTCTCAAGATCTCCTTCTTTTTAAAACTGAACTACGCGTACTCTGAGTATATAGCCCTGACTGTGCCGTACATTTTCTGTCTGTAAGGAACGCATAAATGAGTTTTCCTGCATTGAGGGTGAAGCCTTCAGTTGTCCTGCTCGGTGTCATGCTTCTCCCTGCAGAGTGTTTCAGAGTGTTTATCACAGCGCAGGTCAGATCTCAGCAGTCTATACTCCCTCAGCTCTCCCCGGTGCTCACGCCTCATTAACTCAACACACTCAGCTTGTTTACAGATGTTAATTACACACTGCAACTCTGATATTGATGAGGACAATCAGCATTTACCCTGATTGAGCTCTTATTGTGACCGTGGGACCATAGTGGCTCACCAATCAGTTTGTTGTTACGTGGCCTGAACTACTTTTTGATGCATATATTGAAGTTTGTGTTCAGCTAAGAAGGAACTAATGACAGTGTGTTCTGTGTTTCCTACTGTAATAAGCTGACGTTCCCTCAACAAGAAGGGTAATAAATGATGAGCAGCAGCAGATCGCTCTTCATCATTATTAGATTCCACGTATCATTAAGAGACGAGGAGCCAGTAAATGAGTCTAATTAAGAGGGATACATGTGTCTATTTTCTGCTGTCATTAATCTGACAGATAATAATCACTGGAATACTCCTTGAGGGACTATTACCATGGATGGACTCATTAAGAAAGCTGACAGTTGATCTTGCATTTATTGTTCTTGTTGCAGAACAGTGTGCTTAAGACACGACGCATGCATGTAAAATGATTTAACGATCGGGTTTCATTCTGTTTATTCTAGGGCTCAATTAAAAAAAAGATGTATATATTTAAAATTGATCTTAATATTTAATTTTCATGGAATCAATTTGATCACAACATCAAACCGACATTACACCATGCATTTAAAATGATCTTAAAGGACAGCTCTTCAGTTCTCTTGAACAGCTCTCATGTGTTTCATTCATCAAAGGTGATTGATTATGCCCCTACATTTCTCCCTATTAAGAGAAGAGCATGCAGTAAATGAGTCTATAGAGGTCTTAATATCCATAAGGACACACTGACTTCATAGTGTGTTGTATGACACATTTCTAGACTTCTGACCAGTTCCCATACTGAATCATTCCCTCTTTTACAAACTCCTTCACATCTTGATGGTAGATGGTGCCGTTCGCAGTGCTAAACTGTCCATCAGGATCTAATCTAAGCCCTTCACACAACCATCTGCATGTATTTTAAAGAGTAATTTGGTGTTCAGAGTCCGGCCCGAGGACACTTGGCCCTCCTGTGTACAAGAACCAAGTGCAGATATTCTGTGTATCTTTGATTTCTATAAATTCAATATACAGTAATTCCTTACTGAAACATGATTATAGAGAAATATTTGTATGACTGTATTTCATTAGTTCTTTGGCTTCCTTCCTTTCTAGGTTTGCTTAATTTAGGCCATCTGAAATTGTAGTTTTAGGAGGGGTGAATACGGTAAATTAGCCAAACTGAAAGAAAGAAAATCAGATTTATAACATGGATGTTATGCTCATTACAGAGTTTGCAGACTTAATTACTTTGCTACACTTGACCATTGTAGGCCTGAAGAGATTATATTCTGGATTATACAACATTTAAGTCTTTACTTCAGCTGCATGTCGCCTGTACTTCAAATATTGACTTTTAAAACATTCAAATGGAGTTCGCAAACCATATTTGGCACAACTTGAGTTTTTAAGGAACTATTTTTCCTGTAGTTTGAAGTCAGCTTCCTGTTTAATACCACTCTTACTTATTTTCCTCATCCGTCTACGTTTATATGTTTAAAGCTTATTTTTCAGGGCACATTTCCTTCTCGATTTCGCTGATGAAAAAAAAGGATTCAAAGGGTTCTTTCTAACTTTACTTAAAAAAAAAAAAAAAAAAAAAAAAACAGGTGTAGCCTGCAGATTTGCGGAAGTTGAGTTATTTTTTTTCTGTGGACACTGGCAGCTTTAAATAGAGCTTCGTGTGCATTCCTATTATAAAGGGGATAGGAAAGGTTGCAGAAAAACACGTGCATGTTTTTTTTTTTTTTTTTAACAGATTACTAATGAAAAAAAAAATCCGTGTAATGAGGTGTAATTCCCCTGTGCAGATTGCGGACACAGTTTTGTCCCTGCAGGAATATGGACCGTGGTTTGGCATTATGTGGGGATGTCCCGGTGCAGTGTGAATGTGAATGCAGGCAGCGCATGAATATTATCTCCAGCATGCCACTTCGGAAGTAGGTCACCGCTCACCGATTTGTTCACCATGTCTCCGGCTTCTGTGGGCTGCTCGGTCCGCGGATCGTTCCCCAGGTCCACAGCCCGACCGAGGACAGACTGAGGAACCAGGAACCACACGAACAGGATTATTTTCGCGGCGGGGTATAATCTCTATTTTCTCGACAAGGTAACGATGAATCGCAGCTGTAATTCCCGTCACAGTTGGGGGATGATGATAGGGTCGGTGGGTTGTCGAACAACTCGCCTGTAACACGAGTGATTGTAATCGCGTTGATATTAACGAGCGGATTGAGGATCGAGGATGGTCGGAGGGGGGTTTTGAGTCGTTTCTCCGCGGAGGATCTCTTTTTGTAGACTTCTCATATCTCAAGCCTGCACAGCGCTCCTGCTTCGGCATGCTGTCAGATTAACACCGTCCATTTCCACCAACACCACCATGGCCAACTACAAGCTCCAGTAGGCGAGTCTCTTATTCTACGTGTACAATCCTGCCTTTTAAATGTCTTTTCTGCGTGAAATAGTCCAGATTAATGAGTGGATGCGGCTGTGTTTGTGCCTAAACCTGCGTGGAAGTGAACGGAGGTGTTTACGGTGTCGGTGTTGGAGGATGGTTAGTCATTTGCTCCAGGGAAAAAGTAGACTTATTGGTGAAAGGTAAAGCCACACACACACACACACACACACACACACACACACACACACACACACACACACACACACACACACACACACTTGCGCGCACACACACACACACACACACACACACACACACACACACACACAGTAGCTGCCTCGCTCGTGCCTCGGGGCTCTCTCTCTCATGATGACAGCTCTACACCATGTCCTTGTTCTGAACGAGTGTGTGTGACAATCAGCCACCTCCTGCTCTGTCTAGAGATCAAACTACAGTCACTTCACTTAATGTGCCATCAGAGAGAGAGAGAGGAGTGCATCACACTCAGTCAGTCATTATTAAGTGGGGGTTTTATGTGTCAATTATGCTCCAGTTACTTTGAGTTGAACACGTCTTTAATTCCCTTCCGTCATTTTTCAGAAGCAGAAATATGTCTTTGAAATTGTTAAGTCTCATCAGTACCAAACCTGGGGCCGAGACCCCAAACAGGGTCCCAGCTTGAGAATGAAATGTTTAAAGGGATGGAGGAAAACATAATTCCTCTCCATCTAATTGTTGATATATTTCCAATGGTTCTTAAAATTGTGCCCTGTATAATATGGACTAAAAGAGCCAGAGGGGTGACAAGACTATTACCAGGAAGATTGAACTTGTTCCTTGTACTGAAAGTCATGTTAATGTATCCTGGTTGTATTTCTTCCTGAAGACTGGATAATTTAACATTTCCAAAAACTCTGTAAATTAACTCGTCCATAGAGGCGTATCTCTCTTTACTCTTTATTCAGAATAAAGTGTTCACAGTGCCGAGCCAAAATGTTTGTAAGACACTATAAATGATGGGATGCTCACTTATGAGCCCTGAAGTTAGGTTTCATTTATGTAAGTTGTCAGATGTTCATCTTTGTGTGTAAGTGTAACTGGAATACTTTTATTAGATTGAAATGGGGGGTGAGATAAAAGTAAGAAAAAACAACAGTTAATGTGTGAATGTCTCGGACTGTTCAGCATTTTACAAGCCCTTCAATTCATCTTTTAAACCCTCCACTCCTCTGAAGAACAAACGTAAGCTCATCACGTCATTTTTTATATTTCTCTTTAACACACCTGTTGGTGTGTTTTACATTTGAGAAGAATATTATTTTAATATATATTATAATACATCTTTATAGCCTAATATTCCAAGAAAAAACAGATGAAAAGGCTGAATTTAGCCAATAATCAGTGGTAAATCCTAAATTATTAAACATAACATGTCATTTTTTAGGTGAGTTTAAAGAAATACAAGAAATGGTCATGAAATGGGAAAAAACTGCACAGAGATTTTATATTTATGACAATTACAAATCAGTTTTCTACCCTACTATATTCAGTCCAAATCAAACAGAGAGGACTGTAACAACCAGTGTGCACATGTGTGGGTGCATTGATCTTATGATGTAGCTGCTGTGCATATCGCTGAGTTTTGTAGGCTTAAGAACCAGCAAACTGTTTTAAGTTGATTTTTCAAAAGCATTTTCACAAGCGTGTTAATACAATGTATACTGTGTGACCACATTGTTCATTTGAACCTTGAACAGATCTGTATTATTATTTGCTGTGGTCTGCGTGGTGAAGGTCTGGAGGGAAAAATAATGATGCTCTTCAGCGAGCCTCTGTCCCTCCATTGTGCCTGCTTGTCTTATTGAAATGAGGCAACTTGATTTGATATCCGCAGACAGAAACTCAATGCGAGGCTCCTTCTGTCCTCTTGTTATGTGGAAATTAAATTTCTCTCTCGTGGATTGTATTTCACGGTTCGGAGAGTCATGGGGCAATAAGGGCGGGCTGAGCTATGAGATGGTTTGAAAAAATGTCCGGGCGGACATTTGTGTCCGCTCCAGTCTCCAGAGTCAAATACGGTTGGCATTCGGTAGAACGTGATTCTTTGGAAACACTCTCGCTCAATTTCAAATGACATGAAATGCTGAAACAAAGCACAGGTTAGGAATCATGAACAGTTTTAAAGTTTAAGTGAAAGATAGGCATGTTTGAATATTGACAAGTGGAGAAATACTCAGATAACATACTAAAACTCATCACATCACTATTACTGGAAGTTGGCTAAAGAGCAGATTTGTGGCACACTCTGTAAGGAGATGAAGTTGCGGGGGTGAAAGCTGTGGATTACATTTTATTGAATGCAGAAGCAGTTTATCCAGAATTAAGATATGCTGGTGAGTTTTGTTTCTTGACTGCAGATGCTTGAATAATTCAGTTTTAATCATCGCACATTTCCTGTTCTATCCCTACCGTATGATACTGCTGGCAAAGAGGGGTGCAAAAAAAAAAAACCCAACAGGGATTAGCTGCATTTTATTCACAAGAAAAGACAACATATCGTACAAAAAGATTTAAGACACACAAACACACCCTGCAGAGTAAGTTAGAGCCTTTTTACAACTACAAGCCTCAAATATTCAATACTACAGGTGTTACAAAGATGTATGTTTTTTTTTTTTTTTGGCCTGCTGTGAGATTTTGAAATTGGTCTTGGATATTTGACCAAAGATGAACACATATTGTCTATATACAGTATATATTACATATTTATATGATTGTTGACAAGTGATTGTTTTGCTTTGGAGGGGCTGCTTTCTCATTCTAAATGAAACTCTGCAGCATTGTGTCACTTGTTGATTCAAACCTTTTCATTCATATAAACATTCATTTAGACCGTATAGTGTAATGTAGTGCTGAAACACTGAAAGCTATATTTCAACTAGCCTACCAAATGTACATTCATCTTCAGTATTTCTGTCTTTTCTCGAGTGGTGTAACGGATCACAAATCTCACAGTGAGGTTGGGATCAGGGAGTTCTGTCATGGCTTGTATCGTTTTGAGTTTTTAAGACAACCTTTCTACTCCTCAGCGAGCCATGAATCAATCTGTGCATTTTAACAGCACTATTCAGTTATTTTAATTCATCAATTTACTATTAATATAATAATCTGCATATTTTCAGTAACAGTAGGATTTGTTCCCCTCGCAGGGGAATCAACTTGACAAACACAAAATAGAAATATTTCAGTGAAGAATAATATTTCTTGTAATCTTTAAAAGAAAACCTCATTGTCCTCTTCTATGAGCTTTGACAATGACGAACACATAACTTACACAGACTGTTCATTTAGTGGATGTGTGTGTATATGTGCACTGGCTGCACCTGCAGTGTGAGTTGCTTTAGTCAGAAAAAAATAATGAAGAGGTCGGGCGCTGATAGCCTAGCGGTTACGACGCACGCCCCATGTACAGAGGCAATAGTCCTCAGCGCAGAGGCCGTGGGTTCAAATCCAACCTCGACCCTCTGCTGCATGTCATCCCCCCCTTCTCCACTCCCCCACCCCCTGTCTCTCTTCAGCTTTCCTATCTTATAAAGGCAAAAAGGCGCAAAAAGAAAAATCTTTAAAAACAATAAACAGGGAGTGTGTGTTTAAGGACTGTATCTTCAGTTTTTGACCAAACAGGGAGCACTGTACCAGAGCTTGTTTGACAGCTACAGACTAGAGCAGACTGTAATGTTACTCATGTTAAGTTTCTGATTGTTGTCACCGGTAACCACCAGCTGATACCGGCATGAAAAACGCTGATAAGGTTCGATGAAACAGAGAACAGTCAAAGCAGCAACAAAGTCGCCACACACAATGAAATATCAACGCCTTACGACCCATTTGTGTGAAAATCAGCGAACAACGTTTGTAAAAATCTGTTTTTAACGAGCTGAATTGTCTTCTTATTTCTACAGCTGAAGTAAACACTGCCTTCTTTTCATTGAGACTCTGCACATGGTTTGATCAGCAGTACATTTATGTTACACCATGTTCATACATTTTCAATTCATCTGTGGATCACATGTGGTCCAAACCCTGAGAGGGGATCAGAACTGATCAGTTTGGACCAGTGGCACCACTACTTTTCTCTGTCAGGTTTCACTGTTACCATAGTGTCTTTAGGGAAAGTAAAATGACTTCTAGCTGCAGATAATCAATTTTGAAAAAATGAGTTAATGCAGCATTACATTCACGTGAGCTGAGGTTGTTATTCCCAAGTTCCCTTAAACACACCTATTACAGCACAAGGAATAATTACTAGAATGAGTTAAAGAAGACATATCATACCCCTTTTCTACCTTTTAAAACAGTCCCCTGTGGTCTAAATTAAACATCTGTGCTGTGCTTTGGTCAAAATATAACATGAATCAAGAACCAGGGGAGGTTTGTGACCCTGTATAAACCAGCTCTCTCAGAGCACTCCGTTTTGGTCTTGTGTGTCTCTTTAAATGCAATGAGCCCCTCCTGAGTTTTCCAGGTAGACATCACTCCGCTATCGAATTTACCAGAATCCCACTGTGACATCACAAGGAGAGCAAATTCGAAACAGAACATTTTTTCTCTGTGTTGTAAGACTTATGCAGACCACGAACAAAGGGCTGGATGGGTTTATTTCACATTTTGTGGGTCAGTAGACACTCAGGTTACCCAAATAGATGTTCAAAAACACTGTAAAAGTGGATTTTTCATACTATGTCCCCTTTAAAGCAAAGCACAACATTTCCATGTGGACAGTAACGTATTGCATTCTGACCAGAAACAAATGAGCGTTCATAAGTGGCAGCTTGTTAAAGAACGAGTCCCATTATTGATCATATATTTGTGCTTTATTAATGAGACTATGTCTTGAGACTTAATCGGTAGTAAAAGCTCAATGACATTCTGACTGAAGAGACACTTGATATTAAAAAAAAAAAAACAGTGTTGACTTAGTTCTTGGAGGTCAAGTACCATTGTGTTTCAAGGCGGCAGCAAGAAAGGTGAGCTGTCTCTTCATGCTGCACACAGGAGCGTCATTGCACAAAGGTCACTGGCAGTTGAATCACCGAGAACTTTAAAGGTTTCTCCTAATTGAGGCGTTATTTTGTTTTGAGAGAGCACGAACGCATCTGAATAGCAGAGGATCTAAAAGCTCATTCAGGCGTCTTTCACTTTAAAGTAGCTGGGGACGCTTTGATGTACTCTGCAGCAATCTGTTGATATTGAAACTAAAGGGCTATCGTGTGACAAGCGATTCTGCTCCCAGTTCCGCTGAAATAAGGGCAATTCATGAGTCATTTGGTCAGAGTGTTTGTGGTTTCTTATGTCCCAAAACATTTTTTAAATGACTGTGTTCATTCCTCGGAGTAATTAAAAAGAGTTTGCTGCCCTTCTGACCTTGTAGAAATTGAAATATGGAGTCGGATGATTCAGTTTTAGCTGTCTTTTCATGTCTAATCTAATTCCCTACTCTTTGGTAAGCAATACTACCATTTACAGAGATCAGCCACAGGCAGCAGCTACAGCTAAAATTAAATCAGTGTGGAATTGTGACTTAGAGATCAAATCACTTCTAAAAGCATCCATCATATCAAACATTGAGCACACCACCAAAATGCCTCGCCTGCTTCTGCTCTGTACTTCGGTGTTCCAGCAGTGAGTGGGTGAATGCTTGTAATGTTGACCTCCTGGTGGACTGTGTGAGTCATTCATGTGCTTCAGCATAGGTTGAAAATGGTCAGTATTGATACAAAGGACAAAAAGGCTATGCAGCCAGAACATAATTAATATATAATGACCTCGGTGTAAAAAGATCTCAGTGTAAAAAGAGCAAATGGGAAAGAGTTTGGAGTAGAAATGGCTTCAGGCTTGAACGTAATGTGCTCTTTATCTTAGTTTCACGTCCATCCTGTGTGTTCAATGTGGTTAAGTTGTCTAATTGGACATATTCTCCAGGGACCTGGAAATTGACATCAAACCAAGTCAAATTGGTTGTTAAATAATGCATCAAAAGATCCTGTCTGTTACATTAAGTCTTGCTAAGATTCTAGACAAGTTTGGCTTATCTTTTTAAAGTAAATGTCTGATCTGTGTCTCCCTAGAAGAGCGTATGGACTCAGCTGATGATCCATGATGATGCTCACCGAAGGGTCTCTTTGAGCATCGGCCGACCATTGTCGTACCCTGTGGATGTAAAGAAGGTGTTGGACCGAAGCTGAGACTATGGTGAAAGCTCAGCCGAGCCAGCCTGTCAAATGCAGGAAACCCAAGAAAGCGGAGGGAGGCAAGGAGAAGAGAGTTGGCGCTAAAAAAGGGAAAGAGAGAAAGAAGGAGTTGAAAGAAAGAAAGAAGAAGAAAGACAAGAAAGAGTGTCATCGACATAAGAGGAAGACACTGGCGCTGGGTAACGGAGATGCACTGGACTGTTGCGTCTTGCTCACTCGCTTGGAGGAGAAAGGAGTTGTTGGTAAAAAAATGGATATACCAAAAGCTGGGAAGCACAAGCATGATAAAGCCAAAAAGAAGCAGAACTCCACCTCCATTCAAAGAAGGACCAAATCTGGACTTAAGAAAACGTTAGCAGGCAATCAACAAGCACTGGAACCAAAAAACAACCAATTCGACACCTTACTCATGTTTCCTGCACCCGTTCTTGAGCCACGCAGGCGAAGAATGGCCTCTCTTAACGCTGAGGCGGTCAACAGCTTGCTGCTCTACAAAGACGACTCTCTCATCTCAAATCTCACAAAGAAACGGCAGCCTTCTAATGAAGGTCAAGCGGCAGATAGTGGCTCTAAAGTTGAGCACAGAGGTTGTGAAACCAAAAAGGTTCCTCCAGGAGGGAAAGCAGACCCGAAAGAAAGACCTAAAAAACAAAGGCGGTCAGCGGTGGAGGCTCAGGAAATTGACTGGTTGGCTTTGTTTGCGCCAACGCCTCGGCGTCAGGCGGGCCTCACCGCTGCGACGCTTCTCAAACTCACCGGTGCCGCCTACGGAACCAAGCGGCACAAGAAAACTGAGTCCAAGTCTGAGAGTAAAAGTGAGGCAGCTGCCACGACTCACAGTGAGATTAACTCTAAGCCAGTGTGTGGAGGATCAACGCTGACCAAAAAAGAAACACATCCCAAACAAGAGGACCAACTAAAGCACAGAACACAGGGTACAGAGGATCCAGATCATTCCCAGCTGGGCTCTACCGTGAAGGGTTGTTGTAGTTTGTGTAAAAGTGAATCTCAGGATCCAGAGTGGAAGGCCAACACAGGAGGAAAGGAGTGTCTCAAACACCCACTCCATTGTGGGTCTTCACTTGGATTCTCCTTGAAAACAATCAAAGAGGAGCAGGTGGAGAGTGAGGTGTCTTCCTGCTACTGCTGCACCCAGGAGAGGTGTGTCGAGTACTGTCACAGAATGGCCCTTTTCCTGGAGGACAAAACTTTCAAGGAACCAGAGGACGGCTCCGTGTCCGAGGTGTTCCACCACCACCATCACCACCACCATCATCATCACCACCATCTTCAGTCCCCTCACCCAGCATCCATAACCATAAGCCCACACAGGTACACTTGCTTCCCAGGCTACTATGTCCACTTTAGCCACCCAGACTCCTCCCCTTCTTCGATTCCACCCCTTGCTTTGTGCTCCAGGAGTGGCAAGAGGCCCAAGCTGCTCCCCAGCAGGGGTTCGCAGCCCTCAGGGATTACACACCCGGTGTACTGCTGCACCTCGGTGGAGGCGTGCTACACAGAGCCCTCCAGGATCAATGGCTACCCGGCCTACACCAATTTGATTCCAGCCATCACCAGAGGAGGGCGCTCCTTCAGCTCAACAGACTGCACCAAATGTAACCACGGCATCAAAAGAGGTGAGCAGGAAATAGATTGACACTTCTATTATTACTTCTTGTCAACCTCCGGTGGTGTGTCAGAGTATGTTTGAAGAATTCCGTTAATGCACTGGTATTTGCACTGGTTGTATTAATGTAACAACACTGACAGCTTCCTTTAGTGCAGAAGATGTAAGTCTAAATGACATAATGTCCATGATCTCTTTGATTTGTCAGTGGTCCAAGGATGTTCCTTTCTCTAAAGCTTTCAGCGTAGTGTTGCATCCGCTTCAATCATTGAACCTTCATTTTATTGCTCACATAAAATGTTTACACCTGTTTAGATTCATCTTAAAGCTCACGTTAGGAGTTTTTTAAATTTTTTACACCGGTTATAAAACGGACTGAAATCAATACTGATGCCTCTATATGACCTACAGATGAAAACAAGAGCATCAAAAACATGACTGATAATGTCTATATAGTTATTGTTAAAGCCTATTATCGCTGCTAGGTGTAGGTGTCAGATCAGTCAATTAACAGCACCCTGCAGATACATTTTCCACAGCAAACATTCCCAATGAGGGATATTATGTTCGACCCTTAAAAGACTACTGGTTGAAGACATTTGTCAGAAAACACTTCTTATACATGCACAGGACAAAATCAGCAAAATAATAAGACGAACCGCTTTGTCCAAAGGGGCCCCAAAAGTTACTCAAAGGAGCTTCAACGGCTAAATAGCCAGAGACCTCATTCCTTTTGCAAAAGAGAACTAATGCTTCAGTCTTTCGCATCAAACGCGACATTATTAATGACCTCATTATGCTACATTACATACAGTGTAAAATGTGCGGTAAATGGATATGGATGGATCAATATGTGATCAATATTTGCATGATAATGTTCAGGTTGATCTTAAATGAAAAACATAATCCGGAGCATGATTAACAACACTCATATAAGCTTAAAGTTCAGATTTTAGAGATCTAATTCAGTTTAAGACACTCAGAGAATTTACTTCACAATAAGTTGAAACAACAATGTAGCCTTCACCCACGAACTTGGTGTTCAAAGATTCTTACTTTAAATATACAATTTAAGTTAATTTTGTTGCATACCATAATTTTGCTCTCCTGTCTTTTGTCAGATGAATGAAAACGAATAAGAAAAACAAAAGAACCAGCTCCTGTGTCAGCTCCTGAAAAAAGCAGACATCCTTGTTGAAAAAGACATTGTCATGTCAGACTGATTGGAAGGTTACTTTAGCTAGACACTGTCAGGGTTATTTCCTCAGCTCCCTACAGAGAAATTAAACTATTTTTACAGGCCGATTAACACTCTCTTTAACAAGGAAACTGAACTTCATGAGTAAAATCGCCGACCCCCCTTTAACTCTGACAGAAGGATTTAGTGATAAGTTTAAGTATTAATTATTGCCAAGCAGACTGTAGTTCTAAGCTTTTTTTATATGCAGCACCCCCCATCCCCTCTAATCTGACTGCCAAAGCAGAACAATGTGCTGAGAATAGCTATTATGTCGGGGGGGGTTAAACTACCATTTTGGAATGTCACTTGAGTGGGAAGTCACAAAAAATATCAGATACAGGCCAAGACCTCTTTTGTCTGAGTTTGAATACAGGCTGCAGGACGCTGAATATGAGGCCTGTGCAGCTGAAACCTAATGAGCTGATTATTTGAGCTCGTTTGTCAGCAGTTAGTTTGCTGAGTTAGAGACAGAAATGTGAGCCAGAACAGAAAAGAAGTGTGACGTCTACGACATTCAAGAATGAAGTGTGTGGATGTATGGTTTGAAACACCTCAGCTGGACCTCACAAAGCACTAATTACACATGAGCACACACCACTCTAATGATACTGCGCTCTCTCTCTGCGCTCTTGGTTTCCAGCAGCCAAAACCAGGTCAGGCTAAGAGGGTAAGACGCATGTTCTAAAGAGCTCTTTCATTCTACATTTCAGCATTTTTTTTCTTCAGTTTTTACAACTAAGGACTAAACTCAATACATTGAACCGTGTTACAGTATGAAAAACACTGCTGTATGTCACGGAATGAACTAAGGTTAAACAATTTAGGTGTTTGTCCTGGGGCACGTTTAAATCTGATGAAAGTGTGCATCGTTTTTATCTGGTTTCCACCTTAAACAAGATGTTTCTCTGAAACGGACTCACACCGTGCAACAGGCTTCCAGTAATGCTGTGGTAAGGGGTTTCATCCAATCAGCAGTAAAAATGATTTTAACTGCGCCGTGTCAAAGAGGCAGTGCGCTTAGTTAACTGTACGTCAAATGCAGGATAGGATACACGAGAGCAGAAGCCTTTTCACTGAAAGACACTCCCTGATTTGATACCACTCATTCATTGGACGCTGCAGCGGATCAGACTTAAACGAAACTTCAAATCCCAAGAGTTTACTAACGGAGAATAGACGGACCTTAAGACAGATGCTTAACAGACGTTGAAACAAAGCGACAACCTCTGGTCTTGAAAAATGAAGCCAATGCAGAGGACTGTTATTGTGCGTGTTTCATTAGAGTTAATGCAGTGCACATTTGTATAGAAACAATCAGCTGTAAGGATCGACTAACGGCTGAGCGGTGATCGGCTGATGCCATCGTCACAAATAGAAGTCGCTTCTCATGGCACTTTGGAGGAAAGGAAGTCTCGAGTCGTTCTCCATCTGCTCTCCATGCACTCTGTTGGGAGGGACTGAGACGCAAGGGAAGGACGCGAATGAGGGATGCATGGATGTAATTTAAGGAAACTGAAACGAAGCCTTTTGAAACAAAGTCATCTCTAATGTTCATAGTAACACCTGTGCTCCAAATGTCTGACGTCAGAAAGACCACCCACACAGGTGTTGGCCCTTTTCTGCCCGATTAGACCTTTTCTCAGGACTGGGGCGGGCATTAACAAAAAAAAAAAAAAAAATTGATTGACATCTTCCTCACTCGCCTTTTAATTTTGTTGAACATGTTGAAGCAAAACAACTTATTGTTACAAAGACTCAAGTGACCTCATGTGATTGAGATGTAATTAGTGTGAGTCTAACCACCTGTGTGGGTGTACTGATGTAGTGCAATGACATCATGATGTAGTAATGTCGCTAGTCAGCAGCGGTAGAACAGCCTTAACTTAAAGCACTCCTGTGTTACGTCTGACAGAAGAAACAGCTCATTCTTTGTTTTGGAAATCAGCAGTTGAATTTAAAGGCAGTCAAACACACTCTGTCTGATATGACTCATAATGCTTCCATTATTTATGGCCAAAAACCCCTTCGAGTTTCTTTTTTTTTTTATCAGAAGAAAAAAAAATCTATGCTTGCTTAGGCTCTGCCAAATGTTTTGTTTTATTTTATTTTATTGAACAGCCACATAGGCCCAGTAGGAAAAATACAAAATGCTGGACCTCCATTGCTGCTCTTTGTTTACTATGTCGCGCTTCTATGTGCCACTACTGCGTAGCTGACGCAGCCATCGCCGTCCATCTGACACCCCGCTTACCAAGTAAGAATACAGTCTGCTGTAGAAGATCAGGCTTAACTGTACCAAACTGTACTGAACCAAACTGGAACGATTGGTGGAAAAGGGGCTTTAGCCCTCCCCCTTAGCTCTGGCAGACCAATCGTTGCTAGTTTATGTTGGCTTATTATCAAAGACACCATAATCAACAATTACAGTTCACGTAAAAAAAATACAGAAGGATTCACCTGGCTCCGTGTGGCCTTGTTTCGCGAGGGCTTGAATTTAGTTGACATATCGTTTGGCATAAATTGATTTGTAGTTGGCAGCATATAAATGTTGTAATTGGTAGAAGTTAACAAAGTAGCCAAATGATTGACATTGTTGGAGTAAAAAGAGGCTGCTGATGATGTTGGACGAAATCGATCATTAATTTCCCTTAATGTCATCACAACAACAGTATCAAGGAAGTGTGAACGACCTGCTATTGTTATTTCACACAGTAACAGTTAGTGTTCTCGATTCTCAGCTTTATGGGACTTCAACAGTGAGTGTGTCAGTGCGTGTGTGAAGAGCTGTTAAAGGCTATAATTGGCTTTAATTGATGCTCTATTTTTTTTTCTTTTTTTTTCTGCTGCTTCAGCGGAACTAATAAAAACTGGGGGTCTCTTCTGTAACCTTGTTAAAGGTTGTTGATCACTGATGATGCTTCCTAAAGGACTCTGTCACACTGTCTCTCCACCTTAATATGTTTTTGTTTCTCTTCTCAGAAGACTACCCATCAACACTCGGCGACCATCACAGCCCCTCCTCCATCCCCATCTGTCCCAGTCCCCGGACCCTCACTGGCTGCCCCATTTCCAACGTGCCTCCAGCCGGCCAATCAGTGCCCCACACCCAGACTCCGCTTTCCGATCCCAGCCAACCGCAGCCTCCTCTGCAGGTGGCAAAGGAGTGTCCCCAGAGTGCCAAGTCGCCCAGCGGGTCCAGGTCTGGCACGCGCGGGACCGGCAGCATCGGCTCGGCTGACTGCCCTCTCAACAGGGACAAGAAACAGAAGCTCGGCCCTGCCAGCGTCGGAGGGCGGACTGTTGCCAAGCAGCCGAAGAATGGACGCCAAAAAACCACCAACGGCTGGCGGCCAGTCGGCGCGCCCTATCAGAGGGAAGTTTTCTCTGTGGTACGTAGAGACAGCTTTGTAACACGGCCATGATGGTGCTAGTTTTCATTAAATGGGGTGTAAATGAAGCTGACTTACAACAAAGTCTTTTATAACAAAAGTTCATTCACAGTTCTTTTTTGTATCTGTCATACACCTGATTGTCCTCATTTCTACAAGACACGTAGATGTAACACAAGACACTAGATTCACAAAGAAGCTATTTTACTCTGACACCATGCCCAGAGAGGGAAGCTCGAACACTTTCACAATGTCATTCTATTTATCCCCGGTTGTAAGTCATTTAAATTTGAACACCCTGACAACAAATTTCACCCAATCTTGATCAATAAGAAACTAAGTAAAAACATCATATTTGAAAACTTCTTAGCTACCTTTGGACAACGGCTAATGAAGAAAGAAACAACAAAATATTGGATTTAAGAACACTCCAGCAAAATATCAGACAACAACTAACATTCAGCTATTTCTAGATATTGTTTCTGTATGCGAGGAAGTGGCTGAAAGCTAATATTACTGATTGATGTTTTTATACAATACAATATAATAGGCTTAAATTCCTACAGCATATTTTTTAGCTTGAACAAATAACTGGTGTACATACTAATGAGCTAATGTAGTTTTAGCTATTGTTACGTGGTACAGGAAGTGCATTAACATTAGCTAATGGGTTATCAAATAGGTTCTTGTTTTACTTTGACATATGACCAGATTTACCCTCCATGTTTTTACTTTTAATTATTTCAATTCTCTCTCAGTTTCTTCTTAATTCTGAAATAGTGTAATGATAATGATTGTCATCCTGTACCACCTGGAATACAGTATTATGGCATTACAACAACATTTGAGCTTCCCTCCCTCAGTGTGACATCAGAAAGAAAAGGGCTGCTGTGTAAATGTGGTGACTGCCCAGCCTCTCACATCTTATCAGTGGAGTCAGTGTTTCCTGCTGCCTGTGTTCTCAGGGAGAGGAGGCGATGGTTTTAAGGACATGTTATGAGGGAGTGGAGAGGGACGGGGAGCTGATTTGTGTCAGAGACGCCGTTCTCCTGAAGTCTGGACCGAGGAAGAAGACTCTGCCTTACGTGGCCAAGATCTCAGCTCTGTGGATGGAGCCAGAGACCGGTAAAACACGTGATACGCACACTAATTACCTTACAGCACAGGAAACTGAATTGATGACGTAATTACTGTCTTGAGAACGGAATTGAACTGTGTGTTTTTACTTTTTCAGGAGAGCTGATGATGAGTTTGTTTTGGTACTACCGTCCGGAACACACACAGGGGGGACGAAACCCAAATGTACATTGTGAGGTAAAAACGCAAATCCTTTTACACCGTTAAATACTGGTTTGTCGAGGTTAAGATTTAACAGCAGGACACTTTGGACACAGCTTCACTGAACCATGTGTGAAATGTTTTCATATAGAGGAGCAGATTATGACAAACTGCATGTAAGCGGCTAGAATAATTCAGCTGCATGCCATGTTACCAGCAACATGTATAAAAAAAAAACGCTGAAACTAACAATGAATCGATTTCGAAGTTGTGTGTATCCAAAAACCCAAAATAGCCCATTCCTCCATGTTTTTAACCTCCATTGTTTCGTAGCAATGAGCCACACAGCTGTACTGGATGACACATCCCTTCATTATCATAAACATTGCCCCTTCAGTTTATTTCTAGACAATCCCACACACAATCCTGCTGCTGCAAATGGGTTTGTTGCTAGATGCAACACTACATTTCTGGTTGTGGACTTATTATGAGACTTGCTGACAACATGATAAATAGATAATTATGTTAAACAATAAAGACATTTTTAGTTTAATTCTTCTCTTCGAATAAAATACTTTTAAACCTCCTCCCATGTAGTTTTGCATTCATTTGCTCCCATCTGAAAACTGACTTTGCATAAAAATGAGAACATTACAATTCAAGAGAGGACTTCTAAGCTTTTTGGCCAAACTCAGAAGCTGAAAAAGCAATCTGACACACATAAGCAGATGGACACACGTGTTGAGGAGCAGCTTCTGTTTTTCTTGCTTCCTGTCGTCAATAATCTCCCAGAGGGACATGTTGCACTTTATTTAATCTTCAGAAACAATAAACCACATGAAGTCTGTCATTTGTCTGCTGCACTAACAAACAACAGACATATCGGAGCGACACTTTGAGAGCAGCAACAGAGCTTTGACTTGTATCCCTTTGAATCATTCTTTGCATCTGGGAGTGCAGGTGAGACAGATGTGCCTGTGTTGAAAGAGGTAGAAGAATGTTTGTTTTAAAGACCTTATGCATGTGTGCAGCATAGGTGTGCAGGCTGTGAAGATCAAAGTTACATTAGAGTCTTTGTCTGCATTTTCACCAAAACAACCCTGGACTGTCCCATGAGGGGGGGGGGGGGGTGTACTTTCTGCTAACAGGGGAAAGAATCTAGTGAATACTGCTAAGTACTTGACCAATTAGAAATGTTCAGTGCTGCTGCTAATCCCACCCCCATAGACCCTGGTCTTTCTGATAGCCCCCCACCCCCCAAGCAAAGAACTTTTAAGTCGCTAAATTACAGTCCACAAACTTCATTTAAACCCTTGTCCCCTCCTCTGGAAGGCCTAGTTGGAATACGATCCTGCAATGAAAATTCTAATTTGGTGGATGATCTCTTGTCTTGTATACATGGATTTAACTGAAGACTGAAAATCTAACTTTTCTTGCTCCAGAATGAGATCTTCGCGTCTCGTCACCAGGATGTGAACAGCGTGGCCTGTATTGAAGACAAATGCTACGTCCTAACATTGGCACAGTACTGCCGGTAAGAAGAAGAAAATACATGTACAGTATATGCACGTAGTACATTTTATGGTGGCTATGGGAATGTATTTCTTGAATAGACATGTTGCTTTTGAAAGATTTACACATTCACGTTCATGTTAAGCCGACAGTTTGATGCTACGAAGAATCTTTGTATTGTTCTTCTGAACAAGCAGGTAGGCAATTCAGTCTGACGTTCTGTTTTTGTGCTTCGTCTAGATTTTGTGCCTTGGTAAAACGCCGTAGGGAGGGTGTACGTGACAGCGCCGCCTCCCTCCTGGTGCCACCCATCGTTGGTAATGCCATGCCCACCCACCACTGTGTGCCCGATGATGTCGACCCAGAGCTGGTGTATTTCTGTCGACACGTCTATGACTTTCGCTACGGACGCCTCCTCAAAAACCTGCAGTAGCATCTGACAGGACATGACACAGATTACGATGGGATGTGAGATGATGTTACTCCGGTTACATCCTCCACAACTTCAATTAACTACAAACCGATCTGCTGCCTGTGTGAGAGGAACTGGACGTTTATGATGAAGGATTTATAGATCAACTCATTTTTTTGTTTGGAATTCGTTTTTCACACTTCCATGCCACACATTTATTTAGTGAGAGTAACGGTCTGACATATTGTGAAAGGATTGCTATGGCTGTGTAAATGGATTGTGTCATACATGGCTCTCTGGTGTCGTAGCAGCTGTGTGAAAAACCTTGAACCTACTCTGCTGTAGAAAACGCTACTGTAGCTCTTAGAAATGTGACATTTGATAGATATGAACAGAGGTTGATGTTACATGTTGATTACGTCACTGTTTGAGTGACAGATTTCAGATGCATAATGTGTCACAATGAAATGTTATGGTTGAAGAAAAATTTGAGGTATATAGGTATTGCGCCCCTTTGGTCATTTAGAAGAGAAGACGGACGAAAATGTCTCAGTGGCTGAGGACATCATCACATTTATTATAATATTTCTCTCAAATTTTCAGTAGTAAGACGTTTGGCATTTGGAGAATTTCACTTCCTTGCCCTGAGTAAGATGAGAAGATCAATACCACTCCCATGTCTGTACCATAAATATGAAGCCACTACCAGCTGTTTGGTTAGCTTAGCTTAGCATAAAGACTGGAAAAGGTGGAAAGCTAGCCTTGGTATTGACTGAATCAAGAAAGATGTTTCCCTAGGCTAGCTGTTGTCTATTGGCTTTGGACTGGGCAAGGCTAGTCGTTTCCTTTTGTTTCCATACTTAATGCTATGCTATGCTAACTCGCCGCCGACTCCAGTTTAGAAATCTTCTGAAACCTTTTTCTTTTTTTCTGATATTGATTTGGATAATTAGACTTTGAGAATTTGACAGAACCTAGAACCACTTTGAAACTAGTCTGGTAACAAACACAATATTGGTGGAAAACACTGACAAGTTGACATTTTTTTGCTAGTTTTGACTTAGAGTTGGAGACAGCATAGAATGTACTGTGTTATGTTTATGTCACCTGACACCAGTTGATTTTTGAGTGAGATAATTGGACATGGTATATAGAGTTGATTTTTGAATAGCTGATATCCAATACCCCTTTTTTATAGCAGTATTGGAGGCCGATCCTGATACCAAATCCACTCCAGTTCCATGTTAATCAGACAGAGCGCTATTGGTCATCTCATCAGAATCTTGAAAGTTAAGCAAATAAGCAAACCCATCTTATATTATTGAATAGCCATTTGAAGCATACTGTGGTGGAATAGATCCTGAACACAGTGCTTAGATCAGAAAGATGAAATTCATTTTTTTTTTTTAAACCACTCTCATTAATAACACGGAAGACTATGAAATGTAGAAATTCTTTAGTTACACCTCTTGTGGGTTTCTCGGATAATTTCAGCTTTCATGTTATATTTGTTGCTCTAAAAATCAGCATCTGTGGGGATGTTTTTAATGTACAACAGAAGCGCACTCTACAAAGAAAGCACAGTTCAGTCTGCTTGATGTCGCAGTGTGGAGATGTCCAGTTGCATTGAGGGGATTTTTGTTATGCCAATTATTGAGAGTATTTTACTTTTGTCAAAAGCTGTTTGCCAGATGTGTGATTTGACTCTGGTCTTAGCTGACTGTATATTTGCTTTTATTTTCCTGGATGAGTGTCTGTTTTTAGCAGATGGCATCAGTTAGTCACTTATATTCTTGTTTGTTCACCGATGAGATGGTGAGTAATGTATTGAGTGTAGCATTTAGATCAGTGATGATGATTCATTCCTACGTTTGAGAGAAGATAAGTATTTATTTCTGTACTGAGATGAAAACATAATTTATTTTCAAAAGATGATTTTAAAGAATAGAGTTTTAGATGAGTGGCGTTCATTCCTAAATTTAAAGGTTAAAAATGTATCTCCTTTTAGCTACACTGTCTCAGATGAAAGTGTGAGTCATTTGCAATAGTATTTCTGTGACTGATAGAGCGTGCTTACCCAATTCAGACCCACTCAATGCTGTATTAAGATCTTGAAATCCTCAAGATGGATTTGAGGATTTGGAGTATTTTGAGGAATCTCAGTTACATTTTGACGGACACCTGTGAACATGTGAACAGAGATGCTTAACCTGCAGGACCAAAATGTACCTTCACCCTTCCCAGCTTCCTGTCATTATCCTTTCAATTCTCTTCAGATGATGATGCTTTGCCTCTATACCTTTAAATGCTGAATGCTATAATGATTTAAACTCACCTTGCCACAAGCCTGTGCCCTTTATCTTGCTGCCTTAGAGAACATTCCCAGCCTTTCATTTAGAAATGTGTACCAATACAGCCTGGGGAAATGAAGCTTTTTAGTCTGCTGATTGTGATTCCTAAATGCTTGAGATGCCTCTCAGTTTCATCACCTTCATGTGATCTTATGGGATCTGGAAGGCAACACAATCATTTTGACCAAGGTCTGTACACGTTAGCTAGAAATGTTAAAGATCTTTATTATACAACTCAAAGCATTCGACAGTCTGTGAGAAACGGCAGTTTACTTTACTGTTAAGAGTTAAACAAGCAGATTGATAACGTTGTGATATACAGTGTGACGCAACAGCTAGCTCCAGGTTAGATTAGCTTAGCATAAGGACGGCAAGCGGTAACAGCAAGCATAGCTCTGACTGAAAACAAAAAAACTTTTACCTTCCAGAACCTTTACAAGTAAAAAAGAAAAACACATTTAAAAAGTAGCAACTTACAACAGCTGTTGCTCTCGGTCTCTTAGTCTTTATGCTAAGCTAAGCTAATTGTCTGCTGTCATTTAAAAAAAAGTTATTGATGTACTTACCAAAATATTGAGTTGCATAAAATATAAAATCATTATCCTCCGATTAAGTGTCCACCTGAATACTGATGTTTCAAACTTTTATCTTTTTCTTTGCCAAAATGTACCTGACACCACAATCTTGCAGTGCTCCAAGGAGGTTGGCTTCAGAAAAATTGAGATGGTGCCCTTAACCACATTTTGGTCGAATGACAAGATACTCAATAATGTTGCTATTTGGATGGACAGTAAAAAGAAGTAATGATTGAAGCAGTACTTAAGATGTTTAGGACCTTCAAACTACTGAGATCCACTTCACAAGCACAATGGTGAAAACCTTGTTGTTAAAACATAGACTTGGGGTGGAATTTCATACGAAACTGATCACATCCTGCCTACTTCTGCCCTACGCCCCTTTATAAAGGGAGCTGTGACTTTATGTTTAAGCCTAGAAAAAAACAGAATTCACAGTTTACTAAGAATTCATATTTGACTTTAAAAAAAAAAAGAAAAATAGACCCTGCCTTTTCATCCTGCTTTTTTTTAAACCAACCAAAGGCAATTTGTACCAGATAAACAATTTTCTGACAGAATCATTTCTGCAAATGATTGTCAAGAAACGGCAGTAAAGCCCACACAGCACAATAAAATAAAGCAGAATATGGAATAGGTACATTTGCTATGATTTGGTTCTGAAATTGAAAACCCCAGTGGGTGTTTACACGGTACAGATTATGGCTTCAGGAACCCTTCAGCAGACTAATTATGTTTAATCAAGATGTGTGATAATTATGTCTTAATTGGTCCTCTGTGCCTGTTCCCCTTAACCCGTCTTAATTCCAAGTTTTTTCCATGAAGAGAAGGACGAGCGGTAGCTGTCATTTTTACCCACCTTCCAAATGCCTTTCCTTTTTTTTTTTCTCAGATGACACCATTCTTATCTGTAATCACCACAAAGAAATGTTTGCACCAAAAAGTGACAGGGTAGGTAGGAGTATTTGAAGAAGTATTTCATTATCCCCAAGGTGTACAAAAACCTAAACTCTGGTTCTTCTGATGTGAATTTCTGTTCATATTCTTTGCATGGCATTTTTGGAAATATCTTGGAAATATTAATCACAGCACAGAATATTTGTATGGTTTCAAATTGACCTCTGTAATATAAGAAAAATATTTAATTGTAATAAATAATATATGAGTTTGAGCATGTGTTGAAGTTTTTTTTATGTCAAATTAAACTGGCAAATACTCTTTAAAGATTAGAGCTGTAGTACTGACTGTTGCCCACATGATGGCTCACTCAACCAAAATACGAAAATCTGACTGCTTGATCAGATATGATAATCACTGTGATCATAGCACTCAGAGTGTCTTAATATTTTATGAAATTTAACACCCAACATTCGGGACAAAAAAATCTGTCAAAATTACTTAATAGGCTTGCAGAATAATTGTGTCAATGTAAAAACACTTAATTTAGTTTGTTAAGGTGTTTAACTGTAACCGTGACAAAATCTATTCAATCAATCACTTCTCACTTTTTCTGGCCTTTAAATGTATATCAGAATGATTATTCTGAGTTAAGGGTGGGTGGGGTGTTCTAACTGGGCTGTATAATTATTTATGATTATCTTTCTACTGCATCAAAATAATCTGAATTTTCGGAATATACATAATAATAATTATATTGCCATTGTCTTGCCCTCTTTGTCTCTACATGCATCTGTTACGTTGCGTATAACATTAGAAGAAAAACAAGTTAGAGCATTCTCAAAGACATTGTAAATCACGTAACTTCAGCAATCAGCTCTGTTGAATATGTATGAGACCCCTGACACTACTCAACCAGGTTAAGAGGTTTAAAAACAGATGCATGCCAATCATTTGCATCTATAAGAGCAAGAATGTATAGTTACAGTAAATGTCAGAGTTCATCTGCTTCAATTAACAATGTGTTATACAAGCTTGGTTATAGGGTTAAAGAATGTACCACAAATAACATTTAAATGTTAGAAGATGGCCTTCAGATAATTTCTTATAGGGGTTCTTATTATATATTAAAAAATAATATATTCTACTACATTTCTGAGTTGCTACATGACATTTGTAAATACTATAAAGTCAATGTAACAAGTAAAAAAAAAAAAAAAAATATGGTCTGAATGATTTTGAAATCTGCAATAGGCTATAAAAAAAAAAAGACATGGATTCATTAGGACTGATTAAAACCAAAGAATCTTTCAAAATAATTGTTGAGACTGCTACCTCACAGCAAGATGGTTCAGGCTTCGAACCCTGGACGCTGCTTTGAATTGAAGTCTTGACAATGATTTTGGTATACCATAATGAACTGAATACATTGTACAGAAAAATAATTGTCCTGACTTCAATTTCTGAAAGCCAGATCATTCAAGGGACACAGGGAAAAGAACGGTCTTGGGTTTGAAGCCTGTAAACCGTCTTGCTGAAAAGCAAAACGCCTTTTTAGGTTTACTTAATTTTTCATAATATTAAGGACATCTTCTCAAACGTTCTGGGATCTGTTGTAGAAGATTTTGTTTTACTTTTTTTGTATTTTTGAAAACTTTCTTGACACTTTCGGACATTTTTGATAACTTTTAGGAATTTTCCAGTGACATTTTTCAAAACTTATAATTAATACTAAAAGAATTAAATTAATAGAAAAATGCTGGGATATATCAATGGGAATTTTCCTAAACTTCCTAAGATTTACAAACATCTAAATTTAAATCTCTTGGAAGTCTCCAGGACATTTCAAGGGGAAATTGTGACTTTTCAAATGAACTTTTTCTGAAACTTAAGAGAATTTTTTTGGAACCTTCAATTGAAATTTGGAGGAAGTTCCGCTGAATAACCTGAGTGATAAAACATATAAGCATGGGAGGGGAAAATTCTCTGGGAAACTCAAACTGATTTTGGTTAGATTTCTTTTGCAGAGTCAGCATTTTAACTTTCAACCTACAAGACATATTTGGAAGGTCTAATGTGGTCACAGCTTCAGGATGACATACACTCTAAAATAAAACTAGTTATAATTTTAAAAAGTGTCCGGGCTGAACTTAAAGTTTTAAGTTAACTGAACTTAAAAAGAGATAAATGTGATTATTCCAAAGAAATACAATTTATCAAGTCAGTTGTACTTTAATAAAGTTTAAAGTTAACACAACCTTTTTTCACATTTCAGTTCCTGTGACATTATCTAGTTAAGGCAAAATGGTCTATCAATTTATTTTGACTTGAAATCAAAAATTAAAAATACTTTAATGGGGGGGGGTCTTTTGTATATATCGCGATTTTCCCCCAATTTCGGCCAAGCGGCGATATATGCAACAGGGGGAGTTAACTTAAAATTTTAAGGCAGCCTGGACACTAACTTCTTTAAGTTATAACTATTTTTTTTATAGTGTAAGACCACAGGATTTCTTTCTTCCTGCAAAAGTATGTAATTAAAACACGATGAAATCTCCACGCTTTCAGGTGTATCTTCTAGTTTTCTCCCGTTTTTCAGTCGTTTAATTAACTTTTTATCAACTCAAAATGTTGACAACGGCCCTAACTCAGGTTTTCATGAATAAATGTTGACGGCGGTTCACTTGAGACCAACACAATTTTCTTCTAAGAATTGCTTCATATTGTTTTTCTGCATATATTACATATGCATTATGGTCAAGCATCTTCAGAGTAAAACCATCACCTCTCCTGTATTCATACACCTCAATTTACATGCTTACTGTATCAACAGCACTAACATTTGCATTTAAAGACTTTGCTAAGCCTGCTCATATTTGCATTTTTACAAAGGACGTCCCCAGAGGATTAATTGCATGTAAGATTAGCATACCAGATATTGCATGTGGTCCATGTAATGACATCATTAGCAGAGGTTTCAGCTCACAAGTGTATCCTTATCACCTTTTGTTTATTTCATACTGCAGCACATCCATACCTCCACTTCATGGCTGGAAAATCAACTCCATCGGCAACTATTACACATTTTTCAATGAAATGTTCATCTTGAATAATGGTCATCTATTCTGATATAATTGCAAAAGTAATAGATGAATTATTCTAAGGTTGTAAGTTTATGTTAATGGATATTATTCCATATTAATGGCTCTAGCTAAGAGATACTCTTGTAAACTGTAAAATTGGTTTTGTTTTGTTTCTCTTGAGTGTCTCTTCATTGTAATTCTAAACAATATTTTCAGATGAAAAGAACTCTAGCATGTATTAGATTAGAAGTATGTCACATGGCTCTTTAATAGCTTAGTTCAAGACAGTTAAGGGAGACTTACGAGTCAGAAAATGTGAATAAACCTTGCAAAGGTTGGTTACTCACCAAACTGCTCACTCTGAGCTGTTGATGCTTTATTGTGCAACCAGTGTTTGATGTCAAGTGAGGACAATATGGGCATTAAAACATTTTAGAAAAATGAAAGACACACGTTCTCACAGCAACATTATATGGTTTGTAAAATGATTGCTAGCAATGAGTACATTTTTTAAACTGAAGCAGAACGTTGTTCACAGTAAAGTATTTTAAAATATCAACAAGTCATCATAATTTGCATTTTTTTTTACTTTTTTAAAATCAGTGCATGATACTACAAAGCCATAAACTTTATATTCCTTCATTCATCAAAGATGGTTTGTTTGCTCTTTAATATTATTCACATCACATTAAACAGCACAATCTTTTTCTTTCTCACCATGTAAAATTGACATAAAATACACTGAACATACTGCTTGGACTTATCAAATGTCACAGCAAGAGCAGAAAGACTGACATTAAATAGATTAAATATCATAATGTAATAGGAACATATAATCCTCCTTATGCTATACCAGTAGAGGTGCAAACGCAGGGCAAATAAACAATAAGATAAGGAAATTAAAATGACTCTTTACAAAAACATGCCATGAGTTTATATAAAGTATTTCATATTCACAATAACAGAAATATAAACAGCAGTTTAATGAAAAAAAAAAGTAACTTTTCTCGCAGTTTTTGGCCAATAAGATCTCAATGTTTTTTACATTTCAAATGCTTTTTCAGTGCTTATTTGACGTTTTGTACATGAATGCACATACATTAAGAAATTATACCAAACACAAGTCATGCTAATGATTTCATGGTTATTTTTTGGTTATTAAGAATGTGACAAAATCGAGGCGCTGGTGGTGCAGTGGTTAGTGTGCGTGCCCCATGTATGGAGGCTGTAGTCCTCCAAGCTGGCAGCACAGGATCGAAAACCACCTGTGGCTCTTTTCCCGCTTGTCGTTCCCCACTCGCTCTCCCTGATTTCCGACTCTATCCACTGTCCTATCTCTCCATTAAAGGCACAAAAAAGCCCAAAAATAAATCTTTAAAAAAAAAAAAAGAATGTGACAAAATCCAGCTGTAAACCCTCTGTGTGAGTTTAAGAGTTTTGTCATCTCTAATTAGTATTATTATAATCATTATTATTATAATCATTATTATTACATTGTTGAATCTCGTCCTTGTTTTTTTATTATCTATTTTTTATTTTTTGTGACTTCCGTGGATGATAATACATCAATGGTCTCTCTCATCTTTCTTGAACTGCGACATACACACTTATTCTTTTGTTGAATTTTTTTATTACTTAATTTTATTATTATCATTATTAGATATGAAACATAGTATTTTATATTTTTCTTGTCATTTAAATCATTATTCATTTATTTATTTTTGCTCTTTTTGTTTGTTTTTGTTTTATTTTTTTATTTTTCTCCTCTCTTATTTTTCTTTTTTCTTTATTCACTACTACAACTTAGTTTTTTTTCTATTCTTACAATTATTTTGATTTATAATGTTATTCCCTTTATTCCTTTCGATATACATCAGGCATCACATCATCTGTTAAATTTCAAAACACCATCATGCAAACTTTTTATCTGTTTATTCTTTATTTGATTGATTTTTTGTTTTGTTTTTTAAATTGTTTTTCCCTTCTTCCAAAGTTTTTGGCTACATGTTACTTCCATTCCATCATAAGACATATCATCATCATTAGTATTATATATTATTATTATTATTGTTATCCCTGTTTCCCCTTTTATTTTTTTTTTATATATTACTCTTTCCTCAGGACCCGGCCAAAGAAGAGAAAAATAATAGCTTCGCCTGTCCCTCCATCCTACCCCCTAATCAAATCAAACGCTCAAACCAACCCCAAAACCCCGGCCAGGGTTCAACTACCGCTAAAACATAATCATTACACAAACTCTAACCTCTCACACCACAACATTGTTCAACATCAAAATATTCAACACATACCATATACACTGCTCAACTCCTCAACTCTCTTCTCTCTTCCAGATGACAAGAGTTTGTTTTGACTTAATTTACCTCCAGTTCTATTTGTCTTTTCGTATTAAGGCCAATTAAAAGTAACATGAAATTGTGAATAGAAATGGATACCCTGCAAAATTTAGGATGATTTTAATCCAATCAAGCTAAATGGTAAATAGACTTGAGCGCTTATCTTGTGTTCTGACTACTCAAAAGTGCTTTTTCACTGCAGGTCACACCTATTCATACACTGATGACACAGGTTTCTGTGTAGTGATCATCAGAAGTAACTCATCTCATCTGTACACATTCATACGCCGCTGATGAAGCAGCAGGAGCAACTTCAGGTTAAGCGTCTTGCACAGGACACTTCAGACATGTGGTTGCAGGAGCTGGGGATTGAACCCCCGACCTTCCAGTTGAGAGACAACCGACTACCAACTGAGCCACAGTCGCCCGTAAAAACACACTTTCTAATCGTAGTTATCTTGAGGACCTAAGTTATTTGTAACACCTCCTGGCAAATCTGTCACAAAGGTAGAGGTGTGAAGGCGCTGCACTCTGTGAGACATCGTCAGAACGCTTGACCCTTGACCCCTGTCCTTTCCTTTGCTTCTCCGCCGGGACATGAAGTGGTTACACAGGCAGGACAAGCACTTTTCATGCAGCGAGGCATAAATAAAAGGGTTGTAGCAGGCAGAGCTCATGGCCAACAGGTGACTTGACACCTGGATGATGTTCACGTAATTTTTACCCAAGATGGAGAAGTCTGTGTCCAGGTCACGGATGAGATTCACCACCTGCAAAATGAAATTCTGTTATGAAAAGCATTTCATCAAAAAGTCAATAAAATATATTTTATACGTAATTATCTTAGAAACAATGAGAATGCTGACATTTATCTGCAGGCAAATACAAATGTACAATATGCCGCAATTAGCGTAGCTTAGCCAATGCCAAAACTGAAAAGGGGAAACAGCTAGCATATATGTTTGTTTGTTTTTTTAAACAACCAACTAGAACAAAACATTACGTATATAGTCTACTTGATACACAAAACCCAAAATCCAACATACTTAGGCTTTGACTTAGACAAAGGACATTACTAGCATATTTGAAACCAAAGTAAGACTAGCTATTTCCCTCTGTTTCCAGTGTTCATGCGAAGCTATGCTAATTGGCTACCAGCACCAGAGTGCATTTTCACAATTATCGCTGATAAGAAGCAGGTCATCACTTTTTTTTTTTTTAAATCATCACTTATTGTTTTAGCTTGAAAGAAAAGACTGTAATTTGTGATCCCTTTAATTTGTTTATTCACTGCCTAAAGGCTATGTTGCGATATTTTCTGTTAGACAAGCCTTTATTTTGAAATGACACTAAAATAACTTATGGTTGAACACAAGAGAAATAACCCAAGTGAGGAAAAAAGGTCAAATGAAAAGTCAAGGAGTAAAATATTTCCTCAAATAAGGTTTGTTTCCGTCGAATTTGTATTGTAATGTTTAAATATTACTTGTGTTTAAACACGTTTTTAATTAAAGTAATAACTACTAACTAGCAGTAGTACGCTGGTTTAGCTCAAATGTTGTTTTTTTTTTTTTACTATTTCTGTGTGTTGTGTTACCTGCTTTATGTTGGTTTGGGGATAAATGATGAATGTTAAAACCATCAGTTCAGGTTTCTGAACATCCTCGAAGGGATATGCTACAGTGTCTCTTTCACCTTTTTCCTGTACCTGTAAGGGGAGCCAGGAGAAGGCGAAACCGAGGACGGAGACCAGCAGCAGGAGGAAGGTTTTCCTCCTCCGCCTGCTCCACAAAGACCTAGCTGATCTGAGCTCTGGACACGCTGTTAAACCTGAGGCGGTCCTCTGTTTCAGCTGAAAGGATATAGCACAGTAGGAGATGGAGACGGCAGCCAGTGGGACAAAGTAGGAGAAGAAGAGAAGGAAACAGGAGTAGATGACGCGGCCTTGCTCCTCGCCATCCCAGAACTCCTCACACACGGCCATCTGCAACCCTGCTGTCCTCAGGTCCAGGTATACGATGTGAAGAGCTGTAGGTGTGGACAAAGCCAGAGAGGAGAGCCAGATCAAGAGCACCAGACCCAAACAGAAGTGACACCCCGCTCTTTTGCGGATTGGATAAGCCACAACCACGTACCGATCCACTGCAATGGCCATGAGGGACAGGACGGCTGCATAGACCGCCGCAGACTGCATGACAGTCACAAAATGACACATGCGGCCTCCAAACACCCATCCACGCCTGTCGAAGGCGTATGACGCTGTCAGAGGGACACAAAAGACGCACATGACCAGGTCAACAAGCGCCAGGTTGCTGATGAGGAAGTTTGTGGTGTTGTGTCTTTTCTTGTTGTGCCAGATGAGGAAGAGCAGGAGGAGGTTACCGGAGCAGGCGACCAAGACCACGGTTGAGTAGAGAGGTAGGAAGACGAGTTTCAGTTCGTACAGGAGATCCAGGCCGGAGAAGGAAGGGGCAGAGAATGGAGGGGTGGGAATGAAGGGTGATGAAGAGTTCTCCCAGGAGCTGTTTGATGACTTCTCCAAGTCCATAGCTGCAGAAACTAGAATGGAAAATGAACAATTTTGATAAAATTCCCGAACCCTGATAAGTATTTGACTTTTAGGATATTTCTCATTTAACGCCATCATTTGCTACATATATTTTCATAAAGTACTGAACAATTTCTTTATGGAACAAAAGAGCTATCAACAATCAATTTTGAGGTTTGTTTGTCCTTTCCATTTACAGCAGGAATAATATCTTCAAAGTCTGATTGAAGATTGTCGTCTATCATCTGCCAAAACATCTGTACAGGTAGTCCTCATTGACATACTTGATCCCAGATACTGCTTAGCAATAATACATACTGGCACTGTGGAGTCAGATGTCATGCAACAGCGTCACAATAAGCATGATTGCTGATTTATCCCATCTGAAGCTTTGGAAAGCTGTCTCAGAACGGCTGTCACTTAATTATGCATCAACACAAACCACACATTGTATTTTCAGCTAAAATTGGAATATGATACAAATAACACATTGGCTAGATTAATTCTTGAAAATTCAGCAAATCATACGAACAGTATGATATTTAAATAAATATACATCAAACAGATTTTGCCAAAATTCTAATTGGATTTAAAGAAAAGGAAAAGCATCAATCTGTTAATGCCACAGACAGAGTATGATTCAGTCATTTTAAATGACCTACTTTAGATTCTAGACGTCTTGATCACCTCAACATTTTTCCATACTGGACTCTTCTTAAACTGTCTGAATCTTCCAAGGAGCTCTGTTTCAATTGTGACTTAATAAGAGTGATTAGAAAAAATAAGCTAATGGTTTCTTTTCTCGTGCTTCAATATGTCACTGTGTTATTGACTTGAACAGATTGACAGTGCATTGCTTTGCGTATAATTTACATGTGGTTATGAATATTGCTTTAAGACAAAATCTTAAGCAGCGTTTTAAGCTCTTGATTCGCAAAACATAACTCAATCTTAATATTAAACTTCCATATGTCATCTACGGAATGATAAAATGTAATTTTAACAGTCGCCAGAGTACATGAAAAAGAAAAATGAAGTGTAAATTGAATGAAACAATACCTCTGTGAGCTGTCAGTCAAACATTTTCTTTAAAGTCTTGGACAGTTCAGCACCGTTGTGTCTCTTTTATCCATAGAGAGTCCAACTGTTGTGCAGCCTCACCTCTTCACTGCAGCCGGCTAAGATGTCAGAATAGAGAGGTGAGCTCCTTCCATCTCTCTCTCTCTCTCTCTCTATCTCTCTCTCCCTCTCTCTCTCTCTCTCACACACACACACACATACACACATGACACACGACACAAATACACAGCAAACAGTACACGTAAGTGAGTCATCAACCCACAGAGAAAAAATGAATTATTGTCTTTTCAGACTCAACCCTGGAGAACAATCATGATAATCTACTGACAGTCCATTTGAGATCTTTCGTGCCTCTCAGGTCATACGTAGTGAATTTATAATGACCTATGGTATTTTGAATCTGATATGAAACATCTATAATGTTCCTGTTGGGAATTTGAACATGTGAGTGCTTTATACAGTCCATTAAGTATGAACCTAGCACACTAAATCATATATTTTTTCTCCTAAATCTGGACTGTAACATATACAAGTCAGCTGAGCACTGAATGTCAAATGTGACAATGTGAACTAGCAACCAAGGGAAAACATTTTTTTTTTCATCTTGAACAGTCTGTGCCCAAACCTTTCATAATCATTGCCAACACTGATTTCCATATTCAAGCTGAGTTCTTGACAATCAGGCTACTTTCTGGAAAAGCAAACCCAGAAGTGAATTTGAGGGAACGGAGCAGAAATTGAACAATCAAGGGAAAAACCATGATCTTTCTCCCTCAATAAACATGTTAAATATTCATGACACATAAACTCATTGGAAATGTATTGTTGTCAGAGGTACCAAATGTCCAGTGTCACTGTGTGTTTTATCAAACAAGTGTCTTCAGAGGGTGATCTAGGACAAAACTCATTAGCATCAGACTACTTGAAGGGGCAGGGGGCTAATTGTAAAAATAATGAATATCCATGGCAAGGATGACCTAGATGATATGAAGGATCTTTAGAAAAATTATTTTGATTGATTTATAATTTAAATCTCTACGGGCAACTAATTTGAATTGAAGTATTTTGTGTGTGTTTGTAACATGGTCACATACAAGTGTTCTATAAGCTATGGAGGTATTACCTCTTTTAGAGTATTGATGTTATTTATGACAGGCATTCTTCTTTTGTTTTAAAAAAAGTTGCAATAATTTCTGAAATGTTTCAGCACTCATGTCATAACCTCTTTTGATATTGATATTTGTTAAGTACTCAGATCTCTCAAAGCAGCATTTAGAAGTGTCCTCTTTATTAGCTCAGGTTAGCTTACGTCTTACACAAACAGTTGCTCTGTAATTGTGTATAAAAATGTAATATAGGGAATGTTATTCCCCAGTTATATGACATCTAAACATCATGATGAAATACATTTCTCAAGAGAAAACGATCCTCCTGCTTCCTTTTAACTGGCTTACACTCACTGTAAAACTTTGCCTAGGCTTTGCTACCTGAAAATTGTTTAGTCTGATTTTACGGGGCAACTGACACCATTCCTGTTTTATTTTGTAATTCTGTGTATACTTGTGTAGCTGCACTTCCTGCATTTGTGTTGAAATTGTGTGCCCTTCCATTGTTGTTAAAACCTCGTTCTGATATATCACACCTGTGTCTGATTAACCCATGTGTATTTAGTCTCCAGTTCATTCCACAAATGTTGGTCAACTCTTGTTCCTCAAGGCTCTATAGGCCTACCTGTGCCTCTACAGTGTTCCTTCAACCTGGCTTGGTGTTTTGCTGCAAAACAGTTAACAAATGGTGTGCAGTTGACAATGAAAAAATCTCACAGTGTAAATGATCACAATGTAAATAGGACCACTGAAGCCTACATTTCTGCGTACTGGTTTTGCTATATTGTTTTTGGAGCCAGAAGTACCACGGCAGGGTGGATATGCATTACGCCATCTTCCTGGTTTACAAGTTGTTGTAAATTGTGAATCACAGGAAACCCCACACCAAAAATCATATCCATGTTGAGAACTAAAAATCCCTTGTGAGAAAGTCACTGGTATGCAGTTTTGTGTGTGAGTGTCAGTGTGAGTGTGTGTACATGAGTGAGTGTAAGTTTACAACTCAGCGTTGATGTGTGTTTTCCTTCAGAAGAACTTAAATAAAATCCACTTTATGTCAAAAATAATTGGCAGATTTTATGATTCAATTGAAAGAGAAATGAGAAAAAGCAATTTTCTTAATGTTTGAATTTAATTAATCCTCAGAGTCCTATTAAATAGGCAGCAGGTTAATCTGGGTGTTCCCAAATGTTTAACCCCAAATGAATGAAGACATGTTTCCTGTCATTCAGGTTAACATTATTCAGTAAGATTTTCTCATTTTTTAATGTTGCTGTATTCAAATGTATGAATATAGCTATAAATATAAGTGTAGCTACTTCCAATAAGACCTTCAGTAAATCCTGTCATTGTGAAGGTTTTGTGTGTAGGTTGTGTTTTTGCTAAAACTGTTCGAGAGGCTTTGATTAAAATTCATGCTCAATTTGGAGGATTCATGTTGATGTGCAGTTGCACTGTATAGCATTGTGCCAAACAGTGTTTAACATTTTTTTGTCAGCCTTGTTTGCAGTGATCCAACCTTTGAAAACATTGGGTCCTACATTTCTGATAATGCCATTAAATATAGTCATTTCCTGGTGCAATTCCAAATACTTCAAACACTGTACATTGAATAATATGACTGTATGACGTTGTTTAACATGTTTGGTTTCGCATCCCAAGCGGAGTTTGGAATCATTTTACTCGTGTAAATTCTTAATTACTTATTTTAGATTTGTTTGTTTTGGTCTGAAAACTGAATTGAAGACTGCCAACTTAAAAGTTTTGACACATTATGTACGAATAAAATCTGTTTCTTTGCTGCCATGTACCTGTTCCTGCAGTCAGGAAAGAGGACAACAGGGGGGAACTTTATATACTTATAACCTGACACAGTAACAACCGGTCACTGCTCTCAGAGAGCACACACAATTCTGCATCTGAAAATATGCTAAATTTGAATTGCAGTTTAAATATCAAGCTTAATATCAGAGCATGCTTGATGCAGCTTACGAGCAGAAACCTGAGGATGAACTTTACGTCTTTTTATTGAAACACAGGTAAAACTTCACGTGTAATATCAACATGGTAAAAATAGATATGCTACAATATTTTCAGGGATATAATCCTGCCTTGGATGTCACAATTTAAAAAAAAAAAGAAGAAAAATCATGTCTCTGAAAGATAATATGTTGCTGAAGTCATCAGAGTCTAATATACAACACTGCTGCATGTGGTCCTTCATTAAATGTAAATAAAGAGTCTCATAGCAGACACTGTGGGTGGAGTCATAATAGGCTTCATTATAATTCTACTTCTACCAGACAAACAGTCTAATGTAAAATTGTCACTTGTTATTTCGTGGAGTGATTTGGTTGAGGGGAAAAAACACATGGGGTTAATAAGTACTTAACACTCCGTTGCCAGGGATACTGAGAATGATGACAGGCTGTAATGGTTTCATTGACCACGGTTAACAAAAGCTGGGGCCGAAACACTGCTATACATAATGACACTCAAAATGAGAAAGAGATTTAACAAGTCAGCCCTACTGAATGATCACAGAATTAATTCTTTTAGTGTTGCTATTACTACCACGTTCATTTATCTGGGCTGTGAGCATCATCTTCCTCTGTGTTTTGTCTTGCAGCCTCTGCGTCTTCATCCTCGTCGTTCTGTGTTTGGTTTACATCAACCATGTCCTTGTTCTGAGACGGCCGCAGGAGATACTCCAGCTCTTCTGCGCTGATGGCCACTTTCTCAGGAATCAGCCACCTTTTGAAGTTGTCAATTGCACTGGGGAAGGGAGGTACACAAGTAATCAAAGGTATTATTATGATTATGGTTATAATTATTATTCCTGCAACATCAGAAGTAAAGATGTTTAATAAACTCTATCTCACCTCTCATCCATGTCTCCTCCTTGGAAGAGCTCTGACGTCTGAGCGTCGTGCAGAAATCTGTCCCAACATTCCTTCTTCGCTTGAGATAAGGAGCGCAACATGTCCCTGGAGGTCACGTCACTGGACTGGCCCTTTAGTTTCTTTAGGCGGGTCTCTGCAAATTGTAGACAGAAAATACAGAATATTGCGTCTTGATTTTGTTTGTTGACCTTTGAATGAAAGGTAGGTTGAGAGCTAACCGTGACTATGTGTGCCATGAAAGCACACAGAGCAGGATGCAGAACTTTGCGGGCCAAGTCAAAATGAACTTATATCTTAAAATGAACATTGCCATTTCTCCCACATGATACTGGCTATTTCCAAATCACCAACTTGGAATGTGGGGTTGTTGTTATAGGATTGATTTCATTATAAGACTTTTAAAAAAAAAAATGTAAAGCCTTTATAATGAACAATTAACTGTAGCTGAAAAGTAATTGTAAAAATCCTCTCGTTAAATCCAATTAAATAAGACCATATGCCTATGTATATATGGTCCTATTTATATATAACAAAAGTACTTAAGCCATCATGAACTGATTTTATGTGAGTCAAGACCAAGACATGGATATTCAGTTAAAACCACTTACAAAAAACAAACCCCTGTCATGGTCTTAAAACGGTGACATGCTGATAAAGTATGTATGTGGAAACTGAAACAACCTTGAATAAATCCCAGGTGAGGAAAAAAAATTGGCAAATGAAGTGTGGCGTACTTGAAAGGAGTTGTGCAAAAGTGTTTCACTGTGAAGGAATTGGAAAACTAAAGCAAGAAGGGTGTGTGATGGATGCTAGAATAACCAGGTGGGTGGAACACAGTGTAATAAAAGACCTACAACAGGCTGGATTGGTGGTTTGTACCTAAACTGGCTATGTACATCTCAGAATCCTCCATGGGTTCCCATTTGGCAGCAGAAGAGCTGCTGGTATTCGTCCCGTTACATTGTCCATTGACTGGTGCGGCTGGCTGGAATGAGTCTTTGAACTCCGTGTTGTTGTTTTCCGGGATTGCTTCTGCTCGCCCATTGGGTAGACCTGAACAGATTTCGGACCACAGATCTCCGCTGGACCGGACCTCATGACTCTCGAAATCTTCAATCATTCTGGTCTGCAGTGGCTGAGTTAGAGCAGATATAAATCCACATCAGCCTGTGACAAAGACTTGTTACAGAAAACCTTAACACAGGCATGCACAGGGCAATACAAAGAAGACTATGCAAAAACTGATTTACATCAACATGCTTTAGCAAAAATGTTGTCTGTCACTATGCATTTAAAGAGTTATATAGACGGGTTGACGTGACAAAATGCCTTACCTGTCTAAAATCCTTCAAAGGTTAGTCGTTATTTCCTTAAATGTATGAATAGAAAGATTAACCTTGTTAGCTAACTGTGTTCAGGATCCACAATCTGAGACGAGCGTTGGACCACTTCCCTATTTACTGTCATGTGATTGGACCTTATCAACGCCCGTCAAAATGAATTGCGATGCGATTGGATGACGCGTCAGCTTTTAAGACTCAGCTTCTGATTGGTCAGGTGCTTGGGGCTTGCCGAAGAGGGGAGCCCGGAAGTTTGTCTCAGCTGAAAGGGACGGGGGGGTGATGAACTACTAAGGTAAACAACCTTTCCTGACCGCTGTTCCGTTTGTTTTTCGTGAGTAATTACTGTTTCAAGAACTGACGCTGGTTTTTGGAAATAGTGTAAGTCAGTTATCTGCTTTAACGTTAACTTATTCGCGTAGACGTAAACTGCGTGACTGTAGCTGCTCGCTGGCTCAATGCCATGCTCAGTTTGATGTGTGTGACATGCTTTTGCCACATTCAGGTCATTTTGCATGTCATTATAGATTATTGCAACCCAGAGGATGCAGCAATACTGCTAAAAGAATATTACATTTGTGTGTGATTTTGTCATGTAGGCTGTTCAGGCATGCAAAGCGCCGTGATGTGATGATCATGACACTGCAGTGAGATCCTTTTGTAGGAGATGCGAGCAGCGCTGCGCCTCGCAGTAGTGGCTGTCCCTATGGGTTTGCTGCTGTCCCGCACCATGGCGTGGATGTCCAGTGGCAAAACACATCCAGAGCTCATCAGCAGGCTGAGGGGTACTGCACTATTAACAAGGGTCATGAGTTTGGCATGAATGAACAAGGACTGAAATGAATTCAAATTAAATTAAAGTAGGGAGATTCTTCCCTAAAAAAGGAAGCCATCCTTTGGCGACTTAAATCCGAAAACTATAAGGAAAAGTTACCCAGAATTAAGAGAAATAATGACAAGAAAATGTATAGTATTAATACATCTATTTACAATTATCAATATCAGGAAATAGTGCTAAAAAATGACACTGGATATTTGAAAGAACATGGATGTAGGAAATTTGAAAAGTATATAATGCTGAACTATATTGCCGGTTTTAAACTCTATTCGAGCTGTATCACAATATTAGAATTCACAAAATATGATTAATTAATTTAGATACAATCTACCTTTATGCACTGACTCGATATTATCTGTTTATTCTCATATTTTGACCCTTAAAGCATCAGGAAACATAAAATCAATGTGGAGACAGCAATCACCCTGCACACGTTTAAAATGACATATTAGTGTATTTGCCTCCTGCTTTTTCTTCAAGATCATGGGGTGATCCGTAACGACCAAGTGTTTAATGCAATGCTGGCTACAGACAGAGGGATCTACTCCAGAGACTATCCTTATGCAGACTCTCCTCAGTCGATAGGTATTCATTTCAGTCGATCCTTGTAAACACTTAGATACACACATTTCTTATCAGTACAGTAACACGTTTATTTGTTATTATTACAGGCTTCAGGGCAACCATCAGTGCACCACACATGGTGAGTAAACATTTCACTGTTACACTTTATGATCCACATTTAATCTTGTTTACAAATGACTAGCTAGATTTCCTCTGTGCTGGTTTGACAGCATGCTCATGCTTTGGAGCTGTTAAGTGACAAACTAACTGAAGGGGCGTCGGCACTAGATGTAGGCTCAGGAAGTGGATATCTCACTGCCTGCTTTGCAAGGATGGTACGTTATACAAAAACATTGCCTAACACTTCCCCTACAAGTAATATTGACATGATGTGGCTGAGTGCAATACATTAATTTTTCTCTTGTTTGCAGACAGGGCCCAGTGGTAGAGTGGTCGGCATTGAACATATCGACGAACTGGTTCAAATGTCAATAAAAAATGTGCAAGCAGATGACCCAGAGCTGCTCACCTCTGGACGTGTCAAACTTGTCTGTGAGTAAAAAATAAAAAATAAAAAAAAACCTTAGGGTGTACAAATTTTGTTGTTAACATCATTCAAGTAAGGACACTAAACAACATCTTTTCTACATCTGTCACCAGTGGGAGATGGAAGGCTTGGCTACCCAGAGGGCGCACCATTTGATGCCATTCATGTTGGTGCAGCTGCAGCTACTGTTCCGAAATCTGTAAGGACACGTGTGGCTTTACCTGTTGTAGGAAAATAACATAGCAGAAATAATAAAGTTGAACAGCTACATTCAGATTGAGTCTGTGTTATCTGCTTTCTCTTTTAAAAGCTCTTGGAGCAGCTGAAGCCTGGTGGCCGGTTGGTGCTCCCAGTGGGCCCTGATGGTGGCAGTCAGGTGCTTGAACAGTACGACCGGCAGAGTGATGGGACATTCCTCAAGAAAGCTTTGATGGGAGTGATTTATGTCCCCCTTACTGACAAGCGGCGTCAGTGGCCTGGGTATAAAAGAAATCATAACTTTTTATACTACAACAGTGAATGAAACCAAAGTCATTTAACAATAAAAAGCTGCACATAATGTTTTAACTCTAACTCGATTAGGTTCTTCTTGAATCTAATAAGTTATAAAATCAGTCATGAGAAACATCCAGAAATATGATTTTATCCATTGCCATCCTTTTTTCTCTTGCCAGAGGTGAGCTCTGACTGCAGTGTGGTTGCCCCTGCAGGAGGTGGCGTTGGTGCTGCATCTCTGGGGCGCCGTAGCGCTTCTTGTGGTTTGACTGAGCCCCAGTCCCACTTGGTTGTCACTTGGCAACATAAAAGGAGGATCTCGATCTGTTTGCCTGACCAGATTGTCTTCCAGGAGTGCTAGAACAGTCAGTGACTGAATGAGTAACCATGGCTGGACTGATGACCCAGAATGCTTTGAGTCAACTCAGGCGCTATAAGGATAAAGTAGAAGACAGGTTGTGTAAGATTTTACTGACTTCTTTATATAATTCATGGGTAAGTCGCTAATGTTCAGAAGTTAGGGAAATGCAGTTATAGCTTGAAAAAGCTAAAGTACCTTTTTTTTTCAGGATGTTTGGAAATTCTGATGAAAGATAAAAAATGTTTTGTATTTGTGTAATCTTAAAGGATTGATTTGGTTATTTTTAATTACAGTTACTCATAAAGACAAGGTAAAGCCATGGAATAATAATGAAACTACAGCAAATTAACAAAGTAATATATTTTTTGGTGAGAGGTTCCTTACTGGTTTCTTATACTATCTATGTAGGGTAATGCACTGTACTGTAGAGAAGATGAGGCATTGTGCCAAAAATTATCAATTGAGAAAACTAACATTTTGAAACTAATGTATCATTATGTGTACAACTGTATGATTTATTAATAAAACCCAATGAACCAATGGCTTATTGCATCCCCCCTCATTAATGTCAAATCATCTAGATCAGGACCAACAACAGTGGGGACCAGGAAGAAATATAATTTTTAAATACAAAACTCACGCAGTTTCAATTAATCGAAACAAAACAAAAAAACAAAAGTGTTAATTTTGAAAAACATACCAAGGGTTAATGAAAACAGGCCTACTGGCAAAAATATCCACTTAAAATGTTCTTTTAAGATTATTTAGATTTTTTAAAGTTATTCAGCAAGGGTAGATGCATAGTCAGCCGTTTTTTTATTACCACAAGTTAAGCCCATACTTATCACATTAACCTTCGTAGGGTCTCGTTTAGTCACATCCATGGTCTTCGGGTCAATTTGATCCAGCTCACTTTCAACCATTTACATTTCAAGTAGTTATAAACCCAAAAAATCCTACTAATCTTAGCGTGTTCTTCATTACTAACTGCATTACTAAAAATTCAATCAATGTTTTGTATTTAGTTTTGTGTATTTCAGTCAGATAAAAGAAGGGTTTTGTTGTACTGAGTAACTACCCAGTATGATGCCTCACTTCATTCTCTTAGGTAATCAAAAGCTACTCTATAAAATTGGATGATAAGTTACTCACTATCTATCCATTAACTAATGGTTAACTAGTTCATTTCCCATTAACGATGCAACAATTTGTGTGGTTTATCCAACATTCATTATCCGTATCAAATGCATTAAATGAACCATTTTCATATCACATGTTTAGTACAGTAAATAAACCAAGCAGAAGAAGTTTCATAGAGAAAAATAATTTTAACATACTTTTCCTTGATGTTTACATTTTAAAACAGGCCAATTTGACCCGATGACCCTAGGAAAGTAAAAAAAAAAAAAATCAAATTAAGACCAGCATTGAAATTGCATCCTCTGATGTCATCACTATTGTGTCAGCCACATGAAGGGTCACACTCAATACACGCTATCAAGCGGTTGGTGGCGATAGTGTTTTCGGTAAAGAAAAGAAATAGAAGAAGTAGTTTTGGCCGTTGGAACTACACATCGGACTTGTTGGACTACACATAAACGTCATCAGAACGCGCCTTCGATGTGAAGGACCTTTTAGCGAGAAAGTAATGCACGTGAGCGCGTCGTTTGGAGGTTTAAGAAGATGTAAACTATTGCCGGTCGTCTCTACTCAAGCGGAAGACACCATTCACAAAGTACAATATCGCACATTTTCCTTTCAAAACATTTCCCGGGCTTTGCTTTGTCATTTTCGTAGCTCGACGATGGAGCAGGCAGCCACCAATCCTGCCGGATCCGCAGAGGTAAACAGCCCGGTGTCCGCGGAGGAAACGAATACGACAGAGGCAGCAGAAAGTGGGAAACGCAAAAGCGACGAGACAGACCAACCGGAGTCTAGGAACCGAGGGAAGAGGCGACGAGGAGCGGGAGGGAAGAAGCTCCGTCCGGGTGAGAGATACATCCCACCACCACAGAAGCGGAACCCGGGGGTCAGCTTCAGCCGGGAGCATTTCGACGAAACCTCATATTACTTTGAAGGTGGCCTGCGCAAAGTTCGTCCGTACTACTTTGACTTCAAAACGTACTGCAAAGGTCGGTGGATTGGAAAAAGCCTCCAGGATGTGTTCAAGAGTGAGTTCAGAGCGGAGTCCATTGAGTATTACCAAAAGGCCTGCAAAGAGGGTCGCATCCGGCTGAACGAGACACCTGTGGAAGACCTGTCTGTGGTACTCAGGGTCAGTATCATCTGTTTATCATGTGCCCAAGTTGAGGAAGGTCTGGCACCACTTTGTTAATCAACCCATTTTCAATCTCAGTATTTGTTTGAAACAGTGTAAATGTTTTAATCTTTCAACAGAATAATGACCATATGAGGAATACTGTGCACCGCCACGAGCCCCCCGTCGTTGGCACACCTCTAAGAGTCCTTGTGGATGACGGTGAAGTACTGGTGGTCGACAAGCCCGCCTCCATCCCCGTCCACCCTTGCGGCCGTTTCCGCCACAACACCGTCATTTTTATTCTCGGGAAAGAACGGGGCATCTCCGAGCTGCACACTGTCCACCGGCTCGACAGGCTCACCTCTGGGGTGCTGCTGTTCGCCAGGACACTGGAGATGTCACAGAGGCTGGACCAGCTGGTGCGAAACAGAGAGGTGTGTTCAGAATCTGTTGTTATTTCTCTGCTGATATTCTTAAATCCACATCAGATAATGCATCACTTTTATCAAATGATCTTTCTAAATGAATGTCCTTTTTTTTTGTTTGTTCTTTTATCAGCTTGAAAAGGAGTATGTGTGTCGGGTAGATGGGGAGTTCCCAGAGGGTGAGCTGGTCTGTGAGGAGCCCATCCTGGTCGTTTCATTTAAAATCGGTGTTTGCCGCGTCGACCCGACAGGTAAGGAGTGCAGAACTGTATTCCAGAGGCTCAACTATAACGGGAAAACCAGCGTGGTGCGCTGTTTACCCCTGACTGGCCGCACACACCAGATCAGGGTTCACCTCCAGTACCTGGGCTTTCCTATCCTCAATGATCCAATCTATGGGTCCTCAGCCTGGGGTCCTCACAGGGGTAAGGGGGGAGTGGTGGGGAGGAGTAACGAAGAGCTACTTCAGGCTCTCGTGGAGGAACATCGCTCTCAGGAGAGTCTTCACCTCTTGGATATACCAGATGACGGGATTTTGATTGCGCAAGAGGTTGGGAAAAACGAGACGCCTAAGAACGTAGATAAATTAGATGGAACCTCTGAGCCTAAGAAGGAGAATTCTCAGATACAGGTTGATAGCAGTGAAACAGTTAATGACCTTACGCCGGGCTGCACAGACCTAAACACTAAGAACACCTCGCTGCAACCGCCACCAAGCAATTCAAATGGAAATCAGAGAGAAGCCGCTGAGTTGACTCACAAAGACCCTCCAGGGACCAGAGACCTGCTTTGCAGTGAATGTAAGCTAGTCCGACCAGATCCTACAGAGAGGGAGCTCATCATGTATCTCCATGCCTTACGCTACAAAGGACCTGATTTTGAATATTCAACGCCTCTACCTGACTGGGCAAAAGAGGACTGGGTGGAAGCTGACTTCAACTGACTGACGAATTTCCGTCGCTACATTGTAAAAATGTAGAAGTATCCTTTTAAAACGTGGGAAGATTTATTTTTGGGCATTTTGTGCCTTTAATGGAGAGACAGGACAGTGGATGGAGGTGGAAATCAGGGAGAGAGAGTAGGGAATGATATGCGGGAAAGGAAACAAAGGCTGGATTCGAACCTGGGTCGCCCACTTGGAGGACCATAGCCTCCATACATGGGGCACGCACTAACCACCAGCGCCCAGTGGGAAGCATTTTTATTGATATTTTTTCAGTGACTTCTCTGAAGGGAACATCAAGGCTTCACTTTTTAGTTAATTGTGTACTTTATCAACTAGGATAAAGTGAGGAGTAAGTTTTCTTAGCTCCAGGCTCCCTTAAATATGAATTAAAGGAGTTGTATTTGTTTTAATTTCAGGGCTCTTTTATTGTGAAAAGAATGTCCTTTTAACTTAATGCCATCCTTTCTGCCTGTTATCTATCTGCTGCTTCAACCTTGATTTGAAATGAATAAAAAATCCAAACCGCAGGAAAATGTGTTTTTTATTTCTTTTGTAAAAAATTAACAGCATTGGCATCTTCAAATAGTAATGATGGTTAGGACCTTTTTTTTTTTTTTTTAATTATTTCTTCTTAATACAAAGCTTGTGTTGTTGCTTTCATGTGTCTCTAAGGCTGGTTTCTCTGCTCGGTGATTTATATTGAAGGCTTTTTGAAGGATTGTGATGTTACAGACAAGAAGTCAAAAGCAAACACTTCTTATAAAGAGAACGCATGAATACAACTCTGCTCAGAGGCACATTTGACACAAGTCTGTTCTTGTCCATGTCTGACCCACCATCACCTCTAACACTGCTTTGACATATATACTTATTATCACACTAGGGACCATACACACATTTCTCATTTACTTACTATGTTATAGGACACACCCTCTGCACAAAAAACACACATTTTCAGTTGTTTCAGCATGTAAAAAAAAAAGCTGTCATAAGACATTTGGCACATGCTGTTCATAACATAAATACAATTATTTGAATGATATTGAGATGCACAAAATCAGCTTACGTGACATTTCACCTGTGGTGCGTATGTGAAGGCTTTTTGTTCATCAGATATTCTGTTAACAGTGCTGCAGCAAGGTCTATATACAAATCATTAGCTGTTTAGGCAGTGACATTTGATGGTTCAACGACTGCTGTGAAAAGGAAAACATAGGTTTTATCCACTAAGGAGAATAGTAGAAGAATGTTGAAATGTGCACCCAAATATTCCAGCAACTGTATAAACCCACATTTAACGTCATATCTGTATAAGAAACCTTTTTTTTGTATATTTTGTCACTGAAGCTGGAATAAACAGCAGGATTTTTAAATTGACAATAAGACACTTATTGCAAACAAGCTATGACACTACAAATGACACATTACTAACTGTAGGTTTCTGTTTTTAAATGTCAAAGTCACAAAGGACATACTTTACATATTGCAATACAGTGCAATGTTCACTGACTGTAGTGGCAGATTTTTGCTACTGAATGAAGCTTTTCTGTATTTCTCATGTATTTTATACATATACTTATTTATTTTTTCCAGTCAAATGTCTGTTAATGTTTATGGCTCATTAAGGTAATTTCTTGTATGAGGAAAGGCCAGTGGTTGCACACGGGTAGCACTACTTTTGTATTTAGCCAGGTTATGTAGGTGTTCCAGGCACAAAGTAAACTCTGCAGTATCACTTCTTTCGTTGACAGCACAAAGCAGTTTTAAGTTTCTTCAAGTGTGAGATTGGTGCAAAGAAAAAAAGGTGCCTTTTTAATTTACTCGTGAAAATCAACAGCTCATGCTTTGTTTCGACCTTTTGACTGAAGAAACACATGCTCTGACCTTTTTCAATTTCCAACATACACTGTGACAACCTTAGCAGCAACACTGAACTCACATGCTGTCGTGTGTTGCATTTGCAGTTGGCTTATATTTCCTTTAAATTAACAGTGTAGGCTCCTATTTTGTGTTATATATGCTTACGAAAATTCTTCAATAGTTTTTTTAAAATATAATTTTAGAGCATTTAATGCACTGTGTTGCAAAGATTCTCCAAACTTTGCTCAACATGTATCCTCTCGTTGTCCATCTCTCTTTATCCAAACGTCCGGCAGGTCTGGTTTACTGTTGGGTAGTATAACCACCTCTTCACTCTGACTGAAACGTTCCTTATTACTAGTCTCATAAACTGTTTCTTTCAGCGAGAGACGAAGTGTATCTCTTCTCCCATTTAGATGTCCTGGTCTTAACTGTACCTCTTCTTCTCTTTGATATTGCTGCGTGTTTGAAGGCCCTGGTTTGATTTCACTCAGGCATGTGTCATTAGAGTCCTCCAAGCCCTCACAAGAGCTCTGAGACTGGGAGAAGAGGATCCCTTCAGCTGAGTCATGACCTTGATGAAGTGTCTGCTCTGCTGTTTGTTCGTCCTTGCAGAGTGACAGTTGGTCAAAAGTCTCCATGGTGTGGCTGATAATGGTGTCCTCAATGCTCGAAGATGAGGAGAAGGATGTATTGCTCCAGTTCTTCATCCGACTAGACTGACCTTTACATGTTTTACAGAGAAGCTTGTCCTTGGCTACATCTTCTTGTGCCAGGCCTGTAGGGCGCAGGGTGTTTTCTTTGTACGGAGATGAAGTCTGGAGGGCTGGAGGTGATTGACAGATCTTATGTTGGTGGCTGCACATCCCTTCGCTGTCCCCCTCCACGCTACTCTTGTCCACATCTTTCCCACAAAACTCAATTTCATCAGAGAGCACAGAGGGCCGGTTGGACAGCTTACTGGTGCAGGTGCTGTTCTCAAAGCTGTCGCTCAGTCGATAAGCTAAGGGCTGAAGCTCGTACTGCTCCGGCCCCCCACATCCTACTCCCGTCTGTTTCTGGCTCTGCTGACGTTGGTGGTTAGGGTACAGATACCCACCTGCTTCTTTGTCATAACTCTTGCTCAGTCTAGGTCTGCTAAAGGCCCCATTAGCTGCTGAGGCCGACGAAGAACCAGGCTCTGCTGTAGAGCAAGAAGATAGAGCGCTGTCACTGTGATCCGAACAACATGGCAGCGTAATCATTCCACAGTTTCTTTCGGGTCCAAAAAAGCAGCAAAGGGACTGGAAAAAGAAGGTTGCAAATCCACATGCTACACATTTAACCAAAAACAGGAAGATCCCCAGTTTTCTGAAGAGCAGGGCGGTGGAGGGCAGCATGATAATCCCCATGGAGAAAAATGCACCAGAAACTATTGCTACTGGACATCCCATCCTTTTAGTGGCATGTGCTACTTTTCCAATTTTGTCTGAATGCGGGGCTAGGCTATAAGATATGCAATAGTTGGCAACAAAGTCAACAGACAGCCCTGCTGCTGCTGATATAAACAGAGCCTCAATGCCACTTAGCTGCCATTCAAGTAGAACAAGGAGGCCTACAGTGACAAAAACACTGCCTCCTACAGCTGTAGTCCCATAAATGCTTAGTGGAATATTCCAAGTGGTTAAGAGCAGCAAAGCAAATGTGAGCGCTACTGAGAAACCAGCTACTACAAGAGTCTCTGATTTTAAAGACTGTTGCAAGTCAAAAAGAGACAGATGGCTGCTGAACCATCCGTTCTTGAGCCCTTGTGGTGCTCCTGATATTTCGCTGTTAAACCATGTCAGGATTTCTCTGTAGAAAACACTGGTTCTACTAAAGTTGAAGCTGTAGAGGTATGTGGTTCCGAATGCCAACACAAGGGCAGCGACTTTGCCATCTGGCTGGAAGAACAGGCCTCCGCTGTGAGCCAGATGGCCCTCGGCATACCTCTCTGCGAGCATCATACTGAGGCAGTTCTCAAAAATGCTGGGGGGGTAAGGGAAAGGGATTTCATTGCAGCAAAAATGGAGGGAGTCATTACTCTCTGAGCATTGTCTCACAGATACCCAATGTATTAGCTGCTCTACAAGACAGATATTTGTCATATCATCTTTATCCTCAGGCGATGGAGGGGAATAAAAGCTTTGGTTCTGAACCCTTGCACACAAGTCCCTCAACCAAACCTGTGCATCTGGACGGCTCATGTTAAAGTACGGGTCAAGAACCAGAGAGCCATTGCTCATTGGGTTAAAGTGATCCCCATTATCGGTCGGTGTGACACCCCAAACAAGCCTTATTGTAAGTGGTTTATCCTCTCCATTCCTCTGTCTCTCAAACATAAACATGTGGCGATACTCTGAGTCGTACCTTTCAAACGGGTGACTGGAGCGGAAAAGTTGGGTGACCCTGCTGTCTAAGGTGGGCAGTTTCATGCCTGGGTCAATGCAAGTCATGTAAATGCCCCCAGCAGCGAGCACCGCAAACCAGCACACCCAAATGTACCTAAACTTCACAACTCCACAAGGCAGGATTTTCATAAATAATAAATTGGAGGTGTCACTTAGACCTCTTTTTACTTCTCGCAGCTTCTGCCCAAGAATGAAGAGGCATCTCTTGCGTGAGCTCGTATTCCAGAAGCCGCCAGGGTTTTTGGAGCAGCATGGTTTCCATCCCTGTACTGCTACCGATGCAGAGGATGCTTGTGTGTAGCGCTCGCGCAAAATGAAAGAGCAAGGCAGCCAAACCAAAGCCAAGATTGAGCTGATACACGAGGCACTTCCTAGATAAACAGAGAAACATCTGATTGCTGTGATGCTGCTGAGATAACCAGAGAAAAAAGCGGCACTGGAAGTAAACCCTGACGCCAAAATCAAATATCCTACTTCTTGCATCGCTCTGTTTACTCTCTTCTCCAGCGAGGCCTCGGGATTCTGAGATAACTGCAAATTCCAGAAATCAGTGAAGACAAAAACCTGATTGGAACAGCTTCCCAGGAGAATAAGACCTGCTGAGAGGTTGACCAGGGGGAAGAATGCAAGGCGAAATGCTACTTTGTAGAAGAAATAGGTGGTCAGGAGGGAGCCTGTGATTGCTATTACAGATAATGCCACTATGAAGAGAGAGTGCAGATAAAGAGTCATAGTGACAAGAAGAGATACAACCGCTAGGATCGGGTATACCGAATCTCGAGCAAGATAATACTTGAACAGCGACTGCTTAATGCCAAAGTCCATGCCAGTGATAGTCGTATTGTTGTATGTCAGATCCCTGCCTTCAAGGCTGTTCATGTACATCTCCATCATGTGCTCCCCTTTGTTGACGGGTAAAAACAGAAGGCTGTACTTCAGCGTAGGAATTTGGTACTCGACTGTCTGCGGCCCAAGGAAGTCTTTATCTACCAGGAAGTGCAGGATTTGGAACACCACATGGGATTGTTTACAGCGGGACGGGACAGAGGAACAGCTGCCAGTTTTTGGTCTTGCAACGCAGGCCTCCACTAGCTGTCCTTCATGATAGTATGGGGCACATTTCCGGAGAAGGTTGAGAGACTCAGACACCTGTGGTAAAATGGAGAAAACACTTTGAATATATCTTTACATGGGCAAACAAGTCATGTGGGTTCTGTTATAACAAAGTGATGTAAATAATGTTTCCTTATTCATATCTACTTGACCTTGTCCTGCATCATAAACTTCAACTTCTCATTTGTGCACTTATGCTAAATTGCTTTCTGCTGAAACGTTTAGCAATAAGTTTGATTCCATGCAAAGATCTGAATGTGCGCATCCATGTAGCGACTTTCCGAAACAATGAAGCCCCTGAGAGGCTTAGGTTGGGCCTAATATCTTGTCTGACGCGCTTTCCAAAAAAAAATACTGTGATACGAATATAAGTTTGACTTTTTGTTAACAAAAAAAGATAATCAACTTATGATAACGTGCATTAACTCATAATCACAGTGAGCCAGAAACAATAGCAATCTACAAAAAATACGGCGACCCAGCTCACCCTCTCTCTTCCACTGAGAACAATAGGTTAACAGGTGAGTTAAATAAATTCCACATCTCCGTCCATACCCATGTGACCTCCCCCTACTCAATACAATCCTACAATAAATTATATAAAAATCAATAATCCAAAACACCAAAATAACACACTGCATACCGTAACCTTCACTAATACTTCAAATATACTTATCCATGGCTCCAATCATCCGGTTATTGTTTTTTTTACAGGTTCAGCCAGGTTAGCTTTTTTCCTTCTTGAATTCTTTGTACTAAGCTAAGCTAACCAGCTTTATTATACTGTACATAATTGACATTGGCATCAACCTTTTCATCTAAAATATGGGAAGATAGCAAGTGATTTCAAACTGCATTAGTTTTAATACATGCAATGTAAGAGCGAAAAAAAATGCTCTGAGGCCCTAACACCAACAAACATTGCAAACACAAAATGAAAATGCGAGAGCCTCAATACCTGGTGTGAGGTGAGACTGAGGCAGCAGGAGGCATTAGTAAGGACAGCCAAGTAATTCCCCAGAGACCAGCTCGGACAACAAGCACTTCTGGATGTTCCCTCAGCCTCCGCCCTCACGGGCTGCTGGCACAGGTCCTGGAACTGAGCCTGGGAGCGAATCTGGATCAGATGAGAGAAACATTTTTATTGAACACCTGCCAAACCTTGAAACAAATTAACAAAAACTCAATGGATTTCAGATGAGGCTAAGCACATTAAGTGTTTTTATTTTACAGGGCAGAGTAGGGCATTACAAAAACGAGAAGACGGAGTGAAATTTGAAAGTAGCTGATGACTAAAGAGGTGAAGAAAGGAGCATGAGGCAGACAAGCAAAGGTGTGACGGAGGGCTGAAAAAGTCAGAGCTAACCCTGGATTGCTCCATCTCACACATGACGTGGATGGCCTTTAGACTCCAAAGACTGGCCGAGTTTTCTGAGCGAAACACCAACTGAGCCAAACGCTCACCTGCATGAAGAGAGACAGATGGATTCAACACACATGGAACAAGATGGCCAGCGGTGAATCATCTTAGTTTGGATGGTAAGACAGCAATGTCAAGATTCTTTTAACTGTTTCAAAGAGGCTTTAGGTGAATACATTGATGAAGGTAAAACTAGGGAAACAAAAAAATCTGTGTGTAACATGATTCTGAATACAAATTAGGCGTCATGAAATCAAAAACCTCAGGCTTTGATTTACTAATAAATCTATGAAGGAAGCTGCCTGTGTGTTTCTAAGGCATGCTGTAGTGTCGTCTTTGATCTACCAGAACACTATTTCAAAGTAGAGCACTAAAACAAAATCTGTGATCATGTCCTCGTGGAAATCATTCGGATGAACAGTTCTTTTTGAAGCTGCTCTAAAAGCTATTATTCATTTCTAAAGATCAAACTATTTGGCTTACATTTAAATGTAACTAAAAATCTGTCATTCTTGGTTTTATGTTGTGTGCTGGGAGTTTTGATTTCTTACAGACAAGACTTGCAGCACTTTGCCATCAGCTCACATTATTTACATATTCAGAAGTTTCAATAGTATCTCCTACCCATTGTCATTTCTCTGCTTAAAAATATTTGCCAAGCAGTGTGACATATCCCTCTCAACTTCTATGTAAATGTGTTATAGAAATCTGTGATTTTTTTTTCTGCAATCACTGAAGCATAATTAATTTAACATCATTTAAAGTGAAAACTTTGATCATTTACACACCTGGGGTGTCACACAGGAAGGTGTCTGGTGATGAATCTCTCGCCAGCATCCTCTTAATGCGAAGCCTGGACGGGTCATGGCTGCTGTCTCCACTAGTAGCACCAAAAGTAGTACAGATAAATACACATAAATGTATGATTTTTTTGGCGTTAGTTTCTGATCTAAACTAGTATGTGTTGTATCATCTAAGCTATCGTTTAAACCAGCAGTTAAGTGTGTTTATGGCCTCTCTGGGGGGCAGTGCAATTGCTGTAAATACAGCACAGATATGGCAGCAAATCTGTTGCAAATGTAGGTCCAGTTTTTTTTTTTTTTACTTTTATATTAGAAAGCTTTTAGTGGAAATGAGCACAGTAAAGCTTCAGCTGGAAAACCAAAACAATTAGCCATTAGGGGAAGCTGTGGCTCAGTTGGTAGAGTGTTTATCTCCCCAAGTGAACTGCCCCATCCAACTGTCTTTTATTGTCAATAAAGAAAATACTCATTCTCACATATAAACAAAATGGTTATAATCCAATTCATTAATATGTTGTTTGATGAATTTTTCTTTTGTAATGTGTTTTTCTATTAACATTTTTAAATACACATTTAAATTATGTTCTCATAATTAAAACGATTTTATTCACATGAACAACTACGGCCATTCGTGGAGCATTGTGTGTGTGGCACTCAGATGCACACTCTCCGTAGAGAGAGAGAGAGAGAGGGGGACTGCGCTCTACTGAATGTCTCTACTGACCTTTCACTGAGCTGCTGTGGTAGAGGAGACAGAGATTTCCCCGGGCCTGTATTCTTCTGCAGCTCAGACAAACTGGACTGGCGTACTCCGATGTATGTACCCCGTGGCTCGAAGCCCTGAAAAAGAACACACAAAAAAACCAAATAGCCAAACAAGCTAATTGTAGTGAGGATGCTGATGATCATAAATGCATTGAAGTGGTTTACTGAGTCAATCAGCAGCACAAAACCCCTCACATTGCTGTCTAAACAAGGATGAAAAAATAAGCTTGTTTGGTTTTGTGAGGTTTGAGGTTTTCCCTTTTCCACCCAGATCATATTTAGCTCATGTGAATTGATTGTTGTAAATCACATGTTGCATTTAAAAGATAACGTCTTAATCAGTGTTTGTCCTGTAAGCCTGCGATTTAGAAGTCAGAAGATACATTTAATTAAGATGACAGTGAGCGTGATCTCATTCAGTGCAGTTCATTGAATCTGTGATAAGACTGAAGTCAATGGATGCGGCTCTGTTCACGAGTCATTGGAGAAACGAGCCTGAGGTGCTGAAGGAGGTTTGTATGGTAGATTGACAAATGGTTGATAGAAGAGATATGTGTGCTGTGTGTGTGTCTGTGTATGTCTTTGAGACTCACCAGAAGCGGGTCTGAGAAGTCTGGAAGTGGACCAATGAAAAGTCCAGCCAGTGAGCATCCCAGCAGCACCACAGCACAACCAACCAACACAGCTAATGGATAGTCTACTATCAACTGGGAATAACTGCCAAATAAAACATCACCAAAGAAGAAGCCACCAGTGAGCAACAAAAGAATCCTTACAATTACAAAAGGTGTTACATTGAATACTTCAGTACTCACTTTCTAACGATGCGGTAGAGACTTCCCTCCCTGTTAATGATTGGAAAAGGCATTTTAATGATTCAACCATTATTTGTTAAAAAAAAAAACAACAACAATGAAACAAAAAATCAGAAGCCATAAAAAACATATGGACATCCCCCACATTATCTGTTAAATATGAAACAAATCCAACTATTGCTTAGCTTAGCTTAGCTTAGCATAAGGACTGGAATGAAGGAAAGTTAGCCTGATTCTTTCTGAAAGAGAAAATCTGCCTACCCAAAATCCTAACGCTCATTTTTCAAATAAATTATTTGTTTAATCCATAAAGAAAATGAAATGTTAGTCTCAGTGTAATAATGTTACATAAAGACATGATCCAGGACACCCATTTAATCAAAAAACTTGAGTATTTTCCTTTTTTTGTCCTTGGCTCGAGCTACAATTTCCTGTGGCCTGCATTGTTGTGTTAGCAGGCTAATGTTAGCACACTTAAGTTAGCTCGCTGCTTCACATTGCATATAAATTTACATGGAATGACTGTGATCTAAAACAGCGTACATGACGTTAGAATAAAAAAACAAATAACTTTTCAAATGTGATCTTTAGAAATGCTGGTTGGCTCTACTTTTTTTTTTTTTTTTAACCCTTTTACATAGCCAGTAAAGTGGGTTCCTCCTTTTACAGTTCTCTAAGCTAAAATAAGATATGCAGTTGCTGTTTTTAACCTATCATAAATCAATCGATATGAGGGTGTCATTGTTCCTCTAGTCAACCTTTAAAAAATAAACTGATTCCGCATTATTTGTACTCTTCCTTTTAAACCCACCTCACGGTCACCACGTGTCTCTGCTTTGGTTTCTGTGCCCCGCTCTCATTTGACCCATGCAGCCAGTGGCACCTCACAGCGCTATGACGGGACGACTGATGGGCTGAACTACAACTGTGTCCCACTTCATTCACTCCCCCTCCTTCTGCATGAGGACCTGTTTTGTTTGAATGACAGTCTTGGCAGGTCTTTAATTTGGTTGGCTTGTAATGGCTGCAGTGGGGACTTTTTCTTGGCTGTGAAGAATCATAGTGCCCAGATTGACGACACTGGGGGACCTAAAGAAAAAAAAATGGGATTGGGAAAGAAACAAGAGAAGGAAAATTACTCGGATTATGGACATTTTCATATACTCAATGTTTTTTAATGATTTTTTAGACTACCTGAAAAATCCTGAATCTATTTGCAAACTGTTTCTCGACACATTCTGACTCTGTTTTAATGATTCCTGAGATATCTTTCCTTACACAGCACACAGCTCTCAGGCTTACTTGGTGATAAAGCTGGCAGGAGGAAGAAGGTCTGCCGAGGCTGCTGCAGCTGTCACATAGTTCCCCTTCAGACTGGATGACTGTCAACTGGGCCTCAGCATCACTCTCGCTGTCAGGAGGGCACAAAGACAACCGAGGGATCTCACTGAGGAGAGGAAGAGAGTGACAGGAAGGCCAGAGGTAGGAAAAGACAAAGAAAAAACGAAGAGGGAGAAAATATGCAGGAGCGGAAGAATGATGGGCAGAAAAGCAGGAGAGAAATACACAGAAGGTTATTTTACATTGAAAGTGCAAATATGCAGCAGGTCATACTATTAAACTTTGATCAAGCAATATTTATTTTCTTATTACACGATGTTTGACATCTCACTTTCTTTGTATGGTTTCATATTTCACAGAAAACAAAGCGGGGAAAGTTCAACTAATGAGGTAAGAAAATGAATTTTTGGTGACTGCACTGTGGCTACAGGAGGGAATGAGGCCCTGTAATTAAAGAAAGCAGGAGGGAGAAGGTGGGACAGAAAGTGAGAGACTGTTATCACATCATGTCACAGAGAGGTGAGTGTTTTTCCAGGACATGTAACATAAGCCGGGTTGGTAAGGGCAGCAGTAAGGAGACCCTTGGATTGACAGAGTAATGATACAATATTCCTCATTCATTTCTAATGTACAACTCTCTCAGCTCCAATAATGAAACTTCAAAAAAATAATAAAGCGTATCTATCGCTCGAGGTTAGGTGGCTGGTTTGCTGGTTGATTGGTCCAGGTTGACCAATGTCACTGATGTGCAGTTTTTGAACAGACATTAAGGGTTGACAATGTGCCCTTGTAACTTTGTTGATCTTCCTACTTTTCTACTAGTACCATCATGAGTTTCCCATTTGTGGTTTCAAGTGGAATATCTCCACAACTATTGGATGATTTTCTGTAAAATGTGTTGATTATTTTTGTTGTCCTCCTATGAACTGCACTGGTTCGAGTGATGCTTTACTTCTCTATCATTGTTATCAAGTCAAATATGTATTTGTTTTTGTTTATCACCAAGTAACTTCAAGTCTAATGATGTAACCATCCGCTTCAGTTCTACTTAATTACGAGTGCTAAAAATGATATCCTAGCATGCTAACATGTTTAATTACTAAAAATAGTAAGATTAAGATTTACTTTATTGATCCCCGCAAGGGGAAATGTCTGTTTTTACACTCTGTTAACCATGCAACACACACATGCACAAACAGGATCCTATGGACATGCACTAATGGAGAGATGTCAGAGTGACGGAGCTGCCCACAGCGGGCGCTCCTGAGCTGATGGTGGGGAGGGGGTTTGGTGCCTTGCTCAAGGGCACCTTGGCAGTGCTCAGGAAGTGATCTGGCACCTCTCCGGTTCCCAACCAAAGTCCCTACAGACTGAGCTACTGCCGCCCACAGATGTACAAATGACATCTGTATAATCATTTTAGCCTCTTTTTCATTCGTACAATATTAGCATGTCTGTGTAAGCATTAGGTTCAAAGAACCCTGTGCTCTACAGCCTCATTGTCTTTAATGCCTTTTAAACTTTAAGAAAAAATACAGTTTTTTCCATATTTATTCTAATGGGATAGATAGAAGTGTTAAAACAGAATTAGAAGAATTGCTTTTCAGTCAGAAAAACTTCCTAAATTCTCATGATATTCACTTTCAGTATAAAATAAACAAACCAGACTGAACTACAGAGCAATCCTTTGCTTCTATCTCAGTGAAGAAGAAATTAGGTCTGTTTAGTCTACCAGATGCTTGTCTGTGCACAGAAGACTGGATGCAACCGCACTTCCTGTCTTGTCACCATGACAACGGAGTAAGTCAACAGAGCGTAAATGACCTCACACAGTTTTATTTGCATCCCATAATACGACACGCAGATGATGATAAATCTGCTGAGCTGGTGATTTACAGCAGCAGAGGGATTATGGAGCCGTTTAATGGCGAGGGAAGAAGTGATTCTCTGTTTTTTTTGTTTTTGTGCTACCAAAGAAAGTAAAATTATGAAAATAATAAATAACCCACACGGAGTACTCAGCCGGTTTTAGACAACACGTTAATGTTTGTCCTCTGGTTTAGCCTAATGAGCAGTATAAAGTATCAGGAAGCCGACATTGTCAACTAGTTTAGTACGGTTTCTGTCACCGTAGCATTATTATCTCCACCAAGTGAACAAGTTAAAAATCTGTCCTGAATTATAAGTGTGTACTACGTAACCTGTGCCTGTGAGCCTCCCCACTACAGACACCAGGAAACCTATTACTTCTCTTTGATGGTTTCTCACCAGGCTGGTCAACAAAAGAACACACACACTTCCAAGGGGAGTAATTGTGGATGTCATTAATAAATCATTGGATGAATACAAAAATACATCCAGGAAGGTGTCACCAGCTCCTCCTCACATCCAGGATAAATAAAAGCTCACTGAAAATGTAATGACCTCAAAAATATGAGAGAAGAAAATTGTATACACTAAAACAAAAGTTCACTTCATTATTCTTGCAAACATTTGCTGTTCGTTTGATGCACTGAGTTAAAAAAACAATATACACACAACAGCCAGGAATTGGTAATGAGGGTAGAAAGAAATATTAGAATCTCCTCAAATTATAAAGAATGTTTAAATCAGCAGAACCAGAAACTACATCTTCAAAAATGACTGCGAAGTTCAAACAGGTTAATCATTTTTAATAAAGAACATTATTTACCTCCACATGGGTGAGACTTACTGTATTTCTTTCAACTGCTCTCCCTCTAAACAGGTAGAATTATAAAGAGATGGTGTGCTATGAAAGAGAATTAGAATGTAAAGAGGGGGAAGTGCTACATGCCTGATAAAATATATGATCCATAAGTATCTCCTATGGCACATACAAGCTATACGTTTAGATAAATAGCTTAATCGCCTAATTTAACCTTATTTTGTAGTAGTTGGTTAAAGTTGAGGTAATTTTAACGTTTTTTTATATCTAAGTTATGTTTGTCAGAATGTAATGAGCAATAATCTTACAGTGTTATGAGACAGCTTTAAGGCATTCAAAAGACTACGGTTCATATCCATCGGATTAAAAAGCCTGTCAGCTTCTGCTACTCTCTCCTCTGTCTGCCTTTAGCTCTGTATGCCTCTCTCCTGCTCCAGCACGTCCCTTTTTATCAACTCTCTCGATCTCATTCAGTGCTCTGTCCTCAAATATCTCAGAAACTGCCAATCACACACACACACACACACACACACACACACACTAGGTTAGAATATGTGAAGTAGGCAAGATGTTAACCCTCATAAAAAGACAAAATAGGTCTCTACGGGGGCATTTATTAGAGGATAATAACTTCAGGATCTGCCTTTAATGTGTAGGAACAGAAACCACGAGAGGAATTTGTGTGGAGATTTAAACTGTGTCGGGGTGGCAGGCCTCAGCTGCCTTCAGTCTTGTTTTCATTTTGGAGCTCCTGTGTTGAAGAGTGAGTGGCAGGGTGACATCAGAGGGTTCAGAGATGCAGTCTGATCCAAGCAGGAATCTGATGACACCCGGATGATTTCACAGATGTTCACTAAAGTGTAACTGCGAGACAGTGTATTTTGCAGGAGATTGCTTTTGCACAGACATAAAAGCTCGTTTGTAATATGATATTTTAAAGGAGGCATTGAGAGCACAGGCTATCTTGTTCGTCATCATGCTAAAGAAATAAGACATAGTGTAACTTTCTGGGTAAAGTAGGCCTAACAATAATTGACCTGCTGCAAATGTTGTTGCAAATGTAGCTACTTAATCTAAAGTCTCAAAATAACATTGAGAATAGCTGCATCTTGTAGTTTCACTAGCAGAACAACCAGTGCAATATAATCAAGATTTTACTGTAATAATCTGTAATGGGGAAATTAGAACAGCAGAAACCATATCCTGCTCATAATCCAATTGTCAGCAGCATAAACACAGCTGGATTGAGTGCCTTTTGCAATAATACTCCCATCTGCTCGGAGGGTATAAAACACATTCATGTTTTACTACGAATCTTATTTCTTTTTCCACGAGTGAAGTTACAAACGAAGCATTAAAACAATAACATACGAGAAAGATAGCCCACCTTCTGCGTGCCTGAATTTCTCTTTCATCTGTAGGAGAATCATCCATCACTATCGCATCCGTGCTTTCTCCAATCATCGAGCAAGCCTCCATTTCCCGATTCCGGATTGAAACTGAATTAAAAAAAAAAGGTAATTATAAATGTCCTGTTGTTGAAATCGGGTTAACCAAGCAGCTTCCACCTGCCCAGTCTGGGTCCACGAGGATCAGGGGTCCGGGCTTGTTTCTAAGGCTGCTACTACAGAGCAGCACCGGGGCTGTTTGGGTTAATCTGCCTCGAGCTGCGCTCTGATTGGAGGAGCCACGGTGATGCTGAGGACGCTGCCTGGTCGCTGTCCAACCGGCCGCGGTGCTGGAGCGCAGAGTGACGGAGAGAGTGAGCATCAGTGAAGGCTTCGTGGACTCGAACGGGAGACCCAGCTGCTGGTTAGTGAACGTTATAAACAGAGAATGATGCAGTGTTTAGTTGACGTAATAGCCTAACTTCGTTGGGAGCTCCAGTTGTTTATTACAATAAAACTTGAATGTGAGTGTGCTACATCTTAATGAGGTGAGTTCAGGTAAATGGCATTAGGCTATTCTTTTTTTTTGCCATAGTAGAGATAGTAGCCAAATTTTACTCTCTAAACGAGCTAAATAGAAAAACAACAACCATTAATAATAACTAAAAAGTTATAATAAAGCTGGGACTGATATTTTTTAGAAACGCCAGCTAATCTAAGCTAGGAAAGTATTTTTACAAACTTCCCAAAACACGTGACCGTTTTCTGCGTCCTTATTGGTTCAAGGCGATTCTACGTGATGGCGTATCGTTGCCATGCCAACTTATTTAAACCCTTTCTCTACAATTTGAGTACAGGTACAAGACTCTACCTATGAGCAGTGACCGGCTGTTATTGTTCCTATACATAAAGAAAAATAAAACACCATAACTAATAAAAGGTTTAAGAGTGTGTATGAAGACTGTTCATAAGGGGAAAAAATGCTTTTAAATAGGCTACATTTAAAGCAATTAATATGATCAAGGTTTGGATTGTCAGATTGCAGAAAGTAGTCTAGTCGTGAGAAGCTGGACCATGTTGTGTGACCAGTTATTCACAGACACAGTAAATTAAGCACATCATCAGACATGATGGATGGATGGATGAAACCCCCAACTGATAGATAGATAGATAACATATGAAGACAAAACTAAAAATTAAACTTTTAAAATACTAAGAAAATCAGAGCAGCAAGGTACAGATGGAGTTTCAATGTATATTCATACAACTTAGACATGAGGTAATATGTGTATTTGGTTAAAATCAATAGTAAGTTCAGCTGTCAGTAGCCTAGTTATATTCTCTAACCAAATTAAAGATTAATATATACTTCTTATCTTATCTTAAGTGATACAATTATTTTTCATGTTGAATGGCTTGCTATCAGTATTATTGCATTGTAACGAAAAAGAAAATCCCAAATCTGTTATAATTTAAGGTATATGACTGAAGACTGATCTTTCTAATGTGTGCCTTAATATAGAGTATGCTCCTGAGTACAGGCTATCTATCATATTATCTACTCCTTTGTTTTAAAGCTACAGTCATTTTATGGTGGCCAAGACTCGAAACACTACAACAACAAAATACGAAACCTAATCATATTTCATAAAATGCAACATTTTACAAAATACAACGGCATTTTACAGGCAGCGGGACAACATCTGTGCAGCTGTGCAGTCAAGAGATGGCCCATAGTGTGTTGTTATTTTTGTCCTTGGGTTTAGACACATGTTGTTGTGTATTACACTTTATGTCCATGTCATTGTGTACCTAGCACACTATTTCATGCTGGAATGTGTTCAAGCACAGTAAAGAAGTGTGGCTAAAAGAAAATGTGCTATGTTAAAATCCTCCTTCATAAATGTACTGTGTTGCGGATGAAGAGATTTTCATGACATAAGCTGGTTTAGAAGTGGATTGTGCAAAAGGAAGATTGACAGGGAGTTCCTGTAGTATACTTATGTGTATTGCGTTTTATTCTTAATCTTACGAGACAGAAAAAAAAGCTTTACTGTTTCCCAAAGGGGAAAAAATGTTCCACATATTTTTCTAGCTTTTACCTCATGAAGAGAAGAGACAAGAAAAGAAGAAAGAAAACCTAATAGGACTTTGGGCTACTTATTAATAAGAGGACTGAGAGCCAGCCAAGAGCTGAGCGGCAGAAATGAAAGCAGAAACTGTGACACAGCAGACCTCTGTGACTCGCTGCTAATGAGGCGGCCGCTGGTCTGGCTCTGGTTATAAATATGAATCATGGCGCTGGGATCTTGTGTGTGAGGGGGCGAGCTTGGGGGTAGAAAATGAAATGATTTATTGGTAGAACAGCAAAGATCAGGATGAGGAGGATGTGATAAAGTGTTGCAGGAGACATCAAAGTCTATTTTAGAAGAGAAGCAGAGACAGGGGAGGGGGATATCTTTATTTTCATTTCAACTATCTAGCCTAATTTTTTTTTATCTTTTAGTGCTTCAGTGAGTTATTATGTTTGCACTGGTTCATAGTCATACACACTGAATATGGTCAATTAAGCCTCTGGCCTGACCTTGTCAGAGCTGTTAGATGGCAGAACTACAGTTAAAGCGGTTTGAGAACACACTTTGGGATCTTTATGACCCTCCTGCTTGAATTTGGAGTGTTTTGTACCTCAGAATCAACCAGGCCCTGCTGTGTTGGTGGTTGGCTCTGGGTTTAGTGAACAGCCTGTTCTGCAGCTGACAGGTATAATGACTTGTTGACTTCAGACACTGATTAACTAACACTGCTTAGTTGCTTGGCCCACCCCCCCCCCCCCCCCCCCCCCCCCCCACACACACACACACACACACACACACACACACAGAATGAAAACACCCAAATACACACACATCCAGAGTCTGTACTGGATACCAGGCCCATTTAATGAGAGGCTGGCTTCTGGTTGGTGCTGGGGGTGACAGCTGTGGTAATTTCCTGCGACAGATCTGTGCTTAGTGAACAGTGATGGGAAGGGAAAGGCTTCATTAACGCCACAGTGAAGCCCCAAGATTTTTTAAAACAACACAACACAGTCAGATAAATGGAGCTAAGCAGGAAATGCACCATTAAGTCAGTGTGGAAACAAAGAGCAAAATAATATGCTTGTGTAAAATGGCTTTTAAATATGACAAATGGATTTCTGTGGGTGATTTTTTTTGTCTGAGAGGAGGTGGTTTGCTGCCACCAGGTGGGCACATTGTGTTAGTGTTGCACCTCCTATAAATAAATGAATACACAGCTCTTCGGTTCACTCCGTAGACACCTTGGGTTTGTGCAAGTTAAAACTTTACTTTAATCCAATGTTTTGAATGAAAAATAAACTACCTTAAACCTTTTTGTGATCAAATCATTAGATTTTTCTGTTAACAACGAAGGTGAGTCAAAAAAGTGTTATATTTTTATTTTTCTTGTTGATTAGTAACATTTTGATTGACGTACAAACTTTTTTATTTGGTTAAAGCAGACATTAACTTTTTACATTGATGATTGCCAAAATGTCCCTAAGCATTTTGGGTGTTTTTTTTTTTTTATATGGAGGTTATTTCCACTCAAAACATTAGCTAATGATAATTATCCGTTTTGTAATATTACCCATATTACACGTTCAACTTTTCTATGTGATCCAGTTCAATCGTGTGTTTACTTTTCCTCCAGCTAATGTCCTTTAGGCCACCACAGTCTGATTGCAGTTGTACAAATCAGCTGCGTAACGCCCATTAACACGCGCATTGAGTGCCAACATGAAGTCGCGAGCTCTTCTGTGAGGTTGTTCTGCGGGTGTAATGTTACGAGTGGACAGGACACACCTCTAGAGGGAGTTCCCGGGGAGGTGGAAACAAGGAGCTAGAGCACTTCTCCTTTCACTTAAAGTGAGCGGTCGTCCTAGCCTGCCCTGCGGCCGTGTGAGTGTGTGTGTGTGTGCGAGTCTCTCCGGCTGCAGGACTAGTTGCAGTGCCACGAAAGAAAACATGCCCGGGATGGGCAACTCTTTACGCGCGGCTGCTCTCCTGGCTTTCGTGGTTCTTTCTATTCTGGTGTCACTCTTGATCAGCAGCGTGCAGCAGTTTGGAGCGAGGATATCTCACTTTCCCAATGTAACTGTTGCTGGTGATGATTTTGCGTCGCTCCGCGGGTCGCTGATTTTCCAACTCAACGAGAGGCGTAAAGAAATCATTCCGCTGCTTTTACCTCATGAGGATGAAAACGGACATGACCAGACTCTTCTGGACTCTTCATTGGATTACAGTCTGTGGAATGAGATCTCACATGGGTCTAGAAAGGCGCATATGGATGAAATGGATTGTGATTCTCTAGTGGACATGCAGGCGATGGAGGTCCTCGGGTCTGGATACACTAAGCTGGTTGTCAAAGTGAATCTTGCTGGAGGTCAGCCAGTGGCATTAAAACTGGTCAATGAGCAGGGGATAGACATGGGCAAGTGTGTGGAGGATTTCAAAGACACCAAAGGCTGCCGGGAACTAGTGTCTTATAAGCTGCAGAAAGAAATAGTCCTTTTGCAGCGGCTGCAGCATCCAAACGTCATAAGGGTAAAATATTTCCTCTGTTTGTTTCAAGACTTTAAACACTGTACAACTTAAGATTACAAATGTCAACGCAATAGTATAGACTTTTTGAGCATAAATATCAACAGGTACATTTTAAACACTGGAAAACAGCTGTAATATTATTATTAAGATTTTCCAGTATCCATGCACCACAGCTCAGATTTTCCTTTGTCTCACACACACTGAGCTGGATAAAAAGGCCTCATTGGTCTCTGCAGGACCTTCCCATGTAATTAAATTAAATTCACTGACCCTCTCCTGACCTTTGGGTCCAGTTTTGGGAGAGCAGACAATGTGCCTCTGTCCTCTTCACTATCCCTGCTTACATCTGAAACCCCCAGCGCTTATGCACTCAACCCATTACAGCCCAATTTAAAGCTAGTTTGAGCTAAACACATTAGTTTGATTCTCCTGTGTAGCAGTTGTGTGATAGCAGCGCACACGACAGCTGGATCGATTTTTTTTTTTATTAGTGTACAGAGCAAATTCTCATACAGGCTAATGTGATTTTACTGTCTGAGCTGTTGAGAGCGAAGTTGGAAGAACATAATGTCCTGTGGATTTACTTTTAGCCTGTTGCTTTCTCTCCATTCTACAGTCTTATAATGCCGTGACTAACTGACGTTTTTCTCCCCTCCACAGCTCAAAGGTCACTGTGCAGGAGAAAGGGGAGGAGAGGGAGGAAGAGTCACAGTCATTTTGGAGCAGGGGACTCCTCTCCAGATGATCCAGCTGCTGCAGAGTCCCTGGGAGGACAGATTCAGGGTATACGTCTTATTTCCCACTTTTATCAGTCAGTTCAGATATTATTACTACATACAGAGGTTTAAAGATTTCCACATTTCTTGCAACACATCTTGCAAGACATCTTGCAACACGAGCACTTTTTTGGAGGATAAAGGTTGAAAGATTAGGGGAGGTGGACATTTGAAACTCCTGGCGGTCCTACATCTGTCCCTCTAAGTATTTGATCAGGCTGGGGCAGGAATGGAGATGGGTCTTGGAGTTAATCCACTGCAGGCTAGGAATGTCATGTCATCCCTCACACACACATACACACACACACAGATTTAGTCAACCCCCATCACAGGTATGCTCACAGTTGGAGTCAACAGAGGCTGAATTTACACTCCAGCGATCTAAGTGTATCTGTGTGTGGATGTGCGTGCTTGTGTGTCGTCACGCATGGATGTGTCTGAAAGGAAAAGAAAGGGTGGAAGAGAAAAAAAAAATACTCCCAACATGCACACTTTGTTTTCGGATTAGCAAAAGTAACATCCCAGTTTGGCAAGTTTTTCTTCTCATTTTCCTGATCACCCAAATAGGCGTTCATAACCCCCTTCACCCTCGAGCTGCTCGGCCCCCCTTTCAGCGTCGTGCATCTGCGCAGGCTACAGTAATCCAGGGGGTGTTCGGTTTCACCCAGCCCTGTTATTACAGTGCTTCGATCCCACCAAGTGACGTCGGAGGGACATGAGCATTACCTAACACTGCGTTTATGTTTGTGCGTTAGTGTGACAGAATTATTTCATGGTCTGTCAGTGCGGGGCTAATGCCTTTTATTTAACTGTAGTAGCCTTCTCATTTCTCTTTCTGTTTTAGGGTTTAAAGAGTACAATGAAAACACTCAGGAAATGATTTGAGAATGTGGTCAGCCGAATGTCTTAAAAGAAGATTAGACTGTGTTCTTAGCAGACTCAAGTTTAAAAAAAATATTTTATCACTTTTCCAAATATAATGAAACTAAACTACAATGTCAAATGTGTCAACTGTGTCAGGGGAAAAAAAACTTGTTTATGTGCTTGACTTAAATATGTTGAAGGTATTGCACTATTTTTTCTTCAGATTATTTAAAGAAATGGCAGTTTGAAATGACAATCAAATACTTACAAGATTTTTTTTAAATAATAAATATTTTGAAATTATAGAGAATTTTCAAATAAGGATTTTTTTATTGGTTTTGTTAATCTTGATGTAATGAACTAAAAAACTGTCTAAATGTGTTAACATTTTATTTAAGATTTAATCATTCTTTAAGGCGGGGTCTTATTAAATGATAACCTGTTCTGCTAATTGTTGATGCATTATCTGTCGGACAATTGTCTCAGTTTTTCTGTCCACTTATAAAAATGGTTGTCAATAAAGCTGATCAGGTTTGGTCTCGTCTCTTTCAGGTGTGTCTGGACCTGGTCAGACTCCTCTACTTCCTCTCCCAGTCTCCTCTGGGCTCCGTGGGTCTGCTGGACTTCCAGCCTCGGCAGTTTGTCACCGTGTCTGGCGCTCTGAAGCTCACAGACCTGGATGACGCCAGTGCTGAGGAGACATTCTGTCACACAGACGCCGACTGCACCCTCCAGTTTCCACACAGAAACTTCACTCTACCTTGCTCCAGTCGGGGAGTGTGTGAAGGTTTGAGCGAGAAGAGGAACATTTACAACGCCTACAGGTAAGAAAAGCGACAGTTTTACTGCATGATAGACATGATGGATGGATGGAGCAGCAGTTGAATGGATGATTGCTTAAATACAGGCCAAACTGACACCTAAAATGTTGTTGATGGTTAAGACATACAGCTGGAGATTTGATGGAAAAGGTGTGATGAATAAATTGGTGGTTTCAGTGGAAAAAGGAGTCTTTTCTGTAGGATTTCTGACAGCTTTATGGACTGTTTGTTTTAACACCAGAGTGAGACAAGTCATGTTCTGTGGGATCTATGTGATGGGGCTTGTCTTGTCTTTTCTGAATGAGTTGTCTTTTGCTTGGCCCCAGGTATTTTTTCACCTACCTGCTGCCTCATCAGGCCCCGCCCGGCCTCACACACCTGGTAGACCACATCATGAACTCCACAGGTGAGAGATACCTTAACATGACGGGACACTGACTGTTAAATATCAGTGAGCAAATGAGTCCGTTATTTGAGTCGTGTAATGACACGCCTCGGTCTTAATGCTTTAAAATGAGCTTGACAAGCTGCGTGAAGACAAAGTGGTGGATGCAATTTGTAATGTGTTCTAATGAAACGACTGGGAGTGGACTGGAGAGTGTAGGGTGAAAAAAAAAACCCTATTTGGGATGAATATGATTTTTATATCTGTTGTCAGATCTGCTACAAGATTGAATCTTTTTTGTGTGTCCAGGCGAGCTGAAAACTGACATCAATCAAACGCTGGAAGCCTTTGAACACATCCTCCTCCTCTACAAGTCTGGTCTGCACCTGGACAACCTGCCTCCATCAATAATCAGAGGTACAAGCTTGTGGAATGAATGCTGCTTTTTTATAAAGTACAGTAGGCCCTCTTGTAGACCCCGGCTCTTCTTTTCTTTTTTTTTTCCTCACGGAGAATTCTTGCCCTTTTTCTGATCCCTTTTTAAGAGTAAACTCACAGGCTTTAGCTCTGTTTTCATTTTGTATCTTCAAAAAAAAAAATGAAGGGGGTTGTTTCTGGCTCTCGACTGTTTTGAAAGGGTTATAATGCAGCTGGAATGAGAGGACAAGACCAACAAAGTGTGATTAATCCGGCATGTCTCTGGCTCAGAGAGCACAGTCGGCGCTCATTTAAAAAAACAGCGCTGAGATTACATGAAGTTATTCTTAACATGGGAAATGTTCTGTTTGTCTGTTCTGCCTTTCAGGATAGCCGTGTATAGAATTTTAAGCAAACGTGTCTAACTGTTGCATTTGTTGTGAATACTCATACAAAGTATTATTTAAGGAAAACATTTCATACCACTTTGTATTTTTTAAATTTTAAGCACTGAAAGTCCTTCAACATTTTCCTCCTTAACTTAACTCCCCTCAGTCCAGTGCTCTCCCCTCACCCCTCCCTCTGTTCAGCTCTATGAAATATTAATAACATTATGACTGACTGCGTTCCTGTGGTGAGATTTTCCGTCCCCCAGATGCTGGACTGTTTGTATAGCAGCGCTTTGTGAATTTAATCACAGATTCAGGGTAAAGAGGCCTGGGCACTGAGTCTGACACCAGCAGGGAATGTTTTAGTTTAACAAGGAGGTGCCATGAGTCAACCCTGCTGCTGCTGCTGCTGCTGCTGCTGCTGAGTGTGTGTGTGATAAGACCTGAAAATATGTGTGTATCATTTCACAATATTGTGGGTTTTTGAGAAAGCGGTTGATCTTGAGTGGAAGAAAAGCTGGGTTGTGTTTCATTTTTGGAAGCTTTACATAACTCTGCTTGGGTTACTTTAATTTACTTTCACTTTAGTTTGACACATGTATAAATACTTCTCACTTTCCTCTTGAAAGTTGGACGGGAATTTGTATACAAATTAAGGGTATCTTTCTTGTAAATATGCTGCAACCAGTCAGTTAGCATAATTTAGCGCAAGTCAGTTAGCATAACTTTTCATAAGGGCTGGAAATAGAGGAAACAGCTTTATCCAAAGGTTCAAATATTTAACAAGAGCAGTACTTAGAACTATATCTTCATGTTTAAGAGACTTTGGTTAAAGTTTCTGCTGCTTCGACTACAAGAAGCCTATTGTAGAAGTTCTACCAGATGCTATCCTAACTCCCTATATAACTTCAAATTTTCATTTTAACACTGCAGGTAGCTTGTGTAAGTTTACTTTTATCATAGTTTTTCAGAGATTTGAAGCTTAGTTTTGGGGGAAGAAGTGTTTTATGTTCTGGGTATCTGATACAGCCTGTACAGTCATGGCTAGCTGCCAGCCAGCGTAACCTAGCTTAGGCTATAGATTTGAAATGGAGGGAAACAGCCGAAAAATGAAGAAAAATTATGTGACTAAAGTTACAGTATCGCCTGTTAACTGACCTCTTCACCCGCTGCTGCTATTTCTCAAATCCTCATCAAACTATAGTTAAAAATGTTGAGCTCTGAGCGTTCTGAAACTGTTCAGCCTGCTTACAGGGTTCTGTCTACAGAGGGACGGGTTTGGTCTCTTGTTGTTACCAAGGCACCATAACTTACAAACATTAAAGAGAGCAGATGAGGAATACGAATGTTGAACTGTTTCATTAAATTATGAAAGAAAACAAAAGAAATGATAAAACAAAGCTTGTGTGTTTAAAAAAAACACATGGACTCATTCATTTCCTTCACTCGGAAAAGAACAAAAACAAGTATTACAGCCAAAAACACAAAGAAGCCTCGTAAGAGAAACCAGAGAACGAGGGAGCACAGCGTCAGTATGTTCAATATGAACACTGTGGAACGGTGTGTGTGTGTGTGTGTGTGTGTGCGCGCGCGTGTGTGTGTGTGTGTGTGTGCGTGTGTGTGTGTGTGTGTGTGTGTGTGTGTGTGTGTGTGTGTGTGTGTGTGCGTGTGTGTGTTAGAAAGACACACACTAGGTCTCAAGTCTTAATTTGAAATTGCTGACAGATGGAGATTCATTGGTAATGTGGATGTAATTTTACCTCTGATGCGTTCATTTGTGATTGGATGAATGAGGCCAGAATCTGGCTTTTTTTAAAAAAGCGTCTTTACACAACTGTTTCTGCAAGTATAAATTCAAATGTGTGCTGTGCAAAAATTACGGTCCTGAGCACTGTCATAAATATGTCTGACATTCTTCAAATGAATATGTAATGAAGGCTGTTTTCCCATCGTTCATCTCAAACACACACAGAGCTTATATTCATATATTCCCAGTCTCCTGAACAGCTGAGGCCCAGCTCCCTGACAGGCCTCATTTTTTTTCTCCCCGGAGAAGGATCCTCGAAACACTCCTTCTCCTTGTTCCCTTTTCTCCGAGCCAGAAGGCAGATCCTCGTGTCTTTTTCCTCCAACAATACACACACACACACACACACACACACACACTCGCATACACACACCGGCTCCTGCCATTCAGGGAGGTTAACAGTTTGAAACAGCGTACCTCCCCTGCACGGACCCACAGACGGGCTTTTGTCCTCTGTGTGTGTGTGTGTGTGTGTGTGTGTGTGTGTGTGTGTGCGTGCTGGACACATGTGTGCATGATTCGTTCTTATGGTTCCTGCTAATGTGTAGCAGATGATTTAAGGACAGATCCTCCAGACGTCTGACTGAAAGAGCTGTAATGATGAATGTAGCACAAATGTTTGGCAGTAGGAGGTGAAGCGGCTTTTAGTGCAGAGCAACAGTTTGGGAGGGAAAAATTCTAAACGGTGTCAAATGGAGGTTGTTTTCTACATACGGATACCATGACAGACGTAGAAGGTCCTGGGTTACTTAAGATGTTTGAAAGTAAAAAGAAGTTGTCATGGCTGGCACATTTTTTTCAACTAACATCAAACAACAAAACGCTTGTGATTTTACTCTCACTGTGGAAACTTGTCTGTGAGTCAGTTAGAGCTTTGTATCCCCATGAACTAAAAGCGGTATCTTCAATTTTTAACTTTTGTTGTTTTTCTTGTATTGTCTTCATACAGTTCTGAATTGATTTTTTTTAATTCCCTCAGTAATTATTAGACTTTCATCTTCTCCTCTGAGAGCACTTCCAAACTGTTCTGTATCTTCACGCTGCTTCTCCTCTTCTGTTGTTAGATTACACCGTGATGCAAGGTATGGGGACCTCTGGGAACGTGGAGTACCGCTGCTGGCCGTCTTACAGCCAGCAGGGCTGCATGCTGTCAGTACACAGTGCCCGGGAGGCGGCATACATCTGTAACTCCCATTCTCAGTGCAACAGCTTCACTCTGACCGGACAGAAGACGTGGACGGGTTAGTAAAAAAACACAGATAATCTCTCAACCTGCCTTTATCTTGGTCTGGAATGTTGTTTTATGTTATTTTTGTTCCTATATATTTATTTCCATCTCATTTCAGTCTGATTAAAACCCATTATATAAATCATACCAACCTCATGCAGTAGAAACTGGAAAGTCTCTATAATAAGCACATGTAATTACCCAATAAATCACGTCTGTCACATGACAAGACTGTTGAGTAAACACACTCGGCAGCTACTGCTTTAATCTTGAAATGAAGCTTTTACATGAAGGAATGTATACAGTTATTATGGATTTCCTGTCAAAACTTGTTCTTTATTGATGTACCAGATGTGTTTACCATGGCTCTTTTCCTTTCTTGTCCCGTGTGTGTTCAGGTCACCTCCTGGCCTCTTTCAAGAGCAGCTTTAGTCATCTGGTGCCTGATGGGACGTCCGAGGTGTATGTGAAGAGAACCAAAGCTCCTGAAACTCCGGTGTGACAGCGAGGAACTTTCAGAACGATCCGCTGATGTGAAGCAAAGCGAGATGTAGTGCTTCAGATGAGAACTGTGTCCTCCTCATGTTGAATGCACCCCAGCTCTGTGGATTTTCGGGAGGAGCGTAGAGGCCGGGCTGACGAGAAGGCGTTTGAAGTGCGGCGAGTGAATGTGATGTATTTATAGGGCTTCTGCTTAGTGACTGTTTGATCTGCCTGCCAGCCCACTGCCTCTGCCAACTACTATTTAAAGGGATTTCCCTTCAGGTACAATTAAGGAGGCAGGGGAGCCGGGTTGAGGGGTGACTTGTGCCCTCGACATGTTTTTTTTTTTTTTCTACCTTGCCTTTATTTGCCATGTGTGTTGGCTTTCCCTGTGAGGCCAGGTCCCTGTAGTAGGATTTTTAAGCCAAAGAGGTAATAAGAACAGCGCTGCAGCTCAGCATCTGAAGCCTGAGGACGAGAAAAGAAAGCAAGCTCTTATACAAATACACTTTGATGTTTGTGCACTGAAGTTGCTGCTGTTTTTGCATGGTTCCCTGGATTAGCTGGGCTGTGGTATGAGACGGCAACGACCATGTAAGCATTTACACATCAACGAGCAAAACTGATTTGAACCATTCCAGAGAAGTCTCTTTTTACATACTTTAGTCAACTTAGATAGTTCTTAGTTATGAATATTTATATGATCGAATGTAATGTAACTGTTCTTACATGATTGTGCATTATAGCTTACATGCACCTTGTGGGTGAAACTTTTATTTTCAATGAAAAATTATTCACTTCAGTGTTATTTTATACTTCACTTATTGTACAGTTTTACAATTTGTAATTATAGAAATATTGTTTCTACTTCCTGCTGTCCTTGGGTTTTTATTGAATTAAGTCTACTTATAATAGCCTGTTTGTTTCTCATTAGCACCTCCATGTGTGTCAGTGGGGGGAGGTGAAACCTGCATTGGTATACTGACCTGGTTTTGTGTGTGTTTTAAATCCTTTATCTGCTCGCGTGCCCCCACACCTACTATCTGTGGCCTATCTGAATGCCCATCTGAATGGATGAGACCGCAAACCTATGGAGCTCCGCAGAGTTTGCACAGAGTCAGAGGAATGCATTCAAATGGCTCGTCATGCTGAGCTCATTATGAGCCTTAATTAATACATGTAAATTAGCTTACTTACTGGGCCTTTCTCATGGTGAGAGAGGGGGCATTACTGTAAGACAAAGCCAGTCATGAGGACAATCAGAGCTCAATCTGCGGTTTGCACATGAATGGGCTTGCCATCTGTGCCTGCCAAGAGGAGTGGGGTGAGGTTGAGATAAGGGCAGGACTGCTGGGTGGCAGGCTGAAGGATTTGTAAAGTCAGGACTTGTAGCAGCCGCAGAGTCTCTGGTGGGGGAGAAAGAGCAGACTAAATACCAGTCCTGATATGAGCCAGACTTTTGAAACATGTCATCCCCCACTCTTCACATATTTCCTGCTGCTGTTAAAAAGCAATCAATCTTGATGTCCAATTTTGGGCAGTAAAAAAACACAAATATCTTTTAGATTCCAAAAATAAATATGCAATGATACAAAAAACTTACTCGACAAGTTAATAAGGAAACACAAAATAATGCAAAAGGTTTTTTTTAAGACAAAAAAGGAATCAAAGAAAAGTTTTTTTTTTTAAATGGATGCATTTACTTTTGCTCTAAATATATTTTCAATCTTTAAATATCTCAATTTCTTTTACCACTTGAAAGAGCATATCCTGTCCATAAATTACACTTTTATGGCAGAGACACAAAAATGCCTCAGGGTCCTCTTTGCCTCATTTTGGCCCCTTGTTGTCTGGACAAAGCTGGCTGATTAGAGTCTGATTATGGAGATAAGGAGTCCAAGTCAGATTAGATCAAAACCAAACTGACTCACCGGACTAACACAGCAAGACAGACTCGAAGGACTGGTTGTTGGTTGTTGGGAAAAATAATTCCCCCACAATGGTATGTTTTGTGTTGCAGTTAATGGACTTAAAACCTGACAGCACTTAGCTTAAGTAACGGACAGTTAAGCACATTAATCAAAATATGTTAAAGAAAATATAAGAGTACCCTGCCTTATACCCTCTTCTCATTTAAAAGTTAGATAAGATACTGAGAAACATGCAGTAGGCTAAATAGGAAGCCCCTAAGATTTGGACAAGGCCAGCACAAAGACCAGATACAATATTTTGGTTTAATTAATTTGTTCTACACAATTAAAGAATAGTTACAAAACATGTAACATGTATTTTATTTTTGTGTGTGTGTGTGTGTGTGTGTGGGGGGGGGGGGGGGGGTCTAGTTAGCCAACTAGCTGCTAGCTACAGCTTTTTTTAACAGAGTAAATAGAAATGAGAAAACCGCTAACTAAGCTATGTGCAAAGACAACATTGTTTTGTTTTAGAAGGAGGTCACTGGTCCTAGCCAAGAATTAGTGTCAAAAACAACCTCCTCTTCAAATATGAACTGACAATTACACATTGGACTGTGACTTTCAAAAAAAGTTCAAAAATGTAAATCTTTTCGCTTTATTGTAGCTAGTTTATTTGTTTTGTTGTCTTGGACACAGCCAAGCTAGCAATTCCATTTATTTCCAGTGTTTATGCTAAGCTATGCTTCCTGTAAGCTGCAGGCGACAGCTTCACCCTAACCACGCAGCTGTGACAGTGGCATCCGTCTGTTTATCTAACTCTGGGTAAGTAAGCAATTGAGCAAATTTTTTAAACATGTTCAACTACTTTTAAATTGTTTTGCCTGTCGAGTTCACAGATGTTAGCGAGAGTCAACAGTGACATCTTAAAGTTGAGGAAAAGCAACGAAAGAAGCTAGCTGACTGACAAACAAAAACACAACATAGCCGTTAAATCATCACAGATAAGATCTTCACACTCCTGACACAAAGCACACATTCATTGGATATCCTCCAATGTTGACCTTTAATTTATTAAAACTTCCAGCTGTGTTTGATTGTTTCTCCACGTCAGCTTGGAGAAGCAAATGTCTGGCGTCTGGCTAGGCTGTCCTCACTCCCTTACACAGAGCTAATGGATGCTCTGGCTTCGTCTCTAGATTGCGCAGTTTGTTCAAAGCTTAAATGTTGTGAAACACATCACAAATGCTAAAGGGTGATGGATTTATTTGGTTGAATTCAGCGTATTCACAGCACAACAAAGCAACATATTTCTTTATATTCCACTCTGTCATTGAATCAGTACTCTGCGGTTGTTCCAGAAGAGGTCTTCACAGCACAGTTTTGTATTCTCATTTAAGTCTGAAAGTATTCCCTTTCTTTCCCCAGACTTTGTTTATTTAGCTGGAAATATGTGTGGAGGTCTGAAGGCAGAGCTGCTCAAGGCGTTTTGTTTTGTTTTGTTATGAAAGTCATTTTTTGTTTAGGGATGTTTTCATATGTGCAAGGTTGTGAAACATTTAAAAGATCATGTGGTATTGCTGTCCACATGTTCCTGTGGGGCACACTGTTTCTCTGTTTTAAACCGTGTAATTGACAAGTTGGTCTTTTCTAAAGGTCCAGGGAGTGAGCGGGGGAGGAGAAAGATTGTTTTTTTTACTCGGCTCCATACCCTCCATTCTGTTTTTTTAAGTTTCCAGTTTCACCCGACTGGTTTCCTTTGGGTTTTATTCATGACCTCCATCTGGAAATAATACATGTTCATGAAAACAAGCCATCAGCAATTTTAGGGAAGAGCTGTGTGCATGTGCATTTGTGGAGGAGGACTTTAGGGCCTCTTCTGTAGGGTTCAGTCTGCACGAGTAACTATGTTAGTGCAGTGAGAAAGATGTGTTTCCAAGAACCAAAACCTTCATTGCCTCTCTTAAAACCCTGCTGCAATGCATTTGCGGTCTGGCCTAAGTCTTTGATTCGAATGCAAAGTTACTCATCAAGTGTACAAAACCACAGCTGCTGGGAGAAATTACGTGTCAGGCAGGTCTTTGGCAAACTGTTTGACCTTGGCTCAGCCTAAAAATATGCATTAACTCAGTGAAAGCCTGCATAGTTCTGCAGGAAAGAAGATCTGGCTTGTGTTCGAGCCGCTCACAGCAGCGTACGCGGCCTGTGACGGGGAGAGATAGAGCAGATATTCACTCGACTCCAGGCTCACAGAACACCTCTGTGCCTGTCTGCCGTCTTGGCTGCGGTACACAGGAGGCCGGCTGGTCACACCTGAGAGCCTCTGAAGAGTAGCCAGACATTTAGCCGGCCTGTCCCGAGAACACAGGCTCCTTAGTGTGCAGGGTGCTGTCTGTATGTCTAACTGACTATTTGTCTGTCTGCCTGGAGCCGATACGATCTCTTTTAGAGCCATAATGGCTTTAACAGGCCCTGAAGCAGAGAGCAAGTAGGTGTGTGTGAGGAGAGGATTTCATATATGCCTGTCTGTGTTGAGGGGGTGTGGCTGGATCATGTTTTAAAAGCCCTGAAGTTAACCCCAGTCAAAAGGTTTATGCCCACCACTAAAGCCACAGAGGCATCTTGAAAGGTGTAATAGCTCAGTTTTGTATCCAGTGACTTCTCTTTGGACCCACTGCATAGTTTCCTGGCATACGGCTGAAGTGATTACAGTGGTGTTGCCAAAAAAATGATCACTGAAATAGAAAAAATCCCACTGAGAGCCAACTTTTAGACGAAGCCCTCAGTTATTTATCTACAGTTCAAAAAGTTGAGCACTTAAATATATAAGAGTAGTTAAAGGTACAGTTTGAGATATGTTGAATGAGAAGGTTGATAAAAGTCATGGCTGGACTGGTTGGTTTAGTGTACTTGGTTTTCAAAAATAAAGCAGTTTGTATGTAAAAAAAAAAAAAAAACTTGATACAAGCTGTAAATGGGGAACCAGCTAGCTTGAGTCTGTGCAAAGATAACAGTCGGAGGATATTGTTACAAGCCATGAAAGCAAGCCACGTCTCATACATTATCCCATGCAGTAAATTCTAAAATGTTTGTTTACACAATACAGAGCACTGAAAAAAAATAGGTTTCTAAGGAAAGCCTGATTTATTAATCTAATGTTCAAAACGTGGGCTACTAAATGTAAAATAAAAGTGTACACTATACTTTCTTGCCAAGTGCTCCAGGAGGAAGTTGATACCACGTTTTCATTGAAAACAAATGAAGATACAACGATTCGTTTATTAGTTTAGCGCTGCACAATGACTGCAAACAGTTGGTTCAGTCCACTGGGGTGTACACAATAAAAGCATGGTTTTGAAGAACAAATTGGCCTCTTTTTATCTGCCATGAGTTTGATATAAAGTCCCATAGCCCTCTAATGCAGTAGCCTATCTTTCCAGTAAATTATTGACTACAGCCAGCAGCTTGTTAGCTTAGGTATGCATTACAACTGGGGGAAGCAGCTAGTTTGGCTCTGATATCTGTGTTCAGAAGGAGCTTACTCTTCCTGGCCAGAAGATGGTGTGAAGTGAAGAGCCAGGTTTGAAACAAATCCTTGATGTATGTATTTACTGTTCGGTGTTTAATCTTTGTTGAATGTCTGCTGTTTCACTTGCTCCACCAGGGCTGAACTGTAAAAAGCTTTTTTTGGTTATGAGATTCCCACATGGTCCCTCCCTCTCTGTCACAGTTGCAGTCCGGGTCATTTTTCTTTTGAAGCTCCCCTCCTCTCCCCCCACTTCTCTTCCTCACCCGTCCATCCATCCATCATACAGGAACCTCCTTTCACCCCACCCGTCTTCGGCCGGTGCTGCCGCTGCCCTCCCTCTCTGTTTGAATTCTCCTCCAGGCCAAAACCTCCCATTTGGCTTTACTATTAATTTAGGCTTCTGCGCTGCAATTAAACTGTTCCACTCGATACATGACTTCATCCCTCCTTCAGTGTCCCTTTCCACAGCTTCCTTTCTTTCTTCCAAGTCACGGCCCACAACTGCTGTGTAGCATCTGGAGTTTCCCCTGTTTTTCAACCAGCTGAGACCTGAGGGCAGGGGCTGTAGTTTGTGTATGTGTCGGCTAAAACTGCCTTTCAAATCAAAGTGGCTGCCTTTTGTTGCGTGCTCTGGAATCCCCTCCGTCACACCTCGGCCATTTCTCAGCGGGGGGACTACTTACTGCCCCCCAACCAGGAGGAAGACTTCCTTCTTTACAGTTAATCCTCTACCAGAAGTGCCCTTCCCCCCATCTGAGCCAAATTAAATGAATTTGTGCTTCCAAGACTTCAAACTTAACAAGGTTGTCCAATTCCTTTCTTCAACACTAAATGAACTTTAGCCCTTTTGTTGCACATAAAATCTGACCTTTTTATTTAACACACAATTACATTAAAAGTTTTTCTCTCAGTATCTTGTTAAACCATAAACTTTTACTGATGACCTTTCTTTATTCTTAGCAACAGGTACACAAATGTATATGTGAGCCCTGTGAGGTGAGTAAGACATTTTCTTATGATCAGAGAGCAATGTTTCTCTTGTGTTTCTGATGTCCTGCATTTGGTTGCTTAAGTGTTGTAAATCAATCAATCAATCAATCAAACTTTATTTGTATAGCACTTTTCATACGGCGATGTAGCACAAAGTGCTTTAAATTAAAAAGTGGTGAAATGTGCGTTAATTTGGCATCTCATTAAAAATACATCAGTGTCTTCATCGTGTGGGATTTTAACCAAAAAATAGCAAGACAGCCAATCAAAATGGATCAAGTAACTTTGTATAGTTAAACATTTGAACAACAAAAGATGTTTGCTTTCTTTGTTCTCTGTAACAATGGAATGCAGCTTCTCTTGTGCAGGTTGTTAAACCTGTGGAAGGCTGTGAAGAGAGCTCTTTGCCACAAGTCCCCAATTAGGGTTCTGCCCACACAGCTATAAAACAGTTAGTGGAATCATTCAGGGGCTGTTACGTTTAACACTATTAAGAGTTCATTAGTACCTGCATACACAAGTGCTGCTTCCATGGGAGGATCATTAACATGGAACCGTTAAAGAGGGCGAGATGCTTTTCATATGAATTTAGCTCCTTCGTTCATCTGCAGTCCTTAGTCTGAAATATGTAACATTTGGGTCTACACAACACACACACACATACATACACACACACTCCTTTTAATATTAATTTTGACAAGAGTACATCATTGAGTTTTCTTAAATAAAGTATTTATTAAAAATCTCAATAACAACAATAAAAATAACATTTTTAAGGCAATTTAACCAAAATGAATAGTAGCAGCACTATACATATAATCAAAGAATACATTGTTACTCATAGTGCACATCTTGTTGGGAAACTGACTGGACACCATCAATGTCTAAATTGCTGATTGATATGAAACCACTTGTGAGCTTTACTAATATTAACCCCCACTATCACTACCATTTGTTGAAGTAGAGCCAGAAGCTAAAGAGAAAGGAAACAGAGATGGTCTGTGTTAAGAAATACAATAAGCTCCGTGGTGAGGCAAATAATCTGCAGGGTTGTCTCATTTAACCCCTTTAGAAACTTAGCCTGGTGCAGTGAGTGGATGGCAACTAAAGAAAGTAGAAGCAGCTTGATGAAGGACAGAGGCTGAAGAATAGACGGATAGAGATAGACACCAGAGGAGAGAAAGAAAACCTGAGAGAGTTTTAGTGACAGAGATAAACTGAAAAGGGCAGCAGCCAGTGTCTAGTTTGTGAACGATGAATAGATCTCAAGTCACATGTGTGTGAAGTGATGTAATGTAAGTTCCAACATGTATGCACTTACTCATATTTATATAAAACAGGATACTTGTAAGTTTGCATCAACATTTATGCTACTTCATATACTATAGACTATATCTACAAATGGACACGTACCTCAGACTCCTCCCGTTGAACAGGATGAAGCCAAAATATTCCTGTGAAAGGCTTGACATTTTGCAAATTTGCATCCAGACTCTACTCAGTAGGGATCGTCTGGAAGAGCTGCATTATTGACATTTAACAGCTTCCGCTATTGAAAACACACGTTTATCTTACAGTTAAGATGGTAAAAGTCCCTCAGGTGAGTACAGTCCACAGCAGAACAGATTCTTTTGTCTGTTTGAAGCAGACACTCAAGGATATTTAAGTTCAGAAAACTTTTCTGTCACCTCTTCTACTGTACTCTGCCTACCCAATGCTGTCAGTCATGTAATTAAATATCGTTTTGTACCATTGAAAGTAACTAACTAAAAGGAAAATTGTCAGAAGAAAGATGACTTACTGACTGGTGTGAAAATAACTTATGAGGAAACTTGGTTTGAGATTTATCTGACGTGCGTTTAGATTTTATAGTTTGACCCATGTCCCATTTATTAACGTGTAGTATGGAGAGTGTAGAGTATGTGGCTTTTATGACTTATTCTGCTGCCAGTCAGCAGGGGGAGCTCTAAATCTTCTGGCTTCACTTGATGCCAGATATTCTGCTGTCCATTCTATATACAGTCTATGTTTGTGACCAAGTATACCAAGATTACCCTCTGGATTGTATAAATATTTGAAGAGCACATGACTCGTACTTTAAAGGAAATCACAAAGGCCACATAACTTATGGCGTCCACTGTCAGGACAACACATTGCTACCACTTTGATGTAACATCTGCTTGAGACAGCACTGTGCAGCCTCTTTATTTGATTTATCAAAGGAAAGTAACATGGTTTACCATTTAGCATTGCTGATAGACCTACTTATTGTTAACATGATAAAATGTTTTTTTTTTTTTTAAAAGATCGAACAAACAGATACAGATCAAAGTGTGAACATATAAATTCAAACAATTTCACAGATATTTTCCAAGGAGTACCACATACAGTCCCATTTTATTTATTACTGAAGGGTTGTAAATTCATGATTATGCTGATGACAAAATGTTGTTCTGTTGCACCAGTTTTTTTTAAAGTTTTTTTTATTGTTTTTTGAGCAGTTGTGACTCATTGTGAGTGTGGGTTGTCTTTGAGTTGACAAGTTGCCGGTTAGGTCCCCAGCTCCTGCAGTCTACATGTCTAAATGGGCCATGGGTAAGACACTGAAGCCTTAGTTGCTCCTGAAGGCATAGCCATCATTGTGTGAATGAATGTGTGTATGAAAGGTCAAATGTGACATGTGGTGTAAATGCTCTGAGTGGCCAGAAGAGTAGTGCAGGTAAGTGCAGTGTATTATTTAAACCTATACGTTTATCTAATTTATACTAGCCTATATAGCAAATGGTTTTCTTTTATGGTACCTAAAATGAACATTTATTTATTTATTAATAAGTTTCCTTCCCAGTACACATCTTTGATACATTATAAGGTAAGCTCCAACAATATTCATTCAGCAGAAGAAGTTGTATTTTAGGTTCTCTCAGGCAAAGATTAACAACAAGGAAATGCAGTGAAAGGTCTACACCATTACACATTTTAAACCACTTTAGTCTACTTTCAAACTATTAAAGTAACATTTAAATCCCATTTACAACCACTTGGTGGCTCTTATTTCGCCTGATTGTTGCTTTTATTGGCTTATTAAGAAAGCATTTCCTTAGTTTGTTTTTGTGTCTGTATCACTTTCCATTGTGGCACGACTGTGATTGATTATCAGAGCTTGTCCTGTAATTTGTGGTTTCAAATGAAGATAAATCCATCATGTTTAACTGTCATTATACTTTGTGAAATCAGCATTTTACCACTGATAGCTGAAAAGTCTCACACCTACTTTGAGTATCAAAATGTCTTTGTAACTTTCTGAACACATTCATAAATGACCAAAGTTATAATTCTTAGATGTCTGTAAGCTCCATAACTGTGAGTTTTAAATTAAATCTGATATTGCAGACGTCTTAAGTATTTCTCCTGATAACCTAGTTTCTTGTGTGTTGGAAAATGCTGCATTGTTTAAAGCTATTGCAAGAATCCAAGTGTGGCAAACTCATATTAAACCACTTTACAATCTAATTTAACACCCTGCGGGCACCATTGTGGACTCTCAGGAGTATATTACCTCAGCTGAAGTAATTTCATGTGATCATTAGTGAGTGAAAGCAGACATGGAGGTGGATGGTCCACTTTCTGTTTGCCGGAGCAAGAGGGGTCGAGAGGTCTTTGTGGGGTGAAGGTTTGGGTTACGTTTGCAGAAGTGCCCTCGAGCTCTTCGGCAAACAAGACCTGGAGATCAAACATGAAAGCAGGGCCTGGTGTGAAGGCCGGGGTGCTGTGTTAAGTTGGGGGAGCACTGACAAGGTCTGAAACACAGATAATGGAGCAAGAAAACCCTCCAACATCTCATCACCTGTGTTCGCTGAAAAAAAAACATCTCAAGATAACCCTGGTCTGGTACCCTGCGCTGACACCCCCCCCCACCCCCCTCATCTCTCTGACACTCGAACTACTGCTGGACAAGCTTAACATGACCCCACTCAGTCACATGCTGGACCTTTCCCTCGTGATAATCCTCCTGAGTCAAGTGACAAAGGGTCAGCTGAGTACGCTGAAAAGAAATTGAGGATTGAGGTTACAGAAAGGTTGGCTGTGAGCTTAATCAAAGCTGAAGAACATTTGTGCACTCGAGTGGGCCAGTAATCTGTAAAGAATTATGAAGTGCGTGGCAAGCACTTTTTTCTTTGTCTGCTGTGTGTATGAAAGGAGCTACGGAGGAGAGGCAAAGCTGGCTGCCATATTTGATTCCCTTTGTTCTCTCCTTCGTGGATTCTTTTTGAAGTCGTCTCTTTATTTTTGAGAGAACATTTTCGTCTATATGCTCTCCTGCCTAAAAAAGATGTTAAGAAGAATTTGGCAGTGAATGCAACTTCTCAGAAATGACTGTTGCTTTGTTACGACCAATAAAAAAATGAACCACTTCGATTGAATTTAGATGTACATTTGGTACAGAGTCACCTGACTCTGAATACTTTGGTATTTAGGCCACTTTAGGAGCTGGAGAAAACAAAGGATTTTTTCCTCATGTGATGTGCTGCTTTTTAAACAAAACACAAGTGCCCCCTACAGGACATAAATGCAACTACAGCCAGAAATGACTAAGCCTTTCTGAAATAAAGCCAGGTTTTGGCCAACCTGTATCCCAAGGGAGAAGGAGTTTCCTGGAACTATCTGAATTTTTGTGTTACAGGCTTAAGGGATGAGGAGAAAAGTATACCAGGAAACAACAGTGATTCTGAAACTTTCACGGTGGGATTTTAAGGAGAAATCTTAACATTGTTGCAGTGTTGTAGCCTATTGGTTTTTGTTCTTTCTAATTTTTAGGATATGTGTGGCAGATAAGTCAATGAAATCATATCTAAGAAAGGCCTGCTATATCTAAAAGTAACCATATCCCATGGGAGGACTGTTTGTTACAAATTTAGTATCCAATAGCACAGTGTGTAATTTTTGATTGGCATATCCGCTGGCCACTGGTCACATTGTGGAGTTATAGAGAGAGAGAGAGAGAGAATGAGAGAGAGTGGAGAACAAGGAGCTTCAAAGTAAAGCAGGAAAGCTAAACAGAGAGAGTTTGACAGCTACTTGCCTAAATAGAGAGTTTGATAAAGACAAAGTAGGAAAAACAAAGAGGAACGCAGTCAGAAGAAGCAACAAACTGCAGAAACTCAACTGACACAAGAAGACACTGACCTGATCCTCATCTCCCTGGCCATGTCTGACTGTGAGGGGCTACCTACGGGTAAGTGAAAACAGAGAGCATGACTGTTGTGCACATGTGCATGCGTGGGGAGAGTAATATGTGAAATGCATATCTGTGCTTACATACTTGTAAATTGTTTGGGTTTGTGTGTCTGCACATGTACGTTTGATGGATGAGGTCTTAGCTTCCTGCTGGGACAGCTCACCCTGCAAGTATTCAGCTGAAAAGAGGAGCTGCTCATAGTTTGGGACCTTATATGGAAACTTTGTCGAGAATTCTCCCTGGTTTCATGAAAATAGAGCAGAATGGCCGCAGAATTCAGGAGTTTAAGCCGGTGATGTGTAGGGAAGATAGAAAAAGAGAGAGGATGGATTGAGAACGAAAGGTGCTTCCACTGTTTCCTGATATAGAAAAATGTGGATACGACAATGCTGCATGATGGTGTGTGTGTGTGTGTGTGTGTGTGTGTGTGTGTGTGTGTGTGTGTGTGTGTGTGTGTGTGTGTGTGTGTGTGTGTGTGTGTGTGTGTGTGTGTGTGTGTGTGTGTGTGTGTGTGTGTGCGTGCGTGCGTGCGTGCGTGCGTGTGTGTGCGCGCGCGCGTGTGTGCGCGTGTGTCAGATAAGCATTAAATGAAGGGTCATTTCCCGCAAGTGCAGCTAAAGGCCTTTCTACAGCCTGTCTGACAGACTAACAGAAACAATCCGTTATAAATAGAAACCTTTCTTGTTCTCTCGCTCGCTCATGTTTCACTCTCTTACTTCTCTCTTCATCTGTCTTTTTTTTTTTTTTTCATTGCTTTTATCTCCTGTTTCCTTTCCTCTCTGGCTCAGCTCATGCTTGTCTCACACCCGCCAAGATTGCGGATATTGTAGGTTTGACAGCTTACCACACCTCCCTTATCAACCATATCAAACTAGATAATAGACTTGCCAGGAAATTACATCAAAAGTAAACTCTTAAATCTATGATTCACTTACAGGAACAAGATACTTAAACTATGTGCTGTGAGTCTTTTTCAAGATGATTCCTAATGTTACCGTTGTTATGAATCACTTCCACGTCTCTGTGTAAAAAACGTATTGGTTAGGTATTCAATTCCAACATCACAAGTTATCAAATGTTCAAAAGATTTGAGTGCAACATCTTAGCATTGTTGTCCAGATATTTCATTGTTAAAGTCTTACATTATTAAGGATTTTACACAGGATTGAACAACCCTGTCGAACTCTGAGAACAAAGTCGTGTGTGGGCACAGAGATGTCAGCACTGTAGTTCAGGACGCACAGGAGGATGTGTTAGAATGAAGATGTTATCTGATGGAAACGGCAAAGGAAACAGCACTTGGAGAAATAAACAGTTGAGGAAAGTAGCTCAGGACTTCTGGAAGGTTTCAAGTTCAGTGCACTAATCGGTTTCCTCTGTATAATTAACATCACATTTTTGGCAAAACAATATGAACTGCTCTTTTTATGAGCTTGTGTCGTGCATTCAGATTCTGCTCTGTACTGATGTTTTATTAAATATATTTTTAGAATGACTTTTTATTTTACACAGAAGAGATTTTCTTTACAGCAGAATTCTAGATTTTTCCCATTTGATACTTATTATAAAAAAATGGCTTTGCATGTCTCAACATGCACGATACCCCCACGCTAAAGCAGCTTATCGGAATTCGATCATAACTATTCCCAAAAAATGCAACAAAAACGCCACGATTTTCAATGTGTGTCATTTATGTCAGACAGTTGACCACTTGATGGCTGGATGTCATCTACTTACTGAGTTGGATTTTAAAGCCAGCTTTCTACACTCTCAGTTCCAAACACACCGACTTCCAAAAAAATGGCACAAGTGACTCAGTTGAGCAGTTTGGTTTGTGTCCTGCAGGTGGCAGCATAAGCATATTTTACAATTTCAAGTACTCTGAACAGAGATGGATGGAAGGAAATTCATAAAAAGTGATGATTAGAAAGGATATGAAAAAGGGAATTGGGGATACAAGAGGATAGAGAGACAAAAGTGGAGAAAATGAAGGATGACAAAGAAGAGAAGCGTGGAGGGAATGAAAGGGGGGTATAGGGAAGATAAGAGGCAAAGAAGAATGCGGGAGACAGGAATGGTAGGAGTAAGAGGGGTTGAGGAGCGAGGCGGTGGCTGTTTCACAGGAGATGTCACGTCAGGATGCCGTGTATTAACTGTAGACTGTAAATATTACTGGTATTAACTGAGACGTTTGAGAGCATTAACTGGAGTTGACAAGTCTGTGTATGATTGACAGCCATCAGCATCCAGAGCCGACAGCCTGTAATACAGATGCTTGACAAAGAGTGAGTGTTTGTGTGCTAGAGTGAGTGTTCAGAAATGTGCATGAGAGATACAGACGACGTCATTGCCCTCTGACGTCAGCCCTCCATCTGTGCCCTGGATATGAGGACACTCGGCTCTGCTGACAGTGAATCCCCTTTTTAACAAAGTAGCTTAAAAAATATGGGTCATTTGTCACACCCTCACCTGCAGTTTGTGTGAGTATGTGAGACCCACAGGGAGGAGCCTCCCAGCTACAATACATGCATGAGAGTCTGTACTCAACTCTGCAGCAGACGCCAGATTTACTCAGTGGAGTTTATTTTAGTCTGTATCGATCAGAGGGATGAGGTGCTCTGACTTTGAAAGGGACATTAGAGGAGAGTGCAGGGAAGAAGAAACCTCATTTGATGCAAGAAGAGTAAAGTAAAGATTAACATGAAGGGGTTCTGCATGAGAAGAGAATAAAAAGATAACACTGTGTGCTGGAGGGGTATGCATTCACATCCATGTTTGAATATAAGTGTGTGTGTGTGTGTGTGTGTAGGTTTGTACGGAGAGAAAGAGCAGAGTTCTTGGTTGTTCAGGAAATGGGGGAAGGGTGTACATGGATGTTTCAGTGGCCAAGTCAGATGTGATTAATGTTGTCGTCGCTTGAGAGAACACAGCCCTGCACACTCTGCAACACAAACCTGAGTCCACATCACACCAAAGCACTATTAGACTAACATTAGGTGAGTTTAGATTAGTGAATGTCTTTATGGAGCTAAAGGGTTGATACATTACAATGTCTCCCACTCTCCTGTAAGATGTTCTTTAATGGCCATAAGAATCCTTCACGTTAGAACATTTGCATGGACTTTAACCCACTGAATTTCACCAGTGCTTTTCCGACTCCTGTGGCCGAGTTATTGCTCATTAACATATAGATTAGATGAAGAGCAGTCTGTGTAGTTTATATTCATTCTTCCCACTTCTGTAGCATCATTAGTGTAAAGGCGAGGAGGTCAAGCGGAGTGGAAAGAGGCGGGAAGATAGTTTTCAAAGGTTGACATAGAAGCGATGATGGCTCAAACATTACTGCATAACATGAATCATTATATGGTGCTAAATGTTCTACTCTTGTGCGGAATGATGAAGTAGGTCCCTTGACTTGCTCTCAATAGGCCTCTCAAAGTGTTCGGATGTGTGCACGCTGAAAATCTAATCTTGTTCTCTGCACATATTATGTTACATAATTTTAATGTAACGTATGATAGTCCACTCCATTCTGGAATATGGGACCTCATCCTCTGCCTTGCAGCTTCTTTCCCGAATTTCAGGGAAGTTTTCGTCTTCCTCCAAAGGGTGTTAGAATAAGGGTTGATAAGCAGCAAACTACATTTACTCACAATATACCGCAATTTAGTCGCTTTTTTGTGTACTGTGTCAAAAATGTGTATTTTTTTTTCAACCAGCCATTGCAAACAACTCAGCAACAAGAGTAAAAAAAGAATAAAAAGAAAATCATAAAACCGGTTGAATCATTCCATCAGCTGCATGAACCTGGCACAGAACTACAGCTGCTCAAACTTCACTACATGTTCAGAGTGAAACGGTCAAGAAATGGAAACAACAAATCGGGAATATTTTTTCATTGAAATGTTATAAGCAGAGCCAGAAAAAAAAATGACTGCTCTTTAAAATCCAACATTTGCAGAGTTTTTTATGTAATAGAGGAAGTAATGTAAATCTTCAATCTAGTGTGAGATTCTTACCCTTTTGACTTTTTCTGCACAAACCGGAAAGAAGAGATCAAATCCTATTTTTAACCTCCCCATGGAAAAAGTTAGTACTCAGTATTTACAGTAAATGTCAAATGATGGACTCTTTACTTTCACTTGAGTAAATTCATAGACTGGTCATTTTACTTGTACTTGAGTAAAGCATTTCTGAAGTAACTGTACTTGTATCGAGTAGAATGTGTAAAGCCCTTGAAGCAGACGTGTATTAGCTGTTTATCACAGTGACTCACGTGTTCAGAAAACTTCTCATCTCTGTGAAGCACATTGTGAAGATAAAGTGCTGTTTGGCTTTTGGGGGTTATAGGGTTATATTTTGTACACAAACCAATAGGACGACCTTCAGCCATTCGACCTCTTTAAGGAAATCTTCATGACGAAGATGTATTACGTCATTTTTTTGTTTACATTTCCAATTCCCCTTAAATACATTTTATTTACTTTCATATCTTCATCAGGACATTCACTAATAGCAGTAGCCGAATTCACTTATAGCATCAACTCAGGAAGGCTATTAAATATGAAGCTGAAGCCAAGAGAATGGTGTACTAGAGCAGCATAAAGACTGGCAGCGTGAAGGACCAGCAAGCCTCATCCACCCAAATACTTTTTTAAAATCAGTGCCAGGCATACTTGTCATCGATGTGGGATTGACAAACTACAAACTGAGATTATAGGAAGTTACATATACCAGTCAAATAGTCTTGCACATTCCACAGTAACTGCTATTTGGGATGAAATTCAGTAGTTTTCGTGCCTTCTTAACTGATCTAGTTTGTGCTTAAGCTAGCCTACCTATCCCCTGGGTGTAGCATCACAAACACTGTACAGACATGCAAGTAGTAATACACTCTCATCGCCTTTAACTCTCAGCAAGACCGCAAAGAAAAGCACAGGGGGTGAGGCTATTCCTTTGACACGTTTGATGCTCATGGTTCAGAATCAGGAATAAGAGGTAGCTACAGTGTGATTATTGTTGCTAGGAGTTTATATTATTTATATTAAACATAACCCAAAGCAAAAGCATTATGGCGTGACAAGAAAAAATACTGATTTACTTCCTGGCTTTAAAGAAATACAACCAATTATTTAATAGTATATTAAATATTGATTTTGTTCAGTCAAGATTAGATATTACCAGCTGGAGTGGGAGGGAAAGACAGCATGCGATATTATATTCTAAAAACGAGGTTTGGTGACCTATAAATCTGCAGTGCTTTTTTATCTGTGTTTGACAGGGTTATAAATTCCACCGCACAGAAAAAGACAAGCAGGAGTAGGACATGTAACGCTGCTCCACCGCCTCAGGATTAGAAGCTATTTACAGCCTAAAAGCAGATTCTCCTCTTCCACGCTCACGTGCCTTCTCTGCCTCTCGTAAAGTCTATCTTGACTCTTCATAGAGACCTAACAGTGGTTAGGACTTCTTTCTCTTTAAGCCTCAACCGTCACATACATTCGCTTTCAATAAGCCTGAATCCATTTATTGTAAGTATTTAATTGCTGATAAATCATATCAATTTACTCACATAATGCTGTTATGGTAAAAAGGAAGTGATCTAACTGCATGGTAGTATGGAGAAATCTTTGCAATGCGTTATGACTCCACAGTCACATTTAACACAAAAGACTCTCTCTTTTTTCTATAATTGAAGAAAGTCTATAAATGTGGATCTTTGTTGATAATACGGAGTATAGCAGATGATTTTTTTTATGTATAAAGCCATTAGAGACCACGACCGCATTAAAACACAAGTGGTGACCCAGTTTTTCCCTGAATCATAGCATCATCATTTGGCATTGCTGATGCTTGTGTAGCGCACAACATAGCACTGCAGTGTGTCGCTGACATTTCCTTTTATCCTGGTGCCTTTTTCTCTTTATTTATTGTGCAAATATATATATTATTTATTAAAAATATGTATTAGGTTGATTTAGTTAGTTAGTTTGTTTAGTTAAAATAATATTCTATTTTAGAGATGGACTTGCAATCTGTAATGGATGGATGGCATGATGGAGTGTGGAAGTGACTGTAAGTGCAAATGCTTGTTTTAGACTAAAGTTCTCTAGTCCAAGACACATTTCCTCAAGGGGACAATGAAGTGTATGGTGTGATACGATATGGTTTTGTATGGTACGCTATGCTTTGCTATGGATAGTAATAACTATAAGATGGACTGCCATGACATTTTGTACTAATGGCTCCCAGTATGAAAATACTAATGAATGATGTAAGAACATCACCAGAAGCTAGTTGCTGTTTAAACTTGATTAATAAACTCCTATTTGATGGATTGCTTTGAAATCTGGTAACTTATTTTGGGGACAATTTTCATTTGGTCGTTTACCAAATACCTGCAAAGTTACATTCCTCAGTGAAAGGTTCAGAAAATGAGAATGAGAAAAATCAAAAAATAAATAAATTGGCAAACATGAAATACACTAAACCTACTAAACTCAGAACTTTGGCGTTTAGCTGGAGTGGAAGCTTCATAAACTCCTGATGTTAGCACGATAACTCGGTAACTAAGATGGCAAACTGGGGTCAACATCAGTCTGTAAACACGTCAGACTTGTTGTTATGCTAACAAAATTATCATTTAGCTTGACCTAAAGCTGCATAGATTCAAATGTTGGCAGGATAACGCTCCAAACTAAGATGCCGAACATGGTTAAAATACTTACTTTAATATCTTTATCTGAAGCAGAACTGTGAAAAAATCACTCCGTCGTTCTCCCTCTTTGAAATTAGGTCACATTTGTTCCTCATAATTTCTGACGACAGAAACTTTAAACAGCTCTTCTTTATGCATTCTTTTTCATCTTTCAGGGTTTAATTAACACGTGTTTCTCTTTCACAGGAACACGCAAAGTAGCTTGTAAGTTAACTAATGGTGGACTTAACTGTTTACAAGTGTCATAAAATGTGTTTAAACCGACTCTGATTAGTATGAACGATGACAGGTTATTTTCCCTAGAAGATGGACATTTATATTTAATAATCTGTCTCCCTGTCTCTATCTCTGCCCTCCTGTCCAGACAGTTATCAGAAAGAGAGACCTGTCAATCACAGGCATGACATCCTCTGCTGGCCTGGGAAATCAATAGCACAGCAGACTGATATGAGCTAACACACTGTCATACCTTCAGAGCTGATCTTGGCTTTATCGACCAACGCCTAAGGTAGAATAAAACGTAAATAGATAAAACATTGTGTTCCTATTGCAAGAAGTTTGGCCTTTGAGTGCCAAGGAAAAACATATTAACAGTTTATAAGAAAAAGGAACATTTGTCCACAGGGGGCACAGAAATCAATGCAAACCAAAAGTGCTCGACAGGAGCTTTAAAAATCAAGGACTAAGAGTCTACAGCAAGCAGGTGGAGGCTACTTTTAAGGCTAGCGCTGCTGAGCTAAATGCTAACACCAGCAATGCTCAAAATGACAATTCTAAAAGACGTTTTTTCGCAGGCAAGTTGTTCAACTTTCACTATTTGAGAAGGTAAGTTGCATGCTGTTCTGTAGCATCATTAGCACAACATAAATATGCATTTATTCTGAGTGTTAGGATGGCCTATTGGCTCAGACTAAGAACAAAAAAATCAGAATGCACTCCCAGTGAATGTATTTATCCTGAATAAAATTAAAATAATAATTGCAGAAAATATAACAAAATGCAAAATATGAAAAAAAAAAAAAAAGAAGTCATAGACTGCGCTCTACACGATGCCACTCTGGGCCCTTGCAGCTCTGAACACTCTGTTTTCACTGCTCATCACTCCAACAGACCAACAACAACTTTGCAACTCCAACTCCAAACATGAATCACACCCAAAGATCTATAGCTTCCTCTTATATTGTTGTTTCCTAGCAAGAAACAGTAATGAAGGTTATCAATTAAGTATCAGGAGAGTAACACCTGGACTTCAAAGGACACTAACATCTGGTGAAAAAACAGAACACATTTAAGGAGAGTTCATTCTCCAATTGCCATGAGAGAACTTTTCTTACCTCAGCAACCTAATCACCCCTCACCTCTACCATACTTGGTGTCTTCCACTAGGCATACCTCCCCATAAGTCAATGGCAGGCTTCTTTGCTTTAATATGCCGTCTTTGTGGTGAAGTCGATAGAGCAGGCGCCCCATGAACAGAGGCCATGGTCCTCATTGTACCGGTCACAGGTTCACTCCTGACCCGGATGCCATTTGGTGAATGTCGTCCCCCATTCTCTCTCACCACATTTCATATTCATCTTACAAACATAATTCCATGGTAATTCAGGTTTATAAATAGGTAAGAAATATTTTTTATGCCAAATTTTCATTCTCGGCACTGTGTCCACATAAAATGTTATGCATCTAAAATTGATATCAGCACCAGCAGTTTTAACTGTCACTTTTTCAGTAAGGCAATAGGTTGGCGTAAAGACATCTGGACTTGTGAACTACACGTGAATGTTGTCAACAAGGAAATAAATGTGTAACACTGTGTCATGTGGAAGATAGTTTTGCTGACTCTTCCTTGTTGGTTTATATTGAGTGACCTTTGCTACCTGCTGCTCCATACACTTTGGATTGTTCATATTCACCTGTCCTTTTCCAAATGTAAGAAAATGTTTTGTCTTTTCATCGATTTATGAACCCTTATATCATGTTTGTCTAAAACTAAATTTTTTCTTTGGTAAGGTGACAAGGCTATTTAAGAAGCCCTGGTAAAACTTTGCTTTGTCTGGCAACTTACCCAGCTTCACTAACTTAATGATTTAGTAGTCTGAGTATAATTCTCTATCTAAAAAATTTCCTTTAAGTTTTGATACATTCTCAAGATCTACTCCACATTAGCTGTGCAGCATTCTTCAATGTAAAAAATGACTTGTCCCCCGGCTTTGTTTGAAATTCAATGTTTGTAGAAAGACCCCAGTTTGGATTAACTCATGGTGTAATGCACAAGAGAGCCCAATAACCAGGGCAGGCTCACAGATGGTGGCTGGATCATACCGAGGATTGACCTTGTTTCCTCTTCAGATCTGGATTTGATTCTGCATAATCCTGGCCCAGTGACTGGCTGACTGATCATCTTTGGATAAAACTGATGTCAGCAAGTTTATTTTCTCTCTTAAGAAGGAAAAGAAAAGAACAGCAACTCTGTTTGAATTTGACCTTCGGGTGCCTCATGAGGAACCGAGCTTTAAAAACAACAGGTCCAGTGAGAAAGCAAAGGAGGCCTGCAGCTGAATTATTCTTATATTAGCACTCTAGACACCGACACATTTCCAGATGTATTCTGATAAAATAACAGCATGCACCCAGACCCTGCAGGTTGTGAATTAATCTGGATCTTTTAGTTGAACATGATTTTTATTGGACCTATTCTAACAACTGATTATTGAAGTTAAATCATGAAACAAAGAAAACCCAAGACAATGTGTTTTCATAGCTGCATTACATTAATTGAAAACATTTTTTTTTTTTAACACACTGACCTAATATTCAGCCTGACCTACATACAGAAAGCTTAAGTGTCTCTACTAGAACTTTGAACACAACACATCACACTGAATGAGCTGTGAGAGTGGTGAACACTGCAGTTGCAGACCAAACAGCTAAACAGTGAGCTGAAAGTCACTGCTAATGCTCTGCTTTGCTAAGGGAAGCAACAGAATAAGAATTAAAATAACACTCAGTTGTACTTTTTTTTTTTTTTTTTTAATCATTGACAATAGCTTCCTTAAAGCAAATTAAAGTAATTTTCCATTGTTAACTTAAAAGTGAACCAGTGAAAGGAAGAACCTCCAAGATGGAATGTTGTGGGATGCACATGTTCAGTATTTGTTATTATAAGTGAGTTATCCTCACGCTCTGCATAGAACCATCCTGTTTATATTTTAAGTCCATGTGCGTGTGTGTGTTTATGCACCCTCTGGACTCACTGATGAATGGTGTTGGTGTTGGTGGTGGTGGTGGTGGTGGTGGTGGGGGGGTTCAAAAGGATAAGTGCAGAGGGGAGGGGTGGAGCAGCAGCTCCCACCACCTGCCACCCGTGGGTTTGTGTGAAGGTGGGGTTTAGGGACCCATGGGGAAGGGATTTTGGAGGGAATGCACTCCAGTTTTAGCGGCTTCTTCTCACGTGAGCGTATGCACAGAGACTCAAAAATCTGACCTGTCCCTAATCTACACCCCAAATCTGGCCCAGAATGAGATTTTGCAATAATCTGTGTGACCTGCATGCTGCAGAACAAAAACACAAAGGATGTTTACAGGGTGTGTTGCTTGCATGAAATTCCTCTCTGTATCTGGATCAAAACAGTGGTTGTTGTGGCGTTTAGATGGTTAAAACCTCTAACACTGAACAAAACACAAAAAATTGTCACGTTTTCATTTGACTTTTTTTTAAATAATGCATACATTCTTAATGAATGCAAATACCCTACTGCATTTCTCAACATTCTCGTCTAAGAGCATTAACTGTAGCTGCAGACATTGAGCTTTAAAAATGGTGCAAAGGTCGACACTGAACATTTAGTGTCTGTGTGTTTTGAAATGTAACATCCATGTGATGCTTCATAACAACTATTGCGGTGTGTAAATGCAACATGAGTCTACAAAAAGCACCTTGTCTTCTCTTGTAATCCTGTCTTCATACTGTTCTTTGGTGGCTTGACTCTGTTGTGTAATAAGTGAAGCAGAGTGCAGTGTTTTCCTGAGGGAGAGGAGGAAGGAGAAGCTCTGAGGTCAACAACAATAAGGCCTGTACCAGAAACTTATCAACCGTTCAAAGGCGCTTTACTGCATCCCTTTCATACTACTACAGAAGGTCACATTTAGCCAGGGACACCTTTGAACCAGAAGGGATTGTGGGTATTTTGAGAGATACCTGCACAGAGAGGGCAGATTATATCGCACCTGCTGTGCTGCTTTAAAAACAGCGAGAGAAACAAATCCTTTCATGGAGCTTTTGTCTGCTCCGTCTTGTGATCTCACACTAAAAGGGAGAACATCTCAGACGTGAATATAGGCCAAAGACTCCGTCTTCTTTGGCTGGTTATTTTCCCCTGCTAGCTTGAACTATAAATAATGCAAAGACCCCCCCTCCTCTCTGCACATACAAAACCCCCAGGTTTTTGTAGGGTATCCCCTTTTTCTTACACGGAACCCACCCCTCCTGTTCACTTTTTTAATTTGCTCCATCTCTTTCTTTTCCCCCTCCCCCTCTCTTTCCCATTTATTCCTCTCTTTTCTCAATCCCCCCTCTCGTCTCCCTTTCATTCGCTTCCCCTCTCGGCCTTGTTTAAAGATCTCTTGCTCTCGGTGCAGGCTGCAGAGTGGCAGATAAGACGCACAGAGGACAGAATGATAATCATGTTTAGTTGCAGCAGTGATGCCCGGCCAGCGTTCAGTCTGAGTGTGTCTGGAGGAGAGTGTGTGATGCTGGTTTGTTATTGTGTCCCAGTATGACTCTGCACCATGTACAGAAGAGTGTGTGACTGTGTGTGTGTGTGTGTGTGTGTGTGTGTGTGTGTGTGTGTGTGTGTGTGTGTGTGTGTGTGTGTGTGTGTGTGTGTGTGTGTGTGTGTGTGTGTGTGTGTGTGTGTGTGTGTGTGTGTGTGTGTGTGTGTGTGTGTGTGTGTGTGTGTGTGTGCAGGAACAGGAGAATAAAGCAGTCACTCTATTAAGCTACAACGAAAGGACTGTTTTCTTTATTAGTTTGTCACCTTTACTCTTTCCTTTCCTAACACATTTTGGCTTCTCCTTACTCTCCTCTTACATTTTCCTTTCCTTCCTTTCCTCCATCACTTCCCCCTTTTCATTTCCTCTTCTTTCCTCCCCTCTACCCTTCTTTCCTTTCACCACCCCTTTCTCTTGTATGTCTCTACCCCTTTCTCCTTTATTTTTGCCTACCCGTTTCCCCCTTTCTCTCTCTACCCTTCCTAGTCCTCATCTTTCTTTTACTTTCCTTACTCTCCATCCTATCTTCTTGGCCCCTAATTTCTTCTCCTACACTTGTCTGCTCCTACCTTGTTTTCTCTCCTCTCCTTGATTTTCCTCCTCTCCTTGCATGTCTCCTATCCTACCTCTCCTCCCTTTCTCCCCCCCCTCTCTTCTGCTTCATCCTCCTCTCTGTCCCTCCCTTCTCTACACGTATTTCCTCTTCTCTCCTGTCCCATATTCTACCTCTCTCTCATTTTTTACTCAGGCTATTCCTCTTGTGTCTTTCCTTCCCCCCCCCCCCCCCCCCACCTCTCTTGTCCCTATCTCCACTCTTCTATTCAACCCTTTCCCTTCCTTTCATCCTCTCTTCCTCACTCCTCTGCCATCATGACAGAGGAGGAGGATCCTTCCGGCAGGCCCAGCCCCCCCTGCGCTCTGACTCGTCCACTCAGTGTGACAGGGGAAGGCTGGGCTGTCCCGAGCTTTATCTAAACACTCACACACACACATAGAGACCCTGACACACACACACACATAAACACACACACAGAGCCTCCCTGCGCTCAGCTCAAGCCCTCTTAAAGCTGTTTTTCTGCTGGAGATCAGCTAACGACACACAGCTGCTTCTCCCGGAGACAGAAGGACAAGAGGAGGGAGGGGAGAACGAGGAGAGAGGAAAACAAAACCGCCTGCAGCCTCTTAACTTCTGTGTCTCTGCTGCAGCTCGTTCCTCTGCAGGGACTGTTTTCTGCTCGAGTTCAGGACTTTTTTTTAAAAGAAGAGGTTGGAGGTTGGAGTTCGCATGCCATAATCGGAGTGAATGGGTTGCCATGGTTACTCACCCAGGGAGCTTGACCCGTGCTGAGTGAATGGAGGGAGCGCCAAGTGAGCGATAAACTAACGGAGGGGAGTCACCAGAGAGAGAGAGAGAGAGAGGAAGAGGAGAGAGAGAGAGAGGAAGAGGAGTGGTGGATAACAGAGGAGCAGAGCAGAGGTTGAGAATGGAGGACGGCTTTTCCAGCTACAGCAGCCTGTATGACACCTCATCACTGCTGCAGTTCTGCAACGGTAACACCAACTTTAATCCTCTTCCTCACCCTTCCTGTCCACCCCCCCCCCCCCCCCCCCCCCCCCCCCCCCCCCCCCCCCCCCCCCCCCATCCCTCCTGCTGCATGTTTGTTTCTGTGGGTTTGACATGTCACCAGCTGACTGGCTAAACTTGACTCCAAGTAGAGATGTGTGTCTCTGTGCTTTCCTGACTCGAGCTATTTTAGCTCCAGTAAAGAAAGGGGTCATATTTGAAGTTGTATAGTGCATGATAGGAGTCTAGTTTGAGACTGTTTTAACTTTGCAGATATTTAGACAGAAAACTTTGCATGGTAAACATATTGACAGGGGGACATTACCAGACTACTATATCACAATCAAAAGGTTATAGGTTTGTTTACAATGTTTTGTGTTCTAGTTAAAAAGCGAATTAAGCAGCATTTGATTACAGACAGTGATTAAAACAGAATAGAAATTAAAGACATGCCCTGCAGTGTAAAGTGAAAATGCTTTATCTTTGTTATATTTCCCCTCATTTCTTCGCTTGGCAGATGTATCCCCAGACATTTGATTTGAAAATAGGGACAAAAAATGACCCGGAATCAAGGGTGGAAACCGTTTTAATTTTATAGTGCATGCTATTTCCCTCCTTTGAAACTTGGCACAGATTTAGCTACATACAGTATGTGATCATAAACATGTTGAGAGAGGGTATTTACATGAAAACATTGTGTGGAATTGAAGGGAAGTCTCTAGGAATCAAGGCCAGACTAATGTCAACAGTGAATGTGAGCCAGCAGACGTCAGGAGAGCCAATAAACAAAGACAGGCAGAGCAAGAGGAGCAGTGGTTAGCTCACAGCGCTGCCCTGATTACTCTGGTTCTGCTTGATGTGATGAGGGCTCTGTTATGAATATATTTCCCCCCTGTTGGCTGAATGAGACAGAACAGGACAAGACACTATCGCTCATGTTGCCTGCTAATGGCATTTATCCGCTTGCAGAGGGAGAAACAGTACTCAAGGCAGTTATGGGTGGGAGAGAGAGGGTGACTCAGGGAAGAAGAAAAGCAGCGTGACACATCAGAATGACATCAGTTTTGGGATCTAATTCTAAGAAGCTCTACTTTCTATTCTTTTAGCGTAATACATTTATTTTACATGTATTTGACTTCATACAAAAACAGCTCAATTGCACGCAGAAAAAGTGCTTTTACCGCAGTGTAAAACGCCCAAATAATGAGACTCCAGTATGTTACTCACTGTCTGCATACTAACAGAGTACAGTTAGTGAGCCCCCCATGCACAAAGAGGATTATCCCCAACACAATGACCAGTGTCTCCAATAGAGACCGCCACTGTAGTAGAGGGAATTTAAAACAGGCTGCAGTGCTGATATGAGCACATTCAGGGACCCCCAAAAAGAGTAACAGAATAGTTTCCCTATTGTTTTCAATGGACATCTAACATTTTTCAGTGTCTCCTTTGCAGTTGCAATGTGGTTAGCGAGTATAATTGTTGGAGCGTGGAGTAAAGGGTAATTGCCAACGGTGGATAATGAAAAAATCTATAATATTTACTGCGCTGTGTAAGCACTAGCAGTCGATGGGATGAGGGAATACTGGTGTCCATCAGAGCAAATCCTGGAAGTAAAATTACAAAGCGGTGTCTCCCACCCTGAATACTGGAATGCTGGTCTACTTTCATGAATCACTGATGAGGGGAATCTAGTTGAAAGATTTTTTTTTTTTTTTTATCCCTTATGGACTTCCCTCATTAAATTGACAGTAACTGCAGAGACAGACATGCAGACAAAGAGAAACAGAGTTGCAGAAGGTTATGTTGAGATAGATCATTCAAAATGGGGTTACATATCATATCTAAGTTAACATATTCAGTGTAAATGTTCCAACATCCTGGACATGGCGGGCTTCCTGTGGGACATCAGGTCCATAAATAACTAACTGAAGATGTAACATTTGCTTCATTTTTTATGGCAAGTTGTGTGAAATCAGTCATGATAAGGAAGAAGGAAGACGTAATAAGGTTGGGCATCAGATGGTATCAGGTTTCACAAGTACATCCAAATGATCAGTGCTGATTTCACAACCCTCTGTCTCTGAATACTTGAGAAGCTGTTATTATCTACGACTAGCAGGAGATATTTCTACATTTCTGCTCAAGTGTAGGGGTTCCTGTGAAATGAGCAAAGTGCTGACAGTGCCAAAGAAAACAGCTGAGGTGAGTCTGTCAGACTGACCTGAAAAACCGGTGTAGCTGTTGATGTGCAATGTCAGATAAAAGTTCTACTTGAGACACAAATCTCACAAATTACAGAGCAAGGGCAAGTACAGCATGTCAGTACTGTAGAACACATGTGTTGCCCCTGAGGCTCAGCGGCTTGTGAAGACATTAAGTGTCAGAGCAAACAGAGACAGTCATAGACAGCAGCTAGTAGGGTCTTAAGCTCCCCCTGAAAAAGGCCTAGCCCCCAAAGATCTCTATCCATGTAAGATAACTGCTCTGGCTATGTGGTTTGCACGACTGTGCATTTAAATATTGCTTGTTTTGCAATTTGATTGGTTGGTTCACATCATCCAGGTATGATTTGAACCCACCAATCAAGGTATTCTATTAGGTATTGTTGCAAGTCTGCATGTTGTGAGACATCATAAACATGTCACTCTTACAGTTTTTGGTCCAGGATTCACTCCCAGCATCTTACCCGGTTGGTTGAAATAAAATACCTTTAAATTAATCTGATTACCAAATAACGTTTGTGAGGGAGAGCGTTTGGTAGGTCACATCAATCACAGGCCGGTAATTCGAGCTTTGACGATGCCAACATGGTGGAGACACTTTGTCGCAGCAAATGGAGAAAAGATTTAACACTGCAAATGATCGTCACTGAAAGCGAAGAGATGTGTGTCATGTACTGTGTGCCTTGAGCTAACGTTAGCTTCAGCTAGCAGGAAGTTGTGCTAATTGTGTTAATTCAAAGCTGAATTCCTTTGTAAATCCACAGGTGCTTCTTGTTGTGACTTGATTTTGTTCCGTCTTTGTTTCGTTAAGTAGTTTAAGGTACAGAATGAAGTCTCACCCAGTCTACATTTAGTAAGCTTGTGATTACACACTTCAACACATGTTGCCCTGTCATGGCCAGCACCCAGAGTTAGAGCCTTTGAGTTTTCTTACCGTGCAAGGTTGTTTGTAATCCTTTACAATGTCATGTTTCCTCTCTGAGAGAGGCTGATGAAGTAAGACATGCAGCTCAGAGGCTGTTGCCAGGGATCTCCAAACTTTCGTCGCCTTGCCTTCTCTCTATTCCCTTCACAAGACAAAGGACTAAAAATAAACCAAATTGAGTCGAGGTAAATAGGCCTTGTTCTAACAGACTGCATAATTAGGTTAGCCTTAGTTACGATGTGTGTGTTTAAGTCTATGACAGTAGCGCTCACACATTTGCAGGACCAGGGTGTTTGTGTGTGTTTGTATGTGTGTTGTTCCTGTAGGCAAAGTGATATCACACTGCTGTCCAGCTGAACCCAACCCCACTCTAAGCAAAAGTAAATGATGTCATTCATGGCTCTTCCCCTCTCTCTCTCTCTCTCTGTTTCTCAACCCGTGTGCTGTGGATCATCCAACCAAACTAATGTTCAGAGACTAGGTCAGCTAAACTGCAGGCACGCGCAGGCTGCATGCTTTGTCCTCAGGAGGTCACAGCTACAGTAGCTCATCAGGCTAACTGAAAATTAGCCTCATTACACACTCTGACACGCGCACACACACACACACACACACACACACACACACAACTGATTACAGCTGATAGAGGAAGAGGATCCTTTAGAGGAGCTCTTGTTATCTAGATCAAATCAATAAAATCACAATTTGCAGTGTGTTGGTCCTAGAGAAGAGGACAGTTGAGAATGAATTAGTCTGTGTTGTGCTCCTGGTAATGAGATCGCTCTAGCCCCTCTAATGCACCAACGAGGGCTGGTATTGTTTTTTCAATCAGTCATTTTCTTATCCCTTAGTCATACTTTGATTAGTGAGTAAAATGACATAAAGTAGAAAGACATGTCTTAAATCCGAAGGACCAAAAGCTCCCAAAAGGTATCAATCCAGAAAGTCTCAGTCTGAAAAGTATCAGCCCTCCAACTATTGGATGTATTACTTTCCCTGTTTACTGTAAGATGTGTCAAATACGATCAAAACCTTACTAAACTAAAGCAGGTTTAAAGTTCCACAAGTTCAGTTTCATATCACACAATGGAGTTAGGAATCAAGTGGCTGTTTGGAAGAAAAGCTCTTAGTGGCAATAATGTTTGGTATGCCAAATATGCGGCCCAAATGTGCATAATCATGATTGCTTATAGACATAAGAGAAAGCAACCTTTTGTTCATTTTCTCCTAAAGCCCTCATAGCTCTCCATGTTTTACTACCTAAATCTGTTAATCAGTCAATCCGGCTCACTTACAGCGCTGTACTACTCCTGATCACACTCATGACCATCACAAAGCAGAGAGATTAGTTATTTCACCTTTTTGAATAATGGTGTCGGCTCACATTTGAATCAAACTTTTTTTATTATTTTTATTAAACCTTTGTACTCCACACTTGGCGATGTGTGCACCCACGGGCTCCTTGGCACAACCCTCACCATACTGGCGGAATCCCCCTGTGGCACCAGAACACGCCAGCAAGGAAAGGTGACACAGAGAAGTGGAGAGCAATAAAATTGCAAAGTGCAAAATGAAAAAAACAGGAAGTAAGTTTGAGTCAGCTGTAGTGAGGATGGATGGGGACAGACGTGCAGGGCGGAGAGGTGGGACGTTGAGTAAGACGAGGGCATCGTTTGATGTGTGTCGGAGGTGTTTGATTCACAGCAGAGATGACACGACTCCATCCAGCCTCCTCTGTATCTTGGCTCAGCATCTATAGGTGTCTCCTTCCAAACCCTGATTCATGATGGCACGTGTGGAGGGATTAGGATTAAAGCTCACGTTACTGAGCACAGTAGCCAAGGAAGGAAGGATGCCAGGGAGGGAGAGACGAGACTTAGTGTGACTTTTATTTTTGACTTAGCTTAGACGCTAAAGCTGAATTATGGTTAAATATGTATTGACAGAACGTTTTTCTTAGATTTATTGAAGCTTAAAATTGCTTATATGACTGACTCTAAACTCAAAGACTTTTTTATTCAACAGACTATATGTGATCCTCTTTCTACAACTACTACTGCTGAACCTGAGGCACAGCTGTTTAAAACTTCCCAAGAAATAGTGAAAAACTGAGAATGAGGAAATAATGTTTCTTTGTAACCTGTAACATGTTTCAGAGCAGCAGTTTAATAAATATCGACCTGAATGGAAGCTCATGCGCTGCTGATGATTCATTTAAAGGCCCACATTGATTTCCAATTGCCGTGTCAGTGAGAGCACACACCACTCTCTGTTTTTTTTTTTAAATCATCATGCTGTCCCTCTCTCAATGTTGCTGGACTTCTTCAGTTCTTAACTCTCTTTCTCCTTCTTCTTCTTCTTCTTCTTCTCTCTCGCTCTCAGTTTCTCCTTCACCCATCATCCTCTGCTACACTCTCCCACGCTCTTTGTTTGATCTTGTGCGGGTGCCCCCAATATGAGCTCAAAGTGCTTTTTTCTTCCCTCCAGACAGGCAGATACTGAGTCTGCCGGTTTTGCTCTTCTGTAGTCACGAGTCAGGCTGTGTTTTATCTTCCTCTCCACTGTAAGGGTTCACCCTGCCCTTTCTCTTTCATGTTTTTAGAATAAGGAGCTGTTAGCTGCTAACAGATCCACACAGTGACATTGTTGGCTCATTGAATGTGAGCATGAGATAGAGTGTGTGAAACAAGACAGCAGCAGATAGACTGAGCCTATTGCTCTGGATCATTTTAAACAGCAGATTGTGCTGTATGGGGAGTCACGCTGTGTGTGTGTGTGTGTGTGTGTGTTTGTGTGTGTCTGTGTGTATTTGAGATCTGTCCGAGCCAGCAGATATGAGGCTACCCCTTCTTGCCAGTTAAGTAAGGATACCACTTGCCCAGTGAAAGCAGTAAATCCTCGTTGTGCCATTCCTTCACAATAGTTTACCCTGAATATAAATGTGTAATAAATAAATGTGTGAGGAAATTGATTAATAGAGTAATATATCATCTATGTCTGTCACTATTCTGGCATCCATGCCAGTGTGCATATTAGATCTTATTGGTATAATGTTAAGATTCTTGTGATTTAGTAAACACATGAAGTGAATCACAGGTTTAATGCCACAAAAACTTTTAAAAGTTAAAGGCTAAAATAGAATATATTTTTTGTTTAGTATTCACTTGGCGATGGCACAGAGGTAGCAGCTTGAAACAAAATGATCAAGATAAAGATTTTGTGGTTCAGCAGCCATTTTCACTTTTGAATCTAATTTAAGGAAACAAGTTACATTACAGATAACACAAAGTCATCTGCATTTTATCAGAGTGAGTCTCTGTAAAACCCAACATTAAAGCATTACTCTCCTGCAGTTTGAGCAAAAGTTTGCATTTTGAACACATCTGTAAAAAAAAAAACATCTTTGTTTCTAGAATATTAATTGAGTTTTTTAAATAAAAGTTAGTAAAATGAACGACAAAGAATAAGGCAGAGGTACTTTCTTCCTTTTCTGCAGATATGTAACCAAAAATGATTTGCTCTCTGGTTGTGCACAGTTTGAACATTTGTATTCACTCAGAAGTGTTTTGTCCTCTTGGTTACACACATATTGTTATTCCTGGTGTGGTTATCTCTGATATGTTTGCATTTTATTCAGAAACAAGGTCAGAGTCAGTGTGCTCATGGACACAGCCTTTTGGTGAGCCAGCGGGTAGGGATGCCATTTGTTGTCGAGTGTATTTCTCTCCCTCTCTCTCTCTCTCTCTCTCTCTCTCTCTCTCTCTCTCGCTCTCTCTCACTCTCTTATCTTTTCCTGCACTGACACACATTCACTCAGCATGACCCACTAAAACAATCAGGCATGTAAAGCAGGAGTGAGCGAGTTCTTGTGCTAAATATACACACCAACTCTGCGTGTGTCTGGTTGTGTGTGTGTGTGTAACTCATCCTTCTGGCATTCAAACATGAAAGAGAGAAGCACTCTATTGTCATACTTTTGTGTATTTGTGTGTCCATCTTCAAGTTCACTATGTGTGTGTATGTGCATGACATCACAAGGTCAGAAGAGGAGACCGACATTCTGCGTGAGTCCTTGAAAAGGATGTCAGGGATGAGTAAAAAATACCATGAAAGAGACAGAAACAGAAGAGCCATGCTTCCACCCTGCATGGAAATACTCTCTGCAGGACTTTGACTTTTACCTGAGGGGGAGGGTGGCTTGTAATAAATCACACTAGTCAGCAAAATCCCAGGGATATGCCATTATTTTTAGTCCCTGCTTCTTTTGAAGCTCAGAGTATCAACATGGTTATCTTGTTTGGAATACAAAAAGATTAAATTAGATTGTTCATTTTAACACATGAAGATGCTGCAAAGAGCAGTCAGGCATTTATGTATGTTTCAGATTTGCATGCAAATTATTTATAGTTCTTAAAATCAGTGTGTGTAAGAGAGAGAGAGAGAGAGAGAGAGCACAGGTATGTGTGTCTGCATTCATGTGCACACGTGCATGTCCGTACATATGAAGGGCTGTGATTATGTTCTATTTAAATCCCCGTGTATGTCATCAAACCATTTAGGATTAATTAAAGATCAGTTCAGATATTGTTACAAGGTGAGTGTCAGCCTGACTGTATTTATGCTAATTATCTCCATCAGTCTATTGTCTCCAGTGGGTCTGAAGTCTCAGCCCATTGATTTGGTTGCTCCAAATCCAGGACTTCATCTGGCCAGTTGTGATGCGAACAGATATAATTAACCTCTGGGTGCCTTTGGAGCACCTCCCAGAGGCTGCTCAGCACCTAATTGGTGTCTTACACCTGCTGTTAATGGAAGAACCGAGGGGGAAGCCCCGACTCTGCATGTGTGTGTGCACGTGTGTGTGTGTGTGTGTGTGTGTGTGTGTCCCTTTGCATGTGTTCATCCTGCCTGTAACAGATGGAGAGGGAGAAGAGGAGAAACTCATTAGATATTCCATTAAAAATACATTCATCCAGAACACAGGTGCAGAGATGAGAGTGACGACGCTGGACATGATTATTTGATTTGTTTTTCTCCTCGATGTGACATTTGTCTGTTTTAATGACGGGATAAAAGAAGGTCTGTTCTTTAAAAAAAAAAATCACAATTTTCTTTCTTTTCAGTTTTTTCTTTGTATAGCTAGTGCTCTTTCTTTAACTTAGTTTAGTGCAGCAGCAATCCAGGATGATTTCAGAGATCGTTGATCATAAACATCAGAGGGAAATTCCACATTTTGCTTTCTGATTCAGAGAGCAAGTTTTATTATACAGTGATGTTCAACGGTCATCAGTAAAGACATTTTATTAACCAATCTAAATGCAGGAACTGTGTCATTAAAAGATTCTGCAGATCCTTTTCAAAACCTGGTTAGACCATTGCAGCTTTCAAAGGAGAGCTAACCAAACCATGAAATACCATGAATGTGCATATTGGCCGTTCAATTTAAATCATTTTGATCTAATAATGGTTGTTAGTACTGAATTTCATGTTTTATTAATGTGCAGGGAGGTTTTACTGAAATTCAGCAAAAATTAAAGCAGTTAATAAGCGCATACGTTGGGTACTTCTTATATTTCTTGAAATAAAAAAAAGGCCTGAAAGTTAGCAGAAATGATCAGAACAAAGTTTTCAGGCGCTTTAATATCCAAAGAGACCAAAGCCATATCTTTTTTTAAACCTGCCTGTAAACATATTTTGTTCAGACTGTGCTGAAGGCATATATGTCTCATCATTTCTTTGAGCTCTGTTTGTTTACCATCTCAGATATTTTCATCCCTTACCCCGCCAGTCTCTACTTAACGCTAAGTTCCTAAAAAACTTCCCAAAAGACTTGTGTGTTTTTTTGCAGCAAACAACCAAGAGTAGTCGTCTCAGTAGCTGTGACATACTTGTCAGGAGACAGCGTTTAATGCAGTTATTTGGATGTTTTGAAAAGGTCATATGAAACATAATGAATGCAAATAGGGATAAATGAACCAGAGGAGATAAACCTTTGAGCATCTTTTGTCCAGTTTATGGGTAAGATTTAAGTGTAGGCCAGCAACCAATACAGAAAAGTAAAACCCAGAAGTTACATGAAAGCAGATTATTCCAAACATTAAGCTTTAGGTGGAATTAACTTTTAAAATTGTCAAAACAATTTAAACCATGCAGAACTTAAAATAGAGCCAAGTGCAAGGACTACTTTTGTTCTAAATGTATTTATTATTTATTATGTATTGATTGCAATAGTTGGAAGCATTGCATGTTTCTACAGATGTTGGAGGCACAGGTGTGTTTTCAAGTTTCTGTTCATGAAACTGAGCTGCATGTTGAATCATCTTCTCAAAATTCCTCCTGAGATTCACTGAAGAGCAATGTGAATGTGTTGGAGGGTTTAAAACAACCCTAACATAAAATCCAACAAAAGTTGGTTTCAGACATTTCTCTTAAGTCTACTCTTGTCATGGTCTTGTCGGCTGGAAACATGTCTGTGTACTGTATGTTCTCCGCCCTCCAGATGGCAGATTTAAGATTGGCTGATGTTCAGGGTGGACATCACAGTGTCTGTGTGTGTGTGTGAGACCATTCACACCATGGCAATCGTGTTTCCCATAACAACACTGTTACTGGATGGAACAACACACATGCAGGGTTAGATCGGGTATCCCGCCTCCTGTTCCTTCCTGGTTGTTTGTCACTGAGGACAAAGCTCTGTTTTATGTGCAGAACATTTGAGGCTGAGAAAGAGAGGCTTGTGTTCCTCGAGTCTTTGCCAAGCCTGACTCTGTTTCTGCCCTAAAAGAAGAACGGTCTCTTTATTCAACTCTTTGTTACGTTTTTTTGGTCAACTCATTTTGTTGAAGAACTTTTCATAGAAAGGTGTCAAAAAGTCAAAATCACCAGTGTTTTGATTAATATTGTTGCCATTTCAAATACCTCCATGCAGGTGACAAGCCCGCAAAAAGGTCGATCAGCATTCAGGGACATTTTAACAATGTAATGACACAAATGAAAAATGTATAAAAGGACATATCACAACTCAACATCTGTTCCCTATAGTTTCAAAAATCCAGCAAAATATGGCACCCCCAGGATCCATATATATCCTTTTATTAGACAGGGGTAGCTAAAAACCAGACATCAGAGTAAAAACACATTTGTAGATCCTCTTCCAGGCAGGATTGTGCTTTACTAAATGGTTTTTCTCTAACTTGAAATGTCACATTTTTATCCCACTGGAACAGACATGCACCGTGCACCTGTACCAAGGACTGATTAATACAAATGAAATGCCATTGAAGGTTTTGACCTTTTCTGTATGCAGGCAGAGAGATTAAAGCACAAACTGTGTTCCTGTTGCTGCTGCATCATTTCTGTGAAAACTTCATGCAAGACCAGGAGAATGTAATATGAATCATGAAGCACAGGAACGGAAGACCGCCAGTAACTAACACTGAAAATAACAATATAGTAATGAAATATGCATTATTAATGCATGACTATAGCTGGAAGTATGCCCATCACAAATAGCATCATAATAAAGGTTTAAATGCATTAAAAAATGTAAGGGTTAAAATTTATTTATTGTTTACAATGATAGAACATTTACTTTGACACAACTTTTTGACTTCCCTGTGTTGCATATGTCCCAAATAATGCACACAGATAATTCTACATTTCATTCAAAAAATTCTGCTACTAAAACAAACCCCTCACTTAATTGACCAACAAGGATGAGAGCAAGAGAGAACATGAACGCAAAACAATGAAACATTTTACTGCCAAAGTTGAATCCTTCCTTGTCTATTTTTCCTCCGAAAGTCTTTTTTTTTTTTTTTTGTGGCCTTTCTCCAAAACCTATCCCAGCACAGTTTCAGGAGAGAGAGAGAGGGAGTCAGACAAGAAGAGGGAGAGGTGAAAGAGGTTGAAGTGGCGCAAGAGAGCGAGCGAGAGAGAGAGAGAATATAAATCCAGCCTGGTGTTAATCTCAAACCCCCTGAGTATAAGGATCACTAGCATTGAGCAAGATCTGCTCCACATATCCAGCATAATCCCTCCTCCACGCCGCCAACACTTCCTCTTTGAATAAGGAGAGTGTGCGTTTTGTCAAAGCAGTGTGTCAGGATTTGGGTGTATATACTGTCAGGAGTTATTCTGCGTCAATGGGCCGTGTCTTTTTTTTTACTTCTTTTTTTCCTGTTCCCCAGCTGCTCTCTGGTTTTTTTTAGTTTTTTTTTTTTTAGAATCTTTTCACGCATGAAGAAAACATGAGAAAGTCTTCTCTCTTCGTCTGTAACCATACTTGCAAATAGAGTTAAATATCATTATTATTATTTTCAATTTCAAAACCCTTCCTAACAACACATATAGACATTATAGAAATAATAACTTCAGAAGTCCCCTTCTCTTATCTCAAAGTATGTTAACCATAAAAATACATCTTTCCCCCTTAAATGACAAAAAAACTTCAAATTAAACCTAAAATGAACAATTTCTAAGTTCATGGCAGAAACTAGCATTCTGATTTGATTAAAAAATAGTCATAACTTTTTTTTATGCTGTAGTTAAAATAAAAAATTAAGTGACTGGTCAAGGTTAAATTAAGTATCATGCATGGGAAAAAATGTAATTGAACTTCTACTACTAGAACAATTATTTAATGACAACACGAGGGAATGCTCAAAAGACAATTTTAGTGTTTAAATTTAAAAAAAAAAAACGTATCTTCTAAAAAAGTCAGACATACTTTTGTCTCTACTAGAAGTACATTTTCTGATCCTTAAGGTCTTACCATGCAGCAAATTGTGTACAGCTCCTTTGGACTGTGCAGGCAGACAGAAATGCTGCTGATGGTGGTGTTGCATCATCTTCAATATAGTGTTTGTGTATCATTGCTTTGACACATTGTGTGGTGTGAAGTGTGTGTGTGTGTGTGTGTGTGTGTGTGTGTGTGTGTGTGTGTGTGTGTGTGTGGCAGTGTGACTGATGTTAAGAGCAGAGAGGTGGGGGGGCTGTATCCTCTTTGACCTGAGTGTGACCTGGAAAGGACGTTGTTGATGGGAGGAAGGAAGGGTAACTTAACATGTTCTTACAAGGATGGAAAGATCTCTCGTGGGAGTCGTTCGGCCTCCTTTCATGCTCTTCTTCATCTCCTCGCTCCATCTTTCTCATTTATATCTCTTCCCCTCTTCTTCCTGTCCTATCTCAGCTCAGGTCATGTGTTAGGCCTTACTTCCACTGTGTTCCCACTTGGTCTATTTTCAACCTCTGAGCTCTGGTCCAGCAGGATCCATCTATGCAGCCTGTAAACACAGCGTCTGTCTCCGTAATCTGGCCAGCTGATTAGCCAACACACCTCTGACGGGTCATTTATGCTCGCTGCAGGTGACAGAAGAGATTGATGACGATTTAAGTAACATTTTGTTTCTCCTCCATTTCCCTCATTCTCTTTTCTTCCTCCAATCACTTCCTCAATTGGTTTTGCAGTTTTTCATTCATGCTGACATGTTCCTGATGGATGATTTCTGTCATGCCTGGAGCAGACTGAATTTTTCTTAATGCTGCAATTTTTAGCATGACATGTGTTATCCATTATACTGAAATTCTGCAACATACACACATATTGAGTTTAGATTTAAGCAGCAATAGGACTGTCGCTTGTTGGGCTTGTCTTTGGTCGAGATCTAATAGCTCAAAAAATAATGGATGGACTGCTAATTAAATTTGGAAAAACATTTGTGGTCTGAGCAGTTTTTTTTTTTTACTTTTCCTTTGAAGCCATCATAAGATTGAAATGAATGCGTTGCATTGAACTGTCTTCTTGATAGATTGGTAAACATATTCAGAGTCCCCGGGGGGGATGAACTGGAATACCCTAAAGCTTTTCAAATACATTGGTTTATTATACTGAAAAACAAATGACATCCCTAGCATCCTTAGCTGTGCTTTTAACTTCATGGAAAATTAGCAGATGCTAACATGCTAAGCTGTTCGTTCTTAATGAACAATGCACACATTTTTTTTTTTTTTAAGATTTATTTTTGGGCTTTTTGTGCCTTTTAATGGAGAGATAGGATAGTGGATAGAGTCGGAAATGAGGGAGAGAGAGTGGGGAATGACATGCGGGAAAGAAGCCACAGGTGGGATGTGAACCCGGGCCGCCCGCTTGAGACAACGGCCTCCATACATGGGGCGCGCGCACTAACCACTGCGCCACCAGTGCCCCGAACAATGCACAATTTAAATCAATTCACTCAATTTTTATTAAAAACAGTGGAAAATTCCAACATCATATGTACAGAGACCCATCTTGGAACCCATTGGCTAAAGACAGATGACATTATACCTCTGGGAGCGATAGTGTAGCTAACCGTTAGCAATCAAGGACTCCTGGCCAAGACTTCTTTTTCTTTGTGTTGCCTTTGTTTACAGCCTGTTAGAGGCACCATATGGAAACAAGAACACTTCAAATACCAAACTCCAGTCAAGACAGTAGCCTTGAGCAGAACTGGACTTTTAAACATTTTTTTTTAAAGCTTTGTCTTTGGGCTTTTGTGCCTTTAATTGAGAGACAGGACAGTGGATAGAGTCGGAAATCAGGGAGAGAGAGTGGGGAATGACATGCGGGAGAGGAGCCACAGGCCGGATTCGAACCTGGGCCGCCCGCCTGGAAGACCATAGCCTCCATAAGTGGGGTGCGCGCACTAACCGCCCCTGGACTTTTTGCTTTTTGCTGGATGGCCATCTAACAGCATGTTAGCACTCTCGCAAACTGTGATGCCAAATTATGTTCTCACAGGGCAACACACATGTCATGTTTTATTAACAGGATTATTCACAGCACCACCTTCATTCACTTTTGTACAACTGCATCACCATCTTTTCCCTCCACCTTCCTCTGTGTCTGTGACTAATAGATTTCCACCTTTTAATTCTTGGCATTAAATGAAACCCAGCATGCCACTTGATTATGATTAGGTCTGGACTTCCTGCAGCAGACTGAGGTCAGCTTGTTTAATAAGTGTGACTCAATGATTTTGGGGGAAATTTCTTTCCTGGAGGCATAATCTGCTGCAGCTGAACTGGAACTATTGGACAGCACCACCTGGCTGTGTGCAACTCATTCTGTGAAATTGACACGGGTTGGCAAAGGGATTTCGTTATCTGCATCCTGGGAGTCGATAGATGTTCCAGCAGACTGTGAATCATGGCTGTTCCTCTGTCTCAGTAAAACAGAAATTGTCGACATAGTGTTATGACAGGCTGTTTCCTGCAGCCTGCTTTAATTTTTTTTGATCTGTTGAATGTGTTTTTTTTACAACCCCCCTTTGTGGAACAGCTTAACCTGGCTGCTGAACTTTCCATCAAGTCAATATGGCTTGATGGTTGGCTTCTCTGCGATGCTGAGAAAATAGAAAAGACATCAATCACTGTGCATGTCAGTGGGTTATTGTGGAGGTGTGCAGGAACACATGGTGAGACAGCTGGTATCAGGACATTTTCTTGTTATACATTACATGGTTGTAAGAGTTTATAAAGAAGAACGGGAGACAGCTCAAATCAATGCAGGGCTGCTGCAGAAGATATTTTATACATGAGCGTTTGGTGGCATTTACCCTACTATGTTAGTCTTATTCCTCCTTCAGTGTATTGATCTTTGTGGTTGATGAGAGTGCATAAGAGGGGGAAACGGGTCAGAGCATGTGTGCACGCTTCAGTGTTCATTATTAATGGCAGTGAGGTCAGTAAATGACTAAGGAGTACAGTGGAGATTAAGGGGGGAAGCGGGCGTGGTTATTTAAGAGCAGGGAAGATGAACCGAAGAGAGAGTGCTTGTTTTCTATTTAAGTCCCTGCAGCTGAAGTGATGGCCAAACACTCGAGCAGGCAGGTGGTCTCAAGTAGGAAGGTAATCGGGAGCAATGTGTCACGCAGCTTTAGACAGTTTCAGCGAATCGTCCTTGGTTTGTGACTCGGCCACATATTGACCAGATAATGAAAAAAAAGACGGCAAAAGAGTGTCAGAGAGAGGCAGTGACAAAGAAGACAGACAGAAATGAAGTGATTTCAGCATCAAGGTGACAGGTGTGACAGAGCAGTGAAGCGAGAGGAGATTGTAGGGGTGTAATGATCTGCTTTTGTGGGAATGAAAAGGAGAGACGAGTGTCCATGGGTGCCTGTGCTGATGGATTTGTCGTGAGATGAAGATTGACATTTTACTGATTTTGAATGTCTGGACAGAAGGCATGTGATTGAGCCCCTGAGAGGTTTACTGTCACATCAAGAGCTGACTGTGCTGTGGTGGTCACATCAGTATCACACATTCTTCTGTATGAAAACAAACACAAACTGAAGCATAACCTCCCTTATCTGAATTCTGTACCACCGTCCACCATGTTATTGGGTTAACTTGCCCAAGAGGTTTGACATGGGCTGCAGGGTGACAGATGGAGGATGTTAGTGCACAGAGCTTCAGAATCACGGCCGTGACAGCTCGTCATTGTACTCCAACGACTGATGGTATCATGCAGTCATTGTGTCAGTGTTTGGAGCAGACCCGCAACAGATGCTGAGCGAATAATGGAAGCTTTATCAGTGGATATACACTCAGTGAGTATTGGCATATAGGAATATGAACAAGGACTGAGTCTCAGGTGAGCTTAAAGTTATTAAGATACAGGGTTATGTATGTGGAAGGCTTTGTCAGTGGGATGTGAAACAAGAACATATTTCCTTTGGAAGGATATCTGTCTGTAATTGAATGTCTGAGGGAACATATTTCTCATTGTACTTCACCACTCAGAGTGTGAAGTATTAGATTCTGTATCTGCAGGTTTTATTTAACTACATTTCTCAAGGTGGGGATTGATTATGGTAGAGTCTCATAGGTAGGTTGCTGTATCGTCAGCATAGAGCACCATTCTAGTAAAGACATTGTGTCCATGAAAATACGAATCACAAGACAGCACTAATGCAATAAACTAAAATGAAACAAGGCACCAGATATACCTTTATTATTTTGTTTTACACTAATCTATAGCTGGAGTGTTTCAGTGTTTTCCATGGTTGACTTAGCCATCTTGAATATTTCCATTTCTGCTACAAGCGTCAACTGTTCCATCTGCCTAATGCACCAATTTACCATCCTGTCTCATGGAGGGCCACCCTGACTGCAACAACTTATAATAACCAGTGAACAGCCAGAGGATTTTACTTACTAATGGACTTTGTCTACTTATAAACAAATCTGTGAAATAGCTTTTCTGGTGTGTTCTGCAAATTAAATCTTATGACTCCATCGACCTTATGGGACTATATGCTTTGAATACTTGTTGTATTGCATACAAATTGAATTTTTTACAAGATTAACATGCTATTAATCCCTTTTGTTTGGTATATGAACCATTGGACAGATAAGAATACCATTCTTATGAAAAACTGGAGTATTTTTATATAAGAATTGTTGAGGATTCATCACCCACTCATATGACAGATGGTGAGCGCATTTTTTGATGTTCTGTTTCAAATAAGAATATAAAAACAATGAGCATTATATTATTTCTTTATTATGATGTTCAAAAATATCTATTCCTTTCAGCTGGAAAATCAATTGGTCAAAAGTAGTTTGTCAATACACTCTAAAATTTGGGGAGAGTTTCTGGTCAGGAAAGGCCAAATCTCATTTTATGACAGAAAAATACAGAATCTGTTTTAAGTGATAAGAGAATCCACGAATCCCATGAGTGATTGTTATTTATCTTCCAGGTATCTTCCAAGATACTGTTCTTTTACTTGATTGGTTAATCACGTTATTCACAGAGGTCAAGACTTTCCTCAGATTTCTTTGATTTTGTGAAACAAACTATCAGGATTCAGCTGAGATTCTATGAAGAAATACAGACTTCACATCTGCCAGATCATCAGATGCCTGCTCGCTCCGATGCATAATGCATCAAACTGTTAGCACAGGTCTGCAGGGAAAACATAGCAGTGCTTAACATTAATATTTCATTAAGCCACTGCGACATCGAAGTGTTAATGGAAGAGACCTTCTGTGTGTGTGTGTGTGTGTGTGTGTGTGTGTGTGTGTTACCATTAATGAAGTTGACCCTTGTGACCTCTGCTTGGCCTCTATCAGGGTGTGAGGTGGGGAGTTCAATAATAACGTGTTAAATTACCTTAAACTCAAAGAGCTGAATGAAATGAATAAACAGGCTCATGAATAAAGGGTTTAATAGAAATGCAGTCAGCTCTTTGACACAAGGCTAAAGCTTTCACACACAGACAGAAAGCAATAAAGCATTAAAGTGAGCTCCTGGTTTGAAAGGAGTTCGCTGTTTGTTTTCCACCACTGCTTCTGCACTTTCCTTTTTACCTCCCTATTCTGTCATGCCTTTTAATTAAAAGAAAGGAATAAAAAAGGACGACTGTATACTCTAGAGATAAGAAAATATATTGATATTTATATTACTTACATTTGAAAAAATTCAAATTTTTAATAAACTTAAATTGAATAAACCTAGTTATATCGGCACATATCCCAGAGAAAATAAGCCGATACTGATAGTCACATGGTAAGCTAATATCGACTGGTATTATCGGCTGGGCGATTAATCGGTCGGGCTCTAATTTTTAACAAAGAGGTGCATTTTACTCTCTCTCTATAAACATACACATTTTATTTTAGCTGGAATAAGCTGATCTCTTTCAACACCATTCAACAGATTGCTTAGCCTGCAGATTCTCGCACGCCAGCTTTATTTAAAAAAGAGACAACACACATTATAAGAGAGGAATCATCTGACATTTTTTGACACTCATTTGCTGTATTGTCAAGAATTTGATGAAATAATTGTTACCACCCTCAAAAAAGTATGTTAACAATGCTGTAAACTAAGCAGTTACACTACGGTTACCTTTACACACAAAAAAGTGGAGTTAATATCGAAAAAGATGGCTTTCATTTATTAGAGACTTTTTGGCTGGGGGTGTGGACTTACTTGTTGAGCGTCCCCTCTCTTTTCTTTTATTTATGCTAAGCTAAGTTAAAAAGTCTACTGCTCTGACTTATTTAACTATTCCATGAATGATAATGCGGTATATCCTCTATGCAGTTCACAAAGGAAGTTCGATTGAAACGGTGAAGAAAAAAAACAACTTATACTTAATATTATGTTACATGTGTGAGGTCTGACGTGAGCTCTGTGTGTTTCCTCAGATGACAGTGCATCAGCTGCCAGCAGTATGGATGTGACCGACCGCATCGCCTCCCTGGAGCAGAGAGTCCAGATGCAGGAGGATGAGATTCAGCTGCTGAAGTCCGCTCTGGCCGATGTGGTGCGCCGGCTCAATGTGTCTGAGGAGCAGCAGGCCATGGGGTCACGCAGAGGACCCACCAAAGGTAACCTACACACATGAGCATGTACTTCTGTACATACAAAACAAATACAAAACACACATTCTGGATCAGATGCATGTTGTTGGATCCTTGGAGGATTCCCTTTCTCCTTTTCCATGTTGTTCTCTCTCTTTCCTAATCATGTCTTACTCAATTTCCTTACTCTGACTGGTTGTGTGTTCTCCTCCTCCTCTTTCTTCCTGGCCCCTGTTGTTGTGTTAAACATGTGCGTTACGTATTTAGACCCTGCTTTGATGAGAAAGTCTCCCTCAGTGGACAGCAATGTTGGGAAGTCAGGTAGGCCGACCGTGAAGTCTGTCTGCACTAACGGGGCCCGGTGTTGTGTTTACAAAAAAAGCACACTGCAGTCACTGCCTGCTGTTCTATACCACAGTGTAGTAATGTATAGTGGAGTATGCAGTATATACAAAAGAAAACCCACAGTCACCTTTAGTACTGCACTGCCTGAGGTCAATGCACTGGGACTGAAGTCTGACACACAGACATCAATGAACTGCCACAAGAAAGTGACTTTAGCTTTTATTTCCAAAAATGTCAAGCTATTGTTTTTAGGTAGATTTAAACATTCTGACACGTTCTCAGTTTAGGCTTATCCGTCCAGATTTAAACTCAGCTTAAAGACAAGTTTGATCACCATCATTGCACAACCTTTAATGTAACCTGCTAAATGGAATCGACTTGTCCTCTTGCGATCTGATATCACAAAGCTGACTGCAGCATGTAAAAGTTATAAGGGAAACAGCACGTCATCAAAAACTTTGAAAGCTTTGATAATGTTTTAATTACAGCATTTTACATTCAAATGACGTCTAGGTTATTAAACGAAGTCATTTTGATATTCTGCATCGAAATTGAATCTTCAGTGGAGGAAGTTCGCATGAAAAATCAGCGGCCCTCGATGCCTTTTTAAGCTCTCAAATGTGCATCAGAGCAAAGAAACAGATTGTGATTCTGAGCTCCTGCCAGTGTCGGTCTCTGGAGTGTCTATGGACGGATGAAGTTCCACTTTTATTTGGGATCTGGAGGATGACTCAGACTCAGCTTTCTCTTATTGTTCTTCACTGTGAAGCTCCACTCTACTGAAGTATGATGATGGTTTTCAATAAGCTCAGCACACAGTCTGCACATGAACACAAACACACAGAGAACACACTCATCTTCTTTTACATGCTAACTAAATTATAACCTCACTTTACCCCATGCTGTGTGATTACTACATGAATGATAACTTAGCAGTGTGTGTGTGTGTGTCTGAGGGATGAGTCTATTAAATATTTATCACTGCAGATAAAGCTGCAGCTTGGATTTGTTATTCCAAGGCTAGCCAGCCTGAATGCCATGTGTTTGTGTGTGTGTGTGTGTCTGTCAGGAGAGGGGGGTGGGGGCCTGATAACCTGCGTGCGTGTGTGTGTGTGTGTGTGTGTGTGTGTGTGTGTGTGTGTGTTTGCATGAATTAGTGTTCACGTTCCTTTTGTGTTGTCAAACCACCTCGTGCATATGACGTTTTAACATCAGTGGTTATTTGAATGTAAAGGTCATTGAGAAAGAACAATCTAATTAAAAATGGGGGAAAACATTTAGTTAATATTTTTTTTTGGATTACATTTTGGATGTCTCTGGTTTGGGAATTTTCTGCCTGTATTTTTATCCTTAATACATACAGTATTATTGTGCAATTATTCTATTCAAACCATCACTTTGAATAGAGCATTGTGCAGAGGGTTGTTTCTTGTGTTGTATACAGTACATCTATTAAATTGACTTATGTAAAGGTTCAAGTCTTCATGAATATTGCATTACTAAATTACAAACAAAGAGGGACAGCCTACATGTTTTTAGATATTTAAGCACAGCATGTTGAGTTCTTTTGTATCTGAGGTTACAGTTAGGCAACACATTTTATAAGCACGTCATAACTGACTACTGCTACGGTTCACATCTGGATTGTCACCAACACAATCACCTAACCACATTTACCTCAAATACAGACTGAAATAACAACAGATGGGCCACAGGACCATTGAAAAGACAACATTATAAAATGTTAATCACAATATTGCTGTAAAAAAAATGTTCAAACAGAGAGTGATATCCATATAGCTGTTACCCCAGTGCATGCAGGGAGGCTTTCCATCACACCTATACGTTCATGGAGTCTCTTTTTGTTCACTAATTAAGCAACTTTGCACTCTCACATGACACTTCAGGGACACCACTTCTTGTGTTCAGCTTTTTTTTCTGATGTTTCCCTGCTCTTGTCCTTTTTTTTTCATCCAGCCAGGCCAATGATTGCCACCTTACCGTTACGGCCCACAGTCAACAATGGGAATGTCCTACCAAAGAAAGGCAGCGGCACTCTGCCCTCCCCATCTGGACCAGGGTCCAGGAAGGATACCAGCACGCCCGCCAACAAGAGGTGAGAAGAGGGAAAGTATCAAATGGGCGGTCTAGGGGCTCTAAGTCAAGAGTATTCTGCCAGATTTAGTGGATTTTGTAGTTTTACGGATGCTTTGTGCTGTTAACACACTGTTGTAAATCATGCATGAGTCACGTCATTATTTACAGACATTTTATTTATTCTGCTCGTCTGTAAATTTGAGCCACAAATCATCACATTTCTGGCTTTTTATCAGCCAAAGCCACTGACATTAAACAGGGCTGATAAAGTGAGAAACAGCATCATCATGACAGCACTGTTTCTCTACTCTCTGTGTGTGTTTACATGCATGTGGGACACAGGTCATCAATCTTGTCTGTCTGGGGAACAATAGCTGTTTCCCGTATCGGGACGACTTTAACATAGTCAGGTGAAGCTCAGCAGACAGAAGGGACCTGCTACAGTACAGACAGCTGTTGTCTCCCCATCACTGTCACTTTTTATTCTCTGAGTTTGACTTTATTTCTGCTCAGGGATCTTTTCTAATTGTAAGAGGTGGTCCTTTTAATGCTCGTTGGCTCTCACCTTGAAGTTCGCTTATGAGGACAGCAGAGAATTAGCTTTGCAGATTCAGAATACCCCAAGGAAGACAGGAAATGTGATTTAGTCTTTTTTAATTTTCTTCTTTTTTTTCAGGATTTCATAGAAATTTTATTGGAGTGGTTTTAACACAAGACATTATTTATGATTCACTAAAATTAAACTTTAGTGACCAGTAATTAGTTATCAGTCTCTCCTGATTCGTCTTTGTGTTGTCCGTCTTTCCCGTCTGTCTTGTCTCACATGTCCTCTATTGTATTGTCAAAGTGTCCTTTCAAACTATGTTGTCTTATCCTGTCTACGTCCTGTGTCCTTCAAGTCTGTCCAGGTTACCCTCTCTGTCTTGCTCCACCAGGTTTCTCTACCTGCCCCTCAGGTGAGAGAGAGAACTAAACTTGGTCACAAAATGACATCATCACCATACCATGTGGAGCATGCTAACAGTTGTTTCACAAAAACAGTCACCAGGATACATAATAACTGCTCATTTGCAACATAACTCTCATAACTAACATTGACTGCTTTTGTAGCACTTGTATGCTTTGTTAAAGTGTGTGCCTGGGATTAGTCTAATCCCAGGCACACACGTTGGCAAACACACAACAGCCTTCCCCAATGCCCTGTGGCCCAATTACTGTGATTCCTCATGGGATAACTCAGCAAACAACACTTTCTCTCTCGCTCTCTTCTATCTGCTCTATTCTGCTTTTTACTGGACAGACACACAAAGGCTAACAGGCAGCCTCCAGTTTTAGGACGTGAATAGACTTTTCTCCCGTAGGGTGGATTAGGTGACCGGGCGTACTGGCCGTTGGATTGCTGATGGTGCCTTTTCTTTGTTGTAAACAGGCAGGCTGTCTGTCGCGCCAATATGCAGATTAGCATAGGTCTGTGCTACTGACACTGTATTTAAAAAGAGAGTGCAAGGAAGCAATGTTTTTTAATTGTGCTTTAGGGCAAAATCAAAGTTAAACTTTCATTTTCAAAAATGTGAGGCAGGTTTGAGCTGGATCATGAAATATGTTCCTCCCTCTCAGAGGTGCTTTCATAAGCTTTTCCTTGGATGAAAACTTTACCACAGGACATTTTAAGGAAAGCACAGTCAGGTACTTTTGTGACCTATTTCCTTGTACACCCCCCTCCTATTGGTCTCATTTTTCCCCTGTCCACCGCCCCCTCTCACCACAGCACAGTGAGGAGGACCAACTCAAACGAACACGTGGGAACTCTTACGCGGAAAGACTCGGGCGAGTCCAAGAGCAACCGGACTCGGGCCGGATCCACCGGCAGCAATTCCAGCGGCAAAAGAAGCGAAAGGTAACGTGAAAGTCACATAATAAATCAACTTTCCCCCGAATATCTACCCAGTCAATGATCCTTTCTGTTCACACATGATAGGATAGTGTAAGAAAAAATATGTAGTTTAGTTGATGTAGTGGTGATATGCTGAATGACAGCTGTCTGTTTACTCATTTACTTTGCAGCAAACAGAGGGATCCCGTGTTCAATGCAGGTAAGAACTAGAGGCTCTTTAATGGCTCTGTAGCCTGACATCTTTGATAGTGTCATGATATGAATCATGAGGGAGAGCCAGTCCACACAACACACAAAACTCAGTGGCTCCCTGTGTCTGCTTAAAGTCAAGGCACAGCTGCAGGAATCCTGCTTAAATAAAAAATATTGTCTTTGTGTGTTGTATATTATCCAAAATTAGACAGAAATTGATGTCTTCAATAATTTGAGTCAGAGTTTTGATCTGTTTTCTGCACACAAAGGACCTCTCAGACTTTCTCTACATGATGTTCTGTTAAAAAAAATGGTGTCAATCATTCAACATCTTTTTCTTGATCCATTCATTAACATGTGAGCAGTCCACTCCAGCCATTTATACGTCTCCATATCTACATTTCCATTCATCTTTTCTTTATAATCTGCTTTGTTTGAATAAATGTGTACAGTTTGAGTTTTATTATTTAAGTGAAGTCATTCAGATTAGGTCTCAGACTTACTCTGATCATTCTGGCAAAGGGTCCTTAAAATGTTGCATTCACAACGTCTGGCAAGTTACTCTAGCCTTCTAAAGATTTCAAAGTAAAGTTTTATTCGTCCAAACATTCACATTTACCCCTCAGATAAGGTATTTGTTCATTTTACGTTTTGATAGCTGTCTATAGCTGAACCCAGCAGCCTGTCACTCTGCAGGGATATCATTAGCTCATAGTTTCTTTATTCCTCTGGCAGATTTTCATCTTTTGATTTGTAAATATGATTTGTAGGCAAGGAGATGTACAAAAGAGAGAAGGACAGAAAAAACAAAGAATGAGACTTTACGAGAGTTTTTGGTGTTCCCAGAACTCTCATCAGAGAAGTTCAATCTTCAAACATAGAGCAGGAAACACATTTAAACACCACAACGGGGCTGAATATGAAATGAGTACTGGTCACAATTTCCATCTCCAGAGACTTAATGATTTTTTGAGTAAATTGAACTGATGTTTTTCATTTGGTTTTCACACCTTGCTCCAGTTTAATTTCAGTTGATGCTTTGTTTTTTACAAAGCTTTACTAGACTCTCAGACTCATGAAAGGACGATGCATTTTTAAAGGCGTTAATGGTTAGACATTTATAGCTTAAACATCCACATCATTTAAAAAAATATCCTGTAATATGTTCTTAGTTTAATGGCCATTTATAGAAAGTGTGATTCACACATGGTACACACAGATTATTAGCAGACCATCAAACACACTAATGCAGTCGGTATCCCCAGAAACAGCTTACACAGTGAAAGTTTCACGCTCAAATTCTGATGCTGATGGTACCTGATTTAAGATGCTGACTATTGGAAAATGAGCCACAGGAAAACTAATGTCTACGACTGGACGTTTGAATTAATTAAAATCAGATAATCTCCTGCTAAGCAGTACAACAGGAGAGTATCATGGACATAAATTGCCACTAGGTGACTATTAACCAATACCACTGATAATTGCAACAGTACATTTTGCAGATACAATGCTTATCTGCACTTCATGAACTGAAGTGAACACACACAATTTGCTGAATGCTACTACAAGCCAATATGCTTTCCTTTTCTACTTCTAAGAAACAGCACTGATTTCAAAAGTAATACGTTTAAAAGGAGACAGAATATGAGTATTTGTTTGTGTGGATAGATAAACAACTGAGAATAAAGACAACTATTAAATCATATTAAATTATATTTAATCCCTCATGATATTGGATTAGAGGGTGGGACACCATCACACAGGAAATAAGCATTTGTTCATTTTAGACCATTAGAGAAGAAGCCCTGATTATCTTTAGAGCGTTAGCACAGAAGCTGCTGTTCATCAACACCAGGAAACATAAAGTAAGCTCATATTAGGACAGACCAGGAAGTGAGGAAGCCATCATGCCCCCTCACCTGGTGCTTGTGTCTCTCTCTGTGACCTTTTACAAGGGATGCGACGTGTGACCCACTGCAAAGGTAGGCGTAATATCACCCTCTCCCCTAAAGCCTCCTCCTACACAGCTCTCTGAACATGATAAGGATATTGAATTTTTATCTTTCTGAACAAGAAGATATCTGAAAAATTAGAGATTTTCTTTGGTGCAAATGATCAGAGAGCTGTCCAGACAGGGGCAGGACTGGGTTGACAAAGTGTGTGTGTATGGAGTTACCTCCCTTTATTGTTGTTAGGCTTAATAAACTAACACACACCCGCACACATGCTATCTAACCTCCACTGGGAGCTGAGTCAGTATGATTGCAGTGTTTATGGTTCACTTGTGTGTCTCCACACTTGTTAACGCTAGATAAAGCTGCTGCCTCACCAAAGCCTCACACTTTTCACTCATAGGCGTTTAGTCTCTGTCACCACAGTAACAACACAACAGATTTCTGACGCTCGCTTTGAGTTGTTCTGCAAGCGCTTAAATCCTCTCTTCTGAGATTCTTTGCTGCCGTTCAGAGTGAGTTGATTTTGTGCTGCTCTTATTCTTCTTGCCCTCGAAATGAATATTTGCATCACAAACACATTCAGTCTCTTTTTTGAGTAGTTCCCATTAAAGTCTGTTTATTCCACTGCTTGTAGTTTTTCTCACATGAAGTGTCGTCTGTTTGTGTGTAGTCCCCCTCTGCAAAGAATTCACAAAGCTGCCAACAATTTAAAAAAAAGAGACTTGAAGCTCATTTCCTTCAGCTATATTGCTGTTTACCCAGTCCTGTTACTGGATCATTTGCTCTTTTCTACTCTTGAGGTCATCTAAGACAAGTAGTTCTCGAATCTCTCTCTCTCAAATAAAGAAGTGTCTGTATATGCGCCTTGGATCTTAAACCATTAAAGGTCACATATTATCCTCCTTTTCAACTAGTTTGACTAAGTGTCAGAGCTGCCCAAAACATGTCTGTGAAGTTCTGGCTAAAAATCCACTCTGATCCTGTTTTTTTATCATGCCTGTAAATCCCTCTATTTCAGCCCTAATCAGAACAGGCTGTTTCTGTGTATATAGCTTTAAATATAAATAAACCTTGACTGGCCACGCCCCTCTAGAGGGGATGTGGCTCTGGCTTTCTCGCTCCATGCCCTATTGTTAATGGTGAGAAGGGCAGAACAAACAGCTAGCTGTGGGAATGTCGCCCACCTGGGGGAGGAGTTACTGCCCTTTGTGATGTCACAAAGGGAAAATCTCCAAATGGTGTGAGCATGTTCTGAAAAGTGGAGTAGGCAAAAGACAGAGAGGGTGGACCTTTCTCATAATTGGGGCGTTTGTTGACAGTTTAGCGACACATTGAAAACATTGTAATGATAATTTTGCATAATATGTGACCTTTAAGTTTCTGAATTATCTTCAGATGCATGGAGAGGTAAAAAAAAAAAATGAAAAAAAGAATGAGTAATATCACAGACCTTGAAAATCAATAATAATCAAATATTTCAAGACCCTTAGATTCATTTTGAAGCATCATCCAGACCTGGGTTTAGAAGCATTGATTAAAACCAATCATTCCAAACTTTTTAATAATCACATATTCTGAATACGCTTCTAATGTCTGAGATGATGTCACTCAACATGCTGGTTGTTCATTATAGGGGTCAGTTTCCCAACTTCCTTGAAAGTTTGTGTTTCATGATGCTTATTCTAAATGAGACACAAAAACAGCCCTGTCTAACTTACTCTACCCACCTCCTCCACCCTTTACTTTTACTTGCCCCTTTGCCCTACTTGTCCCCCCATCTCCCTCTCCACCATTGGTCCCTCTTGTCCCCGTCTTCATCATAGTCACAGTACAGATTTACCTCAGCCGCTCCGCCAAACGGACGGAGACCAACAGCAGCCCAGCAGCTACGACTATAACATCCCTTTCATCCAACATCAACCCCAAACTTACCTCAGAGAGCAGCAAGGCCAGCACCTCCAGAAAGGGTGGTGTCATAAAGGTGGCACCAGCCAGAAAGACCCCAAGCTTTAGCCTCCAGCTGAGAAAGTCGGGGATTTCGTCTTCTTACGCTTCCCTCGATACACCCAGTTATCGCAGCCCAATCAAGTCTCCCAGCCAGTACTTTCAGATTTGCTACTAGCTAAACAAGCTAAATAGAACAAATCTAAATATATGTATTCCATTTATCAAGCTATGATTAGCCAGAACAAATCAGTAAAGAGCCAATATTTTGGTATTTTCACCATATTAGCATGGCGCCATTTTCTTTTCACATCATTATGCTCAAGGTGGGAAGCTCTACAGCGTTAAGCATAAATGTTAAGCAAATAGTTTATTACCAAATCTAGCTGTTGTAATGGAGGCTAATGGATTACAAACTCTGTACGTTTTACATGGCAAAGTGTGTTTTTGGCATTCTTCTCGTATCATGTAACACTTTAAAATGTTAGCATCCAGCCACTGCCTAGCTTACGGTTTTATTTATTATTGTTTAAACGGTTAATTTTTGGGCTTTTTATGCCTATGTGTAGAGATTTAGCTGTGGATAGAGTCAGATATCGGGGAGAGGGATGGGAATGACATGCAGGTAAGGAGCCACAGTGTCGGACTCGAACCTGGGGAGCCTGCCTGAGGACCCTAGCCGCGGTACATGGGGCGTGCAAACAAACCTACCCCAGCTAACAGTATTATTGGCTAGTTAGTTGCTGGAAGCTAACATTAGCTCTCGTGTAGTTGTAGCTAAAGGGTCGTCACACATTTTGTTTTCTTTGAAATATGGCATGACGATGATCTGGAATTTCACTTTCCATCATCTTTTAAGTTGCTGATCAAACTGTAGGCGATTTATGTGGTTGTGGTTTGTCAAGTTTGCTATATTTTATTTGACCCCTGAAACAAAGCAGTGTAACAATATACAGTATCAGCATATAAGCTTTTTTAAAGATTTTTTTTATTTTGTGTGTGAACTTTTTATGCCTTTTATCAGAGAGACAGAGCAGTGGTGGATGGAGTCAGAAATCAGGGAGAGAGAGTAGGAAATGACATGCAGGGTAGAAGTTACAGGGCTCCCCATGTACTGGGTCGCCCGCTTCTAGTACAACAGCCTCTGTACATGGGGAGCCCAAACCAACCACTAGGCCACTGGCGTCCCCAGCATTTAAGCTTCAAACCCTGAGTGAGACTTCAAGTGAAAATGGGAGCCATTTGAATATGGTTAATATCAGATCTGCACTTTTCAAATTTGGTCACATAATCAATCAAAGAGAGATTTCCATTTTTATGGCATTAAATAATCAAATATTTACAAGAAATTACCTTTATTTCAATGGACATTTATGATTCAGTTTGTGTGTTTTGGTTCCATTGACGCTTTCTGCATGACTTCTTTTTCATTTAAGTATTTTTTAAACTGTTTTGAAGGATTTCTCATTTTCTCCTTTTTTAAACTCAAATCTGTTTTTTTGTTTGTTTGTTTTTTTCACAACATCTCCATTCCTCTGCTCGGGTCTGCATTTCATGTCGGTTCACCTCTGCTTTGAGCTGATTATATAAGAGATTTGAAAGTGTTTGCAGTTAATTTTGTGCTAAGTGTTGTCATAACGGTTTTTGAAATGACTAATAAAGTCCGTTAAAATCTTGTTTGTGTTTGCAAATTCTGTCATTTGTTGTTTGTAATTCAGTCTTATCCATTGCAAAAATCATACATCATCCCTCCATTATCCTCTAACCCTGTTACTCCTTCAACAGTCGTCATTATCATTTGCATCATAAAGGACGTTATATAATACTTCATTGTCCTGTATGTGCTGTTTGCATATTTTCATACATTTACATTTACAAGTGTTTGAATTCAAAATACTGACACTATTGCAGCACAATTATTCTATTTTCTGCATGTACATTATCTGACTACTTTTCTCTGTTGCTTTTTCTAGAGGAGGGTTATGTGAGAATGTACTTGAAGGGTCGTCCTATCACCATGTACATGCCCAAAGAGCAGGTGGACAGCTACTGCCTGGAGGCCCGAGCCGAGCTGCCCAGCAACAAGCTCAAACTGGACTGGGTGTATCCTTTCACCGAGAAATCACACTACCTGACATCTCTTTTTTTTTTTCTATTTGCACTTGTGATTTGAAAAAGTTATGAAAAGCAATCTTCTCGGGAGGTTAAATCCAGATCAGCCTGTGATAAAGTTAAGAGACGAGGCTGAGAAATGTGTCGCCTCTCCTCTCGCTGCTTGTCAGAGTCGATCTGTTCAGATGTTCATTTTCACCGTGTGGAGTCGCTCTGCAGTCAGTAATAACCTGCACACAGCTGGCAGCCGGAGAGACGCAACCAGTCAGCAGCTACTCTTGTGCCGAGTTATTTTTATTTCGTTTCATTTGGTGGTTTCTCTCTTTTTCTTTTCATTTGGTTATGAAAAAAAATGAATATATTGTGTTGTTCAGTGTAGCAGAGAGCCAGAGGGGGTGAAAAAGCTATGAGGGGAGACAAAGACGAGATTAAATCTGAGGTGAGAGAGACACAAACGCACTCACACAGCAAAAACACATGTGGCCTGTGTGTTCTGGATATTTAAAATCCAGTTTCAGCAGGATCACAGAAGGATTTTTTTAGAATAAAAAAGACAAATGAGAGAAGTTTGAATGCATTTTAATGTCTGAATATGGTTTTGGAGTAAGTGTGAATGTTTTTTGCCATCTCTGAATTCTAAAACGATTTATAAAAGTGTAAGCCAGCAGCTGCTTAAAAGTTATTGCTTATAATGAATCTGCTGATAATTTAATCTCTTGGTGTATAAAAACATTTGAAAACAGTGCAAAAATACTCGTCACGATCCAGAGCTTCTCGTCCCAACTGACAAACCTAAACCAACTTCCTGATTACTTCTACTTTTGAATTTGTTGTGTATTCCTTGACTCACATAATGTCTAGTTATGGTTACCGTGGTCGAGACTGTCGCTCCAACCTCTACTTGCTGCCCACTGGAGAAACGGTGTATTTCATCGCCTCAGTCGTCGTCCTGTTCAACGTGGACGAGCAGCTGCAGAGACACTACACAGGACACACAGACGACATCAAATGGTGAGAGACACTCTGGAGTCTGGGTGTCAAATCACAGGCTGTTCAGTTTCTTTTCTTTTAAGTCCTGCAGAATAACAATATACAGTGAGGGAAAGTGACTGTTAGACATGGGTACCTGTCTTTGCTTTTAGCATCAAATTTAACAGTATCAGTGGGTGAAGGTGAGCAATTAAAATTAAGGTTACCTTAAAAAAAGATACCGTGATTGTCTTAGCACACTCTGAGTTTAATAAAAGTTCAAATTTGATAACAGATCAAAGTATTGAGTGTTAGAGCTTCACACAACCTGTGAGTTAATCCTGTACTGTTTCATTCCCCCCTCATATTAATATGAACTCAGGCAGGTTTGCAGACATGCGGTAGCTCCAGTGAAACTCATTCATAGCTTTTAAAACCCTTATTCACCAGATGAGGCCTTTCATGTATGTCATCTTTATTCATGCCCTCCATTTGATGTTGAAAAGCTTTTAACTGGTTTCATGTCTGTTTTCCACGTCTTTCTTTAAACTAGCCTGGCAGTCCATCCTGATAAAATCACCATAGCAACCGGGCAGGTGGCAGGAACCTCTTCAGATGGTAAAGTGAGTGAGGTCTCTTATGTATATTTTAGCATTTCAAATCGTTTTTTGCTGAGTTTTCAGTCTTAAATTTGACATCACATCATACTGATGCTGCCTCTTACCTTCTCAACATTTGTGGGTCTTTTTTTTTTTGTGGCAGCAGCTGGCTCCTCATGTCCGTGTGTGGGACTCCGTCAGCCTCAACACTCTGCATGTTCTGGGCTCAGGATTCTTTGACCGAGCTCTGGTCTGCCTCGCTTTCTCCAAGTCGGTAAGGAAACAACATAAACCAATCTAAGCTAAGGAGAATTTCCGATCTTGTTGTGAATGTTTTTTGATGAGTTAAGTATCTTTTTCTGTACATCAGAACGGAGGAAACACACTGTGTGTCGTAGACGATTCTAATGACCACGTGCTCTCCGTGTGGGATTGGCAGAGAGAGGACAGACTGGCTGAGGTCAAGGTATGCATGTGTGTTAAATATACAAATGGTGACATAACCTTAAATCCTGCTTTAATGGTTTTTTCTAGTTTTAAAAAGCTCAAAGATTCTTCTTTTATGTGTTTGTGTTCAGTGCTCCAATGAGTCGGTGTTTGCTGCAGACTTTCACCCGACAGACAGCAACATCATAGTGACCTGTGGGAAGTCCCATCTGTACTTCTGGAGCCTGGAGAAAGGAACGCTGGTCAAAAAGCAAGGCCTGTTTGAGGTTAGAGACCAACCACTTTCCCACTTAGAAGGTCAAACACCATGAACTACCATCATATGATAGAGAGGCATACATTTTTACGTTTTCAATATGTCCATATATGGACAATCAGTGATAGTTTGCAGAAACAAAACAGTGTGTGTTCTTGTGCTTTTTGCAGAAACAGGAGAAGCCCAAGTTTGTGTTGTGCGTGACCTTTGCAGAAAATGGAGACGCCATCACTGGGGACTCAAGTGGGAACATCCTGGTGTGGGGGAAAGGCACGTTTATTTATTTATTAGTTCATTTAACCTTTCTTTTACAGAGTTGTCTGGTGAGAGAGGTTGTTGACGCTCTTGTGTAGATGGGACAGTAAAGGCAAAAACATACCCGTTTATTCCCTGAGGTATCTGTTTATTTACCTGTCTGTCTGTCTGTTAATCTGCCCTCCTCAAACAGTCGACCTTTATGTCAGACATTCTCCAACTGAACCTTCTTCATCCCATCCTTGTCACGCAGGCACTAATCGCATCAGCCACGTCATCCCAGGAGCTCACGAGGGCAGCATCTTCACTCTGTGCATGCTGAGGAACGGAACGCTGGTGTCTGGAGGGAAAGACCGCAGACTGGTGTCCTGGGACAGTGGCTACCAGCAGATACAAACGGTGGAGGTAAGGAAAAGTTCAACAGCACCAAAAGAGCACATTTTCTAAGGCTGCTTTTTATGTCATGATGTATTAAAGATATGAAATATAGAAACATGAGGTTCAGCATCCTGATGATCCTAATATATATATATTTTGATATTTTGATAAACAGTTAAATTGCATATCCAGCCCCTGCTTTTGAAGTAGCTTTCGGTTGTTCATATTAGCCTGAAATTGCTCTCCAGCCTGAGGCTTCATACTTTACATTCTGAATACTGCACCAAATCATAAATATTACAGAGCATGAGATGGGTTTAAACCTTAAACGAGATTCATGGATATTTATGGTCGTGAGAATTATGGATCGTTCATGTCTTATTTACTTTAAGGAGACCGCATTATGCTGAACTAAACACGAGTTAGTCTAGCAGATGTCTGATTCCAGGTTGTGAACATTATATTTCTTCCACAGGTGCCGGAGTTGTTCGGTCCAATCCGGACCATAGCGGAGGGTAGAGGCGAGTCTGTGCTCATCGGGACCACCAAGCACTTTGTTCTGCAGGGCAGTTTGGACGGAGATTTCATACCAATAACACAGGTAGATACATAAAAACATACAATGGTACTTCAATACATGGCTGAAACAAAGCTCCACTTTTATTATAGGGAAATCCTCAAGCCTCTAATTGACGTGTTTCAGCTCTACACTGATGTTGTTTATGTACTGGACTGATTAAAAGTCACATTTGAAAGGCTGTGATGTTGTAGCAGAAGAAGAAAAAAAGACTCCCCTCTTCTCCGCAGGGTCACACTGATGAGTTGTGGGGTCTGGCTGTTCACCCTGGGAAGCCTCAGTTCCTCACCTGTGGCTTCGACAGGCAGGTCTGCCTGTGGGACTCCAGCTCCCATCAGCTCATCTGGACTAAGAGCATGGAGGTAAGTTAAGTCAACGTCGCCCTCTAGGGCCAGTCATGGGAATTACACACAAAACAAACTTTCAGTTCTCATAAAACTAAGATACTGTACTGCTGTATGCTCACATTTAGCAACTAAATGGAAACAATTTGAAAATCTATAATATATAATTAATTTGGTTTTACGTATATTTGGTTAATTATTGTCTTTTTCTTATTAATGTTGACGAAAAAGATCACATCCTGAGTTTTTTTTTAATAACATACAGGGCTTGTCTAATTTGAACAATAGTGTCCTGTCTGATTAGATACTTCCACAAAAAGCTCAATTACATAAGGTATTAAAATGATATCTTCTTTATCATGCTGGTACTCTGAGATTGAAGGTGATCCCAGAGAAACTTTCCTCCGTGATCTGGAAAACCTTTTTATGTGAAATTATTGACATACATAAAGGACAAGTGTACAAATACTGCAACACAAAGTAAAATAGATTATTAAGCAGATGGAGATTGAAGATATTCTCTTTTTCTGTTCCTGACAGGATTCTGCCCAATCAGCCGGCTTCCACCCATCTGGAGCTGTGGTTGCTATAGGAACCCAAACTGGCAGGTAGGAACCCCATCATCAGAAAAACACTGACATGGTCAACAGAATTCAAGTGTTAATGTGGTGATACCCAAAGTAAAATATCAGAAAAGGCACCTAAAACACATTGTAAATATTACTAAATTGTTGAATCAGCAGTTATTAAACAGTGTGTCGTTGATCGTGCAGGTGGCTGGTGTTGGACACTGACTCCAAAGATCTCGTCACAGTTCACACAGACGGGAATGAACAGCTCTCTGTTATGAGCTTTGGACCTGGTATGAAGAGTGAAGTTTTTACAGTCTACTTTCTCTTTTTTATTCATATTAATAAACAAATGTTAAAGTTTTTTTTTTTTTTTAAGTATTAAAGTATAATATTGTTGACACCAGGAAACCTACAAGTTAAATTATGATCCCGAATTTGTAAACCTAATGGTCTGCGATTTCATGACCAATGATCTTCCTGTCTCCTTTGATTTTATTTAGACGGTAACTTCCTGGCCATCGGTTCCCACGACAACTACATCTATATCTATGCTGTGGCAGAAAATGGGAGGAAGTACAGCCGAGTGGGGAAGTGTTCGGTGAGCACCTGTATTTATAATCCCCCTCTCATCCGTGGCTCCTTTTATTTTTGGTTCCACCCTGCGTCAGCTTTATATTTAGTTCTTTCCTCAGCGTCTATATTTGGCTCTCAGCTCTGTGAACCCTGTCGTCACTGTGTGTCTAAAGAGAAGCTGTGAAATCATTAATGGCAACAGACTGAATCATACGGGGCTGTGTTTTTGTGACTATAATGATTAAGGGTTGATGTATTTAATCCTATTCAAATTTATGGGATTATTTGTGGTGCTTGAAATTTGATTCTGCCTCGTCTGCAGTAATGTTGTAAAGTGTGTCTTATAAAGAAATCAAACTTTCTCCTTTCGTGTCATTTCTCAGGGTCACTCTAGCTTCATCACTCATCTGGACTGGTCAGTGGACTCCCAGTACCTGGTTTCAAATTCAGGGGACTACGAGATACTGTATTGTAAGTATAACCACTGTCATCCTCTCGCAGTCTTTTTTTTATTTGCATGGTTTCTGACTGCTCTATATATAAAAGGTATAAAACATGTGCCTCAGTTAAATTTAACAAATGGAAATGGTTAAAACTCTATCATGTTAAATCAATGAAAATATGTAAATGTAAACATACTTGACCAAATTATTATTCATTCTAAATTTAACTTGTATGTATGCAACATAATCAAAAAAGACTTAGTGTCAGTACATTATAATCTTTAAGATTTTTTTTGTACTTTGTAGAGAAAGGAAAGAAAAGAACCCTTGAACAGAAAATCTTTGTTGAAACTTGTATTGAAACTTTTGTGTTTGTGTAGAATGTTATCGCTGAGGACTGCTGATTGAGAAAATATGCTTTCAAGTCCTTTAATGCATCATTTAAAGTTACCTCTTACATTGTTTTACATGCCACCCAATAAGCCGGAGTCCCGTTATATACAGTTATAAGAAGAGTTTTTAGCCACTAGGGTATATTACAATAGAATTCGAATTAAAAAAAAAAAACAGTACTTGTTGCTATCACATAAAAATGAAACTCTTATTATCACACTGGTTTTCAGATTCAAACATCTACAAGTTGCTGCATAAAGAATGATATAAAGTTTTCATGTACTTAATTTATTGATGGTAAAAAGTCAGGAATTCATAATGCACCCTTTATTAGCGCAAACATAAAATCATCATGATTAAGATGAATTTTCCATCAAGTGTGATGAAGTCAGTTTTTATAAACCAGCTGTCACATTTTATTACATAACATTTATTAATCTGACAGTTTTATCCAAATACAATACTATAGTAATAATTGTACTCATACAATAATACTTTACAGAAAAATACAATACGCTGTAATAGTCATTTGTTTGTGTGTATTTCCCCAGGGATCCCATCAGTGTGTAAACAGGTGGTCAGTGTGGAGACCACCAGAGACATCGAGTGGGCCACCTACACCTGCACTCTGAGCTTTCACGTCTTTGGTAAATGACATCTTCCTTCCTCTCCCTCCTCAGGTGTGTGTTTTAACTGTCCATTCAACATACGGTATATGTTTCCATCACTCTTTCCTCCGCAGGCTTGTGGCCCGACGGCTCAGATGGCACCGACATCAACGCCGCCTGCAGGTCCAACGATAAGAGCCTGCTGGTTACTGGGGACGACTTTGGGAAAGTTCATTTGTTCTCACACCCCTGCTCACAGTTCAGAGTAAGATTGTGTAAACTGTTTTGCAACATATACATCTCAGGGATTTAAAGAAAGAGATTCATTTCAAGTGAAATGAGACATGGATTTCATTTGATTTTTGACTTCTTTTCAGGCTCCCAGCCATGTTTACGGCGGCCACAGCAGCCATGTAACCAACGTGAACTTCCTTTATGATGACAGCTACCTGGTGTCGACCGGAGGGAAGGACATGAGCGTGATGCAGTGGAGGATAGTCTGAGGGAGCAGACAGAAACGTACACTCTATTTACGTCTGTCTCTTACTGCTGCCTCTTACTGGGCCTGAGAGCCAGCAGAGGCAAACTGAACTGCACTAACATGAAGCGAACCAAACTTAAATTAATTCAGAGGCTAAAAACAAAAAGGTGGAGCTGCCTGAACTGAAGAGGACCCTGAGGTTTGCTTCCTGAGATGAACTGTCGGAGCTGTAATGGGCAGTTGTGTGAAATACAAAAAAAAAACCCTGAACTTTTCTGCTTTTCTTTACTCACGCTACATGTAAAATACTCTCACCTACCTTCACCTACACACCAATGACATGAAACAAAACAGATCCAACAATTCTAATCCACCTAAACAGAACCAAAGGCTCTGATTTTCAGACTGCATTGAGCAGCTCTTGTGTCGTGCACACTGCTGCCACAGATAGCGGACTAAAAGATTCATTTTCAGAATGAATATCACTCATCCCAGAGCATAAGAACAAAAACTGTGTACAGAAAGAAAACTGTTTCTTTTATGTTTTATTTAACAACTCAGGAAAGCACTAGTGGAGCAGGTTAACATTGACATATCAGAACAAGCCCTAAACATATCTCACTACTACATTTTAGGAATATTCACATTTTGTAGGACATAGTAAAAACAAAATCCAGTCAGATTCCTTTATCCATCTCAGTGTTTGGATTTTACCTGTTCTTGCAACATTATCTTAACATTTCCTACATTTATTGTGCTTCCTGGTCTTGAAAAAAGACACCTTTTCTATTATTTATTGACAGCAAGTTTAATCCTTCACTGCCAATTTTAGTTCCCTTTTGTCTTCCCAACAAAAAAAAATCCCTTTTGAGACACTGATGTGTAAATAAACTGAGAAGCTTGAAACTGATTTGAGACAGGTTTGGGTGAATCTACAGTATTTGAAACTGTTTCAGAGTTTTGGAATGAGTTGTTGTATCTTATTTGCCTTGATTTGCCAGGGAAGTAAAAATGAAGCATGTTTGGGTTTTTTTCTTTTTTTTAAATGATGTGAAGCCTTTTCAAATCTGTATCTATATGCATTTACTGCACCAAGATGAGTGAAGGAAAGAGAAGGCTGAGACCATTACACTGTAACTATTTACGTCCGATGTGCACCATCAGATACTTTTTAGTGAACTGAACCTTTTCAGGTGTTTTTATTTTTTAACTTAAATGCACTGCTTCTGCCTTTTTAACACACACAGCAGGTCCATTCACCTACAGTACAGTAGAACAAGAAAATCATCATTTAGCACTTACTGGAGCTTTTCATGAACTGGTGATGATAACTTTCAACTTTTTGTAAACACGACACACTCCCCATCAAATGGTTGACAATAAGCCAATTAACACACATACACGTTTACTCAAGATTGCTTTGATTTGGTTTCAGCAACCGCCATTGATATAAGGAATTCCATTGTTGTTGTTAAAGTTGCATGATTTATAGTTTCCTTGCAAGGAAAAAAAAACACTGAAATCTTCTAACAGCAGTGATATAAAGTCAACTTTCTGCAGGGTGATTGTAACATGATCTGTCTTATCACTAAACACTTGAGGCTACAGAATACCACTGAAACATTAAACATTTGTCTGAATTGAAATGCAAAATCAAATCCCTTTGAGGCTGTGTCTTGTATTTTCCACTTGACGACATTTTACTTCATTTTCTTTCTTTTCTTTAACCTGGTATCAGTATCTGTCCCGGGTGATCGCATAAGACCTGGACAGCCTAAAGTACTGGTAAACAGGATTAAGATCTGATCACACAGGCTGCATACAGAGGTCGTCTTTCCATTTGTTGGGCAGTGTAAACCAGAGACTGTATATTAAGATGGACAGAGAAACAGTTTCTTGGGAGTGAGGCCAACATTTTAATTTTATTTAGAGCTCCCACTGCTGACTAGCTGGACCATTGGTCACAAACCCCGCCTCTTCCATTTTAACAGACGGGCTATGGGTCAAATTATAAAATACATGTCAAATAAAAATAATTTCACACACACATTGGACTTTCCATAAATGTGAGTGTCTGCTCCAAACCAACACAAGAATATTTGCTGCTGTGAACTGTATAGACTTGATATTTTATATGTAAATGAAATGTGCGCTTCGGTTACAGAAGGGGCGTGGCATCAATTCCACGGTTCCACCAACCAGCTCTCAGTATTGGCTCCAAATTGCATCACCAGTGCAACATGTCAGCACCTGTCGCAGGGTCACTTTTGCATCATTTTACACATTAAGGAGCGCCTACTCTCCCTGTTTCAATGGCAACAATCGTGTGGAGTAACAGACCACTCTGCTCTCATGTTTGATTATCATTTCTTTGCTGTGTCTCATGGAACTTTATATTTTTCAAATTTCTCATTTCATTCCAACAGGTGAAGACGAAATATATGCATTAAAGTCAGGTGTGCACCAAAATACAGATCTTGTTCGTATTGGTTCATTTTTTTATTTACATTTTTAATAAGGGACCCCACCCCTAAAGCCCCACCTTGGGGGCTTGTTTGTTGGGGCTAGTCCATTTTCTAGTACATTGAGGTGTTTCACAAGCATGGTCCACTCCTCAGTGGGAGGAGCTCAGCCCCCCCCCCGCTGGGATTTGAACTCAGGAACAATCTGCTCCCCGTTCTTTATTTTCATTGTAGGACTGAGTGTGAATTTTTACTTTTTACTACATTAGTGCTTGTTTGACTTGGTTGACACATGTCCAGGGGGGTATAGAAAAGCACACCACTCCTTTCGTGATTGACTTCTCTGACTTTCAAAGTAAAACACAATCGGGTCATCTTGAAGCAGGACATCACAACGAAAGCTTCTTTTGATTATAACACACTGGATATGAGTAGGCCCTAATGGTCGGCATTCTGGTAATCTCTGAATAGAATGAGGGGGGGCGTCAGTGAGCTGCACGTGAGCGTCTTCCCCGCAGGTGGGCAGCATCGAGCCGGTCTTCTTCCCCCCCCCCCCCCCCCCCCCCCCCCCCCCCAACTCCCTCCCCTCCTCTTCCTCCACAACGCAGTATTAGCATTTCCCCCAAATCTCTCCTCCTCAACCAAAACACTCCGAATGGGAAGAAAATATGGCATGAAGGAGGCGGCGGGTCAACACCACCGTATACCGTCTTTCACAGAGCACGAGCACCGGCTGAACATGGACTTAAGGATAGGCAGCGGCGCGCGAGGAGGGAGCACAAAGCGGATGGCAGACAACGCTCGTGTTGTCGCTTAGTGTTTCTGCAACACGACTCATCATCTGCCTGTGTTATATCTCTACGGAGGCGGACAAGGGACTTAGGGAGGAAGATTATTCGAGCCCCCCTGTACTGTATAGAACGAAAAAAATAAGCGGACTGCCGGTCCCTTTCATTAAACTCCTCGGTGCCATCATCCACGCTTGAATTAAAGACAAGAAAATGAGGTAAGCGGCGGGCAGCAACACGCGCTCATGACAGATGCGCAGGGACACTCAGCCCTTTGCCTCCAGTCTAAATTAACATTTACAGGTTTGTTTTTTTAAGTAAATATTACAGCTAAAGATGAATTGAAGCAGCGTAGAGTCATTTTCCACATATAGGGGCTGTATTATGAGCATATTGCGGCCCACCCATCGGGCCTCAGCCTCATATCACATCACTGTCCTTTACCGTTTTCTTTACAATGCTAATACGCAAGACGAATAATGTACATTAGCTGTGATGTCCCCCCCCCCCCCCCCCTTTTTAAGCCCTCTATTGTCAACGCCGGACCCACCCAGTGTATCCAATGCAGGACCTAAGCCAGGCTAATGTTGTCATGGAAACGACAGCATCATGTATTTGTGCCATAGTTTCTGCCCATAAGCCAAACGGTGCACCTGGCGAAATTAAAGCGCCGGTTCGATGTGGCACCGGTCAGACTGGCCACAGGTGGGGGTGGGTGAGGGCCCAGTTAATAGGAGTAGGTGGAGGGTGTTTATTCTGGTGGTTGCCAGGCAGGTTACCAGACCCCCCAACCCCCCTCTCCTGACACACATACACACAGGCCTACACACACACACACACAGGCCTACACACACAAATAAGCCTGCTCCATGACAGATCCAGTCATGCACGTATGGAAAATGTGTCTCATGTTTAAATCCTCATTCTATATCCGTGGTTGCAGACGGTATTTTGAGCCTTTTTCTGATTATCCTGGTATGCAGAATGCACCGAGGCCCAAATCTTCTCCAGCAGCAGAGTGTCTGTATTCTGTTCTATTTCTGAAACACTCCTTTTACATTTCTCCCTCCTGCTGCTGCCTTTAGTTTGACTCCTCTGTGTCTCCATAGATGCAGCCTGCCTGCACCATTCTGTTTTATGGCTTCAGATTCACCCTGACAGCTCCCCTCGGATACACTGCACTCTCTGGGCTTTTACTGTAGCTACCGGTGTTTGTGTGCATGTGCATGTGTAAGAGTGAGACTGTCTGGGTGTGTAGTTGTGTCTGGGTGTGTAGTTGTGATGCTACTCCTTTCAGAGAGGAAAAGGGAAAAAAAAGCTAAAAAAATAAATAAATAAAAGTAGACCTAGATGGTTTCACAACTGGATGTCTTGTTCACTACATCTCCTGAACTGAATAAATCAGCCCTTTCCTGTAACCTCACACAACCCAAAGCCAGCGGCTGAATGATTTCGCTCTCAGACAGTAAACACGTAAGATTCATATCTCAGAGTCCACTTCAGTGAACATGCTGTTTCCTCTTCTCCTTTAAGCTGCCTCGGTCCTGTTCTGCTAGTTTGTTTTAGCCGGAGGCAGATCTGTTCTTTGACTCAAGCCCAAAAGAGAAGTCTCCACATAGCAGCAACAAGGTGACCTGAAGATTCTTCTGCAGAGTCGAGAAAAAAAATTCAATGAGATTATTTGTTTGGCATCACTGCATCCTTTGCTGCTTTTGTGCATGAAGAATGTGTGCGTGTGTGTTTCTGCACTTACGTGAGTGTGAGTTATTTTTAGTCTGGTAACGGTAGTAGCTTCATTATGGGATGCTCTCTCTCTCTTGTCTCCTTGTCAGACTGGCTCCTGTCATGTGTTCATGTTTGTGTGTGTTTCTGTATGTGTGTGTGTGTGTGTGTGTGTGTGAGAGAGAGAGACAGTGTAAGTGGGCAGAAAGCGAGGCGTCCTCTCTGTACTATTAACGCAGGATGATTTCTGACGCGCCTGTTATGGTGACTCATCGTAGGAAAGGTAGAATGAGCGAGTGCAGCCAGTGGAAGGTAAAACGCTGAGTTATGCATCTTACTGCAGGCAGCTGCTGATCAGAGAGCGGCTCCACGTGAGCCAGCGTCCCCACACACACAGCCACAACAGTCACATTCTGTGGGTTTTCATTCGGCAGCGATACCACAGTATTACCCAAACTTCTCAGGGAGAGTCAGTAGAGGCAGGGGAAATTAAAAGGACGGTCTTTCCTAATTAAATAATTTATACTTTTTCTTGTTTTTATTTTCTGAAAAAAAAAAGAAAAGATTTTTCCTTTAGAAGATTTGAAATAACAGAAGAAGCCACAGTTCTCAGACAAAAATAAACCAATATTAGTTCCAGACATTTAATACTGGAGCCACTATTGATAACAATGTCTGGAGACTGTATCTACTTGATTGATTGCCATAAAAGATACAATTCTAAGACATTCATTGTCCCCAAGATGTTGTTCAGTGAATACTTTTGTGATCCTCAGACTTTTCTTCTGTTGTCCCTGAAGCTTTTCTGTTCATCACCAACTTCCAAGGGTTGTTATCCTCCATCCAATCGGAGCAACTAAACCTGTGCTGTAGCAGTAGGCTACCAGGATAAGTTGTTAGGCTATCATCCGGTTTAACATCCGCTTTCACACTCGCACAAAACTCCTGAAAACTTCCTGATGTTTGTTTTTTCACGAGTGAGCTGCATGTGTAAACGCAAACAGCTGAACTTTTTATTTTTTATTTTACCCAGACTTTTTCCTTCCAGTAAATTTTCTGCGTGAAGTCAGCAGGAAAATTCACCGCAAGTGAGAGGGGGTGGTGACGTTTATATCCTGCAACCAGCACACAAACCATAGACTTCATGCATGCGACCAGTGCGATCTCTGTGCGCGTAATGAACACAGCTTCATTATCTTTCTTTTAACCAGTATGTTATTTTTCGCCGTTTTGTTAATATTGTGATTGTGTCAAAATACAGATGGCATTGATATTAAGGCAGAATTGTCATTTTAGCGTCCAAAGTGGACTCTGTTGCTTCCTCTGTCTCTTCCGCGGTGTGAGCTGCATGTGTGAACAACCAACTCGGCAGGATTTCAGCGGAGGTCTTTCTGAAATTTTCCAGAGTGCATAGGCTTAGTCAAATTATCGGCTCTTAAGCTATAGGGATATGTTGGTCAGAATATTTCAAGGGTAAATAAAGACAGCACGTACCAAGTCAAACTGCATCAACTAAGACAACAGTAGATTATCTAACAATAGAATACGTGCAGACTTCATAATTAAAAAATAATCTAGATCAGTGGTTCTCAATTAACTGGGACATTGGGCTCACACTTTTTATTAATGAGAGGGAAAGAAGAGTGAAGATAGGAAAGCAGACCGGAAATATTTTTTGTGCATACTTTTAATCAAAATTCTTTTTTTTTTACATGTGAATAACATCAACGTTATATCTCTTCAAACAGAAATGATGAAAAAGATCATTTTCGGCTGATATGGTTATAACCTACATACATTTTAAAGCTGTGATAGTCGATAACTAGTAAACACTCATTCTCATGTCCATTTAATTCCTGAGCTTGTTTTTCTGTCTTTCAAAGTGAATACCATGTGACCCTCCCGTGTCTCTGTCGTCTCATAAAGTAAACATACTGTTACCACAAACCATCATACATAATCTGGTCATTTTTCCAGCACATCCCATATACATACACAAGCTTTGTTTTGCTGGAGCTTTGATGATGAATCTGCATCATGTGTCCATTTGGCCTAATGGAGGTCAAGCAGACCGTATCAGATGACCTCCGCCTAGTACTGTGAAAGTATTCACAGCTAAGAGAGGCATCTTTTCTTTCTCCCTCTCTGCCTTTTGATCCTACAGATTCCTACTGTTTAACCCCATTTTATCATTGTGCTCACTGATTTTGGATGCATATCCTGCGTTTTTTGTCTTCTTTTCTTGTCTTGTGTTTCACTGATTTTCAGGCTCAATTGTTTTCTTTAATGCCTCAAAGCCTATCTGTTGGTAGCCTAGCATACTCTTTGTTTCCCACACCTCAGCTTGCCTTGGCAAAGGAGCTTACATTCTAAGTTTGCTTTAGCCAGATGGACCACTCATTGAGGACACATTCTGATTAAAAAAAAAAAACATGAAAACCACAAATGCTGCTCTAGATAAAATAAACACTTTGTTGTAAGCTAATTATAACTTCTGTTCCTCCAGTGCATTTCATTTCAGCCTTGTTATATTGTGTCCTTTCATGAAAGCTGAGCTGAGTGAACAAACCTGCTGTGTGCTTTCCCACCCCGGACTTAATTGGTGATTAGGCTTGTGGCTTAGATGCATTTCTTGTTAAATTCAGCTACTGTAGAACCTATTTAAAGCTTTCCTGAAAATCTTCACGATAAAAAGGCGGGTTGTAAAAGCTCTCCTGTTTCCTATGTTGGCTAACGTGTAATTTCCATCCATTGGAAATGATTCCTTGGAGGTTAAAAGACAGCGCTCCAATCCTCAGAACGGAGAGAGATGACTGGTCTACTCTGGTCACATGTTCTTCTCTCTCTCTCTCTCTCTCTCTCACTCTCCCCCTCTCTTGCATTCCCTCACTCTTTTGCAACACTCCTCATCTCTCTCCCTCACTCGCTCCTTTCCTCCCACTCGTTCTCTCTCTCTTTCTGTCTCAGTCTTCTGTCCGCTCTGTTGGATTTTTTGAAACCTTTTTTAGAGGATGTAAAGAAACCTTAAGTACAGCATGTGTACCGCTCTCTCCTCCCCAGGCTGACACTTCCCCCTCTCCTCCATAATCTCCCCTTTTTATACCTCCTTTCATCCTTTGCGTGAGTATCGGACTGTCCTCGTCTGCAACATGTATTCACTGGATGATTTTGGGTAAGGAAACATGACCTCTTTCTCTGTCATATTGTGTTGGTTTTCTTTGTTTTTGGAGTGTTGTTGAAAGGTAAAAAATTGGCTTTGGACTGTGCGGTTAAGATGTTGCCTCTCCTCTCTCTGGTGTTTCTGTTTAAAGCCTGGCTCAGCTTTCAGACCGCAGAATCTGTTTGCTTCTTCTAACAGGATTTGTATGCCACTGCAAAGAAAAAACAAGTGGCTTGAGTTGGAGAGGAATCCAGGAAAAGTGGGAGAGGAAAATCTCCTCTAGTGGTTGCTGACTTTCTCTCGTGTGTCTCCTTCTTTCCACTCGTCTGTCTGTGTTTTCTCTGGAGCCAGCTGTTAGCTCAGAAGCCTGATTGGTTACCCTTTAGCATATCTTTCATTGGTTCACCCTTTTTTTTTTTTTTTAACCCTGGGAAGAAGGAACGAGTTGTCTGTCAGCTCAGCTGCTGCTCTCCGTCGTTCACAGGATAGATCCCATCTGACTCGTTGCATGTGTGAGAAAGGAAGGCAGGAAGAAAGGGATAGAGAGCGCTAATCTCTGAATGGCTGATGAGTTGGACTATCAAAAGCCAGATGAATCACGAAGAGAGGGGGTCCCTTGTAATAATATGGCCTCTGCAGATTACAGCCGGACATGGTGATTTGTGGAAGCTCAAATACAGATGTGGAGCCGAGTGGGGCAGATGAGATAACTTCAGAGATTTACGCTTGACTGCATGCACTCTAGTAATCTACAGTAAAGTACAGTGCCTCTGGTTTACAGTATGTTCTTTATCGATGAGGATCTGCTCACACCGGCATGGTCACTCAGATTATTATGAAGCAAAATGTAAAAAAAAAAAAAAAAAGTATATTTAGACATATAACTGCATAGTGTTCACGTTTCAATTTAATTCACTGTAATTTCAGTGAAGACTAACATTTTCTTTAAAATCTTAATCTGGCCCATCCTGAGATCAGCTCCTCCCTTTCAGATGTCGTTTCTCTGGCAGTTTTTTTGACAGCTACATCTTTTTAGAGAGCTGACTAATCCTGGAAAAGATCAGCTAATGACATTTGACACAAAGGAAAGCACAATTCTCCGAGCTCATATGATGCTACACTGACTCAGAAATAACAGTATTGTATAAGACTGTGACAGGTTAATACTGAATCTGTATTTTTGTCTGTGTATCCCGGGATGTATTGTCCTCCTAAATGGAAGTGGTGTTCCCCTTTAAGGATCAGGATTAGTGATGGGACGCGGACTAGGGACGGCTGAGGAAGGTGGAGTGAGGCTGAGGAGGAGAAGCAGAGGTGGGGGAGGGGTGGTGTAAAAGAGGGGGTTGCTATCCATATTGTACTGTATGTGTTAGTGACAATTAGCCTGAGGGCCAACTGGCATCTATAGCAGTTTGTAATTAATAAGTGATGTCATCAGTGGGGTCGATATGCTGATTTCAATCTGGTAGGCTTCAAGGCTGTGTGTTGTTGAAATGTAACCAACCAGTTTATTTTGAGAGAAAGATTCCATATCAAACCTTTTGTCAAATAATAGCTTGGTTTATTAAAATGTGTTGATACAAAACCAATATCTTTACTTCATCTTAAAGGTATATTACAGCTTGTAATGTTCTGGGTGAGTCTTAAAAGCCTCAATATCAGTAATAATTATATTTTTCTACCTTTAAAATATATGTTTCTAGGACAACTCAGGAGAAAGAACCCCAAAAACCCCTAAAATGTTTTGGTATGTCACTTTGAGTTCCTGATCTTATACACCTGTCAAAACAACTAAGGTCTAACAACTTAGCTTTGTTGCTAGTCCAACAACACAAACCTCCATCATTGTCACAAAGGATAATACAAAGGAAGTTAGTTGTTGTAATACTTTCTGTTTGATAGACATTCATGAACAAAACGTAATCAGTGACCTTTACGGTATAACACAGTTGAAGGGAAGTTTTAACAATATATTTTCCAGATAATGGTCTCAAGTCTGTTTGTGCAGTTTCTCTTTGTCTTAGATTTTAAGCTTCTCTGTGTGACACAAAGGGATTTGTGGGAAAATATCTGTGGAAATAAAAAACAATAATGATTTTAAGTCTTCTCACATGAATGCATCTCCTAACCTTATCTCTGGCAGGTCAGCCTTTTAAATAGAGAAAGAACGGAATCAAGCCCACTTGTCACTGTCACATGTTTGATAGTGATCTTTCTCCTTTCAGCGGTTAGCATTGCCTGTTAGCATTTTCTAAATGTTAGTAAGGGGCAGTGCCTCCCCCCTCCCCCCCCCCCCCCTTCAGGCATCTCAGAGCCTGTCACACATTGAACTTGTTAACATTTGCGCAGCCTGTCACTGAAATGTCTTATGGTCTGTAGCTGGACACTCCAAACTTTACAGGAGCAAATGGTAATTTAGCCTGGCATAAATGTGACTGTGAGCCCAGAAGAAAACAGATCACTGTGGACAGGCGTTCCAGTTCAACCAGTGTTGACTGTAAAAAAGAAAAAAATATTCTAGTCACATCCAGTTAATTTAGCCCTTTATAGTTTTACTCTCATTTAAGTTGTTTTCTCTCTTTAAATGTATTTCATTAGTCAAATACTAATAAAATTCACACTTATGGGAACATTTAACTGCACTATCAGTACAGTACTTTAACTACTTTTATGTCATCCTGATGATAACACTGACATACTATGAATTCAGGACTTTAACTTGTAGTGGAGTACTTTCACAGTGTGGTAAGAGATTTATTACACTACCACCTGGCATGCATGTTAATGCAGAGTGCTACAGATTTAACCCATCAAACAGCTTTCTCTCCATCTTTATCAAGGGAAGCATGATCCTTTAAGGGTTACAAGTGTTTTGATACCGTATAGTTGGTCACTCACTGCTTGTTCAGGCTATCGTTAGCTCATTATCACTCGCCATCATGTCGGCTCATGCTCTCTCCTTCCCTCTGCTTCACACACACTTACTCACATACACACACACACCTCACAAACACACCACACACACACACACACACACACCCGTCCTGCTCTCTGCCTGGCATTGCACGAACTAACATCTTGTATTTGACAGTGAGGTGAAAATGTCATATTTAATATGTCACGAACCACCACTTACATTTTAGTCCTGCCTCATCTCGTCTCATTAACAAAAGCCAAACATGCTTTTCATCAAGCTGACCAAGTGCCATACAACACTCTGTTCCACTGTCTGTTGTGACATAAACAGCTCTGCGCCACGGCAAGTGAATTAATTGCGCAACACAACAAATCGATGTTCAAATACGGTGCCGGTACTTTTAATAATAGATTTTAGTGATTCGTTGTTGCGGCCCTAATCGATAGTATCCAAAAGTACTGTAACTGAAGCTTTAAAAAAATACAGATCTTCAATCATATTTTGACCAGAAGCTGCCAGAGAGAGAGAGAGAAGTGGTGGTACACTCAAATACTGACATTTCTCAAGTCCATTTGGCATCTCATAGAGACGCCTAAGTTCCAGTTATGTCTCCTGCACACAGCCACATTTTCAAATTTCACTATTTGGGCAATTTAGACAGTTCAAAATATGCAAGTTTGGATAATTAAAAAAATTCATCAAGAGTGAGTTACTTCTATTTTTCTTGCCATGGTATTGAACAAGTATCTGTTGATTTTTAATAGTATCATATAGAGGAAGAAGCTAATCAAAACATGATTTTCTTCAGCATACTGAACTGTTCTGCCCCATGGCAGTGTGGCTTGTTTCTGTTGTTTGCTGTCACTGCAACATATGAGGTCAGCTATTAGTGTGGAGGTCAAAGATCAGAGAGTAATATTCTGTCATCCTCACACTCTAGTTCTGTCAGTCCTAGGACTGTGTGTGTATCTAAGTGGATCTCAAGCCGTTTTCACATATGCACTCCGGATAATATCTAGATAATTACTGGAGGACTTCTCCGGAGATTCTCCCGACCTAGCCGTTCACATATGCTCCTCACAGCGGGGGACTATCCCTGTCAGAGGGGAGGGGGGTCGGGGGATTTCCTGACGTAAATAAACAACGCGGAAGTAGCGGCCGAAGCAACAGAGTCCGCTACACGACGTTATAATGAGAATATTTGCCTTTATATCAATGCTATGTGTAGTCCAATGGAATGACAACATCCACAAAAGAGCGGAGAACAACATACTGACGAACAGAAAACATAATGCAGACGTTTAATTACGTGCACGGAGATAGTAGTGGTCGTGTGCAGACACTTTAGGCAGTCACTGTATAAAAAACGTCATTCTCTTCCCATTGGCTTGAGTTGAAATCTCCGGAGTATATGCGGCCGCGTTCAGACATCAGCTCACTTGGACTTTCTGTGGAAAAAAATACTAGGGGTCTGGCCTGAGAAACTCCGGGTAAAGTTTGCACGAAAAATGCGTCTGTTTGCGTTCACACATAGCCTCTGGGTAGCCAAATCTCCAGAGTTTTTCAGGAGATTTCCGTATGTGTGAAAAGGGTTTCAGTGGGAGGTTACAGATTGCAGGTTCTCCCTGTAATGTAATGCTTTATTACTCTTGCTGCAGTTGTTGCTGCAGATGTTTTATATTTTAATCTTACAAAAGAACACATTTTTTAAAAGGATTTTATAGAATTGTGTAAAAGATGTTAGGAGAAAATTGCCGAAGAAAGAACATTTTTATTTACTGTGCCAGCGAGACTGTACACAGCTACAGTAGAGCTTTGCACAAAATGCCAATATCAGCACGCCAACTTGCTGATGAAACAACTTCATCATGCAGATTTTGAGCATTTTCAACGCTTCCTGTGGGCAGGATCTGAGTTAAGCATTTTTTTCATTCTAAGATACTAACGAGCCAAATAGCACCCAGTCTCTGAATGCATTGGCTAACTTCTTCTAAGGAGATAACGAAGTCATTTGGATAAATCTTAAACTGACTGATCAAAGGGTTACAATGCTAGCCCGGCTAAATATAAGCGTTTCAGTGCTTTCAGGTTCAAATGAATCTGGCCTACACTTTGATAAAATCCCTCCAGCTAATGATAAAACTAACTTCTCTCTTGTGACGCAAATTCTGACCGAGTGTTAGCTATAGTAATTAACTCACTGGATATTAATGGACTCTCAGCATGCACTCACAGACTCACCCAGTTAATGTGTGTTTGTACACGTTAGTGTATAATCACCAGTTACATGATGTGTCCTCTGAGGCAGAGGGCATCCAGATCAATAAGAACTGACCACAGTATGGACCACTGGCTGTTAATATAGGCTCTGCTTAATACTGGGTGGCTATGGCAACAACAGGCTGGAGCCAAATGGTGGGGGGTAACAGTAGCAACCCCAACTACACCCCCACCCTCTTAATATTAGTGTGTGTGTGTGTGTGTGTGTGTGTGTGTGTGTGTGTGTGTGTGTGTGTGTGTGTGTGTGTGTGTGTGTGTGTGTGTGTGTGTGTGTGTGTGTGTGTGTGTGTGTGTGTGTGTGTGTGTGTGTGTGTGTGTGTGTGTGTGTGTGTGTGTGTGTGTGTGTGTGTGTGTGTGAGGGTGTGTGTGTGTGTGTGTGTGTGTGAGGAGGGGTAGAAGCTGTTTGAGTCGGATATGAGGTAATCTCCCTTGGGCAATGAGTACAGCAATAGTACAGAGGTTCACACACACACACACACACACACACACATACTCACACACACACATGCTCATCTGTTATGCGCCCAGACAACAGGCTGGTCAATGACTTCATCCCTGCCAGTCTGTCCGTCATTCATCTCTTTGTTGCCGGTTGGATTCTGGATGCAGCAGTACTGGAATTTAAACCTGAAGGATTTAATTCAAATTTTGGGCTTTTTTAAATGGATCTCTTTTTGTGTTAATTGTGCAGCCCTGCACTCCTGTTTGTAATTTATATTTCAGGCTTTCAGCTGGAGGATTGTACAGCTTTTAATGAATTCTAGCTTCAAGGTAGCGGAGCCGCACAAGCTGGGTTTTGTTTCATAGATTGTTGCTGCTGTTTTTGTTTCTCTGTTTACCAAAAATGGACATACAACGGGTCCAAGTGCTGCGTTACTGCCTCCCTCAGAGCGTCAGTGACTCAGGGTTGTTTTACAACCACATCTCTGCCAGGTTTGTACTCACACCTTGTTGGTGTGTGTGTGTGTGTGTGTGTGTGTGTGTGTGTGTGTGTGTGTGTGTGTGTGTGTGTGTGTGTGTGTGTGTGTGTGTGTGTGTGTGTGTGTGTGTGTGTGTGTGTGTGTGTGTGTGTGTGTGTGTGTGTGTGTGTGTGTGTGTGTGTGTGTGTGTGTGTGTGTGTGTGTGTGTGTGTGTGTGTGTGTGTGTGTGTGTGTGTGTGTGTGTGTGTGTGTGTGTGTGTGTGTGTGTGTGTGTCTGTGTCTGTGTCTGTGTCTGTGCTTGTATACCTCCAGAATTTATTAGTGTTAGTGATGTAATTTACAGGCAGAAAGAAAAGTGAAAGTAAAGATGTTTTAAATGAAGGAAGTTGTAGTTCACAATTTGCCTATTTTTGTAGTCTCGATCACTGCCTGCAGAGACGTCTTGTGATGTTACAGCAGCACAGACAGTCAAATCTTTCCCTGTTGTATTTTAATCAGTGCTAAAATACTAATCTGTAATCTTAAGCTGGCCTCAACAAACCGTGGTCAAACACAGAATTTAGGTTATTTTGGATTAGTAACTGTGTGAGGGCAACTTAATTTATCAGAAAGCTGAAAAAAACAACAGTTCTTTGTTAGTATCTTGTGTTTAATTAAGTGTCAGATGTTGGCTGCTGATTATTTTGATAATCCTTTTTTTTTTTTCTTTCCTCACGCCTGGTCGCATCTTTTCAGTCAAAGTGGGAGATGCTGCCAGAGCAATGCAGCTCTCTGTTTGAGCGCTACACCGAGCATCTTCTTTTATTCTGATCACTCACAGCCTTACATAGCGGGACTCTGAATAGCAGGGGGTTCAGCTCTGGCTGTATACATGTTTAATTCACATTAGTATTGAAGACAGCATGGCTTCTGGCTAAAATTGCTGCCTTTCGGGCCAGTGCCCTTCTCTGACACTCGATCTCTGTTTTCTGCTAAGAGAGCAAATATGGAAGATACGAAAGAGAGGTAGAAAAGGGAGCGAGGTTTAGTTGCTGCTGATGCTTCTTTGTCCCAAATGAGAATTGCAGGATCAAACAGCTCTGTTGGCTGGCTTTTTATCATGAGGGAGGGGAAGAAGGGATGGGGGGGAGGGTAATTAAAAAAATAACAATAATGTTTTTTTGGGGCAGCTAATGCTTAAAACTGACCAGAGACCAGTTTCTTTGTATCCCACAACCTGCCTGGCTGTGTAAACCTGATATTAAGAAGCTGTGATGTTAGCTTCCATGCAGCTGTATAGCCAGACACATTGTTATCTAATACAACCCCGATTTTTTAAATGTATACTAATCCTTCATGAAGAACAAGACAAACAAAAATCTTGCAGAAATGGTGTCAAGTCTCATTTTTTCAAACTATTTATTTAATCATTTCTAATTTCACCTTTATTTTACCAGGAGGTCCAATTAAGGTCATACATGTATTTTACGAGAGGCCAGACCAAGATTGATTTACTCACTCATTCATTGATATCCTTATTGTAAATAAATTAATACAATAAACTTAGATAAATAACTCAACATGGTAAACCAGAACATTTATTCAATATTCAACACAAGTAGTTCATGTTAAAAACAGTTGGATGAGTTTTACACTCATGTCTTTCTAACCCATATTTTTAAATCACCGCCCTTAACAGCGGATTTTTGAACACCGCTTTCATTCTTCTTTTTTCTATAAACCTCTTAATGAAAATGTGTTAGATGAAGTTATACATGATGCTACACACCCCCTAATCCACCTTGCAAAGACATGGCAGTGCAAAGACATAGACATTACAGAGAAGCAGAATGACAAAACTGAAAGTAAATGAACTACACGCCATAAAATCCGACACTAAATCTAAATTCAGTGTCAGACCAATATTAACGTGGATTTTGCTGACATACTTTTTAATGTTTTTTTTGCTTCATTGTTGAATGAAATGGACAATTCTCATATTTCTGCGATCATGTTGTAGTGCCAGTATGTCAGATTACATGTATTTCAATGTATTGTAATACAAATGCAGCACACATGCAGGGAATTGCGGTATATAGGTCATGCTTTTTCTGCTGCTGCCGTGTGGATGAATTGAAACTAGCAGCACTGCGTTCTGTTATATCATGAGACTGAGCTTTTTGCACAAAACAACTGGGACATTTAGCTAAGACCATAAGCACATTAATGTGGTTTGCATTAATGCCATTAAGTCTGCAGTTTTCTGCTCTGTCTCTGCCCCTCTCTCTCTCTCTCTCTCTCTCTCTCTTTCTCCCATTTGGGGCTTAATTGTAGCTCTTTGTGTAGTATTGCTCTGTGCTTTGTGGATCATTGGGTCAGGGGTTAGATAAACACTCTACGTTTATCAGTTATCACAATCTGGACAACACGATGGATCAGGGATGTTGAAGCTTTGCTGACATTGTATAGATTATTAGACTCTCAGCCACTGTGCCAGTGCATGGTAGAATTATTAACTATTGTTGCTGTGATGCATTAGTGGAGGGGATGGAGAAATTTGTATCCCATTGAAGCTTAGCTTTATAGTCTTTGAATCCTTATTATTCTGGCTTTAACCATACTTACTGTGAGTCACATTTTTACATTGTTTAGTACTAATACCTCACAAAGAAAGTCTGTTACATATTCATACTTTCAGCTGAAATACAAATGGCAAATTTCACAGAGAATTTAGCTCTCTATGGAAGAAAGAATCTTTTGTAACTTTTAAAATGAATCAGGTCGTTGCATACTGTATATGAACGTTAAAAAATACCAAACTTAAAGGAATATTTTGTCATTCTGAAAAAATATGATTATTTACCCTTTAGCCTAGAGCGATAGCTTTGATGTGTTTGTTATTTAAATATTTAGCTAATGCCCACAGCCGGTAAGCTAAGCCAGTGTCTCACGTAGCTCACGGCAATACTGTGTTCAATGCTAAAATGCTAATGCTCAGAAAGTATACTTATTACGATGTTTACTTTCTTTGCATGTTGGCCACAGTATATTGTCATCATGTTTCACTGTCGCCATGAACAGTTTGCTTTTATAAACTCCAGACAGTATCAGGGCAATCGGATCAGAAAATGTGTCAATATAACTCATCATTCATGAAGCACATAATAAGACCGACCAACAGCAAATACTCCCTTTGGTTGAGGTGAGGGGTGAGTAGGGCATGCAGAAGAAGGACTTATTCATGACTGTTATTGTGTTCATATACTACAGGAATTTGGACTTATCTGCAATATCAACTAGAGTTGCAATATACAGGAAGCACAAAGCAGGAGGACAGGACAATGCTCTTGTTCTGTCCTCCTCTGGTTTGTGCCCATCCTAACCTACCTGCCAGCATATTACCCAGTGCCACACTCAGTTCTAAATCTAAACATGAAACATCTAATATTCTAAATAATGATACTAGTGGGATCAAATAATCATGTAATAAATAAATGAATTTCATAACCTTGATCAAATCATACAGCTTCAACACGAAGAATTAAATGTGTCCTGTATTGCAAAATAGCATAGATAGAGGTATTGTAATCTAGATGAAGACATTAGAAAGACTTGAACAGCATGATTGTTTTTCACTCTTCGTTTAATCACTAGCAGATACTACGGTTTGGCAGCAGTGTTGCATCCATTGCAAAAGTACTGCTGCAGTCCCTGAAACCTGGCATCTGTTGCACATCTCACTGTTTCCTTCAAACAAGCTAGCTGTGCTTAGTTTTCTCACTTACAAATGACTAGACTTCACACCGTTTCCCGACAATAAAGTTGGCTTGTGCTGATTTCGAATCAGCAGGCCTCCTTCCTCCTCCCTCCTTGTGCCTGTGAACAGTACTTTCCCCACAGAGCAGATTAGAGGTCGTGTACGAGGGTTAAGTCCTGGTTAATTTAGATTTAAGACTGCAGTGAGGTAATGATCTGCCTGCAAGGCTCTGTCTCTAATCCAACCAGCCAGAAAGACCTCTTTCCTCTGTCAGATAGACCCCAGCACCCACCCAACTAAACACACACATACACACATGTCCATACTTTAGATAAATACACCCCCCTAAAAAACTACATACAGGCGGTTGTTTTACCGTGCCCTGACATTCCCAGTTTTCCCATGTGGCTAATAACAGACAACAGAGTATCTTCACGATAACCAGTATGTGTGTGTGTGTCTGTGAGTGCTTGTCTTTCTGACTTGTTGGGACCATTGTTTTGAAATGACATATTGAGGACATTTCTGCCTTTTGACATCTCGAATATTCTCAGTATATTAAAGGACATTTTGAAGGTTAAGACTTAATTTTTGGGAAGTGTATTAGAATTAAGTATGAAGTAAGGCTAAAAGAGGGGTGACCTTGGCTCAAGGGTCAGGGTAAATTATCCAAGGTTGGGGGCTAGGGAAGGCATCTGTAGTGATTGGTGGTGAGTGTTCAAATGACAATAACCTAACTTAGTATACACACAGTAGCCAATGTGTGTGTTTCTGAGCATGCTTTTTGTCTTTGTGGGGACCAATGTTTTGAGTCAACATATAGAAGATATTTCTGCCTTGTGAGGGGGTGGGGGGTGGGGGGGGGGGCTGGCCAGAGAAGCTATTATTACAATGAGTTATATATAGAGTCAAATGTATGTGTGCTTGTCTGTCTCTGTCGCCCTAAGCTGCCCTTCAGTAGAAATATCAGTGACTGTTATTTTGGGCGTATGTACAGCATGGGTACCATATTATACTGTGTGTGGGTGTATAATTATGTATTTCAATTCCAGTTTATGGCAGGATAACACAGAGCAGACTGCTTGAGCACAAATTGAGTTCAAGTACCACTTGAGCTTCTGTTTGTGCTTTACATTTCACATCAGTCTGCATAGCATTATGTCAGTTTACAACTTCCCTTATGTGATAAACACAGCAGCACGTCTCACTTTGAACATGATATTGAATGATATCAAGGTGGAGTGTAGACATAATTGGAGTCTTTCTTCATGCCAGATAGCTGGATTGCAGATACGGCAGCACAGTGCTCTGCAGTAAAATAAACACGTCTGTGTTAGAGATGGCTTTGTTTTTCTACCAAACCTCGGATTGAGTTACAAGCCCTTTCTGACACTGACTGTATGTCTGTTTTAGCTAAAGCACCAACCAGGGATGCATAAAAATGTGTAATTATCACTCCTGCTGCACAGGAAGCTGCTCAGCTGGCTTTTATTGTGCACAAGATTAGACTTTTTTTTAAGCGAGTTAATTAGCATGAAATGAAATGATTAAATGGGAGAATGAAGTCGTCACCAGCTTTGTAGATTGACTGCTGCACCACTAAGATATAGCAAATAATCAGGGATAATTTCTTTGCTGATTGAAGGAATGAAATGATTTTCTGGCTTCTTAGGTCAATCAACCAGGTCGTTGTCTTTTTTTTAATAGACATCCTTTAGCCTTGCTAGCTAGTTCACATTTAACAGAGACAGATACATTTGTAGGAGATGAAGAAGGCTCAGTCAGGACACATATGTGCCAATGACTAGTAAACTACCACAGCTCCGTCTTTCCACTGTGACATATTTCACAGGATTTATTTGCAGGTGATGCTTTTAAGGCATACTCTTTAAAGCGAAAATAGGTCTCTGGTTACGGGAAGAGGTTTTTTCTCCTTGTCTGATCCAGTGCCAAAGAAGCTCAGGAAAGCTTCTTTTCAGTTTTTGCTTGGAGCTTATAAATTGAACCGTTAGATTAGCCTAGTTTAGTTGTGTGTGTCTATTGGATAAAAAAAAAAAAAGCTGCTGTGGTAGGAAAGTGCAGCTTCTTTTAACTCTCTGCATTTGAAACTGTATGTGGTTATCACAACCAAAATAAATGTTGTATAACTTGTGTAAGCAGGAAGTGGTTGTAACATTTTATTTTAACTAACTGGGAAATAATCACCTATGAGTACAAAAATGGCAACGCACCTTGGTCACTTTCAGGTTAAAGCTGCAGTCTATAAATATCCCCAGTTTCAGTCCATTAAGGAGCCTTTGTGTCATTTCTTTGTGGCATTCATTGTAATCTCTGTGCTGTTGTGTAAAGCCAGACGACGTCTCAAATGGTGATGTGCAGCTTAATTAGATCGGCCATTTATCTCTGGGGATCTTTTTAACTATGCTTGAGTGGAGCTGCTACATGGCCACATAAACAACCTGTAATTGAGCTGAACAATGCTATCTGCTTTATTCTAGAATATTTTAAGAAAAATTAATTTCATTAATTAAAAATGTAAATTTAAAATTTAAAATTTTTGGAAGACCATAATCTGAGCACTCAGATATTCAAAGCTTTATCTATTATTTTGAATCACTGGTTCAACATGTGTAGACCTTTGCTCACAGCACATTTCTCTGCAGCGCTGGTAACCTTTGGTTGTATTTTTAACATTTAGTTTTTTATAACAGAAACAAAAGCCAAACTAATCTGTACTGCTCTCATGAGCAGGCCATACCGGGCTGAGTTGAATGACTCATCATGTGTTCGGGTCTGTTCGGGTGCCTTCCACTGTGAACCAGCACGATGAAACAATTACCCCAACAACAAAAGCTAATTGCCATGATAACAGAAGCTCAGCCCTCGGGTGCTACCCAGAGAGAGCGCCGCATGCCCTCCAACGCCCAACCCACTACCACAGTTTGCCAAGGAAACACTTTCCCAGCCTAAATACTTCCAGAGATGTAATGCTGAAGCAGCGGATCTCACAGGAAAAAAAACACGTCTTGTATACAGGTATTTGTTGCACATGCAGGATCAGGTTCAGGCATCCCTTCTTCCAGCACTCAGCTCTCTGCTAATGGACTGAAAACACACTCAGAGTGTGTATGTATAGGATTTGTGTGGAGGAGGGTGGGATAAGGGAGGGGTTGAGGGGAGCACATATGTCTAACCATGTGTGCAGGGAAGTGCTTTGCTTAATTCAAAAGCCTGGGAACGTGGCCTCCTTTTCACCACTCGCCTATGAGGCTTATTTGACATGAGGAAGTGCTCAGTGTGGCAGAAGCCTTCATATCCTCTCTGCCCTTGTTTTTCTCCCCGATGTCTATTCATCTCCTCTCTCTCTCTTTTTCTCTCGTTTCTGCGATCTGAAATCTTCATCCTCTTTCTTTTCACCCCTCTAAGGCTGGCTTTTAAGACGAACATTCTTCAGCATCCAATGAGAAATGTGCCTAGTCCAGCAAAAACAAAGGTGACATGCTTTGAAGAGCTGGTAGTCAAATAATGTCAGGCTCTTTTTTAAAGTGTATCAAATTCAGGATACATTTCCACTTTGATAAAAAATATATTGACCACTAATAAGAAGAGCTTTCTCTCTTCCTCTCTTTTTTTAAAATATTTTTTCTAATCTTATTAGCCTGTTACTGGGGGTTGAGAGCTGTATATGAGTTTCGTTTCTTATTTTATTCATGAGCTGCTTGTGGGGAAGTGCTTATGCATATTTAAAGAAGTAGTCTATAGAATACACAAGGGAGAAAATACCAGCAGGTTGAAACCCTCAGAGGTTTGGAGCAGCCAGCTGAGAGAAACTACCTTATATAATCAATAGTTTTGTATCAAATATTGGTAACATCATGACTACTTGTGTGTAAGAGGTGGATTGCAGTGACGAGTACAATTGGAAATAGTCCCATTCTGCAGTTAGCCTCAATTCTTAGGATTGTTTTCATGTCTTTTAGCTCACTGTTTTGGGCTTTAGTCTATAGAGTCCTGCTTCCTTGATTGATTCTTATCACTCTCATTTAGCAGCAGCCAGCTGCCAACTAAAAAAGCTCTCAAAATACATATTTTGCCTGGCCAGTACCAAACAGACAAAGAAACAGGCTGCTCAAGAGTTGTTTTCTTTTTTTACACATAGACCAGATGGAGACCTAAACAGCTCAAACGTGGTAGAATTCAGAAAGTGACTAGATACTATCCGAATAGATAACAATTTTTCAGTTTGTCCATGGACGTAACAAATAGTTTAATAACATGTAACTATCTATTGTAACTTAAAAAGGTGACTTTCCTGTCTGCCATGTTGTGATTACAGCTCGTTCAAATAGGCAGACAGATTTGTCTGAAGAAGTCACTCCATTCAGTTTTGATTTACAAGGAAGATTATAGATGGGAGAGAACCTTCAAGATACTACAACCAATCAGCACAAAAAAAGCCTGACAAAGTTAGGCTGGGAAATATATCCAAAATCCACTTCACTACTTGAGGCTGAGGCGCTTTGACAGCACAAATCAACACGTTTACAGCAGGATTAATAAAGTTTTGGCCTAAATAGCTGATGTTTAACTGGTACAAACTATAAGTGGGGGGAATTTTGTTATTAGTCATCCTTTTTTATTATCTTAAGGCGGAGGGTTATGCATCATTGGGGGTGTCACTGATTTGAATGACAGCTGGGTGCTTTGTAGCTTGGAGCCTGAAGGCCCGTCTCAGCTCCACAACCTGTTGCGAGGCTGATGGAAAGATACTTTGAAACAGAATTTGCAATTCAATTTCCATTTTTTATTTGCATAGCGTCAACTCATAACAAGTGTTATCTCGAGACACTTTACAAAAAGCAGGTAAAATACCTTACTCTTTGTTTTTTAACATTACAAAACAGCAGGTAAAAAGACCTTACTCATTGTTATGTTACAAAAAGCAGGTAAAAGACCTTACTTATTGCTATATTACAAAGACCCGGCTTATCCATCATGAGCACTTTAGCAAAGCAGCAAAAGTTACAGTGGTAAGAAAAAACTGCCAATATGGCAACCGCCATCACTGGGCTTTAATACTTAGCTTAAGAAACCAGAAGGTGATGATGTCAGATTCATATTCTTAACCGGTTTGATTGCTCCACCTTAGCGGCTGCAGCAGCCATCTTTAGTTAGTACAGACATCATGTATCTTTCAATAAATGGTTCGGGGTCAGTGGTTTTGTTCTGATGCCTCTGATCATCAAAAACAATGAAATGAACAGCTTTCATGATGGCATCATTTCATTAGGAGAGCCTGTTCCATGGGCTCTAATATTGTGCATTTTAATTCACCGATGTTGCTAACTTCTCAGACTCCTGCCATGACTCTGAAAATCTAAATATCTGCCGTGAAAAGGAACCAACACAGTCTTAGATTACCTTTACTGAGCAAGGATGGATTTTTGTGTAATTTCCATATAAACACTCAAAACCAGTGTAATCAAAAGTGTTGATTTTGAAGGAGTTCAATCAATCAATCAATTTTTATTTGTATAACGTCAACTCAGAATCAAAGTGTTGATTTAGTAGACATGTTTTCCTTTTTTACTTGCCAAGTAAAGTAATCTTTACTTGGCCTTTAGTTGTTCCTGTTATGTGCACTCTTCCTCTGATTCATCACGTTCTTTTAATGTCACTGATTGTGATGTTCAGCGGTATCTGACCTTTCTCAGATTCGGCCATATCGCCTGCTTCTCCTCCTTCACAAACATAGAGTCACTCAGTTTTCTTTGCCTCTTATCTCTGTCGCCTCTCCACTCAGTCTCCCTTGTTTTTCGACTGAAGCCGCTTTGATGCTAAGTAGATATCATCATGTGCCCTATTGTGCCTTGTCTCCCCTTGTGTCATGTGGCCAAAACAGAGTCACAACAGAGCACGCTGTCTGGAGGAGTGACAAGCCTTTTACTTTTGCTGAAATTAGCTCAGCTGCTATGTGAACCATGCAACCAATGAGCTGAACTCTCGATGCCAGATCCTCTTTCTAGTCTTTTTTTTGCACCGCAACCCATGACGTGTTGATGAAGCAATGAGCTGTATGTAAAGCAGCAGTAGACGAGTGGCAGCTTTATTTCTGACTTCTTGAAGATAACTGAAACCAAGCTTGAGGCACTCCATCCCTCCTGGCCCAAACTGCTCCAGAAATAGGGCCTGTTTTTGTAAGAAGATCCATCACAGAGATATGGCCTCCTCCCGTGGCAGTAACACTCTGTGGTCGGCTGGGTCTCTGAAGTGACTGATACGTAATTAGGGAGTCTGTTTAGCTTATTTGGAGATGTAGGAAACAGGATGCCTGTAGTTATCTCTCATGGGTTTGCGTTCAGAATAAAAGCTTTTCCTTAAAAATGTAAGCAATGAACCTTGCCGATAATATCAGAGGATACAATTTTCCACAGGAAACAGGAATTGTTGTTATAAGGCTTCTCTGTCTTGATACATAAGGAGTTAGATGGCCTTTGATTCTGCTTCTGTGTCAGAGCAAGATTTGGATTGCATCTGCAAGACGTTGTTGTGGCCATGTTTGAATTGAAGGAATTCCACATTCTCATCTGCTCCTTTTAATGGCCAATGTGTTTCCTGTTTAGTTTTTGACGTTCCTGTTTGTCTGTAAATAAAGGATATTTATCTCCAACATCTTGACTCAGTGTCTGGCTGCTGTCTTTGGCCTGAAACATCCAGACGTGTCACAAAGAGGGACTGAACCATACATCAGCTGTATGTGCCGGAATCACAGTCTTGATTGAATCGTCTTGATGGCTTTGTTTTAATTCTAGCCGCGGGTTAACTCCACAACAGTTGTGCAGTGGGGACCGATGCATATTTGACGGACAGATCTGGTTGTAATCGTGGGAGTTGTTGCTGAAATCCATCTGTCAAGTCAGCTTTGAAGTCTTCTCCCTCAGGAACAAGTTGAATGTTTAAACTCCCACCTTTAAAATACTGTAGAAATAAAAATCTGCATGCTAGTGTGGTGTGTCCAAAAATGTCATTCGTGCTGAGATTCTAAAAATGAAAAGCTTAGTGGATTTCTGAATTCATACACCATTACACTACATTTAGTCGGGAAATTAAAAGCAGAAAAAAATAACACTTTGTTTGAAATGCTACTCATCACTCCTAGAACTCTTACATAAAAAAGACTCTTCGTTTGAGGAAATATGCAGGCTAGTAGCCAGTAGAAGCTACGCTGCATAATCACTGCTGAGTTATTTGAGGCCGTTGAGACGACTGCGAGGGAGCCTGAGGGCAGATGATGCAGGAAAGTGAGAGGAAGCGGGCTGAGACGGATCCATGTGTCAGAGAGGGGAGGGGGGTCTCTCAGGTGTCACGCTGTCTTCCTGCTACATTAGTGGAAAGCTTGTTTGGGGGGAGGGTGATAATGTCGGCATTTGAATGCTACAGGCGTCCTGATAATAACTGTGAACGATAACCTCATACATCTGCTCCTCATTTGTATTATTTCTGCCTCCTTTACTGTAGATATAACTGAGCTAAATTGCTCGGATAAAACATTTGAGGGTGCAATCTCATTTACTTCAGGCTCTCCAGGTAATGGAACAATTAATCATGGCTCTTGTTCATGTCATCATTATTGTACTGCTCTCAGGCCATGCTTTTATTTTGTAGGGTCAGGCGTATCACCGGTGGACTCTTTCAAAAGTGTATTTAATTATAATGTAAAATGTGATGTAGATGGATTAAAAAATGTAAATTTCATCTCATTGGCGTAAGTAGAAATGTACCAGACTTGAGAAAACCTGAAACAAATTTATGTCTTAAATGTTTTTAATTCAAAGTCAAATATTTAGATTTGTCAATAGAAGTGGAACGTTGATAATCTGTAAATCTCTATTGTTGCTTTTCAAGCAAATGTCAGACATTTAGCTGCTCAGTACTAGCTTTGTTAATGTGACAATATTCTAGGATAAATGACATCTGTTGGGGTTGGTCAGTCATTAAAAAAATTCAAACATGTCACTTGTGCTACGTCATAGATTAAACCATTTATTTTAAATTGGATAAATAATTGTTTGATAATAAGATTCATTGGATAGTGAATGTTGCACACTTTGAATGTGTCTCCTTTTCCACCTGAACCTTTGTACGACTATATACAACTACGATATTTATGTCTGAATTGATTTTACATCATCTAAAAATAACTAACAGAAGTTTAAGAATAGCAGCAGATATTGAGCATGTCATGAATACTCTGTAGTTCCCTTTCTGTGGCCCTCACACCTTGAGGCTGCTAATGTGTGTCTGACTGCCAGAGAGCAGAAGTCCTTGAGGTGTTGAAAGTGAGAATTGAAGCGTTAAGTCACCTTACAGAGATGACCTCACCTCTGTCGGTCCAAATCATCTCTCTGCACCCTCTGCTATGTGTTTCCATACTGAAGCTTTTGAACCACCTTCAGGCGCAAATGCTCAGGTTATAACGGCACAAATAAACACATGTGTGTCCTCAACTAGAGTGATATCTCTCAAAAGTGGACATTTTGCGATGTGATTTGTCTGAACCTCAGGAGCATTTTCACTGAGTTAATACTCTTCAGCTCTGTGGTTGTGAACATGATTATTTGATGCTTCCTTACAGATGTGTTCTTGTGTGATAGGAGACTTTTCATTCACTTTTTACCCATTTATACTCCATCTGGCGATACGATCACAGATCAAACACTTTGGTTTTTAACACACTGTATCATTACCCAACACACTGCACACACCCTTCTGTACTCATTCCTCCGAACACGTCTCGATGCCACAGCACCACAGCGAAAGACCAGGAGGGCGAGGGGAATTTCCACGGTTCACTTTTAGGTTGAGGCCTTGTTTATAGCTTATAAAAACGCCGACCCAACCTCTCTTCTGCACACAGGCTGTCAGATTATTTCAGTGGCAGCATGTTATTTCTTACGTGTTGATATGTAGTGGTAGCTACAGAAAGGTGTGGCTCCCAAGTGACCTAACAGCCAACCAGATAATCATACAGTAACTCTGTTTCACTGGTTTTACATTATAAGACTGTCATCACAGTTGCACTGTTCTGGCAAACAATCAGAGTATGAGAACTAACACTGTAGTGTCAGGCGCTTTTTCTTTTCTTTTTTTTTGTGTCTGTATGAAAAAAGGAAACATCCTACTGTTCTGACAAACAGATGTTCTGATTTTTTTTTCTCCCTACTTACTTTTATGATACCTAGACTTCAGTATTGCAGAAAATCCCTCCAATACAACTGTAAAATAAAAAATATGCATAATTATTATTATTATTAACAATTCAAATCTTAAGGCTTTACTACACCTGAATAATTGTCTTGTTGTTGCCGTCATTGTTGTATAGCCTGGCTCAGTAAGCCTACAGAATACTTCATTCAAACAAGCTGAACACCTTTAGAAACAGGCTAAGCTAATGTGAGCAGCGTCAGCTCCCCCCATAGCCCATCTTGATGTTCTGTTTCCATCAAAAAGTTTTAAATAAACCCTGGTTTTTAAAAACGAACCCAATTTTGTGTATTTATTCAGGTTAAGTTCTTTTAACTTTATATTTACAAAAAAGAGAATCAGCTTTAAAAAGTGTGATTGGAAACAATGACTGCTAACCCTTACTAGCTTTGACTTAAGCTTGCCTCTTAGCTAGCAGCTAACTAATGTGCTGTTCTAAAACAATGGTTGCATGCAGCCATATTTGTCCTTTCTGTCTGGGTTACACTTTTGAAGAAGAAGAAACAAGTAGCTACATTTTTGGGGGGAGTTATAAATATGGCATCTATTATTACATCAAATGATGCACTGATACCTGATACATGTAAGGCAGTAATGGAGGCATTCTGGATATTGGTATTCAAACAACCATACTAACAATTACGATAATTACTTATAACATAACTTGATCTCATAACGTTTCTTTGCCAGTGTTAGATGAATATATTTGACTGTTCTTTCTCTCTCTTTCTTCAGTGAGCAGAGTATCTGCCAGGCGCGAGCCTCTGTGATGGTCTACGATGATGCCAGTAAGAAGTGGGTACCCATCAAGCCAGGGCAGCAGGGCTTCAGTCGCATCAACATCTACCACAACACTGCCAACAACACCTTCAGAGTGGTGGGTGTCAAACTGCAGGACCAGCAGGTGAGAGAACATTCAGCGTCACACTCCTGGTAATGAGAAGTGTACACAGACCTAATATAATATCCTCTCTATTAGAGACATGTTTACAGATCACAGGTCTGTGATACAGTAGGATATCATAGGTTATCAGGATGGACCAATTTTGTAAAAAAAAAAAAAAAAAAAAAAAAAAAAAAAAAAGCACAAGTGTATACAGACAGTGGTTCTTTACCTCCAAAGCTATGAGAGATATCAGAGAAAAATTGTACAATATCCTATGAAGGTTTGTATGAACAGTGGACCCAGCAGGATTACATTTCCTACAATGCACAAGAACCATTCCAGTGCATGCAGGACACATTTATCTTCTAGGGTCCAACACACACATGGGCGATCGCAATGACTGAGCGGGCCAGAGAGAAAGACAGAGAGAAAGCCAGTGCATTAAAGCTACCTACACTATACAACACCAAAATTAGAATTAACCACATTTTGAGCTCATCAGCTTTAATGAATTCAGTGTCATCTGGAGAAGTTGAGGTGGATGTTTGCTGTTGTTTGGGGAGAGTATCTGAGTGATCTGAGAAAACAGACACTGATGGGGGATGTCTCACAGACTTCATCATGGACTAGCTGGCTCCAGCCTTCTGACGGCCACAAATGCTGGCAGTACTAACATGAGCAGCCTCGGTGCTAGAATAACACTCAGCACAAGCTTCACTGCAAAGCTGCTTTTCATTCCCAAAAGCCCGACAAATGTCCAATTGTTTGCATTTGCTAATTTCTATGCTATTAAAATTCTTCCCAACACACACAATAAACGTGATTGAGCAGAGCAAACTTCACAGTTAAGGCCACAAGACACACTGCAGATATTTTACTCATCCTCTTTTCTGATCTATCAATTATAACATGATTGATATTCTCAAAATGTATTGCCCAACCCTGTCTCGGTACAATGGTTTTTACAACTCTTAACAAATGTTGAACAGTATACAAGTATTGTAGTTTCATGAATTTTTAGATGACATATTTCATCAAAAGTTACCTTAACTCAATCATCATATTCTCCTTTACGAGTGACTAATCAGCTGCAATATGTCGATGTCAATTTTCACAATTTTCCCTGCCCTGTTGCAGGTGGTGATAAACTACTCGATAGTGAAGGGCCTGAAATACAACCAGGCCACCCCGACCTTCCATCAGTGGCGTGATGCCCGGCAGGTCTATGGGCTGAACTTTGCCAGTAAGGAGGAGGCCACCACCTTCTCCAACGCCATGTTGTTTGCCCTCAATGTCCTCAGCTCACCTGACGGTGGAGGTAAGAATTCATCATGCATGGAATATATTCATCTTTTTTTATCCACTATTCAGTATGTCTCGTTATAAGGTCAACTCTATTATTATTTTTTTTTAATTAATATCCTCAATAAAGCAATGACGCTCAGATTTGTATTTGTCACACGTCATCTGTGAGGGGCAACTCCTGGCACTTTGACTGATAAGTCTAATTAGATATCTCGTCTGTAGAAACTAATAAGATATAGAAGTATTGTTAAGTGTTAGAAACCTTCTAATGGCGCCTCAATTTGATCTCCCCTTAAATTACAACCAACTGTCTTTTAGTGGCATCTGTGATCAATTGAAGTCTATTTTCACTCTCAGAAGAATGTCAGGTAACCACAAACAGAAAATCCACATAGTTGTAATGTTTGTTTTGACTACACAAGCAATCTTTAATGGGTGTTTGTTCACCAAATACAGCTGTGAGGATATTTACGTTAAAAAGCCACATGAACTTAAAATATTGATGATTTCGGCATCTGCAATGTTGAGTTAAGAACATGTAACTGCTTGAATAAGCTCTACCTCCCTCTGCTGGTCAGTAACTATACTGCAGATACACTCAGTACAATAAACCACAGAGTAACCACAATACCAGGGGTACTGGTAGTTGACAAAAATGGTTGCTTAAAAAAAAAAAAAAAAAAAGATTTGCACCTTAATTATGATTTCAATTCATTAGTTTTCCATAACAAAACACTCATTATAAAAGACATTTAGTTACATTTACAGATTTATGGGGATGTTTTGCAGGGTGGGTGAAGCATGGGCCAATTTTAATTAATCTGAACATACGCCTACTCTTGGTTGACTTGATAGCTTCTGAGTAGCTCTAGTTACGTGCTACTTTTAAGCTCTCTCTGTGTGTGTGTGTGTGTGTGTGTGTGTGTGTGTGGTGTGTGTGTGTGTGTGTGTGTGTGTGTGTGGTGTGTGTGTGTGTGTGTGTGTGTGTGTGTGTGTGTGTGTGTGTGTGTGTGTGTGTGTGTGTGTGTGTGTAACATATTTGGAGAATATATCTGAGTGTTTAACGGCAATGACACCTCATCCTTCCTTCTGACCCACCCACCGGGTGTTAAAATATCCCGTACGGTGCCTTGATGTCGTACCCCGCCATGCTCACATTGCAGCCCTCCTTTATTTGGGTGCCTTTGGATTTTGGATCATGGGCCTCGTCATGCAAGGCAAAAGTGTCTCGGTTCTCGGCTTCCTTGCTTATTTAACCCTTTTTCTTGTACTAATTCTAACTGAACAAAGTGATAGAGTAACATAGAAAGTGAAAGTGTAACATATTGCAGATTAGCTTTGTGATCATGCGGACTCCAGAGTTTACACCTGGTGTTCTCAGAAGAGTTTCTTCAGCCATCATCATCCTCAGTAAGTGTTGTGCTGTAGAGAAATATGTCCACCAGTAGTGTTTTGTTTTTTCTTCCAATAGTTACACAAGTTGAACATCAGTTGTTTGTTTTGGTCTGCTGGGCAATTGTTACCTACAGCGATGCAGAGTGAATAAGTAAATTGACCTAAGTTAGAAGTTAAATACCGCTTTGAGGAGTGTGTACTGAACCGTATTCCTTTGTTTGCTTCCTAACCTCTCCACTCCACTACATTCCAGACATACTCTAGTTTTCCTCATTCTTTTAATTCTCGGTTGCCTGTGGCTGTATTCCCTTTTTTAGTTTAAGTCTCGTCTTTGTCTATGTCTCGATAGCAGTTCAACCAAAGACTGAAATCTTTAATGGATATGTGATTTTTTTTTTTTTCTTGGCCTATAAAGGTTCGAGGTTGGATAAAAGTTTGTCTGGTAGAACTTTAGCAAGTTCTACTTTTGCTATCTCTGAGAAGCTGATAAAAAAGGGCACCTATGCTGGTATCAGTTTAGACCAGTGGCTGAGTCAGGTGATCATTACCTACACCCAAAGTCTTTTTATCAGCACGTGGAGGAAAGCTGAGATGATAAATAAAAAGTATATTACCACATGACTTACAGGGAACACTCACTGTGTCCACCTGTCTGTTTTGGTCTTATTGTTAGTTATCCATATTTTAATGAAGTGGTTGTGTGAGTTATTAAAGATCGAATGACCATGAACAACAGGGAGGAATAACTATCTGATGTTGAATCACATTAAGAGAAGTCACACACATGAACACACAACAGTCTCCTGAGCTAACATGTCCGATCAGGCCCTCCTGTCCTCCTGGGCTTCCTGTTCTTTCTTGACCTTCACTATGGAAACACATGAAGTACAGCAAAACTCTAAGGGAGTGAGGGTCTTTTATTGTCTCCAGAAAGGTTGTAAAGTGTTGATGAAAGAAAAAGAGTGAGTCCCTAAAAAAAAAAAATGTTTCACTGTAACAAAAACAATCTGTCTTTATAGTGTGTTTGCTGTGTTTACATCTCCTCTGAAGCTTAATGTTTCTGCAAGACATATTTCTGCTGGTGCTAACAAACAGCTAAAAATAGGCATGACGTGTTGGTAGGTAAACAGAGTCTGTGTTGTCAGAGTCTTTCGTAATTGTTTGAGCACATTCACATTTTCAAGATGGATAAGGAACATTTCTAAAATAGTTATCATTTCAAAGCTTCCTTATTCATGAGAAACTGAAAATACAACAGAAAGGGAAATTCAAGAAGGAAAACAATCATAATAATCCACATGCTCCTGTTCTGACTGATAACAGCTAAAGTTAGCTCTGTAGCTACCACCAGGTATTTCTTGGATTTAAATGCCTCTTTTCTGATGTTACCTTAACCTAAAACCTCTCCTATCTTATCATAGAACACATTTTAAAAGAAGTGTTAACTTTCAGCCGGTCAGAGCAAACAGTAAGCAGTGTAATGATCATTTGTATGGTTCCTGTGGCCTGAAAGGTTAAATTACGCGTAACATGTACTAGTGAACAATACCATAATTTAGCAAGAAAAGGAGGAACCAAATCATGACTCATTCTCTATCTGACAGCACAATGGACACATTGAACGTGAAATTACAATGATTTAGCTATCTCGTGTGAATGCAAACGTAACATTTGGTTGGATGAAATGTTTACAAAAGTTGTGTGTATTATTTACCCTCACTGTGATCCAGACCGTGTAGTCTGAAGGCACAGCTCTGACTCATGTTGATTACCCCCAAACCTCCCCCCCACCCTGCTCCAGACACAGCAAACGGAAATATCACCCATGGGTGCTCTTAGTGTCACAGTGGGCGTTGCAATTTAATGACTGGTATTCTGGTGATATGTGATCAGCGCGCTCCCGGATGCTTCCTGTTAATAGCCGGCCCAGAACGAGGCTCTGCAGGAAGCTTTTTATACTTCAGCTTGAGTTAAATACTTTTCTATTTCATATTTGTTTGATGTAAAAAAAATTTGAAGTCTCGACTGCTGTGGTGTACAACGGAAATTCCTGTGGCTGGCAACATGTTGAGCACATTACATCATAAACAGCTTGTTGGCTCCCCAGGGCAAAGTGCCTCACATGATGCTCGCTGTCTGTTCATTCAGTAAACACAGCTCCTGCTTTCACTACTGGAGCTGCTTTATGAGGATGATTATCTGAGAATTATCCTGTTTGTTCTAGTTCATGTGCAAAGACTGAATGGAGTGTCATAAATGTGTAGGTCATCCAGGGTTATACCTGTCCTAAAACCTACATTACAAACGCACAGAAATACACAAGGCAACGTCAAAGTCAACTTTATTGTCAATTTCAAAATATGCCAGACATACAGTGGAATCGAAATTTTGTTTGTCTCCGTCCCGCAGTGCAATACAACCAAAATAAGGTAAAATAGGATAAGGTAAAATAGATAAAATAAAATGAGGTAAAAATAAGATAAATAATATTTACAGTAATAAATTCTAAATTGTGCAACATTTTAATAGTATAGAGTGACTTTAAAGGGGCATATCTGTTATTGAGACAAACTAAAATGTAAAAACATGTTTCATGATACAGAGGAAGAGAAAGAGTGAGGAACAATGAAAGTCATGTCAAAAGGTCAAAAATGTAATTTACAGTTCATTTCAGGGAAGGGGAAGTGAGGATAGGAAAATTAAAGAAATGGAGGAAGACAAAATCAGCAACAAGGAGGCAGCAGGTGGAGAGGGAAGGAGTAACTACCAAGAAGAAGTAGATGAGCCAATTTAGACAGTAAAGGGAGGACAGAGTGAGACGATTTTAAAGAGACATTAGTATGCTCATATAGTGTGTTGTTGTCTTTCGACTGTCAATGGTGTTTAAAGCATGTAAAAGCCTATAGTCAGTGTTAAAGGGGAGTCTTACAGCCATTAGAGAACTGATGCCTGGGGGTATTTAAAGCTGCTGATAATTATTTCAAACATGAATCTATTTCTCTCTCATTTATATTTATCTTAACAAAAAAAACTTTAGTCTTTAAAACTGCAGAATTGTTTAAAAAAATACAGATCACAACCGCCCTTAGACTAACATTTCTACGGCTGCCTGACCTGTATTCTTTTAACAATGATAGTAAAACATATACAAGGCTCATAATCCTTTGGCTTCTGTTTACAACCAAAGTGGTGGGTTGGGACCCAAAAGTGGGTCACAGAGACGTTTGGGTGTGTGGGATGTGTGCCTGGAAAAAAATGTTTGTCAAAAAGTCTATGAAAGGCTTTTTAAACATGTTGGGTTTGTGCCATCTCTTTTTTCTGGCACGTGTTTTTTACTGTCCGAGATCCAAACTTCACTGATATTCATTAGATAAATCTGATTGGTCGAAAAACATCCACATTTTGGTCACAATTTCTCATTAAGTAGTCCGCGATGGGTCCTGAGGCTTTACTAGTTAAGATCCAACGATCTAAATCATGTGGATTTTGTCTTTTTAGGTCCAGTCGTCCAGCGCCAAAATGGGCCATCCTCAGAAGAGAGCGAGGCACAGAGGAGGTATGATACACGAGCACACATGCGGCTGCCTTTGCATTAAATTAATATATGAGATGTTAAAAAAGTAAAGCACACGAAGAACAAATATACTCTGAAATACAAAACTGTGACTCACTGTTCCCCCTAATCTTCTAATGTTGATAAAAACAGTTCATTAATCCATAATAATCATTAATCATAATTATAGTCAATTATTATTTGTCGAGAATCGTCATGAAGAACAGTGACATCCTTGCATTTCACAGGATGATGGAGCAGCATCAGATGGTGCACAAGGAGAGGGAGCGACGGACATCTGGATCAGGTGAGGCTAAGACAAACACACACACACACACACACACACACACACGCCCTCTCTCAAACACTCTTTCCTACTCACACTGCTCTGAAGATCCTCTGCTTGCTCTGAGCTCGACAAACATTAAGGGAGAAAAAAAAACCTGCCACAGAACACTCCAACTGTCAATAAACAACCTTGCAGGGGTTGTCAACGGGTATTTGCTCTTCTTTGTCGTGCTGTGCTAATCAGGGAACTCAAGTATTGGGTCAGGCAGAGCACACTTTACTCTCCCTCAGCAAACAGGTACTGGATTCTCAGGTATTTAATAACGATGAAATCATCTGACACGGTAGGTTTCTTGGAGGTAAACAGGCTTTTCCCAACTGTTCTATGTGTTAGTGTCTCCCGCCTTAGTCCCAACCACAACTTCCCCAGTCTGTACGCCCTTCTGCTTTTTTATCCATACACATATAAATGTTCAAGTCTGCCCCGTAAACGCACATACAGACTTCAACATCCTCCTTTGTCCTCGCTGTCAGTGGCGATGCCAGAACCCTCCTGTCCCTGCAACATGCTCTACTGCCATCTCTTTCTTCCAGCTACTGTTGGGGGGAAATGCCATAATGCTTTCTGATCATGGCTCAGTCATGTTGCATTCTGCTGCTTGTTATTTTTTATGATATTTTGATTCTTTCTTATTTGCTACTGGCTTCCGTTTTTTGGATTGCTCCTGATTTTCTCATCTTACTTGCTTGGTTGCTCAGTTGTTTGCTTTTCATTCTTCTCACGTTTTTCTCTTTTCTGTTTTCCTTTGTTTGTTGCCCTCCTTTCGTCCTCCTCTTCGTCTGCATCTCCTCTTCCTCTCTCTCTCTCTCTCTCTCTCTCTCCATCGCTCACTCTCTCTCTCTCTCTCTCTCTCTCTCTCTCTGTCTTTCTCTCTCTGCCCGTCACAGTCGTTTCCACTCTCCAATATAAAGTCTCCACCCCTCCCGCCCACCCAGACACTCCACCCGAGTACAGACAGTACAGGGCTAGCACACTGCCACCATCCTACGTCCGCGTGGCCTCCTCCTCCTCACCTCCCTCCTCCGCCTCCTCTCCCTCGCAGGAGAAAGAGGCGGGGGCTGCTAGGGACAAGGCCCAGCTTTCCTCCCAGCTCTCCACCTCGCTCGCCTCCGCCTTTTCCCCCGTTCAGGCAGGAGTGGCCACTATGGGCCGACAGGTCCGTCAAATCCCCTTGTCTCCCCCCACGGCTGCCCGCCACCTACTCCTGCAACAGCAGCTGCAGCAACAAGACATCATGCTCCCCCCGAAACATGGCACCTGGTCTGCTTCCCATTTGCAGCAAATGTACGCCCAGATGCCCCCCTCCTCCTCCCCTCCGGTCATGATGGCCATGCCTGTGAAGCAGGGCATGCCCCCACAGCCTGTCCTCCCGATGGCTCACCCCCTCCCACCCCTGAACCCCAGAATGAAAGCCCCAACTCTCGACCACGGGTCTGCATCTAGCCCTCACCAGTACCCTCAGCACCAGCACCAGCACCACCCTCACTCCAACGGCCAACCAGACGATTCCTACAATCCTCACTCTCAGCACCTGCCACTCACCCCACAGTACTGCGAGGCCGTCCCCCTGCCTCCTCTGACAGGCCAGACAGGCCCAGGCCCCGCCCCTCAGTACCCATCCACCTTCCACCCTCAGCAGCAGCAGCATCCGCCACCACAGCAACAGCAGCAGCAGCAGCAGCAGCAGCAGCAAGTGTACTACCAGCAGGCCCAGCCCCCCACCACCACCAACACCTCCTCCTCCTCCTCCTCGCCCCCCTCTTACACTGCCATGTCTGACGGGGGCTCGCCCAAGAAGACCCCCTCCCCAGTCCCCCAGCAGGCCCCCATGGCCAGCAGCAGTAAGTATGAGGAGGAGAGAGGAGGGGGTAGTCTCTCAGCAGAGTACATGTGTTCGCTGTGTACATGTCTTATATATGTGTGTGTGTGTGTGGGGTGGGGGGTATGTGTTAGGGGAGGTATTTTTTTACTTAAGTGAATGCACATCACCATTAATGTTACACAGGATCACTACAAAAGGGAACTTATTTCATATGCACACAGTTTCTATCAGATAAAAAAAAACTGTTAGCAATGATGATAGTTATTAGTTATCGATTTATTTACATTAATCCCAGGATATCTGCCCAACCTCTGAAATTATTAGGCAGAACAGTTAGAATGGTGCAAAATGTAATAATTCAATCAATCAATCAATCAATCAATCAATCAATATTAGTTTATTAAGAGCCAAACAATATCAGTAGTTATCTAATGACACTTTGCATAAGGAGCAGGTCTAGATTTTACTTTTTTGTTATATTATTTAGAGAGACCCGACATAAATCCACCATGAGCAAGCACTTGGCAACAATCTCAAGGAAAAACTTGATTTTAAAGGTGGAAACCTCAAGCAGAACCAGACGTATTAGTGAAGTGCCATCTGACTGAGTTTGGCTGAGAAAGTGAGATAGTGGGAGAGCCAGGAAAATAGAAATGGGAAGAGGAAAACAGACTGATAGACAGGGACATGTACAGACTGCAACAACAACAAAACAACCGATAATAAAGACTTCTCGTAGCAATGGCATTAATTATAGTAGAAACATGACTAATGTTAGCAATAAAAACTTTAATAATGATATTTTAGGTAAGACTGATAATATAACTGTAGGTTTGAGTCATGCAGGTCCACGGCATCAAGGGAAACAAGCGAGCACAAAATCCAACAAAGGCATAAAGTTAGTCAAATGAGCGAGAATTCAACAAGCTAATATAAGTAATGAATATCTGTAGAATAAAAAAAAAGGGCAATAAGCCTTACAAATGTCATGTCATATAGAACTCAGAACAAAAGTGTGACAGTGAGCCAGTTTGAACCTCAAAGATCTAAATATAATAGAGTTAACATTTATTCATATTTATAATTGTGTTGTTCTTAATTTGACATGTCAAAATGTCTTGTAAACATACAGGCAATAAACAAACCCAGTCATTTCAGTATTGTTAACAAGCAAAGTCAGTCACCTGACCTCAGTCCAGATCAACAAGGTTTCACCTCCTGAAAACATCACTGATGAAAAAAAAATCCTCAAAAATGGCAGCAGTACTACATCATCCCTCGTGTAGAACAGTGACAGTCTAAACCTACTGTGAGGAGAATAGGAAGTGATTATGAAAGAGACTCAACTTGACACTGATGTAACTACATGCCCTACAAAAGTAAACCTTACCATCAGCTTGAAGACTCAGTGTGTCTACAGAGTAGTTTCAATTGTACATCACTATGGTTGGAAAGAAACTTTGTCACAAGGTTGTTCTGTTGCAGGTAGTGAGTTTAATTAGGTCATCTCAACGGCAACGGCAGAATGAATATTTTTATTGTTTTATTTGGCTGCCACTGTCACTTTTACTGCCATCGGCTCTGTGAAAGAATAATAAGAAGCTCCAAGGACGATTCAAAACGGTCCCTGCCTGCGACTGACTTACAATGAGATAATAAATTAACGTTCAGGTTTAAATAAAATCAGCGGCTGCAATGTCTATAATTCAAAACTTTAATTTCTTACAGATTTGCCAATAATTTATAAACGGCTAATTCACCAAATTGCTAATATTCCTCTCTCTCTAAACACGGTTCTGTACCACTGCTGGCAAAGAAAAATCTGTGCAGTATTAGGCACTTGTTTGGTTTTAGTTATACAAAGAGACGGTCAGAGGTTCTTCAAGTAATCTTTCAAGGGGCCAAAAAAGATCAGTCGACCCCACAGCCATTAACCCGAACCAAACTTTGCCCCTCCCAGGCCCCCCTGTCTCTGCAGGTCACCCCGCCATGCTTTCTGTGGCTCCTCCTCCAGCTCTAGCTCCAGCACCCATGGCTGGTCCTCCAGCCCCTCCACCACCTCCGGGTCCACCGCCCCCGATGGCAGTGCCCCCACCTATGCCCCCTCCACTGCCAACTGGTGGAGGGCCTCCAGGGGGCCCGCCGGGGCTCCAGCAACAACCCTCAGGACTGGCTGCCGCACTGGCTGGAGCCAAACTGCGTAAAGTACATAGGGTGAGATGAGGTTAAAGCTCAGGAGATTAAAATCCGGTGTTTCTGGTTTTATCTCGGAGTTTAATTGTTGAAGCCTTGACATTTGTGTATTTAAAGGGAGGGGAGGGTAAGGTAAAGAAACTACCACAAACAAGACATCCGAAACCCATATTATACTGTGTTCCTCAGGACGAGAGCAGTCCGCCGGGATCTGGTGGCAAAAGCGACTCCAACCGGTCCAGTGGTGGCAGTGGTGGTGGTGGGGAGGGCTTGATGCAGGAGATGAATGCCTTACTAGCTCGCAGGTAAAGAGGCTGTACAAATACACACCCTTCACCTTTCCCCTCTATTAATCATACTGAGGAACACGAGAAAATACCTGTTCTGTCAGCCTTAAAAATGTTGCTCTTCCTAATTCCACTTTACCTGCAGTGAATGGATTCTGCAAAAGCAAAAAGCTCTAGAGCCATTGTGCATTATCCATGGCCAGTGTTTATGTAACAGTCACTGAAATATCTGCATGTGCATCTCACACTTTTTTGTTTCCCATTTTACAGACGGAAAGCTTCAGAGAAACCTGATGAAGTAAGTCTTAGTGCCTTAAAGCAATGATTCAACATTTGGGTAAACTGTTATTGTTACTGAAAATGTTAGGTATGAAGATTGGGCTAGCAGCCAGTTAGCTTAGCATAGACTTAAAGCAGGGGAAAGAGCTTTCAAATTCCTCATACTGTACCAGCACATCTACAGCTTTGATAGATAGGTACTTTATTAAACCTTTGCAGGACATTACATCGTCACAGCAGCAACTGCAATCACAGTCAAGACACCACACACAAAGAAATAACAAATACCATTTAGACGCATAAAAACACTAATTTTTAAAAACTAGACTAAAAACGTATTATTAAATACTCCAATTTGTTTAGTCTATACAAAAACTGAAGCGTGAAAATGTAAATGTATCTAGACCACATCTAGGTGTTTTTAAACCATGTGTGAATTAGTTAGCTTAAAAAGGGTTTGTACACAAAGCATAGCTAGCTTTGCCCTACATTTTCGGTCTTTGTGCTAGGCTAAGCTAAGCTAACCAGTGACTGGCAAACGCTTTATGTAAAACATAGCCTATATATGTGAGTGGCATCAATTTTCTCATTTAAAACATTTCTCATTTAAGCAAGAAGGCAAATGAGCAGTAATCCAAATGATTACGTTAATGTGCTAATAAATATCTCACTGTCCTGCAGGACGACTCTAGCGGTCGAGGACCAGGTCAGCAGAACTCAACAGGTACAGGAAAAAAATACTTGTATAATACAGAAGCTACATTGTTGATTTCTATGATGTGAAAAATACATAGATTTTTAAGATATCATGCTACATTCTTACTGTATGTGGTGTATTTTCTCACACTTACCAGATGCTGTGAAAAAGCCATGGGAGCGATCCAACTCTGCGGACAAGTCATCACTGGTGTCCAGGTGTGTAGAGAGTCGGAGGAGTGCAGTAAAAGTGTGCTGAAATATAAAATATTACAACTCCAGAATTAACCCCAGGGGTTTAAGTATAAAACTGTAAAGTTACACTACAGGCACTGGTGCATATAAGACACACAACCCTTAAATAAGAAGTGCTGATGCTTATTCACTTAAAAAAAATGGCTGCATTTGTTTTCACTCAATGAATTCTTTTGTACTGCAGAGTGAGACCCATCGGCAGCACTAGTGAATCAGACACAGAGTTTGACAGGATGAAACAGGTTGGTATGATTTTCTAGCCTGTTTTGCTACATTAAGTATTTAAAGGGAGTTGTACAGTGTATAGAACTAAGGCTTTACACACCCTGCATTTCTTGTTTTGCAGGAAATTTTGGATGAAGTTGTACGCGAGTTGCATAAGGTGAAAGATGAAATCATAAACGGTGAGCACTGCAGCGCTTGTAAAGTTTATTGCAGTATCTGGGGGGTTCAAAGCATGTCATTTAAGCTTTAATCTGGTTTTCTCCCCCGCAGTCAAATGTGATTACTTTGAGTCAGACCCTAACTTAAGAAAAGCTCCTTGACACCATTCACAATTTAGATGATTTAAATTCTATTTCCCCCTCTATTTTCTAGTGCATGAAATGAATGCAAAGCACTTTCTAAAATACTTTGTCCCTTTCTTGCAGCCATCAGACAAGAAATAGGCAGAATCAGTACATCCTAATCTCACCTGAGCAGCAGAGGGAGGAGAGCTAGAGGAGGAGCCAGAAGAGGATGGACATGCAGATGCACAGACACGAGGACCCAGGAATGTTCTCTCAATGTTTCTGTGACCTCGCGACGTCAAGATGCAGGGTGCAGAGATGTTGTGCCAACATTTGAGTCTGCTGGACAGCGAAAAATGGAAGAAAGAATCAGAGAATAGACAGAGAGAGAGAGAGAAGAAGGTGAATGGAGAGGAGCAGAAGAAGAAGGATACAGAAAGGTTGAAAGGACTGATGAACTCAAACAGAGGATGAAAAATAAAAAATAAAAATGAACTAATGGACAAAGGGACTTTGGTGCAGAATTCGGTGTCGTGATCCTCTCTGTGCACCTATAGACTCAGTCAGCCTGGTGTTGCAACTCTTTGTTCTCTGTTCAGTCCAAGTCTTAAGAAGAAAATATTTTTGTTTTCTAAGTTTTTACTGTTTTATTATTTAAAAAGCTGTGGTGATGATGATGATGATGATGCTGTTGATGACAATGAGTATTTTATTGATATTATAGAAGGAGGAAGGAATCTTGCACACCATTTTTGTCAGCCTTTAATATTTTCTATTATGTTGATTAGGTTTTTTTCCCCCTAATTGTTTGATGATAACAAGCACAATATGGGTCAACGGTGCTGCAGACTCACCTGCCCCTGACTGGCATCATTTTAAAAAAAAAGGAAAAAGTCGCTTTTTATGACAGTGTTCATACTGGTGTTGTGTGTCAAACCTTTTTTTTTTTTTTTTTTTTCAGATGTTGAAAATGTGTTAATGTTGAACCACAATGAGCAACTTTAATTACCTCTTTCATTCACATCCAGTGCATAATGCATAACTGATAAGGTGATTTTTTTTGGGGGGGGGGGGGTGCGCAATTAATCTACAACACACATTAACAGTCTGCTCTACAACTCCAGTGTGACCGAGGAGTATGTTTCTCTCTACCTGTTCGGATGTGAGATCATAAAAACATGGGGATCATTCACAAAACAGGCCCATATCTGTAAATGTGCCACCAGGTTTTACATAGATATGAAACAATGTAGTCCTATCTATTAGTCATCCTAATGCTTTGTGAACCTCCCAAGTATGCATGAACTCCCCCCAGTTTCTATTAATACGTTTTTGGTTTTCGAAAAAAAAAAAAAAAAAAAAAAGTACGAACGGTGGTACATTTATTATTGTGGTTTGTTTCCATGGAGATTCACCTTTCTATATACGTATGAGATGTTGAACTTGATAATGGTAGCAGTGTGGTTTGGTGGGGGGGAGGGAGGGAGGAAATGGATGGGGGTTGCTCTGGCAATATGCAAATCTTACCTAGAGAAGAATGTGCAGAAAGTGAATGATAGGCCGATGTGATGGTAGCTAAATGTGTCTCTGAAGGAAGGATTTGGTTGAAACTTGGTTGTTGCATTCTATCCACTCTGTTCGCTCTCAACTCTGTTCTGATTTCAAAGCTGGAAGTAAATTCATTCAAACAAAGAACAACAAGACGTGTCAGCCATTTACACAATATCCTAACGTGTCCGTTTCTTCTCTTGTGTCCTGCTTTGTGCGACAGAATTAAAAAAAATATTCAACTGAAGTGTACAAAATGATTGTTAAAAAACTGATCACCCAAAAAAGAAAGCATACACGAGACAAAGATCAAACAAACTCATTTTCTTATATATTTTTTTATACTACAGTTCTTTAAATAGAAACAAAAATCATGCTTATCAAACACAACACAGATTAATTTCTCCACAGCGGGTGAACAAAACAACCACTGTACAATATAAAAACTGCAGTCAAATTTCATTTAGCAAAGCGTTCAGTGACTCATGTAGATAAGCTGCAGTGTTCTTCTGTTTGCTTGATCAACATGAGGTTTTCACATATAAGCGTGCATTGTTGCACCAGCTATTCATGCAGTGAATGTTTGGCCTAATCATACAAGTTTATTGGTGTTGCCTGGACACTGACAATAAGAAAAAAAACGACTAATAAGTCACTCTTTTGTGCCTTTGAGATCAGCAAACAAGTGATTCAGAGTTGCTGCCTGAATTGCTGGTGCTTTGGTCATTACAAAAGAAAGATTATGTGAAGTGGAGATCTTTACATTAACGCATCACGAGGCCAAATGTAGGAGAGTTGCACATGTCAGCAGTTTCTTTGGTCTTAAGAGGACACCAAACATCGACAGACTGAAAATTTCTTAATTCGATATTTGCTGAGACATAAAAAAGACCAATAGGGGAAAAAAATGCCAAGGCCTAAACTGTACAGTTCTAAAGAACTACTTTTTATGTTATAAAGTAATTCTGTTCCTTTCCCCTACTCTCTGTACATGTGATCAATTTACAGCACAATGGAGCTGCAAACAAACAGATGTGGCGTCACAGAAGAAAAGGCTCTTCTTACTGGAAGGTACGTTTTTTTAGCTCTTTTCCACCTCAGCACTGTTCTGCGTGATAGACGTGAAATTGTTGGAGATTGAGGAGCCTCTAGTCTCAGTATAACACGTTTTTAAAGAATCATTTTTGGGCTTTTTGTGCCTTCATTTGAGAGATAGGACAGCGGATAGAGTCGGAAATTAAGGAGAGAGAGAGTGTGGGGAATGACATGCGGGAAAGGAGCTACGGTTGGGTTCGAGCCTGGGTCGCCCGCTTGGAAGACTTCATACATGAGCTTCCATACATGGGGCGCGCGCACTGACCACTGCGCTACCAGTACCCCATAACAAGTCTTTTTAAGTGATGCTCAAAGGAAAAATACACAAACCACAGAGGGAGTGAGAGCTAACAACTTTATCGGAATTCTATGCAGATAGGAAACATGAGCTTTATGCCTCCTAGATAGAAATACACAGAGCCGGAATAGAAACATTAATAAATAAATAAAGGGGTAAAAAATGATCAGGCTAAATTTCATAACTGTTTCTCTGAACAATTAAAGGTTAAAAAAAATCACAAAACACATATGAAAAAAAATAATAATTCAAATATAGGCTATAATTAATAGCTGAGATTCACATTCCTTAGAAACGAGAAAGTAAACCCGTCTCAGATCTACTCCTGCTTGCTCAGCTTGTACTCCCGTTTGATCCTGGCGAAGGGGCCGATGCTGTCGTCAAACACGAAGTCCCATAATACCCGGGACCAGGAAGTGTGCTGAGGCAGGGAGTCGTAATACTCTGCAGCAATTTGCTTGACCTACGAATAAATGAAAAAAAACCAATATATATATAAATCTCTGAAATTACAAGATCACCTTGACAAAAGCACCTCACAGTCTAATTTTGGTCTAATTCAATATGGCACCTTATTGCACTACAACAATCAGACGGCTGATAAAACACCACATTTTTTTCTCATAAAGGAATCATACCTATTGTGTAGAAGTATAATATATTCCATTTATATTCCAATTTGGCAGAAAGACTGACTGAAATGTTCCAAAACAAGTGATCTAATCTAAGAACTGAATATTTTTCCGGCAGGTTTATGAAAGTAGAGTGAAAAGGCAGGCATCTATTTGAATCATGTCATGCAGTAGTTGTACCAGAGAAGCAGCAGTTAATTGGTTACAAACTCTGGCCTTTAATCGGATAAATATTTGCAGTTGATGAATAAATGACAAGTTGGATTGGCCGATACCATTTTGAGGGACAGGAGAGGCCTGTCTTATCTGACCCACGCCTGCTGGTGATGTAAAGGTTGCACGTGGCATGACCTCATTCTTCAAACATAAACCTATTGGTCTGCTGGTTATTAAGTCATGATTTTAAAAACAGGTCTCTCACCTGAGGTAGTTTGCTGCCAGGTATGCTGGGGAAGTCGTGGTGCTCCATGTGATACCCGACGTTGAAGGTGATCATGTTGAGGGGTCCATAGTAAGAGTACGTCTCATGTCCCTTCAGGAACATGTAGTGCTCGGCTATGAAATGTCCCGAGATAGGATGCAGTCCCATGCAAAGAACAGATCCTGCTATGAGGTAAACAATAGGCTTCAGCCCCCACAGGTTATAGATAATTAAGTCTACTATTAGCTGAATAACTGCGTTCTGGATCTCCAGCTGACACACCGGTTTTGGATTGACCAGCAGCGGGCGGAGAGCGTAGAAGAAGGGCTGCAGGAAGAGCCAGAGCACCTTCCTGGCTGGGGTGCAGAAGAACCAGCCCTCAATATCAGTGGGGATGTCTACGTCCAGTTGGTCTCCTCCAAGATACCGATGGTGGTCAATGTGATACTTCTTAAAGGAGGCGGAGTACGGCAACCCGATGGGCAGGTTGGCCCACATGGCAAACCAGCGGTTCCACTTTGCCAACTTGTTTCCAAACGCCACGTTGTGAGAGATGTCGTGGATGGCCAGAGTCAGGGAGTGGTTGATGCAGCCTCCGAAAGCGTATGCCCAGAAGAAGATCCACTTCCAGGAGAGGTCGCGCACCAGGTAGCAGGCCAGGAGCTGTGTCAGGACCATGCCTGACACCACCCACTTCAGCTGTGGATCTGGACCCATCAGAGACTTGATCTCCGGGTATTTGGCTGAGGAGAGAAGTAAGTGTTGTGAAAACAGAAGTGTTAACGTCAACAAACAAACAATAGGGATAGTGCGATTGGTAAATAAGAGGAAAAAAAAGAGAGAAAATGTACAGGTTAAATCAATCTCTCAATTAAAGCTACTGTATGGTACTTTCCTTATTTGAGGATATTTGCGTCATGTTCAAGTGTAAGCAGTCTTATCTAAACAAACGTATTACTCCAAATGAATCTTTACCAGGGAAAATGTAAATAAAGGCAGTTTTTTTGTGTGATCGTGATTGATCAAGAAGATAACACTAAAGCAGTTTAAAAACACCCTCATTTTCAACCTTGGTCTCAATGTATCACTGTGTAACACTGTGACATGACCCTGTGTTGTGCATGTTGTGCAATACCAGACCCTCTCCTGGGTGCGAGACCTGACGACAAAAGTCACTTTTAATTGGCGGAGGTGTTGTTTTGCGGAGGGACATGAAACTCGGAGAGATACAAGGGAGATACTCAAAGCCATCGACTGTTAAGTGCTGTTGCTAGTTTGAAATTCAAAGCATGACGTACTCATTAGGAAACACAGGTTGTGATTTTTCACAGCGACCACACCTTTGAACTCACACCGTTCAGGTGTGGTTTGTGTTATCAAATGGAAAATTCAGGATCCGAGGGGTTACAGAGCGCTGGCCATAAAATATAATGTGTAGTCGCACGCAAATCTGCAGTGCTTCTTGTGGTATGCCTTTATGCAAATTGGAAAAGGTTTAAAAAAACAATAGCAACTGGTTTCAGTGGCTGGTTGGTCTTCTCTTTACTGACCTTTTCATTCAGTTCATGTTTAAAGAGAAGAATTCCCTCCATGGCAGCTCATTTTAAAACATTGAATAAAATGCAGCATTAATATTATATATAATTCATATTTGAGCTTTTGTATGATTTGAACCCACCTCAGATAGTTCATTCGCTAAAACAATTGATGGCTAAGATTAGGGGCTATGCATTCTTCGGTGTTGGCTTTGTGGGGAAGCCAAATGGCATAACGTTTAATAAGTAACCAACATTATAAAAGAAACTGTTTAAACTAGTCAGAGTTTCTGCACAGAACTTGCTGTAAAGCCATCATGAGATTATTTACACTTCACCACGCCAGAGCAACCAAAACTCTTACATTTAGTTCAGGGTCTGAACCACTTCTGCTTCCTGCGATGGAGAGCTTCGATGTCGTTATTGTGGTAATGTAAGATGAAAAAAATGCCTACACTGAACTATAGCAACGACCCAATTCATAAAAACCACACGCCAATCAAATTCTGCCATGATAATGTAAAGGAAGTGAGGCTACCGCAACCCCTGACACTCTCAACCCACCAGGGAGTATAACATAAAACACATTTTAATAATTCAAGACTCAGGGGTGCTATCCAACCCATCACCTTTGAGATGAGTCTTTTCACACCAGCGGAGCGACAATGACACCGCTGGACAAAGCAAAGGATCAAATATACAGTAACAGGTTAAAAGCTTGTTCACCTAAACTGTTTCAATTCAAATTACATGATGAATGAAAACAGAGAATACTGCTTTATCTCTGACAGATTAGACACACTTTCTTGTGCGTTAACATAAATAAACAACCGAAGATGTGCTTTAAGGCGCTTTTTTTTTTTGTGAAACAGGGATCCTCCCTGAGCTGCTGACTTTCATAAAGCCTTTCGTTTCACTTCATGCACTGTTACATCTGTGTTTGTCATGAGCTGGGAATGTGTCCTGTTACCTAGTGAGCCCAGAGGCATTGTCACCATCACCTGCTATCAGTATGCTGTTATTGTTCTACAAGTCGGAGAACATTTTTTTTCTAACAATACCAAGTAAAAGGTGGTAAGTGATACTGAAATCTTCCTGGGTATGTACATTTAGAGTCATGCCTTTAGACTGATAAGGGTGAATGGGTTCATTCTGGGATCTAGTGCTGTTATCTAAACACCCTCTTTCTAAAAGAAGTGGCTTTTTCCACACATAATACCATATTGAAAATTATGAACAGAATGCAGCCTCCTCATTAAGTTACAATGGGGATTGATATTGTTATCTTTGACTGTCATGTGCACTTAATGTAAAAAGAAAACAAAAAACAAGTTAAAAGACCATGTTAAGCTTAAAGATATGCATTTATATTACTTTAAACGAAAAAAAAAATATTTTTTCCATTTATGATAATGTGAATAAAAATCTGATATTATCCTTAGTTACTTGTCAGTTTCTACATCGCCTTTGCATTCATTGTGGACTGTATCTCGTTAGGCAACAGCTAGTAAACAGGTTTAACCGGCTACGATTTTATAAGTAGACTGTGGTCAGAGAAAAAATGCACGGTATTAGGCTACTACACAAACTTGTAATTGCCTGCATTTCACTCAGTGTTTTGACAGAGTTTTGTTTCTGTTCTTACCCAGTATTTCTTTTCTTCTTGAAGTGTGCGGCTGGTCATTGTAGACCCATTCAAAGTCGTTTCTTCCACCTGTCTTCCCCATGACTATCCCTGCGACGTTTCAGGCGACTGGCTGTGCAGCATTGTGTGTGTGTCATCAAACCTTCACAGCGCCGGGCACACCCACTCGCACGGGTGGCATGTAGAGAAGTTAAGGTGGGATAACAAGCGCCGCTCCTGAGGGGAGGGCGGGGCTTAAATCGGCTGAGCACCTGCTTAAGTTAGTGTAAACTTAACCATGCGACAAAATATTGTCTTTTTTTATTTTCCAAACTGTTTCACTGTAACGATAGGCCTAAATAATTGCACTACTAACTAAAACAAAAACAAAAAAAATACTGTTGAAGATCAGTAGTAACTATTAAGCTTAATGTTATCACACAGAATAAAATTATTTTAAAATGTCTCTTTTGAAAACAAAAAAAAACTAGCATGCCCATATTAAGATTGATATAACATACAAAAGAAAAGATTTATAGATTAATTGACTAGTTAAATTGTTTTCTCTGGGATTACGTTAGTATTTATGTAAAGTTATGTTATGTTAGTATTTGTGGAATGTTGTTGGCCTAGTTGTGTTTAAGCTTAATTTTCCATTCAGTTGATAAAATAATCTAACAAATGAATATAGTCTACTTTCATTGAATAATGATTATTAATCAAATGCAAGCTAAGCTGTTTAATGGTAAAATAAAGAACAAAATTTCAGTTTAAGACTCAAAACTGGTCGTACTACACTGAAGAATGAAAACCCATGTATGTAATGTTTGAGTTGAGCGTTCTTTGCTCAAATCTCGCGAGACTGAATAACTGGAGCGCCGTGTCTACGAGAGTACACTGTAGTAGAGTTGTTGTTGGAGAGGGAGGAGGAAGGCTGTTGTAGACAGGAGGGAAAGCGATAGTGTAAAAAAAAAATAGCATAGGTAGGAGGAAATATAAAAAATCATCATGGCATCTGGAGACACCCTGTATATAGAAACGGACGGGTCGGAAATGCCTGCCGAAATAGTTGAACTGCATGAAATCGAAGTAGAGACAATTGAGACAACAGTTGTTGGAGACGACGATGAACACCAGCCTATGATCGCCTTACAGCCTCTTGACACGGATGATCCGAACTCCCTTCACTCGCACCAAGAGGTGATTTTAGTGCAAACAAGAGAGGAGGTGGTGGGCGAGGATGACTCTGAACTGCACACGGATGACGGGTTTGAGGACCAAATCCTCATCCCAGTGCCCGCTGTGGAGGAGGACTATATTGAACAGACTCTCGTTACTGTCGCGGGGAGAAGCTCCTCGACAGGCCGGATGAAGAGGGCTGGAAGCGGAAAGAAATCGGGCAAAAAGAGCTACCTAAGCGGCGGAGAAATGGGCAGAAAGTGGGAACAGAAGCAAGTCCAGATAAAGACTCTGGAGGGGGAGTTTTCTGTCACTATGTGGGCTTCGGGTAAGTTCAGAGTCCTGAGTGAATTCCTGCAAGCTGCCCCCTCGCTTTGTTCTCAGCGTGTGTGTCGTGTGACTGGGCCTTGCGGGGGCCTTTGTCCTCCGCTAAACTAGGATTAATTTCCCATCTTTGCGCCATTGAGACTGCATTTGAAATGTTTTGTTTTTATGGGAAGCCATGTTTTATGTGTTGATGGGCGCCGCCATATTTCCCCGGTCTAGAAAGTATGGCGGCCCGAAAAAATGGCGTTTATTTGGCCGACGAACATGGCGGCGAGAGTGGGAGCGAGTGCAGCTGGCTCCGCTAGGCCGCTGTGGCGCAGTTCAGTTAAACTGTAGCGGCGGTGGTGCCTTCAGGAACCCCTCATACTTTACACTTCCCAGGCTTTTAACACACCATATAACTTCAGATATATATTTTTTTAAAAGAACAAGACAATTTGCTCATTAAATGGTTTGTGTTTGCCAGTACTGTGCTTTAGCCACAGAGAACATTACTTGATTTTTAACGGAGTTGTTATTTTAGACATCTTATCTTTACACATTTCCGGCCACGTACATGTATCATAGTGTTGGAATAGTTAATTCATTAAAAATACATTAATTTTCGTCCATGTTAATAATTTAAACATGTACTTATTTGTTACATATATACCGTTTTAGCCTCGTTAACAAAAGTTAAAGTCAAATATATTCACAAATATTAATATTAACATTAACGTCACTAAGTTGTAAACAATAACCCCGTTGTCACTACAAAATACTTATTCATGCAATTTATTTTAAAACTTTCTGTTAAAGTGTGTGTGTGCGCGCGTGCGTGTGTGTGTGTGTCGTTTTAAATGGCCTTAATCAATTCTTTCCACATGATATATGGTATTGTTTAACTGATCAGCAAATCTTTTCCTCTCATCCAGATGACAAAAAAGACATAGACCACGAAGAGCAGATCACAGGAGAAAACTCTCCCCCTGATTATTCTGAATACATGACGGGGAAGAAGCTTCCTCCTGGAGGCATCCCGGGCATCGACCTGTCAGACCCCAAGCAGCTGGCAGAGTTTGCTAGGTAAGAGCTAATGTTGATGTTTACTCAGGCTTCTGAGTAAACAGCTATGATAAGAGAAGTAAACATACACCGGTCTGATGGTTTTTTTTCCTTGTCTGTCTTTAAAAAAAAAAAAAAGAGGAAAAGTGAATGAAATATCCAGTGGTTAAACCTGAATCAGCACATGTATGCAGATATATGAGTCGTCCAGAGTTCAGGATTTGCTGACCTGAAAACATTTGCCTTGCTGTGAACACACTCCAAAATAATGTTGCTAGCCTCCACAAGCCGACTGCTTACAACGAAGGTGTAGCAAGTGTAAAAGCAGGCAGCTTGTTGTTGTTTGTTTAGGGCAGCTACCCGCTATGACCGTACAGTAATCAGGTCATTGTTATTTATTTCTGCACATAGTGATCAGAGTATACACAGCGCTCTACTCCCATTTGCTGTTTTGGTCGAATTATGGCGACAGTGAGTTACTATGGCTACGGGGATGCACTTGTCACTGAAACATTTGGTCCATTCTTCATTTTGCTTCTGTACAGTATGATTTAGAGAAATTAATAAAATTCTGAAAGTTATCAAATTGGCCTTTGCACATATTGGAAGTAAAATGATTCAAGATTCAAAACACTTTATTGTCTATCACATAGTGACAGAAAATTACCTTTGGTTGAGGCTTAGTAACATAAAAACATTCACACTAAGAAAACTCTTGTCAAAAATTATTGTTTATCTAGCCTTCTTTAAAAATGTGTAGAGTAAAAGAGTTTCTGTTAGTTTTCTTTTTAGCTAACGGTACTCTGAAACGGCTGCCTGAGGGAAGCGGTTGAAATGAGTGGTAATTAGCTTATCTTTGATGTGCCCTATGCACAAATAAAGAGTATACATCTAAAAACAAAAGACATAAAGAGGACAACAAAGTCAATAAAATTCAGAAAATCATGAAGAAAAGCCATCGATTGATGTACAAGAATTCACCATAATGATATATCTTTCCTGTGCTGGAGGGCTGTAGCTCATCTAACTTGATGAGACCAACTGTTTGCTGGAATGGACCTGTATGACTGAGGATGCAGCTGTTGTCACACTTCAGTGAGAGACACAAGGCTCTATATTTGTGCAGTTTAAATGCTGTGCTGGGCCCTGATCCTGTATTTTTAGTCTTTTGACAATCACAAAACTGTGTGTGGAACACAATGTGGAGGCAGTCTTTTTTTACTTAAACATTGTTGTGTGTCTATAATGGTGTCTTCTTTATTGTCCTTACAGAATGAAGCCAAGAAAAGTAAAAGAAGACGATGCACCCAGGACGATAGCCTGCCCACACAAAGTGAGTGCAGTGTTCTATTTCTTACTCCAGTAGACACCGAGCTCTACACAAGATTAAATACATAAACTTGTATTTGCCTGTTAAGTGAATATGTCCCGAGTGATTAGTGACATCTTGTTTCGCTCCCTCTCAGGGATGTACCAAGATGTTCAGGGACAACTCAGCCATGAGGAAGCACTTGCATACCCACGGGCCTCGCGTGCACGTCTGTGCAGAGTGTGGCAAAGCCTTTGTGGAGAGTTCAAAACTGAAGAGACATCAACTTGTACACACAGGAGAGAAACCTTTCCAGGTGAGTTGCTCCACTTTGTTTCCTCTTTCCACTGGAGAAACATTGTTTCTGACTTTGTGTGCGTTTCGTTTGCAAAAACAAATGTGTTCATACTAGAGAGTAACATTTGCCAAACTGGCTTTTAGAGAATGAGTTCTTTACATCCCTTGATATTGTCAGATTGTGTTAGAATCTTTTAGAAAAAGGTGATATCACTTTATCTGTGAGCCAAGCTGAGACACGCAGCAGCATTCACTCAGTCTCTCTCTTGTATCCAGTGCACATTCGAGGGCTGTGGGAAGCGGTTCTCGTTGGACTTTAACTTGCGCACACATGTGCGTATACACACTGGAGACCGCCCGTATGTCTGCCCCTTCGACGGCTGCAACAAGAAATTTGCCCAGTCAACCAACCTGAAGTCTCACATCCTCACACACGCCAAAGCGAAAAACAACCAGTGAACCAGCCTGGAGCCCAGAGAAACACAGCAATGTGAGCGAACACTGGAGGACTCCACCCGTATCTCCGCTTCTCGACGGACACATTGGAATGTCTGCTTTGTTGTGAGAGAAGAAGTCCCCTTTGTTTCTCCTCTAGATAAAATGTTTAAAGAAACTTTTTAAAACTCTTTGATATCCGTATGGAGGTTTGAACAAGGAACTCGTGAGAACCCCGACCCCCTCAGGCATCTTTCCTTACTTCGGCGCTACCTGGATGGAACAATGTATGGTTTCTTCTTGTGAAGATGTTACTTCATGGATCTGCACCTAAAAAACTTATTTATACCTTATCTCAGCCAGTTAAAAGTTTTTGCAATAAATGTCAAATTTGCATAGATCCTCTGCAATGACAACTTTTCAATTTTGTACTTTCCCCTAAGTGTGCATATTGTACACTGTGTGACATAAGCTCTGTGGTAATGTATGTCGTGAAGCTGTCCCTAGAGACTTTCATGGACGTTTCACACCTTTTTTTTTTTCTCCTTCATGTGAGTGTGTTTCAAGGGGGAGCCGGATGGTCTTTCATATTTTCATTTTGTACAACGCAATATCAAAATCATGTAGAAAATAGCCATGTGATTTTCAATAGTGATCACTGATTAAAATGTTTTTTCCTCCTTGCACTACCAACACAAAAGTGTAATTTTTCCATTCATTATTAAATTTCAACCTATATAGTTCCTGTGTTTTTTTATTATTCGGCTGGTGAGTATGCGAGGTCAACAAGAAAATATTTGAGTTACTGGTAAATAAGACTAGGCTTTTTCTTTGGGAATATTTTTATTAACAATAAAGCATAACATCTTCGTCTTAATCACATATTACATAGGTTTTACATTTTCCCCCACACACAAAATATGGTGGCTTTTGTGAAATCCATTTAAGTAATAAACTTTTCCGTGCAGCATAGGTTAACACATTCAGCAGTTTTTGATTATGGGTGCCCTTGATTTGTGGATGTGGCATCCCTAACAGAAGGCATACTGGGTCCATTCTCAAATCCTTGTTGAAAACCACATTCAACTTTGAAACAATTTTCCCCAAAAAATCCTGTATATGCACACAAGACCACGCAGTATGTATAAAGCTACTGATCTCCTTGCTACACTTGGTACACATAGCTGTCTTCTGAGGGTCCATCCTATTTCTAAGCTGAGGCGATATCTGAAGGCGATGTAGCAGCCTAAATTGTAATACTTTTGCTCTGTTACATATTGATATGTTATAAGACTGTAGGCTTTTGACCATCTGAGTCTTTTTATATTATACTCACTTGGACTTTTTAATAGAGCATTTTCAAAGGTTGATGCTTTTATTAAGCTCAATGATAAGTGTATCATTTGAAGGTTCACATTGAATGTGTTGGAGGTTACTTTACTTCAGCATTGTTTAAGTAATTGGATGAAGTTCTTTTCTTAGTATTTTCTCTTTTAGACTGATGGGAAAGAATAGCAAGGGCATTAAAATAGTTCAGCTTCCTTTATTTTTCAGTCAACAGTTGTATCACTTCTTGAATTATGCAATCTGAGAATGGCACCAATACAGTTGCTTTATTACTTAAACCAACATCTCGTTTCTGTTTCATACAAGATACCACACAAACAGTGCAGAGGGATTGCACAAATTATGTTGGATTTTATAATATATCTCTTGAGATAAAGTTGGATACTTTGTTAGGTCTAATCTCCAATATCTGTTGTAACCTGGTCTCCAGTTAAGATGACACCAATACAACTTAATGACCACAACCAAATGATTTCAATAAAGGATACATTTGAGGATGATAAAGAAGATAATCATACTTAAAGCTATGAATGGTCTTCAAAAAAGTCGGGATGACACGTCAAATAATGTAACAGCCTAAAGTTAAGACTTTACAATCACTGAGAAAAATAACAGAAAGTTTGACTTTTGCAACAACAATTTATGATGAAAATTATTGGAATATCCTGACAAAATATTTTGCAAAAAAAAAACATCCCGCCAATTTTGTATTGAACAACTAAAATTCTGATGAAAATGTATGACAATTTCCAATTGAGGTTAGAAATTGGACAATAATTTCTAGCAAAGAAAGAATTCTGAATGAGATTCTCAAAAATTACAGACTTTTTTTTCCAACAGAAATTGTCCACGACAAATTATGAAGAAAAATCCCCACCAAAACATGTGATGTACATTTCTGAGTAAAAAAACAAATGTAAACACTTGAAACAAGATAACATTGAACTAGTGTCTGTCTAACATGCAGAGCAAACAAAAGACGTTTTAATATTCTATTTAAGGGACGCTGCAAGGTGCGTTGAACATGAGCAGGTGGTTGGAATAAAAACACTGATGTCCGGTAGGTTCTCATCTCATTGTCCTGCATGCAACACCTGCAAAAATGGTCGAATTGACTGAAAATAAAAAAAAAGGTATTCAAAATGAATCAGATATTATGTCAGTTCATAATGAGGCCTGTGTTCATTCAGATGTCCAGCAGGTGGTGCTATAGAGCTTCATAGTAACCTGTGACAACAAGGAAGTTAACCGCTGATAGAGTATGATGAAGACAAGCACCAGAACTAAGATCATATATATCATTTTTGGTTAAGTTAATAACTAAGATCATATCATTTTTGGATTTGTTAATAACTAAGATCATATATTATACATACATATATTATATATCATTTAGGGTTGGTCTCTGAATGACTGAATTAGCTTCAAGATCATGAACTGTTACTTCACTACTAGAGCTCAAGTTATTCTTTCACGGAGAGTCTGAGCTGCTTTCCTGCTTTCTTGCTGAAAACTAAATCAGGATGCTGTTAAAAATAACTGCTTCTCATTTTTCCCTTTCTGAGTCTGTATGAGGGATTTAGAAAATGTTGTTTGTTTTGAAACCTATACAGCCTATTATAATAGAAATGTTTATGTGGGGCACCATACGGTATAACGCCTCTTTTAAAAAAAAAATCTAATTTGCTTTCTATCTTTGTTTTATGTCAATTTATTTTAAAATCAGATTTTGGCCCATGTTGCTGTTTATCAAGCATTTCTTAATTTATTTTCTACAGAGCCCCTGAAGTCCCAAAAAGTAAAAAATAAAAATAGAATTTGTGCGCACATGATATTAACTTGTGTGAGTGAGAAGTGTACCCACGTGGGAGCTCGTAGGGCGGATTGATGTGAAGAAAATAGTCCCCATAGCTCCAGAGTGGAAGAGGGGATGTGCTAGAGAAGTGTTGTGCGCACAAGTTATTATGTCCACAACATTTACTACAGGGGGTGGCAGGAAAAAGTCTGGGTAAAGTCTGTATGAAAATCTTGTCCTTTAGCGAAAATAACAGAAATGTTTTGTAATTTGGGGCGTGTGTGAAAACACCTTCAGTCACTCTGCAGAGACTCAGAGCTGTTACATCAGGAACTGACTGACACAGAGCCACTGAACACAAAGCTCATCATTCAACAATGTATAAGTACAACATATTACAGAGGGCATCCTTCGCTGATCATAAAACTTCTACACTTTTGATTGGATAATGTGAAGTACATTTAGGGACTCTTAGCTCTTGTGCAGGGTCTACTCTTTTACTTTAGAGAAGAAGAAGAAGAAGACGAAGAAAAACGTACATGCAGTTGTTAAAGTGCTTCGTTTTCATTTATAACCACAGAGTTGGTTCCTCATTCTTTTGGGGGGGGGGAAGTTAGCCTTTGGCCGTAACGGAAGAAAAAGTCTACAGTGCTCTTTTTTTTAAACCAACATCCCCCATTTTCATATGGCAGATGTTATTTTTCTTTGCATAAATACTGAATGTGTCAGTAAAATCTTTGTTCCTTGTTTATGACACGTCCTTTGCAGCTCTTCAGGTCTTAAAATGAGGGATCAGAGGAGAAAAGCTTGGATGACAATCCTTCAACTGATCAGTAATCTTCTGTGGGTACGTAAGCCACTAAAAACGACTAAATACGTTTTTCTTATTAGAGAACAGATATGACAATTGTTAATATTTACTTCTATATAAAATAATGTGAACTGAGCGACAAGATCAGGACTCTGTAACCACAACTAAAGCTAACACTCATGCACAAAGTAATGTGTTGAGGCAATAAAGTCAACTGATTGGTAAATGATTTTGTATTCTATTGTGTTATAATCTTTTTATGACATGCACACTGTCAATTTGATCTGTTGGTTTGAACTATGTTTGTAAGTAGCTTTAGTTAACCAAACTAGGCAGGTTAAGAATGTTGTTGGTTTTCTACTTTTGTTTAGTGACAACAACCTGCAAGTAAGCCTATGTGTTGTATTTATCTTTTTATCTACTCCCAGCAACACATATGGCAATATGGGTGTTCTTTAAAACATGAGAGGGGTTTGTCAAGTGGTCTTTGAGAGCTTACCTTTTTCATATCTCACAAAACCATCTTAAAATGTTCTCTTCTTTAATTTACTTAATATATTTCAATTTTGAATCTAGTAAATTACATCTTTTCAATGTACCATTTTTTTTTACCAGGTGGTGGGGCTAGTGGTGGGCCTGAGTGGATTTTACCTGCTGCTGGACTACAGACAGAGCAGTATATATTTTTCTCATATCTATATCATTCTGCCAGCTGTCCTCGCTCTCTGCAGCGCTGTGCTCTTGGTGGTCAGCGGCTTCCTCGGCTCCTTGAAGCGCATCGAAGATTCCCCCATTCTCCAGGGACTGGTAAAATTGTGTGTGTGTGTGTGTGATATTATTTATAAATGCATTTGGCCTTGACTTCTACCATTAACATTTGCTCTTGGACAGTTTGTCTATCTTTTAGTTGTGGTCTTCTGTCTGGAAAGCACAGCTTCAGTATTGGCTTATTTTCATTCTACAAAGGTACATTATACAAATTCCATACACTGGGTGTTCAGTTCACTGCAAAAACAATTCAGGGGTAAAAAAAAAAATACACATTAACATTTTCTGTGTGCTGCATTCTTTCAGTTGGATTCAGAGTTAGCATCTCTTGCAGGAGTCTTTCAGGAGTACACAGGCAGCAGCCAAGACCCCAAGTCCTTAGCGGTGGATGTTACACAAGAAGAGGTGTGTATGTTGCTCATAGCTCATCAGAATGGGGTCATAAAGGCAATATATATATCCTAAGTATGTTTGTATCGTGTGTGCAACTTGTGTAAAAATATCAACAACGCTAGGAAACCTGAAACCAGTAGCTTATATCATTAAATAACTAGTACTTTTATAAAAAGCAATATTTTGTTAAAGCAAAAGACTGCTATAGCAGGAACAAGGCACAAATCAGCAACAACTTCATCTGAGTGTTGGATTATTAAAGTACCTGTTTGTTTTATTCCTTTAATGGCCACGATACTGCCTTGCAAATAAAAAGTCTCCAAATAATATAAATATTTAGACTACAGAGAAGATGATGAGGACTCAGGAGATTTGTCAGACTGTTAAGTTATACTGTGAAATTGACCCTCACCGGGCCCTCATTTAAAAAAAATTCTTCTTAGATATTTTTTGTGTTCAAATAGGTTACCTAAATATTGCCCACGACAGCATAATAAACAAATGTCTTTTGAATGCTTTAATAGATCCATTTTTGGGTGATTTCCAGTGTTATTGATTGATAATGTTAGCCTATTTTGTCATCCTGTTAGTTGCAGTGTTGTGGTGTCCATGACTACAGGGACTGGCTGGATACGTCCTGGTTTAATGTCACAGGTGGAGAGTTGGTTCCTTACAGCTGCTGCAACTCTTCTTTCCCCTCCTGCAATGGCACAGTGGGCCAGCCATGGAAGCTTAACACACAGGTAGGAATTTTCCTTCAGTAATTCAACATAAACATAAAAAGCTCCAGCTAATTTGGTGACATATTGCACCTGTCTGTTTCTCTGTCATATGTTTGTCTGTTTCAGGGCTGCCAGGTAAAGCTGGAGATATCTTTTCAGTTTTTGCTGGATTTAATCATCTGGTGCTCCCCAGCAGTGTTTCTGGTCGAGGTGGGGAAATCGATTATTTACATTTGAAATAAATTGTTAAAATAAATTGTCAAATTAAATCCGAAAATAAGGTAGAATGAGAGTGAATTGTAATGAAATAAGTGTTCATTCTTGTTATAAAAACCCATTTTTATTAGATCAGTGGAGAATGAAAGCAGCATGAATCCATTTGAATTTGGCCAAGATTTTATTTTAATTAGGGCCTGAGCACCGACCTCAGACCCTATTGAAACTGAAGGAGTTATTATTCTCCCTCCCAAAAATGAATCGCTTATTTGGGGGCTTTAATGTATGAGTGGCATATGTCGTTCTGGTCCACTCATGGGCTGTGTCAGGCCGACACATGTCACGGCATATCCCGGTCTGGTCCATATGCAGCATATGAGTGGCATTTGAGTGGACCAGAATGGCAGGTGCCACTCATATGCCGCGGCATATGCCACTCATATGCTGCATATGCCACTTGCCAGTACTATGACTTTAACACAGATCGATCTGCACAGCCCACTGCTTAGCCACATCACCCTTCTGCTGTGCTCCCCGCGGTCGGTACACACACCGACATGCACAGGGGTGCGAGGGCCCTTCATCACCGCTTGCAGTTTTATTTTTTCTTAATTTTGGAGTAAAATAAAGCCTAAAATAATGTATTAGAACTGTCTTAAGAATGACTTTATAGACAACAAGAAGTTATTTATTTCATACTATTCACAGTAAGTACAAGAATTGTTCTGTATCAAAACTTTTCCAATAACATGCACAACATATTTTGCACTTTTATCCTTAAGATGGATGTTTCAGCATAATTTTTTCTTTTCAAATGACATACATGTTATCTCCTTTCTTCTCTCTTTTGTGTAGCTTGTGATGTTTGTGATTCTGGGACAGCTGATGAGAGACCAGCCTTTAAGGAAATATCAAGAACTCAACAAATAGACACTAGATGTATTGTGCTTTTGAGCAAATATTACAATACAGAATCATTTGTAGTATGCAGACCTATACATCACAATTAAACTACAATTAAATGTTTTCTGTTGTACACTAAAAATATAAAAGTAGTTTTGATAAATGCAGCTGTATAATTTATTCTTGTTGTCGAATCTGTCTTAAACACATACTTTTAATTGCTGCTGCAACAATAAACTATATTTGATTGGCTTGCACTGTGTTCCGACATCCGTATTGAATTAGTGGCCTGGATATTCTTTAAAGATTATTATTTTTTCTGATTTAATCTGATAGGGCTTCTATAGAGATAATGTAGGAGGAGAAGGTTGGGGATGACATGCACCAAATAGCATCAAGACGAACCTGTGAGTGTGAAGAGGACTGTGGCCTCTGGGTTTCTGTGATGTGATCTGTTAACAAACAGTTCATAATTCGCAATTCATAAGACTTTTTCCCAAAATATTTAAATTGAAAAAGGCTTCGGCGAAGGCAAGTTTATTTACAGTATTTAGCACATTTCAACAACAAGGCAATTCAAAGTGCTGCACACAAGACCTTAAAGTATAAAGTTGATTAAAAAATGAGGGCAAATCCCACACACACATTTTCAGGGTAAACTTCTAATGTAATAGTTAGCCTAGATGTCACTTTCAAATGGGTCTTCTTTCACTAGGCATGCAGCTGACCATGAGCCTTTAGCTATTGGAAATGAGACAGAGATCAAAATTGGTTAATGGAATTTAAATCCATCAGTCTAAATATCTCCAAAAAAATGCTTTAAGAATAAACAATGATAGCCTCAATTAGATTAAAGGAAGACTGAGTTTGCATACCTTGTATTACATGTCATTATGACAGTTTCCCCTGACGTACCAGTCATGCAATGCAAGATTTTCAGGTAAACTCCAGGTACTGTAGATGTTACATACAGGATTTTTATATATTTTTAGTATACTATGAGCTCCTTTTTAATGTATCTGTGCCTATGTCATGTATTCCAGATAAAAAAAACTTTGATTGTATTATATTTGTATTTTATATTCTTACCACATAATCTGTCAGGTGACCCCAGGAATTGTACATGGATGTGTGTCATCTCAGATGTAGCCTATATCTGGTGAAGGGCTAGAGCCTGAAACCTCACATGTGGTGATACTTCATTAAGAAACAATTTGGAGTAACTTCTGATGTGCAGACTCAGTCTTCCTTTTGGTTTTGTGTTTCTGTCCAGCACCCAGTACTTATTACTTTGGATGTGTTTTAATTTTTGGGGGGTGACAAACTGTGTCACTGATATAAAAAAATAAATAAAGATGAATGTGTAGGGTTTTACACCGTTTATTTAGGAATCTATACACAAATGACAATGGTATTTTTGAGAAAGGCCTGCATGTTGACCATGGATATTGACCACGCTGTCTCTTCTGCAGAGGCGTGGCTGCATGGGAGTGGGCGTGGTCGGTCGTCACGTAGCTCCTTCTTCGGTTTCTTCTCCGTAAGGCCGACTTCAAGGTAAAACGCAGCGAAGTAACGGTGGAATATAGCAGACAGAGTCGGGACAAAAATAACAACAAAAGGCTGGTAAGCTCTTGAATGTTGACAGATATTTAGCTGTCGACATTGATATTCAAATGTTGTAAAAAAAATAAAAATAAAAAAAGTGCGGAGGACTGCCATGCTGCTTTCGCGGCCCGCTGAGGTGGCTAACGTGAGGCTGCGTGGCCTGTTAGCAGGCCGCTGGGGTTTCGGCGCGGGGACAGAAATGCTAATATCCGACGCTCTCCAAAATAAGTGCACGGTGCTTTATGTAATGTAGTCAGCAACAATCCGCCACGTCCTTTATCCGCTTTAGGTAATGCAAGTGGGGTACAGTCTGCATGTTTTGAAGTTTACAACAGTAACCCTGTACCATGCATTCGAGTACCTGGTTTGGCATATCTTTAATTAGAGACGATACTTAGCAAGCAGGCTAGTTCGCTAACCAGGCCTCTGCACGTTTCAACAGAGACAGCTCCTGAGTGGTTGTCTTATTGACGTGTAATGAAAACAAAGGTCTATTGTTGACACGGCGTTTTATCTACAGTGGTTCATGCCAAGCTACATGTGTCTTTTTATTTTTTTTAGATTACATTTCGTCACGGACACAATCCAAAGGCGTTAATTATAAATCAATGTCGTGTTTTTTGGTAGCTCTTTGAAGACACTGGGATATAAAGCTATCACCTTGGTTACTGTCACCTTCTGTTGCTCTCTCTGTGTAAGACCCTATTTTCCCCATGTGTTCGTTTTAATGAGAAATTCGTTGAGCTTTTGTCATCTGTATTGATCTACTTACTAACTGATATCACAGAACATATTCAATATGAAATGTTTTTTTTGTTTGTTTTAATAAAGAAACAAAAAAATATCAAGCTTTGACATCATTCTCTTTGTTTCTTAATATCACCTCCTTCGTTCAGCAATTAGGATTAAATCCTCACTGTTGGATTCTGTTTTTCCCCCCAATCAAGCCTCAGGAGCAGTGGCGTGTCTTCATGGCAGTTCATCGAGGACACACTAAGTACTTGAAAGTGAGTATGAGAAATCAGCTCTCATCACAAAGGAATCATCAACACCATTAACATGCCCATTAGGTGTAAGAATCACATGTGGATAGCACTAAGTTATGAGCCACACTAAGTGTCCACGCTAGGTATTAACATGGGTCTCCAAATGCAACCACTTTGTCTATCTTTCACTTTCACTATTTGTTAACTGATCTTACTTTCCCACCTTCCCGCAAATTAACGCTGCGCCTCATTGAACTTCAAAAGAAAAATCATTAAATGAAGATCACTTAAAAACTGTGATGCAGACCCACTGTACAAACTAGCGACAGCAAAACTGTTTACAGTGGGGAGAAAAAAAATCAGAAGAAGATCTGCGTGATTAACAACCAGATCCACATAATAAAACAAATGTCTCATTACTGCACTGCATTATACTCTGTGATGATCAGCCCTCCTGATTGCACCGTTCACAGCTTGTGGAAACATTAATCGTGCATTAATGTCAGTGTGTGCACTGGACTACAAGACAGATTACTCTGTTTATGCAGTCTAACTTACTGAGTTTACAGGACATCTATCTGTATTCTCATGCACACCTGGCTCTAATGCATTACCAATTGTAAGACTAAATTATCACAAGACACAGCAGAGAGACACATAATCAGTCATGTATGAGAGAGAGTGTTACTCCACATGATCATTGCAGTGGATACAGGGAGAGAGGACTTTTCACCCATTGGTTACTGAGGCCATCTGTTAAAGATGGAATTAGTATTTGCATTATTAAATGAATACTAGTGATACAGTCAGATTCTTTGGTGATGGCTAAGCTGACATAAATGTACAGCTTCCAAAATATGTCGTGCTTCATGTTGAAATATAGACAGATGAACTTTGTTATGAATGTGTGAAAAAGATGTAACACAGTTCCGTTCTTATTTAACTTGGAACTAATGACTCAATTCTCTTTAAAGGGGAGATTGCATTAAGAGAAATCAATATCAAGTCTAATGCCAGCTCCCGCTGGCTATGAATGTGTTTACTGGTTTAAAACAGGATTCTCATTCATCCTCCCAGGCAGCGTATCTTACCCACCAGAATACACAATCACAACCCTTCTCTTGCATGAATGGACCTCTGTCAGATTGAACACTGGACGGGTTCCCTTTTCAGGCCCGATCTCCCTTCAGCCACCAGTAAATGTTGCCATCGTATTTGCAATAGGACACGCTCATTAACTTCAAGTCCGGCTCCGCTCTTGGTGTGGGCACTTTTCATTGTTACCTTAACAAGTCTTAGGCTGCAGACTGTCATGTGATTGAGATAATCTTAAACTATAAGAGTCATTTGTCTCCTTTGCAAACGCAAATCTGACTTGTAATTGTATAAAATGACATTTTTTTAAACCACTACAATGAGACAAACTTGCACGTTAATTCCTGTCATATGCTTTCGTATTATAATTGATAACCATTATGGGGCTTTATAATGCTGTTAAATCCTCTTTGTCTGTCGCACTGAAAACTGATTACACTGCATGGCCAATCTTAGTCTTTCTCCACCAAGAATACCAGAATTTTAAGAACTGAAGCTTTTATGTCGGAAAGATTAATTTTTAATTGCTGAAGCCCAAATTGCATTGGCAAACACAAAGAAACAACACCGGCATACTATATTTTGTTTAATATCACCACGGGTTGTATTAAAATAAGAAGAGTTTTGATCTGGATGGATGTATTTAATGAACCAGAGAAAGACATTTGAGTTGAGGAGACTGGAGTCTCTAAAGTAGACATCCACAGATAACTTGTTTGGTCTCTGGCAAAAGGGATGCACATTTTCAAATTCCATTTACAAAAAAAGTTGCCTATTAAAAAGGAAAATGAATGTCCTATTATTGTTGTTAGAAGCTGAGACTAGTTAATGTTTAATTTTTCCTTTGAAAAATGACCAAACAGATGGATGGACTATGAGGATGTCTAGTAATGAATCAGTTCATTGGTCCACTCGACCTCTGCATGTGCGCCCCTTGTGCTTACCTTGCTTTTGTTTCTTGGCCCATCTGGCGGACCTGCAGGAGGTGTATGACATGTCAAACGGTTATGAAGACCACATGGGAGGGGATGAGGGGAAGGACTCCAAGACCAACCTGATCGTGAACTACCTGCCTCAGACCATGACGCAGGACGAGCTGCGGAGCCTCTTCAGCAGCATTGGAGAGGTGGAATCTGCCAAGCTGATACAAGACAAAGTGGCAGGTATGCTACACTCTGAAGCAGTCTTTAGACATGTGACAAACCAGCCTAACACATGAATGAAAGTGGCAAGGGATTTCTGATACAGCCCTAGACAAAGGAGTTGGGACTACAACCTCTGATTAAAGCAGTTGTGTTTCAGCTTTGTGAGTCAGAAAATGACCAAGCAAATTACCCATGTCTTTGCTGGCAGGATATTTTACTGCAGCCTTGTTCTCTTTCGCTTCACTGTCATCAGTGATTTTAAAATGTAATTTTTACCTTTTAAAGGTGTCCCAAATAGATTTCTTACTTGAGTTGGCAATTACTTTTTAGAACAGCATAGACCTGTTTTATTTATTCCAAGCAGCCCAACCCTGTTTGACCGTAGACAGTTTCTTTGTTTGTTTGTTTAGACTAGCATGCAATGTTGAGATTTGTTTTGTTTTTAAATTATTTGTTTGCAGATTTTTTTAACTATACACCTTTTTTTTTTGTTTTTATTTTATTGTTTTCCTTTTTTTTTCTCTAGGCCACAGTTTAGGGTACGGATTTGTTAACTATCTTAACCCTAGTGATGCAGACAGAGCTATCAGTACACTGAATGGACTAAGGCTACAGTCCAAAACTATCAAGGTAACGTGCAATAAGGTGTTCTACAATTCTCAAACCAAAGATGTCATGTCATATAACTCTTCTGTGGCTCCTGTGCTGTCCGCTAACTAGCTAGTACATGTCAGCCCGAGGAAGTGATACTGCTTTTACAGCTCACTTAATGCCCTATCTGACATGTCTGTTGAGTTGGACTTAAACTTTACGGATTTTATTTTGTGCATTTGTCCAATTACATGTATTTAATTTTGGAAAAAGATCTCAGTTTTTTTGTTTTTGTATTGTTCATGTATGCTTCTGACCATCATTTCTTGTCAGTCTGAACACTTTAAACCTAAAACTACTTATGTGACAGTGTGGATGTAAGATATGTTTATTTAGCTCCATTTTTTCACTAATTTTTTTCAAAATAAAAGAGGAAGCCTTTGAACATTTTAAGCTGAAATTGTAACTAATAACACAGCTGATTCATTACCGTTGTAAATCCAAACACTTAGTTATTTGATAGTTTTAAGAACTATTTTTGTTTATGAATTTTTTTTGTTACTTTGTTTTGTACTGGTGTATCAGTAGAGGTGTAATTCGGCATCGTTGTCTTCTTTTACTAGGTTTCATACGCACGACCCAGCTCTGATACAATAAAGGATGCAAATCTGTATATCAGCGGCCTGCCAAAGTCCATGACCCAGAAGGATGTGGAGGACATGTTCTCAAGATTTGGACACATCATTAACTCTCGGGTACTTGTAGATCAGGCTACAGGTAAGACAGGTGATTGACTTCCTTGCTTCCAAAAATACTCATCAATTTTAGATAACAGGACAAAAACTGTGCTTTTTAGTGCTTGTGACAGAATAATTGGTCAACAACTGCTCGCTTGTATCCAGGTGTCTCCCGCGGGGTGGCCTTTATCCGGTTTGACAAGCGGGCCGAAGCAGAGGAAGCAGTCAAAAGTCTGAATGGCCAAAAACCACCTGGATCCTCTGAGCCAATCACAGTGAAATTCGCTGCCAACCCAAACCAAGTGAAGAACACGCAGATCATCTCCCAGCTCTACCACAACCCCTCCAGGCGCTTCGGGGGGCCCTTGCATCACCAGGCACAGCGGTTTAGGTGAGAAACGTTTACGGAAACAGAAGTATTTTTGGATTAGGGTTTTAACTCAGTTTGTAAAATCAGTGATGTAACAGTTATTTAATGTACAAGAAAGAACCTCCAGGTAGGACTGTTTTTGAATGTGATTAACAGGATTTGCTTTCAGTGAAAAACTCTGCAGCTATTTTTATGTTGAAATCTTGTATTTGATTGAGAATAGCATAAAGACAACATAGGGGTCAACGCCATACCGCCATCACCGGTTTAAAGTCACACGTTTGGTTTTAGAGCACAAACAAGGCAACAATGATAGCTCAACCTACAAGCCTCAGTGTTGGTGGGTAAATAAAAGTAGTGTAAAATAGTGATTTCTGACAGACGGCAGCTCAGAAGGAGTCCCCCGGTCGTCTGCATGTTTCGCTCTGATGATCGGAGCTGAACCTTGCTTTTGGTAAATGGTTAAAGGCTTTTTTTCTGGCATGTGGACCAACAATTATTGTTTGTTCAAGAGAATATAAAGATAATATTGATGAAATGAACAGATCATTAAATTATCAGAGAAACTACATTTGTTGCGACAGACTAAATTTCAGCTCAGTTTTATTGTGAAATCCAGAAGTTAACTAAGCATTCTCGTTTCCAGGTTCTCCCCAATGGGTGTTGACCACATGAGTGGCATGGGAGGCGTCAGTGTCCCCGGCAACTCCACCTCTGGCTGGTGCATCTTCATCTACAACCTGGGCCAGGATGCTGACGAGAGCATCCTGTGGCAGATGTTTGGCCCCTTCGGTGCTGTCACCAACGTCAAGGTGATCCGCGACTTTAACACCAACAAGTGCAAGGGCTTCGGCTTCGTTACCATGACGAACTACGAGGAGGCGGCAATGGCCATCGCCAGCCTGAATGGCTACCGGCTGGGAGACAAGATGCTGCAAGTGTCCTTCAAGACCAGCAAGGGCCACAAATAGAGAGAGCTGGACAGTAAGGTGTAGAGGAGAGATGGAAATGACCTACGTTAGGCTTCTGTGGCACAGAGCAGAAGTGTAAAGTTGGAAAGTCTGGCACATCCTTTTGGGGTTTTAGTTTATTAAGAGTTCAACGAGAGTTCACTCTTCTGCACCTTTTTACTTGTCTAAGAGTTTTTTTTCTTCTCATCTTTATACTCATGCTTGAGGGGAAACAGAAGTTTCATTTTTTTAGGGAGAGGATGGAGAGGACAAAATCCCATGATACCCCTAGTTAACTTTTGGAATGATCTCAAATCTAAAATACTGTCCATATGTGTTGCATGTTTTATTGTGAGGACTAGATTAAAGAGGCAAGAGTTTCTTAGCAGTTCACTGAAAAAATAAGAGGAAGACACTGCACATTGTTCTCTAAGAGTCAACATTTCACGGTCAAGAAGCTAAAGAACGGTATATTGCCTGTACTTTTTGTAGGAGTCAGCAGTGCTCTGCTCTGATCCTCATCATCGGTTAAAATAGATGCCTTAAATTATCATCTGGTGGATTAATAAACCTGAAATACCACTTACTGTCTTTAGTTAATCTAAGAGCAAAGCACTTTCAGTCAAACTGTTTTAAGTTACTATGATTATCTGTTTTGTATGTTCATCTACAACGTTAGCTCACCTTCCTTCCGTGGGGAAAAAAAAACAAAAAACAAGACAAGTTGTGGTGATAAAGGATTTAGTTTTGTTGTCCCTGTGTAAAGTCTCTTTTATTACAAGTTGTATTTCAGGAGAGTCCTGTTGAAAATTAGCCCCAGTCAGTGAGTAGGGAACTAAGATGGACCAAATAAAGGGAGGGATTTGATCCAAAGGAGAAGTTTTTTCACAAGGTAACTTTGATCCTTTTTTTTTAGTGGTTGTTGGAGAGGTACTGAGCTTATATTTAATCCTCACTTAGAGCAACATGTCTTTAGCTCAGTTTGTTGTTCTGTTTCTTTATTTTCTTATTTTTTTTCTTTTGTTTGAGTTATTTTTCCCTCTCTGCAGAAACAGATTCTCGTTCCACTATTCATTTCAAACTTGTTTGGACGAGTGCTCATCTCAAGTTCTGACAGACGTTAATGGCCTTTGTTTATGATTTTTCTTCAGTTTTGGTTTCTTTTCTTTCTTTTTATTTTGATTGTTTCACTTTGAGCATAAACCATTAAATTTTATTTCTTTTTGCTGAACGTTTTGTTTGGTTGTTTCTTTTTTTATATTACTTTATTTTGTATTTTTGTTTTGAGTTTTGTTCTATTATTTTCCAGAAGCGACTCAGCATTGCCTTCAAGAGACCCTTGGCCAAGCTAAAGCAGGCTTTTACAAAATATGTTTCTGCACGTGGCAGGCTGGCTTTTCAACTTTTGAGACATACGGTACTTATTTCTAAGAGATTCTCAATGAAAGGACCAATTTCAGTCAAGATCATGTTATTTAACACATCCACAGACACCTCTAGGAAAGTTATGACCGGGCAAACGCTCCATGAACAACTTTTCTCAGATCGCTACAGAAGTTGAAACCACTAATAGGCATCTATTTCCGTTAAATCTGTACAGTATGTTTTCACTTTTGGTACGGCCATCTTCTCGGCAGTTGTGACTTGAATATTGGCCGTTTTTATTGACATAAGAATATCTGCTTTTAAAGAACCCCTGCTGTTTGAAGTGGGCAAGATAACTTGATTTGTCTGCTTGAGTGCAGTAGTGTAAAGTGAAGATAGATTAGTTGTGCTTCAGCTGTGTTTGATATGACAACACAGCGAATAAGTTTACCTTCTTCTCTTGCAGGTTTGACTTTTAGACTCATTAACTGCTCTACTCTTTATTTTCCATTTATTTTTATGGGATTTGTTTTAACTGATCAGATGTTTTTATCCAGTTAGAAAAGATCATCATCAGCTTATCTATTTAAAATGAGAATTTGGTAGGTCGTGGTGTTCTCCAAGGTGGGTGAAATATGCAGCATCAGTACTGTACTAAAGCTCGGTTAAGCCTCACCAAACATTTAACCATGGAGCCATTTGGTGTTACAGTCGAAAAGCAGCAAAGGATTCTTGGGAACAGTATGTGCTCACACTTCTTAGGATTACTCTCTGAGCATTAATACTCCTAACACTTTCTCTAAATGCCTCTTTAATCTTGTTGACCCCTCTGAAAGGAGTTCTTTTGTTACAAGCTTCAGATGTTGGTCTCGAAAGTGCTTTTTGATTTACTATTTCAATGTTCTATCTGTGTCATGATCCTTAACCTTGTGCAATATTTCATGCAGGTAATAGACATTTCCTGTCTTGTACTGTCATCTTTTTTTTATGATTTCTTTTTTTCTACTGACATATGTTACTGCTTAGTTTTTTTTCAGCAGTCTTGAAATTGCATCAAAGATGCAAGTGAATTTGTTTTAGAAGCAGTCAAAATAAAATGCATTCCGCCTTAATTTATAAGTGAGAGATGTATTGACATCAGAGGAGGCACAAATATTTATTTGAAAATGTGAGGTCAAACGTGTTCAGGAGTGTTTTTAATGGATTTAGTTTTGTTTGGTTTTGAAAGACACTTAAGTTGAAGTCCATTAAATGTCTTCTAACATTGGATCATTTCAATAAAACATGGTGGCTTTTCAAAATCTTGAAATCTTCAGTAGCTTATTATGGACTGCAAAATGACTATGCATTGTTGGGCTGCTCTGCTGTTTTCTTTCATTATATTTAGGATCGCTGAAGAGAGAGGACATGCTGGGAGGAGAGAGTCGGGGGTGACATGCAACAAGGGGACGAGGTCAGATTGGACCCCACAGCCGCTGCGATGAGGACTAAAGCCTCTGAAACGTGCAACATAACCGCTAGGCTTTCTAACACCCCTTCTCTATCAGTGTTACCTTCAGTTAGCATTGTTAATGGATTACTGTATTTCCTGTTTAACTCATCAGCATTCACTGTGATAAAAACAATAGAAATGAGGTGGCTGAACACGACCTCAGATGCATATAATTCAGTAGAACCATTTCTGCTTTATAGGAAAGAGAAGGTCAAGTTCACTAGGAAAAAGTCTCCTGTCAACATAGATTTGTACCTGTAATTACCATCTTTTACCAGATGGGGGAAACATGTCTGCATCTTTATCCCTCTGCAAAACTCCAAGTAGGTAAAGACAAGCCTTTTTTTGGTACCACAACTATTATCATCTTTACAGACTTGAACAACATCCTCAATGATAACCTCTCAACCACAACACCCTTAAGAACGGTAAATATGTCATGTTAAATGTAACACTGGTGTAGAGAGAGGTCAGGTAGCCCGGAGAAGGTAAGACTGGATTACTTCATGCATTCTTTCTATGTTGTGATTTGTTTATCGTGGCAGGATACTGTGATGTAATCATGGCATGCAAATAGAGTATATACTGTGCTTAATCCACAGTGCTCTCTGGTCATGGCAGCAGACTTTAGGGTACAGGCATGACTGTTGGATGCAGTCTGGAGAACACCCAGCCATATGGGGACCAGATCAGTTGAAGACATGCTCTCCCTCCTGTACTACTCTGCGACTCTGAACAGAGAGTGATCCTGCAACTTATGGTGGGTGATTCAGGTTTGGATTCTTATTTTTTATTTTACTAGATTGTTTTGCATAATGTTGTCACCACTGGCAAAATCTGGACATTTAACTCTTTATCTTGATGGATTGCTCCCTTAATAAAGTTAAAATACTAAAGATCAGCCTTTCCTCAAAATGTTTACCCTATTTGTTTTTTTTTTTAAATCCCTCCCAAAACACAGGTATTTATTGAGTATGATTTCAAGTTGGAGATCCTTAATCAAATAAAACCTCTCACTGAAGTTTGAGTGCAGCAGGTTTTTATTTAAAAAAAAAAACATTAACGCAAAATTGAAAGCACAGGTATAAAAAAACAGAATTGAACATCTTGTTAGCATAATGTAAATACTGCCATTCATGTTGCTTCACTGTCTATTTATAAACTATACATAGCCTAACATGGGTGAAGGTTCCCTTCAAGAAAAATAAATAAATACATCCTCTCTTAATGTGTTTCACTTTCAAGTCTTTCAACTTCCCAGAATAACTGAGATCATGGTAAGGCAACTCAAAACATTGAAGTCTATACCTGCCATCATACTTCATCAGGACAGCCACTCTGAGAAATGTAACCGTCAACACTGAGTAATGAACAATAATAAATGTAATGCATGTCGGTGCAAGACAATATGTCTGCAGATGCATTCAGAGTAACCTTATTAACATTGTGTGTACATGTGACACAATGCATTCCCCCCCTCCCCAACTTCAGTCTCAGTCAAATAGAGACACACTACATCAAGTAATGAAGGTTTGAGTTTTCAGCATGGCACAGTGAAAATCCATTCAAGCCGCTAAATCCTGACACTACAATGTACTCCATCCATGGTCTCATGTAGGGCTGAAACAGGTTATTACCAAAACCGGATTTTTCAGAGCCTCAGATGATGGTCCCTTATAGTCTCAAGTGAGGCAAGTCTTGTGCTTTTGAAGGCAGTATCATTTGCTGGCCATTTTTGTTTAAGTGTGTCAGACTTGACAGAGATTGTAGCAGGCCAGAGGTCTCTCCATCACATTCTCTCCGTCCACCTCAAACACGTAATCGCAGCGGTGTGTGATCAAAGGAGCATCAGAAAACGCCACACTCTGATTACCGAAGGAGATTACTGTGTCCCTCTGTGGAGAAGAAGTCATAAACAGTAGAGTTAGTTAAGATGGTAAAAGTGGTTCCCAAAGGAACAGTCACTTTATATAGAAAAAAAAAGTTGTCAAAAGGTTTGGTTGTTTCAAGATGTCATTAAAACTTGGGAAACAAAAGGGCAAAAAGGAAACAGATCTGACAGCGAAATCAACATAGTTACAAGTAAAATGAACAGAAAAATACACAAATTGTAATATTAGCTATTAAGAGGTGGGCAGGTCTTAGCTTGAAAAATTTGAGATTTCAGTGCTAAAAAAAAAAAAAGGTTTTAGCTGGGGGCAGATGGCCCAGCAGTGGTCATGCCCCATGTACGGACGATGTAGCCCTCCAAGCAGGTGGCCCAGGCTCAAGTCTGACCTGTGTCACCTTTCCTGTATGTTATTCCCAACTCTCTTTCCTGATTTCCTGCTCTATCCACTGTCCTCTAAAAGCCCCAAAAGGGAAGATAAAACAAGTACCACTCCTGATAAATCAAATCATTTGAGTCTTTCAGCCTTGCTAGCAGTGTGGCTGCAGGGACGACGATTGATACAACTTTTCCCCCTAGATTTATGTGATTAAATTTAACATGAAATAAATACTTGAGATTTCAAGTTGTGCTTTTCAAAGCTTTTAAATCCTCTCCCATACTTGTTGTCTTCCAATATTGTCTTCCTTACCCGGTGGGGGCCCCCTCCATTATCATCATCAGCAGTGGGAGTGGGTGGAGAAGGGGTTTCTGCTTTCTCAAAGTCCTTCCTACATAAATGAGCCATAATCCCAGCAGCCAAGGCATCACCGAGAACATTAATCATCGTCCTGAAGCGATCGCTGTGAAGAGATGGAAGCCAATTAGACATTGCCCCAACTGCCCCACTGATCCAATTTATTGTATACTTTGTTTTGTGTGTGGGACTCACAGAACCCAGTCGATGGCGACAATCAGGGAGATGTCGGCAGGTGGTAACCCCACTGAAGTCAGGACAATCACCATGGTAACAAGACCCGCTTGAGGTATCCCAGCTGCACCGATGCTGGCAGCTGTTGCTGTTATACTAATAAGACAAGATCCACGGTGTCAGAGATGTAAAATAACCCGGTCTCCAATTAAAAGATCGTATCATGGGAGGAATGATGACCTCAGCTTAAATCCTCACCTGATAGTGACGAGCTGACCAAAGTCCAAGTCATACTCGTTGACCTGTGCTATAAAGATGGCCGCCACTGCCTCGTACAGGGCTGTCCCGTCCATGTTGATTGTGGCTCCCACTGGCAGTACAAAACGAGCAATCTGCCGGTCCACACCACAGTTCTCAAGCAGGCACTTCATGGTGATGGGCAACGTGGCTGAGCTGCAGAAGACGAAAACAAAAGGAAATGGTCACATTGGGATACTTATCAGAAGCCAGAGGTGACGACCAGAAGGGTCAGGATCTCATTACAGTCTGTATTTTTTTTCAATGGGAGAATCCAGAGGGCTACATTTTAAACACAATTACAAGAAACCCTAACTCCTCTTACCTGGATGATGTGGCCAGAGCAATAACAAGAGCCTGCAGCAACCCTCTGATATAGGGGAAGGGGTTTTTGCGGGTGAAGAAGAAGTAGAAGAGAGGCAGCAGGATGAGGCCGTGCACAAACAATCCAGACAGGACTGTGATGAAGTACATGCCCAGCTTCTCACCCAGGTCGGCGGGATCTTGCATGTCCAGGATCTTTCCTGCCACTAGGAACACAATGCCAAAGGGAAAGTACCTGTATGGAGGAGAAGAGAAGAAGATCTTTTTCACTTTTGATCAGGGAAATTGTTTTTCAACTCCAATATTCTAGTGTATTTATGCAAGGGTAACTCGCATTTTCTTGACCAGAAAAGATCAGACTACTAGATATTGAATAACTAGCCCATATACTGTATATATTTATCATCTTTCCACTTTGCGAACCATGAACTCTTATTGCATATTTTCTCTCTTTCACCTTAAAACACTCTTGTGCACAAAGCCAAGTCCATTAAGAAAGAGGTTCTGCGTTTGGCGTGGATGACCTTGACTGGCTTGACCTCAAACTGATTCAGCACCATCGGGATTAATTGGACTGTGAGCCTTATCAAGCCGTACTGCCGTCAGAGCTTGATCTCACTAATGCTACTGTGGCTGAATTTACTTTTACGCTTTTACAGCAGATTAATGGCAATGACTTCGGAATGAGATGTTCAAAAGTCTCAGATCAGACTTAAGTTCAGGTGGCCTCAATGAATTTTTGGCTGGGCAACATCCGAACCAGTTTTATTTTTTATCAGCTCTGTTTCAGTGCTGATATCAGGTAATCAACCAAGTATTTGATAGGCACAGGGGACAATAATATGCCGTTATTGAAGGAGTGAGAAAGAATGCTGAGCTACAAACATTATCTCTATTGGCAAAAACAAAAACATAAGTGGCAATAAAGAGATACAAATACAAAAGTGGTATATAATATCTCACACTGAAGACTCACAGTTTAAGTTAACCTTTAGGCATTTTTTGAGACGGGGCTAAAAAGTTACATTTGTAGCACACTCAAAAAGTGATGGCGTATTCCAGTATTCACATCCTGTCTTTAGCCTTTTATTCCAACTTATACAAACAAACTTGTCAAAGCACTAGGTTATATTTACTTGTTTTTATTTTTTCTTTATGCAATGCTTTTTGTGTTTCAAGTTCTTTTTGAATTCAATTTAATGGACAAAATGTTAACTGTGCTTTCTAAATAAACGGACTGGATTGACTTTGCTGGCCGCACATTTTGTCCAAATGTCCTGCACCTATTTTGCCACCTCGTAATCCCCTCTTAGAGTAGCCATGGTGCCAATCGTTACGCCCTACCACTGTCAACCTTCTGTTTAATGGGTTTTAAGAAGGGGAGGGAAACCCATGACAATTCATTATTTTATAGATTCATAATCACTTAGATGAATGCTTGGTCAGCATTTGAGAATCTGACTTTGCAGAGGGTTTTCCGTACAAGAAAAATGACGCTAAATGAAGTTAGAATAGGGAGTGAGAAGATCAGGCCAAAACTTCTCTTTGCCATTCACACACAATAACACCGCTCCATCCTCTTCTTGATGCCATTCTTTTTAAAAAACACAGTATTCAGGCATACTAATTGCAGCCTTTGGGGATGAAGAGGTTAACGACATTTCCATCAGTGCCTCTTACTCCATCCACACAAATGTAATCCTGCAGTGGAACTATCGGCTCCCTGAGAAGGACACTTCAGCCGCCACCAGTGGATCTCCTCTGAGTTGCCGCCTGAGGTTTATTTTTAGGTATAATCTGGCTCTGTTGTGTGTTGTCCGTCTTTCTTTAGATGTGCGTGTTGAACAGTGTGTTGATGTGTGTGTGTGTGTGTGTTGAGAGAGTGCGGTCTCACCACATGGCAGCATTAATGATCTTCATGACGCACTCGTTGATGCACTGGCAAACATTGACCAGTGGCGCTCCACGTTCTCCCATCTTCCCCAGCAGCAGACCTGAGAACAGAAAGTACATTCACACGTGTTTAGTTGATAACCAATTCCACTACTGACCAATGTCTCACAAGTCATATCTAATTCAGGGTTTAGATATCGGAATAAGTTACCTAATTGACGGCATGTACAACATCTCTGTCTGCCTTAAAAAATACATATATACCAGTATATAAAGTTATTTAGAGTCACTTTTGCTAAATCTGGTGCAAAGCAGCTACATAATACAGCAGCATTGTTCTCCAGCACAGCATTAGATACGTGTATAATACATTTTCTACCACTTTGTACTTATTCCCCAGTATAAGTAAAATCATTTACTTCATATTCCACTACATTTATCTGATCTATAAATAAGTCAGTAGTATTTTACAAAAGCCTAAAAAGAAATAGTACAGCTGAAATTGTTGTTCTTTTATTCCCACAAATGTTCCAATGACACATTTATTTTATTCCTACCCAACCCTTGAGATGAGGAACCATTATAGCTAACTGCATCTAAGTACTTCAAAACCAGCTACAGCAGGGAAGTACTGCTTTTAGTGTGATAGATCCAAAAACGTGATAATATATATCACCCATCGTACCAGGCACAGTGGCTTTTTTTTCTTCTGTATTTAAATTTTGAAACGGTCAAACTTTTCTTTTAATACTGCTGTTCTTCATCTTCTTCAACACTGGTCATTTCAAAATAGTGTTGACATGACCTCTTTCTTATAAATAAGATTAACATCTACTAAAAGTTCAAGAAAGACTCTTTTATCCAATTTGAGTGATTTATTTATTCACAAGCTGTGAATGCTTTAGTTGAAACTTATGTAATCCATTTGTAGGGGCTGAAAGAAGTGTGATAATATATATTTATATACAGAATATACTTTTTTTGTTGTTTAAAGAGCCGTGTGGTGCACTTACCCATAGTGGCCGAGAAGATGACAATCCCAAGGACGTTCATGCCCTTGCTGGTGCTGGGGACGATTTTATACTTGATGTCAGGAGCCGGGGTGATCTCCAGGAAGACTGGGTGACCCAGTTGAGGGTTGTGATAGTCGGGCATGACGTACACATAGTTGGCCTGAGAATCTTTTACATCTGAGTTCTGAACAATGGGAACCAGGTCTGTGCGATACTGAAATAAAAAACAGAGATCTGTTATCATGTTATAATAATCATTCTTTTTTTTAAACGATACAGTACAATGCAATGATACAAGTTATTTTCTTTAATCGACTCACCTGCTGGAAAGTGGCTTCGATCAGGTTTGAGGGGATCATGTTCCTATAAAAGACAATATAATGACACATTTTTAGGAAATGACTGGGGTGAAGAACATACTAGGTATGACTCTTTTATTTAAAATAGAATTAAAAGCCTGGGAAATGATATTTTAGATATTACTACACTTGTTTGTGCAAAGGATGAAAACATTTGTATAAGATTTAACTGTGAGAGCCAATGTTTGTCTTTGTCAGCAGAGGAGAAAAAAATGTTCCCACAAGGATAGATTAGTAAAAGATATGAAGTAATGTTGAGCAGAGTGTTCCAAATCTCAATTCACGCTTTTGTTTCTTCTTTCCACTGATGAACTTCATGTGGTATGACTGACAGCAGGGCAGATTAATGGACTTTATTTTATAAAGCCGGCAATGACATTTAAAAAAAATCCGCTTTAGAGCCAACGTGGGCGAGAAGTCCTCGAAGTGTTGGGAAAATAGTGAACCCAACAGCGTCATGACTCAGAGCTAGCCAGACAGCTGATGAGGATTACATAATGTGATCAAAAGCCCCAGAGCAGCTCAGCGGTGTTCCCTGTGCTGTAATCGTCTTCCTCACTGTTGTCTTTTCAAAGGTTGAACTCAGGGTAACTGTATGTTAAAAAGCAAATGAATGAATGTTTCTGTAAAGTTGTTCTTTTCTGAGAAATCAGTGTCAATATAAAAAACCTGTGTGACTTTGATTGATGTTTTGATTTGGTCCCACACACTTCAAAGCTTTACTGAGTGAACTTAACAGCACTGATAGGAAGGTTTTTTTTTTTTTTTTGCTTGTGGTGTTTTTTTCTTATAATTTCTTTAAGGTAACCTGACCAAAACAAACCGTCTGTTAGATATTGTTTTAGTGTTTAACTGTACAAAGAATACTGTTAAATTACTAAATCACTTGTGCTTTACTTGAGAGCCAAATTTGATTTCAGGTGACCTGAAGAAGACCTCTGGTCGAAACATTGTGATTTTGTTTAATTCAACTTTTGCTGTGGCATTTGTGTGAGGACATATCTCATTTCACTACTTTAAACATCAGTTTAGAGGGGATCTTTACTTCATAAATCCCTCACACTGCTGGTGTTATTATTTACTTTACAAGTTTTACAAGAAAACCAGCTCGACTAATAAAAACAGAATGTATTTCTGTTCGTGTTCATACCAACTTAACCTAAAAGAATGAGCTCTACGCCTTCAAAGATCAGTGATTGAAATTCAGTTGTTCAGATTTACTTCCCCTTAAAACCAGCAGATAATTTATTTGACACCATATAAAAACAAAACGAGCCTTTCACAGTTTACCAAGTTCAATGTGCACGGTCATAGCCAGCGTCATTCACATCACTGTAAATACAGCAAAATGTCAGTGACACTAAAGCCTCAGAGAAATCTTGTCAAACACCTAAGAGGGCTGAAATGTACACCTGGCATTTGGCTTACAGCAACAAACACCCCGATCACAGCTCACAGCAATAATCAGGTTTAAGAAGCAGGTATTAGTGTAGCTCTGACATGAATGACATAAGCACATGAACTAGACTGCAGACCATGTCTAACGCCGCATACTGACAAGGCCTTCTGAGAAAGTGAAGGCTTAACAGATCACAATTAAGTGTCTCCCTATTCTTAGCCAGCCTGCTGTGTAGAAATGACTCTGCAAGTACCTTACAGGCACTTTTATTCTTTCTTTTTGTTAATTTAATGCTCAAACTCTGCCCCTGACTTCTAGTTGAGGGTTCCCATTTCTTTGGTGGTATGAATGATAATTCAATAAAGTCTGCAGCCATTCTATGTTTTATTATCGTTTTAAGCTCCTTAAATGGTAGAAAATGCCACAATTTCAAAAATCTTTTGATGCAGAGGATGTCTTACTTCCCATTGTGACAGTCATGTTTCACCTGCAGCCACTGAACGGATCCTTTGGGACTTTGTGATTATAGAGCTTCCTGTCCAAGGCACAGGAGGGTCACAAGTTTAATTGGTCTGTACATTCGGCTTTATACAGTCTGTGGTCATACTGTTTTGTTCTTTTCTTAGGGAATCCTCATCCTAGAAAATCACACGCTCTTTTGCTGTTATAGCTCTAAATTATTACTTGCTGCGTTCACACATCAGTGGACTCCAACATTTAACAGACTTTGTACAGGCGGGCAGGTCAAAGACTAAAGAATTTCCTGGTCCACTGATTCAGATATTTGCTGGTTTATTTTTTGCCCCCCCTGGGAAATGTCTGGACATTTTCAGTAGTGTCCTGGTCTACCATTCCCAAATGATAATGTCTCAATAACTGTTCTGCAGATAGACAATTATCCACCAACATTTTGAACACATACTCATAGATCCCAATGGTGAAGATGTTTTTATACCACTGGGTTTCAATCAAGCTTCTGTGACAGGAAAAAGGTTATCCAGTGAAATATCTCTAAACAACAAGCACGTCTGCTAAATGTAGACGTTCTTGGTTTCCAGAGGATGAACCTTGATGATGATGATTATCCCCCTGACACTTCCTCTTTTTTAGTTATCATTTCAGATATATGCTGCATGCTGAATTTAGTGTTATGCTTAAAGTGTTGCAATGCCAGATCCAGCCAAACAGCATGACTGTAAAATACATATTTCATCATGGAAGTAGTGTTATTCAGAATCATGTCAGAGGTCTAGCAGAGCAGCATACAGCTGGTATAGACACAATCCAGTAATAGAAATGTTTGAATGACAGCGCTCCTCTCACATTTTTCACTATGATGAGAACTTCTGTGTCTGTTAATATTAACCTGATGAGGTCCAGAAGAGCGTCAGCGGAGGTCATTACAGGCCCTGAGCTTGCGTGGTGGCCTTCTTTCTCTGAGCCCGTCCCCGGATGAATGATGAGCACCAGGACGATGCCAACGATGACAGCGATGAAGGTCGTCCACAGGTAGTAGGTGATGGTCAGGACCCCCAGCCGGCCACTTGCCTTGGTGTCCATGGCTGACAAGCCGGACATAAGACTGGGAGAAAAAAAAGGGTAGGTGTCTGAATAGTTCCAAGTTAACTAAACTGAACACTCAAGCAGAGAATTGGATTATTAAGTTCCATTATATTTTAGATTATTTGAAAATGATATTCCTATAAAAGAAACTAAAATCTTTGATTGAAAATGTATTCTTTTGTTCAGTTATTGGATACTCTGTCATGTATATATTTGAATTCATATTTAGAATTTTTATTATCAAAACATGTGGAGACTTTGGGGACATTTCATTCATTGGAAAATTACAAGTAAGGTACCAACATTGTTCAACATTAAGGACAGTTTATAAAGTAATTTCATAACACTAAAATGAAGATCCTGTGTTCAATCTTTTTCTATTGGGGGTTTTCAATCAGAGCACGGGAGTCAAACTTACCTGGAGGTGATGAGAGGTAGAATCAACATCTTTAACATTCTCATCAGCAGTTCTCCAGGGAAGGAGAAGTAGATCTTAGCCTATGGGAGAAAAACACCTGAAGTCACTTTATTTCTATCACTTCTGATTCTTTCAGAGCATTTAATCAAAAAGTAGAGACCTCTACTGACACTTCTTGCAAAGTGCAGCCATGTTTATTTATTTTGTACTTATGATACTGCCTTTTATAACCTTCCAAGAACTGCCAAAACGTAAATTGGGATTCAGCTCTTTGGATGGGAAGATGTGCTTGTGATATGCTGACAGTTTTGCAGATGCTTTGAATTCTCTTGATCATGCATGTCATGATTGTTTTATTTTTACTTTTCAAAGGTCCTATAAGGACATTTCTTTCTTTTTTTAGATGTATTTTGGGGCTTTTTACGTCTTTATTGTTGGGACAGGACAGTGGATAGAGTCAGATACCACCAAGAGGAAGAGGGGAATGACAAGGGAAAGGAGTCATGGGTGGGATTCAAACCCGCTTCTAGCCTCTGTACATTGGGTGCGCCCAACCATTAGGCTACTGAGCCCCAACTTTGATTTTCTTTGGATCTAGGAGCCACAATGGACAAAAATGTACCTCCTATCTCTATTCTGATCTTGCCTTGTATACACAACAAAATGATCGTCTTTCTTACTTTTAACAAACATATTTGAATATTTTCTGAAAAAATAAATAAGACCAAACTTTCTAAACCCAGTATCAAACACAACAACATTTTTTTTCTCATATTTTTCTAATATTTCTAATTTCTTTTCTTTATTTTGAAGTAACTGAATTGTCAAATATTTTTGATTCCTCATTTTAAGGCGAGTGTGTTTCCTAACATTCAAAATGCTTTCTTTGTTGTCAATTATCTCATTGTCCTAAACCTTTATGTATTTTAATTTAACTCTGAACTGAATGTGACTTTCATGGAAGCTGTCTCAGACAAAATGTTGGCGCTCCATGTCAGGTGGTTGCTGTTCCAGAAATCATATGTATGCCATTTTTTTAAGACTTCTTTTTCTTGACATTACAAGCCCAAGGTTATAAAAAGTTACTTCTTAATATCTTAACTGCTGCATGTGTCACCATCTTGGCTCAGTAGATGATGTTGCTTAATGTTTGAACGGCTGCTGTAAGCGTGCACACGAGGCACAAGTCAATGATGAACATATAATGTGCTTAGTCAATTAAGGGCATCTAACATAACACTGACTGAATGTCTGGAGAACTCTAAGCCTTCCCAAAAATACACGTTTTAAAAAGTTTGCTGAATACTGTAGAAAACTTTATTAGAGAAATCTCTTCATGAAATGATAACTAGAAGTTATGACACAAACAAAAGACACTCTTCAAGATGTAACAATTCGCACAATTCCCGAAAAAGGAGCTGTAAACAGGACACTGACACCCACTTTTTATATAAGTAACTACAAAGGGAAATATTCTGCTCTCTTATTGTTAAGTGCTCAACTTTGCCTCACATGTTTTTCACCTGTGTCGTAGTGAGATTTCCTTTCTGACTTTGGATGGCAAAGTAAAATAAGAAATAAAGCCAATTATCGTGAACAAACGCTCTTGATTTAAATCCCTTGATTGGTTACGTTTAGGCATCGGGAGTGACTTGGTAAGGGTCAAAGAATCACAGTCCAGGCCAATCAGAGGCAGAGTTTTGGTGGGACATGACTTTTCCATTTGAGATGGAAAAAAAAACTCAAAGCAGGAAGTTTACATTAGCCTAGTTTTGCCTCAGTTCATTTTCCCTTTCAAAGGGGTGTTTTAAATGGGTAAATACCAAATATCTCTGACAATACAGCCAATCAGAGCAAGGAAACATTTGATGCAGCAATAGGCTGCATGGCGAGGTAGCTGATTCCAAAATCCAAGTCAAGGACATTTGGAGTGGCCATATTTTGTACTTCACACTTACACATTCGTAATCAATGTGAACTATGGTCGGTTTGTTTCATACTGACACAATGGCAGATTCAGATAATTGTAATGACTTACGCTTAAAGCATATATCATATAACTCGTTGATTGGCCAGACCAGAATTAAACAAGATGAAAACCTGGCTCGGCCTAAATGTAAAGTTAATTTGCTTAAAAAGTAACATTCCCACGACAGAGCAGCAGGGTTATGTAATGGATAAGTTTAGGATTCAAAGCCAGTCACAATGCCTTCTGTTAAATGTATATCCATCTATTTATTCATACCTGTGTGGAAAGGTTGAGTGACCTGAGGAGAAATCCAAGCACACAGCCAGTCACTACAGCAATGACTGACAGTGTCAGCAGGCCGTTCCTCTTGCAGTAGTCCTTCACATACGCCCGGACTTTAAGCGACACCATGTTGTTCAACATCTTCTTCAAGCCCTCCATCATTTTTAGACTCAGTCCGTATGCGGACAGACCCCCCCTCCCCCCTGAATGAAAATGATATCTGAATCTCCTGGTGAGTGAAGTCTCTCGGTTTGTATCCAACAAGATCCCGAGGTGGAGAAGAACTTCCACTGAAAGAGATCAAACGTCTGTCCTGTCTCACTGAGGAGCTCCTCCAGTCTGAGAGAGGAAGTATTGACAGTCTTATTCCTAAGACATTGCCTAAAAGGATTATCCCTATCTCATGCTAACAACAAGTCCTCCACGGGCACTTAGGCTTATTGAAGAGGCTGGAGACAAGAGTTCAGCACTGATAAGCTCCTTCTCGTTATAGCGCATTATGAGTTATTACTACTCAATGCCTTTCAGTCATCCCATTCATAATACAGGTACTTGAATGTTGAACTCAGTGACATGCATTTGGCTTTAATATGGACATGGTTCATAGGTCAAGGTCAACACCAAATTCTTCTTACATTTAGATTCTACATTCTCTAGTCATTGTGTTTATGTTTTATCTGTCAATGCGATCACACACAAAGAAAAAAGGGATTGAAAAGTAGAATAAATGAGGTTCATCTGAACAAGATAAAAGGTGTTGTGCGAAAAAATGTTTCTATTTGAATGACAACTGATTTTTATTTTACTTTTAAGGACATATTTATGTAACGTGTATGTCAGCAGAAGTAAAACTGTAAAAGGTAGAATCACGTCCAGTAATTAGAAGAAAATAATCCAAAGAAAGAACATGGGAAAACACAGTGACATAGTGCCTGTTAGCAGAAATCACGGCCCTCCATTGTTAGCAGCAGCATTATTTAACCGTCTATTCCTGCTTTTAGTTTGCATGTCTCTTTATTTCTGCAGTCAACCTACGTCTGCTTGCGTCACAGAGTACATGAGGACTCGGGAACAAATCCAACTCTCACTGTCCAACAATGTCTCCCCACGTCACCTGTAACCAATCCAATAATGTCTAATCCTTGTCTTTAACAATGCAGGAAGCACAATCAACAAACACAAGGGACACCCACAAACAATTGTATTTGAGATTTATTAACTTACAGCCACAGTTGGCTGATGTTTACTGTGAAGCACAAGACAGTTAGCATCTGCATGGTGAACATAGTGAGGCATTCATCAACTTAAGAGCCAGACATTTCCCTCAGGATTCAGTAGAAAAACAAATCAGATGAAGTTGTTTCTCCTGCCCCCAAGTGGCCAAAGAACCAGCTACTGCAGCTACATTCACACTAATGTGATCATGCAAGCATCCCCCCAAAAATACAACGCTAACGTGCTGATGATAAAAGGGTTATGACTTGTTTTTACCATGTTCAAAATCTCAAAATGCTTATATTACCAAATAAGAAAAAATATTCTCAAAATACAAAGTACGTCTTATGTTGAAGGAATTGTCTTGGATTTTGCATGCAACGGAAAAAATCAAATGTTGACCTTTGACCTTGCATATGGTGACACTGTATGAATAGTCAAGAGGTTATAAAAGGGATTTTTGCTCATGTTTCTGAAGAGAACATTAAGCTCTCCGCCCTCCATTTTTCTTGAAATGAAGTGGACTTAATTTGAACCAAAATAGTTTTTTTTTGTGAGTTGTTTGGCCTCCAACACTCTGCACAGAGTGACAACATACATAGAGTAACAACGCATTAAAACAATACAATATATTACAGTTTTTTGTCAGTGTGTTGTTATACCGACTACAACAAAACAGTGTGACAAAAGTTGTGTTAGTGTGTTGAAACTCTGCGATGTTACAGTGTGTTGTTAGTGTGTCACACTGTTCTGTTTCAGTCATGTCATGCTGTGTTATTATTATTATTATTGTTATTATTATTTGAAAGCTTTGTGTCCATGAAATTTGCACAGGCAACGCCTTTTTTCTTATATCACTTAAGTCTGGCTTTCCTGGTGGCCAGTTCACTTTCTTCGATGGTCTCTCGAGGCTTGTCCGGGCTTCCATTACCTCCCTCTTCTGGCTGGCTTCAACACACAGCCTCAATCTGCTCAACCTCAATAGGAGGATCAGTGGAACTGAGTTGGCACACTCAGTTGGAGCCTGCTCTGAGATGAAGTTACAAGTACTAGGAGCCTGTCCAGGTTTCCAAAGGTACCAACTAAAATCAGTAACTATATTTGACAGTCAGAGCCATATGCACCAAGAGTGACAGACTTTGTTTTGCATGCTGCGTCTGAAATGTGTCTTCAAAATAGAAAAAGTGGAGACAGTAAAGGTTGATATTTTTATTTTCTGCTCTTTCTTTCTTTGCAAAGTGGTTCGCAAAGGCTTTTTTTTGTTCATAAACAAATGTGTGCTGCCCTCTGCTGGTACTCCAGGATTACAAAAACGTTCTGTTAGCAAGATACTGATTTAGTCCAATTCCAGATACTCCAGATTTTTTATTACCACAAAAAACAATTACACATTCAAAGCAGATCATGAATCTTACCTAACAGCAGCACAGTTTCTAAGCTGACCTACATTTGTGGCACTATCACACAGCCTTTTATACGATCACAATCACAATCACTATCCTTTGGGTTTATCGGTATAGAGGACTGACTTTCAATTAGCATTTTTTTCATATCAAAACTAAACAAAATCCATCTCCATGTGATTAAAATGCACGATAGCTGCTTAAATAACTGTGTTTAGGAAGTTTGAATGTTCTCAGTTGGCCATACCTGTCTGTTAAATGCACAACTCTTCCTCATAGACAGGGAGGAACTAATATCAATGTCATGCAAAGGGATGTGAATCAGGAACTTTAAAGTTAAAGTTCCTGATTCAAAGACGTAAAAATGACAGTTTAAAAATCAAATGAAGGATTAACTTACTCCTGCATTTTATGGAAATTAATGTATTATTACACAATTGAATTAGCCTAATAGTTCTGTGCTTCTTTTTTTTTAAGTGCATTAATGAGGGTGTACCTGTTTGATTCTCTGCTAATTCAAATTGTTTTGGTGACTGCCCAAACAAGAAGCATAACACACAAAAAGTCTAACCTTCTGTGTGTAGCCTAACATTTTCTAGGATAGCCTACATAAAGTCATCTTTACTTAATAATATTAAATGAACAGTTAGGCTAATCCACCATGTCTGTTAATCATAAATGCTTAGTTTTCATATTTTTTTCCTTTGTCCTGTTAAGTTGAAACATGTCATCAATTTATTGTATTAGGATAAGATAGGATAGGATATTAGGATAGGATAGGATAGGATATTAGGATAGGATATTAGGATAGGATAGGATAGGATATTAGGATAGGATACGATACGATATTAGGATAGGATAGGATAGGATATTAGGATAGGATACGATACGATATTAGGATAGGATAGGATACGATATTAGGATAGGATAGGATACGATATTAGGATAGGATAGGATAATACTTTATTGATCCCCAGAGGGGAAATTCGGGCGTTACAGCAGCGCAGATAAGAAAGCTCAAAATACACATTAAACAGAATAGATAAGATAAATAAAAATAAAAATAAAAACAGGGGGTATATACAGTACAAAATGAATGATGAAGTTAACTGGGGGGAATTGAGAATTGAGACAGTATTTGCAGAGAATGACAAGATAAAGTGACAAGTGATTAAAGTGACTTGGTATGATAAATAGCAGCAATGTAGTAATGTAAACAGCAGAGAAGAGAGGCAGTGTTGTACCACAGTAATACAGAGTGCAGTTATATAATATAATATAATATAGTGCAATATGAACAATATAGTGTAATATAATGAAATGTTATATAATATAGACTAGTATAATAATATAATAAAATATATAGAATGTACAGTATATATGTATATATATTGATGCTAAATAATAATAACAATAATAATAATACAATAATAGGATAATCTTGTATTAGTAGGTACATCAATGAAGCGTTGTCTTCAGTCTTCACTGTAGGGCACAATCCGTTTTTTTACCCACCTGCTGCAGTAAACGTTACTTTCACGGAGCTCTGTGATTGGTCAGTCACCGGAGAACTTTCAAACTCCTCCCCTTCTGCCACTGCGATTCAGCAGTCAGCAGTCAGCCATACAGTGGCAAGTTTTCGGGGGGCAATTTACCAAGCAGAGGTTAGTAGAAAACCGTTTGTTTTACTCGAACATCCATCCGATTTCGGTACGAGTAACAGATTGTTCCGTTTTCCCCCCCTGCGGGTTGTGTCACTTTCAGGCCGAGGAAAGCCCGAATATGAGTCAGTTTAAGGAGCGCTTCACGACTCTGCTCCATGAGAAGAACTTCGTGACGGACCAGTTGGCGAATCTGGAGAAAAAAACGGGAGTACAGAGAGAGTACCTCGCCTTGGGTATGTTAAAGGCTCGTTGTAAAGCAACTATTACCAAGTTAAACATACTTCAATCGTGCTTTATCGTACTGGAAAATAATACCAAACATGTTAAAAAAGAGGGTTAACGCCTCCCTTAGAAACCAGCTGACGTATGTTCTGTATGTGAAGCTGAACGACGATTTTCAACTCAGAACTGCAACTTCTAACCGGTTGTGGTCACCCTGTCGCATGAGTTGCTTGACTTTTGACTTGGTTTCATATCCTGTGCCACTGTGAGTTGGCTCATTTTTTATTGCTCTACTTTTCAAGCTCTAATACCAAAGTTCATCCCGCTCGGACCTTTACGCTACTTTACGAGATTACAGATTAGAGTTTGCACATACACAATCGTCATTGCACACACCTATTTCAAAACATTGCTGCCGAAAAAAGGAGTTGTTTCTGATATGCCAGGACCACCACCAGCTGGTCTCAGGGGTATTTTTATCACGTCCTGAAATATCCTGTGCAATGCAGAGATGGAAAGAGATATAGATGACTTGTTATTCACACTGCAGGGTGCTCTTAGATGTCAGGACTAGTATTATTGACACTTCACTGCTGTGAGTTTGCACAGTGGATGTAAAGAAAAAAAAAAAAAGCCAGACAGCTCAGGCTATGTTACACGTTTGTGTCTGCAGTGCCACTCTCATATAGGAAACGTGCTGCACCATGTGACCTACATTTAAAACCACAGTCTTTATTCAAACCCACAGATGGGTGCTCACAGCATGGCATGAAAAGTGCTTTAAAGTTACCAATGGCAAGGTCACAAATAAAGGGTCATTTTGCCAGTATGAATTGTCAAATATGAAATATCTAGTAGGTATTTAACTGACTTTGATTTGATCAGACCTGGATCACAAGCGTGCCTGCACAAATAGTTACAGATTTAGCTTTTTTCAGTTTCCTTAATTAGGAAAAAATATAAACACCTTATGTTTCATAGACACCTAGGGCAGTGGAGCATTCACGTCCAAAGAACTGCGTTATGATGCATCCTGTAGTGATACATAAAGTAACAATTCAACAAATTTCTATTATAGCTATCTCTGTATAGAGCTCACAGAACATAGAGAACATGGTCAGGAAATGAACTGTTGAAAGGGCAGCTCTGTACAGCTCATTTACAACCAAATCTTTAAACCGACCTGCTCCAGAGCAGGATGGGTGTGCAGCACGTGTAACCAAGTCGATGAAGCTAGGATAAAAGGCAGCCAGCGGTGTGACATAAACAATGCTGGCTTAGGGCTTAGAATCCCTTGGTAACACATGAAATTAGCCCACACCCCATTTTACTAATTTATTTCCTGCATTTAACCAAAAGGTATAACCAGAATGCAGCCAATTAATAAAATGAGCCATCCTAATTGCAGCACTGTCTTTATAGTCTTGCAGCGCTTTACACATGTGTGCACGGATTATGGGTTGTTCTGTCGTTCATACAAGAAAGTCTGTCCTTTTTGCCCAACATAATGTTATGTTATGTTTAGCCTTGAAGGTGTAAAGTCAGTCAAACAAGTTATTTTTAAAATGTCAAGATTTTTGACTGACAAATATTTCAAGTTCAGTGTTTCCCCTAGGTTTACAGCGTTGTTTCCCCTACCATTATATTGGGTATATAATATATATATATATATATATATATATATAATATAATGGTAGGGGAAACACTGAAGTTTATTATGACTCCTTGAAACTATAAAGTGTGTAAACTAAAATGCTGACTGGAGTAGACTTCTCTTATATGGCCAAAGTAGAAAGTGGTCATTGTATTAGCGTCATGTTTCTGAAGCTAGCTTCATCTTCTATGTGATTTGTTGCAAAGAGAAACTTCCAACTGCTCTGGAATGAGTCGTTTGAGTCATACAGGATTACACAACATTAGAATGGCTTTGTGGCCTTGGGTTAAATTTTTCCACAAGTGGGACATGTGTTTTCATTTAAGGCTTTTATACCACATGACTGCCTTTTCTTTTGTTTCGTGGAGTTCTCCTTACTCACAGCACAAAGGCAGATAGCAGGACAGTTTAGAAAAGTTTGTTGCAGCAGTAAAAAAATCCCAAAAGCAGCCTTTAAATTATAAATATCGAGTTGTAGATGTGTACAGTAAGGAGTGTTTGCTTATGTCACCTTTTTTTTTTCCTTCAGGGTTTTCTATTTCAACCAGTAGTTCAAATTTGCTTTAGGTGAAGAGACATGGGAGAATATTTGTATATGCACAAGGACAAACAAATGAGATGTAAAAGAGCAGGACATGTGTTTGAAAGTGTCAAGGTCTTTTAGGTCTCTTGACACTGCAGGGCTTTATGTATCTAACACTAGAATGTAGTTGAATTTTGTGTCAGCAGTTATGATGAATATATTTCATAACCTGCACCTACAGTAAGCTACTTTCATCTTACTGTTTTTCTGTTTGTTTCAAAATGAAGGCTGTAAAACAGATCTGGGATTTAAAATCATATTAAAGGCATGGCAGAGAACTTTAATGAACGTTGAGAATTAAGTTTTGTTTAGAATGTATTTTAAACTTTTAGAAAATCAAAGATATGCTAAATCTGGGGAAATGAATCCTTAATGTAAGATGTGGCAGCCTGCAGCAAATTCAGGTGAAGTCAACTTTTTCCTGACAGCTAAGCTTGCTTGTTAGCTGTCAGGAAAAAGTTTCTATTTTTAAGTAGTTAGTTGCAGCTCATACACACTCCGACCTCAATGTTCTGCAGATTTCTTTCGGGTGTGTTGTTGGCGTAATCATTCAGAGCCCGACGGGTTAGTTTTATCTCATCTATGCATTGCTGTTACTAGATTTATTCACCAGTCAAATAGCATTTCATTTGAGGTTCATTGTATTAAACTAGCAGTTCTCTTTCACCAGCCGAGTGTATTGATTACAACAAGCATTATCACTCTCCAGAGTGTCGAGGTGTAATGTACGGACATGTGCAGTTACTTTTCAGTTGAGTGATCATCTTGTCTTCATATCTTTTCCACAAGTGTTTGATTGCTGCATTTGAGGGATCAACGCAATAAATGTGTACAATCGATATCTATGATATCGCTTTTGGTATCGACCCCAAAGATCCCATATCTGTCGGGCCCTTGTATAATTCATAAAATTGCCCTCTGAACAATTGCATTTTGATCAGTGGCCACCTTTTTATACAACCATTCAATCCACATCAAATTCAACCCCTCTGCCATAAAGTCTGCCTTTACAAATGAAAATAATTCAGTGGATATTATCTGTAAAGTGTAATTTCAGTTGTTTATCAGCGAGGTCATAGTTAAAAGTGGTTTTGACTGGTTTATTGAGAGGTATCATTTTTGTCCTGTTAATAGACAGGAAGTGTGTCGAAGGAGAAACACAATTATAAATAAGTACAAAAACCATGCAAAGCTAATACTTTTAGATTTCTATTAAATCTGAAACAGAATAGTAGAATAAACAAAATGATAAATAAAGTAATTGAAGAATAATCTTCTGTTGGTTTGAGTTATTGATTTTGCTTTAAGTACAGCAAGCTAAAAAAATAAGTGCAGAAACATTTTTGCATTTAGCATCGACTAAGATTGCTTTCTGCATCGTACATATTGTTCATTATAACAAAATACAAGTAAAAAAAAACCAACGGCATTTGTGGAATCCACACACAGTCATGGATTATAGGTCAGGTCTCTGAGACTTTGGTGGATTCAAAGTCAACTTCCAGCAACAGGATTTGAATATTAGTGTTTGACTTGTGTTCCATGTGCCTCCTAATCCCGGTACTGTGCTGTTCTAACATCCTGCTACTGTGTTGACAACAAGTTAATGTTGCTTGACTGTTAGACGTTTTCTTAATGTAACACGATAACCTCACCCTCCCCTCACTGTCTTCTGCTCACTCTTTGCATCACCTCTTTCTCCCTCTGCAGGTTTTCTGAGTTTTGTCGGCCTGTACCTTCTGTTTGGATATGGAGCCTCACTGCTCTGCAACCTGATTGGCTTTGCCTATCCAGCATATTTCTCGTATGTATGAAGCCTGGCTTAATCTAATGTATGTTTTTTTTAATCAATCAATTGAAAATCAGTGCAATACAAATACATATGGTTAAAAAAACCGAGCATATAAATACTTTGTTTTTTAAATTAACTTTATTAAAACTAATGTTAAGTTCAGTGTAGACATTTTAGTTGTCCTGGCAGGGAAGGCATTGCTGTATTGTAATTTTGGCTGTCAGACAATATGGTCACTGTACTTTGTAAAGTACACATCTAAATGGAATGCAGCCACTGTCAATTATTAAAAGTCATTTGAAGCAGCCTTGTACTGCCTGCTTTGTCAAAATATACGCTGTGAAGAAAATATCTGAGAATAGATGTAAACGTTCAATATCTTTACTTTGTGAACTTCTGACAGCTGTACTTCTTTCTATTATTGATTTAAGAATTTGTGAAGCAGTTGTAATTAATGAGCCTGTGTTCATTGTAATAATGAATGTTCTCTTCTTAACAGCCTCAGGGGGGTCTCTTTGGTCCACTATAGTATTTTTTGCGTCACTATTTCTCAACAGGAGAGCAGTGTGGAAAGCTCTAGTGCTGCATCATATGACAAACACAATCACAATAATGGAGAATCACCTTTAACAGCCCAACAGCACAAATCCTAAATTAAGCAATGCAGGGAAAATGCTTCTCTTTTAAAACTACAGAAACTGGTCTCAGTTCCAAAATACTTCTAAATGTTTTAAAAGAAGAAGTGTAACAATGGAGTGGTAAACATGACCTTGTCCCAACTTTTTTAAAAAGTGGTTCTGGCATCAAATTCATAATGTTGGGCAACAAATACTGTAGGGGTTTCTATGTTTTGTAAATTGCTATTTGTATTTTACACAGCGTCCCTTTTTTTTTTTTCTCTGAACAGGGTTGTATTCTCATTAAAGAAACTCTTCATTCGTTGTTGGAGTCTGCACTGAAACTAAATGTTTTCTTACATCTACAATAGAAGATTTGTAGGCCAGGGCATCTCTGCAGCACTACTTCATTACAATTATCTTTTGCCACACATGTTCAGCTTGAGTCAGAACAGCAATTGTTGTTAAGTAGATATTGCATGTGGCAATTTTTTAACAGTTGACTTGTGCAGCTGTAGAGAACAGAGAGAGTTTAAATCTTAAATAGAGAATGTTGTACTAAAAATGACTCCAACTTTAGAAAAGCCTGTTTTTTTGCTGAACTGCAGTTACTCAAATGTCTTACTGGAATTAAGACCAAGATGTTGAGTCATTTTCCTAATTCATAAATTTGTCTTTCAAGCTTTTATTTTTTAAAGAGTTTCATGAGCATCCTCAAGTGTTGTAATTGTTTGATACTTGCTCTGCTAGTTCTCATAAACAGAAGCTCCCTGAAGCGCCACTCTCTGGCTAAACTAAATATTTGTTATTTGTTTAGTATTGACTCTGTCTCCTTCATCAAACCTGTCCTCCTGTCCATTCAGTATTAAAGCAATCGAGAGCAATATTAAGGAGGACGACACACAATGGCTGACCTACTGGGTTGTTTATGGAGTCTTCAGCCTTGTCGAGGCCTTCTCTGACATCTTCCTCTCCTGGTTCCCCTTCTACTACGCTGGCAAGGTAGGCAGACCAATATGTATTAAGTGTGTTTGTGTAAGTGCTTTTTTTTTTTTTTTTTGACTTTCTGTATTTTTATTTTCATCAACTTCTTTTCTTTAAGTCTGCTTTCACTTTGAAACTACAAACAGTCACAAGTTGTTGAATCACATGAGATTCGATGTCGTTGGCTTGCCAACAGCGCACTCTTGTGGACATGTCATGTAATAGCTAAAGGAGGAGAGTTGTATCCTCCTATCGCATGACACATTGCAATTTGAGTCAGTGATACAAGATCCAAACATATGATTCTAATCATTGCTTGTCCTTTCTTAAATCAGAGGTAAGAAGTTGTAAAATTAAAATGAGACAAAGTGACCCCACATGTTACAAAACCGTCACTGAACCGTGCAAAAGTCCACTCACTAAGTTTGTTCATCTCAGTGACCATGATTTTCTCTTTTTTTCCCATTATTATTATTATTCCGTAACATTAGGTAACCTAAATTCTGGACAGAAAAAAGGATTGAAAACATGATACCTTCTAACTGAGAAATGAAGGAAATACATAAGTAGTCCTGTTATGTAACACATCAACAATAATACAGCACACTGTCTAAATCGTTTACACTTTCCTGGTACACTTTTAAGATTCTGTATTTAAAGGCATCCACAGAGTATATTTTATCACTGAATACTCGACATTATTTCAAAGTTTCATTTTTGGGACATTTGAGCTCTTAATAGGATAGGACCGCTGAAGCGAGACACACTGCTAGGGGGGAGAGTTCGAACCCACAGAGGCTGTGATGAGGACTTACAGCCTTTGTACAGGGGGCCTGAAATAACTGCTAGGCTATCCAGCACCCCTATCTGCGGATTATCAATATTTGTTTTTAGTTAGCGATTATCTAGTAAACCTGTTAAATGTCAGAAAATAAATAAAAACAATTCACAATAGCCTAAAAGCCCTGATGTTGTCTTGAATGTGCATATTTCTCCATCTCACAGCCTTAAACCTTAACTTAGTCAAGGTACAGAACCAATCACTTTGTTCTAAGACCTGCCCTCTTCTCTCTCCCCAGTGTTTGTTCCTGATTTGGTGTATGGCTCCAGTGACGTGGAATGGTTCTGATATCTTGTACAAGCGCGTGATCCGCCCTTTTTTCTTGAAACACCAGGCGGCCATGGACAATATGGTCAGCGATTTGAGCGCCAAGGCCAAGAACATAACTGACACTGTCACAAAGGAGGGTGAGCTAACTGCAGTATACATGCAAGTACAGCCACATTTTATACAATTTGTCCTGCAGCAACAGACTCTGGCAGCAGACTAACCCCTATCAGAAGTCACACACAGGCCTGGGCCTTCATGAAATCAATCTGAGGATTACAGCCAGAAAAGACTCCCACAATTCTGTTCTGCTACTGCACATAGCAGACACTTTCACTTTAAAATTTCAGTGTCTTCTGTAGACTTGGACTTTGTAAAACTATGGTCTGGGATGTCCCTTATTATGCGTACCTTTAATTCTCAATATAATTGAGACAGATTATTTATAAAAGAATTGGCCGCAAAGTCCACAAAGAGCTTTATATTGACCAGGCTGTACACTTGATTGATTCAACTATAAAGTTTTGCATTTTAATATTGGTAGTACTGACATTAATGAACTTCTGGATCCAGCCTCAAGTTGCCAAAGTCTAAAGACTACGGCTTCTGACACGGCTTAGCTCAGGCTCCACTCGGTGGTCTAGAGCCATCCTTTACCGACCCAGGGACAAGTTGCAACTAACAATGAGGCTGCTTGATAACAGTACTTGAGAACTTTGCTAAGTTCTTGAGATCTGTTACTGAAGCTTGTACTTAACACTCAGTTACATTCACATCTTACTGCTTACCTGACTCTGCTTTAATAACAAGTGCCCATCTGATATAGAGGGCATGCAGGCACATATTAACAGCTAAGCGCTAACTGCACACTTCCCACTGTCAAAATGCATCATTACATTCATCCTGATTCTGCTTTGCATGAGTTGCTTTTTCCATTTTTGTGAAACATTGTGTTTTTGTCCTTCTTTGTGTTCCATCAGCTGTTAACCGGGCACTTAATCACGACAAGGACCAGTGAGGGACATCAGAAGACTTCGTGTGTGTGTGTGTGTGTGTGTGTGTGTGTGTGTGTAGTTGAATGATTGCCTGAATGGGTGTATGTCTGTGCTTGTTGTTCCACTTTAGTCATCCTTACCCCCCCATGATATCTGCCCCCCTCCCAATGTTGTGTTGAACTGAAGCTTGAATTCCTGGATATAATTTAATGCCTGTATGGGCATCAGTTTACTGCCACTGGTACAGCCAAGACAATCAGTAACACGGTGATCTTTTTTATGTGATTTCTCTGTTGAGCGGTACGATTGGTGAAAAGAAATGAAAAGCAAAAGACGTGGTTTCAGTATACCTGGCGTTGTGTTGATTTTTTTTTTCCAATGAAGCCAGTGAAAAAAATTGGAAAACCCAGTCTCCTAATATTGTAGTTAAAAAGCAGGTTATCTTAAAATGTGTAATTTAAGAGCATTTTCTAACACTATAAGTGAAAACTGTAACTTTTACTTAATCTTACTTGTGCCAAGCAGCATTTAAAGTCTGTTGGGAATGTTCTATAACTTGAAGTCTAACTGGATGACTTCTGTCTTTTGATATGTCTTAATTTATCTTCTCACAGGGATGAAATAACAATAAAACTGGAACCCTAATGAACTGAAGAAAGGTGTCTGTCTGTCTGGATGTTTTTGTTTCTTCTGCTCTGTTGCCCTCAATAGCCGCTGCCATTCCTTATAAAATTGGAAAAAGGGTTTTATTTGGCCTAAATTACAATTTTAATGCACCAGTGATTTCTGTAAGGGTTTTTTTTAAGCAGCGGCAAGTAAGGGAAATTATATTTTGTCTGTGTATAATCTCTGTGGATTTGGTAATAATTCCTTTGGCAGCACTTTTTTTTAAACCAATAACTTCCTCAAATTCTTTATCTTATGATATTTTTTTAACTTGATTTGCAGATATAACTGTAAAATGAAAAAAAAAATGCACGTGTTATTTCTGTTTCTTTGCTGAGAAAATATGAATACCATTTGTATTTTCTCTCCCATCCTATGGAACCACTTAATCTTTTGACCTGCCACCCTGAAACACATTTAGTGGCATTCAGACAGCCTAACCACCCGAGCTTTAATTTGTGTTTGGCTCTAAATGTATGCTTGAGGGGCTCTGAATGGAAGGCCCTTTGTGTTCGTGCACTGGATGTAATGCATGGTGGACAGAGCCGGTGTGATGGCCACATGCCGCCACAGGAGAGGAAGGCACCCATCTGGAAATGGCTGCTGTGAAGATGTGACTACTGGGTGTTTATGTATTCCCAAAGCCTAAGGTGGCTGACAGGTTATTGATTAAACAGAAATTTGACACGGAAACCAATTATTACATTGTGTTGCTGTGTGGTTTGAGTCAAGGCTTTTAAGTGTGTGTCCTTCAGTGGCTTTAGATGGCAGAAGATGATCAGAGAAGAGGGGAACAAAGAATGGAGGGACTAAATGTAAAGCACCTTTTTTTTTTTAACTAGGCATATTTACAGTAAGTTCGTTTCTTGACACTTGGCAGACTTAATATGTCAACCCCTTATAAACACATTAAGATTATGTTTTTCACATTCCTGGCCCCAGGATAAAATCCATACAGACTGAATTGATCCCTTCACTCAAGTGTGATCATCAGACTGACATTTATCATGCATCTTTATTATGTATGGATTACTACTGAATGGTATAAAAAAAGCCATTTTTTCCCCCATAGGATTAATCATGATTTTAATGATTATTATATTTATACGCTGTAGCACCACTAGCAGATCGAAGCATCAGTCATCCAGTGAAATATCTCAAGAACTACTCAAGTAATTTGTACACAAGACTTGCTTCAGACAAGATGACGCAGATGAGAATCTTCTCTGATAAGTCTGTTTAAATTTTTCTCATACTTTGTTTTGTCACCAAATATCTGTCTGAACACATAGATAAGCATGTTAAACCAAGCTCGTGACTACGATACCAAACATCAGCATGCCGGCATTCGCATTGAAGTTGAGTATTTCCTTTTGTCTCGCACAACCTCACACATCTGCTCGGCCGTTTGTTTAAAGTTGATGTCTACAGTTGTTGATCAATATTTTTAATTTTCAAAATCAATAGGTTGTTTTACGGTGGATCTTGTGCCTTTGCCAATCACCGATTGTGTTAAGGAACAAAGAACTCTGTGGCAGACAGATGACCCCATCCGCTAGCATATATGCTCACTGTTACGTTGTCAAATCACTACAGGACTTCCAGTGGATGATGGCGTACAAGTTGAGATTTGTATGTTCATTCTTGAATACCTTAACAATTCTACCAGAAGAATTTGTGTTTACTGGGCCTAAAGGTGACCCAATCAGAAAGCACATTCATTAGAAAAGTGATAATGCTATAACTAAACTGATGTTACACCTAGAAACTTAAAGACATCACGAATCTCAATTTCAATTTCAACTTCAATCAATTTTAATGATCACTCTACTTTGTCCAAGCATCCATCTAAATATTTAATAATCCTCCCTCCCTCCTACCAAACCCTGCATCAACAGTGATTGCTACTTGAAAGCAACCGGCCGTGCAGTTCCCGGGGTGTACCGACAGAGGGAGACAGAAACAAGGCTGTGTGGACGAGGAGTTGGTGAGTCATACAGTGAGACCGTCACGTACCGACACAGCTCAAAACAAGGCCTGGTCTGACTGGACCACCGACCTTTTATTAGCACGAGGGCTTTTATCAAAACACCCCTTTAAAAATAGAATGACATTAATTAAATGTTCTTATTTCTGCCGACTGACATTTCATTTGGGCATATTTAGGATGGGCTGGAATACTTCCTGGTTTGTGGACTATGTGATCTCTTACCATCGTGCCACTAATTCCATGTCTATTGTTTTAGTTTGTGTAGGCCTACTGTTTATGCAGCCATTAACCATACTGTGCATACTGTACACATGTTTAGGCTTAGTAGCTCTGTCCATGGTCCTGAAACACATTGGGGTCGCTGTCCGTGGTGCTGATCAGGATTTAGCCAACGATACATCCCAAATGACCCCACCAATACTCCCCACAAAGCATTTCATCGTATATTTTTAAACTATCTTTGGTAAACTTCATGTCTTAGTGTTACATTTCTTAGTTTAAACATGAACAATCAAACATGTATTAGTTTCTAAAGATATCTATCAAACAACGTAATGTGAGAATGATTTACCATGTAATGTGATCCAGTTGATCCAACAATTTCCTTCCCTGACCTTTGACTATCACACTACTAAACTCAAGATCTAACGTGTCAGTCATAGGCCAAGATGTAGGGTAGGTGTCAAAGTACCTTAACCCTGGAAAAACAGTATTTTTTTTGATGTGCCTGAAACGTTGACAAAATGATATGAGACTCAGCTAAGTAGACTTTACGTTTGAAACGTGAATGATTTTAACAATTGTGCTGCTTTAATATTATTCTACGGGATAATCTAACATGTTTCCTGGTTCTTTATTCTATTACATGGCCCGACTTGTGAATAATTCAATTTTGCATGTGTAGTGTCCTATTAAAAAAACAATTCTTCCTATTAGGCTACTTCAGTTTTTTTTTTTTTCTCGATTATGGTGTTTGGAACTATCTCGTGTTCAGATTCCCACAGATGCTAATATTCCAGCGTCCAGTCTCCAGCCACTTGGTATTTGTAAGAACTGAGAGAAAATCAAGTGTGGACAGAAAAGGGAGAGGGCATAGCACCTCCCACGTCCTTTCTGCGAACGAGAGAGATAGAGAAAGGGGGATAGAGAGGCAGAGAGAGAGAGAGAGAGAGAGAGAGAATCTGCTGTCGTGGTGTTGGAAATCGGACGACATGAGCTCTACATGAACCGTGTAAAATGTTTTAAGACGCTTTCGGCGTTTGTCTTTTATCCGTCTAAACCAAGGACGAGCCTGAAGCGGAGCTACATACTTCACGACCAGGTATGAAGATGCTGCTTGTTCGCGTTTCATCCATCGAGGTTACATGTTGGTATTCAGTGGCGTAACCGTGGAGCTTCTACCGTGCTATACTGAGTGCACACGATTCCGAGCAATACCAGCTTTTTTCTTTTTCTTTTTATCTCATTGCTGTTGATTTACTGTTTCATTCATCCTCCCACTTCTTTGTGTTTGATACCCTATCGTATTAAATCTATGGCGCCTATATGCCTGCACAGCCATATTGGCAGTCAGCGGGAGAGAGGGCAGAGATATGAGGGTACTGGGTTTATCATATTGCTTTGAAGAGTAAAGGGAGGTGGAGGAGGGAGTGGAGAGGGGAGGAGGGGGAGAGGGGTGAGTGGGTGGCGGGGGGTTTCGCTGCGACTGCGAAATGATGGCACCGCTGCGAGATGGCGATCCTCTGGTATTTATGAATGAACCGAGCGGAGTAGGGTGGTCTGTAATGGCGTTGCACATCAAAATTGCGCACCGACGGCAAGCCCTGTCACTGCAAGCCCTTCCTTCCTGCCTGAGACGAACGTCAACATTAGAATATACAGTAATAATGACGCCAGCGTGACGCATAAAGCCCGATTTCTGGTGCAAAAGCCATGGTTAATCCTCCATCTGGATCCGTGTTTTCTCCATGTCTCTGCCGTGCCATGCCTCAGTCATGCGCTGTTTGTTGTTAGTTTCAGAAAACTGAGGTGGAGAGGCGTCATGACATGCAAAATGAGTTGTGAATCATTCAGGTCTTCTCTATGTACTGTATGTGCGATTATGTATGTGACTCAACTTCCTGTATCCATTGCCAGCCATGGGTGTGTGAATGTGTGCGTGGGTCGCAGAGAAAACAGAAGAGGTGTATAACAGTAAATCCTGTGATTAAGCTCTGAAGTGTGGTTGGCTGTAAAATAGAGATGCAGATGTTAAAGCATGCATGTGCTGATAGGGGATAAGTGAATGTGTGGGGGAGTGTGAATGGCCTGCCTGCCTGCCAGTCTGTTTGTCTGTCTTAAATGGCCACACTATGGTTGCATAAGAACACTGTGGCAGGACAAAGAAATGACTCAATACATGGTAACAAGGAAAAACACTGAAAGATGAGATGATGCCAATGATGCTGAAATCTCCCATGATGCTGGAGTGTGGATCCTAATGATTAACAATGATGTATTTAGTTTGTTGTTTCAGCTTAGGCCCATTAAACCACGGTTGCCACAAATAAGAAAGGTCTCGTAGACCAGATGTTGAGGAAGATGTGAAGTCTTTTCATGTTTGTGTGGAGGCAGACTGGTTCTCTGCTCACACACAAGCAGCCCTCAGTTTTCCGTGATTACCATGATCGGTCCGTTGCAAGCTGTGGCCAGGACTATAAATAGTTAATTCAGAGAATGAGGAAAAAATATTCATCATTAGATCATTGGTGTAATTTCTCAGTAGATTTTGAGCTAGCTTGTGTTTTCATACCTCATTTATATAAACCTATTCATGTGGACACAAGATCCAAGAGGCTTTAATTGCTGTGTGACCACGGACATCAAACAATGTTTTTTCACACTATGTACTTTCTGCCATTTTGATGGCGATGCAATCTTTTGAATAATACACTATGTATTCATATACGACATTTAAAAAGCCACAGTGTTGAGAAAGTGGTATACGTAAAAAAGCAAACATTGAATGACATCAAGTCATAAGAGAAAACGAAGTGAAAATAGATTTAGTTACTCAAAAGGAAAAAATTAAGAAAATAATAGAACCAGCAGATTTGAATCTACACAAAACAAAACATTTATACTGGCATACAGTGAGGTATTAGTAGGCTGGATATTTTAGAAACACAGCCATGATTTGAAGCTATTTGGCTGAGAAAATGTATTTCAAGTTCATTCATGTTTAAAAACTGTTATTTGTTCGACGGCTTCATTTTGTAATGATTGATACTGTGGGCTTTAAATTACCCCCCCCCCCCCCTTTAAATAAATAAAGGTAAATCATTTTTATTATTGAATTGTTCACTTTAATGCATGTAATGTGGCATCTTTTCCTTATACACTGCTTCATGTTTTTGTAATGGTGTACTCTTTGTAGAACATCTAAGTTGATTTGAAAAAGGAAAACTATTCTTAATGCTACTTTTCAATTGCAAAAAAAGTGCATTATATGTTTGACCTTTGGGGATGCACAAACCTGGTTTTCAATGGAAGAAGCAGTGCCTTTGTGACTTTAAAAGTCTCTCTGATGTACGTCGCTTTGGATAAAAGTGAATTGTAGAATTAAAAGTGATACTTAATGCATTGCATTACACGCTTTATTTACAATACACTAAATCCCCAACATTTGAAGCTAAAATTCATCTTGTTCCCAAACTAAGCTTATCTCGATAATGCATTCTGGAGCTTTTAATCCAACCTGTTTTTTAATAGATAAATATAACTGTTGCGTCCTCTTGATTTTAGAGTCTGTCTGTTTCTTTGCCAAGCGCAAGTTGTGCACCTTCAGCTATAATTATATACCGCACAGCGTCTGCTTCAATACTGGAACAAATCAATGCTAAAGTGTTTTAGCCATTCTGACAGCATGGGCTCATTCAAAAGGTCTACAGTATATAGTCTTCATTATATGTGGCATTTGGCAGGATTGTCTTGGATGTGCATAACTAATTGAAGGCCAGGATGGCTATTCTGGTCAATTATGCACACTGTGACCTCTGACTCTTCATTTTTAATTCAACATTTTGCTCAAATGTCAGATGTTCATTTAATATAAATCTATTATCTCCTTCCGTCTTTAAATCCATATTAAGAAATAAATAGAAGAGAAGAATGAAAATATTAAAGAGAAGTTAACCACCAGTTTCTTATTATCCCAGTTGTACCACAGAAGCATCACAAGCAGTTGGGTTTGTGCGTTGTCTCTGTTTTTACCCATCTGCACTGTTATCAGGCATGGATCCACTGGTCTTAATAAAAAATAGAGCTGAGTCTGATTACATTTTCCTGTAGAAACCAGTGGAGTCAATCCAAAACGGCCCACCCTGTCACCATCTGTCACTGCAGGTTTCTGCAACCCACTCCACCAGTGTGTAATTAGTGCTTCTGTCAGGTCGCGGCCTTCACAGCATCTAAGATTAAAAAAAAAATAATAATAATCCATTTGAATGCATTATGCATATGAGAAAAACACAATTCCTCTAGCTTTTTCTCTACAATACTCTGCTGTTAAAAGGCAGGTGTCTCTGTGCTTCCCAGATTTGCCGGGCTGTGGTATTAACAAGGTCTTATGTAGAAGACAGACGGAGCAACCCAGGGTTCCCCAGGTCAGGCTAATACTCAGTATTAATACACACTCAAACATTATTTACATGGCTTTATTGTAGAGAGTTCTTTGTACAACTATCCACATAGATTTAGGATGAATGAGGTTTATTTATCTGTTTCTTACTTTTGAAAAACAAACATCATCAGGAATACATTTCCCTCCTCAGAAATCCATTTCTGATCCATCACTAGTGAAGACCTGATGAGACTTGTCGGACTATTTTCATTGATGAAACTATTGAGTGTCAATTCTTTTGGGAAACAACTAGCACTGTTGCTAACAAGCTAAATATTTGGATTGTATAGACCTGTAAGGTTATTTGTAAAGATTTTTTAAACAATACTAAATGTGTAACGTGCCAGCACATTATAATATGATTTGTATTTTCTTTCATTTTGTTACATTCTGTCCTCATCTATCTGTAGAGCACGGTATGTTGTAGATTTTGTCAAAAGAGTCAAACATTCCCACCAAAGATTAAAATTGATCTGTATGTGTTCAAACTTTAAAGACACAGACCAGTTACTCAAGTAGCCGTAGTAATAAGCCGCACATGCTGCGATGTTCACCATGAGGGTTGCCTAGGATTAAGGATCAAAACGTCTTAAACTTAGTCTCCAGGCAAAGACAAGCTGGTTTTGTATCGGTTTTAGTTTTCACCGTAAAAAAACAACAATGAACAAAAATCTTCACAAATAAAAAAAGATGGATGTGTTTCCATAGTAACAATACATGTTAGTAGTAGTGAATCACAATACTCAGTTAAAAATAACAATAATTATGATGTATTTTATTCTCTTACTCCTCAGCTAGCCATGACTCTAACTGTACATTTTAACAGCACTACAATTCAAAATGCGTCTATGTGAATCATAATAATGTCATCACATCCTCAATTTTCTTCACTGTATAGGCCTACACATTGCTACACTTCCATTAATAATAATAATAATAATAATAATAATAATAATAATAATAATAATACAAGGAATCAGACAAACCTGAAGCCTTTTTATTTACGAAGATTTTTTACATTCTGAGGACAACAGACTGTAATAAAAAGCTGCATCATTTCAATAACAGACTTGTTACTTGGACATGTAACCTACAGACACACGTGGTTGATTTAGTGGGTGTGTGTGTATCTGTGCACTAGCTGCACCTGCAGCCCGTGGTGTGTGAGTCAGACAACACAAACAGGCAGCGTGTGTTTCAGGATTATATCTTCAGTTTTTGACCACAACATATCACTGTGTAATAGAGTTTGTTTGGCTACAGGCTGCAGCAGGCTGTGACATTACCAACGCTAAGTTTCTGATTGGTGTTATACGCAGCCAGCAGCTGATACTTGCGCGACCGGGTGTGATTAAACGGAGAAAAGTCAACGCGGCATATGAAACAAAGTAACCATAGACAATGAAATATCATACCTTTGTGGCCCGTTTCCAAATGAAAGTCCATGAAAGACTTGTGTTAAAGAACTATTTTTAAAGACTGAATTGTCTTTGCACAATAGATGGCGCTTACACACACTGAACGCTGCATTTTACTGAGAATCTGCACAGGGATTACCGTCAGTAGATTTACTTTACACCAAGTTGATACATTTCTCATCGATCTGCGGATCAGCCTAAAGTAAAGTAGTGGTGCAACAGATCCCAGTTGATCTGATAGTGTTCACGGATCAACTGGGATCTGTTGCACCACTGCTGTACATGTTAGTGAGGAAATCCTCCCAACTCTGCTTTGCTCTGTCCGGAAGAATATTCTTTTTAGTTTTGTCATATTCTTTTAGAATACAGGGTATCTATTTGTCTTTATGGTAGATGGTAGAATAGATGAATCTTATACTGCAGAATAAAATAATTAAATGTTAATGTTGTGTGTTTCCATAGACATAAATATCAGCTTTATTGTTTGTGTGTCCCTCTCCTTATATCTCAAAGGCACAATAATAGTCTCATTGCATGCTGAATCAAAGCTATTTCTTTGAGGTGTCAGAGGGCTTCAGCGTGCATCAAAAGCTGCATGCAGTCTTATATGGAGACTGCTGGTAACTTAAGTCCTGGGAATTGGGTCAATGCAGAGCAGGCCAGGACCACAGAGGAGGTTAAGCTCAATGATTAGCTACTAAGCCAAGACCACAGTACTGCAATCTCTTGTACAGTCTAAGGCACATTCTGCTGAGGTGCATGGTAGTGTACGCTCAATCACAGTATAGACTGACACTGATTAGAAGCAGTCGACCTCATCCAGCATACAGACAGGTGTCACTCTGAGGATGTGTAGTGATTGTTTCTATGCTCACATTGATTGATTTGGATGGCTACACTCTGCCACAGCCACCTGTTCAGATAGTTGTACGAGTCTAATGCATAATAATGTATTTCGTCTCTGAGGTGGTTTAAATGGTCCGTTCATTGTTGGATGACACACACCTCTCTTGGACATTTATATATCGTTTCTGATTGCAAAAATTCATTCAAAAGTTAAGTAATACAAATGTTGACATATTTAGACAAATACTCCTGTTTTCCTTCTTGCCATGAGTTGGATAAGCAAACTGATACCACAAAATGTTTTGGTCAGTTGTATATGAGAATGGACCCAGCTGCTAGTTAGCTTAGCTAAGCGCAATAACATGACTCATAACTCATGAAAAGAGGGGGAACCAGCTAGCCTGACTAAGGCTAATATGTCAAAATGTGTATTCCAATAGAGCAGATAGAGTTTGGGAAGCTCATACCTTGGTGGTGCAGTGACTTCTAACCGTAGGTCTGCCTTTTAGCTATGACAAAACTCCAACTCTTGGATTTAAAACGACATACATCATGTTATTTAATGAGCTGCTGTTACCTTTGAACATGCACAGAATGTTTTCTCTTTTCCTGAGTTTGTGCAGTAAAGTTAAGCTAAGCTAATCAGCGGCTAGCCGCTAGCTTACCATGCACCATAGAGAGTACAGTTGATCTTTTCGACTAGCTCTCAGAGACACAGTAAAAGACGCAGAGTTTTGGGATTAAAAACTTGCAAATAAGTGGTTTGTCATTAGCCAATCTGTATTTTGAACTGCATGCAGCAATAGCTAACATCTTTGATTCGTTTGTGAGATTATTGTTACAGCGATACGCAGGCATAGTTTTAGCTTTGAGGAATGTAATGAAGGGTTTCCTTTTTTTTTTTGCATTATAACCCTCTCAAAAGATAAACACACACATGCAGTCAAGCAGAGAGGAAAGAGTGGGGTCTATCTACTATTTTAAAGTAAAATGCAAGTGAACGCTTCTCACACGCTTAACCGTAAATCAACTCACACAGATTGTCAGCAATTTTAAACTAAGTACTTGTAAGCTGTTTTCCATGGGCTTCCCAGGTGTGAGACAGCAGCGTGACTGAATATGTAAGACCGAATCAAAATGTATAAATTGAACCGCCACAGTCTGCTCAAACCCTAATGAAACTGCCCTGATCTAAAAATTGCTCTCTCTCTCTCAAAATGCAGATTCATTCCTCTGGTATTACACACACACATAAACACACACAAACAAACACACACACACAGACTCAAGCACACACTCTCTCTCTCTCTCTCACACACACGCACACACACATATGCATACACATGAAATGCCCGATTTGATATGTGCACAGAGAACAGGGAATCTCTTGCTTGACTGCACAGATTCAATCACACACACGCACATGTTCATACACGACCCTCCAGTCCAGCAGTCAAATAAACTTAGTGCAGGTTTTGAGGCATTCTGAGGAGTCTGTTTATGAATGTGTTCACACAATATGGTCATGACGGAAAGGAATATTTCAGAAAACCCTTAGATGAAAATCTGTTGACCCTGTGAAACACGCGTTGCAAAATAGCCGTGTATCCACAGCATTCCAGGATCGGCAGCTTGAATAAAGCCTTTTTCTCCACAAGATACCATGGGACTGCTTTGTGGGTGTCTATTTAATCACGCTCTTGATCTGTTGAATGGCATTGTGTTTGATGTTGGTTAATGCGCTTCCTTTGTGCTGTGCATAAGTGGCTCTCTTGAGGAGAATTATGTGCATATTTTCACTAAAGGTGACATTTCCTTGCTCGCTCTGGGAAAGAAACGAGTGGAGAATGTATTTTCTGACTTAGGGGAGAGTAGGACTTGTTTGGTCTGTGCCAAAGCTATCTACTAATGGAGATTGGCTGCACTGCCACAGATGCATTTATAGTGTTCCATTAATTCATTAAGAAACTGCAGTCCTCTCCTTTCAAATAAAACAAGAGAAGGGGGGGGGGGAAGGCAGAGAGACTGCTTGCATTTCGGAGGAGTATCATTAATCTCCAAGGCCTGGTGTCAAGGACAAACGGTACATGAGCGGAAGTACAGTGTGTGTGTGTGTGTGTGTGTGTGTGTGTGTGTGTGTGTGTGTGTGTGTGTGTGTGTGTGTGTGTGCTTCTATGTGTTTTTGTAGGGTTGCACCTGTGAGTGCAGTTGTAGCTGCAGACAGAGGGAGGGACTCCTCAGCTAATTTTAGTTCTGAGGAAAGAAGGATGGGAGCAGAGGGTGGTTTAATTAGCAGCATCGTTGAAATGCTCTTAAAAACACACACAAAAATAACAGACACAAAGCAGGATGGGCCCCATCAATCAAAATCACAGTGGCCTTATTTAACTTGTCCAACAGCATTGAGAAATTAAGAATCAAACCAATTTTACTATTACTGATTATTATTAACTATTACTATTATTGAACCAATTTTGTTCAAAGTCTATGCTAGTTTAATTTGTTTAGTTGGACCTCTCCAAATGTTGAGCCTTATCTTCATAAAGTTCCAGCAAATAACTTTGGTCAGCTACGGAAATTAGCCTCATAACAAAGCCTTTAGTCATTTAATATGGTGAAATGTTTCTGTGAAAGCTAATACAATGTTTTGTGAATAAACAGTATAAGAACCAGTCCTTACACTGGTAAATAACCAAAAACTCATTTTACCTCACTGGCTCATCTTGTCCCTTTCGCCCCAAATCTAAGATCCAACTTCTCTACTGTTTCCTTATGTGTTGTGTACTTCTTCCCTCCTTTTAAGTTCCATAGTTCTAAGCGGTAACCTCTAAATGAAGCCAATGCGGAAGTGCAAAGTGCAATATCCTGCAGTTTGTAGAGTGTTGTTTGAGGCTGGAGGAGACACATACAACCCCAGTAAATAAAGCCCATTTTTATAGCGGAAATGAACATGTTAACTGCCTGTTCAAAACCCACCTCAGCTCCAGCTCGCCTGTTGTTAAGTTGACTGAGAGTTAAAGTGAGACATGCAGCATTGCCAGACTGCGGCCAATGGGACTCCAAAGCCCCCTGCAGTAACAGACGGGTAATGTCACTCAGGCTTCTCTCATTAATAGTTAAACAGGGGAAATAACTGATCATGAAAAGAAAATGTTTCTTTTATACTTAGGTCACTTGGGATCCTTTTGATTTTAAGAACAAAAAATGACATACTTTTTTGTATGATGGTGAATCAGAAAACAAATCAAATTGAGTGTATTTCCCTCCATAATGTAAATTTCACATGCTCAATATTTAATTCTTAATGTCAGCTCAACGCATACCAACTCTCTCTGGTGTTGTTGTTGTTGTGAAGTTTCACTGAAGTCCAATCAGCTGCAGTGTCTGATCAATAACTGATATCCAGTGAAGAAACATGTCTATTTGTAAAAAGTCTTCTCTAACGTCTGCTCTCGTGTATCCTTCAAGACCCCAGGAAGTGCGTTGACTGCTGAAGGCGATTTCCCATAGCGGCCAAACTTGGTATTGAAGTGTCACATGATGCAATGGAGGTCAAAAAGAGTTTGCATTGGGAAAGAGACGTCTTAAAATCAGCAGATAATTTTTTTTTGACCAACTTCTCAATATGAACACTTAAATAACCAATTTTTAAAAAATGGTTAGGTGCTGAAAATTGTAAAATGCAATTTAAGCCGAATTCAGAGATATTTTTGTAGACATAATAAACGCAGATCAGAGCCACAGGACTGCCACTCCAAGTTCGCAAGTTCTATGGGCTCGCTAACGCAGGAGATCCGGGTAGGCCTATGGGCCACTGAGCAGCTTTTGCTGGAATGAACGGGGTTCCGCCTCCAATGCTGTACACATTAAGACATCCATGATATCCTGGCTCCTCAGATATCCGTCTCTCCTCAATCTTCTTGAACAATCCTTAAGAGATGCAGCTAGAAGACTAACATATTAAACAAGCAACTTAGTATTTTAGGTGTTAGTTATCTTACAAGACTAACTAATAGTCTATAGGTCAGGAGTCTATTAGTTGCTCCATAACAATAGTTTCAAACAACAAGCCAGCCATTTTACCAGACAGATTAGCCCAGGGAGTCTGGATGAATTAGCTTAGGTTATCCACTGAGCAGTATTCCGCTACTTTAGCTAGCTAGCAGTTCATCATTAGTCAGCAAAACAAAACAAAAACCAAAATGACTTCCACTCAGCATCTGTCATATTCCTATTTGGCCAGACGCTTTGCTGGAGTCTTCAAGCCTCTAATTTCTTGGCTACTCTGCATTTTTTGAAACAGTAGGCCACTTTGTTGTCATCAGCAGTCTGTAGTTTTATGCTAACATTAACATTTTTATAGTTGGAGGGGAGCTGAAAAGAGACAAGGCCTTCAGAGTGAATCACACTTTCATCGTTGGGATTTTTGCAACAACACGTGTCTAATCTACATTTATTAAAGCTCGGGAAACTAACGTTAAAGAGTAATAATGTGTAGGTGCTCTCTTTACGTATGTCTTCTTTGCCCATGATGCAAATAAAAGTTGAAAAAGGTTTATGTATTGATCTAATTTAAACCACTGGAAAATCTTATTGATGAGCAACATTGATTGAATTTCATTGTATCCCTCATTATCATAAAAATGCCAGTGCATTTCACTCTAAAGCCAGAGAGAGCCATTAAACAAGGTTTTCTGCTTTGCTAGAAGAGTAGAAAACAGTTAACAATCTACAGGCACATGAGCAGAAGGCACTCGCCCATCTGCAACTTAAATTGTGGTTGTGTGTTCAGCAGCAAGGATATAAAACACTCTTGTATGTAGCCCAGACTTAAAGATTGACTATAAAACTCAAGAGGTACCCCCTGATTCCCCATTTATCTTCCAACTCCTTGACTGATATTATCTAGAGCCTGGCAATGCAATTACAGCCGCCCTGTCATCAATAGTGTGTTTCAGCAGCGCAAGCATGACAGAAATCCACTTATTCCATCTGGTATTGATGTGAATTTACTGTTTCATTACAGCAAGAGCTAAGAGAGCAGCAAATGATCACAACGAATATCACAACGAATGAATATCTTATTATGGGACCTTAAAGCAAGTTTAAAGTAACAGCAGATAAATAATGCAACAGATACAGTGCGTAATCATGCACAGACGCTCAGCCCTGACAAAGACAGCAATAGATAACGTGTGCATTGTCCAGATATGTATGAGATGCAGCAGGAGAGTTAAGATTTGTAGTCCTTGCATGTGCAGGGATGCTGACTACAAACCGGTTTTCTATTATTAGTTCTTTCATCACACACACTTCCGAGTGTTAATATTATATTTTTATTAACCTGACTGCACACAACGTGGATCTTTTAGTCTTTTTTTTCTTTTAGTATGTTGAAGATTAGATTAGTTATTATTTTATTCTGGATTGGTCTTGGGGGAAATCTCAAAAGCCAGATGTGCACAGCAGGTATTTGTAGTCAAACAATAAAGTATAACTGGTTTTAAAACGACTGACTCTAAATGACCAGTTTGTAACTTTAAAGGTTCCCTTGGCAGAGATGATGAAAAAATTGGTAGAAATGGAACATAATATTCATGATTACATTTCAGTTGGTGTATTATCACTTGAAATGTAAGAAGTGGTGTTGTTTTTCTCTTTCATGTTGAATTCACATTTTCCCACTGTAGCTCAGAATAGACCAGGGATGGGCAACTTTGGTCACGGCAAGGGCCACATTCAATTAATTCTCCCTGCCAAAGGGCCAAATTGTAGAACACAAAAACGATCAATTATGAATCAATTATAAAAAAAATCAATAATGTCTCAAATTTAACTCAACATATGCCAGTGATCAAATATTATTATGGACGTATTTCTGGTTTTCATGATTTCATGGCAGATTTTGTCACATTTTCTTCATGTTTCCAATTCTTGATATGTAAAAATTGACCTGAGGGCCACATTGAGGGTTGACGGGGGCCGCCAGTTGCCCACCCCTGGAATAGACCATCACACAATCATTCTGGAGGGCCTTTGTGTGACCACTGATACATGTTTGGAAGGAGAGAATGTGGTGGGGAGTTGATTTTTCTGTCCCCTTGGGGGCATGGATTTGGTTATTGTTCTTGACCAGCTAGTGAATTTAACTCCAACATACTTTGTTAAGCTTTAAAGGGGACATATTTTGAAAAATCCACCTGTACAGTGTTTTTCAACATCTATTTGGGTAACCTGAGTGTCTACCGACCCACAAAAGGTGAAATAAACCCATCCAGTTCTTTGTTTGTGATCTGCACAAGTCTTACAACACAGAGAAACATTTTCAGTTTCAAATTTGCTCTCCTTGTGACGTCACAGTTGGATTCTGGTAAAAAAATAAAATAAAAAAACCTCCCCTCCCCTGATATCTCCACCCGTCGACTCCACCCCCAGCCTAGAGCAAAACTCTTGCGCAGGTCCGCCATTTATATTCCCACTAGCGAAGGAGTAATGTCTACTGGGAAAACTTAGAGGGGGCTCATTGCATTTAAAGAGACACACACACCAAAATGGAGTGTTGTGAGAGAGCTGGTTTATACAGGGTCACAAACCTCCTCCGGTGCTTGATTCATGTTACATTTTGACCACAGCACAGATGTTTCATTTAGATCACAGGGGACTGTTTGAAAAGGTAGAAAAGGGCTGTAATATTTAAAACTGGTTCATCCGCTGCAAGTGTACTGTTGGTCAACAGACCTTTTTCACACCTGTAAACGGATGACACTATGCTGCTGCAAGAAACAAGGCAATAGGAGCCTAGAGACTAAACCAAAACAGTACATTTTAAGCGGGCAAGAGAGACACAACAAATTAAAGTCTTTGACAAGTGAAAGGCAACTGCAAAGTTTGTGGAATTTGGAGGTTCACTTGTGTACAAATTTATAGAAAGTTATTTGATCCACTGTAGAAAATTAATGAGCACAGATTTTATTTATTTGCTCAGCATTTCAGTTTTGTTTGTAAGATTTACTTTCAAATAAGAATTTAAACTTATATTCTAATATTTAAAAAAGGAATTCAACAGATAAGTGGGGTATTATTTAAGAAAAAAATATTCTTTCCTCACTCAACATTGAACAGTGAATATTAATAATCTCTTGGAAGTATATGTAGTACAGTATGAAAATGAAACTCAAGCAAAGCACAACTAATTCTGATTGAGAAATTCAACATTGTTTCATACACAAGTTCATGTTACTGTTTTCCTCTGATGCAGCAAGAACTTTCTCTCTGCCAGAGTTTGCTGCAGTTCCTTAAATTGATAAATGAGGAAACGCTGGACTGTTTTTAGGGATGAGCCTAACAAACTGTGACTCTGAGAGCAGTATTGATCAGGGAAATGCTTGCGTCAGGTGCAAACTTGGAGCTTCACCAACCTCATCCTCTCTAATTTGTACTCTGGCTCATAGTCAGACCTCAGGTCCGACAGTTAAAGTGCTTTACACCCACAGGCGTACACCACCAGCACCTCTTTTTGGCTCCTCTGTCTGCTTTGTACTTGCTGCCTGTTCATTTGCTAAAGTTTCTCTAAACTTATCCTCCTCTCATCTAATCTCATCTCCTCTCCTCTCCTCTCCTCTCCCCACCCCTCACCTGTCTCTCCTGCTTCCTCATCATACCCCCACCCTCAATACCACAGGTGTAACACTGTCTCAAGCCTGAGGGGGGCAGAATGCCGGAGCAGAGCAACGACTATCGCGTGGTGGTGTTTGGAGCAGGAGGAGTGGGGAAGAGCTCCCTGGTCCTACGGTTTGTAAAGGGCACCTTCAGGGATACTTACATCCCCACAGTGGAGGACACCTACCGCCAGGTGATCAGCTGTGACAAGAGTGTGTGCACCCTCCAGATCACCGACACCACGGGGAGTCACCAGTTCCCGGCCATGCAGCGCCTGTCCATCTCTAAAGGCCACGCCTTCATCCTGGTCTACTCCATCACCAGCAAACAGTCCCTGGAGGAGCTCAAACCTATTTACCAACAGGTAGGTGTGTGTGTGTGTGTGTGTGTGTGTGTGTGTGTGTGTGTGTGTGTGTGTGTATAAAATCACATTATACTTGACATGATTTTCCTTTTTTTCATTGGTCTTCCAGAGAAAGAGCATAGTGTGAACTGCTGAAGTGACTTTTAGATATTTACTATCTCCATTTTTCTCCCATAAGAATTTGATATTGCATTAATTTAATTTAATAGAAATAATCCAATTTAACAAAGTCCAAACACAGAATATTAATCAATATGTTGCACAGTGAGTTTCACAGCACAACATTAATTAAATCAGATATTTCATTATTGGTTCGAAATTCATTGAGGTCATACTTTATAACCAATTTTAAATATGCATCTAAGCTTTTGTGTCCTCAGATGTACAGTCTGCTTCTTATAATTGAAGCATATATATTTTTTGGATGCTATGGCTGTTGTTAGGAGGACCAACAAATCAACTTTATTGTGTAGGGACAAGGCCAGAACATAACGAGCACTTCCCTTGCTTTCCTGCAGGTCTTGGCCATAAAGGGCAACGTTGAGGCAATCCCCATTATGCTTGTGGGCAACAAGAGCGATGAGACCCTGCGGGAGGTGGAGACCAAGGATGGGGAAGCCCAGGCTAACCAGTGGAAGTGCGCCTTCATGGAGACGTCAGCCAAGACCAACCACAACGTCACTGAGCTCTTCCAGGAGCTGCTCAACCTGGACAAGAAGAGGAACATGAGCCTCAACATCGACGGCAAGCGCTCAGGAAAGCAGTCCCGTGCCGAGAGACTGAAGGGCAAATGCAGCGTGATGTAAAACCCGAAGAGGACGAGGCCGAGGAGGACAGGGGAGTCTGAGGAAAAGAGAGGAAAAAGGAGAAACGGAGGAAAGAATGAAGACGAGAGAAAAGAGGGACTCATTATCAGTCAGACGGAGCAAAATAACTGGAGGACAACGGAAATCTCATCTTCACATCCTCCTCTGATAGACTGGTGCATTCACAACCACAACTAAGCAGTTATTTTAAAGGGACATACAGGATTTCCATTTGGAGCGTTACATCCATTTGCATACTGCTAAAAGGAGAAATGGGGCAGACCGATGCAGGATATGGAGAAGCAATGGCGTGGGTCATTTAAGAATTACCTGAAGTCAGTTCTTTCTGGAATTCTGCATCACCTGAGTGTCAAATCTTGGCTTAGGAGCTCATCACGACCTGGGACTGCATCCACGATCACAATCTGCAGCAATGCTTGATGAAAAACCTGGAGGATTCTGATCTACACAAAGCGTTCAGCGTCCTCTCTCACTTCTACACCTCCCTCCCTTCCTGCTCAGCTCACACTTTAACTTACCCCCCTTGTCATCCTGGCAACCTCATCCTTTGCATACTATTAAAAAAAAAAAATAGAGAAATGTGATGTGTGCGTGTAACAGAGTCAACAATGTAATTTAAGCTCACCTATCTGGTAGAAACACGATTTTAAGAGACTGATGTGTCCATCACGCTACAAAGCACAGGACCCGGCAGTTTGAGACTGCTAGCATGAGCGACACGCATTACAGCAGCAAAACATACGACTCAGCTACATTCAGGAGCCACACCTGAGGACTCTGATGTATATAAACATTGGATATTTCAATATATTCCAAATGAGCTACACATGCCCCACCCGAACGATTAAATCAGGAAGAGGTCGAAGTTCAAGTCATTAATGCTTCAAGTCATGAATCACTTCTGAAAGACTGGAAAAGGTCTGAATTTACTTAAACCACTCTTTAAAAAAGCTCTCTTATCGAAGCGACGGATTCAACGCAACAATCCTTTTAAGACTCATCTCATGTAGAATAAGTTGGACTCTGATCAAAACACGATACAGAAACGAAAGTCTGCCTTGTCGACCAGGACCATAGACTCAGATAATCATTGCCAAGCTGGTAAGACAAAAGCAAACTGGGATGGCTTTTTGTTTTGTGTTGTTCTGAGGTTGAGAATGTCTGTTTGCTTTGCACTTTTCATCTAACATTTCTCGTCTTTTGCCTTGTATTTTTTCTTGTTCGTTTAGCCTAATAATAATCTTCAAATTCATGTCAAAGAAGAAAAAAACAGAAATCCGCCCAAACAAAAAAGCACACAAAGAAGATGAATACATAAATGAAATAATGGAATGAATGTAAAAAAAAAAAAAATAGAAAAAGAAGAAGAAGAAAGAAGCTCCATGCTGCTTATTCAGTGTGACCTGAATCAGTAATGTTTTTGTTCTCTTTGTTTGCTTTGGTCACATTACCTTTCAAATGCTCATTGCAGGGCAACAGGAAACAGAATCACATCCATAAACACACACACACCTGCACATCATGTGCAAAAAAGATGCATTCATGCAGGAGTCCAAACAAAAAATAGAGGTCAACCGTGTAACATGAAGACAAACAGGGCTCGCTCAGCCTAAATGCCCTCACATTGCACTTTATATCGTAAACACACACACACACACACACACACACACACTTAACAGTGATTTGTCATGTTTTTGCATATGTTATTTATTAATGATATCTACTTAAAAATATACTCCTGTTTCCACAGACTAGCTCTTATGTATGTCCAAAGTGCATGTATACACCTTTTTGTTTTTACACAGGAGCTCTGAAAAATTGTACACATTGTACACAGGCAAGCCAAAAGCACAATACTTTTTTACCAACATATCTATTTGTACATTTTATTTCTTTCTCTTTTTTGTATATTGTTTATGATTTTCACCTTAAACCTTCATCAAATAAGAACTGAAAAATGGAAGAACAATCCCATCATCATCACCACCATAGGTAGCTCTCCGTCTTGTTGTGAAGTGCTTCTTTTTTCTTTTCTTTTTTGTCTCGTATGTGGCACAATGAGGTTGTGATTCTGCTGAACAACAGGGTATTGTGACGTGACGGCTGATGTGCGAATGGTGAAGTGTGCAAATGTGACGTGACCCCCAAAAGGATTGTAGACGGTACATTAGCACGGGCAGAGTAAAGTCAGATTATTCGTCTCCATCTCTCAGGCGGTTTTAACTACAGTTTGGGTGGAGCATAATCTGCCCGTGTACTGTTTAATACCGAAAGACACAGATGATGCCCCCTCTTAAATGTGTATCCATCTCTCTGGAAAGCACAGCAGCTGTTTTTTTTTTTTTTGTCTCTGTCTTTACGTGTGCAGCAGAATCAACAACTGGGCACTTTAGGGTGACATTTTACTTGAAGATTTGCTTAAAAAATCAGCAACACCTCATTAATTAGCACCATGTAAAATGTCCCTTCTGCATTGTTCACGCCCCCACAGACTCACATCACAGAGGTGTAGTTAGTGTAAATAAGCATAATGATAGAAGAATTCGATGTGTATACAAGCTTCAAGTAAGATGTTACCCAAGTAATGAAAAACTATACTGGCTCCTCTTGTTACAGTAGGAGGTTTGATGTTGCTATGTACTGTAATACACGGCTCATTATGTTGCTAATATTATATGTAACTATTTGACACAACCCATTTTTTTTTCAGATCAATCAGATACAGTAACAATAGCCAAATGTGAATATGTAACTGTAAGGTTCCACTCCTTGGCTGTGACTTTTATTTTTTATTTTTTGCTGACTGAATTCATTGTTATCTGTTGTACTTTGCACTAATGTGAGGTCCTGTTAAACTCAAACATTTGCATTGTAAACCTACCCTTTACCTGTTAGGTGCCAGGGATGCTCACATGGGCTCTTTACTTTTATCTTTTTATTTAAAAAAAAAAAAAAACAAGATGCATATGATAATATTTGTTCTTAAGCATAAGATTTCAGCAAGATGGAGTGATTTCTGCCATAATGTGTCCATCTTAAGATTACAATGGGTCTGGAACTTGGATCGGGCAGCTCTGCTCTGATCTGATGTGTAGCTACCAGCAGTGGTGGTGCACTCTGCATAAATATCAGCTTGACATGTCTGGTTGCTCCACACAAAACGCCAGATTGCAAGCGCATGTTTGTGCAATCTGTTGTTCAGGAGACTGTCGCTGTTCATGTTCCTGTGTGAAATCTGATACAGCAGGGAGGAGGCAAAAACAATGAGACAGCGTGCAGGATCAGTGTGCACAACAAGCTCGGAAGAGAGAGCGAGCTTTGCTATTAATAGAAATGGTGTGAGAGAAAAAAACAAGTGCTAATGCACAAACAGTGGCCTGTGTAGGATTCAGATGTTCTCTGCATATGGAGAGGTGTGCGTTTGTGTGTGTCCCTTGAGTTTCTCGGTAGTGTGAGTTAATAATGGGCATGAATTAGGACAGACACCTCTCCTCCCATCGCTTGTCTCACCTTATATTTCAATGAAGAATAGTCACTGCTGCTGCTGTCTGAATTTACGTGTGTGCTTGTGACCACGAGTGCATAATTGCATGTCGCAAAATCAGCCCCCGATTCGCCTCCCTTCACTCCGGCCTGCAGGAGTGTGAGTGTGTGCTGTTGTACCGTTCTTTAAAATGTCTGTCAGATGTTTGAAGCTTTCCTGTGGAGAATGCCTACACATTTCTGCATGAGTCATCCCTCATTGCTCAAAATACTTCAATACACAAACACACACACACACACGCATATAATACAGGCATGGAGGCTAAATAAATAAATGCATGCCTTCAGCTGCACACTCAAACACACAGGCACATTTTACATTCACGCAGGCCACGTTCTCTCACTGGCTGTTCTTCTGAAGCAACACTAAGCACTCAACTTTCATACATCAGCTGTCCATCCCCTGACATTTTGACTGTCTTTCATATTCATCCCTTCAAATTGTTTTTCTTTGTTTTCGTGTGTGTGTTTGTGAGTGGGTTGCTCATGAACAGACTGGAGGCGGCTCACATCTGATTGTAGATAGTTGTAAATAGTGTGTAAAGAACTAAACATTTCAGAGATGAGAGAGAGTGCAGAGGAAAAGACGCAGAGGTGGGAGGGTGCTGTCACCTGCATTCGCTTCATATAAATGAAGTGTCCAATTAGATAAACACAGCAAAAGTACAAGCTTCATGCCAACTTCAAGTGCTCTGATAAAGTCATTGAACTTGATGTATCCAAAGAATTTAATTTATTCTCTTCAAGAAAAACAGCAAATCTGTTTGTAACGATGGAGTTTATGGAAACCCAAGGTGTTCAATATTAGATGAAATAAAGTGTTGTCATCATATTACTGAATGCAGACACAATCATATCACATTACCATGATATTCTGTTTGGGTTTTTACAATTGTCTAAATTTGAACTTCTTGCTATTTAAAAAAACATTTTTATATTCACTTTTTTCTAAATTAGTTGTTATGTCTGCTTCCACTGTTCCACTGAACATTGTGTTTTATAATGCCACTATCTAGCACAAAGTATTTTTCTGTCAATCAAAACAGACAGCGTAGAGCTAGTAATATGATTGGCTGTCTGTCTAATCAGACTTAAGCCGCAGCCAATTACATAACAGAGTTCTGCTAGTTCATGATTTCTTTACTTTAATTCAATTGATGGAAAGAGGCACTATGAAATCACCGGGAAAATAGTTTTGTGACAACATGAAAGTGACAGAAACTGAAATTGAAAAGGACCTTTAGAACTGCTGGAATAAAATCATGATGGAGTGAAAAACATATAATTCTTATTTTTTGTAAAACTGGATTTTTTAATTAATGGCTTAAAGGCATATATTTTGTCTTTATGTAATTCACGTGACTATTTAATCCAAAATTTCATATACATTTATTTAATATTGAATACAGTTGGTCTCCATAGCTACAGCAAATTTTCAAATTTGGATTTGGACCTGGGGAGTTTCACCTCACTCACAGAGTTTTGTAGAGCTGAGTTAGCGTGGTTCACATGTGTTCTTACATAGCAGGATGACAAGCACGGCCCTGAGATACTAGAAAAAGACAGTCAGTAAAAACTGAATACACATCAAAGGTTGTAGTGTTCTTGTCCAACTATTCATCTGTACCAATGAGGGCAGGTTAGAGTCCAACCGAGTCGAGCAAAGACGCAGAACATCTAAAGGAAATCAGTGTTTAAGGATGAGTGGAAACTGACCCGCTGACCTCTCTGGCCCACCCCTTTACATCTGCTCTGATCGCCTCAGATCCTCACAAGCTGTTTTTGTGCGGACACAGCATAAAGTGGGGCATATAGACTTTGTGGATAATGTAGTTTGGTACTATCCTGTTGCTCTGGCTCTTCATTCCTGCATGGTCCCTATTGGTGTTCCAGCCAGCATGAGAACAAGGACACAAACTGTGAATCATCTTTGTATTTTTTAAATAAATTCCGCAGCAGAAGTTCTCCGCTTCAGTTTTGCAAATGGTTTATTTCTTTTAAGCACTTATTGTTTTTTGTAAATTATTTGATTGTTTTTCTTTTTGTTCTGACTTTTTATTTTATTTGACTGATTATAATGTATAGATATTTATTCTAGCAATAGTCTTCCTATTAAGATATACTGTGCTGATGCATCCTCTGACTAACTGAAAATAATATATATAAATATATATATATATATAGATGATAATAATAATCAAAACTGCAAAATGATTTTCCTAATAAAATTGTGAACTGAGAAGTGTGTCTCGTCATTCTGTGTATGTTGACTCAACCTTATTGGTGCAGGAGTTGCTTACCAAAATGATCACTTTTAGCCATGCAAACATAATAATGACAGATACATCAGACAGCAGATATTATTGGGCTAATATGGGTACATAAAGTCCATTGGTGTCAGTGTTTTTTTTTTTTTTTTAATTATGGAATAAAGAAATCTCCACACAAAAAAAACAATTTAGATAACAGTTTTTTCGGGTGATTTAAAAAGGTCCTCATCCTGTCATTTCTGTAGCAGCGTCTGCTCTGACTCCATTGATTACAATTCTTACATCAGTGTTGAGCACGTTTAGCAGAGAATCACAGCTGAGAAGACTGTGGCCCATACTAGAATTAACTGATATGTATAATAATGCAATAAATTTATACTCTATAGAGCATCCTTACCTTTGCAAATTCATCTGTGCAAAATTGGTCCAAAATATGTAGCAACTTTTATTTCAACTTAATAAAGCACTATAATCCCCAACATTTTGGTAAGAGTATCTTTATCTAACATCGGTGTCTGTATCAGTCTGAAAACTCTGGTATCACTTGGGCTCTACTTTACACCTGCACAACTGAGACATTCTCATGAGCCTCACCTGCAGCCTACTTTTGGGTTTGGTGCAAGTTGGCAAATGTTAGCATGCTAATTGGGGGTGAGGGATTTAGATCCTAACTTAACTGAAAATGATCAATGTCCTTCTACACTGTCCCTTGATAATTAAATAAATAAAAAAAATAGTAGGCTATCAGGTCAAATGCATTGCTGTAACAGCAGACAGTGTGTTAAGTAGTGTATTTTGATGATGACATCACTTCTAAATCACCCAAAGCACCACTGCATTATGTTCCTATACCTGCACAGAAAACATTCGCTTGATAACTATAAGACAAAGGATATTTTAATTATGAGCATGATAGCATGCTAACGATTGAGTGCACATCAGCTTTAGGTAAAGCATAAAAACAGCCATGCCAGCAGATGTAGACTATTTCTAAACCAATTCTTGTTTTCTTGTGGCCGAATTCACACCGCATACACAACAACACATTAGGGATTCACACAAACACAGATAGCCTGTGATGATGCACTCACACAGCCTCCCCACTCCTCCTTTCACTCTCACGTCTCCCTTAACCCTCTAACATCTGCTTGGAGATGCTGTACCCAGCGCGGTTGCCATGGAGGCGCGCTGACGTTGACGATGGTTGTCGCATCAGAGTGTGGTGTGACCCTGGTGGGGACAGAAATGCGTTACGACAGGCAGAGGTCTCTCAGGCTGCTGCTGCTGGAGTGTGTAACAACGCACAATGACCAACTGCCACCCCCAAAGGCCAGTGTGGCAACCCCTTTGATCTTAATGAGCTAATCCACGTGCACACACACGCACGCACACTCACTTACACACACACACACACACACACACACACACACACCACATGTGCTTCTAGACATGTAGGAAATACTTTGTATAAGTTTAGCTTGCCAGCACACATTCAATCTCAGAGAAAGTGTGAGAAAAAGATCTGTGTGGATGGGTGGGGGTGCCACCTTTGTGAAAGCAACTTTTAGTCGTGACTCATGACTCATGGGCTTCCACCCCTCGTTAAATTGAAGAGCTCTGCTGTAGTAGCCTACACTGTAAATACACTGCCTCTTCAACAACACACACACACACAAAGGGGATGGGTAGATAAATGGACTGGAATGGTATAAGGAACGACAAATGGAGCAGGGACAAAAAGAAATGGAGCTAAAAGGTGAGGAAACGAGAGACAAATGTATAGGCATCAGCAACAATTTCACACTCTAAAGGAAACGAGGCCAATGCGGTTCTCTGTGGGGGTTATAAATAGCTCGCCTATGGTTATAATAAGCAGCTAAAAGGTTTCCATACAGCCAGGAAGAAGATATGGCTGCACGAGTGTGAATGCCTACGTGCGTCAAAGTAGCATATCCACACGCATCTCCATCTATGTCAGCATCACTCAAAAACAAAGAGCTGCTGAAAAATAAGATGCAGTTTCTTACACATCAGACCTTTAGCCCCCTTCACCGCAAAGGAAACCGTCCACAGCCAATAATCATGCAGCAAATGCAGCACTTTCAGCTCTGTGGAGGAGGAGTGCAGGACTAGGCTATATCGGTGCAAACGCAGGATGCGCCGGGCCTGCCAGGAATAGAAGGAGCGGCCCACACCTCTCCCAGGAGGAGACGGAGCTTCAGCTGGGACAATGGCGCTCCCGTGTGGCTGGAACGCGTAATTGACGCATGAGGTAAAAAGTCTAATCCTGAGTAGCCTATTAAACAGATCCAGATGTGGGATGATGTGCACGAAAGAGGGAAAATACACCACTTACAGGCGGAATAGGTGTGGAGCTAATGCTGTAAAAGATTTTAAAATGATTTTGTTCCAATATTGAAGAATAAAAAGCACAGATCCACGTTATTTCTTTAAACAATAATAAAGACAATTAACTTTTACTTTTTATGTTTTTAAAGATAGCCAATATATCTTAGTAAAACACTAGTATCCATACACTGTGGTCTTTTAGCAACATGTCACTTGTTGATCACACAAAATAACATGCAGGATTTGAAATACAAAAAAATCACAGCAGCTTTAGAAACGTGTTAGTGCATTTAGGGGAAACATTAATACATCATATATTACATTAAAAAGAGATGTTACAGACATCTTAAATACAAAAAAACATAGAAACTTCTTAATTATTTAATTATTACCCTGAAATCTGAGCCAATACATAATATTTTAATAATATTAATATTTGATCGTACATTTGAGATTTCATTTTTCGATGCTAGGAAAGGTTCATTTTAGCCGCTGAGCCAGTGTTTTACTGATAAAGTTTTAAAATAGAGCTTTCAATGGAATATTTTTGACTTCATTGTTAAATAAAGTTGAATACACACTGATTAATATTGAATGAGGCTTTCATTCATGGTAGTGTAAGCCATTCCTGACGTCCAAGTATTCACAAGAATGTCCCTTTTAATAAAAGAATAATTTATGGGTCCTGACAGCGAAGCAACCAATACAAACAAGACTTAAATTGAAGCGAAATGTGTATTTTTGTCTTTTTTTTAATGAATAATTACAGGCTCCCATTTATTAGACATTTGTGAATCATAAACATTTTAGGTAGTCCCTGTGTTAAAGGTGCTGTCACTGTATCGACCTGAGGGAGGAGAGGAGAGAGGGAGGGGAGGGGAGGGGGTAGAGGAGTGGACAGACACTGGTAGCGGAGGGGGAGGCGTTTGGCTCGGCGAAGACGGGGAGTGAACGAGCAGAGAGGGTGAGAAACCAGCGGATCTGGCCCTTTAAATCACCAATACAGCGCATTCGGAGGTGAGTTTGGAGATATTCGGGTATTTTTTTTTCCTCACTGTGTACTATAATTGTAACGCGTCTGTGCGCCTCTGCAACCCCGGCTTCCCGTCACCGAGGGCGGCTGCAGCGGAGAGGGGCTTCATCGGTGTCACGAATCCGGTTTTCCCCAGCCCTTTGCCGGCAGAGAGGGTGGGGAGGACCGGGGACAGGGTCATTGGGAGATTTCCACCAGCTTGACTGGACTCTGAGGACACACGAGGCACTTGTGTAGATATATATATATATATATATAAAAACCTCTGGATTATATGTGCCGAAGTAGGCCGATCAATTTGCATAATAGCGGAACATAAAGGCATGCGCTCCAGTCTCGTGCCCATTGTCGCTGGATGGGTTCATATTGGCTACTGGAGCCTCAAAACATGTCACCACCCTGCTCCCACGGCTAACAATCAGGGCCTGTGTCCAGACCTGAAGCGGTTGGCTATAGTCTGGTCGTCACTTGGGAAAATATCTCTGGCTTTGATATGTGCACAAGGTCTGCCTGTGCCTGCGCGCCCGTGCGTTTGTGTGTGTGTGTGTGTGGATAGCCATGGGAGAGAGAGGACATGCTGTTCTATCCATCAAAATGCCCGCATTGTGTTTTCTCACGGTAGAGCAGTGAGCAGGGGCCTATCGCGGAGGACGTGCAGGCCTGATCAGCGCTCAGGAGCTGCGAGAATCAATATGGATTGATGCATTTTTGCGCGTCTTGGAGGGCGGCTGCGGGCTCTCTGAGCTGGCTGTTCTGTTTGGTTGGTTCGGGGCCTTGCGGCTCTGGTGATGGTTTTTTGATCCAGGCCAAATCAGATGACCAGTCTACAGTATGGGTTTTGTGTCTGTGCATCGCCTTAAGCAAATGTTTTCAATCTTAGGAGGTGTAGGAGGAGAGAGATCTGACTGTGGAAGGTCAGAAACTCATATTTGTGCTGTTTTTTTTTTTTTTTTTTTGCAAGAGTACGGCTTCCTTCTCTCAGCGCCAAAACAGAAAGTTTAAAAAATCAACAGGCTGAAGAATCTAAAACAGCAGATTTCTAATAGGCTGCTACTGAACAGAGCCATAAGGGTTTTTTATAGTCTATTTTATTCTACTGTGTCTGCCTGTTGCCACTGTTCCCTATTTATAGACGAAATATGCAAACTAACGTGTTTGAGTCTTGTTTGAGATGGATGAAACAGCTTGCAAACAGAGAGGATAAAAGTGCTGTCACTTTGTTTCAACATTTGCTCAGTTGAAAAGTAAATGTGATACTTTTATGTTTAGAGGGATTATATTTGGAGAATTTGACAATAGGCCTATAAGAGCACACACACAAATACTTTGATAAGCCTTTGTTATGACAGGTGTTGATTCTGTGGGGTTTTACAGGTGGTAGTGCTTGGTTTTAATCCTGGTTTTAATTGTAAGGAGTTGTAGTTTATGCTCATATCTGTTATGTTCTGTTGGCTGTCAGTGATGCTGTATGCAGAGTGATTCGGGACACTCCTCCAACCAATGACATATAATGAGCGTGTATATTGTGATGGAAGGTTGTGTGTGTGTGTACATAGCAAACACATTTTAGAGACATCCCACACAGTCACGTTATTGAAATAAACTTCATATTTGGGAGTTAGAGGAGTTGAACTTTGGCAGGTAGAGGTTTGAATAGTAAACAAAGTAACAAAAGCAACACTCAAAACATTTATTGAAGCTCAAGACAAAACAATATAAGTACCTTAAACTTAGATTTAACTGATGGCTCGAGTTCTTAACCAGTATGCTTTTTGAGAGCTGTTTGCCATTATTTCTAAGAGAAATTAGGCCATAATAGGCTTATTCTGAATATATTTTTAGTGCCACTAATCTGACGTTTGGCTCTTTCGCTTTGTTAATTGCTTAATAATGAGTTTTTGACTTGAGACAGTTTTAATTGTTTAAAAAGTGTTTATTGTTTACATTAATTCAACTCAGAGGAACTCACATACAGACCAAAATCTAACCAGATACTACATACACTATACTTGTGTATTGGAAAAATAAATTATATATGACAAGTTCTAATGTCCAGGAAACTGTAATCACTGTAATAAGATGAATTATTTCACAAAAACACACAAAATCTGTGGAAGTGAGGACCTAAAGTGTTGTGATTAGGATTTAGATTAAGTGTTAGGTTAGAGAAAAATTAGGAATGTCCAAAGTAAGTATGATTTCAAAAATAAGTTCAGAGACAGATTAAGTGAGATTTAAATTGTTCTCTCCCTCTCTCTTTCTCTCTCTCTGTCACACTCTCTCTCTCTCTCTCACACACACACACACACACACACACACACAAGCCCCTAATTACAGCCATGAATCTCTGAGCTACTCCACAGTAGGAGTAATTAAAGCGGGACTCTCCACCCGAGAGAGAGAGGGGGCGACAGACGGATAGACAGGGTGAGAGACAGTTGTAACACACTCACGCTGAGACGTTGAGGTGTGTGAGGAGGGAGGTGTGTTCTGATCAGAGGTACTGATGAGGGAAAACATCTCTGCTGTGCTAAAAGAAGCGAAAGAGACATAAAAACAGGTTGCGAGTCAACTTAAAGACATTACAGGTATGAAAGGAGCTGAACAAGCTGAACCTCGTTTGGATCAGAAATGGAGGAATGTTCCCCCATCTGATCAATGAAGTGATGTTGCTCGTGCTCTGTGGAGCTAATAGAAGTTGTGATGAGAAGATGATGAAGTGTCAACAAAAAGTTTGGTGTCATTAAGCAGACACTTTCATCCAAAGTGACAAACATCCATTCCATTCTCAAAAAGCTGCACTTAAGTTTTAGCCCCCGGATTTTTCATATTTAAAAAACAAAGTGTCATTTTGTCTTTGATATAGGTCAAACATAAAATCACAAAAGATATGGATCTAAATCTGAACCCTTGGTATACGTATCTGCATATAAAAAAACTATATTTGTGCAATGAGAAAAATGTCTTTAACATAGCTTTGTGAGCAACAATCTAACCTGCTCTCTTTTTCTCACAGAGACGAGCCAATGTGAGCTCAGCTGCTGTCCAGCTCTGTCGTCTTCACTTGGAAACTTCACCTTAATCACTTAAATCGTCCTCTCCATCCAGTCATTGTTCAGAGAGAGAGTGAGAGAGAGAGAGAGAGAGACAGAGAGAGAGAGAGAGAGATAGAGAGAGAGAGAGGGAGAGAGAAAGAGAGAGATACCTGTCTGCCCACCACCAGCCAGGTAACATTCAATTACCTATTTATTTAAGTGTCACAATTTTCTGGGAGCTTACACATCATACAACATGCATGACAAACGTTACTGTGTTTTTCACCTACAAAATATTTAAAACCAAAAGCTGTCACACTTACACGTAGTCACCACACAGTGGGGCTATAAATCCACAACTGAAGTCCTACAGTCCCATCAATAACATTTCTGTTGACTTACAGGGTAATTTAACTCGTAAATCAGTGAACTAAAAACAGAGCATCATGCAGATTAAAGCTGTATGGTGCAGACTACTGCAGAAGTTACAGGAGGGGGAAATGATGACATTTTTAAAGTTTTGTTTTGTTGTAATTTCATTTTCTTAGTTTTTGCCCATGCACATACGCTACATTTGAAAGTAAATGTAAATATCTTTGAAGAAAATCTGTGATTCAGAAATGTGTTGATGCTTGTTCTCTTTTACAGTATATGCAGCTAAAGAAATGAGTTGATGAAGAATCAACATTTTTACTTTCATTTTTTTGATGTTAACTCTTCTGTATCTACCTTTGTTTTAACTTGCTTATTTTTCTGTTTTTCTTCACTCCTCCTGACAGTTTTCTCCTGTGTTGGTGTATTCTGATGGATCAGTATGTCTACCACTAATAATATCGCCCAGGCCAGGAAACTGGTGGAACAGCTGAGGATTGAGGCAGGAATTGAACGCATCAAGGTGAGAAGATAGTTTGCTTCCATGTTTGTGTGTGTGAGTTTCAACCCCTTCCACCATCCTCTCCCTTTTCTCTTGTCCTTCATCCTCTTATTCTAATCCCTGGCTTGTCTCCCTCAACCCTCTCTCCTGTCAGGTGTCTAAAGCAGCCGCAGACCTGATGAGTTACTGTGAGCAGCACGCTCGTAGCGACCCTCTGCTGGTTGGGGTTCCCACCTCCGAAAACCCTTTCAAGGACAAGAAACCCTGCATCATCCTATAGCTGAGCTACACTCCTTCTGCCCTCACACACAAACATATTCACACATGCACACTAAGTACAAACATTTGTCCCCAGATATCCCCAGACACACACATGCAAACACACACCACCTAGCATACACATACTCATATAACATATACACACTCCCAGAATAGCCTCTCTGGAAAAGCGCCATACTCTGTAGCCACAGTTAGGAGGGAAGTATCTTGTGCTCCCAGTGGCTGAGGTCAGTACATCACTGAGGAAGGTGCTTTGGTAATGGTCATATCTGCTGAAAATTAACTAAAAGTGACAATTTATTTGAAAAGGGATTCGGACATTAATAATCAGTTGGAGCAGGATATTTTCAGCTTCTTTTGTCATGAACTAAGGTGTTGGGTATAGGAGTGGGAAGCTGCATGTGGGCAACAGAAAAGACGGTAGGCGCTCCTGCCACCCGTGCCAAACACGATCTGGTGTCCCAATAAATGTTTTTTTTTTGTGAGGCAGTTAAAAGAAGTCTAAGAGCTGGCCTTCAAACCTGCCTTTGCTAAATCATGGTGGGTTTGTCTTGAAGCAAGCAGTTCAGCCTTTGCCTTTTATCAGGCTAGCATGTTCCTACCCAAACCTGTATCAACAAACCGTCTCTGCCTGTGGCCTCATCATGGCCGTCCGCAGCCTTCGGCCAAACCTCCAGCTGTGCCAACTTCTACAGAAAATTATCTCTAGATGCTGATCTGCTGTCACCGATTCCACTGCAGTTCTTTATGAATGCTGTTGGGCAAAATCGATGTCTAAGCTGACCTCAGATCTGCAACTATGAGGGGAGCATAATGAACTGCTCTACAAAGAACTCAAGCTATTAACCCTGGACGTTTACTGCATTTTTTCTTAAGAAATACTTGTTTGTGAATTCAATGTACATTTTGATATTTTGTTAAAGCATTACCTAACAGATAAGATAATACTGTACCTTTTTTTAAATTATTATTTTGCTCTGAGGTAGGTGTTTCCCCTGGCTGATCAGGTTTCTCCTCCTGTCTTACATTAAAAGACAGAGGATCTAGTTGTAAGTCATGGGGAACACCTAAGCAGATACTCTTAAACAAAGGTTTTTACTGTAGTTCAAGCCTCCCTGTGCTTTACCCTGAGAGAGGGCAGGTTGCACCCTGGAATAAGTCTGTAAGGACAGCAAGGCTGTAGGAGATTACCCAAAAGATTTTCCTTTCCCACTTTTCTTTTCATGTTTCATTCTATAAATCGGCAGTTTTACAAAGGAAAAGTTGTGATTTACTGCATTGTATTCAAGCAGTGTTTTGATGCATAATCATTCTGGAAATTATAGTCTTAAAGTTTCAGTCTCCCCAGGAGAAGTTTGGATCAGTAAAGATTCTGGGTTTTTTTCTATCCTTCTCTTCTCCACAATTCTCCTCTTCGGACAAACCAAACTTGATTGTAAAAAAGATGAAGTGAAAAGTGGAACACAAATGAAGTCAAGAGAAAATAACTAAGTGTAAAAACTTTCTTTCAGACATGTGCAGAAGTGATAAGTTGACGAATAGCTGTTTAACTTTTTGAGTTTCTTCTTTCTATGGAGTCCATGGAACCTGGTCAGTTGAGTATTGCCCTGTACAGTGTTTGTAAGATAACAAATCTAAACACAGAATCCCTCTCTGTGGATGTTAGATCTTTCTTTTAGTACTCCTTATTCTGTTCTATCAGTCAAGATCATGTCTGTCTTCTTTTGTTGTAGTTCATTTTTGGTCATTCAGGTTTTAGAGGCTTATGATAGTGGAGGATGGTTTTAACCAGAGACACAAACACAGACACCTGATGAGGATATATCAAAATAAAGAGTAAGATTGAAAATGTAAACCTGTTAGGTTTAGGATTGTGTCCTGTAAGAGGATAAATCAACATCAGACCTCATTCCAGAGGCAAAAACCAACCTCCTGATCTATCCTTTAACACTATAGTAGCCCACAAGCATTTCTCTTGTGTTGCATTTGGTGCGTGAAAGGCAACTAGGACAACACACATTTTTACATAACACACTCTCTCTCGTGCAGCTCCTATTTAGGTTTGTAAGCAGTCAAAGGTTAAAGGAGTGTCAAGGCTGGCCACATAGAGCTGCTTTTTGATGGTTAATTGATGAAAGAGAAGAGCTTTGTGTTGTCATATTTACATTTGAGCATTTAGCAAAGGCTTTTGTCAGGACTAACGTACAGTGAAAGAGGAGGGTGGAGTCATTTGGACAGGATTTGTGCTTGCTGATGGACCGCCAGGTGAGATCAACCTGCTCCCTTTCTCTTCTCTAATCACTTGGTCAATATGAGCTACCTGCTGCCACACAGACTTCTGGGAGTCCAGTGGGCGGAGGGGTCGGAAGTTGGTGAGGTTGTCTTTTGGTGGGTCCACACTTGCTGGTGTGCGCACAGTTTGGAAGGCAGACTGTTTGCTGGGGAGAGCTTAAAGCTTCACATTTGCAGACGTTTGAAATTTGTGAACTTCAAATATGAAGCTGTAGCTGCCAGTTAGCTTAGCTTAGCATAATGACTGAAAAAAGTTGGCGTAGCTCTGTCCAAAGGTTACAAAATTTGTTGAGACAAAAGTAATGTTAACTAAATAACATGTTACATTTATTTATTTTTCAAATCAGTACATTAAAAAAATTCTAAGAGTGAGATGAGACTATGCCGCTAGCTTTCGACAGAGCAAGGTTTTATGTTTGCTATTTTGAAAATGTATGCTAAGCTAAGCTAGCTGCTGCATCACATTTAATGCACATACAGGAGATTAGTACCAATCTACTCATCACATATTTAGCATGTAGGTAAACAAAAGTATTTATTTTTTTTAAATGAGGAGAAAAAACGGAAATCAAGGCTTAATTGCAAAATAAAGTTGGTTGAATAGTTCTGACACATAGCCCTCCTCTAAGTCTGATTAGCCGTTACTCCACACAGACAGTGTAGGCCGTTCCAAAAATACAGAGAACACTGAGGGTGTGCGTGTGTTTGTGCGTGTGTGTGTGCCTGTGTGTGTGGGTCTTTGGTAGCGGAGAAGAATGATTTGGCAGAGCAGGAGGCAGAGAAGAGAAAGCAGAGGTGCACGCATGAGTGTGTGTACACGCCTGTGTGTGTGTAGTGGGAGAGACACAGTGAGTAAGAACACACAGTGCCTCCAGGGCTGTTTCAGAGCGTCACAGTAATGTAACAGTAATGCAGCCCTGCAATTCCAGGTCAGGGTGAGACTGACCGGAGGAGAGGTCATGCGACACAGTCAGACCAGTATGTATGGCCTTCACTCACTCTTCTATTGACTGGAGAAGAGCAAAAGAGGATTCTGTCAAGAGCTTAAATTGTTCATTTGTAGTGTGAGCAGCTATTTTGATGTGACGACTTTAACAATAATGATCACTAAGCTGACTAATTCCCTTTTGAAATATATTTTGTATTCGTCATTGTTGTTTAGCCCCATCTGTGCCTGAGTCAGTTGCATTTATTAGCTGCAGCTTATTTTCACCACTTATTAAAGCTTTAGACTGCAGCCTGAATAGTTTTGCATTTTGGGAACAAACTTAGGCCTTTTGCTTTTTGCAGACTATTAGATGAGAGGATCAGTTGAAATTGAAAAACATTGGCAACACAATGGAACTTTCGCTGTTTTCTACAAGTTAGAAGCCGATACAGCTTCTTCTGGAGGTTGAGGGGAGTGTTTGTAAATTAGTTATAATCTATAACTTTAACCTTATGTGGCCCTAAGTATTACAGTACGATCCTTTAAGCACATTTGCGTACATGTTAAATATCACTTAAGTCTTGTCTACTATGTGAAGGACTAGCTTAGTAGTTGCTAAGCTAAGCTAACCAGCTGTTGGATGTAGCTATTATTCAACAAACAGACTTATTGAACTTCCTAGTGAACGCGCAGCAACTAACCCATAATAAATATTTCCCTAAATGTGAAGCTTAATTTGAACGCTGATTTTCTTAAAAAATAAAAACAAAAACATTGAACTAGCTTAGGAAATACCATAACTAGCCCGCTCAAACGGAAACCTTGAATCCAAACAGTATCAACGAACGAGTAACTCAGAATAATTTATCATGATGTGATGTTTGCCTTCCCCTAAATGATGACGTCGTGGAAGATTGAGGAAAATGCTGATTCGTTGTTTGTGTTTAAAAAAGGAGAGGCTGCTCCCTGTAATTTGAAATGTTAAAGTGATAGTCTAAGAGGTTTGCAACTGCAAACAGTTCAACATAAAGTAAGCATGCATACACACAAACACACACACACACACACACACACACACACACACACACACACACACACACACAGTGACGTTGTCCTGGAGATGCTTTTTTATCATATTTATTTATTCAATCATTCCATATTTGGTTGGGCTACAATCAGAGAGAGCCGGCCTACAATCTATGGTCGGCTGACAGTTTGTCTGATTGGTTGTTAGTTTGCCTTATGGTGGCGTATATTGTGTTAATGCTGGTCTTTGGGGTTATCAGATCAACAGAACTAACAGTGTTAAGAATACATGGTTCGAGATGAAAATCCATGGGTGTTGTGACACAAAGCGAGCCCGGTGAAAAAAATTCCAGCCAGGTGGGGAGATTTGAGGCTCCTCATTGGTGGAAATCAAGCATCGCTGCATCGCCTCGGAGCCCTTCCTGAGACTCATCTTTTGTGTTCTGATCTCCTGTGTATGCATACAGTATATGTATCTTTTTGCCTTGATTGATTATGAAGAAAATATATCTATTTTTTGTAACTGTTCTCTGATGTGCCATAACTCATGTTTTCTTGCACATTGTTAATATTTTGTGGATATTGCTGTTAAAAAGATGATATTGAGAAGTAGATAACATTAATAAAAAGATGATATAATAATACATGCTCTCGTGATTTTTAAGCTCCCATTGTATATCATGCTAGTTCCATTACAAACAGTGTGTAAATCAGTTTCTAACCCTCTTTGGGTGCAGGCTGAAATATTTACATTTATATGTACCCAGAGGATGAATGCCATGACATCAAGTTTATATTTCCTCTTTCAAGTGAAACAGCTCATCGACTCATGGATAGATTGATATTTTTCTAGAAGAAGAATCCTTAAGACTCTGATGATTCACTGACTCTTTATAGAGCAACCATTAGGTTGAGTTAATGCTTGAGGTGAGTCACTGCTGTTGAACCAGTTGTTCAGTATTTTCAGTATCTCTGAATGACTTTAATATTACAAGCAGCTCCAGTTGTAATTTGGGTTTACAGATTGGAACATGTTTGCATGCTAACATGCTACACTCAGACAGCATTATGGATAACATTACACCTGCATTGGCATTTTTGCACTTGCAATGTTAGAATTAAGACTATTTGAATGAATGAAATAACAACAGATCCATTCAATTTGGGTTAAGTCACATTAAAAGACAATTAGAGGCTGATGAAAGACATCAATATGTAATGGTACTTGTGTTTTATTAAGTACCAATTCAGCAATATCCAAGTTTTCAGAAAAGTTGAAGGACTTGAAACCTATAAAAAAGTGCTTTTTACGAGACTGAAAGTCAAAATCAATAACTGTGACATTCAAATCTTCTAATTCAGTATTGCACAGTCTTCTACAAGCACAGCTGTAGACTTTGACTCTTGTTAATGATTACCTTCAGATATTTCAGTTTTTCCTTTTGTTTCTGTGCCGTCTGAGTAGGAGGACCTTACTTTTCTCACAATGATTGTAAAAGTACAAATTGCACATGGACCCACATTCTTTCTGGCCAAATAGGTACATAGCGTGCAATACAAAGATGAAAAGCTGCTGCACAAAGCAGAGAAACAAAGGGAAACTGCTAGGGACTGTAAAGCCTCCCACATGGATCATTTGTCAGGAATGTCATTGTTGTGAGTACTCCGTCTTGGCTGTGTCTGTTCCTTCAGAAGAACTGCTTCAACAATCACAAGTCTCCTCCAAGTTTAAAACCATAGACTCTCGCAAAGCCAATCATACTTAGGGTGGAAGAAGCACAGCCAATCAGAAGTAAGCACCTAACTAGCCACACCCCTGTCCACTAGGTTGTAAACAAATGGGAGGCCCATGTGCCTGAGTGTTCCCTTTCTGCAGCTCTACACTCTAAGCTGTGCACAGACATGTGAGAGCGCAGGGTGGAGTAAAAACAGAGTGACACAAGGGCAGAGTGGAGGATGAAATGTTGAGGATGTTTCAGACAATGTAGTATGGGTGGGGTAGCACAGGGCCTAATTTGCTCTTGGTTCAGTCTTCTTTAATAAGAATTTGCATTTTTACCTGCATGATGTGACATTAAACAAATACAAAGGATGCAAAGTGTTCAGAAGAAAACGCGTCACTGTACACCTTGCATTTGTAAAGCGGCTTTTCCCCCCTCCTTGTCTTGCAGGGACAGAAAGTCTGCAACACCTTGTTTTGCCTGATATTTTCTAACACATTTTTTTTTCCTCACCCCAATTTCTTTTTCTCACTGCCATCCACTCACAAAGACTTTCCCACATGTGAGCTGAATGTAAACTCTTGTTCCATGATGCACACATAGCTTGCGTTTTTTTAAATCTAAGAACAAACCTGTCGATGAAGCGGTTCATAAATTATGAATATTAATTTATTGGTTTAATTAACAGAGCAAAAATATATACCATAAATATTAAAACAAACACAGAATACAATCAATAAGTTACTGATGCAGCACTGTTCATATTTAGTTAACAGCATTTGATCAAAAAAAAACATAAGCAGCAATCTTCAAGGCACTGGGATACCGAGTGTGATCTATCCAACAGCACAGTGAGAATTTACAAATAAGACTTCTTCATACGGCTTCATTCTGTATCCTCCTATTACCAAACAAACACGTTCCGCAACTCTTTTGTTATCTATTTCATCCAATTAATCCTGCGTCTGTATAATGAATATCATTCCATTTTAGTTTCCATGGTGACAATTCCTCCACAGGTTTGGCTGCTCATTCTTTTTAGGAACGCACACGCTGCACGCCCAGTCTTTTCTAAAGAAAGACCTGAGGATTGTACACAAATACCACACATTCGCACGCACACATACTCTCTGAGGACTCTCCCATGTTAGAATACACAGGAATGTTGGGTAAAGTTTCATTACAGCATTCCTGCCCAGTCCAAAGAAACGCACTGATCTTCCAGGTACACGTCTGGGTGTGGACATTTTTCAGTCAAAGCTACTGCTGATTGACTGTCACACCCCATAAACACAACAGAGGCACAAAATAGAAGCATGGATCTATTTTTCTGGTGATGTCAAAAGACAGGGTCTTAGAGGGAATCTGCTTTTCCATGAGTGTTTTTTTTCCCCCCATCGCTGATCTTCATAACCAGTGTCCACTCTGACTGTGTCACAAGTCTCTGAGAGGGAATCCCCTGTTTCTGCTAGTCATCGGTCAGGATAGCCTTTCCCAGGCTGTCCCTGTGTGAGCAGAAACGGATCCAGTATTTGAACCCGGAAAGCGCCTGTTTTTGTTCATATATGTGGGTGTCAGGCCCCTCAGCGTTCCTGCAGGACCAGTTCAGGCACCCACTGGTCAAGGCGTCGACTCTCCTGGCAGTATGTCCCCACCTCTTGTAGCCTGCAGTGGTCGGCTTGGGGGTTCTGCACAGGAAAACAAAAACAACATCAACTTCATGTTCACATTGAAGTTATGCAAATCTTGCCAATGTAGTATAAAAACAAGAGCAAAGTTCCAGAAAGTTAAATAACACTCCCTCGGTTATTGCTAAAAGTAAACATATCAGCTGATGCATGAAAATCATCTGTAACAAAATATTCCTGCTATGGCCTTTCAGTTACGTAATAGAGGGCTGTTGTGTTGTGTCAACACACCGTAACCAGCATGCAGTGGAGGTCTCTGTGCTCCTCCTGGTTTCTGTTGGTATCCACAGCACAAAGCAGCTGCTGGAGCCGCTGGACCCCTGATACTCGCAGGATGTTGAGGCCACTCTCGCAGCAGAAGGACTGCAGCAGGGTGAAGTGGATCTGAAGTGCCACATCATCTAAATCATCAGTGGCCAGAACGCACAGAACCACACTGTCTGGGTCTCTGAGGAGGGAAAATGAATGTACACATGTTGACATTAGCACTTTGATGTCTGAGACTGTTGTCTCGGGTTAAGTTATTAGCTGAAAAGGTAGTTTTAACTCACGAATTGAGAAGTTTAGCTGATTCATAGATGCCAACAGTCAGGCAGTCTTGTTTCTGAGCCGTGACCAACAACTCCTCCAGAGCCAGCCCTGCGGATTGCATCCTGGTAGAAAAAAAACAGAACAATTCAAGTTTCATAGTGTGCATTAAAAACAGGTTTACACAGGCTGCTGATCTGTTTGCAAAATCTCCAAGTACATAAAAAAAGCCAAACAAAAGCCCTCGGATTTTTTTTAAATATATATCCTCCACCAAATAATTGTTAAGAGTTATTATGCATCAGGACGATTGTGATATACAAAGGTATTTCATCTTAAAGCTTATATAATAGGCCTATGTATTGCATAGTCAACACAGCCTGCGCGCTGCAACATGCATACACAGCATTGTGCAAGTGAGTACTCAACACTGTTTATGACTTCAGAAAATGACTCGTGCATCAACTTTTAAAGCGGTTATATGCTTGTATGTTGTGTATGAATTAGTTTTGGGTTATAAAGATAGCAGGTCCGGCGACGACAAAATAAATGACTTTTTGCATCAAATCTCTGCACTTTGCTTCAAACCTTTTCACTGCACCCGAATACTAAAGTGTCCTACATCCAAAACATACAAGTGCGGGTTGACTTCGCCTGCAGTGCAAGCAATGAGAGGTTCAAAGGACGATACACATTCCTGTCCAGCACATGTTATCCATCCACATGTCTCAGAAAAGCCATGCAAGAAGCCAATTCTGCAAAAAAAAAAAAAAAAAAAATCAAACAAGAATCTCACCTGTTCTCTCCGAAGCTTGTCTCTGGAATCATCTTCGCTGTCAGGAATGAATCCAAGAAAGAGAGAGAGATAGCGTGACAGTAGTCCGTTGATTGGAATATTTCCTCGCGCAGTGTGTAAGCAGGTTGTGCAGCAGTGTTGGCAGCGTTTGTTGTTGGCAACGTTGCGACACACACTTTATACCGAGACTGAGAGGAGGAGGGACCGAAACTTCACACGCTCTGCAATTGGCTCCAACGCAATCCAACGTCTCCTCTTTGACATGTGGACGGCGGGTTTATTTATGTGGACCATAGACTGTAAACAGGGTTACCCTGAGTGATACATTTACACTACATGAAAGTACATTCGCTTTTTTTTATTCTGATATGGTGATGAAGGCATATGAGGCGTTGTATTGCATGATAACCTATCAAATGTGAGGAAAACCACCAGTAACAAATAATGATCTAAAATAAACTGGTTAAGTAGTTGACCCAGTTTTGCAACATGAGCCCATCACATTTTCGTTCTCTGTGACTGAACTCCAGTGGTTATGAAAGCGAGAGCGACATCTGGTGGCTAAACGTGGACAAAAAGAAGACAAAAGTAACTTTCCCTGCTTTGTAAAACTTAAAGTGTCTCAAGTATCAAATCAAACATAACAAGATTACGCAAGACTTTCAGGAAAAGCCTTTTGATAGCAACGACGCCCTTACAATTACAGAGTCACACTACGAATATTGCACTTACACTTGTACCAAGAAAAACAAGAATATGAGAAAATGACTGTTTGAACTGGATCATGCCCACCAACAGTGTCAAGTCTGTTTCTCTTTCTGAATCGAAAGATGAAACCAAGTTCACTTCAGCAACACAAGCTGAGAACATGATGGGTAAAGTGGTTCATATGAACAGCCTACATAAATAAAACCAACATTTGATCCAGATTATAGTAATTATTCAATATTATACAAGGAGAAAAGAGGACATGTTTACCAAAGAGCCTTTATAATAATTTCATATTTTATGTGTGAAAGTGATCTATTTTTTGTAGTTTGGAGGGACACAGTTTCAACGAGTGAACAATCTTAATCCTGTTATAAAATGTCGAGAAAATAGTCTTGATGAATGTACCAGAATCAAACTCAAATTAAAAGTACTCAAAATAAAGTCTACATTGAAATTAAATTAAAATAACTGTTATTTCTGTTAACATTTTGTCTGCGTTTTTTTTTTTGCACGAGTATTTTTTGTGGTAATATGGTAAAAAAAAAAAAAAAATCACCTAGAACAGAGAATACTTCCTCAGACAAGCGGAGCAGACCTGTTTTCAGATGCAACATGTTGGGAATTTCCTTCATCATCCCCTAGAAAGCTTTGATCAAGCATCTGCACTTTAAAAACTCTCAACAGACATGTGTGAATGGTGATGCACATTCTTTATTCATCATCCCAGTCCCCCCCAAAATCCACATATGTTGACATTGTTACTGTGTTCGACTACACACAATTACAAAGTGAAAGGTTGTCCGTGTTCAACCCTCGTTTTTCATCCCACCATTCTGCTCTCCCATAGTGCTTTGCTCTCTGTCTTCATGAATATCATGAATGAAACATCAAACAGTACATACAATAGTTAATACATGCAGACACATACAGATAGTTACAGTTCACTTCGCTACAGTGGAGTTCAAGTTCCGGTTATCCATTCTAACTCAAATCTCAATATTTCATTTAACCTGCCTGCCTTTTTCAGAAACTGTGTCACATGTAGGAGAGAGTTTGAAGGGTTGTAATGAACATAATGTGAAAGTAATAATAAATACATACAAAGGATTTTCACAAATAAAACATGTAATAGTTGCATAAATATACTTTGGAGGCAGCATTCAGACAGGCAGGACAATGCTTAGTGGTGTGTTTGGTATGTCGTGCTATGGTGTTAAAAAAAACCATTCACATGTGTGAGAACTTTCCATGACATTGAAAAGTAACAAAGAGGATTATTCCTGATTTCTTTACATCCCTCTGGATTGTAAAGACATTCAAACAGGACACAATGAATTAAAAGGAAAACTATGGATGTCATCCATCATGAATCTGCTTTTCTTTTCTGCTTCTGTCATTTCCTAATCATTTCATTTCATGATATTGTGTTGTTTGTGCTGTGAGTGTAAGCAGTGATATATTTCCAGAACAATGTCCTAGAAGGAGCGGCAGCATTTAAGCAGAATCAAATTATTCATGTGTCATTTATTTAAAAAACAACTCTTGGGTCTATATGTCTTCTTGTAATCTTTTATGCAAAAACATGGATGGGAATTTTGACCTGCACATTGCATTTATTGTCCCTTTAACTAGTTCAAGATTATGCTTTAAATTTCAGGCAGCTTTCTAAGAAAATATGGACCCATTCAATTTACAGTGTGTTCGTCAATTACAGCAAATCAGTGTAGAATCATTAAGTGTCAGCTTTGATAGTTTCCAATAAGGAATAGAATCTAATACTGAAATGATCTGTATTTAGTATTTACATACTTTGAAGCTGTGGTTACCACCCACTGTGACTACACCAAGTGTTTCTGCAGTGCAAAATATTCATGTAAAATAAACCGTATGACCATATCCACAAATACATATCATCACGTATTTATAGTAAGATAAAAATGCATACCAAAGCGTTTACTGTCTCATTCCTGATGATTTTAAGCAGTTGTAATGGATTATAATTAATTACCATTTTTAATAAGATGAGCGCTTTAATGCTATTACATTTAATCTGGTTCTCTTCTAATCCCTGTTGAAGGATTTATCTTTGCACACTCAGACTGAGTAATCTCAAATCAAGTGGGCGATTATCACTCACTATCATCAGATTTGTCCAATCCTCTCTGATTTTTTTTTACAACTCCACGTCCTTTCAGTCTGGTGGTCAAAAGTGAGGCTGCAGTGACGCAAAACTTTTTTTTTTAAGCAGGTACAACAGACAGCACAGCTCGATTGCTTACAGTGCTAAAAACCCACACCTGACCACACGCTGTGTTTCCCTTACAGAAAGGGGTGCCTGAAGAAGATGGTATACTCTTTAATTTACCACAAATGTTTTATTTTTCACCAGTATAGGACAGTAATTGCAGCATACTACTGAATATTGTCAATCAATCAATCAATGGTGTGAATCAGAGGGTATTTAGAAGTGGGTATACCCTATGGAGACTGAAAAACAAGTGGGTATACTCCATATACCTGTGTATACCCTTGCACTACACCACTGGTTACAATCACAATGTAAGACTTTCTTTTAATTCTCCTGCATTCATTTACAAATAAAACACGACAGATGCTGTCTGGAGCAGGTTGATTTAAGTGAAAGGAAAAAAAATGCACTAAAAGCTTTTAACCAAGCAAAAACTACTACTTAGTATACAGAGGACAAGCTGACACATTGTCCCTTTTAACCCCGTGTGTGCTAACTTAATTGACTAATCTACAGCTTTCATGTGGATCCACATGTTTGCAGCCCGACATGCATCTCTAGCAGCCAGTGTGATTTCCTCTCCTGTTTTGCACAGGGTCATGGGTAGAGAGAAAGAAAAAAAAGCAACACTCCCCACAGGAACAGTTCTCCGAGGATGGAGAGAAATTACTTGTTTGGGTGCAAACGTTGCCCAAAAAAAGAAGCGATTCAGAAGAAGCTGGGGTGTCATCATCCAATCAGTTGTGTTCGTGCACGAGGGGGCAATCCATTCTCTTTATGTAGCCACAACACATGTTTTTTACTTTAGCTTTCTGTCGCTCGTTTAGCCTACTTTTCTATCTTACACGCACACACGCCCACCCTTGAGCTCAAATGCATCACCTGTTGCTGCATGCCCAAGTCTTCTTCAAAACTCTATCTTGCAGGCAGGGAAGGTCTCATCCTGCATGGCGACAGTGCTATTGGATCCAAGCACGGTGATGCCCAGCTCCCTTTGTCTATCCAGGGTCTGCTGGTACCACTCCTGCATCGGCACAGACTCGAAGGTCGGGATCACGGTCACCTGGAGTTACAGAGAGAACGATGGGCTGATATAAAGGGTTTATCAGGCAGAGCTGAATTTTCTCTCGTTAGCTCTTCTTAGGCTAAATGCTACATCAAACAAACAACAACCTGATGTCATTTATGTGTAAATGTGCATTTATCTCGTTGTGTTTGTGTTTCTACCTGCATGGTGTCAGGCCAGGATCGTTTGCCATCCAGTAGTGCGTCCAGCGTGTTCCTCAGTAGCTCCTCTCTCTCTGGACTGTCACCGCTGATGATGTAGCAGGAGGAGCGAACACACCTGAAGAAGTCCACACTGACTGTTGAGGAGGAGGATCCAGAGGGAATGTAGGCCAAGTCCACGTACACACTGACTTCTCCATTAGAGGTAGTTTTGGAGCCTGTGGTAAGAGAGATAACTGCTGTGTGAAAAAGAAATCAGTGGACACACTTTTGTCCATAAAATACTAAATATTGGAAAGGAAATTGTAAGACTGAAGCCAAACATTTCATATCTATTGTATAACTCATACCTGGATTGGCTGCGGACTTTGCTGGTGCTGAACGGTTGCTAGAGGAAGGGGTGCGAGTCAAGGAGACCTTTGCCACTCCACTTTGACTCCCTGTCCTGCCTTTACCCGAGCCTGATCTTTGGGAAGCTTCAATAACCTGCAAACAGAAAAGCTTAACTTATTAGAAGTCAATGAATTCACTCTGCCTTGATAATAAATCATCTTCTCAAAATAATCACCTTGGAACAGTAGGTCCTCAAAAAATGTCTTCCATGAGCATCTACCTAATCATGTTCAATGCTTGTAAGTTTTTTTGTAAGCTTTTTGAAATTTTGGAAAAAGAAAATGTATTTCCTGTAAATTTAAATGTGTTGTTCTACACATTTAATTAGAAAAACTTTAACTACCCGTTGAGTGCCCAATCTGACCTTGGACCTGTGATGTGTCACACAGAAATATTTCAATGAATTGATGATCATTGGAGTTCAATTGAGGATATCCAAATAAGCTGCCCAAAAGCCCTTGGTAAAGGAAACTGCCACAGGTGAGACTGCAGGGAGGGGATCTAGGTGGCTTTAGATCAGGAGATCTGAGCCGTGGGCCAACGCTGCAGGGACACAAGCCATGGCCTGATCAACCCTGACTGGTCCCCTGAGCGAAGGTTACTAATGTTGTGCAGGATGCTTTTTATCATTATAGTCTTTAGATGAAACATTTTCCAACTGTGACCAAAAGTAGAAACTTAAAGGGGACACACCACTTCACATTCGCAGCCATGAAAACAAAATTCACCAAAATGTTTGGCACAAGACTTCATGAACGTCTGCGCAGAATTTCACAGACAGACTTAACTTCTATGGTCATAAGACGAACTCACCGCTGGCGTTTTTTTCCCTCGCATGCCGGCCCCTTTTGCCCTCTTCCCGTTAGCGTCAGAGTCAGACTGAGGAACGGGCATGGAGGCGTCAGGGTGTGGGGGTAGGGGTGGACTATCCCTGAGAGGGGCTGGAGGCGGGTCCTGAGGCAGAGCCCGACTTGTGCGGAGGTCATGTGGGGAGTTAGACGGCTCGCTGCAAGACTCGTCCTCATCCGAGTCCAGAGCGCCATCTGCTGTGGTGGACGGACAGTCCTCGGTGATGACAGGGGCGTTTGACTCGCTGGGGGACGCTTCCTTTGGGTTGTTGTTATTGTGGCTGTGATGAAAGGCTCCTCTGAAGGGCTCACTCCCACCTGAGCTCGAGTCGGGTGCTTTGAAATGCTTGAACTCGCAGGGGGAAACCAGACACAGATCCACATCGTGAGCTGACGCATCAAAATGGAGCGTGTTCGGAGCTGGAGGGCGTCCCATATCTGAACCCTGCCCTAAAGACCTTGGAGCCTTTTTAGCTGGAAGAGACATCCCCGCACAATGGCTGCTATTGGAGTTGGAGTGCTGAACACTGTCGTCCCCGTCTCTCTGGCTCACATAGATTGGTCCCTGCTCCAAGGACATCGACAGTGATTCGTCCACTTCTGTGGACTGAGGTGAGCTCACCTCTGCGGGCATGGAGTGTGTGGTGGTCGTGGTAGTGAAAGAGGGAGAGGGGTCGGAGGATCCGTCTTTAAACGAACCCAAAGAAAGGAAGCTCAGCTGCTTCTCTCTGGGATTCGAGTTGCTCTCTGTGACCGTTTTGGGCTGCTCCTCACATTGCTTGGATGATCCATTTGGCTGGTTGACATCAGCTGCGTCTAAGTCCCCCTGCGCCTGTAACCGGCTGAGAGTGGCCCTGTTGCACCACACATCAGCCGGGGACAGACAGTAAGGAGTGTGGCCTGCACTGTTGGGCCGTGAGTCAGGGGAGGCTTGCTCTACGGTCTCCTCATCAGGGCTGTTGGCTGCCTTGTTGTCTGGAGACGAACGGGAGGGAGGGCTGCTCCTCAAAGCCCCATCCAGGAGAGTGTATTCGGTTGGGGTTATATCTTGCTGGACTGTTTGTTCTGTCATTGGTGCTTTGTTCAAGGGACAGGGAAATCCTAAAACCTTTGCTGGCTTAGACGAGTTCCCAGACTGGTCTTGCTCAGCTTTCTCTCCAGTGCAAGGCTTTTCTTGTGCTCCATTATCAACACTCTCCCCTCCCATCAGCCCTGTGCAACCTGCTGCTTCTTCCCCTCGTGTATCAGCAGCTTCATTAACTACCTCTTCCTTCAAACCTCCAGCGATCCTTCCATTACCTGACTCGCTGATTTTTTTATTTCCTTTCTCTGCGTCTTCCCTTTCACTCTCCGCCCGGAGCTGGAGGAAAGCAGCTGTCATATCCTCAGGGGAAGACAATTTGGAGCCACAAGGGTTCTCTTCAGGCTCTTTCTCGTGTTTTTGATGCTGCTGCTCTGCATCTGGCTCTGGGGTTTCTGACACAGTCCTAGCATTGGGTTTTGTTAAGTTGTTTTTTGACAATTCAGTGTCTGCATGTGCCTTCTTGCCATTGCTTGTATCCTTTCCTGGTGGTTTTTTTGTTTTCTTTGCCCCCATTTTAGAGTCATTCTTTGCTTCCTTTTTAAGTTTAGTTTTATTTTCAGTCTTTGGTTTAGGAGTGACAAGATCCTTTTTCCCGTGATCATTCCTGACAACACTGTTCTCTTCTTTATTGCCAGCCTTCTCCTCTTTTTTTCCATCCCTCCCTCCACCCTTTTTTGAACTATTCTTCTCTGATGCTGCTGCTTTTTGCTTTGCACCGGCCTCTTTGATTCTGCTTTTGTCAGCGTCTCTTGTTGCAAGTCCATTAAATACTTTGCCTTTTTCCCGTACAAATACCTCCTTTCCCTCTTCTTTCCCTCCCCGATCCTTTCCTTGTTTGGGTGTCGACTCCTTCCCTTGTGACCTCCCACTGTCCTGGCTCTCAGTCCTCTTGGTCTGTCTTTCCTCCCCCAGCCTCTCCAGATCCCCGGTGGTCACAGTGGGTTTCTGGAGGAATGCCAGCCCCTTCAGCTTCTCTAGCCCCTGCAGTAGCTTCGCCTGCGGGGTAATACCAGGGAACAGCACCCTGACCACCTTCTCCTGTGTACACGCTGGGTGCCACACAAGCAGGGCAGACACTGAGGCCAGGGCAGGGAGAGGGAGAGTTTGGGATTTGGATGCTGATGACACTGCAGCAGGCCAGTTTTGCATGAATGTCTGGTACTCCTCACTGTTTTTGCCTGGGTTGAGGATATATAAGTCCAACTGTCCCACTCCCATTTTTTGAAACAGTGTGAGTGGCTCAATGGGGACCCCTTGTGGTCGGATCAGAGGATGTGGTCTGATGTCTAACTTCTTCAACAACTGTAGGGTGAGGGCTGCCTGGTGTGTGCTCCTCAGTACATTGTCAACACCTGGCATGAGAAAAAACGATAACTTGACTTCATAGGAATCAGTCACATCAGAAACTGAGCTGATTACTTGAGGGTTTTATCTCTCACTGTCTTGTTGTGTCAAAAATATCCACCTATTAATGTGTATGAATATGAGGACCACCAAACTCCAGGGTATAAAAGAGTTGCAGTTCAGATTCCTTCTTCCTTTTTTCTTCTTCAGAAGTTATTTCTATGAATTCCCTTTGCCCCCTTACTCCCCTTTCCCTTTTAGTCCCTTTTTTAAATCTCTTTTTAAAATGCATTTTTTTTAGATGGCCTTTTACTAATCCAGAACTGTGTATGACTCTTTATTGGTACTCTTTGATTATGTACACATCAACATGTACAGTATATCGACAAAGACTAAAACACACTTTCTGTCACGCTGTATATTTTTTTAATGTATCTGAAACATTGGCTGCAAGTTTAGTTTGTTTTGTTCCTAAGTAAATGTTCCCTGTACTGTATTTTTATCTCTTCACAGAATAAGACTCTTATTATTCTGCTGTTGTGAAACATTTTGTTAGTATATGTGAAGAGGTGCTAAAAAAATAAAGGGCTTTTTATCATTATTATAATGATTTCTGCAGTTGCTGGGTATGTGATGTTTCTTACTTTAGTTACCAAGTTCAAACTCATATTCAAAAAATATCTTGCATTAAAAAAATCGCATGTAAGACCATCTTCATGTTAACTGACTTCAATTGTTAAATAAAAAAAGAGCCTTAGATTAGCTTGGAAGAACAAGGAAAGAAAGACTTCTCATAAAAAAATGTAGAAACTTAAGGAAGCAAATACATACAACTAGTTTGTTAAGGTTCAAAGATATATGCAGTTCAAAACCTACATGGTGGTTTAAAAGAAAAAAAAAGAATAGTCTACCGTTTAATCTTGAAAAGGCCAACACTGGACAGGTAACTAATTCATGTATCATTGAAGTTTTGCAATGCAAATGTAAACGCTAACGGACACAGATCTGATAAGCAGGAGGGACAACAACAGACAGTACGTTTTAAAACATCACTCACAAGGCTGTTCCTCCACCTGCAACCTGCTGGGGGCGTTAAAGAATACAACTCCCAGCTCTGGGGAGATGAGCTTCTTTGACGAGTCATCTGTTCAGACAACATGAAGACACAGAGCAGCGAATAAAAAGGATGTTTGAACATGAAACAGAGGACTACAGAGAATGTCTCTTCACATTCAAAAATTACATTTTCTTTTTTGCATGAATATCAACACCATCACCATCGTTCTTTTACAAAAGAGGGATCCCCAACCTGTTTTTCCCACTATAACATGTTTTTTTTGGGAAGTTTTAACTATCTTAATTAAAATAAATAAACTAAACCAGGGTCTAAATGTAGAGGTTGATATGTGCTGTACAGATTTTTTTAGCATCTGTAAATTAAGGCTATATGATCATAAGTGACTTTACTTTTACCTTTGACATCAGAGCTCATCTCCAGCTCAGCCACCTTTCTCTCCAGGAAGGTGTTGACTCCCGGGAGATTCTCCGTCCCGATGTGCGTCAACAAGACTGCATCAACTCTGTCGAGGTGGCGTACCAGCTTCCAGAAGCAGGCCTGGGAGTCTGAGCCGCCGTCCATCAACACCGTGAAACCGTTCACAGCAAAGAAGGCGCAGTCACCGCGGCCGGCAGGGAAAACATAGCAGCAAGGGCGAGACAGCTTGAGAAAACCCACAGTGATGGGAGGAGGCAGGAGGTCGAAGGGAGATGGAGGAGAGACGGTGCCAGAGATGAGGGAGGTGAATTCCCCCAGCGCCTCCATGGCAGGCAGCACCTCTGGGGGATTGATGTGCAGTGTGAACGGACCCTGCAGAAGCTGGTTTTCCAACAGAGTCTTCCTCCAGTGGCCGATGTTGGGACAGCTGAGGGTCAGACGGAGTTTGGAGGAGGTGGCAGGGACCTCTTGATTTATAAACTAAAGACAGAACATGATCCTATTGTTACAGGACATATTTGTTTTTCAAGCACTGTCAAGTTTTTTAAACACTCTCATCCAATATTATCTTATCACAGATGAATTGTGAAGACATAAACACAAGCAAATAAGAAATCCCTGCACAAAAAGAAAGAGGGCAGTAAAAAGAGAGTAAGAGCAAGTTTGGTCCATGCACACTTAATAAAAACAAGAGATCATTTTTATGAGTTTAGTAAGAAAAAGGAATAGATACATAAAATTTCAACTGAATGTGAACCATAACCAATGTAATTAATTGACTAAAGAGCCTATATAGGTATATATGGCAAGGTATAAGATGTAAGGCAATCTCAACATTTTGCAGTAAGCTTAAGAAAGGGGGGTTGCGGTCTGCTTTCTCTCACAGACTTTTATTTTGTAGCACAGAGGAGAGCTGTGATTATCTGGTGCAACCTATCATATAAAAGCTCAATAGAAAAGCAAGAGAGCTTCCATCCCCACACAGGCAATCTGTTACATCAATGATTTTGATAACCCATGGGTGAAACAGACTTTTAAAGAAAGATCATAAGAAAACATCAACTAGAGGGAGATATTGCAAAGCTCAAGTGGTGTGCATATGATTCAGATAAAGCTGATATTAGATTTAAAGACCTCGACAGTAAAGGGGCTCAACGCAGCGTAATGAGAGAAGGAAAACTGCTCTGTTTTGAAAAACATGTCTTAGAGAACAAGACTGTTATCGATACCTTCAGCTGTGAAATGCTGTTAATATGAAGGTGAGAAATGTATCCCAAGCAAACTTCGTTAACGTTAAGGTATCATCTAAAGAATACATTGTTTATTTACATCCAAGGAAACGGTGAAATTTACTTTCTGAGTTACACAGAAAATGATTTAAGTCAGAAAAATGTCTCTTCAGTTATTCCATTGACACAAAAGAAATCGATCACAGCATTGATAATGGTTTGACTGTTTTGAGCTATTTTTCACTGCCAACATTCCTTTGGTTTTAGCTTCTTAAATGTGAGGCTCCAGAGCTTAATTTGTCAAAAACAAAAAAAGTAAAGGTCACAGAGAGACAATGTCGTACCTGCTCGGTTAGTATCTGTTTCAGCAGCTGTGGTGAAAACAGCCCTCTATGAAACAGCAGCTCTCCGCTCTCCTCCACACTCTGGCCAGCCAAGATCAGCAGCTTGTGTGCAGAATCCCTGGACAGCAGAGCCAACACCTGGCCATGGTCACAAAAAGAGAAAGAGCTTTTATTTTGCAATGTCACTTTGTTCTCGGATAATGGAAAGGGAAAGAACAGCATCAAAGGAAACGAAAAGAGGAGGCACACATAAAAAAAACATAGATTACCACATTGCATAATTCAAAACCTAAGAGGCTTTTGTGCTTATTCAGCAAAAAAATGAACTGAGAAGCATTATGATGATTCATAACTCACATTCAAGTCATGTTTTATGCACATATACACATCATTCGGTGGCTACAGGTTATCAAATTTGATTTGGTCAAATATCTTTCAAGAATTTGGAGAATAAACCTGAGTTTCTCCACTCACCTCTGGGTGAACCTGGTCTTGAGCTGGACTGATCAGCACCTGAGTGTCCAACACTCTGGTACTGTGGCGGAGGCACTTCTGCCCTAAGGGTGCAAAGAGAAAAACAGAGAGTAGAAAAAGTAAGACTGACAGGCAAGGAAAGTAAACAAGAACTCGGGTAAAGTCAGAGCTGAGGGAGGGAGAGACAAGCTGACAGATCTGAGCTGAGAATAATGGGAGGTAAACACAAAGAAGTCAGACTGAACTGGGACAGCCAGGCGTGTGATTGATTCCCTCAGAGAAACAGAGGAAGGAAGAAGAATGGAACAGCTGAGTCAGAGGGACCGTGTGAGGACGAGATGCCAAGTTAACTCAATCAGCAGCGCAAATCCAGTCTAAGGGGTGCTAGATCAACGTTTGATGATGCAGAGGCTAACAAAGGCCAAACGGAAAGTAATGAGAAAATCACGTAAAAAAGTTTGTCTTAAAATAAACATAAACTGAAAGATACAAGATACAGAAGATTACAAAATGTGTCTCTGCTAGCTCTTCATTAGCCATTTTGTTCCCATTTAAGGGGGAGACCAAAAAAAACAGAGTTATTTCCTTTTGTTTTGTTCTTGCTAAACTTAGACACAGAGGAAGCCCCAAATGTCCCATCAGGTGATACTTTTTACCTTGTGCACTGAGGCTAATTATCTTAATCAAACAAGTTATGATATCGTCACACAGGGTCATTTAAACAACTCATCGTCCTGTTTTCACAAGATAGTGATCCATTTTGTTGAAACTCTTCAGTTATTGAAAAAGAATAAGGTAACAATCTAATTCACACACAAAAAAAAAATTCTTGTCCCACAAGATTGTTGTCTTGATTGCACAAAATAATGATGAGAATTATCGTGCACAAACAGGTTGTGATCTTTTTTTTTCATAAAAGGATTATATCTTCAGTGCACAAGACAATCAGAGAAAATGATCTCGCAAGATCAAAGTTACAGATAGATATGTTGTGGTAACAAGTTATCCTGTGCAAATAACTTATCATGCAGGCAAAATAATTTCTTTTTACTAAATTGCAGTTATTGTATAGGACAGCTGGAGAGAAACAGGACGTGTTGTGAGGAGCGAGAGGGGGTTGACATGCAGCACAGGACCAAAGCCGGATTTGAACCCACGGCTGCTGCACATCGACTATAGCCTCTGTCCGTGGAGCAGGTGACCTCACCATGAGGCCATCCTGCTTCCCCTTGGAACAAGTTTCTATCTTCACACAAGATTTGTATCTGTCATTGCCCAACAAGTTATTAACCTTGTTCCCACAATACAATTTAGCTGTGGAACATTATTTTACAAATTCCCGACAATAGCATGTTAACCCTAACTCTTATTAAATGAGACTTCCCTATGGAAGTGTTTGCCACATAGACGCTCCCTGGCTTCTATTTTATCCTTGTGAAAAGAGATGTCTTTTCTTGTCCCTGTTCATCACCACACTTCAGGGATAAGCAGTATTACAACTGTCTGACTGATGTTTGTCAGCATTTTCCCCAGTTGCCCTCGGCCCTGCAGGGAGGTGGCACCGCTTAGTTAAAGGGCTCCATTGTTTTCTGTCCACTGGGCCCACCCATGTCTAACAATCGCCCAACTGCTCCACCACTTTCCTTCCTTCCTTCCTTCCTTCCTCATTGACCCCTGACCGATTGAACCGCTAAGTAACAAGAGGCACAGGGTTGTCTGTAGAGTTTGAGCAGGGAGTCACACTCGCGCTTACCTGCACCCTTGAAAGACGCCGTATGATGGGACAGAAACTCTTGGAGAAAGAGGTTCAGATTACACGATTGTAAGTCGACATCCCAGGACCGGATACCTAGAGGTCAAAGTGAAAAGGTCGCATGAGGCAGCGGTCGGTTTTACTTTCGAACAAATGTCAAGATATTTAATTTCAAGTTTAATGTGCAAATTAAATTCACGAGTATAACACAAGCACACGTATGTGTACGTTTTTGTACACTATTACATGACATGTTGCACTTCTGATAACACAACAAGAGTGCGAGTTGAGATGACATAACATATATGTAAACATGTTGCAGAAATGAAAAGTCATATGTGATAACATTTCAGACATCTTGAAGTGAATAAACCATCACAACAAATGACACACACTTCAGCACATGAAAAGATGAGACTTTAGATATTTTTGAGCACACAGTGTTAAAATGTGACTGATTGAAAACATCTGAATCGCTCTTGGTCTTTATTGTTCTATGTTCCTGTTATTTCAGTGTATTTTTTACCCAAATTATTTACCCATGGTGTACAGTCGAGCGTAGTTTGTAAAGGGTTATTCTTGCATGTCTACAGCATCCGCATTAACTGCTGTTCAACAACACGCAAAGGTAAATGGCACATCGTTTACAAGTGTCTATCTGTTGGCTTAATATCCGCCCTGCAACATTCCCCCAAAAGCGTCTCCTTACATAACGATTCACTGATTCAAAGACAGTCCACCAGCCTCAGACTGCTTTTGATTATAATGCGCCTTCAGGGACGAGGTGGTGCTGATGCTGGAGTATGGGCAGATGACGCATCCTCAGCCCTGTAGGGTGGATAAAATTGCACCAACACTGCAATGTAGCACCCTCAGTAAATGTTTAATCGACGAGAACTTGTAGAATCTGCATTTTTTTTTATTCGATGGTGAAAGAAACCAAAGCGATGTACAGTCGCTGTGAATGGTGGGGTTGAAATACACGTACCTCGCTCTATTTCCTCACTGATGTGACCCGTGTGTCCAGGGGGAGCAGTCCGTCCGATGATGATGAGCAGGGAGTATTTGTGGAGGCAGAAGTCGGTGTTTGCGGTGGCAGCGCGCCTCGGCTCCTCCTGGACCTCCCTCTCCAGCACCCGGCTGGACGCCATGTTGGAAAGCTCGCACTCGGCTGTGATGTCATTGAAAAAGGCTGACAGCAGCGCCTCTTTCTTATTGCACAGAGATGACAGCTGCTGTGCAGGAATGCAGCCGCACATTAGCGGATGTGTAGGAGGAGGCTGAATTATTGATGGCCCGTGGCAAAAGGAATCAATTCACTTCTCTTGTTGGTGTCCAAGTAGAAGTAAACAGGTCCTTTACTTAGAAGCAGCCTACTAATACCATAAAGTATAAATACTGTGACTTCAAGTCCTGCACTGAAAATGTAAGCAACGCCAAAGTGAAAGTCGGCCTGTGTAATATTGTGTGCTGTAATAAGGTAGCACAAGTAGACCAACACAAATGAGCCCATTTCAAGAAAAGGAGAAAATATCCTTTGTGTTTCTACAATAAATCACAATCAATCAAAAGCTGCTAAATGACACAAAGACACTTCAATAAAGTTGAGTAAATTTATTGACCCCCTCATCATACAAATGTGTTTAGAAACCAATTGTCCACAATTTTCCACAGAACAGGAACAAGTGCAGCAGATAAAATGAAAAAAAGAAAACGAGGTCCTGACAAAAATTACATTCAAATATACAAACAAGATGCCATAACTCTTCACAAAATAACTTTACCTAAGATCTGTTACACACATTAAAAGTCAAGGTTGAGACGGATGTACACATGCAAAAACAATGTACACAATTAAAAACTAACATTGTGACATTTGACATCCAGTCCAGGTTTATAAAAGAAAATCACATTTTATCCGTATCGTTCCCGGACTAACAACAGACTGGTCCCTTCAATCCCATCACTCCTCTCCTGTGTTTTCTTGCACCCTTTGCCTTGTTTTTCTTCTTTCACAAACATTTGAGAACATAGAAATTACAGGCAGTACCCCGAGGACAGCTGCACAGCGTTCCAATACGCGCGCCTTTACGCACGGCACACGGCTCCCCAGCGTCACACTGCAATGATTGAAAATGATTATTTTCTTGCCAAAAAAAATCTTTAACCCTTTAAAACAATGAATTTTACACGTATGCCTAGAGAATTTTGAATTTATGCATGCTCTAAGAAGACAAATAACCTTTTAAACCGCTTTTACCTCAGCGTATTTACACATAGTACATCCGAAATACTACAAAACATAGGCCTACCTACTAAATTGATGAGTTAGACCCAATATTTCAAATGTCATGTACATACCGAAGGCAGCCAGCCAAGCTTTTTCTCTAAAGGCATCTCTTTGCTCCTCAGCTTCTCCAAAACTTCTTGCAAGGCGTCAATCTGCATTGAAAAGAGTTCAGATTAAACTTTAGTGAAAGATAAATTAGAATCATTAGAGCTTGACTTGACATTGGAAACTCATTAGACTTCATTTCGAAGCTGAACATTTCAGCCCCTTGCTTCCTGTGCGTAATCGTTTGTAATAGATCATTTCGCGAGCTTCTCTCCAGAACATATCAAATATTGTACAATTTCCTTCATAAATTCTCTCACCAGGTCTCTCTCCTGCTGAGTCTTCAGGGAGAAATCCAACGATCGCGTCTCCAGAGAGGAGTCCTCTGCGCGAGCTAACCACAGAAAGGTGCAGCAGCAGGTGGCCGCGAGGAGGAGAGCACGAGCGCTGATCATGGTGCTGAAACACAAACAGGAGGCGTCTTTATCTTTAGGGTGGGGGGAAGTCAGTCAAAACGCCCTGGACGTATGGAAGTCTCCGGTACTAAGATGCCCCCCTCTTTATACGCTTCGCTGACATCAGCAAACCTCTGAAATATTGATGGAACATTGTGACACAGGTGACACTGATCAGCACCTTTGTATCTTTAGATAATCACAGGAAGGGACCTGACAGGGGGAAATCACGGAGGGGTTAAAGGTGGATTTACCTGCCATAAAACATATTTGATAAAGTAAACTGGTGGCTGATGGGGTTGAAAAGTCATTTTCGTCAATGATAGCATTTTATGCTGCATGTCTGACTTATTGATGAGTCGCTTTGATTTGATTCTGGCTCCCCCACAGATCATCGCAGAACAAATACAACGGACATGGCATTCAACTGTTGTGATTTGTCTTACACATATATCTTTTATTTGTATTAACTGTTGTTGAGAGATATTTTGTGAACACAAACCGTGTCCCCTTCTTTATGTTGCCACGAATCTATTCTCCTTCTCCCCTTCTGTCATGTTCAATAAAAGTGAAATCAGACCTCAGGTTGACCCACATTAACACCAATCTGTAATCAGGACCCAATTTCCTTTTGTAGGAATGACCTAAACCTGCCTGTGTGTGTGTGTGTGTGTGTGTGTGTGTGTGTGTGTGTGTGTGTGTGTGTGTGTGTGTGTGTGTGTGTGTGTGTGTGTGTGTGTGTGTGTGTGGGTGTGTGTATGTAGGTTTCACACAACACTAAAGGATGAAGCAATACGTTCAGTGTGAGAAAAGTTGCATAAAATGGTCACCAAGACACCTTTGTTATTACGTTCTATAGTTGTTATTGTAAAGCCAATATGAATAAAATTGATTAAATACTATACTTTTATTTGCAAGGGAATTGTACCTTTATATTTAGTTTGATGTGATTCAAAAAGATTTGGCTATTTGTTTAAAGATGAATGACTTGATTACTGTAAAGCAATATTACCTTTAACCTTTTGAAAGAAAAATGAAAGATGATATCAGTCTTAGATCCTCAGGTGGGGGCCTCCTGGTCGTTCCAAAGTCGAGACTTAAAACTAAAGGTGACCGGGCCTTTTCAGTCAGGGCCCCTCGACTTTGGAACGACCGCCCTGAGGAGATAAGACTTGCAGATTCCCTCAATTCTTTTAAATCCCTTCTTAAAACATACTTTTACAGACTTGCTTTTATGTGATGTCGTCTTCTTAATGTCTTTTCTTACTGGTTTTACTATTTTTATCTTCTTTTACTTCTTACTGTCCTTTTATTTATGGTCTTATCTCGTATTTATGCTCATATCTTAATCTCCTCTTGTGTTTTAACTTGGAAATTTCTTATCTTACTTACTTTGTCTATTTATGTTTCATATTTATATTTACTTTTTATTTTTATTAATATTATAGTTTTTTTTTATCCTTTAACCACTTGTTTCTATTTCTTTTACTGCTCTTACCTTCGTATTGCTGTTATCTTTTTATTTATTTTTTTCAGCTCTTTTAGTTTCTTACATTTTTTTAAATCTTTGGTTCCTCTTGGTCTCAGCTCTAGTTGTTGGGTTCTTGTGTTTCCTGGGTTCTTATAATGGTTCTTGTGATGGTCGGGTTATATATGTCTGTTGGGTATCGTGCACTTTGGGTTCTTTTCTGTTGAATTGTATTTAATTATTTTTAGTATTTTGCATCTGTTATATTCTTGCTGTTGTTAATGTTCTTCTGTGTTTGGTTTAGTTTGCTTTGTTCTTGTTTTTGCTGTTTGTCAAAGCACTTTGTAAACCTGTGTTTTTAAAAGGTGCTATATAAATAAAATAAATAAAAGTTATTATAAATATCTTCAAAAACGTTTTCTTTTTTATTTCCCTTTTCGTGTAGCTGACTCTACTCTGTTAATCTGATGATCTAATTTGTTAGTTTTATTCGACTCTCACCGCGGGGGGGCGCCAGCACTCTGTGAAGCTCTGTGAGGCAGGGGAAGTGATTACAATACACCCGGAAGTGCAATAAGGCCTACAAGCAGCTACCTGAAAGTGCATTGGTGCTAGCTCTAAATCTATTAATTCCGACGTTTCTCTCCTTACGCTTAGTTTCTAGCGAAAGCAACAATGTCTGAAAGAAAAGTGTTGAATGTGAGTATCTTTACGCCAACTACGAGCTTTGTCAGCGATATTAAAAAATGAGCGTTTGAAACCAATGAGGTTAACATTACCTTCAAGCTAAGTGTTTTTAGCAACTATTAATGAATTTGAGAGTAATATTTTAAATTAAGTTTTCCGCGAATTCCCATGTAGGCATCCAAAGTGTCTTATTTATGTCTCCAGCTTTCAAACTTCTGTTCCCCTGTTATTCTATATGCTTTAATAACTTCATTACAAATCCAGGTGTTTCATTAACAGATCTGTGTTTTGTCTCCAACAGAAATACTACCCACCAGATTTCGATCCATCTAAAATCCCGAAGCTTAAACTCCCCAAAGATCGTCAGTATGTGGTCAGATTGATGGCTCCCTTCAATATGAGGTATGTCTGTTTCACCTGTGGGTCAAACCCCGCTCAGGCGCTCACTCTTTACCATCCACTTCCTCTTATATCCAGTAAAAATTATAATTGGAACAAATTTTACATGCAAAAAAACGTATTCTCTATAACAGGGGTGGGCAACTGGCGGCCCGGGGGCCACATGCGGCCCCAATCAACCCTCAAGGTGGCCCTCAGGTCAATCTTTATATGAAGAAAATATGACAAAATCTGCCATGAAATCATGAAAACCAGAAGTATGTCCATAATAATAATTGATCACTGGTTTATGTTGAGTTAAATTGGAGACAACATCGTTTTTGTATTCTACAATTTGGCCCTCTGGCAGTGAGAATTAAATGAATGTGGCCCTTGCTGCGACCAAAGTTGCCCCTCCCTGCTCTATAACCATATTTATAAAATACACTTTATCAATCCCGCGAGAGGGAATTTAATTTGATACTCTGTGAGACATGCTCCACACACACAGGCTGAAATACACACACCATCATCATCGTCATCATCAACCTTTATTTAAGTTCTCGGAGAGCTCATTGAGGGCGACCCTCATTTACAACGATGCCGAGAAAACATACATAAGTGATAAACAACGAGAAATGAGATAAAGCTACTACAGAAAATAAAATCAATAAAAGAGCAATAAGAACAATAAAATATATACACTAAAATAATTTGAAAGCGTGAAATTACTACAGTGATAAGTCAGCAATTAAAATCAAATAAAAACAGTTACAGTCAGGTATTGGGCGGTTTAAAATAATATTTCTAAAGTGTTAAAAGTGCTCAAATTCAGGTCCTGTTGTAAAATGTTCCAGGAGTTTGCAGCACTAACACTAAAAGCAGTTTTCCCCAGGTCAGTCCTGACATGAGGAACCTGGAGAACCTGCCTCTCTCTCTCGAGCGAGTTAAAAATGGAGCAGGGTTCAGATGTAACAAGGAGGTGATATATGGTGGAAGCTTTCCAGTGAGGGCTTTATAGATAAAAAAAAAAAATGCCAGTGGTTATTGCGTCTCTCGGTGAGGGAGGGCCAACCAACTTTATTATGAAGAATGCAGTGGTGAGTCATGTAGCTATCACCGGTGATGAATCTAAGCGCAGAATGGTAAACAGCATCTAAGGGCTTTAGCGTAGCGGAAGAGGCATGCCTATAGACCACATAACCATAATCCAAAACTGAAAGAAAAACTGCTTCAATTATCCTTTTCCGACAGAACAAAGAGAAATTTAATTTATTTCTATATAGGTAACCAATCTTTTGTCGTAGTTTGACAGTAAGATTATCAATGTGAAGTTTGAATGTTAGTCTGTCATCTATCCATATACCGAGATATTTATAGGCTTTAACTCTCACGATAATGGATCCTAGCAGGGTGGTAATGTGAAGATTATTATCAGTTTCACATTTAGCCCTAGAAAACGACATACATTTAATTTTCTGAACATTTAAAAGTGCAACTTGGAGAACATTAAAGGAATGTTGCAGGTTCTCCATGGAAAGCTGAGCAGAGTTAGCAATACAGAACAATATTGTATCATCTGCATATAAGTGAGCATGTGAATGGTCGCTAGATAATAATGGAATAATTTTATTAATAAAAATTGTAAACAGGACTGGGACACATGCACAAACCATAGACTGTGAGACACAGGCAGGATCCTATGGATGTGCATTTAATGGAGAGATGTCGGGGGGGGGGGGCTGCCAACAGCTAGCGCTCCTGAGCTGGTGGGAGAGGGTGGGAGGTTAGTTGCTTTGCTCAAGGGCATCTTTACAGTGCTGAGGATGGGAACTGGCACCTCTCCAGCTACCAGACCAATTTCCGGACTTGGTCCGCACCAGTGATTTATGCTGGTGTTGACATGTCTTTGTTTTTGTTGCACTTCCATGCTGAGATATGTTGGCCTTCTTAAAACAAAGACGTAAATATTGTCCTTTGATAAATGTATAATGTATTGTGTCCGTTTATAACTGACCTTTACTTTTTATTGTTTCATAAGAAGTCTAGTGTTCTTTAGATTTATGGTTTTACTAACAACTAGACCAGAGCTGCTTTTACGTGTCTGAATGGCTTTTATTCACGGGGCCTGTTGCTATAGAGTCCTCAGTTTTGACTCTCTGATTGTTTGCAGATGTAAAACATGTGGAGAGTACATCTACAAGGGGAAGAAGTTCAATGCCCGCAAAGAGACTGTTCAGAATGAGCTGTACATGGGACTCCCCATCTTCCGTTTCTACATCAAATGTACTCGGTGTCTGGCTGAAATCACATTCAAGGTGAGACGATTTGAAGCTCTGATTATCACAGGGACACGTGTTTGAATGATAAATAACCTTTTTTTTTTTACGACAGGATAATATAACAGTTCAATTTAAAAAAGTACATCCACAGCTCTTTGTCTTGAACTCATATCTCATGTTGTGACCACAGACTGACCCGGAGAACACAGACTACGCTATGGAGCATGGTGCAACAAGAAACTTCCAGGCAGAGAAACTCATTGAAGAGGAGGAGAAGAGAATCCAAGAGGAGAGGGAGGAAGAGGAACTCAACAACCCAATGAAGGTTGGTGTTGTTGTTTTTTTCAACGTCATTTCATGTTTAAGATTTACATTTCTAAGATGAAAAAATAGTCAATTTCTATGCATTCCTCTACCAGGTGCTGGAAAACCGCACAAAGGATTCCAAGATGGAGATGGAAGTTTTGGAGAACCTGCAGGAGCTGAAGGAGCTGAACCAGAGGCAGGCTCAGGTTGACTTTGAGGGAATGATTGGGCGGTACAGAGAGCTGGAGAAGAGAGAGAAGGAAAAGGAGAAAGAAGAGGATGAACGAGAGACAAAGTAAGTGGAGGATGTTTAAACAGAAGATCATTAGGTAAAATAAAGGAAGAGGTAAAGAGTATTTGCTAAAACCAATTAAAGACTAGATGACTAATGGTAAAGCTAAATAGAAAATGTAATTTCCACCTGTTTGTTCTTTTATATTATTGTTGTGATCTCTGAGCAGCAGTCATTAAAATCCCCATCAATTCTAAATGTGCTAATTGTTTCACAGAGAGATGTTGGATCGTGCCCTTGTGAAAAGACTCAGAGACTCTGACTCTGACTCAGAGAAGGAGGAGAGCAGCAGCAGCAGCAGCAGCAGCTCGCAGCCAAAGAAAGCCATTACAGACAAACCAACAGACGTCCTCACCACTGACATCCCCAGAGAGGCACAGGTACATGTGAACACAGTGAGATCGTTTCCGTGATACTGAATGGGTTCATATGACAGCCATCAAAAGGTATTTAAGCGTATTTTTGAGCTTTCTGTGAGAAGATCCAGAACAGACTCCATTTCAATTGTTAAAAGTTTGTTTGTTCACATTTGGTTATGTCCTATATTTTGTAAGGTGCAAAATGTGTCTTGGATAGAGTATTATAATGCCAGCTTCATGTTTTTAAAACATAATTAATAAGTAATTTATTGATATCTGGTATCCTTAAAATGATGCAAATGATAAAAACTGAATCTCATGGTGTGTCTTCAACAGGGAACCTCATCTGGAGGAGTGAAGAGGGCTAAGGTGGAGAGCTGGGAGAGGAGTGTCGGGACGCTGGGCAAAGGAGGGGCACTAGGGTCACTTGTAGTGCGGAAGAAACCAGCAGCAGCCGTCAGTAAACCCAGTACGGTGGTGACTGCCTCTGCTTCCTCATCACAAACAGGTAATGCATACGACTTGTAGGAAAGCCTTCTAAGAGACACATTTGGATGGATCCGTTCCCCACAGTTCACATCCTATATCAAACGTTCGCAATTATTGTGTGTTTTGTTTTGCAGGTTCAAAGACATCTTCAGTTGAACCCAACAATGTCTCCAAGCCTGTTAACACTCTAAATGGCTCTTCATCTCTCAGCCTGCTGGGGGCGTATTCAGACAGCGACAGCAATGAGAGCGAGTGAAAAGAAGATGTTTGAAGGGAATCTTAATTTGTGACTGACACAAATTTGTACAAAAGATGCAAAGAGGAATATTCTGATATGGACCTTTTTGTAATTCTGCACAGAAATGAAAAAAAGGAAGAAAAAAAAACAGTTTCTGTATTTCCTATGAAGACATGTCTTTACAGAATGATTAGTCAATATGATAATGAGCAGTCATTAGTAGGTTTTGTTGTCTGTCCTTGAAAGCCAGTGACTATAACTATCCCTGATAAAATATCATTTGTTTATTTGATGTGTTTATTAAAAATCCTTTTAACTTCATGTCTCTCTCATTAGAAAAAATATTTCCCGAACTCCTGTATCTATGATCTATTATACAGGTATTTCACTGAGTTCATGGTGCTGATTTAATTGATTCAGAATTAGTTTGGACTATAAATCTGAATGTGATTTAATACATCTTAGGGTCAATGAGTAAATGTTACATACAGCATTGTATTTACAAGTTGCCAGATGAACTGGTGTTTGTATAATATTGGTATCAACATTTGATCTAGTTGTCAACTTTACATTATTTTAACTATAATGTTAGCTTTAACAGTTCATCCTTGACCTTGTGACCAGCGGATGACCAAAAAAAAAACCAACAACAGAAGATCCACTTACAATTTATCTCTTCGGCTTTAATTATTTGAACTGTCCTAATCTGATATGCTTTTTTTTTACATTTGGCAACTCTTCTTTGAAAGATAAAACAAATTCATATTTATTTGCATAAAACCTAAACTTGTTATTGTCCTGCTCTGGTTGGCTCCCTTATTGAATAAGGCATAGTTTGTTAATTGTACACTAAAATTATTTATGTTACAATAAAATAAAAAGCTATGTTTAGCAGATACTTCTTCGATATTTACACTGGTTTAATTTAAACTAAAAACACCTATATTAATATCTTAACTGGTGATGCCTAAAATATTGCATTTAAGGTTTCATATGAACTTTTTCCATAATAAGACACTGCTATTAAAAAATAATATTAATCGGCAGGACTATTTTTGACAGTATAGAAACAATGCCATTACTGAAAATGACATTACATTACTGAAATTGAATTCGTAAAACAAAGGATTGCATCTGTGAGCACATCTGAAGCTTTTCTGTCGACAGACTTAAAATAGCTCACACTGTTACTCCCTCCCTTTAAGGCCGCCCGCCGTGCCAGTCGGTGTTGTGTCGGAGACGGTCTGCTTGTCTGGACCAGTCCGGCTAGCATTAGCTGCTTGACCTGCTTGGCTCAGTGGCTGGACTGATTTCACGGATAACAATGGTTTATTTTTAGGGGCCTGATAATAACGTATAAAACGATTTGCTGGATGGTAGCCATAAAGACGTAACTGGGCCACCGGGAAGCCGTCAGCGCCAAGAAAGAAAAGAGGGTGAGTTAAGAGAAGTAACGTTACTACTTACCGTCTGTTCACGACAAGCTAATGTAGCTAAGTTAGCTTTGCCAATGTTGACATAGCGGCCACCGTGATTTGTACAGCTCACATAAATAAATATTTAACGCTTAACTACTGTATTTTAATTAGTCAACTGGATGCCGATAGCTGTTATAAAAATATATTAAAAGGCTTGTTTAGAATAACTGGTGGGTTGAAAAGCCATCTATCCCCTAATGCTAACTAACATCAACTATTGTTAATGGTTCCAGTGATTTTCTGACGTGACGTCTGAAGCGGGATAGTTTTGACTAAAATCCCATGCTAAACTCCACTTAATACATTTTTACGTAGCAATACAGGAGGATTTTGCAGGACCTGTTGACACATTCTTCCTGACAGTGCAGTAAACTTGACAGGGAATTGACAACAAATTCATTTTTGATCACGTTAAAAAGAGTCCACACGAGATCAGACGGTTTTAGCCCTTTGACTGGTCACATTAATGTGAACCTGTGATTTCTCAGTGAAAAATTAGATAACAATGACAGCTCAGCATTGTGTGCCACAGAATGTAGTCTCTAAGTTTGTGTCTTACAGCCCTGATATGAGACAGTTTCTTCTTCTTCATATGTCTAGAACTGCTTGTTTCCATCGGTGATGATGTGTCAAATAAGTTGTGAAGCATACATTTAAGGTGAGATTTAATGATTCCCGCGTACATTTAACTGTTTTCCTTTTTCATTTTTCCCAGATCCATGGCAAAGTGGCTTAAGGACTACCTGAACTTAGGCAGCAGGCGTGACCCTCCTCAGCCCCCGAGGCCAGACTACAGTGAGAGTGAGATTTTGAGGGCCTACAGGGCTCAGAAGGAGCTAGATTTTGAGGACCCGTACCAGCACTCTGATAAGGAGCATCAGAATGGTGGTTTCAGCCCCTGTAGTGCCACAGTGAGCCTTCCCTCTTTCCCTGCATTCAGTTCAGCGCTGCCTAATGGTGTGGAGGTATGATATCCATGTTTTAGGTTCATGTATAGAAATGAAGTGTTTTTACATTATTTACCAGTAACACTTCCTCACTATACAAATGTAGCCTTTGATAATAAAGACTGGCATTTCTAGTAGACCCACCCCACCCCATACGCATATATCCTTGTCCTCAAGTATTGCTGTGACTTTAAAAATCGACATTGAAAGTTGTGCTTACATGTGATATTTTCCAGGTAAAAGTGGTGTCACCCAAGCACAGACTAATCAAAGTGGACTCTCAGGAGTTTGGTCGTTGTACAGTTCCGCTGAGTCCTGTGACTGTTCAAGAGGAACCTGTAAGAATTGATTTCATTTCTGCTCTGCTCCTTTTTTCCTTTTGTTTTGTTTTCACCCACATTCGGTTTTATATGCTCAAGTCTCTCATTTGTGAAATGCCCTTTTATTTTATCTCTCAATACCCTAGGTGGTCCCATCTGCTCCTGCAGCTTTGGACGCTGACACGGACTACTCTGATCCGTTTGATGTCCGTCCAGACCCTAGAGGCAGATCAAACTGGGACAACAAATCTGCACCAACAGACTGCTGCAGCTATATGGAACCATTCGAGGCCCAGCGGATCATCTCCGGTTTGTTATGAGATCACTCTCTCCCAGTAGTCAGATGGATTCTTCATAAATGTTGTTTGTATACACTAACATTTTGTAATCGTCCTCATTGCACTTAATAAGAGCTTCTTTGGCTTCTCAATTCCTCAGCAACATTGGCTGCGTTCACACTGCAAGCCCTAATGCTCAATTCTGATCTTTTGTTCAGATCAGATTTCTTTGTTTGGCTGTTCACATTGCTTTTTAAATGTGGCCTGTATCAGACCCCTGTGGGATTCAGGTTGTAGATGCTTTGAATAATGACTTTTCTTTTCTGTGACTCAGAACATGTTAATCTGTGTTTGTTATTGCTGTAACTTGTTTATTGTGCTGCTGCCCCTCTTGACACTCTCTTTAAATAAAAGTAAAATTTTAAAAATACACATACCGGTATGACTTGTGCTGTTCACACTGTAATAAAATATTAGACCTGAGTCACATAGTAGCAAAAAAGATCAGATTCAGGTCATTTTAGCCTCTAGTGTGAATGCAGCCGTAACTAAGTAATCATGTGAATGTGACTTTACTGTGGTTTACTTTTTTGTTTTTCATAGATGAGTAGTTAAGTGACACAATGTCATCTAGCAGAATTCTTTTTGGAAGTGAACCAAAAATGTTCACTTTCATTTCAAATAAAGCCTGGAAGGATGTGAGTCAGCATCAGCTGTCAAGCAGCCAGTCCTTGTGCAAAACACAGTTTCCCTTGGTGTGATTTGAGGCTGGAGAACTGACAGGATGTAAAAAGAGTTTATTGTCAAGTCATTCAGTCTGTTCAACAGATTAAAGTTCACCTGCCAATGCGTCAGTGCTCTAAATGAGATGATTTTTTTTTTTTAGTCTTATGAACAGATCTTGATCAGCATTGTCACACTGTTTGCTTGTCTGTGACTTTTAAAAACCTGCCCTAAAGTGTAGCTTTCTGTGTTTACGTTGCAGAACTGCAGCACAGCGTGATGATTAACAGATCTGGGAGCGGAGATGGGGGTCAGTTATATGATAACCCATACGAGGAGAGGATTCGTCACCATCACCGATCGGCTCCAGCAGGACAACAACACACTCAGAGGGTCGAGGGTGGACTGATGGACGGCAGGGAAAGCAGGCTGCCTCAGGATGATGAGAGGCCGGCTGATGAATACGACCAGCCGTGGGAGTGGAAGAAGGACAACATCTCTAAAGCTTTAGCAGGTAAACATCCGATCCCTGTTTGTACAGTTCAAAATGTGTCTCGATTGTGATTTGTAAACTAACCTGTGATATCTTTCTGTCCGGCTGCAGTTCAGTTTGAAGGGGCAGAAAGGGAGCGATCGAGAGCTCAGACAGAACAGGCCAAGCTCACCAAGACAGGCACTACATCTTCCTCAACTGACTCGACGACACTGCGTCTGGTCGGTGACACTCCTCCTCTCCTGGGAGAGAGGGTGGATCCATTCATGCCACTTGAGAGACAAGTGTAAGTAGACACCTGCAATGTAAACACTGCTAACACTGCCAGTGTTTTGGATGGTTGTCTTGTGATTGAATTGCAGCGACCATCTGCAGGTTAAACTTTCACATTCCTGACTCCTGACTCTTATATCTCCAAATTTAAAAATGTTTCGCTCCTTTGTTGAATACCTCCCTTCAATGCAAATTTTCTTCATGCGTGAAAATCCCCAAAATGATTCCACCCATAAGTTTTAACCTTATGACCTATTGGTTGTCAAAACACAAAGGAAGACATGTCTGTGTAGGTTCTCAGTCATCCAGGTCATGATCAATTTTAAGCTTGATCCAAATGCAACTGGCAACTCTTAACAGGCAACTATTCATCCAAGTCCAGTTGCCTTTGGATCAAGCTTTCGAATAAAGGAAGATAGTTGTCAGCATGATTTGAAGAATTTTTAGTGACACTGTGAACTGTACTGCATTCCCTTTTTCTGCAAAACCTTTGAGGTCACTTGTCAAGCAGACACAAGTAGAGGAGCATATCTCTGCTTGAAACACGTCAGCATATAACTATATTAGAATGAATACTTTTGATTTTCTCTTGTTTTCACTGTGTAAAAAAACACACTTGACTTGAAATGTTGTTTTGCATATTGGCAGTTGATCTCAGAAAGGATATTACTGTCATATGTTCTCCAAAACACAATGTCAGGTTGAATGTATCTTTTGGGAAAGCCGATATGAACTCAGTGCGTCACGTTGTTGTATTTCCTCTATTTGTGTCTTGTTCTGTGTGTCTCCTGAGCCTAGTTAGTTGTTGTTACTAAGACTCCCTGAGATTTAACTTCAAAATCGGAGCTGAAAAAACTAGCAAGTAACATTCATCACCTTCATTCACTCTGTACATACAGTGTTAGTCACTGAGCTGTTTCCTTAAGTATAGAAGTTATTATTTAATCATCATGTTCACTTCCTGGTATGGCAACATTTGACAGTTCATTTTAGCATTGACACCGAAAACAACAATGCAAATACGATGTCAGAAAATCAACTTTAAAAATCCAGATTGAAATCGATGATTGACTCCCTTTGACTCTTCGCTCTTGTTGTTTAAAGACAACAAATGTCTTCAGCGAGGGTTGAGAGAAGAGATGATTAATGTTCCATCATTGTATGTCTTCGTTTCAAGAAAGGGTGATGAAAGACTCTTGAAGAAGGATTGAACATTCTCTTATCCAACAGCATGGATTTGAGTCAAAGTGTTTCATGGTCATGTTTCCTGCTGCTCTTCTCCAGATGGTACCATGGCACCCTGAGTCGCCCGGAGGCTGAGGCTCTGCTGACTCTGTGCAAAGAGAACTCTTACTTGGTGAGAAACAGCCAGAACGGCAAGACGGACTACTCGCTGTCACTCAGGTATACAGCCCTGCTTACCAGTCACTGTGCAATTTGATGTTTTTTGTTATTTTTGGGGCATTTTGTCTTTTTATTGGATTGGACAGCTGGAAGAAAGACAGGAAATGTTGGGAGGAGAGATTGGTGGATGACATGCAGCAAAGATCCAAGGTTTGACCCACGGCCACTGCGACAAGGACTCTGTACATGGGACATGCGACATAACCACTAGGCTATTTGGCGCCCCGTGTTGCTGCTTTTAAACAGCGTTGTTTGGAAATGCAAAACATCCTCCAGAGACTCAATATGTTACACCATTTCACTGTCTTAAGGGGGAATTGCACTGACTGTGTAGTTTTTTTATTTACTTCAGTTGGATATTTGAACAGCTTGTTGGTGTCTTCTTCTCAGATTTGAACTTTCACACGTTATCTCTTTTTCTCACCCTGCCCCCCTGTTTCTCTAGAAGTGTGTTTTCCACCAGTATCAATAATCATCTTGAAAGCAGCTGGTCTTCTGCATGCTGATAAATGTTCCTAACCTCACATCTGTACTCTTCTTAAACAACAAAACACTATGTTTAAAACATTGTGAGGATTTTTTTGTCTTGTAGTAAAAGCTTGCTCTGACTTAGTGCTCTTCAAAGGTACTATCTGATGCAATTTACACGACTCCTTTGTTTTGCCAGTGAGTGGGTGAACTGAAGATGAGATTCTCTCTGATTCTGATGGACCATTTAAGATGTCCTTTCTCTCTCTGACAGGAGCTGCAAGGGCTTCATGCATATGAAGTTTACTCAGTCTGCAGACGGGCGCTACGTGCTCGGAGAGAACAGTCCGCCCTTCTCCACCATCCCTGAGGTCATCCACTACTACACCACACACAAGCTGCCAATCAGAGGGGCCGAGCATATGTCCCTGCTGTATCCTGTCATAGTGCAGACCCTCTGACATGAAGACACTCGCATACTCTTTCTCCTGGTGCTACTGAGTACAGTATACACTCGATATTTACCTTTTTCTGTCCCTTTCCTTTCCTTCATGCCTTTTCTCTGCAATTCTACCTGCACAGCTCATAGAGATTGGACTTTTCAGCGCTGTCTTTTTCCGTTTACAAAACACCCCAGCGACTACCCTGGCAGCTTAAACAATGAAGCTCAGTGCCTCATAAATATTCACCTGTGAACCAGTATCATCACTGAAACCCCTCTGTATTACTCCTGGAAGTCAGCGATGATTGATAAAGATGTATAGCCGAGTATAAATAGGTCAAATTTCCAACGACATACTCGAGGTGTCTTGAGACGGTAGACTCTTTTAAGATTTTTGCATGGGAGATTTGTTTCTTTTACAGTATTGAAAAGAGAGACTGTACTGCCAGGTCAATTTTAGGGTTTAGGGATATTTCATTTTGGTTTGTGCCAATAAACTTAGGAACTTTTATCTTCTTTTTTTTTTTTTTTTAAGTGACCCCAAAAAAATAAAATGTGCTTATTTGCCGTTGGGATTTGAATTAGACATAGGAAGTAGAAAATGCAGTTTTAAAAAAAAGTGCTGTTTCTGCAAACAAAAGTTTTACTGTCCCTTAAGTGTTAGTTACACTGTCAACCAAACGCTACATATTTATCCCTGGACTTGTGTGTGCTTCAGAGGCCTGTGAATGTTCCACTGTGCTGTAGCTGCGTGCCCTGCATTGTTCTCTCTTCAGTTCACAGTAAGTTTGAACGACATAGCGACAGTACATCAGACACACACGGCTTGTCGGCTTCACACAGGCTCCTGCAATACTAGAGTAGAGAGTGATAACTGAAGTATTCTCTTGAAAGCTCGTGGCGTTGTGATCATGATTATTAAAGAAGCTTTGGTAGATAATTTACTGTTATTTGCTGTTTTATAAGATTTTAAGTGTGTGTTGAAAATAAAGGTGTTGTCTGTTTTTAAATGGTCTGTGTGTTTATATCTGCTTCCTCTATCAGTCTCCTTTGGAAAATACATATAAGCTGTTAATTCAACAAGTGCATCGATAAGTTTCTAGAAAACGGTACAAAACAGATCTATGAATAATATGTTATATAATATCTTTTAACTACTGTTTAATCTGACTTAACTGGACCCAGCTGACTGCAGCAACAAAAAACATTTTGGGCCATCTTGACACTGCCTGAATAGACGATCTTCAGTACGTTGTCCCCCACTCCCCACTGTCATCTGCTCCCCTAACAACCAGCAGGTGTAGGTGTCACTGTTAGAGAGCTGCAGCAACCACAGGTATGTTACAGGACATTAACATTACTGCTTTAAATTAAGAAATGTAATTCATAATTTGAAGAATATATATAGCTCCCACATGTGACAATTATGTGATGTATATGGGAGCATGAGTGTAACTTGCATGTGAAAGACTGAACTAGAATATCCTCCAGTGGTAAAGAACATTGTTTGACCTGTTGAGTAGAATTAGACTAAAGCAGAACATTTTAGTCAGTGTAGCAAATCAAGGCTGAAATATAGTGACTATGAATCAATCTACTGTTCTTAAGATGTTCTAAATACACTTTATTTTTATGGGTGTGTATGATGTTGTGTTTATAGTTTTAGGTCGGTATCGGGAGCCCTCGCCTGTTTTTTTTTTTTTTTTTTTAACAGAATAAGGGGTAGTGTGTGTGCTTGTGTGTTCAATATGCTCTCTGGTGAAGGCTTTGGAGAAATAATTAAAATAATTATACATTATTATATTACATTCAGTGGTTTTCAGCAATTGGCCCAATTGTTGAAAAGCGTGCGCTAAAGTGCCCGCTTGGGAGCCAAAACGCGCGCTAAAGTGCCCGCTTGGGTGGAAAAACAAACACACTAAACTTGGCTGGTTAAAACATGATTAACTGAACTCTTGGGAGGCAAAAACGGGTGCTAAAGTGCCCTCCTGGTTTACTTAAAACTTGAGGTCAAAAACTTGAGACCTGACTTGGTTTATACCTCAAAGACTTTGAGACTTGATTCATCCCTGCCACCTGCAGCAATGGAGCAGCACTTATGTCCATGCTTCATCATAGTTTCTTTCTTTTGAGGTGTCAAATAAATATTTTAAATGTGTATTGTTCCCTGTGTGTTTTTAATCACAGAGCTTTCTTGGGTGAAGAAAACACACTAAACTCCAGAAGACTATTAGGACCAAGAATTACTATGAAACTTTACTGTTGCAATGACTTTTATGTTGGGCCCTTTTTTGATCTATATTGAGCCAGAACTATATCTCACAGAACCAGTTTGGATTATCTGGTGCTAAAATGGTTTTAAAATGCACTAGAATACAGGAAACGGCATCTACTTAATTGAAAATGTTCTGGGGGAGGAGCCCCAGACCCCCTAGGGATTTATTTTCTTCATACATCCATGTCTCTGTGTGTTCTTCACAGTCCATCGTTGAATCTACACAGTTCTCGTGGATGCTGATCCTAACTATGTGCCATTTGTATAACATGTAAACATGTCTAAAGTGCCCTCGAGAACACGCAGAACTTAGTGCCCTCTTCAGTGGCGAGAACGCGCTGTATGTGCCCTTTTTTTTCTTTTCGCCCCTGTCCTTCAAAAAGTCTTTGCACGCCAATGATTACATTATTATAATAATAAATGAATGAATAAGTAATGTTCCACAACATCATCATTCGCATCATCATTATTATCGCCACCATCATCATCACTACCAGCAACAACAAATTTGCGGTTTTATTATAATGCAAATGGAGACGGGATGTTCCACAAACCCTCCCATAGAAAAACCTTAATTCAGAGCCTCTCAGAGAGCTGGGGCTCTAATTGACTATGCACACATATGAAGTAGTAGAGGTCCCAAGCTTCACATATTATAAGTGCTCAAGCATTGTGACAATGTCTCATCCCATGTGCAGATAAGCACAAATAACAGCTGCGCCCTCTGTTGCACTAACAACAGATGTCTCTGCGAGCAAGGAGGGTTCGACAGAGCTCGCCATTTTTAAGTTAATATGAATCACTTTTCAAAGTTGGAAAAACTTTCAATTAGTTGAGGTGACATAAACATATCATATTGAGTTAACGCAACATTTTCATAGACTTGATGTGAAACTAACTTAAAATGTTATGTTATTATGACTTTTTCTTTTTACAGTGTACAAGGATGAAGAAGCTGGCTCAACCCAAACCCAGCCAGCTGAGATATCCAGACCGGTACGCCCATCTAAACATCTGCCTCACTCCCCCATCTCTCTGAATGTGTTGTTTTTTTTGTTCTCTAAGGACCCCTTCTTTGTTCACAGTCGTTCTGTTTACTGGCTGGATCATCTGCCACCACACAAAACTGGGTCCATCACCAAAACCGGTACCCTGCACTTGTTCTGTCTGTTCACAAACCTGTCCTGTAGGGTCCTCACTTTTTTTGTTGTTGTCATGAAATGAATAATTGTCTTCCTACAGAATTAACCCCTCGCTGGTTGGATCTGTGTAGAAGTAAAACGTTCCACACTCCAGTCTCGTAAATATAACAAGATCTTCTGTCAATGACGCAATGTGGCGCGTGTGGTTTTGTTTTGGGTGTCTCTGATTCTTTGCCTGTTCTCTGAGTCTGTTTTCTATTTCTTAAATTCCTGGCTTAGATTACATAATCCTCAAATGATAAATGATAAATGACTTTATTAGTTACAGAGAGATCCAGAGGACATTGTTTGGGACAGGGCTATAGTAGAGGCAGGCCCTGATATTTTCAGTTACTCTGGAGATGAAAGCTTCTTCCATGTCAGATTTTTGTTTGTTTAAATAAATGTATTCTTGTAGTCCAAGCATACCTCATTTCCCATCATGCTTTGTGCTGGACTGAATGCCTGGTTTATTGTTCCTGTTTTACACATGTATTTGTTACAAATAGTTTGTGTTGTTTATGTCAGTTTTGATTTATTTTCTGTAATGGACTTAAATGTCCTTTTGTATAGTCAAGCTATCACTAATCTACAGGTGGCATTGAAGTACAAAGACACATAGACAACAATAGTTTACCCAAATCAGCTCTGCAAATGGTTCTTGAGAAATGGAATACGTTCAGCTTGCTTATTGGCTCCCAGGTTGTTGACTGAATAGCCCCAAAGGGAACTTTTCAGATCCTTCTAAAATCATCTCCTGGGCTCTTTTTTATATTCTTCTATGTCTCTAGCTCTAATCTCATTTCCTGCCCTATTCCTTCCTTCATTGTCATTTTTTATTTCTTCTATTTCCTCTGGTGTTTATTTACCTTTTCTCCCCTCTGCCTCAGTCACCCCTTTCTCTCTTTTGTCTCTTCTCTCATTCATGCGCTCACCTGCCCTCCCCCCCCTGTCTTCTTCCCTACCTTCTCTTCTCATGTTTTTTTTCTCTCTCCAAAGACTTTCTCCTACGTGGGAGGTAAGTGAATGGGCTCTCCAGGCTGTTGCATCTGATCGGTTGTGTAGTCTGGCTCATCCTCGAGCATCTGCAGCTGGCTGGCAGCTGGACCGCCCACTGCTGGCCCCTGTGAGTAACTCACACCACTTCTTGAGAAACTGCTGTGTTTCTGCGTAGGTAGCAGATCACGAGGTAGCCGGCAGCCTTGGGGTGTCTCCTTTTAACTGTAAAGCCAAATTATCAGATAAGGAAATGTTATCAGGTTTGACAAATAGGTTGACATAGGTCACTTACCCACAATTCAAGGCGGGATATTTTTATGTGTGCTTCACCTGCAAAGTGTAACCTAGGAAGGCGAAAAGGTGGGGCAGGTCGTTATCCCACTGATTCGCCAACAGCTGAGTCAGCAGGGCGAACCAGCACTGTGTTTGTGTGTGTGTACATGCCTAAATGTGTGTGTGTGTGTGTGTGTGAATCTCACCTGTGACTTTACACATCTGGGCTCTCACGCTTCCGCAATGCTGTAACACAATTTGAATTCACTCACTGGGACACCAACCTGACACTGTTGCGGGCACAATGAATATTAAAGTGAGACGGTGTAATAATGGTGGAACTTCATTATGGTGCTGGTGTGGAATCCCAATAAAGGGCTTAAAGGGTAAAACGGGTATAAAGGGCTATAGACTCGGGTCTTAGTTGTGGTATAATGCTGCCAGTGTGTCAGCATGCTAACATGTAGTCTTGAAACCAAACAAACCCAGGAGCTCATGATTTTGTTTTGGCCTGTCGAATGCGTTTGGTCACCCTCCATATAGATTTCTAATCAGGGCCAATCACAGCTGTTAATCCAATATGGGGGAGGGGGGGATAATCATCTTTGAGGCCCTTTAGCAAACCACCAAGATGGCAGCTTCTTATTTATTACTTCTTGAGTCCGACAAAATGTCTTTATGAAATAATCTGGACGTCCATCTGTCATGTTTAACTAAGGAACTACGAGTTTGATCATTAAATGATCTTTATAGCCTAGCAGCCAAATGCTACGTCACAAGCTAGAATATCTCAAATGTTGTGATCCTTTCAAAGATATAGTGCTCCCTCTGGAGTGTTTGTGTTTAATAAACTTGTCCTTGACTTGAAATGTGTTTGCAGTTGAACAGAGCAACACAGACTGCGGTAGCCACATCGAGGATTTGCCAGCTCGCCCAACCAAGAAGAAGGCTTGCTCTGGAGGGCTCTGGCCACAAATCTAAACCTGAACCCATCTCTCATGAGCCCTACAGAGCATCAGCACACATAGAGCTACTTGCTAGTAAGTCCGTCTTTCCATTGTGCAACGTTTCTGATTAAAAGTTTAATTTTTTTATCTGACAGGATTGCTTTTGTCTTTGCAGCCCCTAAACATGACCACCCCAAGTTCAGAGGAGAGCGCCCGGTGTGCTGGCTCGTCTCCAGAGCAGCCAGAAGCCATGTAGCGGACCAGAGACTTCTCGAGCTCTCCAGTCCTAAAGAGAGGAAGGCTCTCTTTGAGGGCTATGACCCGTACAGAGTTAGCCGGGCAGCCCGCTCGGCCAGCCCCTCCCCTCGAATTCAACAGCTCTCTCTTCCTCTGCCTCGCAAATGTAGCTCCAGGCAGGAGGGATGAGGTCAGCTCTCGTTATTAATATATTTATTTCATTTGAAGTTACGACGCCTATTAATAGCTTTGTTACATGAGCCTGAATTTGCATTAAACAGTACACCAGTGTTAGTATGTTGTTTTGTTTTAACCTGGATTCAGCTCACAATATTCACATTGGTAGCCATTCTTCTCTGATGTTGCAGTCAGGGCGGGAAGCTCAAACGCTGCAAAGTTTACAGGCTCTGCTTCGTGCTATAAATCATATAAAAGTAGTCAAATCTAGAAAACGTTGTTTGTTTGTTTTTTGCCTTTGTGGTTGATTCATATCTAAAATGACACTGTATAGAGTAAATCTGGAGACACAGCATTCCATATTTCAAGCTTCAACAAAAGATGTCATAGCTTTTGAAGTACCATTGTGAAACAGGAAAAAAAACTCCACTTGCTAGCCTAAACTATGGTTAGCTTGGAGTTTGTATCATGACATGATGGCATGATGTAAATGGTAAATTGATTTGAGCTTGAATAATGCTTTCCTAGTCTTCTGACTACTCAAAGCACTTCTACACCACAGTTCACACCTACCCGTTCACACACTGATGGCAGAGGCTGCTATGTAAAGTGACCATCAGAGTAGCTAATACTATTAATGCACCACTGAAGAAGCATCGGGAGCAACTTGGGTTAAGTGTCTTGCACAAGGACACATTGGACATGGGGCTTCAGGAGCTGGGGATCAAACCCCCAACCTTCGGGTTGAGAGGCGACCGACTCTACCAACTGTGTCACAGCCACCCCTACAACCATATCATGTAACAATGGATGAGCTAGGAAGTGGCTAAAACATAATCATTTGTCAGATTCCATTTATGATTACAGACTTTAACAAAGCGCTAAGACGTTTAACAGCATTTGAGCTTTCCACCCTAAAGGAGACATCTGTGGAAATTAGATGCTGTGTGAATATGATTAATGGATGGGGGGCTTCTAATGAAAGATAAGCTGATTATGACGTTGTTTAGATAAGCATGTGGTTGTAGACAAAACCCTGTGTATGTGTGCAATACACATTAAAAGTCCCCATAGAATAAATGATCCTGGTTTTAATCCAGCGTTCCTGTTTTACATGTTCATTTATCTTCAAAATATATTCCAAAAAAGCATTATCTGAGTATTTTTACATCAAAATATCTGTATTTTCTCTTCCTAAAACTCTTCAAAGGTCTGATGACTCACCCTACACTCATGGGCGTACACTAATATTCGACCAATTAAAAAGCTTTATCGAAGCTAACCATCTAATCAAATCCATCCCAAACGTTATGTCCAACCTCCTATCGTGTGATTAGTTCTGTCCCGTTCCAGTAGGAAATAGTCACGACACAGCAGTTAGATACTCTTGAAGATCCGTTTCCTGAGGACTTTAATAGCTACAATGTGCTTTTGAGTATCATCAGTCATTTATGAATATGGTCGCTTGTGTAATTGCAGGAACATTATAATATTAAAAACAAAACCGTTAAGGAGATGCTGTTATCTGCAGCTGTGATTGCTGTGAGACATCCTGGAGCACACTTCATTAACTTCCTAATTGTTTTCTTAGTTATTTTTAACATGAGGCCGGCAGTCTGTATGCTGACTTTTTTTTTTTTTTTTTACTTCTTGTGTCGTTTATCTATATCACTCAGATCTATTTTTTTTTCCTGCCTCCGCATCTTTACCACCTCCCAAGTTACTCTTTTTTTTTTTTTTTTTTAATATTTATTTTTGGGCTTTAATGAGATAGGACAGTGGAAAGAGGTGGAAATCAGGGAGTGAGAGAGTGGGGAATGACATTCGGGAAGGGAGCCACAGGCTGGATTTGAGCCTGGGCCGCCCGCTTGGAGGACTACAGCCTCCATACATGGGGCGCGCGAGCTAACCACTGCGCCACCAGCGCCCCCCTATCCAGTAACTCCTGATGTATTTTCTCCCCTCCCCTAAGAATCTTCATTCCATCTTACACCGTACTCTTGTTGTCTCTGTTATCGTTTTAGCCATCGTAAAGTCTGAAAATATTGAGCATAATATATCATTAAGAATAACTGACAAGGTCCTCATTGAATTATTGTATTGAGTAATTTAAAATATTCAACTCTGTCATCACAATTCAGTCCTGTTAAAATAAAATATATGACAGATTTGGATGTCATAAAGTTGAGGTTTTTGGTTAACAGCAGCTAAAAGCTCAATTTTTAGCTGAGGTCTGCAAAACAGACTGTCAGTTATCACTTACTCACTACAGGGTTGAAAGACCAAGATCAACAATGAAAATGTGTCTGATGTCACTTCCTTTATGATGTCATAGAGACTGAATCATAGGATATGGTATGCTGTGAAAGTATCTATTTAGCAAAATAATATATATATATATATCAATGTGGTTTATTTTCAACTGCACAGTTATGCAGAAACACCTAGATTAATCCCTGAAGATTTAAAGTCCCCATGAAACGGAACTTCGAGAGTAACTAACTGCCGTGTCGTGACATATTTCCTACTAACATGGGACAGAAACAATCACAAGATAGAAGGCGGGACATAGCGTTGGAATTAATTTGATTGGATTGTTGAAAGTGAGCGTAAAACATGCCATAAAAGTTGGACAAAGTCTTTTAATTAGGCCTAGTCGAAAATGTGCAGGATGAGTCATCAGACATTTGAAATGTTTTACAGGAAGAGAAAATAGTTATTTTAATGTAAAACATTATATAATAAGAAGAATTAATATATATATAATATAATTCATAATATTAGATAATGCTTCATTGATATTTGGCAGATAATGAATGATTCAACACAGAAACGCTGAATTAAAACCAGGAAAATGTTTGTTTCATTTCATGAGGACTTTAAATTTGTGGTTCCCTGTAATTAAAAGAAACATCTGGACTTGAAGGGCACATCATTCAGAAATCATCTGAGTCAGCTTTGCAGAGAAACACTGACATATGAACAGTAGGTGGCCTTGGGACACACAAACTGTGACGCTTCTGTACTGTAGTGGCTTGATCTTGCTTTTCAAAAGTTTGAGCCACTGAGGGGCTGATAGCCTACCGTACTTAATTGACGCGTTGTTTCCGTGTTTCGTGGCAATAATTCAATTAACTCCGTGCTGTCACACTCAAACGGGTTTATCTGAATCGTTCATTTACAATACATGTTCTGGTCATTTACATACACTTATTCCATTATAACTTGAATGTACAACAAAGCCAGGATAAATGTTTCATTCACGATACATTTTAACAGCGGTCAAAAACTGTGTGCCTCTCACGGTGGGCTGCTCACCTGTCCGTGATTAACTCTTCTTCTACTTGTAACCTTCCCAACACCAAAGTGAATGTGCCCCCTACTGTGACCACAAGGAACTACCACAGAGCACACATACATACTGAACACACAAATGGCTCTAACATGTACAAAGACAAAAGCATAAAGCCCGATGACGTGGATTACTTAATTGTGCGCCATGGTCCTGTTGGGGGACCCCGAACCTCAGATTTAGAACCGCTCGTCACAAACAGCTGGGCGGTGCAGAGGTATTTACTACAGGCTGAGAGGCTCGTACTCGCTGCAGAGAGACTCGCTGATGTTGCCAGAGCTCAGTAAGTAAAGCCTTTCCTATCGGTTCAAAGATTTTCCAGCCATGTGTTCTTCATCCGTAGACTGTAAGATATCTGGTTTCATTACGTGCACTTTGTTTTTGAACTTCAGCGGGAGAATTCAGCTGAGTCTTGACTTTTAAGATGCTGTGTAGCTATAGTTTCAACGTGCATCCATTAATCTCAGCAAATATACAAAGGTGGAAGATATGAGTCCGGACACGTCTCAGCATGATTGTCATAGGTTATGTAATAAATAAACCCTTCAGCCATTAGAAAAACATCCCGGTGTGCAAATAAATACTTTTCTAAAGTTTTCTATGTTTTAAAGTTATGCCGGGTTTACTCCGAATTTTGTTTTATTTGCATATTATACCGAACTCTTCTACACTTCCATTGATTGATTTGCAACAATAATTAATCGATTGAACATTTTAAGTCATTTAGAGGTTAATACCCTGTGAAAATATTTGTGGCTCTGTCTTCTAAATCTCTAAGATTTGTGAAGCTGTTTTACTTTACTATTCCTCTTTATGTCGAGAGAAAAAAAAAGACTTTACATTCAAACAATTTCCTGGCATTTCTAATCATATACCAAGTATATTTGCTTATTAATATAAGCCTAATCTCTGATTGAAGACCTGATCATTTCAAATAAAACCTGTAGCCTATTTGATCTGGAGAGTTTTTAGTTTATGGTCCTACGTAATACATCATTATTTCACATTTTTATTTCAATCCTAGTTCCTTTATTTTATGGCAGTTCTTGTAAAATAATTTCCAAAATAAAGTATGATGAGAATAAGGAGCTTATAATTTTTGTATCTTAATTTAGTCAACAACATTTAACATATACAAAAAAACCTCCACCATACAGCTGAAACATTAACCCTAACACATCACAGGACATATTGTAAAAAAAAAAAAAATGACATTTAAATATTTCAGGATACACAACACTGTTGTGTTTTTTTTAAATGTTATGTGTCAAATAAGGTGTTGTGCCTGCAGTAAGTGTGAGACATTTATTCAAAGTTTACTGAACCTTTTTGTCCCCTGATTGATTTCCAGTTGTAGCCTATACAGGGTCACAGTCATTTACCGATAATGTTAAGATATCTAATTTACATATTTAAGCATCATATATATGCTTAATAGATGGCAATATCACAATAGTTAGCTGTGAAGAGTTTATTCATGTGTAGTTAGGCATGCGTTTGAACTTTATAAACTGCTTATAGCAGCCTCCACATAGGAGCGCCTCACAGCACGGGTTATAATGGTTAACATCATTCATTTATTGACTTTTAAAATTACACACGTTGAAAAATTATTATTAAGAGTAATTCAAAGATGTGATTTATTGCAGGGCTCTTATTTTACATTTCACACAATCATTAAAAAGTACAACCTGGTGACAGTGCCCTTCAAATCAGGGCCCTGTCACCAGGCTCCTACAGGACGAGCCTGAGCTCTTACACCCGGATGAGGTTTGTTTATGCTGTAAAAGTTCAGACCTGACTTTATTTTGACTCCATCACAATTCACCCATTTTTCTTACTTAAAACTAACACACCCACCTCAGGACGTCATATTGTTCGAGATAATTTGATGCAATGTGGCAATTCTATGATATTGCAGGTTGAGAAGCTGAGGAAATGAAAATGTGATGTAACCAGTAAACTGAGTGTTTGTGTTCATTGTGAAGGTACTGGAGCTGAGTCACTGGCTGTGTGATGGAGAAGTGAGCGAGCTGGGCTGCAGTACCAGGACTGACCTGTTGGTGTTCATGGATCAAAGCCCGGCGTTGGTGTGGACCTGCCTGCTGGGGGCCGCAATCACCCTCGGTATGATTCAGAGTCCCCCCTTTTTTAACCCAGTCCAGACTAAATGAATGAGACTAATTGCTAGTTTTGACTCAATAAACACATCAATATATCCAATACAAATACCAACGTTTTTAATACATTAGTATAAGGAGAGGGCCTTCCATTGTTTTTTTAAGGCAACCATAGATTTGTTTCCACATTTGGCAAAGGGACGTTAAGAGGAGTGGTTATCAATTGGTTACAACTTTGCTGCTCTATTTTTTCAGTGTAAATTTTAAAAGAGGTTCAAGAGAAAAAAGTAAAGACCTACACTGACCTTCAGAAACAGATGGCAAGGGTGGCATGTTCACAATTAAATCACCCAAAGATTCAGATATTACCACCCATCCAAAGGTTCAGTGCCTTGCTCAGGGGCACCTCAGCAGTGCTCAGGAAGTGAACTGGCTGCACTGGAACTTGAACCGGTGACCCTCTGGTTCCCAACCCAAGTCCCTATAGACTGAGCTGCTGCCGCTGGTATAATACTTATGGTTGTCTTTTTGTCGGGTCATTCTAGATAAGCATTTTTTTAAACTAAGTGAAGCCTTTGTTTGGTCAAATAATCCGCATATATGCAAATATGAACGAATGTAATGTGTATGTAATTTAAATATGTAAATATAACAGCCCTAAAAAGAGTTTCCTGGAAAGGTCCTGAACTGTAAAATGTACCAGCATATTTACTGAAAAGGTTGCCGCCATCATAGAAATGCAAGACAGCTGAACCAGCTGAGATTATTTGTGAGAGTCAGATCCAGGCAAATGTCTGCCATCTGTCTGAGTTTTGTCGAAGCTGCTGTTTGAACGCTGAGGCTAAAATAGCCATTGCAGCCTTTCATACGCGTTACACAAGATGGATCATTTGAATGCTACTTGGAAAGATCGGTTTCAGATATAATTCTCCTAAGTTCCTCAATAATTATGTAAGCGCTTTCATTTGCAAACAGTCAACCCGCAGAAACAGATTCACTTATTTCCTCATTGCTTATTTCTCACATGTTTGTCTTTCGTCTATCTCCCATTCTTCCAAGATTTATTTTTAGCCTTTTTTTGCCTTAATTGAGACAGGACAGTGGACAGACTGTGGAGAGAGAGAGAGAGAGAGAGAGAGAGTGGGGACTTGAACCCAGGCCGCCTCTTTTTCTTTAGCCTAAAGATAGATAAAAAAAGATCTCTATACTATTAACTCCAGCCTCTCTCTGTCTTCAGCCTTACCTCCAGCCGTCTCCCTTACAACCTCCAAGAAGGCCCCCAGACCCCCACAGCTGATTGGCTGTGTGTTCCTAAATCGAGCTAACGTCACCTGCCACTGGGAGCAAGGGGACACACTGTGGACGGGATACACCCTGCAAATTGAGAGGAGGCCTTGGTGAGTAGTAGCATGCCTTCAATATGTTCAAAGTCTTTCTTGAACACATACTTTAGACTTTGACCATGGGGAAATCCCTTCTCACAGCCCCGTTTCAGTACAAAGAACTGTACATACACAAAACACAGTGTATAAAACAAACAAAGATAAACAACAGTCAAAAGTTCCCACCCTGGCCTGTTCAGCAAGGCCTTTTGTTCAGGGCAGCAATAGCGGTAGGGATCAGGCTTTTCCCAAGGCGAGCCTTTTAACTAATGAAACATGCTTCAGTAAGTCAACCCCAGTTGAGTGGAGCACCTACTGGATGTTTTTTTTTATTCTTTGTGTAATTGTGGTGATTTCTACAAAACTTTGAGAAGGGTGACATGTTTCACATCACATGAGTACTTTTCTAGTATACCGTCCACCTTTAAGAACATTAAGTATCGAGAGGAAAACACGACATTAAGTGTAGTGTGCAAATCCCAGGGCCCGTTTGTGCCAACTTAAGTCGTTAATCTTTAAAGGTATGTCACAAATTTACAATCGACTTGGTAAGTTCAGAAAAGGCTGGGCAATGTAGTTTTCATAGTCTTCAAAAAGGTACTTTCCAACTCTTTGCCGATAAGTCTGATGACAAAATCTCATCCTGCTGTCTTCTTACAGTCAAACATATAACTTTTTCTGTTTTTAATGAACATGTCATGACACCCCCATACAAATGTGTGGGTTCATTGATGCTTTTCTGGTAGTTTTTTTTTTGGGGCAGGGGGCATTTTTTGGCCTTTTTGCCATTATTAGAGACAGCTGAAGAGAGACAGGAAATCTAGGGAGGAGAGATTGTGGGGTGACATGCAGCAAAGGGCCGAGTTTGGATTCGAACCCCCGGCTGTTCTAAGGACTATTGCCTGCTTATGGGTCGCGTCAAAACTGCTAGGCTATCGGCGCCCATCTTTATTGGTAGTTTTTTTAAAAAAAACAATAAAGCTTTAGGGCACGGAGGAAAAATAAAACCAGATTTTTAGATTCCATGTCATGCAGCTTGTCTTTGCATTTCTCTGTATCATATTCCTTTTGGAAAACAGTGACATTTTCCATAGAAATCTTATCTAAAAGAACTTTTATTATTCTGTCCCTTAAGAAATTCTTAAGCTGCTTTACAATTCTTTCAAACAACTATTTTGTTGGAGAAGTGATAAATCAGACAAATATGAATAAAACATTGGCACAGAGGATACATTTATTAGAGTGAGGAAGACAAACCATGTTATTTACTTTTGTAATTACATTCAAATTCAACTTGAGAAACTGCGTCTATTATACCTGCCTGCAGCCTGCATGACAAATCTACATTTAGAGAAGTTCAGGCTTAGTAGAGTCGCATGTCACCACTCTGCCACACAGGAAATAGATCTTTTCTAAGATATACCCTTCACATTTGACATACTTTATATCTGATTTATTCATTTTGTTCACAGAGCAGAGCTTTTTCGCACATTTTCTCTATCTGCCTGGTAACATTGTTCCTTTAAAATCTATCGTAACTCTCCTCGCAATAAGGATCGTTTCCTTAAAAATATAGTGGGACAAACGTTTTCTTCAAATTCAAGAATAATCTAGATGATACGAGTCATGTTAACAACGTTTCCTTCAAACATGCTGCTCCCTAGGGAAACATGTATTTCACTGTCGGCGTTTTTCTTTATTTTTAGAAATGATCTAGTCAGACTGGATCACCCGCGTGTGTGCAAACAAAAAAAAAAGGTTGTGTTTGTGCATGTTAGCACGTTTGAAAGTGTGTGCCAGCATTATTGTTGATTGAAAGTTTGATATATGTAAGTGCTTGGTTTTTATAATTCACTTCTAATCTCACATTCGTGTGAGGCTTTGGTGGTGGTTTTGATTCACTGATACGATAAAGTCTCTCGTTTCGCAGCTTCAGTTTGTGGGGTTATATTGTCTGTTTTTATCCTGCCAAAAACATCAGTTGCTACATGGTTTTTGAAATGGAAATCATATTGCAGATCTTTGCACAGAATTTTAGAGCAGATTTTTTTTTTACATGTGTGCGCAATGTTGGCGTGTGATCTTGTCTATGTATCTGAAACATGCAAACGTGGATCCTCTTGCCTGACAGAGTATGCATACTTGGGCTTTTTGTGTTGGCTTGTTTTCCCTTTTGCCATCCGCAAGACTTGAACTCAGATGAGCATGCTACCTTGTATGTCACTGTGTCTGTTTCTGTTTTTTGGCAATGCTTCTATGTCTTGTGTGTATTCCAGGAACCATAGAGCAAGCATCTCAAGAAACGTCACTCTGAAAACGTTTAGCTGCACCACCTCTGGCACCAGCTGCACAGCACAGCTTAACGGCTCATCTGTAAGATTTACATTTTGCACAACCATCACAGCTCATGGTCACAGCAGCAACATTTCGTCACTAACTCGCTGTCAGTCGGGTAGAATTGAAGGTAAGGCTGTTGACGCACTTGCACCCTGATTGTTCTCGCCTAACCGCTTCCTAACTTTTCTCTGTCTGCCTCAGTGATGTTGCCTCCGGTGAGTTTGAACAGTGTCAAGCCAGTCAAAGGGAGACCTAAGTGTCTGAATGTAACCTGGAGCAGCACCTTGTCTGAATTTCCAGTTTCTCACCCTGAAGTCAAAGCTGGAAACCTGACATCCCAAATACAGTTTGCAGAACAGGGACAGGTATACACCTACCCACACACATCTGAATGAGCATGCACATTCATTTATAAGAGTAGTGGTACTGTTTCTCAAGGTTAAAACAAAGACCTTAAATGTTTTGTAATATTATTCATTTGTTTCTAAATCTAAAGCAAGTGGCACATTATATAAAAAAAAATGCCATAATCTCTATAACGCTCATCCTCCTTTGTCCTGTTGACTACCTTCTTATGTCCTATTACTTTTGAAGTTCGATGTTCAGGACCAAAATGAGACAGTGAGGGACTACAGCTTCCTGGTTTGTCTCCCCAGACCTGACACCTCATACAGCATCAGACTTCGTCACCGATACCTGGGCCCAAAGAGTCCCTGGAGCCCATGGAGCAATGCAGCCTGGGGGAGGACAGGAGAGGATGGTGAGAGGACACCTGTGTGTAATGTTTTCTGCTTGATATTGAAACCACTGGCAGTTCATGTCAGTGATGAAAACAAGAAGAAATCTGGTATTTTCCAGATACAGATTTGCACTTAAGCAAGACACAGGATTGTTTAGAATATCCGAATGACTTTTCTGAACCAATCAACCTGCAGTTCTAAATAATCTCCTTTATCAATCAGTTTTCTATCACATGTCTTAACCTCCGAGGCTGAATAGGATGCTTAGATCCAACACCACATAACCTTTAACCCACCTTCTCAAACAGGACCCTGAGGCATTCTTAGATCAGAAAGGATGTACAGTGTAATTCCTTCAGGATGTTGTAGGTATGACAAGGGGTCTAATCCCAGTTGCCTGGAAACCTTTTCCAACGACTGTGAGGAGCACAGAATCTGGATTAGTGTCTTACATACTCACAGTAACCACCACAAGAAATCCAGAGGAACACAGTCATAGAGCCTCGCCAAAGAAAAGTAAAACAACAAGTAAACAATGTAGTCACACTCCCATGACAGCACTGGAACCCTCACAAGCGGATCCAATACTTATTTGCATTTTTCTCTTTGTTCTGGGTTTGACTAAAAGATGAAATACAAGGAAAAGTCTTTGTGAGACACTTCACTGACGAGGAGCCCGACGCTTTGCACAGCAGCCTCTGCCGTCAGTGTGTGAATACAAATGAAATGACGAGTGCCGACTACAAAAACATTACAAAGTGCAGTCCACGTAACTAAAGGTAAACCGCATGGTATTGGTTGGGCAAAAGGAGTTCCCAAAGATATAAGGATTCTTCTTCGGGCATCGCGGCGTGTCTATGATGACCGGAACGTTATCACTTGGAAGCAATATGTGAAAGTGTTTCTGATTTTCATCGCTGATTATTGTTTCCTCTACGTTTAATCACCAGCTCCGTCTGCAGCACCAGCATTCTGGAGGCAAGTGAAGCAAACGCAGAAGAACGGTTGGAGACGTATTTCACTGCTGTGGAAGGTGTGTTTGTGTGTGTGTGTGTGTATATGTGTGCGTGTGTGTGTGTGTCTTGAAATGTATGTGGATTTGAGTCATGAGTGCTCATGAGCTCTATAGTTTAATAACTTTTGGATCTGATTAGTTTTCAATCACCCTCTGTCCGTAATTGTCTTTTATACCTCCATGAAATTACTTATTCATTTCCTTATAGTCCGATTAGAAGTTGAGAAGGAGAGCGAGAGAGTATCAATTTGACATAATCTGCTTTTATGAATTCTGATTTACACATCAATTATCTCACAGCATCTCACATTGACTCACTGCATCTTGTTTTCTCTCCTGCTTCGTTGGGTTTTTTTTTTTGTTGCAGCCACTGCCTGGCTTTCTGGCCAATGGCAGAGTTCTCTTCTACAATGTAACCTGTCACACAGAAAGCCCTCACGTTCTATACGATCATGGGAACTGCAGAGATTTGAACTCCACAAGTACTTCCTGTAGCCTGCTCCTTCCTGCTGGACGGTCATCATGCGCTCTGACAGCCTCCACCTCTGCAGGGACCTCGTCAGAAGCCCGAATATGGCTCCCTGGAGCTTCTGAAAGAGGTACAATCATGTTGATGTTTGTCAATGGCAATAAGGGGCAGTCGGCGATGTTAAGCTGCATCATCACTTGAAACTAAAATCATACTCTTAGAATGTGTTACTTTGGTAAGTAGGTTTTCTAGGATTGGTGTCAAAGTGGAAGATTCTTTTGGTGTTTTTTTTGTCCTTTATTTGACAGTTCAGTTTGAGAGACGAAGGAAATGTGAGGAGCGGGAATGGAGGATAATGCACCAAACAGCGTCAGCTTTAGAAGTTAAACCTGCACCTAGTGCGGCAAGGACTATCGCCTCTGTACATGGGATGCCTTCTCGATCAACAGAGCTTCATCGGCTCTGCTAATGTCTCTTTTTTAGATGCTTTCCATCTAACTTTCCAGAACAGTTTCCATTTTTCAGCATGTCTCATGAACTCTATTTAAAATATGTTCCTCATTTGGTCTAGTATTTTTGTAACTTTGGAAAATGACAATCCAGTCATCTCTATGACTTTGACAGGTGTGTGGAGGCAGTTTCTTCAAGGTATCTTTTTTGTTTTGCCACGCATCAACCTGTCACTTTATTTTGTTCAGAATAAACTGCAACAATATGAAAGTCTTCAAGGAGAAAGAGCAAAAACTGTTGCTTTCACACAGTGAGAATTTGATGAAGCAGCTGTTACATATTTTGAATCACTTCTGGCGTGACTGACTCAAAGGGTCATGGCCATTAGAGGGCGGTACGGCAAAAATAGACTTTAGTTTACTGATTTACAAAAACAGCGTGGTGTGTGTGTGGTGATGGAAAATGAACTCTATTTAAAGAAACAAACAAGGCGCATGAAGACGGTCTTGCTTTCAGGATTAGGGTCATAATCTTTGTAGAGGCCTGTAGCTTTGTGCCCAGGTGACTCCACCCTGTGTGTCACAGGCTGCTTTAGTCTAACCCAATCTGATATCATTACGCCCCTCAGCAAAGCAGTTTGCAGCTTATAATAGCGGAATTGGTTGATATACTAGCACAAAGACATAATATTTATTCACACTGTTATGCTGATGACACACAGCTGTATCTACCAAAGCTCCCCTCAAAACATCACAATTCCCATACATTGTTTAAAAGATATTCAAACAAGCATGTCAGCAAATTTTCTTAAAAGAAACCCTGAAAAAACAGAGATTCTGATTATTGGGCGCACCCATTGATTCAGTCCTAACTTGGTCCCCTTGCACTGTATGTCAATCTAAATGTCAGAGACGTGGCTGTTACCTTTGACAGCAACCTCACTTTTGAGAATCAAACAAACCAAGTCATCCAAATCATCATACCACCACATCAGAAATATAGCCAGGATAAGATCATAAGATTGACGTTTGATCTCCTCATGACTGGACTTCTGTAACAGTCTTTTACCAGCAATGGATCAGAAACTGGTCAATAGACTGCACATTTGCAAAATTCACCAGCAAGACTTCTGAAAAAAAAAACTTCCATTTTTGCCTTCAGAGCCACCAAGCCTGAGCAATCTTACTGCTTGTTCACTGGACGACAGCAGGTTGGATGTTCGTTGGATGGCTCCAGTCGGTTGGCCCGTGCGTGGCTATGTAGTGGAGTGGTTCGCTGTGAGAGAGAAAAACAGCAGCAGCCTACAGTGGGAAATGCTGAACAGTTCTTGTACCGCATTAGTCATCACAGGTAATCTCAACACATAGAACAACGTTATGTATGAAATATTAGCCTCCTTTGGCCAATTTACAGCTGATAATACAAAGTGGTGAATCATTGAACGCAGAATAACGTTTTTGAGTTCATGGAGTATTTATGTACCTAAGTACTCTTATTTTATTTGTTTCAGAGGGGGTCAAGGCGTTGGAGCGTTATGCTGTTTCTGTCAGAGTGCTGTATGGTGACCGTGGGGCAGGACAGAACAGAACGGTCTTCGTTTATACACGCCAAGGAGGTACAGTATGGTGGACTATTTGTCTTATTGTTCTCTTATTAAACTATTTCAATTAAACAAATAGGCTGTGTCCCAAATCAATCACTATTCACTATATAGTGTTCATGCCATTTTGTAGTGGTGTCCGAATTCTGAGTGAGCATGATCATACTCACAATCATATATAGTCCACTTACTGTATCCCACAATGCATTGGGAAAAAGTAGTGTACAACCGATGGTCACTAACGAGCAGTATATATACCATCATGCATTGCGGTTCAAAGATGTTTGCGAACAGAGAGTGCCATTTAACTCGACTGCTCTCAAACGGACGAGAGGAGCGACCAGCATGATGATTTCAGACATGAGACCAGAGTCTGTGAGAGCATATGAATTAGTTTTGGTGTGAGATTATGTTTGATTATTTATAAGAAAAAGTAATATTTTATATTAGTTCATTATTTATAAATATTTTGTGAAAATACACTCAGTATAATAGAAGTTATCACTAACATTCATGTCGTTATTTATCGTTATTATTGATCCTCAGCCGGTGTTTAGCTGCACGTTTTAGTTTTGTGACAACAATGACGTCACTGTCAGCGGCAGGCGAGTGAGCGAGTAGTGTCTAAAATGTTTTTTCATTTTGCTGAATGAGTGCACTATAAAGTCCACTAGTGAGTAGGAATAAGGGAATGAGCCAGAGTCTTGTTGTTGCATGTTCCTATTCAGCTAAAATGAACTAGTTCTCTATATGCTTCTATATTGCTCACCAATGAAACCATGTTAATACATTTCCACTTCAACCCCAAGCACTTTTTTTTATGCTGAGTATATGTGGAAGAAAAGTGGTCACAAGTACATAAGGTTCAAGGATTTTCTGAAAATCTAGCACAGATGTAAAGTCCAAGCTTTCAAGTATTCATAGCTGTTATACTTGAAAGATAAAGTCATCACGACAGAAGAAACATGTCACTCAAAGCAATTCATAACTTCATCAATGGAGATCTATTGAATAGAGAATGAATGGGTTGACCTAGAGAGTCTAATTGTAAATAATGGGACTGTTTAGAAATAAACCTAAAAGGGAATGTTAAAACAGCAGGTTCACATGCTGTGTCCAGATTTGAAGTGTTTCAGGTTGTTATTGCAGAGGGAATGGAGGATTTCTTGGATTTTCTTTCGGTTTTTCTTGGCCAGTGGGACTCGGCTGGATGTCAACATGTGTTTCTACTAAGAAAGTTCTGCCACATGTGTAATTTTAGGGACTTATTTAAAATATTACTGCAAGCATTAGACAAATGAAGAAAACACAAACAAGCAGCAAAATGCTGAAATTCAGCCATAGATGCTCATTAGCTCTCATCTTATTTGTACTAAAATACAACCTCTTCTGGTGTAGTAATGGCAGTTTGGTTATTTTTCAGAAAAATGTAATGAATTTTGTCTAATTTGAAACTAAAATAATCTCAGTCCTCATCTGTCAGGATCATGCCAGTTTATGACGAAAACACAACTTTATCATACCACATGTCATGATAATACAGATAGTGATCCAGCCGCTTCTCACATCATGCCCTGTGGTTGATCCTCCTATCTCTCTGCCTGTGAAGCGCCCTCAGCTGGTCCTACAGTGAAGGTGAAGCAGATCTCAGGCAGCACTGTGGAGCTCACCTGGAGTCCTGTACCTGTGGAGCTGCTGCATGGGTTCATCCGCAACTACACACTTTACTACACAACAGCAAACCAACCAAACAGAAGTGAGTGAGACGTACATTTTCACCCTAATATACGGGGGGACAAAAGGAGTTTGTATTTATCCTTGTACTTTAACCATGATCATTTATTTTCTTTGTCGTACCTGTTCTTGTTTGTTCAGGTGTGTGTTTACCTGGTCACGCTCAAAGTTACTCTCTGAGGAATTTGTCGCCTGGTAACTACCACATCTTCATAATGGCCAACACTGACGCTGGTTCTGGAGCAGCTGGACCCATTGCTAATGTGCACATAGGTGGAGATGACACACACACGCTCACACTCACACACACACACACAGTATCATAACACCCTGAAAATAAAAACCCTAAAATGCTGTAACTGTAACCTAACTCAAGGAATATATGTCATTGTGTATTTTTCCGTGTGTGTGTGTGTTCGCGTGCATGCATGCGTGTGCGTGTGTGTGTGTGTGTGTGTGTGTGTGTGTGTGTGTGTGTGCGCGCGTGTGTGTGTCTTCAGGCTCTGAGGAAGTCTCCATAGCGATTAGGGCCGTCCTACCTCTCATACTGACTTCACTGATGCTGGTGCTGCTGGTCTTTCTGGCACAGACTAAGATGTAAGATGTGTGTTTCATGCACCCAAGACATCGCAAACTACACACACACACACACACACACACACACACACAGAACTATGTGCAAAAAAGTCTGGCTGAAAACTATTTTCATTTATTTTATTTTTCCGTATAGGGTGAAACAGAAGCTGTTCCAAGACGTCCCAAATCCTTCTCACAGCAGCTTGGCTCACTGGACCCCAAAAACTGCTTTGGAGGTAACCTGAATCCTCTGCCTTCAACTGTCTCCTCAAACGCTATAAACACTATAAAATATATTAAAAGAAACTACAGCGGGGTATTAAAAAAAAAGAAAAATACTAAGTGGTGTATTTCTTTAAGATAACTCTGAATATGCAAACAGCAAGGAAAATTAAAAAAAAGGAATTTATCAATTCCCTTTATTAATTCAGGGTTATGATTTTTTTTAACAAATGGAACAAAAAGAATACAAATCTTTAATGTCAGAACAGTACTCATCAGTATCAGTCAATGCACCATCAGCTATGTCATAAATACAACAACCACTAGATGGCAGCACAAGCTGAATCTCCAGCAGACTGTTGATAACAAACTCCTGGCAAACATCTGAACCATTGTTCTGTAGGTCACTTTCCAAACTTTCACTGCAAATAATTACAATCTAGCAATTGAGTTATACAGATTCCAAATATAAAAAAAGATTTGATCGCAAATTTTCTTACTCCAGGGAGACAAATATTACCAATATTTTTATTCTCTCCCTCTCTCTTTCTCTCTCTCTCTATCCCTCTTCCTCAATTTTTTTTTTTTTTTTTGGGGGGGGGGAAGTGAAAGTTAAAAACAGGGAGTGACTGAGGTCTCATGCTAGACATTATAAAACTCGTTTACATGTTCCATTTTTCACCTTGAGTTTTTTAATGTGTTCTCACAAAGTGTTTCCACTGCCCTGCATTACAATATGAATATTTTAATGATGGTATGAAGTGGGGAAAGCGGAAAACTGTAGCAGACAATACACCGTTAATGAATTCAAAAACATGGTTTCTTTTCCCCCTCAGAGTACGAGGCAGTGGGCAATCGTAGATGAGCCTGAAATCCAATACTCTGAAGTTTTTTTGCTTGGTGAAAGAGACCTCCAGAACTCCAGCCTAGAGATGGACTTTGCCTATAAAAGTTTGTGTAATCTCAAAACATATCCCTCTCACTGCTACTCCCAGCTCCCACTGTCAGAGGCTCAGAGCTACAACAGAAAATCAGAGAAGAAGTGCATCAATAGCTTAAGCGGAGCTGATCTGTCCCTCTGTCCCTCCATCTACTCTGACGTCATCTTCTCTCAGTACCTCAAAAGTCTCCCCAAACCCTCCCATCCTCTTCAGTATAATGAATGGCACCACAGCAGCGTCAGCATCAGTGACATTAAGCTACAGCTAGGGGGAGAGTGTGATCTGAATGTGTGTCTGCAGAGCAGCAGTGACACAAAATCTGATTCACTGCTTTCCCAAACTGATGAACTGAAAAGGTTCTGTCATCTTCAGAGACAGAATCAAAGCTCCGACTGCAGCAGCATCTCTCTTTCCTCTGTTTTGCCTTTTCGCCCAGCTGAGGTCAAGTCACCTCGAAAACCTTACTCTAAAAGCCTCTATAACTCTTTCCCCTCACTCCAGCCGGATTCCTTCATCCACCCTGATGCTCTATGTGACACTGTTTCATTTTTGCAATTTCCTCCGTCAGTTTTTGTGGATTTCTCCTCCTGCCCTATAGAGTGTGGCACTTACATTTCCCCTGCTCTTTAGTGTCACGCCCAAATAAAAAGTGAATTTTTATTATTACAGTGTTGTTGCAAAGAGTTCCATGAGAAGATCTGTACCATTTTCACGTCTGTCAAATGAGATCTGAGCAAACAGCTGGTTAGCTTAGCATTGCTAAAGCCTTGGAACAGCATTCTGTGGCATCCCGAACGCCTCTGCAATCCTCTAATGAACTTGTGTTATTTCATTTGTTCAACAAATATAAAAAGTGAAGGACAACATGACCCTCTTGTTCTACAGGACATTTCACTTAGCAAGCTCTCTCCAACTGCTTCCACTCTTTATGCTAAGCTAAGCTACTTTGGCTACAGTTTCACATTTACAGATCGTGATAGTTTGACGTGACGAATTCAAAAAGACTGAAAGGGAATTTAAAAATATTGTTGCATTAATTATAATTTTGTAACATTCTGCTGTACTTTACACGTTGTTGCTTTAAAGTGTGACAGCCTTGACTTGAAAGTTAGAAATGTAAATAACTCAACATCTGACCTGCAATAGTGACTCAGTGATGGTATTTGCATATGCATGTTTTGTTTTTGTTTATTCCGTGGCACTCTGATTCATGAATAGGCAATCATGGTGCTAAAACTGATATATGATGTATCTGAAAGCTTTACTTTGGGGTTGTTTAGTGTTGTAATTCACACATACATTTGACCTGATAAGTGAGAAAAGTTTTTTGTGATGGTATTGTAAATATTCTTGAACTTGAATAGCGCTTTTCTAGTATTCTGACTACTCAAAGCGCTTTTACACCACAGGTCACACCTTCCCATTCCCACCCATTCACACAACGATGGCAGCAAAGTGTCCATCAGGATTAAGTAATCCCATAAACACACATGTATACGCCGCCGGGAGCAGCGGGAGCAACTCGGGGTAGAGTGCCTCGCCCAAGGACGCGTTGGACATGTGGCTGCAGGAGCGTGGCATCAAACCCCCAACTTTCCGATTGAGAGACGACTGACTCTTCCCACTGGGCCACAGCAGCCCCAAAACACTTTAACTTTGAGGTAACTAACTTAACCATGCAAACACAGACTCACGTCACTGCATGCAACCAAACAGCTCTTCTTCCAGTGTTCTTCGTATCATTACATCCTTTGTGTCAGTGTCTCTCAGAAGCAGCTGCTTCTCTTTGTATATACACTCTCCTGACTTTTCTCTTTACATTGAACATCTATTTGTTTTTGGACCGTCTTGCCTCCTCAGAAGTTTGTTAGCGGTGTCTGGTTGCTTCGAAACCTCACATATTAAGTCTAATGCAGACTTCTTTAAGCTAAACCATTATGATGAGCCACCTTGTTGGTAGCCGTATTACTTCAGGATTGACGTCATTTCAGTTTACAACATTCTTTGTGTACATGAGTATTACAATTTGCAATTGCTGCCAATAAATCAAAACTTGTGACCGCATGCCTAAATTGTGACTTTGGCTTCATAACAGGGATTACTTTCCAGTTTAGAGGCAGACCTGTTTACCAAACCAAACTGTGAAAATACCTTTTAGTTTATTTTAAACCCGTGACGAAATCAAACTTCTTTATCTGGCAATATTTGTTTTGCCCACCAGACTGAGACCTGAACACTGAATCATACCAAAACACGTGTGTTTTATTACTGCTTCAATGTAGCTAAAATGGTCAATTGAGCAAAACAGGGAAAGAGAAAGTAGGCCAAGAAAGAAAATACATTGTTTCCTCCTTCGCAAACCGAGAATTTCAGGAAAACCTGATCCTTTCAGAGTTTGTGTCTAGAGCCATGTTTGAGCGGAGATACGCCCCCCCTGTGCGTAAAAGGCGGGACAGGCAGCGCAACGCAACGCGTCCTCTGCTGCTCACCTGGAACAGCGCAGCGTGCAGTCAGACAGGCAGACAGACAGACAGACAGACAGGAGGACAGGCAGGTACACTGCACGGAGGAGCGGAGCAGGAAGAACGAGCAGGTCGACCTCTCCTGATTGTTGCCTACTTTTTCCATACTTACCCCAGGCGCTTTCAAACCTGCCCTGTTTCCAATACGCGATTAATGTATGAAAGTGAAGCGGCAGCAGAGGAAACATGACGGAGAAAGGAAAGAAGCTGATCCTGATCGCGGTGGATATTCTCTGTGTCTTTGTTGGTGAGTGCTAACCCCTGCTATCTTCTTCTCTCCTGAAATGGCTTAAAACATATTGTTGGTTTAAGGCCGTATGGCTGCTTTGGTGTGCGTAAATATGTGTTTTAAAAATTAAAAAAAAAAGATATATGACTCCAGATTGTTTAAAAACTCTATCTTGGGGGGAAAATAGGATGGTGACACATAATACACATGGTCTAAAGCTCAGTCCTTTAATTCAATTTTGCCTCTTCATGCAAAGATCATAATAAGTTACTGACACCTGTTGAAATGTTGGTATCTGTATAAAAAGTTGATTGCAGAATTTTCTGCTAGAGAAGCGTTTACCTCATCCAGGGGCAGTGAAACATCACAAGACACTACTCTCTATCTTGTTCAAACAGGCCAAACAGTCTTTCCCAATAGTTAGTATGAAGGCTGAAATCATTTGGGTTAAGGCAAGACACACGCTGTCTTATCTCACTATCTGGATTTCACAGAGATGATCTGCAGGGGCGAAGTGTGTGTGTGTGTGTGTGTGTGTGTGTGTGTGTGTGTGTGTGTGTGTGTGTGTGTGTGTGTGTGTGTGTGTGTGTGTGTGTGTGTGTGTGTGTGTGTGTGTGTGTGTGTGTGTGTGTGTGTGTGTGTGTGTGTGTGTGTGTGTGTGTGTGTGTGTGTGTGTGTGTGTGTGTGTGTGTGTGTGTGTGTGTGTGTGTGTGTGTGTGTGTGTGTGTTCTTTTGTTTCTTCTTACATGATGAATAATTTCCATGCTCTGTGACCGCATTCATGCTTTCTACGTACTTTTCTTTCTGCAACCCCCTGGCCTTTTCGTTTTTTTAAACATAGGGTTGGGGGGGAAGTAAGAGCAAAGACCATTGTTAATGAATCTCTCTGTGTGACAGTTAGAATCCTGTTTTGGAAACTAGAGACCCAGGTGTGTGTGTGTGTCTGCATGTGTTTGTATGTGTGTGTTGAAAGTGGGCTCTCTTGTGTGTGTGCGCGCTGTAAAGGGAACAAATCGTCTTGTCCAGACTTGCTTTGGACTCCAGAGAAGACACAAAGCCATTATGAGAATTGACATCTTCCAGCTGTTTGTGTCACATTCTCTCACCACAAGGCCGGCGGAGGTTGTAGTTTAGATGATGAAAGAAGAGAGGGTGTCCAGGATGCTCATCTATCACTGCATGTGTTAACCTTCTGTAGATGCTTTAGGGATGGAAAACAGCTCGGTGAAATTCCTATAGGAATCTATTTGTGTGTGTGCATCCAGTCATTTATCCATCTGGTGAGTGACAAGCAGGTAATGACCGTTCTGCTCTTCAACCCCCACTACACTCCAAATGTATGTTCATGTTCACTGTCCAAGTCAGTCCAGTTAAGGGGAAAAACATCCAAAGCTTCAGAGATAAACTCGGTAGAGGGAAATCTTGATGAAAATCTTGCTATGAAGGAATGGAAAGGATTTCTAGAGATGTTCTATGTTTTCTCCTTCCCCATAAATGCTCTGATAGTGTGTATCAGCAAATGCTCACGATACCTTTTTGTAATTCAAATTTCCTGTCCGTTTTTTTCAGGCCATATCTTCGACATTTCCAGTACTGTTAACTGAAATAAAGTTAGAAAGGTTTTCTGCACACATCTGCTGAATATTATCTGATTTAGTAAATAGAAAGAAGATGTTTTTTCCCTGTTGAACAGCAGAGTTAGTTAAGCGCTCCTTGCGACGTCTTGGGACTTCTCTGGAAGGTCAAAGTAGCTCAGGCAGAACATTTCATATTAAGTCTGTCTCACATAAAAACATATTGTTATGAAATCAAAGACAAGATGATAAAAGGCTTATTACTCGGTAGACATGGCTGTCGATGTCTTCAGCTGACTAAGAAAAAGTATTGTATGTATTTATCATCTGGTGTGAAAGTTTACAGGACCTGTGGGTTAGTCATGAGCCTTTCAAAAGTGAAAACAGTGATGAAAGACTAGTGCTCTGAATTCAGGAAGAAAAAGGATTACGAAATGACTGAAACCAGAGCTTAAGGTAATTGTCTAGGAATGCAGAAAGAAGGCTGCCAAAAAGAAAACATCCAAATATTAGCAAGATATAAAAAGAAATGAGAAAACTCCATCAAAGTTCCTCAAGGCCCAATGTGAGGACCTTTAAAGTTTAATGGAGATATTAAGATCATCCTGTAGTTTACTTGATAAATTAATAACTTCCCAGCTCCAGAGTCATTTCAAGCACAAAATATGACACTAAGAACATTAAAAGAGCTGCCTTCTCTGCATCTGTCTCAAGTTCACATTGCCAGTTTACAACAACAGTCCTATCTGTGAACAAAAGTCTGCTCCTTTTCTGGTTTTTAATTTCCTACTTTTTATCGCTGCATCTCTCTCTGGTTGCTTATTGTTTGTTTTTATCTCGATAACTGTAATCTGTGTGCGGAGGGTAAACTATGATCAAGTTTGATCTCCCCCATTTAAAAATGAGTGTGTGTGTGTGTGTGTGTGTGTGCGCGTGTGTGTGTGATATTGCCGGAATGTGCTGACTTCCCAAATTGTAACTGATCTGTGATTCTGCTCAGTGTTTTATTTCTCTCTTCCCTTCTGCAGTCAAACCTCCATCCTGCCATCATGTGTTACAAGTGCACACAGCAGATACAACACAACTTGCAACTGCACACACACACACACAGAGGCATAAACTGCACATCCTTATCTTGCTTTGACAGTCAGATGCCACCCAGAACAGAGCGCCTGTTGTTGCACTGTCCTGGCATTTAGCTTTAGGTTACATTGAGCATCTTAGTGGATTTATCAAGATATTAAAAATGAACTTTAATGAGAACACTCTGCTCTATTCATCTTTTTTTCCCTTGTTCTTCTTCACTTGTCTTTGAACTGTCCGTATCTTTCTGAGGCAATATCATGTGTGCATGATTGAAATCATGTTTTGTGACACTTATCTTGTCATTTAAGTTTAACCCACATGTGTCACAGATTTTGTCTGTTAAACGCAGATAGTCGGTCTTCCATAAGCTAAGGCCATCACTGGAAAATAATTCATCATCATCATTCAAACAGATTGAGAATTTCAGCGATCTCACTTCTGGAAAAAGAGAACTAAGTTAGCGAAAGATAGAAGCAGTTCAACTTTCAGTGGACAAAACCCTTGTTTTTTTTTGTTTTTTTTTCAAGTGAAACAGTTTTATTTGGTGTTTTATCACCAGATCTGTTTGTTTAAGAGTTCACAAGATTTCACAAGAAATTTAAAAATTTCAAAAAAGAAGACAAAAACATGCTAGCAGCAGCTCGGCTAACCGCTCTTCTTGAACCCATCTTTCATGTGACACTCTTTCACATTATTCAGGACTTGTACAGATTTTAAGCACCTACTCTGTCTGTTTTTGGAGAAAGGGGCCACTGTTGATTACTCCGCTCCTATAGTAAAAGTATTTCATTACTTAAAATGAAGGCTCCTTTTTAGGCATGTCTGCCATGCTGTTAGTCCATCATGTCTATGTGTAAAATGGCACTGCAACATTTAAGGGGAAGACCCCTAAATCCAATTAAGCTTCACATTCTAGTTCATTAAATACTTATCAAAAAAATCAAAGTGCAAGAACTACATATTCATATTTCACGGGGTTATGAGCTGGACTATTTCTTGGCCATAGCAGAGCTGGTAGCCAATTTGAAACGCATAATGAAACCCCGCAGAGTGTAGATATGAGATGTTAGTGGATGAGCTTTAGTGATGCGATAAGAAGGTTTTGCTCCCTTTTGACAAAGCCAGGCTTATTGTGTCCCTTAAACTCTTAGAGCTAAGCTGAGCAAACATCTCCTGAGCTTAATTTATGTGACAGGGATTCAAATTCTACAGGCAAGAAAGCAAATATTAGATCATTTAGGCTGAACAATTCTGTTTAGTAAAACCCTCTCTTCCCGGGTGTTTACCTTAAAGGGCTAAACAAATGCATGGGATAAACACTCCCGCTCCCATTTCTCTCAGCCTTGACAGCGTTTAAACGCAGTCTGTCTCCATGTTGAAGCTGTTTGTATATTATAAGACACAGAAGAGCTGACGTCTTCCGGGTGCCTATCAGTGTGATCGAGCTCAGCTGTTCGCACGTTTAACTACAAGAGGTCACTGGGATAGTAGTTCACGATTAATGTTCAGATTAATCATTATTTTTTATGACTGTGGTTACTCCCTTTTTGCTTCAGTTCAGGTACTTTGATCTGCTTCTGGGTCAAAAGAGAGTCCAATGATAATCACAATAATTACACGAAGAAGCAGCATGGATCAATCAGTTTAACTGTTCAAGTATCCATTTGGTGGGGTTTTCCAGAATTGTTTTTCTACAAAGTGTCAGGGAGGCGAACTTCGAGTTACATGTCAGCAATCTCCAAAACTTCAAAGCAAACCAGCCATTCAGAAAATTCCTGTGTCACTTAGTTGACCTCAGGTGGACCATTTTGTGAGCCTTAGCAACACACTTCCAATTGCACACAGCGTTAAGTGAACTGTTGTGTCAATGAGAAAATCTGCAATGTAACACACTTGAGATGTTACCAGTGTGACTGTCCTTGTTTTTAACGTTGAACCCTTTTAGCATGGTTTATTCTAAGCATGAACAATTTATACTTTGTCCACTGATACCATTTTTTTTATAACCATATTTCTTTTATGAAGACATATTTTGAAGACATACTTTTTTGCCTTTATTTGATAGGACAGTGGATAGAGTAGGAAACCAGGGGGAGAGTGGGGAATGACATGCTAGACATGAGCCAAAGCCCAGACCTGAACCCGCTTGACGCACCATAGCCTCCATACATGGGTGCGACCTAACCGCTAGGCCATTTGTGCCCCACCATATGTCTTTCGGTATTTTTTCTAGGCTGCGTAAACATATTTAAATGAAAATGACAGATACGACAAAGGGGACACCAGACAGAGTGTTGGAGCGTCAGAGGAAATATTCCCAAAGTAATGCCTTACCTTAATATGTATTTTTCTCTCAGCAGTTGAAACCAAAAAACTGTTGAATGAAGACTTAAACTGTAGGAATACAATGATTAAACTTTGTATCTGTTAAAAAGTTACTTTGAACAATAAATCAATCAACAACCAATGTAGTATGTCGTTGACTAATCATGTCAGCTGAATATGTAAAAAAGGACATTTCAAGGGTTAGTGATGACTCTATATTAATTTGATCTTTAGGTGAAGACCAGAAACGAGGAAAGGAAAGTGTGTCTGTGTCAGTCTGAACAAAGCTGAAGTTGCTCAGGTCAACTCAAAGCTTCAGGAGGTAACTGAAGTGTTTTAGAAACAAGTTTTGAAATAAAGCTTGTGTGCAGAGGAGACAGACAACAGCTGTTGTTGTTTGTCTCTGTAGAATATTATTTATGTGCCATTTTAACATTCTGCTGACATGTTTGAGATCCTCCAACAAATGTTTAATTGACACACACACACACACACAGTCTCATTCTGCCAAATAAGTGTCAAAGTCAAGTGGGAAGTATTGACTTCTGCTCTCTGACATTCCTGTGTGAAAGTGGAAGCGAGATGCTGCAGAGAAACATATTGGTGTGTCTGTGTTTTAGTGGGCTTGCTTTTTGTAATACACAGCATTGTAGGAAGTGTTCCTGTGTGTAGACTCTGTGTTCAGTAAATGTATTATCTGCAGTGGTTTCAGAACGTGTCTACAGAAATCGCGGTTTCATGTGAAAGCAGAATGAGATGCGAGATGTGTTTTCATGGTAGACTGCTTGAACGTGATGTGAAGTTGACACTTGACAGACAGACATGCGTCCACAGAGAACAATCACCTAATAGAAAGCATAGCCTTATAGAAATGTAGAACCACCTTTCAACTTAAAGCTAATGATAAGCCCCAGACCTGTGCCATATTCCTTTATTCAAGTTCAGTAGTTAATGAGAAACATAAAATCAACTCCTGCAGATTTTAAATGATTAATTTAATTTAAAGATAGCCAGTTGTCGACTTTCCAATTTGCTTTAACATTGTTTACAATAATGCAAATGCTGAACTGTTCTTTATGCGTTACAATAACGCCCACTGGACTTAACATTTATTTTCTTACATGCACTCTGTTAGTAGGTTACATACACTTTTTTTTCTCATAGTCCACTGCACAGCTCCTACATTGTGTGTCTTTTGATTTTTTATATTTTACATTTTTAAATTCTATTTTGTATATTGTAATAGCTTCTTATACTGTATTATTTAAGTTGTTGCTAGTTCTGCGTTATTTCCTTGTTAATTGTTTAGCACCAATACACCAAGTCAAATTCCTTGTATGTGTAAATGTACTTGGCAATAAAACCCGATTCTGATTCTCAATATTGTAGGGACATTTGGAACCAGCTAATTTAACACTACCTCTCAAAAAGGAGGTTATCTTGCCACATTTAGCTATGTAGCAAGTAGTCTACATTAGCCAGCTAGCAAATGTTAGCTCTAAAATATGAAACGTCTGTGATCGAATGCCCAAGTTTTTCCATGATGGTCACATTCCTCTTCAGTCCAAACAGCCTCACCAGATAAAGCCTATTGTGCTTTTTATTGGACTCTCCTTGTTGGGTTTGGGTTGCAAAATGTTGGGGAAGAGAGGCAACGTGCAAAGTGCCTTTGTTTTTACCTGGTAACACCTTCCTGAAAGCGTTGCATATAAATCAGTCTTTATAGGCGGTTATAGGGATTTGGAAAGTCTAGGAAGGTGTTGTTGTTTAGCTTTGTTACATATAACCTTGGTAATAGAGAATGATTGCACCACATGGTAGTTTTAATCGGAAAAACAGGGAATAGTTTAGGTCTGAAAGGGTTAAGTAGTGACGGTCACCGATTTAATGCAAAAAAAAAATTGCTATTCTTAAGAAACTCTATATCAAGAAGTTTAATTTTTTTTCAACATCCGGACCGCTCAGGACTTTCCCAGGAAAAATCCCCAGACTCACAGGAAATGATCTTTCATCTAGTTTTCCTGAATTCAGAAGATAACCCCCCAAATCAAGATGAACAATGAGCACCAATATACTGTAGACATCAAGGTTTTACAAAAAACTAGTGAGTCAGGGTTGAAATATCACAGCTAAGGATAGAGCACCCTAGATAGAGCCAAAATAAACCAAACAGATCTTTAGAAAATAAATATTGGTTTTCTGAGCACCTTAGTGTGATGTGTAAGTGAAACCTAAAATCTCACAGTCCCCTGTTAAGATTTGACATACAGAACTCAAACAGTTGTTAACATAAAACATGGTTTCCTGTTTCTTTTTCTTAACTGCCCCTCGGTTATTCAGGGCCTGGGCCACTCATCTTCAGGGCTGAATAACAGGAACACTTCCCACTTCCCGCTGGGTCACAGGTCAAGGGGAAGTTGTACTTGTGTCTGATCCCAAATTCCATCATGTTTATTTTCTCAAAGTGGATTCAGCGCTTCGCTCTTGCCAGAAGAGATTGTGAAAGCGTAAAACAATACGTTCACTTCTTCCCTTTTTTTTTTTTTATCTCTCCTGTGGATGTTAATGAAACGAAAGCAGAAACTTTTTGTGTGTCTCTTTTGAATGACAGGATGAAACTGGTTTCTACATTGTTTGAAGCTGTAAAGGGTTTATCAAGAAAGTGATAGAGTGGGGAAAAAACTCAACAGCCACATGTAAAATGTCAGAGTAGGATGGTACATCTTGCTACTGAAAAGAAGCACTAACAGGAAACTTCAGTTAACCTCACCCCAAAAATAACGTACAGTGGATGATGAAGATAGAAGTTTCATCTTCAGGTACTTTCACATCTTTAGAAGACAAAAATGAAGAGGGCGGTATGGATGAAAAAAACTAGTGCACAAGCTGAGAACATTTTCTAAAATAAAACTTCATAATACATATTTTCATAGCTACTGTTAGAATTCTTGAAAGACATTTTATTTCTGAGATATAAGCATTTTAAAGTCACTGCATTTTAACTTTTAAATATCAGAAATGAAAACTTCTAACCCACAAAGCAACTTCTAGCTAGCTAACTGATGGACGTTAACACTGGAAGGTATTTGTAGCCTAGCTTAACTTGAGTATTAGAAACTCATGGGAACCAGCTTCAGTTCCCTTTAACCTACCTGAAGCCTCTAAAGTTCATTTACCTGCATATTGTACCTTGTTCATTTCCTCTCTACAAAACAGAGAGTTTAAACATTCAATAGACATTTTAGAAGAAGCTATGCTACATTTATATTCTTAAGATTAGTGTGTTCGGGTTTTCTGTCAGCCTCACTGTGACAACATGACTCTGAATGTCAGTTTGTTTTTCAATAATAACAACATAATGTGTTAATTGGTGGGTGTGAGATGTTTGTCTTGCAGTTGGGGAAGAACCAGGCAAGCTGACCGCCCTTAGCTAGCTTAAGCTAAGCTAACTGCTCTCAGTACTTTAGCTTTTAGGCTACTAACTGAATGATACGGGGAGACAGCTTTTTGTTTTTCTGCGCCTTAAAATGGAATGACCCTGCAATCAAAGAAAAACAAAAGACAATCCAACTTTGTCTTGTAATATTGAAAGCTATCACTTTCATATTTTAAATAAGATTTCAAGGAATTTAAAACAAGTTCATTCAGTAATTTTCTTCTTAATAATCCTGTAATGAGGAAACATTTACCAAAGTGTATACAACACTGAACAAGTAATAAATAGATGTAATGCTTTTATAAAGTAGTAATACACCTTAATGTAAATTAAACAAATAATAAAAATTCAGAAAGTTGTCTCCTACAAGTCCTACAATTTTTTTTTTTTTCTAAAAAGGAGGAATTTTTTTTAAGCAAATTTGTGATGTAAACCTTTCTCCCCTCAGCTCGACCCAGCCTCAGGGGAGGGTAAGCTGCCCCACCAGAGCTGGCCTTTAAAAACATACCAGGCCTTCTATAATAATAGAGCAGATAAAAACAGTCAGTCCCTCTCTGATTATAGAAGCTCTCAGAGGGCTCGGCTCCCAGAGGCTGTTGAAGCATGTTTGATACAAAGTGGAATTGACTTCCTGGCTGAATCTGTTGTTAAATAAGCTTAGGAGTGGGTACAGTGTGTGTGAGTGTGTGTGTTTTGAAGGCCATTGCCCAACTCTGTCCATTCTCACATCCACCCTGGCAGTACGTAGCCGACAGTCTCTTATCTAAATGTTATCCTGCACCCTTCAGAATAAACAATGGTTGGCGCTGACTTCAAAGAGGAACTGAGAGTACACTTGACCTGCTGGAATAATGAACTCTGAGATGTGAAGAGCAGAGGGAGGGCGCCCCTTCATCTCAATACATTCTCTTTAACGATGAAACAGCTTTTCATCAAGCTCATTAGAAGCACTTGTAATAATTGCTTTTTTTTTCAACATTACACTTTGCAGCATGTGTGTGCTCCTTAGGCAGTGTGTAGTGGCATAAACCGATGGGTGTGTCAGACTGATAGCTCCTTAAAGAGACAGTCCATCTTTAAAACAGAGAAACAAAGAGACTGCCATGAATGAACAGAAACACTGTATTGAAAGAGATTAATTGGGTGGCCAGAAACACAACTCTAAATTAGTGATATGTTATTCCATTGCCAATGTATGTTACCAAATTAACCTACATTTCTCCTCCTGGCATCAGTTGAAGCCTAAACACTTATCTCTTCATCCAAATAGCACTAACTGTGGTAAAACACTGTGTAAGTGTTGTGTTTACTAATTGTTTCTGCTGTTCTTATAGATGACATAAAAACACTTAAAGGATAGGACAAACCATCATTTTATTTTTTCCTCTTATTTCCGGAACCTTCACAAATACCTTTTTATTACAAAAAATTATATAAAATGCTTAAAACAAAAGCAACTAAAAGAGTATTTATTTGCATGAAATGAAAACCATCAATTCTCCTTTTACAGTTATGCTCCATATTTTCAGATCCTTCTTTTCTTGTTGACATTTTCAAAGGTAAACATATTATGCAAAACACACTATAATATGTGTGCTGAGTCAGTCTACAAACCCCCCAATCTTGTCTTTTACCTGCTCCACTTCTTAAAAATCGTGTGCTTAAACAGGCCGTTTGCAGATTTTCCCTTTGTGACATCACTAAGGGCAGTAACCCCTCCCCCAGGTTGGGGACACTCCCACAGCTAGTTGTTTGTTCTGCCCTCTGAGTCTGCCTTCTCACCGTAAACAATAGGGCATGGTGCATGAAAGCCCAAACAGCCCTTCCAGAGAGGGGCGTGGGCAAACCCATCTCATTTGCATTTAAAGCTACAGACACAGAAACAGCCTGTGCTAAAATACAGGATCAGAGTGGACTTTTAGTAAGAAACTTCCCAGACATGTTTGTGACCACTGAGACTTATTTAAAGTTGTTGAAAAGGAGTTTCATATGTTTCTCCTTTGAGATAACCCACACTCACCACATGACCTCAGATTTAATTTGCACTCTATACCTGAAGACAATAACTTGAAATCACATTAGAATTACCTTCCTGACATGACCTGTTTGAATCATGGTTTCCTTTCTGTGTGTCTTCATGTGCTTTCATTCACTCCTGCTTGTCAAAGCGCAGCGACACACTCTTTAGGAAGGAAGCAATTTGTTAGTCGAGAGCCTCTTTTATGGCATTACCCACTTAATTTACAGCTCCAGCTTTCAAAAACAAAGCTCCATCCATTCCTTGCTCTTGTAAAATTCTGCAGCTCACTGAGGCATTCTTGAAAACAGGAAGACACTATAAGAGTTGCAGTTTAGAGGATTCATGACATCAGCCCTCCAGATTGGACTATTGTCCCTGTTCTGATTTAAGAGACAGCTTTATGTGCTGCTCTGACTCTTTTGTTTGCATTTGTAGCAAAACTATGACACCAAATGTTCTCGCTGTCAAACATACAGAAACTATTCGTCATGACAGATTTATAAATACAGGAGTGTGTGAGACTGTGTTTCAGTTTAATCCTCAGCTCCCAGGACCTTCACAGTGTCAACAGCACCCTGATGTTAAAGGTCATGTCTGTCCAGTCCTGTCCTGTCCTGCCTGTTTCCATAGTGACAGAAAGACAATCAATAGAGAGTGACCTGTAGAGGTGAAATTGTTCCCATTGAGCTCCATCGATGACATGTTAATTTACTTGGCGGAGTCAAACCTTCTGTCCAAAGTCAAAAGTTTGGTCAATCAGTGTGTTTTTAGCTGTTTCCTGAGCTGCTCCTCATTGTGTTTTGGTTCACTTGTCATCGCTCGGCTGAAGGCTCGAAGCTGCTCTCAGGATCGACCTCTGGCACAAACAGCAGTGTGGCTACCAAAGACTTCAGTAGAACTGTTCCAATGCACCAATTACAGAAGCTCTACTTGAGTGATACAATTATTTTTTTCTTTTTAGAGCACTATACATTTTCTTTTTAGGTATTGTTTTCAGTGTCAGTCAATGTATTAAGTCTTGATTATCTGCTGTATGTTGTGTTTGTAGTCCTGTTTGTTCACACATTTCGAATCATGAACAAATTAGTTTAGTTTTCAATGCAGATGAAGGAGTCGTTTGATGAATTTCTGCAAAAGACACGGCAAAGTAGGCCTTTTTTGTGACTTTTCTTTTACTTCATTTGAAAAGTTCTAAGTAAAGTAGCACACTTGTTTTTACCCCTTATTCTACCCTTTCTATTCTAAGATTTATTTTTTGAGCTTTTAGCCATCATTTTGATAGAACAGTGGATAGAGCAGGAAATTGGCACGTGAGGGAGTGTGGAAGACGTGAGAGGGAAAGGAGCAACAGGTCCGACTTGAACCTGGGCCGTCTGCTTTGAGGGCTATAGCTGCCGTACGTGAGGTGCGACGTAACCGCTAGGCCATTTGCGCCCCACCCTTTCCCCATCTGATAACCTCTCCTGGTGCAGGGAGTTTCCCAATAGTGCATTTCAATATAAAAAAAGGAAACAAAGTATGAATAAATGATGAAATGGATCGAGCACTGTTGAGCAATTTTCTTCTTTTTCAAGTTCCAAGCAGGGCACTTATAGATTTTCACTTATCACTTAGCTACTTGAATTAAATAGATCTTTAAAAAGTATTCAATCATTGTTTTTAAATTTGATGTTGTATAGATTTATAAATATAAACATATACTGTATATTCCAGTGTTCTCAAGTTAAAAATGACAAATGAAAGTGACTGCACAGCTTTCTATAGCAAATTTCAGTAGATTGTAATTTGCACTCATAATAAGGAGAATACTTGTTATTTCTTCCTCCTCCAGCTGCTCTGCCCTCTGCCATCCTGACTCTGATGTTCTCTCCGTACCAAAGAGGAATCTACTGCGATGACGAAAGCATCAGCTACCCCTACAGGAGAGACACCATCTCCCATGGAGGCATGGCTGCCGTCACCATCATCTGCTCCATTGTCATTGTGAGTCAAAACATCTGAGCATCTTGTTGCACGGTGAAAATATCTATTTAAAAAAAAAAAAAAAAAATTATCTTCATGACAAACCTTCATGATGTCTCCTCTATCTGTTCCACAGATCACTACAGGAGAGGCCTACCTTGTGCACACAAAGCGTCTGCACTCCAACTCCCAGTTCAACCAGTACTTGTCCGCTCTTTACAAGGTGGTGGGCACCTTCCTTTTTGGAGGAGCCGTCAGCCAATCACTGACCGACCTGGCCAAGTTCACTATCGGTCGACCCCGTCCAAACTTCTTATCCGTTTGCAATCCAGTCAGCTGTAACGGATACATGCTGCATATCAACTGTACTGGCAACCCTCGCAATGTGACTGAATCAAGGTGAGAGTGCTGAACATGCTGCCCCTCTCTGTCTTAAGTTTGTAAATCAGGTCATATTTTTATATTTAGGTCATATTTTACATTCACAGAACAGTTTTTTTTAACTTTTAGCAGTGCTTTTGGTTGAGTACAAAATGTTTTATTGTCACTAAACTTTTTGAAATGTAAAGATAAAAATGATAAATGTAAAATGATAAATTCCCAGAGCTCAAGTCATGTTGATTAACTAACAAACAAAAGCCCAAGGACATCAAATGTGCTTTCTTTTCAACCAGAATAGACCAGCAGATATTTTCATTTTTTGATACACTTTCTTCTGAGCAAAATGTACAGAGAACATCATCTGGCTCTGTTGTAAAATTGTTTTATAGAGTTGTCCACATTTTTGCCACAAAGCCAAGTTGCTCAAGTGCTGTTTTAAAATGTGACGCTTTGACTTACAGTCAATGCCCCAAAACATAAAGTATGAAGTGAAATGGTGTGCAGAAAAAAAGAAAGTTTTCACATTGAAGAATGAGCACCAAATACTCAATTCACAATGAATATTTAACATGTTAAGTTTGGCTCAGGCTGGCTCAGTTTTGGAGCTCAGGACATGAATTATCTTAATGGTGAGGTTATAGCAATCCCCTTTGTTGGAATTATGTGTTCCCTTATTGATATAATATAGATAATGAATCTTAATTATAGATCATTTAAAAGGAGTCTCATTGAAAGTGATCAAGAAACTGATGAATGGATTTGAGTTATCCTTGATAACTTATCATCATTCTTTATAAAAAAAATGACCCGTGTCCTGCTGCTGTTTTCACTCCTCAGGTTATCATTCTATTCGGGCCACTCGTCCTTTGGGATGTACTGCATGCTCTTTCTGTCGGTGAGTATGTGGTTAGTTATCGTTGTTGCGTGAGACGTTCTGTGTCTGTGAAATGCCGTGTTTACCAAAAACACCCACAAGTTACTGAAAACAGGAGTGTGAGTGTGTGTGAGAGAGTGTGTGTGTGGGGGGGGGGGGGGGGGGGCTGATATTTGAAAACATCATTGTTGTAATAAGACACACTGAACAATAGTCGGAACATGATCGCTCCAGTTATATAAAACTTTATAGAATCCTCAGTTTTATTTCTGTTCTGTACCTGACCTCCCTGCTCTTTGTGGAGGAGTGTCTCTGTTCCTTTAAAAGAGAGAGAAAAAAATCCTATAAAGGTGAGACATGTTGTCATTACTCATAGTTTTATATGATTCACCACAAAAGTACAGTTCAATTCTACATCAGTGTTGGTTTATTGTAATATCAATATTGTTACAGATATGTCTCATAAAAGAAATACATTTAAACAGTGACTGTTTACCTCAGAACTATTTCACTTATAATACATTTACAGATGTCTTTTTTTCTTCTTTTTTATTTTTTAAGATTTATTTTGGGGCTTTTTATGCCTTTATTGTAGAGACAGGATAGTGGATAGATTTGAACCCGATCCGCCCGCTTTGAGGACTAAAGCCTCCGTACATGGAGGCTAGGCTACCGGCGCCCCCACAGATCTTTAATGTGTCTGTTACTAATAAGGGGGAAAAAACACATTTTGATCTCATCTAGACTCATTTTATGTTTTGTTTAGTAAATTTGAAGAAAAAATAAAACCTGTCGTGGTTATGTATGAATAAAGCTTGAATTTCTTTGTGTAAGAACATACAAAAACATAGATGTTTCTGCTTTTGCTGTCAAAGCACTTTGTTAACCTGTGATTTTAAAGGTGCTATATGAATAATGTTATTATTATTATTTTATCTGATAGAAAAAGTTTGTATTGGACTGCTAAGCCCCTCAATGTCTTAACTATTTGCTCATACTGTATATAAACACTAAATATATAATGTATACACAATCATTTGAAAGCTTTTTGTCAAAGCAGAGACTTTAGATAGCAGTTGATCTTAAACATGGATGTGTTGTTGTGTGTTTGCAGCTTTATGTTCAGGCCCGGATGCAGGGGAAGTGGACACGACTGGTCCGTCCGACCATCCAGTTCTTCCTGGTGGCGTTTTCTCTCTATGTTGGATACACACGAGTGTCTGACTACAAACATCACTGGAGCGACGTGCTCGTGGGTCTGCTGCAGGGGGCGCTCATCGCTGTGCTCACTGTGAGTGTCCGCAACATTTTATGTGACGATAGCTGCGTAAGGACAAATCCTAATCCTGGTTTCTGAAGCTCTTTGACTTTTCAAAGGCTGTTATACTTGTTAATTTTTTCAAACTTAGGTCTTAGTGTGTCTTTTAAGATTTTCTCATTATGATCTCTTCTTCCTGTAAACTGTTAGTAATCCAAAGGGAATGCTTTACACTTTGACTCCGTGTGATCTCGTAATAGGATGAATCCCTCAAAACGCTCACTAGCAGCTGAGTCATTTGAAATTACCAACCCTCAATACCACAAATGATTTCATGATGTCCAAAATGTTTTGGTTTAGCAGCAGGAAGTCGTCTCCAACAGCGAAGGGGTTAGTAACGGTGGGAAAGTGGAATTTGTGAATATCATGAAACATGACTTACCGGTATGAAGACCTAATGAACGACTCACAAACAGTGCAGAAGCGAACGGTTAATAAGTCCATTGTCTCCCATGAATTCCCACACAGCAATTAACATGCTGAGCAGGGCAATGGGTGTGACTGCTGTCGGATGGGGCCCCACTAGGGAGGTCTCCCACTGTCGTTGCAAAATTTGCGCATTCTGAGTTACTGCTGTGCTTTAAAGTTTGTCAGCCCTCGGGGGGGGGGGGGGGGGGGGGGGGGGGGGCCTAAGTGGCCTGGGGCCCCAAGCGGTTGCCTGCCTTGCCTGTGGACAACCAGCGCCTCTGCTGCTCCCAGTCTGTGGACGATCTACAGTTTAATAGCAGAACTGCTCTTTTCATTGAAAATGTTAAATCCTTTTAAGACTCACCTCTTTGTGTTGGCTTTGTACAAGTTGAGCTTGATATTATGACATTTTATCCTGCTCTAATATGTGTTTTTATTCATCATTTTACTCGTATATGTTGTTTTTGATTTAGCTTTGAGACCTGTACAGCGCTTTGGTCAACTGAGGTTGTTTTAAAAATGTGCCATATGACTAAACTTTAACTTGGCTACGGTAGAATGTAACACAGGGCTATGATACAATTCAATGTAGAAGTTTTTCTTGACTTTTATTGTCACTCTTAGATGGAGAAGCAATGAAAAAATGACCTTGAAGTGTCTTCTTTTCCATCTCATCTGTGTTTTAAAAAAAGGCGTTGCTCTTAGTTTTTTATATGTTTATTGGTAAATCAGTCCGGTGCGCGGTGTTAATACTTTTAATTTTCTCTCCACTGACTTTCACTTTCCTTCTTCTGTCCTTTCAGGTCCGATATGCGTCCGACTTCTTCAAAAATCGCCCCCCTCGCTGCACGCGACAAGACACGGCAGAGGTTGAACACCTGGAGCGCAAACCGAGCCCGCAGCCTCCCGACTCGCAGCACGGAAACCACTACAGCTACTCTGGACCTGTATGAGCTCCACACACACAGCTGCTTTTTTTTTTTTACTAACCTCCACTCTCTAACAGCAGCTCCTTACCAAAGAACTGTGACTTGTACAGACAACTTCAACAAACACAAAACGGCAAAAACCACTACCTGGTGATCCTGACTAGACCTTCTCCCCACAAGTTTTACAGCTATGAAAACGTTCAGATTCCCAAAACCTGTTGGAACAGAAGCTCCAACGTCTCTGTGTCTTTTTTAGTCAGGGCGTGTGATGCCAAAATATGTGAGTGATTTTGTTGTGTGTGTTTTTAGAGTACATGTGTAGCATGTTGTCTACAATTATATCTATTTTATGATTTTTTTTTTTTTCTTTTTTAAATCTGTGGTTTGAAAAGAGTTTCAGATTTGATGCTGTGAGTTAAACTGAAAAGTGAAAGCAAAGCCTGCTAAAGAGATCTGTAAATAAAATAAAAACACCAACCAAAGATTTCTTTGTGTCATTGACTGGAGTGACAAAAACCTTTTTTCGAGGCTGAATGTCTCAAAGACACTGGAGCTACAGTATATCCGCCATGTTGTTTTTCTCTGCATGTGTCTGTATTTTTACTTTCTTTAAAAGATGTGCATGTGTAATGATGATGGATTGCTTTAATGATATACATGAATATGTATAGTACTAACATTTTTATCATGTCTGTAACTACTGTATCAAATAAATTGTGTAGCCTTAAGAATTTACCACCGCAGTTTTTTTTGCTGTGATGTTAAAGTGCAACTTTTTGAGCTGGCGACAAAGTTCTAGAAATTTGACATCTTCTGTTTATGATCAATTTCATTCTAACTAATCGTTGAAAATGGAATGATTATGTTCATCCCTTTAAGCATTTTTTTAGATTTTCGTATTAAGTGTGGAGAAATTTCAACTTAAGTCTGACACAAACCCCAACACACATTCCTGGACCTCTTCCTCTCCTCCTCATAAAAAAACCTTGATGTGTAATCTATTATGCAACGCCACATAATGTAATAATTTCCCCCCTCCGCCTTGTTTCATGTCATTTCTCCTCAATACTAGCCAGCATGTCATCTGAGTGCTTACTTAACTTCAGCAGCCATTAAAAAAAGAAAAGAAATCTAAAGACGTTGTTTAGTGGAAAGAATTCTGATATTTAAGACGTTTTTGTTTTCAGTGACCTATTTCCACGCTGTGTTCTCGGTGAAAACAAGAGCACAACACACTGACGCAGGGTTCATGTCTGGACCTGCTGCTGATGCTTGTGGGATTCTTCAGTGTGAAAAGGAATGAGGCTGTTTGATGATACGTACGAGGTGCTTTAAAATCAGGAAATATCTGTTCAAAGAGCGGTGAATAGATTACCTCTCACCACGGTTCTTCTCACAAGCAGGGAGGATTTTGATGACAAAAGAATGCCAACATTTTTTTTTTTTTGTTGCCAGTCCCATCAACAATCACGTGCACCTCTTTTAGTTTGCAGACGGTTTGGATTTCACTGGCTCTGCTTTAAAATATCCACTGATACTCAGACAGTAGAGGTAAATCAAACTGTGGTATAGCACCCATTTACAACAAATATTATCTAAAGGGTTCATTTTGATTCATGTTTGTATCCACCTAAAATATATCCATTTAATCCATATAGCTAACTGCTGGTGAAAGAGAACTGCTAATGTAATACAATGAAACTCAAATTAAATGCTATTTGACTGGTGAATAAATCTAGGAATATCCGTTCATATCAACAATAAATCTGGCCAATACTGATAGAAACTGGACATGCTAATATCGGACGATTGGCTGGTTAATCGGTCGGGCTCTTAAAGAAATATTGATCAGGGGAACTTAGAAGTTCTTTAGGTAGTGACTCATCTAGTGAGATATTACTCATCAAAAGAGAATTTACTGACGCTTGGTTTTTAATCACACTGTGACACACAAATGAATTTCTTCCCTTAAAATGCTAAACTGTATCTGAGTCAAACCTCATACCACAAAGGCTTTCAAAGTTACAATATAGGAGCGTCAATAAGTCAGTGTTGAAAGGAGCTGGTTGTCCTTTCATGTTGCAGTTGTGTCCTTCACATTGCTTCAGTGTTTTTCTCCACACAGTAACAAATCAAACACAGATAACCCCTCTCAATCACGGCTTTTATTTGTAAGGCACCAGAGAAGCTTCCTTACTGCTAAAAGTTTGATTCATTCTCATTAGAGTACACAGTTTCTTGTTTACATCTTTGATTTTTTATTTTTTTTGCCCCAGGTATCTTAAAATGAGACTGTGTTCATTAGCACATTAAACTGGTTTTGTTTTGCACAAAAAAAAAGGGTCAAACATTTACAAACCTAGAAACAATGTTAAGTGTTACTGCCTACTGGGACTATGGGAGAGAAAACAGGAAAAACGACATGGTATACAACATTGTGCCTCTCGTAATTGTAGGCGTTTAAAGCACACATACAACACCGAATCTTTCATGATACACACACGTTAAAAAGCAGCTTTGAAACATACAAAAATGCTTTAAAAAATATGTATATTGATATATTCATATGTATACAAATTGGCCCTTCACAGCAAAAACAAACACACATACCATTCATATGTCTGAGATTTGCCAAAGGAGGTTTTTCAACAGAGACTGACGTCAGCATCAAGAGTTCTCACACTCGATACATCAAGGTCAAATCTCCAGGGAGGGGGGGCAAATATTCAGGTCCCCAAAAACAAGCACAGCAAATTAAAAAAAAGAGAGAAAGAAAGAGAGCACTGAGCCACAACTTAAGTGCTTTTCAAATTAAAAATAGAGGGGGAAAGGAAGGTTGAAGCTCTGATCTGGGACATGCACAGACTTTAAAAGCTCTGCACAGCACTCACATTATAGTGGAGTCACAGCTGACGCCTGCAGCGTACGGAGGCTCAGCCTACAGACTGGAGAAGAAGATGGAAAGAGATCAGCAGTGACACTGAGGTGAAGAGAATGAGCTGGACCATCTCTGAACACTCAGTAGACGTCAGGGTTGTGAATGTAACTTTAAACTGATGATGAATAAGAGAGCACTGCTGCCCTCTGCTGGATGAAGTATGAATCTCCAAACTAATGTTTCAGCTGCATCCAAACTCCACACTACAGACTAACCACATACATGAGAGACACAGTGACCTGTTCATTTAATATTGAAGAAATTTAAATACTTAGACTAAATGGAATCTTTGCCTATTTCTATATGATCATTTTTATACACCAGTCACTCCTGAAGGGCGGTAGATTGCAGACAAACTGTCAAACAGCATGTTGCTGAAACAGTCTTTTCTATATTTTTCCAGGCCGAAGTATTATTTGAGATGAACATCAGACAGTTAAAATAAAGACCTTACTTAAAAAAAAAAAAAAATCGGAAACAATACTTACACACGTTCAGGACAAGATCAGCAAAGAGATAAATTGTCCTGCTTTGTTCACAGGGATCGTAAATATCTGCTCAGGAGATTTAGACTGAAGTGGCGCTCAATTGTCATCATCATCAAATTCATTAACTCAAATTATTCACCATGTAGTTTGCTTGAAAGTTTTAAGAATTAAAAAAATGGGGATTACAATACTTTCAGACCGTGTCCCCTGAAATCGTTCTCACCTCCTACTGACTAAACATGGAACTGCGTGTTAATCTTTTTAAGGCTTTACTTCAACTGAGAGGACCGACATGTAGAATATTCAAATAAGACTGATTATTATATTTTTTATCATAGAATGTGATAAGGGCTACTATAGGTGTGTTCTAATGTTTCCTTGTAACAGCTGCTAGAGCCTTTTAGATGTTTGTACTGTAGTGTGGAATCGGAGCACAGCTTTGATTTGATCATCTCTAAATGTGAAACCAGGAGAATTGTTGTGCAACAGGAGATGATTATGTGATCATTGGCAAAAAATTGTGAGTGTAAGGATCATGTCTGATGTCTTTTTCCAGAGGGAACATTTTTGACGTTGCTGAAAGAGGTCTGTGTAGCTTCTCAGTCATCCAGGTCAGGGTCAATCAAAGCTTAATCCAAAGGAACTAGACGTGTTGGAAGATCTTGAATTTTAAGGTCTTGAAAACGGTCCAGCAGAGAAAACAAGTCCAGTTGTCTTTGGATTAATCTTGGATTGCTTAAAGAGCTTTAGCAACTCCCCACTGACACACTCTTCATTAAAACAACGTGGAGAGGAATAAAGAGAGGATTTCAATCCCACACAAAGACAGGAAAAATAAAAATAAAACGGTGCATGAGCTGAAGCGTGCTAACGTGCAGAGATACGGTACTCCTACAAGTTTAGATCGTCTGGTTCTGAATTTGGACCCTGTTCTAGTTTGAAAATGTCAATTTTAAGAAAGGGTGAGGGAGGGGCGTGAGCAGGTGGTGGGGTGAAAATATAAAAGGTGCCTTATAAAAAAAACAAAAGTCTAATTACACAAGTGTTTCCTTCTCTCTGATCACATTCAGCACACACACACACACATTTTGGATGTCTAATTAGCCTCTAACTTTGTGAAAACAACATGTTCAAATGAAGCCAAATTTCCTTAGAGCTTAAATTCTCGTCATTTAAGGCGAGTCATGGTCCATGCCACGTAGCGCCCCTAGTAGCAGCAGCAGCAGCTCGGCCTTTGACACACAAAAAAACTCTTAAAGACGAGTGTACTACCGTTGATAATTGTAAGTTTTTAATATAATCTAATCCCATTTTTTGGGGGACTGAGGTACACAGCTAAAAAGGTAGCGCATCCAGTAGTTGGCCTTAAGAGACAAAGAGTGAAACCTCAGGTGGGTTATGTTTGAAGCATTCGAATGAACCTGACATGTAAAATGTCCCTTTAAAAACAACCAGAAATAATTCAGACAACCAGTCAACATTTTTCATTTTGGAGAAAAGGTGATGGGAGCTTTTTGAAGGTAATCAGAGGAGAGGAAGGAGTCAGAGGGAGCTGCTTACAGTGGCAGACACAAAACAACCAGATTGACTAAATAAGGACATTAAAAAAAAAAATCTGATAAGAAAAAAAAGAATAAGAAACCTGTGTGAGGCAGATGCATGTAAGGGGCACTGCTGTTTACTGTCATCTTCAGCTCTCACTCTGAATGGGGAAACATTATCGTAGTTAAGCCTACCAACAGTGGCTTACACTAAAAAAAAAAAAAAGCATCTATTTTAAGTCTAGAAGCCTGAATTGAGTCTATTACCACTAAAAATAAGAACATTTAACTCTCACTCTCCATTCAGCAGTTTTCTTTGTCTGTTCATCCAAAAAGTTTGAACTCTGCTTGTCATCATCCCTGCAGTTACTCTTCTTCATCATCAACAGACAGGCAGCCAGTCTTACATCAATCTCCATTTATAGTTAAAGTTTAACCTTTCTTTTCCTGACACTTTCCACGCTCCCCCTCTCAAACCTTCATCTCGTGTTGACTCTAGTCTGACTTGTCCCCGTCCTCTCCTCGTGGTGCTCTCTCCGCAGCTTCCCGGGCCTTGTCCTCCTTCGCCACCTGGGCCTGGCTGTGTGAGTAGTTGGCCAGGATGGAGGAGAGGGAGAGCAGGCCGGAGCTGGAGGAGACGGCGGGCAGGGAGGGAGGGGTGAGGCCCAGGGGCAGCGGGGTCACAGGCAGGGCCAGCCCCTGCAGCTGGGACAGGTGTTGCACCTGGAGCTGTTGCTGTAAAGACACGCGGCACAAACACGGTGAATGCTGAACAGCTTCTGCTTTGCACTTTTCAATTACTAAGTCACAACTCAGAAAACTTAATGACTGAATGCATGGTGCTATTTGTAAAAAAAAGATTCCCCATTGCACTGCCTTGGATGTGTTTTATCCTGTTAATCTACGGGCTGCCTGTTTTATGACTTGACAAATTAACACTTTGAAGAAATTGTCAAAGAACAACAAACGAACAGTTAGCTAACCTGCACAGTTCTTGTTTAAAATAAAGGTCTTTTCCAAACATAAACATAATGTGTAGTATTGTATAGAATATAGAGTTTGATGAGGGGACTATTTGTGGCCTTACCTTCAACTTTGGAAAAGCATTTATTTATTTATTTTATCTTTATTTTACCAGGTAGTCTCACTGAGATTTGTAATCTCTTTCTCAAGAGAGACCTGGGTATGCCTGTTTCTTGCTGCATTTTCAGAACATGACTTTTTAACACGTCCTGTTTCTAACAACAAGTGATGTATTGAATTTTATCCAAACAAAAAATGGTTCTACTAATTACTCATCTGTATAGACAAGCCTTCCTGAAACATCCTCATCCCTGTGTTTTAGGTTTGATTGAACTTCTTTCACATCATGATTTGTTTTCTGTTTGGAGATTTTTTTTTTAGAAAAAGGAGGTAGTCATACGCACATCATGGAGGTGCAGGGCCGTGCAAAGACAGCCGACTGAGGAAGAAGAAGAAGATAGGCCCGCACACAAAAAGGTTTTAATTCATCACAATCACAACGTGTCGACCAGAGGTCTTCTTCAGCTGGTCATTTTGTTTGTTTTATGCCTGTGTTCAGTACACTCAGTACATGAGGATTTGAGAGTTTGTTGCCCTCTCATCAGAAACTTTGACCCATTTATTTCTCTTAGTACGACACACAGTTCCTCCAATCTCTACCCACTTTCAGAGAGAAGATCGATTACTCTGTTAAAGCTCACCCGTATGATGGAGTTCATCTCAGGGGGCGTGACTTGCTTGGCTCTCTCTATGGCGCCCATGACTTGTTGTTGATGCTGAAACAATTGAAGGGAATTGAGAGTGTTGTTCAATAGTCAACGTCCTTGAATACAACCAGGACGTACATGTAGATAACATAAGAACAATCGATTCAGTTCTCTAGCCTGCATCTTTTCACTCATGCGTCACAATATTCATGAACGCATCGCGGCGTCCTTACCTCTTGTGACAGGTAAGGCAGCACCTGAGCACAGATCCCGTTCAGTCTCTTCACTATTTCAGCCTGAAAACATCAAAGAACAACAAACGTTCACACCTGCATGTCATCAGATCTGGGTGATTCATTGTTGGAGAAAAGCTCCTACCTGTTTGTGCATTTCGATGTTCAACCCGTAGGACATTTCATAGTACTATGAAAACAAAGAGGGAGAAAAGACGAACATTAGACTAACATCTACAGACAAACTCAGAATTCTATTATGTACAGCAGCCAATGACTTTCCTACAGCAAGAGAAAACAAACATGTAGAGGACTGATTAATGGAGGTCTTTGTCATATGATCTGCATTTGATCATTGGCTATAAGAGAGGCTTTGAGAGTGTTCATCTATCGCAGACCACGGGATGTGTGAAGCTGATGAAGCCAGCAAAACACACTTTGGCTCTCACATTTGATATTGACTTTAAAAGTAAGGGGAGAGCATATACACATACACTGGAATATCTGTGCTCATACCGCAGCACTTAGCATCTTTGGTTGCGATCACATTATAATAAATAGAATTAAAAATGTCAAGAGTTAAAGTAAGATTACCATGATATAGTGACGCTGCATCTCTGACTTTTCAGAAGCCAGTTTGTCACACTCCAACTTCAGACTGGGTAGAAGAAGAACAAACATTACAGGTTAGTTTGAGCACAGACAAGATGTATCTCTTGTATCTTCTTTGACAGTTTAGGAGCTATGCTATCCCACAACATGTTTTACTAATGCTTAGCTAGGACTATCACCTCTGGCTTCATATTTTAAATCATGGACAGGAGTTGTATCTTCTCCTCCAATCAACAACTCAGGAAAAAAAAGGCAGAGCAGGATCTACCCAAATATCAAACAGCTTTTGAAGATGTCATTACAATACACAAAGCCTCCTTATGACAGCGGATAAATGATTGTCTTTTTTTAAAAAAGTAAACCAAATTTACCAGATAAGTGAAGAATTTGTAAGAAAGAACGTGTAAAAGAAAAAGAAAAACAAACTTAATTTAAAGTCACATTTACGTAAAGGCTTTTGACACAAAATAAGAAATTGTGAGCATCAACTGCGGCAGGAGTAAGAAAGGAAATTTATACAATTTGAATCCGCTCACTGATTCAATGTTAATGTTTTCCCGTCTTGATACATGATCAGTTCTCTGTGTGCAGAAGTAGAAGAACTACACACACGTTTCTGAATCTTGTTGTCCTTTCTCTGAACGGTCGTTTCCCAGACAAAACACTGAGCACTGCAATCATCTCAATTAAAGTCACTCCTCTTTGTGAGAAGTTTCAAACAGAATGGATACAGAAGTCAAATGTCATCACTGTGTTTTACAAACCAGTCTGATTGATCAGACATGTCTTTATTAGAAACCCTCGACACAAAGGAAGGTAAGTCAAAGCTCAGCTGAGAAGAACAACAGGAAGAGTTTTCTCACATACATCATATTTAGAGATTTTTTTTTTGGAGTGTTGACTTCATACCTGTGGTATTGTGCTTGGAGGAATTGGAACTCATCCTTGATGCGGTCACAGGAGTCAGAAGTGGTGAACTTGAGAGGTTGACTAGACTGAGAGGACCCCTAGTACACAGAAAAGGATCATTTTTTACATTCTCACAGAGTCCAAATTAAACTGAAACCACACTTTGGATTTACAAAGATTGTTTAAACATTTCACAAACAGTCCTGCAATAGCCAGATGTGTGTGTGTGTGTGTGTGTGTGTGTGTGTGCGTTCTGTTGCTAAAAAAAAAAGTGTTTGGGTTTGTTAGGAAACAGAGGTTTGACCTCTGGGATTAACCTTTTGAGAGGATAGCAAGATTGAAAGTCGGCCATGTTTAATTTACAGAACACTACTACTCTATTAACCAGAGCTCTAAATATCTGAAAACAAAGATTTTTCTTCAACATCTGTCTTTAACAAATTGATATTAAACATCTGTCTTTCCACAAGAAAAACACCGGGCGGCTAACTCTTTGCAGGAACGCAGAGTGTGGTGAGTGAGGAACTGTGTTTACAGAAGGAAAGATTAAAGTGTGCCGTGCTGACCATATGTGAGAGGTGTTTAGAGTCTGCATTAGACGTCTGGATGTATAGACTTCACTTAAACCATCAGTCTAAAGCTGTAATCCAGGGTTTATCGTGTGCCTTAAACCTTATTACTCTCTAAATAAGTGGCACGAGGGCAAAAGGTCACCAGTGGGGATTATAGGACAGAGAGGATGGAGTCCATGGTTACACATAAATGCACAGTGCACTCGTACGCTACATAAAGGTAAGTGTTAAAACTATTGATATCTCTATTAATGATGTTAAAGCCAGTGATCTCTATGAACTGCTGTAAAACAACAGCGGCCACTAAAGGTTTGGTAACATGCATTACAGCTGTGTTTCACTGAACTCAAACATTTTAGATGGTACTTTGAGTAAATAATCACTTGATTACATAAAAAACAGAAATAACCAAAATGTCTTCTCAAAATTTAAGAATTAAACTTGGCCCTTCTGGAATATCTGATAGCCAGTCCACTGGAGCTAGATGAGTTAATCCTTTGGGGGATTTACTGCTTTTCTTTGTCATTTGGAATTGTAAATGAAGATTAGTTTTTGGATGTCTTCATTGCTGATTAGACAAAAGAAGCCACCTATTATTTTGGACATATGATACACTAATCCATTAATCCTTAAAATAATCTTGAAGTCGATCAAATTAGTAGAATCAATTTCTTTAGGTTAGTGTGCAGTCGCCCAATTGTGTAAGAAGACACTTCAGGAAACTGTAACATAATTTATTTGTGTTTACTTTTTCTGACATTTTCAATTTCTACCTGATTTATCATCATGTTGATAAAGAACTGAAGATTTGATCACTAATGAAAATAATTCCAGTTCACAGTCTGAGTGTGAGTGCAGAGTTTAACATGAGAAAAGGAGACAGGAAGTTGAGCTCACAGCATTAATAATAAACGATACATAATGGTTCACTTATTGGGGAATTTACAAGTCCATGTTTTCTGGGGCTATCTTCTCATATTTTTGTTATTATTTTTGCAAATACATAAACAAATTTAAAAAAATTAAAGTGTTAGCTGCAGCTGAAATGAATTCACCTCTGTACATTGACTAACATGCAAACTACAGTAATATAACCTGCTATTGTTAAAACATTTAAAGTGTTGATGTGTGGTCGATATCTACGATTTTGTATGGACTTCTTAAACCTCCCTCCTGAAACATGATTCAACTTTTCATTGAGATTTAAATTAAATTTGCAGAGTGTTTTTAAGCTCCACTTGTTAACTTTTATAAATTATAAAGACTTCTATTTCCCAATTAAGTGAAATTGCTCTGTACACATCGGCTGCACCCTTACATTTATGTTTCAGTTCATAAAAGGAAAAGTCTTGTGATTCAAAACATCGCAACATGATTTGCCTTCTTCACACACACAACAATTAAATTAGCTGCCCCCGACGAGCAGCTAGCTGACGACAGCCTCTGTTTTCAGCTTCATTTTTGGTAAAGTAAGTGTTATAGCTAACATATACACGCATTTTAAGTTTTAAACCGCGATATCTACTCTTTAATGACGGTGAAACGTCGAGGGGAAGGTAGAGAGACGCCTGGCTTTGTGAGAATAGCTGACAGCTACGTGCAGCTAGTATCAGCTGGCGGTTGCTACCTAGCATTAGCTTAGCTCAGTGTTTAGTTTCCTACTGGGACAAGTTTCAACCGAACAACTTACCGAGTGCCTTGATTGAGGAAACATCATGTCAGCAGTGTGTTTCGCCTTGTTTCCTTGGTCTACTCGAATTACACGGCCAGCCGGCTAAGCTAACAGGTCCCCAGATATTATTAAATGATAGGAGACGCTATTCGCACTTTGTACTCGGTCATCGTTTAGAATAACGTTAGCTAACGTCAAAGCAGCTCGAGCCGAAGATCGCGTTCTGGTCTCCGCGGTCAGGAAAACTGCTGCCACCGAGGATGAACGGGCTCAAACAAATAAAACGATCTTCAAAAGGAACATCAGGTCTCTTTTTTTTTTTTTCGGAATAACGTTAACGTTATACCTCCCCGGGGAAACCCTGGATGTTGACACATGAGCCCCTGACTTTCCTTTGCTTTGAAGAGAAGAGCAGCATCACCCGGAACACAAACCGAGCGGCGGAGGAGCGGGCGCCCCGTGTGACACAGAGCTGAACTGACCCGCTCTTCAGGAAGCAGGGCCGGCGACAGGGCAGATGGGACCCCGGGGGGCTGGATGTGCAACTAGGCTTCAGTGGCATCCAGGATTGTTCTTTTATTTTATTTTATTTTATTTTTACACATAATTAAACCCCAATCCAAAAATTGCAGTGTCTGCAATCTGGATTATGAATTTGGCTATAGGCCAGACTTTTTTGATTTTCACCTGGTAGGCCTACATCAAGATGTGGCTGCATATTGTAGCCTAGTGCAGTGCTGTTCCAAAACTTAATTAAATAGACATAATACAAAGTTTAGTAAGCTATGTGTCTTGCTGCTATTTATCATACCAAGTCACTTTAATCACTTGTCACTTTATCTTGTCATTCTCTGCAAATACTGTCTCAATTCTCATAGACTGTTTACCTACCTCCCCTCCGGAAAGCGCTACAGGTCTCTTGGCACCAGGACCAGTAGGTTCAGAAGAAATTTTTTCCCTCAGGCTGTCACCCTACTGAACTCCATACCCAAGTGTACTTTGCCCCACCCCCCTCCTCCTCCTCAACCACCCCCCATGGACACTGCAATACTCCTAAATTCTTGACTGTACATTTGTACTTGACTTTACATTGAACACTGCACTTCCTATACTACTTGACTGTATATATAATATCCTATTCCACTTGATATTTATTAGCATATTGTTTATAATGTCCATATTGTAAATATTGTTCATACTGTAACTATCTTATACCCATCAATGCTGCTCTATAATATACCAGTCTTATCTGTATCCTCTGCACCAGCATTCATGTTTGTACTGCACCTTGTTGCTCTTTTGCACGTTCTTTTGGTTAGAACGCCAAAAACATTTCGTTGTCTTTGTACTTGTACTCTGCACAATGACAATAAAGTTGAATCTAATCTAATCTAAAATTCCCCCCAGTTAACATCATTCATTTTGTACTGTATACCCCCTGTTTTTATTTTTATTTGTATTTATCTTATCTATTCTGTTTAATGTGTATTTTTGAGCTTTCTTGTCTGTGCTGCTGTAACGCCTGAATTTCCCCTCTGGGGATCAAAAAAGTATTATCCTATCCTGTCCTAAAAATAGTTTTTTTTTTTTTTTTTTTACTTTTATACCATGAGAGTATTTTAGAGCATTTTCTATTTACTCTTACTTTGAAAGAATGTGAATTCGAAACTACTTACCCATTCTCTTAAAAAGAGATACATCTGCTTAAGTAAATCTGCGTGCGTATAACACTCCTTGGTCACTTTCTATCTGTCATTCAAGACAGAAAAGGTTTGAGAACCACTGTGTTAAGGCCTATTTAGTTTCCAGTTCATTATGGTATTTCAAAAACCTGGTCAAGACTTAAATTTGAGAAAGCCAGAACATTCAAGCGCCTCAGGGAAGGACCGTATCAAGGCTTTGGACCCTGACTCTTCTTGCTTTGAGACAGCAGCCCTAACCGGAACACCACAGTCCTATCTGGGACTGCTCATCTGTTTTAGTTACACTTTCCCTTAACCTCTTGCTTTGAGGCCAAGCATGGTCCATTCTCCAGTCAGCTGAAGAAAGCACGTCCTATCCCCACAAGGGGATGGCCCTGTCCAGGATTTGAACCAAGAGCCAGCTTGATTTAAGGCAGCAGTGCTAACCACCACACTAATGTGCCAACTTGCATAGCTCACTGAAGTGCCAACTTGCATGACCCGCCTCATTCTAACATTATCGAGTAGAATTTCTTAACTGCTGTCCAAAGTGATGATCCGGTGCAACGGGGGTGGGGGGGGGGGGGGGGGGGGGGGGGGGGCTCTGTCATGTAGACTTCTATTTCAGTACTTGTGTTGTGAAAAAGGATATCCTGTCACAAGTGGTGCAGTTTTTCATAAAACTAAATGTATTTGACCTCATCTTAAAATCCAAATACCTACAGTATATATAATACAGTTTGTTTTTATCATTACAATCCTTTACATTCTTCAAGCTAAACTCATCCTGCAGAGAAGTTGAGAGTTTTTATTGTTGTTGTTGCTTTAAATGATCATCAGAAAGCCAATTAGTTTACATTGTAAATTCCTCTGAAGGCCCTCTTTGTAAGTTTTATTTACATAAACCCAGAGGTGCAGTGCAGGGTATGCGCAGGTATATGGAGTATACCTACTTATTGTTCAGTCTCCATAGGCCAGGGCATACCCACTTCTAAACCTCTTCTTATTCACATTATTCAGTAGTATGCTGCAATTTGTTTTTTTCCTAGGACTGTGAAGGGACAATGTAGTTGTCTAAGCCTGCAGTCTGTTTTTCCAAATTATTATAACTTGCTCTTCTTCTGCATTTTTTTGTTAATTTCATAACAATACCTACTCCCTTAAGTTAAGCAGCAGAAGTAGTGTTTACATGTAAATACAAAAGGCCTTTTTGTAAGTGAATTAAATATGCAAAAGTAGTTTTACTTAGTTTTCTTCAGGCACCACTACACCACTGCATAAACCTCTGGCTAGTTCTACTGCCGACCCAACACAGATATCAAGTATACAGCAAGATCATCCATCAAGGGCAGCAGACCATGCTCACCGTCAACAGGGGTTCGATATGCACAGACGCATGGATTCTGGACAATCAGAGCCTTAAAAAGGATGAAAATCTTAAGCTCCCATTTAAATGTATTTTTCTTCTGAAATTACATTTTAAGACCTTTTCAAAATCAAATTTGTGATGAAGAAATGTATACTTACAGACACAGGATCTTTGCTGTACAGTCAAACACATCTGAATATTTTCAAGTTTAAAGCATGCAGAATCATAAAAGCAACTCAGACACACCGTGAGCAAGTATAGGAACAAATTTATTTCAATTTAAAACAGATACCTTGTCATTATGTTTCTCTTAGAAGGCGGCAATGATCATAAGTCATGTTCATGTTTGAATGAGGATCAGGCAACAGTGGTTGAAACAAATACATGAAAACACATAAAAAAATATGGCAAGAGTTATGTAAATCAATAATTGATAATAACCAACTGATCGAACCCCCCTTCATCAAGGGCTCTGCTTCAATGAAAACATCAAAGCCCTCACTTTCAACACAAAATAAACAGCACATGCAATTATAATTACAGTTTCTTAAAAAAACAGCAGATTATCTTTTAAATCTTCAATCTTAAATACAGAATAAAGTCTTTGTGTGTACTTAATCATCTATTTTTTTTAGTCTCCGGTGTGTTTTACTTAAAAAGTGGGAGGGGTGGGGGTGGGGGGTGGGGGACCATCTCAGGTGTGGTCCTTTGATGACCACAGCGTTGGCACTTAGAGAGAGCCTGGCTCTAGAGAGAGTGGGGTTGGCACACTCAATATAATACATCATTTACATTTGGTTTACATACAAAATAAAGAAAAAAGAAAAGAAAACGTCAATTTCATACACTACTACACAATTGACCTTCAGGTTTCATTGGAGTGAAGAAAAAAATCAATCAAGTGGTCCTTAAAAAAACAGTGTAATGGTAATGTTTAGTTATCAAAGAGCAAAGGAATAACACAACATTAGGGGGGAAAAGATTGAAGTTTAGAGTATGCAACAAGTCCCCACTGGTCTACGAGAGATACGTTTGATTCCACTTAGTCAATCAACAAGCCAACAGGAAGTGACATCACACAACCACTGCCACCCAGAAGGCAACAAAGCAAGCTCTGAAAACCTTTAGAAAAAAAGGGGGCCATCTTTCTCTATTCAAGGCATGAAAGGCAATAAATAATTGTAGTAAAATACCAATCTCAACTCTCTGCACTGGTCACTGCTCAAAACAGTCACAAAAAAAAGAAAAGAACGGGTAGTTTCATAAAGTCTGCTTTGCCTCTCTTCAGCTAAAATCTAACTATTATTAGTGTAAAAAAAAAAATTGAAAAAAAATCACACACTGTGCAAATAAGAGTGTTGTAGTGAAAACCCAATCGGGTCACACTGCACTGGACTTTGCTAAAAAACTGTCACGGATAACAAAAAAACAAGAAGTTTCCTACAGCCTTGCCTCGCCTCTATCAAGCTCATATATAATGTAGAGATTAAATGTGTCATGAAAAAAAAAAAATACTGTGCAAATAAGGTAGGTGTAGTGAAACAATTATCATCGCTTAAAAACTGCCATGAAGTAAAGAATGAAGAGTTTCAGAGGGACTGCCTCTCGCCTTTCTCCAGCTCGCATATGAATATTGAGATTACATGTTTTAAATACAACACACTGTGCAACACAGGGCTGCTAACACACAACCAAACCCTAACTAACAACCAGTCAGCCCTTAAACCATGTGCTAGAGTTGTAGTGTCAAGTCTAATAATACAACATGGCTCGTAACCATTCAGTGAGCTGCACTCAACACACAGTATCAACACTACTGATTAATACTTGGGTATCCATACCGGTGTCACTTCAAGCTAGCATCCTGGCCCTATTTGAGACAGCAGTCTAATAATGGTTGGCTGTCTGCTTCTCCACTCAGGGTTCATGTTGTTTTCAGCAGACGAAATGGCAGTTCAGGACAATATAGGTTTAACATTTTTATATAATATATATATATATATATGATTGCCCCATTTACTTTGATAGTGTTCAAACTGTTGACTGATTTCAAGATATTGAGGTTTTTTTTTGATTGATTCCCTGTCTTCTTGGCAGCCTTTGGTTTCCATTAATCAAAGAAGAGCTCCTTTCAAAGTGACATGAACACAGACTGGTGAAAACTGGTCTCAGTCTTAAGGTGGCAGTCATCAGGTACGGCAGATTGTTTATCAGAGCTGGTATCAAACCGATTTAGCATTCAGGTAAATGACCTGACATAATCAATTCCAAATTATCTGAAGTTGTTTTTTTTTTGTACGTCTCATTGTACAATGTATTCGACTTTTTTTGGTTACGACATGCCTCTGATGTAGCTTTTAGCACGTTAGCAATCCCAATACAACCCAAAAATAAAATGATTTCAGTGAGTTCTATAAAGTGTAGCGTACAGGTAAAGCATTTTGTGTTGCAAAAAAAAAAAAAAAAACAGGACATCAAATTCAGTTTACATTACATTGGTTTGCCCTGTAAATCTGGTTGAATAACACAAAGCAGTTTTCAAATGTTATGACAGCAGACAGCTTTTTAAATCTTGTATTTTAGAGCCAAATGAATCGCTAAACCAACAAAGTTTTAAAGCAGCCGCCGCTCGATGATTACCTCTGTATCGTATGTGCAATGATGCATGACAAAAAAAACAAACAAGAAAAACATTTACTTCGGTTCAGATCTTCTCCAAGAATCAAACTGAATTTGAATCAAGTTACATATCAAAACTCTCTGGCATGAATGGAAACCAACAGGTACCACGGAGTATTAGATCATAAACTTGGAAAAATAACTGAACTAAAATAAGATATTTGTAGTTAATGGATTAAAACATGCAAAGTCATCATGAGCATGGTCATTACTTGGCTATCAGCTAGAGGTCAAATACTTGGGAAAACATGCAATACTTGTCCTGGTAGTAGTGTATTTTAGTGATGGGTATAAAGGGTACACTTTAATACCAAAAGAGAAGTTGTGAAGGTTTGAGAGCCAGACACTGGGTACATTTAAGTCACCAAAGGGCCAGACACATATAGAAATACAAAGAAAACTACTTAGTGTTGGTAAACTCTCTACACACATCTTATGTTTACATTAACATCCTGCCTATACTTCTTATAGCACATACTGCAAGTAATCTCCATTTATAAACAATTATTAGTAGTGGATGACTTGGTTCACTGTGGTCATGTACTCCACTCCCCGCTGTCTGATGCCTGATGCACTGTGATAGCCCTTAATGAGGATGAAGGATAAGTCATCTGTAGAAAAGGTCAAAGACCCAAAAAGTATATCTGCACTTCACTGGCACTATCAAAGCAAGCCTCAAAAAACTGGAAATGAACAATGCAAACAACCGACAAGAGTTTTTGTGTTAAATTACAAATAGCAAGCATGGACCGCGTAGGCCTTCAACCACTGATAAAATAAAATAAAAAGTCCACCTACGTTCGTACTGTACATTTTTCTAGGTATGCGTTACAGCGCTGCGCCTATAAACCAAGAGAAAATACAAGTTTCTTCTTAATAAAAGAAAAAATAAATCAACCAAAACAAATGTGAGGGCTCCTACAGAAAACCAAACAGTATTACCATGGATGGAGATGTGATGGCAAAGTACAATTGTAAATGTCTCAATAAGAAATAGAAAGCAGAGATAAAGTCCTTACTATACCAGACATTCAGTTTTTTTTTTCTTCGTTTTTTTTGTTTTTTTGGTTTTTTTACAGCAGTTCAGACTCAAGTAGGCTCCGCCATGAGAAAAGGAGCACTTCAACATGACAGAATCAAAAGCAGTCAAATTATCAACACCTTCATACCTGGTCCATAAATTAGATAAATAAAAAAATTCTTTAATTACTCTTAAAATCATCTTGTCACCATACTGTGAAGATTTTTACCAGCCCTATTTAGCACACCGAGGAGCCAGAGCTGTTGCAGTAGTGTGGAGTCGAGAGGCTGGTTGGGAGGAACCTCTTTTCTCTGACTATTGCTCCTTTGCTGATCGTTTCCTCAACACCACTCAGCTCTGTGCAGTCCTATTAATCAAGTGAACATAATCCATAATCACAGTATCACTACTACCAGAAATTCATAAGAAAAACTGTATGCTAATGAAAGAAGTCGTAACTTTTTTTGTTGATTTTTTGTTACTTTTTTTTTTTTTTGCTAAAGATGGTGTACCACAGAGCGTTTTTTTGTACAGGAGTGTTTTGTGTATATGTATTTACAAACAAATATACACAAACATTTGCAGACTTCAGAGTGCGCTTTTAGTGAAAGGTTCGTAGCCCCGCCCACCCTCCCTCTCACCACTCAACAGCAAGCAATCTTTATATAAACAAAGTGACTATACAGTAAAAAATAAAGTAAACAGAAGCACATCCTGATGTGATGTCACTGTCAGGAAGTGTGTCTGATTGGACGGCTGAGTGACGCAGGTGTGATGTTAGCAGGGATGTGACTGCATGGATTCCTTTCACAGAACATGTGGGTGTGTTTGATTTCTAATTTTCATCTTCTTGAATACACTCTTTGCAGCCCAAGTTGCAGATGTTCTCTTCAAGGCTTGAAAACGCTGATGACATCACACTCCCCTCCACATCTGTTTTCACCAATCAGAGCACAGCCCACTACAAAAGCAGGGACTCCTCTCACATACTCAATGTTCGGTTTTAAGGGGTTGGGGCTGTAGGTGGAGTCAGATTCTGTCCTTTTGAATCCATGCAGAAAACATCTGGAGGAGGGATGCGATGTGATAAACTTAAACATAAAGAACACAAAAATCCCACACAAACTCTTTAGAGGATACTTATGTCAAGTAAATTCGTCTTTTCAGATGTCTTTGTTTTGCAAAGAATCAAAGTGTAGTGTTTTTTTTAAAGATTTTCTTACCACTTCTGATCTCCGTTCCTTTTAGCCATTATTTGTTAAATAGAAGTAGATGTAGCAACAAATTTCTATCGTTAAAAACATTTTAAAAATCTCAGCAATTAACAGATTTCGATTAGCTATGTCTTGCCATCTCGTGCTTTTTATCTTAAGTGTGTTTACATATGCATTTACTTCATAATATATATTTATATTTTTTTTTTGCGATTGCGATGCTCACACTGGTGGGTACATTCATAGATGCCAGGTAGAGACAGAATCCTCAGCCCCCCCCCCCCCCCCCCCGTATCCAGTGTCGACCTCGCTTCCTGTATGGGTCACTCTGTCCTTAGAAGCATGATGCTGCTCGCTGGTCCGTGATTGGTTTCAGAAGGTACCAATTCCACTCCCCCTCCCCCCCTCCCTTCACTTGGACTTGAGTTCAACAAGGACACGACCGAGGATCTGATCTCACACCGCTGAGGGTCAACTCCTGAGAGCCAAAGGGGTTAGATGCCGCTAGTCACCAAAACACAGCTCCTCGCTAGTCAATGCTGCTCCAAAAACACACACACACACACACACACACACACACACACACACAAATACAACAAAGTCCCTTTAAGTCACCATACAGCCCGTGTGAAAGGTTTGTGTGCCAGATGAAATGTGCCAGAGCCAGCAGCAGCCGGAGCCAAATCTGACACGGAGCTGCTTTTTTTTTTTGGGGGGGGGGGGGGGGAGCGAGGAGGATTCTGACACAACAAGCTGCCGAGCGAAGGAGGAAGGAGGAGCTTTGGTGAAAGAGGGGGGAGGAGTTTACAGGTGGGACGATTTGTGAATGTATAGTACTGGAGGGGGGCATGAAGGGCTCTGTTGGTGTGATTGTGTGTGTGTGTTTGTGTGTGAGCCGGCATGATGTGCTGTGTGATGCGTGTGGAGTTGGGCGCACGCTCCCGGAGGAGGTGAACAGTTGTGCAATGGGCAGGAGACGGGTGTCATACGAGAAGCCTCACACCAGATTGTACTCCTTGAGGTTGAGCTGTAGGATGGTGTCTTTGACAGCTGCAAACACAAAGCGGATGTTCTCAGTGTCCGTCGCACACGTGAAGTGGGAGTAGATGATCTTGTCGCTGTCTGGGTTTAAGTCCACAAACATCTTGAGGATGAACTCCCGCGCTGCTTGTGCATCTCTCTGGGGACCTGAGACACAGACGAGCATTAAACTTATTAAAGGTGAACAACTATTTTGAAATACAGTTTTACTAACTGCTATGTCTGGGCATTCAGTATGGAGCTTTAGATTAGAGACGCAGTGTAGCTTAGCTAAAAACGGACCCATGCTAGGTGTTTCCCCCTGCTGTCAGACTTCATGCTGACTCAAACACTGTATCAAATTTGTTTTATAAGATATATCAAAATACTATTTGTATGCTACTATCGTTTCAATACTATTCGTTGACGAACAATGGCTTGATCTGTAACTTTTCCAATTTTAAGGCATAAATTATCAGTGCTAGAAACTCATTGGCTTTTTTTTTTGCAAAATCAGATGGAACAGATTTACTTTTAACAAATAACTTTACACCAAACGACTGAGATCATGAGAGCGCGCCCCAAAACTCTTTTGACTCTATTCCAACTTTGGAAATAATGTCTTTGTCTGTGCATTTGAAATGGCTTGAAATGCCGTTTAGTGTAAGGCCAGAATTAGTTGCAGAGGTGGTCATAGTGTTATAGCTGCTCAGTGTATATGGTAGGTACTGTAAAATCCGGAATATAAGTCGCACCAGTATATAAGACGCACCCTGTTTTGAAGGTCTCTTAGAGAGAAAAAAAATGTTGTAACTGTCTTCCTGCGTGACGATTGATATTGTGCTCAGCGGTGTCTACAACGTGCAGTTTCTGTGCAGCTGTGTCGCTCTTTTAGTTCGGCCTGTTTCACTTTGTGGAGTTTGCTCTCCTGCTAGCTACAGTACGGTAGTTGAGCTCTCAGCCTGCAGGGAAAGTTGTGAGGCACAGACTCCTAGCTTGCGAGCTGCGCTGCCCGACTCCGCTGGTCACTCTTTAACTTTAATATAGGACTCTTTAAATCAAAAGAGCACTCCACAATGTTTATTTATGGAACAATATACAACTGTTTACTGTAAATGCACGATTATGACCTCGTGAGGGCGAAAAGATGTGAAAAAAGTCGCACAGCCAGCCTGGTCTGTGTCGCCGTCTTTTCCAGCACAGCATGCAACCAGCTTTCAATACACAATGAACGGGGATGGGTTTTTAATCGCATCAGGTCGCAGTTAGTGGCTGCTGCACCCGCTGTAATGACAGTGCGTGTTTCAGTATTTTATACTGGTATATTGGTCGCACTGGTGTATAAGACGCAGCCAACTTTTAAGACGAAAAAAATAGGTATTAAAAGTGCGTCTTATACACCGGATTTTACGGTAATACACAGACATAGGTAATGGTAACGCCAGCGTTACTGTTCTTGTAAAGAATACTATTATAATATATATATAATAGATTATCTTGAGCTACTTTTATTCATCAGTAAGGGTGACTTACTGACCCGTTATAAATCAAAAAATGAACAGTTCAGAGTAGTCACACCAAGATAAAGATGATCTCACCATCAAACTCAGGGAAGTAGTCCACCAGGTGAGAGTAGGAGATCTTCTCCTCTAGCAGGTCCTTCTTGTTCAGGAAGAGGATGACGGAGGAGTTTTGGAACCAGGGGTAGGTGATGATCGTCCTGAAGAGAGCTTTACTCTCCTCCATGCGATTCTGATGCAGAGAGGGACGAGTACAGTAATGGTGAGAGGAACGACTTGTTGTAGTTCTAAATGTGTGTGTGAAGATACATTTGTGTAACATTCTATGAGTGTTTCCTCATAAAATAATAAAAAAAAATTCAAAAATCAAGGTGATGCATCCGTAACAAACCCAGGAAACGATCCGCAAGTATGTCCACCTACCTCATTGTCGGACTCTACCAGGACCTGGTCGTACTCGCTCAGCGCCACGAGGAACATAATGGAGGTGACGTTCTCAAAGCAGTGAATCCACTTTCTCCTCTCTGACCTCTGACCCCCGACATCAACCATTCTAACAGCACAATGAGGGAGGAGAGGAGGGGGTGACGAGTCGAAATACAGGAAGGAAAAAAAATACATATTAGAAGTGATCTTATGTTAGGAGACTTGTTTTGTTTAACAGAGAATTTCTTAATATTCTCAGGTATGCGTTTAAGGACTTGGATTGTTTGAGGTAGGTTTTGAATCCATCAAGATGTCTAGCCAAGTTGTGAAATCTATTCATTGAATTATCTTAGATATATATATATACTAATTTTTGGCCTTTTTTAAAGTACAAATTATGTATGTAGCAGGAGAACTCAGTAGGGAACTATTTTTTGTGCAGATTTGTTCGAAAAGGCATTCTCTGGTGATCGTCTTCTTTACACATACTCATCACATGACCCAAATAAAGATGGAGTCTCACATCAGGTGACATAACATATTTCTACTATCCTAAGACAGCAGAGGGCAAATCATTTGTTTGTTTTCGGATCATTTATCCCTAATAACCTCGTTTTGAGAAAACGTTTGGGAAAAAACACACACCTGATGGATTCATCACCATAAAAGAGTACGGATCAAATTCTCAGCTTTTGGCTGTGGTCTCAGAGAAAACACTGGCAGATATCTTTATTACAAACAAAACAGAAGTGCCTTATGTCCTTGTAAGTGAGTCATGCATGCCGCCACAAAAATCAACGCTTCAAGTTCCCAGTAACAGACAGATCTAGGATCAGTTTTGAAAACAAATGCCACTCAATGTAGGAAATTGTGTTATTCTAACTTTTAGAAGTTATGTCACAGTTTTAAGCAGAAGTATACATTATTAACGGGAAAAGCTCACAGGTATCCTTAAATTGAGCGTCATTTATCAAGGAGTTAAGTTAACATGTGAAACTAGATCAGTCTGTACCTCTGTTTAAGTGATTGAGTGAAAGTGGGGGACATAACACCTTTGTTGCTCTAAGAGACTGATTTTCTAACTTTCTAAAGATTGTGTGATAAAGCACCACACAAAAACAATCGTGGATGATTGGAAGCATATTGGAGAAGACAAATGGAGAAATTGGGGGTGGGGGGGGGGGCATGAAATGGAGGGGGTTGTTGCAGGAACACAAGACACAGAGGACACGCAGAGGACAGGATGGTTGAAAGATACAGGGGGCACCTCTGACAGCGGGATCCTTTTCGGAGACGAGCGACGCCTCATATGTCGCCTCATGAGAAGCTACAAACTGAGATCTCAAAAAGAATGATATACGTTATTCTAAAGAGTTAAACTGACGATACTAACCAAGCTGAAGTGGTCATGAAAACTTTGATTTCAGCTCATGGACCTGCAGGCAAACCGGTTTATATGCACTGAGGTCATTCATGAACACTAATCCTGCCTGATGTACTGACTGGAGGACGTGTGGATCCTCACACTGCTTCAGCTTCTCCTTGACAAGGTCATCCATCACACGTTAGGGAGTTTAGGTCCCAGTTTCATTAAGCCTTCATTTGCGACATTCGATTAGACAAATCTTTCCAGTTAAGACCTTTTGAACTGAAGCTATTTATATAACAGCGCGGCATTAACTATGTGCGTGGTTTTTTTTTTCACCTCCTGACATGGGGGGGTACATGCCACCAGACCGGGTGTGTCATAGTCTCTGATAAAGACATTCACAAATTGTTAAGTTCACAAATCAAGTCTGCCCCCTAGTGGTGGCCCAGTCCACTGTGGTCCACAGAGACCCGGGGCCAATATAGGCCCTGCAGGACCTGCTGCCCAAAATAACATTCCTCCAGCGCGAAGAGGACGACCTCATTTCTTCTGCCAGCCGAAGAGGAAAGGAGGAGAGGAGGAGGAAGAGAGGAGGTGACCCATTTACAGAGACCGGGTACCAGAATGTAGGACTTTGTGTTTATTGGGGGGTTTGTGTTTTGTGTACCACTCCTTTTGGTGACACGAGGTAAAAGGAGAGTGTGTATGGATTTTTATTGTAAGGGATCCGGGGAATGGTTGAATAAAAATAAGATACAGACACTTAATCAGGTGCATAAAGTTAGTTTCATTAATGTAGGGGACAATAAAGAACATGGTTTATATAATTAAGTAAACAAAAACACATAAGATGAGGTATGGGTTAATGAGGTCATAAGAAGGAGAGACTGGGCCGTGACAGGCATCTGTCTACCTGAAAATGATGCTTTGCAAGTCGAACGGGTACTCTATGATTCCTGTAGTGGGGATGCGCACCCTGAGCACATCCTGCTGAGTTGGAAGATAGTTGGGATCTGCAATACGATCCAGATCGGAAAGATAACTACAGGCAGGCCGGTCGAGGGTAGGAAAAAAAAAAGAAAAAGAGAGAGATAAGGAGAGAAGAAAAGACAGAAAAACAGTTATATAAAGCGTGACAGCAATTACCGCAACCCCTCGTGCCATTCCAGGAAGTGTGGATGAGTCCTGTTGAGAAAGCTTCACAGAAAAAGGCCACATCTCAGAAACAGCAGGGTGTTAGTTAGTGTCACTGCTCCACCAACACTATCTAATAACCAACATGGTGCTTTGCCTTCACTCTCTTTTTTTAATCAAATCAATTTGGAGTGAGGTAAAAGAGTTTGTGGATGCTGCTTTAGACAGTGAGGAGGCATCAGTGACAGCTGTAGCAGTGACTTCAGCAGCACCTGGAATCCATAAAGAAGGTTTGAACATGTATGATATCAACAAGACCAGGAAACAAAATCCCTACTACTAGAATTTCACCAAAGGTCGCCTTATACGATTTAAATGAAAGTGTTTTTAACTGTGCCCATTGCCTCATTGATTGTGTAACAATTTCCTGGAGAATCTCTGACATCACTGTCTAATCCTTCTTCATCTGGAGTTTGGTGGCTGCTCCCCACATGCTTCAGTGCAGCATGTCTACCCTTAGTTTGTGTCCTGGAGCCAGAATCGTAGCACAATTATGAACACAAACCACTGATACACATATCAGGTCAACCAATGTGGCCCCACAGGCCTTTTGATTTAAACACAACATTATCTTATTGTTTCTATAGGAATATTCGGTCTTTTCAGATAAGTGGGTCCTGGGAGTAACATGACATCCCGTAGTAATGTGATAGTAACCACAAAGTATACACCATCTGGGGATTTTTTTAGTTTTTCTTTTAAACCATTTTAAATTACATGTTAACATATTGACAGTCATCAGTGGTTTCTGTCCCTGAGCTATGGGGACACTGCTGTTCTGGTGCCATGAGGTGGGGTGGGATGGGGTGGGGGGAGGGGGTCGAGTACCTGAAAATGACGTTCTCCAGGTCAAATGGGTACTCTATTATACCCGTGGTGGGAACACGGACCCTCAGCACATCCTGCTGGGTGGGAACGTATCCCTCCGCAGTCACACGGTCTATATCGCTAAGGTAACTGGAGATATACATCACAGCAGTGTGGATAACACTGACACCTTTCTTCTCTTTCTCCATCACTCAAACACATTCAAAAACAAATCATGACATATTTACCACAACATACGTATTCCTTACATAGCAAGCATGCATACTGGCTTAAAGCATTTTTAAACTGCAGTACAGCACGTCCACAACCAGGGGGCTCCAGAAAGTGAGTCAAGTGCCAGTGGCTATTAAGCCTGGGGTTACATGTTATTACAGTGTAGTGCCAAACACACTCAACCACAAAACAGGCATCTGACACATTTGGCAACACACTTGTTTTTTGGAGGTTTTTGTGGTTAGTTTTACACATGTAGTTTATTTCATTCAGCTTCTACAATTTACCTCCACCAAAAAAGAATACAATTAAGTTATATGTTCATTACAAATTGAAAAAACAAATCTTACAACAACTACTGACATGCATGCAACCTCTTCTTTTTGGGGCTTGAAGTTTTTTGTCAAAATTGGCGAGGTCATTTTGAAATTTGCCTGCAAAAACCATATGTGGACTCACGTGCTGCCCTGCCCGGCATACATTACAACACCAACAATGTCTTTCCAAACAGAACATCCTCACAAGCTGCCACAAACCACACATCCAAACACACCCTAATGACTAAAAACTAGACTTGATCTCTGGAGTTGTCCCTACCTGACACGTGAAACTAAAGTGACAGGAACTCAACAAAATGATTACTAATTATGAGGTTTCTTAAAATGCTTGAAATTTCAAAATAAAAGTTGAAAAAGAGAATAACACAGGATTGTTAGGATTCAGTATCAAAATCAGCGTGAATTCAATTTCGCTTCCTAAAACAGTACAATAGACATACCTGTGCATAAGTTACATAAGCACACTCTGGCATTGTGTTATTCACATTTTTCTTAAATCCTAAACAGACATCATACCTGATGACAACACACGGAGACAGATACACACAATCAGAGACACAGACAGACGTACTATTTAGTGGAGTCAGAGAGCTGGTACTCTCTGCGGCGGTCATAGGCCTCCTGGATCCCGGGGTCGGACCACAGGCATTTGACAGCTACGATGTAGTGCTGGTCGAAGCCGTTGATCTTCTCGATGTCCACCTCCTTCACAAGCATGGCATTAGACTGGAAAAACACAAACCAGAGAAGATAAGGAGCAGAGAAAAGAGATGTATAAACAAAAAAAATCAATTGCACTATAGTATCTGTGAATGCCAACCATATGAGATTTCACTGTGGAGCACATCTGTTTGAACCTTGGTTCTTGTGAAGAAATGTACTGGGGGATTTCTATCCTACTGAGCAGCGGACTAAATTCACCTTGTATCCCAGGTGTAAATCTGTCCTCATTAGTGGTTCACAATAAAAGAGCAGCAGGGCTCTGAAGACTGGAATTGAGAGCCAATGAAGCATACAATAATAGACTGTAATAATGTAGTTGTATTGTGCCCACACCACCTGTAACTAGTTCACTTTCAGTCATTCAAAAACTCAAACATTATATGTGGAAGAATGCTAAAACTAAAAGCTCTTAAGGTATATACTTAATGATGTTTTACAAAATCAACCCCAATGGAGGAGTTGAAGCAAATACAAATTAACCACTGTGCCGATTGGGCCGAGGGCCTCAAATACTCCACCAACTATACCATCCTGCCCTTGCTTTCCAAAATAAATGAATGCAGTTACTATGCTTATAATACTTTTGTTGCTGTGCCTTTATAATGACGACAATGAGTCTGGTGACCATGAGAATTGATTTAAAAGAAACAGTGGATCAGCCGAAAGGAAAGTAAAAGGGAGAAAAACATAACAGGGAGATTGAAATACCGATGTATGTACCCACATTTTCATCATTTTTTCATACTCGTCCCCTCTGGCAAAGAGCCGGAGCCTCACAATGAGAATGACACGATTGTTGATACTAATGTGCAGGACAGCCGGACACCGAAGCGGATGGCAGAAACCCCTTTGTGGGTTGGCAACAAGTTTAACAGACCAGCAGTTTATCTTTTCTGTATCAGTTTTAGTCTCGACACTCTTGACTTAATATTTCAGCCATCAAGAACAGGCACAAACAAACCAGGATAAAGTGATCCTCTTTTATTCAACTAGTAATGACAAAACTCTATTTACAAAGTCACTATGTTAATTTGCAGTGTTTCCCACAGAATGAAACTGTACTGTACGGGGGGAGTTGGGGCGGGGGGGAGGGGGGGGGGGCTTAATCATGATGATGTGTATCATAACAATCATCCTAAACTACGAGTGCAGGACAGCATCGGCAGCAAGTAGCTTCACAACAATATTGAAAGTAAGGCAGTTTTGAAATGAGCATTGTATCTCCTGCAAGTCCATACCCACAGTTAGCAAATCCATGCATATTAATCTGAAATCTGTGGTAAAGATGTTTTAAACTGTGCACCCAGATTTTTCAGAAGTGACTGAAAAAAAAGGGCTGATTTAGCTGCCTCTAAACCTGAGAGGCGATTCAGTTTCTTGTTTTACAATGAGCCTATATGAGATGTTTTTACAAGTCACTGTGTGTTCAACTGTTAGCAGGCTACGTTGAATCTGTGTGGTTTGAAGTTTTTATAGTCATCTGAGTTGCGTTAAGTTGCTACAACTAAAAACACCCAATGATGAGACTGCTTCAAAATAAAAGCATCTCAAAGAGTCTGTAATTAGGGACTTTTATTATGAAGAACTTTCCGGAAATTGAGTGTGTTTTTCAATCTGCTTAACGATTCTCGATAACGCTGTCGGATGTGATATCATTAACAGCCACTCCTGTGCCCATGATTTAGAGCCACAGCCCGCTTCCTTCTAAAAATCTTGGGCGTGACATCAGTTTAAAAACACCTTCAGCAGGTAGACCTGCTGCAATGGAGATGCTAATCCTTGCTGTAATAGCTTAAGACGCACAGAGCCTAATCATTTCAGCACATAGCCCATTGGGGGCACTATGTGCTGTTATATACCATTTAACAACAAACTGTAGTGCATTGATATTGTTGCTGCAAGCCAAGCAAAGTATTTCTGCAAACATTTTGTGTACATCCTGTATGACAGGTAAGATCTACACTACAGGTCATACAGGTTGAGGTCATAGGCTGTTTGTACTCAGAGGGCCTCTTCTTTGTTAATCCGTGCCCGAGTTGAAGATGTCATACTAAGTAACAAACACACTCTAGAAAAAGGGCATAAAGAATATTTCCTGCTCTTGCTTTGACAAATTAATTCTTACCCGGTTCTGCTCAAATTTGTAGGGGATCTTGAGGGTCTCAGTGGCGCGGATCATGGACTGCATGGAGGTGAAGATGTTTTGGTAAACAAGCCGAATGAAGCCTCTCTTGTCTTCGTCTGAGTACCCCGCTCCGTGAATGATCCTCATCTGCTTGATGAATGTGCTCTTGCCACTTTCTCCCGTACCTGCACCAGACACAGAGGCAAGCGTTAAAGTCACAGATCGCAGCATAGTGGGCACAGCAACATATGGCCTAGCCGGTTATCACATTGCAATATAAACCATGGTAGAAAAAAAGGCTACGTCACTGGAGTTTGTAGTAGCATCTGAAAAATGCAGCCCTCATACAGTACAAGAACAGTTCATTCATACAAGAGAGACACCCAGGTGATGTGAGGAGAGACGGGCTGTGTATTGGCATGACTCTAGCAATTACATACAGTGCAATCAATATTGTGACCAATACATATATTATACACATAATACATACATAATATATTATGCCCTTTCTGACTCTGCATGTTTTAAAGGGCTGGGGATTTGGGGTTCAGGCCAGCCATAGGTGCATTCTTCTTACTGTCTCTGTTTAAGTGAAAAGCTTAAATAGGTGGTGATGAATCATGATGATGCCATGAAGTGCTTGGGTGTTTGGACCAGTGATTCCCAAACTTTTCCCTTTGAGCCCCTATACTTCTATCTGCCTTTTCCATTGTTACATGTCTCTTCTCTGTTATTATCTTGACATGTTTTCTATAATATCCCATCAGAATAGGCCTAGCATACTAGTTCTTGCAAAAGACCTTTTTATAATAGTCGAGTAAGTTTTAAAGAGGACATGTTGTACCCCTTTTCTACCTTTTAAAACAGTCCCCTGTGGTCTAACTGAAATATCTGTGCTGTGGTCAAAATAAAACATGAATCAAGCACCAGAGGAGGTTTGTGACCCTGTATAAACCAGCTCTCTCAGAACACTCCGTTTTGGTGTGTGTGTCTCTTTAAATGCAATGAGCAGACCTGCACAAAAGCTTTGCTCTAGGCTGGGGGTGGAGTCCATGGGTGGAGATATCAGGGGAGGGAGAGGATTTTTTTTTTTTTAGCCGAATCCAACTTATGACATCACAAGTTGAGCAAATTCGAAACAGAGCACTTTCCTCTAAATTGTAAGACTTATGCAGACCACAAACAAAGAACTGGATGGATTTATTTCACATTTTGTGTCGGTAGACACTCGGGCTCCTCTAATATATGATCAGAAACACTGTAAAAGTGGATTTTTCATAACATGTCCCCTTTAAGTTAACAAAACAGACCCCCTGAGGGGAGGTTATGATAATGCATCATAAAATATAATTTTGCAACAAGAGTATTGATATGTCCTTGATAGCAATAAGGTTTAAAACCAGGATGTCATTCAACCAAACTCCTATTATCTACTCCCCTGTCCCCTCCAGTTAGTGAATATCTCCTTTTGAAACGAGGCTCGTTTGTGCCAAGATGATGACATCGAGATAAATCTGTGACCTGAGACAGATGCTCCATGAAAGGCCAAAGATGAACAAAACTTTCCAAGAACATGCAGCATTATGGTTGTGGACTCTGACATTTAATTGGTACTCATACATTTATGTTGATTAATTGGGAAGGCAAATGGGCACAGCACAGTAAAATTGAACCAAAGTAACTTTCCCATACTTTCTCAAATCTCAATGAACATGGGATGCTCATGTAAGTCAGTTGTTTTGGTTTAAAGAAGCCCTCTGCTGGACTCACAAGTTGATTAAGTAAACTGGTTATGACTGCCTGTATGTCAAAAGCTTCTTTGTCCTGCAGGTTATGCCACAGTTTTGAGCGCAAAGGAATAAAAAATGTTTCAAGGGAGAAGTAGAGAGATGGTGGGAGCATGCTAATTTAATGAAAGTGATTAAGACAACTTGCCCTACATTCAGAATCCAACACTAAATTTTCTCCCCTGAAAGGTGACAGCAGGGGTTGATGTCAAAAATGGTGCATTCCTCCAGTGATCCTCCTCTGCCCTCCTGAGTCCATTTCTGGCTGTAAAGTCATCGCAATATTTCAAGTAATGGCCGGTTTCCAATTTTACACATATGGTAAGGAGCCCAAGAAAAGGCTTTGGATTATAGTCACACACTTTCAAACTGTTGTTCTGGCTCTATTCACAAGTACCTCCTTGAATTCAGTGGAAAAACTACAGTCTCTGAACGGCGTAAAACACACTTTTAAGCTTTTCAGGACCCACACTGATTGCCAAATGAAACCCAATATGCTGGGGGCTTTGACAGAGGGAAGGGGGGAAATTCTGTTGGGCCTAACCCACATTTCACCCTAGCCTTCTATACATGTTCTTTATGCCCAGAAACACAGCCCTCAGGCCAAAAGCTGATGGTATTTCAGTCCTCGATGAAATCAAAAAAGATCCAGCACATCCATAATATCTGCAAAACTGAAAGGGAAAGACGAGGAGGAGGAAAAAAAAACACACACATACACTCATCTCACATCCACCTACATTCAAGGTTTTTGAAGAGCAGCCATATTTCCGTCACCATAGCAACCCGTCCTCTGTCTCCCTCTCTTTTTTCGTTCCTGTGTTTTTTTTTTTTTTAACCCCTCCCATCCGCCTTTCTCTCTCCTCTCTTTCGTAGCAGACATTAAATATAGCTGCGAGCACCTCAGGCTTGCACTGTGCTCCTCATCTTTCGGCGTACCACAGAGAAAGAAGGGCCTTGGCTCCATAGAGGTCTTTGGTGATGGTGGAGGGGAGGGGGGGGAGGTTGAAACAAAAAGCTGGACTCAGGTCAGTATCAGGGGGGGTTTGCAACTGAAAAAGGTGGAGCGAGATAGAGTGAAGCATTGCCTTCATCTCAAACCACAAAATTAAGGTTTCTACCCTCTGTTCATGAGGGAAACTACTCTCCTTTATCTTTTTAACATCAAGTTTTTAGACTAGATAGACTACCTTTATAGTTTATCCTGCTTCCTTCAGGGTCCTCACAAAAACTGTGATTGTGTAGCTAACAAAAAGAGTCAAACACGGAGCACGTATTCTTTCTATGGGGCGGCAGCACAGTGTAGTAAAAGGAGCCACAGGATCGCTCTCCAGCTTGATGTCTGATTTATTTCTCGTGACCCCCATCACAAGATCTCTCTCCGCTGTGTTCTCTTAACTGTCATGTCCCTCTTTCCCAAGACAGCACACTATGAGCCTCTGTCTTCCCATATTGCCTCCCCAGATTGTACCAGCACCATTCACAAATACATATTCCACATCCCCCACTCCAACCACCACAAACCTGCCCTCTTTCACTCCCCTTCGTCTCAATCCCCTCCTAACCTCCCTCAGGCTAGAAATATGCCTCTCCATTCTCATCCCTCTCTGTCAAGAATTTTGGATATTCATAACTAGAATCCATCCATTCTTTTTTGGTAATGACCTAGAAAAAGGAGGCCACCTTTTAATAGCTCGCACACTACTTGGGTTTAATAACACTTTCTGCTGCAGGTGGCAACACGAGTAAGATATAAAAGACAGACAAGAGATTATGCCCCCAAATGAAACAGTGCAAGGTACACTTCACAGCCCACACGCCGACACTGGTCTTCTGTGGAGCCTGTGTGTTTCTTGGAACATTCTCAATCAGGGGTAACCTGACAACAATGAGCCGAACATTAAAACTTGCTCAGAGTAGCCAAATTAAGAAGTGAAATGAGAACAGTGGGCAAATAGTAACAGCTCTCCATGTTTCAAAGACATCAAACACTTCACCTGTATGCCCCGTTGCCCGGCTAGTTTTCATAAGCTTTTACATAACACCACTGATGTCCTGATGGAGTTGACACTCCGCTGTCTTAGTGCAGCAGTTTTGGTTGATCCTAGGCTGTCAGTTTATCAGGTTATATCTCATGTGTGAGTAAGGCCTGCTGCTTTGTTTACACCGTCTGCTCATATCACATCATTCTTCCGTGTTGCATCATGGGGCAGCCACTGAAGGCCTCATGTGCAAGCTCAGTTCATCCTCCCTCTTCGGTGCTTGTTGCCGCTTTCTATGAACAAGAGATGGGAATTATCTTCATCGCTAACCTGAATGCAAATATAGATTTGTATGAACAGTGTTTGCTTATCAGAGTTTATGAACTCCTCTTTCAGGAAGCACATAGCAATCCAATCTCAGCAAAGATTAAACATTTGCATTTAACATGGCAGAGGTTAAAGTCAAAGCCACACCACTGGCACAAGCCAGGTGTTAGCCTGCTCATGTTCACACTGAAAAGTGAGATTGTATGAATCAGGCAGTCACAAGAACTAACGTAATGTGGCGATGTCCTCAATCTTTCACTGGAATCATCTTTGAGAGTAGCCTCTTTTAGGCATAGAAAGGGAAGGGATTGAGACAAGTGAGCCTAGAGCAACACACACACACACCCCACTTGCGTAACTGACTGGACTCACACAGATCCTGTGGTCAACCTTGAGGCAAAGACGTTACCTTTCCTGTGCAGCCCATTCTCTTTTTCTTTTTCATGTAATGAACTGAGAATGCAGACAGTCCAGGACTTGAACAAAACAGGGATACACACAAGCTTAAACGCAAAGATGTCTCTCTGAGCTTTGGTGCAGCTTTCCAACATGTGTTCTTGCTGTCTTCATCTAGGCACAGCAGCCTGCTGCTTTGTGCCATGTCTCTGCATCGGCAGAGTGCTGCTGCACGTGCGTGGGTGTCAACTGCAAACTGAATAAACACCCTGTAGCGTGCACTGCACACTATTACACATCTCGCACACCTTCATTTGACCACCTTAGGACGGTTTCGTCTGTTCAACAGTGAGTGTGCATTGAGTGCTGTACTGGTCGAGTGGGTGTGGGTGAGCGAAAAGAAAAATCAAAAGCAGGCTTTAAAAAAGATTTGGAGTGAGCAGCAGTATTTTTAGTCTGCAACACACACACAGCTTGGCTGCTATCAACTAAAACCAGCCAAATCCTAAGATGTTGACATTATTTCTTGAGCTAGTGCTCTTGTTTTAGGAAACCTCATCACGGATATCATGCTAGATAACATCCCTCCATTTCCACAAAAGGGCAGAGTAAATTTATTGAACGTCTCTAGTGAAATGATTTAATTGTCCCCACATTAGGATTTCACAAATCAAACCAGAATTTACAACCACATTGCAAGTCTAAGATCCTCCAAAAATTACAAGTGTGAGCACAGTTTGTCATTTTGAATCCAACGCAAAATTGAAAGATGCACTGGCGGAAGTTGAAACGGTATGATCACAGAGACGTGTGGGCTTCACTGTACACAGCAGCTGGTGGGAGTAAGCAGGAATGAACATGCCACCCTGTCAGCACAGAGCGAGCTGAAGATAATTGGCAGCGAACACAGAGGCGGGCCAGGTCCCTTGTCCTGTCCAGGGACTGCCAAAGCAGCAGCAGTATGTGGGACAGTCAAACATCCAGCCTCATTCACCCCCGTATCACCTGAGAAGCAGCCATGACCCTATTTAAGAATGTGTGCAAATTGTGTTCATCTGTGCACTGATATAAGAAACTGTGTAAAAGACACAATGCTGTAGAGGGAGACAAAGAGTGTATGTGAAGCTGGCTGGGGTCAGGTTGAATGCTTGGAACATTAAGTGAAAACTGGCAGAGTAAGAGAGGGATGGACTGCCTTTGAAACATACATGGTGTACGTGCTAGTGGTGGGAATCACCAGAGGCCCCACGATACGATATGATCACGATACTTGAGTCACGCTTTGATGTTATTACCATTTAAAACATTTTGCAAAATGCTGAGAATTGCGATACAATATATTGTGATTTAACTGTGATTTAAATTAAATCAAGAACTGAAAACATTCTCAGTCTATTCATCTCACTTCAGTCTTTATTTCTACACAATGGGAGTGAAGCCAACAGATGGACCAACACTGTGATTAAAGTAAAACCTGGAAAAGGCTGCATGCACCTCACAATCTGAACTGTTAGTATTTCAGTCTAATCGAACTTGAACATGAATTTCGGCAACAACAAAAAATTCAGAACCCCTTCAGCAATTAAAAATTAAGAAGGATATTTGATGTTAATTATGCATGATAAAAATGACGATACTTGGCGGCCATTAGATGATATAATATTGCGATACTATGCTGTATTGATTTTTTCCGCCACCTCTAGTAGTTGCTTAGCTGGGACTTAAAAAATAAATAAATACCTGAAAATGACTTGGAATTAATTGAAATAATCATGACAGGCCACTGGTTATTTTCAGGTATTAAGACAGAAAGATCTTCAATTAATACAGTACACAAAATCTGGTCCAACAAGCTAAATTACACGATCCCATACATAATCCAACATACAGCGACTCATTCACAAACTTCAACACTCTAATGTATCCATTACAAACCAATACACATCATTTGTTTAAGAATAAAAGCAACCGGCACACATTTTATAGTGGGCTAACTTTTATTTCGTTTTTTAATAAATAAGATACATTTTAGCCTTCCAAGGCTGAATAAAACACTACCTTAGGGGCACTCTCATACCAAGGAATTTAACATGCTGTTGTACAATAGCCCCTTTTGTGTGCATGTCAAAATAGGAAGAGGTGCGTGAGCTCCTTAAATCTCCCAGTAGTATGCAAAAAACATCGAAACACCACATGTAAAAAGTACAGTACAAGTTTTCTTGAAGTTTGGCGGTCTGGTGTTCATTAATCTACATTTGTCAATGAAGTATTTGGCAATAATAATCTGATTATTTTAACATCGGTTAGTTCCAGTGCGCAGTTGAGGTTGCTAGGCGACAGGGGCGTCACTTGGAATCGACAGGGTAAGGGCAGGGACAGATGGTGAAGCAAACAGGAAATCCTCCGTGGACAAGACGGTCTGATTTCAGATCCGCCTGAGCAGTCTAAGCAGACTATGAAGGCTGGGAACTTTGCAGGCTGCTTCTTTCAAAAGGATGCTACCTCCAAATTGAGATGCAGTTTTAGTAAAACCACGAACTGGCCCACCAGTATTAACTCGTTGGAAATTTGATGTCAGAGTACAAAGTTGTATTGACAGCTGAACCTGATTAGGATCCTGTTGCAGAATTGCGATATAAAATGAGCGCGTGATTTGCAACGTCCCCTGTTTGAGACTGGCCAAGGACCTTTTTTAGAGTGTCACCGTTCTGTGGTCAAAAATGTTAAATTAAAAGAGCCTTTAAAGATACACTGAGATTATCCACTCATTTGACTAATACTTCTGAATGAATGTTAAAAACTAGTAATACACTGTCATTTTAACTACCCAGATAAAAGTATGTACTTTTACCAGAGAGGAGAGATGACTTCCCACACATTCAAATTCATCTAAAATGTTAAGACATAATGACTATCAAAACATTGCTATTCACAGCAAAGCTACATAGGCCTTCAATGCCAGGTATGATCAGAAAATTACAACATGGTCGTACTTTTTTCTAAGATAAATACATGTGCAATAATTTATGATTATGGATTTATTTTAACCCCTAACCTATTTCCTGTAAAACTGATTAAGAATGACCACCAGTTTCCACATACTCTGTGCGTACTAGGGCTGTGCTAAAAAAATCGATATGGCAATATATAGTCATATGCTCCTTGCAAATACATGTATATCGATGCTAATGTTACAGAATCCATATGGATTCACAATAACACCTTAGTCATAGCTCTGGAATTCAAATATTTTAATCTAATTCTAGGATCTCTGAGGATCTGAATTGAAGTGTTTTAAGTTGCAGGATCCTTATGCTTCTGCTATTATTCTCAACAGTAAAGTATAGCTGATGTAGTGAATTCTGTGTAGGAAATGGTCATCATCCAAAATCAATGTTTGTCAAGATATGTATCGTATCGCGGCCTCTGTATAGCGATAAGTATCATATAGTGGGGTTGTGGGAAATACCCATCCCTGGCCCTTCCTGGATCAGTTTATGGAACGTGAGCACAGCTGAGAACAGCCATCAGCAGCTACACACATCACAGGAGAACTACAAGATCACGCAAGAATAAAGACAAAACATGCAAACAACATGCTACTTTGTCTTTCTGGTGTTGATTTGTTGTTCTTTGGTGCCTGTTTTGACGTAATGTTGATAAAGTGATGGAACATACGAGTATGAGTCTGTATATTGAGTTTCAATTTGAAATTGGCCAGACTCTGTGCGTTTCCTTGTCTGACTTCCAGTCGGGGTTGTTCTTTTCTGTCCGGTTTGACGTGTGCCTGCAGCGTACGCCATTGAAAATAGACCCGTAGCGTATTTGAAACGGAGCAGAGCGAAGTGGCGCTGCTGGCAAGCTCCGGAAAAGGACTGCGGCACTTGCTGTGGAAACACAATCATTGACTGGAGTGGCAGCGAAGGGCGGCGCTTACAGACTTTTTGGGAGTATCTTATTGCAGAGTTGTTTCCAATCAAGAGAGAATGAAATCAGCAGCATGTGTGTTCTGAAAAGGAAACCACTGCGCTCATCGTATTTTTAATAAGCCAAGACAAAAACCATTGAATCATTAGGAAACATACTGGCATGGTAATTTTTTTATCTTGATGATCATGTCATAAATGTTGGAAGCAAAGATTGTAATTGAAATAAAATAGGATTTAAAGCACTGCTTTATCTGGACTCTGCTCAATATGGTGGGTGACATGGAACTGTTGAAGATATTTTAGTATTGGTTCATATATCAGCAGTATTGAAAATGCAAATATATGAAAAATAGTACTTCTATAACCAGTTAGTCCAGCAGGGAGAATTTCTATCAACTGAAAAAGTCATAGCCAGGACATATCTTAAGCTCAAAAAACTTCACGTGATGGAAAAAATAAACTAGATCAACCAGTATTTCAATATCTGGCATTCTTAACCTCCGAATATTGCAAAAGCCTGTCTCATAATGATTTCCATATTAAAACTTCTAGATCTGACCATGATAAAGAGGATTTGAGTAATACCTGACCGTCCACATAACTCCACATTCGCTGGCATTAAACGTACCGTGCTAACACACACACACACTGACACACGCACCACCACTGAGGAGTAGAGCTAGAAGATCCTTATTGCCATATATGTTCAAAATAAGATGTCTTGGCAAGAGAAGTGAGGTCAGCAATAAACATCTGAGCCTAACCCCTGATCCTCTTCCTGGTTCAATCTCACTGTTCCTCTGAAGGATGTCTTAACCTGGTACAAAAAAAAAAAAAAAAGACGTACAGCTGAGGCAGAGGGGATCAAAAAGAATGATTCAATTAATGAATACTTGGCAATGAGCGTACATTAAACTTCTGCCTGGAATTGTGTGCTATGGGAGTTATCTTCAAACTTTCTGGTTGTTGAGCCAACTTTTTACCCCAGTGAGACCCCTCTCTTAAACCCTGTAGTTTACAAAAGGCATTTTGAGTCTGTGTTGACCAAAAATGCTTTTCTCAAGTCATTCTAGGGATTTTTTTTATTATCTTTTTAACTAATAACCAGACATTCCGATCCTCATATTTCATGTGAAACCCACATTTTCTGAAAAAGTGAATGCCAACTGGTGCCCTGACAGTTTACCTAGGTCAGCATTTTGAGAAACCCTAAAGCGTTTGCCCTTCCATCTCACTTTACTGACCGTTCCCTCGCTCCAGCAGTTCATTTATCCGAAGCAGCAGAGGCCAAAGCCTGCAGCCCGCTGTGTTTTGACCAAGTAGAGGCAAACCACTGGTCTGTGGAGCAGGAAGCTGGCGGTATGGCCTGATATGGCTCTCAGTGACAGGCAGCCAGACTGTGGGCAATGCTGCAGCCCTGGCTGACTTGTAACTTTCTGACCAATTGGATAGGCTTAAAGTTGTAACAGCTTCTACATCTAAAACTAACCCTTACATTCTTCTTATTCTGTTTTTTTCAGTCCTGAAACTTCATGCCTGTGTCTGGCTTAAAGAGAAACCAAACCTCACCACTGCTTCCTTGTTAGTTTGGCAGTGCACCCTGGCAATAAAATAAACCCTGTAAGGAAGGGAGCGGGAAACGGAGGGAGGGTGGACCTGAATCAGTGTGTGAGGACACTTTGTTTTCTGCAACAATCAGAAATAACAGTGGCTCTTACATCAATCTGCAGCCGAAAAATGTTTGCAATTTAATTGATAACTTTGTGAGTTTGCTACACTTTTTTATAAACCATTTAAGTAACAATAGAAAACTCTGCGCTTTCAGCTGATCAAACATGATGCATTTCTTTGTAAACTGATGTTAAGACACCACCTTACGCTTTAGCATATTGTAATTTTTCCAAGTATTCTCTGTTTTGAAAGACGTTGAAGTGAAAAATGCTAGCATCCTATTTATCCTATTAAAATCAATAACTATGAATTTTAATAGGGATGCAGAAAGCAAGATAAATTGTAGCCGATGAACTATCATCTGATACAAGCAAATCCCAGTTACATGGGTATCATACAAAATATTGTATACATAAACGACAACTTTTAAGAAATAGTTATTGTCTTCATTCACTGTAAAGATTTCAAAAAACGACGTCTATTGTGAAATGAAAGTTAACATTTGATTATTCATTGGAGTGAAGTGAACCAAAATAGCCAATTACGTCGGCTGCTTGCACTCAGGGAACGGAAACTCTAGAGCTCAAATTTTACCATGAAAGCTTTGGCAGTTGTTGTCTTTCAACTGTAACATGCTAGTCAGCTTAGCCAAGTTGAATAAACTCAATTGGCAGCGATAAGTGATCAACTGTGCATTGTTCAGCTGATGTTGGGTATGTCTGTTGAATTCCTCAGTCATTTAGAAGTTTATCAGAATTTTTTTGAAACCCTTAGTCAGTCATTCTATGATATTTCCATACACATGACATCAGATGTGTTCTTCTCAACACCAGAAAAAACTGATACACATATACCTGCAAACTGTAATGTTTGATTACCAAGGCTACAGCAGTCTGCAGTAACACATCATGTATCATAGCTTAAATGTACAACATGTTACATAGCATATGTAGCTAATAGCAAACAAAACATTTACTTTTCAAAATGCAGCTCAACGTCCCTTCCCATCTTTTTTAAAACACACTTGTAACATTTTCAGAAACAGACGGTTGTCATCTTCCTCCACTGAGTGTGGAGAGGCGGGCGACTCACTGAGGGCTGCGGGCCTGAGAATAATGGCAGGGGATGATAGGAGTCAGTGACATCTCAAAGTCTGAGCAGCGGATGTGTTTAACCAAGCCTATTAAGACCTGCACTAATCCTGCCTTACACGTCCTTATCCAGGCGTCAACTGACAGCCTTAACTCACACAGGATGTGCCACTAACACCATGACTGAATACAGTGCTAATATTCTGCCTTCATAAAGGACATTTAAATAAGGGTTTTTAATGTCTGCTGTTAAAATCAGGGAAATGCAAAAGCAACAGAAGCATAAAACTACACAGTGTTCATTATCACCTTAACTTACAAATCATGGAAAAACCCATCCCCTTCATTGATCAAGTGACAATAGCTAGCCTTATTGATTGCAGCTCTCAAACGAACCATTTCCAAACTGCAAGAAAAAAAAAAATGCAACCCGCTCACCTTCCCCTGCAGGTGGAAAGGATTGCAATAGAGATTAAAAAATGTATGACACAGAATAGAACACGTCCCATCAACGGTATGGCGGTGGTGTGGCCTATTTCTCTGAGCTGAGGTATTCAGCAGGGAAATGAAAGTAGACACACATGTCAAATATCCAGGGCTGCTAGGTGGGCGAGAAATAGGATCAACTTTTGAAACCGAGGATGCAGCCTAGATAATTTTAATTGTCCTAAAAAGAAAAAATGGACGCCTGATTTATTTTCCAAGGAGCTTTCACATGCCTCTTGTTTTTCAGTCGCTAGAATGTGTCGTCCTACACATCCAGTTGAATGTTCACCTATTAGAAGAGGCATGACCGCAAAATACATGTTCCATGAAAGCAACACAAGTGCATTAGTGGTGGCCTATTGTTCCTTTTACTGTGCACAGAACTATGAATCAATGCAGCACAGTGCAACTTATTCAACAGCAGCTCCCACCTGCCCACACACCAGCTATAAAAATAGCTAACCTACTCAGCTAGACTACAGGATGAGGGGGCCAAATCCTTCTCCTATAGAGGGGTAGATTTTTGTGCAGGCTAATAAATAAGAGACATTGACATCTGAACAAAAAGGTCTACATAAAGAATCTGAAGCCTCCATACAGCTGCAAATATGTTATGCAACATGGAGAAAGCCAAAGTGCAAAGCAATCCAAACCTGCTGCTGCACCTTGTATTATCAAGTGACCATCTTCACCCCCTTAACAAAACCCCCCCAGTGGCAGTTGTGAAGCTACCCAAAATGATTAGCTTTGGGGGGCTAGTCAATAATGTCACACTAGCCCGGACTGACAAGCTTGTTGGAGCCTGTAAATGGTGACATCTCAGCAACTTCGATTAGCTATTGTCTGCACACCGAAATAATAATAATAAAATAAAAAAAAACAGTACATTTGGGTTGTGTGAAGAAGCTAAGCGATTTAAAAACCCAAACGAGCTGCAAGACAAGAAGCCACGCATTTCGGATATCAGGACATTACGTTACTCACACTGAAACTAGGCGTCCTGCTTAGCAGCATAAACTAGTAGCACAATTGCTAGCATTGCCAAAGAAGGCCCGTTTTCCACAAACCACACAGGACACAGGACATGACAGGAATTACATGCACATATTCGCAAATACGCATGCCACATACCGAGAAGTAGTAGTTTCAGCTCTCGTCTGGAGTCCCTCTTGTCTCGGCGGAGTTGTTTGTCAATTTCTGCATTGATTCGTTTCGACTCCTTCGCCTCTTCGCTCAGGCAGCAAGCCATCATGGACTCCAGAGTCATCCCCTCTGCTTTTTTATCAGCCCCGCTTTTAGGCTTTTTAGACGGGGACACGGTCGTGCAACGCTTGCCCCACTATTTCAGCTCAAAACCCCCCCCCAAAAAAATGAAAAGTCCCCCCGCTTCGGTTTCAGGCGGAGGAGGAGGTGGTCTGCCTGGCTTAGATTGACGAATTGATGGACAGACGGGGGTGATGATGGTGATGGGGGGGGGGGGGGGGGAGGGGAGGGGGAGACTAGCTTTGGGGCCTCGCTGTCAAGTTGTCCCCCCAAGCCGAGAACAACTGCGACTTCACCCGGGTGAGTTCTCGGCAAATCACGGGAGATTCAAGACAAGGGAAGGAAGCCTAGGAGACTGGTGGGGCCTTCTCCGGAATTGCGCTGGCTTTAATACAGTTACTGCAACAGATTAAGCCACTTAACACTTTGTTGATACAGTTAAATAAACCATCTGTTACTGAAGTGTCCCCAAATGTTATCTTACGGTCTCACTTTTGGTCCAATTCAATCTTCACAATCCACCAAAAAGGGGTTCAAAACTGCAGTGTCGCGACATCCAAAAACCCCGGACCAGTTGACGTCTGTGCAGTGTCTCCAACGTCAGCTGGTGAAAAGTAGTAAGTAATAAAGCTTACAGTATAGAGTGATAAGCGTTTATTTCACTATCCGCAGCGATGCGTCCGTATAGTAACTACATTAGCCGACGTTAGCACACTTTACACGTAACGGCTTCCCCTTGCTGCTAACCCGCTAGCTCACTTAACAACGCCTCGGCTAATGTTGTGTGAACCCGCAGTGATTGAAGCAGCGAACTGGTTGGAAGGAATTTGTCCGCCTAGCTCACGAAAGCAGGGTAGCTACCCATTTCACCCTTACACATTTTGACGGTTAAAAAAAAAAAAAAAAAAAAAAAAAAATCTATGCTACTAAAGCTTATCCCGAAAAAAAAAAGGCAAGAAGAAGAAAAGATGCGTGCCGGACCCGGGCGGCTTTTTTTTTGCCAGAAAATGTAAACGCTGCAAACTGGGTTTTTTTTTTCGGGTAAGCTCGTCGCCCTGAAACAAGGTCGACACACACCAGTCTGATGCCGGAGCAAAGAGGAGGAGATACGGTGGTGTTGAGTGACAGAATGAGAATTACATGAAACAGGTTTGTTGCAGACCAATTGAATGAACGAGGCGGGTCCTTTGGGGTGGGATCTGACTCCGAGCGCACAGGTCGATGAGAATATGCAAAATTAAAGATGTAAGGGGTTGTTTTTAATAGCCTACAATTTTAGGCAGTGCATTGCTAAATTATGCCCACCGCCTCCTGTAGGCTATGCCCCGCACTACTAAAACACATTACTCCTAAATATAGTGCAAAATAGTGCTGGTTTATCAACACAGGAGATATTATAACTAAGTAGAAACCCACCAGTTCATCAACCTGCAGTGCAATTCAAGCAGCAGACAAAGACTGTGGCGGTCTTAGCTTTGATAGGAGGGACATCTTGTGGTCTAACTGTGTAGTTGCACGTAACATGCTGACAGTATTTCTAAAATAAGTCAATCTATATTCTACATAGGCTACATTTAGAGCCAAGGAGTGACACACATTAGATTTCAGAAAAACAGACAAACATACTTTGCATAAATTAGGCTTAATTACACACTGGTCAAAGGATGAAAGTATTGGCAGTTAGATAATATAATACATGACTGTTTACAAAAGACTTACTCAAAGAAAATAGGATATTTATATATCGGGATGTACAAATGTGTAAAACAAAGTAATCATAAATATCATGATCCGTTGTCCAAATCTTTTACAATAAAAAAAAGAGTTTGGTAGATGAAACATCGGTTGAAAAAATAAGAAACTTATCTGTCACGATCCCCTTCAAAAAGATAGTACATAAATCTGAGTGTTTTTCCTTTGAATGCATAACTTAGGCCATCTCAGACAGGGCTGAGGTCAAACCTGTCAGATTAAACTTCTTTCAGTCTTACTTACTTCGTCAAGGGCTGATTGATGGTGCATCTGGGTTCAACCATGCTTCAGGATAAATGCAAACCCAAGCGTCAATATTTGTGTTAACATTCAGCATTATTTACATGATAGCAACGACTGCATTCTGAAATGACCTGCTATAGAATGTCTAAAATATGTACTGGTAGTACAAGATTACTGAAATGGTTCCAAATATTCACACGTCAGTCTAAAAGTGAAGGGAGTTTTTTAGGCATTCAGCTGTTCAAAGTAGTCGCAGAATAGCTGTCGCACCTCCTCAGCAGGACTGTCGTCCATACTGGTCGAGAGGAGATGCTTGTGGCTGGGCTGAGGACTCTCAGCAGACACCACCTCCTCCTGCCACTCTGCCTTGAAGGGGTCTCCGTGGGACTCACACATGTTGTGCAGGATGCAGCAGGCTAGGATCATTGTGGGCACCACGTCCAGGCCACAGTCGTTCCTCTTGCTCAGACACTGCCAGCGTGCCCTCAGCCTCAGCAGTGCCTCCTCAGGCACACGCATTGCTGTGGTGAGCCGCCTGTTGAAGAGCCGCTGTTGCTGAGTCAGTGCTGTTTGATTAGCCCTCCGACCCCTTTCCTCAGGGTAAGCCTTCAGTAGCCAGTTCTGGAGAGGATAACAGGGCTCCCCCAGCAGCACATACCTGGACGCAACAGATGGTTTTCAGTTAGTTAAAACAGACACTAGTTGATATGGCATCTAAAAAAAGGGTCAGAATTTGACCACAACAGTACAAGTCCACTGTACACAGGGTTTGACAGACTCCCATCAGTATTAACCGGTCAGAGTTTTGACTCCTTTATGAATAATGATTTGGTGTCAAACTCTTTGATAAGATTTGAGATGCCTCATGGTATATCCAGGAAACTGATAGAGAAACAGTCGGACAGCACAAAGTGTACCCCCTACAACTTTCAATATAAAAACACAAACAACAGCAATATTCCATGGCTGGAGTTTGTCAAAGCCTGATGCCAGATGCTGTTTTATGATTGAAGAATTAACAAATGATACGGGGAGAGACTGACACTTCACTCCCTTCAAGGCAGAACAATTGCTTAAAGTATCATTCAGTGCCTGAAAAATGTGACAAACTATCATTCTGTTGTATCCTACTTTACCTGAGTGGTTTTCCCATGAAGATGGGCGGTGTGGCAGGTGACAGTCCGCCCTCTGCAGCTGTGGCCCACAACGAGGAGTTTTGTAAGATGTCAGTTGGGTCTGTCCCACCTGGGAAACTTGCACATACATCCCAGAACTGCCCCCGCCCGTTAACAGCCACCTGAAACATTAAAGACAAACAAAAAAGACACACGTCACCCAAATGTTACTGAAGACCACTTTGAAGCATTATTTGATTATTTGATGATAAAAGGGTGCCCGCACTACCTGTGACATCACGGAGAGCCAGCCGGCCGGATTGGCATAGTCAGAGGCGTTGTTTGATGGGGTGATGATAGCTGTATGAAGTGTTGATATGGCAGCAACACAATGAGGAAAGCCCCAGTTGGAAAGGAAGAGCTCGGCTGAGTCCTCCAGCTCCTGCTCACAGGGAGGCCGCAAATAGAGGGAGCTGAGGAGCGCCACAATGGCGTGACACATGTCTCGGACACACCTGCACACAGTGGACTTCCCCACACCAAACAGAGTGCTGATGGTACGGTATTCGATGTTGGACGCCAGACGCCACAGAGCCACAGCGACACGTTTCTCCACCGGCAGCGCCAGGCGGAAACTGGTGTCCTGGCGAGCTAGTCGAGGCTTAAGCTTCTCACACAGGTAAAAGAATGTCTGCCGGCTCATCCTGAACTTGTCCAGCCAATCAGACGGCTCAAATTCAGTCATCACTGTCCGCTCCCACCAGTCAGTGCTTGCAGTAGTGGTCCAGGGACGCGTGCGGATGTGGACATTGGAGCGGATGCCTCCAGCTAACATCATCTGGAGAGAAGAGGATTGACGGCAAAATGAGGAGTTATTTTAAACGAATGAACCAATTTTTCATTCAACCATCAATCTCTTACAAATGTTGGTTTTGGGGCTATCACTTTTCTCTCTGAATGCCGGATCTTTTTTTGCGATCAAATTTTTACTTAATTGACGTTTGCATACACAAATCAAAAGAGAGATAATCACAGGTTCAACTAACAGGTCAAAAAGTAGAGTGAGAGCAGGATATTACAGAAAACATAGCTTATTAACATTTTTTACTGCCAGATCTATAAAAATGTAAGCCACTTTCTCTTTAATGTGCCGCATAAATGAATCTTAGGCTATTACTATATAGGAAAAAGTATTGTTTTGTTTCTTTGACTGCAGTTAGAAATATACCAAATTACCTAATACATTTGTTCAGACAAATGTTTCACAAACATTACAAACACTAATATAACACAATTTTCTTTTTTCATACAATTAGGCTACAGTAGGCCTATAGTATTTGGTGGATGTTATATTGCCTAGCAGAGAGAAGACCTATGAACTCTTAACAATGGTGGTGACGCCGTGTTCATGTGTGCCTAAATAATTAATAAATGTGTCGAGATAAACAGCATGGGCGGTTCTAGGCAGGGGCCAACAGGGGCCAGTGCCCCTGTAACACTGATCTTGCTCCCCCCTGTGGCCACCCCTCCAAAAGGAAGAGCCCCCCTAAAAACACATACACAGTATTTGACTCACAATCTATTATTAAATTATGTTACTGAAACAAATATAAATCATGGTATTTTATCTTGTGGTATTTAATGATGTGTGCTATTATTTGGCATAATACATCTTTTTTTAAAGCAATCATCTTTGTCTATTTTTCACCTGGGTTTAATGTTCCCCTCTGACAAAATAACTAGCCCCAGTTTGGCCCCCTCAGTAAAAATGGTCTAGAACCGCCACTGACAAACAGAAAACATTAACATCAACTAACTAATAGGCCTAAAGCATTGGCTATGTCAAAAGCCTAACATATAGCCTACAACTCATTTTATATAGACCTATACAATGACAGAGATGAGAGAGGTAGGGACCGACCATCATCATCCTCCTCTGTCTCTGGAAGAAGTACTGACGATGTCTGATGCGTCTCTGGATCTCATTGCGCCTCTGAATGTTTAAATCGTTTATGTCTCTTCTGCGCTTCAGCAGCAGGTAAGGTATGAGGAACATCAAGGACCGCAGCTGTCCCTCCTCCTCCATTTTTAACCGCACAGAAATGCGCAACAAATTACATTATTTCCACGAAAAGTATGGCCTAATGTCTACAAAACGGCCCAGGTGTTGTAGAAACATAACAACGCCTGTCACTGTAACTTATAGTACTTCCGCCTCTTTTCTCTGTTTGTGTCTGATAGTCTGAGCACCAGAGTGGTGTTGCCATCTAGTGGCTTAACTTAAGTAATGGTTGGAAGACAGTTGCACACAATTCCAGGGAGCATTAAGCTAAATGAGGTAGCCTACTTACATTTACTAGCAGGGGTGGAAAGACTACAAGAATTAGTAGTAGAAGTATAATACGTGGTCTAAAAATAGACTGAAGAAAAAAGTAAAAATGAATTTGTTTAACATTTACTCAAAGTAGTAAGTGGGCTGGGCTACTGAGTAACCTGCTCATACCTGAGGGAGTAGGGGTCGGGGGTGCAGTGCAAAAATGACAAAAGAACCACGTTGTCTCATGAAAGGTAAACCTTTAAAACAAAGGTTCAGTACAGCAGCAATATTTGGATATAAAGTGGAATTACTCTGCTCCTTAGCATTTATTCATAAATATGTATAAAGTACCCATAAGCAAACTATGTAATATATTCCATAACATTTTTCTGCTACAAACCCTTCATTAGGTTAGCATAAACTGCCTAATAATTTGTAATTAGTAGTCAACAAAATGCTTGAAAATAAGAAAATAAAGTTACCAAGAATCTCACATTCAGCCTAACAAGATGCTTAGTTTAATTCACATTACATTCATCTATACACGTGAAAAGGAGAACTTATAACAGGTTTTTTTTATTGTATTAGTCAAGCAGTGTTACTTTCTTATTGAAGCATTTCATGACAAGGGTAAATCTGTATACGGCGGCCATTTTCTTTTCACATCACACCCCCATGGCGTGGCGCTCAAACACTGTTGTTCTGCTGTCTTTCAGGTAGTAAGTCATATAAGCATTCAGGAAATCTAATAAATCATTGTCATTCCAACACTAACAGATTGACCTGAACAGTGGTGGAGATGACAATAAAACCCCAAATACCTTGAGGGACATTGAGCCATTTCAGAGTAATACCGGGCTACTTAAGCATTAGCTAACATCACTGTTAGCCAGGAAATGGCCAAACGTTAACATAACCTCTAAAAGTGTTATAATATAGTTAAGGCTAAAGAGGTTTTTTTTGACATTGTGAAAGCATAATTTTCACAACTTATTTGATACAATTGAACAACAGCTACAGTTCGTATTAAATTTCCTGCTAACAATACCGTAATTTAAGACTTTCCAATCATGTAGTACAACACAGTCAAGAGGTTATGTGAGCGTATAACATTCCTAGCTAATGGTAATATTGGCTTGAATTTGGCTTACTGCAGATAGGTTAGATAACCAGTGGCTGAATGCTAAAATTAACTGTCGTCAGTGTGTAGCTAATAGATAAACAAATCGCTTTGTGTCTTTTACAGTTGGTTATAAATCAGAAAATTGTAACATTATCTTTAGATAACAAACGTTTATGCAAAATACAACCAAAAGACACAGCACTACAACATTATAACCAAATTCGAACTTCATAGGGAAAGAGGGGAATGGCCGCCATGTGGACTTGGTTGTTAGAGGTTTATTTAATTTGTGATAGATTTCTGTACATTCATCAGTTATGTAAAACCTAGGATACAACTTTCACACGAGCGATAAAAAGCTCTGCTGCAGCATTCTCAAACTCCTTAGCGTCCATATCACCAGCAGGGCCTCGTGTCTGGGCTCCAGCTATGGCCTGTGCTATCTTGTATGGAGAGATCTTGGCACTGGCCTCCAGGTAGCGTATAGCCTTCACGTTTACCTCCAAACAGGAGCTCGTTTTAGTGTTAGCATTAGGGGAGTTTGCATCACAGCCTTGGGAAGTCTCCAGGGCTTCTTTTAAGGTCCCCAGCACAGCCAGGCACAGGGCCCGAGAGGCAGGCCCTACATCTGGGCAGCACACTTCAGCATAAAGCCTCTGAGCCTGCCGGATGTAGTCTGAGAAAACTGCACACGTGAGCACACCGTGACGGAAGATGTCATAAAGTACGGCCTCGTGGTCCTGGCAGTGGAGGCGACGGAGTAGAGGGGCAGAGGTGGAGGCAGGGACACCACCCTCGCTGCACAGACACTGCAGAGTCTGTGTGTAGAGGCCTCCTCTCACTCCTCCTCCTTCTCCAGTTGGGCTGTCATTGCCGGAGCCATCAGGGCCTTCAGGAGCCTCACCAGATTGTCTCAGGGGCACGGTGAGATTCAAAAGGTCGTAGGCCACGCGGACATTGTTACTAAAGGCAGATCTGGGGGAAAAAACAAGCACGACATTAACAGAGGGCAAATTTGAAACTATCGCTATAGCATACTAGACATCGAAGTTAGCAAAATTGTGGGCGCAACTTGGCGCAACTGCATTAAAGATTGTGATCTTTTTACTTATCCAAACACCTTTTTTTTTTATCATTATGTAGACATATCTTTGTCATTCAGTGAGGTCTGAGGAGTGCATTCAAAGAGGACATGTTTCTGGAGAATAATGTTCAAGAAAAGTAAAGGAAAGTTTTTGAAAATGTTTTTTATCTTTATAATCTCTTCATGATCTTACATGAAATGGCCCTCGCCCTTTAAGTGAAGATCTGTGTGTAACTTTCAACTATATAGCGGATGGAAATACATATTTATCTCTGGATTCAACTGACGACTTTATCAATAGAAAATGAGTTTGGAAGTAGGTTGGCATGATTTTCTGTCTATGAATCTTGTACATTTCTGTCCACATGCTTTGTAAATTATCCTTTTTAGGCCGCCTTTAAGATGACTTAAGGGTTAAAAGACCCATCAAATTTCAAGGTTAAGTTTTTTTCATACAAGAACAGCGAGAAAATGTGCCCAAAACAGACTGCTTGGGAAAAAAAAGAAGTCTTAACTAACAGACATCGGGGTGACAAAGACATTTCTGCATAGCTCCGTTGTTTACATGTCTCCATTTGAGCAGTGAGACAATAAAGGTTTGATCACAATCTCTACTAGGCTCTAACAAAAGAAGCATCCTAGCACCATGAGACATTATGCCCACACACCTCTTGGAGTGATGTGCCAGCCGCAGGTGCCACAGCGCCCGGTTGAGATGCTGCTGCTCCTGCGCGCCTGCGCTCACCAGGCCGTTGCTTAACTGATCCCCCTCTCCGTATCCAGCTGAGCCGGTCTCTGACACAGATGCGATGTTGCAGAAGTGGTCTGCCAGGAACCCTATTGGATCGTCCGATCTGGCCTCCACCATCTTCAGGATGGCCCCGCGGAGCAGCTCTCCCACCCCAGCCTGCATCAGAAACTCCCTGTCGCTGTCCGATTTGGTGGCTTTGCCCTCAGGCATCCCCGGAGGAGTCGCTCCTGACCGGCGCTTCTCCTTGTCCGCCATTGGTAATGACGCACCGTGTCGCAGTTACGGCAGCGGAAGTGATGAGACCGGACGGATGACAGGAAACGGACCAACTGGTACCGTTTGTTTTGGTAATCAAAATAACACATAACATGTCACCCAAAAAACAAAACAAAAAACGATCATAATCGGCGACAAAGTTCCTTCTGGAAAGACTTGCCAATTGAACCTCATCACTAACACTCTCCTCTGTGGTCTGGTTGCTAGGGTCGTTGCTAAGGCTGTGTTTGCAGGGGCGTGCGAGGGGATTCTGCAGCCCAAAAAGCCCCATTTATTAAAATGATGCTGCAATGATTTGTTTAAGCACCAGCCCAAAAATAATATAGAATCCCCCCTCCCCCAAAACAAAAAAGGTTGCATGATACTTAATTGTCTGATCACAAGCTTTTTGTCAAAGTCCAGATTTGGCTCTCGTTATTCCAAAGGTTTGCATCCATTCAACCTTTTCATGAAAATGCATTCAAATTTAAACTTACCGTAATACATGCCTCAAAAAGAGAAAGATGTAGCCTCTTCCAAAGATTAAAAAAAATAAGATACCACAAATGAGTTAAGGTCTAACAATGTATTCAAATGTTTATTGTACATAAACAGCCGGCTTTACCTTTAAACAAAACACTCCTTACTCCATCCATATCATCTGCCAGTTAGCTAAATCATATGGAGGGCTAAGAAAGGCAGCGACAGACAAAAACACAAAATAGAGTACTTTGAAAAGAGATGCCCCTCATTCTTTTGTAATTGAAAAGTAGCTGTAACAACAAAAACAAAGTACAATCCTATTTATTTTCACAGCTGCAACATCAATATAATATTTTATGGTTACACATGTGAACCTGTTTCAAAGAACTTCTGTTGAAATTGTATTTACATTTGTTTGACAAATGGGGGAAAAAAGTCAAATAAAGATATAACTAAGATGAACACAAATTTAAAAAGCTGCATTTACTTTTTAAATATTAAATACATGGTTAATCATAAATAAAAACAGACATACATTGTCACAAAATTGGCTGCCTTTAACAGTGTTGTGTGGAGTACAGACTCAAATAAATGAACCTCTTCAAGGCTTAGTAGCTAAATGTTAATCACCACTAGTCTCATAGAAGACTTGCTGTATATTTAAAGATGTCAAGTTTACTCTAAACGCAAAGCTATGGAATCAGTGTTCCTTTAGTTTTTATGTTATGATAGCTTGTGGGCTATTGGTCTCAGTGTTACAGTCCAATTAGATTTCAGTTCCATCTTGGGGTAGAGTGCTGTTTTTGCTGTCATATTGCAAGTGCTACATCATTCACATGTGCACAGAAGCCGTTTGTTAGAGCAATATGGTTCCCGTTGGTGAGGGCAACTTTTCCCAAAGCAGCCTTGTTGACGATGTGGTTGTCATATGGGGGTAGGAAGTCTCTCTGCAGCTTGTGCTCCAGCAGCATGTGGTTCTGAGGAGGAAGGCCCAGACATGCTCTGAAAAAAAGAGACAAAGGAGAGTGCTGTCAACGTCTGTCTCTGAAACACAAGAATATCACACCAGACTGAGCCATTTAAGCATCATTCTGTCTGCTTTTGAGTAAGATCTCACAGTTCTGTCCATACCTCAAGATGTTTTCTATGCAGGCCCTCTGGCGGAAGTAGGCGTTTACCACTGGGGTCCCTGATGGCACCAGGGGTGCTTTGCAGAGGAAGGAGAGCAGTGCTAAGACACTGTGGAAGGACTGGAAGTCCTCCTCTCCCTGAGGCCGGACAGTGACACGCTGACAAAGCTCTGTGAGCATCACCAGGTCCAGGATGATCGGGCTGGCAAGCAGAGAGTCCTGTTGAAAAGACAGATATATACAAGGTGTGTTTAATAGTATGAAAGATTTCAATCAATACCGACAACTCTTTTTAGTATTGCAGGTCCAAGCACATGCAGGAAGTGTATCCAGCATACAGGAGTGTCATTTTTAATTCTTTTTCAGGCTGTAATCAAATCAGACACTTTGGGTTTCAAGGTTTAAACTTCATCTACACTTCAATCTTGGAACCCATTTAAAATCAACGTCTCATGAACTATACATTTACGTTTAGCGATTTAACAACCAAGACTTTATTTTCCGTGCGGTGTTTACGTCTGCAGCATATACGCTGTCATGTCTTGGTCCATTACATCGGCTAGGGGAGCGTCCATTCATCTGTTTTTCGGGAGTCTCAGTTCTAGTAGATGATAGTTATACATGGGCTTCACTCTGGCAACAACACCAACAATGCAGAACACAAAGTACAGAATATTTATGTATAATCTGTAAATTGAGATCATCCACACTTGTGCATGTTTAATAAAAGTATATTTTGAAAATTCTTTGATTGTTGTTGGTTCCTTTTTGACACTTATTCAAGCTATACTTAAGTTGGTTAAATTAACCATAAATCCAGTATTTTTCATAAGAGAAGTATGTCTGATATGTACAAAATGAAACATTTTCTCCCTCATTACACTGACAATGTTAAGCATTTGTGTGTGATTGAAAAATCTGTCTATATTATGTTGATTGTTTTAGTCGGTTTTTTTGTACAAAAATAGGTGAAATCCTAGGAAACATTTTGTCAGGCAATTTTTGAGTATTATTTTGTCTTCTTTGATTCTGCCACTAGGGGGTGCCAAAGTTTGAAATGTTCAGATTTTATTTATTATCTTGAGTCATATTTAAAAAAAAAATAACTTGACTTAAATGTTTTCTTAAAATATTGACCATGTGTGTAAACATAAACAGGTTATTTTATTTGTAGGAATGGCTGTGGGTGGGCTTAAAATATGAGGTAGTGACCTGCAGATGTCTCTTTAAATTAGCTCCGAGACATGTAAGGAAGGATTAACATTAAGCTCTGGCAGTCCCCAGACTCCTCCTCTACCACTACAGCTACAGTCCGATAAAGCAGGAAAGGGTTAGTGGTATGTGGGGTGTATGTAGCTATAGCAGTTAATAGTGGCCTCCCACATTGGAAGGTGTTTTGATTTTATACAAATTGAATAACTATTTAGTCGTGATTTCAAACACTGACCTCACAGGTGTTGTGCAGTGCGATAGTATTAGTCCCTCCCATCATTATTTCAGAGGTGTATTCATCCATGGCACGCTTGCTGTCTCCCACATAGGGGACGTATTTAATCACCACCTGAAACAACAAACACAAGCAGTTGAGAAGTCTGAGGTTCAAACATTAATACAGAGCTCACTATCTCTCTGTGCGTCTGAGTCACTCACACAGTGGTCAGGTTTTTCTCCGGGCTTGTACAGTATGGGGTTCGACTGCACCATGTCATCCACCACATTGCTTTTGGACACCTCTTTGGAATGGAACTGCTGAGGAGCAGACAGGTTCTTCCCGTCGTTGTTGCCAAGGTGATTGTAGCTGACGATGGCGGTTGGCTGTGAAGGGCAAGAGGAGCTTAATAAAATAATAACAGACGCGGTACAAGGAGTTTGAAGGCTTGAAGGCATGTTGAGCTCATATCATCTAGGGCAGAGGTTCTCAACTGGTTGAGCCTCAGGACCCACTACCAACTCCTTCATCAACATTCACGACCCACAGAAAGCTGCTCTGCGACCCAGCTGAGATGATCTAGTAGGACAATTAGATTGTTTCTGTGTCTAAGTTAAACAAACCGTGAGTTAAAGGATAGAGGGAGTTGTGTTGTACAGAGTGATTCAAGTTTCACAATGTATTCCCTTTTGATTATTTCAAGTGTTAAATGGGACCAAAATAAATTCCTATTTCCAAAAAAAAAGAAGTGATAATTAATTTTCAATTCCAATGAAGTAAACAAGGTTTTATGTTACAAGCTAGTGGGCTGATTTTAATCTATTTATCACGCCCCCTTCTCTTGAGCTGAATGTCATGTGACTTAACCTTGAATTCATACTTTCTTAGTCTTACCTTGATACCTGCGCTGACCAGAAAGTCCACAAGCACAGACTTGATTTTGGTCTGACCAGACTTGAAGTCATCTCCTCCGATGAACACGCCTCTCTGCTCAGCCAGTTCTACAACTCCAGGTACAAAGGTGTTCTGTGGAGAGCCGTTGATGTAGGCACACCCCTCCAGTATACTGGCAACAGCAAAAAGAGAGGAGGGAGAAACCTCTGCTCCACTCTGATGGAAGCAAGGGGGAAAACACGCTGTTACAAAGTATCTCATCATGTTGTCAAGAGGGAAAAAAAAACTTAACACACAAAGCCTCATTTCCCCTGAGACTGTCTTCACATCATCTCTGTTGCACAGCTCTATTGTGTGCTCCGGTTTTAAAATAAGCTTTGCTGAAGATCACAAGTCTGTGAAATAGTGTATTTAAGCTGACAGCAGTACAAGCACGCTGAAGACAGGAGATAAAATAAAATAAATCACCCATGAGGGGAAAATCATAATTTTCTTCCCCTGATCTGATATAAAAGGATACTATTTCAGACTCATTGTGGAATTTCATCCACAAATCCACAGTGAATTGTAAGGAGAGCTAATCTTTTCATCCTCTAAGCTTTATTAATCACGAAATGTGATGGAGGATTACTGCTGGTTCTCTGAATTAAGAGGACATTCAAGTTTACTGGGTGATTCACAACTACAACAGATTGTTGTTTTTTAAGGACTAAAAATGCCTACGTACTGGATATTGCCATTATTAATATTATTTCTAAATAAAGCCGTTTTAAAAGACTTTAAGGCTCATTCTCTCACCTGGATTGCAGCTAGCAGGTTCTTTGCACTGTCGTGGACTCCAGGTCTGACATCACAGAAGCGCTCAGTATTAGCAGTCCACAGAACGATGACTTTGTCCACACCACTCAACTGATGGAAGTCCCTGATGTCAGCCCTGATCTGCTCCACCTGAAAGACAGTTTGCTATTAGAGTTACATACAAATCACAGAGCCTATACCAATATTACTAACATTATAGCGACTACTTTTTTAGAAAGAAAAGGAAGTGGTTGCAGGAAGTTAATAATGTGACAATAGCACATCGAATGTGCCAAGTCAATGTAGCAATCTGTGTTTTCTGATCATACATTTTAAGGCATTTTTTTTTAATCTAACATTAAGTTGATAAAGAAACTATATAAAGATACTGCTAACATTGAATCAGCTTCCAGTGCATAGATTGTTGTCTGATAGGACTTCTTCACAGCCAGATCAGTGATAGCAGTTGTATTATATCCATAAAAGCGTACCAGTACACAGCTGTTAAAAATTCTTAATAATGTAGGCCTATACATTTTTGTTTTAATTGCATCATTATCTGACATGTCCTTAGTACTGGCAGACACTGAGTTCTGTAAATCAGACGGAAAAAAAAAGGCATCCCGACAAATACCACAGCATTAAATGAAATACATTGTTTAAAGAGGAGACTTCAGTTTTCCAGATCAGCTCGCCCATCGACCAAACATTACCTGCTCTGCCATGGTGCCGGTGAGGACATTGTCTGCTCGACTCTTCTGGTTTGCGGCAATGAATTCTGGGGTGTAGATGGATGCTCTGGGTTTCATGGAGCTCATGTGTGGTCGCAGCTGCTCCTGTAGAGACCAGTCAAGTACCTGAGCTCTCTCCATGGCACTGCCAAGATCCATTGATGAGATATCCCACCCTAAAAAACACAAACAAACCCTGAGTAAATAAAGATGGTGCTGCACTCAGTGTTTCCCCTATGTGCATCTAGCAGCGGCTTTGCACCGCTACTATATGACCTCCGCTGCTTGGACTCCAGCTTATCTCCTTAGAAACTAACATTATTACTAATTTGCGCTACAAACTCAGATGTGACAATCGTTTATGAAATACATTTTTCATTTTCTTTGGGAAATTTCGGACTCCTCCCATCTTTCACCATTACCCATGGGCCAGGTTATGACAAGAATTTTTTTTTTTTTTAATTGCACGCAACTAAAACGTTGTTCTACTTCACCTCCGCTGCTACAACTCCAACCTAGGGGAAACACTGGCTGCACTGCTTAGATATCTGTCGTTCTTTTACATCTAAATGGGCTAAACTACTGACTGTGAATCAACTGTGGCAGATCTAAAAATAGCTCTTTCCTTATGAAGTAACAGACTAGACTCTGACCATCCTCGCCTTATAGAGGGGGGGGTCCTCTGAAGCTGTCTTCAGGTCAGATTTCCCCCCTGTTAACTAACTTCCTCTTTTGCATGCAGTTCTCTCTTTCTGTGTCATAAGCCAGAGCACAAGGAGACTATCTGTTACTGTCCGTACCATCAAAGACAATATCATCAGGGTGCACCATGGGTAGGAGGTCACGAAAGGGAACGTTGACATCACCCTCGAGCCCTGATCCGAGACACACAGTAGATGCCTGCAGGAATGAGCCGAAGTAGTTTGCTTTCTGAAGAATGATGGACAGAAAGAAGAGGTTAAAAAAAAATAAAAATAAAAAATCACAAAATTCAATCTGTTTAAGTAGTTCATTTTCAAAAAGTCATAAAGAGTATAAAAACAATATTAAACCCTATAAACAAGAGTAGGATGGCCAAAATGGAAAACTGCAGGATAGAGGTAATATGTTCGACCTTATAAGGGAATTTTCCCAAGAACAAATTCAGTTGAGCTTTTAACACTCCACTGAACGTGTCAGCATAACCAGCTTATAATGAGTCTCTTCCACAGCATCATGGGACGTACAGTAGGCTATATTTATAAAATAGGACAAGGAGGTTCACTATTAGCGCCCTCATGGCAGCTTTATTCCATTATATTCCTGCTATAAAGAGTTCATTCACCATCAGGACCTTTGAGCACATTTTAATAGAAGAATCTTAGTGGTATTTGCATGCTTTAGCAGCTTAACTAAACGCCTGTATTTTAAAAAGGGATTACAAGGGATCATTTTCTGCTTTTGCCTACCTTAAGGCAGCCAGTGGTCTGCATTCATTAGTACAGAAATCAATGTGCAAGTTAATCCACATCAAAGTAACCAAAGTTATATAATCAATGTTACATTTGGGGGGACTCATAAAGTGAATTACCACCAGGCAGCAACCCCATGTTTAAAAATGAAGCCAGAAAAAAACTGCAGTTTGTCGAGTGTCCGCCATTCACTGTAAATATTAATGGTCGAAGCCTGAGGGACGTCTCCCATCTGTTACGGCAGGGGGGGGGTCCATGCTGGAAGCCCTGTCTCAGCCCATGTTCAGGAAACCTAACGACAGGCTGAGAGCTGGAGCAGAGGCGGGTTTTAAGACTCTTGACGAACCATTACATCAAGCCCACCTGTCAATCATATCAGCTACGTGCCTAACTATGGATAGCAACTTCAAGTATCATTCAAAAAAATCAGAATGGAGCCATTTAATAAAAATTCACCCCCCCCCATACAGTGCGTGTCCATGATGACAATAACTAATCAGACCCATGTCGTTTTTTTGTACCAGGCTGTAAACATGTTGATTTCTGCTGTAAAAAGCAGCTTTTTTGGGCTGTGGTGTGACTTCCAGTGTTCCTGGAGCTGGCCTCAAGCAGACACTCAACAAACTGCAGGATTTTGCACTTCCGCATTGGCAGAAATGAACATATTTAGAGCCTGGTTCAAAAAAGGATTTTGTTCTGATTAGTTATTATCTTCATCAGTACACACTGTAGTGGGGCTGATTTTTTTTTTTTTTAACTCATCCTTTTTGATTTCATGAAGGATACAAGTTACGCATAGTTGGGCGCATGCTTGACCTGTATGACGAGCAGGTGCAATGTAACGGTTTGTCAAGAGGTTAAAAACCCGCCTCAGCTCCAGCTCTTAGCCTGTTGTTAGGATGAAACAGCATTTCCAGCATGGCGACCGCCACCGACAGGCTTCCAAAACCCCCTGCAGATGGGTGACTTCACTCAGGCTTTGTCCATTCATATTTTCAGTCTATGATTACCACCTCTTATGGTACGGGTACGTTGGCCGTTTTTCCCACCTTGTACTGATATTATTATATAGGTACAGGTGCATTAGTGTTCCTCCACTCACCTTCAGCCCTGTTTTGGTTCTCCAGGTGAGGTCCAGCTTATTGGCCAGTACTGCTGCAGTGACTGTGGTCCCATTGTTGCCTCCCCAGCCCACCAGCATCACACCCAGCCGGGGCACGCGTCTCTCTGTGCGAAACGTCATCTCAGTAGTGCGTGGGGTCACCTTATATAATATTTAGAAAAGAAAATAAGAGGCAGGCTGCACAAATGACATGTGTGTGTTGTTATGTAAAAATCGTACACTTACAGTGACTTTGTTCCCATCTCTTTGTACTGATGACGTCTGGTAGGAATACTGAGACACAATGTGTGTATCTGTGTACTTCACATTAGGGCTGTTGATATGAATGTTCACAGACATGGCTGATGATTCTGCAAAGACATAGAAGAGTGAAAGGCTCAGTTAACAGAACTAATGTCACTGCATGTGGAACCGAGCCCCGTGCATTCCAATAAAAGCTGCTCAGTGGAACATGCAAAGAAACGTGGACTTCCGCGTTACTGTGCCCATCTGCTTTCATTAAGTCTACAAAATATCTCTGTAATTACATTTCGTTATTACACAACTCTTAGGACCTCGTTATTTTAAAAGTGGTTATTCAAGTGGTCGTATTTGGGAGGTTTATGTACCTAAAAATACGCAGCATGTGTGAAAGAAGTATTTTTGAGCCCAAAGGCATCACGTGACGCTGCAATACCAGATTTGGCCACTTTTTTTTTTTTTTTTTAAACGCTGTGAATCATGGCGCACTTCCTGGGGCTACTCAAGCTCACCGGCTTTTCTAACATGAAAAGGGAAAACATACATTATGAATCATATTCCTTGCCTCCGTCGTCGGACAAACTCTAAATATGACTTATAATAGTCCTTCCAGAGTATGTTTCCTCTCTATGAAAAACGTAGACACAGTTACGGTAATGAATGAATGACTGCCCTCATATGAATCAAACGAAACACCTCTCACCTTTTTCCACTTCACAAGTTAAAATGCCACTTCGCTTGGTCGGTGTCCTGGCGTGTTTCGCGGGCAGTTCTTCGTCTCCTTAATGGGAAGTTTAGCTATCTTTACTTCTTGTCAGAGCGGTTTGCTGCGTGTTACCCTTCTCCTCAGATTGGGTGCGGACTAGTAAATCATCCTCCTACGTTTGACGTTTTCCACACGAGTGCCAATCAGAGCGCTCGTTCTCCTGTTACGTAACGTACGTAACACGCAAGGATGAAGCTTGACAAGTAGCAACATCCAAGATTCTAAAGACCAAATATCTCTTTTTGTTTCAGGCTGCATACTGTGTTTACTCTCTGAACCTTAAAGACTTTGTTTGTTATTATGATAATAATAATTATCTTAATCCAAAGAGACTCCAATGATTAATATATATTCTATGTCTACTAACCCAGTAGCAATTAAATTATTTATTTTATTTTTATTTAACCAGGAAAAGTCTCATTGAGATTAAAAATCTCTTTTACAAGAGCGTCCTGGCCAAGACAGGCAGCAGCACAATTACAGGGTTTCAGACATAAAACACTGAACAACAATGAACATAAATACAGGAATCACAAAAAGAACCATTCATCAGAATCTGTCATAAGTCATCAGCAACAAAGCGATCAAAAAAGGTTAGTTAAACAATTTATTAAAGGTATGGGATTACGCATTCATATTTGATCAATGTGTAGCCTATAATTTCCCCGTGTGTGTTCAGCCAGCTATTATAGTTTTTTTTTAATGTGAAATAAAGTGAGACATAAAAAAAAGTAGATGACGTCAAATAATGTGACAAGGGAGACGTGAGACCAAAGGGAGAAAAATAAGAGGTAGGTTAAATGATTCAAAAGATAAGACATGGTTTCACAACGGAGCTGATAATGAGCTTTAAGTATGAACACCGTAGGAAACCTTTTCAGTCACCCACCTTTCATCATAGACAAACAGATAAAGCAATCAATCAGGGCCAAGAGTCTTCTTGTTTTAAATAATCAGACAGCTGACCTCATTCAAAAAGATATTGCGTTATACGTGATAAAGACCAACTTAATGCACAAAAGGGTAAAAACAGGGTGAGTAACATAACATTCCTTATAGAGAAAGCTTCAGTGTTGTGGACTTTAGAATTTGACATATCCAATTTACTGGGTTTTTTTTGTAGGTTTTAAGATTGGTTGGAAATTTCCATTGGCCTTACAAATAGATGTTAACCAGCTCAAATAATAAATAAAAGGTATAGCCTATGCATACAAATTCACCTAAAGTATTTGTGGGATGTCAAAACTATACATTGTAACATTGTGGAGGTTTAAAAAATATATTTAGTGACCACCTCATTTTGTGATTCAGCAGATGCCAGTGTTTTCCCTGAATTATTACAAAATATTTATTGGTGATGAAGATGATTTGCCACAGTAACAAACAGTCACAGGATTTGTGTGTTACTGTCATTCTGATGTGTGGTCTAATAGTAGCATATTGTTTTACTTATTGTTCTGATGTTTTTCCTGCTCTGAAAAGTCTTCCGACTTTGTTATTATACCTTTATCATTGTGATGTGTAGTCTGACTGTGTCTGTGCCACTAGAAGAACAACCATCGTGACAAAGTCAGATCACAGAACCACAGGTAAAAAAAGAGTCAGATGACAGATCAACAATGTAAGACGACACATCACAACAACAGGTATAAAGACACAGTCAGACATCACAACGAGTGACACTAACCAGAGAAGGATAGATCTTACTCTAATCCATCATGAGCACAGAACTTGGCAACATTTAGCAAAGTTACAATGGCAAGGAAAAACTGCCTTTCAACTGGCAGAAACCCCAAGCAGAGACTGTGCTGGGGTTGAGAGGGGATTGAGGGAGATGCAGACAGAGAGAGATCGAGACGAACAAACAGAGCAACAACAATAACAACAATTTATAAAAGAAAAGATATAAAGCTACAGTGCAATGCCAGAAGAACATTGTATAATAGACTGATCATTATAATATTAACATAGTAACTGTAGGATAATGAAATTGAGAAGACTGATATTAGTAATTATAGCAGTTGAAGTCGAACAGCTTTAACATTTACTTACACATAAAAGATAATAGACATGAGGCTGATATAGTTGTTGGATCAGGTAGATCCACAGTGACAGGCCATCCACACCAATGACCCAGAGGAACCTTTGAGATAAGGGAGCTCAGGAACTGGTATACATGAAGACATCAATGTGTCCTGGTGGAAATATATTTTTGTTAAAAAAAAATCAATTTTCTTTTAGACGTAAGCATTTCTGTATGCTACATTTAAGCCGCCAGGTGGTAGCCTATTGGTTCAGTGTGGTGGACTACAAATCTTTTCATTCCTTATAACACTTTTGAGTTGTTTCAATTGTATTTTGTGCATCCCAAGTTAACGATATATAAAACTGTTAACTTTAACAGATGGACTCTCCAAAGCCACAATATAATGTTCATATGCTAAATGATTAACTGTCTTTGAGTAGCTTCAGGCTTTTTTCTTTTAAAAAAAACTTCTTGATTAATATATGCCAAGTTAGAATCATCAGAGCATTCCCTCCAGAGCTCCACAAGTAGGTTTGCTTTAACATTTGGCCTAGTCTAGAGCTACAAATAACAAATATCCTTACAATTGATTCATCTTATATTGAATTGTTTATTTGATAAATGCATCTATCTTTTGGTGAATTAAACCGTTTTCCAGAGCCCAATCTGTCTCTTTCACATTGTTTGTGTTGTCCAGTAGTGTCCATAGTCTAAAACTTAGAGATATTTAAGGTATCATCATGCAAGATAAAGGAAATAGAATAACACTTAATTTTTTTTCTTGGGGAAAATCGAAATGATTAATCATTCCTCAATATTTCTTGCTGAAAGATGTCCTTACCATTTTTGCTTATAGTTTGCAAACCAACATAAAATTCCATATGTATTTAATATAAGTTACAATTGTCTGATATTTAATATAACTTCATAACATACACTATATTTCTACAATTCTACAATTCACTTAGCAGACGCTTTTATCCAAAGCGACGTACATCAGAGAGTAAGTACAACACAAGCAAGGATCTACAATGTCAGTAAGAGCAAACGATCAGCTTTGAGTCTGATTGGACACACAGGTGCTCACAGGCAATGCACAGAGGCAAAGCACAACATTGACGGCAGTTCTTGAGAGCTCTAATCAGTATAGAAACTATCTTATAATAGAATAGAATGTCTTTATTGTCATTATACAATTGTACAATGAAATTATTTGGCTTCACCTTTAAAGTGCACACACATACAAGCATCCACAGCTAAAGACAACAAAAGAAGAAAATAAAAAAAAGGAACTGTCATTCAGGTAGGATGGGCAATGTATGGTAGGAGTTATTTACAGGTGGTAGCATAACAGAATATAAATAGATATTGCAGAAATATAAAATAAATATATCACAGTATGAAATGTAAAATGTAAAATGATTGCAGAAATATAAAAGAAGATAAATATTGCACAGTATGAAATGTAAAATATTGCAGAAATATAAAATAAATATATCACAGTATGAAATGTAAAATGTAAAATTATTGCAGAAATATAAAATAAGATAAATATTGCACAGGATGAAATGTAAGATATTGCAAAAATTATAAGTCGTCGTTATCAAACAAAAAACATCGTCACAACCATCATCATCATCATCAATAATATTTTTGCAAATGTCACTGTCTGTATATTTTCTGTAAGATAAAAAAAAAACTGGTTATGCTTCTTCTTTGACTCACTTGCAGAGTAACCCGAAAATGCTCCAATAACAGACATGTAAGTATTTTTATACGACGTCACACACAGGCCTCTTCTGATTGGATGACGTGTGTTTACGCAGCAACGGTCCGGAAGATGTCGCTCAGGCTGAAAAACTTCCGCCTTAAGTTGTAAAGAAAACATAGCAGCTAAAAGGGGAAATCGACGGCATAACCAACTCGTTTAAGAAGTCAGACAAAAGGTAGATACAAGTTCCCATTTGACACGCATACACACGGATTTACGCATACGTCCTTAAGCAGTTCGTCGACGTGTTTTACGACGTCGATAAGTAAAAAATCTACAATTTACTACAGCTAGCACCTGAGCTACCTGCTAGCAGCTCGCTACCATCGATTTGGTCGATTAGGCCTCAGTTAGGTTTCTAAACGACTAGCTGCGTTATTATTTATCATATCAATATGTTTATCTATAACAATTGTTGGTACTATTAATTTGTGTCGTGTTTTACAGTATTTTAAACAGTAAGCCTCAATTAAATGTCCATCAGCTACTTTCTTAGCCATGTCCAGTTAGCCGATTAGCTTTTCACCTGGAGCTGAGGTGGAATCAGTTTGCTCGTCGATTTAGCCTTCAGGTGAGCCAGCTGTCGTGTCAGACACATTAATATTACTGTTTCACTTACCAAAGGACGCATATGACAGTTTTATTCGGCAAAAGTTATCGACGCGCTATCCGAATAGCCAAATGCGTTGACGTTAGCTACACCAAGCTTTACTGACAAGCATTGTTTTCCTGCCTATTACAATTCATATAAATATAATATTTAGGCTAAAATAAGGAAAGGAGAGTGGTCTGTCTTTTCTATTTCCTTACTGCCTGTGTCTCTAATATATATTATGACACATCTGGCCTTGCTGTCACCTGTCAGCTGATAGATAAGTGTACCACTCCCCTTGTCACAGTTAAATAAACATACAAGTCCTCTATTACCACTACCTACTTCATCATATAATAATATAAATAAACATACAAGTCCTCTATTACCACTACCTACTTCATCATATAATAATGTAGAGTAAATGTACAGTGTTGGTTGAAATAAAAGTGTCAATTAATATCTGCTGAAAGGTAAAAAAAATAACTACAAATCCAGACAGTGTCATGGTTTGTCGCTGACATGTTTCTACTTAACAATAATAATAATAATAATAATACATTTTATTTATAAGCGCTTTTAAAACCTCAAAGACACTTTACAATAGTTAAAACATAAAGAACAACACAGTAAGGACAGACTAACGGACATCGCAGCATTACACACAAATCATAAAGATAACAATAAAGATAACAACAATAAAGGTAAACTACAGAAAACAGAAAATACATCACAATCATACATTAAAAGCTTGTTTAAAGAGGTGAGTTTTGATAAGAAAGTCTTCCCCTTGTTTGTACAAACAGATGCAGCTGTTTATCCCTTCCGAATACCAATTCCTACGCCCAAATCTCAACCTAAACCCCTCAGTGGTGTAAAGTTTAAAATCTTAATACCTCACTTTAAGAAGGAATCATTTTGATCAGGCAATAAAAGGCCAGGGGTTCATGAGTCACCACTCTTTGGCACATGGTAATGGAGTGATTATACATTTTAATTTATAAAGCACTTACAAAGACACTGTACATAGTCAGTTTTGAGTGTGATGGGTTTGTTCAGCCTTGAATATGTGTGGGGAGTGAGTTCCAGAGGGAGGGGGCAGCTATGGAAGCTAAGGCTCTGATCCCCCCCCCCCCCCCCCCCAGGTTTGGTGCTTGGTTCTGTGTGGTGGTGCCAAACTCAGGTTGGCATTTTAAGAACAGAGATTACTGGGAGGGGTGTGACAGTGGAGGAGGTTATTGGGGTAGGAGGGGAACTGCTGGGTAAAGGCTTTGTGTGTGAGGAGCAGAATTTTGGATGCGGTACGGGACACGGAGCCAGTGGACATTTTCAATCAATCAATCAAACTTTATTTATATAGCACCTTTCAGACAAATTCAATTGCAGTTCAAAGTGCTTAACAAGAGTGCAGAAAAGTTATTGAGGAAAAGTAGTTTAAAAGTAGTTTATAAAATCATTGACAGCAGTGAATTGCAGGACAGCAGTGAATTCTTCGGGAGCGGGTGTAGAAGGCGGGCTACAGAGTTCTGGATTTATTGGCTGAATCAGTTTAATTCATAGCTGGAGCTGAACATCATCCGGTGCAGGCACCTGTTTTAAATGTGGACTGGTCACATCATAGCCAGTACCCAGTTTGTGCCATTACTGATACATTGGACTAGATCTGGAAATCCCTACTAGTAAAAAAGATGTGTAAAAATAAATGATTAATACCTACATGATCGGTGTACAGGAGCCTACAAGGGATGTGAGTACAATAATTTATTTAAATATTGTTAACTCGTGATGACAGAATACATTTTCTCCTGATAACAGAATTAATGTTAACAACGGGTGAAGTTATCTGGTTATCTTGAGAAAAGATTAAGAGATCACACAATCTTTTTCCAGAGTTCACAGGAGAAATGGAAAGTCACCGGTTTGTTGATCAGTCCTGATTTCAGCTTTCCAGCACTCTGTCGGTCTGGTGTGTTGATTGATCATTGATAATCCCTGATCTAAATTCTGGAGTTTAAATCACGTTATACAGTCATCAAGATGTCCTGTTTATGTGTGACAAACATTATTAGTAATGAGAGGCACCTTTTGTTATCTTGTGATTACAATTAATTACGTATTTATCGTCGGATCAAAAAGCTCATTTTTCTAAAAGAATAAACTAATGAACTTAATACATAATTAAAGGTATTGCATTTGTACGAATCATATATACCGGTACTTAAAAGAAATCTATTAGAAACGCTGCCATACAAGGTTTTATTAATAACCTGTTGTTATTGTTGTTCTTTACCAGGCTCTTGACATTCTGGAGCTTGTGTGGATTTCAGAGTGTGTGTGAGTGTGTGTGGGTGAGTGTATGTGTGAGTGTGTGTGAGCTGCAGATTCCTCCTCACCTTTTCATCTATAGCCGCTCCTCCCTGGAGGATGACAATGGAGGAGATGAAGAATGAAGCGGAGACAAACTCCATGGTATCCATGACACTGTACGCTGTGATGTACCCAGTTTTCAACGAGGTAAAACATCTTACGTTGACAGAAGAGACCTTTGGTACAGCATCTGTCTCGGTGTTGAGTGTTTGTCAGTTTAATCCCTTGTGCCTTCATTATTAGTTAGAACTTGAACATGAGTGTTTTTTTTCTTTGTTACGGAGCAAAAAAATGGGTGCTGACATTGTTTATCCATGGCATAAATACCCCAAATTCACATCAACATACAGAGTTTGGCACATTGTCTCCACTAGTATAGCATACTCAGCAAAAAAAAAAAAAAGGTATTATAAGAAGGGTCACCACCACTTAACTTGGTGGTGACCCTTCCAAGACATACAGCAGCAAAAACACACAGAGAGACACAAAGAGAGACAAAGTACAATTTACAAAACACTACATCATTAGAACAATATATCACGCAAGTCTTGGAGTCAGTAGTTCAAGCAGTTGAGCTAGATCGACATCCTATAGGATCTGCTTCCATGTCAGCACTGAAGTTTTCTGTAAGCACTAATATGTCAGACTTCACAAGAGTAGAAGAAACTGAGTTATTGTAGTAGGAGTCGATTTTTACCAACATGATTCATGTTTGCATTAGATTGATTTTAAACACATTTAAAAGTGTATTCAAAATGTTCAAATACCGGCATGGTTAAACCTTACATTCCAATATCTATATTATTTCCTTTATGGGCTATCAAATTAATCGCTGCAGTTAATCGAGATAGGTAGACGTCATCTCATCAATGAAAGGAACATTATTTCATCTAAGAACACAGCTGTAGAGGAAACCTCTGCAAGTTCTGCTCTAATTTTGATCAAAACAGCAGGGCGAAGATTTAGCTAACTTAATGCGTCTTTTTCTTCCTTTTTTTCCCCCCACAAGCTCGAGAGGATCAACTTATCAGCAGCCCAGACACTCAGAGCAGCCTTCATAAAGGTAAGACTGTTTCTCTATCACACGACCTAAAACATGAAAGCCCTATAACAAAACTCCTTAGCTCCTTTTTTTTTTTTTTTTTTTTTTACACATGCACTCCTGAACATTTCTAGAAAATGTTTCAGGACCGCCAGAGCCAACCCCTGAAATGTTCCACAGTTGTTTTTCCACACACATGTCCCTCACAGGACGCTGTAGTCGTAGTGTTAACAAGATATCCAAGAAGGCGGCTGAAGTCTTTCGCCTTAATGAAAGATTTGCTGTTATATCTATTGTATGTGTAATAAGATACATATAATATCCAATACAGAGGAATCCTTTCAACACTTGAATAATGTATGAAGCTATATGCAATGTTAGCGTTTCAATGTGTTTATTGTGCTCGAGTGATTGATAATCAAATGATTGACTTCAGCTGACATCGCTGCATTAAAGCTTCTGATATTCAGACTGATGTCTTGATTTTACAAGTGATACGTGAGCCGAGTCTCTAGCCAAGACTTTTTGTCTATTCACTGCTGTCGTTGACGTGGTAATAGATTTGCTCTGTTCTGCTGCTGCTGATGAGCCGTAGTGTTCACTCTGTGCTCAGATGAAGTATTAATGAAGGAGACACTGCTTTGTCGCTCTCCAAACCAAAGGGAGATGTGCTCACCTTACAGCTGTTTGGCTGTGACATTTGTGGGTCTTTTGTTCACTTGTCTCACTGATTGGTGTCTCTGCTGCCCCCGCCGCTTCCCATGCTGCTGCAATTCATGGTTGAATAATTCAGGAGCAGCACTTTTATGCGTTCGTCTGAACTTACATTCAATAAAATTCTCGCTTTGTTCTCCGTGACTCAAATGAAGCCTCGTATTGCTTTTGTTGGAGAAGAAAAAAAGCCCTCTTTCCCCTTATTTTTCCTCTCATATATGAACGGCTTACTTCTCTTCCCAGCTTATTATATTTCTTTCTTTTTTTTTTTTTGTTAGGCGGAGAGGGAGAACCCCGGCCTCACTCAGGACATCATCATGAAAATCTTGGAGAAAAAGAACGTCCAAATCAACTTCACTGAATCCTTACTGCGCATGGCAGCCGACGATGTGGAAGGTGAGAATCTCAGAGGAAGAAGAAGAACAGAGATATTATATTTGAAAATGTCTTTTAGAGACTCTTGAATTCATGACCTTTAACCCCCGCTTACTGTTTTACCCCAGCGCTCTTTTCGATAGAAACCCTTTGTGTCTCTGTGCTGAACACTCTCTTCCTGCAGAGTTCATGATCGACCGGCCTGAGCAGGAGTTCCAGGACCTAAACGAGAAGGCCAGAGCCCTGAAACACATCCTCAGCAAAATCCCCGATGAGATCAATGACAGAGTACGCTTCTTACAGACTATCAAGTAAGTGTGAGCACACAGAAACACAAAAAAAAGCGTGCTATTTTAAACAAAAGTCTGCACTGTGTGTTCACAATGAGTCACTGAGCCAAACGTCGCAGCTGTGAGCAAATAATGACTTATTTTTCAGTTTATTGTATTAAAGTCTGGGCCGCAGTTTTTTGGGGTGAGTGAAATCGTAGTTTTTATCATTTTAACGTTTTAATTTTAAAAGTGTCTATACTTGGCTTGTTATTCAGTTCTCCTCATGAATCAATTTATGTGGGGTGGCCCGATCATAGCCGTGATGAGATGATCGGTTATGTGGCCAACACCACATTCTTATTAAAGTATATATAAAAAAAAAAATGTCAGCTGTTGGCAAAGTAGAGTCTTATTCTGTGGGGAAATCTCTCACTCTCTTCTTTGGATGTTGAAATCACACTGGGCAGACTGTTTGGATTTGTCGTCGTCCCCAAAACTACTCTCCAGTGTAACCCTCAGGCCAAATGTGGCTACTTCAACACAAAACACCAACACACCTGATTTTAATGCATATATATATATCTACCCCAGGTTAATTAAACCCCCTGCTACACTGACATAATTTATCACGCCGATCCCAGCATCCTTTGCAATCCTCACCACTGCACTATTGGCTTGTGCATAGTAGTTTAATAATCCATGATTAATTCAATTCGGTTTTATTTGTAGCATATTTCCTACAGATGTAAAGTCAATGTGCTTTACAGAAGACAAAATCAACAAACACATTACAAAAAATCACTAATAGATTCATAACCACATTTTCAAAAAGTACCCTCTACCATCCCATACAAGACACACACACACACACACCTGTTCCTACTGGAGCGTACACACAGGACCACACACACAAAGATATACTAGCAGCCAGAGGAAACAGAGAAAAGCAAGTATTAATGTACATGGAGATTAAAGTTCACCAGAGTCTTTGTAAGTGTGAACACATCTCGCCAATTACAACCTGGTTCCAAAAAAGTTGGGACATTTTATGAAATGTGTATAAAAAATGTGATTGTTTATAAAAAATCTAAATACAGTACCCCATTTAGAATTTTGATGTCAGCAACACGTTTAAAAAAACCAAAGAGATTATTTTCTTTCTTTCTTTTTTTGTTATTTTAAAAGTGGAGGGTTTGACCGTTCTTGCTTATTGTAGGGTCTCAGCTGTCAAGGGTCTCCTTTGTGTTATCTGACGTTTCATAATGCCCCAGACATTCTCTTTGGGTGACATGTCAGGACTGCAGGTGGGCCTATTGATCACTCAGTGTTTTATTACACATCCATGCTGTTGTAATGCATTCAGGATGTGGTTTGGCATTGTGTGGCTGAAATAAGCAGGGCCCTCTCTGAAATGTGTTTACCTGGCAGCATGTGTGTGTTGAGCCAAAACCTGTATACATACTGTACATCTGCATCAATGGTGCCTTCAGGCATGTGCAGGATACCCAAGCCATGTCCACTAAGGCCCCGTGTCCACTTTGGTTTTTGGTTTTGTTTTCAATAAAGTGAGAGCATTCGCAGAAGGAAATTGCCGCATGGAGAAAAAGCGCAGCGCCCACTGTCTTATTTCGAGTGCTCTACCTTTTTTGGGCATCCACTCAGAGCACTCAAGATGAAAATCTTTCAACTTTTGATGTCACCGGTGCTCTTTTCCAAATGTATGATATTCCCTGTAGTTTTGCTGCCTTGGGATCGGGTCTTGTACCTACATCCTGTTTGCTCCGTGTCTGATCGGGAAATAAACAATAAAAAAACACATGGGGAAAAAGTAACGGAGCCATGTCAGCCACGCAGTGGCCATTGTCAACAGACTGTTGTCATAGAGACAGGGAGAACAGCCGGCGCTTTTCTGGGGCCTGTCTGAGGGCCTGAAGATCATGGTCATGCAATATACGTTTTGGGCTATGTTCCTTGTGTACAGAGATGATTCTCTGAATCTTTTCATGATGTATTGTAGATGATAAAAACAGGTTCATTTGCTCGTTCTTATTCTGAACACGGTGTCCTATTACAGTAAACAGCTCGCCTTAATACAATGGCAACTAGTTGCTTTACAGACATCTCTAATACTTACTGTTCCGCCCCTTGTTGGAACTTGTGTTGTGAAATCCTCACTTTTGTTCTTCTTGTTTGTCTAACAGAGATATAGCCAGCGCCATAAAAGAGCTTCTGGACACAGTCAACAACGTCATTAAGAAATATCAGTACCAGAATCGCAGAGTGAGTAACACAGTTAACAACACAACTCTTTGTGTCTCACTTTGTCCTTGTTGTTGTTTGATGAAATTGGGTTTTGTGTGTTTCTCTGTGCACTATGAAGGCCCTGGAGCACCAGAAAAAGGAGTTTGTGAAATACTCCAAAAGTTTCAGCGACACCCTCAAAACATACTTCAAAGACGGAAAGTAAGTGTGACCCTAACGAATCCTCTGATGCTTTGTACTGTAATAACGCTGCTCATTGTAGACAAGCTGTCATGCTAAAAATACATTCTATTTTAGAAATGATGGAGTTGAACAAACTCCTTTCAACTCCGTGTGACTGAGTTGCAATCTGATTTATGCTGAAATATCTCAAAACAAGTCAATATGACGACTGTTCTGACTCCAAGTTCAAACTTGGAAGTCACTTTCAAGGGAATAGATTGACATTTTGGTGGTTTGGTTTGTCTTAGCTGCTTGTCTAATTCTATTAAGTCTGCCAAGAAGTAGTCCCTCTGCACATTGATAGAATGCCTTTATTGTCATTATACAACCAAATTAGAAAAGCTTCACCTTAAAGTACACACACACACAAGTACAGGCCTCCACAGCTACAAACACCTTGCATTCAAGTAAGATGTGCAATGTATGTGTAGAAAGTATTTACAGCAGGTAATGTATATAGCACAGTAAAGAAAGTATCTTGCCATGAGTACAGAATGACAATAAATATTGCACAGGTGAGAAAAATATGTACTCTGCGGTAGAAAAAAAATGAGAGAGAGAAAAGTATATGAATGTTAAGGTAGAAGGTATCCCTCCTGCACAGCCACAATCATTTTTACATGCAATGTTCAGTTTAACTGGACTTCTCTCGCTGGGATGCAAAATGGGGGACTTGTGTCAATGTCAGAAACCTAAATAAACAGTTACATTTAAAAACACACAAACACAAACGGTCCCGCCAATTCAAATCAACAACAAACTTAAAACTAACAAAACAGTGTTCAGCAGCTGGGCATGCTCATAATTCTACAGACAAAAGGTCATGAATACCACATGTACTTATTGACAATAGAAAAGTCCTTACAGAGATGGCAGTATAAGTCAGCTGTCAGAAAACTATGCAGCATGCCTTCCAAGTCTACACTGTGTGGTTAGCATTGAAGTGAAGGGTGATTGACAGAAACATGAGGAAGTACACTTTGTTTGAGTGAGTCTTTTGTTCACTTCAACTTCATCCATCAAAGTAGTCAGAGATTAATTTACACTTTGATGGAACAGTGTCCTAAAGTAATTACCAACAAATTACCCTTCATAAAGGATAACCTGTACAGTATATTGCTGGCACAGAGTTCCCCGCTTGAAATTGTTTGCTCACCTTCTACTTCTTTCTGCGTCCCCAGGGCGATAAACGTCTTCATCAGCGCGAACCGACTCATCCACCAAACCAACCTCATATTGCAGACCTTCAAAACCGTGGCCTAGCCCTCAGAGACCACCGAGCCCCATCCTCCCCATCCTTTCCCCCCCCCCCCCCATCCTGTGGGGAGAAACTGCTAGAAAGGTGGGAGCTTGAAGAGCGCCTGACCTGTATATGTAAATTAGACAGAGTTGATTTTAGGGTTGGGGGTCAATTCCATTGACGTTGAAATTCTAGATTCCAGTTCAAGAGACTGAAAAGTGCCATTTGTTTTTGTTTTTTAAATGTGGATTTTCCAGTCTTGAAATGGAACTGAATGGGGCCCAAAGTGTTGGTTGATTGATTTTATTTGGACAGTTTTAATTTATAACCCTGGTCTTGTTTGGAGTAGGTGAGGCGAGGTGTTTATTAAAGACTAATTGCCATTTTTCTAATGTATTCATGTTAATCATTTTACTTTTAGCTTTTCATTCATGGCTACACTTCTCACACAGCATTCAGTAGGGGTGTGTCCCAGTTGTCTCGGCTCCTTTTTCGTGTCATTTTGCCATGGTCTGTGCACGCAGGATCTAGCTGCGGGGAGAGAAAGCAGAGATGGACATTTTAGAGGCAGACTAAGATTTATTTTTTCTTTATTATCAGAAGACAGAAAGCCAAATGACTTCGAGCACAGTGTGCGCCTTAACAAGTCCTCTAACATTCCCTCCTGTCAGTTTAATGGAAGCCTGTCCCTGCTGCTGGGGGATGTAGAGAGAAAATTGACAGTTCTGTATTTAACTGATATCTGGTTGCAAATGTTCAATAAATAGTTTCCAAATGATGTTTTTCTATGTGTGTCCGTGTCAATTATGTCTGACATTACAAGAAGGGTGTATGCTATTGTTTATGAAAGAGCTTTTTTTGTTGTTATTTTCAGCATTACATAGACAAACACAGAGTTTACTCTTTGAATTATTAATTTTTTTTTATTCAAACGAGGCACCTGTTTTCCAAAATTTCGTAATGAAAGTACATCGATACTCCAGGTTAAGCACAGTGATAAGCTTGGCTCCTTAACACAGTAACTCAAATAACTACAGTTCCTAGAGTGGCCACTTGAGGCTGGCTCCAAATGAGTTAATCCCCATAAGGCCCTATATTAAAATTTCCATACTTTTCATCACATCAAAATGTTCAAAACCAGTGACCAAAAATAGTTTTGGTTTCCATAGCAATCATAACCATTCTTGACAACTGTAAGAGGTGTGCATGTTTAAATCAAGCTAGGCATAATTAGGGGTGTTGCTACTTTGAGTGGCAAATTGGTGCTGCTAGCTGGTGTTAGATATCACCTCCGCTAATTTGAGTCAATCAATCTTTATTTGCATAGCGCCAAATGTTATCTCAAGACACTATACACAAAGCAGGTAAAGACCTTACTCTTCATTACATCAAACACTTAGTGCTCATGATGGACTAATGTTGGGTCTAAGCAACATTTAGCAAAGTTAGAGTGACAGGCAAAAAACCTCGAGCGGAACCAGACTCATGACGAACAGACGTCTGCTGAAAAATGTGCTGGGCTTGGAAAGTGGGACTGAGGGTGATGCAGGAAGACGAAGGATAGTTACAAACGATGAATAAGATAGATACACTGTCAGTAATGATGGTAAAAGTACGTGTAGTATTAGCAGTTTAGCAGCTAAAGTCACCGAACTTGCCATTTAGTGTCTACGCCCTGTTACAAAAAATGTGGTCGCTTCTAGCATAAAAAAACGTGTTGACATTTTTGTTTTTCTTATCAGAACAAAATATATGCATTACCCATAACTCAACGTGGCCCTTTGTCAGTTTTCAAGGCTGTTTGTATGTTAGGCTTGTAACGACTCACGAGGCCAGTTAGCCTAAAGTGTAGAGGAGGAGCAAGATAATGAGGTACAACAGTTACAGATTTTCTAACACTGGACCTCTGCTACTTATATTTAAACCTGCATTCTGCGCATACTGTGTCGTTGCTGACTCAAGCTACATCACTAGACGACTGACCAGATTTCCCACAGCTGCCTGATCAGCCACAAAAGCATTGAATCACATTGTCACTTCTGCTTTTCTTTCAGTGTAGAACAATAATCAAATGGCCAAAGCAGTCCTCATGGCATTCTTTAAAGATTAGATTAGATGCACTTTATTGATCCACCTTCGGGAGATATTTGGTTATTACAACAGCTCACAATGGAGGGCAAAGGTAATCAAACAATAGATAACAAAATATACAAATAGAAACATGCTGATTATCACCATTGGTTTGTAAAAGGTCTGCAGTCTCACAGGTTGTGATCTAAGCGGTCGGTGTCTCCGGAAATGAGGACGAGCGACTGAGAGTGAGATGTAACCTAACAAGTTGCTGGGCTTTAAAAGGTTTCCATGTAAGTATTTTTCTGAGTATCATATGCTCAGCTCTGTGATTGGGTGTATTAGACACATGGTGAGTGGATTAGACCAGAACAACAACAACCTACTCCTTTGAAAAACCCTTTTGTAGTCAAGCCTTAGCAGCCTTTATGCAGATTCATTATGTAAATAATGCTTGTCATCATAAGGTCACTGCCCTTGATTTTGATGAGCATGAACATCCTTCTCAGCAGATGCTTCCTGAAAGTACCAGGCCATTTACTTGATACTGCACTTGTCAGCTGAAATATTGTTGTCTGGTTCCATGGGGCACTGGGACAAACACGTTTCCAGCAACAGCTGGAAACATCAAAGCAGTAAACCATGAAACTGCAGAGGGATAAAAAAGAAAAATAGGCCTGTCAAGGGAGGGGTCTCCATCCCCTTTTCCGGCTGCTTGGCAAGCCCCAAGACTAGTTATACCATAGTTTCAATACACACTGAGAAGTAAAGGGGCTGTGTTTTCAAATATATACAAAGTGAAAGAACCAAAAGATACCCATTACATAAAGAAGACTTGTGTGTCTGCTATTCCGTGACATTATGTTATTAGATAATATCCTTTTTTTTTAAAGTTACGAAGGCCATTATTTTAACTTTGAATAAATACATGTACACATAAACACAATCACACATGCATGGGTTGGCATTTGTAATATATTACAAGTAGAGCTATTCAATGAAAACAACAATGAAAAGAAAACAGAGGCTGAATACAGAAGTTGTACTTCATAAGCAAATCATTTTTCTGTAATAATGATGCCCATGTTGGGAAGTTGTCGGTGAAACAAGAAAAAAGTACCTAAATATGCTGGATCCATTAGCTTTTTATGACTTCACACTGAACCAGCAAACAAAGCAGAATGTATATCACAAGATTTTTTTTTAAGTACACTTAAATGTTCTCAAAATATGACCTGAGGGGATTAGAGGTGATTTATTTACTAACCTGTAGCTCCCAGACATGCTCACTTGTTAAAAGAAACACATAGTAACTTGATGGTGAGCATTATCAGCTCAGAATCCATCCATAGACATTTCCCTCAGAAGTTGGTTGAGTGGATAAAAGGGAAAGTGAATATTGGACTCTACCAGTTGGTAAAACACAACACCAAAAGAATACCCTTTTCAGTGTCTGATATTTTACATCAAACAACCATTTTGATATAATTTCTTCTCATAATAAACTGACATGCAGTTTCACCAAATACTTTGAATACAGAAAGCTTATGTGCAAGATGCCCCTGCGGTTTAGTCAGAGTCCTGTAGCTTTGTCATGTAGACATAGAAATCCTTAAAGGTAAATGTATCTGACGTTTCAATTTTAGTCACAGGCCTTTGACTGTGTCTTTAAACCTGCTGCAGACTTGAATATACATATAGAAGAGTCAACTTTTCTACTACTATGGTTAAATACTAACATTGTAAAAATATTGATGCCCCTGTTATTAAAAACGTACAAGTGCATGATCTGTGTGCAAAGATCAGAAAACTGTCACCTTCCTTAAATAAATAAAGCCCTTATTCTATCATTTCTGTCACATTTTGTTTGGCTGATTCTCTTAAAATTGACATTACACTTAGATGAATACATATCCGAGTGCTACATACCTGTATATAAGCTTCATATCTAAGCTACAATGTCAGTTATAATGATAAAAGTATGTGTAGTGTTAGCAGTAACAGCTAAAGCCACTGAACTTACTATTTATATAATATATATGCTTTTATAGGCTATATTTTATTTTAGTCTATAAATAGGCTATAAGAGTTCATATCTTGAATTTCCAGAGCACAGGGAGCAGGAGGAGAAAAACAAGTCACGGAATACATAATATGTTAGATAACTACTGATTTAAATCCGAAAATTACCTAACTTTATCATCAGAAATTAGGGGAACATTCTGTGTTCAAATACTGGCTTCTTGTAAAGGGTTTTATGCTCACGGTGCAAGGCAAAAACCCCTAGGGGCAATAAAGGTTTTATTCATTCGATGCAGTAGCCAGTATGTCCTCCTTCTAGTTTGGATTCTACTCCAGAATGGTCTGTATTTCTTTTGACCAAAGAAGGGAGGCGGTTTTAAGGCACCCTGACACGGCTGTTTTGGACGCCCCTCAGTTTGCTAGATATGAGAGCAGTTGTCATGGCAAACCAACAGGAGTTGCAGCAATTGAAGCAGTCAAGCAAACTGGTTCAGATCTTTGATTCTACCCAACCTAAAAATCTCTGTATGTTTCTAAAAAGTTCCACCACCAGAAACATGGTAAAACAGGCAAAAATATTGGAGTTGCTTTTGAAAAAAATAGAAAGAGATTAGAACACAGAAAGGTTTCAAGACTAAACTGAGTTACATTAGAACAGATGATCAGTTGATGTTTCTAGACCTTGAAGTACATAACCTGTTAAAGGGCAGGTTCTGATCTCAGCAGCCCTGCTCTCTCCAGTGCTTTGTCAACATTGGGAATTAGTTTTTCGTTAAAGTCCCACAGGCGTGTATCCTCATTGAGCGCCTTGGCATTAAATTTTACCGTCAGAGAACCACTGACGTGAATGATCCGACAAACGTCTGGGGGAACTTTGTATGTGGTTCCAAAAGCCTTGAGCGGTGCATGCACAGAAACCTGCTCCACCAACCTGTTAATCACAGAGACACAAAAAAACAGTGTATCAGTGAACCTCGGCTTGGCTTGGAGGCATATGTTTTGGATTTCAGTTTGAAGTCCGGCTGTACTCTGAATTGAGCTTCTGTTTGACTTAGAGCAGGCTGTCCTTCCAATGTTCTTATCCAATTCTGAATAACTTCATGTCTATTAGGACTCTGATTTGCTGTAAAGAATATCCCCCATCAATCTTTACAACATTTAACCCATTTAGATTGGATGCAACGTTTGCCTGTCCACCTTTAAGATCAGATCTGATGCTGGCGTGTACATACCTTTAAGACTTGATGTAACGTCGCCACGTAACATTGTTTTTGTTGTTTTTCATTGATAATTCTAAAAAAATGTATTGCACTTTAGTGCACAGGCAATTATTTAGGTTTAAGCTTTCACATATTTCTAATTTGATGTCTCTTTCTGCTCCAAAAGCTGAAAAATTAAGAATTTAGTCCACATTGAAATTCTTTGCCATTTTTCTGGAGTTTTGGGAGGTTGTTGTCAAAAAATGCTTAGGTTTGAGAGGGTGTTTTTTTTTTTTTTAGGTGAGATTAGGAAGGATTAGGAAAAACTTTTTACAATGACTGAAAAAGTTTTTTTTTCAAAAAGACTTGTCAAAATACACAATTCATAGTACCAAAACACTGGCTCTTCTGACTAAGTGAGCAACTTTTCAGTCCAAAAATCCTCATCCTACCTTGGCTGAATTATTAACTTGTGCGGGTGATATTTTGTTCTGTCGGGGTCCTCCCTGTAGATGTGCTCGAGAATATTGACCCCCGGCACTTTGTCCCACTTAGGTAGATGAAACCTCTTGCTTGGCTCGAAAACAGTCTTGGGGAAGATATGGTTCTCAATGAGGAACACACCTGTCTATAGAATGTGACACAACATGGAAGACGGGGGGGAATACAAATATTAATAAATGTCAAATATGATTGTTTTGATTCTGTTCTAGCAAAAGTGGCCTACCTTTGGATGCTGCTGTTGGAGTGTGTTCATCAGAGACATCAGGTTGTTGTGTTGGTATGGCATTATAATCTCATCAATATCGTTCAACAGGACGTAACGCGACCGGTCCATGGATCTGTAAACACACTCGTTAAGTGTAGCCAGTTGACCAAAGTAATGCATGTCCCCCCCGCTCAAAGAGTAGAGCCAGCCCCAAGATGGACTCAGAAACAAGTCGATCGGCCAAGGAACTATCTCCAGGAAGCCTGTCCTGCTGTAGCTCTGCAACAGGAGGTCCAGTTCTGGGCCACAGCTGGTGTTGTAGATCACCACCCTGTCAACACCTAGCAACCTGCAGATAGGTAAATCAAAGGTTCAATCATTTGTTCAACCAATTAGAAGAAATAACACAGTTAGTCATATCGTGCTAGTGATTTCCAGCTTTTTTGGCAGCATTTTTGAAATCTCTTGTAGCTTACATATTGGCATTTCAAAGCAGGATATTCACGCCCCTGTCTGCAATGTTTTTATGCATGAATGCAGAATGGTTGGGGTTTGTTGTTCCACCCATGATCTATCTTCAGATGTAACAGGCGCAACAGGGGGAATCAGTGAAAATCGGTAACAATTTGTAACATTGGAACAAGCTAGTTAAAACTGATTTTTGTACAAATTTGACTCACCATGTCACTAATTAACGACTCTGGCGACTAGTGGCACCCTAACCCTAACCCATGACATAAATTAGGGTAGTGTTAATGGAAGTTAATCGGCCAAAACCGTTGACATCAGGATAAGGCAAAAGAAGGAGACAGTAGAACAATGTTGGACAGCAGCTAAAGAAGTTCCGAGATGAAGCATTATAAGAGGTAAAACTGACGACTTTGATGTCATAATGACAAAGGCTGTACTGAAGGGTAAATCACTGCGTTCAAAAGTATTGGAATGGATAAGTGTTTGTTTGAACTTGAACTTTTCAAAGTATGACAACAGCAGCGGAGGGATAATCAGATATTATGTGATGCAATTCAGTGCACTTTCTACAGAACCTTTTAAATCGTGAAATATTTAGAGAAAATGCCTCAAGGTTGATTTGGAGCTGTGTAATGTGTGGTGTGATGCTGACCTGTACATCTCCAGCGATTGTGCAAACTGAAGCACGTTGTTGATTCCTCCAAACAAATTAGAGAGACAGACTGTGAAGTTAAACTGCAACTTTTTCTCCTCATTCCCTTTGGTCTTCTGGTTTCTTATAGGAAGCCAAAGCTGGTCCAATGCCTTCACTCTTTCTGGCTCAGTCTGAAGAGTAACATGTGTAGCGTTGCAGTTTTGAGGAATCTGACACATGATATCCGTAGTGACAAAGAGAAAACCAAAGTTTTCTCTATGTTGTAAAATGTTTGTTGGAGTTGTATTTGATAACTGGCCTGCACAGCAGAAAAGACAGTAAAGAGGTTTGGCGGAGTTTGTTTTAAATATGCTAATAATGCGTAAATCAAATCCTTTCACTCTCTGGTCCATGAAGGCTGACACCAGGAAGTGGTCAGTGTTGTTCAGGGGGGTGATGGTGTGCTCGGCAGTCCTCACAGGGCATACATTCGGAGGCTCCTGCAGCCTTGGGGGGGAAATGTACTCCACAGGGGATGTGCCAATGACATAGAGAATGAAAAGGATGGTAGAAACGAACAGGAAGAACAGTTTCCCTCTGAGTTCTCTTGCTTTGTTCATCTGGCCAAAGAGGGTAGATTCCCAACCTGAGGCAGAAATACAAACAACAGTTAGAGACATTATACATTTCACTAGATTTAGATGGTCTGTTTTGTTTCTGCACACAGAGGTGTCATGCCATTTTAAAATGGGGGGACTGGATCCCCCTCAGATTTTTTAAAAATCTGACAGGATTTTTCTCATATCTTAGTATTTAAAGAAACATCTCATTTTTATATAATATGCAGAAATGATCATTTATATTTCATGTATGGAACAGATCTGATCGAAAAGCTATGAATAAATGAACAATAAAAGGTGAGGAATTTTGCATGATTTAACTGAGGTTCCAGACTGATCGAGAAATAATAACAATTCTGCCTTTAATTATAAATGTTAAAATGGAGGGAAAAAAATGGAAAAATAGAAGAAAAGAATGCAGAAAATGGCACAAATCGCGACCAAGATTTCGGATAATTTTTAGCCAATCAAATTTATTTAAAGGTCCCATATAACAGAAGACAAAGGTGAACATAAAAACAAACAGACAGAAAATAAATAATAATTACAAACAGTGGAAAGTATAGTTCAGGAAAAAAAACTTAAATATTTGGACACCAAGCTATTTTAAATCACATGTCCAGTTCAATAACTTGCACGGATTGGGGAGAGAAAGAGACCGAAAAAAAGACAGAGGGTGCGCACAAAAATAAAATCAAATAATTACAGGATGAAGCACTTTGTTCAGCTTTTCTCAGGTTAGACAAGTGTAGGCTGTATTGCTGCTGTCTGGAGTTTTAAAAACCTAGTCGCTTCATTTCTGATTCCCTCGCTGTTTTTCGTAACAATAAAAGTGTAAAAAACTCAATTTGATAAAAAAAAAAAAAAAAGATCAGATCATTTCTCAAATCAGTTTAAATTTCCTCATTCCTGATGACAATCTCTCACAGCCGCTCCCTCAGCTTCAGGCGATAACTAGAAACTAGAATGACAGACTGACTAGTAATGACAGATTTACCTGCGGAAAATGTATGGGAATGCTGACCGCTGAAATGTTTGGAAAACACTGCTGAATGAAGAAGAATTAGCAGAAACAGCTGAAGGATTAGTAGAAGATGAAGAAAAAGAAGATGTAGAAGAAGAGGAAAAAGTAAAATAAAAGCAGTAGTAGAAGAAGAAAAAGTAGTAAAAGCAGAACAAGAACTCACTCAGAGCTGAAATGTGGTTAGTCCTCTCCTCCTGCTATCAGTTGAAGTTAGGCAAAGCAGGCGGGGATGGTTATGAGTCTCTGTCCTTCAGGTTTCTGCCAGGTGACACATTCATTTCCCAGTTTGGGATCAATAAAGTAATTCTATTCTATTCTATATCCTCCACCATCATCTGATTCCCTCCTCTCTACCTTTACATCTACTCTCAGGTCCAACAAACTCTATGTCTAACACACCTGCGACTCCGACTCTCTGTTGGGCGGGGCGATACCAAAGCAGTGATGTGTGTATTTTGCGTGCTGCCGCACAGCTGCTGCCTATCAGAACAATGACCCCATTAATCAATTGTTTATACTGAATGTCAGACAAAGGTATGCACCATTAACAACATTATGAGCTCATTGGAATCATTTCCGGTTGTCACTGCAAAAATGCCAACTTGTATTTATGTTGGTAGAACTTGAAAATATAAATTATTTACATTTAAGGCAATAATGTTAGTTAGCACAACAAAGCAAGACAGCTGTATGCTCCAAAACACTTTGGTGAGTTGTTAATAATTAAATCTTTAAGTTGGGGTTCAATACAAGGGACAACAGTTCTGCTAACTCTTATTTCTTTGTTGTGAAATGCGGGAAAGCCAGTTTTCCGAGTTGGCACTCTTCACTTAAAGTCTCATTGTGGCTGTGCTGCCTCGAGCTGGAGTTTTAACCAACCTTCAATTAAATTAAGTTAAAATGAAACGGGACTTTTATTCTGAGTTGTGTTGTGCAGTATGTTGTACGTCGTTTAATGGAGAAAGCGACCTACACATTTTCAACATTTAAACACAAACAGGATTTTGGCCCAAGGCCTTGATTAAGATTGGCACATTATCTTATTTTTATTTTTCATGTTAACAAGGGCTGAACAATATTCCTAAAATAGAAAATGTTCAGTAACATGTATGTTGTTGTTGTTTTTTTTTTTTTTTCAAATCTACAGCTTTTACTATTTTCCACATTTTTTTTGTAAACTATGAAAAAAAACGTATGCAAAGTTTTTGCAAACAAGCGGACTGTTGTTTAACCATTTAATGACCTGAGCTAAATGCAGAAAGCTTTTTAAATAAAAAAAAATGAACCACGTTACAGGCTTGATTCTGAGAAAAAAAAACAATTATTGTATTTAAGGAACATTTTTATTTTATTATATTACTATTTAAATTCACAAACAGGTAGTTTATTTTCCATGTGTTTTCACTGTTAATAGAAGGCATATCGATATCGAGTATCGCCATTCAGCTAAACAATATCGAGATATGAGTTTTGGTCCATATCACCCAGCCCTACTTCAACCTCAAAGCTCTCTGTCACCAGACTGTCCTGTCCCTGAACATCACACAGGGACAACATAGAGCTGCTTGTGTGACAGGTTATTGAGTTTTATTAACGTTTACATCAGGCTGAGTTCAATAAATCACTATATGCTACTGCAGTGTTTCCCCTAGGTTTACAGCGTTGGGGGAGTGGGGACAAGCCGACATGCCGACACGACGACACAAACACCTGAAGGAATCTTGGTGTTCATGTATTACTTTTAATGACAGATGTCCTTGTCTATCGGAAAGGTATCCTTAAATGACTTCTTTCCCTGATTTCCGACTCTATCCACTATCCTATCCCTACAATAAAGGCCTACAATGACCTTCAGGGGGGGCGAGCCGCCCCCCCAATATAATGGTAGGGGAAACACTGTACTGCGATTTAAGTATTAAAATAATAAGATGTAATTCATATCAGATTTATTATCATAAGTGTAGTGGCAGGAAAAACCAATTCACCTGTATCAAATATTTTGTTGGTCAGAAGTTACTGCTTGTCTGTTGATTTAAAAAAGTTGAAATATTTCCATGTATGACCCATTCTGGGTTACATTAGAAGTCAACTTGAAGTCAATCGATAATTTGCATTCCTAGTCCTGGTTGCACTGAATCACTGTGTTTGAAAACGTTAAAATGCATTTAATTGACCGCTCCGTTTTATACTGACTGCTGACTTTCTTAACCTAGACTGTTGTAGGTGTTGGTTTGTTGAGTAGTGTCCTTGATTAATATACGTTAATTGTAATTCATCTTTATTGCAGCAAAATAAATTTAAAAATATTATATTGTCAGTCTTGTCAACTCTAGTGTCCAGTCTACTGTTAACATTGTCATTAAATTGATTAAATGTTTAAAATTTCTGCTGACTGCTTTACTAATCCCCAGCAAATTGTCATCTTTGTTTTTCAGATTGAAATGAATGCAGTGCAAGTTCTGCAAGTTCACCCACGCCGTTGAAGCTGTTCTGCTGAAACACTATCGACTACATCACAGAGGTTCAACCTGGCCTTGCATCCACAGGGACTGCTGTTGCACTTTTAGGACCATTAGTGCTTTGAAATCACATCTTTCAAGATCGCACAGGACTGTCCAAAGGCAAGAGAACTTATCATTTCAGTGCTGGTTGTGTGAATACAAGGACATTTGCTGTAAAAAAATATATATATTAATTAATTTGCATCATCACCTTAGATGCAGAGAGATAGTGTGTTGCCCATTCGTGGAGTGCAGCTTTGAAACCAACCGCCTTAATAGTTTTATTGGACATCACAGAATCATAAAAACCATGAACTTAGAGATTTTCTGACACCAGTCAGGGTAGTTAGTGATTTTCAGTCTAATGACACGGACCAGCCATGTAATGTTGACCCTGAAGCTGGATTTTCTTTAACAAGCAGTCCTAGATTGGATTCCACAGAAAAAGGTGAACCCGATTGTGTACAGAATGTCGACTCCAAAATACTTGAGCACAGATTAGCTTCCCTTTTTCTTCGTATGCAATGTCTGCTACATGTGTTGAAACATGCAATACAGGCAATTATAAAAGAATTTAATGATATTTTGTCCCTTTCTAGGTTTCATACAACGGAAATTCTCAAAGAGGTTTTTGCAAAACATAATATTGAAGTTGAGGAAGAAGTTATTCAAGAGATAAGTAATATTGTGTTTGAAAAAAATCCAGTACTTGTTACTACATCAGAAAAAGGTACATTATCAACAGATTATAGGAGAAACAGATATTTCAGGGAGCATTTCTCCATCATTGAACCAACTGAGTTATTGTATGACCGGACTTCAAGAAAAGCCTTTGTTTATGTTTCCGTGAATCAGGTTATTGAGCTTTTATTGTCCAGAGTGTCTTCAATAGTTGTACTGTCCTGGCTATGACTTGATGTAGCCTAATTGATGTCAGTTGATGTGTGTATGGGGGTTCAATTTTTGGTTGTGGGGTATGGGATGGAAATAGTTAATGTCAAACTCATAATTAATTCTATTTGTAAAAAAATGTTTATCCAATAATTTGGATTTATTTTAGAGTAATAGCTTATTCTGATTCACAGTATTTTAATCTAATGTTTTGCAATCCATGTGTTGGTCTTTTCCTGTCTGTCAACACAAGGACACTGACCCAGAAGAGGAGCAGACGAAGGGCCTCATTGTGGGTATCCTCACTGTGTTGGAGGATAATAACAACGCAGCTCCTCAAAGTGTCGTGAGTGTTGCTGTCATGTTTGATCTTTTATTCAATCTCAAAGTTTACAAGTATACAATGTAGCACAAGTTGACTGCTAGGACTGGGACAATTGGGTCTCATCAGTTTGCATTTACTTGGCCCTGTTGAAAGGGATTTGATGCTGGTACAGTTTAAATAAAACAAATGTTTTGAATGTATATGTTGCATCTGTAATTATTTATACATTTGATTAGAAGTTATTGGTTACATCATCACAACAACTTCAAGGCTTTAGGTGGGATGATTTGGATTTCAATCTTGTAGGGAGTCAAACTTTTTTGAGAGTTTTTTGAGCAGTTGTCCCCGCAGAGCAAATATTATCCGGCAGCCTCTGCTGCTGCTATTGTACTCCTGTCATGTGTGCTGGTGATGGATTTATGATCGGTCTATGTAGATTATATCAGAGAATAAGGTAGGGTAATGCTTGACATAACATTTGTAATAAATTGGCACTATACAAATAAAGATTGATTGATTGCAGGTCAGACTTTATCACATGTATTCTCAGCTTTAAGCCAAGTCTATGATGAGGTCTGAAGCAGCAACATGTCATAACTATACAACCAATCTGATAGATCCTGTAATAAAGAACGAGTAACAATCGTATGTCTTTGTGAGATTTGTAAGACATTTTCAAAAGGACTAGCCTTAATGGCCAACTGGCTCCCCTCAGGGCTGTGTGCGCTCTCCTCTGCTCTTCATTCTCTACACCGATGACTGCAGAACCACACAGCCAAACTCACCTGGTGAAGTACGCGGACGACACAGTTCTCCTGTCTCTGCTGTCAGGCCCCTCTCACCACCGTGGACCAGTTCTTCAGGAGTTTGTGGAGTGGTGTGACAGCTCCTGCCTCCAACTGAACATGAGCAAGACCAAAGACATGGTGGTAACCTTCTCCAACAAGCAGAGGGAACTGGCCGCAGCTGCAATCACCACAATCCATAGGAATCCTGTTGAACTAGTAGAAGAGTATAAGTACCTGGGTACCATCTTCGACTGCCTGCTGAAATTCTCCTCCAACACCAAGGAGATTCTCAGGAATTGTCAGCAGCGAAAATACCTCCTGAGGAAGCTCAATTCCTTTGGAGTCAGTAAAAACATTCTTCTGACCTTCTACTACTCCTTCATGGAGAGCGTTATTACATTTTCTATAACCTGCTGGTTCCACTCCACCACCCTCCAGAACAGAAACCACCTGCAGAGCACGGTCACAGTCTGCTCTAAGATCATTGGACTACCTGTAAGGACTCTAACATCCATCTACGAGCAACAGACACTCAGGCTAGCAGGTCGGATTATGCAGGACCCATCACACGCTCTCTTCCCAGCGTTTGAGTGGCTCCCCTCAGGATGCCGGCTTCGCTGTCCCTGCTGCAGGACACAGAAGAGAAGAGCAACCTTTGTTCCCAGGGCTGTCCAGCTCCTCAACTCCTAACCCCCCCCAAAAAAAAACAAAAAAAAAAAAACAAACAGACACCAACACCTCTCACCCAATGCAGACTCTTAGCTGTGAACTTTGCTGTTCTACTTCCTTTCTATTTGCCATGCACCTTAACAGCCTCTGCTTTATCTGGTCTCATGCACTACATCACTTTATTCTATCCAGTTTATATCAGTATTCATACAGTTCTGGTTACTTTATTCTTATTACTATAATTATTATAGCTTATTATAGCTCATTGCACTACGGTCACTTTATTTATCTCATATTTACCTTTATGGTTACGTAGTGGCTATCTGTCCAAAAACAAATAAAAAATCTAAATAAACTAATATCAAAAATAATCAAATGACCACTGATGCACCATGGGGATGTGGTGTACGCAGGCAAAGAAATCCAATGTCCATGCAAGAGCTACGGTTTTTTCGTGGTTTATTTGAAAAAACAAACAAAAGAACAAAGAAAATCGTGGCTCCTGCTGCCTCTCTTGCTCTGGTAAAAAACAATAGGCCCACCCAGGTGCATGCTGGTCCTCTACCTGCCTCTTAAATAATCTCCGGTGCCCACAGTATATTTTGTATGTTAAGTTTAAGCTTTAAGTTGTATTTAAATTGACAATTTATATTTAGGTTAAAATGTTTTGTCTGCCTGCACTGATGTTATTTTACTGCTCTGTGTGCTTTTGAATTGCCCCCCGGGGACAAAAAGTTTTCTGAATTGAATTGAATTTAAACCTGCTGCAGACTTGAATATACATATAGAAGAGTCAACTTTTCTACTATGGTGTTAAATACTAACATTGTAAAAATATTGATGCCCCTGTTATGAAAAACGTGCAAGTGCATGATCTGTGTGCAAAGATCAGAAAACTGTCACCTTCCTTAAATAAATAAAGCCCTTATTCTATCATTTCTGTCACATTTTGTTTGGCTGATTCTCTTAAAATTAAGCTACAATGTCAGTTATAATGATAAAAGTATGTGTAGTGTTAGCAGTAACAGCTAAAGCCACTGAACTTGCCATTTATAATAATAATAATAATAATAATGATACATTTGATTTAAAACGCACTTTACCTTTAAACGAAAATCTCAATAGTCAAGGTAAAATCAGAGTTAAGAACGTAAGCATAAAACAAGATCTAAAAGCAGTGGTTTAAGGGAAAAGGTCTTTTAAAGAGGAGAGTTTTTAAGTCTTTTTTAAAGGAGTCCATTGTCTGAGGGGCTCTCAGGTAATCAGGAAGAGTATTCCATAGCCTTGGGGCAGCAGAAGAGAAGACTCTGTCCCCCATGGAGCAGAGCTTAGTCCTGGGGGTTTGGAGGCAATTTGTGGCGGCAGATCGGAGGTGTCTTGTGCGGGTTAGTGGGATGAGCAGTTCTTTGAGGTATGGAGGGGCATTTCCATGTATGCATTGATGGGCGAGTAATGTGATTTCAAATTCGATCCGAGTGAGACGGGAAGCCAGTGTAGTGAGTGCAGGATGGGTGTGATGTGCTCATGTTTCCGCACTCTCCTCAGGATCCTGGTCGCGCTGTTCTGCATGTACTGGAGTTTCTGTATGCTCTTGCCAGGGAGCCTGGAAGAGACAAAAGCGTGGACGAGTTTCTCAGCGTCTTGGGGGGTGAGTGAGGGGCGGAGTTTAGCAATGTTCTTGAGATGGAAAAATTAGGTTTTGCAGATGTGTTTTATGTGTGAATGAAAGGTTAGATGAAGGTCCATTTCTACGCCTAGGTTGGTGATGAGCAGTGAAAGATGGATGTCTTGACCAGAGAAAGATATGGTGGTTATGGGAGATGATTGAACTTGGTGAGGTGTACCGACTGGCATGGCTTCGGTTTTTGAGCTGTTTAATTGGAGGAAGTTTTGACTCGTCCATGCTTTTATCTCCTCCAGGCAGGTGGTGAGTGTGGATGAAGCTGGTGAGGCTGTGGAGGAGGTGGTGTGGGTTTTCACGTACAGTTGCGTGTCGTCAGCATAGCAGTGGAATGAGATTCCGTGCCGGGTGATGATGCGATCGAGGGGGAGCAGGTAGAGGGTATATATAAGCTACAATGTCAGTAATAAAGATAAAAGTATGTGTAGTGTTAGCAGTAACAGCTAAAGCCATTGAACTTGCTATTTATATAATATATATGCTTTTATAGGCTATATTTTATTTTAGTCTATAAATAGGCTATAAGAGTTCATATCTTGAATTTCCAGAGCACAGGGAGCAGGAGGAGAAAAACAAGCCACGGAATACATAATATGTTAGATAACTACTGATTTAAATCCGAAAATTACCTAACTTTATCATCAGAAATTAAGAGAACATTCTATGTTCAAATACTGGCTTCTTGTAAAGGGTTTTATGCTCACGGTGCAAGGCAAAAACCCCTAGGGGCAATAAAGGTTTTATTCATTCGATGCAGTAGCCAGTATGTCCTCCTTCTAGTTTGGATTCTACTCCAGAATGGTCTGTATTTCTTTTGACCAAAGAAGGGAGGCGGTTTTAAGGCACCCTGACACGGCCGTTTTGGACGCCCCTCAGTTTGCTAGATATGAGAGCAGTTGTCATGGCAAACCAACAGGAGTTGCAGCAATTGAAGCAGTCAAGCAAACTGGTTCAGATCTTTGATTCTACCCAACCTAAAAATCTCTGTATGTTTCTAAAAAGTTCCACCACCAGAAACATGGTAAAACAGGCAAAAATATTGGAGTTGCTTTTGAAAAAAATAGAAAGAGATTAGAACACAGAAAGGTTTCAAGACTAAACTGAGTTACATTAGAACAGATGATCAGTTGACGTTTCTAGACCTTGAAGTACATAACCTGTTAAAGGGCAGGTTCTGATCTCAGCAGCCCTGCTCTCTCCAGTGCTTTGTCAACATTGGGAATTAGTTTTTCGTTAAAGTCCCACAGGCGTGTATCCTCATTGAGCTCCTTGGCATCCAATTTTCCCCTCAGAGAAACACGGACGTGAACGATCCGACAAACGTCTGGGGGAACTTTGTATGTGGTTCCAAAAGCCTTGAGCGGTGCATGCACAGAAACCTGCTCCACCAACCTGTTAATCACAGAGACACAAAAAAACAGTGTATCAGTGAACCTCGGCTTGGCTTGGAGGCATATGTTTTGGATTTCAGTTTGAAGTCCGGCTGTACTCTGAATTGAGCTTCTGTTTGACTTAGAGCAGGCTGTCCTTCCAAAGTTATTATCCAATTCTGAATAACTTCATGTCTATTAGGACTCTGGTTTGCTGTAAAGAATATCCCCCATCAATCTTTACAACATTTAACCCATTTAGATTGGATGCAACGTTTGCCTGTCCACCTTTAAGATCAGATCTGATGCTGGCGTGCACATACCTTTAAGACTCGATGTAACGTCGCCACGTAACATTGTTTTTGTTGTTTTTCATTGATAATTCTAAAAAAATGTATTGCACTTTAGTGCACAGGCAATTATTTAGGTTTAAGCTTTCACATATTTCTAATTTGATGTCTCTTTCTGCTCCAAAAGCTGAAAAATGAAGAATTTAGTCCACATTGAAATTCTTTGCCATTTTTCTGGAGTTTTGGGAGGTTGTTGTCAAAAAATGCTTAGGTTTGAGAGGGTGTTTTTTTTTTTTTTAGGTGAGATTAGGAAGGATTAGGATTAGGAAAAACTTTTTACAATGACTGAAAAAGTTTTTTTTTCAAAAAGACTTGTCAAAATACACAATTCATAGTACCAAAACACTGGCTCTTCTGACTAAGTGAGCAACTTTTCAGTCCAAAAATCCTCATCCTACCTTGGCTGAACTATTAACTTGTGCGGGTGATATTTTGTTCTGTCGGGGTCCTCCCTGTAGATGTGCTCCAGAATATTGACCCCTGGCACTTTGTCCCACTTAGGTAGATGAAACCTCTTGCTTGGCTCGAAAACAGTCTTGGGGAAGATATGGTTCTCAATGAGGAACACACCTGTCTATAGAATGTGACACAACATGGAAGACGGGGGGGAAAAATACAAATATTAATAAATGTCAAATATGATTGTTTTGATTCTGTTCTAGCAAAAGTGGCCTACCTTTGGATGCTGCTGTTGGAGTGTGTTCATCAGAGACATCAGGTTGTTGTGTTGGTATGGCATTATAATCTCATCAATATCGTTCAACAGGACGTAACGCGACCGGTCCATGGATCTGTAAACACACTCGTTAAGTGTAGCCAGTTGACCAAAGTAATGCATGTCCCCCCCGCTCACAGAGTAGAGCCAGCCCCAAGATGGACTCAGAAACAAGTCGATCGGCCAAGGAACTATCTCCAGGAAGCCTGTCCTGCTGTAGCTCTGCAACAGGAGGTCCAGTTCTGGGCCACAGCTGGTGTTGTAGATCACCACCCTGTCAACACCTAGCAACCTGCAGATAGGTAAATCAAAGGTTCAATCATTTGTTCAACCAATTAGAAGAAATAACACAGTTAGTCATATCGTGCTAGTGATTTCCAGCTTTTTTGGCAGCATTTTTGAAATCTCTTGTAGCTTACATATTGGCATTTCAAAGCAGGATATTCACACCCCTGTCTGCAATGTTTTTATGCATGGATGCAGAATGGTTGGGGTTTGTTGTTCCACCCATGATCTATCTTCAGATGTAACAGGCGTAACAGGGGGAAATCAGTGAAAATCGGTAACAATTTGTAACATTGGAACAAGCTAGTTAAAACTGATTTTTGTACAAATTTGACTCACCATGTCATTAATTAACGACTCTGGCGACTAGTGGCACCCTAACCCTAACCCATGACATAAATTAGGGTAGTGTTAATGGAAGTTAATTGGCCAAAACCGTTGACATCAGGATAAGGCAAAAGAAGGAGACAGTAGAACAATGTTGGACAGCAGCTAAAGAAGTTCCGAGATGAAGCATTATAAGAGGTAAAACTGACGACTTTGATGTCATAATGACAAAGGCTGTACCGAAGGGTAAATCACTACGTTCAAAAGTATTGGAATGGATAAGTGTTTGTTTGAACTTGAACTTTTCAAAGTATGACAACAGCAGCGGAGGGATAATCAAATATTATGTGATGCAATTCAGTGCACTTTCTACAGAACCTTTTAAATCGTGAAATATTTAGAGAAAATGCCTCAAGGTTGATTTGGAGCTGTGTAATGTATGGTGTGATGCTGACCTGTACATCTCCAGCGATTGTGCAAACTGAAGCACGTTGTTGATTCCTCCAAACAAATTAGAGAGACAGACTGTGAAGTTAAACTGCAACTTTTTCTCCTCATTCCCTTTGGTCTTCTGGTTTCTTATAGGAAGCCAAAGCTGGTCCAATGCCTTCACTCTTTCTGGCTTAGTCTGAAGAGTAACATGTGTAGCGTTGCAGTTTTGAGGAATCTGACACATGATATCCGTAGTGACAAAGAGAAAACCAAAGTTTTCTCTATGTTGTAAAATGTTTGTTGGAGTTGTATTTGATAACTGGCCTGCACAGCAGAAAAGACAGTAAAGAGGTTTGGCGGAGTTTGTTTTAAATATGCTAATAATGCGTAAATCAAATCCTTTCACTCTCTGGTCCATGAAGGCTGACACCAGGAAGTGGTCAGTGTTGTTCAGGGGGGTGATGGTGTGCTCGGCAGTCCCCACAGGGCATACATTCGGAGGCTCCTGCAGCCTTGGGGGGGAAATGTACTCCACAGGGGATGTGCCAATGACATAGAGAATGAAAAGGATGGTAGAAACCATAGTAGAAACAAACAGGAAGAACAGTTTCCCTCTGGGTTCTCTTGCTTTGTTCATCTGGCCAAAGAGGGTAGATTCCCAACCTGAGGCAGAAATACAAACAACAGTTAGAGACATTATACATTTCACTAGATTTAGATGGTCTGTTTTGTTTCTGCACACAGAGGTGTCATGCCATTTTAAAATGGGGGGACTGGATCCCCCTCAGATTTTTTAAAAATCTGACAGGATTTTTCTCATATCTTAGTATTTAAAGAAACATCTCATTTTTATATAATATACAGAAATGATCATTTATATTTCATGTATGGAACAGATCTGATCGAAAAGCTATGAATAAATGAACAATAAAAGGTGAGGAATTTTACATGATTTAACTGAGGTTCCAGACTGATCGAGAAATAATAACAATTCTGCCTTTGATTATAAATGTTAAAATGGAGGGAAAAAAATGGAAAAATAGAAGAAAAGAATGCAGAAAATGGCACAAATCGCGACCAAGATTTCGGATAATTGTTAGCCAATCAAATTTATTTAAAGGTCCCATATAACAGAAGACAAAGGTGAACATAAAAACAAACAGACAGAAAATAAATAATAATTACAAACAGTGGAAAGTATAGTTCAGGAAAAAAACTTAAATATTTGGACACCAAGCTATTTTAAATCACATGTCCAGTTCAATAACTTGCACGGATTGGGGAGAGAAAGAGACCGAAAAAAAGACAGAGGGTGCGCACAAAAATAAAATCAAGTAATTACAGGATGAAGCACTTTGTTCAGCTTTTCTCAGGTTAGACAAGTGTAGGCTGTATTGCTGCTGTCTGGAGTTTTAAAAACCTAGTCGCTTCATTTCTGATTCCCTCGCTGTTTTTCGTAACAATAAAAGTGTAAAAAACTCAATTTGATAAAAAAAAAAAGATCAGATCAGAGCATTTCTCAAGTCAGTTTAAATTTCCTCATTCCTGATGACAATCTCTCACAGCCGCTCGCTCAGCTTCAGGCGATAACTAGAAACTAGAATGACAGACTGACTAGTAATGCCAGATTTACCTGCGGAAAATGTATGGGAATGCTGACCGCTGAAATGTTTGGAAAACACTGCTGAATGAAGAAGAATTAGCAGAAACAGCTGAAGGATTAGTAGAAGATGAAGAAAAAGAAGATGTAGAAGAAGAGGAAAAAGTAAAATAAAAGCAGTAGTAGAAGAAGAAAAAGTAGTAAAAGCAGAACAAGAACTCACTCAGAGCTGAAGTGTGGTTAGTCCTCTCCTCCTGCTATCAGATGAAGTTAGGCAAAGCAGGCGGGGATGGTTATGAGTCTCTGTCCTTCAGGTTTCTGCCAGGTGACACATTCATTTCCCAGTTTGGGATCAATAAAGTAATTCTATTCTATTCTATATCCTCCACCATCATCTGATTCCCTCCTCTCTACCTTTACATCTACTCTCAGGTCCAACAAACTCTATGTCTAACACACCTGCGACTCCGACTCTCTGTTGAGCGGGGCGATACCAAAGCAGTGATGTGTGTATTTTGCGTGCTGCCGCACAGCTGCTGCCTATCAGAACAATGACCCCATTAATCAATTGTTTATACTGAATGTCAGACAAAGGTATGCACCATTAACAACATTATGAGCTCATTGGAATCATTTCCGGTTGTCACTGCAAAAATGCCAACTTGTGTTTATGTTGGTAGAACTTGAAAATATAAATTATTTACATTTAAGGCAATAATGTTAGTTAGCACAACAAAGCAAGACAGCTGTGTGCTCCAAAACACTTTGGTGAGTTGTTAATAGTTAAATCTTTAAGTTGGGGTTCAATACAAGGGACAACAGTCCTGCTAACTCTTATTTCTTTGTTGTGAAATGCGGGAAAGCCAGTTTTCCGAGTTGGCACTCTTCACTTAAAGTCTCATTGTGGCTGTGCTGCCTCGAGCTGGAGTTTTAACCAACCTTCAATTAAATTAAGTTAAAATGAAACGGGAATTTTATTCTGAGTTGTGTTGTGCAGTATGTTGTACGTCGTTTAATGGAGAAAGCGACCTACACATTTTCAACATTTAAACACAAACAGGTTTTCAGTCATTAGCGAAAGCTAGCGGCAAACTGATGCTAGCGGCGCTGCATTGCTAACATATCTGGGCAAATACCGTTCAAACAGGACAGACATGTTATCTTGTGACTGGTTGTGTTAATTCATGCTCACTAACTTGTTACAGCTACAAGAGTAGCCATTAGGGCAGGGGTGTCCAAAGTGCGGCCCGAGGGCCATTTGCGGCCCTTGAGGGGATTTTTTGCGGCCCGTGACTTCAAATGAAGAATCAGAAGATTTTGGCCCAAGGCCTTGATTAAGATTGGCACATTATCTTATTTTTATTTTTCATGTTAACAAGGGCTGAACAATATTCCTAAAATAGAAAATGTTCAGTAACATGTATGTTGTTGTTTTTTAAAAAAAATCTACAGCTTTTACTATTTTCCACATTTTTTTGTAAACTATGAAAAAAACGTATGCAAAGTTTTTGCAAACAAGCGGACTGTTGTTTAACCATTTAATGACCTGAGCTAAATGCAGAAAGCTTTTTTAAAAGCTTTTTGATTCTGATCTACAAAGCCTTACTATTTTTTAAACTATATTTTAAAAAACAAAACCTGTGGCCGTACATGGTGCCGGGCTTGTCTCCTAGCGTACCGGGGCTGCTCTCATTGAATCCCCGCTCAGGTCGCTCACAGATGCGGGAGGGAGACGGGGAGATGAATTTAATTAAACACGACCGGAGCAGCGTTTCACCGGGTTTCTGCCCCACGTTCTATTGTTAACAAACACGACTTTATAACATGTAGGGGGGAAAAACACAACTTTGAGAAATGAGGTCTTGTTGAGCGGTAGCTTTGCTAAGTTGGCTGCCTGGCTACCGGCACCGTTGCCTGGCTTGAGTAGGCTAAGGGACTTCCGTCTGTCAGGATTTTGAACTTGTCAGGCCCGGGGCAGAGGGCTCTCCGTGGGTGAAGTGTCAGTGTTTGATGACAGGGAGTAATGTTAAACTGTAGCAAAGAGATGAGTAGCGAGTTCAACCCGGACACCAGGGATGGTGAGAGCACGAAGTGTCAGGCTGGTAAAGCGGGTGCAGAGGGATGAGTTGCAGCTGGAGCTCATAGCCCCAGAGCTAGCACTAGCTCCAGGCATCCCGGGGCTACAGCCACAGACCCACACTCGGCTCTCGTCCCCGATGTCAAAATCCCAGTCAGACTTGCTTTATCTCCGCGTTTCAGCAACATTGAAGTTATCCTGTGTCTTTCAACGATACAACTTCCCCTATCTAAACATAACTTTCTGACCCTAGCTGTCTCTCTTACTCTCTCACGTAAATAAACCGAAATAAACAGTTCCACAGCGCCCCTACAGGCCTGGAGCACTTCCGTTTAAGGAAGCGTTTCTGTGTTTGCAGTTGTTTTCTGGTTGTGTGTTTTGACTTAAGTTTCGTTTGTGTTTTTGCAGCGCGTTTCAGCCTTTGCATTTGTTGTGGTAGTTTGCATTTGCTTTTGAATGTTCAGCGTTTCTATATATGCTGCGCGTTTTTCTAAATGTATGTCGTTTCATCAGTTGCTGATCGTTTAACCCTTAGCAGCCACCGTAGGCTACAGTTATTATGCTCTCAGTTTATCTAATCTCTAATGCATTAATCGGCCTATATTGTGCACATTTATGACGATATGTTCAATGATGTCCTTGTTCGCCGGGTCGCTACCGGAGCTTAAAAAAACAAACAAAGAAAAAAAAACACTCGTCGCGCTGGAGCAGCTGACATGTGGTTGGGTCACAGTCTCACAGTTCACCTTCATTAATATAAACTTCAACCTAGGGCTGGAAAATATATCAAGTTTTTAAGATATATCGATATATTTTCAAACAAGATATAGGGTAAGACAATATCGTTAATATCGATATAGTTTATGTTGCATTAAAATAACATTACAGAGGTGCCAGTTCACCTTTTTCTCATCTCACTGATGATGTCCCTCTTAACCCTGCTCCACCTCTCTCTCTCTTTTATTGTATTTAAGGAACATTTTTATTTTATTATATTACTATTTAAATTCACAAACAGGTAGTTTATTTTCCATGTGTTTTCACTGTTAATAGAAGGCATATCGATATCGAGTATCGCCATTCAGCTAAACAATATCGAGATATGAGTTTTGGTCCATATCGCCCAGCCCTACTTCAACCTCAAAGCTCTCTGTCACCAGACTGTCCTGTCCCTGAACATCACACAGGGACAACATAGAGCTGCTTGTGTGACAGGTTATTGAGTTTTATTAACGTTTACATCAGGCTGAGTTCAATAAATCACTATATGCTACTGCAGTGTTTCCCCTAGGTTTACAGCGTTGGGGGAGTGGGGACAAGCCGACATGCGGACACGACGACACAAACACCTGAAGGAATCTTGGTGTTCATGTATTACTTTTAATGACAGATGTCCTTGTCTATCGGAAAGGTATCCTTAAATGACTTCTTTCCCTGATTTCCGACTCTATCCACTATCCTAGCCCTACAATAAAGGCCTACAATGACCTTCAGGGGGGGTGGGCCGCCCCCCCAATATAATGGTAGGGGAAACACTGTACTGCGATTTAAGTATTAAAATAATAAGATGTACTTCATATCAGATTTATTATCATAAGTGTAGTGGCAGGAAAAAACAATTCACCTGTATCAAATATTTTGTTGGTCAGAAGTTACTGCTTGTCTGTTGATTTAAAAAAGTTGAAATATTTCCATGTATGACCCATTCTGGGTTACATTAGAAGTCAACTTGAAGTCAATCGATAATTTGCATTCCTAGTCCTGGTTGCACTGAATCACTGTGTTTGAAAACGTTAAAATGCATTTAATTGACCGCTCCGTTTTATACTGACTGCTGACTTTCTTAACCTAGACTGTTGTAGGTGTTGGTTTGTTGAGTAGTGTCCTTGATTAATATACGTTAATTGTAATTAATCTTTATTGCAGCAAAATAAATTTAAAAATATTATATTGTCAGTCTTGTCAACTCTAGTGTCCAGTCTACTGTTAACATTGTCATTAAATTGATTAAATGTTTAAAATTTCTGCTGACTGCTTTACTAATCCCCAGCAAATTGTCATCTTTGTTTTTCAGATTGAAATGAATGCAGTGCAAGTTCTGCAAGTTCACCCACGCCGTTGAAGCTGTTCTGCTGAAACACTATCGACTACATCACAGAGGTTCAACCTGGCCTTGCATCCACAGGGACTGCTGTTGCACTTTTAGGACCATTAGTGCTTTGAAATCACATCTTTCAAGATCGCACAGGACTGTCCAAAGGCAAGAGAACTTATCATTTCAGTGCTGGTTGTGTGAATACAAGGACATTTGCTGTAAAAAAAAAAAATATATTAATTAATTTGCATCATCACCTTAGATGCAGAGAGATAGTGTGTTGCCCATTCGTGGAGTGCAGCTTTGAAACCAACCGCCTTAATAGTTTTAATGGACATCACAGAATCATAAAAACCATGAACTTAGAGATTTTCTGACACCAGTCAGGGTAGTTAGTGATTTTCAGTCTAATGACACGGACCAGCCATGTAATGGTGACCCTGAAGCTGGATTTTCTTTAACAAGCAGTCCTAGATTGGATTCCACAGAAAAAGGTGAACCCGATTGTGTACAGAATGTCGACTCCAAAATACTTGAGCACAGATTAGCTTCCCTTTTTCTTCGTATGCAATGTCTGCTACATGTGTTGAAACATGCAATACAGGCAATTATAAAAGAATTTAATGATATTTTGTCCCTTTCTAGGTTTCATACAACTGAAATTCTCAAAGAGGTTTTTGCAAAACATAATATTGAAGTTGAGGAAGAAGTTATTCAAGAGATAAGTAATATTGTGTTTGAAAAAATCCAGTACTTGTCACTACATCAGAAAAAGGTACATTATCAACAGATTATAGGAGAAACAGATATTTCAGGGAGCATTTCTCCATCATTGAACCAACTGAGTTATTGTATGACCGGACTTCAAGAAAAGCCTTTGTTTATGTTTCCGTGAATCAGGTTATTGAGCTTTTATTGTCCAGAGTGTCTTCAATAGTTGTACTGTGCTGGCTATGACTTGATGTAGCCTAATTGATGTCAGTTGATGTGTGTATGGGGGTTCAATTTTTGGTTGTGGGGTATGGGATGGAAATAGTTAATGTCAAACTCATAATTAATTCTATTTGTAAAAAAATGTTTATCCAATAATTTGGATTTATTTTAGAGTAATAGCTTATTCTGATTCACAGTATTTTAATCTAATGTTTTGCAATCCATGTGTTGGTCTTTTCCTGTCTGTCAACACAAGGACACTGACCCAGAAGAGGAGCAGACGAAGGGCCTCATTGTGGGTATCCTCACTGTGTTGGAGGATAATAACAACGCAGCTCCTCAAAGTGTCGTGAGTGTTGCTGTTGTTGTGGAAGAAGAGATTATCCTTCAAGATCTCCCTGACCTGCCAACTGCTTTTGCTTACCTCTTTGGACTGATCTATGCTTTAAACCTGAAGTTACCCAAAATATCGCAGGTACACATTTGAAACTGTTCAGAAGGTTTTCATGGAACTTGGTACAGACCTCTCTGCAAGGGTCAGATCCCTCAAAAACAAACTCCTTCAGTGAATCCACAAGTTAACTGATAATGTTGGATCTGAAATGTTGACCTCTAAAAGTTCCCTTCTGTCCAGCCAACACCATGTTAATTTACTCTCGCTGGTACTCACTCTCAACTCTTATGTACCTCCATCTCCAACTCTTACATTTATTTTGCACTTTTATTGGGTTTTTCTTAAACATGTTACATGTTAAGATTCAGTGTTTGTAAATTGTCACATAGTATTGAGCAGTGTTACAAAGAAGAATATGCTGATTATTTTGAGACCGGAAGTTATGACGCTCAGTAACCTTGTTAACAGATTTATTAGATTCATAGTTGTGTATCATACTGGTTCTGTATGGTCTTATATACATGACTCATGTTTGATCTTTCATTCAATCTCAAAGTTTACAAGTATACAATGTAGCAGAAGTTGACTGCTAGGACTGGGACAATTGGGTCTCATCAGTTTGCATTTACTTGGCCCTGTTGAAAGGGATTTGATGCTGGTACAGTTTAAATAAAACAAATGTTTTGAATGTATATGTTGCATCTGTAATTATGTATACATTTGATTAGAAGTTATTGGTTACATTATATTACTTATAAAGTATTGCAGTGTGCAATTTTAAATTCCTCTTAAATTATTCTGCTATACTAACTTAACCAAATTTAAGTGGATTCTGTGTAAGAATTCAGAGTTATTACAATGTAAAATTATCAGTTAGTACAACTTACAGTTGAGTTGACAAAAATCAGAATTCAGAGTTGAGCAACCTCAAAAGCAAAACTTAAAATATTTAGTTTAATTGCCCAACTTAAAATTTTATTTAAGTTTGTTGCCTTGAAATTTTAAGTTCACCCAACTTTTCTTTTTTTGCAGTGGTTTACATCTCACCTGCACCTTCACGAGACACATGACGACTTAAGTAGTTTACATAAACTTTTGAAAAAGTAGCATTTATTTGTTTAAAAACCAGATGATGGCTGATGGGATGAAGAAGGTGATGAAACAGTGTATAGGCTTGCTGGTGATGGGGGAAGTGGAGGTTTGCACGTGACAATGGCATGCATGAATTTGAGTAAGAGAAAGTCATATTTAAATAAAGAGTGGAGCAGTGCTATTGGATAGATGTTACCAGGTGATATGAACAGCTGATGCCTGCTTAGTGTGAAAATGGACCTTTAAAACCCACCTGCAGAATATAAAGTCTTCCTGACTGAACTTCCCCTAGAGCTACATGTATCTGGTTAAATTATTTGTTTTTATGGATTCATTCATTCCCAATGGGTGACAAGAAATATGTTGATCTTTTCAATCCCATATGGAGCAGTGAGACAGTTTTCAATAGTTTTGTGTCCTAAAAGGGTCACCAAATGGTTGCTTAAACCAAGCAGAAAATAGGTCTCAGCAGAGAAAATAAAAACATTGACAAAGTCTCCATTTATCAAGTAAAACACTATGCCTTTGCCAGGATTAAGAAACATGAACAATGAAAAGCTATCAGCAAACTACACAGCATTTTCTGAACAACCACAACAAAGCAAAATAAGTGATTTTTTTCCTACTCTAATGCCTCCTTGATGCCCTTTTGTTTTGTTGGAAGTTTACCATCTTTAACAAACAGAAACCATGGACAGTGAATAAAGGATTATGGCTACTTTGGTCTTGTATGTACTTAAAAGTGAAGTAGTGAAAGAAACATAATGTTCTTCACTCAGGTAAATCATCACAACAACTTCAAAGCTTTAGGTGGGATGATTTGGATTTCAATCTTGTAGGGAGTCAAACTTTTTTGAGAGTAAAACTTGTTTTTCACCAGCAGATGTCCCCGCAGAGCAAATATTATCCGGCAGTCTCTGCTGCTGCTATTGTACTCCTGTCATGTGTGCTGATGATGGATTTATGATGGGTCTATGTAGATTATATCACAGAGAATAAGGTAGGGTAATGCTTGACATAACATTTGTAATAAATTGGCACTATACAAATAAAAATTGATTGATTGCAGGTCAGACTTTATCACATGTATTCTCAGCTTTAAGCCAATTTCAGTAATTCTGTGATGAGGTCTGAAGCAGCAACATGTCATAACTATACAACCAATCTGATAGATCCTGTAATAAAGAACGAGTAACAATCGTATGTCTTCCTCTGAGATTTGTAAGACATTTTCAAAAGGACTTGCCTATATGTCGAACTGTCGTCTCCACAATATGGAGAAAAGAAAGTCTTACTTCTTTGTCACATTAACTCAGTTCCAAACGCCTCAGAACAAGAAGTCCTAGTGACAAACATGTGCTAATATGTTCCCACTATCAAGTGGCCCTGACAGACAGGAAAAGAGTGTTACATTTCCCCCCATTACTGGCATCTTCTAAGGCAGGCTTTAAAATCTGCAACACATTATTCTAAAAAGCGCATGGTCACAATAGTTGGACAGGAATGCTTTCATGGTTGCTTATAACTTTGCCATTGATCAGCACAGGGGTGTCGCTTCTGTGTGTTCAGGAGTGAGACCGCTCTGTGGTAGAAGCTGTTTCTGAGTCTGGTCGTGTGTGCGTACAGCACCCTGTAGCGCTTGCCAGAGGGTAGGGGGGTGAACATGGCATGTCCGGGGTGTGTGATGTCACGGATGATGGCTGTTGCCTTCCTGGTGCAGCGTGTCTTGTGAATGTCCTCTAGTCTGGGGAGCTGGGAGCCGGTAATCCTCTCTGCGGTCCTGATGATGCACTGGAGAGACTTCCTGTTTTCTAGAGCGCAGCCAGAGTACCACGCTGTGATACAGTAGGTGATGACAGACTCAATGGCTGACCTATAGAAGTTTACCAGCAGCTGTTGTGGAAGTCGTGCTTTCTTCAGGCACCTCAGGAAGTGGAGCCTCTGGAGTCCTTTCTTGGCCATCGCTGCGGTGTTTACGGACGAAGTTGCGTCCTGGCTGATGTGGACACCAAGGTACTTGAAGCTCTGCACGACCTCCACTATCTCACCGTTGATGTTTATGGGGCGGTGGACGTTGGGCTTCAGCCTCCTAAAGTCGAGGATCGTCTTCGCCGCATTGAGGATCAGGTTGTTGTCTTGACTCCAGCTCTCTAGGTTCTCGACCTCTGCTCTGTAGGCTGACTCGTTGTTGTTGGTGATTCTGCCAACCACGATGGTATCGTCTGCAAACTTGATGACAGAGTTGGTCTCATTGGAGGCTTTGCAGTCGTGTGTGTAGAGGGAGAACAGTAAGGGGCTCAGCACACAACCCTGCGGTGCACCTGTGTTTAGTGTGATGGAGGTGGAGACATGTTTCCCAATGCGCACAGTCTGTGGTCTGTCGGTAAGGAAGTCATGGATCCAGGGCAGTATGGAGGGCCTGTGACACCGCATCCTCAGTTGACCTGTTGGTCCTGTAGGCAAACTGGTGTTGGTCCAAGGAGGGTGGGATGTTGTTCTTGATGTGTGTCAGAACGAGTCGTTCAAAACACTTCATCCCTACTGGGGTCAGTGCCACTGGTCAATAGGTCAGTGAACACTGCTGTTAGCTGTCCTGCGCAGTGTTTCAGGACCCGTCCTGGTACTCCATCTGGTCCAGTAGCTTTGTTGGGATTGATGTTGGTAAGAGCCCGTCTCACCTCGTGGGCACTCAGCACCAGTGCACCTGGTGGGTCCCGTTGCACTGTCAGTGGTGAGTTGTTGTGACTGTCCCTGCAATCAAACCTGGCAAAGAAGCGGTTCAGATCTTCGGGTAGGGATGGGTTGGCAGTGTGTGTTGGGCTGCTGTTGTTGCCTGCATAGCCTGTTATTGTCTTGATGCCCTGCCACATGCGTCAGGAGTCAGAGTTAAAGTGCTCCTCTATACGCATTTTGTAGCACCGCTTGGCTTCTCTGATGCCGTTTCTCAGTTTGGACCTGGCTGTTCTGTAGGCCACATGATCCCCTGTGCGGAAAGCAGCATCACTAGCCTTTAACAGGTTAACCACAGCTGCATTCATCCATGGTTTGTGGTTGGGGAGTGTGCGTATGTTCTTCTCTGTGGTTACATTGTCCATGGAGAAGGTGATGTAGTACAGCACAGATGAGGCATAGGTGTTCAGGTCTGTGTGGTTGTTGTGTGTGGAAGTCTGTTTGAAGAGGTCCCAGTCTGTCTCATCGAAGCAGTCCTGTAGTCTGGCCATGGCTTCTTCAGGCCAGACCCTGATGGTGCGAACTGTGGGCTTAATCCTTGCAATGAGAGGTCTGTATGCAGGGGTCACAAGCAGGCTGATGTGGTCAGACCGGCCAAGATGGGGGGAAGGCGAGGCTTTGTAACCCCTTGCTATGTTGCAATATACATGGTTAAAATGTTATTTCCTCTGGTTGGGAAGTCAATAAACTGATGGAATTTGGGAAGCACAGTCTTGAGGTTAGCATGATTAAAGTCCCCTGCTATTATAAACACGCCATCTGGATGGTCATTTTGAAGTTCATGTGTGGCATCATGCAGCATAACCAGCACTAGCTTAGTATTAGCTTGTGGTGGGATGTAAACAGCAGTGAGAAACACAACAGTAAACTCCCGGGGCAGATAGAACGGCCTGCATTTCAGCGTTATGAACTCCAAGTCCGGGGAACAGAATTGCTCAACAGTGTCTGTGGATGTGCACCAGGTGTTACTCACATGAATACACACTCCACCGCCTTTGTCTTTTCCGGAATCAGCTGTTTTCGAACGGTAAACAGTCCGACCTGTTATCTCTTTAGCCGCATTGGGGATGTTAGGATTCAGCCAGGTTTCGGTGATTTTGTGCAAATAAATCCTCAGTCTCAGCTCGTCGGTCTTGTTGACATGGACCAGGCGTTCGCGAGAAACAGGCTTGGTAGTGCAGGTTTGTCGGGGGAGCATCTTAGCCGAGCATGGATGCCGGCTCGCTTTGCTAGCTTTTGCTTCCTCTCTCGCCGCTTGTGCCGCTTCCTCGCCGGGCCCGTGTACCAGGCAGGCACCGACGAGTAGAGCAGCTCGTCCGGTATGTTGGGAGGAGGGGGTGGAATAAAACCCTCGATATTTAAGTCCAGTATTTCCTGTCAGTTATATGTTATGTGCACTGTTCTCTCTGTTTCTCCTCTGCTCATCAAGTGATGTTGTTGTTCTCTGCTCACACTAAATAAAGCTCACGTTAAACTTGCAACAGGTTATGGACCCAGATCGACGCTAAAGAAGCAGTCTTTACACAGAGTTTTGTGTGAAGTAAACAGTGTTGTGGGTTTTCACAATGGATGAGAAGCTGTTTATAGACAAGCTGAGCAGACCAGAGAACTGGGCAACGTGGAAGTTTCAGATGGAGCACTTGCTAAAGGCTAAAGGACTATGGGGTATGCTAACGGAGACGGACACGCTAGCCGCAGATGCTAACGCACAAGCACAATCTGAGTACGACAAATGGAGACAGAAGGCATTCTCCATGTTAGTGTTGAATGCAACTACCCCAGTCGTACCTGATAACAAGCTGCCAGACTCCCAAAGAAGCGTGGACTATGCTGAAAGGCCATTTTGAGAGAGATTAGCAAATAAACTGTTTCTGAAGAAAAAATATTTCCGATGTGAAATGAAGGAAGGAGATCGTTTAACTGAACATTTGAAACAAATGAAGGAGCTGACTGATCAGCTATCAGCAATAGGAGCTGTCATTGAAGAAGACCAAATTGTAACACTTTTGGGTAGTTTGCCACCAAGTTATGCTACCATTGTCACTGCACTAGAAACAAAGATTGACAATCCGACACTGCAGCTTGTTCAGCAAGCATTAGTAAATGAAGAGCAAAAGCGGATGAATGCTAACGAAAGCTACAGTGTTACTACATCAGGTGGTGCATCAGCCATGTCGTCACAATTTCGGGGAAATCTGCAGGATAACTCAGGATAAGTCAGTGGGAGCAGAAAGACCAAACATGTGGCGGTGTTATAAATGTGGGAAAGAAGGTCATATTAAACATAACTGTCCGAGCTTGAAACATAAAGCTAAAAAGAAAAACCACAAGAAAAACCATGCAGGGGATGAAAGTGCTTTTGTCACCAAAAAGGCAAACCTGACTGAGAGACCACAACAGGATGAATGGTTGATTGATTCGGGAGCATCAAAGCACTTCACAAAAGCACAGTCTGTGAAACTCGGTGACGGCAGGGCAGTTGACGCCCTAGGAATAGGAAATGTCAACATGAAAATGATTTTCAAAATAAGTGATGTAAAAAATGTCATAATGTATGACGTGCTGTATGTTCCAAAGCTGTCCGGGAATCTATTCTCAGTGGGAGCAGCTACCAAGAAAGGAAATACAGTGCAGTTCAGGAAGTCTCACTGCTACATACGTGGAAAAAAAATGGAACTCTTCAAGGAATGGGAACACAAAGAGCTGACGGACTATACCAGCTGGATGTTGAAAGAAGTTTACCCGTCTGTCATAGTGCATCAGTAGCAGCCAGCTTATGGCACCAGCGCCTGGGTCACACTACCAAGCTGAAGGAACTAAAAGATCTGGTAAACGGAGTGGACAGAGGTTCCTTTCTGTGAAGGATGTGTGGAAGGCAAGCTGTCTAAAAAGCCATACAAGTCGATTGGAGGAATCCGTTCCAAACACAGAATGCAGCTGATTCATAGTGACGTCTGTGGTCCCATGCAGACTGAATCTATAGGTGGAGCAAAATATTTTGTGACTTTCACTGATGATTACTCCAGATGCTGCAAGGTATACTTCCTGAAACAGAAAAATTAGGTTCTAAACAAATTCAAGGAATTTGAAAAAAACATTCTCAAATGAGTTTGGACAGACCGTCACGAGGCTGAGAACAGACAATGGTGATGAGTACACATCAAAGGAGTTTCAAGAATATTTGAAGGCTCAAGGCATCCACCATGAAGTGACTGTACATCACTCACCACAGCAAAATGGTGTTGCAGAAAGAAAAAATAGGACATTAGTTGAAACAGCTAGAAGCATGCTGTCACATGCCAAGTTGCCGAAGATGTACTGGGCAGAGGCTGTAGCCACCGCAGCTTACATACAGAACAGGCTGCCCACATCAGTTCTGAAGCAAGAAACACCCTACGAGAGATGGTGTGGCAAAAAACCTGACATGAGTCACATGAGGGTGTTTGGTTGTGTTGCTTATGCACAGATCTCAGATGAAGAGAGACGAAAACTGGACAAAAAGGCTGTCAAGCTTCGTTTCGTGGGATATGCAAACAATACCAAGGGCTATCGTCTTTATGAAGAGAAAAGGAGGATTCTAATCCGTCGTCATGTCATTTTCAACGAGTCAAACTTTGACTGGAATCAGGAAGCAGAAGTCCCCTGCTCAGAGAACAAGATGACCATGGAAACAGATCAGAGTGAAACACAAGGTGAGGTCACTGCTGATGACACTGTCAGAACAAGCGGCATAATCAGAAAGGCTCCAAGGAGATATGGATATGATGAGTTTGCTGATACAGTTATTGATGATCATCATGCCAGTATGTGTCGTGTGACAGAGCCACTCACAATGAAAGAAGCAATGATTAGTCCAAATGCAAAGGAATGGCAGGAGGCGGCTGATTTGGAATATGAGTCGCTGCTGGAAAATGGGACGTGGGACTTAGTGGATTTACCAAAAGAAAGAAAGGCAGTAGGCTCAAGATGGGTGTTCAAAGTCAAGCATCATAGTGATGGACGAGTGGAGAGATACAAGTGCAGACTCGTCGCCAAGGGCTACTCACAGTTGTATGGTGCTGACTATGATGAGACACTTTCACCAGTGGTACGATTCAGCTCTATTCGTACATTACTGTCCTTTGCTATTCAAAACAATCTACATGTGCACCAGATGGACGTCGTAACTGCATTCCTCAATGGACGCCTGGAAGAAGAAATCTACATGGAGCAACCAGAGGGATACATCAAACCAGGGCAGGAACACCTGGTGTGCAAACTGAAAAAAACAATCCCTGGACTGAAGCAGTCTCCTCGTTGCTGGAGCAAGGCCTTCACAGAGTTCATGGTGGGACTTGGATTCAAACAGAGTACATCAGACCCCTGTGTGTTTGTGAGATCAAGACTAGAGCTTGAGATACTAGCAGTTTACGTGGATGATATCATTCGGATAACAGAGTCCACTGAGAGCATGAACGAGCTGAAAGCGGCTCTCAAGGAGCGCTACAAGATGAAAGACATGGGTGAGCTGTCCTATATCCTGGGTATCTCTGTGGTTCAAGACAAAGAGAAGAACTGTGTCTTTCTTCAACAGAAGCATTACATTGAAGCCATACTTCATAAATATGGACTGGATAAAGCAAATCCTGTAGCAACTCCTGCTGATGCCAACGTCAAACTGAAGGAAAGTGATGGTGTTAGTAAGCCAGTACACCAACAAAACTATCAGTCAATGGTTGGAAGTCTGCTGTATGCTGCAATGGCCACACAACCAGACATAGCTCAAGCTGTGAGTGTTGTGTCAAAGTTCAACGCAAATCCCGATGCTGCACATCTGACTGCTGTGAAGAGGATATTTAGATACTTGAAGGGGACCGTGAACCTTGCTCTCAAGTATGAGCGGTCAGATTCTGGAGCTTTGACCAGATTTGCAGATGCTGACTGGGCTGGTGATCAGGATGTTTCTACTGAGTGGAGGAGCGGTGAGCTGGCTCAGCAAGAAACAGGCAACAGTTGCACTTTCAACAGCAGAAGCCGAGTATGTCGCGCTCAGTCAAACTGCTCAAGAAGGTATCTGGCTGAGATGTTTACTGTGTGATCTCGGAATGGAAGCCACGCCCACAGTGATCCTGGAAGACAAGCAAGGAGCCATCGCAATCGCGAAGAATCCCGTGGATCACTTCAGAACTAAACACATTGACATTCGCTACCACTACATCCGTGAATGTGTGCAGAATGGACAAATAGAACTGCAGTCTTGTCCAACAAATGACATGAAAGCGGACATCTTGACAAGGCTTTGACTAAACAGAGGTTTGAAAAACTAAGAGGAGCGATCAGATTTTTTCCGATGTAAGAGTGGTTGTTTGTGCTTGACAGGTGAACACCAAACGCTGCCTGATCAAAGCAAGTCTGAAAACATGTGAAAAAGAGTTCCAGTAAAATCAATGTAAACAAAAAGTAAAAAAAAAGGGGTGAAGCCTTTTTTGATGTTGTTTAAAGATTTATTTTCTTGTCATTTTGTGAAGGAGAGTATGGCTCTGTATTATTATTATTTAAAGGTTCTAAATACCATTGTAAAATTAAGTGGGAGTGTTGTAGTACAGTAATTTTACCAATGGGTGGCACTGTTCTCTGTTTCTCAAGTGATGTTGTTGTTCTCTGCTCACACCAAATAAAGCTCACGTTAAACTTGCAGATAGAAATCAAAATACTACCTGAACGCTAAAGAGAAGGCAAGAGCAGAGAGACAGCTAAGCTAAGGTTAGCACACAAATGCTAACAGGCATTGATAAGATCTCGTCAGAGTATTTGATGAGATGATTGACGCTATCCTCAACAATGTACGAGTAAACTAAGAAGAATACAGCATTTTTATTTATTTATTATATTTAGCTGAACTTAATACAAAGACTGAAAAACCAAGGCTTTCCAGAGGTAACACATGTGTATTGAATCCCTTCTTCAGCACGCTGATTCAAATATCTTAGCTTGATTATTGTATACTTACCGTAACTTAAAAGTAAAAATGACCCGTAGCTTAGCACAACAAATGTAAACAGACATCTAATCTCATACTTTATCCCTCCTTTATATATTTTTTTGAAGTGTGCCATTTCATTATGTATTTTATGTACAAGCTGCTCAAAACCACTTGCCCCTAAAAGGATTAATAAAGTTCTTTGAATCAAATTGATAGCATCAGTCATTTTATCGAACTAATCTATCTAATAGCAGCGTTTCATCCATTATGTTAAACAATGTCTTCCTGCTCATCTTGAGGCTGTGTCAAAGAGGCCCTTCTTTACCTCTACAGATCTCTCTCTCAAGCTGCTACTGTGTCCACCTCCAGTGTACTATATTTGTCTCACAGTGTGTTGACCTGCACGTCTCCAGGGTCCGTGAAAACTAGAACACATCGTTGTTGACAAAACAGAACCTTGTCTCTTCCCCTCCGTTGGTTTTCTTCTACAACATCTCATATTGCAGCACATATTCATGGAATGCCATGCATGAGTGTGGGCACATTTACAGCAGATATTTGCATACACCATGGTGACACTGCCAAGAGAACCCTGCATCCACACATACATTACACGCATTAATACATGTAAGAGGAGGATAACAAGGATCTGGAGGATGACATTCTTTTACCTTGTCTGTCTAGCCAAAGAAAACAATAGATTCCCAACCAGAGGCGGAACTACCAATCACAGTGAGAGTTGCAGCAATTGAAGCAGTCAAGCAACTGGTTCAGATCTTTGATTCTACCCAACCTAAAAATCTTGGTATGTTTCTAAAAAGTTCCACCACCAGAAACATGACAAAACAGGCAAAAATATTGGAGTTGCTTTTGTAAAAAATGGAAAGAGATTAGAACACAGAAAGGTTTCAAGACTAAACTGAGTTTCATTAGAACAGATGATCAGTTGACGTTTCTAGACCTTGAAGTACATAACCTGTTAAAGGGCAGGTTCTGATCTCAGCAGCCCTGCTCTCTCCAGTGCTTTGTCAACATTGGGAATCAGTTTTTCGTTAAAGTCCCACAGGCGTGTATCTTTATTGAGCTCCTCGGTATTAGATTTTCCCCTCAGAGAAACACGGATGTGAATGATCCGACAAACGTCTGGGGGAACTTTGTATGTGGTTCCAAAAGCCTTGAGCGGTGCATGCACAGAAACCTGCTCCACCAACCTGTTAATCACAGAGACACAAAAGAACAGTGTATCAGTGAACCTCGGCTTGGCTTGGAGGCATATGTTTTGGATTTCAGTTTGAAGTCCGGCTGTACTCTGAATTGAGCTTCTGTTTGACTTAGAGCAGGCTGTCCTTCCAATGTTATTATCCAATTCTGAATAACTTCATGTCTATTAGGACTCTGGTTGGCTGTAAAGAATATCCCCCATCAATCTTTACAACATTTAACCCATTTAGATTGGATGCAACGTTTGCCTGTCCACCTTTAAGATCAGATCTGATGCTGGCGTGCACATACCTTTAAGACTTGATGTAACGTCGCCACGTAACATTGTTTTTGTTGTTTTTCATTGATAATTCTAAAAAAATGTATTGCACTTTAGTGCACAGGCAATTATTTAGGTTTAAGCTTTCACATATTTCTAATTTGATGTCTCTTTCTGCTCCAAAAGCTGAAAAATTAAGAATTTAGTCCACATTGAAATTCTTTGCCATTTTTCTGGAGTTTTGGGAGGTTGTTGTCAAAAAATGCTTAGGTTTGAGAGGGTGTTTTTTTTTTTTTTAGGTGAGATTAGGAAGGATTAGGATTAGGAAAAACTTTTTACAATGACTGAAAAAGTTTTTTTTTTCAAAAAGACTTGTCAAAATACACAATTCATAGTACCAAAACACTGGCTCTTCTGACTAAGTGAGCAACTTTTCAGTCCAAAAATCCTCATCCTACCTTGGCTGAACTATTAACTTGTGCGGGTGATATTTTGTTCTGTCGGGGTCCTCCCTGTAGATGTGCTCCAGAATATTGACCCCTGGCACTTTGTCCCACTTAGGTAGATGAAACCTCTTGCTTGGCTCGAAAACAGTCTTGGGGAAGATATGGTTCTCAATGAGGAACACACCTGTCTATAGAATGTGACACAACATGGAAGACGGGGGGGAAAAATACAAATATTAATAAATGTCAAATATGATTGTTTTGATTCTGTTCTAGCAAAAGTGGCCTACCTTTGGATGCTGCTGTTGGAGTGTGTTCATCAGAGACATCAGGTTGTTGTGTTGGTATGGCATTATAATCTCATCAATATCGTTCAACAGGACGTAACGCGACCGGTCCATGGATCTGTAAACACACTCGTTAAGTGTAGCCAGTTGACCAAAGTAATGCATGTCCCCCCTGCTCACAGAGTAGAGCCAGCCCCAAGATGGACTCAGAAACAAGTCGATTGGCCAAGGAACTATCTCCAGGAAGCCTGTCCTGCTGTAGCTCTGCAACAGGAGGTCCAGTTCTGGGCCACAGCTGGTGTTGTAGATCACCACCCTGTCAACACCTAGCAACCTGCAGATAGGAAAATCAAAGGTTCAATCATTTGTTCAACCAATTAGAAGAAATAACACAGTTAGTCATATCGTGCTAGTGATTTCCAGCTTTTTTGAAATCTCTTGTAGCTTACATATTGGCATTTCAAAGCAGGATATTCACACCCCTGTCTGCAATGTTTTTATGCATGGATGCAGAATGGTTGGGGTTTGTTGTTCCACCCATGATCTATCTTCAGATGTAACAGGCGTAACAGGGGGAAATCAGTGAAAATCGGTAACAATTTGTAACAAGCTAGTTAAAACTGATTTTTGTACAAATTTGACTCACCATGTCATTAATTAACGACTCTGGCGACTAGTGGCACCCTAACCCTAACCCATGACATAAATTAGGGTAGTGTTAATGGAAGTTAATTGGCCAAAACCGTTGACATCAGGATAAGGCAAAAGAAGGAGACAGTAGAACAATGTTGGACAGCAGCTAAAGAAGTTCCGAGATGAAGCATTATAAGAGGTAAAACTGACGACTTTGATGTCATAATGACAAAGGCTGTACTGAAGGGTAAATCACTACGTTCAAAAGTATTGGAATGGATAAGTGTTTGTTTGAACTTGAACTTTTCAAAGTATGACAACAGCAGCGGAGGGATAATCAGATATTATGTGATGCAATTCAGTGCACTTTCTACAGAACCTTTTAAATCGTGAAATATTTAGAGAAAATGCCTCAAGGTTGATTTGGAGCTGTGTAATGTGTGGTGTGATGCTGACCTGTACATCTCCAGCGATTGTGCAAACTGAAGCACGTTGTTGATTCCTCCAAACAAATTAGAGAGACAGACTGTGAAGTTAAACTGCAACTTTTTCTCCTCATTCCCTTTGGTCTTCTGGTTTCTTATAGGAAGCCAAAGCTGGTCCAATGCCTTCACTCTTTCTGGCTTAGTCTGAAGAGTAACATGTGTAGCGTTGCAGTTTTGAGGAATCTGACACATGATATCCGCAGTGACAAAGAGAAAACCAAAGTTTTCTCTATGTTGTAAAATGTTTGTTGGAGTTGTATTTGATAACTGGCCTGCACAGCAGAAAAGACAGTAAAGAGGTTTGGTGGAGTTCGTTTTAAATATGCTAATAATGCGTAAATCAAATCCTTTCACTCTCTGGTCCATGAAGGCTGACACCAGGAAGTGGTCAGTGTTGTTCAGGGGGGTGATGGTGTCCTCGGTAGTCCTCCCAGGGCATACTTTCGGAGGCTCCTGCAGCCTTGGGAGGGAAATGTACTCCACAGGGGATGTGCCAATGACATAGAGAATGAAAAGGATGGTAGAAACGAACAGGAAGAACAGTTTCCCTCTGAGTTCTCTTGCTTTGTTCATCTGGCCAAAGAGGGTAGATTCCCAACCTGAGGCAGAAATACAAACAACAGTTAGAGACATGATACATTTCACTAGATTTAGATGGTCTGTTTTGTTTCTGCACACAGAGGTGTCATGCCATTTTAAAATGGGGGGACTGGATCCCCCTCAGATTTTTTAAAAATCTGACAGGATTTTTCCCATATTAGTATTTAAAGAAACATCTCATTTTTATATAATATGTAGAAATGATCAATTATATTTCATGTATGGAACAGATCTGATCGAAAAGCTATGAATGATGCTATGATTTAACTGAGGTTCTAGACCGATCGAGAAATAATAACAATTCTGCCTTTGATTAGAAATGTTAAAATGGAGAAAAAAATTGAAAAATAGAAGAAAAGAATGCAGAAAATGGCACATTCTTCCAATGGTTTTCAAAGAAGACCCCTTTGCCCCACTCCAACTTTAGCCTGAGCACCCACTACCAACTATTGTTTGAAAAATCGCGACCAAGATTTCGGATAATTTTTAGCCAATCAAATTTGTTTAATGAAAAATTGTGCAGTTTGTGGCTTCCATCAGATTTTTTTTGTACCTGAGATGGTAAAACCATCTGACGGAAGCTAGAAACAAAACAAACACGTTTAAAACCCACTGCTGACACTTCCGCGACCCACTTTTGGGTCCCAACCCTCCAGTTGTAAACCACTGGTTTAAAGCATTATGACACACAGGGTTTTGCTGTTGGTTTGTATATCAGCATAAAGACAATCACAGCCGTGCTGATATCCAAATTAACAGCACTCCCTCTTGTTCTTCTATATCGTCCAGCTCTTTTTACATACACAAAGGACTAATATTATTAGAAGTACCTCTCAGTCTCATCAAGTTATCGATGGGATTTTTTTGAAGATATTTTGTTGGGAAATGTATTTGATTATAAAGATGTATCTATTAACTTCAAGTTATTACTTACTGCAACAAGTAAAAGCTGTTAGTCCAGCCGTTGTGCCTTTGAATATGAGACTGCTGGTGAACATCTAAGACCTTAGACATAGAAAGTCTGAGTCCAAGATCACAATCCATTAAAAGGTAATACTGTTTAGATTTACAGAGGCTCAGTCAGTTCAAACCCAAGTTTTTGGGGATGTCCATGTTTTAAATTGGATTTTATATGATTTGAAGGTCGTTTGGACAGAAAGGAAAACACACAAAGTACTTTCTAGATGGGATTCCAGCCTCATTTTGAGGTGGCTTGAAACGAGCTGACATTCGTTTTTAACAGCTGTCTCTCAGCAAGGTAGCTCAGACTGCTTGAACTGGATTTCAATGTGACTTTGCATATTTAGTTGCCACAGCAACACATGCAAAAGGCTTTCCAATATCTGGACAAACACATCCAGTCAAACCACTTGTAAATAACAGTGTGGATGGTTTATTTTTGGTTCTTTATTGAGAAACAAATATAATGTGTCTGCAGTCCAAACACATGCTAATGTGCCTTGCTGAATAAATAATGAAAGGGTAGAAAGTGCATTATGGCAGAATTAGTACTGATTTTCAAGTTGGAGGGAAACTACAGCATGCAGGTATTTGATAACAGGCTGATAAATCGGCATCAGGCCAGCACTCTAACAGGTGAGACAGGTGTAACACGAGAGTAAGGGACATGTTATTAAATAAATATTAAATGTAAATATTTGGAAAGCCAAGACAGTGTAGACAGTGAATTAATTACACTGCCTCCAGAGACAGTGTCAAGTTGCTAATTAATTTACTTTCTAACAGATCAAACCGGTTTGACTAGACAGACAGTCCATTACTGTTTTACAGTACAAACATTGATTGCTGTTCCAGCCAGCCCGCCTTTATTTTAAAGATGTTATCCTGATCTTCAGATGTTGGAACCTTCCCTAAATGTGTTAGTTAGGGGTCTTTGGCCGGCGCCCGGATATCACGGGCCAGATAAGGCTTGGCAAAGACATTTACACTCACATTTACCTGTGATTTCCAGCTTCCAATTTTACATTACTGCTAAGACTTCAAAGTAAACTAAGAGGGTAAACCCCCATATAACTGCTTCAAGGCATTTTGCTTTGAGATAATAGTGCAACTCACTGATACACATGTGCTGCGGACCGACCGCAATTAAATCAAATCAGAAATGACCAAATATGTCACCAGAAGTGTTTTACACAGAACATGTAAACAGAGGAACTGCTGCAAAATGCTGCAGACACACAGAAGCTAGATGAGGACCCCTTCAGCTTGAAAACATGAAAGTAGTGACCACAAATTAAATGAACACAGCCCCAAAGTTAATGAATTTCCATATTTGTAAAAAAAAAAAAAAAAAAAAAAAAAAAAAAACAATCTCAAAGTCAAACTTCTTAATAAAAAAAATCCCTAGATAAAAGCAGTTATATTTGCAAGTCACAGTAAATTTAACCCTGATGTTAAGGTGTTCTGTTACTTGTAGCATGTATGATTGAAAGAACAGAAAATTCTGGTTATTGAGCAAATGGATCCAAAACCCTTTTTCATAAAGGTAGTTGCCCATATTGAACCTTTGAACAGCTTTGTTTGTCTCTCACGTGCATCACGTATTGTTTTTTACTAAATCCTAACAACTCTGCATGATACTGTAGGACTGGAATGCCATGATCCCATACGACCATCTAAAGTCTGCTGCTAAAGTTTTACTTTTTGAGTTATGTTGGAAATAAACTTTGTGGGCGTGTATGAATTCTTAATTCCAAAAATGATCAACTTTTAATCGCTACATTCTTTTATTATTATTATTATCATCAAAGAAACCAGATATTTTCTTAAGCTGAGTATTATCCTTTGTGCCTTCTAATCTTGGTGCTCTCTTTACTTACAGTTATGACAACTCATCACTTTATCTAAGACGACAAACGCCACACTGCCTAATTATGTGTTATGATTACGTGTTAGAGAACTGCAAACGAATAACAGGTACCTGTTCTATCACCGCGACTTAAAAAACAATTAAACCTTTTTTTGCACAGACTCTTTGAAGGCAGCTGATGATTAGTAATAGATCAATCAGTCTGCTCTTATTTGGAGTGAGCATTTGTAACAGAACGACAGCAATTAATCAGTGTAAAATAAACGAGGCCTTTCAGAGTCGTGATGCTTTTAGCAAGATTTCTTTTTTTTGCTCATCACTTCAAGTATCAGTGTAAGAGCGAATAGTAGTGCAATAATAGCTTTAACACATTTTAAATGGAATAAATAATACAGTGATAAAATGTTGATTTCCTCTAAGAAAATGTAAAGATACTTCTCTCTGGGAATTGTAGTACAATTTACTGGCTGTTGTTTCTGTGCCTTGCCCTCTAATGCGATGTGTCCTTTGATACCACACAATGACAAGTCATATGTTTTTTTTTTGTATCCCCATTTCACTTGTCTGACTGGTCCCACTAGGAACAGATACGGGCTACGTTATAAGGAATACATTTTTTTGATTTGATTTGATTTGTTTATTCCGAACATGTAACAGAAGACAAAGGTGAACATAAAAACAAACAGACTGAAAATAAATAATAATTCCAAAAGCCCTATTCGCACGGGACTAGTATTACCTGGGGACCTCTAGTAGCCTAATTTGTAATAAATGCGGAGGTCGTCTGTGATCTTAATCCCGTGCGAATCTGCCATGTCCGTAATTTGTGAAGTAAAAATTCCACCGCAAATTACCTACCATATTTCGCCAAACACAGAGGTTATGTGATAATATTAGTCCCGTGCGAATCGGCATCTCTGTGATTTGGGGTAGTTTTTTTGTTGTTGTTTTTTTAAAGGTTTGATGTGTTCTCCGCAGCTTTTTTCTGCCTTTTCCCGGACCAGAATTATGGAGGCTGCATTGGCAATTATAAATTAAAGTTTTGACAGCATTTTGGGTGCAAATTCAGGAGGCTCATCTACCTACACAGCAATGGAGACTCATTCGCAGAAAGAGCAAGCCCAAATCCACCAGAAGAGCGAAATCGCTAAAGATGATAAGATGCATTACATGCATGGAACATTTTTTCTATCTTTTACGCATAGATTACGCAGAGCCTTGTGTTATACGAGTAGCGTATGTCTGTCTGAATGGCTCAGTGCGAGTGAGGAGAGAGAGAGAGAACGAGGGGAGTGTGTGTTCGGCAGGTGTGTGCGAGATGCACGTTACTGATGTCGGGGACCCGAGTAGAATCAGCGCAGAGAAACTAGTCAGCATGTGATACCGTTTGAGCTCTGTGTGCGTAATACACGGCCCGACACCTCAAGTAACAAGCCGGACTCTCCGTGTCTGCTTACATCTTGATGCACCCCAGTTAAAGTGAGGGCTACAACTTCGGCCCTGAAGCAGACCAATCAGTCTCCGCTGTGCGCTCCGACCACGGTCTGAACGCCGAAGCAGGAAAGGTTAACACTTTGACATCATATCCGGTGGATAATGTCAGTAAATTCGAGTGAAAACACAGACTACTCTTATACCGTGCGAATGCGCCGCACGAAACACAGACGTGGTGGGGTAATTTCTAAATCACATGAGGTCCCCAGGTAATACTAGTCCCGTGCGAATAGGGTTTTTACAATGGAAAGTATAATTTAGAAAAAAATAATTAAGCATTTGGACACTAAGCTATTTTAAATCACATGTCCAGTTCAATAACCTGCACGGATTGGGGAGAGGAAGAGACCGAAAAAATAGACAGAGGGTGCGCACAAAAATAAAATCAAGTAATTACAGGATGAAGCACTTTGTTCAGCTTTTCTCAGGTTAGACAAGTGTAGGCTGTATTGCTGCTGTCTGGAGTTTTAAAAACCTAGTCGTCTATCTGCTTCATTTCTGATTCCCTCGCTGTTTTTCGTAACAATAAAAGTGTAAAAAAAAAAAAAGAAAAGATCAGAGCATTTCTCAAATCAGTTTAAACTTCCTCATTCCTGATGACAATCTCTCATGACAGACTAACAGATATTGCAACATTACACACAAATCATAAAGATAACAACAATAAAAGGTAAAACAACAGAAAATACACCGCAATCATACATGAAAAGCTTGTTTAAAGAGGTGAGTTTTGATAGCTCTTAAATGATAACAAGGTGGCTGAGAGGGTTGTGATAATGAAAAGGAGACGGGGATGGTGCTGCTAGAAGATCAGCGGGTCAAATTAGTGTCAACAAATAGCCTACTGTCCAGTTTGGCGTGCTTTTAGGACCCTTTGGACATTGGCTATACGACGGATTACATGTGTTTACACTTTTTGCTGGATTGTATTGAAGTTGACAGATGCTGTTTCATCATTATTTGTGATTGTCATAGATGAAGGCCTTTTGTTTGTGGCTGCATAGACCGCCGTGTTTGCTTGGTTATCGTATGACCGGCAGGCCTTTACTTGCACACCAATTATTTGTGGTTACATAGCGTATTTGGCTGTGTGGCTGTATGGGCGTCCAACTGTCAGTTGCCTTTTATATTTGGATACCCGCCCGGCTAATTAAGTTTACCTTGGGGCCTACGTATTTCAAAGAAAATAATTGGTCAAATATGCGCACAGACACTGCCTTGTATACGTAGGCCTACCGGCAAGGTTATTTTTTACACACAAAACAAGGGCTATTCTGTCTAACAGAAAATAGACCAACACATCTAATGAATGTGTTTATACAATACATAGAAAAATATAGATGTCTTTATACATGCTAATACATGAAGAGAATTCAGACATAATCCATACGATACAGGATATCTAAGTGCTTTTTTAAAAAAGCTTTTCAAGGTGCATGTTGAGAAATAAGACCACTCATTAAGATATAAAATCAGTGGTGTGTCTGTCATACAGAGGGAATCCCCACACATGTACATAAATACATCAAAAGAAGACAAAGTTCAGGAGAAATATTAACCAAACAATTTGCATTTACTTGCGGAAAACGCATGGGCATGCTGACCGCTGAAATGTTTTGCAAAACACTGCTGAATGAAGAAGAATTAGCAGAAACAGCTGAAGGATTAGTAGATGTAGAAAAAGTAGAAGATGTAGAAGAAGAGGAAAAAGTAAAATAAGAGTAGTAGTAGAAGGAGAAAAAGTAGTACAATCAGAAGAACAAGAATAAGAAGAAGTATTAGTAGAAGATAAAGAAAGTAGTAGAAGAAGAGGAAAAAGTAAAAGAAGAGCAGTAGTAGAAGAAGAAGAAAAAGTAGGAAAATCAGAACAAGAACTCACTCAGAGCTGAAGTGTGGTTAGTCCTCTCCTCCTGCTATCAGTTGAAGTTAGGCAAAGCAGGCGGGTATGGTTATGAGTCTGTCCTTCAGGTTTCTGCCAGGTGACAAATATCCTCCACCATCATCTGATTCCCTCCTCTCTACCTTTAAATCTACTCTCAGGTCCAACAAACTCTATGTCTATTCCAAATACACCTGCGACTCCGACTCTCTGTTGAGCGGGGCGATACCAAAGCAGTGATGTGTGTATTTTGCGTGCTTCCGCACAGCTGCTGCCTATCAGAGCAAATACTGCCAGCCGCGCCTCGCTGTGACGTGGTGAGGGAGTCAGGCGCCCCTAAATTTGAAGTGCTCACGTATTCTGATCTTTATGGTAAATGCTCCAGACTACAGAGAGAGCGATTTTGCCCCGTTATTAATCTCCTTTTCCAGGCAAAAGTGATGAATGCCGAAAAGTACGAGTAAAAGTACTTAATAGTACCCGTGCATGTAGTCTTAGAAGTACTTAGTCCAACCATATCAGAATCATGGTGTACTTATGGAAGAAAATGTTTTTACAAGACATCAAAGTCAGAAAAAAAAGGATCATTATAGTGATTTATAAGGGACTTTGACAGTGGATTTCTCAAAAAGTACTCAGTAAAAGTACTTCATAGTACCTGTGCATGTAGTCTAAGAAGTACTTAGTCCAACCATATCAGAATCATTGTGTACTTAAGAATATATATATATAATTATTGTTTTCTCCAAGAAAACTGTTTTTTTTTTTTTTTTTTAAATTGTGAACACCTTATTTTGAAAAACGGAAGTTACCGCAGACTCGCAGAATTATTCTCACACTAATTTCCCCGACCTCCGAAACTATTCCCTGTACAGTATTCTGTTTACTCCCGTCCTCATACACGTGTATCTCATAGTCAGTCTTATGGTACGACCTAGGCATTTAGCACTTCACGTCATCGCTCTCTCTGTCTGTTACTCCTGCTCGCTCTGCAGTCCGGAGCATTTACCATAAAGATCAGAATACGTGAGCACTTCAAATTTAGGGGCGGCTCACTTCACCATGTAAAAGCGAGGAGCGGCATGCTTGACCTCAGTGAGCAAATGACCCCATTAATCACTTGTTTATACTGAATGTCAGACAAAGGTATGCACCATTAACAACATTATGAGCTCATTAGAATTATTTCCGGTTGGATTAGGGGGTTTACGTCTCACCTGCACCTTCACGAGACACATGACGACTTAAGTAGTTTACATACATAAACCTTTGAAAAAGTAGCATTTATTTGTTGGGGGGGATTAAAAACCAGATGATAGCTGATGATGTCATCTGAGGCTGATGGGATGAAGAAGGTGATGAAACAGTGTATAGGCTTGCTGGTGATGGGGGAAGTGGAGGTTTGCACGTGACAATGGAATGCATGAATTTGAGTAAGAGAAAGTCATCTTGAAATAAAGAGTGGAGCAGTGCTATTGGATAGATGTTATCAGGTGATATGAACAGCTGATGCTTGCTTAGTGTGAAAATGGACCTTTAAAACCCGTGTGCAGAATATAAAGTCTTCCTGACTGAACTTCCCCTAGAGCTACATGTATCTGGTTAAATTATTTGTTTTTATGGATTCATTCATTCCCAATGGGTGAGAAAGAAATATGTTGATCTTTTCAATCCCATATGGAGCAGTGAGACAGTTTTCAATAGTTTTGTGTCCTAAAAGGGTCACCAAATGGTTGCTTAAACCAAGCAGAAAATAGATCTCAGCAGAGAAAATAAAAACATTGACAAAGTCTCCATTTTTTAATAATAATAATTTATACTTTATTGATCCCGTGAGGGGAAATTCGTTTTTACACTCTGTCTCGTTAACATGCTACACAAACATAGGCGGAAATACACACACATGCACAAACAGGATCCTATGAACATGCACTGATGGGGGGGTCTCGGAGTGAGGGGGCTGCCCACAGTGGGCGCTCAGGGGCACCTCGGCGGTGCTCGGGAGGTGGCTTGGCGCCTCTCCAGCTACCAGACCAATTTCCGGGCTTGGTCCGTGCTGGGACTTGAGCCAGCGACCCTCCGATTCCCAACCCAAGTCCCTACAGACTGAGCTACTGCTGCCCACAATTTATCAAGTAAAACACTATGCCTTTGCCAGGATTAAGAAACATGAACAATGAAAAGCTATCAGCAAACTACACAGCATTTTCTGAACAACCACAACAAAGCAAAATAAGTGATTTTTTCCCCCTACTCTAATGCCTCCTTGATGCCCTTTTGTTTTGTTGGATATATTATAAGAAAATACAGTATTTGCTTAGGCTAGAATGTATCTACCAACAACTTTTTGAGGATCATTTGTGAAGTGTTGATCTTTCCATCTTTGTTAAGACATGTTTGTAAAAGTTTGTTTGAGTCCAGATGAGTTACACAGAATCACATCTGGTTCCTTAAACGTTCGTCACAGTGAATAAAGGATTATGGCTACTTTGGTCTTGTATGTACTTAAAAGTGAAGTAGTGAAAGAAACATAATGTTCTTCACTCAGGTAAATCATCACAACAACTTCAAAGCTTTAGGTGGGATGATTTGGATTTCAATCTTGTAGGGAGTCAAACTTTTTTGAGAGTAAAACTTGTTTTTCACCAGCAGATGTCCCAGCAGAGCAAATATTATCCGGCAGTCTCTGCTGCTGCTATTGTACTCCTGTCATGTGTGCTGATGATGGATTTATGATGTAGATTATATAACAGAGAATAAGGTAGGGTAATGCTTGACATAACATTTGTAATAAATTGGCACTATACAAATAAAGATTGATTGATTGCAGGTCAGACTTTATCACATGTATTGTGAGCTTTAAGCCAAGTCTATGATGAGGTCTGAAGCAGCAACATGTCATACCTATACAACCAATCTGATAGATCCTGTAATAAAGAACGAGTAACAATTGTATGTCTTTCTGTGAGATTTGTAAGACATTTTCAAAAGGACTTGCCTATATGTCGAACTGTCGTCTCCACAATACGGAGAAAAGAAAGTCTTACTTCTTTGTCACATTAACTCAGTTCCAAACACCTCAGAACAAGAAGTCCTAGTGACAAACATGTGCTAATATGTTCCCACTATCAAGTGGCCCTGACAGACAGGAAAAGAGTGTTACATTTCCCCCCATTACTGTCATCTTCTAAGGCAGGCTTTAAAATCTGCAACACATTATTCTAAAAAGCGCATGGTCACAATAGTTGGACAGGAATGCTTTCTTGTTTGCTTATAACTTTGCCATTGATCAGCACAGAAGACCGAGCAAGCTAATATTTGGAGTGAATCTCTTTCAAACAAAATTTCATTAGGAGGTTCAATGTCACATAAATAGCGAAATTAAGTTCTAGTAAGGCTTGTTGAGAAGTCAGGGTTCAATATAAGTAAAAAAAAATTACATAAAGGCCTGAGAGGCAGCACAGATTTGTGTTTCATCTCCCCTGAGCCCAAGACTCGAAAAACGCAAAGGTTTGCGGTCTCCATGGTGACACAGCACACTCAACAATGCCTCCACACAAAGAGGAATGAATAAACTCAGAAAAAGCCGAGCTGTGCTTTTGTAGCATAGCCATGCTAAAAGCACCTTCTAATATTATATTCAACTCTGAAATATACTTATTAAACTCTCGCTAAGGGTTACATAGAAAGATAGAAATCAAAATACTACCTGAACGCTAAAGAGAAGGCAAGAGCAGAGAGACAGCTAAACTAAGGTTAGCGCACAAATGCTAACAGGCATTGATAAGATCTCGTCAGAGTATTTGATGAGATGATTGACGCTATCCTCAACAATGTACGAGTAAACTAAGAAGAATACAGCAAGAGTCATTTAGCTGAACTTAATACAAAGACTGAAAAACCAAAGCTTTCCAGAGGTAACACATGTGTATTGAATCCCTTCTTCAGCACGCTGATTCAAATATCTTAGCTTGATTATTGTATACTTACTGTTACTTAAAAGTAAAAATGACCCGTAGCTTAGCACAACAAATGTAAACAGACATCTAATCTCATACTTTATCCCTCCTTTATATATTTTTTTGAAGTGTGTTTCACTTTTATGTACAAGCTGCTCAAAACCAATTGCCCCTAAAAGGATTAATAAAGTTGTTTGAATCAAATTGATAGCATCAGTCATTTTATCTAACTAATCTATCTAATAGCAGCGTTTCATCCATTATGTTAAACAATGTCTTCCTGCTCATCTTGAGGCTGTGTCAAAGAGGCCCTTCTTTACCTCTACAGATCTCTCTCTCAAGCTGCTACTGTGTCCACCTCCAGTGTACTATATTTGTCTCACAGTGTGTTGACCTGCACGTCTCCAGGGTCCGTGAAAACTAGAACACATCGTTGTTGACAAAACAGAACCTTGTCTCTTCCCCTCCGTTGGTTTTCTTCTACAACATCTCATATTGCAGCACATATTCATGGAATGCCATGCATGAGTGCGGGCACATTTACAGCAGATATTTGCATACACCATGGTGACACTGCCAAGAGAACCCTGCATCCACACATACATTACACACATTAATACATGTAAGAGGAGGATAACAAGGATCTGGAGGATGACATTCTTTTACCTTGCCTGTCTAGCCAAAGAAAACAATAGATTCCCAACCAGAGGCGGAACTACCAATCACAGTGAGAGATTATACGTCAAAGGAACAAAGCAAACATGATCTATAATTACAGCAATGAGTCCTTAGGAGGTGTGAATGCTATCACATTTCACTTGACATAATCATTTAAACCTGCACGTCTCATTAAATACAGGAGTTAAAACAAAGTCCTGTCATGTGAAAAAAAAGCCTTCTTAACCTTCTTAACTATTTTTTTTCTTTCTCTTCTCTATTTTTAAACAGCTTGTGTGTGATGTTTCGCCAACATTTGTCTCCTTGATGCCCGAGTTAATTTGCAGAAATGTTCTGCTTCCGCACTAAGTGTATTTTCACTTCCAATTATACTCCAATTTAGTTTTTTTTTATAATGTACATCTGAAAAATCTAAAACAGTCCACAACTGCATGCCTTAAATAAATCTGTTCCCTTAAGAGGTACATCAAGCCGCACTTTTTTAAAAAGTGTTGCAAATATTTTCTGACTTAATTTACATAAGAATAGGACAAAAATAGTAGAGACTTTCAATGTAATGTAGTCTAATAGCGACTATTCTAATAGGGCTTTTGTTATTGAATGTCATTAAAAAAAGCCTGTTAGGTCTGAGGAAATATGTGAGTTGTGTGTGTGAGGTTTCGTCCTGAGTCTTCTCTCTCTCAGTGTCATATTTCCACTTGTTTGTTTGGATCCAGATCTTCTTCCTTCAGGATTATCAGTCTCGTCTCCACTTTCTCTGTCTTCTTCAGTTTGTTTTGTTCTTTTATCTTCGCGGGTATTGTGTTGAGCTTGACCTCTTGTGTGTTTGCTTAATGTGTCCTCCAGGGGCGTGTCCGGTATTTTTTTCCAACTTGGGGGCCCAAACTTAGAAAATTGCATGCAAAGCTGTGCACGGTCTAACCTGCAAAAAATACATTTATCAGCAAATCAGTTTATTTTAGGCTGGATGAGTATTTACTTGTGAATTTTTATGGAAAGAGCAAAGTAATACTATGTTCCCATTGTTACATTTCCTGTCATTACTGTCATCTTTTAAGGCAGGCTTTAAAATCTGCAACACATTATTCTAAAAAGCGCATGGTCACAATAATAGGACAGGAATGCTTTCTTGTTTGCTTATAACTTTGCCATTGATCAGCTCAGAAGATCAAGCGAATCTCTTTCAAACAAAATTTCATTAGCAGGTTCAATGTCACATAAATAAGCAAAATTAAGTTCTAATAAGGCTTGTTGAGATGTCAGGGTTCAATATAAGTTAAAAAAAATTAAAATACATAAAGGTCTGAGAGGCAGCATAGATTTGTGTTTCATCCCCCCTGAGCCCAAGAGTTCAAAACGCAAAGGTTTGCGGTCTCCATGGTGACACAGCACACTCAACAATGCCTCCACACAAAGAGGAATGAATAAACTCAGAAAAAGCCGAGCTGTGCTTTTGTAGCATAGCCATGCTAAAAGCACCTTCTAATATTATATTCAACTCTGAAATATACTTATTAAACTCTCGCTAATGGTTACATAGAAAGATAGAAATCAAAATACTACCTGAACGCTAAAGAGAAGGCAAGAGCAGAGAGACAGCTAAGCTAAGGTTAGCGCACAAATGCTAACAGGCATTGATAAGATCTCGTCAGAGTATTTTATGAGATGATTGACGCTATCCTCAACAATGTACGAGTAAACTAAGAAGAATACAGCAAGAGTCATTTAGCTGAACTTAGTACAAAGACTGAAAAACCAAAGCTTTCCAGAGGTAACACATGTGTATTGAATCCCTTCTTCAGCACGCTGATGCAAATAGCTTAGCTTGATTATTGTATACTTACCGTAACTTAAAGGGATACTGCACCCATTTGCATTAAGCTTTGTATCATTAGCAACCTGGTAGTATTTTTGAATGGTCATGCATCCCGCCCTCATTTTCCCCTGAGATCTTTGTATTTCTAAGTCTGAAAAGTAGCTTCCTATGACGCAAAAATCGTCATTTTGCGTCATCGGAAGCTGTTGCAGTTAGCGGGGTGAAACTACAGCGCTAGTTCCTCATATTTTTCGACCACTGAAGCTACAGACCTATCACAGATCAGTGGGTGGGACCTCACTCCCAGAATTGAAATTAACAGTAACGTCCGCAATATTGCTTGGAAGCTCTATGGAGAAATCCGATAATGGTGAAAAAATATATAGCCATATTTATTCTTAAGTCCTGCCTCTGATAAAGCAAATAGCCAATCATAATTTTGGAGTTTGGGGTGGCATCTGGGGTGGCCAATCAGATTTCAAGAGGAGGCCCATGCCACCCCTGGCCACCCACCTGGACACGCCCCTGGTGTCCTTTTATAGGTTTCTAGTGTAGAGTGTGAAGGCTTGTGTGTCTTATAAGATAAGATAAAAGACAAGATATACTTTATTCATCCCAGCAGGGAAATGTAGGTGTTCCAGCAGCCAGCATACATACAAACACACAACACAACACATATATACATATCCCACCCATACAAAAAAACATGAGCCCACAATAGTTTGATATATGATATATGCAACTCAGGCTAAAGTTAAAAAGTTTAAATGTCTTCTGTCCTTACTTAGGGGAGTCGTTATAAAGTGCAATTGCAGTAGGTAAAAAACTATTTTTAAATCTGTCCTTTTTGCAGCTTAGCTGCCGGTCCTGTATGTGACAGCAGCACATGAAGGTTGTTTGACCCCAGCGTCCTTCATTCTTCATAATTCTTTATCGTTACATTTGTCATTCATAGCTTTACAATTAAAGACATATGATTCAAGTCTTTATTGTCACTGTGTATGGCAACCAAACAGTAAAGCATCTCCCTGAGCAGCATAGTGCAAATAGCTAAGAGCAGTTTATAAATAGATAAAAGAATAGAATAATATTACTACACTAGATACAAACAGTATTTACAGGCTTGAGACAGCAAGGATAAAAACTGCACTGAAACAGATGTAGAATAAAGTGAAATAATTGACACACGATGTTCACACATAGTGTAAGGTGCAGTGGTTGTGATGTCTCTGCATCTCAATGACAAGTGACGGATGTCTGCTGCTCTAAGGTCTGCTTTAAGTGCAATTATGGTCCATATGTGTTTGTGCCATTCTGAACGTCCGTACTGTAATTTAACTATGCTGGTCTTGTCTGTAAATATTGCACCTACCATGGGTGTCTGTGCTGCCAGAGGGATCCCTCTTAACTTGGAACTTGTATTTACCACATTTTTTGATTCAAGACATTTTTCTTCAAGCAAAAATATATCTTATTTTGGCCATGAAAACTAACTTGTTAAAAAAAAAATCGAGCTTTAAAAAAGCTGGCAAACGCTCCCAAAACATATTGTACAGGTGACTTGTCCTCTTTTGGGAAAAGATTAAAAGAAGAATAACTTTTACATCACATTCAAGAATTAGACCTGTAGTGTTTCTTCAGATTTATGTTACAGGTACAACAAGTGCTCTTCTTGTCATATCTCAATACATGACTCCTACAATTACTTCTACATTCAGAAACCCCAAAAACATTTGCAAACTCAGCTTTAAATTCAGAAGATACACTTTTTAGAACACAAATAATAAAAAAAAAGCTTTCGAAGATAATTCAACTACTTCACTTTCCTGCCTTCACATAATTTCCTGTATCATCACACAGTGAGGCTTTAGGCTGGCACTTTATAGCTATTAAGATAGATAGCTTTATTGTCCCAAATGGGATATTCATATTCACAGATTCAGATAATAACACACACGCACACACACACACACACATACACACACACACACACACACACACACACACACACACACACACACACACACACACACACACACACACACACACACACACACACACTCACAAACACCCAGTGGTTCCTAACCATGCTGCTGAACTGAACATGTCTGCAGGGACAATTCATCATCTTGTCGTGTTGCTCAGCCTCAACCAAAAACTAACAGTGTCACCTGAAACAAAAATGTCCTTATATGACAATGACTCTCTCCAAATAAGATCCCCAATATCCCCTGAAACTAACGCTGAAACAAGAGTCCTTACTGAGTACGTTTATCTGAAGAAGTTAGTCATTAATGAATGCTCTTATCAAATTCAAAAGGTAAATAGGCATACTGTCGTTTTTGCAGACATCATGTTTGGTATGTGACATAACTCTGCAAAGTAGCTGTCAGATTATTGTAATGGAGTGGAGAAGGTGTAAGTAACATACATTGGTAATAATACAGTAAATGGTGTGTCTATATCTAAAAAAAAATGTAGTTGTTCATGTAGCCAATCATTGCAATGTAAGCTATAACTAAGTACAGTCCAATCCCTTACTGCATGTTGTACATGACAATCCACCCTAAAGGTCATAGGGAGCCCTTTTGAGTGAGACAACTCTTGTTGGGAAATAATAATTTTTCAGAAGTAAGACTTATAGTTTCATTATATTCCTTGTTTATGCAACTTGTTTTCCGCATAACAAGCCGGAGCGTTATCCATAAAACAACTCAACAATCCTCATGTGTTTTGGGCACTACAACAGATTCAATCATGGTGACTTGACACAACTGACCTTCTGTTAAATCTAAACTCTAAAATGTTGAAAAGGACAAACGTTTAGGAGGTAATATCCTGCCTATCTGTGATACATGGACACACGCAGAAACATAATGCATCAGGGTTTTAGAGGACCCTAAAAGTCATTCATCTGTCTCATTAGAGTCTAAGCAGGTTATTAAAAGAGAATTGCAGCATGAAAGCAGCTTTGCAAATGTTAGCAGATCCTCCAGCCCTCTGGGGAATTTAAAAATACCACTTTGTCATGCGCAAAACCAATAGACCAGTGCTATCAGTAAGAGGAAAGAAAACTTTATTTCTGCTAGTAATAGGACCAAAATAAAGACATAATCTTTATATATTAAAACAGAATGTAAACTGCAATGCTCGAGGACATATGGGGACGAATAACACCTATTTTCTCACACTTTTTTGTTTTTATCTGACTGTGTTTATAACAATAGGGTACATAGTGTGCTACTGCAGGTGAGGTGACATTTTTCAAGGTTTTTTCTTCACACTTTCTAAAACACACAACCTACAGATGAGACAAATAGGAATGCCATTCGTTTTGCAGATGATAAATCACAAACAAAACTTTGATGCATTATCATTTTGAATAGACAAAAGACACTAGAATATCTGAAAGGAGATCTCCATAGTCATTGGAGAATTTTTCATTTTCCTCTAATCAAACTCTGGATTTTTTGTTTGACCTGCTGGTGGGAGCAGAGGGACAGTCAGATGAAACTCTAGCACCAGCCAACAGGTGGTCTTTAGCCAATCAGAAACATGTTTTGCCACTTCGTCTGAAAGCATGTAAGATAATAGAGAGAGAATTAGGTCTATTCAAATCCCATCAATAAAAATAATTAATGCAATATGTAAGAATACTGAACCTAAAAGTTAACGTCATGCATTCAAAATCTCGCCGCAGTAGAAATACAGAAACATTGACAAATGAGCTTAAAGTATTAGAAGTAAAAGTTCTGCAGAGAAATATCCCTTCGTTAATTATATATAAGCCTACACTTTCAGAGTGTTAACATTCAGAGGATCACACGATAGGTCCAAGAGTTCATTAGATGACGATAAGATAAAATTTAAGTTATGCAACACAAAATTAGTTTTGAGATCTTTTGCCGACACTTGTTGAAATGGTCAAAAACTGTATTGTCGATGGAACTGATAATAACTCTGATACCTAACCTACAACCAGAAGGAAGGGAGTTAATGTATACTTTCCCCTTCTGATTATCAACTATCGACGATTGTGCTAATAATAGGTAAAGTCATTTTCTGAAAGTTTTGAAGGCTGCAGCAGTGGTAAATTCAAGAGTAGGGTCTGTTTTCCACCAGCAAGTGTCACCAGAGAGCAAACATGAACAATGATTCTCTGTTGCTGCGTCAGTCTGGCTCTGGCTGAGATTTATTTGTTGTGCTCTCATCATGACAGATGGCACTTAAAAACAGCCATCTTTGATATGAAAGATATAAATGCACAGCAACCTGAAAGTCAAATCAGATTGTAGTATTTATCTATTCATACTGTGGACTTCTACTGATTGTGCTGTATGCAGTATAGAAGAGTAGGATGAACCTTTTCTTCATACTTTGATCGTTTGAATCATTTGAGGAACAATCAAACAGGGGCATAAGGACACACCCATGGCTGGATCAATCTGTTGGTGAGCACCAGGGCAAAACTGCTGTGCCTCTTTTGAATATGTGCCCAGTCATGTCCCATTGTAGAACAGGAAACACAGCAGACTATAGATGCAGTTTCATTATTTGCATAGAGACTAACCAGTGCTCCTATTCTGAAATACAACAACCGAGCATCTGGTTTTACAGTCTGTTATGGTAGATTTGAGTTAACATCAATTAATTTATGAATGTGTAAACTGTGAGCACAAAATTAGTTAAAGATATTAAGGACTAATACTATATTGTAAGGCAAATAAAGTTGCCCTATACTTGATATATTCTACTTTGATGTAGTTTATCAAACTACAGCTAGCTTCTCTGTGAGACTGCACATAGGCTATGATGAAGTTTTTAGCTAAACACTGAAATTAGCATGCTAACATGGTCAAGATCAAATAGTGAGCTGGTTCTTATAATTTACAAACTATACTGTGTTTACTATATGCTATTCATTTCTTAGCTAAACATTTTCAGCATTCGTGTGTGGTTAAAGTGCTAATGCTAGCATATGGATGTTCAGCAGGTGTTTACTATTTTTATTTTTTAGCTTAATGCTAAAATTTGCATGCTAACATTGTTAAAGTGCAGATGCCAGCAAGATGTTTATTATGTTTCTTCGTCTAGATTTACCTTTATCACGCTGTAGCTAATTTGATAATTAGCTCCAGACACAGAGTTCAGCTCCAGTTGATGAAAGAATCATTTGTTTTATTAATACTGGACCAGAAAAGACAAAGTAGCCTAATTGCTATCTTTAGGGGACTCTTAATGTGATTACCAAATTGAATGGTTATTCATTTCCCTTAGTTATTGAGATGTTTTGGTTCTGGATTAAAGTTAATTTCCATCTGACTGACATTTCAGTTAATTACATGGCTTGAAATGTGTGCGACACAGGGAGTCTAAGACATTGTTGTGTCTTTAACCAGTTGGTAATCCAGCCATGAACACAATGCAAATATACATCTCAACATTATGAAACGTCCATTAACAGCTCTAACCTCCTGAAATTATTGGTACATAATAATCTCCATTCGGAGCCGAAGTCAAAGACTCAGAAACGGGACATTTTTACTAGTATCGTTGCACTTTGAGATGAATCAGCATTTTGCCAACACCAATCAAAACTTCTTGAACACTAGTCCACCAAAATCTCCCTCACACTGCAGACCACAAAGTTTTGCATACTCCAAACTGTGGAAGCTCCTGACCTAACTATGTAAATTAGAAAGATTTCATTGATTAATAGCATGGGTTGAATCTAAATTTGAGATTACAGTTAAAATGCCAGTTTTTTAGTAAATGAGAATATCTATGTTCTAAAGATATTTTTTATAGATAGTTTTAATTTGATGGTTGGTGATGATAAGCCTAATAAAATACGCACTGCCATTTTTCTGACCTGTTTACCATTTCACTTGTAGCCTTTGAATCATACACATCCTTAAACTGCATTCGATTGGGCTCTGTCTCAGCTATCCGCTTTTCTCTACAAATTGAACTTTCGTCTCCTCTCGCCATGATCCGTATGCACATAATTGACAAGAGCCCCAGAAATAATTCCAGTAACAAGTGGGTCATTAACATTTGACCGCAGGTGAAATAACTGTGAGGAGAGAAAGCAGAGCTGGACAGAACCAGATTTTGATTCTCTTCATTATCAGCAGACAGAAAAGCCAAATGATCTCCAGATCAGTGTGTGCCTTTCCAGGTCCTGTAGCATTCCCGGCTCTCAGAGTGTAATGAGGTGGAGACAGTCCCTGCTGTTTGGGGAGTTATTTATAGTTATGTATTTAAATGATATACGGTGGCAAATATTCACTGAATACTGTAGTTTTTGTAAATAATGTGGCCCACTTCTATGTTTGTCGAGTGGACTGTCTTTTCATGTGACAAATGATGGCTGAAAAGCTTCCTCTGCTTAATTCAGAATGAGTAACTGTGGGTTTATGTCCAATTTTCATTTTAATCACGAGAATTCATCCTTCTTTACAATGAGCCCTTTGTGTGAAAAAGAGGGAATAAGGGGTGAAATGGCTGAACAGTTTTCAGACATGCACAGAAGTCTGCAACACTTGTGCTATAAGTGGATTGTAAATGCAGATTGTATGGTCACTAGGGGGCAGCAGAGACAAGCTGTGTTAAAGTATTGTCATATGGATGGTGAACAGTCATACCAGACTTTCCTGTCGCCAAATTGAGCACGCCCCCGTTTGCCTGAAACAAGCGCTTCGAAATATTAGGAAGTACTCCTTATAACACGAGTAGCATCATGACTAATGGCTGCTGCATAGCATTTTGTAATTTAAACTATTAAAAAAAATCACAATTTATAATATTAATTTTGTCTACAAAGAGCAAAGGGTGGTAAATGAATAGCTTTGTGGCTTTGGGGGACAGCAGAGAGGATGAATGCGGTAAACTGAGGGGCCGATGTTGTGCCACAAGTGGCCTTTCTAACTCAGAGACTGCTGTGTTTAACAGATTGTGCAGTAGTCTGCATCCGTGCATTATTCTTCACAAATTCACAAACATATTGATTGCGATTGTCAATCGTATCTAATAATATTTAGCGGAAAAGACTATAATATGGTTCTACTCCAGATCTGAACACTGACACTAAAGCATAAACATAACTCCTTCATTTTCATCATTTTAAAACAGTGACGATCCAATAGTAAGTTATTTAGCATTTCTTTTTAGTGCAGTCTAATTAAATCCCAGGAGCTACGCATTGAGCTTGTAAGAGAAAAGTCATAAAAAATGATGAATAACATTTTCTACAAACTATTTATTAGAAAAGCAGCTTGGTAGATGTGATAAGGATAGCATGTCTCCCAACTGAACGCTTATAACTATACAATAACAAATGACCAATGTCCTGCTCAAACAAATCCATTCAGACAGCAACATTAAGCATATATAGGATGCTTAATGATCTAAATCTCCTGCTTAACTTTTATCTGTCAGTTTACTATGTTTAACTTGAGTTTCTGGAAAGCTTATTAATCTATCTTTGATATAGACTCCATGATTTTTCAAATGTTGGGAATGAAGCTAGTTAGGCAGATGTCCTCTGTGAGGGAATATGCAAATTCCCCCAAAACTTTCATTTTATTATGACAAAGTTATTTTTTTTTTTTGCCAACACAAACAAGACTAACTGAAGGAACATAATTTTACATGCACTGTGTTAATGCCATTCAAGGCTTCCACTTTGTCTGAAAACAAAATGATCAAAAGAGATTCCTGTCACAGTCTTTCTCAGTACACTGTGTGTTATGAGTTTAATCAAGGGAGATGCCACAAGTGATTAAAGAGTGTTGCGTTGACCTTGTCAATTACATCCGTTTACGTGGATGGAGTCCTATAAATAGCCAGTCCCCGGGGTTTGTCCCAAGGGAGCTGTAGATGAGGCCTGGACACATGTTGGTGGTGGTGTGCTAGAGGGGTGAAATATAACTGACAGCAGAGAAACAAAACATTTTATTCTTCAATAGAAGAGTCTAAAGCTTTGTAAAGACGCTTGGGTTTGGGAAATTATTCATTTTATTATTTTTCTAATTGGAAAATATGCTGTAATAAATATGTTCCAATACGGTACCAGACATTGTTACCAGACTGGTTTTCAGTTACAAGGTATTCTGGATCATTTATACTACAGTAAAACTTCTTGTATACATTTTTTTTAAAGTCCTCAGACCAAACACACAATAGGCGTTTTCGGTCCGCAGGAAATCTTTCATAGTTCTAGGAACTGTAGGAACCCTCCCCCTTTTTTATTGATTCAGCACCACAGGAACTATGAACTATTTTAGTCCCTAGAACCTTGTTTAAAGGAACCTTTTTAGCTCCTGTTCAAAGTAGGTACCATGGTGGTGCGAATACAGACAGAGAAAAAGTCCCTGTGGATGTGTAGTTCCCAGGAACACCCTAGTGGATAGTACAGTGTCAAAAAGTCCCCAGAACTGTTAGGTTCAAAAACACCTATTGACACTATTTCTATCTACAGTCATTTATAAAGATGTATTTTTGGGCCATTTTTGTGAAATGTTGGGAGGCTAGAGAGGGCAATGACATGCAGCGAGGGGCAGAGGTCGGATTCGAACCCACGGCCGCTGCAATGAGGACCCTCTGTGCATGGGGCGCATGACATATCCGCTAGGCTTTACAGCGCCCCGATCTCTCGAGGCATTTTATCAGATATTTTGCTGCATAATAGAACATCCCAACGCCAGGAAACAAAGCTTGATAATACAAACAGTAGGCTGTTGTACTGCAGCTGTGCAAGGAACAGCAAACCATCCCCCCTCCCCATAACATACTAAATTAATGCTGCACAAATAGCCCATCATAAAGGAAATGAAGCTTTATTAATCATATACCATCCAAGAGCTCCCTTTAGTAGCCTGCCATAGAAGGTTACCAACCATTAAGGTAATTAGAGGCTCATTTAAATAAGTCACAGCTCTTCTATGAATGTTATAGGATAGGCTTAAGTTATACTTTTAATTTTCTCCTTTCCTGCATCTTTCTCTTGAGGTCCAAACACAATGTAAACATACTAACATCCTATGTGTCTCCCGGGTACACTTGGAAAAACAATGCTCACGTTGCCATCATCCCAACACCATAAGATAACTGTCATAGCAATCATCTTAATGCTCATCTTCACCGCCATCATCGTCACAGCCATTATCCACTCTACTCTCTGGATTTCCACAGCTCTTAGCGTCTTTATCGCCTTTTGAGGCAAGGATGGTACAGTAAATGACGGGGACAATATCTCTTGTTAATGGTGGTAGTAGTGGATGATAGTGGGAACTGGAGAGCCCTTAGAAAACACAACAAAGACTGTGTACAGAAATGACTGCTCCATTGTTATTTTTATATATTTCTTCAGTTGACTCCTTTAAAAATATAGAAGTGTTTTTGATCAAGTTTGATTTAAAATAGGCTATTGGGGTTACTAGTAAAGAAGGTTTGATACTTATTGCTGCAAATTTAATTAATTGGCACCGGGAAATTTAGAAAACCACATGTGATGTAGTGATCTGATATCAAGCTGAGACTGTAATTTAGTTAGACATTAAAAAAGAGGAATACTGCGGTACTTCAGTTGTTCTCAGTACAGCAGGAATGGTAACGAACCAAAGTCCTGTTTTCAAAAGCGGGCTAGCTGTAGCTGGTTTCTGCTGGAAAAAGCATCAAAAGTCATCTGAGACCCATAACCAAAACAAAAGCTGAAAGATGCTAAAAGGCTCCTTCAGCAAGCAGCTTTTCACATTGAACTGATAATAATATTATTATTAATAATAATAATAATAATAATAATAATAATATGACAATATCTGTTGGTTAAGGTTTCTCAAAACAAAAAAATACTTAATAATACTATTTATTTTCTGTCTGGAACAAAGTGTGATGAGATTCTGCCTTTAGCTTTTCTTTAGGTTTGACCTGCGTGACCAGAGTTCTTATTCAAGCCTGAGCTCATCATATGAAACTGCCTCCACGTATGCATTCAGAGTTGCATGTAGAAAACAAGTACTAAGAAATCAGGCTGCATTCCATTTGTTCAACTCTCAGCCATGGGTTGTGCTGTTCTCATTTAAACAGCAAGCTCTAAGTTTAGTTCACACATATCAAAATGGACAAATTCACATGCATAGTTCCCAGATTTTGAATTTTGAACTTAGTTCATAGCCTGAAGAGTGACATTCACCTTCATTTAGTCTATTTTTAGCTGCACCAAGCTATTCTTTTTCAGTAGAGCATCCTCTACTCCCATCTGTTCTTGTAGGCATCGTACTATAAACTATTAGAATTTCTTAGTTTTCAAGTTTTTTAAGCATCCAACAATTTCTTTCGTCCAGATAATTTGTTGGGATTTTTTTTAACAACATAATATATATCACCAAATGCCGGTTAAAAGAACAGCAGTAAACCAGAGCTATACTGTTAGTTGTGTGAATGCTTGCATGGCAGGTGTTAACTGTGCTGCTGCCTGGAATATCTTGCACCAGTTGTGACTTACTGTTTTGTGATTGTGTTGTACAGCAGTGTAATTCAAACTTGACTTTGATTAATGCTGACAAGCACATTTTTTACTGTATATTTAATGTATCTGGGTTGTTTAAGGACAAAACGTCTCTCTGGTTGGTCCATCAAGTAGATATCATCGGGTGAAATTGTTTTGTCTTCACATCCCATTATCCCAAACACAGACACAAACACGCAGATCTGTCCTGCTGTTTTTATTACAGCAGAATACAAACAGTCGTTCAAGCTAATCTTCTCCATATTTTCTAAAATGTTCTCACAGTTACTTTGGAGAGGAACACTATAGGAATGCAAAGTCTTTCTTTGCCTTCAGACTGTCCTGCTGCTGTTTTGAGACCACAAAGACAGAGCGACACTTTGGAGAGCCTGCTTTGCATTTGATCGACCACTCACTCTTTCATCAGCAGCGATGAGAACTTCTCCTCAGCCACGATTAGAGGAGCATGTAGAGAGATGTAAATTTAGACAAGATCATAGAGAAAGCTGCCAGGCTTAGCCAGCCAGAAGTTAGATGGATAAATCAGGTCAAACAGAACAGGGGACACAAGCCGCAGGAAACATCGGTGCAAAATAAAAGAGCCATCTTTTTGAAAGAATCAACACTCTGTTATCCAGATGGAATTTGTAAATGTCAACCTTTATCTTCATATTAAGGGTGAGTTTGACGAGGCATATCCTTTTAAAATACAAAGGATTAAATTCCAAAAACGATTGTCTTTCTCAGAGGCAAATTCAGAATCTGTAGGAAAGGAATTACATAAATGGCATTAGAAGTGTTCTGGTTGGTATCTCAAAAAGTATCGACCAACCATATTCAAGCAGGCTTTGGTATTGAAAAGGAAAACTGTGTTGGGAGCAAAAGAGTTGGAACTGATTGGCTGACATGCTATCCCAGAACCAACTGTCTTTTGCTTGACAACAATTCGGCTTTTGATTCATTTCTTTGAACAGATCTACAGAAGAAGAGATAACAATCCATTTGTAGAGGATTTCTCCCAAAGTTCATGTCTCAACTTGTATGTATGATTAGAAACAACCACCAGCGCAGGGAAAGAGCAATATTTGGCATGATTGGGCCAGACTGCATTAGTGATGAAATGTCAATTTCTCAACTGATTTGTGTCCTGATTTTTCAACACAATTGATAATCTGTCTTGTTCTGCTTGAGGTTTCTACCTGTTTAACAGCAGTTTTCCTTGCCACTGCTACTTTGCTAAATGTCGCTAGGTGCTGTGCTCTTGATGGATTGATGCTGGCTCTCTGTAAATAATAAAGCAAAGAGTACAGTCTAGACCTGCTCTATTTCTTAAGTGTCTTCAGACAACATTTGTTATGAATTGGCACTGTACTAATACAGGTTGATTGATAATTCCATTAGTTTAAGTCTTCCATAAGTTCTGAAGAGAAATGTATAACAGTATGTGTGATATGGAGTTCAACGTATAAGTTCAAGCAGGAAGACTGGTTATATTCTCTCGCTTATTCAATTTAGCCACTCCCTCTAGCACTTCTACCATCTCCCTGCTCTGGTGGTCAGCTAATTATTGGCGTTTACTCTTTAAGTTATAATCCAACCTGATTCTGCCACAACCTCTCTCAACCAATGATCCTTTTTTCAATAAGAACTTTTAAATCTGTTCTCTCTCTTCCGCAGTCAGTTTGTCATTTCAGTGCGATCTCTGCGACCCTCCACCTCCGCCCGACTCACCTCCATTCCAGCTCATCACACCCTGCATTCTTATATCACCAACACCACCACCAAAGCCTAGACTCCATATAGATAGGGTATCCTATCCTCGTACTCGCTACCCCTCTGAGTCTAATTGCCAAGGACATTGCATATTTATATTTCTCTCAATAAATAATTGTTAACTCCTCCTTAATTCTCTCCTGATTGAAATATCTGCAAGTCTCACTGTCAACACATTTCATTGATACCGTGTCACTGGTAAAGAAACCGACTTTCAAAAAACCGTTGTTCAAAGCAACGTCTCTGGATTATTCAGGAAAACAGGGCAAAAATAACACTTAATGCAGTTGTTTAGAAAGCAAAGATTAGCATGAAATATACAGAGTACGTGCTTTAGAAATCCTTGCATTTCTGACAATCTCCCAACAATTACCTCAGATTTCTCTGGGGGGGGGGGGAATAATACACCTTGGAAAAAAATGCAGACAGATTAGAGGCGGTGCTCAATTGGATCATGGTCAAATGCACATGCAAAATGGAGAAATTTGTCTACAGGCAGGCTTACAAAAAGCTTATTAATAATTAATAAATATTTACTTGGGTTTAAATGGAGCACTTGTTCCAGGGAAATTCCTCTGGAAACGAACAACTGCTTACCCAACAGAACTTTACTCAAATATTTGTCTCCGGCTTGCATTTATTTTGCACATAATTAGCACAGATTTACATATTTTTGAGCGAAATGTAAAGTGAATTACTGCAATTTAAATTGCGTTGCATTCCAATCCATTTTAATGTATAAGAGGCATCTGACTGAAGCAGACATCTGAAGTAAATCAGCGCATAAAACACTTCAACTCACCCAGCTTGATACAACTCCATTCAGAGAGAAAACATGTGTTTTGTGATTTAACTGCCCCTTTAACTTACAATTTGCCAACACCCCCATCTGCAGTGTCTGAACAAACCGATTACTGTGAGTGTTGCTTGCGGTGCCGTGATGGACAGCACTAAGATTTGCACAAGTTCGGTTTTGTTTCGGGTAAATTGCTGCTTTTACAAACATTCACACCTGGGAGGAGAACCCCTGTCTGCTTCTGTCGGCTGCTGAGCGGCTCCACTGGAGCATGTGAGTGCTAACTGTCTCTCTCATTCATTTTTCTAGTGCACACTTTTCATGAACTGACCTGCAGGCTCTGAACCAGGAGAGACTCGAGCTTTTCACAGCAGGGAAAATATTTATGGAAATCAAAACATCCTGAGTCAAATAACGTCAGATTACAATGAACTCTTAAGTGAATATAGAGATGAGATAAAGACGCTAATACTAATTCTTCATAAATCCTGCACAGATTCACGTGTGTGAGGTACAGCTGTGTAAACTGGACGCCCACTTTCTCTAACAAAACAGGAAATTGACAGATTTGGGTTTCAACCCAGGGAGCTTGAATGAATTGAATGTGGTGCAGAAAAATCCGACTAAAAAAAAACAACCAAACAAACAGGATTAGCAGCAAGCAGAGTTAATCCCATTTTATTGCAGATACCTCTCTGTGTGTGTGATCCCTGTTTGTGCTTGGATGTGTGAATATGTGTGTCCTTGTACAAAAGCACATGTGTTCTTGTACAGATTCATGTGTGTTTCTGCACATGAGGATATGTACATGTTATGCATCGCTCAGGTTTGTAGGTGTTGTGTGGATAAAGGGATTCAGCAGCTATTTTTTTTTTATAGATTGAATAAATTATTGTGTTGGCAAGCATCTGTGTCTGTATGCATCTGAGTCTTATTCCAACTGCATGTGCATTTGTGTGTGTGTGTGTGTGTGTGTGTGTCAACTGGAAACACACTCCTGCGCTGTAAATCAGCTCCCTGAGGTATCACCACCCCTCCGCTCTCCTCGCATGTTGCTTAGCCTCATTTTCAGCGAGCACATGTGAGCAAAGACACAGAGCATAGCTGGCATGCTATGCAGGCATGTTAGTGTGATATGTAGGTGTATGCATAAAGAGGAAGAAGAGAATAAATAAATAACTACAAACACACAGAGTTAAATAATGTGTTTGATGAGGGGAAATGTGTACGTGTATGAATGTATCACTTCCTGTTGTTACGTGCTAATTGACTGCATGTTTCTAAACCATTAGACTGTGTATTTCCATTGGCCAAGGGGCAATTAGCTTATCAGACAAGAGCACACCCGCGGATGCACACACACATACACACCAACATAGATACTTGACAGTTTGATCAATGGATGTCTTACTGACCATAATGACTCAGTACGGCCCCCTCTCGATGCAGCACAGCGTGTGTCCGAATACAATAACCCTTTATCACAATCTCACATGGACACACACACACACACACACACACACACAAACACACACACACACAGACACATACATTAAAAAAAAGAAGCTAAAAGGCACATCAATCACAATCATAGCCACCTTTAAAGACAATACAGCTGAGGAGAGAAGGGAAATGGCATCTCCCTAATTACTGCCTCACTGTTGTTTACGCCGAAATATCACATATAAACACACATATCTAGTGCATACTTATACACACATTCAGACACGCAACCACATAGTGGCACTAAGGGAGAGTGATGAAGTTTCTTCAAAGAGAACTGGTTCTTGTTGTCGGCCCAGAAGAGCTCTTAGTGCCACAAATCTCTTCTGTTTCTTCTTCTCTTCTGCATACAATTTATTTTCTCGCTCGTAAACACAACTCAACAGATTCATGGATTGGTTTTGCTCCTCTCTTTCCCCTCTGAGTTTAAGCGATCTATCGATCTGGTGGATCTCTTCCAGTGACTCCCTGCTGAGTTTGGAGAGCCAGTCTTCCCCGGAGATTGGAAAAGCTAGACCGTCTCCCATCGATTAAAATGAGTCATCAACGCACCTTAAGATTGCATTTATTGTTCTCTGTAGTGTGTCAATGTGTGTGTGTGTGTGTGTGTGTGTGTGTGTGTGTGTGTGTGTGTGGTTCATCAGCAGGGGGTATCTCATTGATTGTGCAGTATTATTCTGTATGTCTGCATGTTCTTTTTTGGTTATACTTGTGAGGGCTTAATTATTGTAGCTATCTGCTGTTCCCAGCTGGTCCTCCCTGTTGGAAAAACACAGATTTGCGGGTTGCTTTGACGTTTTTTGGGAAGTATCCTTATTCTGCTTCTTTCTCAGAGATAGATCAATACCACTCTCATGGCTGTGTGTTAAGTACAGAGCTGGAGTCGGGAGGTGATTACCCGAGCAAAAAGCCTGAAAGCAGGGAGATGCTTGACCCACGAATACGTCTACCAAATCCTCTAAAGCCTACTACTCAACATGTTTTGATGTTTTATAAAATGCTAACAGAAAAATTTATGTTCCTGGGTTTTGGTAGTAGTTCAGATGTTTATAATTGCTCAGAGTAACAGAACAATACAATACTCTCCCGCTTCATAAAACATACAATACAACTGTCTGTGTTTTTATTGTATTTTTCGGTCAAAATGCTCACATTATATGGTCTCAAAAAGTTGATACTGCTGACATATTAGTAATTCCCCTCTTGCACTTCCAATGTTTTGCCTCACAGGAAGACGGCCCTGGTTTTAATCCCAACCGGGGACTTTGCATCTTCTCTCATGGCTATTACATGAGTTTTTCCAGATGCTCCGGGTCTTTCCTCCCACTTCAAAATAACATGCATGTAAGCTATTAACTAATGCTTTGACCACATGCTGCTCTAAGTTCTTTAAAAAATGGGTCAAATACAGATGAGCAGTCTCGCAGAACATGTATACTTTTAAATTATGCAAGAGGAATCTGATTCCTACATGACGAAATATATAAAAAAAAAAAAAACAAGCCATGTGACTTCTCCAAATTTGTCTCTTACGAACATTTTCTTAACCCTTTATGATACAGTTCTGGTAAGCAACCAAAAAGTAGTTGATGTTATTGTTGTTGTTGTTGTTGTTGTTGCACTGTTTGCCCCGATCTTTCTTCCTGCATCTCCCTCGATCCCAACTTCCCGCGCCCAGCACAGTTCGGCAGATGGTTATTTATCATGAGTCAACCAATCATGAGGAAGTTGTTCCTTCCCACTGTAACTTTGCTAAATCCTGCTTAGTGCTCGTGATGGATTCATGTTGGGTCTTTGCAGATAATATAACAAAGAGTAAGGTTATAACCTGCGCTTGTGGGAATTGTCTTGAGGTAACATTTGTTGGGAATTGGCGCTACACAAATACAGATTGATTGATTGATGTATGTAAGGGTAGGGTGATAGGGTTAATGGTTAATGAAAGCAACGCACTGCATACATTCTGTTGACCACTGGTGCAGTAAAGTGTCACCTCAGCTTTTATGGACATGACATTGAGAGATAACCCCCCCCCCACCCCCCCTCCCTCCCTCCTCCCCCGTCCCCAATTGTCCTTCATTTTTACTGTCTCGGAAACAGCATGTGGTATTTGGTTCCAAAAGGTTATAATTAGCCACAGGAGTCTGTTCTTTTGAGTTATATAAATAGAACAATAGAAGACTAATTTGTTCCTGTTTGCTTACAGTATGTTTCCCCCCTGCAGATGAACTTCCCTTTACAACTACCAAGCCAAAAGAATCAAACAAGGCTGCAAAATAAAGACTTAAAGTTACGGCTATTTAATGGTTACTGGATTTCGGTTTTCGGTTTGGTTACTCCCTCAGGATATAAGCACTGAGTCAGTTCCTCACAGGTTTAGCAGATCCAACATGTGTGCTGTAGTGTGAAAATGTTCATGCAGAGTTATCCTTCCTCTCTGGCCTGTGGGGACTTTGCCTACAGTCAGTATTGATTTTCTTAGACGAAGTCAGCTGCTGCTGTGTGTGGAAGGTTTCTATTGAATTTATTTACCCGCCTTTCTTCTTTTCTTCTTTCCCCTCATCTCTTTGTTATTTTTCCATCTGTTTCTTCCATCTTCCATTGAAAGCATCCTTCCTCTTTTCCCTCTTTCTGCTGCCTTTGTGTCTCTTTCCCCCCCCCCTCACCTCTACTCCCTCCCTTTGTTCTGCTCTCTTCTTTCTGTCTGTCTCATTTTCATTCTGTTGCTGTCTCCCTCTCTTTCAGTCTGTTTCTCTCTCTCCTGTCTTGTGTTTTGTCCTCTGCAGCCGGCTTCCCCCCTGCACAAACAGGACAGTAAATTTGCATTGCAGCAGAGTTCGTCATCACACTGCACTGCGAGAGAGTAGACGATGCTGAAACGGGAGCGACCTGTTCCCCCTCTCACGCCGACGTTTTCCTGCACTGCCTCTTCCTCCCTTCTTCACTCTTCATCTCGAGAGCTGCCGTCGACAGGCTGCAGGAGGATAATTGAGAGTTCTATAGATCGCATGGGGAACATCGATTTCCTCTACTGCTCTATTCTCCTCTTACTTTCAACTACACCTCCTCCTCTACCCCTCCCCTCCTCACCTGTTTTTTTTTTTTTTTGCTTCCCTCTGTCTCTCTCGCTGCCTGCCTGTCACTCTCCCTCTATCGCCCCGGCTCTCTCGTACCTTCTGTGATCACAAGTTGTAACTGCTGTGATTCACTGCATAGATAATTCCACCACCTCCTGATCTATCTGTCTGCTAATCTTTCTGCGTATCTCGCTTTCTGTCTGCCAGCCTTGTAGTGCATTGTTCGTTATTGTGACCAAGAAGACGAGAAACATGGTGAAACGAGAAAGAAGCTATAGAAAAAGACCTGCAATTTCAGAAAATGTGAGTTGCTCTTGTAATAGTGGAAAGTATAATGTTGAGGGAGTGTTGTTTTTTACCTCGACTATCTGGTCCTGTTTACACATACAACAATCTTCATCAACCTATCTTTCCAGTCATGATTTTTAACCATATGGTGCAATCAAACAAATTCATTTTTACTTTGACAGCAGCTCAATACAGATTTGAGCCAATGAAAGCCTTTAAATCTGTGGTTAAAACCCTCAGCAGCAGCAGCTTGTTGACAAAAAAATTAATCAAATGAGTTGTTTGTGTGGTGCATTATTTGCATATATCAAAAACATATTCAAGTAAGAAAACGTGTGTTTGAGGGATGGCGGATAGCCTAGTGGTCATGTCGTGCATCCTACGTGCAGAGGCTATAGTAGCGGCCGCAGGTTCAAATCTGACCTCAGCTCTTTGCTGCACGCCACCCCCAACGCTCTCCTGCCAACAGGTCCCGTCTCTTTTCAGCTGTCGTAACTTAAACAGGCAAAAATGGACCAAAAATGATCAGTAAAAAAAAAAAAAAAAAGAAAACACGTTTGATAAAAATAGGTAGAAATATGATAACATATACAGTAACACAATATAACATACACAGTATGTATTTATAGACTTACAAAAGCACGACATGAACTGAGAACTTTATGTCAAGTAAATGTAGATAACAATAATATGATTGACTGGAATAAGAGACAATAGGCGTTTTAAGACTGCAGGAACTTTTTCATAATTCTAGGAACTGTTGGAACCCTCCCCCTTTTTTAATTACTCCGCACAGAATATGAACTACTTTAATTTTAGAACCCCGTTTAGAGGAACATTTTTAGCTTCAGAGTAGGTATGGCGGTGCGAATGCAGACAGAAGAACAGTGTCACGAACGGTTGGAAAACAAGGGAGGTGGACCCAAGTGCAGAATAACCAAAAATATTTAATTAAACAAAAGGCAAAAGGCAACAAAAACTTACTTCCAAAAGTTCAACAAAAAACACACGGATCAAAAACAGGGAGCCACAGAGGAGCACGAGCAAAAACTGACATACCAACCAACGACATACAAACAACAATGAACTGACACAGAAGGGAAGAAACACAGAGACTAAATAGACATCGGGTAATCAAACACAGGTGAGACTAATAACACAGGTGAAGACAATGAGGGCAATCACAATGGAGGGAAACACAAGAAACACTGAGGACAACTACAAAATAAATACATGAAACACTGAAGACACACAGAACACAAGAATGAACAAAACACACTAGAAAATAAAGAAACACTAAACACTGAAAATACAAAACTAAATAAAACCAAATCATGACAAACAGTCCCCTATAGGTATTGAAGAGGAACTATCCACTTAGGAGTTCCCTGAGAACTACACATCATGGAAACTTCTGTCTACATTTGCACCACCATTGTGCTGGGAGAGTACCTACTCAAAAGCAGGAATTACAAAGGTTCCTTTCAACAGGGTTCTAGGAACTCTAAAATAGTTCATAGTTCCTGAATGAATAAACAAGGAGGAGGGTTCCAACGGTTCCTAGAACTATAAGTTCCTGTGGTCCGAACACGCCTAATGTGTTCATCAAGAACATTCAGGGCTACAGTGACCTGCCAGGAATGTCCAGATGTTTTCCATATACGGGTTTTGAGGAGCTCTGTGCAGAGGAACAATAGGAAATACAAGTTGGAACTTAATGTGTGTTTGGTCAGAAGTGAGAGTAACCTGGCCATTGGACAATACATGTGAGTGACGTGTAAGACATGTCCATGTTTGAACAGGAAGAGCAGGTTTGGTTGAGGAAAGTGTGAAAAAGTCCCACCAGAAGGAGGAAACCATAATGATATTGAAATGCTATCTGACATAATGTATTTTGTGTATTGTTCACTTTTGAACCCTGCAGACTTCAGTTCTCATTTGTTTGTTCAATAAACATCCTCGCATCGAAGAAGAATGAGTCTCTGAGAATATCATTTGATTCCCAATAATGAAACAATAAGTATCGCTAATAAGAGACAGAAAGAGCATTGTGAAGCTACAGAAAGTTTAGCAAGTCAAAGACAAACACTCTTCTCCTTCATTAAATGTCAAATGTACTCCGCATTGCAAAGTGTATAAACACCAGAGTGAGGATGCACTGCAGATAAAGACAAAACAACACCAGGCTGTCACAGATAACCACGTTAACATTTCAAGGCCAAAACATATAGAAATGCCAAATCTCAATATTTACAGTTTTTTTTAAAACTTATTTTCAACCTTGACTAGAGATTAAAGTAGAGAATAACAAAAAAAAAGTCCTCTTAGCACCAGTAGAGGACTTTTTTTTGTTTTGTTATTGGTTTGTTAACATTGATCTGCCTTTTAACAATCTGCTTTTCTCCTGATATGGATTCGTTGGCGGGGCCTCGACTGGCTCGCTTACGCTCAGTCATTTTGATCTTCTGCAGAGCAGCAAACACAAACAGCCGACCCTCAACTTGTTCCTCCTCCCTCTACCTGGATTCTGAACACTGAAAGCAATCACAGCGTTGAGTTGTTTTTGCGTCCAAGTGGGTGTGTTATTTGGATGTTCACGCGAGTATTCAATAAGAAAGGTTCCTTTCATGTGGAAACACATTTGTTGACTCGCGGTGTAGGTTTTGATGAATAGCTTCCTGTCGCTTTCTCTCATGAGTCCTGCTCAGAAAGGCACTGGATGATGTCAAAAATGCACTGTCACCTGGCCAAAAGTGAAACAGTTTTCCTTAGACTGTGAGAAGTTGACAATGTGTAGATAAAGGCTTTTCAGCCAGAGCTGGACAGGGGCCCGAGAACATGTCAACGATTATAGATATTGTGTCAGAGCTGCTGTTGAGTTGTTGTCACAGGGCCTACAGTTTTAGCCGAGGTCTCTGCCTGGAACAGCAGAAAACTTGTCTCTCGTTGGAACATCCAGACTTTGTTACAGCAGCCGCAGAGCCCTCAATATTAAAGAAATAAGACATACATTTTTAAAACGCCATTTTAACACTTTTACGTCAACCCAGTTTTTATCTCATAATGGCACTTTTCCCAATAAAAAATTAATGACACGTCACATTTTTTGTAGTCACTTTTCATGACAGTGGAAAACGTGTGCCTCTCCGGGCTTTGTCAGCACAAGCAAGAACTGTGCTGCCAGCTAGCTAATCATCTTCTGTTGACTGAAGGAATCAAAACAATAATTTCTACACTTCCCATGTCTTACTCTCCTCATAGAATCAGAGGAGAATCATGGATCCAAACACTGTTTAAGATAGCCTTGAATTAACTGGCCAGCCAGCACTGGTTACGTCTGCTCTTTAGTTTGAAGCTGAGAATTACTGAAGGTCAGAACCTAGCCGACCTAGTTAGCAACGAAGGCTACATGTAGGGTGTCAAAACTACGGTAACAGATTTTTTTTTTTTTGGCCCCCTGAGGGCTGCAGAGACAAGCTGTAAACACATCACAAACATATCTTTAAAATTGATATAACTAAGTTGTTGGCAAACAGTAATGTTTTTCTTTTTTTTACACACATCAGTCAGAGCTGCTGATATTTGATTTGAGCGTGGAGGGAGATTTTTTTTTTTGAGGCGCATCCTATAAACGGAATCCCAAACACATACTCGAAAAAACTACGAAAGGTGGTTGCACATTGTTACATGTCTGTTCCCCCCCTATAAGGATCTGATTTATGAAGTGATGAAGGTGCTTACCTGATTGAAATACTGTTGACATGAAAAGAAGTTGAAGTGAGCCGCACAGTGCAAGCATCTACCCGCAGTCTTTCTTCTCCTGCTTCAGAGACAGCAGTCTTTTCTCTGGTGGTTGACCACAAAATCATCGTGATTGGCTGCTCCAAGACACGCGCATTGCAATGACTTGTTATGGCATGCGTTCGGTTAAAAGTTACAACCTTAGACTGTATGGATCAAACAGATGATGATGAGGACTGGTGTGTTCATGACCAATCTTAGACTTTCACCCTCTTTTTGTCTCTGGCCTTCACCCACTCTTTAGGGATTATATCTCTTTAGCAGCAAAATTTGAAACTATGTTCATTAGCTCGTTAAATTTCGTATAAAACTTTGTAAAGCCAGTGACTTTGGTGATTATTCTCTATGGTGGGGTTGGGGTTTCGATCCCCAGCTGTTCAATGTGTCAATGGGCAAGACACTCAACTCCAAGTTGCTTCGGCTGCTTTGATTAGCTAATAGGCTACTGATGGACACTTTACATAGCAGTCTCTGCCATCATTGTGACCTGCAGTGTAAAAGGGCTTTGACTAGTCAGACTAGAAAAGTGCTATACATGCTCAGGTCTACACACCATTTACCAAATACTTTCATCAATACAAGCTGCAAACTGTAGCATCAGATGGTTGGTGATTTGTTATCATTAAGGCATTTTTTGCTCTAGCTAGATTTTATTTTAGTAACCTAACATGAATGGGGACTAAAAAAAAAAGTCATCAGGACATTATCGTTTGAAATGAAAATATTTGCTACATTAAAAAAACTACAGTGAATGTATGAAAATAAGAAGCCATTTCATATTAGAGGTTGAAAAAATCCCCAGTTTTAGATCTTGCTCGCTTTCTTAATCCATCTTTTATGATCATTTATCAATTTCATACGTATAAGACATAAGCATAGGCTTTCCTAAGATTTTAAAAACATTATTTGCATATTATGTCTAAAAGTGATCAAAAAACATTGAACAATATCATTTTAAATTTAAATCTAAAATGTATTATTTTCCCCTCTCTGAGTCAGTGAAAATTCATAAATTTGAAATGTAACCACAGAATACAAGACTTTTTAAATTCACAAATCAAACATTTATAATGTATCTCTTTGTGCAGGATTGCTGTCTGACTTTGTTTTAATATCGTAGAGTAACACTTTCATGAGCGTGTGTTAAACTGAGATTTCAGGTGAACAAAGAGAAACTTTCCTCCTTCAGCAGATCGATGTGAAAACAGCCTTCATGTGTCAAACTCTGCACATAAATCACTTTGCACAGTGGAGGTCAAACATCCAGATGAGGCATCAATAAGCAAAACACATTGGGGTGCAAGTGGACTAAATATTGAACTCAAGTTCCACAGTAGCAGCACTGACAATGCCTTACATTGTATGCTTTATAATAAACTTCAATATGCTTTCATTTCTTTGGAAAATGATTTTTTTTTTTAAATAGAGGGTATCGAAAGTTTGAGGGAGCCTGGCATTCTTAAAATATATTCCTGATTTCTTTTCATGACAGCAGGAGGTAAAAACCCTTTGTGCTTTTTTTTTTTTTTTTTTTTTTTTAAAATTTCCCTCATTTTCAGTCAAGGTGTTGTTTATCTTTTGCACCATGCTGTTTCAAAGTCATCCTCACTTAGCTTAGCTTTGTAGTCGTACAGTCTGACCTGTTGCGGGAGCACCGCGGCAGTCTCACCATCTGTTTCAACTTGAAAGGAGCTGCAGCGGAAGGCGGTCTAGTTTTGCCCGTTTCCATCTACAGTCGGAATACTGAGCGAAAATTTCTCTTTGAAATTGGTCAGAATTTTAACTCTCTGTCTTCACAGGGCGTGTGCTGACAAAGGGAATTTACAGTATTGAACAATGGCAATTAACAGAAGGCAGTGAGGAAGTGGAGAGGGCTGAGTGGGGGATGTCTAAGGAGAGATGAGAGACCCTTTACTTCTTCCTCGGTAAATCCTTGCTGATGGGCACAGAGGACTCTCTCCCTCGCCTAACATTTCTTTCCTCTCTCCCTCTCGGTTTTAATGAGCACACACACACATGCACACACCCCCACATGCCCGCACACACACACACACACACACACACACACACATTATCTGGATTCCTCTGCCTGTGTTTGTGCCTTTCCCTCTCTTTTTACTGACACACATACACACACATGCGCTAAAGAGCAGAGATTGCCTCATTCTATCATCATTGGCCTTATTTTGAGTGAAGCGTGCACAAGCACATACTGCAGAAAAGCCTACGTCAGGAGGAGAGAGGCGTCTGGTTTCCATCAACAAAGCATTACATTACAAACCAAAGCACCGCCTCTCTTTGGTGTTAATCTAATGGCCCATTACCCCACCTGTCACCATGAGAAAATATGGAGGAAAAAAAATTCAACCTGACGCCCGTCTCCCACGCCTGAATGAGGATGAGCATCTTTCTGTCATTGATGTGTGCGAGTGTGTTTATGTGCATATATGAAGTGTGTGTCTGCATGCATGTGTGTTTCTGTTTTGGTGTGTATGTGAGTGTGCGTACAGATGGGTATTGTTGATGCCTCGGCAAGCCCCACTATCTAAACAGTCTAAACAATGGTACTTGGTAAAAATCCCCCTGATGCTCACACACACACACACACACACACACACACACACACACACACACACACACACACACACACACACACACACACACACACACACACACACACACACACACACACACACAAACATCACACTCACTCCTGCACACACTGTTTGTGATCTGGCATGTGATCAGTGAGAACAAACCCCAGAGTGGACACAGTGACTGGGGGTGATAGCTCTTGTTTATACGCCACCAGAGCTGAATGTTTACCACAGTAACACACAGGTGTGTGCGTATATACATACATATATATATATATATATATATATATGCATGCATGTGTGTCAGTGCATGTATGTGTGTGTACATCTGGACCCACATGCATGCACCGTCCTCTTGTGGACCAACCCTAGGCTTTTGGTTGCCTGGCAACCAGATAGAGAAAACTTGTACCTTCAAAAAAAAAAAAAGAAAAAAAGAAAAAAAAGGATTTCACTTTCTCATTGACAACATCCAAACTAACCAAACCTGTGCAAACACACCAACCAACACATTACAGTAACACACACTCCCACGCACACACTTGCCCACACACTGTACAAAGCACACCCACTTATCACTGCTATGAAAAACCGGGATTAACTGCATTGTGACCTTTGTTTTGATCAGCTGTATAATGTGTGTGGTAGCATCCTCAGCAACATCCAAAATAACCAAAGCTGTGCAAACACAAAGACACACACACACACACATACACACACACATTAGACACACACATTTACATAATTCAAATAATATAAAAATGTAAATGAAGACACCCCGGTTAAGTGTGTATTAAATCATTTGCATGGATTTAAGTGGCCTTGCACATACACAATTGTTTCCTGTTTTTGTGTCTGAATCCCTGTATTACAGCGACAGTGTATTCATTGTCTCACAACCCCTGGTACACTGCTTAGCTGCTTTGAGACCCATTAAAAAAAAAAAAAACACAAAAACAAAACATCCCCAACAAAATATGAAGGCTCATTTCTGCAACCCTTCTCGCAATCTCCTTCCTCGCTTTGTCTGTCGCTTCGCCCGCCACCTCTTGATCCCCCGACTTTCATCGAGAAAATAAATGCAATCCATTATCATTATAGACAAGACGAGATACAAGGACGAAGAGAATGAAATGCCTCGCATCGCTTCTTTTGACACATTCATCACATTTGTGATGAGCAGGATAGGCAGGCAGTGCGCCTCACTTCAGCGGCAGGAACGCGAACAGGGAAGACTTTGGGACCGGAGAGGCTTGAAGTGACGCCCACGCTAATGTTCTAATCTTATTCCTGGGCCTATATTTGGATCCCACCCATGTAAATTTAGCTTCACGGATGCCTCGACACACCCAAGGCGCGCTGGATTCTATCTCACATTTGAATAAGTCTGTTTTTCATGAGCAAATCTATTCCACGATTACGCAGCGAATAATTACCTACAGCTGAATATGGAGGATGAAATCATTATTCACCGTCAGATTATTAATCACTACTCCAGACCTGATCTGGCTCCTCAGCTGTGAAATTATAGTTCTACTTTAGCAAACAACAATAATGGACTGTAGTGGGTTGAACAGAGAGAGGGCGGGACTGAAAGAGCGGCTCAGACGGACTGAAGAGGAGAATAGAGGGATAGGCAGAGAGAGAGAGAGAGAGAGAGAAATATGAACCTGAGAGGAAGAGAAACTCAGGTGGGAAAAAAAACAGACGGATAGACGGAGAGAGTGAGAAGAAGATACAAAGAAGAGAAAGAAAACAGGAAAAATGAGTTTGCTGCACAGTGTCCTGGAATTCAGAGTAATAATTACAGCACTCGGTTCTTCCATTGTGTCTTGGGAAGCCGAATCCAGCCAAAGCCAACTTCAATTCATCTTTATTGAAGCTATTGTCAGCATTCTGGTTGGCAGAGAATGAAGGGAGATAGAAAGTGAGTGAGAGAGAGAGCGAAAGAGAGCGAGAGAGAGAGAGAGCGAGAGAGAGAGCGAGAGAGAGAGAGATTGGAAATAGGACGAAGGGAAGTGCTCGGGGAGAAGAGACAAAAAAGGACAGAAAGACATGATGCATTAAGGGATGACAAAGGGTGATAGCTTCCTGTGGCCAATCAACTGTTAGCTTAACTCGCCCCCCCCCCCCCCTTGCTATAGCAACGCAGTCCAAGACAAATGTGTGAAATGACCCTGACCTCTTAACACTGTATTATTTGGTGACGACACATAATGTGATTAAATTATGTGACGGCAGCACAGAAAAAAAGTCAATGCAGAGTGCAAGAATGTCTTTGTAACCTGTGATTAACATTATTAAACAGTATATAACTTAAAGACCACGATTTGGGTTAAAATAAACTTCTTTACTTAGATTTCCATTATGTACCTAAAAGAAAAAAAACAAGCAACAAACAACAAGTTCAATAAATCAACCTTGACTTGTTTATTTGAACAAATCCATCACCCGGGACCTTCACCCTATAGGTCATTTTACACTCTTGGAACATTCAAATGTCTTCACCTTAATGTCCTGAAATGTTTATTTGTTGTTTGGTTCATAGCCAGGCTGCACGATGGTGTAGTGGTTATCGCTGTTGGCTCACAGCCAAAAGGTTCCTGGTTCAAATCCCTGTCCAATTTGCATGTGCAGGTTCCCTGCGGGTTTACCAGCGCCCTCCCCCAGAGTCCAAAGACATGGTCATTAGGTCAGTTGCTGACACTTAATTGCCCGTAGGTGTAATTGTGAGTGTAGCTGGTTATTGGGTTTGACTGGCGACCATTCCAGTCTCTCGATTTCAGTTTCACAAAGACAAGAATCAGCTCCCATGACCCTGAATATGTAAAGCGGTATATTGACAATAAATGGATGGTTTGTAGCCACCTGCTGTTAACATTTCAAAACTGTAAACTGATACATTACAATTCAAGGCGTTTAGCTAGCATGTCAAACATTCATCGTAACCCATTAAACAGGATCATGACAATAAGCAGCAAAATAATCGGGACAGCAGCAGGAACCACTGATCAGTATCTACAACAGGAGAACAAAACTAAAAGGACAACACATCGCCTCAGACAGCACACACTCACTCTGCCATCTTTACAACCGTCTCCCCTCAGGCCACAGATACAGATCTCTTACTTTCCGGACTAATCGAGCCACGTCAAGCTTTACTCTCACATCTGTCAGGCTCATGAACAAATGATCTATTTCTTATTTATTTTTAACACCACTCTTTTAACCGCTTATAACAATTATTTATGACCTATTTATCATGCTTTTAATAGAGCCACTTGTGTGTGTGTGTTTCTGTTGTTGTTTTTTGTGTCTTGCTGTATGCGCACTGATGCTCTTTTAAACAAATGAAGTTCCTAACGGATAAATCAAGTTATTTGAATTGAAGTTGAATAACGTTAATGTTCAGCTCAGTCGGCACTTTGGCTGGGAACTGGAGGGTTGCTGGTTCCAAAACCGGTTTGGCCCTAGTCTGGAAATTGGTCTGGTAGCTGGGGAGGTGGCATTTCCCTTCCTGAGTCTTGCTGAAGTGTGCTTGAGCAAGGCACCGAAACCCCAACCGCTCGGGCACTCTTTCACGTGCAGGCCCTCACTCTAACATCTCTTCATTAGTGCATGTTGTGTGTGGATTTCAGCCTACGTGTGTGTAGCATGTCTCAATAATGGAGTGAAAAAGTAATTTCTCCCCGTGGAATTAATAAAGGATTTCTTCTTCTTACAATGTTTGTCTCTGATAAACATATTATATACTACATACATGTTCCTCAAATCAACTCATGTAAGCCAAATTAATGTGTATGCCAACTATGAGTAAAATCAAGTTTTGATAAAGGAAGAATGTGCAACATTTTAAACATAAATAGAAATCAAGTATATCGTCTGTAAGTGTCTCTCTGAGTCATGACTGTTTACAATGAGTGAGAAGCCCCAGCTTTACTGTAGTCTGAGCCGTGTTGACATGGAAGGGACGACCTTGCATATTAAGTTGTTTTAGTGAAGGACTAGAGAAAAGAAGAATGACATACTCTCTGCTTATTTGGATGTCACACAAGTGTGTTTTGATCACGGTCATTCTGTGTCAATTTATGTTCAATGTGAAGCTATGAGTTAACAGAGTGTGCTAACATTAGCCTGCTAACAACAATGCAGGCCACAGGTTATTGCAGCTCCAGCGAAGTACAATTTTGTCCGCCACTTGCTCTAAATGGTGCTTAATTATGGTGCGTTCTAATTGACAACTCCTTTTGTGCGAACGCAAGTGGAGAGGGGTTGGAGGAGAGTGGAGGGTTCAGAATAGTGGAGGTGTTTTGGGTTTCATGCTGGTGCTCAAGGGGGCGACATCTACTGGATCAAAAAGTCACACATTCTTCCTTAAATGATGGTGAATGAATTTAAATGTATGCTTTTAAGTGAAATATTTCTTGGAAATGTTGACGAGATTGAAAACCATCCTGTATGTCTTGGTGTAGATTTTTACAACACTAACCTCTTCACAGGGTGATAAAGAAAATGTTCTGACTCACTGGATGATGGACCCTCATCTGCTCGCTCACTCTGTCAGCGATGGCTTAATTCCAGGTACGCTCTTGTTTACAAATACAGTATATACATAGCTAAACACTTTAAATGCCTGAGAACAGGTACTTAGCTTTATTGGATGCATTTCTATGTTTCTTCCATTTTGTTAAATATTTTTATTCATATTTTATTATAAAATATATAATATATAATATTATATATATTATAAAAATGCCCATTGTTTCACAAATGCCCATCTTCTCTCTCCAGATGCAATCATAAACATTTAAAACCATCCCTGGGCCGTCTGTGACCACTTCTGCTCCCTGCACTGTTTGATATTGTTAGTTATTTGTATTTATTTATAAGAAATATAGAGTTATTGTCATGTTATTCATGTTTGTTTAGAAGTATTTTTTATTTTTTAAATAAAGAAATTCAGTTTAATATAAAGATGTATGCCAATTTTCTTTAAGTCTATGAATATTGTCTTTGGTGGTCAAACTGTCTGCAACATAAGGGGCAACCGCTGAAATCTTGCCTGGTGCACCAAAATGGTTAGGGCCTGCTCTGTGTCTATAACTTAAAAGGCCAAATATTATGCAAAATACACTTTACCCTGATTTTCTTACTCTAATATGTGTCCCTAGTCTGTCTACAAACCCCCAGTTGTAAGAAAAATAAATCCTCTTCTTTTGCCTGCTTCACAGGGGTTACTGCAGCTAGGTGTTTGTTCTGCCCTCCGAGTCTGCCTTCTCACAGTAAAAAAATTGTGCATGGAGCGAGAAAGTCACAGTCAGCTCCTGGACCTGCACAAGAAATACGACCACAGACTTTCACTTTCAGTCTTTGAGAAGGTGTGTCTTTTATGAAAAACCCATTTAACGATATCCAAGTGTACGACTGAGGATTAGGGCCACGTAAAAAAAAAAAAATTTATGTAAATTTACGAGAATAAAGTTATACATTTACGAGAAACTTTTTTTTTTTTAACCTGGCCCTAATCCTCCGTCATGCAAGTGTATAAGATTCAAACAAATATCTGAAAATTCACAGCAAGAAAACAAGTGCTGAAATATTGATAAAATAAAAACAAACATATTTGGTACCACTGGTATTTTACAAGTTTTATTTTAAGAGAGATAATGCTTTGTGGTAATATATACATGAATTAAACTGTATTGGAATATATATTTGCTGCCTCTTCTGTCTTATATGTTTATCACTGATGTTTTTCCGACTGCATTTTAAGCTTTTTTTGGCGGTAATCATTCTAATTGAATTGACTTTGACAGGGATGTGTACGGAGTGTGGAGTTCTTCATGCTGGACAAAGAGCTGGTTCCAGAGCTGATCGCCGCCACAGTGGAGAGCAGCATCCTGCCTCGTGACGAGCTTCTTCTACTGTATATCAAGGTAAAACAACACCTCATTAACCCTTGTGCCCTCCTCAAATGTATTTCTATTTTTCTGCTGTGAAGTTAAACAACTTTCTGAGTTGCTCAAAACTACCAAACATTCAATTACTTTCAGGATTGTAACCCTTTAAATGCAAGGTTATTAGTTGAATGGTGATTAGAGTCTTGGATATGTGAAAGACTAGCAACAAAGTTGATTTGATTGCATTAGTCTTTTTTTCACATTTGTGTCCAAAATGTACACACAAAATCTGCAATAAAATATCAATATATGCTTGTATATTTTGCTGTTCATTTCTGCTCTTTTTTACGGCTTTTGATGGTAGAGAAGAGGGAAAGAGGGAAAGATACTATTCCCACAAAGAGGGAAAGAGCGAAAGACCCCCCCTGGTCTCAGGGAGGCTGGTGAGAGACAGGCGGCTTCGGGAGGTCTCGCGCGACATTCGAGATTGGTGTGTGGTAATCATTGTAATTATTGTTTTTCGGTCCAAGACAGTGAACATCCACTGCCACTGTGAACGCAACTCTCACGAGCCTTGATGGCGGCGTCCAGTTGCTAGACGACAACGACTCTGATTGGACTTTTAAGCATATTTTCTTTAATCAGAATACAATTTCAACCGACCTGGACCCCCTGGAGAATTGTTTTGACGACATCAACGACTTTTTCGACCACTTTTTCCAAAGGACTCAGCATCATGAGCACAGCACTCACCAAGAAAACCGGGAAATCCAGCCACTCTCCAGATTACAAAAGAGCACGTTCAGACTCACTGCCCAGCACAGGTACATCTTCCATCTCCATCCAACCATCCCCGAAACCCCCTTGCTGCACCCAAGAGAAAAAGTCCTCTCAATCGAACATAGAGCTCGCCATTTTTAAGTTAATATGAATCACTTTTCAAAGTTGGACATCTTTCAATTCGTTGAGGGGACATAAAGGTAGAATTTTGAGTTAACACAACATTTTCATAGACTTGAAGTAAAGACTTGAATTTCCCTCGGGATCAATAAAGTATCTATCTATCTATCTATCTAAAACTAACTTAGAATTTCATGTTATCATGACTTTTTGTTTTTACAGTGTGTGTGTGTCTGTGTTTTTTCTCTTACGCGTTTGATCATGCATGCTGCTGCCCACGTGTTTTTGCACTGTACATGTTGCTTTGTGCAGTTGTATTTCTTTTGTGTTTGTATTGTTGTTGTTGGTCCTTAATTCCAGGAGGCTTGCTGGGAGCTATGACGAGTGATGCATCCCAGAGCAATAATATTCAGGGGGTAGAATTTTACAACATCCTCTCTCTGTTGGTATTGAAGCGCTTGGAACATTGCTCCGCTCATTTTCATACATATTGCCTCTTCTGTCTTCTTTGGATGCACCTCTACCAAGATCCATCACAGAAAGAAAGTGTTTTCTTTAAGACGTATCTTACTGCAGTCAACACTGCTGAAATGCCCCTTTGAAGCGATTTTTCACAGCGGCAGAATGTTTTCTGTGCTTTTTTAAAACACACACACCTCCAGAGGAACTCAGGAGCAGTCAACCTACAACACTGGCTGCCTTGGGAATCGGCTGAAACCACCAGCGTTCAGCCTTTCTTTTTCCTTCCCTGCACTCAATATAGATTCCTGCAACAAACATAGAAGGGAAAACAAGACTCTTTGTAAGAAATGGCCGCATACTGAAGAACAAAATGTTCTCACATGAGCCAAAATCAATGCTTTTTTAAAAAGGTAGTATAGTGTCTCTCAAAAGGAATTGCTGACATGGGAGCCAATTCTATTACCGTCACAATTAAAAGTCATACTTAAGATAAAAACACTTAAGAGGTTGAAGGTTTTGGAGTTGTTAGCTAATACAGAACAGGTCACAAAGCTTTTATAAATGGACGTGATGTGTTTTGACAAAGCACATCCTCCAAAGAGAAAAATGTTCCTTCAAAGCACACTGAAGAGATTAAGGGCTGAAAGGTTAGCGACCCTATTTCTTAGTGTAATCCACAGTAAAGCCTCAAAGTTAAGCATTGTACAAGACACCATGTAGGGATACTTGAAGGATTATAAGGTGTCATCAGATAACCAACCCACACAGACCATGAGCTGAACCACAGGAGAAGACAACATCCCAGGCGTCCGCTCTCAACCCCTTGGGCCGAATCTGCAGACACAGATAACAACATTGCCTCTGTGGACTGCACAGGGCAAGGGGGACTTATACTCGTATAACATTGACCTCTAAATATGACCTCAAAGAAAGAGATCTTTATCCTTGAATGTTCGCTCCACTGTAGGTTGACATCCCCACGCTGGCACAGCGCCCAATGCTTCTGATTTCAGCAGGTGGAGTGGACACCGCCGGCCTGACCTGCCATGACACTGCAGTAATACTGATTCAACGGGAAATAACAGAAGGTGGGTGGAAGTCCTTGTCCAGCTAAACACCACCTTGCAGTCAGCTTGACACGTTGGCAGTTTCCAGTGCGATTTATTTAGACGCAGCAGATTGGGCAGCAGCACAACTAGAACAGAGTTAAGGGTATCACACTGCAGGGAGAGGCCTAACATTAGACTGAGACGAAAAGAAGTACAAGACAAAGTAGCTGAGATCAGACCGCCAAAAACTGACAGTGGAAAATGAAAAACATCTTTGTGGCTTAATTGAAGTTCCAACATCCAAACAGTGTTATCTTTTCAGTTTGCTGTCAATTGTGAAGCAGTTTAATTGAAAAAAAATATACAAATAGACTTTACAAAGTGCTAAGAGGGAGCTGAACTTCCAGTTTTGAGGTGTAACACGATCGTTAATAAGAAGCTCTTTGAAAACTAGTTTACCAAATCCACATGAAATAATGTGAATGTTACATTTGCATCAACAGCATGTTTCCCAATCCACCAAGATCCATTAATAATGTGTTACAGCCGGTTTAAAGCTGGAAAATATCCACCATGACAAGCAGGATTGATGATTCTTCTTTAAAAGACAGCAGAAAGGCCCAAAAGTCGTCTCCATTCCAGTAACATACAAACAGAGGTCAACTCGTCCAGAAGCCTTGTACCCACCATGATCAACGCTCTGTAACATAGTGACTTTATGAACGTGACTGCTGTGATTGCACAGTAATAGTCTCTACTCAGTGATGACATCAGGTGAAATGGAAGTTATTTGCATGCCATTCCAGTTCTGTGTGTGTCCACACAACACTAAAAAGAATAAGAGAGTGTAAACGCAATTACTGTAGGTAATCTAACTGTAGGAGGACATGGCCTGATGATGTATTGTACAATATAGTATCAGTCTAATGATGCTGTGATGATGAGTCGTTTAACTTCAAAGTAAAACACAAAACCTATACCATGGGTGTCATTAGCAGGACTGCTGTCCTCTCCTTATATCAAGTATGAACTCAGTTTTTCTTGTAGCCTGGAAACTGATAACTTAAGCTTCATAAAAACACTTCACTAGGTCAGGGGGATGTGGACACCTGCGTATTATACCTTAAGAAGTTATTTTTCTGAAGTCTCACATCTCCTGCTCCCCGCACACAGGAAAGACTGTGGCTGACCACCTCCCACCCTGAACACAAACTGTCTCAGACACTCTCCCCCTGGCTTGGGGCTGCGGTCGATCAGGACTGGATTTCAGTCACGCCACAAGAACAGTTTCTCCCCATCTGCATGTGGCCTCATCACTTAGACCACAGGGACGCACACTGACACTGTCCCTTAAACTCTGCTCTCCCCACGACACGTTACATTAACATTAAATCCACACACCTGAGATGTGTTAGATTCACACACGACTGATGGATTCATGCTGTGAACCCTGCTAGCCCCTTTGTTTTCATTCAGAAAATTATTGCAGAGAAAGTTTACAGCTTTTTCATTTTATTTAAAGTCTATATTATTGTATAGTAGTTGGAATTGTATTACCTTTATAGTCATTTATTTCATTAATAGTAATTTGAATTTTTATTTATGATTCTTTAAAGGAGCAGTATGTTACTATGCCACCTAGCGTTTAAAACAGGTACTGCAGTCCATAATCAAAACATAGAAGCAGGCTGTCTCCGCCCGCCCTCCTTCTCCCCAGAGTCGATGTGCATGTGGGTTTCCATGTCACAGACAGTGAAGCTACAGAATTAAACCAGCTCTGCATTGGTCATGAAACATTTGTGCGCTCTAACATATCTCCATTTTTCAAAAGCATCTCCAATATTTACCCTAGCTTCACCACGTTACCACGGGTATCAGTTATATCTGAACCACTTCGCTTGCCCTCTCCCATCACCACAACATCTGTTGGTTTGCCGTTTGCCAGGCAAACCAAGGGGTGTCCAAAACGGCGGTGTGGGAGTGGCTTAAAATCGCTTACCTTCTCTGGTCAAAACAAAACATTCTGCAGAATCGAAACTTAGGAGAACACAGTGGCTGCTGCATTGTTGTCAGAGAAGCCACTATGTATTAATTCCCTATATACTTTACATATTGGTCCTTTAATTCCAATACTTCCTGTCAGTGTCTTATCTTTGCGATGCAACTCTTTACGTTTAGGCAAATGTCTTACTGATTTAGATCAGTGTTTATACTATGTGCTTCCATTATGGCTCTTGCTCCTCTGTGAAAGCTCTGCGTCACCTTCATGAGCCTGGTCTTAACTGAGCAGCAGTAGTGAGGATGATCAGTGTTGTTGGTTGATGAAGCTCAGTTGATTTTCACTATTTCTCGTCTTTTTTGGTTGCTCTGGAAAATAATTTGAGAAAATGCCGAAAATGTGTATAATTTGCAACCTAGAACGCACCTGTCTCAACTTTTGATTATGTTCCCAGGGATTAAAAGGAAAATGGCTGCCATGTGGGAAATATTGCATTTTTGCATTGGTCAGATGAGTTCCTTGAAAATCCTATTCCGGACTAATTTCGAAAAAAAGGAATCTGCCAAGGTAAGAAATAGAAATGGCACAGCCACAGGTGTTTCAAATATGTGGGCAGAGGACTCCACAAAGTGAACGTGATTAATAAAGGTCTGTTATTTAAGGTCTCTCAGAAGAAGAAAAAAAACGTTAACAATGTAAAATAGAAGTGGTGGCCAATCAGGTTGAGCTGTAACATCCAAGTAAGGACAGATTATTGCATCATTTACTTAAACTGTAGCACTAAAACAAAAGATAAAACACAACTTAAGCTACACCACTTATATAACAGGAATCACACAAAAGATCTGGTTACAGTTCCCGCTATCAATACAACATTGATAGAGTACTCTCCCAATTCTTGATAAAGCGATGAAGCAGAGGAGAGAGAAGGATTACAAACTGTGCAGCGGAGATAAAAATGGGACTTCTAAAAACATATCTCCCTCTGTGAGTTTTGACTCCTGACTCCCTGCCTCCTACGCTCTCCAAAATACACCTTCCCTCCAATCATATCACTTAGAATTGACAAAAAAGACAAAGGTGTATTTTCGGAGCATCAGACGTTGGAAAAACTTGACAACGAAGAAGAAGAAGCCTTGACAAGTCGTGCTATAGGTGAAACGCAAAACCCTTTGTAATCATATCTTTGAATTTTAAAGTAGTGTGAGTCAAAGGAGCTCTCTTCTCTTTTAGAAATGTCATGGTATTTCATTACTATTACATGTGGTGTGCAGCAGATTGAGGCAGAATAGGTGTGTGGGCAGGCAGTAAAGGTAGAGGTGGAGCGGGGATAAAGGTCAGGAAACAGATTCAAACCCACAAAATTATAGGTGCACAAGGCCTGCTCATGCTGAGCCCTTTTGATCCACCGAATTGACCTACCATCCGCCGGGGTGCACAGGGAGCTATTTGTAAGTTGGCAGCCATCAAGCCGAAAAAAAAGAAAAGTCTTGCGGTTCCCTGACAATCAGGGCCAGCAGAGCTTTGACCAGACTTGATGGGCTCTTCTGGCGACGCTGCTGCTGCTGCCTCTGCTGCCGGGCCTGTCAGGCTGTTGGGTAATCAGCGGACTGTTGCAAACATTTAGGATGCTTTGTCATCTGGTCTACGAACACGGGAGAGCACTGCAACGCCGGAAATGAAGATGATTTATTATACAAGAGAAAAGCAGTGTCACTAATCCCGCCGGAGCAGGAAACACAGCGAGGACTGTCAGCAGAAACCTAGAAATGTACAGGACGAGATAATGTTGTCACTGAAAAGACAAAGAAACCAGACAAACAATTTTTCCTGAACTACGAATGCGTTAAAACACACAGAAAACATTCAGCTTACAAAACGAGAGACTTATCAGAAGCTCTTATGAGCTTAAAGAAAATGAACGGGAACTTTGTAGGAGCTTTCTGGAACAGGCCTCAAATCAAGCACACACCTGTTACTTCGTGGTTAGTGCACTCGCCCCTTGTACAGAGGCTGAAGTCCTCAAGAGCGGGCTGCCTGGGTTCAATTCCAACCTGTGGCTCCTTTCCCGCATGTCGTTCCCCACTCTCTCTCTCTCTCTCTCTCTCCCTGGTTTCTGACTCTCTCCACTGTCCTGTCTCTGAATGAAGGCATAAAAAAAAGGCCCCAAAAACTAAAAAAAAAAAAACCCTGTAACTTAGTTAAGCATGTACAAATTTCTCAGTATTCTGTTATTTATTTAGACAGATTAAAAACAATGAATGACTATTAGTTTAGAGGTTAGACAACAGAGTCTGATTCTCTGATTCTGCAGCTTTATTCCCTTTTGTGTGTTGTCAAAACTGTAATTATACTTTTATTGTAAACCTGACAGCGCATGTTAAATTTGTTTCCCCTTCTAGCCGACAAAATGCTTCATTATCCTGTCTCTATCGACAAATTTGGCTGATGCGCCAGCACTGATGAATAAGAAAAGACTCTTTCTCGATACATAAAAAAACAATTACCTCTGAAGTTCCAAAGGTGAAGTTTAATTTCTATGCTGATGAATGATGCATTTTCTACCAGCCTTTCTTTGTCTCCTCTCTAAAGTATTTCTCACAGATGACATTCATAGGTAGGTGTGAAAACACTGAGCTCAATCTGTGTTCTTCAGGTGTGAGCTAAGGACAGACACATTATATCTGGAGGAGAAGAGAGGCTATTAACTTGAAATTAGGCTCTTCAGCTGCACTAGCATGTGATAGCTTCAACCCTTGTGACTTTTGGTTATTTAAAGAGATCCTTATCCTTTTCTGCAGCTCCTTCAGTTATTAACTGTTTGCAGAGAGTCTACCAGTGGATGTTTTGTTATGACCATGTTGTTTGATTGAAAGAAAAGCATTACAGGAGGCATCTACAGCTGTTTCCAACAACATGACATGAGCCACAGATATAGAAGCACACCGACAGAATCAATGCAGGACAGAGATGTTTGTCTCAGGACAAAACAAGGCAGAGATCATTCACCATGATCGGGGCCAAAGTCCGATGGACATTGCGCTTTAATATGCTAACGTGTAACAACAAAACTAAAGGTTAATAGACATGTTACTATAGCACTCTGGAGTTATACCATAAAGGCAGGGTTGGTAATTTTCTCAAGATACACTTTTTAAGATTTTGGTTGAAATTGTCTTTAGGTCCTGACAGAAATTAACAGCTCAGGTGCACTGAAAAAAGAACAAAGAAAATCATCTATTCATAGCTTTCAGTGACGTCATCAGCATAAACATATCTCTTAAGTAATTTTGACATTATGATAGGCCTAATACAAAAACAGAATAAAGAGGCATCTGTTAGGACACTTTCAGTCGCGTCTGTCTGAAAGTCATCAGTTAACACGGTCACTCTTTTAACCGTAACACCAGAACGTCACTTCACTGATATTGCTGATAATTAGAGGAGAATTCCTCTCCTTACACCGCTGTAGGATGAAAGTCTACAAACATATTGATCGGTCTGGGTCAATAATGCTGCTGTTTGAGAAGTGAAGGGCAAGAAATTCCTCATCATTCAAGCATCGTTGAGTGCTAATTAGCTAACATTAGCTAGTTAGCGTTATCTAGCTATAATATCAGGATAGTATCAGCTGTCAATTTTAGTGTTCTGGGGCAGTAATTTGAGTTAACGGCAGGAATATTTAGCTTTAGTCAACATAATAGTTGATGTCAGGATGAGGAGAAGTCTGATGTTTCCCCTCACATGGGGCCGCAGAGGGTCTAACTGCAGTAATCCACAAATGTCTGCCTTTCTGGTTTTTTTTCTCGGATTAAATTTTGTAGAAGCAAAACTCAGGCTTGTCTCCTCGTCGGTTAGTGTATCACATTAAACAACAACTGTGTTTCATTTGAATTTTTTTTTAAATAAAACAGATAAAAACAGGTAGGGGGCAACTGAGACCAGTAACTTCTCAGTAGCGTACAGTGGTAGAGAGCCTTTCTTGCCCTCCGGGTGGGCGGTTCTATAAGAGTGTGACGTCACGTGAAAGCTATGAATAGCAGTTGTAAGAATGTAAAAACTTCGACCAATGTCTGCCCTGAGGTACCAAATTACCGCTGAATGAGACATGAGACGACAATGCAAGTACTTTTAAATTTACATTTACAGCGGACGAGGTTTTCCGTCATTCGTCCATCTCATATCTCAGAATCACACAACAGACTCTAATTTAACAGGTTTTATGATAAAATTCAAACAACAAGTTTAACAAACAAGTAAAAGGTTCATACTTCAAAGTAGCTGCATGGTAACCATGGACACCAACAGAGTATCAGAGTGCAGTAGAATAGAATGTTTTGGTTGCATAGCAACAGTCTAATTTCAGTTAAATTGTGGAACTACTTGAGTTGGGGATTGACAACCTTGGTTTCTCCAGGTGTGTTTAAGTAGGAAATAAGATGACCACATCCGCAAGCTTCACGTTGAGTAACGCTGTAAAGCAGCAGTACATGGAACTCCCTCAGGGAGATAAAGTTCAGGCCATGTATATTCGGATTGATATTCAGCACTACGTCACTCCCTCAGTGTGATATTGCTTAATTGACTGCTTCATGATTGATCGGTAATCGGGAAAAGAACAGGAGGAGAAAATCCTGAGAGACATCAGGACATATTTCAGAGAAAAAACGACACATAATAAATTATTATCCAACTAAAAGAACAGCTATAGGCCAATTATTTGTTAAAATGACTGCAGCTGAAATTGTGTTGTGAAAAATATCAAATTTGAGGTAGGATGCGATATTCTGAATGGTAGCTGATGCCTAATCAATTATTATTATTAAATCAATATGTTGTTTCATCTTAGAGAAAGGCACAATTTCACTCTAGATTTTTAGTATACATCGTCTGTTTAGTTTCTAGAGAGAAGCATGGTAACGATTGGTCATGTTCTCTGCTTTATTTATGATAATTCAAGCTGGAAAGCAGGAGTACAACATTATCCTTCTGATGAAAGCATTTGAGCAGACAAAATGTGAAAAAGTAATTTAATTTAAGTCATCCTCAAAAGAACACAAAAAACTTAGCCAAGGTTCAAGGCAGACCAAACCGGTAGTTTAGACACCGTCTAGACAATTTAGACATTTCAATGAAACACTCAAATCTCGACCTCGTGGGGATTGAGGAAAGGTCAACATAAGGATGAGTCATCTGCTGAGGATCGTAAATAAAATCTCTGTTCTGTATGTTCCACCGCAGAAATCGTCCACGTGACACGTATGACCAGTTTTATGAATTGTGAGACTGAGTGCAGCTAACATGGTTAATCAATACATTACCCAAATGAAGAGGCTGCTACAGAAGAGCCAGAAATAAATGGAAGTCACACAGTTAGTTTGCTCAGCAGAGGAAACAGGCTGCTGGTACTGTGAAGGCTCCGCAACACATCTTGTTTTCTCGCTCCACATGAAAGCTCAGTGTTTGTCAAATGAATTATCATCATGCTTAAGCTTCTCTGTATGTTTTTATTGATTCTCATCATTTATAGGCCTGTAGAGGGGATCACTAAAGATGCTGCTCAGAGAGACTTTTTGAAAAGGTCGAAGTCATTATCAAGTCATTATTTAGGATATTAAATACACAATGCAGACCACAATAGGATGAATCCATAAATAATCTAATTGTCAAATTGATAAAAGCAATACCGATATAGTTTAATGTAAAGGACTGCAATACTGTTGTAAATACATTTAAAGCCATGCAGGGGGATTGTGATTGCGATCAGTTCATTTTTGTATATTCATAATAAGTCACAATCCCATTTGATGTATTGTGATCACAAAAGTTGAAGTGTTGTATTACGTCATATAATGGGATGCAAGTAGAAAGCTTTTGTAACCTAATTGGACCTGTTGAGAAAGTTCTTAATCCAATTACTTATTAATAAACACAATAAATTGTAATCCAATCAAATAAGAGTTGATTGCTTTCATGCAATGTCATCATCCAAGTCAATAAGTATGGGATAATATGCAGCCAATAGTAAGTTTAACCTGAAAGGGAAAAAAAAAAACTGAACAGATAGATGCATGACTGGTCTCATCCTGATTAATTTGCAGAATAATAAGATGATAAAATCGTACAATCACATCGGCAGACTAGAAATCATGAAAAAACTGAAGAGATGTCAGAACTAACTATTAATATTTATTGCTATTTTTTTTGGGGGGGTGAGTATAAAAATTGCAAACTGTCAAATCTGGCCTGAGGCTCCGAGAAGAAAAATGATTTTAACGAGGACGTCTGACAGCTGCTGGTGTTTTTTTAATGATGTCATTTACACAGTTTTCATTTGCCTTAAATTATCAAACTCATCGGACACACAAAGAGAGAACAGCTCCTGACTAAAAAATAGGCATATTTGAAGAGCGTATGTTATCTATTCCCCTGCTCTTGTCTGGTATAGGTATAGGGCCTTTTCTTTTTTTGCAGCCCTCAGCGAGTATCCGCAACTTCTCTTTCCCTGTTTTCCGTTTTGGTCCAGCGACAGCACACCAAGACGCCTCCTGGCAATCCAGCTGGCTGCTCAGCTATTGTGCAGGAGTAATGGCCACGAGGCTCCTGTTAGCTGACTTATATTCTCTGGGTTTCTTCCCCGATCTGTGGACTCCCAGTGCAGCCAGCGAGGCGTTTTAAATCATGACCTCTGATACTGGAGGGGGCTATCGGGGAATATAGAAACATACTGACCCTCAGTCTGTAACTTTAAAACCCCACAGAGGCAAACTGTGATTTTGAGCAACACAAATAAAAATGGACTTTACTTGAGTGATGCTGAAGCAGGCAGACAGCGGCAGAGAGGCAGATGGACACACACACACACACTCAGATATCCACATATATGCTGAAACACTCACACACACACACACACACACACACACACACACACACAAAGATACACGGATGCTGGGACAGTGAGTGAAAGCATGACTGTGACAGTTCTGCTGTGGGGTTATCAGTGACCAACAGAGCATGCCTGGACACACACATACACAAACACACACATATTTCCCCCCTCACACACACACACACACACACACACACACACACACACACACCTACACACACACACACACACACACAAACACACAATCCTACAGGCTCTCCCGTCACTCTTACATACAGTCAGACTCAGATGGGAGCAGACTTTGCCCTCCTTTGCCTGCCATCATTCCTCTCCAGATTCACCTTCTTGTACCTTTTCGCCCCCATCTTTCTCCCTCTTTCATCACATCCACCTTTTGCACCACCCCCACCCCACCCCATCCTCCAAATCTCCTCTTCCTCTGCTTCTCCCCTGATCCATATGATCCTCTTAAGTAAAACACCCAAATCATTCTTCTTTTCCCCCCGTCATCGAAGACTATACTGCTGAGGTCACACACAGACAAATGATCCCTTTGAATGAGCGTATAGGTGCCTGTGCGGATGTTAGGGAAGCAAATATGGGTGTCATCATCAGAGGGATCATACCGCATGAGCAGCAGTGTCTGTCTGGCTCCCTCCCCTAGATTCTCTCTCTCTCTCTCTCTCTCTCTCTCTCTCTCTCTCTCTCTGCAATAACAGTTTCACACTCCCTTCCCCTCTCCACTGGGAGACAAACATTAAAGAGCTTTCTGATAATGAGGGAAACTACAGAGAAAAACCTAAACCACACACGCACGTCCAAACGTGTACACATGTCCCACAGTTACGTAAAGGTTACGTAAAAAGGCATGAATATTAAAATAAATGCTAGAGCTTGGCTGTCATTAAAGGTGTACGAAGAGATGTGTGCACTCAAGTGTTTGACGGTCATCATTAAAACAACTTCTATTTTAGAAAGGGGACTGGATGGAGGAGATCCTGATGCTGTTAAATTGGAGCTGGTGATGCAGCGAAGGGAACTCCTGTGAGGCTGTGATGTTAAAAAAAACCAACTCATCCTCATCCTGCAGTCGGTGCTGCACTGACACTGAGTTTGCAAAAATCATAATAACAAAACATTAATGTGGATGGCACTTGAAACAGTAAGGGCCTGAGGATAAGACAGCTCTACCGTTCAAATTTCCATGCAGGTCTTTTGAGATGGTCACTGTCAGATTTGATCCTCTTCAACAGCTCTTTTCACACCATGTGATGAACACATCAAGTCTAAGCTAAAACACCTGGAATTAAAAAGCTTTAAGACTATATCAATTCTTCTTCTCCCCACTCAAATTTCCCTGCTAATGCAAACAGAACTGGCCAATCGGAGGAAAGTGGGCACTTGGGATGGGGGGCCTTAAAGAGACAGCAGCTGAAATGAACCTTTTCAGGCAGAGGCTGAAATGAGGGATTTTACTGACGCCAGTATAAGATGGATAAGGTGCTTTTGTAGGTACACATCTCTCAACGCTACTCAATAGGTGTCCCATACTGACATAACTAATGGTGAAAGAGAGTGTAATAGATCTCCCTTAAACTCCTGATCTGCTGATAAGCGATCCTTCAGAAGGTCCAACCCGTTACAATTCATGTAAATGCCACTCTCAATATAACTTATATGAAGCAAAGTGCTGGAATCCTGAGCATCTGCAGACAGAGTGTCAATTTGGTGGAGAATGTTTATCGCTATCATGGTGTACCTTGGTTTCTTTGGGAATGGGGAAGAGGGAGAAGAGCTGTCAGAGGCAAAAGGTCAAAGTACTGTGTATGAAAGCAGAAGCCCCTGAGCTGAAAGGCTCGATTTTTTTTTCACGGTGAAACACATCACAAAATAAAACATGCCCGGTGCCGCTATTTTGCCTCGGAGTCCCCCAGTTTGCCTTGATGAGCCAAAAGCCGACCAATATTGCGTTGTGGAATTGTGTGTGACCAATCCATATACCTACACAATGCTGTAGCAGGCGTACGCTGTTAAAACCTACAATACTTCTATTTTAAAATCTAGTGTTAATCCCTAAGTTTCTGCAGATACCGTAGGATTAAAAACATTCTCCAAGTACAGAAGACTTTGAAGTCGATTTTTTTTTATAGTATGAATTAATGCAAAAGTTTTTTAATGAGATTTGTTACATAGAAATAAGGTTATATTCTGAAATTCATTTCTTCTTTCAGATTTTTATGATAATTATGATTTTTTTTACTCCGCACTACAATGTGAATCGGCTTTATATAAGTTGTGAGAGACTCCCGCCTTCAATAAAACATGAGCACATAGTATTCTGAAAGGTATGATAATATAATATTTACACTTATGACAATGACGCTTGTTCTCTTTAGGAATGCAGAGCTCAGTCGAGGGACACACTTCTCTTTGCCTTTTGGGAGCCATGCAGACTTGTAAGACATAATACAAACAGACACTTTGGCTCTAATATAAACAGAAGCTTTTTTCAGTAGGTGTTGTTCCCACCGCTCGTAGTTCTCACTCTTACCAGACTCCTCTAACGGCTGACACTGACCCCCGAGAGTGTTAAAAAAAAAAAAAAAATACCTCAGAGGGTTAATGAGGTTCAGGTGCTGCTCCTCTCTGCAGCCCGCCCCCGCCTGCTGCATCCAACTCAATGCCAACCATCAGAGCTCACACCGCCCTGAATCACCAGTGGAGAGTGTACGGAAAATGTATCTCCTGCCTCCAACTAAAGTATAAGAGCAGAAGAAGAAGTTTGTTTAACATTTCAGAGGCGTACTCGTGGCCTCTAAAGTTCACTTGCTATTGCTTTTAGTCTTTGTCCTTTTCTTAACCTTTGGCCATATTCTTGTTCGTCACGACACTTCTTGCAGTCAAATTTAGTTCAGCACAGTCTGGCATGAGATGGATCAGATCACCACATGTATTTATGACTACCATAGTCTTTAGGGTAAGATATCGCAAAGAGGATTTCATGCCAGGAGTACAGAACGGCTGCTCTGTTAGGCTGTACTCAGGTTCGTCAAATGTAAAAGGAAAAAACCTTTAGAACAAGTTATTGATTGGACAAGAGGTATTCTATGAATGCTCATATAACCAGACCTCTGACTATCTGTAGGTGTTCTGATTACCATTCATTAATGACAGCAGACTGTCTTTCTAAACTGGTATCTCTTAATCAGTCAAGCCAGTAACCACTGTCAGCAAACTCTTGTGTCACTGGTTGTTTGATAGTAGACTCACAGATACATAATACTAAAGCTTTACATTTTAAACATGCAAGAGGGTGGCAAGATTGCAGAAAAATGTTTGCGTGGTTTGGCATCCAACTCCTGTCAAGTTGCAGAACTAGCTGTTTTGATGGATCCAAACCAAATGATTAATGGACAAAAAATAATAATCTGTAGTTGCTCACTCGTTTACAGCTACCTGGTGTTTGGAGAACTATTGTTTATTGCAATATATCATACTAGAGGTCATGGTGTTGTGCTAAATATTCTCAAGGTTTTGATCATCTCCAACACAAGATTCAGCACAACAGCAGTCCTTCTTGTGGTACATTTCTTAATTCCCCATCCAAAATCTCTTATGTGATCAGCCTGGACCAACATTACCATGTTGGTCCAGGCTGATGACATAAAGTCTACAGAAGTATTTTTTTTTAAAATCTGAACCATGCCTGATATTCTTCATGATTTTATATACTGTTGCGGCTGCAGCCCCAGCCATGTGTGCGTTCAAAGTTTTTTCACTGCCAGTGGTTTTCAACATTTTTGCATGGGGGGGGGGTTATGGGGGAAGGAGAGCAGGATTTACATATAATCTAAATGCTAAGAAGGAACTGTCAGTCCTCCTGAACCATGCTTCCCTGCGTAGCTCCCTCTCTGTAACTCCCTAACCACAAAGTCTGTTTCACTCTGTCAGTGTTTTTTTTTTTTTTTTTTTTCCGTTTTCCAGAATTTCAATACAGTCTTGGTCCATATAAATTTTAAGTAAAAAAAAAAAAAAAAAGAGAGAATTTCAAATAATTCTCTTGAGCACTGAAAACCTGTAGAGTACAGGGATCCCTGCAGCATGGAGAACAATAATCAGATCACTTGGGAATATTCTCTCATATCGTCTGTTTACACCACAATCTTCACTAAAGCATTTGTTTCCGGTCGCATCAACAACTTAAGGAGAGTGTCAGCGTTTACTTGTTAATCGCAAATTATTAAGGTCTGAAATTAATGCAATAATATTTGTTTCACAAGTTTCTTTTTCCATGCTTTGTCATAACCTTCGATCCACCAGAATCTTCTTTCTTTATTTCAATAAAGTAGATTTTTAAAATAAAAGTAGGGTTGATTTCCGACAGCAAGTAAAGTGCTCTCGGCTTAAGACAGTACAGCAATTCAGAATAAATACTGAACATTTTTTATTTTTAAATGCTAAATGATAGAGTTTCCAGCATGTGATTGAGTATGTGATTAATCCTACTTTAATTATTGAAATTTAGCAATTAATTACAATTAAACTTTATTATAGTTTGACCAGCCTAGTTTTTAGATATTGGATTAAGATAATTATTTTGTTCTGATAGATTCTAACAGAACCAGATAGAAGAAGGACCCAAAATGCAGACTCAGACAGCAGAGTTTAATATACACTGGAAGGCAATCAGCGGAGCAAACACTGAAAAGCTCACAAGAAGAAAAAGGCTGGAACTAGGTGACACGCAGGATCACACTACAAACTGGCAACATGAAGGAAGAAACACACTTTATGGTGCATTCATGTGCTGTCGGACACATCGGAAAAAAACGACTTTCCAAGTTGTAAAATGCACATGAACGCCTGATCAAGTCGGAAACTCTGAGAAGAATTAGGCACCCGACTTTCCGACTTGACATCAGAATCGTCATCACATGGGGGGCAAAATATGTTTTGTTAATGTTAACGTACGTTTTATTAATTCACCTATTGCACATCAACTTTTTGCTCAAGTATAACTTGTTACAGTTACATTCCACAGATCTTCATCAACGCTGTTTTTGCCGTTGTTACAACATTCCGACTTTCCGAACAGAAATCACGTGAATACACCGAAGTTGGAAGAACCACTTCCCAATTCTGGAAACTCGGACCACCCGAGCAGCACATGAATGCAGCATTACACCCAGACAATCAGGGGATAACGAGACACAGGTGTGCACACTCAGGGCGGGGAGGCAAAAGGCTGGAAACCAGGAGGAGCAGGATCTGAAAGACAGAGACAAGGGTAAGTACAAAATCAAACAGGAAATGACAATAATACTGAAATAAATGGATAGAAACAAAACAAGACCTAGGTAACTTGATGGGTTGTTTCAGATTCAGGTTACCGGGAAACAGAATATGATCATTTCTTTACCTAAGCCTCGCTATATTCTTACACTGTGGGACTTGTTCTTATTTGTCTTAAAGGAAACGGTTTAATTACATTTCTCAAATATGCTCACAGAATTTAAACCCTTAAGTTGTATTTGAGTAGCAAATACTTGTGCTGTAAATTTGACTTCTTTTAAATAAGACAGGTTTGGCCAGAGAAATGTTCTTATTTTCACAACCTTCTCCACTAATGCATCGCCTTGTGTGACTCTGAGCCACAGGTGTGTGAATGAAAGCCCAACAAGCTTTGTGTCACCCTCTGAGCAGCTTTCACTGGATTCTTATAACCTTTGCATTCAGGGACTTCAAAGACCCGAGGCACCATGGAAAAAGTGTGTTATGTATAGACTGGCTCGGACTCCGTTCACCTTTAAAAGATTTGTCCAAAAAAAAAACATGCGGTCTATTGGTGCTTTTAGCTGTCAGAGCTAACTTAGCCTTTGGCTCATGTAACTGTAGTTCCTCCTGTGATATCACATGTGTTCGCTGCTCGCTACCTTTGTTCCTGGGTTGTACTTTTGACATGTTGTGATTTGTTCAGTTGTCACACATACTGCAGAGTTGCATTTCCTGACATAATTAGGAAAATGATTCATTGCTGCTTCTGTTGAAACTGGTGTGTACCAGTAGACTTTTAAACTGATTTACTGAGACTGATCGCTCTAAAGACTTAAGATGATCAAAGTTTATTGATCTAATATTTTATTAAGTTTTACCAATAAACACATTCTCTTATGTATAAATCACACTATGTGGTTACAGCATATCCGATTTTTAATTGCTTTCTTAGGGTATAAAAATATTGCTAAATATGCATGAGCCTCTTGCCTTTTTATAATCCATCATGTCTACAGTAAGGAAATCCATGTTAAAAATACTGAGGCTGTAAAGACACAAGTTGTATGCTGGAGGGCAATAAATAAATAAATACTTTTTTAATGCAATAATCCTGAAGTTGTCCAAATAATTTTTATATAACTGATTGACAAAGTATTATCAGAGCACCAATAAAACACTAAGTCCATCTGATTTAGCTCTTAATGTTCCTTTCAGGAAAGAAGGCCTGCTTCTTTATTTCTTATTTTCCCAAACACTTAAACTCAACTATAATTTACTATTTATTGACATTGATCTAAATCCACTTAAATGTATCTTTTTTAATTAACAGTGGGTCAAAGCTGTGAAAGGTGTTCATTAGAGACATAACTTCATAAGATTAACCGCCAACTTTGTTGCTTTCTCTAGATATAGGCTACATGTGTCAAGCTTGTTTTTTGAGCTCATGGTTTTGGACTTCACATAATATGTTGTGCTTAATTGCACAATTCCTATATTTTCACATTTCAGCCAACTAATTTGAGCAAAGACAAAAGCTTGAAGTGAAAAAATATGCAGGGAAGTGTGGATAAAGAGTGTGGAAATTGGAGTTGTCTTCATCAAAAGGCTTGAGACACAAGTTAATACCAGTGTCACTGAATATCTGCTGGATTCTTTAAAAAAAAAGGGAACGAGCATCACTTTAAAAGATATTCAACACTTGAACCTGCACTCATGTGCAAAAAGCTGTAAACAGCTGTTAACAGCTTCCAAGTGGCCACATATGACTTACTGCAGGTTCAAGCATTAACACATTGATGAAGTTGAAATTAGCAACATGGTGCATGCTTTATCAGGCTTACTACAACCTTGGAACCCATCAGCTATTGTCTGACAACCAAAAAGCTTCTGGGAGCATCACCTTGAGAAGCAAGAATATCTGCTTAAGACATTCAGTAAAGCTATTTGTTGGAGGTATTTCTGTTTTCTGTTTCTGCAGTCAAACACAAGAGGTTTAAGAGCAAAACCTTCCACACTTTCTTTTTATTGCAGTGTAGAAAGTTTTGCTCTCTTACATTTTGTGTTTGATTGCATAATTAAGAAACAAAAAAAAACCCTCTATAAAAGATTGGATTCCAGGATTGTGGTGTTAAGCCTTTATTGCTCTCTGTAGCCTGTTGTTGCCTGCGTACAGCCAATGCTCAATTAAAAAGCCAGCGGACGACACAACTCAGGATACAAATGATAACCAAAACACCCAAATCCTGCATTTTTAATTCAGAATCTAAAGAAATAAATATTATCTTTGGTAGAAAAGGAGGGTAAAACAAATCCAAATAACCCATTCTTCTCCATTGCATGCACTTTAGCAACAACAGCTGAAGAAGTCGACCCTGTGAAGGATTCTATCTACAGCTGTTTTAAAGTGCTTAAAAAAACTTTTGACTTGACTTAGATCTCTGTAAGCCTTCCTGAGAAGTCACCGCTATTCTACACAACAAAAACAAAAGATTGAACACCTACAAGGACATAAACAGATTCCTGTGACAGTAAATGTCAGGGGCACAAAAGAAAAGAGTCTTGCCAAATGAGTGCATTGTTGAACGAAAAGTGTTGCTCAAAGTGAAATGTCACATCGTTTCTTGTTTTCATTCAGGCCTTCCAAATAGCATATTGGCATGAGCATCACTTCTCAGCGTAAGACATGCACACTGTGCACAGAGATGATATTTAAAGCTAAGATGCTTTCTAGAAACGGAGCCAAGGACTCTGAAGGAAAAAGCAGAAGTTTGTGCTCCTATAAGTAGATTATCACACTCAGTTAAAGAAAATAAAAGTCCAGTTGGGCGCGGGTGGACTGAATTCACCCCTAAGATCAAGTGGAGAATAAATAAAAAAATAAAAAAAAACAGGTGCTCGGTGTCCATTTCAGCTTCTGTTATACACTGTGAGCAAGAGAGAACGAGCTGGCCTTAAAAGAGAGTGAGGTAAATAGAGTGAGGCAGATGGAGAGAGGGAGAAAGAGAACGTACGCTTCAGTGTTTCTGAGGCTGAAATGAGAGATGAAGAAACAGAGCTGGGAGGCAGTCGGCTGTAATACAGCGATAATCGAGTGGACGGAGAAATACAGGTACAGCTGGGAGATCTCTGAGCCAAAGAAATCACCAAATCTCACATGAAAACTGGAAACTTTTCTGTGGTGTGTTTGTGTGTGTGTGTGTTTGTGTGTGAGCTGTTTTAGAAACAGGGCCCAGTCTATGTCTTCATGCAGCTCTGGAGCTAATTCTGCATTTGCATAGAAACATTTAAAAAGCTCCTGGGTTGGAAAAAGTCAAATATGGGAAGACATTTCTGCTCTGCCGAGTCATCTCAGCTGTGCAGTTATCGGTGAAGTTTGCCACGTGTTTATTCAACACAACAATTGCGTATCTGCAGCGATGTACCCTCGTGCAAAGTTTCAGGGGAATCTCGCTTATAATTGCAAATTCGCTGTCACAACAAGTTTTGTCGAGCTTGAAAAAAAAGAACGAAAGTGCAGAATAGAGATCAGGGCAGCATTTGGTTCAGATCTTGATGGCTTAATATATTTTGAAATGATTTACCGCAGCATCTTCAACCGCTGCAGTCAACATCAGCAGTCGCCTCGCTCTCCCATCGCCTCTCATCATCGCGGGAATGAGTGAAATTCATTTTGCCATCAACTGTCCACATGTGGCTGAAGCATACGCGGGCTGTTTGTACAGGGGGAAGGCACAGCGGGGGAAAGGAGGAAGAAGAGCATCCTGCGGAGCGACGGAATGAAAGAGGAAAATAAAAATGAGAGCAGACGCAGCAGACTCCAGAAAGCTTTTTCAGACAGAGGTTTTTACACCTTTCAGAAACACCTACGGCGCCACGCTAATCCCTGTTCTCTCATCAAAACAACACGCTAATCAAATCTTATACCATCTTACTTATACACAGTAATTAGAGCTTGAAGTGCTTGGCATTTCTGAAACAATACGCTGATTAAATAATTAGTCCACAGAACATAATTTGTTTGCAATAGTTGAAGTTGTTTGGAATGAAAAATGCTGATTGTTTTCAGGGGCCGGAGCTGTTGGTTGGTTTGAAAGAAGTCACTTTAGACTGGTGAAAACTTTACCGCCTTTTTTCTGACATTTACAGAATAAAGTGGAGGTTCTAAAACTGTGGGGCTTGGTGCCTGCAAGGACCCAAAGTGGAACAGAAGTTGAATAAATCTGATCTGTCACGTCAGTAAACAAACAGGGAGCCTCTCTTGGAGTACAGCTATCAGTATTCAGGTTAGCGAGTGTCGTTCAGACAGCAAAACAACAAGTAATGGAGGACAAGAAGAACGGGCCACGCTTATCAGGCAGAGTCATCAAAGGATGGTAATGAGTCAAATCCAAAGTCGAGAAAGTAGACTAGAGGAGGCAGACTTACAAACAAGTTAACTGTTACTTTACAAGGAACGGAGGAGAGAACTTTGAAAAGTGTGCCGCCAAATCAACTCTGCTTGTGAGATGGCACGCAAAGAACTGACTGACTTGAATTTTCTTTGACTGACTTGAAAGTGTTGTTGTTGGCGACCCCCTGAAGACGAAAATCTCGCCCTCTTAGTCTTTTGCAGAAGTCTGCTGTTCATCTTTTTAGCTGACTCCTACCTGGTGCAGACGTTATTTTAAAACAGATAATCTGTCATGGTTCTGATGGTTTTGTTTCATTTGCAGCTCAAATATAGAAGCCTAGTTGCTTCTTGCACTTTGTTTTATACCCAACTAAAACACTCTCACAGGTGCTTAAAGGATGTGTTCAGACCAGTTTTAGCCTGCCTGAGAAGAAACACAGTGTTGTCCTTCATTAAAACGGAGCCAGTTCATTGGCTGGCATAGAGGGTTACAGAACAAACTGCAGGTTTGTTTGGTAAAAATGGTGAACTGGGCTCAACTTCTGCTGCAGAGAAACACCATCTGGCAAGTTTCTGCCTTGGCCAATATGAAACCTGTGCGCACACGCTCAGGTCAGAGGGCCGGAAAGCGTGCATGCTATGTTTCTGCAGCTTGTCTAGCAATCCCCAGGACAAAAGATAAGATAGTTTCAGCCTTGATAACTAAGCTTATTTATTCATAAAACCAGTTAGTCTGTACAAATGATTCCATCAGTTTATTATGTCTGATAAGCCTTTTAATGATTTAATCTGACTGGATTTCCTGAAACATATCTCATCTTGTCTCTGGCTCAAACATCACAAATGTTGTTCTATTAATGTAAGCATTTTACCTTCATTTTTTAACCCGTGAAACTCATTGAGGTTTCCCTCATTTAACAATGATGTTGAGATACAAAAAACAATTGCAACAAAAAGATGAATCTGAGTAAAAAGACATCAGTGTGGGGAAGCGGTCTGAGATTATTGTCTTAATTTGTCTAACCTTTCACCTTTTGCTCACTGTGGATTTTTTCCTTTTTCTTTTAACAGATTCTTTGAGGCTTACCCTTACATCAAGAGTTCTATTTATCTGGTAGTAATTGTGTTTTTATATACTGTAGGTCTATGTGTATACAATTATATTTCATTTAAAAGGTAACACATGAAATAGGGCTCTTTTTATTGTTTGACTCAGGGAGTGCAGTGTTTTGTTTCGTAGTGAAGTTAAAGGGTTGCCTAACAGAGTGAGTTCTATAGTCCTTCAAGCGGGCGGCCCGGGTTTGAATCTGACCTGTTGCTCCTTCCCTGCATGTCATTCCCCACTCTCTCTCTCTCTGATTTCTGACTCTATCCACTCTATCTCTACAATAAAGGCCCAAAAAGAAATCCCAAATGAATGTCAAGGTATTGGAAGTCATTTTTCTATTTAAAAATGATTTGTCTAGCAATCCTAAACACATTAAATGTCAGTTACCCTAATATGGCAATAGAAGTGTAGCTTTGTTATAATTGCATCGAGATTAACTCGTAAAACTTGTGAAATATGAAGAATTCATGCTCTTGATGTTATTTCAATAGAATGAAGTTCAAATTAACTAATTTGTGTTCTCTCTCAATCTTACAAATGGGCAACATGTCAGGAAATGTCCCACATCCACTGGACTGAACAATGACTCCATTAAGCAAAGAATAATTAAGAGATCAATCAATACTAAGAAAAAGAAGAAGTTTCTCCCGGCACTTTGCCTGACCTCTGCAGAACACGAGAAGAAATTCAGCATCAGACATTTCAGGATTTAGATTCAGGACTTGGTTGAATCATTGAATGAATCAGTCACAGTGGTAGTCAGAGAGTTTACAGGATGGCGCAGCAGCAGTGTTACATTCCACTCATGAACTGTGCTCACTCTCATCATCTGCGCTGTGTTTGCTATCGTGGCCCCCGATCCCATTGTCCCTCCATTGTTAATGATAATGTCAGCAGTAACTGGTGTGTGAGGTGTGTATATGTGTGTGCTTTACAGTGTTTGAAGAGCATGAAAGCCTTTGTGTGCACTCTGTCAGTGTGTATCAGAGCAATGTGTGTGTATGTGTGTGTGTGTGTGTGACCAGAGGTGACCCAGTGGTGTCCCTGCTGGTCCCGAGCAGGGATAACACCCTCTGGTAGGCGACGCTCATTAATCATCTCATTCAAAACACACAGCAATGCAATCCATCCTCTCATCCCGCTCCTCCTCCTCCTCCTCACCCTCTCCTCCTCTTCCTCCTCCTCCGCTCCGCAGCACCGATGCTTCGTAATGGGGTCACTGCTCCCATTTAACAGAGACAGACAGACAGGGGGAGAGAAAGTAGCTAAAAAGGGGAAGGGATGGGGTGAGGGAGGGGAGGTGGGGTGGGGTGGTAACAACGAGATTAAATAAGAAGTAACGAAGGGGGAAGGACAGCGAGGGAGGCAGAAATAATAAAAGAGGGGGAGGCAGATGGGGGGAGAGAGGAAGGAAATAATTACACAGGGAGGTATTTAAAAGTAGGGGCGATTTAGAGGAGAGGGAGGAGTAATAGAGTTAGTGAGAATAAGAGAGGGGTTAAAAAAAAGTGCTGAAAACAGTAAAAGTCTTCTGATTAATGTCGCAGAAGACAGAAGAAAAACATTGTGTTCTGTGGAAATGTAGAAAAAGAATCTTTAGAATATGCCGCTTTGGGGACCCTGCGCTAATTATGTAGTCTATGTGTGTGTGTCTGTGTGTGTGTGATTCATTCCTGTGCTGGAGGACAAGCATGTGTACATAACCAGCACACATGGAGATACACAAAAGCTGATAGCAACACACACACACAGCGAGTGAGCGATGCCAGGGGACCTCGGTAGAAGTAGGTTCCTCCTCCTGCTGCATTATTCTCTTTGGAATGTTGTTTTTATTTCCTGTTTCCAAACTGTGGTGCATCGCCCCCGGTTACCCAGCACCACTCACACACATACAAGCGCACACACCAACTGCTGGGCTTCACTCATCCTCATCCCAGAACCACTTTCGAGAAAACAGCCTTTGACAGATGCCCCAAACAAAGAGGGAACGGGGGGGGGGCCAAAGAGCATCATGAGCTGGAGAAAAAAAGGCATTGTTTTCCCTTCCCTGCCCACGTGTGCCCTCAAAATAACAAGATCATCTGTTCGCTGGTGGCTACAGAGACATGTCCACTACCCTTTGGTGTTAAAGCAAAAGTAAGACAGGGTGGGGGAGTGATTGGTTTCTAAGCTTTCTGGTGGAGAGTGAGATGGAAGGACTCATGTCACACTCGTGTCTCTTTGGTAAATATAAAGCTGCGGCCAGTTGGCAAAAAAAATTGGAAAAGCTATCACTCCCCCACCCTGCCTTACTTTCTGTCCAGCAAATTCCACCTGCTGGCACCTGTTAAATGAGTAGTTCAGGTTTTGATGTATTTTGAGAGGGATTGCATGAGGTGGTTATGAATACGTGAGTAGATAACAATCAGCATGGCACCTGTTTGGAGAAGGCTGCTGGACTTACTACATGGTGCTATAAAAGGTAAGTGGACTATTTCTAGTCAAGCACTTTTCTAGTCTTCTGAGTACTCAAAGCGCTTTACAAACCATCGCAGGTCACACCCACCCATTCACACACTGATAGCAGAGGTTGCTAATGTGTCCATCAGTATTAACTAATCCCATTCACACACATTCATTCCCTTCTGCCAAAGCAGCATGAGAAATTTGGGGCTAAGTGTCTTGCTCAAGGACACATCAGACATGTAGCTGCTCCCGGTTGAGAGACGACCGACTCTACAACTGCAGCCACCAATGGCAGCCAAGCTATTTACCACTACAGACACGGTCGCGAAACACAAGTTGGCCAGGACATGCCAAGACAAGAATATATTAAAATCATCAATTACTTTCCTTATTTGAATGATTTTGTGTCATTCGAAGGTTTGTTTTGACTGTAGTTTGTAAGCCTATCTTTGATTAAATGCACTTTAACAGAAGTCGGTGAATGAATCACTGTTCAGTGCTTCACAAGGCCTAACTTTAATGGCTGACCCTGACTTACATCAGTAGTTGTAGAAGTCTGTCAATGTGCCGCTAATTTCGGCTGTCACAAACAGTTCAGTACAAAACCAGCCTCGTCAAAACAAGCTCTGCACATCAAGTGAAGGCCCAGCAGCGTTTTATTTAACACCGTGTTCCCAAATTATGATTCTTTCTGTGAGCTGTCTTTTCATTCGACAGACGTAACATGATGGAAGTCCCCAGTGAGGGTTGCAGAACATTTCAGCGGAATGTCTGTACCGGTTCTGATCCCCTTAATATGAGGCAAAGATGCTGAATGAGGTGCAAGGGAAAAGTTCGTGCCAGGTATTGTTCAAACAACGGGAGGTTGATTTAGCCCGTTTATCAACAACACCAACAGTTGGAGCTGCGGGAGCAGCTGTGATGCACAGATCATGGAGGTGACTTAAAAATACTCCCTCTGTGCCTGATTGCAGCAATTTGCCTCAAAACAGCATTCAGTCTTAACCCAGTCAAATGTTAGCACAGACACAATGCCAATATGTTATCAGTCCTAATAAACTCCAAAAATCATCTGAGGTTTGCATAAATGCTCCTAAATCTGCAGAGGAGGCACAGGAAAAATATCCGTAAAAGAAGGTAACAGAGATGATTCTTGTAACTCAGTATTTTCCAAATAATCACGTCAAATCAATACAGTGTCATTGGTCTGTTGTATGTAGTTGTAGACAATAATTGATCAACAATATATGAATGTCAGTGATTCATCCAAATGTCCAAACAACAACAGGCAATAAAACGTCTAAAAAAATGTCAGGTGTTGAACTACAATTGTGTTCAACAACTCGGTTTTGTAATGAGTTCCTGGGAAGTTTCTGTGATAGTCTGGTACCACAGGTAATCCCCTATCAAAAGACTCTTTTTACACTTTTACCCAAAACCAGGCTGTTTCCTTTTCTTTGTGCTAAGCTAGGCTAATCATTTTCATTTCTTCCCAGTTTTTGTGCTAAGCTAAGCTAAACTAACTGTACATTCTCTGATCTGATCTACCAATCTTGTCATCTGACTCTCCACATGTGTAAAGCCCTTTACCTCAAAATGTCAAACTATTCCTTTACAGTTAGGCGCACCAAAGGAAAGATCAGGCTGCTCCTCGTGCACTTGCAGAGATTTCACTCGAGTCAGAGCCGAGAGGTCTGGGCATTTGGTGTCGACTGAGAAAGCTCTGGCTGCCAGAGACGAGGAAGCTAATTTATATAAGAATGGGATGGAGATTAAGACCTCTGAGGGTATTATGGATTTGGGGAATTAAGCATAATGGATTTCATGTTGGGCTTTCTTTTACGAGTCCCCGGCTGGAGAGAGGTATGCGGTCTAGAGAGCAGATCTGATTCATTCCACGGAAGGAGAACTGGCACGTGCACTTAGCAACAAGCTCTCTTTTAGTACAAACACACACACACACACACACATTATGCCCACATTTATACAAACAACAGCTCCCTCAGATGAGCCATGGCTCCTAAAATGGCTTTTGTCATCCCTGAGTGTATATTTATGAAAATTTTACACTTATATTTCACGCTGCTCTGCTTTGTGAAACATGGGTTAGCGGAAATCATTGAAACCACAAACAAATAAATGCACAGTTTGCTTGAACACTGCACACTGTGTGTGATACCCATAGACATGATTTTTTTTTAAAATCTGGAGTTCCCAGGCAGAAACTAGCTTATTTTTGGTCACGACAAATGCAATGCAAACCATAGAAATATGCTTTTCATGGTACTCAGAAATCTGACTGGAATAACATCAGCCAAGGTTTTTTTTGTAAGCAGCCTTTAAATTGTTTCCACATAGGCAGACTTTGAAAAACTGTTTAAAGTACAAGAGCTGGACTCAATAATACAAATAAAACATAAAAAATCCCATTTCAAAAATTAACAGGGACATAAATTAGTTGCACTCTGCAGGTTCAGAGCGAGTCTGTGTGAATACATCTATGAAACATTAAATCTAACTATAAATTATTGCTACACAACTTGACACAGAGTGTACACCGTGTACTGATGATTTCACTTTTGTCTTGGTTCATTAACACACGCACACACATGCAAAAACACACACACATGCGTACACACATGAACACACTTTATAGTTAGGCCAAAATAAAGGATGAACCTTTTGTTTGATTTTACACTTGACTTATGCCTGGGATTTCTTAAACTCTTAATTAATTTAACTTATTGCTAGATTTAAATCATAGACGATATAAAAAGATGGACGTCATGACAGCTTCTCAAAAGTGAGGACAAAACCTTTGGAGCTCCCCCTTCAGTCTCTCTGCAGTATAGGTCATAAAGCCCGCCTCCTCCATATTACCAGATGGTTCATGGGTCAAACTATAAAACAAAAATAAAGGTCAAATGATCTTTTGTCAAACGTGGTTTCATTGTCGTTTGTTCGTCTCATGCTGATTCATGCCGGAGTGTTTGTTTTTCTGAAAGTTGAGTTTTAATTTGTTTTCTGATGCTAAAAAAAAGTCGTTTAACGCCCTGATTGACAGATCTGTGGAGAAATGCAGCTCCTGCAAAGCTGTGTGCACCGGATTAGCAGAGTAGAGGAGGAACAGTGAGAGGAAAGGCAACAAAAAAAACAAAAAACACTAACGCAAAGTCATTGAACTTTCTTTAACCATGCGTGTCTCAAATTATCACGAGGCGCTTCTGCAGTAGGATGTGTCGACCTGAGGGATCTTTACCGTCTTATCGGTGATGTTTGTTTTGCTGAGCGGATGGAGCGGGACAACAAGCTGATTTCTACTGTGCAGACTCCGGTTACAAACGACATCACCAGCAGCTGTTTCAAAAAATCGTTTGGCAGCCGGTTGTTCATTTTGTTTTACAGACTTCTACAATTCTAAAATTCATTTAGCAGACGCTTTTGTCCAAAGTGATGTTCAACAAGGATTAAGTACAACACAAGCAAGGCTCAAGAGGAGGAAACAAGGCAGTGAGCTAACAAACAGCTTAAAGTCAGAACAGACTCAGGTGCTGACATGCTGTGCACAGAGGCAAATTTAATTATATCATAATCATCATCAACAACATCGACAGCTTCTGATGAGAATTCTAATCAGCATCAAAACCATTCGAAATATCGTCATCATCAATATCATCATCATCGATATAACCATCATCGTCATCATTGTCAGTCCCATCACTGTCATTAAGGGGCGAAGGTGTTCATGAAAGATTTGGTCTTTTTCTTAAAGGTGGAAAGGGACTCTGTGTATCATTTAGGGCTGTCATTTTTTATTCGGAGTCCGAACAATCGTTCGAACCTGGGGGGAAAGGTTGACATTCAAACTGTAATGAGCCGTTCAAATTAAAAATGTACAGTCTATCAGTGCACCAGGCCGCCTGGAGTAGTTTGTCGTTTGATGCAGCAGAGGGCATTCTCAGTGTAACTTGACCATTGCGTGTACTATTGACCTCGAATGTGTTTGAACATTATGTGTAATACTCTACATTTGTTCAAAGTTTATTTTTTTGTTACAGCACTGGTATCATTCAGATTTAATGCTAATCTCAACCTTTTCTGGAAGGTTAACATCACCTCCTTATAAGGTCGATAATGGCAAGACTGCTAGTTAACTGTTGCCATTTAGCACTTCCATTATACACAGCGCAACATAAGCTTACATTTAAAGTCATGTTTATTGGCACTTCACTGATGTTAGTCCAACATTTGGTATACTTTTACTTCTAGATTAGTATTTATAAACTCTAGAAAAAAATATCATTTTTTTCTAGCTAATAGCTTCTATGTTTACCAACTAGATGCTAACTTTGCATTCAGTTGGTTTATCTAAAGTGAATCTGCTACACACAGATGACAACAGTCAGCAGTAATCAAAGGAGTAAATTTGCGGATCATAAAACAAAAAAAACAATGAGCAGTAAGCAGCTCTGTAGGAGCAGAGATGAACTGAACCATGGAGGGGATAAATCTGCGTTCAACACAACTAGAAACTCCTTCCATATTACCCAAAGCCAATTGCCCGGTTGTTAATAGTAAAACATTGATCGGTGTGGTTTTAAAGATTGGTTTGGGTGTAGTGGTTTGCTAACTAATGCTTGGTGAGAGCTACATAACTCTAGCTCGTGTCAATAATTTCAGTCGATTCACTTGTTACTACATTGTGATGAATAGGTTTATAAAACAGCAGGCCACGGGGCTGTGTTGTTAAGAGTGCTGTTGTTGTACTGGATGCATTTTAAGTCTGTCGCCAGTTCATTCAATGTGTGTCTCTGTGTATATAAGTAAGAGAATAAGACAGTTCTTGAAAAATATTGACTTTGGGGCACTGCAGTGGCTTAGTTGTGAATCACTTAACCATGACATCCTTGGTTTGCTTCTGGCTGCAGTGGGACCCTTTTTGAACTTTATCTCCCCGTCTCTCTCTCTCTCTCTCTACATTTCCTGTCTGCTTCTCCAATGTATGTATCCAGGCAGAAAAGAAAATGCAGCAAAAAGAACAAATATAAAACTAACTTTGAGTTTGTTCAATGTTTATACCTTGAAAACAAATGTCAAACATATCAAACTAATGTTAGCGTTAGTCTGCTTGCTATAGTGTTCAGATGGCCTGCAAGAAAAATAAATAATGTAATTCAACGCTCTCCACCTCAGAAAGCAAATGATGTGGACTTATATGAAGATATGAAGACTTTACAAAAGTCTGCCAGCCTGTATGCTTTATACAATAGCCAGCCAGTACATTGGCAGCAAGACAAATCTCACCTGGTGAGATGGCATGGCTACTCTGCAGAGCTTTATTTTCATTTCCTTTTACGGATTTTAAGTGTAAGCAGAGCTTTACAAATCCCATGAAATGAGATGTACAGAAGAATTTTTAAAGCCTTTTTGTCTTTATTAGATAGGCCAGCAGACAAGAGATGGGAAATAATCGGAGGAGCGAGTTGGGGGATGACATGCAGTCAAGGTTGGATTTAAACCTACGGTCACTGCAATGAGGTCTATGTCATCTCTACATGTATTGTAGGGTGTACATGTGCTAAGACGTCTTTGTTATTCTATATTTTCATGTTTCTCCCCCCTGACCAGCTGTCAAAGTGAGACTACGTTGTACAGTCTATTTGATGATGACACAATGAAGGGAGTCATACTTGGGGCAGCTATGACTCAGTTGGTAGAGTCGTTGCCTCTCAACCGGAAGGTTGAGGGTTCAATCCCCAGCTGGGCAACATGTCCAATGTGTCCTTGGGCACTTAACCCTGCATTGCTCCCACTGCTTCAGTGGTGGTGTATGAATGGGATTAGTTACCTCTGATGGATGATACTACATAGCCATCAGTGTGTGAATGGGTGGGTGTGACCTGCGTTGAGTAGTCGGAAGACTAGAAAAGCGCTATATAAGCTCAAGTCCATTTACCATTTACTTGAGAGCCGTTCTTTTTTGTCCTCTGTGTCAAGGTGTCCTTGACAGCTCGAAATCCACTTTCCTTCTCCAACTCCAGTCCAGTTGACGGCTGTCATGCACCACTAAGCTGCTACAGTATGTCTACCAATAACGACTAGCAGAAGAAGAGGAAATCTGTCAACCACTTGCCTACATATACCATTTTAACTTTTGGGGAAAAAAATGGCTCAAAAACTCATACCATAAAAATAATAAAATAAAAGGAGAACGAGTCAAAAGGCTGGGCTGTAAATCCATTAACCTTCAGAGAGATCCCTTTAGAAAAGGCTTCATTAAAAGCGTACATGGCAGAAAAAAGAGCCCCCATCACAACTGTAAACCTCGAATAAAAGACTGCCTAGAACTGCTCCCTTACTGAAAAAGTGTGAACTTTAACGTTGTGGCTGGCTGGATTTAGATGTTTGATGAAAAAGTAAAGTTCCCAGAATTTGCCTCGGTGCACAGGACCCATAAATCACCGTTACGCCCCTGCACCCAGACACACAAACACAATCACACTCCCAGTTTCAGAGCTGCACTTGGAGGGGAGAGAAGATATTCTGGGTTATCTCTGAGAACGGGTGCCTTCCCCTGGCTCCCACTCCACTCGTCTTTCCCCGCCAGATAAACATGTTGTTCCAAACACTGGTTCAACACACGGCGACGGGCGGAGATTAAGGCCGACTTAAGTTTATCATAAATGAAGAGCAAAGTCGACAGCTGTGTGGCCCACTGCATCTCAATACTAAAACCAGCAGCTGGGGTGTTTAAGGAGGTTGATGGTAGCTGTGCTGCAGCAGCCACCAGGCATTCCAGTGCTGAGGTAGGCTCTAATCCTCTGCCCCTGGCTCGGTCCTGACAGGGGAGGAAGCAAGTCGAAACAAGAGGGAGACAGGCTCGCAAATCAGAATTTATGGTGCGATCAACAATGTCTCATAGTTGTTTCGGAGAGACACTGATCCTGAGGCTTTGTGGCTGCTGTTGTAGCACTCAATCCGGCGAATAATCCTTGTATACTGAATAATAAAAAGGTGGAAAATTGGATGAGAAAATCAATATCCGACTGCAAGTCTGACATTTGCAGCAAAAAGCATCTGTAGTTAATCATTTATTGTTATTTTATTGCTTTCAGGGGTGCAGGATCAGCAGGTTATCTACATTGTCAAGCTTCTTTTTGTGTTCATCCCCTGAAAGCTGCTAGAAACCAAACACGATCAGTGTCTTCACGCAGCACGGATCTCAACACCTTTTGGGTGTGTGGAGATTTAAAAACCCACAGAAAATCTGCTTAAAGCAATCTACTTCTCTCTGACAATCAAAAAGGAAAACGCTTGGAAAAAAACAACTCCCAGGTTCTTTTATCCTCACATCCACATTCTCCTTATTATGTCTGTTTCTGATCTCTCACATACAAACCCTTAAAACTTACATCAATCTGCCCAAAGATACAAAACCACACACACTTTGAAAGCTACAGCACACACACTCTGCAAAGCTCATGCGATGTTTTCACCGTCAGACAGGCCCGGTCCCTGCCATCTTAGTGTCTCCACACCAGCTTACTGCACCAGCAGAACGACATGGTTACAGACACACATCAGCTTACTATAATAACACCTGTCCGAATTATGTGCCTTTTTTGGCTCTACAATACTGTAAATAAACATTGTCCTGTTCCACTGGGAGGCACAGATATCCTCATCTCCTGACCGAAGCTCTTCGGCGGAGCCATAATTGAGCGCCGAGATCATGTGGGTGGCGTCGTGTGCCCGAGAGCAGACACAAAGCAGAAGTGTGTGTGGATTCACGTTGGCAAACACACTATCTGTGCCTGTTCCACACATCTACTGTAAGTACTTTTTCCTCCTCACCGCTGTAACTCCCCTCACTCACAAATTAACAAGTCCTCCAGCAGCCTTAAGCCTGGAAACACCCGCTTGCTGATCTTTCTCCTCTTCTTTTCATCTACCCCCCCCCCATCCTCCTTCAAATCTCCCTCTGTCCTCCTCAGTCCCTCCCTACACCTTCTCATCATCCTCCTTCCAGCATCCTTCCCTCTCTTCCCTCCCCCTCTTTCTCTCTCATTCTCTACGTCTCTCACTCTCTTTGTAGGTATTTCCCTTGCTGATGTCGTCCATTGAGAGCCAGTGATTGTCTGTGGGTGAGAGCAGAGGGGAAAAGAGAGGAGCCGATTACTGCAATGCAGAGCAACCAAACAACATCATGCCGCTGCAGCAGTCACACGGTGTTTGCATGCGTGCTTGTATGTACAGTTTGTGCACATATTTATGTGGTCCTTGTTTGTATTTGTAAGGAGAAAAAGTGTGCACACAGCAGCGGCCCTGATACAATGATGCAAATGTTTAAGCGTGTTCCCATCTGTGTGTGTTTGTGTGTTTGTGAGCGATGACCAGCTCCACCACAAACTATTTGTCATGCCCAAACACCAAAGCTTCTGCAGCTATGCACCATGACTTTTAAATAGATCTCTTTTCACTGACATCAAACTATGCCCAACTGTGCATTTTTAATACCCTGCATGTTTATGCAGGGAAGAATATGGTTTCATGCCTCCACACACACACACACACACACACACACACACACACACACACTCAAGCTCACTCAGAAAGGATCCGCCTATCTCCGCTCAGGCTAAATCTATTATGCAAAATGACAGTGTTTTAATCAGGCTAATTGTCCAGCTCCTTGCCGTGTCTCTGCCATCTCCACTTAACCGATGCCACAGCCGCGCTGTTTTCCTTCTTTTTTTTTTTTTTTTTTTTTAAGGAATAAATGACACAGCGGTGGAGGAAGAGCGCAAGGCAATCTAAGCCACAGAGGCCCAAAGGCGTTTGAAGTCTAAAGACGCTTTCATCCTCGACTCTGGGAAATGAATGATTTTTTTCACACAGTGACAGGACAGCTCTGACAGGACCCAAACACATGAACCATGGCAAAGCTGTCAGATAGTCAAACACACATATAGAGACGCATACTGGGAGGGTAAAATGCATGCACACACACACACACACACACACACACACACAGCTGGGAGGAGTCCAGAGTGGAGAAAGCGTTGCAGGAGTCAGGCGTGGAAGTGAGAAGAAGCGCTAAAAAGTCAGAGAAAGAAAGAGCAGTGAGAAAAGGATGCTATAATTAGTTGTTTGTTGCTTTAACTGGCATTCAGTTTTAACTGGGCGTTTTTGTCTGAAGACACAATGGGGCTGATGTGGCATGAGTGAACTACACAGCTTAGAGGATTAAGGCTGGACCGAGGCTGTGGCGCCGCACTCACTCACTTCGTCACACTACTACACACACACACACACACACACACACACACAGACTGGCACCAAACAAGCAGCAGCTTCACACATTTTCTTAAACACACACCTACAAACAAAGCCACACACACACACACACACACACCTGAATACACACAAAAAAAACAGTCCCGTGTTGAACACGCACGTGCACCCACAGGGGGATTAACTGTGCAGCGGCGGTTCTGAACGCTGCAAGTGAGGAGGCGTCTGAAGAACTGTACTCATCACCGAGGGATGGAGAGAGCATGGCAGAGAGACAGACAGAGACACGCGCACACACTCACGCAGGCACCCTTCAGCGCGATGCTACCTGTGTGTCGAGCAGCATATAGAGCATCAGCGCTGTGTGTGTGCCTGTCCTGTGAGGCTGAGATGACAGCAAGGAGCAAGGAGGACAGAGGGGAGGGGAGAGAAAGGAGGGGGGGGGGGGAAAACAAAAAGGAAAAAAAAAAATGGTAGAGGAATAAAGAAGAAAGAAAATAAGAGGAGGCAAAAGGGAAAAGAGAGGATGACTTTGGTAAAGACCATTATGAAAGAAACGGGACTGGAGGAAATTGAGCAATCCTCAACCTTGGCCCCAGGGCCACCAGCCTCACATGTCCTCACTTCACAAATAGATTGTATTGATTTTACACCACTAATGTGGACGATTTCACACTATTAGCTTCTATCTCCATCTTTAAGTGTGTGAGGAGCCCTGCAGGCCTCAGCTTTAGTCATCTCTCCAACACGCCGCATGGATGAGCTTACAGGCTTAACACACCTCGAGCTGTTCCTTTCATACGCTATTAAAGCAATGGATGTGCAATTATTGGGGTCAGGGCGCACGCGTGTGTGTGTGTGTGTGTGTGTGTGTATGTCAGATGTCACACAATAGCATTCAGCGCAACTTTTTACGTAGCACCCTTTATTGTATTTCGTGGGTCGGCGGTAAGAAGGCTGAACCAGATGCAGAATCATCCTATACATTAATATAACATGATCCCTTACAGGAGAGCTTCAACACGCAAAAACTAAGAATAAATATATTCACAACTGCCTCTACTATTGGTAGGAGATGAAAGCATAAAAAGGTACCTCCGTAAAAGATAATAATCGATAGTTGATAGAAGAGTCAGTCTTTTTTTTTTTTTCTTTTGGACAAAAAAAAAAAAAAGCCTAGTTTTTTTTAAGTCCATTTCTTTTTTTTGTCTGCCATTCAATTATCCTTTTGAGAAATACTCAAAAATCAATACAATAACTGCAGTGCCTTTGTCCCAGGAAAGAAAAATGTTGAGCAGAGGTCCTCGTGGCCCCGTTAAGTCTGACTGATTAATAAAATCCAAAATGCATCCATCGCCACAATGTCCAACTGTATGTCAGCCTTCCTTTTTGTAAGTGTTTAGAAAATAAAACAAACAAATGTGTATCACTTCCTCTGCAATCCACCATCGTTCCTCGATATGTCTTTCATCTAGCCCTGTAAAAAACCTCAACTGGATAAGCAAAATTAAGTGAACTTGATAGGATGAAAATGAACTGAACTGCAAACAAACAACTTCCAATATTGACTGTGTATATTATTATTTTTGGCTCATCCAGGGAATGCAATTATCCGGCGGCTTTGATTGCTTTCAGTCTCGGTCGTCCATCAGCGTCCCATCCGGTGGTAGTCAAACCTCTTTGTTTAGATAAATAGATCTGTATTCATAGAAAAATAAGCATTGACCACGCTGCTGGCTGTTCATTGCTAAGGCACTTGGCTTTTTCCAGTCACCTCCCTCTCCTCTGGCTTTGTCTCGGTTGCTTCTCCGTCTGATCCGACATGTCCACACACCTGCCACATTTACGACTCTCGTGTTTGATGACGCAGAGGGGCGGGTGTGTTTCCCTCTCTGCACAGGTCCCTTTAAGAGTGATAGTATGGTCACCAACGCCCACCGCTACTATTACCACGTTGTCTCCGAACTCAATGTGGAGCTGGGTAGAAAAAACTGAGCCTCTGTACTTTTTTTTTTCTTCATGATTGTGAGGCGTAATGGAGGGAAAATTTCTGTTGTAGCTGCAGCTGAAGTTTCGCCTCCAGGCAGATTTCTGGGATCAGCTAATCCTTGCCGAACAACGACCCGTTGAGGGGAAAATACAAAAAAAAAAAAAAAAAAAAACGACCTCAGCTCGTTATCCAGGAATAAACACGGTGTGTGGCGCTGTCCTGCTCCCCCACAGACTCCTTTTGAAAGCCACGCCAGCCACTACACAGGAGTCATTGTTACCGGATGATTCATCACCAGAGCGCGAGATGATGGGGAGACGAGAGAGGAGGAGCAGCAGGAAGAGGAGGACAAGGTGAAGGAGGACTAGGATTGTTAAAACTGGTAAGAGCGGTCCAGCACCTCCATGTAGTCCGGAGTGGTCCTCAGTCTCTGCTCTCCCGCTCCCTGTTCGCTCTGGCTGCTGTTTCCACCGCCGGCGGGGGTACTGGCGGTGGTGACCACGAGCGTTTGGTCGGGTCTGGCATCCTGTTTGGAGTCTTGGGGGTGGGGGTAGCAGGGCGGCGGCCTCGCGTACCTGTCTGGCAGGTCTCTGAACTCGGGGGTGGGGAGTCTGAAGAGGCAGTCCACCAGCTCCACTTTAGGGGTGGGACCCTGGCTGTCGATGACGGTGGGGCAAAGGATGCCGTTGCCGTGGAGGCCGGCGAGCGATCCCATTGCCCCCGTGATTGTGTTGATGGGAGACGAAGACACCTCCAGGGTCCACTGCCTCTCCTTCTCCGCTGCAGAACTGTAACCCCCCTCCCCGTTCTCTTTGGAAGCTGCGAACGTCTGCGCTCGCTGCTTCACGGCTGCATCCTGCTCCTCCTTGTAGATGGGGTTGCTACACATGTGCGAGGCTGCAGCTGGGCTCTGGCCTTTCAGTGCAGCCTCCGGGGGCAAGATGGTGTCATAGACGTGGTTATGTTCAGGTGCAGGTAGAGGCGGTGTCTCTGGAAGGCCGTGGTGATGGTGGTGGTGGTGGTGTGTCTGCTCGGTGAAAATCCCACACTCCATCTGGATCCCTGCCAAGTCCACCTCTCCCTGGCGGCGGAACGGCAGCTTGTCCCTCCTCCTCAGGGCGTAGGCGATCAGCGCCGCCGCCGCAAAGAACGCAGACACAAACAACACCAGCAGGCTGAGCACCAGCACTGAAAGAGGGATCGAATCCTTCCCTGGGGGGATCAACGGGCCCAGGCCTGAGCCGGGGTAGGCAACAGATACACCTCCGTCCGCAGCAGTGGACGTGGCTGTCTGCTGCTCCTCCTGCTCCTGGTCCTCCTGCGGCTCCAGCTCGGGGCACAGCAGCTCCATGGAGAGGGAGCGCAGGTCTACGCCTTTGGTCTTTTCCGGGGAATGGCAGACCACTTCTCCCATCACCACCACCGCGCTGAGCCCCTCCAGCCAGCGCTTGAGTGGAGCTGCTTCACAGTTGCACTCCCACGGGTTCTGCTGCAGGTCCACCTGCAGAAACACAAAATTACTCGATGTTGTCATTGTGAAACAGCACACTAATTACTGGGGTGCCATGCGATGCAAATTTATGAATCACTTTGTGGAATGTAAACACGAAATAGTAGATAATTTTTCTGACATTTCTGTGAGAAATATTAGTGACTTGGTAAAGATTTCCTGTGTTGAAGAATAAGCCAGGAGCTGGCAGAGTATTAAGATGACAACAAGAAAAATGATGTTTTCTCTCTTCTGCTACCTGTGCCTTGAGTTTTGAGTTTGAGAAAATGAGTTTTTCAGCATTTGCATAATAGAATACAGCCCCCTTCCACGGCCAGAATCTTCACATAATATTTCATTCAATGCAGGTGATGTAAAAGCACTGATTAAATGTAAATAAAGTCATTATAGGGTCATGGAAACATTAACGTGCATACATTTGCTGAATGGCTGTGGGCAGGCACAGTATGTTCTCAAGCCCAGAGAACAATCTGAACAGTGACCAATTCAACTTGTAACACCCACAAGGGCTCTCTTTTAAAACCTGTTCACACATTTCTGTTTCAGCTGGTTATATGGAATATTTCAGTTGACAATGAAGACCACTCAGTTTACTCGAGTGGTTATCGACCAAACTCGCAGCAGGTGCTGCCGGAAAAAAGAGCATGTGAGAGTATTACGGGCCTTTTTTTAAACAACAGACAGGAGGTGATGCAATCCTCCCGTGTGCTATAATCCGATAGGTATGTGTGTAAATCCTTTTTCTTATTGCCAGCTAGTTTGATTTCCTGTCCTAAAACAAAGTCACACATTCACTTTGCCACATGGCTAAAGCGGATTATGAACGGAAGGGAATCACTTACATCACGTTATTGTCTGCAGAACTGATCTCTTCAGTATCTTTAGCAATGACACTGGCAATGCAAGCTGATATTCTCTCTGTCACACTTCCAAGTGCCTTGTGCAAACGTTGTCATGATAATTTGGTTAGGCCATCTCCCTGGCTTGCAGATACAGATGGATGCTTTTCGAGATGATTCAGCATTGCTGTTGTGGGAGCCATGGCACGATTACTTCACTGTGCCTCGCTCTGAATAACAGGAAGCTCCTTCAACTTTATTGGAGTTAAACCACTGTGGGCTTTTTGTGAGGCTGCAATAATGGCAAAATTGCAACTGGACAGTGAGTAGAAACAACGCTCTGTCACAAATCTCAACTCAGTGTTAACACTTTAACCACAACAAAGGTGCAGTTTTCCATGTTGCAGCATGATTGTGACACAAATGCGCTGTAATTCAGCATAAATGCACGTTATAAACAAGGTGACATTTAGAATAAACAGTTTTTGCAGTAACTGCAGTGACTTTTATTATCACAAACTTCCATCTGCTTGAATCCCTGAAGCGTTTTGTTACAGGTATCATTTGCCTGCACGCAAACCCCAGGGGATCTCTCCCCTTCTCTTTAGCGAGCACCTGTCCAACATGTCAAACAGCGTTTACGATTCATACGCCTGATCACCTAGTGTGTGATTTGCTGTCGACCTGTCAATCAAAGCTCTGCTGCGAATGCAAATTATAGACCTGCAGTTAGCCCCCAAAGGTGCTCATAACAGAGACAACACAAGTGTATGAAATGATAATTTTGCTTTTCTTTTTTTTTTTTTTTAAATACGAAAGCTTTTAGTAAACTCATTCCCCTCACAAAAGGCACAAATAGTATTTAAATGATACATTGTAATTAACTGCCTGTGTATACAGAATACACTCAGCCAACAGGCTTGGTTGAATGTTACTGTTTTAACAACAAAAAAATATTTTTTTCAGAAGGAAGTTGATAAAAACAAACAAAAAAACTATCTTGTCAAAAAACGTACTCAGCTAGTCTTAAACACTGGCATCAATTTTGGATGGAAACTGCTAAGCTTTGGCAGCAGAAGCAGAGTAAATTTGCTCTTGTGGGTTTTTATCATTATGACGGAGATCAAAGATCAGGCAATAATTGCCCAAGATTTATTTGGGGCCCATAAAAAAAGCCCATCCGGGGAGAAATTCAGGATGTTATCAGCGAGCCGCATGACTTGTAATTGATCACTTTGCTCAAACAGCGAAGTACTGTCTGTCATAAGAACTGCTGCAGTTAGTTCACAGGAATACAGTCAATATAAGCAGGTTTTTGGAAGATCTGGTGCAGGGATTTTGCTGTAGTCTCTGGTGCCGAGACGCCCCTGAGCTTCAGCTTGCCAAGCTTTTTCCCATACTGATGAATGTGTTTCATTGTCTTTTGAATAATACACAGAGCGAAAATGAAAAGAGCGCATTTGAGGAAGAATCTGCAGTGTACGCAAAATTAAGTTTTTTTTCCTGAGAAATGTGTGTATTGGAAAACTGTCTTCTTGGCTCCAGTTTACGTGAGGTATTATACATACAGAGCCAGAGAAAAAACGGCACATCAGTTCACACATGGATACTCTTATGCTGTTTGACTTCATCCCTCTGGGTTATTGAGTGCATTTCAAGAGGTTTACTTTTTTTCCTTTAAGTGCTGTCATTTTCTGTCGTAGTGTGCTGTACTCACACTCACTTTGCTTGCCTGCTTGTTGCGCAACGTCTACCTCCGATAGTGGTTTCTCATATTTTCCCAGAGCATCTTCAACAACCCCTTGAGAAGGGGTATGAACTTGTTCTATTCAGCTGTTTGTGTTTCATGCACTGCAGGTGGAGAGAGAGCGGTAGCAGTACCGGGGGGCAAAGAGCAAGAGTTTCTGCTCCATTGAGGCTATTGTCAGCAGAGGAATCTACTAACTCTCTCCGCCAATGTGTGATTGCTGAACATCAGTGCAACATGATGAGTCTGGAGACAAGCTCTTGATCTTTAATTCTGTGAGAAAACAAACACTATCTTCTAAGGCTGCTGTACTAGGAATTTCTGTTTTGGTATTGTTCTGCAAAGCTAAATAAAAAGCCTGTTTTCATGGTATAAAAGTACAATACAAAAACTGATTCTGAGAGCTGAAGACATTTAGAAATAAGACTCAAATCAAAGAAAGAAGCCTGCATTTATTTTTGGTAGAGAAGAATAATTTCTGTGCATCGGCATGTCTTAGTATAGGTGATGTTAGTGTTGTAGTCTAGACCACACTAACCAAGACCAAGACATACCCGAGACCAGAGTGCTCCGAGACCGAGACAAGTCCAAGACATTTATGGATCGCGACCGAGTAAAGTTCTTTTAGAAAGAGGCGTTGTCCTTCTAATCACAGTAATGACTTGGAGAAATAGCCTCAGTGGTGGTCTTTAAAATCAAGAGTCTGCCCAGACTGAGACCGAGACAAGACCAAGTAAAAATGCTTTTGATTTTGAGACGAGACTGAGACCTACAAAAAGATGTCTCAAACAAAACCGATTTCGAATACTACAACACTAGGTGAAGTAGACACAGACAGAAGTAAAAGTCCATCTTTCTTCCTGAAACAGAAAATATGCTGGCATGTTTGTCAGACGGTCAAATACAGTAGATCTGCTCAAAGCCTGTTATTTCAGCAGCTTCTATCCAGCTAATGTGTTTATGTCCTAGACACCTCTGGTCCTCATGTTTTTGCTTTGCTGAGCAGTTTAAGTGAATGTTAGCTGACATTACAATTTTTTTTATGCTTGTTGTCAGTGCATTAACATATCCTCTGGGTTGTTTTGTGCCCGGAAGATACACAATTTACTTCTCATATGTAAAGCTGAAAACTGCTAATAAATGCCATTGTGAGAAATTCAAACTTGTACTTACAGGTGACCTTTCAGTCGAATTACTCAGCGTGATCTGATGAGAACATTAATCAGGTCTTTTGTTGCCCTTTAACTGGGTCATGTATTTATCATGGCAAAGGTAACAGCTCTTTTTTTTATAAATGGGATGTGTTGGTTTGAGTCTTAAAAATGGTGGTGGAAATTCAACTGAATTTTTTGGTATATTGTAAATTAATATTTCAGAATTGTAGTAGTTCAGAGTTTTTCTTACTAACGTTATAATATATCTGAGTAGCCTTAAATGAATTTGTATCCTATTTAGACACTATTATTACATTTTGAGACTCATGATTAACTTGAGAACATAAGAGGACAATTTGAAAACTGTTTTAATAAATGTGTGTGACACAAAATGTTTCGGACTTAAAACCGTAACTATGAAATTATGTACTGTGGATTCCCTAAAATGATACATGTTATTTTCTAATGTCAACATGCACTGTCCTGTTTCTTTTGTTTAGTTGTAATTGGTGTCTGTTTGAGGTTTCTGTATGTATGTATGTGTCTGATCAATAAAAATGTAGGTCTATATAAAAAAAAAAACATCAACAGTTTCAACTTCCTTCATTAAGCTACTAGCTTGCTTGCAAGTCTTTCGATGTCAATGTTTTTGATGCCTGGTGGTTCTTTTTTTCAATACCTTTCAACTTAAACATCATTTACACAGCTTTCATGTCTTAACCATCTTAGCCAAAACAATTCCTTTCATTTTATCACCGTTATTTTACTGTCCAAGCCACTAGCTAGCTGCTAGCCATGTTAGCACCGCTAACACACCGGTAACCACAATATGCTGTAGCCTAAACAGTAGCTTGAATCTTCAATGCAGGACTGATAACTGTGCGATGAATTTAAACATTCAGCAAGCAAGTGTTAGAGGAAGACATCAATATTAATCAGTGTTGTCAAAGATTCATGTCACAAACTGCATGGTGTTCATTAATCATAAGCTAGATGATGGCATCACTGTAGGCTATACTGGGCTTATAAATTCAGTTGGTTGCTGATCTGAATCTGTTTTGTTTTATTTCAAAGTCTATTTATAAGTGACTTAAAGGCAAGCAGATACTTACAAGTAGTTAATTGAGTTTTAACATCAGTATTGTTCTGTTTAAACTTGAAAGTAACTCTACAGCTCAGCAGCTCCCATGCTACAAGCTAATGACGCTGCCATTGACAACGATACTTCAGGACAGTCACAGTTTAGGTTGTAGATACGGAAGTCATGCAGAGTTGCTTTTGTTTATTTGTTCAACTGATTAAACTAACAACAACAAAGCATATTAATCTGTAAACTTCCTAGGGCTATGGCTAGGATAGCTGTTTATCCATTTCCAAACTAAATGATAAGATACAATTAGCAGCTGCTGGCTGTTTTCTCTGACTGAACAGAAAGACGTAAGCATGGTATTATTCCTCTCATCCAAGTAAGCAGTAAATCAGTGTATTGACCAAAATGTCATATTATTCCCTCAATTTTACATTTGTGCATATTGTTGAAGAAAAAAACATCATCACTGATTCACTCCATCAGTGGTATATGTAGCTTGAGGAAGTTTGAACACAACATCAATTACAGCAACAATATGTAGGAATTTTAGATTGGATTGCATTGGTGGCCATTAAAGGTCTTTGAGTACAACTGCACTGCCGTAGTGCTACCCCGAGACAATGTGCATTTGTTATCAAGCAGATGGTGCGAAGCTGCAAAGACATTGTGAGTAGCTAAACAACCACACTGACTGACAAGGTTCAGTAATATTACCGGATTTGCACAAATATTACTCTGCAAGTGTCTTCACCCCATTGTTTGCAACCTTTTTGCATGTGGAGAAAGTGTATTCATCTGTTGCCATGATAATTCAAGTCTGTGGCTACATGACTACCTTGGAGAGGGTATTTTATTAGGCTAGTTAAGATATGTTTTTTAATTTAAATCCAAACTTCTTCTGATTTGAAGATTGACAAGGAAAGAGAGAACTATTTGGAGTAGGATGGATTTATTTCATGTATTTGTATGCAAACATAACTTGGGTTAGATTACTTTATGCACCCGGTAAAGCTGCTAAACACAAGACAACAGTGACAGCGATAATGTGACTTCGCAATCTGTCGCGAAAAATACATGCAGGAATATACACTCTGCTTCTTGCTTGGTCACTCTCTCTTTTTATTATCTAAGATTCATCCCAAACCTTTCTCTTCCTCTTGGCCTCAGCCATTGTAACAAACCGTTCAGAGACAGGCTAACTGGCTTCTTTTTATAACTGAACGCTTGTGTGTGAACTACTGCCGTAAAGCCGAACACTTTTGTCGCAAGATGACCGCAGCCCGCTCCCTAAGTTACATACTGCAGTAAACAGGCGATCGGGTCATGCTGTGGACAAGGGAAAGACGCCATTGTGCTATTTAATCAACGTTTGAATCCACTATTTAAAAGGTGGAAAGGTCACATATTGTTGCTTTGAAACAGATAAGTTGAACATTAGTTGGGCCTTTCATGCAACGCTTCCATGTCAAACCTGCCGCTGGTGAATGCTGTGATGTTTTCATCAGTCTTTTCTGGAGTACACATTGTTTTATTTATCTGACACACGGGGTAAGATGTTGCTGTGGGCAAGTTTCCTTCATCGCAGCTCGCAGTGATAAGAGAGAGCTGCTCTGTTATACAACATGTTCTTTGCATATCCAGAGAAAGACATATGTATTCCTGAACCGTAGACATTTCTGGCACACACTCACGATGATGCTGATTCACATAACTTGATTTCATAATGTTATTTTTAAAGGGAAGACTCGTTTTGGGTCGTGTTACTATTAATTCACTTGTTTAATGAAATCCTGAACACCAAAGCAATTTTAATTTGCTCGCTAATGTCTCACTAATGCTTTTTTTTTTGTTTTTTTTAAATAACAGTGACATCAGGGAGGTTTATTTTCCACAAGACATCAGTGCATGTAAGTGGGTGTATCTGTATAATCCTGTTCTTGATGGTTACAATGACTCTAAGCTATACATGCTGCTGCTTTATGATTATCAAAATGGCCTGCTTTTTTACAGCAGCTGTGAGCTTCACCCTGCCTCCATCTGTGTTACCCTTTGATTTTACTGTGCTAACTCTGGCTATGAAAACACACGCCGGCGCCCAGAAATCCCACTGCCCGAGCTTCAAACAGGCCAGTGGTAAGACAACAGGTGATATCATTGTCACATTATTTTGTGCAGTGCACGAGCAGCGCTAATGTGGCTTTGTCAGAGTAATAACAACCCTAGTAAATGAATAAATTCAATTACTGTGTGACCGATTTCTTTAAAGGACAACAAAAGTGATACCACTGGGCTCTATGAATGTGGCTCACAGTGTACTTCCATTTGGTGAATGCTTTAATGCGCTTGGATATCAGAGGCACAGAAACATAATACACTTCCACATGGCTCCGTAAACCACTGTCGCCCTTCCCCTGAGCGAACATTCAGAAGCCGCTTCTGAACTGCCAGCCTCACCCACACTACCTTGAATTAGGATTTTTTTTTTTTTTTCATGGAGCAAAGTCAAACCGAAATTCACAATGACATTCAGGCTAATCCACACCCACCTTACCTCATTCTACTCGGGCTGTCTAAGAAAAGCCTGGTACACTAAATATGCTGAAGTGAGAGGAGGCAGGATGAAAAATTGTAATACCTCGGGTACGCTGCTTACCGGCTCATTGTGTACGGCAACCAGTCACATACTGTAGAGCTGCAGTCAGATGTGCAAGGTAAGGTCTGACTCAGACACTGAGTTTAACACATACTGTACTTTTATTTATTTTATTTTTTTTACAAGCTTTTAACGAAGAGGTGTGTTAATTACAACCATGCTCAGAAACTTGAGGGGTTCAGCTTTCTCCATTTTGGCTCCTGATTTATTAAGACCACTTATGCAAATCAAGTCAATTGCAATTTTCCAATTAGAATACCTGAGGCGCAACCACAGTCCCACATGCCACAGCACAGCTCTCTCAAAACAACAGATGACAGAGAGAGAGAGAGAGCTGCAGCTGTGCCAGAGGCCAGCAGATCAGAGGGTGCCAGAAGTTCTAAAAATGGGTATGGTTGGATGCGAAGATTTCGGCTTGTTTTGTTTGTTTCATCAAGCTGTGATAATGTAATGTGTCTTGGCAATCCATTAGTTCTTTTAATCTCGCAGCCTGACATTTGAAACAAATACAGTCTATAATTATGCACATTTTCGTTTAGTAAATCAACGGGAGGGTCCAATTCAATAATTTCCATTTTTCACCCTGCCACTGTCACTCAACAATTCATTCTGTTTGTTGTTTGGCCTAAATTCACTAAACAGCCTCCTGCCAGGTATCTGACTCATTTAAACACGAGCGAGTTAGCACATCAGAATCGGGTTTTTTTTTCTTCTTCTTCTTCTCCTGAGCAACCACCTGCACTTACACAAGCTCACTCACTCAGAGAATAGGATCGCACCAACCTGCACCAGTCCGGTAAGGTGCTCCAGGACGCCCACAGAGGGGAGCTGCAGGAGGTGATTGTTTCTCAGATTGAGGCGAGCAAGATTAACTCCAGAGAACACGCCGAGGGGGAGGCTCCGCAGCAGGTTGGCGTTGAGGAACAACAGCACGAGAGATGGCATGGAGTCGAAGGTTCCTGGATCGACCTCTCGGATCTCGTTGTATTCAAAATAAAGGTACCTGAAAGAAGACGGGGCAGTGTTAGGGTGTCTCTAGCTACAAGTACATGGTAATAAAGAAAACAATACCTGAGCACTTAGACAAACATAATCACATTAGAAAAAGCAGGCAAGGTCATCTGTTTATCTGTTTTCTTCTTAACTTTGTATAAATAAGTCCTTCTTGATTACAGCATTATATGAATTATTTATTTGGTCACATTCTGCAGGTAATTTACCTCTCCTGCATCCTAGCATGATAATTACATGTATAAATATTAATGCAAAGAAGTCATAAGAGAATTCTGACTTAATCTGCACCTTCGTGGCTCAAAGCGGACTAACTGATCATAAGTGTAAAAAGACATCTCGTGATATTGCTGTGATGACTACTTCACTTGCCTTGGCATGCCTGATCATCATGTCAAATTTAATACGCTTTGAATTTTTAACGTTCCCCCCCCCCCCAACAATAGAAATCAGCGTTAATTTAAGGGAGGATTAACTGTAACTGGAGAACTTCCCTCGCATGCAAGTCATCCAATCTACCTCCATTGATCTGCTTTAAATATACCGCTTACTCACCCTGGAGTCGCTTTTAAAAAGGCTAACGGGAGGTTAAAAGGCAGAGTTTTCAAAAAGTCCAGAGAAGATCTTTATTATTGATTAATGGTCAAATGAATGGGTCTGTGGATCTTTTTTTAGCCTTATCTTGAAATATAGACAGCTGTGAAAAAAAACTTCTCATCCATTGTATAGAAGTAGTCCCATTGTCTTCTTCAAACACAACCAAGTTTAACTCCCTGCATACACACAGCTACTGACATTCTCTGTAAGCAATATTTACAGAAGAATTATCTTTGCGAGCTTAATCTGACAGTGATACATATGCATCATTCTGACGAATCCTTCTTATAATAACCCCTTTTTTCTTAAAAGCAGTTTTCCTGGCACCATCCAGACGTCTCAGCGCCTTATCAACACCTCTGTATGCAAATACAAAAAACATTAATTTTCAGGTTGTCACTCATTGCGAGATGACACCTCAGTTGAAGCATGCCATCAGGCAGCGTGACTAACAAATGACACTCCAGGAAGAGAATGGGCACCTTTCACTACATATCAAGCTCAAACAAAAATTATGATCACATTCATTTCAACGTTACTATGAACAAATGGCTAATTAGCTTATCTGACGTGCACTTTTGTTTTGAAGTGCAGTTTAAAGCAGCATGTGAGCGATGATACCTCAGATTCTGCAGTCCCAGGAACATGTGCGGGCTGAGCCTCTCAAGGTTGTTCCCGTTCAGGTAGAGGCTGCGGAGGCTGCTCAGGCTGGAGAAGGCCCCCTCCTGGAGGTACGAGATCCGGTTGTTTCCCAAGTGGAGCAGGTCGAGGCTGGAGAAATTCCAAAAGTCTGTGCGATAAATCCTCTGGATTAAGTTCCCACTAAGGTATAGCTTGCGGCCGTTGAGGGGCCGAGGCGTTAGCTGTGACACGTTGAGGAAGTTGCTCTCCTTGCAGTTGACGGTTAGGCCCAGGTCTGTGATGTGCAGGTTACAGGTACAGCCCAGGGGACAAATTATAGGGATTGGGGGTCGGGTTTGATAGCCAGCCACTGGGGGATTCTGGTTGCGAGGTGTGGGGGATATTCTCGAGGGTCGTGGTCTTTTTGTCGGTCTTGGATGCCTCTCTTTGTCTTTACGCTCGGCTGAGGAAGAGGACGAGGAAGTGGAGGAAGTGTGAGTGTTCTGACGGGAGCCATGAACCATGGAGGACGGCTTAGTCGGTCGGACGCGCCCCGGGTTAGAGTTGGGTTTAGAGTTTGGTGGCAAATGTTTGGGCTGTGACCCCGCCGTAGAGCCGCCTACCTCGCCTTGTAGTTCCTTATCCGGGAGGTCCGCACACAGCTCCTTGCGGGGGATCTCTCTCAGGTCCTTCCCGTGAAGGTGGAAGGGATACTCACAGGTTACTTCCCCAACTACTGCTGTGTAGGGGATCTGACCCAGCCACTGCTGCAGCTGCAGCGCCTCGCAGCCACAGTTCCAGGGATTCTCCTCCAGCTGCAGCTCCATCAGGAAGCGGCCGATGTACTCCAGCGTCCCAGCATATGCCAGGCTCTTCAGACGGTTTCCCCGCAGGTCCAGATGAGTCAGAGACACAGATCTGGAGTGGGAGGGGGAGAGGTGAGGCTGAGAAATCTGCGTTTTATCTGATGATTAATTCGTCTTTTATGACATGAAATAGAATGCCACAGAAATATTAATTCAAAGGAAAAGTACAGGCTGGTTAATTGTGTCTGACACCGATATTTCTGTAGATCAGTCGCGGTGTAATTCAAAAGATTTTGCTGTAAAATAATCAGAATCCCACCTGAACAGATGAGCTGGCAAGATGGGAATCAGGTTGTCGTTGAGGATCAGAACCCGGAGCTTGAAGAGGAACCTCAGAGCACCGCTATCGATTCGTTTGATCACGTTGTAGTCAGCCTGTAGGGGAGAAAAGAAAATATGCTGAAGATAATTGCTGCAATTGAAATATAGACTGAATGCAGCAGGAAAGATGAAGCACTCTCCACTGGAAACTGAACACGCGTCTCCAGAACATTCTCTCTCTCATGCCACCTGCTAGCTATTTCTGTCACAGCTATCTATTGTAATCTCTGGTGAATTTGTCAATAATGCCATCCATCACAAGGAATATACTCTCAATCCTACCTGGAGGTATTCCAGAGCCTCTAAGCCGGCAAAGGTGTCATTTCTGAAGACCTCCAGCTTGTTCTCATGCAGGTACAGGCGTCTCAGTTTGGCCAGCCCGTTAAAAGCTCCCACTCGGATGTCCTGGAGTGCATTGTTGCCAAGGTTTATCGACACAGCGTTGCCAAGGTGCTGGAATCCGTTGCTATAGAGACGCCTCAGAGAGTTCCTCTGGAGGTTGAGTTTAAAAGGGCGGACCCACGAATGTGACACCTGAGTGATTAATTAGAGGTCTGATTAGTTATCTCATTAATTACATGAGTCGAACAGTTAGAAACAGCCATAAGCCACGTTACAGACAGGATATTAGACTTGGAGATATACTATGGTAATGTGATGAATGCAATAAAGTGCAGGGCCACGTGCACTGCAAGACATATGAGCAGGGGCGACCTGGCTTACCTGGCTGCCATTAGTGAAGCCCCGCCCATCACAGTGCACGTGCAGGATGCCTTCTTTGACCTCGCACGTGCACGGCTCGAAGCACGGCTCGTCCACTTCCTCCTCGGAGTTGTCCACCAGAGGCGTGTGCGTGGAGGTGGGGGTGGGGGTGGGGCCTTGCGACGTCCGGGACAGACGCACGCACCCAAGGGCCACTGCCAGAGCGACCCACTGCATCCTCCTGCTGCTGCTTCTCCCTCTCAGCTCAGCAGCCTGGGGCTACAGCCCGGCATCGGCCCTTCACCGCACTGCACATGCATGCATACATATATATATACACACACACACACACACACACACACACATAAACAAACAGACACACAGAGTAAAAAAAGAGCCAACAGCTAGGGAGGGAACAGCAAAAGTCAGTTCAGGATGAATCAGATTGATGATGCATCACAGGCATAATAAAGCAGTCAGAAAATAAAAGTTAAATCACACAGACTGGAGTGCCACGGGGGATGAATTACATTGCAATGCTATAATGATATATAGGCCAACTGGAGGCCACAGTATGTAGTGATATGAGCAGAACTTCAACATATGTAAGATGCACTCAGCGTGGGGAAAACAAAGCTTTGTTTCTACAGGGATCAGCAAAGCGGGAAATATTGATTTTAAAACAACAAGCAGAACAATCTCTCTCTGCTGCTACAACACGGCTTTGAATTAAGAAGACAGATAAGCAATTTAAAATTCAAACACTGACATTGAAAATGCAAAACAAAGGTGCAAACGCGTGGGCAAGTTCACCTCACCTGTGAATCACATTTTTTATCATTCTTAGTGTGGCTTTAAGGACAAGTGTTTGGGGGATGTGTGTGTGTGTGTGTGTGTGTGTGTGTGTGTGTGTGTGTGTGTGTGTGTGTGTGTGTGTGTGTGTGTGTGTGTGTGTGTGTGTGTGTGTGTGTGTGTGTGTGTTAATGAATATATTCATCTGTACTCTTGAATGCCCGGTGAAGCCGAAATGTCGCGCACGTGTTGTTTTAATGTATGCAATATGAATATGGGTGGATGCAAATCAGACTCACAATGTTTTCTGCCTAATGAACTGCTCCATTTAATAAGATGAATGGCAATCACAGAACAGAAGGAAGAGGCGCAAAATACGCCGTATTATCAATCAGCAGAGTATGTTAGGTTATTAACAGCCATCAAGTCCCGTCATAATCATTATTGTGATAATGACAGTGGAGTGAAAGCATCGCTGCCAATCCAAACTCTTCAAGGTTTTTCAAAAGGCCCGATGTGAAGGCGATGACAGGGAGGAACATGAACTGATGCTGATGAGACGGCACTGCAACAACAACAGAATGACGAAAAAAAAAAAACAACACAAAAAAAATATTAAAAAAAACAGACAAATAAAAGAAATGCAGCTGAGATGAGAGTCTTGCGTGGAGGATATTTCCTCTCAAGTCTTAATGAGATCTAAATTGGATAAAGCATCTCGATCTGTTTGTACAGCGCGAACACTGCCATGCAGAATGCAATAATGATCACCATGGTATGGTAGCTGTAATCATACAGCAATAATCTAGCATCAGCGGGTTAGACAAGGAGGCAGCAGTGAAAACATCGCCGCCCGGGAGAGGAAGAGCAATCACAGGAATGATTATGACGAAGGAAGAGCTGGAAACGAGAAGAGGAGGTGGACGAGGAGGGGAAACGGGAACGAGGTGAAGGAATGGAGTGAGGAAGAAGAGACAGACAGATAAAGGAAGAGTAATGGGCAGAGAGTAAGTACAGTGGAGAGAGGCAACGGGGCGAGGTGGAAGAAAGAGAGAGCGAGAGAGAGAGAGAGAGATGGGGGTGTGGGATTGCATAAGCCCTAAGAAGTCAGTCAAGGCTGCCACTCAGGATGAGAGCTCACAGTGAAACAGCTGAAATCTGATATTGATTACATCAAAGCCCTCCTCTCGCCCTGCACACAATGTACGCCCGCCTCACAGAGAAAGAAGTGCTGGAGCCAAGTTATGTGTGTGTGTGTGAGAGAGAGAGCTGGAAACAATGCACGAAAGGTCAAACCATATCCCAAAAAAAAAAAGTGTGCTTTTATCCAATGCCAAGTACAGGAACAGGTATCGAGACATGTGTAGAGGAGTGTGTGCTTTCGTAACAATCCGGTGTAGAAATGCGATACTTGTTGGACAGTCCTACGTTGGAAAAGAAGAATCGAAAAGCATGTTTTCCCCTCGTTTACAGTGTCCGTGCTTCACGCAGGAAACGCGGCACAATCTAGGCCAAGTTGCTCGATAGTGTTTGACAAATTGGAATACAATACATGATACACGCCACTGTCCCAGTAGGACTTTGTCTTTGCCCGAGAAAATGTATTGTTTATCACTGGGCCCAAAGCCCCCCTGTATCAAGGAGATCAATACTGAGTCCAGATAGCCCACTGGGATCCCTCCTGTTAGATTCTGCTTTGGTGGACAGCCATCCCTCCTTAATCAGAAGAAACACAGTCAACACTCGAGCCTCTTTCCTCCAATCAGCCGAGTGGACGAGTCAGCATAGCTCTGCATCATTATGGTAACAAGAAAGGAAAGGACTCAGCACAGCAGAATGTTAAACTGTCCGTCTGTCCATCTGCAAACAGGCCCGATACAGGTGTGGCTTCCTTCCTTTTCTTTCTTAAGTCTCTCTGACTTTTTTTTTTTTTATTGTATCCCTCCTTTCTCCTCTAGACCTGCACACTGACGCAAGCGGACCACAGATGACGGTCACTGCTTATTCTCCCAGCATATTATTCATGTCACATAATTCCAGTGTCTACCTCGCCGTCCTTTCTGTCCGGAGCCTCAGCGAGCTTCACTCTGGGCTTTTTTTTTTTTTTTTTTACATGGGCCCCTGCTCCCAGCACAGAGCCGCACTATCAAGGCGAGAAAGCAGCAGCATCACAGATCAAATGTAAGGGGGGCTATAACAGCTTGGATAGCCCACAGCCCCTTCAAGAAAATCAATTAGCCCCTAACATTACAGCACACACATTGCGATAGTTAGTAGAATTAAAGCATGACCAATTAAACAGCCTAGTCATTAACAGGACCTATTAAGACATTTACCAGGCTATGTATGAAAATCCTTGGCAGAGTAACGCAATCCAATTGCACTCCCCATTGTCTGTCTCTCCCCACCAGCCTCTCTGATCCACACAGCGACGCTTAGCAGAGCCGGGATGCGGGTAATACTCACTCAGTCCGCCGCCAAAGAATTAGGGAACGACCGAGAAAACACTTTAGAGGCTGACTGTCGACATGTCGTTCACATTCAGCCGCACTCTTCTCCCTCTCTCTCTCTCTCTCCCTCTCCTGTAGCGGCTCAGGCGGACGGGGAGGGAGGGAGGGAGGAAGAGGGGGGGACGAGAGCAAGAGAGAGAGAGAGAGAGAGAGGAGAGTGAGGAGAAGGGGAGGGGGGACGTGATAAGACTGCAATGAGGTGGAGGATAAAAAAAACCGAGAGAGGGGAGAGAGAAGGAGGGAAAAAAATTAAAAAAAAAACCGCTAGGCTTTAGGATGCAGGTCCGCTTCTCCACAGTGCAGCCCGTGGGAGCTGCGGCACTGGACCGCTGGACAGGCGGGCAGAGCGCGGAGTTGTAGACTGCGTAGTGATGGAGAATCCGCTCTTCATCTCAAACACAAGCAGCTGATTCATAGAAGAGGGGAAAAAGGGGGGGGGGGGGGGGGGGGGGGGCAGAGGCGCCGGAATTAATCATGCAATAAGGCAGCACGCAACTCGCTAGTTTGTACACGAGGCGTAGAGCGCGCGGGGTGGGTTCACTTCAGCTCCTCTTCATAAACAGATTACAGAAGACACAGCAGAGTCACACACACACACACACACACACAATGGGCCCCCATAAACTTTCTCCTCACGTTGCCCGCGCGTGCAGTCTGGTAAAAATACCCCGACTGTTCAGCTATACCGACAATAATTTATAATCTCATTAGTTTATTCATCTCTCCTCTTGCCCTTAAGCGCCGACGGATTTCGTGAAACCGGTGTGTGTTACCATGGCGACTCGTGCCAGCTGGCATCGTCTCGCACAGAACACCGCGCGCACGCAGCATCAGTCGGGAAAAGTGTGGTGACTGTTCTGAAAGGGAACAGCTGAGAGTTTACATCAAAACACCTGTCCCGCCAAACGGAGGCGGTGGGCGCAACAGATGCCTCGCGAGACTCGTGGCAGTAAAGCCCCCCCCCCCCCCCCCCCCCGACACACACACACCACCACCGAGGCTGAATTTTAGCCTCCTACACCGTCTAATCACCGCCTATTGGTGGCCGCTGCTCCGTCAATTCTGTCTCTTAAGTGGCAGGGCACAGGCCCCACGTGAAGCCTGGGGGTCCCGGTGTAGAATACACAGACTCTCCTTCAAGGACACCGTGGTGCCACAGTGCTGAAGACAAAGCATTCAAAAGCGCTCGAACATCAGTCAGCTGCTTTCATGGCTATAGGAAAAGATTTAATAACAACATGTCTTCCACATTACTGAGCTGAAAGTTCAATTTTCAGTTCAATTTCACATTGATTTCAGCGTGCATTAAGGTGAATCACCTTGAGGAAATGGAGAGGTGCATGTCTCCCTCACACACACACACACACTCTTAACTCTTCTCCCTCTCCCATGCATACCTCACCCTACAGCAGTGGAGGGAGGGGGGGGGGGGGGGAGCTCTCCCTAGAGATTCCTATCAGAAACAGTAACAGAGATGGTTCCAGTAACATCAGGAAGATGTAGATGATGGTTATAGATTGCAGCGCTCTCAGGTACATTAGTCTGTATTACAGCCTCCCCACAAGGCTACTTAACGCTGGCTTACAATGGAATCAGGATGGCAGCTGCAGGGCATGCATGCACAGCCACACACGCTCACATGCATTTGTGGAGATTGCTTACAGAAGACATGGGTCACCTCTAACACACAGGGATGCAGCTGATGTATTTGAAGGAGGCTTTTAGATATTATTTTCTTTTCTTTCTTTTTTTTTTTTTTTAAAAGCTCTCTGATTGGTGATGCCAGATCTGGCCGGGGTAATGTGATCCAACGCAGGCCTGAGGCTATATCGTCTACCTCAGAGTGGAACAATGCCCCGTGACGGAGAATCTGGGGAGAAAAACACCCGCTTTCCTGCGCCGCGGTGTTGTCGTTGAACCGTGGAGGCTCCCTAAATTAAGAAAACAAACGGAGAGGAACTGAGAGACGATGGTTATCAGGCCCCATCAGATACCTGCGTGCCTGTTCTCCAGGGGCAGGAGCCGCTCTGCGAAACATAAAGCACTTTTTGGAGCGTTGATGCGGCCTGTAAAGTAGGGGATCTATTTATACTGGCCTAGTGCTGTCTGTGGAGCTGTCCAGTGCTGAAATTGATGGGGATTCATGCTGTTTCACTCCAGCCACTTCTCTTTTCTTCCTCCTCCGCTTTCTCCAAAGCTGTTTCCTTTCTCTCATCTGGATCATTTCTGTCAGATAATACTTAGCGTCCTCTGTGATGCTCCTCCTCTTCTTCCCTTGTTTTTTCCTTCGCCTTCCTTCGCTTCCTTATTGGATTCTCCTGTGTGCTCTTGTCAACTCAGACTTGTTTACATGCCATTCTCTCTTTCTTTTCTTCCTCTTTTCCTTTCCTCTCCCTAGTCACTCCTTCCGCTGTGAAAACATCGCAGGAAGTGGTCATCTTTTTTTTTTTGAAGCTCTTCAATTATGCCTTGCTCTCCACAACCTTTCCACTGGGATAAGCTCGCATGCAAAATTGCACACACACACACACAAACACACTCAAGGCTGGAGGACTATCAAACACACTGACAAGAGTACGAACGTGTTTAAGTCCTCCCTCCTGCCAATCCACGGGTCAGAATATCTCCTTATGGCTACACGTTGTACACACATACTGTTGTGCTGTCCCTGAACACGTGTCTAGGGTTTCTTTGGGGGCCCGCATTGCCCCTTAGTCTCTTACAGCACAAGATGAGGCAATCAAGAAGGCAGGCAAGGGCACAGTGCACTCTGTGGGAAAGAGAAGAAAGTGAGTGGAAGAGGGGGAGGATGGCAGGAGAAGGGAAATAACAGGCAGGGTTTGGGAGAGAGCGAAAGGGGGGGGAATGAGCGGTGGGAATTTGGGCTGGCTGAGATGTTTGGGGAAGAAAAAAAAAAAGGGATAAGGAGCGAACTGATAGAGGGGGAGATATGGGGGAGAAGGTGGGAGAGCTGGGGTGGCCAGGGGGGCAGGTGTTTCTGTCATTAGCTCCAGATTAAAGCAGAGGGCAACTCCAGAGTACTCACCTCTGATTCACACAGAGGTACCGCAGGCAAGGACAAGCCTCCCGGGAGACATGAAAGACACACACACACACACACACACACACACACACATGCAACACAAATGTTGGAGACACAGAAGTGATTCACAGGCTTACCCGCAGGCTCAACATCACACGCACACACACACACACACACAAACACACACACACGCCCATATAGGCATATGACTCCCCCTCCTCATTTAGCATAGCTACACACAAATACGCCGTGACTCACGAGAAAGAACATGCCCACACCCACACATGATCCACATACAGAGACACATGATCACACACACACACACACATGGTTGAGCTAATTAATCGAATCTCCTGTTTTAATTAGGATTCAAATCAGTTGCTGCGGTAACCTTGCCCCCTCGGAAAGTAAAGGTAAAGACTTGTGTGGCAGTCTGCTGCTGCATGCCTTCAATGACTCGAGAAGAAGGAGGACAAATTCCTCATACAAACAATGATTCAGCTGGCTGCTTTCAACATTGTGTTTTGTTACGCAGACACATTTTTGTGGGGAGGCCTGAGGTGCCTGGTCTGCACTTCAATTTGGGCTCAGTCACAGCGAGGGCACAGAATCGGCGGGGGAAAAAAAGGGAGGAATTATGACAGCTCACATTGCGGCAGCGCTAACACAATACACACTTTACCACGAAAAGGCCATATGTGCCGGCGTTTAAAGGAGGGCTCACGGTCTGCATAGGCCCTGTCGAATCGATCACTAACACAAGGCTGGTCAATTTTTCTCAGAAAGTTTCACCCGGGCAGGGCATGTAAAGACACTTTCGCACGCCTCTAATAGGCTACTCATCCTCGCCATTACCACGGCCCTCAATTGAAGCCAAAGCAATGGCTTCAGCACGCCGGGAGCAAGGACTTTGCCCTGAAAACATCAGTCCCAGGGTTTTTCACAGAGGCTCCATTAGGGATCAATAGGGTATATTTGTGAGAAACAGCTTGGCACTTTCACTTTCTCTTTGCTGCTTCAGAGCCCTTCAGAGGAATCAATATGTTAACATTTCTGTTAATTTTGATCAGACTGAGAAAATATTTATCCAGTGACTAATAGAGGCTCTATTTTAAGCAATGTGGAGGTTTCAGTGTTTACACTATTAGATCTCACACGCTGATAGAGACTATTCATCCATTTATCTTAAAAGGCGAAGACGAGACAGCTCAAACTGTAGTGAAACCATGCTGCCTTCATCTGTCCCACCTGTCTTAATAACAGCCCAGGTAAAGGCTGCCGGACTTGATTAATTAAAGCAGCAGAGGATGCCAAATAAGGCCATTAGGATACAGGAACTCAGGCGTGTGTCTGGCTCGCCGGTTGTCATGGCTGCAGTGTTTATCACCTCTTTTCCTGCCGACAGAAGCCCAGGGGCAAATCAGATTGGCTTCAGACAGAGAGAGAGAGAGTTGGTGGTGAGTGAGGGGGAGGACATATTGGCACGGCGGAGGGGTGAAATGCCAACACGCTGCAGAGGGGAGGCTGAGGACAGGCATTGGACAAATGTCAATGTGGCTTATTCATGATAAGATTTTGCTTTTTAAAACGTTTGACAGGGACTGGGGGTTTCGAGGCAGGGTTCACTCCTGATATTTGTCAAGTCTACACAGCAAACCTCAAATCCATCTCTTTTGTTTACCCACCTGAGCGTACTTACTTTAAGATTGGCATGGCTCACTTTTGTATTCATACATTAACAAAACTTTTTTTTTTTCCCGTCATTTTTACGCCTCAGAAAACTTCTCAAACTGAATAAAAAAAAGTAGATATGGTGTCCCTTTCACGCCAAGCATACAAACAGCTTTATCTCAGGCAGCAGTCTGAAAAAAAAAATCAGGTGACATTTGCCCATCATCCCCCGTGGCCTATGCCTGCCACCTAGCGGCACTAACCTTCCCTGTTTGTAGCCCTGTACAGGTGAATCAGGAGAGGTGGGGGCCACAGTATCCACGGAGGACAGTGACTGGCATGTGGCTAGCTGACAGAGGAATTGACACCCAATTCAATCCTAAACGGTTACATCAACCGAGCAGATCAAATAAAACGACAAATTATGACATTTACCGCCTCTGACAAGTGGTCGGTTGGATACAGTCTCAAGCTCATAATCATAAACAGATGGCTCGCAGCTGCCAGATACATCCAGGTGTCTGCTCGCCTCTGCCGCGGTCCCGTCCTCAAAAGCTGTTACAATGTAACCGCTCCTGACTGCAAACCCTGCACAAGTGCCCACGTGCTCGCGTTCTAAACACGCCTCTTTAACTCGGGAACCAATCAGAAGGCGGCATAGTCAAGCGGGCATTCCACCCACAGCGAATCACAGCGTTCGTTGTTGAGGCGACTCCAACACTCACATACGCCAGGGCCCTTGTGCTTACAGCAGGGAAGAAGGTATGACTACACTCTTATCGAGCCGGCTTCATGAAGTTATGTTTAAAGTTTCGGTTTGTCTTTGCTTTGACACAGAACATTATATAAACCCACTAAAACTCACCCTCATTTTAGTATTACTTTTAAATACCTTGTTTTGTTTTTTTTAGCACCTATTTATGTTTAAACGTGTAGCCTATGTAATGCATACTTTCATCACTTCTTAGTTGTTTTTTTCGGGTTTTTCTTGCTATGTTGAGTGCTGCGGTTTGCATGAGAGGTTGAGGTTTTGTTTTGGGTGCTGGTATTTTAGCTGACATCCCGCTGAATGGGGCGAAAACACCAGACAGCCTTGTGTGAATAGATGTATTGTGGACGCTGGCTGGTTGTGTTTGACAGCCCAGGTTTAAACCTCGGCCTCCTCTACAGAAAGGGATTTTTGGTTTAAATCTGTGGCTGGTCTCTGAGCTTTTATTTATTTTTGCCACCCTCGTCTGTCAGGGGGGGCTCTTCATCATAGCTCTGTTCAGGCTGACACGGTGTGTTGCCGTGCTGAGGGCTAAATTACCGGTGGCAGCGAGCTGTCCTGTTGTTTATGGTCGCGCCTTGCTGTCAGCCCGCAGTGCCAAAGTCTCATCATCTTCTCTGGCGAGGATGCCGCTGACAAACAAATCCAGGAACGCCCCGGCGTGTGACTCTCCAGGCTCAGGCCGAACTGAACCCTCAGCAGACTACAGCCGGACTACAGGGGACGGTGGAGGAGAGGACAATGTTGGAGACAGTGAGATAATCAAGTCCCCCTATGACCCCAAGCAGTACAGGTAAAAGACTCTCCTGTACAAAGCTTCATACTGCATGTGGCCATTCTCCATGAGTATTATGCATTATGCTGCAACCCTGTTACGTGATTTATCTCCTCTAGTTTGTGCTGTATTCTCAGTCATTGTTATTAACGCGCTTTTACATGCAGCGAGGATACTACCCAGAACTAGAAGGTGCTGAGAAAATGACCCAGATCCACTAACCCAGATCCAAAAAAGATATCGAGCCTCTTTTCCAGCAGCATTATTTGTGGTGTGATGAGCCGATTTCATGCTATAAGCACACACCAGCGCCTCAGGCCTCTGTGGAGCATACAAAGAAATGTGCTGTGTGGAAGCGTACAACAAGATGGTCTCAAAGGATGTAAGATGCAGTCTGGTTGGTTTAACAGCCTGTTCAAAATGAGGAAAATACAAACAAACAAACAAACCGTAATGTACCACTGGTTCTCAATGGTCTCTGAATTGTTTGACCTATGACTCCGCTCCCTCCCTCCAGGTATGTTGTGCTTGACAACGGGCTGCGAGCTCTGCTCATCTCGGACTATAGCGGCCCAGCGGAGTCCGAAGACGATGACTCGGACGGAGAAGAGGAAGAGGGCGATGATGAGTCTGGAGATGAAACGGAAGATGAGTCTGAGGAGGATGAAGACGACGAGCAGGGCAGCGAAGGTGATGATGACGAAGACGACGACGACGATGAGGGGGATAAGAAGAAAAGAAATGCAGAGAAACAGGTACAAATGGGGAGAACTTTAATTCAAAGCTCCGTTCATGGTTTAGAAGCTTGGACATGTTAAGTCTCAGACGAGGGTGAAAATAACTGGAGTCATGTTGAAACCCAAAAATGTGCTGAAATCACATATGCAGAAATTATTTATGCATGAGTGTTGTCAGCACAAACCGAAACTATTTATAGTGATGTTATATGCACACACTTTTTAAACACCTGCATACCTGATATGATATCCTTTGTGTGTGTGTGTGTGTGTGTGTGTGTGTGTGTCAGTCTGCAGCCGCTCTGTGTGTGGGAGTGGGCAGCTTCAGCGATCCCAGTGACCTCCCTGGCCTCGCTCACTTTCTTGAACACAGTGAGTAAGAAAACAGAGAGGGTGTTTTTTTTATCTTTACATTTTCTTTTTCAATCCTCATCTTTTCTCAACAAGTAGCAAGAGAACCCCTGCATAGTTCACGATCACCTATAAAGTCTGTTTTTTTTGTTTAGCCCTAAATTTATACATCAACAATTTAGCCTCAGAGTCGGCGCAAAACACCTTGCATCATTTTGGATTCAGACAAGGCCAAACCCAGCTACCATATTCAATGCATTCTAGGAGTAATTTTGCTGTTTTAAATAATTTAGTGTACCCTCTTTTCCTTAACCTGTTTGTCTACTTTTACTTTGGTTAATAATTTGTGACATTTCCCAGAATATCCTCCAACAAGTCTCAGAGAACGCACGCGGGAACTTGTTGCACTGAAGTTTTTTCCAGTCCAATAAAAAAGCAAGAGTTGCTCTCCTCTCTCGAAATGCCACATATCTTGTGAATTGCATTCTGGCTGACTGATGTTTCTCTCAGTGGAGAAGTGGTTACGTCTGCCTCCTCCATAGATGTGGTTTTTGAGCATTGTTCATTCCTAAAGGGTCTGTTTGAAAAGGAAAGCGTGCTATTCCTACAGATGTCACAACTGTCACCAAATGTTAACAAGTGATATTTAGAGAAATCTTTAGAGCTTTGGCTGATTTTTTTTTCAATTCTATTGTAGCTCTGCGGTAAATACAATGCCACAAAATCTGTGTGTTTGGTCCAGCTTTCCACATCGTCAACAAAACCACAAATGCAAGGCACATACTCAAGTCACTACACTTGATTTTACCTTTTAAAATCCTTCCTTTTTTTTTTTTTTTGTCTTCTCCTATATTCTCCCCTTTTTTGTTTGGTCCCAGTGGTGTTTATGGGCAGCGAGAAGTATCCCTCAGAAAATGGCTTTGATGCCTTCCTCAAGAAGCACGGCGGGAGTGACAATGCCTCCACCGACTGCGAGAGGACGGTCTTCCAGTTCGACATCCAGAGGAAAATCTTCAAAGAGGCTCTTGACAGGTAAAGAACGATCAGAAGTTTCTTTGTCTTCAGAGCAGTCGCTCTCACGGAGTTGAATTCTTAATAACCATCAAATGATTTTCAGACAAATACAAAACACAGACATAATAAAAGCAAAAATAAAAACGTGTACACACAATTATTGCTTACAAACTGCAAGTTGATGGCTCTTGGGAAACATCTTGGTAAGGCTCATCCCATTATTGTCTCAGAAGAAAGATTTGTAGAGTAGTCCACAGAGAAAACACACTGTCATGTCTTACACTAGCCCTATTCAGACTGTTGTTTTTTTTGGGTTTTTTTTTTTTTTTGCAAAAGCGCCGTAACTAGGCTCAGCCATCATCACGTCTGTGTACATTCATAATGATCCCACGATGGCGTAATAATCTTGCCCTAGTCACTCACATTGCATTTCGTCTTTGCGGGGGTTAAAAACATATTAGGATTTTCCTAGTTCACATAGTAAGCAGGTGACAGATGTGATAATATCTGCGCTTTGACAGATGTTAATAAGCTAATGCTAGCTTTATCGGCTGGTTCAGTTAGCTAGCTACTGTATAATAAGCCACAATCATCAAAGCTTTTACTTAGGTAAAATCTTCTTCAAATAGGAGAATCATAGAATGTGTACTACTTTATTCACTTATGGCTATACATCAGATTTACTGCTACAGAGTTTCTTAAAAAAAATATAGTTAGAAAATAAATTCAGAGAGGAAAAACAGCTAAAATTCCTGTTCATGTTGTAATTCCAACTTCTGCTGTTTAATAACTTGGACAAACATTACAGGCTCAATCAGCCCCCTGCCATTAAGCTGTTGTCTGTGGAGTTGAAATGTCTACATCTGATTGTCTCAGTCTGACCAGTGTCTCTGGCTGGTAAGTGGCCCCTGATTATAACCTCTTTGTCCTGTCAATCCTCTCTCAGGTGGGCTCAGTTCTTCATCTGCCCCCTGATGATACGAGACGCCATTGATAGGGAGGTGGAGGCCGTTGACAGTGGTGAGTCTCGTAGCCTTCTCCTCCGAGCTGAGGAGTGCATCTTTTATCTGGTTCACTTGGAGTTAAAACTTTCCATCAGCTGCTTTGGCGAGTTCTCCTCGCGCAGCTCTTTTGCACAACATTGATCTTCGTCTTTCTCTGTTTTTCTCGAGTGTTTCTGTCTCTCCTCCTGTCTGTCAGAGTACCAGCTGGCTAAGCCGTCAGACTCCCACAGGAAGGAAATGCTGTTTGGCAGTTTGGCCAAACCTGGACACCCTATGGGCAAGTTCTGCTGGGGTGAGTTGGTAAACACAAACTGCTGGGACACTTAATACACATGGGGCCTCCTTGAGGTATGTTCAGCAATAACAAACAGGAGCCCTTGAAACAAATGCCAAAGCTCCTTTTCTTTCTGATATGCCTGCATTTTGTAAAACATTTTTTTAGATGTTTTGTAGTATCTGCTGGTGGATTGATTACTCACTCTTAACAACAACAGGTAATGCTGAGACGCTGAAGCATGAGCCAAAGAAGAAGAAGATCAATGTCTATAAGCGGTTGCGTGCCTTCTGGAAGAAACACTACTCTGCCCACTACATGACTCTTGCAGTGCAGTCTAAAGGTCAGAAAAATCCATTTCATTTTACTAAACATCAAATACCCGTTTTATTAGTAGACCGACAGAAATCTAACTGATTTCAGTAATTTTCATAAATGTATTGTTTTAATTGAAAAAGCAATCTGTAGATCAATGGACAATGTGAAGAAATATTTCACTCAGCTCTAATGATGATTTATCTTATCCATGTTCAGCCATCTGTGGTTAATAAGTTCTAAATAAACTCAAACTGCAATACTTCTCCAAACAAACTCCCATATAATGAGACATTTTTAACACGTTTTTTTTTGTGTGTGTGTTTCTCAGATAATATCACACAGCTAATTAAGTACCGATTGCAATTAATGACAATAAGTGTTGACATTTGGGCTGAGAAAATGCTCGTCACAAAACAGAGAAATCATTTGAACAAAGTGCTATTTAAAACCTGCATGGCATTTAACCAATCTTAAGTAAACATCAACACTGGTGCTGACATATGAGAATATGGAACAACATTAGTTTTGGGTCTTTTTTTTTGTTCACTTAAACAATGTAGTAGTAGAAAGAAAAAATAATGATCATAATAGATACAATTTATACAGCACCTTTAAGGCACCCAAAGACGCTCTAAATGATGGAGGGACCAAACAAAGAACAAAACGGAGACAGGTAGCAAAAAAAAGATGTGAGACCCATGGAGAGGTGAAGCTAAGTGAGGCTGTGGAGAACAAATGGTGAAGTCTTTTGAATGAGTCCAAAGATGGGGCATTGCGGATGTCTGAGGGGAGAGTGTTCCAGAGGGTGGGGTCTGTGACACTGAAGGCCATGTCTCCATAGGTGCGGAGTCTGGTCTATGGTATGGACAGCAGGTGAGTGTCGGAGGACTGGAGGTAACTGGACGTGGTGTGTGGGTGTAGGAGGTCATAGAGGAACTGAGGGGCTAGGGATTAGTAAGTGCGGAGGAGTTTGCATTTGTTTCTGGATCTAATTGAAGCCAGTGGATAAGAGTTGAGGTGATGTTCCAGTGGAGGTGGATAAGGGTTGAGGTGATGTTCCAGTGGAGGTGGATAAGGGTTGAGGTGATGTTCCAGTGGAGGTGGATAAGGGTTGGGGTGATGTTCCAGTGGAGGTGGATCAGGGTTGGGGTGATGTTATGTTCTAGTGGAGGTGGATAAGGGTTGAGGTGATGTTCCAGTGGAGGTGGATAAGGGTTGGGGTGATGTTCCAGTGGAGGTGGATAAGGGTTGGGGTGATGTTCCAGTGGAGGTGGATAAGGGTTGGGGTGATGTTATGTTCTAGTGGAGGTGGATGAGGGTTTGGGGTGATGTGATGTTCCAGTGGAGGTGGATCAGGGTTGGAGTGATGTTATGTTCCAATGGAGGTGGATGAGGGTTGGAGTGATGTTCCAGTGGAGGTGGATCAGGGTTGGAGTGATGTTCCAGTGGAGGTGGATGAGGGTTGGGGTGATGTTTCAGTGGAGGTGGATCAGGGTTGGGGTGATGTTCCAGTGGAGGTGGCTGAGGGTTGGGGTGATGTTCCAGTGGAGGTGGATGAGGGTTGGGGTGATGTTTCAGTGGAGGTGGATCAGGGTTGGAGTGATGTTCCAGTGGAGGTGGATGAGGGTTGGGGTGATGTTTCAGTGGAGGTGGATCAGGGTTGGGGTGATGTTCCAGTGGAGGTGGCTGAGGGTTGGGGTGATGTTTCAGTGGAGGTGGATCAGGGTTGGAGTGATGTTCCAGTGGAGGTGGATGAGGGTTGGGGTGATGTTCCAGTGGAGGTGGATCAGGGTTGGGGTGATGTTTCAGTGGAGGTGGATCAGGGTTGGAGTGATGTTCCAGTGGAGGTGGATGAGGGTTGGGGTGATGTTTCAGTGGAGGTGGATCAGGGTTGGGCTTATGAGGACTCTGGCAGCAGAGTTTTGGACGTATTGGAGCTAAGTTACAAGTACTCGGTCTACCTCTCTGTGGTCTCCTCAGGTAAATATTTGTCTATTTAGCTGTAATTGTATTTGGGGTGAGGTGAGGGGGTTGTCACCATAAGAGAAAACTTTCACATTACACCTAACCCCCTCAGTGATGATTGATTTAGAAATACCAATAACTGCCACTTTGAAAGTTCATTTTTAATCCCCAGTTAATTTCGCAACAACTTTTGATTCGCTGTGGTACCCAGGAGTGTGTTAAAAAAAAAAACTGTACAAGATTCAACCGAAATGACAAGAGTATTGATTTCTGTCAGCAGAAAAAAAAACTCACTTTGAGCAGAGCTTCTTTATCAGCTAAACAAAAAAGAGCTGCAAGAATTCATTACGTCACATCGTTTTTTTTATGAAAGAATAAAGTCAATAATTGGCCTTCTTCCATGGTGCTGTGTCGAGGAGGAGTTTTTCACTTCAAGGAAAGAACGCTTGCACAAAGACGAGTGTTAATTTTTCCTAAAAGGGATCCTTCCCGTCAAGTAGTAGAGTGCTCAGTTAAAAGGGAGGCTTTTATCAGATAAACATGCATCCATCTTTGTCTGCAAAGCCTTTGTGTGTGTAATTTGAATACCACACAGGAAATATACTCTGCCAGTTGTGATATAGAGTTATGGAATATAATGTAATAATAGTATGTTGTGACCATGGCTGACTATGATTAACCTTTTATTACTTCCATATACGTTTCTTTTAAGGCCTTTATTTTTAGAGATAGGACAGTGGGTAGAGTTGGAAATCGGGAAGAGAGAGAGAGAGAGGGTGGGGAATGACATGCCGGAAATGAACCACAGGTCGGTTTTGTCACAGTGCCTTGCCCAAGGGCACCTCGGCAGTGCTCAGGAAGTGACCTGGCACCTCTCCAGCTACCAGACTAATTTCAAGATTTGGTTCACATCGGGACATTAACCAGCGATGCTCCGGTTTCCAGCCCAAGTCCCTACAGACTGAGCTACTGCCGCCACAGAAGAACTGTTCATTAGCAAATACCAAAAAGGGAAAAAGGTCCAATGACCTCCTTATGTTGTTTAGGCTTAATTAAAATCTGGTAAAACAAATGAAGATAAAAAGTGTCATGTGAAAAGAGGATTATGTTTAAAATCACGGTTTCTCCAACACATCTGCCAACAGTAGCTAAGCTATGATTCCTTCAGTGTGTAGTGTAAGTAGTAGATAATTGCATACTTTTGTTTTTCTGATATTGATGCTTTCACACCATGTTAATTTCAATTATACTTTCATGAACAAACTATGTTTTAAACTCAAGCTACAGTCACTTTGAAACAAACAGTCTCTGTTGAACCCGAGTCCTCAATCCAAACCCAGAATTATGAGGTTTTTCAACCAGAATGACTTGAACTCTAAACTTCTCCTCCTTCACTCGCTCTGCCCTTCAGAGAAGCTGGACACTCTGGAGGAGTGGGTGAGAGAGATCTTCAGCAAGGTGCCTAACAAGTGAGTATAGAAGAAGAGGCTCTCAGTCACTGTGAGGGGGATGACGTGTGGCTGTGATATAGAGTGATACATCCTCTGAGACTTTGCTCGGATCTAAATGTCAAGCGTTCCTCCGTTTCCTCCTCAGCGCTTCTTTATCTCTTTTCATCCTTTCCTTTTTATCAACATCATACACCTGAAAGGGATCATTTATCCCTTAAGTCGAGCTGAATTACTGTTTGCTTCCAGAACTCTGCTACTGTTTGTTTTATGCATCGCTGTGGTAGTTGTTTTTAGAGCATAATCATGCATATCGCAGTGATGTATAAACCACATGATTTTCTTTGAGGCTATCATATGATTAAAGGATTACATGCTTCTATATGGATTGATGAATTTTCTCTTATGTACGAGCTCATTGAATATTCCTAAGCCTCTTTAACTTCCTTGAGTCGTTTTTTTTAATCAACATAACATTTGAAAACGTGTGTTTTAGGATTTGATACTAGAAGACTGTTCGTCTGTTGTTGGAAACTTTTAAGTGCTGCTCATGAAGAACAAATTGTTTCTCTGTTTTTGCTCGAATTGAGATTTTTTTTTTTTACGCATTATGTTGGCTCTAAGACCTGTTCAGTGATCTGCAGTGACATATTGCCTGTTTTTAATTGGTACAGTATAATCAATGTAGTTTCTATAACTCTTTATTTTTTTCTTGTCTACAGCAATCTGCCACAGCCAGAATTCTCCAATATGCCGGATCCCTTTGACACACCAGCCTTCAACAAGCTGTACAGAGGTACTGATCGATCTTACTCTGCTCCTCTGAAACTGAACACTTCTAGTGAACTCTCTGTGGCCAAACTTTAAACACATCTAAGGGGTTAGAAGATAGTTCTAATGGTAGTTAAAGGAGATCAATTATACTCACTTTGACCATTAGTTATGTCATTCTGGGACACCTATTGAGTAGCGTTGTGAGATGTGTAGCTTCAAAAGCTCCTTATTTCTCCCATACTGGTGTCAGTAAAATCGCTCATTTCAGCTTCTGACTGAAACGGTTCATTTAAGCTGCTGTCTCTTCAAGGGCCCTGCCCACTTTCCTCCGATTGGCCAGCTCTGTTTGCAGTCGCAGTGACATTTGAGTGAACTTCCGGTTGGGCGTGTCCTACAACTTTGCTACATGCTTTGTTCTGATACGTCGGCAGAACCTGACGTCAGGTTATGGTCAAGTTTCGTTCACAGCCAACAACTGTGTATTGTGTGTTTAGAAAGACTTTGCAGAGGTTTCATACAGACATCCAAATATGGATCAGCATAATCGATCTCCTTTAAGTTGGAAAAACGTCTTTTACATTTAAAATTTTTGGGCTGTTCTTGCAGTTTTTGCATTTTTTTTCTACAACACTCAATAATTTTAACACACAAGTTACGGTTCATTATGATTTATACATTGAAAACAGATGAAATGTCAAATGGATACCTAGATTTGTTTTCAGTGGATCACAGAAACGTTACATGGAGTTTTTATAACTGTACATGTTTGTGTTTGCAGTTGTCCCTGTTAGGAAAGTCCATGCTTTGAATATCACCTGGGCCCTCCCCCCTCAGGAGAAATACTACAGGTGAGCTCCACAAAGTAAAGACACGGCACAGAGAGCATCAATGCAGAATAAGACAATTCAGAACAACCCATCTTCTCCCTCTAATTTAAAGAAATTACATGGAATTTGAATTCCCTCTCATGTGTCTGTCTGGTTTTTCACAGCAGTGTCTCTTGATATAAACATGAAATCAAAGGAACCTGAAGATGCTGTTCTTTACACTGATTGTAGGAGGATTGCATCAATGTGTTTTGTTTCTCCTTTACACATTCTTCCCTCCTCCTTTATTTTTTTCTTTTCAGAGTGAAGCCTCTCCACTATATGTCTTGGCTGATTGGCCATGAAGGCATAGGAAGCATCCTCTCCGTGCTCAGGAAGAAGTGAGTGTTATTGCCTCTGTCTGTTTGTTTTTCAGATTCGAGGGCTCTCCAAAAACGCAATTAAAAGGTCTTCAATTTACTGGGTATACATGAGCTTTTTGAAGCTCCCAGCGAAGCCCAATCTTCAAATTCTCCACCGACCCCTCTTGACGCTGTGATTCGTGCATTCTCTCGATGCGGCGGTACGAGAGCATTTCAGCCTCTTGTTGCTAAGTGGCCAAGTGATTCGCCCAAACCCCTCTGTAGTCCCAGTGTACTAAGAGCCCATCCAGTAGTCCCGGTGCCATCAGCGGCACTTTGAACAATTGATAGAATGTTCCCATTTTACTGTGTGCTTCTTTCAATTGTTGATAAATGACAGGAGTGAAATTTTGAGTGTACTCAGTCTTTATTCCCAGTTGAAGCAAACTGCTGAGGCAGTAGAGTGGTGGTGGTTTTTATTAAATTGAGAGACTCAGCCTCAAGGGCGTTAAGATGCAGGTTTGAAATTGGGCCACTCAGTGAAGCTGGGTGGAATGGTTTGTCTATCTATGTGTCCATCACACTAACCGCTGGTATGCTACCGAACAGATGCGTTAAAAATTTAAAGGACCATTCAGGCGTTTTTTTGTCCATTTTGAAAACACAGACTTCACACAGACTACAGAAAAATCTGTACAAGTACCTGCAAATGTTTTTTTGTTTTTTTTCTGTCTTTATCCCCTCAATTTTCCAGCTCACTCTTTGAACTCTTTTCAGAGATTTAATACTCACTTGGTTTGATCCATCGCAGTCGACATCATTTCATGTTGGTAATACAGTGCAGACTTTAAGAGCCGTCCTCCCCCTTCAAGTGCATCCTCGTACCACTACAACATGTCCTCATGCAGATAAAAGCAGAGAAGAAAATCTCTCACCAGCTTAAGAAAAGTTTCAAATCTCTGCGAGTTGTTTTTCCTTTGAAAACGAAGGGGAAAGCTGCAGAACATAGGCAGGAAGGCAGAACATAGCCATAACAGAATAATCTGTTATTTCTTCATTCTGTTTTTTTTTTTATTTTGTTAAAGTTAGGCTGACTGCCTCTGAGGGGCCACCAAAGAGGGTACAATAAAGAAACATGCAGGGATATATTTTTTTAACCTATTGCTCTGCACATATACCAGCAATGTGTGTGTGTAAAGTGTATTTTATATTAGTGTGTGAATCTGCAGCAAGAACAGAAGCTAAGACCGCAGACTTAATCAATGCCACAAAAGGAAACAGAATGTTTTGACCCACTGGTCTTAGGTGTGTGTGTGTGTGTGTGTGTGTGTGTGTGTGTGTGTGTGTGTGTGTGTGTGTGTGTGTGTGTGTGTGTGTGTGTGTGTGTGTGTGTGTGTGTGTGTGTGTGTGTGTGTGTGTGTGTGTGTGTGTGTGTGTGTGTGTGTGTGTGTGTGTGTGTGTGTGTGTGTGTGTGTGTGTGTGTGTGTGTGTGTGTGTGTGTGTGTGTGTGTGTGTGTGTGTGTGTGTGTGTGTGTGTGTGTGTGTGTGTGTGTGTGTGTGTGTGTGTGTGTGTGTGTGTGTGTGTGTGTGTGTGTGTGTGTGTGTGTGTGTGTGTGTGTGTGTGTGTGTGTGTCTGTGTGTGTGTCTCTTCCTTTTTCTTGCAGCTTTTCTAAAAAATTGCCCTGCATCAACAAGTTGTGTGTATGACCATCCGTCTTCGATGTGTGAATCTTTACCATTAGCCAGATTTATTTTCAAATCCCTCCGAGCTAATTTGTATATACGCTTGTGTGTGTGTGTGTGTGTGTACAGGTGCTGGGCCTTGGCTTTGTTCGGAGGAAACAGCGAAACTGGCTTTGATCAAAACACCACCTACTCCATTTTCTCCATTTCCATCACTCTCACTGATGAAGGCTTCCAAAACTTCTATCAGGTAAAGAGAGTTCCTACATTTTGTAGTTTGTCTTCTATTGACTATTTATCATCTGCTGGAAACGGAGAGACACTGCAGCTCCGGACTGAGCCGGAGAAGCTGAGGGAAAAAAAAAAAAAGCAGTGACTGATAGGAGTGTGGATCTGTCAAAATCTCACGAGTTGGGTATATGACGCACTCATGCATTTGACTCGCTCCTGCAGTACTCTACTTTCATTTTGCAGACAGTGCATATTGAATATGTCAGGTCAAACTTTCTCTTACCCGTGGGATTGTAGAATCCACAGTGCGCTGTAACACTTGCCTTTAATAAGGACCGGGTGAGCTTAATGTCTTTCTGCTCCATAGACAGTACAGGCAGTACGTTAGCATGTCAGACACAGCCGTACAGTACCGACGCTGAGAGCTAGCTAATGTTAGCCGAGCGACTGAGGATCCAGGAACGACACGCACACTTGTTGTTTCTGGATACCAAGGAGGGTGGGGAGGGTGCATGGAGCAAAGTGTCAACCGTGGTACTCCTAATAACAATATGGTAGCCTGAGTTAGTGACACAGCTATTAGAAAAAAGATCCTTGTTCAGTGTCGTCCATATCTTTTTATCCTGCATTGACCCAACTGGCCGATTAGCCTTGTTTATTCTGTACAAGTTGCTATAAAAATGGTGGTATTAAACAGGAACACAGGCGGTTATTATTAAATACGAGGAGTTTTTTTTCAAGCTGAATACATCACAAAAACCTGCATATAACTCTTTACAAATGCTGCAACAGCCTTGAGACTGTTTACTGCGATCAAGAGCTTCAACTTGATCATACACTTCTCCGTTCAGAGACGGTGAACCTGCTTTTGTTTGCACAAGGGTGCCATTGTCATTTCATTAAGCTTGTTCTGCTCAAGGGTTATTTGCTTCCCTTTAAAGTAGTAAGAGAGCAAGATTGATTCAACTGTCTCTCGTCCTGTTTTCTCATTCATTACAAACTCGCATGTATTTCTTTGCAGACACAAAAGCCGAGGATGCATTTCCAATAACTTGTTCCAATTTAAAGAGGGCAAAGAAAAGCATCTTACTTCCTGTTCGATATAGAAAAGAAAAGAAAAAAAACTGTAACCAAATAACTAAAGCCCGGCCGATAGTAGCATATCCAGTGAGTATCTGTATTAGCTAACTTTATCATGCTGATGTTTTTTCACCAGTCAAATAGCATTTCTTTTGAGTTTCCTTGTATTACACTAGAAGTTCTCTTTCTGGCTGTCACCAGCAGAATGTGCTGTATGGATTGAATAAAGCATTATCACTCTCCAGAGAGTCAAGCGGTGATGTACGTAAAATGCGCAGTTACTTTCCAGTGAAGATCGAAGATAGATCTAAGAAAGATATCGGCCGATATATCAGTATCAAGTTTTTTCTCTCCCCAATATCCATATCAGCCCCAAAATCCCACATCGATTGGTCCCAACAAATAAACACAATGAATTAAGTTGCAATAGTAGCTGAAGGCTCTGGGCCCGATGGTGGTCAGGCGGGCGGGTGGTGTAGTGAGTTGAATAGAAGAAGAAAACCTGAGAGTGAGTGCTGGTGTGCTGGAGTTCAGAGAGGTACAGAGCAGTGAGGTTCTGAGAATCTTGAAGTCAATGCGATATTTAACCGGTAGCCAATGAAGCTGCAGAAGGACAGGAGTGATGTGATTTAACGGAGGGGGTTTCTGGAGATGATGTGAGCAGAAGAGTTCTGCTCTGGACCAGTTGTTACTTCACTGTAATTCAACCAAAAAAAAAAAATGGCATTGATTCATTAATGCTCAACGAGCCATATGACGTTATGAGTTCTGACTTTCTTGGTGTTTGTGTTCTTTCACAGGTGACTCAGCTGGTGTTCCAGTACCTGAAGATGCTGCAGACACTTGGACCACAGCAAAGGCACAGTCACACTCACACACTGACAACAACAACAACAACAAAATACAATACAATTAAAAAAAGATGTCTCTGGAGTGACTACTTCCATTGTAGGACACGAGATTACTCACACCAGATACTGACTAGTGAATATGTCAAATATATTTTTAGTTTATTTATTGCTTTTATTATTTCAGTAGTTGTGTACTTTAATCTGTCTACAGGAGTGTTGTTGTTTGTGAGCTTCTGAGGTAATATTTCATTGTGTTTGCTCATCCTCTCAGAATATATGAAGAGATCCAGAATATTGAAGCCAATGAGTTTCACTACCAGGAGCAAGTAAGGATGCAAATATGAATGTGCTGCTGTGTTGAATTATTTTACTCACATAGAAACGGAACATTATATTTGTGTTTTTTTTTTGTTTTCTTTAGATTGACCCTATAGAATACGTGGAGGACATTTGCGAGAACATGCAGCTCTTCCCCAAAGAGGACTTCCTGACAGGAGATCAGCTGATGTTCGAGTACCAGCCAGAAGTAAGTCGTTCTGTAATTCAGGCAGTGAACCAGTTCAGAGTTTTATTCTCTCTCTTTTTTTTTTTTTTTTTTAGATTAAAGATGTTAATGAATCAAGTCAACTGGAAAAGGGAGACATTTTTATTTGCCTGATATGGGGCTGATTTTTATGGCACACGCATAAATGTGCCAGAAATATATATTTGCTAGAGTTGTGGGTGCTGTCTTTGATTCGTGAATATTACTTTGCATCAAAAGTTTCAGCGTAATTGTGGTTTTCATTTTGCCTGTAACTTTAGCTCACATCTTACTGTAATTGGAAGCTTAAATTGTCTCATATAAGTAATCCAGAGACGAAGAGAGGGAGAAAAACGAGTGCTCTCGATGAAAAGTTGACTTCAATTTCTTTTGTGTGTGTGTGTGTGTAGGTTGTTAGAGCAGCTCTGTCTCTCCTCACCCCAGAGAGAGCCAACCTGATGCTGCTGTCACCAGAACACGAGGGCCAGTGTCCCCTCAGGGAGAAGTGGTTTGGCACACAATACAGCGTGGAAGGTACGTCTCTTTGTGTGTGTGTGTGTGTGTGTGTGTGTGTGTTGGTTTACTGCATGTGTTACAGCTCTCCCCACAATATAGGCATCCGATGAATACATTGTCTTTTTCCCCTTGTGTGGTGATATTCAGCCTGATATATTGCAGACAGCGCGCAGTAGAAATGCCAGCATTTATCTCTGTCTTTTATACGGCAAACAATAGTGTTGGGAAATTTAAATAACAAATGTCAACATTAAAGTCCTTAGGTCACTCGCTCAAAACACAAATTTAAACTGGAAATACCTTTCTGTGTCCTCAAAGACATCCAGCAGGAGTGGATGGAGCGGTGGATGGGAAACCTGGAGCTGAACAGCGACCTTCACCTTCCCGTTGAAAACGAGTTCATCGGTGGGTGAAGAGCGAGAGAGAGAGAGAGGGGGGGGGGTTGTTGTCACCAGAACTGCAGAAAGAATCTGAAAAGTGTCCGAAAATCAACATGAACAAGCCTCGGTCCATCAGTTTGTTCTTATTTTCTCTCTTTTCACTCGTCCAGTGGATAGACCAATCAGATATATTGACCACACTTGTAGGAATAGTGCATTTTGGTCAATGTATTCTGTCTTCTGTAACGTTCCCTTGTTAGTCACTGATCTAAAGAAAGGGTGATAACTCAAGCTCGATACAAGCGCCATTCAGACAGGGATTATTTCTCTTTAAGAGCAGGAATGACTTCAGTATCATCTTTTCTTGTCAGTGATTTTAATCCTAGAGATACTTTGCATTCACAGAGTTTAAGAGTTTAATTCTGGCTGAGTTTCCTCGGCTCCATGCACAGTTCCAAAACAAAGCGTTTATACTTCAAACATCAGTCCTCTCAAACATTGACAGAAAAAGTAGGTTACAGTGGATTCTGTCTTGGCTGGTCTAACTGTGCACAGCAAACTTACATTATGAGTAGTGAGCTTCAACGTTTTTGATACTGAAGAGGCGAGCAGAACCTCCATCACAATCAGAAGTGTAGCAAGGAAAGAAAGACAACTTCGTGTTATTATTATTATTATTAAGGGCAGTTTTTAACAAAATACTGGTAGACTATACAACAAATCATACATGTACCACTATGGCTATGTGAGCATTTGCAATAAACAAGCAACAAAGTGTGAATTTTTCCCAATGAAGTCAAAAACTTATTTCAGCAACTAAGAGATGTTTTCTCCCTCAGCATTCATCTATTGGTTAATAAAGGTCTCAGCAAAGTGGCCATGCCTTCACATGTTGAAGTCAGAAGAAGCTAAATCTATTAACTATCCTGAGATTAGCTAGGGCTAATTAGCGGTGGGAAAAAGATTGAACAATTTAACTTAATATAAAAAAAAAGTATCATACCTGCAGGCCTATTGGTAAATAGTTCTAATCCTAGTGCTGCTAACATGAACTAGCTTTGAACGACATTAGCATTCTCTGACTCTGTTAGAAAAATGAAGGATCAAACCTGATGGAGCAGAAAATGTGAGCTCATGTGTTTGGATTCCAAGCCTTCTTCTGTTTTTTCTTAAATCTGGTGCTTACATTACCCACAATGCAACTCAATCCTCATTTTTTTTTTTTAGGTTCATAGATTTGGTGCGTTATGCAATGCTATCTGTTGAGTATTAGCTGGTAGTCTCACTTTGCCCCTTCCTCAACCTGAGAAAATTCCAAGAGTTTCAAACTTAGATCACTCTCTATGACCTATGTGACGTCCAGAACATAATCCTGTCGTGAAGTTCGACACTTTAACTCAAACACGGCAAACAAGGCCCCTCTGGTCCTGCTCTAGGGTCTAAAATCTAGCTGCATGTTAAATCCTAAACTGGACACATTGCATTGTTTGAGCTCACACATTATTTATGAGATGGTACCAAGTGGAGTTACGGTGCTCCATTGTTTATGTGCATTTGTTCAGCCACCGACTTCACCCTGAAGCCCTCCGACTGCCCAGACACCGAGCTCCCTGTCCGGATAGCCGACAGCGACAGAGGCTGCCTGTGGTACAAGAAGGACAACAAGTTCAAAATCCCCAAAGGTAAAATATGCCTAAGTTTGTTTGTGTGCCTGCAGCCGAGGCATCATTTAACATGCACAGTGTTTCTACACTATATCAACTTCTAGTATCATTAGGAAGTGTGTTGACACTGGTTTGTCCTTTTTTCCTGCTGCAGCCTACATCAGATTCCACATAATCTCTCCTGTAATCCAGCAGTCTGCTAAGAAGTAAGATCAGGCTTAAATATGACCTTGTGCAAATAGTGTTTGCAACACTGATTTACATAGCTGCCTTTCTCATCCCTCACTTTTTTTTTTATCTGTTCCTTCCATCCCTGCTCCTACACTTTCATCCTCTTTCCCTTTTTTTTTTTTATCACTTTTTACCCTTCTTACCTTCTGTCCTTCACTACTTCCATTTCCGCTTTCACCTTTCTCCCCCTCCCTGTCCTCTTATTTATTGCCGTCTCCTTACTTTTTATCTTTCCTGTCTCTTTTACTGCCTCGCTTCTTTTCACCCTATCCACCTCTTTCCCCTGCATCTCATCCTTCTCAACTTCTCTCCTCCACCTCCCCTCCTATCTCCATTTCACATCCCCCACCCCCTTTTTTTCCCTTTCGCTTTTCTCTACTCATACTCCATCTTTTCTCCCCCCCTCCAGTGTGGTCTTGTTAGACCTGCTGGTCAACATCCTCGGACATAACCTTGCAGAGCCGGCCTATGAGGCTGAAGTGGCTCAGCTGGAGTATAAACTGGTAGCTGGTGAGCACGGCCTGGTCATCAAGGTTAAAGGGTTTAACCACAAACTGCCTGTGAGTCAATGCACATATAGACACTACACACACACACACAAATAGATATGCATGTGCGTAAAACCACAAACTGCTTCATATTATATCAGTAGAAAAGATTTTTTCTTCCTGTTTACTTTGCGACATGGATTTGTTATTCAAGGTAAATCACATAGATAGGCAGACATGTTTGGTCTATTTGGGCCAATCACAGATATTAGAACTGGGGTTTGTGCTGAGGCAAAACCTTTGTGTTATATATGTTACATAGGAAAAAAAAAAAAGGTTATATAGAAATAAAGGTTTGGGGTGATTAGGAAACTGTGTCATCTTATAGTTGTACAGCAGAGCTAAATCAAAGACTATATCGTTTTGTGCTTCTCAACTGTTCTCACCCCACGGCCAACCAACAACTCGTAATGAGAAATTTCGACGCAAATTTCTGACGTTTTTCAACCAATCAGATTTATTTCTGAAGTTAGCACCTTGGATGGTGAAGATCATGCGTCAGCACCAAGAGATGGAACAAATCAAATCTGTTTTAAAAGTGCTTCATCATCTCTTTGACACTATTCACAAACATTCGCGACCCAGTTTTGAACCAGTTGAGAACCACTGGTTTACAATATACACACATGCAGACAGACAGACATTTGATCTGTTCAGTGTATGGTACAGTAGTCTACACTGGGGCTGTTTGACATCATATTAGAATGTCACATTTTTCTTTGAGAAAGTGATTTTTATAAGACCGCAGCCAATTCACGTAGAAACATTTTTTTATTGCAGCTCAAAAACGAATGATTTAGCCTTCATTGCTGTTATTAAAAAAAAATCTCCATAAAATCAGAATACCATGGTTATACTCTAAGCAACAACTGAAAACCACATTATTATTGGCTATACGTATATCCAGCGTGAATAAAGAATCAAATCCATAGGATGACAATTTGAGAAACAAAAAAGTCTGAATAGCTCTTTGAGACTTAGATGAGAAGACTTAAAACACTCTGATGTAAATATGTAGCTGGAGGGGTTGGATTGAACCTTAGTTGTGGGTTAGAGGTTACCGGTAATTGTTCTGTATTTATCTGTGCATGTGGCTATTTAAGAAAAGAAACTCCTGAAACAGACACATCAAACTGAACACAGCTTACCTAGCTGATAAATCTGTCAGCACCTCCAAAGTTAAAGCTAATCCAACTGTCCCCTGATTATAGCGTCATATTTACCAAATAGACATGACAGTGAGATCGTTTTCTCATTCAAGTCTTTGCAGAAAGAGAATGTGATATATTATATTTCTAAAACACCAAACGACTCCTTTAAGAAATGAGTTATGCAGAACTAGTCCTCCCTCTCTGCTTCTTAACCACATTAAAGAGACAATCGGTGAAAAACATTTCCAGCTAGATTGGCATAGTGTCATGCATGCTTACTGCTATATTTATTCCTGACACACAGATGTGTTTGCTTTGTGTGCGTGCATGATAATGACGGTGATGATTTTGTCTCTCCTCAGCTGCTGTTCCACCTGATCATTGACCACCTGGCGGATTTCTCTGCCGCCCCTGACGTCTTCAGCATGTTCGCAGAGCAGCTCAAGAAAACCTACTTCAACATCCTCATTAAACCTGAGAAGCTCAGCAAGTAAGTTGTTTCCCTATTCTCTCTCTCTCTCTTTTTTTTTTTTTTTTTTATCTCTGACATGCCCATTGTTGTCTTATCTTCAAGTCTGTGATGCCTTCTAGTGGTGAAATGTGCGACAGAACCGTGAGCCTTTTCAGTTCTCATTTTTTCTTCCCCTTTCTCTCCTAACTCTGCTCCTCTCCCTCAGGGATGTGCGTTTGCTTATCCTGGAGCATTCTCGCTGGTCCATGGTGGAGAAGTATCAGGCTCTGACAGCTGGTCTGAGCAGCGGGGATCTGATGGAGTTCAGCCGGAGTCTCAGGGCAGAGCTGTACGCCGAGGGTCTGGTGCAGGGCAACTTCAGCAGCACAGTGAGTGAACACAGACAAGAGGATTAATAAACAAAAAGATCGTCTGATTAGTCAATGAGTCAGTTAATGCACATGTCTCCTCTTGCGTCAACTGAGTGTGAGTATCATGTCTGTCTGATCCCTGTGTGTGATCCCGGCCTCTTCATTAACCTGTATTGTAATTTCTCCGCAGGAATCACAGCAGTTCCTTCAGTATGTCACCGAGTAAGTCAGCCATCACACTGAATGAACTCCCTGATGAAACACTAGTGCTATATAATCAGATGCATCTGTTTGCATCCATACACAGTAATTGGCATTAGCTTCATTTGTTTAATCCATGATGACCCTTTGACCTTCTTTATCTAGGCTTTTATGAACTCTCTCCTTTCAAACATTTTTTCTCCTTCTTCCTCATCCTTTTCTTCTTGACCTGTCTGGTCTTCTTGCCTTCATCCACTCATTTGGTCCTCCTTGCCCCCCTCTCTCTCTGGCAGAAAATTGCAGTTTTCCAAGCTGCCAGCAGAGGTGCCGGTGATGTTCCGAGTGGTGGAACTTCCGCTGAAGAACCACATCTGTAAGGTCAAATCACTCAATAAAGGAGACGCCAACTCTGAGGTCACCGTGTACTACCAGGTGTGACTACATCTGTTATACAACAAATCTAACATGCTAACAATATCATATAATTTAATTAAAGTAGACGATGTAACTAAAAAAAAGTCTTCTTGTTTTTGTTTTTTATTTCTTAGTCTGGCCTAAAGGCGTTGAGGGAGCACACACTGATGGAGCTGCTGGTGGTGAGTGTCGTGATACGTTTTCTCCATTCACTCATTCACTCATTCACTCGTCATTCTTCTATACTTGACTGGGTTGTTGTTGTTGTTGTTGTCGTCTTACAGATGCACATGGAGGAACCCTGCTTTGACTTCCTCAGGACCAAAGAGACTCTGGGGTGAGTGGAGTAATGTTTCATTCTGCCTTTAATAAAAAAGGAAAACCTATTAATGACATTTGGGAAAAACAAACCATGAAAAAAAAAAAATTGATAATATTACAGATGAATAGCGTCCTTGCTGCAGATATGTTTAAGACAAGAGAATAACTTTTGTTTTATATTATGTTTCCGTCTGCATGCCTCTGTCTTATTGTGGTTTGTGATTACTCTCTCTCTTCCAGACAGAGCAACATGCTAGTGCTGAACTGGAGGATTTATCTGAAGCTAGTTATTTTCATTCTTTACTCATCTGTTTTATTAACAGTGGAACATTTCACATGAATCTGCAAGAAAAAATAGCTTCTTCCTTTTAGCTACAACACGTTTGAAACAAATGGCATTACATGTCCAGATGTCTTCCTCATGTTGTTACTCTGATCCCTCTCTGTTTATCTGCTTCTCAACATCTCTCCCTCCTCCTCCTCCTCCTCTTCCTCCTCCGTCTTGTTTCATGTCGCCCTCTGCAGGTACCATGTCTACCCCACCTGCAGGAACACCTCGGGCGTACTTGGATTCTCTGTCACCGTGGAAACACAGGCCACCAAGTTCAAGTGAGTCTGCAACACAATCGTAACCTTTCATCCGCCTGAAAGCAAGATCCGATTTATCATAACCGCTTTCTCAAAACCTAGGTATAATATATCTTTCTGCTCATCCAAACCCAAGCTCGATTTATCTGCGCGGCCCTGCAAAGAGGAGCCAGCGAGCGGAGCTGATAAATGACTAAAAGAATCAAATACAGCCCACAGCATATAATATATCTCTTACCTCCCCTGAACTTTTCCCTCTCAGTACCGAGCTGGTGGAGTTAAAGATTGAAGAGTTCTTGGCTTCATTTGGGGAGACGCTCGATTCGCTGACTGAGGACGCCTTTAATACTCAGGTCTGTGTCTGTGTGTGATTTAGTTTGTGTACCTGTGAGTTCCTCATTGTTATGGAAAAAGAAGAAAAGTTCAAGAAAGTTTTACATAACCCAAAAGTTTTTGTTGGGGGAAATGTCAGAAGTTGCTCCTGAAGTTACTCTGTCGGTTTAATAAACACAATTCTTATCGTGCCGTGCCTTCAGGTCTGCTTTGTACGGTGTGTGTAGAAACCATGTGTGTGTTTTATGTACATACAGGTGACTGCTTTGGTGAAGCTGAAGGAATGTGAGGACACTCACCTGGGTGAGGAGGTGGACAGGAACTGGGCCGAGGTGGTTACACAACAATATGTGTTTGACAGACTTAACAGAGAGGTACGGACCACAACTACACACACGTACACAACTTAAGCCAATACTATGTGTTCACTGTTTGAGCAGTTAATGTGCTATAAGTCGTCCTTGTTGTGCCTTCCTCTTTACCTTATTTAATGTAAATGTAACTAATACAGCGAATGAAACTCATGACACAAAACTGAATCCTCGTTTTAAGTGGTGCACAAATACAAACTGTACATACGACCTTCCTGACATCATATTTTGTCAAACCTTGCTCCTGATGTTGCCAAACAAAAGGCAGAATCAGTGAGAGTTTCTACAAAAGTAATGTATAAGACTCACTAGAAATGTGTTGTAATGTCAGTGTCTGCACAGACCCTGCCATCGCCATCTCTTTTTTTTTTAATATGCTGTGCAAGGTTCCCTGTCCAGTCTACCCTTGGGTTTGCGCCCTCTGGCTTATAACAATGTGAAAGCTCTGAAATGATTCTGTCAGAATGTAGCGACCCAATGCCTCATTGCTAAAACATATCCAAGAGGAAGCTATTGGTGTCGTTGAGATGAGGACCAGGGACAACCTTTTTCTAAGTTTGAGTTTTATTTTTTTAGACCCTTATCTTTTATTCAATATGAAAATGTCGTACAATACATTTTGAAGAGATTTAGCATAACATGAGTTGGCTTCCGATCCAGCGTATCCTTTAGGCGATGACCTCACTGGGTCAGAGAGTTCACTTATGAAGAAAACTCCACTCTTCCTTTCACACAAAAACAAAACTTGATAAAAGCTGAAGAGAGGTCAGGACATGTGGGGAAGAGAGGGTGGTAATGACAAATGGTTTCAGGTGAGGGTCGGACCAGCGACAAGTTAGCCAAAAAATTTTGCTTTTTATTCGGGATGCCTGCTCTACAGACGAGCTAAACCAGCTCCCAAGGGGCCAACTTTTATTGTCAATAAAGCACAGCAATCCCACTCTTCCATCCTATTAAAAGCTTCAATTATAACTGTGTCCAAATCGCTTAAAACAAGCTAATAATTAGACATAAATCGATACATTAAATGCAGTTATCATTAAGCAACATTGTGATCCAACTTTATGGACATGAATCCTTGGTTTTCTTTCATTAGTTCTGGTTATGGCTCGTCTTCTGAGGGTATTATCTTTCCTTCTCCACCAGTTAAAACCCTGGACGTATCCGAATTGCCAAGTTGCTCAATCTTTCAGTAGGCAGTACCTACTATCCGTGCTGTATACTGTTAGTATCTACTATTCAGTATGCACACACAGTAGGCAGATATTTGTGCCTACTTCGTCTGATTCATTCAGTATGGAAGTGACGTCATTTACGTTTCCAGAACCGGCCGCATCCACCCGTTTTTTGTTTTTGTTGTTTTTTTTTTGTTTAGCTTTATTCAAGAAGAGTAATGCACATATACAGTCAGGTAAACAAAAAACAATATCACAATGTAAATCAAGTAAAAGGCAGATTAAATAACTAAATAACATTATTTCGTGTACAAATAGGAATATAAAGTAAAATAAACAAATAAAGACTTAAATAGTGAAATCATTATTTAAATAGAGGGGGAAAGGTTTTATAATAATGCAGACATTTGTTATATTTTCTGTTGTTAATTAAAAGTAGCGATTTCAGTCGGGACTTTAACTCTAGATTAAAAATTGATTCAATTAATCCACGCTCGTTTGTTTTGATTTGGAGGCGCACGTGACGTGCCGATTTACGTTTAATTTCGCACAGCATTGTGGGTGGTAAAATACAATTCATTTCCTGAAAGCACGCATCCGATCCATACTGCATGAAACCCGGAACTTAGTATCCATACTGAAATGTTCAGTATACTGAGGTGGACCCAAAAAATGCACACTGAATGACCACGAGGGTTCAGTATACTGAAACTCCACACTGAAAAGTACGTACTGCCTACTGAACTGTGGCTATTCGGAAAGGGCCCTTGTCTTTGTCTTGTCCATTCAGCCCTCCCGTTGTTCTCACCAATAGTGCTTCTGTGTGTTCAGATCGCCGCTCTGAAGCAGATGACCCAGGTTGAGCTGGTCTCCTGGTTCAAAGAACAGCGAGGAGAGAACAGCCGCAAACTCAGCGTGCATGTAAGCAGCGACTGTATGCATGTATGACACAGGACATGAAGGATGGTTTTCTTTGTCTGGTATTTAACGTGTCCCCGTCTCCTGAAGGTGGTGGGCTTTGGTGCTGAAGAGAATGATGAGGATGCTGGTGGTAAGAAACATGAAGGAGAAGAGGGCAAAGAGGAAGAGTTACACAGCTCTGCGTACGGTGAGGTGTCTAAGCTCACCTTCCTTCCTGCCAAGATGGCGGGCGCTGTAGCCATCATGGACATACCAGCTTTCACTAAAGGCCTGCCACTCTTTCCCTATCACAAGATACTTGAATAACCTCGCGCTCAGACTGTGACACGGATGGACGGCTATGCTTTGCCTCTCACTGAGCGGACTCTGTCACATTAGAGATGCAGTCACTTAACATGTGGAGGTGAAGGAATTCTGAAACAGTTGTGGCTTCTCTATGGACCTGGATTCTTCTTGGGAGCCTCGGCTGTAGATTTTAACTAAACTGTGTGTGTATGCAAAACACCTGAAGGTGATAATAGACTTTTCTTGAAGTGATACATGATAAGCTATTCTTTTTTCTCACACCTAATTATTTTCAATCCTCAGACACCAGGAGTGTGTAAGCACGCTTTCTATTTCTCTATCCACACTGACTGAAGATCGTTGGATCAAATTCTCATTATTCGGCTCTCTGGCTCTGCTATTATAAGAATACCAAATCCCTGTTTTTTCAGCTGTCTGGATCTCACAGTGAGCTTAATACATTTTTTTTCTTTTCAAATCAACTGTGAAAACTGCAAAGAATATTGAATCCTTTGAACTCTGAAAGGTTGTGTTTGATGGATTGTGAGCTCTTCTCTGCACTCCTGCTGTGTTAGCTAACTGGAATAATTACACCATGGTACAAAACTGTGCAAAGAAAATAAATCCAGGAGTGATGATTGAATTGATTAAGCAGTGTACCAACTACACTTTTGAGACGTCTTCACAGTATGCATTTGCTGAAACTTGCCACATAAGGGTTAAAGGTCACAAAGTATGCAAAATACACATTACCATGTTTTTCTAACACTAATAGGTGTCCCTAGTCTGTCTGCAAACCCAAATTATGACAAAAGTCCATCCCCTCTGTCTTCTGCCTGCTCCTCTTTTCAGAAAATGTGTGCTAAAACGGGCTGTTTGGAGATGTTCCCTTTGTGACATCACAAAGGGCAGTAACCCCTCCCCCAGGTGGGTGACACTCCCATAGCTACGTGTTTGTTCAGCCCTCTGAGCCCGCCTTCTCATCGTGAACAAAAGGGCATGGAAAGAGAAACATCCCCTTCCAGAGGGGCGTGGCCGAGCACAGCTCATTTGCATTTAAAGCTACAGACACAGAAACAGCGTGTTCTGAGCAGGGCTGAAATAGAGGGGTTTATAGGCAGGATCAGAGTGGATTTATAACAACAAACTTCACAGACATATTTTGGGGAGCTTTGAGACTTGTTTAAACTTGTTAAAAATATATATAATATACTATAAAAATATATTAAAAATTTATATCACTTTCTTTTCCCGGTTGGTCCTAAATGTGGAAGGCATTTCAATTTGAAATACTTCGGCGCTTCCTTTAGCTGTAGATTGAATTTAAATGATACATTTGCGGTGCAAAACACATCACACACAACACATGACACAGGATGTGTGACAAACAGCATGGTCCTCAGAATGCCACCAGCTGTTTAATTTACGCAGGTTTTTGATTGTGGTGTTGCTTCTACACCAATCACACACTCACGACTTCTTCTCCCTGGGGACGAGGTTGTTGTGCGAGATCTTGTGTCAGACTCATGGCTGATGACACTCTGCACTATTGAGTGTAATTAAAAACTAATCCCGAGCCCAGCACAGCAGAGCATGTTAACAGAGTTGAGTAATATGCCCACAGGGATGCCTCCCTGCAGGAAAGTCTTCACCTGCAGTAGTCCCACATAAATCATTACCTCTATAACTGGTGGTCGAACAGCTTGCTTAAAATTATTATTTTTTAAAAGCTTTGTGCAAACAGTCGATGGCCAAATGTGTTTGGAAATTAAAACATTGAATTTATATGTGACTGTTAAACATCTCAATCCAAAAACTTCTCCATCTCCTGTAAGCATGGTTATTTAATGACTGGCTGCAACTATTAAGTTCTATCCAACCTCATAAGCACATGGACCCAACACAGGTTTGAGCTGCGATCCAGTTTATCACAAAGACATTGGAAAGAGTTGAGATCAGCTCTCTGAGCAGGTACGTCAAGCTCTGACACAACAATCTTTTTCAAACTATTTAATGAAACTATTTGATGTTTTTGTTGAAAATATTTCACTTTTTACTTTAGTTAACCTAAATGCTTAACAACGTTAGCAAGGTAAATATGTCGTCTGCTGGTTGGGTCCGTAATGGTAGCTAGAAAATGTGGTGGATGGTGTTAGAATGAAAGGCTGAGAGACAACAGACAGGGTCAGAAGGAATTCCTGGAGCAAGTTGGAGGTGTAGATGGCAGCCTGGATGAAGAGGCTCTCATGTAGGTGTGTCCTCCTGACACTATAAATGTTAGTGGAGTGGATGTGGGCCCACTTTAGGGAGCTTGGGTCACATCCTGCCCAGATCAGTCTCACGCCGGTTTGCGCATCTGATAATGCTCTTGAAAGGCCCATTAGAGAGGAGAAATCTGTGCACAGCCCAGCACACACATAATGTTTCCAAGAAACACACTGACGTTAAGAAAGAAAACATAAAGTGTGTATTTTACAACCAAAATAAAAGAGAACCCGGTGTTGTAATATTGCTTAAAAAGGATACAAATAATATTAAGTAAGTGTTTAAAGATGATAACGGTAGACTGCTGATTGTAAGTTTTCAGTACCAAAACACATTCACACTGCAAGGCAGCGGTCCTTGTACTTTTAATTTCAGAACATTATAGTTGATTTCAAAATCACGGTTCAAGCTGCAGTTGGAGAAGTCCAGAAGAATCTGGTTCCTCATGGGTAGTCCCCAACCAAGGTCTGATCCCTGGACCTCTTGGCTGGGAGTCAGTTGTCTTAACTATTTTACCACCATGCTTCCTGTCAGTGCTTGCTTTTCAAGAGTTTCTCATTCTGACATTTGATCTGAGTACAGAACATTATAGTATTTTATAAATCATCTCCATTGGGAGAAACCCAGATCACTCCAGCTCACCACTGGAAGAACTCAGCCAAGTTTAAAACACTGAACAAAATGAATATGGTGATCTGAACATATTCAGTGACCACAGGCTGCCACATCTTTTAATGGCCCTTACACACAACTGTTGCTTACAGCCATATACAACCTTATGCCAGGTTCCTCATTCACTTCTCTCATTTGTCATTATTTCCCTATTAAAAGTAAGGGGTTACATTTAAAATAGGCATAAGGTAACAAATGAGGAACAAAAGGTAAAATAATGAATAGTTCAATTACTTTTTGTTTAACTAATGGTAAATCTAATTTGTTCCTCATCATTCCCTAACTATGCCGTGTGTTTACCCATTGGCTGTTCATTTCAAATGTGGATAAAGAGACAAACGTTGCTCCAGTGTAGCATCCACTTACGCTCCGACAAAGGTGACGAGTGATTCATTTTTAATTTGAATGAATCTGAGAATCAAAAAAAGTGGTGGTATTTTTTAATGGTATAGTCTGATTGGGATTATTTCCCCTGTTACGAAGTCCATTGCTGTCTTTCACATCAATATCTCACCTGGAGCTTTGAATTGTGGGAAGACTGGTCTGATGCATACTGTATTTTTTTTCCGAATCAGAACGGTATCTGGGTATTTTTGGCCTACTGCAGATCACGCATTTGTTGGCATACTGTAAACTACATACTGCGTACTGCAAACTGCATTCTTGCCATATCAGTACGTACTAGTAGTATAGAAGACGGTTTCAAAAACAGTCCCCGTCCAACCACAAGCTTTGGCTTATTGGCACTTAACACCGGGTCCACTAGCTAACATTTACGTATTAGCATTAGTCCATGTTTGGTAATACGTTGAATTTAAACACCTTGGCACTGAATTTGAATATCATGGCATTATTCTTGACTCCAAATTTAATTTCAGGGCACATGCTTCCAACTGAAGCAGCGGAGATGTACATGCATTTCTTACATTGCTGCTGTTTGACTAAAAGCAATTTTCCTTTTCCTTTTTTTTTGTCAGTCAGCCTTTTATCTCGGAGCCTCACGAGAACGTAAAAATATCTAGACAATTATCAGAGAGCTCACCACATACCGCTCATTTAGCACTCATTTGAAACAGTAGCTCATTACTAACCAAATCTGTCAGCACTAAAACCTTTTCCCCCTGCTGCTGCCCCCTTGTGACTGGCTGTCTGTGAATTTGTCCTTTGTTCCACAACTTACTGTTGCTTACTTGACTTGTCTGTTGCAGTGTTCTTCTGGTAGAGCTCATTCAATGTGTTTCATATGTCGCCTCATGTGAATTGTATGCTTCATGTTTGTCCTGCACGCTTCACGTATTTTATGCCTGTGGCTACTTACCTGCTCGCTCCAATGCTGTCATGTTATTTCTTTATAGTTTTTAACAATGTTTCATCACAAGGTGTTGCTTACACCCACATACTGTGTTTTATTCCTTACCATTTCTTGTGTTATTTTGTTCTTCTTACTGAGGGAGCCTATTCTAAAATGTGGCCAGGGTCTACATATTTAAACTTGCCTTTTGGCTAACTCTGGCATACATACAGAAATGTTGATTACTATGCACTGTCCAAGCAGAAAAAAACATAAATAAAATAAAATCAGCTCTGTACACCATGTCCACCTAATCATGTATGCTCATTGGCACTCCACTAGCTTATATTTTCTAATTAGCTCATTACTTTCACCATTTTCACCAACAAGAACATTGTGTTCACAAACCGGAAAATTCACCAACAGTTTTTTGACTTAATCAAGTTAACTCTGTTCTGATAGATGAATGCTTAATATATTCATTACATTAACGTTCAATAATAAGCACAAAGCATGAGGAAGGCTGTTGTAATGGATCAGTATTTGGCCATAAACTACGGAATTAAAACCTTTTTGAACCTGATGATGTAAGTCGATTTGGAAGGTGGGGATCATGATGTCTGAAACAAATGTTACTCAAATCAAAAGGTTTCACCGCACATCTCAGCCTCTTGCTCTCGTTCCTTTATCTCTGTATATTATATAAGAAAGGGCATTTGTAGAACAATAACCTTGTGAAAACAGTTTAAAAAAAAAAAAAGACAACTCATATTTATTCTCTTCCATCGTCTGTGCTTTTGAGGATAAACGAGAATTTGCCTCCACCCGCTGTCTGCCTTTGCAAAAGAGAGCAGTAGTGTCTTGCCATTCTTGAATCGGGAAGTCATACATCAGCCTTTGGGGCATGAAACTGTGTCACAAGTAGAATTGCCAGTAAATGAACCAGGCTTGTGCTGTCAACACTAACTGGTGGCCCTGCTAAGAAAAGCTTTGTGACTGCGTCCCTGAGAGCTGCTCTCATGCTGTGTTCGGCTGTCAGAAGCCATTCTTTCTCATTCGCGCTCAGTCTCCATCTCCTCGACTGGATGCATACGCAAAGAGGAAGCGGGGCACAAATGCATGCAGACAAGCTTGCCCATGAATCAGAGAAGATTAGATTTGCTCAGCGCGCACGCACGCGTTTAACTTCACCCGGTGTAAACTTTCCACTGCTGCACTCTGTGTCATTCCCGTTGTCATTCTAATTTCATCTGAGGAACCCTGCCAACGCAGTAATGAACTCAAGTCATGAGACGGGGGCCATGCTGAGTGCTTATGAGCCGCTTTTGTGTGTGTGTTTTGTGTGTCAGGCAGAAAATGAGAGGGAAGGTAGAAGGTGGAAAAGATGGCTTTAAAGAGAAGGGCTGGCCAGTAGGCGTGTTGTTTATGCATGTGTGTGTGTGTGTGTGTGTGTGTTTCTGTGTGCCGTGTACAACATTGTGCTGGTTTTAAATTAAGCAGTGCAGTGGGGTGTATCATCTAAGCCGCTGTAATGTGTCGACTCCTTTATTCAATTTGAGGAGTAATCTTAGAACTCCCACTGGTCCGCCTTCATCAGCCCCCTGCTACAAAGCTAGCTTAACTTAGCCAGAGACACACATAGGCAGAGAAATGCTAAAGAGATGAGCCACTTTGCTGGATCAAGATTATACTTAAACAAGTGTAGCCAGGCTAAATCTCCTCATTATTGGGGTATTATGGTCCAGATGGATCTTGTTTGCAGAAGTCGTTGGAGATGGTTAGCTCTAGTCGCTTTAGGGAATTCGGAAGATGAAGATATTTTTCGAACAGATTTATGAAATAATCCTCCCTACCTCATCCTCCTCACATATAGGAGCCAACAAATACGTGATTGCAAAAGTCTTTTCTTGTGTCTCGGTGTAAATTTCAGCACCATGGACAGAAGATTGCAATCAACCAAGATGGTTTCTGGGAACTGTTCTGGTGCATTTTAAGGTGCTTTAAACACCCAAGAAATGAGTTGTAACATCAGGAAAGTCACCTTCAATTTCTTTTCAGTAATTATTTTAACCCTCAGATTTATTGTGAAATCTTTATATCGTCCTGGTGTACAGATTTCCCATTCACAGCAACCCCCTACTACATGTGCTCGGGAGTCCAAATATCAAACAGCCTCAGGAAATTTGCTGTTCCTGAGGCAAGTTGTCAAAATCCTGATAGTTTATTGATGAAGAGCATTTACAGTCATTCATGTCTGCATTTTCAAACATTAATATAAATACCCTGCAGCCCATTCCAAAAGGTCAGAGGGAAAATGGTCCAGTGGGGTTAGAGAGCTAAAAAGTGAAAGTATCCTGCTGTGGGGCACAAAAAGTCAGCACGCAAAAGTTCCTTTTTAACAGGGTCTGGCAACACTCACTGTTAACTTCTTAATAATTCATGTAAAATATACTATTTATCCAAGGGTAGTTATAGGCCTATTTAAAGGTCACATATCATGCAACATACACTTCACCATGTTTTTCTAACATTAATGTGTTTCCTTAGTCTGTCTACAAACCCCCCAATTATGAGAAAAGTCCATCCTCCGTATTTTGCCTGTTCCACTTTTTCAGAAAAATGTCTGCTCAAACAGCCCGTTTGGAGATTTTTTTTAATTTTTTTTTTAGGAATGCTCAAATAACAGATCGGATTGGATTTATAACAAACTTCACTTCATTCTTGGAAATTCTACAGACATGTTTTGGGGAGCTATAAGACTTATTTTAACTTATTGAAGAGGATAATATGTGACCTTTAAGTGATCCAAGTTTGGCATGACATTCGGTGAGTAACTTGTGAGGAAAATAAATGGATATCCATCATCAACCATCCAGCAAACAACTAACTTTAGCATGAATGTCCTGCTAGCTGCACCTCTCAGCTTTAAACTGAGCAGTCAATTTGATGTTGTAGTTTATGTAATATCCTTTTTTTTTTTTTTTTTTTTAAAAAGCACATGTTTTGTTTTGTTTTAAAAATACTTTTGCTATTGCTACATTTAGGTCTACTTGATCTTCATTTGACCATTTCACCACCTTCATTTTACGAAAAGTACCACTAAGATTCAAGAGGTATTAAGGCCTATAGATGTAGCTGATGATTTCACAGAATTTGGGGTATTAGACTGGAGTTTTGTTGTTTTAAGGCTCAAGAAAGACGGTTGCATAGTCAAAAAGGTATTTCATGTTGAGTTCAAGGCTGTGAGTCACTTTCTGTAACAAAGGCACTGTGAGGCTTTACTGCGTTATTCGTCCAGTTTTACGCTCAGGGTGGTTACAACCACCTGTCTGTCCACTGACACCCCCACCATCCCCCCCCCCCTCCCATCCTCCAGGGGAAAAGTGATGTCACACGGTGTTCAACCTCCACGGTGCATCTCCACCCACCTACCCACCCCACCGGGACAGGCGGCAGCAGGGTGCCGTGCCTCCCTCCCCCCCTCCACCCCCTCCCCCCCTAACCGGGAGCCCGCGCTGAGGACGCAGCCATGCCGACTCGTCTGCCGGACCGCCGCCTCGCCTCAACCGTCTCCCGCGCCTCACCATGAGATTTCCCACAGGCCTACCTCACTGGCACCGGGTTGTGAGTGAACCGGCGGGAAGACGAGGATAAACCGACGGCGGATAATGACATGATGGTTCCGGTGTAGCGCGAGCACAGGGGGGTGGGGAGCTCCGGGCGTCTTTAATGAGCGGTGCTGGAGAGGAAATCAACGGACTTTATTGTGTGTGGAACCACGACTCTGAACACACCGCAGTAATTAAAAAGACAAACGGTCTCTCGTACCGGTTGCTGAGATTTCCTTCAGTCTGAAAGGTAAGGCATGCTGGCCACTTAACGGCTCTGCGCATCAATTTATCTGCGTAATTGAATGGAAATGAGGCTAATCAGTGATGTAACAGCTGCTAAATTGAACTCCAGTCGCCTATTCAGTTACAACATTAGCTATGGTTATCTCAGAAAGTACTAATTTACGTTTTTTTTTAATCTCGCTAAATGGTCTTGTATTGCTTTATAACTTACAATGTATCCTGGACAGTACGGTACCCTTATCAATTAAAGGTAGGTTTAACTCCTATTTCAACCCTTTTTCTGAATATTGAATACACAGCAGGCTGTGTGTGTTGGGCTTCACTAACAGAAACAGCAGAGTTTGTAGTCCTAAATGTCCAAATGATCTAGTTTATCTAGCATGATAATGGCTTCTTCTGTTTCGGATTTGTTGCTCTGTGATTTATGCTTTCAATGTTCTATTGAATCAAATCCTTCAAACTTCAGGTGAACTAAACAGAAAACCGATGATGAAACCAAATTCATCATCTAAATAACCCGTATCAGTAGAGCCTACCTGCGGAACATGAAAGTGACACTTATCAGGAGTTACGAGATGTCAGTGGAGACAGAGCTGCAGTGTGCTGCTGACCACATCACCGCTGGGGCCCCCATCTTCTCACATCACACTTACTGATGTCATGTCTTATTTATTTATTTCTGTGTTAGCTCTCCCCGGAGGCTTCGCTGGACAGTCGAGGATGATGTCCCTCAGATGGTGACTTGTGCAGGTAAGCTGTGTGGAGGAGCTTATTTTTGCTTTATCGCTCCCTATACACTCTCTCCTCTGGGTCAAACGGAAGCCAACTCTAAACCTTTTTTTGCCCACAAGGTTTATTCATGTGGTGCGTCTGATCACTGCTATGCACCTCAGGGATTTTTTTGAATTGTGTTACTGAACGTATTCACTTGTGTTTCAGTTGTTATATCTCTAGCTGGGATCTCGCCCCCTTTTTTTGACGCAATCATCACAGAATGTAACCCTGACTCAATCCACACATCTGCTTTTCTCTTTTACTGAAAAGTAAATGATGCAAAATAAATAATCATGTGTAGACCAACACCGATTAATTGGCCAGCTGAAAATATCGGGCGATTGTAGCATATCCAGTGACTATCAGCCTCCATAATCCCATATCGATCGAGCCTATGACTAAATTAAAATGCTTAGTGACCCCTTCAAATACAGAAGGACGCCAGAGTGAGTGTCGGTGTGTCAATCATATGAAAAGAACGGTTGACTGCATTCCGTTTTGACTTTCTGTGAAATGTAATCATGGACTTTTCCTGCTCCACCCCTCCTTTTTCCCCAACTCTTTGCTGTCTTTGTTCCCTCCTGCTCGAGCTGTGGGTGTCTCTGTCCTAGATGTGAATGTGTTCCTCTCCTCACACGCTGAGATGAGTGCTTTCAGAGGCGGATGATACAGAAAAGTCCAGATTTTACTACCTGGCTAAATTGCCCTGTGATGGAAAAATATTGTTAAAGGAATGATACCTGAATAATTGAAGCCCCGGGGCTTTAAAATTGCAGGGACTCGCTGTGATTTCCAGCGCAAACTTCGAGGCCGCCTCAACGAAATATTCATTTCATCATTTAAGAATGGATATATCGGAAAGCTACTCGGCCGCTGCCCAGCACTCCCTCCACTCCTCTCTCCCGCTCTGCGTGTGTACAGTCCTCCTCTGACCATCTATCTCAGCTTCTCTATCTATTCCCTTTGAAATAAATTCTAATTCACCCCATGTTTGACTTAAAAGGTTGAAATTAAACACAGAATGTCTGCTTTCAAGGGATAGAAAGGTTCTGCTACAAGAAGTAACTTGATTGGCTGATCGTCTGAAAATGGGTTGTTTAACTTAAAGGCAGTTATAATGTTAGAATGTAGTTGATTTTTTTCTGAATTATCTGGTTGTTCAAGGAAATGTAACTGTAGGTTGGAAAAAACAAAATATTATAAGACATCCACCGAAAAAAATAAATAAACCGTGGCACACTGGAAATGACTTCACTGTCACTTTATTGTGAGTGAAGATGTTTCGCCTGTAGCTCCCTCAGGTTCATCCAACATGCTGCGGCCTGAGGAAGCTACAAGGGAAACATGTTGTTGAAAGTTATTTTCAGTGTGCCGCGGTTTATTTATTTGTTCATTGTATGTTCCTGCAACAGACCAGCACCTGAGAACGTAGGTTGGCTGTGCACGGGGTACCCTGTTGGTCATTATAAGACGTCCCTTTGGTCTCTTGGAACACCTGAAGTGCGCTTTTTTTTTTTTGTGTTTGTTATTTCCATGCATTTTTTTTTTAAGCAGGAACAAATAATGTTGGTCCACATTTAAGTGAATATGAGGTGCATTTGTTAGGCGATGTCCTCGTCTGGCTCAGCGAGACACTTCCCGCAGTCTCAGCTGATTGCACCTCACCTCAGATTGATGACAAGACTCCCAGGAAGTCACTGCTCCGGGTCCCAAAAGAAGTGTAGCCCATCTAAAAAAAAAAACTGCATCAATAAAAAATGTGCCGTCTTAACACTTAGCCTTAAGTGTGGCACCAAGAGCAACTTTTAAATGCCAATACTTACGCTAATAGAGGACAAAGTATATGTAGTGCTTTCCCTCTGTTCAAGCTCTTTTATGCTAAGCTATGCCAATAAAGTGCTGAGTTCAGCGTCAGATTTAATGGCAAGTAAATCTCCCAACTCCCACCTACAAAGCAAATAAGCATATCTTTTAAAATGTCAAACTATTCCCTTAACCTACAGATTGAAGTTATGTTTTCTAATTACGTTCTCTTTCCATGGTTCACTCAGGTGTCACATGGGGAAAAGAGATCTTAATTTAAAACACAAATCATCACCGCATCATCCCACTCGAAGCTTTCGAGGGATGCAGTCATTTTACCTCTCCAACTTTCAATTAGAGATTTGTTTTGCCAGTGGTTGTGTAAGGGTAGTGTGTGAGTGTGACCAAGTTGTAAAAGACACACACACACACACACACACACACACACACTCACTCACACTTGTGTGTTTCTGTGGGTTGGCATTCAGCTGACTGCTAGGATCGTTTCATTTCCCACAGAGAAAACAAATTAAAATATGACACCTCTCTCTGCTGCCTCTCATCTGCCGCTTTTCACCGTGTCAAGAGATGACAAAACTGCTAAATATAGTTCTGCAAGTGGAGGGTGAAACCTCTCCACCTCTCTTAACATTTCCAACATGATGAACAGATGAAGGTCTAAAACCAAATGAGGTTTGTGGTAATTTGAACAAAGGTATAAAAAAAAAAGAAAAATCTCACCAGTCGACTGTTTTTGTGTGTGTGGGGCTTGTGTTTCAAATGAGGAGATATTTGTTATGTATGCTTTGTTAAGGTGATATGGTTTAAACCAACATATGACAGGAGGATTTTCTTAACATTGGTGAATATCATCCAACAAAAAAAAAAATCACAAAAAGCACGATGTTAAGTGCAACAAAAGCTTCATTTCCATCAAGCGGTTCAGTTTGGTACGTTTGCCGCAGCCGGCGGTACCCTTACATGGTTAGCCGGGTGTATGCTGGATGACATCATTGCAGTGTGACACAGTGTAGCCCTCCACAAAAAAAATACAACAAAGTTGAAGAACGCGACGCAGTAAACAACGGGCAAAAGTGGAGGAAGTCCAGCAATTTGTGTTCTTCCTTTCTTGGCATGTGTCTGTTTGTGACAAGAAGCGGTCAAGCTTTGGGATGTGATACTCGAGAGCTCGGATGGAACGGACAACCTATCAACAGACTGCGGTGTATCCAGCTTCATCTTTTGAAGGGTCGGATCGGTTCCGCTTGGCTCCCCAACCGAAGGCTACCAAAACAAAGTAGTATTGTACGGATTGTTTATTTTGGTACCAGTCCCAAACTTTTGACTGTGGAAACGCCAATAAATGCGTGCTGTACTGAACTGAACTGAACTGAACTGAACTGAACTGAACTGCTTGGTGGAAACGGGGCTGAAGTGTTATTAAAACTCTTGTCAAACAAAAACTGCAAACTGCTCTCTGTCTCTCTTACTCTCTCTCTTTCTATCGCTCTCTCTCTCCTATGCTCAACAAACAAACAAACAAACCACTTAGCATTGCATTTGTGCTTCATCAAAATCCCTCTAAATCTCAAAGATGAACGTTTCTCTTGAACAGTGAAGAATCTGACCCTTCATCTCCTGACACTAAAGCTCTTTGTAACTCATATCTTCAAACCCTGCTCACCTGGTCACCTGGGAGTTGTAGTACACTTACTAAAATAAGGTTTGTTAATATGGTAAGAATATGACCGCTGTCATCTCAGCTGAGATCGTCTCATCCCTGTTGATCCCTGTCACTTGTTGAAGTCAGGAAAATGACAGGATGTCTGGCAGATCCTCGAACTCCTTTCAGGCATTTTATTGTGCACCAAAAGGTTTGTAAAATGTTGGGTTATGCTTGAATTTGTGTTTGCGTGTGTTTCCTAGTTGAATCTGACAACTCTAAATCCACTGAGAGTCGTATATGAACTGTGTTGGTTAAGATACTGTGACAGCGTTAGAGTAGACTCTCCCAACCTCTGTCACTTTGTGTCTTTGTCTCTCCAGTCTGTTGGAAACTCTCGAATCTGAGGTTGTACCTTGATGCTCCCTTTCTAGCATAATTTGGTCATATCTTAGTCTGAATCTCTTATTTTTGGGCTCTATATCCATTTCTTTGCTTTGTCCGTGTCCATTGTGCGTCAGATGAGGCTTACATTTGTTCTTTCAATGCTATAGAAGCTGTAGAAGAGAAGCACCACTTAAGCTTGTGCAGCCATGAAATGCAAGGCTGCGGTTGAATAGGCGATAGGGGAGACATGGCTAAAAGAGTGAATGAGAGGCAAAAGGAGAAACGAGGAGACATAATGCAGTGAGCCAGAGAGGGAGCAGAATGAAGGGATGGAGAAATGGGGACTAAGAGAGACTTCACTTCGCTTTTAACTACATTATCGTGGCCCGTGGTGTATATAATTTAGTACCATGACGCAATGGAAGATACTGCACCCAGTGAGCTGTCTGCGAGGGAGCCTAACTTGCTCACTTCAACACACACACTCACACAGATTTTTCTCTATGATTCTTTCAGAGATTCATCTGCTTTCAATTTAAACTTTTAAGTCTGTCTTATCACATTTTCTTTTAGGGGTAATCCTGCTTGGCCTCGAATTATTGTTTCCATTCAGACAGATTTAAAAAAAACAAAAAAGAACCTCAGCTTGGCTCTGACTGAAGCAAGGTGGGGAACATGTGGCTCCACTGTCATGCACAAAACCAAGTTTTTCAACCCTGTGAGACTCATGGGTTGTTGAAACACAGCAAATGCCAGAAATATTTCAAGCGATTCATTAGGCAATAAGAATTCAATTCACTGTGAATTACAGCCTTTGGGAGGCTCAAAGCTTGTAGAAAAATTACATTAATACACCAGTAATGAGAAAGAAGCTTGATATTTTTCCATCAGTTTAATTGGGATCCTTTAGTGATGTTTTTCCACCGAGAAGTATCTGGATGTTTGAGTTAATCAACTTGAACAGTAGTTAGACAAAGTCATCTGCTGTTGTAATTACTATAATGGCACAGTTTAAATGAACAGTTCTGCTGGAGCTCCTCCATTTAAATTAGTGGGAATTAAAGTCAAAATCATGCATTTAATACACTGATATAAAGGTCACGTCTCTCTCAGTGAATTAATATTTAGACTGTGTGGTTGGTGTTTTAATGCGCCTGCCACCGGAAGAAAATCACGACCGTATTCTGAAGCTCTCGCACACAGTTTATTTATTGCTTTCTGTCACATGGACTTGTTTATAAGGTCTGTTTGAGACTATGTGCTGCATTAGCTGTGTGCACTGGAGATAAAGATGAGTGGGGGACTCATGATTCTTCATTTGCACCAGTGTTTGCTCCTATGTGACTCCGTCAATCAGAGCTATTTGTTTAAGATTATTTCTCTGCACTGCAGAGCAAGTGCTGGAAGAACTGACAAATCCCAACACTTAACTGTAATTTGCAGCGAGTGTTTGTGCATATCGCTATTTATTTATTTTTTACTTTACCCAGCCACAGTATCTCTACAAAATATCCCATGTGTTTCATATATCTTTTTTTTTTTTTATATCTATTCCAGTTGCTCATTGGTTTGCTTCTTCTTCTTGTAACTTTGAGAGGGGCTCTTGAATTGGTCACAGTGAACGAACAGTGACAGGACATGCATACACAAATGACATTTAGTATGCTGAAACTGTACTGCAAATATGCATGCAACTTTCCGGCCATATGGCAAGTGTGCTCATCAGGTGCTGCTGCATTTAGTATGCTAATCCTTCCTCACACTTAGTGTCTGTTTGCCATCTAAAGTGATGCTGTTGGAATTCAGCAGGTGATGCTTTGAAAATTCCTGTCTCATTTTGTTCTATCTAATGTATGGCTACATGTTTGTTGTGTTCATATTGTACATATGAAACAATGGGCGCTATATATCATTGTACGACAACTATTAGTTGATTCATTTGCACAACAATCCCACAGACAGAAAAGGCCGTTAGCTAGAGGTCAGCCGGTCATTGGTGATGTATTTGCTTTTCTGTGCTTCATCTAATCTTGGATTATTTTTTTTTATAGTTTGAGGATATTAAAAAAAAAACTGCCACATTCCTCACACCGGCACAATGAAACTGATTCAGATTCAGAGATTGAATACTTTGGATTCCAGATTAAATCAAATCAGCAGAAGTCATTCAGTAATTCTCTCTTGACCTGTAAACGCCATCTTCATCATTTTAAAGGCTGAAGAGCAATGGTAAAGTAAGTACTCAATGCCATATCGCAAGCACTGAAGCTTCAGTGTTTAGCCAGCTCTGCATCGTTCTTGAAACCTGTCTGTGCTCTAACCTCTCTCCATCTCCGATATTTATCCGAGTTTTACCACGTTTCTGCTCGTGGAGCTTAGTAGAAAAATGCAGAGGCTTATTAGGTCGGGTAGAATCAGTTATATCTGAACCAGGTCACCTGCCCGCTTCCATCACTGCAACACCTGTTGTTTTGCAGTTTGCCTGGCAAACAGAGGGGCGTCCAAAACGGCCATTTGGGGGTGCCTGAAAACTAGGGATGATGAATCGTTAATCGATTAATCGCCGTTAAGAATTTAACCGATTAAAAATGTATTAACCGACAATCTGTTTACAATTTTACCGGCGCTCCCATGTAATACCATTTTATACCAATAGAGGGCGTCCTAACTTTTGCAACTCTTAAAAGCTCCTGTTAAAGGAAGAAGCGGTTCTGAGAAAAGTGAGGCTAAAATCAAGTGGTCAGCAGAGAGAGTTTTCTGCAGCTGGACTTATTGTGAACTCAGTGCTGATCACTCATGCTCTTGCTAAAAAAAAAAAAAAAGACTAGGCCGTACATATATTATGGTGAGTAGAGTATTACATGCGCTCATAACTCACTCCTGAGTGTGTGGATATGTTAATTTGCCTACAAAACAGAAGAATTAAATGTATTGTGAAGGGGCTCACATGGTTATTTCACCTGTAAACTGCACTGAGTGTTGATTTAAAAAAAAAAGAAAAGAGTTTCATTTGGTCAGCCTTGTTAGTCTAGAAACGGTTTGGCATAGATTTGTTAACAGCGCAGTTAAATAAAGACAGTCATACATTTAAGCGTTGTTTTCAAGCGAGAGCCTTGTTGTTATATTAGTTCAAACAGTTTGTATTTAATCTAATAATGTTAAAAGCAAATAAAAGGCCGGGCCATGTTAAGCTTTAAAAAAAAATAAAAAAAACTTAAACTCAATCTTGTTCCTGAACAGGAGCCAGTGCAAAGATGCAAGTACAGGAGAGATGCTTTCTCTTTCACTGGTTCCAGTTAACAGTCTAGCTGCAGCATTTTGTACCATCTGCAAGACAGGGACGACTGACTGATGCCCAGATAGAGGGCATTACAATAGTCCAGCCTGGAGACAATCAAGGCACTGGAAACATTTTTCAAATCCTTTAGAGGCTTTAGTTCCTCACCACCAATTACCTGCTGCCCTGTGTTTCTCTCATTGTCCAATGACAGTAAAGCCTTTCTTTTTCTTTTTCTTTTTTTCTGCAGGAGCTTCAGAGAGAGGAGGTTTTGAGAGTAAAACTCATCAGGGCTGTCTGGGTTTCCTACCTTCTCTCACTCCTCTGCCTCTGCATCTCCAGCTGTCTTCTAATGTAAGTGTCCATCTTCATTATTGGAGCTCAGGTGTCGCTGTATTATTCAGTGAACCCATCGACTATTAATGTCTGACGACGGTATATACGCCTCTGGGGACAACGGCAAAGGTCTTAGTGATGAAGATTAAGACAGCGGTTAATGTTGCAGTGATGTCATGCAGAGATTTCCTTTTCCATGTGCTGCCTTGTTTACAGTCCAATTGCCAACTTGAGATGTTCATGTCAGAAGTGACAATGTTCCCCTCTAGATTTATCTGCACTGTAATCGCTGTTTTATTGGTTCAATGCATCCCCTAGAGTTACAAACAGAAACCAGGAGGATTCTTTACCAGTCATGCCCCACATGTACAGATTCTACATTTAAATGTAAAAGAGAAAAGTAAATGTAGTTCACCACAAAGATACAGGGGCTTGCCAAATGAGACAATCTTATATTGTTGGAAAGAGGCTTATCTAATGTCTTCCTTAAACAGAAGATTGAAGCTCTTTTCATGTCTGTGTGATAAGTACAGAGTCATAGCCAGGAGGGTATTAGCCTCATTTACAAACCGAGCATTCTTCTACTGATTAAACAAACAAGATAATTGGAAATGAGAGTGCTTCCGAGGTATATTTCTCAACTGGGCTAGCCTTTTTCCCCTCTCACCAGTCTTTATGCTAAGCAAGGCGCTATATCCTATCTTCCCTATTCCAATTATTCCAACTCAACTGTACCAGCTCCGCCCCTCAGAGTCACTTCTGCTGGGATCTGTCTTTTGTAAATGCAACTTCATCATATTTAAGGAGCAACAATTCTCCTCTGATGTCGTGCTTAGGGGAAGCTCAAATGTTGCTAATATATCGTTCAGCTGTTTTAGAGGTTGCAAGTAATATAAACATACAGAAATGAGGGAAAATGCCTGTGATTTTAATGCCACTAAATTGATCAACAACTGAAAAGGCAATTCTTACAGTATTTTAAGCTGCTATCAAGAGCATCAAACCAAATACTAGCTATCTTTACAGCTGCCTTCAAGTGAGCATCGTGTAATAATATTAGGTGGTACAGTTCGCTAGCTAGTAGGGCTTTGCAAAAAATATCACTTAGCAAAGTATTGCATTATTTGTTTTCATGGTGGTGTATACATTTTCCTGCTCCTCACATCGATCCCTAAATGGATTAAAATGTCCTTTTATGGGGCGCGCAACAAAACCGCTAGTACAGTGGCAGTTTGCTGCATGTCACCCCCCCCAACCCCCACCTCTTTCCTCCCAACATGTCCTGTCTCTCTTCAAGGCAAAAATTACGACGGAGGATTAGGGCCACGTTAAAAAATAATAATAATTAAATTTCGAGATTAAAGTCGTAAATTTACGAGATTAAAACTCATAAATTTACGAGTTTAATCTTGTAAATTAACGAGTTCGAGACCAGCCTGTGCGAAAATGATGAAAGTAGAACTCTTAAAGTCTTTAAAGAATAAAAGAATAAAGTCGTTATTTTAGTCTATATCAGAAGAGCAGCAGCATCCTGTTCTCAAACATGGAGCATCTTGTCCTAAAGGTTTCACTTTCACTTGTGTAGTCGGTAAAAACAGTTAGTTCAAGAGAAGTTTTCACTTCAACTTGCATGACCTTGTTTATCTGTAAAATGATGAACAGGACACAAACTGTCTCTGCAGATGAGACACTTTAACAAGGCAGACCGATAACAGACACAAATAGTTGTGTTGTTTACTTGTGCAGATATGAAACTACACATGCTTTTGGCACATCATCATCTTCACATTGTCATAAAATATCAGCACCCTGAAAAGATACTGCAAGAAACTGTGACTTTTCCAAAGAAAGAACCACACTGACTTGGAGGAAGTTGTCTGCAGAGGAAAATACTTTAAGAGTTCTACTTTCATCATTTTGCGCAGGCTGGTCTCGAACTCGTTAATTTACGAGATTATTCTCGTAAATTTACGACTTTAATCTTGAAATTAAAAAAAATAATAAAAAAATTAACATAGCCCTAATCCTCCGTCGTAAAAAATAACTTAAAAAACCAAAACTTTAAAATGTTCTTTTATTTCCCCCTCAAATATCTGTAATCACAACGACCTCCGTGCCTGTAGATGCCGCTGTTCAGCTACTTAGCTGGCTCCTTAAGCCTAAAGCTGGTCGAGTGACGAAGGCAGTTTTCACACCTGCACTCCGGAAAATTTCTATAAAATTTCAGGCAGACTCGTCATGAGTTGGTCCTTTACAGCAGGAGACTATTTGCTGTCAGACGGGAGTTTGGGGGGCGAGGGGGGTTTCAGGAGGCATGACGTATGATCACAGTTTTCTTTCTGTCTTATCAATGCTACATCTAGTTCAACAAATGTGAAATATCAACAAGAGAGAGGGGACTGCTCTCAGGTCTTCGGTTGTGCGCCAGTCCCAGGATATAAACGTCCAATCATCCTGTTCGCTCACGATACATTTTCTGGGTCCTTGCACATAGGTCCAGCCCTATTAGCTTGCGGTTGAATGCTAGCATTAGCTGTTGTGTTACAGCAGTTTATCAAAAATATGATGTTAAGTTTTGAAAAATGACTAAATATCCCTTTGTTAGAAAATGTTTCTGATCAGTCATTACGTGGTGAATTAAAAACATTCATCCTGCTCTAACTCACATGGAGAACATCATTATCACACCACGTTGGAAAATTACTGTTTATGGTTCAACATTTAACAAAAAAAAACAAATAATGTAATACCAAATTATATTGAAGTTTCTTTGTCATCTAGCTGTTACTCTGAGTCCTGAAGAGACCCTAGCTGTCTGATAAAAGCTGTGCCATAACCAAACAAGTTACAACATGTTTCATCAGTTGAAGTTTCATCATAGTGTTACATAAATATACTAATTCAGCCTACGTTGATTATCTTTTCAGGCATTATAGAAAACTGTTGGACGAAGGAATGCTGATTATTATGTGCAGCAGATTTGAGTTTAATCTCCAGCAATAAAAAAAAAAAAAAAAAACATCAAGAAGGCAAATGAGCTCTTTCTGATTGACTCTCCCTCTTTGTGCCTGTCTTTAAAACGTCTTCTGTCTCCCTCTTCTTGCTGTCGTCTCTGAAGGGTTTGATGGAGAGCTGGTCGAATGTCAGCCGGAACTGTTGTTATATCCGGAGGAATTCTCGCCGGAGTGATACTGCTGTGCATTGTGGCAGTGCTCTGTTACTGTAGACTCCAGGTATCACTGTGTGTTTGAATAAATGTTTTTTTTTTTTTTAACAACATGACACAAGTATGAAATTCCCAACACCCCTTTCTCAATCTCTCTCTCTCTCTCCTGCTCATGTCTTTGTCGTCCCCTTCGGCAGTATTATTGCTGTAAGAAGAATGATTCGGAGGTGGACGCGGGCCCTGCAGTCGGACCGGACCCTCTTTCTCATTTTCCCTGCAATGCCTGTGACATCCTCGCCATGGATGGCGCTGCTATCACCCCCGTCTCTCTGGATCAGCTGGACTCGGGTTCTCACCACAACCACTGCCCCACATGTTCCCCATACTCGGTCCGCTCTGGACGTACAAATGACATGCGCAACGGAGGGGAGCGGCTCGGCTTCCACACCTACTACGAGAACCCAGCTGTCTCTCTTCCCCTGTCCACCAACCCGCAGGGATCCCCCCATTTGAGCTACATCGGCCACAAGGACATGTTTCCTCCACCGCCACGACCCTACAGCACCCAGGTCTGACCTTTGCGCCAACATAAAGACACACACACTCTGACTTGCACACATTTAAACATTTAGCCCATGTCCTATTGTTTGGGACCCCAATCAGGTGATGGATTACAATACAGCACAATTACACAGTTGCCTACATTGATGTACATCCTCATACCTGTCACAACATCCAGGCTCATTTATCCACAGGAGTGACCCATAAACTGAGCCCACTGAAAGCGCACTCTGTGTGGGCAGTAAACCCTTGGACTAAGCCCATGTGGATCTGCAGAGAGCAGCACAGACAGTGATTTATTCACAGCCATTTTCTGCAAAACCTTAGTTTGTCTGACACTGAGCGGAATCAAATGTGGTACAAATATGTCGTGTGGTAATTAAGTTGTGAATTTAACACTGAAGCAACATTAAGAGTTAGTTTGAACTCGATACTGTACATGTAGTCGGGTGAAAAAAACGTCCTCCAGTGCTTTGGAAGTATTGTCACAGTCGGTGCTAGGGATGCGATTTTTGAACACGTCCAACAATCTGTGTTAATGATCACATTCAAATGAATCATTGAAACATCAGAAAATAATTAACACGCTTATTTTTTACCATTTAATATTATTATTGATATGATGAATAAACACTGTTTATGTGCCACGACACAACACAGATGAATAAATATGATATTCATTAGAAAAACATTTGAGTTATGAATTTAAAAAATACATAAATAAAACAGCCTCATAAATCATCCTTTGAGGATTGTCTTCAGTGATTAACAATATAATTCAGTTCTTATCAGAACTAATGTTCTTCTAGAAGAAACCCAAATTTAAACTTTATTAATCTTTCATTCTCAGTAAACAGGCTGTTTGACTGTATGTTTGCCTGTTCACATTTGTTCTGCTAATCTGCGAAATGTCTCAATAATCGAGAAATGATTCCTGCTTAAATGATTCTAAATGATCAGATAAATAAATTCATATGCCTTTTATAAGATCATCTCCATACCCTGGCTGCATGACACCGATAATTATTTTCTCTCTAACGTCAAATACAACTTAGAAGTGTTTGACCTGAGAGTCAGCAATCAACCACCATCTCCGTTTTAGTTTCTGTTTCTCTTTCATGCATTGTACTCCCCCTCCCCCCCCCCAAAAAAAACACACACAAACCTTCTCTCATTAAATCCAAGTTTCAAGTGCTAGCCCCCTCCCCCTCCCCACAGTTTACTGTTCATGAGGGCTAACAGTTTTTCGATTAGGTGTTGTTGTTACAGAAACTAGTGATGGAGCTTAATTGTGTTTTTGGAGGCTTTTCTGAGTGAAGGCATGAAGGAGAAATTAAAGCAGTATTTGAGCAACTCGCAATTTTGAAATGGGCCAAGTTTTGTACCAAAACTGTCGCTTTAATTTTCACAAGGGCTGGGAATCTTTGGGTGTCTTGACGTTTCGATTCAATTTCGATTCTTGGGCTCACGATTTGATTCAGAATCTATGTTCGATTCAAAACGATTCTGGATTCATGATTCAAAGTCTATTTTTGAATTAGTACATACTTCACAATCTACTCCAGTCATCTGTGAGACTGGCTGAATGCCTTGCTGCTCCATTTGCTATTCTACTGAGTTAAAGAGCTAGCCTTAGCACTTAGCAGGGAGTGACTGATTAGCCAAAAATATATATATAAATCGATTTTTGGAAGTTATGAATAAAAATTTTAGAAGATAAGAATCTCGATTTTTACATAAATCGATTTTTTTCCCCACCTCTGATTTTCACTCCTGGTGAAAATGAAACTAAACCGGCTCTGTATTGTCTTCCATATAAGTTGAAGACTTATATGAACAGGACAGACAACATTCTTTAGCTGTGTCGTCATCAGACATGCTATACTTACCATCACACCATTCTGTGTTGATCTCGATGCTTGAGTTTTAGAACTTATAAGCCATTATATCTGCAATATTTAGTACGGTAACGAAGATGCAGTGTTTATCCACAATATATGCTTGAATGAATCTATATATTTTCAGGAGTAATCGTAGTTTTTTGTGAGGGCTGTTAGAGTTTCAATTTTACAGAGTTTATGCTGAATGTGGGTTTTCCAGACTCTTCACTTCTCCTTTCATCGTAATTATTTGTCTGCTTCTCTGAAAGTTATTTAAACAGAACCAGAAGAACGCGATGAGAAGTGAATGGAAACGTGCATTTGGAACTGAAGATTTACTATTTAATAATTTAATATAACAGATTTTAAACCAGTAAAAATACATATATGAGACACCTCTTAAAGTATAATAGAGTATAATGTTACATCACATTGTTGCCACTGAGCCGTGAGCCTTTGTTTCCTCACCTCACAGAGATATGTATTGAAAACTAAACCTGAACATTACCTTATTTTGTTTAATTAGATGTCCACTCAGCGTTGGTGTTAAATATCCTCACTTAACAAATGTGGTCCACATGGTGAAAGTTTTTTTTTTTTTTTTTTTTGATCTTTGTGTTCACCGGATCTGTGCTGACCAGTTTGAGCACAACATGTCATTTTCTGCTTCTCTTCCTGCTTCTGATTGTTGAAATTGGAATATTTTCAGATTGTATGAAACTCATTAAGTTTTGGTACCCTGATACAGAACAGTGTGGGGGAAAAATCATCTAAGTTTCACATGAATGTTCCTTTTTTTTAAGGAGGAATAAATGTTTCTATCTGCCTGGACTTTTTTTTTCTTTTGGTCTTGACTCTGGTTTTAATGACTCAAATCAGTAGAGACACAAAATGTTGTAATCGCAGTCATCTGCTTTCAACACACACTAAAGAAACGACACACACTCAAATATATGGAGAAGTGCACGGACCGTTAGGAAAAAAAGTAAAACCAAAGACAGAAGTTTAAAAAAAGAAAAAGCTACATATTGGAACTCAAAGAAAGGGAAGTGAAACATCCGTCCTGTCATCTGTTAGGTTTTTTGTTTCCCCTGGTGACAATGAGAAATTTTCTGTCTTACGTATCACAAACATATTTGTACAGCAAATATGCCCAATAGTCCACACATGATGACATCATTAAAAACAGCTACTTATTTCATTTAAAAAAAAAAAAAAAAAAACTTAGTTTTATACTTAGTCTTAAAAAGCTGGGAGAAAGTAAAAACAAAAAAGTATTTATTGTTTCTTAGAATTATCATTTTTTAAACATTTTAATATTGCTGAGTGCAACACACACAGAGCAGTGACATACCAACCTATGATGCAAAAACATGAATTTAGAAAAAGAAATGTGAGGTGAAAATAAGGCTGAGAATATTGTGGGAACATTTTGTGTCATTCACAGGCGGAGTTGTTGATTCCCTTATTGTTTATATTCATGCTTTGCTATTCTACTGCCTTGCCTGCTTGACCTGTTTGCTCTCCTGTCAGGCAACAATAGACTGACAGGCCTGTGTCATGCAAACACCCTGAGGAGACATATCACAAATAGCACTTTAGTAACCCCTGCATCGGTGTCAGCAAGAATACAGATTAAGGAAGGACATTGAATACAACATACGCAACAAAAATAAGTAGGAACACTCAAATAAATCACAGTCATTAGGACGCCTTGGTTTTTATTTGAGAGGCGTGGATCATAAACGAGGTGTTTTAAGATTGTGTGTGTGTGTGTGAGAGAGAAGAAAGGTGTGCACTGTAGTGGGTGTGTCTTCTGCTGCAGTTTCTTCACACACACGCTCAGGTCTCATTTAAACCCAGTTCAACCTGTTACTGTCCCTTCACCTGTAACACACACTCCTTCACCTGACACTGTGTAAGACGCTCTGGCTATCAGGTGTTAGTGTGTTGAAGAGTAGCTACCTGTTGGGAGTATCTTCCTGTTTTTTCACCTTTGGACCACAAGCAGAGTTTCCTTCTGCTGGCACCAGCTGGACTTTGTTCAGACATATCCTGTTTGTTTTTGTACATGTGCTGGACTGATTGGCGTCTCGCCCGCATCACTGCAAGTAAAAACAAGACGACAACGTCTACACAGACTCATGTACCAGCTCTGATTCTCTTCAGATACACTATTGTCACTCTGAGTGGCAGCGTGTCAAACACTCCTAGTTGATTTTTTTTTCTTCTTCTGAAGTCAGGTTTGAAGCGTCACCTGCAGAAGGAGCTTGTTTTTTTGTTTTTTTTGGTGTGTGTGTGCGTGTCAGCAGCTTTTTGGGCTGCATTTTTTTTTGGGGGGGGGGGCAAGATGATGGAGGAGGTGTCCGTCATGATGGCGTATGATGCCCAAGTTATGGAGCAGATGAGCGAAGACGAGATCCTGGCCTGCCTGGTGGAGGAAACCGGCCCGAAATTCACGGTAAGGCTCAATTCCTTCAATGTCCTTGATGTCCATTACACTCACTGTAGTGTTTTTAGAGAGCACCACAACTAATGTGAACAGCTACAACACAGTGAAAACAAGCATTTAATAAGATCAAGGCAGAGATGTTTCTATACATTTGTTTTCCCCTTTTGGATATGGACTCAGTTGGTATTTTCAGATCCAGAGAACCTATCCTAAACTAGTTAGAAAAGGGAGGAGGAAATCCAGTGCCAAGTGTTTGATAGCTTTGCCAACCATAAGATCTCCCCTATTTCACCATACTGTCAGGGTTATTGTTATGATGTCATGATACTTGACCTGAAACAGTCGCTCTTTTGAGGAACTATGGAATGATGGCATCAGTTGCAATGACCAGTTTACTCACCGCTGTATTTAAGAAGCCGACGCTGAAGCTGGTATCGATATCAGAACAACTCCAGATCAGAAAACCATTACATGATTCTGGAAGACGTAAGGTCTGCATATAAGGTCTGCATTTTCTGAAACATCAATTTGAGCTTTTCTAGGATTATCTTAAAAAGCCTTGAAATGCCGCTAAGAGGGTGATACTGATCCATAAACAAAAACAAATATTGTTTGCAGGGTTTGACAAATAATGTCAAATCCTGCACACTGAATGACAACTTCAAGCGTATAACAGACTGCACACATTGCTCTGTGTGACGAATACATGATGTCAGATAGAAGGAAATGAATTCAGATTGCTCATTTAACATAGCTGAGATATGGGAATTGGCATTTCAGGCTTTAAAAGAACCCTCCCCCCTCTATTATTCCCTCGTGTGTATCAAATGATAATCCCCACCATGTGCTCAGCTCTATCTTATCTCAACCTTACTTCCTATCTTGTCTCTTTTTTTTTTTTTGGGCCTGTTCTTGATTTGTCGCACTCGTGCAGCATCCGGCACCAGATCTGTTCGGAGGAGATTGCTTTCTCCGGCTTAATCATATGTGGCATTGCTCTGTTTTGTAACCCCTTGTGCTTCCCTTCAGGTCCCAACAAAGAAAGCGAAAGTAGGGGAGAGTTTGCTGCAAATCATGGAGGATGAAGAGGAGCCCTTGGACAAATACCTGGTCAGAAATGATTCACTTCCGTCAATCCAAGTGGATAAATATGATGTGAAACAGCTGAATTTGTCTTCCGTCTCTCTTCCTTTAAACGACTGATTCCTTTAAGGTTGTATTTAGCTGTGAGCAATAAACCCCGATTGACTTCTTCATGTTTTTTTACAGAGGGAGAACCGCCAGCTTCTGCAGGCCAGCCTCCGTCTGGAGCAGGAGAACGACAACCTCGCCCATAGACTCATCAGCGAAAAGGTGGCCCTGAGGAACGCTCTGGACCAGGTACAACGAGCCACTGCCCTTCTCAAAAAGGGGGGTAAAAAAAAAAAAAAGTTCAGTCACCTGCCGAGGGTTTTTCACTCAGAGAATCTGAGGAGAGCCTCTCGGGAGACGGCCAAAAAAACTCTAACTGTAATTAAATTTTTACATTTCCAGCATTAATGGCAACTCAATTTGCAGTTCTGCATGAGCCTTGAATATCAACTAGCCTTGAGTTGCATTTTTAAAATTCAGCTCAAATAACCCGGTTAGCAGCGCTGAGCCTGCTGTCAGTTCCAATTATAACATAGCCCCTTCAAGATAGGATAGGCAGTTTGTTTAGGAAGGCATGGTGAACTCTCTCAACATCCCAACAGCAAATCAAGAAATCAAATAATTAAAAACATCATTATCTATATCTGTCCCACGTTCCATTAACTATACACATTTTGAAATGAAATGCCCTGCAACACGTGACCGCAGAGCCAACAGAAGCAGGACTTCTAGCTCAGTCGGTAGGGATATGGGTTGGGAACCGGAGGGTTGCCAGTTTGAGTCCCGGTGCAGACCAATTCTGGAAATTGGTCTGGTAGCTGTAGAGGTGCCAGTTCACCTCCTTAGCACTGCCAAGGTGTCCTTGAGCAAGGCACCGAACCCCCGCCAGCTCAGGAGCGCTCTCTGTGGGAAGCCCCCTCCCTCTGACCTCTCTCCATTAGTGCGTGCCCATGTGTGTATATTTCAGCCGATGTGTGCAGCATGCTCGACAACACAATGTCAAATTGAATTTCCCCTTCACGGGATTAATAATTCTTCTTCTTCTGAAAAGAAAATGTTTTGAATTCATCACAAATGAAATCCTCATTTCAGGCAGAGGACAGAGTGGATGAACTCACCAAAGACCTCGTTCAGACCAGACATCGGCTTCAGGTTACAGAAGAGGAGAAGAGAGGGAAGGAGGAGGAAACTGCAATGGTGAGTTCGATGAGGCACGACTGATGAGTTCTAACACCTCACTGTGACTTCATGTCAAGCGGAGATTTGAAGGGTTTCCCTCTTCTCAGTTGAAGGAGGTGTTTCGGAGCGAGCTGGAGAAAGCTGAGCAGGATGTCAGGAGGTCGTCTGGCATCACTGCAGACTACAAACAGGTAATACGGAAATGATTCATGCTTTATAAAGGATATATTAAGCACAGAATTCAGTGAATATGAATGATGTTGATGCACTCTCTTTTCCTCAGATCTGCTCTCAGCTAACAAAGCGTCTGGAGAGGCAGCAGGCCGCCCACAGAGAGGAGTTAGATTCACTCAAGGTAAGTGAAGCTCTCTTTCTGCGGAGCTCTACATTCAGCCTCCCTGCTTTTGTCTCTGACGTGCTTAGACTTGAGCCCTATGTTCTTGTGTTGTAAAGACCATCTAAATCCAGAAAAAGTCAGGACCAAGGATAGAGTGTATCGAGATTGAGACAAAACCAAGGCTTTGTGGTGCGAAGCATAAGATAAGACCAAAGTGGGAGACCGAGTCAATTCCATGACCAAGGCACAGGGAGAACCAAGACCGAGACGTGGCATGATCAGGTCCAAAACAAAACCAAATATGACATGAAAAAGTCAAGACCATGACCAAGACCAGGACAGATTCAACAAGAAGAGATCAGCCCGAGTCCTACTCTTGATCACAAACTTACAATAGAATCTGAAACATGCTAACCCAAAGCACATCTTAAATTTGACCTGGAGTTAAACATTACATTAAAAGCACAGATTACTCAAGATGTCTCCCTGTGGCAATTTATGGACAATCCGTCACTTGTGGTCCTCAGATGTCTTCATTTAAAATGCAGTGTGATCAATCGTGGGACATAAAGAGATCTTCACAAGTGGTCTCGGGACCAATTACAATACAGAGGACTACAACACTTCCATATCGTAAAAGTCTTTATCAACTGTTCTTTCCCCCCGTTTTGATAGGCTTACGTGTTAACAGCTCAGTTGTCCAGCGTCCTAGAGTTCATGTGTTACAGCAGTTGTCGGTGATTTCAATTGCTCAGTTTATTTGGGGAAGAAAGGTCTTCATTTGTATCTTTTGCTCCGCCTGTTACAGAGTGCAATAAAAGCGTGCACGCACTGTAAACACCTCGCAGACGAATCAGAGGAGCCATCTGCCAACGCTCCGAACTCCACAGCGACAGACGGCCACCAAGTGACAGAATGGGACCAGTACGAGGACAGCAGAGGTTCACAAAGGGCAGAGCAGAGAAGAGACGAGCAGGAGAAGGAGTCCCTTAATGCCCAGATCAGGGAGCTGGAAAAGGAGTTTGCCCAGACCAAACTCCAGATGGTGGAGGCCAAGTGCAAGATTCAGGTAAAGCAGACCCGCTCCACTGTCGCATGACAAAACGAATATTGGGACATACAGTACACAAGCACATTTTAGAGGAATGCAACGTCCAAGCTACACAGAGAGCAAACGTTTCTTTAACTTTCCCGGGAAAGCATTCATCGCCTGATAATAATTTCAACTGTCTGCCCAATTTTATTACAATATAAAGACATCAGCTGCAGAGGAATATTCATTGAGGTTAGCAACAAAGCAAAACTTTGGCTCTGAGACCCCGTCGATGTGAAGCATCCTCATTAAATGTGGGCCCATGTGAGATTGGGAAATAGGACAGGATTCCCCAGAGTCAAGACGTGGGTGGTGAAAGAACGGCATCCAAGGACTGACTGGTTTGAAGCTGGCTTAATACTTTTGTGGCTAAATTTAAATATTGGGAAGTATGTTAAAACTGTGCTTTCACTGCTTTGAAATGTCTGATATTTCGTAAGTAGTATTTCTCATAGTGAGTATGAAAATAAATGTCACCGCTTCAACTGCACACCATTTAGTTTCTATTGTGACACACTAAAGAAAACCAAACAAGAAAAATTTGGCGGCAGTAACTCAGTCGGGTAGGGAACCAGAGACCAAAATATGGAAGTTTGGTCTGGTAGCTGGAGAGGTGCCAGATCACTTCCTGAGTACTGCAGAGGCACCAAACCCCCAACAGCTCTGGTGTGCCCCCTGTTTAGAAGTGTGTGGCAGCTACACTCTGACATCTCCCCCGGGGATTAAAAAAGTATGTAAAAAAAAAAAAAATGAGATGGTGGGAAAATAGACCTTGTCTTTAGGGGGATTGTACACCCACATTATACTAATGTCAATATAAATGTTAGAAGAAGGCTGTTTTCTTCAAACAATTAAAAAAAAGGAATGTTTATTATCATGATTTGTGAAACAATTCTTGAGCCCGCAACCACAAACTCCGCTGTGATTCTTTGGCACATGTGCTGAAGCGGAACAGATGAGTGCAAAGTCTGCATGAAACCATTTCCGAATCAAGCCAAAAGTTGTTTTCCACATGAAATGGAAAACATTTACACAGATACCACTAATATCAGACCCGATAACAAAAGACACATCTGTCAGGCTCTGCCCTACAATACAAATCCCTGAAGTACGTAGTATCTAAAATAAATATGCTTGTAGTTTATATTACCTGTGTTGTAAATTAGCCTTTTCCACAGCATGGTCCCAAAAATATTAGTGGAAATGGACATGCTGATTTGTTCAAAATTAAAGTTCGATTTCCTTTTGTCTCCTCATACAGGACCTGGAGCACCAGAGAGGAATCCTGGACAACGACCTCCAGGAAGCGAAGAACAACTGGATCAGCAAGGCCTTCACCTCCCTGCGGACGTCAAGTGGGGGAGGACTTTCCACTATGAGCATACAACAACAACAACAACGACGACAACAACAACAACAACACAGAGATGGATCCACCACAGCAGGCTGGAACCTCAACAGTAGCTCCCTCTCTGGATGGAGCGCCAAGAAGCTGTCGTGGCCTCACAGAGACACTCAAGAGAAGGTCTGATGGGTCCGACTGAGACAGTGCAGATCCCATGTAACTGGACACAATAGACAGTTATGGATTGTGAATGTAATATATTGCAGCTGCTATTTTTTAGGGGTTTTTTTGCACACTAGAGGGCAATCTAGAGCATTCAAAAAGCAGAGGAGAGTACCTGAGAGCACATACAGGTGCAGGCAGACATGTCCTCTCATGTCCACTCACCACTTTGCAGCTGTTTTTTTTAATGCTTGTAACCCGACTGTATGTGTCATGAAGGTTATTTGTATGATTAATCATACTTGTAAATGTATTAAGACGGGTATTAAAGAAACTATTACATCAGCGTTGTGTTTTTTTTTTTTTTCTTGTGACTTACTGAAACTTGACTCATTCGAGACATAACCGCCGGAGAGGTTCTTTTTTTTCTGTGATACGGTCCTTTGGTTGTTCCTCTTTCACTACAACCACCACAGCTGCTTTTAAAGAGCCGATCAGCTGCGTCTCCGGCACTCATGAAGAAAGACGGACAAAGAGAGGAGTCGTCAGCTGAGTGTAACATGGCTTGCTATCTCTGAACTTTGACATGCAATAAGGAGCGCACGGCTACAGAGAAAAGACAGAACAAACAAAAGAATAGAAGACATCTTGCACGAGTGCCTGCAGTATTTAAAAAAAAAAAAAAAGACAAACTTAACTGAAGTTTCAGTTTCTCCTGCTTGAATCACTGATTTCTGCAATGGTCAGGGGTGTGTGCGCCACTGTGACTCTCCTCATGTGTGTTCTCGGAGGCCAAGCAGTGGACCTGCTCAGAGTGACTACAACATCAGGGAGTAAGTACCAATCTGAGTGAAAATATGTTATTTATCTTTTTATACAGAAATTGTACCAAAAACCGAAAAAAACAACTATTCTTTCAAATAAATGATTGTTAATTCTACTTTTTCATAAAAGCTTTGCACTCGATTTTGAGTTTGACTAATGATGATTTGATTAAAGTGTCAGCCATAGATGGTCTCTGTGTTTTCCAATTTTTTTATATTTTACCTAAGCATACTAGGTATGGTTAGGCATACTGGGCATGCTGCCTAAGATGTAGTGTAATTTATCGGCTATCTATAAACCAGTTGGCGACACAGTTGTACATTTAATGTGAGAAGAAAACAACAACAAAAAAAGGAAAATAAAGTACACATATTTGTGTTTAATACGCTCTGCTCATGTTGCACAGGATGTAACAAAGTGTCATTTCTCCCTTCAGACCCTCCCTCCACTCCCCAAGTGCACTGCTGGTGTGCCAGTTATCCAAATGTCACTCTCTGTTCCTGGCCTGAACCCTCTCAATCCCCACCGATACACTACGTCGCCACCTACAGGTAAAACTTAGGGAGGAAACCAGTGTCCCTCTCTTACTGTGACCTGTGACTGCAGTATTGCTGGTTTCTTTTATTTAAAGAAGAAAGTGTCATTGTGAGCTTATTCATGAATAAGTGTGTGTGTAAATGTGTTCACCAGTGAGAGACACAGACACGCATCGACCAAGCAGTGCCATCTCATCCAGCCTGGCTCTTCATTCTCTGCTCTGACATCGGCTTCATCGTCTCAACCGGTGAGATTTATATTCCTTTGTCACAGACGGATGGACTGTTCTCCAAAACTCACACGCAGCAAAAAACCAAACAAACCTCAGTAATGACTGTAGTGAAGTGTCTTATGATAATTTGTGTTTTACTGTATAAATGAAACTTATTCAACTTAATCAGCATCAGAGAGTTATGGCTGATTTTTTGGAAAACCCCAATCTCACATGCCGTGTCTTCGCTGTAACAGATGACTTAACAGTTTCATGTTTGTCTCATGAGTCTGAGTCTTCATGATTATTGGAAAAAGAAACACAAATAGCATTGTGGCTGGGTTCAAGCTTTCATATTTGCATTAACTACAGGGATTCCTCTTAAGCTTATTTTGGTTTTATTGGAAATCATTACTATTATAGGTTCTTTTTTGTCAGGTCAAATTAAACTGCGATGAATATTGCTTGAACAGCATTTTAAAATCTGCCATCGACAAACACTATCAAGCATCCCATATTATTCTGTATTTTTTGTTTCTAGTTCTGGCACTGCTACCTGCCAAACCTGAAGCTTCTCACTGACTACATCATCAATGTCACAGCGGTTTATTCAAACGCCAGCAGCTCCCATCTGGCAAGTTTCATGTTGGAGGATATAGGTGAGAGATTATAAATCACACAGTCTAAAAATAAAGAGAATGTGACGGAGACAATTTATGATTGAAGAGAGAGGATTTTGTATATGGATTAAAAATGTCTTTCCTTTTTCTTGCTCTGCATAGTGAAACCAGATCCTCCTGTACAAGTCCGGGTTTCCACTCATAATAACAGAAACCTGCTAGTGGAGTGGTCTCCTCCCCCTACTTGGACCAACATGGACATCTTCCCCCTCAAATACCAGATCCTGTACAAGTGGGAAAACAGGGGCACCCCAAAGTCTGTCAATGTAAGAGTTGTTTTTTGTTAGAACACACGCACACACACACACACACACACACACACACACACACACACACACACACGCACAACTTGAAAGGTCCCGAAACAACAGCGAGGTAAAATGTACACAGATACCACATGTGGAAGTTCAGAAATACTGAAACCCTTTTGACGACCACAAAAATGTTTCTGAATGTCCCTACTTTTCTAAAAAATCTTCTCTATCTAACTATACTCTGCAGTAAATATGTATGTTTTACTTCTTTTGGATTGATTCATTGACATTTTTGTAAGAAGCACATTTAGAAAGCGGTTTGTCTCTTCATATAAACAATATAGCCTACTACACTCAAGTCTTAAAGGATTCATTCTGCATTCAACATTTACTGGCTTTAAATGAATGAGCTTTAGGTGCTTCTGGAGATATAATTCACATCTGAACAGACTCAAGCTGTTACTGTTGTCAGTCTGTTTTGCCAAGCTAACCACTTGTTGGGATTGATTCCAACCCCATGGCCAGAAAGTGAATAATATTATTTCTCAAAAAGTTAACCTATGCATTTTTTATTCGATCATCCAAATTCATTTCAAAAGTGCGTTTTGAAAACCCAGTGGTTGAATATTGTTCATTTTTTCCACCTCCAGCTGGGTCCATTCGAGAGCACCAAGGCTGAGCTGAAGGGGCTGACACCAGGACGGCCTTACTTTTTCCAGGTGTGTGCGAAGGAGCTGCTGGATCTTGGGGAGTGTAGCGACTGGAGCTCACCTGTTAACATCACCATATCGTGAGGGAATCTGTAGAGCACTAGCACTAGACACTCTTCATTTTAAACTTGAAAGCCGTCTTGTCTGAACTACATGAGCAGTGCAAGCTAAAGCTGTTGCTATATTGTGTTATTTATAAAGAGGACACATATTTTATTATATTAGTATTTATTGTAATTCTGTCTTTTTGTGTTGAATTGTTTGTCTATGGAGCAGCTGATAATGTTAACTTATTGTGAGAAAATAAGTGCTTCCCATTTGTGTGAAAAATTGAATGAAAAATAAAGCATTTGTATCGAACTAGTTTGTCCTTTCAGTCCACTACGTGCACCACGAGTGGCGTGACAAACTCAGAGTGTCTGATGCCCATAGTGCAGGACGGAGGTTTGGGGAGGTGCACGTAAGATTTTTCTGGGCTGTAGGTGCTGGGCCCGGGGATATCAGACGCATTATTAGGCCTTTTTGTGCGGCTCTGCATGGAGAAGGAGGGCTGACGCTGGCGGTAGACATCTGGATGGATGCTGTTGTATTTCGCTGGTCCAGGGCTCATAGAGAGGTCCTCTGATGGAGCTCCGATCTTCCTGCGGCCTGAGAAGCTAAAGCTGGCGCTGGATGGTTTATGGGGAACCTGACAGCCCAGCAGGTTAGGAAGGCTGTATCTGGAGGAAAGAGAACAATACATGCGTGTAGTGAAGGTTCATGGACGTTTCATTTCAGATTTTCACTCTACAGCAAAGCTAGCACTAATGGTAATCATCAGCCACGTAGACTGTATTCAAGAACAAGTTTTAGCCACTGTGGGTTCAACAATTTGGTTGTAGTAAACCATTTTTAAAGGGGACAGATGTGACCACGTTTGGATGAGTGCAGTGGCATCAAAAATTCAAATTCAGTGACTGGATTAGCTGAGGTGACTCCTAGCGCGTAGCTAGCACCAACCACCTGTCACTCAAAGCAGCTACACCCCTAATTATGAATAACTTAAAACCATAACAGTCATTATCTAAACAGCTGGAAAAAAAAGTTAGTCATTAGAGGAACTTCAGTTTTTGACATCCTGACATTGACTTCATTTCACATAGCACATTTTTCTATACTTCACAAAGTCTCCAAATAAGCTCATGTATCCCTCCTTGTTACATAAATCTTGAAAATGACAATATTTTAAAGAGCTTAAGTTCGGTACAATGTTTGTTTGGAAATGTAACCTACAGGATCAATATGTAACTCTAACATCTAGTGTTTAAAATGGGTACTGCAGTCCAAATTTAAGACACTTGAAAGATGGTTCCCCCCTGCCCCCTCCTCCCTAGATTTGATGTACACACAGGTAGCAAAAGACTGGCTGCTGCGTTGTTGTCAGAGAAGCCAGTATTTCAACATAGCATGTTTCCTTAACGCCTGATGACATACTAAGGTCATCTTATTGTTTAATTCAATAGATATCTTGCATATTGGTCCTTTAAGCTGTCATAACTAGTCCTTTGATTTTTGCTGTCTTCACCTGTTTGGTGCTGGCACAGCGTCCACAGAGCGATATCTGGTGCGGCTGCCGATGGTGTAGGACGGTGGTCTGTGGTGAGCATTGACGGGGGGAGCTTTCTCTGGGCTGTAGGCCCCCGGCCCAGGAGTCTGGAACACTTCACCTGCCAACAGAAATTGATCTGAGACGTAGTTTTCCTTATTATCTTTACTTGAGGTTTTATTCAATCTCTGCTTACTAACTAATCTATAAGATGATACCAAAGTATCTGACAAAGAAGGTTTATCAGAATAAATGAACCTTTTAAAAAAAAATGTCCTCACCTTTTGTTCCGGTGCGCCTTCCTCTGCCCAGAATGGAGTATGAGGGTGTTTCCATCTTCCCAAAACGGGTGACCTTGGCATCAATGTGGTACCTAGGTCCTGGGCTGGAGTCCACTGAGACCACTAGAGAAAAACACAACACTGAAATAATTAACCAAGAAACCTTACAATCTCATACATTTAAAGATGTTCCCATACCCATACCAATATTGAAAATTCCAAGGCATACTGCCTAGGATGTAGTGTAAGTTATCTGCTATCTATATAACAGTTGGCCACAGTTATAAAATATTTAATTATGCCAACAGCATAATGTCAACAGTGACTTCAACTAATGACTGAGACAAATGACCACCACTTGCTACTTCTGCTTAAAGGTGTGGACATTTATTTTCATGTAATATAACAGACATTTTCAGTGAAATATTTTCAACAGGATTTTTCACAAACATGATAATTGGATATTGTTCAATTCAGAGGGAATTTGAGGAAACTTTGCACAGGAATTGTCAGGAACTTTTAGGAGTTAACATGAAAATATTCACTGAGAATTTTTGGTAACTTTAGGTATTTTTCCTCCAACTTTTAATCTATCTTTTAGGCAACTGCCAGAATTTTTTAATGGAAAATTATTGGGAAGATTTGATGATTTACACTGGGAATTATCAGAAACTTGAAGGAATTTTACCAGGAATTTACCTGGAATTTCTTCTGAGAATTTCAAAGGAAATCCTGAGAAACTTGCCGGAATTAAAAAATAATAATAATAATCAGAAGACACCTTTTGGATTTTCCAGGGACATTTTTCAGAAACTTGCACGTCTTTTCATCCTCCCAAAATAGGTGTCATCTTGGCATCAATGTGGTTTTGTGAGATTTGGGGAAGAAGATACTTTGCACATGAGAGTAAAAATAACTTTCTGTTTCGGGGCTAGACATTGAAGTTTGACAAGCCAGATCATGCCTTTCTATGGAAACACACACTTTGCAGTCGAGCATTAAAAAGGTCTTAAGGCTATTCTGAAGAAATATTTGATTTAGATTTGCTGCTCTGACTAAGTGTTATACATGACATTTCCTGTTGCCACTAGTTGGTGCTATGTGTGTGACTAAATATCGTCACACTGTTGTCTACATTAACAACAGTGTGACATAACACTGGAGCATGTACAGAGGAGTTGCAAACCACTTCTTGTTTAGTGGTGACATGCACATTTCAGGGCTTGGAAAGACTGGTACGTAAAATAAAAATGTCTGTCATAAAAAGTAAGAAACCACATAAACAACATTATTGATCCGTTAAACGACGATCCAACGCAACACAGATGGGCATTTAAATACATTACAACTCACTGGCGCTGCTCAGTCGACTGTGAAAGGAGTAAGCTGGGCTGCTGGGCTTGGTGAAGTCATGGTTGATGTATCCGACTGTAGGGGGCAGAGCGTAGCGTCCGGGGCCCGGGCCTGACAACAAGAGGAGGAGGAGAGGAGAAGGAAGACTGTGATAGACATAATGCAACAGGGTCAACTTTGAGTAGCCGTATATAGCTCCACCACCCCCCTGCTCTATGGCTCGGAGTGGGTTGGGGGGGGGGGGGGGGGGGGGGGGTGTATTGTCTCTGATGATTTCCATATGGAGCTCTTTGACTAATTTTCTATGGTTATGCATTTTAACGTTCTTCCTCTGCTTGTTTGGGAATGGATTCTAAACAAAGTGGAAATCTCAAACAAGTGTGGAGCAATGGCTGTATAATGCTGTGAAAGAAGTCATAGGAAAAAAACAGTTAAGCTTTAACTCAGTCCATGTGGATACACACACACACACACACACACACACACACACAAACACACAGACATCCCAAACTGACCTCTTTCTCTTGCGGATATTATCGGCCGTTTCTTCACCACCTCCTGCATTCTCTGCCAGCCTCGCTTGTCTTCCTCTTCGAAAACCCTCGGTGACTTGTGTTGTGACTCTCTCCAGGTGATCCTCGGCCTCCTTGGCTAAATAATACATGACCAGGGAGGTGAAGAAACCCTATCTTGACCGAGGCCCCCGGATACGCCCTGACCTGTTCTCCACCCTGTTTTTTTCCCTTAGGTCCCCGGGGCGACAAAAGGACGACTCTGTCTGGACTAACGAGGAGGATGTCCACTCGTTGTTCCTCTGTGATGTCTTGTCATTTGATGGCTGTTTAAAGATAATTGAACGCTAAAGATTAAGCTCTGTTTAAGTCCCAGAGCAAGGCAACTATAATCACATGATGTGATTCATTAGTCACCCTATTCCGAGGCATTGTGTTACTACAACTGGACTACAGTATGCATGCTGTAACTAATAGCATCCCCGTACAAAAGCCATTAAATATGAAAGGACTTACACGGCTCTTCTGTTGAAAGTGGTCATTGGACAAGCTCAGGGTAGCTGTAATGAAACCGTGGACTGCTGAGAATTAAAATTTGGCCTGCTTTTTGTTAGTCAGGGAAAACATACTTCCAAGATCAGTGCAAGATCTCTAAAAGATGCCTGCCAAAGTAACTTTTGCAAATTTAGTAAGATAACAATAACAACATGCCAAGTGTTGCCTTCCAACAGCAAAACAAACCATCAAAGACAATGAATGTTAAAAACGGCAAAGAACATTTCTGCAGTTTTTCTTCTGTTTGCTGGTAAATCAGTTGTGGAGGATAACGTCCGTGGGTTCATGGACTCTTGAGTTTACTTAAATTGAAATAGTTATGTGAGTATTTGTCCATGTTCCACCTCCATATAGCCACATGTTCGATGTATCCCTGGGCAAGACACTTAACCACAAATTGCTCCGGCAGCTTTGTTGGCGGAGTATGAATGTGTATGAATGGGATTAGTTACTTCTCATGGTCACTTTACAAAGCAGCCTCTGCCAGCAGTGTGCGAATGGGATGGTGTGTCTATCTAACTGTTTTGAGGCCAGTGCTAAGGTTTTTTCATCACTGAACTTAAAGGTCACTAAAACCATAACAGCAGATCCATGATCATGTTTAAATCCTGAACTGGTTAAATATTAAGCACCAGTGTCTCAGAGTGGTCACACACTCAGAGATAAGACTTTGCTGTGTCACTGTCAGGAGGAGGAACCTGCTATACAGCAAGTAAAGGGAGGGAATACAACCACTGTATTGATTTGCACTGATACATTTGCAAAACTGTGAAGCGATACATTTGAGTTGAGTACAGATATGAAGCTCTTTGTGTGACTGAGTTCTGATTTTAATCGCAAATGTTTTCAGTCTGGCTGTCTGTTTTCCAGGAGTTCTTTCTGAAATATCAACAAAATCGATGAAAAGAAAGTTCATGGACCCAAAAACTACCTAAATTAAAGGTCACATATTAAACTCCTTTTCAACAACTTTAAATAAGTCTCAGAGCTCCCCAAAAACTGTGTGAAGTGTCTCGTTAAATATCCATTCTGATCCTGTATTTAAGCATGCCTATAAACCCCTCTATTTCAGCCCTGCTCAGGACAGGCTGTTTCCGTGTCTGTACCTTTAAATGCAGGTGCTGTGTTTGACTTGGCACTTTATTCTTAAACACAACTGTCCCTTTAACTAAATTAATATGGGATGTGCAAGATTCAATTTGATTCCCCTTGGCTTACTTAAAAGTTTGCTCTAGTTGACCATAGCAGTCCAAGCCTGTGTCATTAATGTTATTTTTTACATTGGTTGATGGATTGTGTTTTTGTAACCAATAACACAACAGGTGTAGGTCAAGTAGGAAGATGTTTTAGGTGTAGGAGACCAAGAAACGTACTGTCCACATATGAGGAAAAAGAGGTCTGTTTATCATGTATCGGACTTTCACACAAGTCATTCCCAAACTCTGTTTGTTTGTCAGCCTTTTTTTTTTTTTCTTTACAACGTTAAAGATCATTAACAACTTCAGTCATTAATATGTCTTTACTAACTAAACATAACTTAGGAAATAAAACATAACTTTATACAGTTTTAAATATGCTGGTACAATTCAGTACAAAAATAAAGACAGTGAAACGTCTACAGGCACAGGCACACACACACACACACACACACACACACACACACACACACACACACACACACACACACACACACACACACACACACACACACACTCCAACGTGTCAGTCACATACATACTGTCACTCAGAAACACATGAACACTGGCTGAACCAGTTTGGCACATTTCCCACTCTTATTACAAAGCATGAATTAAAAATACTGGGCGATAGTTGGTCTTTTTTTTTTCTCTTTACATAGAACAACAGTGAAAGCTTTGGGTTTGGAATGTCCTCGGATGCTAAACGGCCACTAGATGGTGCTTTGGATCCACGCGGGGGAAATCAAATAAAACATCCCTGAATACTTTCAGAGGCTTGGGCAACGCGTCCAAGTGTGTTCTCATCTCTTTTTTTTTGCGCAGGTTTAGAGCAAATATGTGTAAAATCTTTAATCATGCAGTGGCATCCTTTGAGAAATCTGAGTGGTCTTTGTTGTCTCTTTTTCTTTTTCTAAAAAAATTATACCAGGATTATCTGTGGTGAGTCCATCATTCTCTGCTGCACCTTTTTACACCAAACACAGTTCTCATGTCGACAGGAAAAGACGCATTAGAAGAAGAACAATCCCACAGTTCCTCCTTGGATGTCCTCTCGTATCCACAGCTGGTATTTGCACAAAATGTCCAGAGCGAAATGTCTTATAATTCCAGTATAAGAAAACAATCTCTCTTCTTATACACACACAGATAAAAATACACACACACTCCTTTTCTTGTCTTCTTTTCTGTTAAGTCAGCCTGTGCTAGGATTTATCCCCTTGAAGAACCTATAAAAAAAAAAATCTGTTACAAATCAGCATTCACAGGACAGATTTTTTCCGTGTATACTTTGTGCAGCCTGACGTCTGCGAGTCCCTGCTTCGTGATGCTTACCTACCTGGTTGCGAGCTTTATGCGACTTCTGCATCAGCACTCTCCACTGGTCGTACAACTTCATGGACATGCTGCTGCAGCCGTAGGCGTGTTTCCGCACCCAGCCGAAGAACTGCTTCAGCTCCCTGCGCAGGGTGGAGTTTGAGTCCCCGCTCGACTTCGAGTCACACGAGCCCGACATCAACCGCTCTGCAGGAGAGAGAGAAAGAGAAACAGACGGAAAGAGAGAGAATTAGGCTGGAGTCAGGCAGGCCTTTTGTGCTCTTTAGCAACAACAAAAAAACAAGCTCATGTCAGCAGGAGAAAATAAAAACAGACGAAAAGAAGTGAGATGAGTTTTGAAAAATACACTCTTGTGAATATGTTCTATGTCTATGCCAGTATTAGATACACTTGGAGCCATGAAATGTTCAGGCAGTACTACCCCCTGACCTCCATTGGATCTGTCTAGGACATATCCAATAATTGCTGGCGTTCATAGTATCTTCTGGGAAACCATTCAAGGAAAATTCATTGTTTTCTAACGTTTTTTTTTATCCTAGTTGTGTCCATCATTCCTACTAGTTGTGATAGTAGTGATTACTCACTGACAGCCCCCCTTCCCCCGCATTCAACCCCTATCCCATTTCTGAACAAAATCTCATCAATCGAGGGAGAAGAAATAGCGCGATACAAAGATTCTTGTGTAATTGACCATATTCACATGGTGGCCATTTTCACTGGCAAGCACGCTCCATTGCAAAAAATGTTACAACGTTGTAGGCTACTTCTTTGTTCCCGGTTTTAGGTTTTACAATTTAAGGATATCTGACAACTGAAATCATTTCACGTCTTCTTTATTTCTGCATGAGCGTGACTTGGCATGGGCAAAAGCCAGAAGAACTTACCAGAACTCTGACTGGCTAGTCTTCAGGCGATTGTGCAATTGTTTTTGCGAATTCAAAGTCAGAAAAGATAAAGCCGATATACCTACTGTCACAGACCTCAGCAAATCTAAATAATCCATCAACATTTTGGATGACTGCCAATTCCTTATGTGAAAAAAATAAAGGCTAAGAACCTCTTTCTAATTGTCATGGACTCTCTGAGAACAGAAAGCTTGTTTGTTTCTAATGAAAGTTTCATAGCTTCTGTTTTGTGTTTGACTCTCTTAATCCCACTCATTTGAATTCCACTTGTGATGCGCCTGATGTTCAGGCTCTGTCAAATCAGTATTTTACTTTAACTCCTATTAAGAGTACACAAAGCCTTCAGGCCCTTGGACGCAACAAAAGAAGGAGGCCCTGATAAATGGGAACATTACTTTTTTTTAAGTTAGCTGCAGATTTGATTGTTCCACCTTCGACACATATTTCTTCTCTGGTCACTCATGTCATTACACAAATCTGAAATCTGCCTTTTGTTGTTCCCCTCTTTATGAATGGGGGGGGACCCTACTATTTTAAATAACTACAAGGCCCATCTCAAACCTGTCCTGGCCAAGGATCTGGAAAACCCAGTGATTAGCTAAATTAGTTGTTTTTTTTAACATTAAAGACGTTTTATCTGACTTTCAATCTGGTTTTAGAAAATGACGCAGCACAACATCAGCAGCTCTTAAAGTTCTTAACGGTTTTATAGAATGTATAGATAATAAGCAGCATTGTGCAGTCATCTTTGTAGACCTGTCGCAGGCTTTTGATTCTGTAAACCATACAGTGCTCAACCACAGACTGAATAAAGCAGGACGGTTCGATCAAACAGTTTTAAAAACTACCTTCAAGTAGAACCCAGTGTGCGCAGGCAGAGGGCTGCACCTTTAGATGCAACTTAAACATCCAAGAGTCACTGTTTTCATTCCATCATGTTTGTAATAATTAGATAAGTGTGTATGTCGTCTAATAGCATCTACCGTTTGAAAACTGCAAATATAAATCAGAAAGTTCTAAAAGAAAAGTAAGGGTTTTAAAAAAAAGTGTGTCTCATTCTCCTTCAAATCTGCTGCTTTAATGTGGTGAGCCAAAATCTGTGACGACTTTTAGAGGCAAATTTGCTCCTTTAAAACTGACCAAAATGATCCAAAAAGCATGAACAACCTTCGTGAGGAGATTAAACGTGTGTGTAAGTGTGTGTTCTCACCGCTGTGTGGCGTGGAAGCAGCAGTAGGGTGGCTCCACTGGCTCCAGATCCCGGCTTTACGAGAGCCGTAGATTCCCACAGGGTTACAGCGAACCTGAAGAAAATACAAAAAAAAAAAAGTCGTCAAAACGCCAACTAAATCACGTTGTTTTTTAACATGGACTAAAACACACATTTGTTATAACGTACCTGGACAAAATATACAGTTCCAGGTCTCAGTCCAGCCAGTCTACAAGATGTTTGATTCCCCACGTCATCCATCACCTAGGCGGAAAAAAAAAAAAAGAGACACAAACACGGAGGATTTGAGCGCTGGAGGTCTGACCGCAGTATTAAATACCAATGGGCAAAAACTTAAACACAGGGCAGGATCAACAGGACCGCAAACCATGTACAGACCTAAACATCGCATGCACACCACATTGTTTAGTGGCTCCTGATCAGCGTGTTTATAAAAATAGTTTCATGAAATGGTGCCTGCGGGGCAAAAATCTGCTCTTTATTACTTATTACAAAGCTGGATACACGGGAGAAATGAACACAGGAGCGTGCGCAGGTACTCAAACACACAGACAGGCGGTAGAGAGGAAAATAGAGGAAGAAACTGCAGCTAATAATGTTGTCTAATAGGCTCCACTTTCTCCCTGGCATTCGGTCTGTAAACACTTGTTAAGAAGGACTAAAACAGAAACCAGAACATGGAAATTACAGGCATCAGAGGGCTAATGATGTGACACGAGGAAGCCAAATCTCTGAGTGTCTTTGCAGCCATGTTGAAGACATTAACAGCAGAGATGTATCCCTCCATTCCTCAGCATGACCTCATGATTAGGGCCGCTTCAGAGGGAAACGGCATTTTTTGTTTTCACCACCAAACTCTTAAAGCCACTCGGATTTAAGTCTCATCCGTCCACCACCTCGCTCCACTCCCCGCCTTTCCTTCTTTTCCACTTTGCGAGCGAAGACTTGCTTATATTATATCGGTGTAATTCCCCCTTAATTACTGGAGAATCTTCACCCGTACCCAGAGGACTCGAATGAGTTCTGGGAAGCGCCATCTGCACAGCTAAAGGTCCCACACTGTATTTTTCATTCATTAAAAGTTAGAGCCCAAGTATACACAGTGGCTCTGGCCTGTGTTTTTCTCCTGATCAAAACCGTACTTGTAGATTCATGACTGATGAAAGTTTTTCGAACAGCCCAGCTATTAACTCATCTGGCAGAGGAGGCCTCAATCAGAGTAGATTAGAGGAGATCACAGCATTAGGATGAGAAACAGCTGGGACATCGCTTTTATCGGCGCGTTTGCGAGAGACAAAAGAGAAGAGATTTATGTCCTCACAACTATGTGTGTCCTTGTCCTTTACCTTCCAATCTTGGCTGTCCTCCAGTCTGTAGCGGATCTGGTATTTGGCCTGAAACAGGAAATCTTTGAGAGCAGGCGGGGCCTCCCAGCGAACACTCAGCTGGTCCTCTAGCAGCCCGACACGGCTGACTGTCACACCTGATGGAGGGTCTGTGGTCACTGGAGGGAGAGGAGATGGAAAGGGTCTTTAAGTAGGAAGAATTTAAAAGATGAAAAATAAAAAATACCACCACATTAAAATATTTCTCCCTTGCCAAATATGAATATTAACTAGTTCTCTTGGTCATTAGTGATACTAAACCAAATGTCTTTTGGTTTGAGACATTTGTACATCTTCCTGGTCTCTGAAAAAACGTGAAAAAAATGTTTTAATGATGAACAGGATTTTCAAAATAAAGATTTAATGCAGCCCTTATCCCGTTAAATCCACCTTCAACAAGTCAGTCCCAGGATGGATCCAAACAGGTCCATAATAGTCTCTGACGTTACAATAATACTAACTGAATGCTGACACAATTATTCTGATGATTATTTTGTGAGTTGTCCATCAAGTCCTTAATAGTGTGTTCTATAAGTTCGATTTCCATTTTTTGCATATTGTTTGAGACTTAAGACTTTCCACTTGTAACGTGCTAGAAAATTATAAATACTTATTATAACTTCTAAACACTCCACTATGCTCCCGAGCTACTCAATAACTCTGCTGCTCTGTTTTTTTTTTTCTTTTTCTAAAATCAAAGCCTTTTCATTAAAAAGAAGCTCCTGTCTGCTGCTGAGAGAAGGTTAATAGGAGCTGTGAGAGTGAACAATAAAATGGGTCTGAAAACCAAAACAATGAGCTGAAAGATACTAAAACGCTCTGTAAAGCTGAGGGTAACTGTAGAGCACATATTTAACAGGTCATTAACCAGTTGTTGATCATAAGGATACATAAATGTCTTTGACATGAGTGAGTACGTTTACATGGACTTGAGTATCCAGCTTTTGGTCAGGTTTTTTAAGGATCCTGTTTTTTGTGTTGTGCATGTAAAAATCATATCCCAATTTCAGAAAACGGGATAAGCACTTGTCCTGGTTTAGAGAAACACAATTCAGCTAGCTGGAGAACTTCGAAAAAACGCCTTACCCCGGTTTCTGACAGCTGCCGACTTACCGCGCAGGCCTCAGCCAAGTTACCAGTTATCAGAAAAACAAACATGGTGGCGGCAACGAGAGCGTCTTATTCTAGAGTGACGAGTTTTGTAGTTCGTTAATAAATGTGTGCATGTAAATGCCACATCCTGAATATGATCAAAACTCAGGGTAATAACCAGGATACTGAAGTCCATGTAAACCCACTCACTGAGATCATATCAAAGGAGTTGAAGCTTGTTTTTGAGGGGAGGGGGGCTGTTATGTCATAATCAGTGCAAGAAATATACAAACTGAGAATTCATGAGGGGGACACATGGTTGTTGTTTTTAAAAACTTACATTCATTTACAAGTTTATTTCTATCCAAAGATCTGAATGATACACTTCTGGTGGACAGATGGCCTTGATTAGCATTTTCATCCAACGCTCCATAGCTTAGGGGCTTCTTTCTTCATCTCAGGGTTATATTTGCAGGGTCAAGCAATCCATTCAATTCCAATTTAAAGTAGTAGGAGTGATGTCTTAATGTGTAGGAGCACATTGGAGGCTTGTTGTGTGTTAGTGGAGGGATTCTTGGTCCTGAGGGCTTTCCAAGAGTTGACTTGTGTGAGTCTGAGGCTAAGAGGCTTTTTCATCTGATAACTATTATGTTTCTCGACAAACAAACACATGGTGACAGACCAAAAATCATGCAGCATCAACGTGAGTTCATATTCATAATGTCATCCTTTACAAGTAAACGAACTAGACGACCCAGGGGAAGGACGTAAACGAGAACGATTCAGAGGAGGGAAAAGTTTAAGATTGCGGCACGCATTAAACATTCTTCAAGAATATTTTGATTTTCAAAATAAAAGTAAGGGAAAATGTAAGGAAATTAAAGTCATAGCTTATAGCAAAAAACATATTACATTGAAGAAAATAGCTGTCCTAATTAATGACACATTCTGAAAATATCAAATTTAATGGTAAAAAATGTCAAAGTGCTCCAGTTAATAAAACAGTTGCTGCACCTGCATGTTTTTACTTTACAAACTGCACAAAAAAACATGCCTCTATCGAGTTAAAAAGTAAGATAATAAAGCTGAGTTGTTTTCTTATGTTCTTTTTGTCCCCCTTCTTTTACCACTTCCCTCATCTTTCTGAGAGGGGCGCTGATAGCACCCCATGTACGGAGGCTATAATCCTCCAAGCGGACGTCCCTGGTACGATTTGTGACCTGTGACCTTTCCTGCATGTCTTTCTCTCCCCAATTTCTGACTCTAACCACTGTCCTATCTCTAAATTAAGGCATAAAAAAATAAAAAAATAAACCTTTGTTTAAGTTTTCAAGAGAGCTCATGATATCCTCCTACTGTTTAACACGGTGATTCAATTGTGTGGACAATACGGCAACAAAGGCAACAATTGCCTTCACAAGACTGATGGAATTACAGCTGTCTGTCAAATGATTACATTTTTAATCGCAATTAATTCCTTACATTTCAATAGTTAATTGTGATTTATCACTTTTCTTTTGCATGTTTGAAATTAAAATTTGTTAGGCTCTTATTTGACATTTTTGTACTCTCTTAAGCTGAGAGTAAATTACCTGCTGTTGTAATTATTACTGATTTTTAAATAAAGTAAGGACCTTCTGGTAGATCGAAGGTTACGATGCTAACTTAACCATAGAAAAAAGAACTTGTTATGGATCAAAATCAAAATGAAAACAGTTCAAAGAAGCAGTAAAAAAGTGAAAAGTTTGATGTCATAAGGTGGACATTACTTTTGACTCGTCAGCTGAGCTGGCAGAGAGGTTTTTTTTCAAGTCACTTGAGACATTCAAAGATGCAGCAGTGTCCTTTTCCATCGCTATGACTACAGGGAGACACTGCGGATGCTTATCCACGGAGTGACAAAAGGTAGCGTGCGATTAATCGCTATTAAAAACTATGAATGCATTCATTTCAGACCTTATTAATCGATTGACTAGTTAACGCTGAAAGCCCTGGTAAGAATTGCAAAATGTTGACGTAGCATTTTTTGTTTGGACTGTTCCTTTACAACATATACATTAAAGTCAAATTACAGCTGAGTCATGCTTAACATATGTTGTGTCATTCTTCATCACATCATCATCTCAGTCTGACACTTAATTCAAGTTCTCTCTCGTCTCCTGGTTTAGAGGGTTCCCCCCGTGACTGTGGAATGCAGAGAAAACTGGAGGTGTTTCCGCCTCGCCTTCATAACTGATTAGACATGACCGTAGACGTGACTCACGGCAGCTCGACGCCGCGAGGTGTGGTTGCTGTGTTTTATGACCCGCCACTGTTGTGGAAACTGACTCAAGAATGGCCAGGGCAACCTGAGCGAAACAAAACGAATACACACGAGTCCAGAAACCGCCTACACTTCGCCTGGCTGTGTGTTTCTATACTGTTACCGGGCCCTGCCCTGCCCTCAGGGTGTGTAAACAGGTGTGAGTGTGTGTGTGTGTGTGCGTGTGTGTGTGTGTGTGTGCATACATTAGTGAACGGAAAAGGATTACAGTTTGATGGAAGCTTGTTTCCTCGCTCGTGACATGTTCGCCTCTCAAACTCTATATGGTTTTCTCTCAGCACATTTCTCACACACGTTGTTTGGAGCGTGTCAGGAGTCAACCAGGTGAAGAGCTCCAAGCTAATCATGTTGTATTATTTCAGGTCCAAGTCTTAAAGCCTCAAAGCTCAAACTCCTCTGGCCTCGGGGGTCTGCAGCCGTCTCAGAGACGGGATTAGGTCCGGGGATCAGTCAGGAACATTCCAATGCTACATAAAAGGAGCTAGCCAGTGTTTTCTGTGTGTGTGCGTGTGTGTGTGTGTGCGTGTGTGTGTGTGTGTGTGTCTGTGTGTGTGTGTGCGTGTGTGTGTGTTTTTGTGTCCAGTGAGCATGAGTAAAGAGAAAATGTGCTCATCAAAGGGGAGGGCGTTTCCATTTGTCAAACACCTACGCCTGTCCAGGTGTGTGTTTGCATGTGTGTATGACTGCGAGGGTGTTTTTTTTTTTTTTTTTTTTTCGGGGGATAATGAGAAAAGAGGAGAATCTGTCTTGGTGCATGCTCCGTTTGCTTAAACAGCACTAAGCCAGGCAAGGAACCCCAGAACAAAGCTTTAAAAGGAAACATAGCTCAGCTCCTACGAGCAGGAAGCTACAGGAATACCTGCATGGGGAATGATAATCTCATTCGACTTTCAAGAGGCTAAAGTTGGAGTTAGTCATAGTTATCAACCTGCTGGACACAAGATCATGTGAGGGGTCGCGAGATGAGAAGCATTTGAATGTTTTCAGTTGCCTGATAGCATGGTAACATTTTTATTTGTCATATTTGCAGTTCTATGTAAAGGCATGATCGTTTCTTTTAGGAATCTTATATTTAGGATTCAGAACAGAAGCAGGGAACAGCTAGCGTGGCTACATTCAGTGATTCAACGCTGAAAGAAATTTTCTGGCACTTATCTCCCTGTAAAACCACAAATTGTTGTTATTAAGGCTAAGGTTTTTTTTAATGGTTTCATAAAACAAGTAAAAACATGATAATTAAAACACTTATGAGATGCTGGAAGCTAAGCTTTTATGTTTTGTGTTGCTTTTAACCCCTGCTTACAGTACAGTCTCAACGCTCAGCTAATGCTAACCTTCAAAGTGAACGCAGAGAGACATGATGCCAATCTCATCCAACTCTTGCTTCAGGGGGAAATAAGCACATTTGCTTAAATGTCTTACTTCATCTTCAAATCAGCTCATTTTACAAAAAAAAAAATATTCATCCAAAAACTGCATTCAAGAGCCAAATTCGCTAGACGAGGATTTGCATTGATGACTTTGACTGGATAAGATTTGTATTATATTCAAACTTTATTTAACCAGGAGAAAACTCATTGAGGGCTTTTTACATTGGTGCAGTGGTTAACGCTGTTGCCTCACAGTAAAGAGGTTCCAGGTTCGAATCTCTATCTGACAGGCCCTCTCTGTGTGGACTGTGTATGTGTAACTGGGTTCTCTCTGGGTCCTCCAGCTTCCTCCCACAGTCCAAAGACATGCTCTCTAAAGTCCAAAGACATGTTGATTCTAAATTGGCCGTATGTGTGAATGTGAGTGTGGCTGCTTGTCTGTCTCTATATTTATTTTTATTTTTTTATATAGTCATTATATGTCAGTCCAGGGTGTACCCCGCCTCTCACACAATGAAAGCTGGGATCGGCTCGAGCACCCCCGCCCCCCCTCCCCGTACGGGAGAGCAATATAGATAATGGATGGATGGAAAATCCATTATTTTATTTTTTTCATTTAATTTGGGAAGTCACTTCAACCTACTTGCTTTTATTTACGTTTGCTTCATTCTTCTTTTTCCTGTTGCACTGAAAATGTGATTCTAAACTAGAACCCACTTTAATGAGGCTTTACTAATGGTTGCTGCCAGACGTCGCTCGGTATGTATATCTCAGTCAAAGTGATGAGGGACAGGCGGAAGAGAGAAATAAAAAATGATGTCTTCAACTGTTTTTCACCCTTACGACATTTCAAAATCAGTGTGGATCAGCTTTTGTAAACATTTCACCATATTCCACTCCTCACTCTGTGATATATCACCAGGTGTTTCTTAGCAAGACAGGTCAATTACATCAAATGCACTGCTTCATAAAAATTAAAATTCCTCTGTGTGTGAATATTGTTTGAGTTATTTCACATATTGTAAGTACACAGCTCAAACAATATAAGAAATCAGGGTTTTTTATGCATTTTACTGCAGGAAGGTTAAATAACTTTAACTAATAAGGGAGCATTTGGTTTAAAGAAAGGGGTATAATGGTTCAAAGAGGGGAAATTTACTCAATCTGCCAGTGATTTACGATGAACAAGTCTTTGCCATATGCCTCTGCATTGTTTTTTAATGGGCTACGAGTCTAAAAGGCTTGTATCATTTGTCCTGCGTGAGAGCCCCGAGGCTTCATTGACACAGAGATCTAAGCTGTAAAAACAACAGAAGACAAAAAAAAAGAGTGTCAAAGTTCACCTCTTCTCACACTCACCCACGTCTAAGATGTCGAGAGTGATGACATCAGAGGTAGCTTGCCCAAGCTGGTTGGAGGCCTCCACCCAGATCTCGTAGGGTGTGAAGAGATGCAGGTCCCGGGTGATGCTGCAGGAGTACGGCTGTGAATGAGTATAATCCTCGCACTCCTTCTCCTTACCGTACCATCTGGCGGGGAACAGAAAATATTAATCCTTGAATAATTCATGTGATGTCGAATTTATTGCAGTATGTGTTTCGGGGTTAAGAGTTGATCTGGCACAAGTGGTTTTAGTTAGTCCTTATTTACACTAAGCGGACTGCCGTAAGTCATTTCCATGCAGTTGGCAACCCTATGGGCAATGCATGTCAAGTCATTTCCCTTTTGTTTTTTGTATCTGCTGATTTAATTATTTAAAAATGTGAAAAGAGCTTACAACCCATCTGAAACTCATTTTCAAAATGTATCGTTCCCAGACAAAAAAAAAGAAGAAGCTTTTTTGTAATTCTAATAAAATTTGGCTTTTCTCTAAATAAAGCACTTTCACCCTCCAGCAACTGCTGAACATATTCTATTTTCTTTTTACGATCATGGTCTGCCAAAGAGATCAAATATTTTGTCCTCTTTCCAGCCCAGCTTAAGCTTGCGTCTTGTTACTTTTGAGGCATGAAACTACCAAGTAACATGTTATGAAATATGATGATTCTCAGTTGGAACAATGAGCACATGGAGTAGAACATTTTACCCATTTTAACCCCAGGGCTGGTTTTATTTACTTCATTTCACATTCACTTGGCATAGTTACAAGCGATCTACTTCTAGCTTCAGACAGGGGACTTCTCTCTGTGCTTGTCTTGTTAGATCTTAGTGCTGCTTTTGACACCATTGACCATCAGATCCTATTATACAGACTAGAACATTTACTTGGAATTACAGGGACTGCTTTAAGTTGGTTTGAATCCTACTTATCAGACCGATCTCAGTTTGTACATGTTAATGATGAGTCCTCTATGCACACTAAAGTTTGCCATGGAGTCCCACAAGGTTCAGTGCTTGGACCAATACTCTTTACATTATATATGCTTCCTCTGGGAAATATTATGAGGAAACACTCCATACAGTTTCATTGTTATGCAGATGATACTCAGCTTTATGTATCAATGAAGCCCGATGGCACCAGTCAGTTATGTCAGCTAGAAACGTGCCTGAAGGACGTTAGGACCTGGATGACCAGAAATGTTTTGCTACTTAACTCAGACAAGACTGAAGTTATTGTGCTAGGCCTGAAGAACCTCAGAGAGACTTTTTCTAGTGATTTGACTGTCCTTAGTGACATCAGCCTGGCATCTAGCACCACTGTTAGGAATCTAGGAGTTCTATTTGATCAAGATATGTCCTTTAGCTCTCACATCAGGCAAATTTCAAGAACAGCCTATTTTCACCTTCGTAACATATCCAAGATCAGGAATATCCTGTCGCAAAATGATGCAGAAAAACTAGTTCATGCATTTGTTACCTCCAGATTGGATTATTGTAACTCAGCTCGTGTACTGACCAGAACTAGGGACCACATTACTCCTGTCTTGGCTTCTCTGCACTGGCTCCCTATACAGTCTAGAATAGAATTCAAGATCCTTCTTCTCACTTACAAAGCTCTAAATGGCCAGGCACCATCTTATCTTAAGGAGCTACTAGTGCCGTACTGTCCCTCGAGAACATTACGGTCCCAGAATGCGGGCCTGCTAGTGGTACCTACAGTCTCCAAGTGTACTATGGGGGGTAAAGCCTTCAGTTATCGGGCTCCTCTCCTCTGGAACCGCCTTCCAGCCGGGGTCCGGGAGGCAGACACAGTCTGTATTTTTAAGAATAGACTTAAAACTTTCCTTTTTGATAAATCTTATAGTTAGGGCTGGTGCTGGTGTAGACCAGCTCTTAGTTATGCTGCTATAGGCTTAGACTACCGGGGGAACTGGCACCTTGAGCTCCTCTCTCTCTCTCTCTCTGTGCATGTACAGTACATCATATTACTGCATGTATCTATCTGTAAATTTCAGTCACTAACCACCTACTTTCCTGGGAGCTCTTGAGCTCTCTTAGGCTCCTCAAGATCATTGGTTGATGGCCTGCCAGAACAGATTTTTGACTAAATCCCTCAATCACTACATTTCATCATGGCTGACAACTTTGTTCGGCTCCTTTCTTCTGAAGCCATGTTCAGGCTCCTACACTGGTTTTACAACTTTTAAAAGGAACATACTGTATTTTTTTTAAAAAGATTTCATAAACTACATTATTTCATGGAGTTAGCCCAGCTTTCCCCACTCTGCTAAAGTCCCTCCTGGATGACGCTATATGGAGAGTAAGGTTAATTTTAGCATACACGCTATGTCATTACTGCATTAGGGGAAGTTTACACTGTGGCAACCAAAACCAAACATGTTGCTCAAAATGATGACATATTGGTTAAGCCCTCATCCAACTTGCTTTCCCAAGCTAATATGAGAGTACTGAAGGTTTCAACAAAAGAATAGTATGACCTTATCTTCTGGTGAAAAAAACATTTTAGTGACAGAGAGAGCATCCCCGTAACCATAGCAATGAGGAGGTGATAGAATGATAAAGAGGGCATGTACTATTGATTGATCAATTTTAGCCCCTATTTTACAACTAGATAGCGCACATTTTCAATATTTGGATATAGCTACCAAGTTAATTATTAACATAAGGTCATTTGCTGTCAGCTGGTGGCAAATGGTGATCAGCACATCTATCACATCTATCAGGTTGAAAAGTTAACTCAGTAACTCCAAGAAAAAGCTGATTTGTCAGAGTCTGTGGAGTGTGTGTTCATGTATATACCTTAGTTTGTACTTGAGTCTGTACTGCGTGCTAATGTTGGTCTCTCCCTTTCCTCCTGGAGCCCAGCTGCAAGTCAGGTCTTTGGTGTTCCTGGACCAGCAGGTCAGAGTGACCGGCTTCTCTGGCGGCACTGGGGCAGAAAGAGGGGGCAGATGGTAAAATTAGGGAGAGACAATAAGTAAGAGAAAGAAGAAGAAAATACAGAGAAGAGATGGTAGAAAAAGAAAACGATGGAGGAAGGAAGTAGGGTAACTGAGGGTTACAAAGTCACCTCCAGCCATTACTTCAGCCCTGTCGTCCTGAGTGTAATGCACCCACCGGTGATGTTCCTCAGTAAATGGCCTGTTTTTTCTTAATTGGTGTGTTCTCCTGTGTTTGTGTGTGTGTGTGTGTGTGTGTGTGTGTGTGTGTGTGTGTGTGTGTGTGTGTGTGTGTGTGTGTGTGTGTGTGTGTGTGCTCTCTGATTTGGTCAGACTCAGGATCCCTGCCAACATTCCTCGTCTCTCAGAACACAAGGTGCTCAACAGCAGTGTCGCACAGAGATTAGGATCCTGACTGCATCTCCTTGTGTGTGTGTGTGTGTGTGTGTGTGTGTGTGTGTGTGTGTGTGTGTGTATCAAGCACATATTTATCTAAATTTAGTCTAATCCTTTTACTCATACTACTACTTATTCATATATCATACACTGCTGACGTAACAGCGGGAGCAATTTGGCCTGACCAAGGACACATGGAACATGTAGCTGCAGGAGCTGGGGATCTGACCCCCCCCAACCTGATTGAGAGACAACCAACTCCACCACCGAGCCGGAGGCACCCCAATTACATATCCGGAGTTAAAGTGGTTCAGATAATCTGCCTTGTTTACAACTAATGTGAACAAGACTATGAATGAAATCAAATGCTGTTAAAGTAGTGAAACAAGAAACATCCCTGGTTGCTGGTTGCTGCTGTTTTGTTTTGGGTTTTTTTGGAGGAGGGGGGGGGGGATTGTTGTACATGAAGTTGGTAGCGAAAGCCAGCTGTCAAGGTTAGCTTAGCTTAGCACATTGTCTGGAAAAACAGGGAAATACCTAGCTTTATCGTGTCCAAACCCACAAACCAGCACCTCCAACGCACACATAACCAATATGCTATAGCTCCTTTGTTTAATCCATGCAAGGAACACATTTCTACAGGGAAACTGACAGCAAGGATGAAAAAAAGGCTAAAAGTTCAAGTAAGCTAAGCTACATGCTAAAACTTTGAAACATTAGAATATTTACCGTCTTTCCATCAAACTCTTTACAAGGAAGCTGCTTCTGGCCAAGAATGAGAAAACTAATTTGACTGTCACTAAATAAAACAGTTAAATATGTTTTTGATCGCCTAAGTACAGATAAGTGACATAAATAAATAAAAAATGGATAAAGTCAATGGTTTGAAATGAATCATGTAAATACTGGTCCTCATAAATCCAGAAGTACAAACACGTGTCTTTCTAAAGTGACCCATGGCCTATGAGTGATAGTGCGAGTAATGGACCACACAGGAGGCCTCTAACTAGCCTGAAGGCAGGAATACTAAACATAAAATACAACCTGACTGTGTTGGGACACTAAAAAAACCTACCCTTTACTTGTTGTTTTCCCTCACTTGTTCTCCCCCCCTTTACCTCTGTGGTATGCAATCAATCTTTTATATTCATGCAGCATCTCTCAGTCCTTTTCAAACCCTTCTTTTATTCAATAAAATGATGAACCTCCACACATGAAACAAAGCTCAACATAAAAACAAAAAAAACCTGAAGAACTTTAACTTACTCCCGACGTAGAGGCAGGACCCTGCCAGGATGTGCCCCTTGTGGTTGTGACAGACCAGGTTGTCTCCAGACGTCTGCCTTGAGGCGTTGAGTCCTGCCAGCGTCACACTGAGGTTGGTCGGGCTCAGCACTTTGTACATGGAGCTGGGCAGCTGCTGACCGTTGAGCGTCCAAAACAGAGAGCTGGCGTGGATTTTGAGGTCGGGATGGACCCAGCAGCTGACGGTCAAGTTGGACCCCATGCGGAGGACGGGGTCCTGGGGGTAGATTAGTGCTACATCTGAAAGGGGGCAGAAGGAGAGAGTGGTTGAGTGCTTTAAAGCACATATCCTAATGTACTCTTCTTATATATTCAGCATGCAAACAACATTTGTCCTTTTTCAGTTCTGGTCTGGATGTCTCAGGCTACGAAAATAAACCTTACGTCACGGTGATGTCATCAAAGGTATGAGTTAGGTTTGGATAAAAAAAAACGTGTACATTTGGAGTTAAAGGTATGAGTGTTTACCCTGCAAAGGCATTCTAATAAGAGAAGCTAGTACAGGTGCATTATTGGATATGTAGGATCAAGTTTGGGGGGTCTTCGCCCTACTGAAAAATGTAGAATATCTTGACCGCTGCTTTGATTTTTGATTTTGACCATCTTTTTTTTTAAAAACCCACTTTTGAATGCCCCTAAGCTTTATAGCAGTGACATAGTGTGTCACTGGAGCCTCTTAACACTCCACATTACTAGATTGACAGTCAAGCAGGTTGGAATAGCTGTCAGGTCCCTCATTTTCAAGGTTTTGCATTCAAATTATTTTGCAAAACGAAATGCGGTGTCTACTTCAGGAGGAGAACCATAAGAACAAAGTCAACACGACTGCTACTAAACAGGATGTGAATGCTGTGGTTAGTTTCTGCACTACAGTCCCAGCATGCAGCTGTGGTTACAGTATGAGACTACAAAGACAATCGAGGCCAAAGTAAATGTTCATAGTCCTAGGTAACCTGTGTCAAGATAGCTTGATGTAAGAGGTTGAATTTTGTGCTGCAACACGATAAAACGTGAGGAAAGGTTGAAATCCATCGAAGGAACCGGCAAGTCTTTCCCTACTGCTTTGTGTTTCTGAATGATCTTGATGTGACGTCATTTTTTTTCAGCGGCCTCCCAGGGGGGGAAAAAAAACAACATTTCCTCTTCTAAAGTAACAAACAAGAAACTAGTGGCAGACTTTTTGCTCTCACGACATGTAAACACGGCACAAGAGTGAAAATATTTCGTCTGATCGAAGATTTTTTTTTTTTTTTTTTAAATGTTGCCCACCTCGGTAGCCCTCCCGTTAAAAACAGGGAGGTAAGATGACGTCGGGTGCAGAAATGACTAAGCGCTGAGCGCACCAACACTTTGTCAGACCACTACAAATCCTCGCCAGGGGGCCATGTCTTTTCAGCTGCCAGCGTTCTTACGCTGACAGACATTGTGTTCTCTTTCATGGAGGAGCCGCCTTTGAAGAAATTCATTCAGCCGTATCTCCACACTGATTTTCATATCGTAACCCTGACACAACACTTCAGCACAGTTGTTTTTTTTTTGCACACACGAGAACACAAACAAACACAAACAAAAAGGCCAAAAAAAGTGTGTGTGTGTGTGTGTGTGTGTGTGTGTGTGTGTGTGTGTGTGTGTGTGTCTGTGTGTGTGTGTGTGTGTGTGTGTGTCTGTGTGTGTCTGTGTGTGTGTGTGTGTGTGTGTGTGTGTGTGTGTGGAGGGGGGGGGTTGTCTTTTGTGACTGGATACAGTGAACTCAAAGGGTGCAGTGATTAGCCAATAATATGCCGATCCAGTTGAATAACAAGCAGTGTTTATGTATTTGGGGCGTAAGGAGGTGAAGAGAAGCCCCCCCCCCCCCCCCCCCCCCCCCCCCCCGACGCCAAATTTAACACTACAGTGAAAGACACAATTACTGCTGTTTATTGTTTCTACTTGACACGTTCACTGGAGGAAATGGCTTGTAAATGTTATTTGTTTGAAGAGGCTGTTTGAAGCACAGCTCCGTTAATACAGAGGGGGGAATTATTTGGCCAAAGACGGAGGACTCCGAAAAACATTTTCATGGACTGAAAACACTTTTTTTCTAAATGCTGCAAGTCTTCAAAAAGCTACACGCTTTCCTCCCCTCCTGCGTCTTAAAAGAACTATCCACACTCCTCTCATCCGCAGCAGCAGCAGCTCAAAAGAGAGCGTCAACTTTTCTCTGTGTGCTCGACAATAGACGTGCATGTGAAACCGTTTTGAGGGCCCGGTGTGGACGAGCCAAGTGGAGGAAGTCACGCAACATTTAGTGACAATGAGCCGTGCAACAGCAACTTAAGAGAGAGATGAAATACATGCGTTTGTATGTGTTTTTGTTTTATTACCGTTAGCATTTTACATCATAAAACTGTTCCTTCAATCTGGAGAGAGGATATATTTGTTGAAACTTCACATAAATCGAGGCACACGCAGGAAAAATAAGACAAAGAGGGAACTAAGTTGAATCTTTAGTGAAAAGCTTCTCAAGTGTTTAAAAGGTAAAATACTCAGAATGATATTATCACATCCAACATAAATACTTCTTTATTCACTGACAAATAAACTCAAAATTATGAGCAGCACTAAAATCTAATTACATGTTGGCAAGAAAAGTTCCACATTCAAACTGTTTTATTTCAGTGGCATCTGCAAACCACAAAACACAGTATGGGCAGGGGAAGCACCCCTTCATTATTACAGTGAATAAAACAGTAACGACCAATTAGGCCCTGTAATAAACAGCAGGGCAGCTTGGGATCACAGCCCATTGTCTCCTCTAAGCCCCTGAAACTACACTTTCTTTTATTAGTGCCTTTCAAACAGGATGAATAACAGGAGATCCTTTCAGAGGAGCTGCTCTCCGCCAGTGAGCTCACCATAAAAACTAATCCAGCCACTTAAACGGGGAAGCGGACATAACTTTGATTTATTTATGTTACTGTGCATTAAGCTGCCGGTTAACATTCTCCAAAACCCGAGCGAGTGATGTCACTGTTTTGTTGCGGTCCGTGAAGCCCTCTCACCCCTTCCATGTGTTAAACGAATTATGGGCCGACTTGTTGAAATTCAGCCTCCTGGGAGATGAGTTTTGTCTCTGCGGGGATACAACAGCTAGACCTCGACAGGAGAGCATCAATAACACAAGGTGTCAGGTGGACACAGTGGCACTGGTACTTCTCTTTAAGTGTGCAGTATCTCACAAGCAAGTGAGGCCTCATTATGTAAGGCGGCTTAGAAAAAGAAGCTGTTATTTCTCATTGGGAATATATTTTTCCCCACTTAGATATTCCTGTGAATCGTCTTCTGTGTGCCTGCATGGATTTTACATAAAGTTGTGCAGATTCTACCCTCCTATACAAACTATAGAAACCCTTTATCTTTATCATCCTCAAGTGGAGTTTAAGTGGCGTTGAGGTTTTTTTTTTTTAATATTTTTTTACCCAATATTATGGCCATAAAATATCATCAAGGCTTTAAACTTTTAAGCAATGTTAGCACTGAAAAACATACTAAGACAACTATTTCATCATTCTAATAATAACCTCTTCATTGCTTATGAATAATGCTTTTATCCCATATTGATAAAGTCATTTAATGGCATATGTCGTATTTGAAATGTTGCTATTGACAAATACCATCCTAAGATTATCAATCAATCAACAAATCTTTATTTGTGAAGGAACAAAAACTTTCTTTTAACAGGCACAGACCTCGAGCAGAACTAAACTCATGCCACTATAATTAACATATCTTTGTTTTTAGTGTTTTTGTACAGTTTCATAGACATATCCTTCTTCAAGAATGATTCCTTCCATAGCCAGTCAATTTTGTTGTTTTACTTTTATATTTCTAATTTAGTGATTAAATCCTTTAGCCATGGTCGCTTTAACATAGCTTTTATGGATTTTGTTATGACTGCATAGGCTAATAGACTTTTAAATTGTCGGCATATTTGAACCCCATGATTAACCACTGAAATGTTCAATTATCAGCGATTGATGCTTGAAGTTTATCGACACATTTTGCATGGATTAAAAACTTTCTAAAACAGTATAGCCTACACTTTACTGCCTCATTATGACTTGTGTGATGTTCTCTGTTTCCTTTTATATTTCTCTTAAGAAAGTGTTCTAAGAAATGATTGATGGAACAAATATTTGTTTAATAGCTCTTGGAAGTTATTTAGTGTTTGCTTGCAGTAATAACCTGCTGTCAAAATCCAACTTTGTATTATCGTTAAGATGCATACTAGAGTATAGGTTAGTGACACATACAGCTGTTTGCAGTAAGATCCTTGGTTGACCCATGGATTAAACTGATTTTAGTGGACTAAAAACACACCCCATACCCCAACCCTTAATTCGCCACAGTGAGACCCTGACTTTGCGCATCGATGGACATCTGTGTGCTACTTACGTGTGGACAAGGTCAGCACGCCGGGGATGTTCAGCATGAGGAAAACCAAGCAGATATCCAAGACGGGTTTCATGTTTCCCACAGTTTTGCTTTATGTCTCTCCTGATTCCTCGTCCTCGTGGTGTTGTGATGTCGCCTTCTTCTCGGTCTGGGAGAGAAATTACGCACAGTGGGAAGAGGAAAAACAGCCCGGGTTCAAGCTGAGTGCTCCGGATTTTTTTTTTTTTTTTTTTTATCGAACAAGACAACTCTCAGGAGTGAAGGGGCGCGGGAGAAAACGTGTGACCCGGTGGATAAAGTCCCTCCTGAGGACCCATAAGGCCACTCGTCCTTCTGTAAAAGCCAAAAGGGTGAGTATAACGAGTTGTGTCTGCAGTCGTTTCTCCTCTTAATGCTTCCTGCAGCTCAATCACACACAAGTTCATACTTCTTATGCCCCTCCCCTCTCCCTCTCTCTTCCCACACACAGTCATAGTCACAGTCATATCCCCCTCTTTCCGTCCTTTCACTGCTCCTTTCTTTTTCTTTTTTTTTTCTTTCTCTCCCCCCTTCAGTGATGGGTTGGTAGGGGAGTCAGGGCCATTCACTTTCACTGAATCACCCTGCCTCTGTTTCTTTCCATGCCTCAGGTCCCTGCTTTACAGTTTTTCACCATAGGAGACTATTGAGCCTCTGAGAGTTACAGGAAAGGTTTACAAATCCTAAATTGTCCTTTTCCCTTTCTCTCATTTCTTTGAGCTAAACCCCGTTTTTCCACACACAAGAAACTCTTTGTACCCAATACAATTAATTTCTCTTTGGATACCGGTTTTGATCCAGATATGATTGACAGGTCTGTATTATGGTGTGTTGAATTAAATGTGAAACCGTAGGACATTGTAGCGCTAATATCCCCTTAACTCCTTTACAGTTAATCTTCCCTTTATGTCAAAGAATTGTCTGCCTAATTGAAAGCTCTGTGTCCTGTACAAATAGAGGTTGCTTTATTAAACAAACATGGTTATCTTAGAAAACTAGTCACAACACAACACTCTCATACCTTTTTCTGGCCTGTGACTTTCACAATACACCAATTCTAGTGTGAGTGTGTGTGTGTGTGTGTGTGTGTGTGTGTGTGTTTGAGTCAGTTAACCGGAGGACATTAAAGCCAACATTTATATTACACATTTGTTCTCTTACAATGTAAAAGGGGAATCAATAAGAAATCTAGCTGCTGTTTGTATACTTGTGCCATCATATAACAAAACTTGTATTTCCATCATTAGGTAGAGAATTTCGATTTTTGCAGCAGGTTGAATTATTAGTCAGACTTTGAGTCGAGGGTTTAGGTTAACTTCCACACCAACTTAGAGGTCTAAACTCATCACTAACATTAAACTGATGAATTCTGGGATAAAGTTGACAATGTTGCCATGAATTCTATGTAAAATTAAAATCCTTGGGGGGGGGGAAAAATCATGGCTGATCATCAGGCTTCTTACCCCACCACAGTCCAGCAGATAATGTTGAAGAAAACATGTACATAAGATTTTTTTGGGGGGGTATTAGAATACAAAGGAACACTGTCCATGCAAGCGTCGCCCTTGGTTCTAAAAAGTTCGTCTTAAAATGGAAACTCAGCATCCCTCACTGTAATATTCCATATTAAACACGACCCTGTGGTTTCTTGTCAGGGGATGAAACATTTGTTTGCAATCCTATTGTACTGAATATGCTGCTCATTATTTTATTTTTTTAAAGGCGGTGACTAAGAACAAGTTAAAACATGACGTCCCAAGACAGCCACAAACTGTCTCACTTACTGCAGATTTATGCCTTATTTATTTAAATTGCCCTTTAGGCCTAGGTGACCGTCATCAAATATGTAAACAACAAACCCAACAGTGCCGTTTATACATATAATAAGAGGTTAAATCAGAGGACCGCAAAGTTTGACCACCAGACCTTTTCCCAGCAGTCATTTTGACGAGGAAAACCGCAGGTGTTACTAATTAAATCCACAATGGCTCCGTTTTGTTCCGTTAAGCCATGACAATGAGCAAAATTCACATTACCAAGACCCTAAAGCCGAAGCAGCCATAATGGCACTCAGCCATTATTCATTTTAAAGCTCCTGTGAGGAGTTTGATTCATGCTTGTAACCACAGCTGCAGGTAGACGGTCAGATGAAGTGAGTTCAGTGCGCTGCCCTTTGTTGCCATGCTTTTCCCACAGCAGAGACTGTTCAAAGATAAAACATTTTAAATCAGAAAACAGTATTTACACACACGGTACGAGATCAGCAATAAGAGGAACCACTTTGTCCACTGGGGGCCGAGAAATGGATGCAAACCTGACGTTCCTCACAGAAGCTTTGATATTCATAAATGTGGATCAGAATGTATTCTGTCTCTTTTTTTTATTACCCAGAGGAGAATTTGTTTCGACCCTAAAAACATGCATCACAGGAACTGATGACAATGAGCGGCAGAAATTGTATAGAGCCTGGCTGGTTTAATGCCTCTCCAGAGAGGGACAGCCTTCATTTGTTGTGAGAGGTATAGGTGAAACTGATGATAGGGTTGTTTGAGGACATAAGCATGGACTTAGATGTTGAAAGCTACACCGAATAAAAGTCTAAAAGGAGAACCTTTTTATAAAACGTTAAATTTAAGCTTGACCGAGATTGCAGAAAGTTTTGTCTAAGAACAAGCTGTTGGAAAAAAAACTTCTCTTGCTATGAAATTACTACAAAAACTATTCTTGTGATGTCTTATAAACCCATCAGCGTGTCACAAAATTAAACACAATCAATACAATCAAGTTGCCAAAAATAGCATCCTACATGAAAAATACAATTAATTAGAATATGAATACTGTCACCAAATACATAGAAAATAAACCTCTGTTCTTCCACAATCCCAATCGGTACAATCCCACACTATGCATGACATGAGGTACAAGAAGACAGTTACTGAATATGCAATGCAATGCAATGCAATTGAGATTTTATATTAAGAGATTTTGAATTAAATAACTAAAAATATTCATGCATCACCAAAAATGTTGGCATCATAGCAGAACTACAACAATAATTGCAACTAAATCACATTTGTTTAAAATGTGTGTCTTTATGAAGCATTGGAATTGCAAATGCTATATGGGATATTGGACAGATTAATGGAAACACTTTTCTAGTTTAAAACCACAGGTATTTAAGTTGTTTTTTTCAGCTTGAGTCAACAGATTTTTTTTATCACAACAATATAAGAAAACCGCACCTAATGTCTGAGGCGTGAGATGGTACGAAACTTTTTTTCTTTCTCAGAAACATAAAAGGTCAGACAACACATCGGCCAATCTGCCTTGACCTTTCAATAAGGCCTTGGATTGTGCAGAAGAGGGAGGAGCCAAGAAGGGCAACTGTTTGTTGGATGAAGATTTTCTATCAGGCAAAGATCTGGTGTCAGCTGAGCGAAAGCTAGATGGCATTTAAGTGGGAGTCCTCTGACGCAGGACTCCACCAGCCCGTCATTGCTAGAGAATCAGAGAGCAGGGAGACCCAGCAGGGAGAGGAAATGTAATCACATCAGGGTCACAGTGGGATTGAGAAATCCACATTTGGGCCCCAGAGTGTGTCTGGAGAGCAGAAACTCTCCTCATGTTCATCACCTAAATGGGCACCGTGACTAATGTTTGACTAATGGTGGCCTGAGACGTACACGAATTAGTCCTGGACCTCCTCGGGTGGGACAAGAAGTGAGTCAGCAGGAGTCCAGACAGAGACTGGGCCTGACAGCCGTGACGACCTTTGGGTCCCTGCCTACAATGTCCCCCTTTCTCCTCGCTCAGAGGGGACTCTTGTTTGAGGGGCAGTTCCCGCTCGTGCCCGGTCGTTACTGTCCAGGAACTGTGAAGAGAAGTTCATGACAGTGTTGTGGCCGTTGTCTCGCTTTCCGGTCATTTCTCTCCAATGCCTATTCACAGTGTCATCGTTGGAATAGCTGATTTATGATGTGCAGTCAATACTCTTCATTCTCTGAGCGGAAATGCTGTGTCACTGACTCCGTTCCGATGTGGCAATTGCTTCTCACACATACAACGTCTTTCACATTTACATACATGAGATCACTCATGTTTGCACACTCATACTCCTCTTAGGTCTACATACGGATACAAAGACAAAAATGCGTGCAGCACAGTCGAACACACGAACCGAGTTTTTTAATGCCACGTCTTCCCAACAGACTTTCTTTAATCCAGAACACCACAGGCAGAGCAGAAGACTGCGGGGGCAGTGAAAGAGTAAAGATGGTGACAAAGAGTGAGGCATTGGGAGTCTAAGGAGCAAATAAAGGGTTAAGTTAGACAAGGAAATCTGCTTCTGCCAGTCATGTGAGCATGATACTTAAAATACATATTTGTAATTGCAAAATAAGAAAACTGGCTCAATGTAAACCAATTTTACATGGCGCTAGCTACACTCGATAGATTGTTGTTTTGTTGCTAAATCCACCACATTTGGCCAGACTAAATTATCTCAACAACAATGGGAAAGAACATTCATGGTTCCCTGACTATAATTCCTAATTCATTATCTTTTGTTGTCCACTGACATTAACTTTAGCACCTGCCAGGCTCAGATTGGAGGTACTGCATGAAAAATCTACACAATCACTTTCATGTTTCATTCAGGAAGAATTGCAGTTTTGGTGCTCCTCTCCATCCGTCCATTCATCCATATTCTTCAGCTTATCGGAGGCTTGGTCGTGTTGGCAACAAGTCAACACAGACTTCCTTTTCCCCAGCAACGTTTTTCGGGCTCCTCCATGGGGGATTCCAAGGCGTTCCCAGGCCAGATGGGAAATATAATCCCTCCAGTGAGCTCTGGGTCTATACGCGGGATCTCCTCCCAGTTGGGCGTGTCCGGGAAACCTCCAAAGGGAGGCGTCCAGGAGGCATCCTTCAGATGCCCAAACCACCTCAACTGGCTTTTTCCAATGCAAAGTCCCCCAAGTGTCTGAGGTCCTCGCCCATACTTCTAAGGCAGAGCCCAGCCACCCTCCTGAGGAAACACATTTTGACTGCTGGTGTCTGCGATTTCTTTTGGTCACTACCCGTAGCTCATTACCATAGGTGAGTGTTGGAATGAAGATCGACCTGTAAATCGAGAGCTTTGCCTTGAGGCTCAGATCGTTCCTTTCCTTTATGGTCCAATACAACGCCAGCATTACTGGTGGCTCTAAACCAATCCGCCTGACAATCTCCCGGTGGACTCCAAGCCAGAATTGGAGCACACCTTCCGGGTCCCCCTTTATAAAAATGGGGACAATCATCCCCATTTTGCTACTCCGCAGGTCCTGTCCCAGACCTCCACGTAACATTGAAGAGTTGTGTCAGCAAAGACAGCCCAACAATGTCCACAGCCTTAAGCATCTTGGAGCAAATCTCATCCACACCTGGCACCTTGCCACTGAGAAGCTTTTAAACTACCTCAGTGACCTCCAAGGCCAATTCCCCGAGATCTTTAGACTCTGCCTCCCCTTTAGAGGATGTGTTGAGTTCTGGAATTCTACCATGTATTCCTTTCACTACCCAACAATATCCCCAGTCCCGGTCAGCAGTTCTCAACCCCGACTGATAAAAGCTAGGGAAAGCCCTGATTTCCCCTCCTGAGCCGTAGGAAGGTTTGCCAGAATTTCTTTGAGGCTAACCGAAGGTCCCCCTTCATAGGCTCCCTGAACTCCTCCCAGACCTTGGTTTTTGCAACCACTGAAGCCCCAGCACCCGATAATTGTCAGCTGTTTCCAGATACTTCTGTGCTAACCAAGCCCGAAAGGCCTTTAGCCTGATGGCTTCCTTCACCGCTGGTTTGGTGTTTACAATGGTGAACATAGTAAACACATGTTAGCATTTAGCTCAATGCTGTGCCTAAGTACAGCCTCAGAGAGCCGCTAGTACAATGGAAAATGCGCGACAGCATTCTAGCTGTAGGCCCGTGGGAAAATGACCAATATGGAATATATTATTAGATATATACCGTTTTTAGAATTTCTCCAACAGGAATCACTCTGGTATTGGGTTTCTTTAGCTTTTTCACACATGACAATAGAGATAGAGAAAAAAAAACTTAAATCTTGATTTAAGCATTTTTTGAATTTGGTAAAAGCAAGGTTTTGAACAGCACATCGTCCCGCGAGTTAAAAAGAATTTTGGATGTTAGATTATTCCCTTATTTCTTAAGGGAATAATCAGAGGGATGAATGCAGACGAGACAAGATACCAAAAAAAAAAAGTCAGACAGAGACAGGAAAGAAAAGTTCGACATTGGGTTAGAGACAACAGGAGAGCCAGAAGCCACTGAGACAGAGATATTTGGAGAGAGAGAGAGAGAGAGAGAGCGGGGGCAGAAAGAGGGGGAAGACAGAGAGAGAGAGCGTAATCAAGGAGAATCAGGACGTTTCCTCTGTAATACCCACAGGCCTCCTCGGCTGAGCCCTGCTGCACAATCCTAGCTGATTGGAGTGAAGGGTTTGTTTGAAGAAGAGGTCAAGACCATCAGTACCTTGTTAAGGAAAAGTTATGTCCAGAGGAATGAAGAAGGCTGACTCCTTCCTGAGGAATTCATAGGGGGGATCGTGTGAGGTGTGTGCAAATATTGGTGTGTGTGAGGTGGACAGAAAAAAATAAGAGTCTTGTGGGTAAGGAGACAATATTTTTTGTGTGTTTGTGTATGAAAAGTGTGATTGCTGGTGTGTTTGTGTTTTGATATAGTTACTAAAAGGGAGTTGAGAGGAGGAGGAGGAGGAGGAAGAGGAATCAGATTGTGATTTAAGGAGGACCCATCAGCCCCCTCCCCACATAGTTTCTAAAGCCACGATAGCAGCGCTGGCATTCGCTGCAATAATGCATGACAGATGTACATCAACCGTGGTCTCTCTCTCTCTCTCTCTCTCTCTCTCTCTCTCTCTCTCTCTTTCCCTCCCTCTATTTCTGCCTCCTCCCATCTGGAGCCAATGTGTTGTTGGTGATGGGCATCAAGAATCAAACCATAAACCGCTATTAAACGGAGAAAAAGGGGTCTTGTCAGATGAATCGTTTGGTTCTGGTGGTGGAATAAAATGTCTACCATCTTTGAATATGATTAAAAGTTGGCATGTTGCTGATGCTGTGCTCTCCCTTCATCTGCACATCCAGCAAGAGTCACGGCTAATTGAATCTGACAAAAGCAAAGATTAAGTTGATCATCGCCAAGAAGTATTCTCACAGTGAATTGGAATCTTCATTAGATCCATTATTTAGAACATTTATTTGAGCGTTTCTAATCCTTGACTGCATCAGACGTGGATGCCGCCATCTTTTTATTGTATCATTTTGGCCATAATTGCCCTCTAATTTTTGGGGACCATTTTCGGGCAACTGGTTGGACACTCAACATCCACACATCTCTATCCAAATTAAGAGATGGACGTAGTAGCAACTTGTCTATCACAGGTGGCAACCCTCTACATCATCTGTTATCATCAGTTTTACTTGATTTTGTACAGCTTTCATGAAATAGGCATTAAGTTGTATTTACAAAATGATGAAACTAGCAATTGAGAACATCAAAAAGTTTAGATTTTTTTTTTATTTTTATAGAGAATATAAATTTGAGAAGTCAGGTACCCATATGGTTTCATTTTTGCTATTTTGCAAAAAGTGGAGTCGCCCCCTGCTGGCCATGAGAAAGAATAAGGTTCAGGGTACTTTACGCTTTGACCTTTAACCTTTTACAACGAAGATACTACATTCTCCTACAAGACATTTAAAAAAACATCTATGACATCTTTTGGTTAACAGACTTTATTTTTATTTTTCCTTCAGTGGTGGAGTGTTACTGTAGTACACATGTCATGTGCTGTACTTAAAGGTCTAGTTTGCAAGATATGGGGATCAGTTAAGACATTTGATTTAAAGTATGTGTTTTGGTTATATAATCACCTGACAATAAGATTTTTTTTTATCTGTAGAAAGGGCAGCTCAAGGGGAGCAGGCCGCCCATGTACAGAGTCCTCGCCACACTTGTTAGTTCAACTCCTGATACTGACGTTGTTTGGTGCATGTCATCCCCAACTCTCTCTTCTTCTCTACATTTCCTGTCTCTTTAAAGCTGTGTAATTAAGGCCAAATGCCCCAAATATCTTCTAGACAGAGGATAAAATGCAACCTGAACTATAATGCCACAGTTACATAAATGTCAAACCATCATATGTAAAAGACAGGAAACATTTTTCTGCTAAATTAATACCTACAGTAAATTTTTTACCTAAAGAAAGGCTTTGAATTCAATCTATTCTTTGTGTTGTAGTGTTTTCACAGTGTGGTGTTGCTACTTTTACATTTTTGCAGGCTGTGTTATTCGACTCCTCAAAAGAAAAAGTCAATTCAAGCCATAAAGTGACCCCTTTCTTTACACTGTTCCCTATGCTTGTGTTTCTGTGTTTAAACAGCAGAGGGCAGCACATTCATGGGGCATGATGTCAAGTTACCCCTCCTTTTCACACTAACACAAAAGTCAATAAAATCCTGCAGTTCCTCCAACAAACACAAGCAGCTCCGAGAGACCCAGCAGCATATACACATCCTCTCTTAATTAGAAAAGTGTGTCTCTTAATCAGATACATATATGAGTTGTTTCATGATGTGAAAATGAAATCTGATGCCAGTTATGATCTAACATATGACTCTCTCTCTCTCTCATTATTATTCCTGTGCCGGGCAGGAAAAAGAGCAAAGGGGAAATTCACAGGTATTTACTTATGTATCAAAGAAAAACAAAGATAGAAGTGAAGGAATGAAGCAATGCAGGTGAGATTAGACATGGTAAAAAAAAAGGAGCTGTGAAAAGGAGAACACACAGAGGTTGCAGTAAAGGAGGAAAGAAGGAGGAGTGATTACTTTGACAGTATTGAAATGTGTTCTGCTTTGTGCTGTGTCACCATGCTGTTGGATTTTTCCAAAACTCACTTCCTTGTTGCAGTAGATGGGCTGGGCATGATGCAAAGGGTGACAAGTTTTCAAATGCAGACATTGATCTGCAAAAAGAAAATAGATAGGGTAGCATATAGGCTATAGCTGAGGGAAAATATTTTGCAAAAATGTTCTACTATTGAACAAAGTAAAAGTCATCACTGTAAATCTAAGCATGGCTTCATTACAAACAATTTTGAATCATACAGAGATATCTTCATTATTTTGTGCTTACACGTTTGCTTACAAGACCTGTCCTCTCCTTATCTCTTCTTAAGACTAGCAGCTTGAGGCCACGTTAGCTTCTACTAGCATAGCACATTTAAGTAGCTGACCAAGCAGATGCATTGTGGGCATTGTAGGTGCCAAACAAGGATAAAGAAATCCACAGTTTTGCAGCCTTGTTTATATATTTTTTTTCACAATATTTTTTGGGCCATTTCTGCCGCAGCGAGACAGGAAATGCCGGGAGACGAGAGAGAAGATGACAACGTGTAGCAAAAGGCAGAGGCCAGAACTGAACCCATGGTCGTGGCAATGAAGAACCCCCCCCCCCCCCCCCCCCCCCACACACACACACACACACACACACACACACACACACGGGCATGTGACACAACCACCGGGCCACCCAGTTATGATCTTTTCTTAACAATCCAAAATGTTAGAGGAGAAATATGTTAAATTCATGGAGTGCTCTTTAGAGTACTTCGTCCATGAAGGTTGAAGTACAATTTGAATGTGACGTTAATGCCAATATTACTTTAAAGTGTTCTGTTTAACTCGCATCCAATTCCAAGAAGCGAAGAAAATAAAAGGCAAACATTTACAGGAACATGTGCGTGCACACACGATCCTGCAGATTCACTAACCACACCTTAAACTGCATTGTCCACACATCACCTTCAGGTCACCTTCAATAATATGTTTATGGTCTCAAAGGCATTTTCCTGGGAATAAGAGAGGTGTGTTTATTGCCCATTCGGGTTAAGATGACACATTCTTATACACTGAACCAGGAAAATGTTTTAAATGCACCTTCAATCCAAATAAATATTTGCACAAGACAAAAAATACTGAAAAACACCAAGAGAGACAAAAGTGCTTTACACTAAGAACTGAGTGACTTCATAAAATATGGATGAAAAACAGCAAATATTGGATTAATGAATGCAAGAACTTTACAAGCTGGCTCTTCATGCTTTTAGGCTCAGTTATAAACTACTGTTTGATCAAGCAGCCCTCACTTCTCTCAGCTTTATTAAAATAGCTGAGAGAAGAGAGCTTAAGATATTTAATTAAATCGTTAAAATGAAGAATAAAACGTTCAGCAATAACAAGGAAATAGCACCTTGGCTTTTGGTTGGACACTGTGTGTGCTCTTAATCAGGATAGATCATCATAGATTTGTTACGTTTTTTTTTAAAGGAGACAATAGAGAAGCAACTAAGTACGCAGCAGTCTCATACCATAGAAAGATCCAGTTATACTGGCGTCATATCCAGCCTTCAGTTTTGTTCTCTTGTTGTTGTCAAGGCGGTCCTTCACTCCCATCCTCGGCCTTTTGATTCATGTCTACCCAACTCTCTCCTTCCCACCTTTCCCTTCTTTCTTCAGCTGTCCTTTACTAACTGGCCAGAGAGTTGCCTTGAGAGAGCAGGGAGTTCATTGGTTGCTGTCGCAAGTCATGCATCGTCTGTATGTCAAGTAAGGACTTGTGTTTGTTGTGTTTGGATTTAAGTCAAATTCGCTTTCATCTGCCAAGGGTGTGACCTGTCACCTCTGCTGTTGTTTGAGTCATCCATGTCTAGAATATTTAGGTACTTCTAAAGACTGGCTGTGTTTTGATGTGGTAAGGAAGAGCAATTACACGTCTACAATTGGGGTCCCAGACAGTAAAAAGATTCCAGGTTAAGAAGGGGGAAAACTTACTCTAAGGAAAAAAAAATCACAAAGGTGAGCGCACTGGAAATAATCCCCAAAGCTTTATTTTCTCTCTTCAGAATTTTCTTTTAAATTCATGTTTTTCTAAAGACAGATCTGTCTTTTCATTGACTGTCAGTCAGTCTTACAAAGTCTTTCACTTACGCAGAGTATAGTCAACAGTGAGGGATTATCTGGAGTCATTTATTTTCCATTGGACCATGGAGATGAATAACTTCTCTTACTGTTGCTGTCCTGTGGAACAGTCAGCGTTTGTCAAAACATCAACTTTGCTGAGCTAAAGTAATAAATGCTCTGTTTTTGGCTTGGACAGGCACACATTTTCAAGTTAATCCAGCTGTTTTAATGTCTTAATTTGTTTTTTTTTTTAGAGCAGCATTGTTCGTTGCAGCTTGTAAACACAACATTCAAACTAGGCCCCTCCTACTAAGCTCAACACCACCAGAAGTGCACGCCTACTGCAAGACTTAGTGTGTAAGTTAACTGCTTGTACCTACACTGCAGGCTATTCGAGAATATTCCATTTGTTGTAATTGAAAAGCCGATCATTTAGCGTTTACAGGTGAAAGCCAACCAAAGGTTCACCCTCGTTTTGGAACGAGCTTCATCCACTTGGTGTTCCTCCTCACTATTACTTTCTCTTCTTTGCCAGTGCGTCCGTTACGTTCCGTCTATTGGCTTGGACCGGATGCATATTTGCGTCTCTTTACATTTAAGCATTCCCTTTTTGTTGTGTCAGTTCAAAGTGTAAACCTCTGAACGCAAGGATACATTTTAAATGTAAACATGCACAGTCCCATTTCATCTGTGTTTGGGTTGTGCCTTTAAACTGTTTTCTGTTCTGAATGGCTCCGTGTTACCACCAAGAGGGTGAGGGGAGCCTTTTGTTTGTTTGTTTACAGATAAACGAATGAACTCAAATGAAACTTGGTGAAAGGTTGCATCGTGGGTCAAGAAAAAAAAAAAACAATACATCTTTGAAAAGAACAAATTCCAACTCACAAACAAGCCATAATTTCTTGTGACTGGTACTTCAGAATAAATATTGCCTTGATTTCATGAAACTTGGTGGGGGAAAAATCGATACAGCATAGTATCGCTGTATTTTCAGTGGCGATATTATATCGACTCATTGCCGCTAAGTATCGATATTTTTATTATATTAGTATCAAATATGCTTTTTTAAATTCTTAAATGGTGAAGGGGTTGCACAATTCATTTTGAACAAGTTGCATTGTTAAAAACTGCTGCAGTTGTATCTGCAGTCATCTATACACGCTTGTGTTCAAGTTGTGAGGTGCATGCAGCCTTTTACAGGGTTTTACTTTGATGACAGTGTTGGTCCATCTGTTGGCTTCACTCCCATTTAGTAGAAATAAAAAGACTGAAGTGAGATGAATCGACTGAGAATTATTTTCTTATAAATAAATAAATGTCTTGATTTATTTTACTTTTGTGGACATAATATGCAGTTAAAAAAAGTGAAATCGCAAAATGTTGTATCGCAATTCTCAGCATTTGGCAAAATGTTTAAAATCGCAATAATATCCATATCGTGACTCAAGTATCGTGATCGTTTCGTATCGCGGGGCCTCCGGTGATTCACACCCCTAGTGGAAGGGTGTGTCGTGTGTCACCAAGGAACCTCTCCAACTTTTGAGTGGATAGAGAACAGCTCACAAACAACAAGCAATACAAGTGAAACCAACTTACAAACAATTGGCATAGTCTTTGTATGTTTGTCATAATGATGATGGGAAAACTACATGCCTGTTTTAATGATGGGGCTGGCTTGGGTCAAGGGAGAAACTTTTAAATATCAATCAAGATCCATTTTATCGCTCATAACATAATGCAATCTTGGAGATTCCCAATCATGAAAAATGTCTTTGTGGACCTGTGTGCTTAGCATTTTGTAGGTTTTATGTTGTCACCTGATCTTTTAATGATTGACTGTACTGTCTTACATCTCTATCTCCTAAAGGTTAATACAAGAAACTGACTACTTGAACTGTGTCACCAAATGATGTTTGCTGTATCACTGTATTTTTTTTAATTTATCTAATCTCAATATATTCACATGACATCGATCACTTGATATGCCTTAAATGTCGTTTTACATAATCCAGGAACTGTTCTGGTGTCATAAAAGGATGTACTGTTCCATGATAGATAGGATTATCAACCTCAGGCGTGATGATTCATCGGGACAAAACTGAAATAGGGCAGATCGAAAGCCGGTTTGAGTTTTCCCTCCATGAATCATCGATCAAACTTCACAGGAACTGATGGATTTCCTTTTCAGTCAATCTCCCCAGTGTGTGGGCGTGTGTTTTGTTTGGACGCGTACAGGGAAGACTTTCTCGACTTGACAATGCGCTAGTGTGTTTTCAGCTGTGTAACAGTTATATAATGCCCGCTTAACGCCGTCCTCCCCTGGCCGAGGTTCAGTTTCAGTTTGAGGAATGCTGCTCCTGACTTGTTGCCATATAGGTCTCTGTACATGCGTATTACCCTCATAGTGTAGGCTGTTTGCGAGTTTGCACAGTCATGTTGGTGTAGAAACCCCCCCCCCTTCCCCCTTCCCCTCCCAAACACCCAGCGGACCTGGACGAGTTACGCACCACCGCGAGTGTTTTCTGTACGGGGGTGAAAACAGCTGTCGTGTAAACGCGGACTTTGGTGAGTAAATCTGAACATTTTAAAGTTTAAGTAGGCTACACTGTAACGCGCTACATTGACGCACCCTTTGTTGTGGGGGGAAAAAAACCCACAGAAATACTCGAACATGGTTGTCGTCAGCAGAACTCGTGACATTTGTTATGTTACTTCTTTAGCATTTCGCCGTGATAGCAAGAAGGCTATTTCTCTCAACGATACGCTAACATATCCGGAAGTTTCAGAATAGTGTCGACCATTCAGGTTCCTCCGCAGAGCTCAGATTCATACGAGGGGTTCACATTTGTGCTCATTGGATCTTTTGTGTCTGGTTGCTTTAACACATTGAGCTGAGTGATGAGTGGAGCTAACTGTGAGGTAGTTTTGGCACAGTTTAAGCTGCTTTCAGTCATTTGCTACGATATAAAAAGTCCACTGTCAAATGTTGTCATCGGTTGTCAAAGTTAGGTTTTCTATTATTCCCCCCCCCACATTATATCTCGTTTGAGTAGCTATTTGATATTCCTCAAAAACAACAATCGAGGATAACGATTTGTTTCTAGGATTTTTTTTTAAATTTTATTTTGAAAAATGCATGAATCGATTAGGCTTACTCAAAAATGTTATCATAATGGAAATGATAGTATTCTGCAGCTCTGGAAGTATCGTAGTAGTACACAGTAACAGTTGTCTTTAATACGTTTCTTAAGACTTAGTAGGGTAGTTTTTTTTCTGCCTAAAAATACCAACCCCAAAAAAATTCAGTTCACCATCATTTTGGTAACTTTTGATTGATATTGAAATCAAAATGATTATTTTTGCTAATTGATTTTTACAACATCTGCATCACATCATTGACCAAACTCTTTAACACTCAACCATCCTGAACACTTTGATAAACAAGCAAAAAAGAAATTAAATATAAATATTTAATATACATTTATTTGAAATAAATAATGGTAGGCTATATAATCATAATAATATAATCCAAAAAATAAATACCCCAAAAAACAATGAACTGTTTTTTTTAAGGTAGTTGTGATGTACTTGTGTTGCCAAAATATAACAACAAACAGTTTAAAACATTTAGCACACCTGACACAACAAGCACAACAACACATGCTGTTAGCTCCATACAACATACAATTTGATAGCGATAAAGATGCATAATTTGTCAATGAACTAAAATTGGAAATATATGGTAATATCCTTCATTATCAACGAAGAAGAGGAGAAAATAGCTGCCTCGTGCCTTAAACCAAGGAAAGCATATTTTAATTGTGTGTGTGTGTGTGTGTGTGTGCGCGCGTGTGTGTGCAGACCAAAATAAACACAAGCAATAACAATAACAGCAACATGTTGCAATCAGCATTCTGCATGTTCAGGGTTTCTGACAACATATTTGCTTTAGGTCACAGTAGGGTGTGCTTGGCTGTTTCAAGATCAACACAGTGCTTTCATTTATAATTACAAACATATTACATTGCTTACACAGTAAGACTCCCATGAAGTGTTTTCTGTTGTATAATGAAAGGGCCCTTGGCATCTTCAACCTCTGATCCCAGTCAGCGTTGGCTCAGCAGTTTAAGGATGAAACAGCAGAAGAGCTTGTGTCACAGCTGTTACAAAACTTCACCAAAGACGTGTTGTCATTACACCTCAGCACTTTTTACAGAACATTTTTTAAAGGTTAATCGAGGGCATCTTGGTGAAGACGCCACAGTCCTGTATGTCATATACGCTCAGGTTTATGCTGACTGCTCGGACTAATGTTCACAGACTGCCGTGCTGTGCTGTGCTGTCTCCCATCTGCCGGCAGTAACAGTCTGTAAATGGTTAACTCTCCTTCTTCAGCCTCCTGTTGTTCCTTATATAAATCTGCCATATAGGCTAGGGCTGCGACCTATGAAAAACAAACACTCTTGATGCTAAAATCATCAATTAAAATGACTCTGTTTATTTGGGGTTTCAGAAATGTCATTTTCAGAACCGCAAACTGTTTAAATCATCCAAAAGCTGACTCATTTTAACAAATGTGACCTCTTTAATCTGTTCTTCCTTCTCAGCTCTAGAAGGCCAAATTTGACAAAACTAAACAGTTCAACAACCTGCAGTCATGGACCTTGTCATTGCAGTGATTTCATAGAGATCTAAAGCAATACTTCATACAGTAACAAGCTCTGCTCCCTTTTATTTATTGAGTAATTCACTATAACTCCCCTTAAATCCTGATCAGGGGAGTAGCGTAGGCTTATATTTCAAAAAACAAAGGCCCTTTATTGAACAGACGTGCTGAATGAATAAGTCAGGCTTCCTTTCTCTCATTCCCTCCTCTTGACTGGTCCTCCCTCCTAAATGTTCCCTTATCTTACTACAGCCATTTCCCTCCTCTCGTACATTGTTTTTCTCTCCCTCAAAACCTCTTTTTTTCCTGTGTTACCCCCCCCCCCCCCCTTTCCACCTCTCACACTTTTAGTCATATGACTGACTGCAGGGTGAGAGGTGAGGGAGCTTGAGGCTGAACAGATTTGATTGTGCAACTCTGCAAAGCCTTTAGACCAAACTTTCATTAACCGTCTTGTGGCCGCTCAGTAAAACACGTAACAGGCAAAAAACAGTATCTGATGAAAGCTGGCAGGCAGGAAAAGCTAATTAAAACCACCAGTTACAGTAAGTAGTTGGAGTGGTCGGAGTGGTTTTATTACGAGATGGATCAGGTATTTTTGTCTTTAATGCTTAAAATGAACCTATTGCGATTTATTCCACGGTGTAGAAAGTGACGCAGTGAAATGCAGAGATTTCATGTTTGCTTGGTGTCCAATGGCTTTGCCTTGTTGTAATGTGTTTAGAGATCTATACAAGAAATATTTGTTTCAATAATCTGCATCTCATGCCAAAGAAACCTTCTTTAAATTATTTTCAAATATTCCAAACTATTTAAAAAAAAAATGGACTGATCTACACTGTAAAAACAATTTAGTCACGGTAACTTATAATTCATTGTCAGCTTAACTAGAAGTGTGTGTCAATGTTGTGATAACTCAATATTTAGTGTTCATGTCATCACAGCTCATTTTCAGGTTCTTCTAACTCGCACAAATGAATCAATTTGAATTAAGAATATCAGTCAAAAGGACAACAGCTAGTGGTGTGCGATATGACGATCTTAGATCATGAAGGATTTTAACGTGCTGACGATCTGCCAAAGCAGGGAGATCGTAGAACCGGGCTAATGTGTTTATTCTCTCATGCTGCAGTTTATGCTCTGACATAGACGCGTCTCCCCCTCCCTTTTTTTGCTCCGCAGCAGTGAAAACGAAAACGAAACTTAAGAGTAAAGTCCGCAAAAACAACTCCATCCCGGTTATATGCAACTGTTGTGATATTTTTCCAAACTGACACGGCGTGAGCAACAGTTAACTTATCTGCATAGTTTGCACAGTTAAGGTTAGATCGCACGACGCAAGACACCGTTCAACGAGCCGGAGAGACGTTAACAGTCTGCAGAGAGACAGACGGGGCGGAGCTCAGACAGTCCGTCAGTGATGGTGGGAGATAACACCCCGGTGTTTAAAATGTTGCTGTCGGTGTTTTCTGCTCTCTCTCTCAGTTTTTATCAAGTTATTATCAAGCGTCTCCGCCAGTAGCTCACCTGTTGTGATAACCGAACTTATAGGGATTAGGCTAAACGACGTTACACGTTGTGTGCAGCAGGCAGGTGAGAGTGAGTAACCATGGTGACTGTCTGTCTGTCTGTCTGTCAATCAACAATGTCCCGCCCCCTCTCTGAATTAAACTCTTCTTTCAGTAAAACTTACTTTGATCACGTGTTACAGAATGAACTATGTATTATGTTTGATTATATATAAACAGTGCGCCTCTTATACTTGATTCAAGTCGTTTTATGTTGGTCTTCAGAGGAACATAACCTTTTGGCCATCGCTGTTTTCTCCTGCTTCAGTGTCTTTCTGCTGAGCTAAGCTAACCTTTCTTGGCCGGGACTCAAATAGACACACGTGGATAGTATGAATCTTGCATTAGACACCTGACGGAAAAGCTTATTAAAAAAATATGAACCTAGTCTTTTGAAAATCCTACGCTGATATCTGATTTTATTGTATTTACGATCTATTTCTTATCGTTACTGGTCACAGGAATCAGTCAGGCTCTTTTCATTAGTTTATATTAGCCTGTATGCTAACAGCTGAGAGTATTACAGTTGTACCGAGGGGCTTATTAATTGAAGGAATCTAATGAGACTCTTAATTAGCTCTTTATTGGAGACAGGTGCACCATTTCAACCTATATACAGTAATTACATTCAACTTAATTACTGAGCCTTTGTTGTCTACAGTCACCTCATTAGAATGATAAAGATCTTTCAATGAAACTGTCAAAAACACATCTTCATTCACTGATACTGTTTCTTTACTCACAGTTAGTAACTCAAGAATGATTGGGGATTAATGGAGAAATACAGTCCTTGACATCTGAGATGTTGAAATACCAAATCCTCTAACTTGTTGATTTGTTTCCTTTTAATGTAACTGCTCTGCTTTTTCATCCGAGTCATGTTATAGTCATGTATTTGTTCTTTCATTTAGCTACGGTCAAACTGGTTCAGTCAATATTCAAATGAGCTGGAATGGCGACTCCTGCCTGCTCCGTCACGAGGGAGTGGTTTTGCTACATGCACAGAAAATAAGTGTGGACATAGAAGTAGTAAGAATTGAGGAAACATTGGAGTGTTTGGTCCGAGGCAGCTTCTGAGTCAGGTAGGACTTAATTCATGCCTCTTGTTGCTTTAAGTACTTTGAACGTGTGTTCTCTTTATGTTAATCAGCTGGCTGCCGTCTCATTCCCTTCTCTCTACCAGGTAACAAACCAACTCAATGTTTGATGTTCTGTCACCTGAGGCAGTAACTGCCAACTACCCAAAAATGGGTTGAGACAATTTCTCAACTTTCCCAATTTGATCTTTTTCCATTTCCTTTGTACTTAACTAAAAGTTAAGAAACAGTACTGTAAGAATCCAAATCAAACTTGTGACCCTATCTCAGATGAATAATTACACGGTATTATTGGTAAGAAGCCTAGACTGTATTAAACATGGAGTTGTTGTGAAGCCGAACGATGGCGGTTGCCATATTGGAAATGCTATCAGAGCTGAGGCAGCCTTAAACACTTTTTTGCACTTGTACGTCGGCTTCATTTTTTCAACACCTGCTCAGTAAATTGGCAGGTTTTATTCTTTTTTATTATTAACTTGTCCAACAGAGAGAATGCTTGCAAGCGAACTGGTTCAGATATCACCGATTCTACCGGTCGAAAGCCTCTGCATTTTTCTAAAAAGCTCCACGACCAGAAACATGGTAAAACTAGGATAAAGATTGAAGATGCTTTTGAAAAATGGAGAGAGGTTAGACCGAAGTTTAGCTGGCTAAACACTGAAGCTTCAGTGTCTGTGACATGGCAACCATCGTGCACATCAACTCTAGTGAAGAGGGGAGACTGCTCTCTCTCCAAAGTTTTGTATTTGGACCGAAGAACCCATTTTAAACGCTACATGTCAGAGTTACTGCTCCTTTAAGTCCCACAGCTCTGTCCATGGAGTGATTGCCCTGTTTCCTTAGAGGCGACACCCAGTAGCAGACAGGATTGCATACTGGAAGTGAGAATATAAGAAAAATACAAATACTCATTGTGGCATTATTCTACAGTTTATTCTTTCTCCAGTGAATACTACCTCATGATAACAAGGTTATCCTTTCTATTTGTTAAAGTTGTGTACATAACAAGCCTCCAAGCTAAAAAAAGATCTATTCAAACAGCTCATTAGCCACGAGCTTTGGGGAAACCTGTAGCATAAAGCAGAGATGTTCTATCTTTTCTATTTCAGATGCAAGGAAGTGAAACTTGACGATGACACGCACGCACACACATCCGCACACCAGTGAAAAATAAAATATTCACATGTTGCCATAAAAAAATGTTTTAATCCACTAAAGGTCTGTAAAGAATATCAACTTAATATTTTTCTCTTTTCTTTTTTTGAAGGATAAGCATCAAGAAAGGAAGCGGTCAAAGAACATTCCTGCCAGGAATACATCACAGTGTGCTCTTTCACACATCTGCCAACCACTTCCTCTTTTCCTGTGACTCTCTAAAGTGCAGAGGACTCTGACATTTCAGAATGGATTACTTTGAAAACCCTGAAACCCGTCGAAACGGGACAAACAACCATTCGGCGCTCGTGGTTTGACCCGTGCCGTGCGGGGGGGAAACTATCTAGTCCCGATTCAAACGGCATGAAGGCAGCCATGTTGGAGCCTGGATCTGTGGACGGGGGACGAATCAGCAAGGTTTTTTATCGACTATATTTCTGCAGACAAACACGTGAGCTGGACATATTTTATGTTGCATCTGGCTTTGTCACTGGACTATTTGCTCTGCCAGCTGGCTGTGAGTGGGATCACAGACAAATAGTACCATTAAACTGTTCTCTTCCCTAACTTCTTGGGAAATGCGGTGTTGTTGTTGAAAATATTTTTGAGTTACAATTGAGAAGAAATGGAGGAGCTAAGGACATATGCACATTGTAGCTTTTACATGAACAATTTAAAGACCGAAGGAGTTTCCTCTTAAAAATCCTTCCTCCAATGGGATAAGTGGTAAACACATATTGAACTATAAAGGACTTAAATCTAAAAAGGTTGATCCCGAAAGAAGGGTACTCCGCCACCTCTCTCCCAGGATGCATTGCCAGTCGAGGAAGAAACGCCCCACGCGTGACTCAGATTTCTCAGCCATCGCGGTGCCCTCCATGCACGGCTCCGGCTGTCTTGACTACACGGTCGAGACTCACGCTTCCAGATCCCTCCGAGTGATGGAGGAGTTCCGACAGCACGAGATGTTGTGTGATCTGGTGCTACATGTGACACACAAGGATAGGACGGTGGACTTCAAGGTGAGACACCCTCGAGGAATAAATCAGAGCTCGGCTTTTGTTTCATCTTTTACTTTACAAAGTTAGAAGGTTAGCAGACAATTGCTTATGTGAAGATATTAAAAGTGGATGGGAAACTAGTAGTAGAAAAATCTTGATAGTAGTTAATTACTTCTCTTTTTCTACTAACAATCTGGATGTATTTTTAAACTATATCATTGAACTGATACAAAATGATTAAACTTTATACATTTCCATTACGGTCTGAGACATGCATTTAAGGATGATATAGCATTAGCTAGCATTTGTTAACCTTGTCTTGGCAGCTGACATGCTTAAAAAGTTGCTATGACTTCTACAGTATACAGTACAAGAACATAATTATTAATTTAAAGTTGACCTATTAGGCTGATCCCCAGTTTTAAAACTTACATATAGCGTTACAATGCTGGACGACCATACTAAATGTGGGCGACGTTTCAGATCGTGAGGTAAATCCGAGATGAAACCACGCATTTTACGAGACTCTGTAAGCCGCAGGAAACTTCTTGCATACGCTGTCTTCTCCAAGCACCTGAGAGCAAGCCCTCCCCTGGCAGCCCTGCAGCGATCTTCCCATATAGGATGTATGATAGAGTGGACACAGCATCGGAAGCGGAGCCCCGTTCATTTGTGCATGACGCATCGAAAAAAGGCAGAGTTCCGAGTCTAAAAGTACCAGCATCTTCTGCGTTACTTTGAGCCATTTACCATTGAGCATGCTCACTTGGCGTCCCAGTCCCGTAGCTCTGATCTGCCATCATAATGTCACCTGAAATATCTCTAATTTCTTTAATTGCATTTGACAACTTTTAGGTCCTACATTCTAAAAGGCGTTATTTTAGTGTTCGTATTGGGGAGTTCAGGTACCTCCAAAAAAAAAAAAAAAAGAATCCCCTGATTTATAAATGTCTCTTCCTACTAAATAAATCAATGTCTCTTGTTCCAGGTGCACAGGGTGGTCCTGGCCTCCTGCAGCCCTTACTTCAGAGCCATGTTTACCAGCAGCTTCAAAGAGTGTCGAGCCTCCGAGGTCACACTGCGCGATGTCTGCCCCCAGGTGGTTGGAAGACTCATTGACTTTGCATACACTGGCAACATCACCGTGGGAGAGACGTGTGTGTTGCATGTTCTTTTGGCTGCAATGAGGTAAACATCCAGTGTTGAAAGATATTTGGTAGAAATAATATACCGGAGTATGATGTGATTTGATTGTGATGAGAGGATCTCTGAGCTTGTAATGCATGACAAATTTCTGTGCAAACAAACTATTAAGTCTTATCTTATCTTAACTTAACACAGCTGAAACCTAAATTCAGACACAGATTTATATTCCGTATTTGAAAACTCTTTTTATTTTAAATGTTTTAAGAGTTAAATGCATTACATTTAAAAAAGGAATACACCCTTTCTTTTCTTTTCTTTTTTATAAAAGGTATCAAATGGAGGATGTATCCAAGGCATGCTGTGATTTTCTCATTAAGCACCTCGAGCCTGCTAATGTCATCGGCATCGCTCGCTTTGCCGAGGAGATCGGCTGCACAGAGCTGCAACTGCGAAGCCGAGAGTATATCAACACACACTTCAATGAGGTGCGATGCAAAAAAAAAAAAAAGAACTAATCAAGTCCACCAATTTGTGAATGCTTATGTGAACTACAGGAGATATCTTGAGCGGAAGCTGAGTTTTTTTTTTTTTTTTTTTTTTTTCTCACATGATAAAAATGCCTGCACTTTAAAGGTGGGAGTTGAACCTGCAGCCTCTCTATATAAAGTACGCATGCTTTACTCACCGAGCTAATCCCTGTAAAAGGCTTTTATTAAAACACAATTCAGAAAAAGACACATCAGTCTGAATATGTCTGTAATGATAGACACGTATAAGCCAGATCATGCTGTCTGATATGATGCACATGGTCCAGTTCTGAAATCTGGACATCACATTACATTACAGCTGCTAACTGACTTTACTGTCTCAAGGACTGTTTTGCACTTTTGTTGCATCCACGTATCAGTAACAGAACATTCACATCATTTTTTTTTTTGTTAATTTAAAATTCATTGTTACATTTGTGTCTGTGTCTGTGTCCGGGTCTCTCATCTGTAATGTCTGGCTCTAACATTAATATAAATATGCAATAGTCAGTAAGCCTTTATCTGACTATACTGTGGTGTATTGTTTTCCTAGGTGACCAAAGAGGATGAGTTCTTCAGCCTCTCTCACTGCCAGCTGCTTGAGCTCATCAGTCAGGACAGTCTCAAGGTGCTCTGCGAGTCTGAGGTGTGTGGCATGAAGCAGACTAATTGAAACATGACTGAAAAGGAATGCTAGAAAGATTTTTTTTTTTTTGTCATTTCACCAAAGTTTCAACATAGGTTAAAAATGGAAGACATACTATTTGTCAAAGAGAATATCTGTATGTGCATAACAAACTTCACTGCTGTGTCTGAATTCTGTCAGGTGTATAAGGCGTGTACGGACTGGGTCCGCTGGGATACGGAGGGTCGAGCTCAATATCTTCATGCCCTCCTGAATGCCGTTCATATCTACGCTCTGCCTCCAAAGTTCCTGAAGAACCAGCTTCTGTCCTGCCCCATCCTCAGCAAGGTGAAACACAGTCGAGCATTATGTTTTCTTGATATGGAAATGAATGGTCACATGACATTTGGTCACACAAGCATTAACTGTTCTTTTACTAATAACAAAAAAAAGAAATATTCATTGTTAATTTTCTGCACTTTCTTTTAACTCCAGGCCAACTCCTGTAAGGACTTCCTGTCTAAAATCTTCCAGGATATGACTCTGAGGAAGCTGCCTCCTGCTCCAAACCGAGGAACTCAACTCATCTATGTGGCTGGCGGGTAGTTATCTCATTAGTTGTATTTCTAACATGTATCCCCCACGATCAATGGCTACCCATTTATTGTAAGCAAAACGTTAAAACAAACTTTATGGGACCTTTTTTTAAAAATATTGATTATCAGTGAGGGATAATGAGATTTTTTTTTTAAAATGTGCTGGTTAGTTTAATGCTCTGATGTCCATACACATAAATGGTTAAGCTGTGTTCACAGCACCACTAATAAAACACAGCATTTGTGTTTTTCCTACAAAAGAAACATGGCAGTGACTTGCCCTGTTTTTGGTGTCATGTCAAAATCAAAGCATCTAAGGCCTCCAGAAAATTGTCCCTACCTGCCACCCAGTGGCTGAAAGGAGGCCAACCACTGCACGTTTACAAAGGTTCCCTGCTTCTTGGGAGGGACTCTACTATTTTAAGTCTTTTATTTAGAGTGAGATTCTGTTCATCAACATACCGTCTGCCATAAGTCAAGGATGTTTTCTATCCAGAGCCAGCTTTGAACTGACATTAATATGTGTCACTTGTACACTTTTGATTTTGACTACAGAAAATTTGAATTGTGCTTAACTAAAAATGTACGGAAACCCCAAGCAGAGATGCATCCATATATTTTATGTACTCTGTTGTTGTGATTAGGAGTAACATCATATTGTTTTCCTGGCTGCTTGACTTACTTATCTCATATCTCCAGAGTTGCTAAAGCACAAAGCAAACGCAGAAATCGGTGTAACTTCCCTCATTATTGTGGGATATGGCAGCATGGCATGTTGTGGTCTGGCCTATCAGAGTGACCAGTCTAATGTCTTCTAGATCACTAAAAAGGATCCTGCTATCAAGAGAAAACAAGCTTTGTTATCTGGTATCTGTTATGGTGGGAAAAAACAGCCTTTTTACCTTAAGACAAATCAGTCAAGATCTCAAGAAAACAGCTGAAATGACCTTGTCATCAAAGGAAAATATGCGTTGTGTCTGTGGAATGCGATATTAATAAGTTGAGATCTTGAAAAAAGTCATTAGTCATTATTAGGGTTGGATTTTTGGGGCCGATACCAATATTACTAAGAGTAAAATTCTGATACCGATATATCGGCTGATATCTTTCTTAGATCTAATTGATCTTCAATCTTTAAATATAGATATGGATACACACATTTATAATTTTGATCCCTCAAATGCACTAATCACACACTTGTGGAAAAGATATATTATGAAGACAAGATGATCACTCAGCTAGAAAGTAACTGTGCATGTACGTGCATCACCGCTTGACTCTCTGGAGAGTGATAATGCTTGTTGTAATCCATAAATCACACACTGCTGGTGAAAGAGATCTTCTATTTTAATGCAATAAAACTCAAATAAAACGATTTACGACTGGTGAATAAATCTAGTAATATCGGCACATATCAGAAAATTAGCCGATCCAGATTGTCACTTGATTAGCTAATATCGGCCAATATTATCAGCCGGCCGATAAATCGATCGGGCTCTACTCATGACAGGAGAATGCTTAGGGGTTGGTCCTGTTATCTTTTTTCGGCAGGAGGGTGTTTGGACCTGTGAAAGCAGCGTAACACATTTAGATAATTCAGTATTAGTAAGCACAGATGTAAACAGAGTGTGCAGTGGACTTCTAAAAGGGGCAGGAGTCTTCAGTTTCACATGAACACATCTTTGCTGCTGAATTTCAAGCCCCTCTGACTGCATATTAAGCGATTTAGCTTTTCCTCACCGTGTACTCTATATGTGTTTTGCATGTCAAATCGAGAGAACATTAAGTGTAACGTACATACCGTTTGCTTATCTCTGTGCAGATACCAGCAGCATTCACTGGCCTCCATGGACGCTTATGATCCCAGGAGGAATGTCTGGCTGAAACTGGCAGACATGGGGTCTCCATGCAGTGGCCTGGGAGCCTGTGCGCTGTTTGGACTGCTCTACACTGTAGGTTACACAAGTGATGTAATACAACCAAAGAAATGTCATTATTACGGTCCTGAATGGCTCTAAAAGACTGGAAAAAGATCGCAAATCCACCAGAACAGCACTTTCCTTTGAATATTTGACAGTTGATGTAGTTATCATTTCCCCCACTTTCGCTTTCTCACTCGTCTCCTTCTGTCTGGCAGTCCAGCGCGGCCTTGTGTTTTGTTTTGAGACATTTAAAAAAAGATCAGCTCTAAATCCTTCTCGTGCTGTAAATCCAGGTCGGGGGCAGGAACCTTTCGCTTCAAACCAACACTGAGTCAAGCTCTCTGTGCTGCTACAACCCAATGACCAACCAGTGGAGCCAGCGAGCCTCCCTCAACATCCCCAGGAACAGGGTCGGCGTGGGAGTGGTGGACAGCTGCATCTACGCTGTCGGAGGCTCCCAGGGCTCCACGCATCACAACACGGTGGAGAGGTGAGGCTTTGCTGACGCTTGTGTCTGTGTGTGTGTGTGTGGAGGAGTTCTTCACTCAACCAGACACTCCTGAAGTAATTTGACTGAATGACATCGTATTCAGTAGGATGAATGTAACGAGTACAGATCTCCCTCAGTGCATTCACCTGAGCGTAACTTTGCATAATGGCACGAGAGGGCTGAAGTGAAAAGCCTCCATTCAACTTAAAGAGCAGTCGAGAAGTTTGCAGGTTTTCCTCTTAACCTAATTAGACAACAACAACAACACACACTGCTCTAAAAATATGTTGAAACACACATCCCAAGAATGTCGATCCCCTTGGGAATGCTTTTCTCCCACTGCGGTCAAGGAGGAGTTTTACCTAATATGCTTTAAAATCAGTTTTAATCAAATAAATTCAAACAATATACTGATCGCTTGCTTCACTTCATATTAGAATTACCATCCTTCAAATGTAACCTCAGTCCTTTACTTGTATTTAACGGTATAGATGCTATACACAGGAGGATTATTTTTATTATCAGAAGTCATCAGACGCCACTTTGAAGTCTTTTCACGAGAAGCTGCTGAATATTAAGAAAGCTGATCAAAGTATTGAGATGGAAATTCAACGCGAAACACGTCAGAGGAGATCAGAGCAGTTTCCGGCAACAACTGTTGGCAGAAATGTCTCATGAGGACGCTTCCTAATTTAATCCAAGCAACATGTAAGCGATTCAACAGGAAGTGACGGCCTCTTCTGCTTTTTCTTCTAATATACAGTTTTATATTTTATCATTGCAATTTGCCTTGCGGTGGTTTCACGGTTTACAACGCACCCTCGGGTCTCCACACAGTGACCCATGGAGTGACATGCTCAAGGGCACCCTGCCAGTGTTTTAGGGGCTGCTGGTGTAATATCAGACGCCTTCCTATCATCAGTGTAGAGTGTGACTACACCTCAACACACAATCATTTTAATCATTAACCAGACAGATAACAGCCTGCCTTATCTAGTGAGCTCTTCCTTTATTTGCTTTGAACAGTCGAACAAGAGGTTTTCAAGATGTATCTGTGTGTAAAACACGGATCTACAGCTAAAAGAAAACTAGATTAGTTTAGCATAGCTTAGCATAAAAACAAAGGCCAAACGAGTCAGGCTGACTCTGTCCAAAGGTAGTAAATACAAATGCCAGGAACACACGTGGTATTTCTTTTATTTAAGCTGCGCAAACACTGAAGTGTACAAAATGTTCCGTTCCAGGTAGGTCAAGCCCGCGGGCAAATTGTGTTCCAACATAAAACCATATATTTATTTTTTAAAATAGTTTTCAGAGCCCTGTTTTTGAGCAGATTGAAAGGAGACTTAGAGTTTGTGAGCTCCAGATTTCTGGTTGGCAGATTTTTTTTTGCAACCTTTAGGCACGCTGGTTACCGGCTGCCTTCAGTCTGCTATACTAAGTTAAGTTAAGCTAATCTACGTGAAGCAAAGCTAACGGTCTCCATGCTATGGCTTAATTGACGGGTATGAAAATGGCATCACTCTTGTCATCTGACTCTCAGTAAGAAAGTGAAAAAACATATTAAATATGAAATCCTACCTCACAGTTTGATAGGATTTACTTGACCTTACACCTTTAAAACGTCCAAGGCGTTATGGGCCCAGGGTAAAAACTTAACCAACTAAGTATTTATCAGCTGTTGGACTACAGTATAATGTAGTCTTCTCTCAGCCGTGGCACGGTCTCTTTGGCTTCAAATTAAAGCTCGTCAATAGTTGCCAAACATGGTTGCCAGCTTATCCTAATCCACTTAAAGTTGACCGGCTCGTGTAGATTGAGGAGGTTGCTCACACGGCCGCTGCCCTCTGAATGCTGTAGAGTTTGCAGTGGTCATACTCTCCCCTTTGGTTGTTTTAACTGACTAATCAGAAAAAGTTACTTCGACATGTCTGTGGTTTATCACTTCGTTGACTCAGTTACGTTTGCAGATGGGACCCCGAGTCTAACCGCTGGTCCTTTGTGTGCCCGATGTCTGTGGCTCGTCTGGGTGCTGGAGTGGCGGCCTGTGGGGGGGTCCTATATGTGGTGGGGGGATACGACGGGCAGAACCGCTGGAACACTGCTGAGAAATACCAGCCTGACACCAACACCTGGCACCAGCTGGCACCCATGAGCACTATACGCAGTGGACTAGGTGAGGGCGTGTGTGTGTGTGTGTGTGTGTGTGTGTGTGTGTGTGTGTGTGTGTGTGTGTGTGTGTGTGTGTGTGTGTGTGTGTGTGTGTGTGTGTGTGTGTGTGTGTGTGTGTGTGTGTGTGTGTGTGTGTGTGTGTGTGTGTGTGTGTGTGTGTGTGTGTGTGTGTGTGTGTGTGTGTGTGTGTGTGTGTGTGTGTGTGTGTGTGTGTGTGTGTGTGTGTGCGCGCGCACTCCTGTCTGTATTATAAGAACAACTTTAGGACCTGATGATGTTTCCACTTCTTTAGGATGATTTGGAAAATAATTTTCAGTTTCTTATGATCTGTGAATTAATTTATGTTTTCTCTCTAAACATCTAAATAGGTGAGTTCTTGTCATCCTACTGACTGCATCCACTAAATCAACACATCTTGAAACTAACTGATAAACATGTTATTCATGGAGTCGCCACTGCACCCAGCCAAGACATAGTACTGTTGAAAATACGTTTTATTTTGTTGTCTTAATATGTCTTTAGAGTCAGATATTATAACCTCAGACAGAAAGGTCAAAACCCCTGTTTTTATTCTTTATGCTAAGCATAGCAACATGGCTGCTGTTTCCACTAACATGTCCTTTACACTTAGTTTTTTTTGTCTGTCTCTACAGGATTGGTGTGTGTGAACTCCTACCTGTACGCAGTAGGAGGGTATGACGGGCAGAACCAGCTGTGCACTGTTGAGCGCTACAATATAGCCAGGAACCAGTGGGAGCCCAGGGCCTCCATGCAGTACTGCCGCAGTGCTTATGGAGTCACCGTCCACCAGGGCTGCATCTTTGTCCTGGGTCAGTCAAATCATTCTTTTTTTTTTAAATGTCGGCTCGGGGCCCAGGTGGCTTATGGTTAGGTCGCACCTCATGTTACGCTACAGAGTCCTCCAAGTGGGCAGCCTGTGTTAAAATCCGATCCTCAGTTTTTCTTTCTGCATGTCATTCCCAACTCTCTCCCCAGTTTCCTACTCTATCCACTGTCCTCTCAAACAAAGGCATAAATGCCCAAAAATAAAACTTTAAAGAAAAAATAAGGCTCAAACATAAATTAAATATAAGGTCACACATATTATGAAAAATAAAGTTTAACATTTAAAATTTGGCCCTGGCCTGTCGACAAACCAGTTATGAGAGAAGTCCATCCTCTCCGTCTTTTACCTGCTCCAATTCTCAGAAAATGAGTGCCCAAACAGGCCGTTTGGAGATTTTCCCTTCATGACATCACAAAGGGCAGTAACCCCTCCCCCAGGTGGGTGACACTCCCACAGCTAGGTGTTTATTCTGCCTTCTCACCTTATTACACGATTGGGCATGGTGCAAAAAAGCCCGAGCCACACAAGCCCTTCCAGAGAGGGGGCGTGGTCGAACACAGCTCATTGCATTTAAAGCTACAGACACAGCCTGTGGTTAATTCAACTCAAATGATTAATAGAAAGTTCAATTAGCCTTTTAAAAATGACTATACCGATCCATTTATAAATAGATATATTGAATGGATCAAACACAGAATGATTTAAGTTTTGTTTTGTGTCTATCCAGGAGGTTTTAACCAGCACGGCTTCCTGTCCAGCGTTGAGTGTTACTGTCCCGAGACAAATGAATGGACGCGTGTCACAGACATGCCTGTCGGACGCAGCGGGATGGGTGTCGCTGTTACCATGGAGCCCTGTCCCGGCAGCCTGCCAGAACAAGAGGAGGACGAGGACGGAGCCACATAGGAAGAAAACTGCGCAAACGTCAACAGTTTTTTTTTTTTTTTTAAACGGTCGTAAGTGGTGCTGCTTTTCATCAGAAGGGTGTTTAGTGCATTGAGAAATAAATAAAAAAAATCACTAAAATATCAAAACTTGAACTTGGATCTCATTTGAATCTCACTTCGGAGTCCTCCAACAACAGTTCGTATGAACCCAATGACGAGAAAGGATCAGATCTCTACATGGGCTGTGGAACAAACTATGCAAGAACAAAGACAAAAACTGGAAGCAAGACGGTAACTTTCCAATGGAAAACGGTGCTATTGCAGAAATCTGAAAAACTGGTACTATTTAAAAGAAGAAAGTTCTAATTTTATTCCACAGCTGTATGTAATCTTAAGTGTTCAGTTTTAATTTTACACATTGAACTTTTAAAGACATCCAGTGTTGCAAACTTTAATTCTTCTGCGTGTTATATGTCTACCTCTGTCCGTGTCTGAATTAGCACTTTTCGAATGTGTTCATTCATTATATTGTGCCAATGGAGTTTCACTCAAAACTGCCATTTTTTTTTTTTCGATGTCATTGATTTTTTTTTTCCACGGGTGCACGCACTGTATTAGTATTTTATGTTTTGAAAAATAAAGTTAATCAAGTGTGTTAATGATAGAAATTTCATTTTTCCTCATGAACACTTTTGTTAGTTTTGTTTGTTTGTGTTCTTTCTCACCTCTTGTGGTGTCAGGGATTAGGAACCAGCCACGGATGTGCTTTGTTCATGTATGCAACAGCTCATGCACTGCCACTAGATGGTGGAATAAGTCCAAAAACAGATTTATGCCTCAACATTACGATGTTTTTTTTTTGTTTTTTTTTTCTTTGTTAAAAAAATTAAAAAAATAAAAAAATCAAGAGAACTCCAGCAACACTGACAGTAAAAGAAAAAGGCCTCCAAATCTGCTCACTAAAGCATAATAATTGATTAGATCTGTTTGGGTACAGAATGCTTGTCCAGAGAGTGATTAAAGATTTAACGTCAGTCTTCATTCCAGCAGTCCTGGAGAAACACGGAGGAGACTGGAGTCACTATTGTTAGTCACAAACTGCATGCATCACTTGTGTGTTTACTAATCTCTCTCTCTCTTTCTATCTCTCTCTCTCTCTCTGCACTGTTGTTCTCCATCTCCTCCATGGCTCAACTGCAATTATCCCAGCAGGACGCCAAAGAAGACAGAGCCATTATTCAAATTCAGAGCCCTGAGTTGCCTCATCATGTCGTGATCTCTGACAGAGAGGAGAGTAGCGGAGAAGAAAGAAATGTTTGCTTTCTGGCTTTTAGAATAATACACAGGCACTTGATGGTGTTCATATGTTTGTCTCCCTTTTAAAGGATCTCAGATTTCACACTCGAGGACATAAAGTGCAAGGTGTGTTCATTATTGACAGAGCAACCTGTTGGGCGATGATGATGACAGAACAGGAGATGTTGCAGAACAGAGCTCTGGTCGTGTGCGTTGAAGGGCCCCGGAGACAAAACGAGGGCTCTTACTCACTACTTAAGAGCCGAAAAAAAAACGAGAGCGAGTGACTCACACGGCGGACGCGTGACGCAAGCATCTCGCACACGTCCGCACGCGGATGCGCAAATACTTGTGTGTCCGTACACAAACCCATTTGTTCATGCGAGTGTGCGCCGGAGACAAAGCCGACTGTCTTTCTCGTTCGCGGGCTCTGGAAACAGATTTGCCACTGCCTTCGTTGTCTCGAGAGGAGGAGAGAGGAGTACAGAAAGAGATGTAGCACTGTACAGCGCAGAGATTCGCCTTCCGTAGAGAATCAGTGGAAGAAAATCAGCACACGTGCAGATGTGGCTTTTGTACAAGTACATCTTTTGCATGCTTGCTGCGCTAATGCCGAGCAGTTACACAACCCCCGGATGGAGCTGTTGGAGGAGAGAGAGCGGTCCTGTGACGGAGCAGGAGAGGTGCAGGGACTCAGAAACGCTCCTGCCTTCTATGAAATCTATAATTTTTTTTTTGTTATTCTCCTTTCGTTGGAACACTTCCACTTAAGCATTTTGGTGCACGGGTGTTTCTCATGTTTGGGCCTGAGATTTGAAAGTGCCCAAAATACTTCTGCATGTGTACTGACAAGAACTAGGTAGAGATCATATTTCTCCAGCATCAGCTGCTCTGCACTGGCTCCCTGTAAATTCTAAAAAAAAATCCTTCTTCTCACTGACGAGGCTCTCAATATTCAGTCACCATCACGTCTTATAGACTTTATCATGGCCTGTTACCTCTCTTGAACATTGTGCTCCCAGAATGCCCTCACGTGGTACCTCAAGTCTCTAAAGTAGTATGGGAGGTAGAGCCATCATTATTAAACTTCTCCTGTTGAATTATCGGGTCTGGAGGCGGACACCCTCTCTACTTTTAAGAGTGGGATGTAAACTTTCTCTCTTGATTAAACCTGCACTGAGGCCTACCCTCGCCTTGCCTTGGACCAGCCTCTTGTTATGCCGCTATAGGCTTAGACTGCCGAGGCGCTCGTCACACCAAGCTTCTGTCGCTTCCCTTCCTCTTCTCTATTTGTATCCATCCATATCCAACACATGCGTGTGAGTAACGTCATATCTTTCCTGACGTTGTCGTGCTCTCTCGTTTGAAGAATATTCCAAAAAAAAAAGGCTGATCTAACCATTAATCATTACATAACACGACTACAAACTACGCCGCGCATTGAAAAGTTCATGCCAGGATTAAAGAGTCTGCAGGAGCTTAGAAATACTGTAAGGGACTAACAATATGTTGTAACACAGGAGCTATCAAGTCTGCACAAGTCTTTTCACAGGGCGGAGGGGGCCTGGCGGGGCCGAAGCTGCCTATTCTATCAGTTAGAATTACAATAAAGCTTATCCTGTTGGATATGGCTTATTCTGCCTTATTCAGGTCTGTATGCGGGCGGGAGGTTGAATCCAGCCTCTATAGGATCTGAAGAGGTGGGAGGGGTGGGGTGGGGGGGGCTTTAATGCCCTATAGCCAGATTTGTGTAGGTGTGACCTTGGGAAGTGATGACCTCATCAACATCCATGCCTGCAAAGCTAATCTGTTACATTCTGAAGGATGCTCCTGCGATGGAGCCACCCATGAAGGTGACATTGGTGAATGGTGCTGGTGGCGTGGAAACACACCCTTCAACGAGACACGTGCAAACACATTCAAATGAAGATGACATACGCGCGGATGCAAGGGAGTACTGTACCATGCATGCAAATACCGCACACATGCAAGCCATGTGTTACATGAACACAACGATTCACAGGATACGGTCGTGGCGGAGGGCTGTAACTACATGAAAGTTGCTGTTAAAACCCTCTGTTGGCATCGGTTGATCACACAGATGACTGCAGCAGGTGTTGCCACACATTGGAGGTTAAAGGTCAGACTGCTTTCTCTAATCTGACCCTAAATCACGACCATTGTTCTGCTCGGTGGCCAATACATGAAAGTCATCAATGTCATTTATTTTTCCTGGAAATAACTTTCTATTTTTTTTTTTTTTGTATGCAGTTGTTTTACTCACATCTGCAGCACAGGTCTGACTCAGAGTTCCCAATGATGCAGAGATGACACTGTCAGTTGATAAAAGGTAGAGGAGCATCCTTGCCCTTGAGCAAGGCACCTCCGGTCCATGCAGTGAAGCAACAGAAGGCCGACCGGGGAAAGATGTCATGAGTGAGTAAGGGGAGTATGCAATAATATTCTCAGTCAGTTCCCTGCATTGGGTGATTTAAAAATAGATGTCTTTGTCTTCCAGATGTTGAAATCTTACACAGGATTCACACAGGTATAAGTGCACGCGCAAACATTCATGCGCAAGACGTCACATAACCCTATCTTGAGCGTCATGTAAAGCTTTAAGTGTCAGGCTCATTTACAACATCTGCAGGAGGTTTGTCAGAGCATGACTTCAAAAACTGACACGTTCCAAATGAAATGCCATTTCTATAATATGAAATGTAAAAACAAAGGAATATTCGCTCACAGAACAAACGATACAAGATAACAAACTAAGTATTTAGGACTAATGCGTTCCCTTAGATGCTTACAATGTCTCTTCTGCACTCTTTCTTGACTTCAGTGACCTTCTACCTCCAAAGATAATCAATAATCGTCATGGATCCCTCTCTCATACCTACCTGTGGACAGTGGCATATAGTTTGATTGTGAAATGTCTGCACACTATTTCACAACTACACTTGTAAATATGCAAAGAGACTGCTGTTATTTTCGTTAGTGATCGGAGCCTGCCTGTTGTGGGCATGTAGTGCGGCCGACTGGTCTGTGTGTTCACTTCAACTGTGTTTCTCTCAGACTCGGAGGAAAGCATGAGTGGACGGTTTCAAGCTCCCCTCTCGCTGAATTGATTCTACTATGGGTCCTCCAGAAACACAGCGCCGAGAGACGGGGGAGGTGTACTTTAAACTATACCATATGTGCACACTCTTTGAGACATTAAAGACGTTATATAGCACGAATTCAGGTGTTTAATATTATGACACGATGTGTGCTTCGGCTGAAACGCAACCATTTGCTAGCAACGCCCGTTTTCGTGAAAATGCACGTTTCCAGCTCCCCCTGTACCCAAAGATAGTATATTCCACAATTTATTCCAGGGAAAGACTGACAGTTTTTTGGGTCATGAAGCAGCTGTTCAAGTCAGTGGTTCGCCCTCCCTCCGCAAGAATAAGGAATTAGTACATTTCAAATTAGATAACGACAAGCGTTGGTGCAAGAAGAGAAAAAGTATGACATTGTGTCCGTGGCTCTAAATAACCCATTTAAATATGAAGAAAAAAAAATGTTTTTATACTCTAAACAAATAAACATTTTTATAACGGTGCATTTTAAGCACATTAACATGAACAATGTTGTTTGTGTTGTCTATATTTTGCAGTTGTTTTAGTGCAGTAGGGTTAAATTTCTTTTTAAATTCTTGTGATATTACAGGTGGGGAACTAAGATCTCCGTAGCACACACACTTAACATTGACACACACACACACACACACACACACACACTTCAGCAGACCTACTGTTGATAGTGGAGTTGAACAATGGGAGAATTATCGCTGACCCCTCTTCATTACATCCGGTTAACCGTAGTTTGTGCCCCAGCAATCAATCAGCTTTCAATATAGGTCTCATTTAAAGTTTTCATTCTGACCCCTCTGTCGTTCATACACTAATAAAACATCATACCAGATTTGGCTACTTTAAAAAAAAAATAATAATAATACATTTAATTACTGTTTCATCTCTTATTGCCAAACATTTCAAATGTGTGCATAGATGATCCGCCATCCATTTGTCTGCTTTAACCTTAATACCATGTGTGAAAAAATATTCCTTGTACGCATTCTGAAGGGAGAGACTGAATTTGTGCATAGTGCTGCATGTGTGTACTGCCGATTGTTTTTGTGCACGTGTGTGTGTGTGTGTGTGTGTGTGTGTGTGTGTGTGTGTGTGTGTGTGTGTGTGTGTGCGCGCGTGCGCATGCAACATGGGTCAAGCCCCTTGGAAACAGCAGCAGAGGTCCTCTGCTTTTAAGTGGATTAAAACTCCAGCACAATCCCCAGGGCCAGCAGGCATTGGACAGACTGGGTGTAGTTTAGATGAGGATTTAAGACTGATTATCTCTCATGCTGCCTTTGTTTTTACTGCTACTGTTGCGTATATTGGTAATACTGTACAGTGCATGGAACTCTGTATGCTGCACATACAAGCAGTGAGACAGGTAAAAGCAAAAACAGTGTGGGGGTGGGGGGGGGGGGGGGGATATTATTTAAATTAAAAAAAAATCTGTGTTGAATCTTTTGCTGCGTTTTAAGCCAGGTCCACTTTGAACATCAGCTGTAAGAAACTTTGTCGTGGTGCCCAAGAGGAAAGATTCCTCCGCTCTGAATGTATACCTGCAGAGTGTTTATGTTTAGTCTGCCGAACATGCAGCGTGTCTTATCTGCGCTACACTATTTAAGCTCCTGTTATGGTTTCCCTGAGACCCAGTGCGTCACTCCCACTCTTCTTGCAGTGTGTCAGCACCAATTAACCAGGTCAATATTTCTGTGCTCCAGTTGTTGCAGTAGTGACTCTGATACAGAACACACTTCTGACTTTAATGTCTCATAATAATAAAAAGTCTGTTGATGCAGCGTTGTACAGTTAGCAGTCTAGCGCTTCCTTATACAATTTGAATCAGTATTTTCCTAATTTGAAGCAAAAGCCTGGAATCCTTAATTAGTATGTCAAATGCACTGTTTAAAATACTATGATAAAAACCCTTCTATAATTACATTTTCACGATGTAGGCAACATTTTCCTAAACGTAACGTCTCACAATTTGAGGCATCTCAAATGTTTTTCCAAGCGATATATTTGTTCTGACCTCAGCCTTGTTTTTTTTCGTTTTTTGTGACCCCTCATGATCTTCATAACCTTTGTAATCTTCTTAGGATTTATGCGGCTTTGAGGCAATGGAACAAATGAAATGATCCAGCTTTTTTCACTGCCACACGTGTTGGGACAGAGAAATAGCTTGTTGTTATGAAGTGAGCATCCCCAGGTCTTCAGACGATAATGAAGCAAATGAAGTCGTACATTTTATAGTAGGATGCTTTGTATTCAGTGTGGCTCTGCTGCCAGAAATCACATTATCTTCTCTGTCTCCGTCTCTCTTTCTTTTCCTTGCTACTGTCCACAGTATACAACCGCATGATGCTGTAAAATTAAGTCAATGAAGTAAACAGCAGTGCTCAGCGCTTGTTTTGTGTTTGTTGCTTTTTAAATAAAGCATCGGAATATTTCTTGGACATTGGCACAAGTGGTGCTTTCACACTTGCACAAACCTCCTGAAAATGTCCTGAAATTTTCATGGTGAGCTCAGTGGCGATTCTAGAGCCTGTTGGGACCCCAGGCAAGAAATAATTGGGCGCCCTGCAACCCACATTTATCCCCTTTATGTCTGCCATTGTCTTCACGCTTAATCCTCTTCCTCTATTTTCCTGTTTCTGTTTTCTCTTCTATAGACAGATAATTCCTCTTAATTTTTCTTGGTTGACTTTCATTGACAAACTCTGGTTTTTCAAAATATGTAATCCATGCAACACTCAGCAGGGCCACGAGAGTGAGTGCTGTCTGGCGGGGCCCCCTTAGGGAGGTTTCCTACTGTCATTGCAAAATTTGCACGTTTTTTGCCGCTGCTGTGGTTAAAAGTTTGTGAGCCCCCTACTGGTCGGGGGCCCCTAAGCAGCTGCCTGCCTTGCCTGTTGACAAGAAGCACCTCCGGGTGAGCTGAATGCATCACAAAATACTCACTGCTAGCCAGTCTGAGGGGGTGACGACTTGCACATCCTACAACGGGCGCACAACGACAGTGCAATCTCTGTGCACAAACTGAAACTGCTTAAATATTTGTTACTGTCCATATGTTCCTCTCTGCCCTTTTGTTGATACCATCAATGTGTTGGACTACACATGGCTCTGATAAACGTGGCATTATAATTATAAAAATGGCATTATAGCGTCAGACTCTGTTGCTTCATCTGCCCAAATTCATCTCGTTCTTTTTGGGCCGCATGCCGTGCCTCCTCAGACCCCCCTCTCACATCCTACAGGGTTAGCCTATCGCTGTGAAGTTCATGTGGGAACCAGCAAGTCAAGGGCCCTTTCCGAATAGCCACAGTTCAGTAGGCAGTACGTACTTTTCAGTAGGGAGTTTCAGGATACTGAACTTTAGTGGTCATTTCGAGTATGCATTTTTTGGGTCCACCTCAATATACTGAACATTTCAGCATGGATACTAACTTCCGGGTTTTATGCAGTATGGATCTGCCTACTGTGCGTGCCTACTGAATAGTAGGTACTAAACAGTATACAGCATGGATAGTAGGTACTGCCTACTGCCTACTGACAGACTGAGTAGGTACTTGGCAATTCGGATACAGCCAAGCAGATTTCAGTGGCAGCCTGTGTATATGTGAAAACGTAGGTTTTTGTTGACGTCTAAGCATTGGATTCAAACAGTAGTGTTCATATTAGAGAATAAAATACATAAAATACTGGCAGATAAATGCCAGTTTGTCTATGATATGTGTCCTTGTATCCCCCCCCCCCCCCCCCCCCGTATATCAAGGGACAGCTGTTTTTTTTTAAATTAAATTTACATGTCTTTTCTTGTTGTTCTTTCAGGGAAATTAAACAAAGCTTAATGTTCTCAAGCTCACAATGTCTATCTAATTCCTCATTATAATTCATATTGAAGATGAATGGAGGGAAGTTTTCTTGTATGGTGATTGGTGTTCACAGTAGCGTCTGGCCTGTGGATTGGCTGGAAACCATTACCTGGATGTCTACCTCCAAGTGTATTCTACCAGAAAAAACATGAAACTATCATTTGGTTCATGTTAATGCTGCTGTTGTGATGTTGGCTAAATGACATCCCGTAACATTTCATTGATTTTCAGCTAATGTGTCTGAATAATTCCATGTGGGATGAGCCATGTAAATGACCAGACACGAAAAATAAATATTCATTCATTCATTCATTCATTTATCCATCAGAATGATGGCATTTTCCTATAACTAGCCCAACTGCTTCCCTCCAACAGTGTTACTGCTTACTTGGTTGATTTGGGCAGTAAAACATTTACTTGTAGGAAAAGATTGAGCAGAAAGTCCTACACTGTCTTAACACACCTAAGTGCTCCGTGCCAGAATGTTCTTCTGCTTTGCACATTTTCACTTCAGTGAAAAATGCAGATGTGCTAGAATAACATGTTCTATGTTGATCAATGTTGTCATTTGCAATTAGATACTCTGGTAAAAACTAAGCTCTTACGTAAATGTAATTTCTGTTATCATTCCTAAGATTGAAGTTATGGTTCTTTTGGTGAAACATTGTTTGAAAGATAAAATTTCAAACAGTAACACATCATTCAACCAATAAATCAATCATTATTTGTGTAGCTCGAATTCATAACAAGTGTTATCTCGAGACGCTTTACAAAAGAGGCTATGGGATAATATGCTTGTAGGATTTGTCCTTTGTATTCCTCGCCTTCCTATTGTCCACACTTCCTTGCCACTGAGGTGGAGTTTGCAGCAGGCTGAGTATGAACGAGGATATGAATGTGTATGAATGGATTAGCCGATGGAAACTTTACAAAGCAACCTCTGACATCTGTATGTGAATGGGTTGGTGTGACCTGCGCAGTAAAATCACTTTGAGTAGTCAGAAGACTAAAAATCTCTGTACAAGCTCCAGTCTGACGACAGTATCAGATAAATAAGGAATGTTTTGAACTACACAATGCTACTCAATAGGTGTCCCATACTGGCATAACTAATGGTCAAAGTGAGTATAATCTAGTATCTGTGTTACTGTGGATTAAATGTGATTGAAACATGTTGGTTTGGCTGCACTCCCAAGATTGAAGATTAAAAATATTTAGATAAGAAAATCGTGTGTGTTCAATGGCTTTAAAGATCGAAATACATTATCCTTACATACCCGTTTCTTGCATGTGATCTTTCTTGCCAAATTGCAAGTTAGCTCGAGGTGGCTAACTAGCTGCAGCAAGATGCCGCCTTCAGTATCAGTTATGACGAGGGAAATGTTTGACAAGTACTGTGTGGTTTAAGGATGGATACGTTTTCTCTAGAGTAAGTGTAGAATTACAATCAATGCACAGTGACCCTATGCACAAAATGCTGTTGTAATGCCAGCAATCATTGCCGCCCCCCCTACCCCCATTCAAGCAGTTTGATAAGGCATCATTTCCAGAGTAGTTGTTTCATTGTTACACCCACAAAGACACTGATTGGACAGACCCTAAACCTGACCCTGACCCTCACCCCAACCACGAGCAGTCATTTCTCTGTCAGCTATTGTCACACGTCGAGCATTCAAGTGCAATCAATTGCAAGAAATGGTGAAATGGTGAAAAACCCAAATGTTCCTCTGATACCCAAAGAAAATGTTCCTACATTGTTTAAGACTCAACTTTTGTGTCAAACATATTACATTTAGTCACGCAGTCAATTTATCTTTGATCTTTTGGCCACATATTCTTCTTCTTCTTCCATTATTTGGTCCGGCACATTCAACAGTCTTTAAGATTTCTCCCAGTGTTATGTTTCCATTAAGGCATCGTCTTCTCCAGCTGACTGGTGAATGACACCTTCACTTTAAATTCATTAGCTTATTGTATATGTGCAATATTTCCCCAATCCCTTTAGAATCATTCTGATTAAGGATTCCAACTTCACTGTTTATATGGAAGTGAAATAAAGTCATCCAATTAAGACGTGCATATGCATGCATCAAGCGTTTAGTCCGGAAAAAAAACAAAAAAAACATCTGCTCGCTCCCTCGGTGTGCACCAGAGATTCCATTCTCCTCCTCTCTCTCGTGTTGGTGTCTTTGGATGTTTGAATTTTTTATTCTTCATTCAACTTTCATAACCTCGTTTGAACAACATAGCGTTGCTAGCCGTTTGACCATCGACACTTTCCACAATCCCGAGTTCTTATAAAAGTAAAGCAAAAAAAGTTTTTCTTCACCATGTTTCTACACATTCCCATGAATACAGAAAAAAATCAAACTAGTCAAGTGGGGCAGACAACCAATGAGAAGCGATCACATCAGGTGTTTGGATGGATATTGAGCCGTATAACAAACAAACCACACCACCCCTCTCAACTGGAATTAAATTGTACGGGCCGCATCAAACCAGCTTCTTGTGATTAGAGTGTGCACATGAAGCATTTGTATTCTCATCAGGCCATCACTCTGATTATTTGTGGTCCATGCGAACATAGCAACTGTGACGGAACTCAGCCTCAAACTCTCCTTCTTACACATCTGGTTTCCTTGGACACTTGTGGTTGCCTAGGAATTATGTTTTACACGGTGGTGACATCACTCTACACCCCCCCCCCCCCCCCCCCCCCCCCCCCCCCCCCCCCCCCCCCACCACCCCAGATCCTCAGCGTTAATGCGGCTCTAGAAAAGCAGGTTTAAGTGGCCGGAACATGATCAATTTCAATGTCTGCCAAATAGCATTTTGCGATGAAAACGCTTCAAATTTTGTTCAAAAACCAGTTCTTACACTGGTCCCTTGTCGGTGGAAAAGCCTCAGGGGTAAAATGAGATCAGGCCCCACAGAACCCCACTGTGTGAGTGCGTGTGTTTAGGTGTGTGTGTACCTGCATGAACATGTGTGCATATCTTTTAGTGTGTGTGTATGTAAGTGTGTATTATGAATTTTTGTGTGTTGTGGATGAAAGTGCCTGTACAGCGTGTGTGTGAGTGTGTGTGTGTGTGTGTGTGTGTGTGTGTGTGTGTGTGTGTGTGTGTGTGTGTCTACTCCAGCCAGCCTCTAATGGGGATCATGTGTGGAGTCAGCAGCGCAGACACACAAAAACATGCTTACACCCACCCCCTATGCACGGTCCGCATTAACAGGCACACACACACACACACACACACACACACACACACACACACACACACACACACACACACACACACACACACACACACATATATGCACGTCAAGACACACTCACAGTGTGCCTCAGTCAGCGAGTTAAGAACAACTCCTTGGGGAGATAAAGCACCAGTTTCTATGTGTGTGTAAACGTGTGTGTGTGTGTGTGTGTGTGTGTGTGGGTTTGTGCGTGGCGGAACACACTCTCTGTTTCAGAAGGATGGGGGTTTGGTTGTGGTGGTGGGGGTGGGAAGGCAGCGGGGGATGGGAGGTAACGAGAGGAAGGGGGGGTAAAGAGAGAAAGGAGAAAGATATGGGCAGTGAGCACAGGCAAAAGGATGGAAGGGGTGTGTGCATGCGTGAGTCAGTGTGTATGTGTGGGCAAGCAGGGAAATAAAGGAGAGCGAGTAGAGAGGGAGAGAAAGTAGGAGATCGACAGGGAGGATAGAGAGAAATGCTGAGAAAAGAGAGAGAGAGAGAGAAAGAGAGAGGTTGAGGGGCCCGGCGCAGGGAGGGAGAAGAGGCCCTGTAGTTTCAGCCGAGGGGTGAGACAGTCAACAACACATGTATCCAAGCCTTCAGACAAACCTCTTCATCCACGACAATAGCAGAGATCCAGAGCGGTGACTCTCACAAACGTTCCCCACATGTTTTGAACCCTCAGTACGTCCTCTTTTGGCATTTCTGTGCAATTCTAAGGATGTAAGTGTTTGGGTTGACCCCTAGAAGAGTAAGTGTTGCAATGTTATGACGCTCTGAAAATACTGTGATTTATTGGGGGTCTGATAAATTCACACTCTCTGAATCAAAAACAGTCAGCCAAACATCATCAATGTTGAAAACAGTGCCAGTAGAACGTTTTTTTTTTTCAATAACTAATGTTTGAGTAGGACTTAAAACTTTGCTGCAAACACAACGTTGGGCATCCAAAAAGTCTACCCCCATTGCTTTCAGAAATGAAAGCACTGTACAATGTTTATGGCATGCAACAATGTTTAGGATTCTCCAAAAACATTAGTTTAACTTAAGATTTAGTTATGATATTATCCTATAAATTACACACATTCTCCTTCCTTGTCAAACTCTGGCATCTACATTAGCCACAAAGTAACTGTGATTGGTGTGTTAAGCTAGCAGCTTATGGCCTCGAGCCATTAGCCTCAAGCAGAGTTGAGACTGCAAAAGTCTGGTTCTATATACCGACAGATTGTGTTTCATTATCAAACTGGTAGTCTTCACACCAAAATGATGCTGACTTCACTTGAGGCAATGCATCAGTTCATTCGTCCATCCATTTTTTTCCTCCTGTCTGAGGTCATGTTGCGGGGGCAGCAGGCGAAGTAAGTCGTTGTCTGGACTGTCTTCCTGCCGTTCCTCTTGTAAAATTTCCGCAAGAAGTTTTGGGTGAGCACCAGGAAATATTCTGGAAGATTCAACGGTGCCCATCTGTTACCATCTTTTTGCACAAAGGTCTACTGGAGCTGCTTCATATTCTTTTTATGTTCATTCCACTCATTTGTTGATACTGGGAATGTGTCCAGTTTGCATTGATATAATGGCAAAAGCTGTTGTCACAGTGTATAAGTGTGTTGCTTTGGCCTTATTATGACAGACAAACTCACCAATGTCTTCAACCTCTCCTTACATTGTTTTTTAAGTGGATGCTGTCAGTTGGATTTACATACATGAGCCTTGATGCTTCAGCCCATTAGACCTTAGAAACCTGTAGTGGTGAACCACAGGGCTAGGAGGCTTGTTCAACATCCAGTTCATATTTCTTCTGGTAAAACATAGTTAAACTGCTACAGGTTCAACAAAAAAACACTCTTATCTTAAACAGCTGACCAATTTTCCTCTTATATGATCATATTGAAAATGTTCCACATCATCTGCAGCCATCTTGGTTGTTTACAAAAGCCGATCAATAGAACCTAAACCTGCCCAATATTTGAAATACTTTGTGTTAAAAAAAAGTCAGCTTTTTATCAGGATAAAACTAAACGAAGTACGTTCAGGCATGGCAAAGCACCTTTTTCTGGGCATTTATAGTGAGGTGTAATTATCGACATCTAATGAGGACCCCATTACAGTTGGTACTTTCTGCTGGTTCTTGTGTTTAATCGCTGCCTGTTCACTCTCATTTTCAGTGTTGTCTGTGCGTCAGCATAAGTCACTTGGTTATTCATAATTTGAGTGTTGTACTTGATTCTTTCTACATGTTTTGTTGTCAATAATGATTCTGCAAACACAACATTACCTTGACCTTTCAAGCTTAGTATTAGTTATCGCAACAGGTGATCGCTTTCGCTATGTGATGAGTAACTTGTATAACAGTGGTATCTTGTTTTGTGTTCATTGGAGACATATTTAGAATCAAAGCCAATTGTACATACCTCTGAACTTGCTGTAGCACTAATTTATTTATGTTATTATGACTTCTTGATATATATCAATTTTATACTCTCTATTGGAACCACACACATTGTCAGTTAGCATCTGGGACAAATTGAAATCTGAATCAGGATGTATGAAATTGACTGGAGTAAATAAACTTGAGCTCATAGATTTTTCTGGTTCCTGTGTCACAGATGCTTCAAGTGTCTGACTCCTTTGAAATGGCCGTAATTATCAGGTGTTTCAGACACTAAGGAATTAAGAGAAGGAAATTGTTGGAATGGGAAGTTGAAGTGGCTAAAAGTATTTTGTTAACAGACATCTCTTCCCAATTAACCACTTTGTTTGTGCTTATTAAGAAAATATATATTTCTTAACTTTGAAAACACAAGGCATTCACAAGATAGCTATTAAATCATGAACACACTTACAGTAGCAGTTGTTAATACATTGAGAAATGTTACAACACTTCTAACTACAAGACTGCCGGCCATGGTCATGAGAGAACACATTGTACTCAATCTTAGAAGGTGACAGCAACACGGCATCTGAAATTACTCTGTGAGTTAAAAAAAAAAAAAATCACATCTGTAGACTGTCTGTGCAGCCAATTATACCACCACACTCATGTTCGTGTCTCTGACAAAAAAAAAAAAAAAAAGGTCTTACAACTGTTCAAACGTTTTCAAGAAAACTTGCAATCTGGATCCAATTTGACATCCTAGTCAACATATGTGTCTGTCGCAAGCTCTCAGGTCAAACGTAAATAAAAGGCTGTGAGCACTTTATGTTTTGAATTCTTGACAAAAAAGAAAAAGACAAAAAGGAAATTGCCACATTACTGAATCCATAGCAAATGTTTTTCTTGTGCTTATATGGTGTAAAGAATGAAGTGTAGCCATCATTTTCAGAGAAAAAAAATATCCCTTCGTATTTTTTTCACAAATGAAAACAGTTGTTTCTATTTGCTTCCCAGGTGGACTGATCCAGTGGTTTGGTACTGATTGCATGTAGTGTCAGATTAAAGCACTAGATTTGTTTTCACATGAAAATAGTGTAAAGATAGATGAGATCAGTTCTAAACCAGAGATGGGTCACACAAACACACTAAAAATCAACAATAACTAATTAATTTACCATCATTTAGGTGAACATAACCTTATGTATGACTCACATTAAACGAAGAATACATCATAATTTTTATATCTTATCTTAATGATACTGAACATAATGTGAAAAGAAATCACACACCAAAAGTCAACATTGACTCAGTTACTATGCGGGCAACATACTGTAACAACCGTTAAATAAATATAACACAACTAACATAACATAACTAACATGACATACATTACATGTAAAAACCACAACAACAACAGAAGGTAACAAAAATAAGGTGACAAACCCAACATACCACACATAACATAATGAACATTACGTAATGTAACACCACCTAACTTAACATTACATAACTCAACACTACATAACGTAACACTATGTAACATAAACCTACATTATGTAACACAATGTAATGTAACACCAAATGATGTAACCCTACATAATGTAACCCTACATAATGTAACACTACATAATATAACACAATGTAATGTTATACAATGTAGTGTAACTCTACATTATGTAACATTACGTAATGTAACACAGTATAATGTAACGGTGCGTAATATAAAACAATGTAATGTAACACTAAATTATGTAACACTACATAATGTAACACAATGTAATATAACACAATGTAATGTAACACAATGTAGTGTAACTTTACATTATGTAACATTACGTAATGTAACACAGTATAATGTAACGATGCGTAATATAAAACAATGTAATGTAACACTAAATTATGTAACACTACATAATGTAACACAATGTAATATAACACAATAGAATGTAACACTACATAACTTAACACTATGAAACATAACATTATGTAACCTAACACTACGTAACATGAAACAACACTATGTAACGTTACAATGCATAGCGTTACACAATGTAACGCAACGCAACACAATGTAACGCAACACAGTGTAACGCAACACAGTGTAACGCAACACAATGTAACGCAACACAGTGTAACGCAACACAGTGTAACGCAACACAGTGTAACGCAACACAGTGTAACGCAACACAGTGTAACGCAACACAGTGTAACGCAACACAGTGTAACGCAACACAGTGTAACGCAACACAATGTAACGCAACACAATGTAACGCAACACAATGTAACGCAACACAGTGTAACGCAACACAGTGTAACGCAACGCAACACAACACAACCTAACACAACACAACCTAACACAACACAACGTAACTCAACACTTTGTAGTACTCAGAACTGCTATACACAAGTGCTTTGGAAAAAGATGCTTGATGCAGCACTTTCTCTCTAGATGGCTGCATGCTTCTAGAAGTGTTGCCTTTATCATCCATTTTTTAAAATAATTTTCTGTAGCAACCCTGTCACTGGCACTAGAGGAAAAACAACCAGCCCATCACAAGGGAATCTGTGTGTTAATCAAGATTATTCACCCTGTACGTGTAAAACATGTTTCCAAAGTATGGAACTTTTCCTTTGATGACATGTATTATATATTGCAAGATTCCACAGGTAATCCACATAACTAGAGGTAAACAGGCTTTAACTGTGATTAATTATCTTCTTGGTTTTCCAGGCTCAAATTAGTTTTGATTCTCTAAAAGGCTGAATAAGGTAACCAACATGACTGTGTCTGATACTGACATACCGTGTGTGTGATTATTTTCTGTGTGTGTATGCGTGTGTTTCTATGTGTCACTCCCAAAAGGCATGTCGCTGTCAACCCAGGGAACTTGTGTGTCTGACTGTAAGTTCACAGTACTGCCCTGTCAGAAATAGGCCGGGTTAGGTTAGAAAGTGTTTCATAAGCTTAGACTGACCTCTTTACTCTGTGCTTCTCTCGCTCTCTCTCTCTCTCTCTCTCTCTCTCTGCCTCCCCCACTCCCTCTTCTCCCCCTCTCTTTCTCTCGGTGTCGCTGTCTCCCTCTAACCCAAACATTAAAACAGTCAATACACAAATCCTATTCCTTCATGACAACACACACACCGATAACCAAAACCTACACACCTTTTTCTCTTCTCTGCTGAACATCCCAAGTTATTCAAAAAAATCCCATTCTTATTTTTAATCTTTAAAAAAGTCTCCTTCTCATTAAGATGTCCTGCATACTATTTTCTAATGGCTGTTGCAAGAGTATCTTACTTACTAAAGTGACTGTGCAGGCGACTGAAAGACTTGAATGTGAATGACCCAATACAGTTTATTTGTAAAATATTAAGGTTCATTAATGTGCATGAGTGTCTGTTCATGTGTGCAGTTGCCTGTCTTCAAATGCAAGTGTGTGTAGGTGTGTGTGTTTGAGCATTTAATTGCATGCATGTGTCTCTGTGCTTGTCTCCGTCATCCATTTGACTACCATCTGAATCTGTGGCACGTACAGCAGAGCTACTAAACAGCCGATAGACAGACAGGAGAAAGAAAAAAAGAGAAAGGAGGAGCAGAGAGGGGGGGTGAGAAGGAGTGAAGAAGTAGTGGAGAGAACAAGTTGGGTGGAAGGAGGAGGGAAGAGGGGGAGAGATGAGGACAGAGAGCAGAGGAAGAGAGACAGGCAGAGAGACAGTCAGCATGAGAGAGTTAGACAAATAGAGATACAGCAAGAGAGAGAGACAGGCTCAGGGAAGGAGGGGGGTGGGGGTGGGGGGGGAGGTTGGGGGGGCAGCATACAGAGGGAGGCAGTCTGTGGTCTTCCAAGCAGCAGCAACAGCAGCAGCAGCAGTAAAAATAGGGGAGAAGAAAAACAACGATGGCTTGGAAGATTAAATTCCTGTAAGAATAGGAAGTACGGAGAGAGGGAAGGGCCGAACGTAATGATGGTGATGGAAGTTCTTGATGCCGCCTCGGTAAAGGTCCTGATTATGGTACTTGGTATTAAAAGGAAAAATGCAAACAGAAATGTTCAAAAGGAGGCCATGAAAAGAACAAATGAAGGATGGTTGCATGGCTACATTAATTTGAATTTTTTATTTCAAATTTTTTGACCAAGCGGAAACCTCCGGTAATGAAAAATGAAGCCAATGAGGAAGTGCAAAATCCTGCAGTTTGCAATTGTCCGCTTAAGGCTGGCTCAAAGTTAGGCTGAGACAGCATTTCCAGTGTGGCGGCTGCTGCCGATGAGCCTCCGGAGCCCCCTGCCGTAACAGATGGCTGACGTCACTCAGGCTTCGTCCAGTAATATCTACAGTGTATGCTATTGATACATGCTATTGATACTTTCTGTCGGGGTTTTGTTGTTAGTGGTTGGGTGTCTCTTCCGTGGGTTGTCATGGTTTTCTGTTGTGGTTTGGGTTCCTATGTTTTGTTGTTATGTTTTCTTCTGCATTGTCAAAGCACTTTGTAAAACCTTGATTTTAAAAAGCGCTACACAGTCCCATACGCAACCAACGGCAAATCACTGTGTGTTCTGGTAATGCAGCATTACGTTGTTTTTTTTTTTGTTTTTTTTTAGCAATTGAAGCTCTGTGGATCAGACCACACCGACCAGTCTTTGCTCTCCCCAGGCATCTATTAGCCCTGGGGACCCATTACATTGTCCTTGGTTCATTGGTTTTCCTTCCCTGGACCACTTTTGGTAGGTACTGAGCCCTACAACTCAGGAACATCTTACCAGAGCTGCTTCAGAGCTTCACCTCATGTGTCAGTGGTCATAATGTTATGACTGATTGGTGTATATACAGTCATGCCAATGCACACACTCACACACCAAGCAGACACAAATAAAACAACCCTGCAGTTTGCAAACCAGTGGGGACGGTCATGGTGGCCTCGTCCACTTCTCTTAGAAGTCTAAAAACATAGTCATGCTGTGTCACTTTCTTAGAAAGTTCATGAGAAACTTACCAAGAACCAGGGATCATGATATTTCTTTCCGAATCTCTCTCCTCTAAAGTGTTTTTTTTCTTGAGTTAATGCACAATTTTGCATCATCTGGTCAGACTTGTTCCTATTCATGCCTATATTTTATGTAATTGTCTCATAGAGAAATTAATTTTCTGTCATTTGAATACACCTTAGAGTCATATATTTCAAGGGAATGAGAACAAGAGAATGATCTTTTGTTAAATGGCTGAATCGATGCTTTACTGTATTTTTACAGTGTTGATGCCCCATAATCAGACACTGCCTCTATAAGTGTTCTATGTTTTACAACACTATTTGGCATTGACACAGGCAGAAGTCACGTGTAAAACAAGCAGATTCATTGTGTTCCCTGTCAGCCCCCAGCATTATATCCTTATATAGTGCCAGAACGTATGTTGTGTTTTCAGTATAGGCGGCACACCTCAACAGGAAAAACATGTTTTCTGCTCCTACAATAAGACAGTGCTGTCTTTAGATGCACTGTATGTGGCAAGTTACAGCACATTGCCTCCAATTTGGCAAAGGACTTCTAGGAAATCTAGAAAAATGACTCAATGGAGTACAAGCTTGTTACCAGGTCACCCCAGGTAGCAAATGTCTACGGGTTGTGACAGGTTCTACTGATGATTGAACTTGACTTCTTCTTCCCTTAGAGGTCAAACTTAATCCAGAAGTTGTTGTAATGGAAGATTTAGAGGGCAGTAGGAGAAAACCAACCAAAACCTGTTGAAAAAAAAAACAAGTTTCTCTCAAGCCCCGTTACCACTAAGCAGTTCGGTTTGGTTCGGTACAGTTTGGTACAGTAAACCCTGAACTTGCTTGCGTTTCCACAGCCAACCGTATGCGGTATTGTAAGCCAGATGGAGATAGCCGCGTCAGCTATGTAATAGTCTGACATCATAACAGTCCAACACATTGTGGCCAGCTATTAATTAAGTTAAGCATTCAAGAAGAACAGGGACACAGTAAACAAGGGACCCTTTAGGGTTGGATTGGTACCCATGGCACCCCAACAGAAGGGTACCAAAAAAGTAGGACGGTATGGATCCCTTATTCTCCTTCCATTCCCAATTTTTGACGGTGGAAACGCCAATGAAGTGATTTCATGTGGTATATTGAGACAGATGTATGTGTTTGAGAGGGGAGTAGGGGAGCGATGGCCGTCGTCTTTAAGGCTGGTCTGGAAGGTTGATCAGAGATCGGGGCGAAGGGAGACACCGAGTAGGGGTTCAGTCTCGGGCCCACACTGTACCTGGAATAAGAGAGAGACATGGGAGAGGCATGCACTACATTGAATAGGAAGGGGTGAGGAAGGACGGTAAATGGACGAGAGGGAGGGAAGGGAGGGTGGGTTGAAGGTTGTGGTTAGGTGACCAGGTATAAGTAGGATTGTCAGGTTATTGAAGGTGTGGTGTAGGCGCGGCCCTGCTCCCGAACCAAAGTTAATACATCTAAAACTTTCTTTTATCATCCCACAACCCAACATTTTTATTTTGAGACCCCCTTAATTTATTGCTATCCTTGAAAGAAGCAACCTCTCTGCTGACTCATCATGCTGTCAAAGTGTGTGGATGAATGTTTATATTAACAACCTGACTAAAGACAGAATAATAATCATTTTTATTCACTTCTTCGTGGTGCGATGGATAACAAACTCCCCAAATGTGGACACTGCTCTTACAACTTCTCATGTCCTGAAACAATGGTTTGGATTTCAGCTTCACATTGACATGAAGCAAACCTCTTTTTTTTTGTGTGTTTTTTTTTACATTACCCCTAACTTCAGCGGGAAAGCCTGTTAGAATACAGAGGAGGGGATAGGAAGGAAGTGTTTGCTGAGTGCTTGGAATGGGTCCCACATCTATCTAAGAAGCCAATGAGCTCTGATAGAGAAACTCCAACAAACCGACTGATTGGCACTGCAAAGGATGCCATTCAATTAGAAATGAACATGTGAATGGGAAAGCTTCTGAGAGGGATCTGGAGTGATGAAAAATACAGGTTTGCCATGATTGAGCTCAAACCTGTTTTGGGAATTGCTCGTGTGTATGTGCGTGCTTGTGTGTTTGTGTGTGTGTGTGTGTGTGTGTGTGTGTGTGTGTGTGTGAGAGAGCACACTCTCTCCCTGATAGGATGGGGCTTCGTTAGGGTAATTACAGCTTTGCTATGTAAATAAGCCTGTCATGGAGGAGAGAGACACACCCACCTCTTTTTCAGACCCAATTAACCTAACTCCCCTGGAATTTTCATACCTTACAATCTTCAGCACACACACACACACACACACGCATGCACACACAAAATCAATTCCAGGACTTTGAAACACTTTATTAAATTGCAAATATACTTATTCCATGCGTTTGCACATCCCCCATCCACAACCACAACCACAGAGCCAGTGCGAGACACATGGCTGTGAAGTGAATGTGTCCCAAGTTTAAGAACTAAACTACCGCTACCCAGGTGGTATCGAAATGCACAAGGCATCACCGGGGGCTAACTGGCTGCTGGGCCCGTGGTAAGCAGCATCTATCATCTGAGCCACTGATGAATGTCTGTCCTGAGTGTCTCTGTTGCGTAGTGAGGGGAGCACAGAGTGCACGAAATGACTCATGGTGGTGGTGGTGGAAGGAGAAATAAGGAAAAGGGAGGAGGAGGAGGAGGAGGAGTGAGAGAAGCGAGGCTGGAAAGAAGGGCATAAGGGAGAGCGAACAGGGAAGGAGGAAGCTGCAGGAGTATGATGATGAAGAACGAGCAGACAGAAGATAAAGACAGAGAAAAAAGCTGAAGTTGGAATAGGCTTCATCACTGTAAGCATAGACATGCAATGGAGAAGAGAGGAAAAGCGGGTGCAGAGAAAGAAGAAAAAAAAAGAAGGTGAGGTGTAGCGTCAGAGTAAGCAGAGGAAGGAGAAGTGTGAGGATCGAGACGCATGAACAAAAGCAGGACACAGAATAAGAGGAGGATCGGGAAAGAAGGAAGGCTAGGAAGGGGGGAGGAGGGGAAGGAGGTGGAGGAGGAGGAGGGGGGGGGGGAGAGAGAGAGACAGAGATAGAGATGAGGGATGTGGGAGCAGGAGGAAGAACAGAGGGAGATAGTAGCAGGAAAGTGGGTCAGAGGAGCGGACGAGGATGTTGGAAGAGGAGGAAGAACAGAGTGATGAGGCAAGTTGGAGAGAGAGAGAGGGGGGAGAGGGAGAAGAGGGATGGAGAGGGGGGTCGTAATGAAGTTTGGTAGGAAGGACCACCAGGTGAAGACACTTGAATTATTAACCTTAACAATTTTCATCTTACAGGTCAACTATTATCATTCATACAATTTGTGTTTGTACGTTTCTAAAAACTCTATGCAGAAAGGATACTTACACGTTTGGCATTAACGCACCATGAACCACATCTAATGAAGCTGGTTGATACTTTAACCATATCAAACACATTTCTTGACATATATTACAAGATGTCAGGATATTTCAGCGGAGATTTGAGTGAATTATTTAAAGCAGATCCGGGGTCAGTTAACATAACTCTCATACATTATTTACACAGTTCAACCTACAAGGAATAATGGCTCTAAATCAGTTCCACGTGATTTCACTCCCCAGGAATGAAATTGTAACATATTCACCCAAACGCACATTTTAAGTCATTTTCCAGAAAATTGTCAGGAAAAAAAAAAAACAACAACAATGGTGCACCTCCATCTACAACAAATTATACTGGTAGGCCTCTGTGGAAGATGAAGCTATGGTAATGCATTTACAGGAGTGTAAGTAAAACCTCAAACTGTGGGGGGAAAAAAAGAAACAACTTGCTACTTCTTTTTCTTTATTTTCTTAATATGAGGAAGCAAACCAGTTTCAATTGCAATACAGACACCAATTGTACTCAAGTGGAACAAGGGGGTTGTGGATTTAGAGCAGGAAGTAAAATTTAAGATCCTAAAGAATTGCTCACAAGTGTGCCCAGGTTATAAAGGTTTTTTTTAAATTATTATTTAATATGCACTTGAAACTGTTCAATTAGAAAGCATGCCAGTTCACTCACTGTTATTTAAAACAATCACACAGGGTTTGTGTTAAATAAAGTAGTCAAGTAGTCAAGACCACACTAACCGAGACCAAGACATGGTAGACAAGGCAGGCTGAGACCGAGACAATACCAAGACCATAAATATCAATGACGAATCATAATCCAGTGTGCGTCACTCACTTAGACCGTGACACCAGGAAGGTTGCGGTTGTAACCCGGGGGATAAAAAAATCGAACTAAAAATGGATTGAAGTCATTTGTTCTGTTTGAAACGGCTCACAGTAATGACACGCAAAAAATATTCTATCAGTGGTGGTCTTGATGGTCTTGATTTAAAATCTGGAGTCTACCCAGTCTGAGGCCGAGCGAAGGCCGAGTAAAAATGCTTTCAATTCCGAGACGAGACCTTCAAAAAGTAGGTCTTGGGACTGGTCTTGATACCGAGACCGGTTTTGTGTACCACTACACAGGGTACAAAGGGCAACACAACGCGACAAATACATCACTGACGTAAAACTGACAACTGCTGTTGGAATGGTTAGGTGAAGGACAGATGGAAAGGTTGAACAAGGGGAAGCTCAAAGATGTAGCACTTTTCTGCTCATCTGCATTTGATAAAGGAAAGGAAACATCATAAAAAAGACAACAAGTGCCCGGAGATTCTTCTTATGTTTATTGTGTGTGAGGGAGGAAGAGCTGGCGACCCTGGGGATCACTGGTTACTCAGATCAATACTGCATCTACGATCAGGCAGTGATAGATTTTGTTTTCCAGAGCTTAAAAGATACGTACACCATCACCTTCCTTCTTTCTCTCATCCTCTTTCTTTCACAATAAGACAAATGAATCGAAGACATTTCTTTATATCTTAATGCTTTATTTCTCCTGTCCATCGTCAGATTTCTCACATTTTAGCAAATTGTGAAAACACAACTTTTTGGCAAACAAAAGAGCTGGCCTCTTCCTGACCTGTCATTATATATCATTTTGAATGTTCATATTTTGTCACACAACTTTGCAATCATGAAATAGTCATTTGATTGACAGCACAGTAGAGGAGAAAGTGTGTTGTTTGTCGGAGATTTTTTGCTGGGGATATTATGAACTGCATCCAATCACTTTGTTGCTCATCCAGTTTTCTGTCATCATCCACAGAAAATGTACAACAACCGAAATGTAGGTGAAGTTTAAGTTACATTTAAAGGTTGTCATCTCTTAAAATAATAATGACCAGCAAACCAGTTGCTCAATCTCTGGAACAACCAAAAACGCAGGAAAACAGCAAACTCCTCGCAATTTGATTCATTTGTGAATTAATTAAGATGGCAATGTTGATTACACTTAGTTAAACAAAAATAAAAGGCGATCAGTTTTATAATGTTTTTGCTCCATATCTATATTGCATTTTCCAGTTTATCTTTATGACTTTACATTACACACATTTGTTCAGCGAAATCCAATTCTTGCTGTTTGTACAAATAGAGCCCCTGTTCCTCTTCTTTCTCTTTCGTCTTACTCCTCTGCTCATCATGACGTGTTTGTATTCTCATGTAAAAAAAAAAAAAAAAAACAAGCTCAACCACACTCACACAGATTGACTCTCTCTCTCTCTCTCTCTCTCTCTCTCTCTCTCTCTCTCTGTCTCTTGCACTGACACACAGACACATCCACACGCACACACAAATGCATGCGTTGTCCACACATACATCCACCGGCGCGTGCGCACAAACACACATGAACACAGACAGTCAGCTGTGCCCTTCCCACAGCAAGTAGCACGAAAACAGAACACACTGCTTGTCCCTGCCTCACACACAAACCGCACGCACACACTGACACACACACACATACACACACACACATACACACACGTATACACACAAACCCTGCAACTGCCCTCTACACACTCTTAAAGGGACATGATGCACATTCAAACATTGCTACAGAGAACGAACAGCACATCTGAACACCTCGTAAACATAAAGGATAAGGCCGATTATCATGAATCATAATAGGAGGATTGAATGTTGTGTGATTATGAACAACATACTGGCAAACTACCGAGGATTAATATGAGCGTTGTGTCATTTGTTTGTATTGTTCGGGAGTGGCAGGCAGATAAGGATTATATCACTATTAAAGGAGCTGGATCGTTTTAAATTCTGACGTTTACAAAAAACAACAACCGTATGCTCGCGTGACACTGCAAGCACTTTTAAACTAACAGCTAATCAGATCCAGTATTCATAGTTTGGATGAAATGTGCATTGATAGTTTGAAGTAGAGGAGATCGTAGGAGTAACTGACCAGCAAATAGGTTCACATCTCAATTAAATGTCTTCATTGAGATTATGGAAATGGTAGGATCATCCTGAAAATCATGTTGCTCTACGTTCGCTCTTAGGTTAAAAGGGGAATTTTTATTGAACAACAAAACATCATTTAGAACCTGGATAGGTCAGCTAACACAAGAATGTTTAAGCTCATGAGTCAATTTACCTTTTTCTTTGGGCTTTGGGTCCTTGTTTGGGAACCGATGGCACTAAATTGCACGAAACCCAGTAAAGTTACTTACAGCCTCCTATTAGGGATTATATAATCAGGTCACTAATTACCTCAAGCAGCTGTGTGCCCAAGTTATTGGAGGGTCAGGGGTGAAAGTTAATGGGAGGCACCTCTATTCTGTACAGAGCAAGGGTCACCCTTTATAGTTGTCCCAATGTCCCGCTGCAGGACAGGTACTTGCGCTGAAAAAGGGGCACTTCACGTCTCACACAGATTTACCAAGGTTGACATTTGGACCACTTAGGAGTCCTTTTGGTTTGACATTGCTACACAAACATTTAAATGTGCAATTTGGATATGCTTCTTGCCAATAAATACAAGTTTCAGAAATGTAATATGAATCTGTATTCCTAATTTGGCTCTTCACATTACCACAAATGCAGAGTGAGGCCTGAACTTGAAGGCATCCAGGAGAGAACTTGAACTTGAGCGAAGTCGACTAAAAACTAAGACACTGTACCTTTAAGAAGCCCCCACCGTCGCACAACGGGGGGGGCGTGAGCTGAATCCAGGAACAGCGATTGAAAAAAAAAAAAGCTCCACCAGTGGACGGTTTCAAGTTCCCCCCGGCTGAAACCCTGCCTGATTTGTGGGCAATGTTGGGGATGTAGAAAAAAAGGAAACCGGAGCAAAGAGAGCGCAAGGGAGAAATAGGGAGACAACACTAACTGGGTAGCTATGGAGATAGTAGGTTTTCCTGGTAGCTTTCTTTGACAGGTGTCGAGTGGGATAAATTAAAGTATCAGAACAACTTCCAAGATGTACGGCAAGGGTAAAGGAGCTGTGGTCCCCTCCGATAGCCAAGCAAGAGAAAAGTAAGTAAATTATTGCACTGTCACAACACAGAGAGCGAGCCAAGAAGAATGTGCTAGGTAGCTAAACTTGCTAACTGATGTAAACTTAAACAGGGGGCACACGGGTTCAGCAAGCTGTTTTTGCGAACATGCATGCCACAAAAGTGATGTTTTTCTAGTCCTGTTGTTGTGTTTTGCTACTTTGCGTGCCTAGTTGGCTCTTTCATCACCCCCCAACTACAACAGGCATGGCTGCTAAGTTAGCTGAAGCTGTTAGCTCCACAACCAGTTTCACTCTTTTCTTTCTCTCTCAATGCAAGCAACAAAAAAAACTAACTGGGAGTGTTGAGCGACTAGAGTTGCAATACTTCTACGAGGAGGGAGAGTTGCTGCACGTGTTTCCAGTAACAATGCATAGAAAATGTGCACTCAGTGCTGAATTGTCTGTGAGGGAGCATACATGGGGATCCCTCTTCGGTTCCATCTCTTCCCCCAGTGTTTTGGGAACAATGCATTTGTGGAGTGACGCTCGGCATTTGTAGCTAGCTGGCTTTTTTGTGTCGCCCCGGTGGAGCGGCGTGTTAAAAATAGAATACAGCTGTTTGGGGGGGCTTTGTCACAGAATGGCTCAGGAACGCGTTCTAGAATGTCCCCCCGCGTTCCATTCTGATACTGTTCCACCGCACACGGGAACCCTGGGCTCTTGTGTTCGAGCCGCCGCTACGAGCTCCGCGCTGCGCCTCTCAACTTTTGTGGCCCGTACCGATTTTCCCAAAGTCACCCGAGTGTTTTTTAAAACATGTTCTGGATATAAACCGCTTGCCAATGCCACACAAGCGTGCTAAAATTGCCTCTTTTTTTTTTTTTTTTTTAATTAAATGGTTTCCTTTCCACTCGTTTTGTCCGAAGCTTAGGTGGTGTTAGCTTGGGGAGCTTGTAGCCCTCCAATCCCTTTGTCTGCATGCCTCCGTCTCGCAGCCTGTTGTTCGCTCAGGAGATAACATACCGCACGTTCACCAACCAACACTTTAAGATAGTCTGCAGAGAATTCAGGTGAAACTCAAGATATTAATTGGAGACATTTTTTAAACATTAAATGCAGTTTTCTGCAGGGAACATGCTTTGCTGGTGGCGCAAGCTAACCACACAGTTGCAGCCCTTTTTTTTATTAAACTTTGTTAGATGTGCTTTGTGTGAGGCTCTATGGGTGTTTTGATGGGAGTTCCTGTTTAACTACGACTGAATTACCTAACAGGTGGATTTATTCTCCTTCACCTGGATGGGCTTTTTGACACCAGCGAATGCTCACTCCCTGGCTGCTTGGACCAGTCAGCATTTAGGGTGCTGAAGTGGGACAGAGTTGTCAGAGACACATGTGTATGTTTGCGTTAAGATCAGCAGGCGCCTCATTACCTTCAAGCCCACACCTCGCTGTGCTGTGTGATGATCCCATATTCTCCATCCCTTCTCTATGCATTGCTCTTCTAATGTCTGTCTTCATCCGCCTCCCCTAACTCTCACTTCCCATCCTTTCCCAGCCGCTCCTCCAAGTCCTCATTCCCCGCTTCACTGTTGAATTATTGAGACAGACTGAAGCAGCTGCTCTCAGCTTTGCGTCAGAGTTAAGAGAGACAGAAGAGGAAGGAAGGCGACAAGGAGAGAGAGGGATGGTGGGCAGACTCATCCATGTTTAAAGACGAGGGTTTTGTCGGGCATCCTCGGGTAGGATGTCAGGTGTGCTGGGTGGTATATGTGAGGGACAGTTTTTCACCCTGTGGGGAGCACATGTATGCACGCACTGACGTCCAAGAGGCAAGAGGGTATGAAGAACAGAAAGGTCAGGAGGTCACCTCAAATGGTCTTTTTAATTTCAGGAGAAGATAAGTGAGATTATAAATCAAAAGCAAGTTGTAAAAACGTGTGCCACCACTGTACTGTACTAACTCAAAAAATGTGGGTTGAATGGTAACGTTCAACCTTCTGAAATTAACTTCATATTCTGGCTGTCAAAAACACAGATGTCCTCTTTCCTCCCCTTAATGACTTAATAGCTCCTCTGATGACTGGTACCATCTACTTGTTTGTGTCAAAAAGTGGGACATACCCACTCTTATGTTCCAGTCAAAACACAGTTCTATCCCCATATCCCCCCCCCCCCACTATATAGCTCTTCTGTCTCCTCCTCCTTCTCCTCCAACTCAAAATTGTCTTCCTGTTCTGTGAGCAAGCTTCTGAGCTTTAATAATGCAGTAGGCCAGGTGCACGCACACGCAGCCCCTTTCGCATCCCACACAAAAAGACACATACACACACCACACATTAAAATTTCATTGAAGGCCTCTTGGGTTGGGGGGGGGGGGTGTTCTGCGGTGTGATCCTCCTATCATCCCCAGACATAAGACCAACTCCTAAACTATTCCCTACTAGTAAAACTCCTACAAGGGGCTTCACATGTGTTAAGCAAGCTAGTAACCCTGGAGTTTACAGAGCGATGTTAACAGTGTCAACATTTGAAGCGCTAACTCTCTGCATCCTGAACCTTCCTGCAAGTCTTTTCCCCGCTTTTTCAATACTGTTAACATCAGTACACATGCAGAGGAAATAGAGGGATTAATGTTAAAAGTGTAGAGGTAAAACTTGTCTGCTCTGTGTAGGTGTGTGTGTGTGTGTGTCCCAAAGACAAGCTTGACCTGCGAGTGGCAGTGACTTACACTCTACACCAGCGGTCACAGAGAGCTTTGTGACCTACAAATTGGTAGGAGCCTCTGAAAGTGGTCAGATTCCCCTGGCTAGAGTGGTCAAGAGTGTGTGTGTGTGTGTGTCTTAACAGTACTGCAGTCTTGAGTCTCTTAAGAGCACCGGCTGAACAACAACTGTTCTGTCCCTATGCCTGTGTTAAAATCAGCACGTGGCTCCAGCCACGATGTGTTTATGCTGTCAGATATGTTACTGTTGTGAAGTGTGTGATACATGTATTTAGAGCTGGACAATAGGAGTGCAAATGTTTGTTCATGTGGATGTCTGCCTGCTCATGTACGTTTTCTTATCTGGGTTGCTATCTGCAAGAAGGGAACTCCCTCGGCTATTTATTACCTTCTGAGCAGGATAGCTTGCTGTAGGGAGACAAATGCATTTAACATTGAGATTTTAACCGCTCTTATACAAGAGCCACAGGTCTACTCAAACCATGTTCAACCTGTGATTGACCCGGTCATAGCATAAGACTTATACAACTCTTTAATCTGTGTGGTCCACATTTTTCAGCAAGACTGTCTGCAGCTGTGCTTCAGGTCATACTACAGAGAAACTTTACAATTACATACAACTTTATTCCAAATGCACAAAGTATAGTCTAGATATCTGGATGGCCCTTTTTACACTTGGCCATTTTTGGCATTTTCAACAAGTATGGAGAATAAAAAAAAATAATTTCAAATAAAGTTGTTGTGGTACAGATCCCAGTATCAGCACCCCCCAAAATGAAACTGTACTCACCCCAAAGTTTCCTTCTCGCTGCTACAAAACAGTATCAGACGACACAGCAAGTTGCACTGCTCTGCCACTGTGGATGAATTACTATGGCTGCCACTGGCAACTATACCTTTTTTCAAGCAGGGAAAAGCAACTGAACCAGACAATTTTTCATGTGATGACAATAAACAACAACAGTGTGGTGCTAGTGGAGAATATAATGTTTGTCAAAACAGTATGATGTAGAAGTTTCAGCTTATAAGTGATTGTTTCTCTGATGTCAGGGTGAGTGGCAATGGGTTGCAAGCCAAATTTCAGCAAACATGAGCTTAGCTTGTCCGACAGGGCTCTGCCTGTTTTAAGGTTAGGATGCCTTCAGTCAGTGTTTTTCAGTGACAAGCAGAGTTCAGGCAAAGGTCTCCATGCAGATATGTTTTTATAGTTTTCAGTGATACTTTTTCAGTTATGACTGCCAGCTGAAGTGGGTTTTAAAGCACAGCGTCATCCTTCATTATTTACTTGAACGTGTTACGAAGAGTTATACTTCAGCCAGGCAGACAACATTGAGAGCACATGATCACATCATCCTTTAGGTACAGAAAATAGCACTCTTTAAAAGCTGTCACATCACTATTGAATCAGTCATTGGGAGCTGGTTGGTAAAAATAGGAAACAGAACTGCTATTGGGAAGACAATACTGCAATTCATTAAACAGACTCTTTTATCCAAAGTGACGTACATCAAAGAGTAAGTACAACACAAGTAAGGATCTAGACAGGAGGAAACAACGTCAGAAAGTGCAAATGAACAGCTTTGAATTTGATTGGACACTCAGGTGCTGACAGGCAATGCACAGAGGCGGAGCCCAACACCGACAGCTGTTCTTGAGACTTCTAATAATTATCAAAACCATCGTCGTCATCATTATGGTCCTCATTAATATCATGTGTTCATGAAAGAGCTGGGTCTTCAGCTTTTTCTTAAAGGTGCAAAGGGTCTCTGGATCAAATGGACTTCGGAGGTTCGTTCAACCACCAGGGGGCGACAGAGGAGAAGAGTCGTTAGAGACTCAGAATGCTGCCGCGAGGGTTAGATCAGACATTTTCATTGGCTGAGTGTAGTGGGTGGGAGTGTAGACCTGGATGATGGAGTTTAGGTAAGGAGGAGCTATTTTATTTTAAAATCTCAACATCTTTATTTTTAAAAACCAATAACTGCATTGATCTTCTTGAACAAAACCTAGTTCAGTATAGTGTCAACATAAAGCTTGGCCCGGGTCTGACACTGCTTGTTGACGTATACATCCACTGGGTCAGTCATATAGGGGGTTAACCGTGTGTGAAGATCAGCTGAAGTCTAGGATGTCTCTTTCATTGTTGTGTATGGGATGTGGGGAACAGCCTTGAAATTTTATCTGGAGTTGTGTCTGAATTATGAGCTTTGTCATACATTTGTCATATGTACAAAATAAAACAACATTCAGCATTAGTGTGTACCCTTAGTGTGTGAAGAACTGATTGCTAAGCTAAGCAGAGCTGTTCTTGTGTCACGGCACAAAAAGTTTGGATTTAAAATCTTTGGCCATGTTAAAAACACGTTGCATCATAAATTCCTTAAGGCACATGTATTTAAATGCGCCAGCTGTCATCCCTTCTGCTGTTATGATGTTAGAAAATAACTCCTGTGTTGTGTCTACGTGAGGGACAATGTGTGATCATGTAGTGACCATCGTCTCCAACCTTCTGTTATCATCCATTTGCCTATTCGTTCCTCTTACAGACTACATTTGCATACTAACAATGCATAAATTAGTCTTTTGCATTACATTATTATTAAGAACAGGTCGTGCACAGATAGTATCTCCATCATAACACACCACAGCCGTTGTTGCTGTTGCTCCCATATGCAGCCCGATGGCTGATTCACAGCATTCAGCAGAAAGAGGAACTATATAAATAAATTAGTTTTCTTGACCCTCATACTGCAAGTCTGGAGTGCAGTAATATGTCCCATGTGAACATGTATTTATTGCCATTATTCATAGCTACACACACACTTAAGTTTAGAGCACTAACTCAATAGACTTATAGCATTTATAGCCTGAAGTGACACTTAAATCTGCGTTAGTTAAAACTTAGCAGTGACATAAAGGATGGATGATGGATTAAAAAACACTTACTTCTAAAATATGAAATCTAAACACAATTTCAGAACCACAGAATTTGGAAAATAACTTCTGATCATAACTTGTTTTTGTAATTTTAAATAATCTTAATTGTTTATGTAATGAGTTCATCAGCTAATTTTTTAGACAATTAGTTTCTCTATTGCCTCCAGGAAGAGCTGCACATTTCACTTTTGATAAATGGGAGTTTTTAATTCTACTTCAGAAATGACTGAAATAATACCCAATGTTGTTGCCATCTCAACTTCTTATTTTTTTGTTGTAGTGTTCAATTGTTTGACTCAAGTTTGAATTCTTTCATTGTTTGAGTTCCTTTTATAAATAAGCAGAATCTGAAGAAGTTGTAATGTTCTACCTAGAGGCAGCCTGAGGTTTCAGCCAGTGGTTGAGCATGTAAGCAGCATGATAATTCAAATATATATATATATATATATATATATATATATATATTTTTTTTTTTTAAATATTCGTCAGGGAAAATTCAGAGCAGCTTTCACAACAGACTCCATTAAGCTTCTTTTAAACATTGTGATAGTTACTTTGAACTCATCAGAACCCCTATCCAAACTTTTTTTTTCTTCAATAAATGATCAGAAAAGTCTAAAAGAAGATGTCTGAGTTGTCCCCACGTTCAGCCACAGACAGCATTGGGAAAGCAAATGAGCTGCTTATGGTTAAAAAAAACCAAAACTGCACAACAGCCTTATTATCCAAAAACCATGTTTCGTTGATCATTTCATTGACTAATGATGGGGACAATGACACTGAGCTACTGGCCCTCTCATTAGGACCTTATTGGCCTGTCAGAGGACTGTCTACTCTGGGCATGCGGGCCACTGTCATATCCACGCTGCCGGTCGATTGATGGTCCATTAACAGCCTATTAAACAGGACTAAGTGACGGAGTTGGAGTACAATGTTGGGCCAATGGGGGTTTCCCCACTCCACAGCATGGTTCTTGTGTGTGCTAATAGACCCTGGTGGATTGCTGTTCTCATGTGTAATAGCAGTGATTTAAAAAAAAAAGTCTGTCTGGAGCGTTTAAAAAAAATTGAAAAAAAAGAAGTGGAGAATCCTGTTGTACCAAGTGCTTTTCTGTCAGTATCTGGTGTGTTCAGTCATATTCTTGTTTTATTAAGACGGCTCTGTAGGTGATTCTTTAGCTTCAGGTAGGATAAAAGGACTTTGGCTGCTTGTATGATGTGATGTGGAAGAACACCACAGATGTGATGCTCAGATCATATAGCAACTTTATTCACAACATTTACAGGAACCCAAAAACCTTCAATCACATTTCAAGGGCTCGGACCTGAAGCCAGTTGTCGTTTGTGCCGTGGTTGTAGTTTCTAAACCTTATAAAGTCCCTGCATCTGAGGTTACACCTAAGAGCATCCCTTTGTATCAGTGTGACGTTAACTGTTGTGATGGTTGCTCAACACAAGCATTGCGACTGAAACAACTTGTGCACAGCTGTCATTTATACTGCAGGGAGTAGTTCTTTTTGTTTCAGTTATGTTTAAATAAGATGAATGACCAACATACTTGTATATGGTAAAAAAACAACAGCAACCTTTTCCATTATTTGCTAACTGATTGATTCAGGGTTCCTGACTTCCCTGCAGTTTTCAGTCACTTTTGTAACCTCATCTTTTTAAGAATACATTCAAACACCTTTGTAACACATAAAAAAGTGTGACTTTGATTTGGAAAGCAAACGCTTGATGATAATTTCTTTTATCTGTTGTTGGTCTTTAGAACCTCATCTTCACCTTTTTTTTAAGTTTGGTTGAAACTTAAACATTAAACAGCTGCTCGACTCTTTTAGATATTTTTGGCTGCTTACTTGAAGTGTCTACTTGTAAATGAAGTGGTATACCCAAATGCAGTAAAGCTTCAAAATAGGGAGCATTGAAATGAAATTGGTTCGGTTTCTACCAGGATGACGATCAGAATTGATTGTTGATGTAGTGAATTGAAACAATAAATTCCTCATTGCAGGCTAAACTGCCTGGGAACGCCTGGGAACGCCTGAGGTCTTTTGCTTGCAGAGCGGTTCCAGCAGTGCATACATATATCAGGATGAACTGGGCGGGCGAAAACGTTACACATCTGTATTTCCTCCCACCATCCAAATAGAGAGGCACAAAATTTGTTATTTATGGAATTTTTGTGCACTCGTTTTATTTCAGCAGAGCATTAACGTCTTATAACTTATTGTCTCTTCCCTCTATTTACAACAAAATAACGAAAAGTTGTACCACCCCCAATTTCAGGGAGCCAAAGACCAGGCCATCACCCCTAACAGATCGACCTGGGGGGAACACTGCTCATGCACCTGACATTTCTTCAGACATACAGTACATTTTCTCATATAAACATCTCAAAAGATACAAAGACAAGTACATATTACTTTACTCTGTTTCTATGTGTGTAGTGTAGTTGGGAGCTAGTTTTTAATGACAACAAACCAGAGAACTAGAAATCATGTAGTTTTTCTGGGCCCGCATCAACTGTTGACGCCGGTGGCTGTAAATCAATACGTTTTCCAACCATTTTGAGATATAAACATAGTGGACATCAGCTGCATCTGCAAGCATTTTTTTCAGCTTTACAACTAACTTTTAGATAAAGATTTTTCCTCGAGATTAATAAAAGTCTGTCTTATTTTATTTTCTCTCAGATGAGGTGTCAGAAATGCAACATGTCAGTCTAATGGGAAAATAGAAAGAGTCTGACTTGGGAGGTGATGAAGCTGAATGTGGTAAACTAAGAGATGTTTTTCTTCCTCTTTCAGGTTAGCGTTATATGTGTACGAGTACCTGCTACATGTGGGAGCACAGAAGTCCGCACAGACCTTCCTGTCCGAGGTAAGATGGCACCATGACTCCAACGAGTTTGAAGCATGTTTAATGTTTGTCTAGATCAGAGAAGAAAAAACTAAAATATCTCCAGCAATTAAACCCTACGCATGTCACATGGGCCTTGATGACCTATGAGTGGACGGCAGTAAAAACTGGGATTTTATTGCAGTAGTGGATGCTCACAACAACTTGTATCATCGGTGCAAACATGCTGAACAAGATGACCGAGTGTTAGGTGCTGCATCAATATTTGAAAAGGAAATCCGGTAAAGTTACAGCAGATCATGCACACTGTCTGCCACAGAGAATCTTTAGTGTAAAACCAACTGATGCAGCATGGAAACACAATGTTGTTAAACCAATACTTTTCACGTTCTAAAAAAAACAGCCTGTTTGGTTCCAGACAAGCGAATAATAGTTTACAATTGAGCTATAATTACAATCAAAGACACTTAAGATGTAACAGAAAAATAACGGAGAAGCAGGACAGAGACACAACAGAAGGACAGCAGTCAGGAAGATGGAGATTGACAGAGCAGGAAAGATGCCTATCTTCACGTCCGAGGCCATTGACAGTTTGAGACAGACTGATTATATGTTCTTAACCTCTGGACCTGCAGACATAATCCTCTCACTCTCTAGTGGCTGCAAGTGACTTTTCTCCTCTCTCTCGTCTCCTCCCGTCTCCTTCAGATTCGATGGGAGAAGAATATTACATTAGGGGAGCCTCCGGGATTCCTGCATTCATGGTGGTGGTGAGTGTCACATTCACTTTTTTTTTTTTCCCTGTATGAAGAGAGCTTGTATTGTCTTGTTTTTTTTGATAATGTATGTATTTCCATTTTATTTGCTATGGTGTTACACTAGTGTTTGTACAGAGTGTGATCCCGTCCCATACAAAGACTCGTAGAGCTCTAGTTTCAATCCTGACCTGACATCATTCATCATTCTCAAAATCACAAACAGGAGCTTCATTTCAAAGTCAGTGTCTGGTTAAGAACACAATACAGCAGAACTCCTTTTGTTAAGGAACTTAAAACAAACACAATAGAAATAAAACTATGAAAACACAACATAAAATATGTACAATAGGAATAATGGAAAATCATTTTTTATGTAGTAATGAATAAGATGATGGCTGTGTCTATGTTATCATTAGTCCTTTTTTTTCATCGATGATTAAAAAACGACCTCCATAGACGGGCCTATGAGCAGAGCCTCTGCCTTGGGGTTGACCAGACTCAGAGGGCGTGATCCCTCCCTCCCCTCTCCCCTCCTCCAGCTCTCCATCCTTCACCCCATGTTCCTGAAACAATAGATCCAGATGGTTAGGGAATGGACCCCCACCCTAAATTCTATGTCCCCCTCCCCCTCCTCACCCTCTCGTCACCCTTTGTGTGCCCCCCCACCTCCCACTTTTCTTCTTTGTTCATGTGGAAGAGGGATTCTTAGCAGATTAACCCTTTACATTCCATCTTCCTTTGTGCCACCTCTCTATCCGCTGTCTTCCTCCTCCCCCTTCTCCTGTCATTTTTGCCCCTGGCTAAGATTTGACCTTTAAGGTCATCACCCTTAACCGTGATCTGCAGTTTCACTTGTTTTTTCTTAGGGTAACTGTTGTTTTTAACTGTAATATTCAACTTTTCCTGTAGCTAAAGGTCAATTGTAAGATATCATACCCATCTTTATGCCATTTTTAAACTCTCAAACTTTGACCTGACAGTAGACTAATTCCAGTGAAGAAGATATTCTGTCAGAGAGTACACTGTAACATTTGTATACAAAGAACTTACATTTTCAAAGGAGATCTTTTTATGTAGAAAAACACTTTCCACTAGTTTCCCACTTAAGACATTTTCTGTCACATTCCAACAAGAAAACAAATCAGAATCTGTCCAAAAGGTGACTTCTTCTTCCCAATGAAAATTCCTTCTCTGATTCAGCAGTTAGGTATGCTAGCTTTCCAAAATTAACTTGATGCCACAGATTGTACACATTGGCAAAATAATAACAGGGGTTGACATTAAGTCAAATTTGCCAGTCGTCGCCCAGGAACATTAGGCCTACTTTTGATTTGAAAAATGACAGTCACCAATTTACTCTTGAACCATTCTGATGCAAAAGTAAAGTACAACTTTTATTTAATTAATTGAGCTCTAATTATATCAAATATTTTGTATTTTTCTTATATTTATGTGCTCATGTTTATTCACCATGCTGGTAACTGTAAGAGTCTACTTAATCTGACTGATATTAATATGAGGCTGTGATAGAGCTGGAATTGATCACTTTTCTCTCCTTCTTTCTTCTCTGTGAGAAACTCTTCATCCTTAGATCTTTACATTAGGAGCTCTCTTAAGGGCTAAGATGCTTTGTGAATAACTTTTATCTTTACATGGATCTAGTCTTTAACTTTAAGGGGAAATTGTGTTCCAGCTGTCTGTCACTGTGGCTGAAACTTTTCTCCGTTCTGTTTTCGATATGCCCTGCTGTCACTCTCGACTCTTCCGGTGATTTTTTTCCCCCTTTGAATGCTGATTTAAGCCCGGCTTTTGTCAGGATTGCAGAGCAGTTCATATTACGTTTTTATTGATCCCGGGATCTGTGGACTGATTCTTCTTTTATGTAAAGATCGGTTACCGACTCAAATCTGTGAATCTTTATACCCCCCTCCAATAGATCCTATAGTTATCGCCATGAAAAGACATGTCAATAAGTGTTACAATACGACTGTTATATGTTTTTAGGACGCACTAGGCAATCGCACCGTGCCCACGCGTACCACTTCCTCAGCCCTGGCACGGTTGGAAGAGGTGTACTTCGCACAGGTACACAACATAAAGTGTAATTGATCCCAGCCTTCTGTTATCTTTGAACGCAAAGAATGTAAAAACCACCGCCAGGGGGCTTTCAATTAAAACAATAACAAAAGATGGCGTCAAGGCTAGCGGGGAATCATGGGAGTCCTCTCTGCTACTCCCTCAAGTTAAGCTCCTTCAAGAAAATTACAGCACTCTACAGAACTGTACCACTGGATTCATAATAGATTCACTGTGTTGCTGAAGGACACTATTGTGAATTTAGTTCTGTACATATTACAAAGGAACACATATTTAAAAAGCGGTGTGTTAAATTACAGAATTGTAAATATAGCCTTAAATGCACTTAAAAAAGTACAATGTCTAGTGTAACTTTTCACCTCAGGGGGTTAGTTCTGCTGAGTCTGAGAAATGAGCGTCAGGCCGGGAAAGCACCATCAGCAATATTAGACCAAGGGCATGTTTTAATAAAAAGAAACTGAATGAACAGAATAGTAATATTTAGAATCCAGGGTAAAACTAGAGAACAAGTTTGATCGCCCTTTTCTGTTAAGGCTTTAAATCTAGATGTAACTTCTGTCTCTGCACAGATAGGAGTTATAATAGAATTTACACATGTTAAATGATGGCTTATTTGAGGCTCATACTAATGGAGTGTGGCCTTTTGAATAAAAGCTTTTATATCTCTAAATTAAACAGAATTTATGCGTTTGGATTCAGGCAAACCTGTCCAGTTTTATCATGAAGGAAACTACTTCTCATCTTCTCTTTAAGACTCACAAACTTAGATATCTGTTTGGGTGTCCAGAACGAAACCTTAGCATTCTTATCATGGGATAAGATGACTTTGTCATTTTGTCTTGGGACTGTACTACGCCTCCCAAATTACTCATGCAGTGCAGAGGTGCATGAATTGTGTTTTGGATTCAACAGGATGAGTGCTGCAGATTGCTAGGACATGTGAATCTGCTGCCTGATTAGTCCCATTGTTCTCCATGTTGATGTTTCACCAGGATTATAGCACTTTCTTTAATCAATACACACAAACCGATTCAATAAAGACCTCTGAGACAGGCTGCACACACGCAGTAAGCATTGACATTTGATATTTGTATGTTTGTGTTTCTAAACTGGCAATGTTCAAATAGTCTGAAACAAAAGCTTGTATGGAAGAAGGTTATTTATGCTTCTTTAAAGCTGTTGTGACTTAATTTACGAGTATTCACACAGTGGAAACCCCCACTCCAAAAGTACAACTACTGGTGCGTTCTTCACATGGGGTAGCATAAAATCACAACATAGCAGCGAGTCTCACCCAATGTTCCAGATGTTGGCCAAATGTCGTTGTCCTGCACTTCTGGTGTGGATCAACCAGTTTGAAATGGCTCCGCCACTCACCTTTATCAAAATTGTGGAGGACAATCTTCCATAAAACAGGCCTGTTTGGTCTTGCTCTCCATTCTCCTTTCTGAAACCTGCTCTGTCATTTCTCCTACATTTCTTCTGTACAAAACATGTTGCTCACTTGAGTCTTGCCATTATTCATATGATGTTTGTCAATGAATCTGTACAGTGAGAAAAAGTATGACTCAGCCATCATTGTTTCGATAGCATTGGTGCTGCCATCGCTTATTTCTTTTTAGAAAGAGTAGCACACAAGTGAAGAACATATACAGACATCAATCTTACCACAATTTTTTTTCTTCTATAAACATAATGTTGTCGACGGGGAGCAAACAGTGGTAACTTACGGAAACCATGCAGGCACTTAAAAGACTTACCATCCAAGCTTTATAATCAGTCACTAATGTTGAAGCAGTGGTCCTGCAAGATCACAAAAGTTGTCTGTAGCAATACGAACAGTCTTGAACAGTTTAGTTTACACTTGACAAATTCTTTGAGAATTGAAGGGAGTCGATATATTTAGGAGTTGGTTCCTGAATACTGGAAAGAATGGATGGCTGACAGTGATTGAATTCACTTTAGTGGATGGGACATTTTACCATTTAAAAAATATTATTAATAAAGATTATACATTTATCATCTGTCTTAAATTAAAAAAACGCAAAAGAAAAAAGTTTGTGATGAATTATGTTTGGAGTGAAATTCAACTTATTTGACCAAAACTCTCTGTAAAAAAAAAAAAGATGTCAAATGGTTCCTGCTGACTTAGTCCAGAAATGAGCAGTTGGAATCAATGTTTTGTATATATCTCTGAAGGAATGAATAAGTAGAGTAATATCTATAAACCAATTTAAGTGACATTTCTCTCACTTTGTTGGTCGGAAGGTACTTCGAACCAGACTTTTCTCCAAGGAACATTCTCTTCATTTTGGGTCCAGAAAAATGACTGAAGTGGTTGTTAAAATGTCTCTTTGGAATAACCCTCTGAATTTTGTGTGAATATGCTGAGGTTCTTCTGAGAAGCACATACATCCTACCGCAGTGTCATTTAAGGGGACAGTGTAAATGAGCGTCCAGGGGAAGCCACTAGCACAATGGCTCCAAAGTGAATTGTATCAAATACAATAGCACATTCTTTTACTTTTACCGGGATCTGATCTTTTTTCAAAAAGTCTGTATATCCACAGAGCCTACTACCAGAGTAGCGGAATCATTATGAAAGGACAAAGGTGTATTTGTGACGGCTTCTTTAAGGCGCTGTTGCGGAATTGCAATCTGAAAAGGTCTTATGAGTGTGTCGGGATGAAATGATGAGAAGATGCACTCACAATGACGCCATCTCCAAACCAACGCTTCTACAAGAGGCTATCTTAAAGCTCGAGTGTAGCCTTACTTTTGTCCTCACAGCAATGTTTAGGGTTCCGAAATAGAAGCAGTCAATGCATGTATGAATATGTAAGTGTGTGAGTGTATGTGGGTTTTGAGTGAGTGCGAGGTTGATTGAGGGGGGCGTTGTGTCTGGCATTGTGCCCCTCTAACTGTGATGCTCAAGTGTGTAAGAGTCGGTTTAAGAGCGCTGGGGAGATAGTGAGAGTGTGTGAATGGCTTATGAATAGCTGTTGTACATTTGCCTCTATTGCTCTGTGTAGTAACCTTTGGCCTCTCCTCTGTCTTCCCATGCCCCTCCACCCTCCATTTCAGTGTATTCTGGGATTTGTATTGTGCGGCTCCAGACCGAAGGGAGACATGCGAACACTCCAGCGAGGCCAAGGCCTTCCATGACTATGTAAGTGACGGACCGGCTCTGCAGCCACTTCTTTTTCTTTTTAAAGCATTCTGTCTTTACGCACTGTGGGATCAGGTGTTTGTTTGTCCTCTCAGGACACACGTACCCACCGTACATACTCTAACACAGAGGTCAAGTGTGTATGGAGGAACTTGAAGTGGGACTCATAGCAGAGGATAATGTGCAGGACAAGGACATTAGGACAGAGAATATAATGATACGCTACATGTTCCACTAACAATTACAAACACCATCTGATTTCAAACTAGCAAAAGCTTTTCTTATTAAGTTAATGTGCTGATGATGTTCTTGATCGTTTAATTGATTGATTGGTGTACAAATTGTAAAAAAAAAAAAAAAGTCTGGCACTCCAATCTTAAAACAGTTAAAAACAGAAACCATGTAGGTATGGAATTTAAGCTTGACTTTTTTTTGTGTGTTTTGTGAGCTAACTGTTAAATCAAGCTGGAAGAGTAGTAGCATACGAAGAAGAGCTTCTGGTTGCTGAAGTGGCACCAGCAAGTAGACAGAAATAAAAAATAAATCTATGACACAGGGAAAAAAGTTAAATAAAGGCAAAGCTGAAAACATGTAACATATTTAGAAACCGAAGTGTAAGGTTTGGATGCTTTTTCTTCTTTTGGTTTTGGACTGTTCGTTGAACAGTAGAAGCAACTTAAGAACATTCAGGCTCAAGAAACATTCATTGAGCATGCTTATATTTTAAAGACAAAATGATTTTCCTCTCCTTTCACAGTCTCATCAAACCTGACTTGTAATAGAAACATTATTTTCAAATCTGAAATGTGATGTATAGTTGATGTAGCCACTTTGGTTTATTCTGCAATCCAGTTTTGATTTGAATTCTATCATTAAATATTGCACGAGTTTCCAGTGTGATATGTTTAGGTTTATATCGTGACCTTCAGCTCTTATTATTTCTAGAAATATATATACAATATATATGTGTGTGTGTATATATATATATATATATATATATATATATATATATATTCTGTTGATGGCCCTGAAGAAAAGAATATCCACCATCATTGGGTATTGGCCACCATTGCCATGGAGATGAAGCTAGTCAGTGTTGTTGCATGTTCAATAACAGGTTGTTGTTGTCGCAGTTAGGACTGAAAAACGGCTTCATAAATGCTGAAATAATCCAGAAAGACCCATATGTGGAAGTCAACAGATTTAATCTGCAGATTGTGTTAACAGTTTTCTCAACAGCGTAAGCTTTGTGCCTCATGTCACAGAATTTGTCTCTTAGCACAATGTATCATGGGAATTGTAGTTAAATTTATACAATGAGTTTTTTTTTGCGTACACATGATTTTCCCAGTCTGTAGAGCTGAATACAAATGTCACTTCTGGAGACTGAAATGGTTTCTTCATGGATCATTTGATCAATTTACATTTTGATCGACATCACTTTACTTGAAAGAGAATTAGAAAATGTTCATGATTTTGATATAAAATTGTGGTTAACTGTGCATTCTTTGCAAATTTGAAAAATGATTTGATGCTTTGCGGTGCTTGAAGGAGAAATTCCTCTTCCTCCCTGTCCTGCTGCTATCAGAGGTCATAAGTCAGGGGTTAAGGGTCAGATATGGAGCAGCCTTTCTGGAGTTTGTAGGGATTCAGTGTCTTGATGGAGGACACTTCAGTGGGGCAGATGCCTGCTGCCAAATGGACTCAGGTCCAGGTATAATAACAGCTCCACTGTACTGCCTAATAACACTGTAAATAAGTGTAACTGTATCCACTTGTGTTTAAATGTCGTGTTGTGATTGACACTGTGCGTCTGTCTTCAGCCTGTCCTCTCTGGCCAAGACAGTGTGGCATTGTGTGTGTGTGTGTGTGTTTGTGTGTGTGCTGTATAGTGTGGGGAGATAATGGAATAGAGTTCTAATCCGATAATCCCAGCACTGGGCCGAGGCTAAGCCAGGGATTTGTGTGTGTGTGTGTGTGTGCGTGTGTGTGTGTGTGTGTGTGTATGTGTGTGTGTATATGTGTGTATGTGTGTGTATTTTTGGACGGGGGCATCTTTGGCAACCAGCCCGTAGAGGGAGGGTGGAGGGGCTCTCACCCTCAGTGCCAGAGTGCCAGTTAACCCTGTGTGTGTGTACATAAATGTAGATGGGTGTGTGCTACATGGTTGCTTGCTGTCAGTGATAAAGCGAAGGAGACAGGAGCGGTTTAATTTTGGCTCCAGCCCCCCGAGGCGAGTCTCTGAGCACAGGTCCTTTTTCTACTGCTTTCAAAAGAAGGAGACGGTTTGAGACATTGGAAGGAAAAAAAAAAAAAACAATATTTCACCTCACCTCAAAGTTTCTCGGTCCTTTGAGGATAGCAAGATTGCAAGCCAGCATTATACATGCATTATCACTGCTTCCTCTCCTGGGTGCAGGGACCCATCAAAGGTTTATGGGTACAGTAAAAGCTACTTTTACCCCAAGTTCTGACACCTTGGATTGACTCTGTTTTGGATTTATGTGGATTTTAGCTTCAGGTTGAGCTTGGACATACACATCTACAGTAGTTGCTTTAAGATCTATTTCACCAAAGAGGCCGGCAGTCTGATAGTTTATGTTTGGAGAGCAGATAGTCCATTTGCAGTCTTCTTGTTTGTGTTGATTATGTTCACGGATTGTAATCAATACAAAAAGTTAATTTGGTTTGTTCTTGATGTTCTCTAGCTTCTTTAACTTTCACCAGCATGTACCTTGTCTGACGCTGGCATTATTATATTTGTATGACATTAGTAAAACATCATGTTTGATTTGAATCATTTTGCTGCTTTAATGAGCTGCTTTTGATTATTCATGGAGTAAGTATTTGATCCACATGAGTTTCTTAGTTTTCTGAAAGGTATGTCATAACACTTATATTTCTATTTGATGTGAGGTGTGTGTTAGGGAGGTGGAGTGGAGGCTTTTTCAAAGTTTTTTAGGATTTCCCTCATGAGTCAGTGTGGTGATCAGTGATTTAGGCACCAGGTGATGATATGAACCTTCATCGCACTCTTTCAAAATGTGGCCTTTGCTTGTATCTTCTTGTTTTCAGTATACCTAATATCCTTCTTAAAACGGATCATTACAGGTGATCCACCCACCTTAACATTTGTTGTAATATCCGAGCCTGCCTTCCAAGACCAAAAAAAAATATGAAAATGACTATATCTGATTGGCCAACATCCGTCACTTATCCATTTACAGCTCATTCGCTCTAGGGGTTGTCATCGTTGAAATAAACAAGTGGTGCTAATGCTGACGTTGGATGCCATAGATTAATTGTAGAACAAGAGGCTGCAACAAAAGAGTTAACAGCTTGTGTCATGTAAATCACCAAAATTAGGGCTGCAATTTATTCAAATGATTAATTAGCCATTTTTCATGATGAATGAATTTATTAAGTATATGAGATGCTGAAAAAGTAAAAGGAACATTACATTTTCCAAAAGCCTAAATGGACATCTCCACATTGCACGTTTTGACCAGCCAACAGTCGAGCACCCAAAGGCCCCTAATGAACGATAAAGGTAGAAGAAACCATCTCTGTTACGTGAAAAAAGCCTGAGCAAGCAGAAGGTTCACACCTTTGAGTGATTTAATAACTTTAAACAATTAATCAATATCATTAATAGTTTGCAATTTCTTTTAGATCGACTTCTTGCAGCAGCTCGATTGCAAATGTTTGAATGGCCCCGTCGCTCATAACTCTTTCTCTACACACCTGCCCATGTTTCTCACTTCCTTCACACTCCTTCCCCACTTTCTTGCTGCATGTGGTTTCTCTTCAACACCCCCACATCTACTTCTTCTTTCCTCCCCTTCTTGACTTCCACTTTCTTTATTATATCTCTTACTCTCTCCTCCGCCCAACACAGCAGTCTGTCTGCCCCTTCGCATCTCACTCTTCTTATCGCGCCTTCCTTCCCCCACTCTCTCTCTCTCTCTCTCGCTCTCTTTCTCTCTCTCTCTCTATCGTCTCCCTGACTTCCCCTCCCTTCTTTCCCTCCCGCCCCCCTTCACCACCATTACTTCCTCTGCTCCCGAGAGAAGATTGATTGGCTAATCTAGCTGTTTACCCACAATGCCTAGTAGTGCCGTGAAGGAGAGGGCAGTGAAGACACAACCAAATGACGGTTAAGGTATTTGAAAATAGAGCTGAGTGTGCAGATGTAAAAACAGAGAGAGGAGAAAGAGAAAATGAGTGCTTTAAACGTGTCTCTAAAACCATATTTAAAACCAGCATATACATTATGAATATTGCTATCTTTACTTATACGTTCATGTTCTTTTAAACACACTACAATGTTTGTTTCCACACGATAAATCAAGGATGAATCATCTTCTTTGCAATAAAAATCAAAACGAGCTCTTATTTCTCCCACATAGTTTCTGCCCTAAAGCTCTGCCTTGCATTATCAATGCAATGGAATGGAAAAAGTGAAAAGTAGCTCCATTAAAGTTGATAATTAGCTGGGTAATAAAGTTAGAAAAACCGCAATACATGTGTAAACATGAGCGAAGGTTGTAGTCTGTCTTTTGGGAATTTGAGCCTGGAAAGGTAACGTGAACCTGCAGTGAATCAGACAGAAGAAGAGCATCTTCTCACAGTTAGAAATGCTTGAACGGTAAAATAAATGAATGAATGTGTATATCACCATGACGGTTCAGAGAGGCCCTTACAGGTATAGCTGAGTGAATCATTATGTATTTGTTTGACATACATGATAACCTCTTAATACTCATAAGTTGTCAAATTCATTTATGACACTGCTTATATAAAAACGTATATCAATGCCAAAGCCGTTAACTTGATTATGTAAATAATACATGTAAATATTTTGGCCTGAACTATTTAAATCAAGGTAGTGATATCTAGTAGTAAATATCTATGAAGATAGATCTGAGAAAGATATCGACCGATACCTTGATATCAGATTTTTTTTCTCTCCCCAATCTTGATATCGGTAATAGACCCCCAAAATCCCACATTGGTCAGGCCCTATTGTCAACTAATACAGAGTAGCTCTTCTGAGACCTGTGTAATTGAAAAAATATAAAAATATTTTATGTACAAAATACTTATTGCCAGCATTTGGCCAGTGTTGACAAACTCTTCGCTCTACTAGCACTGCGCTGTTGTTATGTTAGCATTAAGCTACTTCCCCAAATGCTGCCCCCTAACATTAAAACAGAGGTAGAGGGAGGGGAAAGGTTCAGGTTTAGAGTTGGGATTGACCTCCTGACTCTGAGTCACCTGTTTTCATCATCTTCTAAATATACATGTACAAGAAGGAGAGATATAACATCAGCATCTCTGCCTTAAGTGTTAATTGAAGTTATGTTATTAGTTTTCCTCCGGCTCCTCATCTTCTCTTTCATCCCGTCTTCCTCCTCTCGGGAGTGTTGGCTAAGTGGATGTTGTGTCTGCAGCTTGTATTAGTGCTGTCATCCCGTGTGTGTGTGTGTGTGTTTGCGTGTGTGTGTGTGTTACTGTGTGCATCAATCTGTCTGTCTGGTTCAGTACTGCTACCTTGGCAGCAGCTTTAGGGGGAGCATGTGTGTGTTTGTGTTTACTGTGCCAGTTTCGAGGACCAGCTGGGCTTTCAGAGAATGTGTGTGTGTGTGTGTGTGTGTGTGTGTGTGTGTCTGTGTGTGTTTCATTTGTTTGTCAGACATGTTGGTAAGAGTTGCAGCCGTATCCTGTTGCTCCAGAGTGAAACACACTGTTTTGACGGGGCTAATGAATTAGCAAGATCACTGCAGTCAGCTATTTTTCGACCCATCTCCACACCCTCGTGCTCCTCCATCGTTACTCCTTCACCTCCCCCTCTCCTCCCTTTTTGCCTGCCTCTCTCTGCACGCTAAGGACACCAGGTCAAGGAGACAGTGATGAGGTACATATCAGTGTGAACCAGAATGTAGATTAGTAGCCTCTCCAGGCAGGGACACACATAAATACACGCACACACAGATACATTCCCTGTCTTTTTTCCTACCTATCCCCTTCTCTCCACCCAGTGTTTATGTCTCTGTCTTTATCCCTGTGAAAGGTATCAGGCGGAGGTCAATAATGTGTTGAGCACTATTGATCTGTCCGGTAGGTCCTATGGGTGAGGCAGAGGGAGAAGGAAATGGAGAGGGAGGGATCAATGCTATTCTGTAGAGCACATCTACGTACTGTACCCTACCGACCAATCAGATCATTAGTCTTTTGTTCTGTGATGGATTATTCATCAACATGGTGGGATTGTACTAAGGAGGAAAAGCAAGACCCGCATGCTGTCCTCACAGAGGGTAACGACTGGATCAAGGCTGCTAAGTTATAACATTTTGTTGTGAAGATGTAATGGTAGTTCTTCAGGGGAATAAAGCTGAGAACTGTGAGTGTTGGAAAGAAATTTCACAACACTTCTCGTAGTGGAGTATTTGTTTTGGTCATTGTATAATCTTTAAAGATTTTTATTTTTGGGCATTTTCTGCCTTTTATTAGAGAGACAGGACAGTGGATAGAGTCGGAAATCAGGGGACATGCGGGGAAAGGAGCCACAGGTCGGATTTGAACGCGGGACCACAGCCTCCACACATGGGGCGCATGCTCTAACCACTGCACCACCAGCGCCCCCATTGTATAATCTGTGAACAAAGATATGACTGCTCCAGCTTCTCTAAATTCCTTAAAATTGTAATTACTGCTAATGAGACTGTTTTTTTTTTTCTTTGTGAAGCAGCATCGTCTTTTCTGCTTGTAAGCATGCTCCTCACTAGGAATGTGTGCTAACATCGCCAGCCTTCAGTCCTTCTTCAGGATCAACTTCCACATGCCAGTGTACTCATTCTTACATTCAATATACCAGAGTAACCTGACACAGCCTACATGCATTTAAATCTCAATTTTCTACATCAAAATACTGCCAGAATGTACCTGTTCACTTTGCTTGTTTACATCTGGGCAGTAGAACCACAAGAGAATTCTCACTAACCCAGGCTACAGCCAGTCTATGGCAACCGCCCCAGCTCAGTGCAGCTTTTAAGCCTTAAGTGAGATCTCAACCTGCTTTATACAGATCAAACCTGGAGAAAGACGGATACATCATCAGGATGTCTTTGCCTGTCCGTTTGTATCTGTGATACTTTTATTCTAACTGATTTTTAGACTAATATTTCTTTCATGATTATTTGGTCTGAAATGCAACTGAATACACTGGAAGAATGCACATCATCATCCCCAAACCAGATATCTGAGGTCCAACCATCACTCTTAAACTCAAAGTAAAAAAGGAACTAAACAATTCAAATCTTTATAAATGATAAATCCCTTACCATTGTTGTTGCCGTTTCATTTCCTTTCAGTCAACCTGTAGAGCAGGGGTCTCCAATCTTTTTTCATCTGAGAGCTACTGGCCAAGGGCTACTTGCATCAAATCGCTTGCATTTATTTACATAGCTCAGCTGAATTAAGCTACTGTTTGTACATGTGTGAAATTGCAATAAGCCAATGCTTATCAATGATCTTAAATTCACATCAATGTCCAAGAAAACATTAGTACTTCATACTTGTTTTTATGGGCCAAATATATGAATAGTGGGAAGAGGTGCATTTACCGTCGTCAGATTTTAATTTTAATTTTTAACACAGTCGGTCAACCTATAGGCGAGCTACTGAAAACCTACCAGTAGCTCCCAAGCTACCTGTTGAAGACCCCTGCTGTAGAGTAACAAAGTTATTTTAGTGGTTGATAATCAAGTTAAGTTGTCAAACCACGATTCCTGTTGAATGTTTTATTGCTTACAGACAGTATGGGGATTGTGTCTGTCACATTTGAGAAACATTGCCACAATCAGCATCATCTTAAATATACCTTGCAAGAGATTTTTACTGAATATATTTTGTGTAGATAGTTAGTTATTGAAGACATTTTAGTTGGTTATCAAATACATTCATTACAAACAGGACCAAACGCTCTGCCTCTACAGGTTGAATGAATTAAAGGATGTTAACACATATAATCTTTACTTACTTTATGTTTGCCAAAGGAAATAATTTGTCTTATATACACAGCCAATTAAATATCATCTTGGTTAGTCATCCAATAGGTAGTTTGTCCTGATAGCATTAGGAGATAATATCTAATTATAGTTTGAGTTTTTCAAAACAACACAGGTTTCCATAGGTACAGAGAATGATGATGATTTTTACACATGAAAAAATGCTGAAGTGATCAGTTCTCCATCAAGAACTACTGAAGCCGCCTCACCCATGAGCTACATTTCCAGTCTTTAGTCCAGATACTTTAGAATTCATGGCCAGGTAACTTAAAAACGGAACCAATTTGATTTCTGTCTAAATGTGGCTCTGAGATGCTTTGCCTCTGTGTTTGTGTAACGCTGCTGAGGAGAGCCATTAAAATATGGTTCACAGTTTAAACAGTGTAAATATTCCCAGACATTTGAGAATGTGTCCCGTGGGTTTCGTTGAACTTTCAGCCCGCTTCAATGAAAGAAACATATTCTTCTCCTGCCTGCTGCACGTCAGGCATTGAAGCCCTTTCAAATTCTGCTGCCACCCAGAGCTTCTCCTGCACACTTGTTCATTTACAGATGTTCTTCTCCATACATTCAGCTTGGAAATGAATAATTCAACCCAACTTAAAGAACACATGTTCATTATACTTACTAATTGGCTCAGCAATGAAGTCTGTTGTGGATTGGACTGTCTGCTAGGTTTTCTAAGGTGTCTGTTCTCAAACCTGCATTTTCTCCTGAATAAGCAGCCATCGTTTACCTGCACTAATGTCAACAAGACATATCTGTACATTGACCGAACAGAAATGCTGATTCAGAGAGGGTGGGTTTTGTGAAAATGATTCTTGAGAGTCCTTCTGAGAAGCGGGTAAAAATGCAACGGTAGATATATGCGTCTCTATGGGCACCACAATAATAACGAAAACAGAACTGTTGAATCCTTTTTTGTGTTTCCCCAGGCTAGTTGGTTTTGATAAAAAACCGACTGAATACTAAATCTACCTTTGCTGGTGGCAACTGCACTCGCTGTGCTTTTAACTTGCTTTCAATTTCGGTCAGCAAATTGTGTAACGCTAAAGCAGATAGTAGATCATTAACAGTCTATAGCAATATCGTGAACAAGTGATTGATTGTGAACACAAATCTCCCTCCTGGAACCGTTTTCTTCTTAGTTATTTTTTCTCCTCCTCTGCCTCTTTCTTGTATTTTCTAACTCATTCTCCCTCTCTCTTGCTTCTTCAGATTCTCGCTCTGTGTCTTTCTCTTGCGTCTTCTTATTTTCTCTCTCTCTCTCTCTCTCTCTCTCTCTATCTGCGCTCCTGGAGCGGGGGATGCCAGGGGGACAGAGTGCAGATAGGACCTGTCTCCATGGCAACAGCTTCTGCAAGCTGCTGACATCCTACTGGGGGGGGGGGGGGGGGTTGATGGGAAGGAATAGTACAGGGGTTGGGGCAAGGGGAAGGTGTATGTGTGTCTATCTCTGTGTGTGTGCGTGCGTGCGTGCGTGCCAGAGAAATAAGTGAGGGGGGTCACGAAGAGGAGAAAAGATGGAGAGAAAAGTGTGCAAGAATAGGAGAAGAAGTGAGAGGCAGGGAGGAGAGAAAGAGGCAGCCGACCCTGCTTCTTCCCCAGGGACTCAGTGGCCTGCTCATGTTCACTAGCAGAATTAGCATAAAGATGGGGGGAGGTGTGTGTCAGTGTGTGTTTGTGATTTTTCAGTTAATGTGTGCGTTGGTTTCACAAAGGAGAAGAAGGGCAGCGGGTGTGTTTGTGTACATGCGTGTAATTGGCAGAATGCGTCGTTGTCCAAGCATACAGTATTTGTCACATGGATGTTGTATGTTATCGGGTGTGTGCGCTGATGGAACTGCGTGTGTGTATCTGTGTTTGTGAGAACCCCTCCCTCCCCTGGGTCTTAGCCCCCCCTGCCCCCCTCCTCCTCCTCCTCCCTGTTCTGGTCCTGTAGCCTGCGGTTCTCCCCTGTCTGCCTCTCTGTACTGAAGGGTTGCACTTTATGAGCCTGTGATGCAACTCTTTGTGTGTCTCTGTTTGTGTGTGTGTGAGATGTTTGCGCGTTGGTGTGCTTGCGTGCATGTGTGTGTTTGTTCCGGCGTGCTTATGTAAGCACTCTGAACACGCGTCTCCATCTATGTGTGTTGACAAGAATACAGTTATATCATATTTAACTCCCGGGCTGAATCATTCAGCCCCTCTCCTCTAGCGTAGATTCTGCTTTAGTTTTTCCATATTGTCTGACAGACAAGGAGGAGACTGGAAACAGAGAAATTGATGATGAATGTGGTGATCATAAAACCAAAAGTTGTCCTCACAAGGTTTAAATACCAGTTGTTGATTTGATTTCAGACATATTTGCTCTTTGGGCTTCCTAGAGGTTGCCCTGATCTGGTTTTTCTTCTTTTTTTGGGCTACTCAATCCTGAGCTGGAATGGTTTGTGCAGGCTCAAGCTTAGAAGTGGCTTTCTGAGTGCTGTTTACACGTCATTTTGCAAACTAGAGAAACACTTTAATACCTGTACTGTTTTTGAACGATTTCACCTAACTGGATGTCAGAGCAGAGTATCACTTGTTCAATTCATTCAGGCATAAAGAAAAAAATGTCCACGCTTCTGAGTCGATCGACTTTACTTGAGCCAGTACTTATCTATTCAAGTTTGCACAAATCTCTCCTGCACTCAAGAGTCAGGACAGCTCTTTTCAAAAAGAGTCCAATACTCCAAGTATAAGCAAATTCAAAGACAGGAGTAAATTTGCTTTAAATAGTGTGTTCTTAAAACTGTGAAATAGTGAATTATGAACTGAAAATAAAACAAGTTTAAAGTTGTCCTTATTTTTAAGTACCATATAATAGGTAAGAAACACTACAGACTCAGCTTATTTGCTGATTACTTCTTACTATATAGTGACTCCTTTGATTGTCTTAGAATATTTGATATCTATATATCAAGATATAATGAAATTAGTCAAAACATTGTAATTTAAGAAGTGCTTACCAATACTATAAATCTTATGATCAGGGCTTTGTATTGTTCCAAAGAGGGTTAGGGTTAGATGAAGTAAGGTGTCACATTTTATGATTTGCATACAACAAAATAATATCAGACTTCTATGGAAACCGGGTATTTGTCAGGGTTATACCTCAACTTGTTAGGGTGCAATCACATGAGGCAATCAGCCCAGTGCCCAGGCACATTCCACACCCGAAGTCCAGTTTGTTGGACCAGTGTGAGTGCTCCGTACTGTGCTCAAGCATGGTACACTTTCTTGGCCCTGGCGCAGCTGGAAGAGCGCAAGCACAGGTATGCATGTGGACATGACATGTAATCGAGAAATGTTCACTGCGTTGTTCTCCATTGCGCTGACTCTGACTCTTCTATGATGTAAAGCCACGTGTGTGTCGTCGAATTAAGAAGTGATGAAGTATGTACAAGAGGTAACCTTGCTCAGGCCCGGTTAGGTCTGGAGCAATGTGAGTGCAGGCCACCGGGGGAGGGAGGACAGTCGTGAGCTGGCACAGTGCGGAGCAACTGAGCCTAGTGTGAGTGTGATCTTAGAAGGGCAAAAAAATTGAACAGATCTTTGTTTTTTCTGTAAGAGATTAACCATAACAACGGGAGATCCTAAACGTTTATGAGCTTTAAACTGAAAAACAAAAAAACAACAGATCTCATTGGTCAGTGCAGTAAGTACTTTTCTTCTTTCCTGAATGTCTAGTCTTGTAGGCCGGACTCTTTTAGAAATTATAACGATGATAATCTGTCCTTCCTTCTCTCTCTACCACAGAGATGAGTGCACAGTTTATGGTTTGTAATGGAGACACTTTCTGAATTAACCTTTAAACTGTAGAGGAGAGGGGGGGGGGGGGCAGGAGTTTGTAGTGATTGCAGGCGCAGACACTGCCCCCTGTAGTCATTTGCTGGCTAGTGCATCGAGACATGCACAAACATTTCTGTGGGGTACACCATGCTTTAATCATCATGCTTTAATCATCATGTTTGTGTGTTTCAGAGTGCAGCGGCAGCACCCAGCCCTGTGATGGGCAACATGCCCCCCAATGACGCCATGCCAGGTGGTCCCATGCCCCCAGGATTCTTCCAGGTATGCTTTACCTCTTCTATCACCGTCCCTTACACTCCTCCATCTCTCTTCATTCTCTCCAAAAGTCATTTTTCTGTCCCTTATCTCCACCAATGTATCCATTGCTAACTCTCTGGAGTAAAGGAAGTACACTTCCTTTGCTTTTTACAGCTTTGTGATGATGAGTTTTGGAGCTAATATGTTTCTTTGAATTGTTTATTACAACAGAAAAATGTAGTTTCTCTTTTTCCTAAACATAAAATAACCAACTTTGTAGTGAGGTGTTTTTCACCAGTCCCAATACGTTTTTGTATTATTGTTTGAACTGTCATGATTGATAGAAAGTCTGTTGTTCAACAGTGACAGCATGTATACAGTTAGTCAGACATATACCGATCATTAAGTGGTTGTTAACTTCAATAGTATTGTAAGATATATCATCAGACATCGAGCATTTGTAGTTTCCTGGTAATTAAGTGAAGTTTGATCAGATGACACCTCCATTCCAACTCTCCCACTTGTTTTTCCTTCTTCCTACATTTTTCAAAACATCATTTATTCCGCTCTTGATATTTACACCCACCAGAGCCTCTGATGCTCATGTCGTTTATTCATCTGCGGCTCGCCCTCGCCGAGCTTCTGTTTGTCCGATTCATGATTCAGCCGTCCCCGTTTTTTCATCCTCTCTCCGCTCCTCCGTCTCCATCTCCGTCTCCGTCTCTGACCCGTCTCGGCTCTGTGAAGGGAAAGGTTTTAGTGTGGGAGATGGCTGTCTGAAGAGTGAAGAGAATGAGACACACAAACACATGCACAGGCTGTCACAAAAAAACACACATATACACACACATACACACATCCTCTGTGATGCAGTGGTGTGATGGACAGCACTGGCATTTGGCAGGAGGCACGATAAGGTGGTGGAGGAGAGCAGAAGAGAGGGGAGAAGTGAGTAACAGGATGGAGAGGGATGAGGACAAGTGAGAAGAAGAAGAGAGGGAAATGTGAAAGATCAGTGCCACCAAGATTGTGGCCCAGTGTTTGTTGCTGTGGCGACCTACCACTCCATTGTTTGCTTACTGATCACGAGGAGGGGGGGGGGGTTGTATTACCAAGGGGAAGGGTGAGGAGGAAAAAGCGTGAGTAGAGATGCATAGAAATGCTATTTATAACATTAGGTGAGATTGGGAGAGGGTTTTTGTGTGTGTGTGTGTGTGTGTGTGTGTGTGTGTGTGTGTGTGTGTGCATGGTTGTGTGTGAGTGTGTGTGTGTGTGTGTGAGATGGGTTCACCGGACACTAGTATAATGGGAACTTTGTTCTCTGCAGCTATGGTTTGTGCTTCGAGGTCATGTACGACCTTGGTTGGTTTTCAGTAGTCTCATTATGATTTTGAGGTTTCAGACACCTTATCAATACGTTTCATACTTTACTCTCATAAATATAAACCCGAATTTAATAAGAGACGTAGCGGCCTCTAGTGGTCAAGGATTTTGATACAATAACTTTTTCCAGATATGTTGGAATTCATGAACTATTGGCTCAAACACTAATTACAAATGACAAATAAGGCAACAATTTTCTCTTCAGTTTTCCCCTTAAAAACAAACACCATGGTTCATATGCTTGGATACTGTAGTAGTAAGAAACCCTCATGAGTAAAACAAGGAAGCTTTTAACATTGAGTAGATTAATCTTGTTAGTATTTAAAAACTTCTTAAACAATCAGTGTGTTTAATTTACTGAATCAGTAGTAAAACAAGTGAAACAATTGGATCAGATGTCAGTCTGAAAAGTCTGATTATCAAAACAACACTTAACTAGTCAGTCCTCTTTTTGTTAAGTTATTTAACTTTGTTATAATTCATACAGTTTTTTATTTGTTTGTAAACAGTAAACTAATCATTAGTTGCAGCCCTGGGCTCGGCATCAAATGCCAGTTTTGCTAATTGACAATGTTTGAAACTCAGTGCTCACAAAGGTCATTTGCAGACATTTGATACTCAGCCTCACACTTATGTTCTACATTTCTATCTGTAGTCATTCGTTGAGCTCAAACTGAACACATGCTTGCTCTTGCTAACTTAATGTAAAAAGTGAAACCCACTGAAGCAAATCCTGACCGCTAGAGCAGATACATGACAAGAGAAATGGTTGCAGAGTTATTTATTAGGGGTCATTCACCTCTTGTCTTAGTGTGAAATGTCAGCAGTAACACAGCAGTGTGCCCAGAGAGCCGGCGTTGTTTTTACACATTGTAACTTTAAAGGAGCCTCACAATAATCTGGAAGAATTTAAGCTTGTTTTTTTTTTGGCATTGAGGTTTTAAGTCAACAGTAGTGCCTGTCCTGCTGCTGCTGCTGCCACTGCTGCTTCTGCTTGTCCATTGCAGCGATTCTTCTGCAACACTGCCCCCATGTGGCTGACAGGGAACCTACATTTTGTTCTCTGACTCAAGGGTCCAGAGGATCACGTCTTAGTTAAGTTACACTGCTTGTTTGGGCAAAATAGTCAGATTCAGACTGTTATCCTGTTGTGCTTTGGCTTTTAATTCTGTGCTTCATCTCTACGAGTTACATTATTTGAACTGAAGATTTCCCCAGCTTTACCTTCTCCTTGCTTCTCTTATTCTTCCTCAACCTTGAGACCCCCCCTAAAGGTCCCACCACTGTCTTCCTCTTTCTCATGACTCTGATCGGGTAACTTCTCCAGGTGTAAACCCCACTCTCCCCCCACCTCTTTGGGCCCTCCCCTCTCTGATATCGCTCTTCTTTCTTAAAGGGACCACCCGGCTCTCAGCAGTCCCCCCACGCACAGCCCCCCCCACACAACCCCAGCAACCCCATGATGGGACCCCACGGTCAGGTAAGATGCAAACACTTTCTCTCAAACACCCCTCTCTCTTTCATTGCCCCCCTCCCCTCGCCCACACACAATCTCTCCTTCCTTTCCATTCACTAACTCGCACACTTCCTCCTCTCCTTCACCTCCTACCCTCAAGCTCGGGTAGCTCCTGTTATGCTGTGCCTAACCCCTCGTAGACCCCTCAAGTCTCCAGCTTCCTTTTTTTTATGAAAGCTGAGCATCATGAGGCAGCAGGGCCCGCTCCTCACCGAGGTTCAGCGTCGGCTGTGTGGGATGAATAATTCACTCCTCGCCCCGCCCCCGGAGCAGCTTGTGGGGGGTTGCACGCTTATCTGCTCCTCCACTCTTTTAACACACACACTCTGCTCTGCCTGCTTACTTCTTCTTGTGCATTATGAATAAAACAGGGGACCGGCATTACGGATATATCACATATATGTACGATATGGGTAGGTTAGTGGAGAGAGTACTGACGTATTTACGCATATTTTAATTCTCAGGCTTGGTATGTGTTTCAACACTTATTCAGAACAGTAGCTACACATGACACATCGGGAGGAAAAGCCTCTGCCTATTAGCTGCGGCTGCCCGGCTCTTCATTCATGTGGTTTCTGGTTTCAGTCCGGTGTGTGAGAGAATGTGGACATGCTTTCTCTAAGGTTTTGGACAGTGTTGTTGGCCTGAGGTGTCTCTAACTACGCCAGGCAGACCACAGGCCGAATCAGCTTACACCACAGTGAGAACAGGCAGGGAGCTGTGTGAGCCATGTCTTGACACACACACAGAGACTGACACACACACACACAAATCCTTGCTTTGAGTGTGTGTTTAAGCATGCATTCATGATCTAATTAAACACAGACTTTAGTGTATTTTTTGTGTGTTATCAGTCGGATGTGTTGATGGATTTCCTTCAGTGTCATTCATTCTCCCACCCCATCGTGTCCGGCTGTGTATCCTCAGTGCTGCCCCTGTTTGAGGGCTCCAGGATGAATCAATAATGAAAATGTTTTTGTTTGTCTGTGTCCCTTTTCTCCCCACATGTTTCACCCCCATCAACCCCTTATCTCCCTCTCTTTCCCCCCTCTCTCTCTGCAGCCCTTCATGTCACCACGGTATCCAGGTGGACCCCGTCCCTCACTTCGAATGCCAAATCAGGTACTAATGCAGTGTGTTTTCCCCTTTTTTTAAAAAATTTTTATGGCATAAGGGGAGTCAGTATTTTAACCATATCCCATGTCTGTTTTCCTCTCAGCCTCCAGGGGGAATCCCTGGATCTCAGCCTCTCCTGCCAAACAGTTTAGACCCGACAAGACCGCAAGGTAAAACATTTTACAGAAAATAAAGTTTCTGATTATCATCATTTGAAGGATTATGATTGTTTCAGAATACTTGAAATCTTTTTTTTGTTGACATTTCTTACAAGATAAATGAATAAATTAAAGATTAATACCATGATTAACATCCACCCTTTATAGTTAAGTGTGTGTGTCGGGCTCCTGAAGGGGGTCTGTTGTGGTTTAAGTCATCTGAATAGAGCATTGTCTGTGACACGTCTTAACTCCTGCTTTAAAGAGAGCAGCTACATCAGGACTTAGACCAGCATTGGTGTGTCCTGTGCAGTGTGTAGTTATCAGAGTTTGACCCTGGTGTTTGCTCTTGCAGGACATCCTAACATGGGTGGACCAATGAGGATGAATCCTCCTCGAGGAATGGCCATGGGCCCACAGGTACGAACAGAAATGACACAAACAGATGTATTATAATTTTAGTAGAATAGAATAGAATAGAACTTTATTTGTCCACAAAGTGGAAAATTAGCTTTTAATGTTTAAATGTCGATGTAAATCTTTCTGCTCTTATAAACTTAAAATGTATCCTTTTGTTGAATTGCAATTTCTTCATGCTTGTATCGTTATAGTCCAGTGATTTTATGTGTCATACTTATTTATACTATATTTATATGTCATATTTAACTATCAAAATCTTACAAAAAAGTTCTAACAATGTATCTTTTTTCAGAATTATGGAGGTATGAGGCCTCCTCCTAACTCCATGGGCGGCCCGATGCCAGGAATGAACATGTAAGTTACAACATCTTTAATTTTTCTAATGAAACAAAATGACTTTCGATCAGGGTTTTGGTGCGCATTAAACCATGCTTTTTTATCCTTAATGTCTTCTTCCTTCTCTTCTCTTTGCCTCAGGGGTCCTGGAGGAAGAGGGCCTTGGCCAGGACCTAACGCTAACTCTGTAAGTCATAAACCTTTATCCTTCTGTACATGAACATGTACACTGAAGGTGAAAGAAACACTTTTAATGCAATGAAAAACTTCTCAGCTGCTCAGAAAACTGTTGGCCTTTTGGAAACTTAAATTTGAAGTCTTTGTATAACTATCAAGATAACAGTGTGAACATTTAAGGTACTTCTTGCATCAATCTGATTGTATAAGCTATGATAGATTTAATTGATTTGTGAAGATTTACGCACATGTTGTCCCCCCTGTACAGGTTCACATTCCTCTGACTCCATCTAATGATCTTTTTCCCCTTCGTTCCTACAGATAGCCTACTCCTCCTCATCTCCAGGAAACTATGTGGTGAGTTCAAATCTATCAACACCAAAGAAGCTCTCCTGCAATCCTGCAAACCACCTCACATTAAGCTGATGTATTAATGTCCTGACCATGAAAACGTTAACCTCAATCATGTATTGTTCCCCAGGGTCCTCCAGGAGGAGGAGGTCCACCTGGAACTCCCATCATGCCCAGCCCAGGTGGTGCGTCACCTAACTATGTCCCCAGCGCAAACACTTGTAATAAAAACAACTCCATCTCTCCGCACTAACCAAGCATGAACGTGTCCCCTCACCAACCAAACAATGTTATTTTTGAATATTTTCATTTTTCACCTTTATATTGTACATAACTCATAAAGTATTTGCATGATAAGAGTCGTTCCCTGTATTATGATGTCACTAAAGGTTATTTTTTTTCACCTTAGATTCGACTAACTCAAGTGAAAACATCTACACGATGATGAATCCCATCGGACCAGGAGGCAACAGACCCAACGTGAGTCTCTCATCACATTAGAGTTAAAGCTCCTTTTATGAGTTTTTAACTACTAAAAAAAAGGCTGAAATGAACCTGATGCCAATTAAGATTGATTAGTTCTATATGGTTATTTTCAATGCCTGGAACAAGTGCAGCCTGGTCAGTGCCAGATGAGACGATTGCAGCACAACCCCTTTGCTGAAACAGCCTTTGTTTACGTTTTCCACTGCAAACATTCTCAGTGAGTTGTATGTATGTACAGGACATATCATCAAATAATTTTGAAGTACAGCTTTGTGCACAGGGGTCATCAAAATTGATGCACATCAAAAGTTTCTCACAACAAAATATTTTCACCTAAAAACATTTTATTTTGAAGGTTTCACTTTTCCAGGTTCAGACTCTGCATAGTCGGCTTAAAACCATTGCAGCTGTTGTTCTAATTGAAATTGCACAACCTTGCCCAAAAGATTGAACCCAGCTCAAACAGGCTCTGTAGCCACATGACTGGGCACCCGTAGAACTCGGCGTTAGAGAAACATAATGGTCCCATGCTGAGCTCAGCAAGAACAGAGTGGAAATGAGCCAGGGAGAGTAAATTAAGTAATCTCTTCTTCACCCTCAGCTGAAAATAGCATGGCTGTATCAAAGAGGTCAAACATGAGAAAGTAACGTGTGAGTCATTTGTAAGGTTGGTTTGCGCTGCGTCTTTGTTCCAGTTCCCTATGGGACCCGGGCCTGACGGGCCAATGGGAGCGATGGGAGCCATGGAGCCACACCACATGAATGGATCACTAGGTGGGTTTTAACACAGTGCTGTTTCATAAGAGTGAACTAGAACAGTGCTTTATTTAGGATTAAGATTAATGAAAAACAACCCTCTCTGTTCCCCCCCTCAGGGTCTGGGGATATGGACGGGTTGCCAAAGGTGAGTTACTCGATCCCTTTTTTTTTTTTTTAGCTGAGTGATTTTATAAAGGAGAAAATAAAGAGAGTTCACTTTGCACAACATTAAACGTTCTGTTTTTAAGAAGCCTTCTCATCAGTCTTGTTCTTCTTTACATCCAGAGCTCCCCAAATAACATGGGGGGCATGAACAACCCCCCCGGGACGCCGAGAGATGACGGCGAAATGGGCGGCAACTTCTTGAACCCATTCCAAAGCGAAAGTGTGAGTAGAGCGAGTGGTTGACATCTCACAACCCTTAACAGTTATCCTTGATGTCCATACATAAACCAGTGGGTAAATGCAAGCAGAGGGTTAATGATGCTCTGATCAATCTGTGCCATGTCACCTTTTTTTTTTTTTGTTTAATCGTTTTTTTAACTGCAAGGTTAGCAAAGCGCTTCAGATTAATCAAGGTGGCAGTGTAGTCGCAGTTGGGTACCTGTTTTTTGGTTCTTCACCAATTTTGCTTATATCAAGTAAAAAAAAAATCTCTCTACCTGAGCTGCAGTCTGTGCACTGCCTACATGTAATGCACTTCCTAGTGTTCTGCTTGCATTGTAACCGCTTACTAATCACTTAGAAGTTCATTGTTCACCCTCTGTATCAAAGATTCTTTAAGAAACACAGAATGTTTACGGACATGTTTCACATCTGGACTACTTTCATGGGAAATTTAGATATACTAAACAAAGTAATGCTTAGTATCTTAGTTGAGTTTTGAAGTAAATACCGGTTTATGGGTGTGAGGGTTGGGGGTCGGGGAGTCTGTTGATTGTATGGTGTACATATTGATGGTCTATTACCCTCCAACTGGAGAGCCACAGAGTGCACAGACTGGATCTTTTACATTTTTTGATTTTCCTGATCAGCAGCAGAGCTGGGAGATATTAAACATTTTAAAGACGAGCAAAGATACTTTTCTAATGAAAATCATTTATTCTAAAAGAACTAAAGGATTCCACATGTAAACAAAATGCTTACTGCTGTTGTGGAACATTGTGTTATAGAAATCAGAAAAAACTTCAAATTTAAATCTGACAGTGTAGTCCACGTTTGTATTAAATATGCTCTGCTGTCTGTGTTGAGGTTGAACATCCAGCCTTTATTATCACTAATGGGATTACTTGAGCCTTTGCCAGTATCTGTCTGTGCCTCGGTAGCTCTGCAGCGCTGGGTGTGGGCGCCCTGTGGTGTTTAAAGGTGGTCAGTGACACATCCACTCATCTGTGCCCTCCTGCTCTTTCCCTCTCTCTCTTTTCAGTATTCACCCAACATGACGATGAGTGTGTGATTTTATTTTTCCTCTTTTTTGTACTTTTGTTCTTTTTACCTTCCCTATTTTTGACTCCCTGCACCTGATTTTTTTTTTTTTCTTCTTCAATTCAATCCGTATTTTTCCCGGGATTGGACCACCTCCCCTCCTGACTTACACACACACACACACACACACACACACACACACACATCCTTTGCCTCCTGAATCCTCCACATCCTCCACGGGATCCACAATTCCCCTGCTCCTCTCCCCCCTCCCCCCAACCCCCCACCCCCCCCCTCACTCGGGACCCTACGGCCACGCAGACCTCTGGGACAGCCCTTGAGCATGCTGGGACTCTAATTAAGACGGGCCCTCCTGGAGCCTGCAAGATGGCCGCCGCTCTGAACAGGAAGCAGTCGCAGAGCAACAGGAAGGGCCTCCTCTCTGACTCCGGCCCCAGCCTCCCTGGCTTCCTGTCAGGTTCTAGACAATGAGCGAAGGGGAGGAGGACAAACAGAGAGAAAGGTAGAGAGGAGACTGATAAGACAGCCCTCCACAGTGCTGGATCTTTTTAGCCGCTGCCTGGAAGCTTCTCAACAACCACTTTGGACTTTTGAAAAACTGTTGTCTCTTTTTTGTTTTTGTCATTCTCCTCCCGATGGATTCAGTTGTGGGTCAGACAAACGGACCCGTTTACCCTCCATGTTGTTTCTGTGTGTACATTTTTTTGAACAGAGGTGTTGTGATGATCAGTGAACTTTTTTTTTTTTTCATTTTTGTGTATGTATTGTATCATTGCTATTTTTATTATTGTATTGTTATTAATGCTATTTTTATGATCATTTTAAGATTAGGGTCTAATTTGTGTTGTTTCTAAGGGCACATTGTTATGATGAAGACGGCATACGTGCACACAAGTCCGAAATAAACCTGCTGTGACATGCGGCTCCACGTAAACACAGTGCCCCCTGCAGGTAACCCATCACGGTACTAATTGATCGTCCCTTTTCGTTTATCTCAAAGTTTTTTTTTGTTTTTTTTTAACCAGTTCAAATTCTTAACTTCCAAACCAGAAGACGAAGAAGAAGCAGCTCCTGTTTTTAGTAGCTTCCATGCAGTGATATGCACAGCTCTATTTATTTATGTACTTAAAATTTGTCTCATGACTCGTTGTTACCTTTTTTTTTTTTTTTTTAAGTGTTATCCCTGGGTTGTTGTTTTTTTCTTAACTGCAGAACTAGTAGCAAGTGTGTAAATATGCAGATCCAGACAGCCGCGTCTCAGCCTCTCCGTCTGACAGCGTTAGACTCCTTTTTGACCCCACCTCATGCTGCTCCAACTACAGCCACCCACTTGGCTTGATGTTCACTCCAACGTGTAGTTAGGCAATGTTTACAATCTGCCGACCTTAATGAACTCTTGGATTGTCTCTGGTAACTAAGAAGTCCTCAACACACTGTGATGTATGTCTGTACTTTATGGAAATTTGCTTTCACGCACCGGTCAGTTTAGCTCCCAGACTTTAGTTGTCATACATACAGTACATGCAGCGGTCGCTTCTGGGGAAGGACTTCAGGCTCTCTGCTGACTTGTTTAACGTGGGAGCAGAGCAGGACAGGAAGTATCAAAGCATTGCTCTGTTGCTCTGTAACTTATGCCCCCTCTCCCCCCCCCCCTCCCCCCTTCTTCTTTGCTCATCAAGACCTCCGTCCTCCCTTTCCTCTCCTCACAGACGGGCCAGAATCCACACACAATCACACAACCCTCTGATTGTTTTTGTACAACCCCTCCATCTTTTGATTTCATTGTGTTGTAAATACTGTAAAATGCATTTTGATATCATTGACATGTTTTGATATTTTTCAGATCACGACGACAGTTGATCAGAAAAAAAGGCAGATTCGGGGCGACTGTGTGTATTTGTGCAGAGATGGTGTGTCTTTTACTCAAGAAATGATATGAATGATGACAAACACAAACTGGAGCTGCTATAGACTATTATGCTATTTCTTCTCATCACAGACAAAAAAAAAAAAGAAAGAGGGTGGGCTTAATTGTGCATCAGAGAGGATGAGGAAGGGATCTTTTTTAAGTGTTTTTGAACGCCTTTTAGGGAACTCGCTGTCACACACATTTCCTTGAGAAATCGTATAAATTAAACAGGAGTCTTGTCCAACCCCCCCCCCCCCCTCCCCCGTCTCTGTTGTTGGTAAATTATTAGCGAGGTGGCCAGAAAGCCTCGAAAAGGCTTATTTTCATCATTTGACAGGGATTTTGGAAGGAGAGAATGAAAGAGGCCAGTCTTTCCCAAAATAAATCTCCTTTCCTTCTGCCTCAGACGGATTTTTTTTTTTCTGCTCTCATGCTCGACAGCAAGAAAGAAACAGAAAGCAGGACACACAGGACGCTGTCTCTCAATCTGACACACCAGGGACCAGAGTACTATACAATACTTAACTATGAAGGATTTTTTTTTTTTTTTTTTACTATTTAAGATGGGGAGGGAGAAATGTTTTTGAGAACGTGAGGAGAAAAAATATCGGACAAATTTGTTCTAATTGGTAAAAAAAAAAAAAGAGAGGTAAATAGAGCAGGGACAGGCGTTTCTTTCATTTTGACTTTGAACAGCTGTGGTATAAAATGCAGTGGAACTTCTATCTTTCTGTCCTGTAAGTACAGCCGTCACAACGTTGATCATTTCTGTATTTCTATTGTGCTGATGTATAATACTGTAACATTCAGGGGAAGGGAGGGTTAAGAGGAATATCTTTTTTGTTTGTTGAGGGGAGTAAAGTTTTTCTGTTCAGTTCCTCACTTTTCCTCTGATGACAAAGCAGTATTGAATATGAGGCAGTCTATCCTTGGGGGGTTGCTTTGTATCTCATGTTAGGGTAGTTTCAGATCCTAAATGTCTCGTGTAGTAAAAAAAGAAAAAGAAAAAAAAAAGAGGTTCCTTCTTCGTATGTTTCTTTATATTGTAAAGTTTCTTTAGACAAAAAAATTGTTGCTTATTGGAAAAAAAGGTGGGAAAACTGCATTGATAATGTAATTTTTTTTTTTTTATTTTGGTTTCGTTTTCAATTTTCATCAAGTTGTCAGTCGTTTTTGCCTGTGTCCCCCTTGTTGTAGATACATATTAAAAACAAATAAAATGACTTCACTCCTTTTGCCATGAAATCTGCACTTTTTTAACCGGGTTTTAGACCTTGATTTGACTCCTTCAATGTTCTACTCCCAGCTGGTCTGCAGAGTGATGGACTTCTTGTGATCAGGATCATGGAATAGATTCTTCGTTACATTTCATAGACCAAAGGAAGAATTCACAAATGTGTTCTGTAGATCTAAAGTGTACCGGCATCCTGGAAGTCATTGCTACATATTACTAAAATACAGATTCAATTAACTCTTTGAGGACCTGATTGAAAAACAAGGAGTCAAAAAAAAAACATCTGAAGGATTAGGTTGAAAAATGATTTACAATGCAGTGAGGAATAAAAAAAATAATTTAATGGAATTAAAAGTATTTCTGTAGATTGTCAACAGTGTGTTGTTGTTCCTTTCCTAAACGGAAATGATGTTATCATTTAGACCAGTGGTTCTCTGCTTTGTCTGGTCTTGTCTCAGGACCCACCCCCAACTCCTTCATACAAAATTGCAACCCAAATTTCTGATATTTTTCAACCAATCAGATTCCTTAAATGAAAATGCGCAGTTTGGATCTCAGAAGGTTCAAAACACGCGACGGAACAAAGAAATGTTCAAACATGTTTAAAAAGCGAGTCATTGACTGTTTGACACTTTATTTTGCCAGGCACACCTTCACCACGACCCTCTGAAAACGGCTCCGCAAACCACTTCTGGGTCCCGACCCACCAGCTGAGAACAACTACTTTAGACCCCTTTACACAAACAGTTGTCCAACTGTCCACTTCCTTTCATGAGCATCGGAGCACTGGAAAAAGAAAAGTGTTCAGGAGACTACAGGTATTAATGGTGTTCATACCACACACACACAAATACACATCTGTTGTAAATAAGAGTACTGCATTGAAACGGACATATTTTAAAACAGGGGAATATCTTTAAAGCAAATTTATTAAAGGAAAGAGAACTGTTCAATTTTATTTTTTTTAAACTCTACCACTGCTTTTTAAATAAACTTTTATCTTTCTTTTATCTGGTTTACATTCGTCAAGCGGAGCTTTTTTTTTATTCTCATGACTGCAAATAGTTTCTTGTTCCATCATTTGTCTTTTTTCTTGGCACTATTTACCGATAATAAACTATTTCAGTTGTGTTAATAGCCTACTGTTTATTGTAGGCTACTCTTATTGGCGTAACACTGGACTTGTTTTTGGACGCAACATGAGCGCCCTCTACTGGGGCCCCTGCAGACTCGCACCCCATGATGTGTTGAAAGAATATGCTTTTTGTGTTTTAAACACGTTTTTCTTGGTGAAAGTGCTCAATCCCTTATGCAGCGATTTTAAATTTTCACTAGAATAATTTTGGGTCATGTACTTTGCTCACTAAATCCTAGCTTCATAATGATTCTCTGTGGTTTAGCAAACACAGTTAATGAAATTATTTCTGTCCTTTAGTCATTTCTGGATTCATTTCAGGAATTTAGTTTCATAAAAACATATTTATGCATAAACCTTTAAAGCCCTGCTGAAAGAATGTTGTGTAAACAAAAACATCTTTAGAAATAATACAAACCAAAGGAAATAACGCTGATGAAAATGCACGTAAACTGAAAGATGTAGCTGTAGAATGAGCTACACTATACCTGACAAAATGAGCTACCCTGCATAAAAGACTGAGTTACCATACCTGAAAGTTTAAACTAGCCTTCATGACTGTTTGAGCTGCCCTGTCTGATATAAAGAGCGACTCTACATGTTCGAATGAGCTACCAGATGTCATGTCAGATGTCAGTGTCAGATTGACCAACCCTGTCTGACAGACAGAACGAGAAACCCTGCCTGACAGTTCATGCTACCCTGCGTGATACAACAAGCGACCCTATATGCCAGAATGAACTACCCTCCCCCTGAATGAGCTACCTTGCCTGACAAAATGAGCTACCTTGCGTGATCATTTGAGCTGCCCTGTCTGACAGACTAAGACCTCCTTCCTGTGTCAGTTTGAGTTATCCTTGCCGACACTTTGAGCCACCCTCTCGGACAGTTTGACCTACCCCGACGGACAGAAAGAGCTATACCCTTCCTGAAAGAATAAGCTACCCTACATGTCTGGAAAAACTACCCTGAAAATGGAAAGAAAAACCAAGTCTAAACCTAACAAATGTTAGTATTAGAGTTAAATTATCCAAATGCTGACACTTATATGCAGTACTTTAGTTCCTTGTTCTGTGTTTGTTTACCAATTCAAATGTTATACTCATGCTCATCTTATCATTTAAACTGCAACATCATATCCATTTTTAGTTTCAGCTATACACATGGACATAGACTAGAGCCCGACCAATTAATCGGCCAGCCGATGTCTATATTTATCTCTACAGATCGAAAATAGATCTAAGAAAGACATCGGTCAATATATCGGTACCAGATTTTTTTGTCTGCCTAATATCGGTATCGGACCCAAAATTCCCATGTCGGTCGGGCCCTAGAATAGACGTGTTTATGAAAACTCTGGAGCCTATTCATGGTTTGGGTCTCTAATTACAATCGACTGACAGTTAATGTAACTGTTGTTTCATTTATCATACTTAGTTTAACTGGAAAGAAAATGCCCAGGAGACATCAATGTCTTACACAGAAGTATTTATTGAAGCTTGGAGATTAAAAAGCAAAGTGTTTCCTGCATTAAGAAGATTCTTCGCTCGTTTCAGTTTATTTGCAGTAATGGACTTTTTTTTTTTATCCAGATCTGACCACAGTCATCAACTCTAAGTATCTTACTCACTCTAAAATGTAAAACACATCGGCAACTTTAATTTACACATTTGCTCTTGGACAGCTCTTTCGCAGTGTCTGTGAATGTGTTGTGAAAAGCAGTTCTACATTTGACTTGTACTTTATTTAACCTACACCACACCTTCATCTTTGTTCCTCTTCTTTATCTGGAACAGGAGAACAAACTGATTTACATTTTTTTTCCCTGTTCTAGTAATAAAGCAATAAAGGAGAGGGTCTGCGAGGCAGTTGAGGCTTGAGACAGCTACGCTGATCTTGTATGGATAGAGGAACCATGCTAGATACCGGCAGTCATTCACAAACGCACGCACAAGCATTATGATGTGGACAGGTCCGAAGAACAACACAATGCAGAGCAGGATGACCGTCAGCAGCTTTGACACCTGTTTACGTTCCTGTTCCTCTGTGGACTGGTTGGTTTTCAACGCCTCACAGAGCCCCCTGGTGAAGAACACGACGAGGACAACGGGACAAATGAAGCCCAGGAAGAAGCGCGCTAGATTAGCCCGAAACATGCTCTCTGACAATGGGCGGAATATATCAAAGCACTGAGGAAACTTGCTGTCCTCATAATAGGAGTCCTCCCAGGTGATGGTTGCAGCATTGAAACAGACCACCAGCACCCAAATGGCAATGCTGACCCCCACTGCAGTTTCGACTTTCCTCAAGAAAGTGTACTTAAATGGGTGAACCACCGCCAGGTAGCGGTCAAAAGCAATGCAGCAGAGGAGAGCATCGCTGGTGTAGAAGTTGGTGTAGAGAGAGTAGACGGACAGCACACAAACGTAGCCTCCATGAGCCCACACTCCTCTCCACAGGAAGTCCAGCCACAATGAAAGGCCGATGGAGAAGGTCAGGTCACTCAACGCCAGGTTGAAAAGATACACGCCGAGCTCGTTTTTCTGTCTAATGTGCTGCAAGGACACGTAGAGGGAGAAAGCGTTGGACGGGATGGCAGTGATGATGGTAGCCACATAGAACACCAGGAAAGGCTTCCTCCTGGACGAGCTGTCGACTGAGTAGAAGTCTGAATGATTGGTGGCCACGGTTAAGTTCTCCATTGCAGACGTGGTCGTCATGTGATCACACCTTAAGGAGAACAAAATAAAGGAAAAATGAAGAAATACAATGATAATAACAGATTATTATTATTTTTTTTAATTAAAGGGCCAATGCACTCATTTTTCAGCCTTGAAATGTGATCAATGATTCCCACTTTGGAGGTAGCTATTTGATGTCTGAAATGAAAACCTGATGTCAAATTAGAAAGATACTTCACCACATCTATTTAATCACAAGACAGGTGCATTGGAGAGTTGTGCGTTTTTTCACATTTCAAATATGATAAATATTGCCCCTTAGTGGAGACCAGTTGTATTATTAGAATTCTGGACAGAAGTTGAGAAAGCGTTAATGATTATCTTTGAGTGAAATGAACAGCTTGAAGCAGGAAATGACCAGAATCTATGTACAGGAAGCTTTAAAGTCTGCTGATATCTGAAGCCAATTACAATGACATGGAAACAACAAAATCCACCTAAACTTAAACAAAGTTCACAACATTAGAAGTAAGTTCAGACATTGAAAAATAACCATAAGCATTTAGAGAAGACAAACAAAAAATGGATCAAGTAGAGTTGTAATACTCGAAAATGATCTTAGTCTCATGACCGGTCTCGAGACAACTTTTTGCTGTCTAACCTAAACCATTAACAACTACAACTTCCACTCAGGATGGAGTCAGATGAACTGATACGAAGGTCTACTTACATTTATTCAGTTTAGTTCTCGCTCCTTGTTCTTCCCACAAAATGCATCATTGTTAACATACAAAGAAGCAGAGGGAGTTCATTCTTTGGCTGCCACATCAGTTTGTTAAAAGGAACAGGAAGAGTCAGAAGCTGCCTCCTCGTCCTCCCTGATCACCACACGTTATTTACTGGGTGACAGGCCACGGGCGGAAACAAACTTCCTGTGTCACAGAATCGTACAGCAGATTTAATTGACTGTCTAAACAAGACTGCCTGTCTCTCTGTTTGATGTGTCAATAAAGACAGACAGTATAAGTAATGCTTATTCTAATCAGATAAAGGGGATACTTATCTGCTTGTCTCATTGTTTCCATAGGGTAGTTATATTGTTGTAGCTGGTCCTTAGTGCTGCTGGTGGATACGCACAGAGCTGCCATGGAGGAGTTTTTTTTTTCATGGTTAAAAAACAGAATAAAAATCAATACTGATGCCTCTGTATGAGCTACGAAAGCAAACAAGTCTATCAGCAACAATATTGATTATTTGTTCATTGGTATTTCTAAATGCCTGTAGGTGTCAGACTCAGTATATTTAACATTTTACTTTTTCCACAGCAAAGATTCGCAGTGAGTGATACGCCTCACTGGTCAAACGAAACACATGTACAGGACAATATCAGCAAAGCGAAAAGACATATAGAGATTGACGTTTAAAGTCTAGCTGGATAATATTTTTTTCAAGAAGATTCAAAGTGATGGTCGCTGTTATTATTCATTCCTATACTGGTCATAGAGAGACATTTCTAATATAAAGGACGGGGGACAACATCGACAGTCTTTGTTTTTGTAAACAGAACGTTTAAGGTTTCAGGAGAGTTAGACATCAAATAGATACAGTGACAGACTCGCCGTCTTTTTTTCTGCTACATATACCTTATTTTACAACCCTTCTGAGGCAACACAAACACCGTCTAAGCTAACAAAAGAGGGCTCTTGCAATAAAAGGATCAATCAGTCTTTATTAATATAGCACCTTTCATACAAATCAACTGCAATTCAGAGTGCACACATGAACAGAACACATAAGGCAATAGTACAAGAGAAAGACAAACCATAGGAGGCTTATTTAAATGCATCGTTAACAGTGACTCAATCAAAGTTTATCAAGATACACAATAACTAGGATGTCATTTGTACAACACATTGTCTACACACAGGAGCAAAAGTTAAGTTTCAGAAGTGATTGGGTCCAAAATGAAAATGGAATAAAACATTATTGAAAAAAATTGTTGAATTTACATATAATCATCACCATTATAATGCAAGTAAAAATGTATCAGTATATAACAAACTTACTATGTCACTGTATTGGCGGTAGGATACTACACAGTTTGAAATATTGATTTGGTTAAAATGAACAATGGAGTTTTTAGGAAATTGTCTGAATTGCACTCGAGCTCTCAAACAACTTACTATTCTTCCAAACTCCCCTCCCTTTCTCCACGGCTTTTCTGATCTCTTTTTGAGCGCTCTCACTGATCAAGCAGTATATGATAGGGTCTAGTGAACTGTTGATGGTTGTCGTGGCAACACTGACCAGGTAGGGATCTCTGAGCCTTGCTGCCCAGACGCAGGCCCCCGGCTCCAGCACGGCCCTGAGCAGCATGACTGTCTGGAAAGGCAGAAAGGACACTATGTAGGTCAGCAGTAGAAACAAGAGCAGCACGCCCACTTTCCTGCGCTCCCCTTCCAGGATGGACGGGCTTTGACGGAGGGATTTCATGATCTGCTGGAAACAGAAGGCCATGATGAAGACAGGCACCAGGAAGCCCAGGACGACTCTTGTGAGGTAGTGGTCAGCATCTTTAAGCGTCATGGGTACCGGCTCTTGACAAAGCAAGCTCGAGGAGAAGGTTCGCAGTGCCCCCGTGTGGTGGAGTAAGATAATGTGGATGCAAATTTCAGAAGTCCAAACAGCAATGCTCACGTACACCGCGGTCCGTCTCTCCCGGACCCAGTTGAAGTGGAGAGGATAAACCACGGCAAGGTAGCGATCAACAGAGATGCAGCAAAGGAGGCCTGAGCCCACATAAAAGCTGTTGTACATGATCACAGACACCACACCGCACAGACTCTCATCCACAGGCTTCCGCAGGGCCAGCTCGATCCAAACGGGCAGAGAGATAGTGTAGAGCAGGTCAGAGATGGACAGGTTCAATAAGTACACTGCCATGCTGTTTCCATTTCTTATCAGCATCCAGGCCACATACAGAGACAGGCAGTTCGCTGGAAATCCCACGATGAAGAACAGAGAATAAGCAGTTGGATACATGTTCCTTTCCACCGAGGACACCACAGTACAGTTTGTCTTGTTGAAAAAAGCTGCATCCATTGATAGTGATGGTGTCCAAACCCCCGAATGCTTTCGGTAAATGGAGAGCTTTCTGTTTTGTTAGAAAACGAGATAGGATCAGCAATGCAAATACTTTCCAGCAAAACATGCTTGGCAGCGTTACAAATAAAAATAGCATCGGGTGTATTTGTTTAATTTGTGCATCGTTGAAAGTCATCGCAGGAACTTCCAAAGGTGAAACACTGTTTACCATTCAGTAAAAGTAGTGTACTGTGTTGTTATCCATAATAATGGATATTGATATTCTTCTGGCATTAATGAGTAAGTTTTGTCCCTATACGTCTGATGATCAAAGCATTGCAATCCTTTTTTCCCTGTTACCAATGTGTGAACTAATTCCCTTTGCTTTTGTCTATTTTAATATCAGTATACTCAGGGATTACAGCTTCCAAATAATTATAAGTATTGATGTAGGTTTTCAAGCTGCGATCAAATGTCAAAGTAAGAAAGATCAACACACTTCGCTCGAATCAATCATTGGTCATGTGTTTTTTTATTTGTGGTTTTTAAAGAAAGTTTAAATTCAAAAGCAATTCAATAAATGGTGGGCTTTAATTTCCATTTCATCAAAAATGTAGTGTTTTGTGGTTCTAACAGCACAATACAAAGCACACTGCACAAACAGTTCTGTGGTAAACACATGAACACATGAATATGGCTCGGTGTGAATAAACAAAGCTGTGACTCTGATCTCCTCTGTGAACATTGAAACTGTCACAGTACCTGCTCCATGACTTCAGTTTGTGTGAGGTGTGTGTGTTTTATTTAACGGCAGTGGAGTATTTTTGTGTGAGTGCTGAGTCATTGGTGTGTTTTTCTTCTCCCCTCCGCCCCTCCACGCCGTCCTCTCCCCTCTGCTCACCTGCAGTGGATCTGCCATCAACACACCTGCCCGCAGTCAGCTTCACCTCCAAGCACCCTGCGCCGCCAAACACTCACCAGTCCGTGCTGCTGGACCGCTGTGCCTTTCAAGGACCTTCTTCTGCTCATTCTGCCTCACTGCCAACAAAGCCTGCCAGACAGCCACCTCACCCATGCAACCCATGTTATTTTTGACACCTGGTCAGCGGCATTCATGACAGAAACAGTATTTTATCAAATTAGTGATGCACTTCTTTAATGTTACCCACGATGAGAACCTTAATTCTTCTGACTGTGGACTTTTGTTTTGTTCTTCTAAAACTACAGCTGTTGTAGCCATTACATATTGCTCCCGGATCTTAAATGGAGGCCATGGAGGTTAGCAAAAAAAAAAAAAAATCATGGTTCATCCTATTTTTAAGCAACAATGACCACATTTTATTTAACACCTACATACTCACCATTACTTCTTAAAGCAAAAAAAAAACAAACAAAAAACACACATTTTATTTATTGTTGCCTCAGTAAAATGTTTCAAAATGTAAACCCCCCTCTTCTTAAAAAGATATGAGCCTTATTTTTCTGTAATGTTACCGACGTAAGCGGGCCCCAACTACAACAACTTGTAAACCAACTTATTTCAGTCAGGCAGAGGGAGCTAACAGTAATGATAACATTTTTACATGATGATTTAAATCATATCCAGGGAGGGCCCATTCCCTGTGCCTTTTAGGGGCCCAGACATTTCTGCAGGACAATGGTACATTGATGCCCATTAGGCATTACAGGCACTACACAGAGTTCATTAACAGTCACACTTTTCACAGTAGAAAACAGGATGAAAGTGTGTGTGGCACTACTCTTCGGGAGAATGTGATTGCATACAAATGTGTATTTGTAAAAAGCAACAGGTTGCATTTTGGTTTTTAAAAATTTAATATCACAAGACAGCCGTTGTAGTACAATGTGAAAGAGCAGAGAAAAAAAACACAGTTCCACACAGGCACAGATACACTCAGGAACATCTTACCATGAAAGAGTCATACCAAGGGGTTAACCACAAACATTAAGCTTCTTTCCTAATCTTTCCTCCATTAGTTCCATTAACTTCTGCAAAAAAAAACATCTATTGGTGCTGTTTAATTATGTAGCAGTGGCATTATTGTGTTACGTTTGAAAAGCTTATTATGATGGAACCCAAGAAGCAGATCCGGCAATAAGAGTCTTTCACCAGAGAAAGTATTCCCAAAGACAAAAAAAAAAAAAATGTAAACAGGAAAGAGGATTGTTGCAAAGAGTCAAATCTAATCTCCCATTAGACCCTTGATTGATTCTGGTCATGTTTAAGACATTATCAGATACATTAAAACCTCAACTCTTGTCCATCACAGAGTGAAGATTAGACTCTAAGGAAAACAGTGTGACATAGCAGAATTCACAAGTGTTATAGTCTTTATGCTGTTAGAATAATATGCAATCCAGGAGCAGTAAACATCTAAAAAGGAATAACAAACCAAACCAAACGTTGCTTAGCTTGTGCAGGCCTCTATTTGTAGTTTACTCTTGTTCTTCAATATATTTTTAACATGAAGTACAAGGCAAAATCTGCAACATTTGCTGTCGTCAATTATAACTGCATGAGACTGTTTGTAATAACTCAATAAGATCTGGATCTCTTTCAAAACTAGATCGCTTCTGTTTTTCACCCTTATTTTCAACAAGATTTTTCGTGTGAAAACAGCAACATGCTGAGAAAATCAGGGAGTTGCACAATTCTTACACAGCAGCCACGGACACCTTACTACAAAATACAGTGTAGCACAATTCATGCAATGTAATGGCAAAAAAAACAAACATGATTACATTCTATAATTTACTTTAAATTACAGCAATGGTAATATACATTAAGATAGTTGGCATGCACATAATATGAGCACTATTGGTAGTGCTCATATTATGGAAAAAATGCTTTAGTTTATGAAGCGTTTTTTCCTTGACTTGTATTTGCATGTCATTAAGTGTTAGCCACTATTCCTGATTAGCGGCTAACAGTTAATAGCATGCATGCCATTTTTCAAGACGAGCTTCCATTTGTCTACAGTCTATTATTTCAGGAAATATGGTACTCCGGCAACTTAATAGTAATATGCATATAATCCAATATACCACAAAAAAATGATTTTTGTAATCACAAAAGTTCAACTCAATGGCGAGGAGATCACACGAGGAAGACTAGTGGGTCAAAACATTGGGCCTCATTCACTAACAGCGCGTACGCACAAATATGTATATATGTTAAAATCGGCTAGTGTGTGGCCAGCTTAAGCCCACAGACACACCGATGTTTTTCTCCTTTTGGGGCCATCTCCTAAAAAATTAAGTGTCTCCATCTCATCGCACTCATCCTGATACACCAATCGGACGTCCCTATATGGAGAGATGGGGGCGTGGTAGTATGCTGATTGCAGGTTGCGGGCACGCCTGTGGATTTAGAATGATTCTGATTCACTAACTGATTTTGCGTATGCACTCATTTTATGCGCATTCACTTTTTTGTGTCAATACGCAAGTGTGCAGGTTTGCCTTCTTGTCTTGCTTCTGTTTTTGAAATGCCCTGCAACTATGAGATGTGCATATAAAAGGCCTTCTTCCGCTTCTTAGCTTTCTTCTTCTTTTTTGCCTCCTTGTTCTTTAAAAATGAAGCCATAGCTTCTTGAACACATTGCAATCATGTGGATGAATTTGAGACATCCTGAGTGTTCATACTTCTCAACACTTCTGAGCTTGTATAGTCGACGCTTAAAGTCACAGGGCTCCATTGACCGAACAGCTCCTTGGCTTTTTCACGGAAGTTCTTTCCTACGATGACGTACAGGACAGGGTTGAGAACACTGTTGAAGAAGCCTAAGTAGAGAAAGATCATCCTGTAGGTGCCTACAGCTGTTTGGACATCTAACTGTTTTAAGACTTCAACAAATTCTACGGTCCTAACCAGGTGGAATGGCAACCAGCAGATCAGGAACGCGATGAGGACTGCGAGCACCAGTGTGGTCGCCTTCTGCTCTGTTTTCTGGGAGTTTAAGCGTGCATTCAGACCTCGGATTATCTTGTAGGTGCAGAAGGAAATAATGAAAATGGGAATGATGAAGATGAACAGAGATATAATCCCCTCATGGAGCAGATATGCAGTGCAGGTTGGAAGTTCAAAAGCGCATAATGTATTATTACCGTAATCAACTAACTTTCGGTATATTAGCATGGGGATACTCAAAAGCAAACCAAAAACCCAAACCAGCAGACAGCCAAGTTTAGCAAATTTTGGCCTACGCATTCCTGTACAGGACAGTGGGTGCACCAGAGCGACGGAGCGATCTATGCTAATCAGAACGAGGAAGTAGATGCTGCAGAAGGTGTTCATGGTGATGGAAAGGCTAACCAGTTTACACATGGGACCGTTAAAGGGCCAGTCGTAGTCTTTGATTACATAGGCCGCCCAGAAGGGCAAACAAGCAACCAAAAAAAGGTCAGCAGCAGCCAGATTGCTTAAATAGATCTCAGCCACAGTGCATGCCTTCTTGTGGAAGCAGAAAACCGTCAGGATAAACACATTTAACACAATCCCAAAGATGGCAATGAGCAGAATGTACACAGGAATCGCAGCCTTGAGCCATTCGGGTTCATCTGTGGAATTTTGCTCTCCATTTGGAGTTGCATTGCTGTAATTACCAGGTGGACTGTGGAAAGAGACAAGGAAATACAAACAGGAAATACAATGTTATGGTCAACTTAAAATATTTCTTCTAACTCTGTTATAATTGTAATGTGTAACGCTCAGGGAAAATCAATTCACACATGTCACACATGTGAGTCATACTGAATATTGAGTGAGTGCTGTGTAGAGTAAAATATTGAATACTGGAAAAAGGCCAAATCTAAGCTTATCATTTTTACAATGATCTTCAAAATCATTCATAATAATAAGGCAGTCATTGCGTATGAATTTGGAATACCTGAGAATTTAACCTGGTCCTGACTTGTTTTTGGATATTGACTCATGTTATTTGTATAAAAAGTTCATCCAATTTACTTGAATAGATGGGACAAATTTTAAATACTTTCACAAAGGTTTTTTTTTTTTTTATCACTTTATTTTATGTTTTCAAACTGAAACATTTGTGTTATCTATTAAATTGCCAAAGACACAATTTTAAAAGCAGTTTCCCACTTGTGAGCATGTGCACTACAATGTTGTTTTTACTTTTAAGCACCGTCTTCACATTTTACTCTCTATTCTACATTAATGTAGATCATTATGAACAGTGACAGAGTGCTAAATGCTAGTCGTTTTGATCTCCATCTGGCAGAGCAACATCCGTCACTCAACATGTTGACACAATTATGACAGCACAGTTGAAGTAGTTCAAATGTAACAATTCAAAACCCTTTTGCAAAGTCTAAATATCACCCTGTTCTGTTATTTGTTCCCCACAATACATAGATATAACATGACATTCATTCATACTTATAAAACGTACATAAAGTGTCATTCACAGACATTGTAATAAAGCAGAGAATATGATGTATGGTGAAAATGTTGATCAAAGTCATACTCTTCCTTTTTGAGTAATTGTTATATAATGACAAATACAAAATACAAATCCAATAGAACTGTAACATACCTGGTTTGCAGAAGACTCATTTTTCTTACAGACCTCCAGGCTTAGTTCTCGATCCACAGATGTACCGCACAGATCAGCTGCAACAGTCCGCTGTCGGTCTCTGACTCTCCCTCTCTTAAAGGAGATGATTTAGAATTGATGTGAGTCTAATCACATCACAGTTCCCACACAGATAAAGTATCAGCTGCTACGGTCCTCTGTCGGTCTCTGACTCGCCCTCTCTTAAAGGAGAACTGATTTAGAAGTGATATCAGACTAATCATTGGAAACCACAGTTCCCGTTCTACGTTCAAGACCATTTCAGATGTTTTTTTTTAAATAAAATGTCCCACTTGCCAGTCTTGCGCGCTGCCGAAAGTGAAAAGATTTTCTACTTGCGCGCATCGCCCTGTGACTTCACCTCCGCGCGTCCAATAGGAGGGGAGCTCAGATCACAGCAAACTGTGTCTCACTTTACTGAGCTTTGGTTTATCGGCAAGAAAGATCTGGTTTGAGAAGATATTTCCAACAGTTTGGGCGTATCAGAGGCCTGTGCTACGAAGCAGGATTTGGGCTCGGCGAGGTAACTTCAGGGTTAGCCCTGAGTTTTGAGTCCTGCAAAGGTCGTTCACTTCTTACCTGGGTATATCGCCACGGTAACTTACGCTGAACACCTAACCTGCTCGGGAGCATGTGAACCTGTGAAAATCTCCGCCCACTGACCAATCAGATCTTTTGATCGTGGAGCTCTCGGAGCTGATCGAGAGGGTGGAGGACACTTCATGTGTCCCGTATAATTTTCCTTGAAATAGTCTGTAAAGTTAATGGTTATTTTTTACTGATATCCTTCATCAAATTAAGCCTAAAGTCTAAAGTCTATCCTTCAGACACTTAAAAAGCACCAGAGCCCTTTAGTTGTGTATTTAAGATGTAAAATTATGAGTAGCCTTCTTATGGCTTTGAATTAGGCTATATCTTCATATGTGTAGTGTCTAAGTGCCACTGTTTGTTATCATTAGAGCTGCAGCTGAAATAGAACATCTAGGAGTCAGAGCAACACATTCAATTAAGCGAAAAAAAAACAAAAACAGGAGTGATAATCGTCAGTTCTAAGGTGAACTAATGATGGGAATAAAATATAATAAGCTGTAGTTTGCACATTAATACTCGCTGATTTCAATTATTTTATCTGCCAATTCCTGCATTTGTTCCTGCAGCTGTATAACTTCAGCCTGTTTGTCTTAAACGTCTTGATGTCATTAATAGAATTTGTTGAGTTTTTTTTTTAGATATGACCATCTGCTGACGGCACGCAGTTATGATTGATTGTGATTGGTTATGTGAAGCATATACTCCACATCTTTGATGTGAACGTGCTCTTGGAAACTCTGGGTTTACCTATCAGGTCGATAACCAGCTTCGTACGCACGATCTCTTATGTGGAGCCAGATAACCCAAAGATACCCAAAGACACCCTGGGTATGTTGAACTAGCATCGTAGTGTAAGCCCCAGGTGTGTTTCAAACAGAGCAGTAATGTGCGTCGTTTTAGCCCCGCAGCTCCTGGAGGAACCGAAACTACCCCCAAGCCCTGATGTGCCTTGATCATTTCATGAACACACTTCCCTCTTTTTCTCCCCCTCCACAGTAGAAGAAAAAATCGGGGTTTCTTTCTCAATAGGCCTACACATGGCTGCGGCAGAAGATACTTTCCCGAGAGACTTTCCCGGCTATTGTTTCGGTAACCTCTGCTCTGCGCCCTGCTCCGCGGCGAGCTCAGCGCGCACCGCGTCAGATCCGAAAGGCCCTTCAACCCCGTTTCTCTGGTTCTATCCCCAGCAGACTGTAGAGATCACGCGACAACTTCTCTCAGAGTCATGGCATGTACTTGTCAGCAACAGCTTGTCAGCCAGACACAAAAAGTAAGATTGGCGATGGTAAAACGCGCAGCACAGCTCCAGCCCCGTAGTTGGTCAGCCAGCAAAGGGGGAGCTTACAGTACTTTTACAATATGATCAAGGTCAGAAAAATAAAGTCCACTAATACAAATGTGTGGATAGCTAGATAGATAGATCCTTTATTAATCCCGAGGGAACTTCAAAAAGTATTAAACACAAATGACAACCCATCAACAGCCACAAAACATGACAAGACTACTTATGTCACTTTATATGCACTTTGATTTGGCTAAAGTTACTTTAATGGCTAAGTATTAGGCTACAAGAAGTCACGACGCTGTTTTTAGTACTTACCGTATTTGAGATCATCAGCCAGTGAAGGGGGACGGAGCAGACAATCTCAGATTTCTATAGTTACCACCACCGCCACACGAGGGCGCTGATGTCACACAAAAGAGGAGCCGTGCATAGTTGGAGATAAAAGATACAACTGTCTTTTAAATCTATATCTCAGAGGAATGAGATCACAAGACAACTTTACAGAAAATTAAAGGGACACTGAGTGAACACAACAATACATTTTGACGAACTTCAATAATCTACAATAAGCCTGTAACACACGGCGCTTCTCTTTATTTAATGTTGACTTTCTGGTGTATGATTAATTTAAATCACTCCTTGCAATTTCCTTTAGCAGAAGGATTTTGTCCAATGTAAGTCTAAGGGTTAGTACAACACAAGCATTGTTTTTTTTTATAGCCTAAAAAAATGTACATTTTTGAGAAATTTTGGTTGCAGAAACTGCAAGTGGCAACCTCTGGTGTGACACATAAAGCCGATGTGAGAGTTCAAAAATGTCGGCCAGTAAAGAGAAACTGTGATTTCAGTTCTTCTGCTTATCATGTCCATTGTCCCTGTTTGTGTCAATTTACTTTTACAATGAGCATGATGAACATGAACATGTTAACATCCTGCTACAAAATCATTTTGGTCTAATTACTTTCAGCACAGCAGTGCTTTTTAGATCAGTGCTTATATCCATGATGCTAACCTGCAAACAATGAAATGCTTTCATGCTTATGTTTGGCTTGCATGATAATCTCCATGTTCACCATCTTAGGTGTAGCATGTTAGCATGCTAGCGTGATAAGATTGTCTGATTGACTGTACTTTGTGCAGCTCAAACTGATATAATAGGCATATATATAGTATATATATATTTTAGTTTCCCTTAATAAAGTCACAGTATCAACAAAGCTCTGAGCACCACTACAGGGAACGTCAGAAGAACATTAGAATAAAAAGGTTTAATCGTTAATCAAAGTTAACCATCTGTCTGTCACCTTGCAGCATACACATTAAACGTTTCATTAGTTTATACATTGTGACTTTCAGAAGATATAATTTACTCCCAGCCTTACAAAAGAAAAAACACAATTCATCTTTCTTTTTACTTAAAACATGTCCCTAAAATTAAGTAGATCATGCTGGTCATTTTATTCAAAGTTATCTAAAGACATACAGACAATTGTCTTTACATCAAATGCTAACTTGACCTGCTAATCACTAAAAGCATACTTCTTTGAAACTTTGTATGTTTATATTTCTTTTTTTAATATTGACGACATAGTTTTTAACGTCAGCACTATTACAATTCTACAATTCACTTAGCAGACACTGAGAAAAAAAGGAACCAATGTCAGTACAAACGATCAGCTTTGAGTCCGACTGGACACACAGATGCTGACAGGCAATGCACAGAGGCGGAGCCCAACATCGACGGACAGTTCTTGATAACTCTAATCAATTTAGAAACCATCTTAAAAACATCGTTATCAAACAAAACCATCGTCAACATCATCATCATCATCAATAATATCCAAACCATCGTCATCATCATCATTAAGGGCGTAGGTATTCATGAGAGAGCTGGCGCTTAAGCTTTTTCTTAAAGGTGCAGAGGGACTCTGTAGATCGAATGGAGTTTGGTAGTTTGTTCCACCACCATAGAAATTGTGGTAGGTAGACTATAGAAAACTAGCTTTAAAAATGCAGAAACATCTGCATATGTCCACTACATAGATGCTTTGTTTTAATATGGTGTAGGCTGTGTGATGTACACAAAGTGCATGTGGAGACCGTTCTCCCACGTTAACCCCATGCAAAGTGTTTTGTGGATTATAAACAAAGAATGACAATGAAGAAGAACACTAAGGTAACAGCTGAAAAGGATTCAGACACATTCTTTTTGACAGCAGGGAAAGAAGTGTTCTGTTATACGTTATATACAGTATGTAATTTCAAATAAGACATGATCTCATTTCGAGGAACTTAATAACAAGGTTGCTTTACTCTCAGCAATTATTACTAATAAGGCCTTACAAGGAATTACAAGGAATTCAGGCCTTTTTTGAGGTTGTAGTAGTTTTAAGGCAATTGATTTATCTGGAGTTGACATTAAGAGTAATAATAAGATATAATCGTAATAAGTTAGACAAAACCACTCCATTGCGTTAAAAAATCACCACAGGCTTAATCTGCTCCGGTCTGTTGATGTAGGTGGACACGACTGAGCGTTGGAATGTGGTCATATCTGACCCTCTGCGAGTGTGTCTAGTCCTCCTGTAGATGGCGCTAACTTTCCTCCTAAAGTACTGCCCTGAGAAGACGTACAGCAGTGGATTGAGGGTGCTGTTGAGAAAGGCCAGGTACACTGAAACCTGGCCTCCTATATCCAGCGTGTGGAACCACAGCTCCTCATCCACCACTTGGATGTCACAGAGTATGTCGAGGAAGGTGAACACTTGGAAGGGACCCCAACAAATCAGGAATAGTAGTGTGACGGCATACACCAGCAGTGTGGCCTTTGTGTCTTTAATGTCGTGAAAAGCTACACGCTCCCTCCGCTGAGCCAAACGTATGATTATTCTCCCGCTGCAGATCACAATGACCAGGACAGGCAGGACAAAGCCCACCACGTTCATCAGAATCTGATGGGCCAGCTTCAAGGAGCTGCGGTGACTATATTCCAGTACACAGGCTGTCGTTTTATACTCCTCCAAGAAGATTACCTTTCTGTGAACCATGGTGGGAGTGCTCAATATGAACCCAAGTATCCACAGGATGAAGCAGATGACCTTGGCGTAGAGCGTCCGTCTCAGCCGTCTTGCCTTCATGGTTCTAACTATAGCCAGGTAGCGGTCCACACTAATCATCACAAGGGTGTAAATGCTTGTGTAGATATTTACAACGATGACGGAGTTGACCATTTTGCATAAGAAATCCCCGTAAGGCCAGTTGTATTGGTTGAGGATGCTCATCGCCCAGAAGGGGAGGCTACACAGGAGGATAAAGTCAGCCAGCGCCAGGTTACTCAGGTAGATCTCTGCTACAGTCAGTCGATCCCTGTGGGCGAAGAAAACCCCCAGGACGAAGCTGTTGAAGACGAGGCCTAGCAGGGAGAGGGTGAAGATGTACGGGGGGATGATGGTGTGGACCATATCCCAGTCAGCTGCGATTGGAGACTCTGATGCGTTGGGTGGCAGAGGCGCACTGCTGTTGTCAGACCACAGCGTTGCCATGAGTACAAGCTTGACTTCCTCCATGTACTGGAAAACAAAGAATACACATAGTTCTTCATTAAATTTCTATTTTTGATCGCAGTCTGTGACTAATTGATGATCTGTGAAGCATATTATGTCCAGTTTACAGTATTTCTTTCAGTCCCTCTGAACCTTCGTCAAGTGTGTTCAGATGGACTGAAACGTTGTGATTTTTTTCCTAGTAACTTGTTGGTGATGCCAAGCAAGACTAGTGTGCAGGATTTTTTTCTTTTCAATGTGATAGTTTGGTGTCCTACGCACCTACTTCATGAGATAATTGGATGTGCCAGCACCTCCTTTAAAAGATTATTACACACAATAAAACGTGTTTTAAAATGATAAATCAACGATAAAAATGTTGCCAGTGACCTGTTTACAGGCTCTGAATTCCACTGAAGAAAACTGGAAACCATAGCAAGTATTTCATAAACAGTTTATTATTATAGTAGGTCTGAACTTTTGGTTTATTGTATCCATGCATCTAAATCATTTCATGGCAATTATAATATAAAGGCTGGAATCCACCTTCATTATTTCTCAATGTTCTGAGTTCAGGACTACACATCATAAGACTATATCATACCTTTTTTGTACGCCTGAAAAAAAAACAAAAAAAACAGGCCGTATGATGAAAAGTTCTTACCTTGTATTGAGTGAAAATGTTCATCCTATATGGTCAAAATGCTACTGAAAGGAGGAGAGAGGAAGGCAGAACTGCGAGGAGCCTTTTTGTATACACTTCCCTCTTCTTCCACACCCTCGTACAAGTAGCTGAATCTATCAACTTGTTTATGAAAGCGTCAAGTTAAAGCCCATGCTCATGCAACGGGACACTGCAATGCACACAGTGTTTTTACATGATCATAACAACATTCCTCGAGGTTGAAGTTCATGCTCTGGTGCAGTTGATATGAATGTGGAACACATGGTAGTTATTTATACAATTAACAGGATCATACGTATCCCTTGTATGCCTTTTTCCGGTCAATGATACTAGAACACATCAAGACACATTAAAGCGGTTTTCACTTACGTACTCCTGAAAATATCTCGATCATTCCAGGAAGACTGCTCTGGAGATTCTCCTGACCTGGTGCTATAATGCACATAATGCACCTCACAGTGGGAGACTATCCCTGTCAGACATTAGGGGGTGGGGGGGGAGGGGGGGTCTGCCGAGGTAAGATGTGACGTAAAAAAAACAAAACGATGCGGAAATAGCGGCCAAAGCAACGGAATCTGCTTTAAGACGCTATAATGAGAATATTTGCCTTTATATCAATGCTATGTGTAGTCCAATGGAATGACAACATCAACACAAGAGCAGAGAACAACATACTGGCTAACTGAAATCACACTGCAGCTGCTGTGGTGTTGGCCTACAGAAGAAGCTGCAGCACCTTCCTTCTTATTCTCTGGTGAGTTGAGGAATTTGAAGCTCAGGAAGCCGTATAGAGTTTTCTGCAAGTGTAAAAGCCCTAGAAGATATTCTGAGAGGAAATCTGGCTTTTACTCATCCTTGTCATGATTTGTCCTTGTTTGGATTTATACTTGGTTAATTTCGGTGCTTAGAATTCATTTCCTGTTTTATTTTTTATTCATCCCTCGTGTTGCTTTAATCCCTGTGTAATCTCTGGCATCATTTCTAGTGCTGCTTGTTTTGTCATTTCTTATCCTCGTGTTTCTCTTTTCCCTGTGTTTGTGTGTGTGTGTGTGTGTGTGTGTGTGTGTGTGTGTGTGCATTTCTAGTCTCGTCTTTGGTGTTTCCTGTCTTATTTTGTAATTCTTGTCCCCAGTTTTCTTCTCTTGTCTTACTTCCTGTCTAGTTTCCCGCCGCTCTGATTGCCCTGATTGTCTTCACCTGTGTCGTTAGTCTTTCTTATTCATTTCATATTCTAATATCAATTCCTTTATTTTATACCACTCTGTTGTACAGGAGCAACGGTAACATTAGTTAGACGAATGATCCCTCGGTACACTGGGCTCCTTATCTACCATCTAAGGCTAAACCAGCACCCCAACCCAACACTAAAACTCTGATGCAACACTAAAATTTACTAAAATGTACTTTTTCCCAGAAATATCACTCTTGAGATCTAAACAACAAAAACATGTAGCATTTTGCATCACAACAGATGACTGCACAGTTTAACCTTTTTTTTTTTTTTTTTTTAGCTTTCTTGATGAAGAAGGAATAATATTGTTATTACAGCTTGTCTTGCAGTCTTGTCTCGAAGACTTGAAAAATAAAAGAAAGAAGGCATTTGTGTTCAAAAAAATCCTTAAAGGATGTTAAGAAGAAAAATGCTATTGTTCGTTTTTTTTGCTGGAAACTTGCCTCTGTGGGTGAAGATGGACTTGAACTCGCTGTATTCTCATTTTATTTAGTTAAATAAAAATTGGCCAAGACCAGACTTTCCTTTTTTTTGCAGTTTCCTGCAGCATGGGTTAGATTAAACACGTACCCACAATCACATATACAGGAAAGGATTCAATGAGCTGTAACTAGGCTACATCCAAGGTAGCTCCCTGGTCGCCAATGGGTAATGCATATGCATAAGTACACCCAGAGGTGATGTCACATTGATGAGCAAATGAACAAAGCCACAACAATTTGAAGGTACACTGTCACGCTGATGCTTTTTCTCATCCTTTGGTTGCTCCGAAGGACTCGGTGTCTTTGCTTCAGACTTGTGAGTTGTTTCTCATGACAGCAACAGCAGGTGTCTTTAATGCCTTGATAAAAAGCAAACACTCGCATCATTGGGCTGTTGCTTCGTCCTACATCTCCAAGTCGTCCTTTTGATGTCAGGTCCCTCCGAAAAAAAATCTCCTGCTGTGAGGTGCATGGACAACTGAGACAGATTTCAGTGGCAGGCTATTCTCCAAATTCCAAGAAATGTTCTGGAGTTCATTTGTAAAAAAAAGGCTATTGAAAGACATAAGAAATTAAGCATTGACTCTAGGCCAAACTTGAAAATAAACCAATTTAAAACAAAAACTTTTAACTACTTCCTTTAGTAATCACAATTTGGTTTTAATAATTAGACTAGAAGAAAAAACACAGAAGATAAATAACCTATTGTATAGGCATAATGACTCCTTAAAAAGTGCAAGTTTAACTTCCATTTTACTGTTAATTTTGTGATGCATTGTGCAAAAATCTGAAAGGCAGACTAAAAAACATGAGGCTGAATTATATATTTTCGGAATGCATTTCACCATTTGAGGTGACTTTGTCTGCTTGCATGTTTTTTTGTTCCACAACAATTTTCAGCCTTGGCATTGGTGGCAGAGCATGACTCCTCACAAAGATTTCCTGTTTGGCTCGACATGCCTCTTTTTTCGGGACAACTAGGGGTGTACACTCGCCCACAGCCCACAATGAGTCAACACTGGGCCATTAAATTATGGTGGTGTGGGTTGAACTGTATAATGAGACGACCCATGCCCATGCAGCCAACAAAAAGGAGCATGTTTGTGTGTCACCGCTGGAAACTCTTTGACAGAATCCTGTTTTTAACCCCGCAGACGATGAGTCAGAAACACCAGAAAACACTTAGCAAGCAGTTGTCGGGGCTTTCTTCTGGTTCGGGTTTTTGTTCTCGACTTGCATTATTAAATGCATTATAAAGATTCAACGAGACATCCATTCAAACCATGTGTATATTTTATTTGACAGCTATTTATAGTCTGAGTAATTAGCAAGCGCAGACAGAGTATGAAAACTGTACAAACCTGTGGAATCAATATAGTGATATCATCATTTTTAACAGGAGACTATGCTGTACTAATCAACCACATGTAAGAGAACTATCTTAAGGAGAGAAAAAAAGTTGCACGTGGCAAGGTATTCCAGCTTATAGGTATATAGGTATTTAAAATGGTTAAGACAGTTACACGTTCGTTAGCAGTCTGTAACACCTTCTCCATGGGCACAGCCATTCAAGGCTTGTGAATCTCTACATTGATCTTTTTTCTTGTATATATACATGAAACAGGATTTTAACTTTTTTAAGGCAACACATCACAGATTGATTTGGGGAACAATGATTTGGTCAAATCAAACCATTACATGTACTTCAATTCAAATCATGAATTGAGCCTATCATTTGAGTCATTTACGTCAGTGCAGAACTGCATAGAGACGATAGCATCAGAAGTCCATATTTGCCTTCAAGGGCAATCATGTCATACCAAAGTCTTCAGTGTAGAGGACTGGTTTGACCTTGTGGACTCGAAGGTCGTCACTCTTTTAATGTTCCATTGTTTGAAGAGTTCTAGGGCTTTTTTCCGGAAGTTTTTCCCAACAATGACGTAGAGGATGGGGTTGAGGACACTGTTGAAAAAGGCTAAGTAGGTGAACATCTGGTTGCAAATGTCAAGGACATCCTCGAGGTGGCACCCTACCAAGCCAACGGCACGGACCATCATATCCACAGTGGCAACCACATGGAAGGGCACCCAACAGATCAGGAACGCCAAAAGGACCGCCAACACCAGTGTGGTGGCTTTTTGCTCTGTTTTCTCAGCATTGAACCTCTCCATTGCCTGCATCTTCAAAGCTTGAATAATTTTAACAGTGCAGAATGTGATTATCGAAATTGGGACAATGAAGCTGAAAATGACCAACATCACATCAAAGCCAATCTGTAGGTAGGGAACATGTTTTGGGTAGTCCAGAAAGCATGCATGTACGTCATACTCAGGGAAATGTTCTACTTTCCTGAAGACGAGAGTAGGGACACAGAGCAGTAACCCAAACCCCCACACGAGCAGACAGCCCAGTTTGGCATACTTTGGCCTACGCATTCTGCCATGGGACATTGTATGCACCAGTGCCACATAGCGATCCATGCCTACAAGAACAAGGAAGTAGATGCTGCAGTAGGCGTTCATCTTAATGCCAAGGTTGATGACTTTGCACAAAAACAGACCAAAGGGCCAGTCGAACCCATTGGAGATATTCACAGCCCAGAAAGGCAAACAACACATCAGAACGAGGTCGGCAGCAGCCAGGTTGCTCAGGTAGATCTCAGCAACAGTGCAGGCCTTCTTGTGCAAGCAGAAAACTATCAGGACAAACACGTTAAAAACAATCCCCAGCACGGTGATGAATGCAATGTACACCGGCTGCCAGCTGTAGAGCCACTCCCAGGCATCTGAATCTAAGCATCCAGTGCCATTGGTGATGTTTTGGTCTCCATATGAGGCTGGGGTGATGTAGTCAGCAGGGACGCTGTCAGGAATAAAACAAAGAATTAAAACTTTATTTTAGAGCAACCGTTTTATATTCTGACATTTCAGCTGGTTAGCCTATAGTTCCATTCAAATTTCTAAACAGCATGCTCACAGGATGTACTATCATACCCAGGGTATCAGTACAGTGCACAGCACTGTGCACTGCAGTGCTCCTATAACTATTAAACAGTTAAAGAAAGCATTTTGTAAATCTGTCAGTGAATATTTGCATTTCATATTCTGTAAGCAACTGTCTTATTTCTGTTGAGATTGTTTTGGTCCATATCACCCATCAGGGTAAATACTCCTTTTTTGGGTCATGCAACTTATTTAGCCTTTGCTATAACCAATTCTGCCAATGCAATTTCTTTTCAAGCAGTAAACTTGGTAGTAAGCACAATGACATAAGCCATAACAACAACATGAATTAGTTATTTATTTGGAATTACCCTTAACAAACATCTGATAATGAGCTGAGCTCTTAATGCAAACCGCACACCTGAACATGTGTAACTCTGGCCATGTTTACTTTAGAAGGAAAGAAAAATCTAATTTGATGTGCCACTGCAACTTTGAAGCAGCAGCTCTTGCATATGCATCATCCCATAGATCCAGATATCCAATGTCAACTGCTTATCATGTTCCAATAATGAGCAACAGACTGGACTGGGCTCTGTTCACTCTATTTTCCCTTAGGGGTTTAATTTTGGACTTTGCAATATAACTTACCTTCTACACCAACAACAAGACTCACAAAGAAAATGTTGAATTTAGAAACAATAAGCTGTCTTTTAACTATATACTTGTGAGCTAATAATCAAGACAATTAAAATGGTATTTTTAATAAATTGCCTTAATGTAAAAGATTTATTGTTTATGCACCAAAAAACTTCTGACTTAAAAGTAATACACATGTTTTAAAAAATGGAGAGGTTGTTAAAAGACAGATCTCTATTGGTAGATAAGTTATGGTTTATCATACTGAGGTGTTTTTTTAGCTTTATTTAACCATGAATATTTACTGTAACAAGCATTATCATAATGTATACTAGTTTATAACTCTCTTTCCACAAAAAATACAAAACCACAAAGACTTCTGTACATTGCTGTTTCATATCTAATGAATATGAAACTCAAAACATCTGTAAGTTGTCATTCTTAAAGTTTTGTAAAAGAAATCATATGAAATATTGAGAACATATTAACCAAATGCAGCTCATACATACCTTGTAGGTGGAAGATTCATTCCTTCTGAGTTATTCCACATGTGAGATCCCCAGATGCCTGGCTATACTGCTCGAGTGCTGTCCCTTGCTCTACTGACTCTGTGTCTGACTCGCTCTCTTAGAGGAAACTGTAATTATAGTGATGTCAGCCAAAGGGCCAAACTTCAGTCTGAATCCTCTGCTTCTCCCTCTTCTGTTTGTCCTCTTAGTTAGATCACAGACCGCATGTGTGTTTATCATCTTGTTTTGTTAATGTTTACTTCCTTGTAGTTTTATGATTTACTGAAGACATTTTATAGCATTAAAGCACCAGCTTAAGTTAGACAAGTGTTGTTGTAAAGCTATATCTGTATTAAGCCTTAATTGGTTGAAACAAAGTATATCGTTTTGGTCTTGGTATCAATACAATGTAAGATGTAAGGAATTTAAGTTAGAAGAAGTAATGGTGATAACAATAATTTCAAATTAGTTTCCCATCATATCTGTTTCTTATGAGCTCTGTCATTGTAGGTTCTCAGCTTTAGAGTGGGGTGGATATGCACTAATTGTGGACTGGGATGATAGCCACTTAATGTGAAAGAGCTGCTAATGCACTGCTTACAGTGCATTAGCCAACAAATTAACCATTTATCCATTGGACTGTATTTATTTCAAGTTTCTTGTTTCTGGTAATGTTCTGTTTGAGTCGTGAATAAAGAAAATAATTTTCGGCTTCTGATCAGGACTCTGTTACGCAATAAAACGGAAGGTTATAATTGAACATCTGACACCAGTGCCACCTTTTCACACGTCTGTTTACCTTGTGATCACTCTGAATGACAATAAAATGAATGCATGGAAGAGTATTTGCTACCTGGGTGGCGGCAAATTGGGATCCAATATAATGAATGAATGAATCAAATATGAGCTTGGTTAGCCTAAAAAGCTGGCAAGCCACGAGCATTCCAATTTCAAACTTTCACTGGTTTTCAAGTTCTAACCATCACGACACCAACACTGACCTACCAGCGTGGAACAAATAGATTGTTGATTTGCTTAAGATTGGACTGTGTGACAGCAGCCGTTGTGAATTCTGTACTCCCCTTCTTTCTCCCCATACCATCTACCTGGTTTACCGCCTCCAAGAGAGATATTATACAAGTTGTTGACGATGTTCACACCATTGAATTCCATTGTTTGCGTGGGCCAAGACTTATCATAAACTAAGAGTTTTTTCCATCTTATACCAAACCATCTGGGTTGGCAAAAGTCTGGAGAATTGTTGCAGAATGTACAAAAGCCAGGGCAGAAAATGTCCCAACACATACAGTAAGAACCTGGCCTTTCACGTTTGGTGTGACGATTTTCCTGTTTGTTTTCATCGTGAGTGGGTTTTAATTCCTCATGTCTGACTCACCCGAAATCACAGGACTGGACTCCAAGCAATGATTAGCATCATGTAAGCAACTGGACAACTGATGAAGTGTCTAATAAGAGGCCTGTCCTGCCGTCTCCTAACCTAATGTAGGAAAAGATGACTTTATGGAACTACTGCAGTCTCTGCGATGAGTCTTGTGCTCCAACATGAAAGTACTTTGAGTCTGAAACATTTTCTCTAGTCTCATAAGCACAGCTGTGTTCTTATCTCCTTGTCTTCACTTGTTCTTTGACTTGTCTGTGCTGGTACATCAGCTCTTTCTTTCTCTCCCCACTGCCCCTGCCTCAGATTCCAGATGTGTGGATTCTTATCTTCATTGGTCAGCAGACGGGATCAACATAGAGAATGTGTTGTCGGATTTAATCAGGTGATCCAGTTTTGGTTTTGATGGATCAAAGCGCCATTATAAAATGTTTGGGTTGTATTGGGATACTGTCACTCCAAAAAAAAAAGAGGAATGTCTTGATCGAAGAAGGAGGTTCAATTTAGAGTAGATTTTAGATAAAAACTGGTATCAAACTTTTGAATTTGGTTTTCTTGTTGTTTTATATTCTTAATGTATTTAAATCAATATCAAGGGGCTCAGGACCTTTTCATTGCCACCTGTTTCTTGAATTCTTCCTCATTCCATCCTTCATAGATGCTTATCTGAATCCAAACTTTCTGTACATCATTCCACCATTGCCTTGCATATGGCTTCATCAATTTTGTCCCCAAAAAGAGGTCCTAGGGTGTCGGACTGTACAGTTTTTTTTTCATTGAAGCAAATTTGTGATTTATATAACTGAATTAGTTTTTTCCTTCAAAAATTGAAAAAAAAAAGTTGCAAATCAAACAATTCACGTTTTCTGCATTGTTTTTATGTGGCACACTGGTCTTCCGTTGATACTCTCTTGCTCTCCTGTATTGTGTAAAAAAGACCCCCATCCCTCCCCCCTGGTGATGTCAAAATTAACCATAAATTGACCTAATATACCAAATTAAGATTAATGACAAAAATAATACAATAAGCTTTGCAATATTGTACACAAATGACATCTGAGTAGGGGTCTGGTGGCGCAATCATCAAACCCGTTACCGGTTCTTATGTCAACACTGAGATCCTTATTCATCTTAGAAACAGCAGTTGTATGAATAACAAGGCTGTTTGGTGTACATTAAGCTCTCACAGCACACTTAAACACGAAGAGCCCAGAGGCCATTTTCCAGTTAGCATTGATTAGAGTAGACAGAGGGTTTTAATGCCATCATCTTGTGAAAAATGATCTGGTTTGTAATACTCACATGATTACCATGAGGTAAAAGCATGACCATGATGAAGACATTTTCTTTAAATAATGTTGTAATGTTGAAATTCTGTATTTTCACTTCCTGTCAAGTGAACATCACTGTTTGTTTTCTACTTCAGTTTTCAGGGCCATTTAAAAAAACAGCCTTTTTACAGAAACTAAGACTCACATGAACAGATAAACAGACCACCCTCAGATGAAACTAACCAACATTTTGATCATTATTCATTTTGATCAGAAAAATCTCCTCCAGGAGATCTATGGAACCAAGAAATGGCAGCTTTTATTTTGTTGCTACCTTTAGGGCTGAACATTGACTTTTGGCCTAAATAACATGGTATAGCATAAATGATCACAAGAGTAACAAAAGGACAGTATTTTCTTCACTTACACACACCTGAACAAGGAACTACTCTCTAAGAGGCACACCCCCTGCCCTCTTCTTTACAGATCACAAAGAGAAGCTCCTGCTCCTCGTTTACAGACAATCAAAACAAAGTAAGCTAATAACTTATTTAGTATATTTAGAATAACGTTTCATAGAAATATTAACTTTCTACCGTTTACTTATCTAGAATGAAAAAGACTGTTCTTTATAATCAAACACCCCCCTGTATTCCATCCAACATGGTTCTGTCTAACCCCCCTCCTGTATAAACCTCAATGGATCCTTTCACCTCTTGTTTGGCATTTGGACCCATGACCAGCAGGTAACATCATATCTGAATGAACAAGTGCTTTGGTTATTTTAAAATGAATACAATTAATCAATTTATTATTCATTGTGTACACTGTAAAAACAAAATAGTCGTTATAACTTAAAGAAGTTAGTGCCCGGGCTGCCTTAAAATTTTAAGTTAACTGAACTTAAAAAGATAATTTGAGATACATTTGTGATTATTCCAAAGAAATAACATTTTCTAGTCAAATAAACTTGACATCAAGTCAGTTGTACTTAAGGCAAAATGGTCTATCAATTTCTTTTGACTTGAAATCAAAAATTTAAAATACTTTAACAATAGTTGTATCCACCTAAAATATTGAGAGAAATGAATTCATCAATTTAAATTGAATATATATTTTTATTTTAGTCAATTAAAATCAGTTTAGTTTATACATTTCTAGTGATTCTCTTTGCTTTTGTGGAAAAAGGAGGTGAAGAGAATGAAGGGGGGAAACATATACGCATTTTAGCAAACTGACATTAGCATTAAGCCAAAAGCAAACATGAAGTGCATCCTAAAGTTCAGCTAAATCTAATTTAAGGGTTCAACTGTCGAGTTTAGACCAATCAAGTGGCTTTGGTCTCATTTAAAAATGCAATTTTATCATGAGATCCAATCTTTTATTTTCCAGACAGTGATACTCTCAACTGTTTGTATTCATATAGGAAGATTGGTGATAAAATATGTGAGTCATAGGCCACTTTATTTAGCTAATTCCAACTACTAAGCCTCATCTTAGCTAGCTGAATTTCAAAGGGAGGTATTTGTCACGTATAAGGTTTATTTATCAGCATCTCAACCTCCACGAGTGATCTATGGCTCAGGAGATCGTTCAACTCCTGTTATGTCTTCTCAAAGTAACCATTAATATTTACAGTCTTCACTTAGCCGCCATTCTTTCTCATTTTCATTTAGCTGCCATTCAAAGAGTGTATGCATGTAGGGAATTGGATAATGATAATAATTCCCTGCTTTTGAATTGTTTAGGAACTAAAAAAACACATATGAACAGAGGTGCTTAAAAACAAAAAGGTTTCCTGAAAATAAGACGACAAAGTAAGGCTGTGGCTGATTAACTAGCAGCTATAATCAGTTTATACTAAATTTGATTACTGCAGATCATTAGCTAATTGTTAGGCATTTAGAGAAGTGAGCATCTTCATTTGAATAAACTCCTCAGCCTTAATGAGTAAAGACTTCTCCATTGTCCCTTTAAAGAAGAAACAGACACAGCTGAGCATTTTCCAGTCAAGTTTATTTCATCTTTGAGAGAAATAAAAAGTCTATAACATTTTTCATGTCAAAACTTTTTTTTAGCTTTTAAAAATACTTTACTCTTTACTACCACATTTCCAACCGCAACACTGTTTTCAGAATGAGTTTAATTCATGCAGCGACACACTCATGGATGGAATGATCGAAAGAAATGAACACATCCACACACACTCACTCTCTTCTACTTTCATACACAATAAAAAGGATAAGAGCACACTCTGAAAATGTTTACTATGCTAATCTGTTCTTATTTCTGAGGACTTTTTTTTTTATAGAAAACAAATCACCATAACAACACAAAACAATGAAAACAAATGCAACAAAAATATACAATATAATCATAATGATCATAAAATGAATAAAAAAAACCCCACCAGATATTTATATCAAAAGCACTTTGTGACATCATAAATAGGGCTATATGATATATTAATAAAATGAAGAGTAGAAAAGGATTAAATATATAAATATCTAGGTGGTAGTGGCCAATAGCAGAGTGAGACAAGGAAAGAAAAGAAACACAGCTGAATGTATAGTGGCTAATACACATAAGTCTCAGGGTGTCAGATTCACTTTTTCGCTCTCAAACACAAACACAAATCTGGGCTGCAAATCCAAATCTGCAAATGTGACAAATGTACGAACACTGAGCTGTATGGAAATACTGATTATTTACTTCTAGTATGAATTTTGTGTTCAAAGCACAAACCCTTCAAATTTAACTGAACGTTAACCAAAGCAGCCATCATCAATGAACAGTTTTGCTTTTTACTGTGAATTGGAGTATGGAGCTGAGGAGAGGTAGATCATTTAACTACATAATTAAAAAGAGATAGGGGAATACTTTTGAGGGACTTTTTTAAAAATCCATATTTATCAAGGGCGTGACCAGAGCTGTGGCCATGGGTGTCAAGGCCCCCCTCAGAAATATGATTAGCCACCCCTGGTGCCACCCCAAAATTCTTAAATTGCAAATTATCTTACTTGCAATGAACTACCTGACAATCTGTCAGGACCAAAACAAGTTAATGGGCTGGAGTTTGCATGCACTTTTTTAAGTACTTTAAATTGTGAAATTGAAGATACAATGATTTCAGTGTCATTAAAAAAGTTTCGCTAATGTTGCCATTATCTCGTTTTACATAATAAGATGTGATCAGTGAAATTGGAAAGGGTAAATAATTGATATTTATTTGTGTGAGTTTGTCACATATCACACTTCAGGCCACCCCTGTATAAGTCAGTGTCACAGTTGGGCCACCCCAGTCAAAAAAGTCTGGACACGCCCCTGATATTTGTACAAGGATCTGAAATCTAAGATACACTATGTTTAAGATGAAGCTTTACACTGATGACCTTTCACTCGTGTATGTGTAAAGATTTAAAACTAGTAAAAAAATAAAAAATATAAATAGCATTACCATTACAGCCAGCCTCCAAGTTCAACCCAACAGAAATAATTTATCAAATAATTTATTCATGTCAAACTCAGGAAAGAAGATAACTATGCCTGTATACACCCCTTGCACACACTCATGCGAGAGACTTTCTCCTACATTGTCAAATGTTTGATGAAATGAGGAACTTCTATTTTAACAAGTTTAACTCTGTCATCACAATTTTCTTTCAACATAGTCCTTTTCCCCTTTCATTTTTCTGAAGTTTCATGTTTATGTTTCTGTCTTCTTTGCTCTGTCTATGGTTCTCCAAATATTCTGAAGGATAATATACTAAATAACTTAAAAATCAATAAAGCAATGAATTCTTTATCATTAGTGTGTACTTATAGAGACGACTCCTGCGATCCAGAATTTCTCTTCTCCAATAAATTCTTGCAGAATGTTGATTTATAGGATCATGAATAAATGTTTGATAAGCATCACTAAACAGCCAATGAATAACAGCCTATGAAGTGATCCATCTAAATGAACTTAAGTATTTGAATATGTTCAGATAGAAACGTCATCTATAAAGCTATTGGTTATCTAATTGAAACCTTTCCATAATAATGGAATTATAATTAAATTTTGATGTAAAAACCGAGGCGGGTATTAAAACAATGTCTGCTCTGATGTTTTTGGACTGCAGTGTAATTAGTGCATGCATTCTGAAGGCAGATAAAATATAAGCAAAACATAAAACAAAGCAAAAACTATGATGAAATGTCAACCCAAACAACTGAGAAAGTTTTTATTCTGGCACTTGTAATTTCTGCACTTCTGATGATTTTTCGTTCCATGTTGTTGTTGTTTTGTCAAATTCTTTTGAGCCTGAAAAATCTTTTGCCAAGAGAAAAATAAATGAAACAAAAAGCGGTAACCGTAGTGACTTTGCTGTGTGTGTTTTTTTTTTTTAACTGACTGTTGTTTCTATCTGCTCATGTTTGTGTTGTTCAGGACTTGTCTGGACAGGCGGAGAACTACATTTGAAGTCCATTTGTGTGTCTTGTCCATAGACTGTAAATATGGTCTTGTCTGGGGTTTTTTTTGTGGTCAAGAAGAGTTTTGTTCAAAACAACTAAATCAAACCTCCAGTGTTGACAGTTAGGTGGTCTGTGTCCAAACAATGCATTGTTCCTGTAAAGCCAAGCTGTGGTTATGTTTGATTTGATCATCTCAATTGTACAAGTCTAAACACAAGTTTATAAAACTAACTAGCAAGATGGGGGAAGTGAAAGTTTATTTTTTTGGACAATGCTTTTATAGGCTACATTTCACAGTATAAAACAACCATGTCCATTTAGCCTCGTCCTCATGCTCAACTCTTTAAAACTTCATGGCTTACTCTGCCTCTAAAGTTATTAATCATTTCATAAGGTCCTTCAGTAATCAAGCCAGACTTCAACTCTGTCTGACAGCTGCTATTAGTTATGTCTCAGTGGTGTGTAATGAGCTATGTAAAACAATGTCTGGACGAGGGGGCGGTGAAGCATGCTCCTCTTTGAAAATACTCCGCTCATTTCCTGTCTCTTTCTGCCTGTCTCTTCAGGTTTTTTTTTTTTTTTTTTTTTCCAGCCTGTGAGCTCCATTTCTCTACGCTGGTCCCGCCTCCAGTGCCTGTTTCATAACTCCTCGCAGACCGGACCCATCAGGGCACAGCTACTCTGGTAAAGTTAAGATTTTGTTTTGACAGCTGTATCGTAAATCAGAGCGTCTGAAAGTAGAGTGAGACCGAGTGAGGGACTAGAAGAAATGGTGTCAAACCAGTCTGACGCTGGTTGTGGCCTCAGGCGTCGGCTCTGAAACCACTAATGCAACTTTGACGAGCACTGGGTGTTACCACTAATACCGCTGAGGGGTGGAACACGCAACAATTTCCACAGAAATCAAAGTAGAATAAAATATAAAACCCAGGTCTGATGCCAAGAAGTTCCTGCCAGAAATTGGAAACACCGACAAATATTATTGTATTTTCTGTCAAAGTGATGCGAGGATGAAACATGCTATGGATGCCATTTAGTTCCCTGATGTGTCATTTTTATCGTCCTTGAGAAAGCCAAACAAGAGAGTAAAATAACAGATTCACTAACACATCCCCTTGTCTTATTTATAAACCAGCCATCACAAGACATTATGCAACACATGGCTGCAACCGCAGTCCCGACGTCTGTTTTCTGAATTCTGTGATTTAAACGTCAGCAGGATTAAAAAAAAAAAAAAAAACACACTCTCAAAAAAATGTGGTGTAGCTAAAAAAACGTAGTCAAAACAACAGAAAACTTGCCATTTATGGTAAAATAAACATGTTTATGTTGGGGCCGTGGATGCAGTTTAGAGAACAGAATGAGAGGTAAACTATGAGGGAGAGAGCCCCGTGACGAGGTCACTATTAGATCATTCAGTCCCTCACGGGGTACAAATGGGGAAAACATGGTGCTGGAGCTTAACTTGCATAACTTCCAGGTGTGCGTCAACATCTTCATCTTCAATTGTGAAATTGAAAAACTTCCCAATATTATGAATCACATAAACTACTGCAAGTTAAAAAAAAAAAAAAGAAGGTTTGCCCAAGTTTCATTTTGTGTCTCCACATGTTACTGTGATGACGAGTGACAGACTACATTGCCAATGTGAGCCTCTGAGGGGAAAACGAGACCACTGCTTGTTTCACAGAATGGCTTGTGACAGTTGGGTGACTTGCAGAGAGTTGAGTGACTGTGTGCCACTAACTTGTCTCCTCTAGACCCCTGAAACATCTCCAGAAGGAGAACATCAGAAGCCTCATAGAATAAAGAAATAATAAAGGGAGCTATGTTGTTTGAAATGTCACTCTTTGAATCCTCATTGAAGCAGTTAGGAGGCCGCTTCATTATATAAAAAAACCTATTTGAAAATGTTTAATATGGAGCCCTCTGCTGGTTGAGAAATAGAAGTGTTCTGAGCCTATATGAACTCAAATAGATGACTTATAAGAATTGTTTCTTTTGAAATAAACATTCATGTACACACAAAATGTAACTTGAGTCTATGTAACTATTATTAAAACATATGAGTCTACTAAAGTAGTTGGTTGATGTTGATTTTCTGATCTTTGACCATTTACCTCTCTTGGCCTTTATAATCTGATGACACATTGCAGGTAGTCACTCTGTGCTTGACATCAGATATGAGGTGTCTGTACTTGACCTGAGTGTTTCCATGTATTCTCCTCCTACTTTAAGGACCAGCTTGTCTCGGGTTTTCCTTATTGTATGTTTATTGGAGTACAAGTATAGTACAAATAAAATCAAAAAACAAAATTTCCTTCACAACTGTGCAAGAATTAATCTCCTTTAATATATTTTTTTTACAGCAATAAGAACATTTTTACAGTAAGAACTTTTACATTTTGAGGTCGTAAAACACATTTGATTGTAATTTATAGCGTAGGTAATGTTTACAATGCAGATCACTTACATTTTCCTCCTATTAAGTCACTCATAAATGACCTTTCAGTGACATGACTCATAAATAACCAGGTAGATAGGGAAAAATGTTTCTGCGTAGGCTCGAGATGACAGAGATCAGCATCGATCAATCTCCGCTCTGCTCCGAGAGAACACCTGTCACACATTCATCACCTCACAGAGAAATGGACAGAGAGTTTCCACTGTTAATCCCGATCCTTTTCCTTTCCATTCTCTTACATTTTTTCTCTTCTCAATCATCCTGTCGTCTTCTGTCAGCTTGTGCATCCGTTTCTTCACTCGCGCTCGCTCTCTGTTCTATCATGGCCCCTCCATTAGCCCCACGGAGAGGTTTCAACTTTAAATTTGGCCGGCGACCGGGGAAGGGAGACACGGCCAATTGGAGCAACTGAAGTGATACATGTCAGTCTCCATGGTGACAGGCTGCATGTTCTGCATGCTGATATCCAATCATATGCAATGAAGTGACAGAGCTGTGACAGTGGTCTGCTGAGGGATGGGAGGTTTATTCGTTGGACTTTTTCTGAGACCTAAATTAAATATTGCTGCACAGACCAGGTGCCTGCTTACAGGTCTAACATCATGTCTGCTTTTTGTTAAGGATAGAGAGGTTTGTTTGACTTCCAACTATTTCTTTGTAGCGATATTTATACGTTATATCTTTGCAGAAATACATCTCCACAACTGTTGGATTGATTAGCCTAAAATTGCTGTGTCCAAATGTGACAGATCTTATTGCAGGGCTGTCGACTCACCTTGTTTCAATATGAATCCAACTCTGAATAATGACAGACTCATTTTTTTTTTTGCAAAATTTTTTGTAAGGCTCATCTCTATAAACATACACTGTGTTTGAAATAGAATCTATGATGGATGGGAACTTGGGTGTCACACGTGAACAAGTCTATAAACAGTCGTGTTGAAAGTGAGCGGCAGTAGCTTGGTCCCTAGGGACTTGGGTTGGGAACCGAGGGGTTCATGTCCTGATGCAAACCATAATATGGAAGTTGTTCTGGTAGCTGGAAAGGTGCCAGGGCACTTCCCAAGTACTGCTGAGGTGCCCTTGAGCAAGGCACTGAACCATCAACCGCTCTGGTGCACTCGCTGTGTAGCAGTGTGTAGCAGCCCCACTCTGACATCTCTCCATTAATATGTCCACAGATCCTGTTTGTCCATGTGTGTGATTCGGGCCTATGTGTGTGAGGAGCATGTCTCTCAATAACACAGTGTAAAACCAGAATTTCCCTCAGGGATTAATAAAGTAAAAAAAAAAAAGACAAACTTAACAGCTGAATTGCAATCCTAAAACTCATGGGCAATCATCAGATAACAATTGAACTTGTTGTTATTCTCCATAAATTAAGTAAAGAGGACAATGTTAATGAGTTCATCAGCACAATAAAAAAAAAAAAAAACACTGTCACTGTCTCGCCAGATGCCGATGATGATCTCATCGCTGTTGCACTCTTAAAACAAGCTTTTAAAAATGGGCAGGGGATCACTAATAAAGAAAATCAATAGTAATAAAAAAGTCAACAAATATTTAATGATAGTTAATGAATAAATCCATGTTTGCTAAATTAAGGAAGCTTTGGAAAAAACAGACTAAAAATATAATCGCATGAATTTCACTGATATATAACATTCTGAGTCTATTACGACAATAATTCAATGTAATAAATCTGAAATACTGTTTTTAATAAAAATTTACCCATATGTATACATCATATGTATTTTAAATATATGTATTTCATTATATTTGTCATGGTCCTTGTAGGAGCCATGTTTATGAAGTGCAAACACAAATTGTTCCAGCAGGTGTCACCTTTAGGTTAAGGTGAAACTCTATGTAGGTAGGAACTATCACTGGGGTGTCAGGTGTTGCTAGACGGGGAGCAATTACACTTTTTAAAGGGATCATCTTTGTCTTTTTTTTCACCTGGGTTCAATATTCCCCTCTGACAAAATAACTGGCCCCAGTTTGGCCCCTCAGTAAAAGTGGTCTAGAACACCACTGCTCATACTGCTTACACGCTGTGCATGAACAAACAGGAGCAGGAATAAGAAAAAAGCATAATAACTGCCCCTTTAACAAATGAAAAACAAACAGTATACATTTGAGGCAGATATAGCTCTAATGAGTGAATCTTTCATTTACAACTCGGTACAGGGCTTTAATCCTCCGAACCATGGTGTGAGTGTGCTGGGCCTGGCTGAGAGGCTACTTGTGTCTTCATTTTGAGCAAAGGTGCATTTTAAAACACTAGGAAGCTAAAAAATCTGTGCATCTTTTTCTGTTGCAATAGCACGAAGCAAACCCAAGCTGATATGTCAGGATGAATCGATGCTAAATACTGTCGAGGAATGATTGATCAGCTGAAGAACAGGTGAGGAGGAGGATAAGCAGACACTGCTGACACACACACATAGAACAGATATGAGAAAAGGAGCAAATGAGTGTGAGGGAAGATTAGAAGAACCTGAGGAAAAGCACAGATAGATACTTCCAGCCATGACGTTAAAATAGTCAATGAATCTATATGTGCACCCCTTTGATAGACAATGAAGTGTAAAAGAAATAGTAATAGTAAGCTTTCTATGTAAGCGATCTCACTCAGGACAGAAGTAGGCAGGGCTAAATCCATCCTGTTCAATGGGCATCTTCCTCATAAATGATCTCTTACGAAGGATGTTTTCTATAAGAGATGACAGGCGCAGATAGATCTGTCCTCCAGGCCTCATCGAAAAAGTGTTTGCACAAGTGTGTGTGTTTGTTTGTGTTTGCTTGTGTGTGCGGATGTGTGTGTGTGTGTGTGTGTGTGTGTGTGTGTGTGTGTGTGTGTGTGTGTGTGTGTGTGTGTGTGTGTGTGTGTGTGTTAGAGAGCAAGAGACTAGTCATCCACTCAACAGCTTTACTAAATCAAAAGAATAGGGCTCCTGCCTTGTGGATGACGGGTGAAGCTGAGCTCCCATCATGGTGTTACAGTAATGAAGCATTTTCAGCGAGGCGGCGGCAGCAGCATCAGGGGGCGGTGGAGCTCCAGGGATCACATTAAAAACTCTCTGTTCTCTGTCATACTTGGCACCCTGTTTACCATCCCTCCTTATTGGAGAAAGAAAAGTGAGATTGTTTTTTAAAAACATTTTTTAACCTACATCTTGAATCCTAATGACAACTACAGTAAGCTTTCAAATACACCTCTGTTTTAAAGGGAAATGAACAAATTCATCTCATTTGATTGGTCAACTGCTCGGAGTCAATTTTTGTGCTATGAAATTGTCAATTTCATAGTACATACCATGGCATGTACCATAGTACATGTGCCATAGTGCATACTATAGTACATACCATGGCATGTACCATAGTACATACCATGGCATGTACCATAGTACATGTACCATAGTGCATAACATGGCATGTACCATAGTACATGTGCCATAGTGCATACTATAGTACATACCATGGCATGTACCATAGTACATACCATGGCATGTACCATAGTACATGTACCATAGTGCATAACATGGCATGTACCATAGTACATACCATGGCATGTGCCATAGTACATACCATAGTACATACCATGACATGTACCATAGTACATGTACCATAGTACATACCATAGTACATACCATGACATGTACCATAGTACATGTACCATAGTACATACCATAGTACATACCATGACATGTACCATAGTACATGTACCATAGTACATACCATAGTACATACCATGGCATGTACCATGTAAGTACCATGTTGTCCTAGCTGTAAGGCTGATAAAAAGGGCCATTGCTATGTAACAGAACATATTATGTGAGGTACTATGGTATTTCCACGAGAGAGTGGGTGCGCTTCAAGCAAACATAGACGCAGTGTAGGGCGGGCTGTGATTTTGAAGCGTTTCTGTATAAGTAATTTCAAAGTAAAAGCTATCTAGTGCTTCATACATGGATAGGTAACAATTTTTGCTGTCTTGTTTTAAAGTAAAAGACCAAGGTCCAGACCTCGTCCAGGTGTCCTCATAGCTGGTTACGGCCATGGTATTTATGAAGCCTATACATGTACTATGGTACTGTCAAAAATACCATGGTTGTACACCAGTAATACCCTGGTACATGTACTATAGTACCCCTATGGTAGAGTACCATGGTGAACTTTCTTATGGTTGACGCCTACACGGCTTATCTTGTTTAATCGTTCTGATTAGTCAGAGTAGTAGTTGATACTCTGTGAGCTCCTCTTTACAGTATGGGTTTTAGATAAGTACACATTTGACATTTGACACCTGTGAGCAGCATCATTACAGGCTTGAGCTTGTGGGTGTATTTGTTGGTGAGAAAGACGGAAGGAAAGAAAAAGAAGACAGAAACAAGCAAAATTGAGCTTTAGAAATGGAAGCCAGAAGCCAAAGGTGGTACTAAATTTATTACACCCTGCTGTTGCCATGGTAGCAACACATTTTGAATCAATTTCTTCCCCACCAACCACTTTTTAGTCCTCTTATGTGTTATGAAGAGGCGATCCCACAATGCCAGTTGGGGAAATTTCTGTTAGTGTTTTGACAGCTGTCAGTTTTCTGACATATCAGACCAGAGAATAAAACCCCTCCGTGCTTGTGCGCTGTAGACATCCATCATTGTAATGTCAGAGTCGATTACAGATGATGCAAAGACAGCATAATTTATGTTGTGCTCTGATACCTTGTGCCAAATGGACGCCCTTTTTAATCAGAGTTGAACAAATGGTTTTGAGTGAAGGCAGTCTGTTGATCTTTTGAGAACAAGCTCTCTTTCTTTGTGTCTGAAAGTGACTTCAAGCTGGAAACAATCTGATCAAAAGCTCAGCATTGACTCGGTTAACAACCTTATCCTATGAGGCAGAAAACATCAACATGAAGAAAAGTCATGCATTTCCTCCCTCTATCATAGTCTGCTGCCAATAAGCTCATCTACTTTTGGATATGCATTAAACTTTTAGCTCCAGCTTTTTGATTCACAAGCCTTTAGGCTATATCCTGAACCCTTGTTACACCACTTTAATGCCTCTAATATCATTTTAGGGCCTAAAATAGACCAAATACCCTTTTAAGTCATTGTTCAACATTTGGGTCAGCGCTGTAGGTGTCAATGCTAATGCTTAAGCTAAAATATGTGAAAGTATAATGTAGTTTGTAGCAGTCCAGATAACAGAGTAGACATTTTTTGCTTAAATGTAATAGGTAGATTTCTATGACAATGTTTAAATTAAAATATCGGGAGTGGAGTAGCAGAGTAGCAGAGAGGACTCCCATGATTCCTCGCCAGCCTGGAGGTCATCTTTTGTTATTGTAGTATCAATTAAGAGCCGCCTGGCAGCGGAATCTAGATATTGTGTCTTTTATTTAATCTACTTCCAAATAAATTGATAAATTAAATAATTTTAACCGTTAACAAATCTTTTTTTTTTTTTTTTTAAAGAAAACACATATAAAGAAAAACGCGTCTTTGAATTAAACCTATCCACCTCTCCTTTGTTATCTTAGATTTTTGTATATTTGATAGTCTAGTGTTACTTTTATTTTGTTCAGTAACGGTAGAGTAATGAGAGAAAAAAGCCTGTCCTAACAGCAAATGAAGCAAGTGAGCATCTGTCACAAAAATCTGCACAATTTTACTTTTTCCTGTTCGATTGCCCTGACAGTTTTTTTTTTCCACAATTCCCCATTTCTAGTTTCCTCTCTGTTGCTCGTATAGACATGGACGTGAAACGAAGCAAGAGGGGGCACTTCAAAGCACTGGCACTAGCTTTTCTTACTCAACAGGGCCCGTTAGCTTGTTTGACAAATGCAGCTAGTGGTGCATTTCTTACACACATATCCACGTTGAAATGTAGTGCTTTGACTTGTGTCAACACCCCAACAAAATCTTTTTTGTGTTGTTCAGTTACGAGCCTCTGAGTGTCGGGATTTGAGTAAGCACCTCATCAATACAAAGCACAACCCTTATGTTTGTCTGTTGACAAGGAGAAACAGAAACTCACAGAGCAGCAAATTAAATATTTTACGTCTGGTACGTTTTGACTTCTCATGTGTATTCAAATACTTGTCACAGGCCGTGATCTTTAGCTGCAAAAAACATACAACAAAATGAGTAAACACTTCAATATAACATTTATAAAAAACACATAGTTTTTTATAATGAAGCTGTAAACACATTAGATTTTTAAGTGCTGGTTTAAGAACATCATTTTTTTCCTCCAGGTTCTCAGTCCAAAGACATACCAGGTTATCTGAGGTCTAACTGACCTGACACCTTAAAGGTGTGAATGTGAATGTGAGAGTGAGAATGATTTTCTATCTTTGTGTCAGTATCCTGTCCACATGTACTCCGTCTCTGGCTGAATGTCAGCTATGATCAGCTCCAGCTCCTTGTGCCCTTCTAAGGATATTTGGGTACAGCTAATGAAAGTCTACATTTTTTGTAGCTGTTGGACTTATTGTAAGAACAGACTGTCCAAGATGTCTTTGCCCCAGCTTTTTCATTGAGCTTCTTCAGTGTTTGGACAATTGTTTATTTTTTGAGGCGGCCACTGCACATGTTTCATTAATGTTGTTTGCTTTTTCCCATGAAGAAGAAAATGGGCCATCGAGATGACAGGATTGGTTCATTTAAGTGACCCACGTGACCTTTAAGGGGACATTTTATGAAAAATCCACTTTTACAGTGTTTTTGAACATATATTTGGGTAACCTGATTGTCTACTGACCCACAAAAAGTGAAATAAATCCACCCAGTCCTTTGTTTCTGCATAAGTCTAACAACACAGAGAAAAATGCTCCATTTCAAATGTGCTCTCCTTGTGATGTCACAGTGGGATTCTGGTAAAAAAAAAATACCCTCCCCTCCTGTGTTTTTTTCCGGCAGCCCTGTTTTTCCAAGGGGGCGCGCTGACGAGTTGCCATGGAAGCTTAAAGCTGAACTTGTGTCGGCACACCCCGCGGGGAGAGGGGGTTTCATCGCATTTAAAGAGACACACACCAAAACAGAACGTTCTGAGAGAGCTGGTTTATACAGGGTCACAAACCTCCTCTCGTGTTTGATTCATGTTTTATTTTGACCAAAGCACAGCACAGATGTTTAATTTAGACCCGGGACTGTTTTTAATGGTACAAAAGGGGTACAACATGTCCTCTTTAATATGCGACTTTCAGGGCAACTTTTCAGATCAAAACAATGCTTTCTTCAGACACACCTTCATCTCTCAGCTCTCCCCTCCCCTCCTTTCTCTACACCTGCTCCTTCCTGCTTCACTTTCTGGGTTCTGTAAGGCCGAGACAGCAGCAGATGAGTGCTACATGTAATAAACATCTGAAAATCAATTTCAAACAATGATATATATCTCAAATTTGATTAAGGCATAATATTGTCTTTTTAGGCCATAGAAAGTTGTTTTTGGTTTAAATAGTCTGTTGGTTCGCCTTCAGTTATTCTCTTGCAATGACATTTCATTATTATGCCTCTAGTTTAGCTCCAGCTTCCTTAAATGAGCGAGGCTTTAGTCTTCCCTCACGTGGTGGCAGGGCTAACGGTTTGGGAGGTAGGGGTATATTTTGCTTGAACAAGAATTTTAAACTAGTAAAGCTAAGAGAGTAAGGTACACTGAGACATTGACTATATTGTGTCTTTTTTGTATTAATTTCTGCATGATTCTGTCTTTATCGATGGATAAGCGGAACTTTACGATACTTGAAAAGTGTTATACAAAAACACTAACATACTATTAGCACAAATTCTGAACTCCCTTCCTGCGATTACCACACATTAACTCAAATAACAGTGATAATAAATAGATGCTAATGTAGAAGGCTGGGAATAAAAATAGTACCACACTGTCTCTGCAGAAACAGTTGTTCAAGAGAAACTTGGTATGTATCGGCATACCCAGCACCTCATCACCCAGCTGTCACTCTCTGCTGGACAGAGGTTTGGCATGAAATGTTACATCCTGTGAGACTGGGGGGGGGGGGGGGCAGCAGAGGAGACGTAAGGCAACCTCACTTTACAACGTTTCTCCTCCTCACCTCTCTTTTCTTCTCTTCTTTTCTTTCAGACTGATTAATCTCATCCTGCTTTTAAATAAATTACATTAGATATTACGCACTGGAAAACCCAGCTTCATCATGTACAGAACATAATCTTGGACACGGTAGATTTCTCTTAAAGCATCACCTGAAAATCTTGTAATTAGCATGCATTAGCATAGATTAGCATAGGCAAGGTCAATAGTTATCACTTTCATCATGCTCCCTCAGAGGGAGACTCCCTTGCCTCTAGGATTCAGTTGCTGTATTGACACTTAAATGAATTTTTTTTTAGAATTGAGTTGCTGGACAGGAAAGCTGTGACAAGCAGTGGGCAGCAGTAGCTCAGTCTGTAGGGACTTGGGTTGGGAACCAAAGGGTCACTGGTTCAGGTCCCAGTGGGGACCAAATATGGAAGTTGGTCTGGTAGCTGGAGAGGTGCCAGATCACTTCCTGAGCAGTGCCCTCCCCACCACCAGCTCAGGAGCGCCCGCTGTGGGCAGCTCCGTCACTCTGACATCTCTCCATTAGTGCATGTCCATAGGATCCTGTGTGTACATTTCAGCCTGTGTGTGTGTTGCATGATAAACAGAGTGTAAAAACAGAATTTCCCCTTGCGGTGATCAATAAAAGTAAAATCTTAAATCTGAAACAGAAGGCAGGTTTCAGGGTAGCTGATCCAAATATTATCAAACTTGTCAGTGTTGAAAGGATTGATGTGGGCTATAAGGCAGTGTAAAGATTGAGCAGTAGAGTTTACTAGATTAGTGGGGATTTATTATTGGTTTGACATGATTTCACCTTAATCAGAAACTTGTGGGAGTAAGTATGACAGCTATAAAAAGAAAAAGCAGCTGTGATGCAGTAAAAGTGTTAAAGGCAAGAACTTGGTTATGGTCAAACATTAGATTATGTCATTTCTGATCCAGTAACAGTTACTTTAGCATTCATTTTTGCAAAACAACCTTGAGAAATAGTTATGAGGAACTTAATGAAGTTTTGAAGCTCCCGTTGACAGAAGTAATATGCTAGGAGTTACATCGGTTTTGATCAAGCTTACAAGCATATATGTTTTCACAGCATTAAAATACATTATGCCAACTTCTTTGATACAGTCATACTTTATTATTTTTAACTGAGTTGTTTAAAGGATTCATTGTGATTTGGTCATTTATGTTTATTTGTGGCTATTTCAGATAAATCCATGTAATATCATGATGGTCTATAGAGAACATAGCAGCTTTCACATTCTTTATTTAACTTAACACTATACATTCTGCTGCTCAGCAGTCATAATTTGTTGATAAATCACAAGTTAATAATATTGACAAATGATGTCATGTTATGTCTGCATGATATTATATTAACAGCAAGACATAGCCTGGAAGCAAATACTGTTTAATTAGCCATATTCTCTGTTACAAGCCTCGCCTTTAAAGTATTTTGTAAGTAAAATAAACTTGCTAAATGCTGAGTAGGAGGAAAAGTACATATCCACGATCAGTTTTATATCCAAAACCAGCAATTCTTTGTGTGCCGCCAGCTTGGAGGACTCTAGCCTTCGTACATGGAGTGGGACGTACCCAATTAGGCCGTCAGTGCCCCGTCCATTCAAGTTATACTGCTTTTTAAGTCACTGTTGATCCTGCCTCGAATGTGCCTGCTTATTATTCTCTACTTGCTTTCTTTCAGCTAAACGTTATAGTCACTGTGGAAATTAGCAAGGGAACATTTTTTAAATGTAAAAGGCTTAGTCAGAATCTGACAGCAGCACCAAGAATAAAGAATAATTATATTAAAAATATTTTTCTTTGCTGATGACAGTGGCCGCCATCAACATTAATTGTAGACTGTTTCATAAAGAGTTGAACACTTCTTGTATTAAGTCAGGTAGGCTACGTAATCTTAGCATATTGATTTAGCCATGCAAGCGTCTCAGCTCTAGGGACTGCAGTGTTAAGTCAGCCATCTCGTTACTTGTTGGTTCCACTGTTTCTGTCCAGACTGAAACATCTCAGGAATTATTGGGTGATTGCATTAAAACTGTGTACAAAAGTTGATGTTCCACAGAAGATTGCATTGCTCCACTTACCCTTCTCCCCTTTCCCCCATAGGGGTTCATATTTTTAGAGTAATGTCTCAGCAACTGAGGAAAAGGATCTCTGCAATATGTAGCACAGATGGTGCCAGGTGCAGTGGTGGGCTTAATAATAAAACCACAACTTTCAAGAAAATCCATGTTCCCTTCAGGATGAATTGTGATAAATTTGAGTGTCCTGTTAATTTTACTTTGACTTTTGTGCTACTTTACAAATGTCTGATTTCAAACTAAGAAAATGAATGAAGATGAAGCTTAAATTTAGCCTGTGAGCACTATCATTGTGAAGATAATAGCATGGTGATGTCAGCACTCAGTCAAAAGCGTGCTGTGCCTGAGTGCAATCTCATAACCTCACATTTAGATTTGACAGGTAAAAAAGTGGAGCGCATCTTATCAATAAATGTAGATACATGTATCAACTGACATAAAGTAAGTACTTTTCTTTTGTAAATATCCTGCACGTCCAGAAGTAGAAAAGACTGTTTTATATGACACACAGTCCCAGTTTAGAAAAAAAGAGTTTGAAACAGAGGGAGGAGGAGGAGGGCTGCAGGGATCCACTAAATCCAGGTGGTTTTAAAAAAAACAACTTGTGTCTGTGTCAGGATAACAAATGGGGCCATTTCAGCTTAGCATCAATCTCACCTGAGTTCTCAGCAGCGACTGTTGTTGCCTGTCAGTCGGTTCACCTCACCAGGAGCAACGCCAGGTGATTCAGGCGGAGAGAAAAGATGGAGCTAAAAACACCTTCTCGCATGATCAAGCACTGCGTACAAAAGCCTAAAAAAAAAAAAAAGTTTGTGTTTCGCCAAGAACGTGTCCAGTGAATCATTCTTCATTTGACACTCGGGTCCAGAGGAACTGAGTATGAATCCTGATGTGGACAAGTTAGCTTCTTTTGGCGATAGACACAAAACTGAATGTTCATTCATACAGAAATTTTAATAGTATATATCTTTACAAAAGGAGCATTGTGTATGTGGATTACAACATGTCTACATACAGTATTTCTACATCAACCATTTATTAAAAACAACAGGCTTGAAAAGTCCTTATTTAAACATTTGAAATGATAAGAATAGAGATAAGTGTATGTCTATTTCTCCTTACTGTAAATTGGCACAGCTGACAAAGTGAGCTACTATGGTAACTCCGTGTTTGAACATTTGCATTGTTAAAGTGTTTACAGGACAGCTCGATATATGTCCACCTAAAGCACATTGATGCTACCTTCTACATCCCATGAGAAGCAACAGAAAGTATTGAAATAAAGCTTCCTCTATAATTCTGTCTTTCCATATAGATGATCAGGTAAAGAAAGATAAGCTGACAGAAATGTAAAAACAGTATTTGCTGACCTTCAATGCATATTCAAAAAGGCTTTAACATTGTTATCAACTCTGGTACGTGTGCTGCTTTCTTAATTGAAACAGTGTAAGCAAAAGCACAAATAACATTCAAAGGCTACCAGACGCAATATGTGTGTAAATTGCCGTGTTGTGTTTTCTGTGATTTCTAATGCTCGGTATAAAGAGCATAAAACGCATCCGTGGCTGCAGGTTAATGCCTGAGTCTCAGAGTAGAAAGTCATTGCTCCCAATTAGAAGAAGGATTAGTTGCCATGGAGACGGCTGCCTCCAGATTCTACGGTAACAGAAAACCAAATGACTGAAAAGAGACATATTTAGAGGGGCAGCTCATTTAAAAGTAAGGCCTCCTTTCCCGCTCAGCATTCACAAGTATGTTCACTATTAGAGGTCCGACACATCTACCATCACATATTTGTAATATCAGGATCTTTTACACCTTCTGTTGCTGACAATATGATGTCTGAGTGACTAATACTTTACAATCTGTATTTAAAACAAACTACAAACAATAATCAGGTGCAGGAAGTAAAGTAGGCTACGTCATATGGCCTTTAAATTTGTGCTTTAATCGTATTAAGTAAGCATGTGTAGATAATATCCAAACAGAACTAAACATACCATGACATTACACTTTATTTTTCAATAACCCCAATAACAAGAAACCCTTTCATTTCAGCTGGGTGACTTAGTTTTGCATTATATCTAACAGCAAGGTCACCACCCATAGTGTATAATTGAGTAAGGATTGGATAAGCCATCTTTATTAGATTTTAAACGTGTATTTCAATGATAGTCAGTCCATAAAATTGTTTAGTAACACAATATAGAGCTTAAGGTTCAGCGCCCATACTGTGTTTCATTCACAAATGAGTCCTTAAATGAGCTCCAACATGGTGCGCCTCAGGTCTGCCTTGCATGAAAGTAATCCCAGTACTTTCTAAATGTTTTAACATTCAGCGTCTCTATTCAGCCGCATAATTAAACAGCTCTGCCCTAAATTGCTTTGAAACTATCTGGTGGAGGTTTAGGATGGCCTGGATCAACCCGAATCTTAAGCCCCATTTAGTCTCTGTTCCCATCTCTGCATTACAAGTGAGGGTGTTGTCTGAGGAGAAAACATGGAAACAAACTTAAGCTGAAAAAAAAACAAAAACAGAAAATCAAAAAAAAAAGGTTGATTTGATTCTTGCTTGCAGGCGCAGGTTTAATGTTTCTGTTTTTAACTAAAGAGCTGTTGTACACAGAGGCCTCTCCTCTAACTCCCACATGTAGCATCCAATCCATCCGATCCAGCGTTTGATGCCAACATATGCAGCCAAGTCACAGTCTCTCCCTGTGATGAAGTAGAGGTCCATATGTCATTGTCGCGTTCCACAACTTCCACACTCTAAGGGGGCCAAAAGTGATCTAAAAAGCCAGGTGAAAGGGAGAGAGAGAAAGAAAGAGAGAGAGAGAGAGAGACATAGAGCAAGTTTGCGTGGTTGTCTACAAAGCCTGGCCGTGCGCCTGGGTCCAGAAATCTGCGAAGAGCAGAACATGTAGGTGTGCATTTGTCTTTGTTTGCATCTGTTCATCAGAAAGTGCAAGCGTAGACAATCCCAACCACAACAATGTTTCCGATAGTGGCGATTATGGCAATCCACAGCCAGATGGCATCGCTGGACATGGACTGCGACTCATCCGGCTGTCCGTGTACTGACGCGGCCGAGGCGGCGGCGTTGACGCTGGCCGACGAGTTGAAGAGGGAGTGTTCGCCGCTGTAGTCGTCATTGGGTGACGAGTCCATGAAGGCTCCCGTCATGACAGGGATCTAAAAGAGAGAAAGTTCAAAGTTAATATACGTCTCGGAGATGCTTCTACTGTGAGATAACAGAATTTGTGTGTAAATGGTGAATGGACTTGAGCTTGTATAGCGCTTTTCGAGTCTTTTGACTACTTAGAGTAGTCAAAAGACTCGAATCGATTCTCCCACTGATGGCAGAGGATGCTATGTGAAGTGACCTTCAGCCAAAGCAGCGAGAGCAGCTTTGTGTTTAGCGTCTTGCCGAAGGACGCATCGGACATGTGGCTGCATGGAGCTGACATGTGGATGAAATCCCGGACCTTCAGGTTGCGAGACGACCCACTCTACACGTTGGTAGGTGTGTATAAGCACCTTGGAGGACTTAACTTTTCGAAATGTAAAACGTAGTTTAATCACTTAGGTTTAAGGAAACAAATTGTCCAGTCACTCTGACCAATCTTACACATTTGTGTTCCATTTCCTCAGTTTGTCGAGACAGTTCTTCTCAGAAAGTTCCCGAACAAGTTGCTAAAAAAAATCAACTTGCAGGGCTTCCTATATTGACTCTTTAAAAAAACAGTAGAAGAGCAAAGGGACTGAATTCTAACTTTCATCATTATGGAAATGAACAACATACACTGCTTTGCTTCAGTACAGCCTCATGGAGCCGCTGGCGTCCTGATCGTGTTTTCAATGACTGCATTTTTTAAAAGTCTTCGCTTGCTCCAAAAGGACTGCCCATTTTAGCTAGATGAAAACATACACATCATTTAAATGTCCCTGATTAGTGTGTCAAACCTTCAAGAAAAGCTTGCCATTCATGACAATCACAGCACGCCAGCCTTGTTCCTATCGGTCATGCATTAGCAAATCTGAGCGCTATAAGATACAACTGCGTCACGACATCATTAGGAAATAGTTACAAGGTTTCTCACACAGGCATGCAGGGTCCCACTTTGTCTCACACACCTCTGCGTGTGTGTGTGTGTGTGTGTGTGCATGTGTGTGTATTTAGGAAGCAGAGCTTGATTAACATGGAATGAATATTTCAGATGTGGAAAGTGAATATGATTTATTGCTTGGGACAATCAGAGGCCTGTGCAGGTTTGCCATTAGAGCAAACTGAATGCTCTTATGTGTGTGTGAGTATATTTTTCATGTGTGTGACTCCATATCCGGCTGTTTAAAAAGGAAATGCATGAGAAACCAGTATCAAGCTCGGTATGGGAGGAACGCTCTGCTGAAGATACTGAAAAAAAACAATGCTAAAAATACCTTGCAGGGATTTTGAACACTCGCACACAATGAAATTCTCTCTTGCTTGCTCATTTGCTAACCTCCCCCATATCTCTCTCATGCACACACAGGCTTGTGCCATAGATGTTAACATGCGCACACACACTTCAGGTTATCCCTTGCACCATAAAAAGACAGTATACAGAAAACTGTGCTGCTCTCCATTCATTGGCCCCTGGTGGTTAATAATGACATGACACATCCTGTGGAGCGCCTGCTGTTCACATGAGCATGATGGAGGCAGACAGGCATGCATGAAGTCCAGAAACCTTGATCTCCCTGCCCCCCACTCAGTCACAGTATCTGCTGATTCCTTCTGATGCATATACTGTATGTACTTCTAGTCAAAGTTAACATTAACAAAAAGGCGGATTCATATCAAAAAGTGATTCGCACATCACATGAGGGTGCAAGGCAAGCAAAAATAATTATTGTTTTAAAAAATGTACACACTATTTACACTGTACCAAAAACCCTTATGACTGCACAAACATTATCAAAAACAACCATTCTTATAGACATTTGAGTATTATAATAAAAGAATAACAATGAAAGGTTCAACAACCAGAGGTCACGCATAAAAACATTTTGGGGGTTAGACTCTTGCAATCTAGTGGGAACAGAAGCGCAATATGCTTATCAAAGTAAAATCATCATGGCTGCCATTTCTGACAAAACAGTCCATCACAAAACAAAAGTGAATAAGGCAAAAAAAATATAAATTTTTCACCCAATATTTACTTGGCCAATAGGTTACCCCGTGCACAGCCTATCCGTTCTGAGGTGCGCAACATGGTTCTCCTGTAGCTACAGGCAAAGCGCGTTGTTCGCTTGGTACATTGTTGGAAGAATCAGACAGTTCGCAAAGTTTAGGCATTGAGTGCTATAATTAGTTTCACACTGATACCCTAATTTGCCAAATAGTAAAATAATTTAAATTTGCCCTTACAAGGGGATCCTTTTACCCCCCATAAACAGCCTTTTGTTCAAAGATAAAACTTTGATTTTTAAATTTTCAGGCCGTACTTGTAGTTACAATCTCAGTTTTGTAAAGTGAATACCAATCTCAGATTTTTTTTTGGGTGTACTTGTTGCACAGAGAAACTCATTTGATCCCTCTCATCGTCGTACTAAAGATTTAACTTCTCTCTTTAAAAAACAACAACAATGCGATCTCTAGTCACCACGATGTTGACCTTATCTTGCATTCAAATCGGCATCTAGCTAATCTAAGGCTGAGTTGGACCATAACTAAACCTCTCAACCCTTTCTGCATTCTTTATATTTATATTTTATTTATGAGAATCTCATTGTTCACAGGAGTGAGCTGTTTGCATAAACGGGGAAGTGTACCGGATAAAATGAAGTGAATTCTGGGAATGTGCACAAAAATATGCTAAAAGTTTGAGTCTAAATATTTGATTACCGTGGTTCACTATTCTTCGGCAGAGATGGTGTACTTATGTGCACACATGTAGAGCTGTGTTTCAAAAACATTAAAGTAGAATATCATCCCATTATTCAAGGGGCTTGCTCCTCGATCCCTAGCTCCCACAACTCCCAGGTGGATCAAGCGCGAGTAGAAAAACAGCATGTGGTTAAGGACTAATGGAAAGGAAGGAAATAGAGATCTTGAGGAGGAGCATCTCAATGCATCTGAGCACTTAAATGAGCAGTGAAGGTCATCCCCTAAGCATTACTGACAGTAAACACATGCTTGTTGACATATATGGATGAGCCTTTTCAGTAATGACATCATACGTCAGACCAAAGTTTCCTGGAAACAAGACTCACCTCTGCAGCATTAACGTATACTACTGTCTAAATTTCTTCAACAAGCACATATACACAAAAACTTAGAACAAAATTAATTAAATATGCGTTTTAATTGACCTGAAACTCTCAAAGTATTGGCTCAGATTCTAATCATTAGTTGGTTTCTTGAGATTCACCCATTCGCGTTAAGCTTTGTATCATTAGAAACCTGGTAGTATTTTGAATGGTCGTGCATCCCGCCCTCATTTTCCCCTGAGACGGGAAAGCTCTGTATTTCTTGTCTGAAAAGGAGCCTCCGATGACGCAAAAATCGTAATTTTGCGTCACAAGAGTGAAAACAACTTTTCTTTACCAAATGGCTCATGATTGGTCAAAAACAATGGTTTCTTGTTTTTCCTCTGTTGTCATCGGCAGCACTGTTACAGCTAATCTCTGTTAACTCTTATTTAGCAGTGCTGCTAGCAGTCAAGCGGCTACCCCCCATTTTTGAAAAATGCAGACAATGCAGGAGTCTAAACAAAATTGCAATTCCATGACTGTCCAATAGTGTTGTAGTACTCAAGTCAGGGCTTGGACTCGAGTTCAACGTGAGTGACCATATTCCAGACTTGAGTATTTACTGCAATCGGCTTGGAAGATAGAGAGGAGGACTCAAGTTTATTTTCTGACAAAGACTGCATTATTGTTTTTTGGAAGATTTTGGTTTAAAATCCTATAATGATTTTTTCTGATTAGAGCAAGGGCTGACATGCATGTTCTCCTCACTACACGCTCACGTGGTCGCTCGTTTAGCAACAGTTGGCGATCAAGTTTAAAATTGTTAGTAATAGCATTTCTAGACACGCAGTGATCCCACAGTGGCAGAAATGAGCACTGCTTTATGTGTAGTTGAAATCCCCAGTTAAGCCAACAGGCCAGAACCTAATGTTAATAAATGAGATATATCTCCAACACAGAAGATTCCACACAGTCATTCAAGGTTCACACAGTGAAACAGCAGTCTTCTTTATGAATCCTGAGCTCTCACCAGGTCTGTGTTCAAAATCTTATTTTAGATGCTTCAAGTTCATTCAGTCCTCTCTGGAGAGTTTCCTCTGTCTGGTCCAATTATAACAGTTAAAAACAGATTTGAGTTCTGCAGCTTAAATATCCCAGGATATCAGTACACACAAGAAAACATTGCTGTAGACAGCCTTTCAGATTTAAAAAAAGTAAATAGTTGAAAACATTCATACATCAATATAACAAAACACAATTTTGGTTGAAAGTTTGCATAGCATAACATAATTTATAATAATTTAGTGACAACTTGACTGTGTTTTACAATATCACCGTGAACTCTCTGAGTTAATATCAATGTAAACTCAGAGAGGTTTTTGTATAGGTCTATCAACCCACTTTAATGGCTTAAAGGAAGTATGTGCAACTCCTTAATCCAGTAAATGTCGCCCTTTAGCCAAACATGAAACCTAAACAAACTGCTGTTTGGCTGCACCTCCGCTCTCCTCCAGTGACACACCTCCAACCCCCCTGCCCTCACGTTCGCACTAAGGAGTCAATCGCAAGCAGCGGACAAAATAGTTCTTTGCTTGAGCTACAATTGCCTGTGGCCTGTATTGTTGTGTTAGCGGACTAATGTTAGCACACTTAAGTGAGCTCGTAGCTTCACATTGAGTGTAAATTTACACGGAATGACCATGATCTAAATACACTCACGTGATATTCAAATAATCAGTGAGTGCGTTATTCTTCTTTTCTCTAGACCTTCACTAAAACAGCTTCTATAGGCAACAGGAGGAGCCGGCTGGCCATCCCACCCACGTAAACCTGATGTAAACATGGCTCCTAAAAAAAAAGGCCAGCAAGACAGTCATGACTCAGAGAGAGACATTTACTAGGATATACTTGATTTCTCCTACAGTATGTATTAAATTGTAAATTGTCACACATTCTTCCTTTAAATGCAACAGGTAAATAAATAGAGGAATACGAGTGAACAGAGCAGGATTAATAAGGGTAAATAACTGTTTCCTTCCGTGATGTGATATCATCAGGAAAGCAACGTCCCTCTTTTAACCAGAACCTGATAAATCTCCTGCCTTCTGTATTTCACACCTTCTTGGCTTTGAGAGATGCCTACAACCTGTTCAATACTCCACACCGTAAAACCTCAATCTATAGCAGACGATTCAGTGAAGTTCCTTTCACTGTATTCCACCTGCTCTGCTCTCACAGCTTTGATTTATTCGCCCCAGCTGTTCCAAGAGCTGTGCCATCTACACGGATGATCACAGTAATTGTGAAATAGAATGGGCTGTAATTGCCTCCTGTGGGATGTCTCCACCAGTAAGTGCTTCATGAAACAGCTTTAGGAACAAACAAGCAAAAACCCTGAATTGATGTCTTTGGATAGTTGGAAAACCGAAATAAAATCCTGACCACAAAGGCACACGGCCCGATGAAACAAAATTAGAGGGAACAAGTTGGTTTTCTGCAAGCTGGTCTTAAATCTTAGTCAATACTTGTGTCCTTCTGGAGAAAAATCTTCAAGGTGTACTCGAACAAACTGCATCGGAGTAAACAGGCACAGGGGCGGACCCCTGCTGGGTAAAGAATGGACTTTGAGTTTGTCATCACACGAACAATCGATGAAACCAAAACACTGTTGATTTGTTCAACTGCCTCGACCAGCTCCTCTCCATTACCACTTCACTGCTCAGATGGGTGCTATAGTGAGTGTCACACTTATCTCTTGTCCGAGGTCACACTGCGCCCATTTTCCTCGTAACTGTTGGAGTCTGTTGACATTTTCTACTGCAGAGGAATATAGCCGACCACTAATGACAACGCTTGGCATATCAGAATCAGGTATTTAACAGAGTCGTGTGGTGAAACGATATAAAAGCACCTGTATTATCCATACTGAGTATGAAGTCAGAGGAAAATAGCTGCAATGTGAGTGATGAACATCATGTCAACTTTGTTTTTTTCCAAATTCTAAAGGACTTCGTCTTGAATCACACTGATTCCGGGACATTGACGGACTTCCTTAAAGGAAGCTACAGATTACACATGAAGTGACATGTTTTCATATTTGATGTCTGTATTGGGTTTTAATATAAACAAGATACAGAGCTCTTAAAAAAGAAAGAAAGAGAGGAAGGCTTTTCAGTGACATGATTGGTCCTGTTGAGAGTTGAGTTCTCACTCCTGGCCTGGATACAAACTTTTCACAGCACCACAGAGAAGTATTAATGTCTTATAGATCGGCTGTATCTGTTTTGTTTTTTTCATCAGTGCCGTCCGGGCTCCCCTGTCGAGGGATATCAGCGCTATAGCAGAGACTTTGGGGAAATTAACTGCAGCTCATTTATATTGGAATACGTTTTTGATTCCTGAAGCAGTTTTCTGAAAAGCTCTACCCTTTTGAGTTTTTTCCACTCTCTGGACATCAACATGATTCAAAAAATTGAAATTGTTTAAATTATTCAGTTGAATATATATTCATAACACACATATTTATTTGCAGCAATATGCTCCCTGTTTCATATACTTCGTTGGAAAAGCTTCTTTTTTGCAAAGATGTTTTTGTGTCATTTTTGTCTTTATTAGATAGAACTGAAGAGAAACAGGAAACGGAAAGGAGAGAGCGATGGATGACATGCAGCAAAGGTCAGAGGCCGGATTCAAACCGAATGCCAATGCAAGGAGGGCCACAGCCTTTGTACATGGGTCGCGCAACATAACCACTAGGCCATCCATCGCCCTTTGGAAAGGACTCCAAACATTTTGTTGCCATATCAACACAGTGAGTTGTTTTCATAACATCAAATGTCATTTAAAAACAGTATTTCACTCCTTTACTCAAATACACTGCATGGTTTGAAAATTTAAGGGCAATGAATTCACTTAGGAGCTATGAAAGTATCTTCTTAAACACATCACACTAAAAAATTAATAGCCCTGATTCAAAGCAGCCACTTTGACTCATCTCAGCTCTTTATGAGAATACTGAGTTGCCCAGCTCCAGTAAGCCATAAAAGTGAAATTAAGCCAAGATACCCTGATACCAGGGACCTGTAACTGAAGCAGCATTCAGCCATCATAATGTAATCATTCACACCTGTGCTTTTCAAACTATCATATGTCAAAACCCCACTCTGAAACATGGCTGATGATGTAAGTCTTTTGTCAGCCAGCAGTGGCAGCGCACAGAGCCTCATTCACAACAGCATCAGCCAGTGAAACACACACAGATTTAATTACACACAGATGTTTCTTGACGTTCGGACGAGCTCACCGCCTCCTGCTCAATCACTTCCCTGCTGCCACAGGTGTGTCGCAGCATGTTGATTAAAACATCTCTGATTAAACGTGTAGTGTGAGGGTTTCATAACGGCTAACTGCATGACAGCACAGTTGGTAAAAAGACAGCATCGCATTTTTATAATCTGTAATAAAAATCCAGAATAATATCTAACTGAGAAATCAAGGCGTCGGAGTGATGACATAAGTCAGTTTGGTTAATTGTGGAGACATGATGACATGATGTTCAGTCTTCTGTTTGTCACCACAGTGCTTTGGTACCACAGTGGTGATTGTAAGGGACACACTGAACAAAATATCCCATATTTAATTCACGAGTGGACTTGACGTGATATAAATAACTCATTTAAAAAAAAAAAAGAATACACAACATTCAGATGGTTGATGCTTGCCTGATTTTTTTTGCCAGGTGTACATGATTATTCTTTTCCATTGAAGACTTAAATTAATAAAAACAGAAATTATTAGTCTGGGCATTATAAAAAGGAGTAGGCTAATTTCAGACAAAGCCTTACATTGTGCAATTTACCTTTAGCAGAGCTGTTTGAGCTCTGTGCTCAGCTGTACGCTGGAAGTGACCGCTAAAATTAACCAAAAATTACATCGTTCACAAAATCTATCAAAGACATTTTGTTACACCAGCTTAGATGGGTCACTTGTGACTTTCTCTGTCTTACAGGATTCATCACTTGTGAGCTAAAGTTAGCAACAGTTAGCTTGCATCTTAGCTGACCACTCCACAACATGTGTTGGAGAAACACAGATTTTTAACTTTAAACTGCTTTAAAAAGTGTTTACCAGTCTTTCTAATGTGGTCAGTCTGTTTAGGAGAGGTAGGAATCTCCTTGCAGGAATTTGTCTCCATGTAAAAAGCTTATAACAATGAACACGAAAGAATCAAAACCTGAAAACAAGCTAACACTGTCTGATACGCGAACAAGAATGCATGCAGACCCTCCTGATTCCCTGACCATTGGCTCACAATGCAAGTCGTAATGCTCATTTCTGATTACTTGCTCGGATCAGATTTTTTTTGTTCCACCGTTTATGTTACTTTTTCAATGTGAACTAACCCACATGCTGAAAAGAACAACTACAAACACGTCACGCGCAGCACATGTAAGCCCTCCTCTCGCTCCCGCGCTGCCAGTGAGTGATGTCAAAGACGCATTCATTCTGACCTGGCTTTCAGACTGCATTGCTAAAGATCCGGCCTGTATCTGATTTGAATCCACATATGAAAGTGGCCAAAATCGGATTTGAAAAGATTAGATTCCATGTGACTTGTAAAAGAAATTAGATCTGAGTCACACAGGAGCCAAAAAATCAGATTCAGATCACTTTAGCCTGCAGTGTGAACGCTCCGTCAGACCTCTGTTTCAGAGTACGTCTCACCAGCGCTCATTGTTGCTAGGCTACGAAAGTTAACTTCTGTTTCCCTCAGTAATGTCCGTGAGGTGTGTTTTAGATAGCTCTGTGTGCTTAATATTTGCTTTAATTCAAGGAAATGTCACCGAAAAACATTAAAACAATGTAAAGGAGTCATGTCATCAGCTGCAGCTCTACACCTGGAAAAAGTACTCTCAAAAAGGCGAGTCATGCTAGCGTCTCATTCACCATTGTTGTTGACAAAGCTGATGTTGTTAGTGCCGCCCTATCTTGATTCTGATTGGTCGGTGAGGGAGAAGTGACATTAATGAGCGTGACCTGGTTCCAAAAGTTTAACTGTTTTCATCTGTGAGTGCTGTGAGTGCAGCAACAAAGAACAGCTGACACCGAGGGTGTTTTTGCACTCAGGGTGCTGAGCGCTGAAAACACAGAACTTTTATATCGAAAACGAGCACTACCTGCGCAAAAAGCGCTGTCTCTGGACACAGATACTTATTCAGTGTTTTAACCACTTGAGATCACCTGGACTGTTTGTTTTTGAGAGGAGGAGACCTCTGTAAATGACTTAGCTACCAGTAAAAACCTTGGGACCACTAAAGGGTCATCTTGAGACTAATATTGTAAAGTTTATAGTCTGCCATGCTGTTGCTCCTGCACCACTCTATACACAATGACACTGCTGAAAACAAAGTTCAGAAATGTGGCTCACAAAAATGGAGTTGACTCAGGGTCCTTTGGTTACACACACCTCAAATTTCCCCAAGGGCCTTTAACAAATGAAGTGGGCTACTGAGAAGGTGTCCTGTATAACCTACTTCTTGCTCATGTTTGGACACCCCCAGTTCAAGGAAATAAATTAAATGGGATACGAGTGTCGAGGATTAGGTGCTATCATGTAAGTCTGTGGTCTGCAAAAAAAAAAGCCAATCCCTTCTATCAGCCACTTAGTACAAAACAATACATTAGGTCTGAACCTTGCCATGCTCTAACATATTGACCTTGTCCTGCCATTAATCTTCAGTGAGATTTCCAGAGGTTTTCAGTAGGCTTGTTCACCCGCACAGAAGTGGTGACACCTCTAGTTTCAAAGCCTGGCTCCTGCTGGTCAGATTTACAGCTGTGCTCTTATCGATTTTACCCGCCTCTGGAGCCCAGCAGCATTTTTTAATAAATCTCAGATCTCAGCAGAACAAGTGAAGCACAAAGTGATCCTCGCTTGACACCCTGGTCAGTCTGTCAGTGCAGTGGAAAATGTGCAGCACAGGAGAGATTTTCTTTTATTATATCATGAATGAATGGATCACCTTCATGGTTCCTTTCTTGCTAGTGTATTTGAAATACACTAAAACCTAAATATAATTTTCTATGTATGCTATCTGCATTTAGAGCCAATCAGTTCTGTTAAACAAGTGCAGGGAGGACTGCATTTTCATGTCTGGAACTGTGTGTCACTGATGTTGCTTGAGCTTAAAACTCAAGATGAAAGTAAACATCTATGAAACATTAAAATCCGCAAACAAAGAGGGATTTCTCAGTCCTGCCAAAAATAAAAATAAAAAGTGAGATGGAGACAAGATATTAAAGTGATGCAAAATAAAAAAATAGACGAAAGAGAAGACACAGTTGCTACTGTCTGCGAGTGAAATCCTAAAAAAAAACTACCTAGCCATTGCAACTGTCAGCACATTTAGAATAAAGATGGAGAGACATCAAAGACAGAGGAGGAGGAATAAGTGGAGCAGGAAAATTAAAAGACTGAAGATTTTATCTGTAATCTTCCAGATGATGCTCTGACTCCAAAGCATTTTCTCCCCCAAAACGGGTTTAAAAAAAGATCAAATCTATTTAATTGTCTGTGTGATAATTGGGATGTACAAGTCCTAAGGTTTAAGATTAGACAGCAGAAATTCTATTTACACTCTATTCATTCATCATCAGCACAGCAAAACTTCAACCTCAAAATTCTATTATTTCCATTAACTGTGTCCAAACTTCTCAGTGCTGAGCTCTAACCTTTTTTTTTTTTTTTAGTTTAGATAAGTTTAAAATATCAAGTAAATGTGTTATATTCGAGTGTTCAGGCTGAAGCAGATGGGTAAATGTCTTGGTTTCAGTAGCCAAAATGGCTTTGGCACCCAGGGTTGAAAACAGGGCTACAGTTGAAAGTGTGAAAATAGACTGTGGTCAGCACTAAACCTTCACGTGGGAGAATTCTCCCCTCGGGGGGCTTCTACTTGAACTTACCAACCGGAAGACTGTTTGTGTCATGTGTGACACCAGTAGTCAAGGTCATTTCATTTTAGCCTTCTTTAAAAAAACAAGTTACCAAGTTGTATTGCTTCCAAAATCAATGCAAACTGTATCTGATACTTAAGCTCAATGTTGATAGTTGAAGAGCTGCAGTGTGATGGTTCCACCGGGGTCCAAATAGACTGTTATTTCTTTCCTTAAAGTTCATATATTCAACAAGTTTAAATAAGTCTCAGAGGTCCTCAAAACATGTTGCTTGCCAAAATCCAATCCTGTATTTGAGCATGTTTATTAACCCCTCTATTTCAGCCCTGCTCAGTTTCTGTGTCTGTAGCTTTAAATGCAAATGAGCTGTGTTCGACCACGCCCCTCTGGAAGGGCTTGGGTAGTAGCTTCTTGCACCACACCCTGTTGTTTACTGTGAGAAGGCAGATTTAAAGGACAAAACAAACACCTAGCTGTGGGAGTGTCACCCACCTGGGGGAGGGGTAACTGCCCTTTGTGATGTCACAAAGGGAAAATCGCCTCACGGCCCGCTTGAGCACTCATTTTCTGAAAAGTGGAGCAGGCAAAAGAAGGAGAGGCTGGCCATTTCTCAAAATTGGGGGTTTTGTAGACAGGGAAGGGACAAATTTAAGTGTTGGACAATCATGTTAAAGTGTATTTTTCATAATATGTGAACTTTAAGGTCAGCTAGTAAAAAATACAGGCACGTACAATGACATCAATTTAGTAGCACTTTTCCAGAGTGCTTGTTGGGGACAATCATTTTGGCTCTTCACCAGAAGGTTAGTAATTAAATGTACATAAGTGAGTTTGCTTTTATGGCTTTATTTGAGGGAGAAACTGCAGTGTAGAAAACTGGCAGTTTGCTTTATTTTCAAAATGCTTCATTTACAATGCTTAATTCCTGAACTAAAATATGTATTATTTTAATTTTGCTGTTTTTAATTAAATCAATGAACCTTTCACACCTTTATTTTGGTAAAAATCCCGGCTGACTGGTCCCGTGAATAATTCACAGGACAGATATTTTAAATATGCACATACTGGATGATTATGTGCAGCATGGGTTTTCATGGTGCACATAATCAGATAATCAGATATTTCTTGCCGCATGTGCAATGCAGCACCCCTTCAGAATCTCAATGCACAGCTTGGCTCATGTATTTTACATTGTGAGCATTTTCACTTAAAACACACCCGGCAGAGTCACGTGTTAGGCTTTTCATGATGAGCGACACTGGCAGCTGCTAGCTATGACGGGCCCCCGTGGAAGACTGAAGACTTTGCTCCCACTTGTGCCAAGAAAAACATAGTCATGTAAGCCTATGATGAAATGTTGTATCAGACAACGTTCTGAGTTACAAATGAATCCTGACCGTCTTCATTCATTACAAAGACTTTACTTTGCATGTCAATTCTTATTCAATTTATTGTTAGCTTGCAGCTCGTTGAGTGGTTATATATAAAATACTCACATGATTTACTCCTTGACTAAACATTCCTAATGCAGAATACAGGTTTTCAATAAGTGTGCAGGTGTTTGTAAAACTTTCCATTTATTTTCTTGCTGAAAATGGATCTATAGTACATCTATCTTACCATAAAGATGCATTTTGATGCATTTAAATGAATGAGGTTCGACTTGTTAAATCCAAATCTTCTTTTGTAGCAGAAAATGTTAAAATCTTACATAACAGTTTAATCAGGCATATTTTTTCAATAGCAGACGATTGGTTACGTAAAGGTGTAGTATATAAGAGGAGCTGTTCACTAGTTTTAGAAACCAAATAAGCTGCCTTGGTGAAAGTCAAACATTACCAATGCTCTCTATGTAACTGGTGCCAACGTCAGCTGCCCCCTTCGGCTCCATCCATGCCTGCTACGTCTCTGTGCAATACTGAGAAATCTCCAGCGAAGACGTGGAAGCACTTAATTGAATCTCCACTCATGTAAGACTCGGTTCAGAGCGAGGAGCAGCAGGGGTGGCCCTGCTTTGCTCCCACTCTAATTACAGAAAAGGCAGAAGCACCTCATTCCACTTTGATATCTGAAGCATAAAGCAGACAGCATTGAAAAACAAGGAATAAAACGTCTTTTACAACTATCTTATACGTAAGGAGTGTCTTTTTCTCAGAGTCGCAGTAGCTCAGTCATTCACTGTGGCTCTCTGGGTTCATGTGTACACATCCTTTAGATTACTGCCATTTGTGAATAACCATTAGTCGAGATAATCATCTTGACAAATTGGGATGTTGTTCTAATCGCCCTCATGGTGAGCCACTCTGGAGATAAGAACCCTCTCGTTTTTGTTCCACAATTGACAAAATCTCTTGTTTTTGCTACTAACTAACAGGACAAGAGAACATTTTAAAGAGTTAAAAAAAAATTCAATTCATCGCCTATAATACAGGAAAAATAAATACATTTCAAGGACCAATATGAAAGATATCTACTGAATTAAATCATAAAATGACCTTACTATATCATCACTTTTAGGAAAAGTGCAGGCTTTTCTGACAACAATGCAGCAGCCAGTATGTCCTCCTTCTAAGTTTCGATTCCAGTCAGGAATGGACTGCATTTTTTCAAGGTAGACGGTTTTAAGGCACCACCACACGGCCATTGTGGAAGCCGCTAGGTTTGCCAGGCAAACCAACAGGTGTTGCAGCGATGGAAGCGGGCAAGCAAACTGGTTCAGATAGAAGTGATTCTACCCGACCTATAAAGCATTTTTCTAATAAGCTCCACGACCGCAAACGTGGTAAAACTAGGATCAATATTGGAGATGCTTCTGAAAAATGGAGAGACGTTAGAACACAGGAAGGTTTCAAATTGATGCAGAGCTGGCTAAACACTGAAGCTGCACGACAACCTGCGTGCACAATGACTCCAGGGAGTAGACAGGGGGGAGGCAGCTCTCGCCAATGTTTTCAAATTTGGACCTTCAGTACCCATTTTCAATGCTACATGTCCGAGTTACATATTGCTCCTTCTGGCATCAAAAGCAAGTTTCAGCATAGATAATGTCTCTTTTAATGGACTGATTTGCTGCTTCATCTAAAGATATAAAAGACAAATGTATATTAAACAGAACTTCATTTTGCAAACATGTATTCTAGCATCTCAATGCACTTCCTTTGGTTTGGTATTTGTATAGAAAAAGCAACTGTTTGAAATATTACAAAGCTCTAATTATGTACATGAAGTTACGTAGATTTTACAAAACAGAAGTGTTTCTGTGATAAGATCATTGCACCACCTCCTCAAATTCATCTCAAAACATCGTCACTCACTTAGCACCCTACAAGTCAAAAACTAGATCTGTGCTCCCTTTCCAACCACAACCAAGCCCGTGGGTGTATATCCTTCATTCCTGGATCACTCCCTCTTCTCTTCTCCCTCCCTCCACTCTGACCTTGTTATTGCTGGTCTCAAATCTTTCTCCCTCCTCTGCTCCCCAAGGCTACAATGACCTCAGAAAGGCAGAGTCACCCCTCATCTTATGTAGGCTGAGAAGTCTTCTCCTCTCGAGATATACCACCACATGTCACACTCCTTTCTAAATGATATCTATCATATCTATTCACATCCCTTTTTAGCTCTCACTAGCTGTAAATGTTTAGACAATGGTAACACTGTCTAAAGAGTTTTACTACAGTGATTAAACTACTATAAATCCATCTCTGTCACAATATCTTTATCATCCTCTCCTTCTTAAAATTGGAACTTGATATCCCTGCATGATGCCCTCAGTGTTCTGTAAGATTCATTTCTGTATTGCACAGTTACAGTGATGTCTAAGACCCCTGTATCATGTTATATTTATAGCTGTTGGCAGATTCTCTTATTCATGACAACTTACACTGTAGTGCAGTGTCAGACTCTTCTGGGAAATGCGACGGATTGGCAGAGGGAGTTGTTCAGATACGGCAGCCATATGTAGGGATTTTCTCTCACTTGCACATACAGTAATAGCAAATTTATTTATAAAGCACATTTCATTACAACTAACTCAATGTGCTTTACGTTGAAGTTATAGTATACAACAACACCGCACTTTATAACGACTCCCCTTTATTGCACTTTATAACGACTCCCCTTTATTGCACTTTATAACGACTATCCTTTATTGCACTTTATAACGACTCCCCTTTATTGCACTTTATAACGACTCCCCTTTATTGCACTTTATAACGACTCCCCTTTATTGCACTTTATAACGACTCCCCTTTAAGTAAGGACAGAAGACATTTAAACTTTTAAACTTTAGCCTGAGTTGCATATATCATATATCAAACTGTATTGTGGGCTCATGTTTTTTTTTTGTATGGGTGGGATATGTATGTATATATGTGTTGTGTTGTGTGTTTGTATGTATGCTGGCTGCTGGAACACCTAACAACAAAAATCCACAGTCATGAATAAGATACAGAAGTCAAATCAATAAAATCATACACACCTCAGAGCAGAAATCAATAACCACACAAGTGATGACATTCTGTATACACACACACACACACACACACACACACACACACACACACACACACACACAGTAACTATTCGTATGCTTGGGAGAAAAGAAAGGTTTTGGGTTAAGCTTTAAAAGTAGAGGCAGTAGCGATGAACTTCAGGTCAGCAGGAGTTTTGATCCAGAGAGAAGGACCGCAGTAACTAAAGGCCCCCTCTCCAGACTTAAGTCTAATTCTGAGTTCAGCTAAAAGACCTCTATCAGATGACCTGAGGGGCCGGGTCGAGTTGAAGTCTGTGAGCAGGACAGAAGTGTCCTGCAGGAGCTGAACCATTGAGAGCTTTATGGACTTACAAAAGGATTTTAAAAGTGATTCTGTATTCTACAGGGAGCCAATGGGAGTGTTTTGAGGACCGGAGTGAAATGTTGAAATACGTGTTAAGACTCTGGCTGCTGAATTTTGAACAAGTTGAAGTCTTCCTACAGATTGACAGCCCGGCATACAGATAATTTCAGTAATCTAACCTGGTCGAGATGAATGCATGGACTAATATTCTGTGTCAATTTTGGATATAAATGATCAGCGTTTTGATATGTTCTTTAAAGGTCACATATTATAATCCTTTAAATAAATTTAAATAAGTCTCAGAGCTCACCAATCAAGCTAAAAATCAACTTTGATCATGTATTTTATCATGCCTATAAATGCCTCTATTTCAGCCCTGCTCAGAACTAGCTTTTTCTGTGCGTATAGAATGAGCATTTACAATCCTTACAGATACAGCGTGACACTTTTTAATGAAGAGAAAATATAACTTTGATTCAAACATTGAGAAAACCTTCAATATCATACTTTTGTTCTCTTAGAGGAGTAACTTTAAGAATCAGCAAAATATTTTAGCGCACTTCTCTATATTCTGTTTCAGTCCCATGTGTGTGGCACATGTCCCCAGAATAGCACACCGTTGCTATGTTATTAATAAAAAATCACACTTCTAATCAGCCAAACAGCGGTCTCTTTTGTTGTGCGCAGCTTCTGTAGCAACCCTCAGCTCTGCAGGAACACTCTGAACCAGTCTCCTGTCAAATATAAATTAAGTATAATACGTTTCTATTCCTGAGAGCCTTTGCTCCCTACATTGTTTTTTCTTTCTCTATTTTTTACATACAAAAGCACCCGAACAATTATCCGCCCCTTGTTCTGTTCCTCTCATGTGTAATTGCCTTCTTGCGGCCGTCTCTAACTGTCTATAAGAAACATGATTAATTGTCCCCCGTGTTACTGTAGAATTTAAAAATTGCAATATTAAAGCTGTGTCCCATTTTCATACTAATACCAAGCAGGTTTTTTAAAATCTATATCTGTTCACACTGGGGAAGAGACACATTTAGCTCTAAAGTCTGTAGTCTATATGCATACTAAACTTAGCTTTATTTCTGCACGCTGAAAACAAATCTACAAATCATTTTGTCTTGATAAGAATTGTCTGAAAGAAAACACACGGGTGCTTAAGAACTGTTGAATTGGTCACAAATAGGAGGGGAAAAAAATCATTATCTGAATGAACAGACATGAAAGATTAATATCCAGTTGTATAGAAGTGTAATAAATTTGACTTGGCTTTGTTAAACATTGTTCTTATTGATCTGCTATACGTCTGTGAATGAAGGCTTAAACAGAGTCCCATTTATGTGTTCACATGCCCGGCCAATAAAGATGAGTATACTAGAACCTACAGTTGTAAACCATGATCATAGACGAGGCTTCAAATATGGACATTTTAATGACGAAGTTAAAAGTTATACAAAAAGGAGGCTTTGCACACGCTTACATGCCACAAGCAGCACGAAAAAACCTCTTTACAGTGAACACAGTATCCCGGTTGTTACACTCTATTAAGCCCTGAGTACACTTGCATTTAAATATGCGTATGCGAGCGCATGACATCAGCTTTGCATATCCTGCGGTGGTTTGGGGCGTTGGCTGTCCACTTCCTCAGAAATTAACACTACGCGAGAACTGATGCAATAATGGTGGAAAGTTTAGAAGAAAAGTTAACAGATCGAGTCCGCAGCTACCCGCACTATGATGTGTCATTGTCGTAGCATAGCATCCAAAATGCGTGCTAAAATAGCTAAATCTCTACTTTGGTGTTTTAAGCTGTGTGATTTATATGGTGCTCCCTCTAGAGGAATCCTCCAGTAGCACACATTGTATGAAGGCAAGTATGTGAACATTGATGCTCACGACGCAGCAGGTTGTCAACGCATATGCGAGGTTCAAAAGCAAGTATATTTGAACCCTTCATCCTAGTGTGCAATAAGGTCACAATCTCTCTTTGACCTTTCTGGGATAAAATGTCATCTTTTCATGATTAATGTTGTTAGACGTTAGCGTGAAACTTTGTCTAAATTGACAAAATAATTGTTGCACATGAGGCTCAGCTTGACCTTTTACTACACTATTCTGCACAGTACCATTCGAAGTGTTTGTGCCTGATGTATAAAAAAAAACAAAGTCCGACCAGGAAACCCTGAGATTGTATTAATCCATCCATCCATCCATCTATTATCCATACCACTTTTTCAGGTACAGGGTCGTTGGGGGCCTGGAGACGATCCCAGCTGTCACTGGGCGAAAGGCGGGGTTACACCCTGAATATTTTACCAGTCACTCACAGTGCTGAAAGATTGTGTTACTGTATTATATAAAGAAATGATGTGATAGTAAAGTTCATGAGACTGCAAACAAATGACAAACAATTAAGGAACATGAAACATATTGCCCCCCTAAGGCTGCCGACTGTGTGGAGGCCTAATAACTAAAATATGCTGAGGCTAACAACATGTTAGTACAAAGAGGTCTAATGTCTTTGTCAAAGTCATAACAAATGCTAATGTTTCAATAGAGGCTTAATTGCCATCAGCATGACAACATGACTGCTGTAAAATGAATTTAGCATGTTCCTGCCTCCCCTGGTCTTACTGCTGCAGGTTGGCATCAGCATTTATGAATGGATACTGTACGTATTTTCCCTATGGGACGAGGGGGTCGGTGGGGCTGTTATGAATTTGTCACGCAAGTTCCATGTTGGCCTAGTTACAGTGTTGTCAGATACAGTAACAGTTGAGCTGTTCTCCCTGACTACTCATGCCCCAAGCATTGAATTAATATGACTTTAACTGTATGTGTGTGTCAATGTGTTCATGTCAGTGTGATGTCAATGTGGTTTCAGGCATCAGGGAGACAAGTTTGTTTAAGGGTTAGGGTTATGCCTGTTAAAATATGTGTTTATAGCATGGTGGGGAAAAAAACAGTATGAGGAGCAAAGTTATTCTACCTCAGCTGATTCAAACTGTTTATTAGTAATTGGAGCAATAAACAATGAAATTGCTTCTAAATGATACAAAAAGCATTTCAATGTTTTTGTTCTTGTCACACACAGCAGCAACAACCTGGTGAGCATTGTGTATTGCTTTACAGAGAAGCTGTAATCCCAACTGCATGTAGTGTTTTTGTCTGCATGACAGGCTGCTGTATTGCACTACAGGTTGCAACATACTTCTTCATTAATATTATATGAACGCTTACAGGGCACTATATTCAAGTGTTGATGTAATTTTAAAAATTTAAATAAAAATGTACATAAATCCAAAACTTTCTTATTTTTCCACATATCTTGTAATTTTCGGTGACATGTCAATGTTACTGCAGTAGACCGATGCTTTCTTGCTAAAAGCATTTCTATATTTTTGAAGATAATGTGAAGTGAAGCTACTTTTCAATTTCAAATTATCAGTAGATATCGCCCTTGAGCACCAGCATAAAACCGAAACAAACTGCTGTTTGGCGACACCTCCGCTATTCTGGAACGCACCATAATGAAGCATCATTGAGAGCAAGTGGCAGACAAAATAGTCCTTTGCTCAAGCTGCAATTGCAGTGGCCTGCATTGTTGTGTTAGCACGCTAATGTTAGCACACTTTGGTTAACTCATAGCTTCATATTGCACATAAATTGACGCAGAATGACCGTGATCAAAAGACACTTTTGACATCCAAATAAGCAGAGAGTAGGCTACGCTATTCTTCTTTTCTCTAGTCCTTGACTAAAACAGCTTTATGAGCAAGGACGCCCCATCCATGAACATGATACACACACGGCCCGACAACAATAGACAGTAATGACTCAGAGAGATATTTACATCGGATATACTTGATTTCTGCTATATTTATGTGAAGAATGTCACACATTCTTCCTTTAAATTGATTTACATTTTTCAATATTAATTTTAATTTGCAAAAACCATAGACAGTCCACACGAGTAGGTTTTGATAAAAATGAAAACAATAGTATTGTTTTTTTTCCATTTCTAATCAAAAAACACATACAAACACTATGCAGGAAATGACACTGCTATTGAAGAATTATGTTTTCATCTCAAGGTACCTTGAACATTTTTTAGTCCCCTCTAGACGTCAATAGATTCAGCTTCTCCTTTGGCCCTCGGGGTGTAACAGCAAAACAAAACCTTAATGAATGAGTGACCATGGTTCTACATGGACCTCTGAGATTGCTGAATAAGAGCTACAAAATCAAAGTGTTCAGCTCAAACACATCACAGCAACTGTTAAGAACAGCTTGACGTTCAAGCTGTGAATTGATTCACAACTCCTTGTAAGCGTGTTTAAAAATTCAACATTTAAAGAAAAATCTAAGCTTGTGTACTTCTCCACCACTCATGCATACCAGTGGGCATTCCAAATGATTTCCATAAGTAATACAACTGACTGTAAGTGCCTGATTCATCATACAGGCATTAAAGTTGCATGCATTTGGACTGAGAAGGTACCAGTCAGATTTGCTTTATATGAGACATCATGGGAGCTGTGGAGCATTAACCTGAGCTTTGCAAAGCCTGTATGACAAAAATAGTTTTAATAAATCTGAGGATGTCAAATATCAGCATCTGGTTGCAGAAAACAGCTGCAACATGCATTGTAGCACAGAGGTAGGGTGTCATTTCGCTTTTGAGGAGTTCATCAACAGGGAAATTGAAACCAGTCCATTTGTGGCCTATATTATCTGATGCACAAGACACAACTCACTCACGCCCATCATGGTGATAGCCATGGTAGTTATGTTTCATGTATGTATTTATGTCATTGTGCTGTTTTTATGGATGTATTGACTACCTCTGTTGCAAACAAAATTGCCCCTCGGGGACAATAAAGATTTTCCAAAAATGGGCTATGGGAATAAAATACAGTTATTGAGTTCTTATGGAAAGCATGTTGCATTATCTAGGATAATGACATAGTGTAAATGATTCTTTAGCTGAGGTCACAGACTGAGGCTGGCACTTCAACCTTAAGTCCTGCCTTGGACTCCCAAGTAAAGATTTTTCTCCTGAGGCAACAGAGTTTTTGAGAGGAAGTGAAGGTACATGATGTGCAATCGGCTTCTTTGCAGATTGAACAAGACATGGCTGTGTCCGGTAAGAGAATGGAAAAAGGCACGTTGGATCATTTTGCTTTTAGTTTCAGAGCAGGTTCCTTTGAAATACCCCAAGGTCAGAGTCAAAGAGTGAGACCCAGTTTCAGTACAGGTGTCTTTGAACAAACTCAAGGTAAGACTCAAAAGACTCAATGGAACAGGGGAGATTAAAAGCATGTTTTCCTTAAGGTATTATTAAAAAAGAAATTAAACTCAATTGGGCTTTTGAAGCCAAAAAATAGGCGAGAACCAACATTTAGGAGAGGTTACATCCTAAATTCTATTGCCCCCTTTTAACCTCTTTTAAAGGTGTAATTTATTGATATGGCACCCAGCGATGAAAGCATTTTTATTGACATCTTTTGGCAAAATAGAAGCTCTGCTGCAAAATAAAACGCATTCAACGTTTTATTGCATAATGTTAAACATGCTAATGTTTCCGTAATGCGTAATGGTCCTAATACATGAATGCAGCTTTGGTGATGTTTAAATACAATAATAATGAATCTCTGCTTCCTTCTTTATAGTGTGTAATCAGCTGCTGCCATTTAGCATTTTGGCAGCTTTCACTAAAGCAAGGCAGCCACCCACTGTTAAATTCTCATAATTTATTCTAATGCTTCGTTTCTATCAAAGGAACTCGTCATGAGCTGAATTTGAATTGTATTGGTGCTTAATAGCAAAAAATGTCAGCAAGGAGGTTTTACTATTTCAACATAAGCAGGCTGAGGCCAGATGGCATCAAAGGTCCACCCCACATCATAGCTCATTTTTATTTCGGAAAAATGTCAAAACAAGGAATAAAGCTTCTTTGAAATGATCTCAGGATGGGTGAGGAATCGATTATTTATGTTGGACTACATAATTCATACCTGCTGAATATCAGAGACTGTTATATAGGAAGCATCATGCAGTTAGGGGAGTAAGTTCTATCAGGGAACGATGTTATTACTTCATACTTGGTTGTCACAGTCCATTAAGTCTCCCTTTATTCTCCCCAGGACTTCTTTCAATATGCAATCACTCATCTCAGGTACAGAACAGCTGGGACATGTTTGTGCCTGTAGTGCAAACATGATTTAGGATAACATAGCATGGAGACACTGGGAATATATGCACAGGAAACATTCATTTCATCAATCTCTGTATTCTGACAACTGCTGTGCTCTTCAACCAGTCGATGATTGTTTGGTTAGCATTTTTTGTACAGCCCGTGTTACAATGACAATAATCCCAGATAAAGCTCTAAATATTAACGTTACCTTTCCGGGTATGGGTCTTTGATTTCAGACAGATACAGACATTTGAGGACCCTTTTACCAGGCATCAACTTTTAAATATTCAAGCTGAAATAATGCCTTGCAGATATAGTCAGCTATAGACAATTAAGTATTCAACATTAGTTAGTTGAAAACATCCTCTACTTTTGACCCTTTAATGTTTTCAGCTGACTCATTTGGAAACAACAATCATGTTTAAAAAATGTCTCAATAATGCACTGGTATTGTATTGTGCTAACTACACTGAGCTAAATCTAACAGGTCCAAACCAAAATGTTAACATCCACCTTTCCATTTTCACACATGAAGTTTACACTTTAAACATTACAAGATACAAATGTTTTATGAGGATGACTTTGTTATATTAAGCTAAATCAGATAATATGATTTGATGGCTGGTATGACTGCTCCAAAATCCAACAAAAGATCAAGCTGCTGTTAGCCTATGTTAGCTTACACTCTGATAGCATTTGAAGAATAGATGACATGGTCAAAGATTTAGCTTAAAATGTCAAATACTGCAATAAACTGGAGCATCAGGTATCAGCGAGTACAGTACCAGTCGCTACATCGATTCAATACTGTTATTTATTAGCACTCAGGACCTGCTTCTAATACTCCGTAGCTTACATTTCAATAAATTTACTTTTTTTTTCTTACCGCTAAAAGCTGTTTTACACTACATGTCACAACCCATTCACACCACACTTGCACACATATAGCGGTGGCTTCTACATAAAATGCCCAACTGTCCATCAGTACTTTTCCATTCACACGCATTATGCTGCTGGCATAGCAGGGCGAGTAATTTGGGGTTCAGTGTCTTGCCCAAGGAAATCACTTGGCTGGATGTGACTGGGGATCGATCCCACAACCTTCAGGTCAAGAGTTGACCCACAACCCCACAAACAGTCTTTAACTCCTCAAACACTTCAAGGAAATGTGCTGAAATATACCTGACAAAGGCAGAGTCACCTGCTTTTCATCTATTTAAAGTATTGATCATTCATGTCTATACAGCTCCCTGCAATTGGTTTAAGGTTAATGTTATTTTCACACTCTGTTTACGACACTGCAGGGTCTTTAAAAGTGGAAAAAGACTGAAAATTGTGGGCTTCTGCAAGTTTGCACTATCTCGAGACTACAGCTTTAATATGAAACCAATTGCTGAAAAAGCAGACAAAAGACCAGAGGGGAAATGAATTCCTAGAGATGAAAAGCCTGGTGTGCCATTATTACACTTTTTAAATAAGCCTCCATTATAAAGACCAGGAGATTTATTTTTTTTAAAGGAACAATCTGGGAGTGAAGATCCCACAGTGGATACATGATTATGTAATTTAATTAAAGGGATTAGAAAGAACAAAGTCCCACAGTCTGAGAATAAAGTAACTATTTTAAACTGGGATTCAGTTGTACAATCATGTGATTTAAATAAAATGTTGTAATATTTTGATGGACTCATTAAGAAAAGAAAATGAAACATCTAAGGGCACTAAAATATGACAAAAAAGCTCCATCTCTCCTATGTATTGACAATGATATCAGTCAACTAGGGAAGAAGAGGGTCCTTACTTAAAAAAAAAAGAAATCACTCTCCACAAAGTTATGCATAGATAATTTTTTTATTTGAAGATCTCCAAAATAAAGTTCAATCCATCATCATCATTTGTTTAAGTGTTATCTCCAGATGCTTTACAAAAGAGCAAGTCAAGGACCACAATCATTGTTAATAAAAATGGGATAGGGGGGATGGGACAAGATTGGGTTGTCAGCAAACTGAGAAAAGCAACTGTCTATTTTACAAAGTTAATCATATGTTGTTTTCACATATGCACTCCGGATAATATCTAGATATTTACAGGAGGACTTCACCGGAGATTCTCCCGAACTAGCCGTTCACATATGCTCCTCACAGCGGGGGGCTATCCCTGTCAGAGGGGAGGGGGATTGGAGGATTTCCCGATGTTAGATGTGACGTAAATAAACAACGCAGTAGCGGCCGAAGCAACAGAGTCCGCTACACACTGTTATAATGAGAATATTTGCCTTTATATCAATGCTATGTGTAATCCAATGGAATGACAACATCCACAAAAGAGAGGAGAACAACATACTGATGAACAGAAAACATAATGCAGCCGTTTAATTACGTGCACGGAGATCGTAGTGGTCGCATGCAGACACTTTAGCCGGTCACTATATAAACGTCATTCTCTTCCTATTGGCTCAAATTGAAAATCTCCGGAGTATATTCAGCCGCGTTCAGACATCAGCTCACTCGGATAAAATACTAGAGGTCTGGCCGGATAAACTCTGGGTAAAGTCCGCGCGAGATTTCCGTATGTGTGAAAAGGGTTATACAGTCAGGGGGAATAGCTTATCTCTATGAAGACATATCAGGCTTACTAAGCGAGAGTCTAATCAGAGAAAGGTGTAATCCAATCAAATGTAAACAGGGTGATCAGCTCTGATAGCATGAAAGTTGCAAATGCATTTAATACCTACTTTGTACAATCAGTGGAGGAACTCGCATCAAATTTCCAACTTCTAGTTATGTTAGACATCTCAGTAAATGATACACCAAACTCCTTCCTATTTCATTCACAGACTGATTAAGGTAAAATTAAACAAATAATTATTAAAATACACAACTCTAGTTAAGGTAAAGCTATATTTGGATTAGATACTAAATTTACAAATAAGCATTCTACTTTATAAAACCTATAACACACATGACAAATGTATCGATTCATGCTCGAGAATGTCCTCAAATATTTAAACAAGGAGCTATAACCCCAATTTCAAATCTGGGGACCCAGACAAAGACTGTAAATACAGGCCAATCTCAATTCTTCCTGCAATCTCGAAAGTTCTCGAAAAGGGAGTGACAACTGAGAAAAGAAACCAGCTTCTTCACCCCAAACAATTTGGGTTTCGACCTGGTAATTCAACAGAAATGGCTACATGTTATGTCAAAGAAACCGTTAAGAAGTCATTAGATGAAAATAAAGTGGTAGGAGCAGTATTTCTAGATCTGAACAAGGCCTTTGATACTGTAAACTATGACTTACTTTTAAATAAACTTAAACGCTAAATCTTTCCAAACAAGATCTTAGCTGATTTAAGTCAAATCTTGATTTTGAAAAGCAACATATTAAAATAAATAGTTCAATAGCATCCCTTCAAAACTGTTATGTGGGCGTACCACAAGGCTCCATTCTGGGACTGTTTTTTGGCCTATACGTTAAAGATTTGTTGAATAGGCTACTGGTCGTGTTTCACAGTGGCTAAACCATAACTTCTAAACTCTAAACTGTGCGATAACTGTTTCCATGTGCTTTTAAAATAAATATTGATCAGAAGGATACATGAAGTGAATGAGTTTACATTTCTAGGTATGGTCTGGGATTCCCAATTGAAATTAGTGTCTAAGATTATCAAGAGTTAGTTGAATTGCTGTAGAATTCTAAGATCTTCTTTACCAATAACGGCAGCCCATCTACACAAGATTCAACAAATTTGTAATTTATTAAGCATTGACAATTCCATAAATTTCTCACTTAATAAACTACTTTTAAGTGTGTGAATAGTCTTGCCCCAGAACTAGTCAGTCAAATGATTCAATACCCCAGTAAAGGAGCCACTACAAGAGGTGCAGTTAGTGGAGACTGTAGACCAGCAGGGCAAGACTGCATTTGGCCAGTCCTTTTTCTCAGCTAAAGGCCCACAGATTTGGAATAGCATACCATCAGAAATAAAAACATTAACTGACTCCAAAGCTTTCAATAACAAGGCTAAACAATGGCTTAAACAAAGGCAAATCTATGAAAAATAAGTTACATGTTTTAAATAGCACTAGCACAGCCTATTGTACTCCTCTTTCCTTTATGTTTGTTCTTAGTTGTTATTTCAGTTATAGTTCTTAATTAATATTATTAGTCATTATCATCAATCTGCTTGTCTGTATCTTCTTTACCGTTAGCTTTTACATATGTATTTAGCTGCCTGTCTACATCTGCTTTACTGTTACTTTTCATGCATCTATTTTGCTGCCTATGTCTGCCGCAATTGTGAGTTTTTATGTCTATTTTACAGTGTTGTATTATGTGTGCAAGCCTAGACATGGACAAGAACTGCAAATTAGCCATGGCTAGAAGTCCTATATATTGCATCGGCTGCACTTAAACAAGACAAAAAGTTATGTATTTTCAGTGACAAAGAAACTGATAAATAAATAAATACATTTAAAAGCAATTGATAGCAAAGGTGGTCATAGGGCCTAGTTTTCTTAAAGTATATTTAATTGGAAAATGATTTTGTGTCTATATTATTTAACCTTAATAAGCATATCTGGCTTCACATCAGGAGTAGTGGTAGCACAAAAACTGGTTTGTTTAGTCTCAATTCAATCGTACTCCAATTATTGGTCACCTTTTTGGTTATACTCAAAGTCAAAGTCATCACTTCAGATTGTATTGACTCTCTGGCACTTGTATTATATTTTCACATCATTTGGCACCAACTTGTATTTGCCTGTCTTGAGTTCCTGGTGCTGTGGTTAAATACAGATGGCTCTGTTTGTGTTGGGGGTGTCTAACACTCCCATCATCCTCACCCATTCACTTTCATATATCACCCAACGAGAGCAGAGATGGACATCCCTGTCAGGTAGAATGACAGAGCGAAGAATGAGTAATGCAAAAATAAAAATAAGCTGATGGACTGTCATAAACAGAAAAAAACATCAAAGGTAGCAATTGCGAGACTGACCGAATTGTCTGTGTGAACATTCCTTCTGTTTCTACTTGCTGAGATCAAATGTTGCCTTTTTTACATTTTTAAATGTCCATGTACGTGTATGTGAAAAAATGTGTAAAAGGCCAAGGCCAGTGGGTCTCTCTGTACTGGATAGACAGAGCCTTAAGGGTTCTGCTGCCATGTGTGGCAGATCTGTCAGCTGAAGCAAGTCTAGAACTGGCATCGTGCCCAGGATGGCTCTGGACCCTGTCTACAACATGTCAGACTTGACCTAAACATGCGTTAGTAACAGATTGGCATACCTTTATGCCTAAGCATCCATTTTAACTACTTTGACAGTGACAGCTGGCACACGGTGCACAGATGAACATGTGTTTAACATTCTAAGAAGACTGGAAAAAGGGATGTATAGACATGAGTGCAGGTTGAAAATAAATCCTTATTTTAATGTTTAAGCTGTAAGAAGTGATCTGAAAAAATCCTTGATCGTGTCTATTTAAAAAGATAAGAAACAACTCGCTTCATTGACCTCAGATTAGTATTCAAATGCTTCATTGCGTTACCACCTAATCCATGTTTTGCGTGCTTGAGGATGCCACCACTTCCAGCCTAATGAAGTTTGTGCTTTTTCATTTCAAACCAGTGAGGCATTGCTGCCAAATGCAAATCACACACCAATCACAAAAGAGCACAATATGTTATGCAGACAGCTATTGAGTATGTTTCTTTGATATGTACAAATCCTTTTTAACAAGCAGGAAAGCGTCAAATGCAGCAAAACAATAGTCCATTATGTTACCAGTCTGAACTGGTTTGATGTATAATTATAAGACACACTTCATGTTATTGTCTGGGAGGCTTATTTGTAGCTGAATGCCAAGCTTACTCAAGGAATTAAATTCTTATATATATATATCTACAGGTAATGAGTTCAATGTGTTCTCTTTAAATACACGGCAACACTAATGATCATACAGCCTCCAAACAGCCCATTCGTCATCCTCTGTAACAGGAAGAAAACAGTAACCACCTTCTTCTTCTGAGTTGGTGTTTTTCAAAACTTTCCCTGTCTGAAGGAGAGAACACTTATGTTGACATCCGTCATGTTTTACAGACGGAGTGATGGCAACGGTCCAATGATTCACAGGCAGCGCAGCAACTATGAGATGGATGGGCAAAAAATCATCCATTGAGAAGTCAATCTTAGAAACTCCAGGGACATTTGCCCGACTTCATTCACAGTCACCATTACAGAGCAACTCAGGGCATTGGAATGAATTTCACATCAGTAAAATTAGCCATTACCTGTCTGAAAGGGCTGCTTTGTTGAGAAGTATATGGGGTGCTGGGGAAAAAGGTGAACTGCCTGAGCAGCAGGTAGTACGTATGAGGTAATGGGGTCATTGGGAAATGTTACAAATCAGACCCTCACTTATGCCAAGATATGAGACACAAAATAGCTGTATCACAATGATTGCATATTCTTGACCCAGTTTTAACTGTAATCTACTTTTAAAGCTGTAGTTGGTTGGACAAAACAATGCAAGTATAGACAAGAATCTTTTATCTACTCTTCAGCTTCTTTTTTTTTTGGCGTGCCCTTTGTCTTTTGTGCCATATTGCAATGTTTTTTATATTATTTGTTGCAAACATTTGAGTGATAGAGAGCCATTAAGCTAGCTGATCACACACTAAAAAGCTATATATTTCCTGTTTAAAGCTACTGTAGTATTTAATTTCTTCTATCGTCATTGAGTACATTACGGTAGAACTGGGACAAAAAGTGTATTGTTTTTTAATTCCTTATCTCATTCACCTGAAGATTGACTTTCTTTTTGTTTCAGCTATGGCTTTATTTTCTTGGGCCCATCTTATAACAAGTCCATTTTCTGGTCAAAGAGTAGACATAAAGCAGCCCTGAGTTAACACAACCCTATCCACAGGTGTGACAGTAAAATATCATTAGTTATATAGCAATAGCAATATCAAGAAGTTTGAGACACTTTGCTCAGCATGATGCTGGCCCCAGCAAGGATAAGAGAATCATGGAGTAAATGTCCAGTGGGTGTAATCTAGTTAAAGGCTCATCAGACAGTCAAACAGTGGCCATCACAGGATTGAACAATAATCGTAAAAACAGTACAATTAAGTCATGGTCATGTCTAATGTGAATGAGTATGATCCTCATGATTATTCCACCCACAAACATTTGGAAACACCTATGGATTGAATAATGCTGACACCTTTGTTAAAACTGCACCTCAATTTCAATATTGACAGAAAAAATGTATTCAGAGGCGGCTCCATGCTTGAAAGCTTTCCTATTTAGAGACCCTTGATTTTAAAAGATTTTTGGCTAAGTCTGGCCTGCAGAATAGCTGTTGGCTGCACAGATAACGCTCTAGCTGTTGCACAGAAAATGGCAAAGTAGAAACCATATGAGCGGCTCGACACTGAGAGAGGAGAAACAGCAAACCAGATCAGCTCCTAATGAAAACAAATGATGTCTCTGAAACAGATGCACAATAACACTTGGTCTCTATGAAACCAAATCAATTTACATATTATGATATAATGTAAATGCTTCTTTTAAATGATGTTGTAATTTTCTAAATAATTGTTGCACTAGATTCAGACACAATATTGAATAAAAGTACAGTATGTCCGAGTCAGACAGACTTACTTAAAGCCTTTAGTTTTAAAAGGTGCAGGAAAGGGTAAGGTAAACAACAAGCAATTATAGTATGACAACACACATTGTAAGACCCATTCACGGTATAAATACTTATTAATTCTACAGGTAATGGTAAAACAATGCCTTTATGCATTGCTTCTTGATTAACAGTATTAAGGTGTGTAAAAAGTCACGTCACGGACTCCTGACCATCCACGCCCATGAAATAAACAGGAAACTTCAAAGAAAAGTTCAACACATTTAAAGTGTCTCACCTGCGCAGCCATGAATGACAGATCCATACTGTTGCTCCGTTCCAGCCAAGGCACTCAATGAAATATGCAAACGTGCGTAGTTTTCCCTCTTATTCCACGGTGGAGCATTTGCCTGCTTGTTTCTGTTTTTGTTTGTCGTTTTTTTTTTTTTTTTTTTTATCCACTGGCTATTTAAGTTGGCGGACTTCACGTGGGCAGCATGTCGAAGATGAAGGATGAAAAGAAATTGAGCGAGTGGGGAAAATGAAGAGAGATGTTACAGAGAGCAGGGAGAGAAGGCAGAGGAGCTGAGCAGACGGAGAGATGAAGATTTGCACCGAGAGAGTGAGAGAGGAGGAGGCTGTGGAGGAGGACTGTCACATATAACGAAGGAGGTGCAACTACTCTCTCTCTCTCTCTCTCTCTCTCTCTCTCTCTCTCTCTCTCTCTGTTCCCTGCCCCCTTCCATCTTTGTTGCTTTTTCCTGCTTCTTTTTTTGTTTCGCTCTCCTTTTTTTGCATATCCATTTATAACTCTTGAGATGTTGTCTACATTATTTTTAGGCACATAAATGTTACATGTCTGTTTGTTTGTGCATCCATGTGTTTTTGAGACATTGTTACATGCTTTTTGAGAGAGGTAAGCCCCTCTCTTGTTTTGTCATGAAATTTAAGACATGTTCAAATAAGAAATATTTCTTTTAATTTGAGAAAATATGCCCACATCCTGTTTGCTATAAATATTAGACGCTTTAGTTAAAAAATATGAATTGAGTAGCCTAAGGAATAGAATATTTAGTGCGAGTGCCAATATAGTACAGTGTCAATAGAAAATATTACGAGTATTTTTAAAATTATTCTAAAAATTGAATTTCAAATAACTGTCTGTATCCTGCATGAAACCAAAGGTTTACATAGATGTAAAAGCCAAAGTTCATGTTTTGATCTGAACCTCATCAAGTCATTTTATTGTTCGAGGCCAAGCAAACTGCAACCATTTCATGAAGTCAACCGAATAACGCTAAATGACCTAACACTTTCAAAAGCAGATATATACTGTATATATACACATGTTTTTTTTTTTGTTGGATCACAGATAACACTGATGCTATTCTCTGTCAGTGAAACATAATAAAATATGAGACGTTCAAACGTCCAATTTGGCAAGTCTTTTTTTTAGCACTTTAGGCAAAACCAGTTTGTACGGGTAGGTCAGTGTAGAGTGTGCAAGGGTCAAATTGACAATCATTGTTCATTGTGGTTGCCACCTATTAATCCATCATTTGCTTGTGTCTGCTTGTTCTTGTTGAAAAAACAAAGTTCTGTATATTCATATTTGACAAACAGTTACTAGGTAAGTGTCAGATAATCCTCATACAGCACAGCATCAAAGACAACTATATGGTTTTTTTTTTGTGGTTGGAAGTTTTACGTTCCAACATTATGTTGGCCTCATGCACACATCCAGGTTCATTAACACATGGGTTTCCTAGTTGTCTTTTGGATAACTTGACTGACCTGCACAGACCCCTGATACTACGCAGGTTGAACAATCTTGCAATGAATTGACACTGACTGTGAGAGAGTCGTTTGGGAACAAATCCTGAAGCCATGATGTAAAATCATCTGCCCAGTCTACCCAGAAAGAACTGAGGATTTCATAGCAGAATATTAAAGGACTTGTTTTGATATTCATGAGTGTCATGTTTGGATGTCCATATATTAAGACCATGTAGTCGGACAACTTGTTGCTCTAAAGTCAGTCATGAAATTATTTTTAATCTATAGATGTGAGCACAGACACTTGACTCTTCATAGAGCCCTTACAAGCGCTCTTTGAAAACGTGGTGACCCAAATTAATGACATGTTTTTGAATTAACTAGGCCTGCGGAATGAAAGATTGCACTCTAATTCACTGGAGAGTCTCTTCAAAAAGCCAATTAACAAGCTTTACTTACAGTGTGCGGAGTGATTCATTTAAAAGTGACCAGGCCTCCTCTGTGAATACAGAAACACTACGGTTGAGAAAAGTCTACAAACAAAGCAGTTTCAAAGAGCTCAATCACAGAAAGCTTGCACTCAGATTTTCACATTTAAGAGATTATATTTCAGATTAAGTGAATTTTTAATTTTTCTCTGAAGTTATTTTTGGGCCATTTTTGCCTTTATTGGATAGGACAGCTGAAGAGGGACAGGAAACGTTGGGAGGAGAGAGTGGAGAATGAGGACAGACCCACGGCCGCTGCAAAGAAGACTATAGCCTCTGTACATGGGGCGCGCGACATAACCACTAGGCTATCAGAGCCCCAGACTTAGTTACTTTTTAATACTTAACCTGAAGCATTTGGAAAGAGCTATCATGTTTGTCCTTAAAGCTGCAGGAAACACTGACGTGTCCTCGCTCATGTTGACATCCTCAGATTCATCCCATCTTGTTTTTTGAAACTTTACCATAGCCTCTACCATGGAGGGGATAAAGCAGATCTCCTGGATCAGCAGCTTAGACATCATCCTCCAGTCTGCTTTCCTGCTGAGAAAGACATTCACATCTTCCAGTGAAACACTCAACATGGGAAATGTTACGTTCACAGCCTCACTTCCAGAATCTGAGACTACGTCTTTCAGTTGTTTTGTAAAATTACTCATGGCATTATATCTCTCTCAAACCACCTTCATACTACTACAGTCATCACCCTGGTTTGCCTTGCACACTAATACTGATATTAAAGAGACGGCAAAAACGACGACTTGCTGCATTATGTAGTCAAATGTTTCGGATTTCCTGTGGCTCAATGGTGGAGTTGGTCATCTTTCAAAAATCAAAACATCTGCTTAGGCTTATACGAAGCCCTGACAGTTAAGTGATGCCAGGTCTAACTTTCAAATTTCAAAATCACTTATAATTTAGTTCTTTGCACACTCAAGTTTCTGATGATGTAGTGATGAAGTGGCAGTGAAAGAGTTTGAATACGACCCAACCTCCTTTAAAAATATAGACCTAAAGATCTACACTTCCCTTGTTGTGTGATACCATTACCTTAACCGTGGAGTTACAATAATTCTTAGTTTTTAAGGACTTAATAGGCATCAAATTGCCAATTCAGATCTTTTAAGATCAAAATGTTTTGTTCAATAATCTATTACAACCTCAGTGATCTCAAGCCTCTGTTGAAGCTTCTCAAATGCAGATAAATAAGAAATCCTCTAAAACCCCTTTTACTGGTCAGAACTGTCAGACTGCCTACATGTCCACCAGTTTGTGTCGTGGTGTATATCACGTTTTATTGACTGTATCTCCACCTGCAACTGAAGAAGCCAGTAGTGCAAAACTAATTTCAGTTCTATTGGAACTCATGGACAGCAGAGTTTGTGATCCTTTTTATCGCGAAAAAAAATAAAAATAGATAGGCCTCTGTGACTGAATTTTGTGCACTTCCTATGTTTGAAAACAAGATTTATAATGTGCTGAGCGGCATCAGAGAAGTTCATTTCTCAAAACTAAATTCATTATGGTGCTGTACACAGCGCAATGAGGGGAAGATAGTTTCATAAGGCTTCCTTTGCTGTATCAAATTATAGTTGATTGTTTTTGTGACAAACGATTTCACTCTTAACTCTTCAGTGGTATTCTGTCACAATGACGATTGTCATATCTTTTTAAAGAAGGTGCTGGGACACTTCGAGTGATTCAGTAATCCAGTAAGCAAAGCGGCATGTATTTATTTCCTTATATACGCTGTGATTTAATAGTCAAGGAATTTCTCAGGATTGAGTTTATTGACAAATTACAGAAATGATGCAATGCTGGTGTAATGCATGACAGAGACACCGCAATGTGATTTAAAAATGATTACCTGTACACTGATCATTTGAGCCTGTCTTTAAGAGTGCTTTCAGATTTTAATAGCGACATTTATCCCAGTGAAAAGTTGTTTGTTCCCTGTCAACTATTAACAGACAGCACTAAATAATTTATTTTCATGCTGCATGGCGCTTTGATTGTGTTTTTTATATTTTATAGGGACACTGTTAGGGGGAAAAAAAGATTGATGTAAAAAAAATATATTTAGCAAAAGATAAAGGGTATGCAAAGAGTGTAGAAAACTCATATTTTAAAGGTTATACAGTTCAAGTTAACAGGCAAATGAGAGACGTGAATGACCTGAAGTCATGGGTTTCAGCTATAGGCAACTTATTAGAAAAGATTTAGGGGAAGTGAATAGAGAGTTACTTTATGTTAAAAATCTCAAAACTCTTAACGGTTTTGATACACAGACTATTGCTAATCTTTTCTCCCAAATGTATTTGCATAGAAACATTTTTGTAACCATTTGGCCTTGGCTTTTAAAATACAGCTTTGCTTCATAATTTGATAAATACTGTAGGTTGAATACCTCTCCTTGAGGTATTTGCAAAACTGATGACTACAATAACAGATTGACCAGCTCCCTGAAGTAATGAAAACAGCGTGTTAGCACTGTAGAAAGCAATCCCTTATTCTTTATCTGTACAGCCTGAAATGACTAGTTAGCTCATGACACTTATATATACAGTGGAATAGGTCCAGACTGCACTCTCTATAATATAATATTTAGAGACCAAACATTGAGTCCCTTTATCAGGCAGAAAGCTTGAGCAGGACCAGACTCATTGGTGAACAGCCATCTGTAACTACTGGAATAAATATTGCAACAATAAGACTTAAGACTTCAAGCTATGTTGAGTTGGTTACCATCACCTGTGAACACTGATGTTGTCTTATTTAGTTGCGGCAGCAAGTATAACCGTAAAACATGGAATGTAAATCACACTGGTATGTGTTTGTCTGGCTCTGGGTCTGCCAGAGCGAAAAACCATCTTCCTGATTGCCATTGTATTCCGTTAAGTCCACAGCAGTGTTGCTATTTCTAGCATCTTCTGTTTGCGCCATGTGGAGTCCGGAATCCTGATAGTTGCTGGTATGGTAGTTAACCTGCTAGTTGTTGAGGTGGTTGAGCTCTCAGTCCGTGGTAACGTCGATAGTTGTGAAGTGCAAAACCACAGCCTACGACCAATCTGCCTGGAGCTAACTCTGCTGGTCTGCTGGTAAATTAAGAGTTTTTTAAATCAAACCAGCACTGCACTCAGTATATTTACTTAACAGTTCACCACAATTTTCTTTAAATGCAGTATTATGACCTAATAAGGGAGAAAAGCTGTTAAGAAGTGTCTCTACGAGCTTAGTCCGCATCGCTATGTATCCCTATCCACAGCGGCTGACCCAATTCAAAATGCAAATTGTCAATCGCATCAGGTCACATCCAGTGAATGATGGTGGCAGCTTCACTTGCATTCATGACAGATGTAGGTCTCTTTTTTCATACTGGTATTCTGGTCCACTGGTACAGTATATAATTAGAATTGGTATTAAAAGTGCAGAATAATTACATTTTGTGGTACATTTGTGTTCCTGTTGATGATGAGTCAACATTTTTGCTACATCGCCCACAGCAACACAACTTAAACAACAGCCCCATTAGAAGCCCTTTTACCTTAGTGCTCCTTTGATACAAGAAATATGACCCCCTCGCCTGTTGTGTACCTCTATGGACCTTCCAATCTGTAACTACCTTGTTTGTTCTGCAGCCTCTTTCATTTTGTTATGGACACGCCACTGGGCATCCACCGACCCAGTTTCACAGCAGGATGGCCTCGGTAAAAATAGATTATTAACAAGCATCAAGATGTGTCTTGTCATGTTACAATACTCCAGGTTGATGATAATGAGTTGGAATAATGTCATGCCACCTACTAAGTTGGCCTGCTCAACATTTCTGAATGCCCGTGGTGTGACTGATGTGCTCTGTCACTCAGGTCTACACTGCCCGGAATGTGCATGTGGGAATTTATGTATTTATGTATACTTATGTGTGTATGAGTGGGGTCTTGGGGGATCGGTCATGCTTTTTGATGATTCCTAAATCTCTTTTATCATAGCAGGGACTTTTATTGTAATTTTGGCTGTGACAGGTGCGTGTCAGAACCTATGGATTACATTTCTGCCGTTCAAAACCTGTGTAATCAATCAAAAAGCATTGAACCAGGCATGAAATAGGGGGATTTTCTACTCAAACCACAGGGGAAACCATACATAATGAGAATGACCCCTACATTCGGCCACCATACAAACGCACACCCGAAAAATAAACAGGGGTTTATTATTTTTCACAGAGGATGGAGTGCCATTCATGCGCCTCCTTCCAACATGCCGACCTCACACTTTTCATGTGCTGTATAAGCGCTTTTCTCGGCTTCATACGCCCACCATGTACTACGTCTTAGTTTGCCTCTACTCAACTGATGCATAGCCAACAAGGCATGTGATTCATAATTAATGTTCAGCGGCATACGTTGAAATTCATCATGTGTGTTTGACCATGCCTAACCCACAGAGATGCAGTCTTTACATTGCTCTACACACATGTTTCTCTGCACATTTCTCACGAGCCACCAGCGAGTTCATACTCCAGACATTCAGTCAAGTTTCTGTCTCCCTTTTGAAACTGAGAGCTTATACATTTGCCACTTCTTACTTGAAACTCCTGTGAGCGGAGTCATATATCATCAAGCTCGGCAAAGTGGAAACTAAAAATCTTTTCTTTTTTAGTTTCCACTTGGCCGAGTCACTTTGCCTTTCATCAACCGCCAATCTGGACAAAGAAGCCATTGTGATAAACTCCTCTGTGCATCTGCGCACCACATCTGCTGTGGCTAAATTAATGCTTTTCAAGCATATCACCGTCCAAAATTGCAATGGCCTCTCTGGCTTTGTGTCTCTGACTGTGGCTGTTATTGAGCACTCAGATGTGATAAAGCACTTTGGCACCAGATCTACAGTATATATGCAATGACTCTGGATAAAAAAAAAAAAATAAACAAAACAGTGGTACAGTCCATAGCAGTATTTTCCGATGCCCAAAGGTAAAATAGAGTATGTGTGTGTTTTCATAATGCGCATATACGCTGCATGTGACGATAGCATGTACAAGTCCCTACAGTATTTATGAGTAATGTGCTTGTGAATGTTACCTTGAGCTAGAGCGTGAAGAATTTGTGAAAGGATTTCAGCTTCTTTTCTGATATCTGTCTTTTTTGTGTGTTGAAAACTCCTCGGTATTTGTTGCTTAAGGCTGTCTTTTTGACACTTTAACCGAGGGCCCAAAAGTCCAATATCTACCTAAATATGCACTATAAATGTGTGTTTTTCTGGTTACAGCTCTATAACTCAAAGTAAGCTGAGTATACTCTGCGGCATTTGCGGTATACACACTTAAACATATATTTATGTTTATGGATTTTATAAAAATGACGATTCACTTTTTTGGTAAAGGCACAATTTTCAAAGTGACACCATGGTATTTTAACATCCTCAGCTGTAAAACTGTTTGAGTGCTGCATGTCTCTTTTTAAATCGGTTATTCTAAATATAGTTAAGTCTATATTTTCAAATGAATGGAGGTCTAATTGTTCTTTAAACAGGAGTGAGAGCTGAATTTGCTGAATTAACTTCAGTAATGAATAATGTATGTCACAGTAACGAGGGAATATTTGTCCCCGAAGGGCGATTGGTTTTGCGGCAAGGCAGAACAAATCAGTCAAAAGACAAAAGTGCATCCAAGAAGTCAACACGGCTGTTAGGTCTACTGCCCAGATGTAAACGAGCACAGTGGACTGATGATCCTGTAGGAGCATCATGGTTTGGTCGTATTTTAATCTAGAAAATGTAGATCAAGTTGTATGATGTTTTAGGTTAAATTGGCATATGACCACTTGAATGGATCGATGCGTAACCTGCACAGGCACGTGGACATTATTAGTTCAGCAGTGATAGCCTTGTGTCTGGCAGGCGGATTTCTTTCAAACCCCCACAAACTCTACATTAGAATCAAGCTCAGAACTTTTAGCTTTTAACTGCATTCATTTTGACTAAAATTGGACTGCTGGCTTAAAGCTTTTATTAACGGCGGTAATGAAAGCCTCAAGTCATCTTATGTCTCACTGAATTTTGACTTAGCTTCCAGACAGTTCACGACACGTTTGTTAAAAATAAAGAGCAAGAGAGAAACAGATTAAATGACAGTATGAGGAGTTAGAAATATGTTTCATTATTATTTATAGGGTAATAGTAAATCAGTTTGATTCTTTGAAGGCGCAACAACTGCACTGCCAGAATAAAGATTACTTCTTTTAATCTAATTTTCATTTGTATTTAATTTCTATTCTCATCCTTTGCGAGACAGCTAACAGTAAAAAAAGAAAAGAAAAACATGCCTGGGGTAAGCCACACCAACTTCAGTTTTCTATTCGAATACAGATACAGATCGTTTGTAGGCTATCGGTTACAGATACAGATAATGACGTCTCTGCACAGCCCTATTGAATAAGCTACTACCAATAAAAGTTGAGATACTGTAGTGTTCAGCCATGTCAAATAACATTTGGGCTGTTTCCTGCATGCTCTCCTACCCTTAGAGTCAATTAGTCTAAATTAAAATTCCTTTAATCAATAGGGATATTAGTTGCTTAGAACAGTCCTTAATAGTAGGCCTGTATCCCACAAACATACATCTTGCTATTTGCCTGAACTTTTCGACTACATACATGTTCCTGCTAGAAGTTGTCAGTATGTACATAGGGTGTGAAGAAAGCAAACACTTTGTGCCCTTTTCTACTTTGAGTAAATGAATCTGTGTATCACTATGAGTCCGGTGCCTTGTGTGCCACGGCTGCTTCATTGTGTTTTTAATACAACCAGGCAACTTCTCGGGCATGAGGAAGTTAAGCAGTCACATCAAAAGAGCCGGCTGTCAATCGCAAGCTAATGAGAACAGAAGAGTTTCTCCATTTTACTTGAAGGATTCCCTGAGGTAATCCTCCAACTTTCTATACGGATGCCGGATCAGAATACATTTAATTCTTTATTTACTGTTACAAAATACAATTATGCTTAGGCTTTTTGTGGCTCAAAGTGATGCATATGTGGTCCAAAAACAAACCGAACTACACCCGACATAAATGATTTCACAATGTGGTACTTTTTAAGAGTTATGTTGCCCTCAAAGGAAATCAAATGTTTATGCCCTTGGCCACCACACACCCATGCAACATCCTGCTGTCTGTATATCCCATGGTGCACTTTAGATGGAGGAGGAATCAGCACTGTGGTTTGACCCCCGACCGTATACATCCTTCAGGTCTCATTGCATCAGTCCTGCCAGAAAGACTCCTTTTGCTGCAGTAACAGCATCAAGGTCCAACATGTATGACCATGGCCTTTGACAGCTGGGGATAGAGCCAAACCCGCACACACAAACCCATAAACTCACCTGACCAGGGTGAAATCATGGTTTTAATCATTGTGAAATATGGGTTATTTATCCTATTAACTATAATTCAACTGGACAAAGAAAAAAAGCAAGAAATAGGCAATGAAAACTTGCAGGAAAAAATGGTTTTGCTGATCTAAGTGTCAGGTTAAACCACTCGGGAGTAAATTTAAAGCTTTCATTGTTACACTCAGGCTCTAAATATGCCAAGTTGTTCTTATTTACTCTCATTCTCAGCGGTCGAACATGAGTGATAACATCTTCTATTCCACATTCAGCCTTTACTGTATTTGTCATCCAGTAGATGAGTCCAGTGATGAAATAAGGCAGAGAATGATGTGACAGCCCTGTGCTGTATAAGACTGATGAGTTGTAAAGCCTCAGGGTGACAGGCAGCCGACCAATCAGAGCATGTAAAAAAAGCTTCCACGTGCTGAACTGTCAGTGTTACATCATCAAGAAGAGCCTGAAGATGTCAAGAACGATTGGCTGAGGATTTAAAAGTGATTCCCCGTTGTTGTTGTTGTGACTAAAAGGATAGTGAAAATCAAAACAAATAGTGTAGAGAAGGGGAAAAAAAACACCTATCATTTTTCATTTGAGCTCTTTTTACGCATACATGTTGCCATTGGATAATGTCCTTCTTTTCCTTACCTCGAGGTGCCATTCCTTAGGGTGTTGTAGGGCCAGGATATGAGGAAAAAAGACCCCTCAACATCTAATCAAATCTCCCAGAGATGAGTCCAAACCCTATTTTCCTCCTCTGTCAACAGAGGAGCCACAGGCAGTTGCCACATAACGACTTAACCCTCCCAACCGATCTCCATTTAACTTTTTATTTAACCTCACATGCATGACGCTAAATCTGTTAACCCTCAACTTTAATCACCCACCCAGATCTGCCAGCTGGAATTGTGTGCCCAGTGTTAGCTACAGATAAAGCATGCTAATCCAAATAATAATTACGAGTCAGCTGTAATATGCAACTGTGACTCAGAGGTTTAGGTAACCCTCCAATTGTAAGGTTTGACTCCCAGCGTCTCCTGTCTACAAATTGAAAGATGCTGAACCCCAAATTGCCCACAAAGGCACAGCCAACATTGTCTGAATATGTGGGAATGCTTAGCTGATTTGTGGTCTTGCACGGCACTGCATCAGTGTGTGAATGTGACATGCAGTGAAAATCCCCTCAAATGGCCGGTCAGATTGGAAAGATGCAATGAGAGTGCGGTTCATTTACCTTTACTGTCGGAGCTCTGTCCCCAAATTGTTGCTCCGTGGCTGTTTACTCCTCTGCAATTCTTAAAAAAGTGTTTAATTTGTTCAAATGCAGAGCAACATTTCCCTTAAGGGATCACTTGAGTGTAAGTTACTCATAAATGCTCACTTTTAATCAATATTCATCGTCAAGGCTAAGGACGATGTCTATATTTGCTTTTAGTGTCATTAAGGTGCTATCTACTTTCCCCTGCCTGAAAAATTGCCAAAGAGATATCTTCTTTCATTAGATGTAAGGCTCATGACTTCTCCACCCTTGGGAAACGACGTGACACAGCAAAACTCGTTCATTTTATTTCTTTGTCTGGCTGTCTACTCACGTCCGCTGTGTGCTGTCAGCCATCCTAAATGAATGGAAATAAAATGCTCCTCCAAAATCTATTTTCATGATCACCTGATAAAACTATTTTTTTTTTTGTATGTCTGTCTGGGATATTTATCTTAGCCTACTCACCCTGTCCTCCACTGGAAATAAAATTACAATTGACTTTCAAATGTCCTGCCATTTTTCTGCTTTTCCTGGCACGGACTGTTTATTCAAAGCAACGCGGTCCAAAACAAATGACACAAACAAGCTTTTGCAACAGGTTCAGTTGCCGGCACAGACACACACACACACACACACACACACACACACACACACACACACACACACACACAAAAAGAAAACTCAGATGATCTTTCATGCCTGAATGCCACAGCACACTGCCACTATGCCAGCTTGTGGAAATGTGCACACATCTGACTTTTAGCGGCCAACTGACCTTTGTGACATCGCCTCCGTCTGTGGGTTTAGTACGTGTGTGTACAGAGTGTTTTCAGTGTGAAGTGAGTTAAATGTTGAACATTGGACGACTTGGAGGCTCAGTCGGCTCAGGTGTTTGTCATGTAGTTGAGGTGTCTTGCGTGTGAATCCCACCTTGGATCAGTGTTGCATGTCAACCTCTCGCTCTCTCTCTCTCTCTCTTTCTCTCTCAAACTGTTTTACCCTTTGTTATTTTAAAGATTACAGAAAGCCTCATGCTTGCTTTTTGGAAGGTAAAATGAACTCAGGACCATAGACAGTATAAATCTTTCCAGTGAGACCATTGATATTTCCTCAAGCCTCCATTATCGCTAATAGCCAACAGGGTGACTGACACCACGTCTCAGTTGATTTGTATACTTATTTACCAATTGCCTGGTGAGTTTATGGTGATAATTGATGGTTGAAAGTCTTCTTCAATACAGCCTCATGTTCATTTTGTAAATAAAGATTGTATTAATTTAAAGATTGTATTGTGTCACTGCTCCAAAAAGCCATAATAAACAAGATGGCCAAGGCAAAAATGCTTCTACACTTTCCTCCCCCTCTCCATCCACATCCAGATGTGCCAGACAGCTGTTCACCAATGAGCCTGTTCAAAAGAAGTTTTCCTTCCACTGTGCAAAGGGCTTGCTCATGGTGGACCAGGTCTCTATAATTAATATAGACCCACTTTATACTTACTTGAAGTATCACAGGATAACTTTTGGTTTGATCTGATAAGTTCAAATGGATTTATTGATGGTCAACATACCAATGGGTTATGATGGCTGATAGTCTACTCAGAGGACAAAGTGTCCTTTGTAAATAAGAACAGAAATGTTACATATTTATAAAGAAAGAGCTTTTATTTTGGCAACTGTCAGGGTGAAAGTCTCCTGTCAAGTTTTACAGTCAATGCTCTTTAAAAAACTTTACTAATTATTATACTATTTAAAAAATAAATGGCTGAGAAAGTGTGAAATCACGACCTGTCTGCACGGGATAATGATAGCCTTCACAAACGGAGATCCAATTACAATTGAATAAAACATGAACAACAACTGGTTTGAGGTTGATGTGATTATTAGAGCGAACATCAGGTGTCAGATTTGATCAGAAATCTGTCCAGCAAAGCTATGAAATTTTTACTCTGGCTTCTTAGTTTCAGAATATGCAGTGCTGTGTCTCCGCCTGTGACTCAAAGCTCACGCTCTGGCTCTAAATGTAAAACTGAGTGACAGGCAGCAGCTCCTGCGCTGCCTTCTGCCAATGTATTATGATGATTTTACACTCTGCTGGGTTTGTTGTCGTGAGTCTCGCTCTCCTATGTGTTTGCTGGCCAACAATACTAACAACATGTTTATGGGCATCCCTTGTGACCTATAGAAAATGTGCTCGCACAGTACTCCCAGGTCAGAGGTCACTCTGAACCACAAATTGCATTCAAGGACAGCGGATGATTCATCTCTGTGCTCATGCCTCTAACAGTAAATGGCATCTGATGTTTTAAGATTAGAAGTCCATTTTGGTATCAGTTTATTTTATTGCTCTGTGTGCAGTGAGGAATAAACCTGATGCAACAAGCTCAAGGTCGTTTTTACTGGAGCCAGATTTTATTTAGAAGCTCCCCCATGAAAAATCCCACTCATTTTAAAAAGTCATATATAGTAAAACAAAACAAAACGAAAAAAAGACAGACACTAATCTCGAGTAATTAGCTTGATTTAAATGTTTGCAGATCTTATGTCAGGATTAAATGAAAGGTCTAAAATTAGCCCTTTGTGGCACCTATAATGAAGTTGTTTCCAAAATAAGTGAACAGCTTTAAAACAATTCTATAAAGAGAAAGAGAACAACGATAAACCAGAGCCATGCTGCACAGTGAATCGTACGATGCCACATTTGATGCTATGTCTCTTTTCCTTGCTGTGAGGAGTCTGGAACTATGAAACAGTTTAAAATAAATACGTTTTACTATATATGGCCTACAAAAAATGAGACCATCAGCAACAAGCTTGACTTTTTCTTTTTAATTTCTGAAATCGCCGCCACATTTTGGGCATCAGACGAGTTGATCCACCGAAGCACAATTTTTTTTTTTTTTTTTACATTTTCCACGGCTAAGATTCTTGATGAGTGTTACATTTTCCTGTTAAAAGAAAGCAGGCTGCTGTTTTCAGTGAAAGAATAATTACACATGTACAGGGCACGATTATCAAACAGATAAGAGGTACCGCCTTGTCCTCATGGGTCGCCAAAATTGACACAAACCAAAAGTTAAAAATGTTAGTGTCATGCTATTGTAAGCAGTTCCTGAGAAGTAAACAAACAAACAAACTATAAAGGACATTAGTTCCTGTAAATGGGGCGGCTGTGGTTTAGTGGTAGAGGACGGTTGGGGGTTCGATCCCCAGCTCCTGCAGCTATGTCTGATGTGTCCTTGGGCGAGACACTTAACTCCAAGCTGCTACTGTACCGCTGCTTGGCCAGAACTGTATGAATGTGTGTGAATGGTATTAGTTAATACTGATGAACTCTTTACAGAGTAAACTCTGCCATCAGTGTGTGCTTGGCAAGGTGTGACCTGCAGTGTAAAAACGCTTTGACTAGTCCATTTACCATTTACCATACATATTTATATATATATATATATATATATGTATATATATATATACCATAACAGTTAACTGAAAGACTGTTAGCTCTTTATATTTATTATCTAGAAGGTGCAGGATACACTTTAAATGAGAATAAATTAATATCTTTTAATAAATTGTAATCCCCTTGAGAGTATTGAAGGAACAACTTTGTATGGGCAGACCAATATTTGCTTAAGGGTCATGTGCCTGTTGAAAGAGAAACATATTATGCTTTTTCTGGTGCATGTTTAGGCACATGTATGTGCAAAAATTCATAGTCCGCGGAAACGCAGCTTCTCCTACGTCTTCCTGTTAGCTGCAGCATTAGCTGCATGTAATGCTTGGTTCTAGCCCCCCCCCCAATTTTTTTTTTTGCCAGTGTGACGTCTTGTCAGTGTGAGATCACTGATCTAAGCCCATTGGCTCGTTGTGGCAAGCCCAGCAGCTCATGTTGCACGCCCGTTAACTTCTGCACACGTGGGGACTCTGAACGTGGGCACTTCAGAGCCTTAGAGAGAGAGTCAGAAGCGAGCCGGTGCATGGAGCGGCAGTACATGAAAACAGACACTTTTTTCGAACTTTAGCTATTGTGAACATACTTTCGTAGGTACATAGATTAAATATACGAAACACAAAAACTGCATAATATAACCTCTTTAAAGTTGCATGTTAGCTTCAACATGAGTTTTTTTGGTTGTCTCTCCAAACACAGACTGTGCCGCTTGACACTTTTTGCCATTTCCTCACTACAAGGCATCAGCTTTCACAATCTAGACAGCCAGTTTATCCCACTGAGTCACAATTTTCCTCTGTGATGTGATCCAAATAACAGAGCCTGTCCATCAGCTGGCGCCCCATGAGATCTTGGACAGCACTGCTTTGTCCTTATTGCCTCCTGTAAACCATAAACAGCAGGCATTTCTCAGAGCTCAGCCGTGTATCTTCTAACATGCGCACACATGATCCCGTTTCTGTGCTGTCACCCACAGCCAAAGACTTAACCTTTCACTCTCCATTCTCCACAGACGCCCCAGTTCCTCTTTCCATGCATCTCATATTCAGATTGTTGAATTTATAATGGTGAATAGGGAGGCAGAGGGTTGCGTCTGAGCGAGGGATGGGCTGTGTAGAGTGTCACAAGGCATCTATTGAACATCTGGAGGCAGAAAGTGACAGGTGCGATGTGCACACTCTCCAGGCAGCACACTTCAAATCTTGTACAAGGGTCATCGCTATTCCCTTCTATTTTTAGATGGTTTTTTTTGGGTTTTTTTGGTACCAGGAACATTTTTGTCTTTAAACCTTTGAACACATTTGACACAACACAAGGCATACCGTTTGTTTGCTTTTTAAATTCAGATGAAATGCATTCATGCTCAAATGTGTGTGCGCTAACATGTGCATGACTGTGTGAGCACTCGGGTCACTGATGACAGGGGTCTTATCCTCCCCTTGAGCTCCCCCCTTCAGCAGATTTCCCTGTGGAGCCACCTTCACCTTTACACACTCTTTACACACTTTTTTCCCTCCATTTATATCCAGGCCTTTCACTTTCACTTTGAGCTGCAGGATTTTTCAGCTCCATTGCTTTGATCTGTTTGGCCTGCAGGACTTTGGCGGAGGTAAGATGGAAAACTCCTCAGGAATTGAGCGTAGTCCTTTTATCATTCCTTTGAATCATTTTGATGAACAATTTCAATGCACTTTTGCTGTTTTACAAAAAGGACTTACAAAGAAACATTGACATTTATTTCTGATTGTGTTTCAGACTACATTATGAACGTAGGTCGTATAGTCGCTCTTCTTTTAGCTTGTTTTGGTCTATCTATCAACAGAAATTGCCTGATCTACATGTGCAAAAATGCAAAACCAGCTAGTCCCAGGCAGTGCAGGAAGTGAACAGCTGATCTAGCTTTTTGGATGAAAACAGCTGGCATCTTCCACAATGACACTCTAGCCGCTTTGAGACATGCACTGAAAATGTCATGACATTATTTGGAGGGTCTGCATGTGAGAATGCAAATGAATGTCCGAGTATCCTGACCCCGACATTAAGTGGATATTAACCTAACTGCTCCCCTGAATAAGCCGATATGTGAGCACATCAGGTAATTGTAACACTGAGTTGTATATAGATCAACTGGCAACCACAGGTGTAGAAAAAAAGCCAATGCAGAAGTGGGAGAAAAAAAAAACGCACTTCCTCGAGTGTCCACTGGAGGCTGGTTGCAAAAGCCCCGGAAGTCCATTAACAGCCATGTTAAAATCCACAATTTGACAGCAGAACTAACGGCACACATGGTACAGGGGGTGCATTTCTTTAAACTCATTCATTTTGATTAAATGGAGGCTGAGAGTTGTTCATAAATAGGGGCGTGGCTGATCTGACCGAAAGGCGGTCATGTTTAAGCTGTTTGTCAGGAGGCTTAACGCCCACCTCAGCTCCAGCCCTTTGCTAGTCATTAGGTTGACCGAAAGTTATTTTAAGACAGCATTTAAAATACGGCGAAATCCATTGATGGGCTGCTAAAAGTCCTCTTCAGAAACCAATGGATAGCATCAATGAGACTACATTCTTCTTTCATACAGTCTATGATCACAATATGGATGGCGTGTCTCCATCTCCTCCCTTTGTACAAAAATGAAGCCAAAATGCGCCATGACAGGCACTGACATATTGCTTTGCTGACCTACTGTGGAGCAAGGATATGTGTAGAAGGTGGAGCCTCCGCGGTATTACAGGTTACAGATAAAACAGAACTCTCAGGTCAGTAGAGTCCCACAGCAGGACAGATTCTTGTGAAGCAGCCACTCGCAGCTTTGGGAAGATTAATGTTGTGTTAGAACTCTACGTTTCCTTTCGCTGTACGTCCTTTACTCTGATGACTTGACAAAACAGTGCCACAGGAGTTGCATTTTGTCAACAGGGCTGTCAATCATGACATCACCATTTGCTTGTTTGTTTTGTTCTGTTTCTTTGTTCTATTACATTTTGTACCATCTGAGGTCCAAACTGCACAATCATTCATTAAATACATTCTGATTGGTTGAAAAACATCCGGAAATTGGGCCGTGATCTTTCATTAGGGAGTTGGTGTTGGGTTGAAGCTAGACCAATTGAGAACCACTATGTTAAAGCACTTGGCAAAGACAGACATCTATTGAAGTTAAAGTTTTGGATGACAAAAATCTGTCAGTGAACTTTAGTGGAGTAGAAGTGGTATAATTTTTTAAAAAGTATAATCTAGTATATGTTACAAACCTCTCAACAGAAATGCTCAATATTTTGAGTTAAAGCTGACCTAGAAAGTTTTACACTTGACTAGTTCTGTTAATATTACATACAGAAATGTGTGTGTACTAGCACGCCGGTTGTTACACAGCTCTTTATGTTGCTGCTCCACCACATAAAGTAATAGCATTTAAACATTGTGTTTAATTTGTAGACATAAAATGCTCTCCTAGGATCATTACCACATACCATAAGAGAGAGGAAGAGATTAGAAGTTAGTGTGTAAATTGTAGGAGGCTTTTCTTCTGGTGATTTCTGTGGGTAGAGCTGTCCTATTTAGCCTTTAATTAAGAATCCTTCAACCTCAAATGTTGAGACATTTATCTGCACCTTGGGGTCTCTGATGCAGCAACTAAAGCTCAGCCTTCATAATGTGCGGCTGGTGGTTCCTTCATGTTCCCTCCCTCTAATTTATCACATCAATCAGGTAGTTACTGTAAGTATTGTTCTCCCAGTCACAGCAGCGACCCTGCAGAATGAGTTAGGATGCAATCGTCTGGAGGAAGCAGCAGAGGCCAATAATGAGCTTGTATGTCAGGCATGTAATCTCATCTAGATGTAAATGTATTCCCATACACGTTGGCCCACTAATTTATTCATCCAAGTGTAACTTCATCAATTCATCCCTCATAGTTGCTATCAACACAATGCGAAAGTCAGGAGGAGAGGCCGTCTGATTTCACCAAGAGAGGCTGGTGAAGTTTTTTTCCTCCCAGCACACTGTAAAAAAATACCTAGTTGTTATAACTTAAAGAAGTTAGTGTCCGGGCTACCTTAAAATTGTAAGTTAACTGAACTTAAAAATATAAATTGAGGGTTGCCAGGATGTCTCAGCTGCTGAGACATAAGGCCTGCCTGTCGGCGGCGGTGAGGACGAGGAGCCGGGGCGGACTGGTAGTGTCTGTGCTCTCACTGTTTGCCCATGGACACAGACATAGAGTCCGTTTTCTGCCAGGAATTTCCAAGTTACCAATTCATTCTGGAAGAAATCTCCGAATCAGTTGAGGAAACGGCCTTTTGTGTTGAAGTAAATATGTCTGTAAATCTGACCTTAGTGGGAGTGGCCTGCGGTGCTGTGCATTCTGGGATTTGGTGTCTTTCATCCACATGAGCCAAAAAGACACTTTCTGCCTTTTCTCGGCCAAGAAGGCACCAACTTCAAAATGTATTTCACATTTCTACTACATACATGACCCAATGTCAATACAGATTCATTGTTTCAACGGGTGAAGTATCCCTTTAAATCTTCATTTGAACATTGGGGTTGCTGATAATCTGCCTTTTGATGCTGTTCTAGAAAGAGACATACCAGTTGTTTTTGATTTGTTGGAGCCAGAACAAAGCAGAAAGTGTAATGCTGTGGTAACCAGAATGCAATCCAGTGAGCCCTCCGCAATTCTCAGTGCCCTGTCCCTTTTCAATGAGGTGTTGGAGACCACACCTGGGAAGTCTCGGGAAAACCCGCAGACAAAGAAGGCAGGAGAAAATTCCAAATGACAGTAGTGACAACAGAAGGCAAAGGAGAAGGAGCCAGAGTTAGAGTAAATCCATCAAAATAGCATCCTCTATCATCAACAAGAGTCAGCGTTGCAGCTTGTGGTTCCCCAAGCAGCTAGAAACACCATACTCGCCTTGAGGCACGCAGTTCCCTGGGCAAACACAAAACCACGGCTCGCATTAAAAACCACTTCCACTGGCCTGGCCTGCGCAGAGTTGTTGCTAAATTTTGTGAAAGTATCCCTCAGTGCCAAATAACGTCTGCTAATCTGAAGTTTGTAAACAACACTGGTACAGACTGGGATCAATGGCTGCCCTACCTCCTCTTTGCATACAGAGAAGAACCCCAATTCTCCACTGGTTTCTCTCCATTTGAACTTTTCTATGGACATGAAGTTTGGGGACACAATTTTAAGAGAACAGAATAAGGGGTCGTGTGTGTGCTTGTGTGTTTAATAGGCTCTCTGGTGAAGGCTTTGGAGAAATAATTAAAATAATTATACATTATTATATCACATTATTATAATAATAATAATAATGAATGAATGAATAAGTAATGTTCCACAACATCATCATTCGCGTCATCATTATTATCGCTACCGTCATCATCACTACCAGCAACAACAAATTTGCGGTTTTATTATAATGCCAATGGAGACGGGGGATGTTCCACAAACCCTCCCATAGAAAAACCTTAATTCAGAGCCTCTCAGAGAGCTGGGGCTCTAATTGACTATGCACGCATATGAAGTAGTAGAGGTCCCACGCTTCACATATTTTTTAAAAGTGCTCAAGCCTTGTGACAGTGTCCCATCCCATGTGCAGATAAGCACAAATAACAGCTGCGCCCTCTGTTGCACTAACAACAGAGCAAGGAGGGTTCGACAGAGCTCGCCATTTCTAAGTTAATATGAATCACTTTTCAAAGTTAGAAAAACTTTCAATTAGTTGAGGTGACATAAACGTATAATATTGAGTTAACGCAACATTTTCATAGACTTGAAGAAAAACTAACTTAAAATGTTATGTTATTATGACTTTTTGTTTTTACAGTGCAGGGAGGTTCACTAAGAAGAGAAAGATTCTTCATTCATTTTGAACGCGAGATTGAGAAGCAGTGCGGCTGGTGTAAGGCGGTGTAATTGCTTCATATTTAATATGACAAACATGCAGACGTTAGGGTGAGTGTTTGCGTGCCCCGTGTTGGTGCTCTTGCTCTTATCCTTGTCGGCCTGTTTCCGGTATGCACTTCTCGTGTTTGCTGCAGCGGTGCATGAAACGTGTCACCGGAACACTGTGGCCGAGCACTCACAGTGAACCTGTCTCACTGCCATGTTTGCGTGGACGTGTGCGAGTGCGTTGAGTGGTCGTGGGTTAATCATGTAAAATCTGTCTTCTGTTGTCGTGCTTTGAAAACTACTTTGGCTATTTTTAGAAGACGTAATGAAAACATGAACATGAACTTATTTTCTTTCTGAATCTCAGTTTCTTGTTCTTTTTTTTTCCAAACCCTGGATGTCTGCTTGAAGCTTTTTGTCATTCATCTGTTAGAAGCACTTGTGCTTCAAGCACGAGGCCCTTCATTCTCTAAACTTTGAGTCTTTCTTCGTGAGAGTTCGATAAGAATGCTGAGGAAAGTGGGGGGGAACAATTTACAGTTTATCCGTCAGCCCAGTGACGGTGCAGAACCCTGTCTGGCTTCTCTGCGACGTTTATTAAAATCAGCCCCAGGAAAGCACGGCACCCAGAAGTTGTAAAGCAACAAATAGCCACAATATGGAACTCCAGATGACGTCACAACGTGTCAGTATTTGCACCAAATAAGAAACATTCAGGATATTAATGAGATTTAGAGGTGCTGGTACGCTAAATTTTAGACACCCCACACCGCCAGGATTACTTTCATCCTCTTCTTTGTAGTGTTAATGTTAAACTAAGCTAATAACACTTTGCTCCAAACTTGACACTGAGCCAGCAAAGGCATATTCCATTAAGGTGCCCAGGCCATGACATTCTACTTTACATTAACGTTAGCTTACTTTCACTTACTCATCTTCATCATAAACCCCTCCATCTGCTGCTCTAGCATTCGCCTCTCTCTAAGTAGAATAAAACTACTTCATCTTTTTGGATATTTCCAAAAGGAGGGTAAGGGTAATAGCTTAGCCTCTTTGGTGACCTTTTATGGTTGAAAGATAAAATACTTTTTTTTTTTTTAAATTAGATTCTTAATCATGACTGTCGGGTTGATGGAGTCGTGACACTAGCTTACATAGCTGTTAGATGTTTCCTGAATATGTTTCAAAAAATCCAAACTTGTAGAGTGACATTTTTTTTTAAATCAGACCAACAGAGGCCCTGAAATGCTTTCTCTAAGAGTCAAGCTCCCTGCAACCCTGCTGAAACATCTGGGTGTTTCGAAGCTAACCTCTGAGCCCAAGCCATGACGTCATAACAGTTCTATTTTCTGACTCAGGTTTTGTTTTTTGAAATACAGGAGACAGCTAATTTCCGTTTGTCCTCTTACAGTCTGGTGTCCTGTTCAGAATGTAGCCCACCTTCTTCCAAAATGCATTATGGAGTCCGACCCCTCCTGACCCGCATACTTAACCAGGTAAAGAAAAACAAATTGATGGATGGAGGACTGTTGCATGTCGCCTTCAGAATTCCCAAAATATGAATCCTCACCACTGAAATATTGATTTTTGTGTTAGCCTGCTGTCATTTTGCCGGCGGGGGACAATGATTCGATCTCTGTGTAGTTTCACTGCGGGGTCTAATCTTGTAGACCAGATGAATGGTAAGTGGTCTCTAAAAGGCTGTCAGTGTTTATTAAATGATAGCTCTCTGAAAAGGTCGTCAACCCTGTCCGTCCACACACACACACACACACACACACACACACACACACACACACACACACACACACACACACACACACAGATAAAGACCACCCTACGGTTCCCTCAGGCAAAGAAAGATGTGCAGTGTGAGACAACATGAAGGGATAAATATGGAGACAGTAATGAGCTTAGAAATCTCGCTTTCATAGAGAATAGTTGAGCTTGAATTAGCTGCTTTGATGGACAGTAATCATTTAGCTGTTCAATAAAAACGTTTTTAGTTGACGTTGACTTAAGTAAAGCCAAAAGTAACTTAACTGTGTTGAAAATAATCTTATCAGAACAACACTTTTATCTTGCACCTGCAGAATGTTTACATTTTAGGAAGTGATGGTCTTGGATATTCTGTTTTCATTCATGAATTCAAATTTAATTATGTATTTAATTAATTTGAGGGCTCATTGTTTCTGTTGTTATCGATAAAATCCTCTAAAGAAATGTTTTAAGTTTGATTAGGAAAACACCAAGAAAAGGGAAAGGGTTATAAAAAAGTGAATATGCTGCCAATTTTATTTGCTCATTTTGTACTAAGGATGCTCTCTCATATCTCAGACATATTCTTAGCCATCATCAATACGAGCAAAATCTCCTACGCTTTGATGTAATTCTGCCTTTTTTTTATTTTATTTTTTTACATTTCTCAGTTTTGATTCTTGGGATGATAACATATTTGATTGGTTCATCCGTTTAAACTGATCTGAGGTATTACCTTTAAGGGATTTTTTTTTACATTGGCATTTTTTAATGAAAAGCAAAAAAAAACAACTCGTAAAATTCTGCCCTCCAGAGCAGCAGAGATTTGTTTGGTGTTAAGGTTGTTTGACTTTAAGTGACCTAGAAGTACCTGCACAATGCTGATAGAAAAACTAGATGGATAAACATCACATAAATGTGGCACCACAGAGATTAACAGACGAGAAAGCTATAGGAGAAATAAGTGCAAGAACATCAATTAGTAGCGCTGTGTTATAAAGAGGTCATAAAATATCTCGTCTTTATCGGATTTTCCCAAAAGAAAAATTGGGAACCCAGACAGCTTTGGTACTCCTGTTATGTTTTACAGTTTAGATTGCTTTTATGAAGAGAACAAGGCCGTGCAATGGCTGCAATTAACGATTATGAATAATTCATGTACACAAGGAGATGCAATACATTAGCCGTTCACCCCTAGAAGGTGACACATCCTCAGCCAAAGCTAATGGAATAATTGTCTCCTCTTATCTCATCTTGAGTCAAATGAACACTTGAAAATTAACGACTCCAAAGGTCATAATTCAAACCGGACTCATATTTCACCAAAGAAACGTGGGACGGCTACAAGGTCACGAGCGCTCGTGTCGACTCATTAAGAATTTGATCAGGTGCTACACAGTCTGAAGTGATGACATATTTACTGTCTGCATTAATGTGCCAATCCCAACGACTGTCGCTGCTCATGAGCATTTCATGTCTTTATTTTCATTTGTACTCTGCAAAGCATTAAGTGGTATTAACTTGGCAACTGATGTTAAACAATGTTTTGGACATGTGTGGTAATCCTCAGCGACTAGATTAGCATAAAGAACGCATGGCTTCTGACCGTTCATTGTCGTATGAGGACGTAACTTTAAAGATTGAACCTGTAGGCTACTTCTCATTATATCTTGTGATATTCTGTCTCCTGAGTTCTTAATACCCCTCATTGTTTTACCTTTAGTGTCAGCTAAATGTCAGCAGCAGACAGTGGCGGCCTGGTGGGGTCACATACTTGAGTGGGGGTCCTACAGAAATACAGCATAGCAACAGCTGATGCCAAATATGTGAGAAGCATTTAATTGTTGCTAGTTGAAGTAGCATCATTGAATGTCTCTGTTTTGTTCTTTTGGACCACAGTTCAGTACACCAAGTGCTCGTTTTTTTCTGTTATAATTGACCATATGTTGGAAAATCAACGCGTTAAATCAGTGGTTCTCAAATCAGTGGGTGGGGACCCAAAAGTGAGTCGTGGAGTTGTTTAAAGTGGGTCTCAAATTGTTTCAAAAGGTCTGTGAAGCGCTTTTTAAGTAATCCTATGTTTTTTGTGGGAGGTGTTCACACATCCAACTATCTCATGAAGAAAAATCCTGCACACTACTCTTGCTAAGCATCACCAATTTATTAGAAAGAAAATCACAAAGTTTCCGTCTCGCTGAACCTCTGTCAAGTGTGTTCATGAAATAAATTGGTGATGCTTAGCAAGAGTGTGTGGGATTTTTCCTTTTCAAACTACATAATGCTATGTAAAAAAAAACAAGAACCTCTAGGCTACCTTTTCATTATATCTTGTGATGTTGTGTCTCCCGAGGTCTGAATACTCTATGTTGTCATACCGCCAGTGTCAGCTAAATGTCAGCAAACAGTAGAAGTCTGGAGGGGAACATACTGGAGCAGAGTTCTTCAGAAATGTCAGGAGACCTTCTACTGCATGACATGCCGGGGTAGAATGAAATATCAGAAACACTTTAAATCTAATGCTGAATAATCTTTAAAAAAAAAAAAAAAATCATGAACAAAACGTTTTCTTTCTTTACTTGTGAATATGTTCAATAGCCTTTTTCTTTTGTGGTGTTAAACTCAACATTGATCATAGGTACATTACACTGTATGTTGCTTTTATTCTTCAATGATTAAACTATATTGATTCAATTGAATTCACTGAATAAATTAACCATTCTCACTTAGAACTGTTTTAAAAACTCTTCCTTGCACTATAGATATACAGAATATCCCAAAATACTGACAGGTTTCTCCCTCTCAGTATCCACCAGCAGAGGGCAGTGTGTGTCTTCTCTCCGTCTCTTTTCTCCTCTCTGTCTTCAAAAGCAGAGTGGTGATTTCCAGCGGCTCATATACAGACATCCCCTCTGTGTTTTGGCAGTCATGTGCATGCTTGTTTTGTCTGCCTTTGTATCCTCCGTCTGTCCTTACAGCAGTGTGGCGCCAAAGCGACGGTGTCTCAGTCTGACAGAGGAAGGTGCTCACGTCCAACAGGCAGACTCGGGTGTGACGATAGTGACCTCATTAAGATGTGGGGGTGTGCCAAAGCTGGACGGGACAGCTATACAGCCATGCAGACCGGCTGTTTGTTCCACATAAATGAGCTGATGTCAAGAAAAAACAAATTAAAACATCTTTTGTGCACTACTTTGGTACATCATATAAGACTCTCTAACAACAGGCACGTTTTGATCAGGTAAACATAGAAATCAGAAAACTTCCATTCAGCTTTTCCGGTTTCCAATTGAAATCGTGAAAATTGAAGCAAATCCAAAAACATCAGCTTTCGTGTGAGGCAGGTAACTCTGGTGAGCGCTGCAGACTGCAGGCGTATGTGCGCCCGCCAGTATCCTCTGATTCAGAGGGTCCTGATGTACTGTTTTTTACCAAGTCTCACTGGTAGTCGACATGCGCTCACAATTTACACACCTGCACCACCAGGTAACTTGGGAACTCTCCTGTGCTCCAGTTTACATAGAAGTCCCCCCCCCCACCCATCTCTCTTTCAGACTTGTTGAGTCTCCATCTCCTCTGTGTGCTCTTGAGTTGAATTTTTTTTTTAGTTTGGTTGTATTTGTTTTCACTTTCGTAATGAAAATTCAAAAGAGACCTGCACATCCCTCAGTGGTTGCTGGATCCAAAGAAAAACACAAATAGGAAAAGAAAAGCAAAACAAGATCCGCACACGCTCTTCCTCAGACTCGTCTGTTGGCTCGAAACGTCACTTCACGTTCACTTCACGTTAACAAATCCTTCAAACAGGGGGGGGGGGGGTTCTTGGTGTGCAGATCTTGTTTTGCTTTTCCTTACCTCGTCGCTTTCGAAACCTTTTCTTGAAATCAAATAACTTACGTGGAACAAATGACCTTCTCTGCACAGCCGTAGCTTCCTCTAGCTGGACTCTCCTTAAAGGGGCCGAGCTGACTGGCATCCTTTGTGGACAATATATTTACTATTGACAAGAACCATACAACCCTACTTCAAAATACTGAACACCTTAAGCTGCCTCCGACACATAAATGACATGTCCAAAGAACTTGCATTGCAGATTAGCCGTTATTTGAGATGTTTTATGTACTACACCAATAATAAATAAAAGAGAAAGGATCACGATGAAGCTATCACACAAACCCCCAAATCCATCCTCCTCTCTGTTTTCCTCTATGTTTATGTGGAGACATTGCAGCAGTGCAATCGTCATACAAATATAAGATGCTCCCTTGATATACCAGAGATGTGCTTCAAACAGCAGGAATGAGCAAATGTACATTCAGCAGCTGCGCAGCATGTGTGCCACCTCAACAACTGGACTGATTGAAGTGCACTGGGGTGTTTCAGCCCCTGAATATGACTCTGTCTCCGCTCTCTGGATTTTTTTTTTTTTTTTTTTTGCTTCTGCTTAAACCTTGCGTCTGCTCACCCTTTATCATTTGGCCAAGGGAGTCATCCATTCCTCTCCTCTGGGCACAAATCAGACTCAAAGTGAGAAGTACAGTAAGAGCAGACCCCGTTCTGCTGAGCTTATCCACTACAGTCAAAGTAGTTAACAAGCATTGATTTCACACCAGATCACATCTTTCTCGTACTCTCTGACCAGCAGTCTCTGCAGTTTAATGCGTGTGAAGTTACCACTGCAGGAGGAGGATTTGATTTAGATCAGAAGTTTTTTTCATACTGTCCCCATAAAGAGACATTTTTATCGTTATGGTCAGTATCTCAGAAGCTCCGTCGTCTGCACTCAATCGATCAGCTCAGCAGTCTTTCTTCAGACAACAGTGACAGATACTGGGAGCTGAGTCGTCCACTCTCAGCTTGAGACAACACAGCTGTCCCCCCCCCCCATCCTGCTCTGACTCTTCTCGTCTGCCCATTAGAGAAAATGCTTGCTGTGATCGGTCCTTTCCTATACTGGCATCCTTTATTTTATATTTACTCCAAAGTTTACATCTTGTGCATTTTTCTTCAGTAAAACCACCCTCGAGAGGATGATCATGCAGTCAGATTTTAAACAATGTATTAGTTGTGATTGATGCTTATATTTAAAAAAAAATGACGTATTGCACATTATGTAAGTAAAAAAAAAAAAAAAAAAAACCTTAAAAAAAAGAGACTTGCAGCAGAGGAAGCTGAGGCAGAGAGTAATCTCCATACCACAAGTGAAAATCTCCCAACTTCCTCTAAGACTTTCCAGTCGGCTAACTCAATACTTAGGGAGATGAGCCTGGATTTAAAAAGGGAAAAGATGGCTGACAGTTGACAAGTCAGCTACTTAATCATGCTCCTCTGTAACACCGGAGTAAATATTAACATAATTAATCATAGTCAGCACGTCACTTGTGGTCAAAGAGCTGCACTGAAATGAATGTAAACTGTACTCTTAGGGAGATTTGAACAACCTGCCTGTGTTAAAGGCAAGGTCAGTTTACCCTGAGTAAATATACTTAACCTCTACGTTAGGAGAAAATGTTTTAATGCCTAGTGGTGTCAATACTCTGTTTTTTTTTCATTCGATCATGTCTTAAATGATAGCGAAATTCCTTCTATGACTGATAAATACTTTGTCTTGTCTTAAGTTTCCAAACAGAGGCTTGTATAGCTTCATGTTCCTTTCTCTGTGTTTAGAATGCTGACCCACTTTCGAAGGTAAGAATGACTACAAAGCATGTTTGCTCTGTCAGCTGAGCATCCTTGGCTTGTGTCCTAAATGCAAGACAAACTGCTTTGAAGCATCTTTTCCTTCTAATGACTTTCTTTTCCTTGTCTTGTCTGCTGCTAATAAAGCTGTGTGTGTGTGTGTTTGTGCGTGTGCGAGAGTGTGTGTGTGTGCGTGTGTGTGTTCAAACGTGTGTTTGACAGTGTCTGAAAGGGAAAGAGGAGACTGGTGTGTGGGTAGTTTGTGTGTGTTTCTATTATGATCTTTGTCCAATATGAAAACACAAATAACTAACTATTAACTCTTATGCTCTCTATTCTGGTTTTAGCAACTAAACTGTTCAAAGATGGCAGACACATCAATAATTAAACTGTTTATAACCTCTCAGATTTGTGTGTAGTTTAGTACAAGCTAATACAGTAAAACACTTTTTTGTCATAACTCTGGAACAGTGTCAAAGCTGGTCGCTTGTGTCCTTCCTGTTTCCATTTACAGCAGCTGTTGGACGTCCAATTGGACCTTTTTCGCCATTTAATACATTATTCTTTGACAGTGAGTTTTCAAACTGAACTCCCTTAGTCTGCTTCAAGCTTTACTAGTTAAACACTGCTAATCAGCTACAGTATAGTGCCCTCTTGCACCAGTCATTATCTCTGCTCTGATACAGTCAATCAATCAATCAATCAACTTTTATTTGTATAGCGTCAACTCATAACAAGTGTTATCTCGAGACACTTTACAAGAAGCAGGTAAAATACCTTACTCTTTGTCTGTTAACATTACAAAAGAGCAGGTAAAAAGACCTTACTCATTGTTATGTTACAAAAAGCAGGTAAAAGACCTTACTTATTGCTATGTTACAAAGATCCGGCCTATCCATCATGAGCACTTTAGCAAAGCAGCAAAAGTTACAGTGGTAAGGTATACAGTGCGTTCCTTTCTTATTGAAAGAGTGTGAAGAATAGGCAACGTCTAGTCATGTTATCACAGGAGAAAAGACGTTATTCAAGTGACGGAATGAAAAAAACAAAACAATCTGTGCTGTGGCCTGAAATGACTGATGGGTCAAACACCTCAGCACTTACACGCAGCAGACCGTCCAAGAACCATACGTGTTCTACGTGTAGATATGAGGCTGTTTGTATGCTATCTGTAAAGACACTTAGTCAAGGGAATCTTCTGAAGGTCTTATGAGAGGATAGGTAAATGACCAAATCCACATTGATTTTCCACTGAACAAATCCCAGTAGAGTCATTTTCTTTGTTTTCATTTTGAAAATATACGCCTTGTCGAGAGTTGGCATTATCACTGCAGTTACAGTATTTTAAAAAATAGAGATAGAGGCTCACATTTACTTTGAATTCAGAAGCTATTATTAGCATAAAGCTCGTATTGCAGCGGGGCCTCATTTCCTTCATTACACAGTTTGATTTAGTAAAGTATGCCTCGTTCAGCATCTTGTTTTGTTCAACTTGTGATTAACCAAATAAACTGAAAACTTCTTCTCTCTTTCTATATTTGTTTAGTACCAATTAGACCAGAGTCCTTCCTGTGGCTGAGTCGGTCGAGTCGGTCGTCTCACCTGGAAGGTTGGAGGTTCGATCCCCAGCTCCTGCAGCTTCGTATGCACTTCACCCCGATTTTCTCCCGTTGCTCCGTCAGTGGCATTTTCCATTTACCATTCCTTTGTGTACCATAAATTTGAACTACCTGAAGTGAGTTGCGAAACTCCTTCATGACACATGAACTGTAGCTCCTGCCATTTTCTGTTATCTGCAAGCATATCAAAAATACAGATAGTCATAATATGAGATATATTGATGACTGATTAAAATGAATGTATTTTCTGCTGAGTTAGAACCTACATAATATGGAACCCACAAGTTCTATTTATTCACTTTTTTTTAATGCCAAAGGTACTGATTTCATTCCTTGACTAAAGGGGAAACAATCCACGATCAAAGCCTTTAAAAAGTATCTTCGCTGCACCTTGTTATTCCTCTTCACCTCACCAGTAGAATAAATTCTCCTCTGAGAACCCAAAACATCTGTGATCCTCAGCAGCCATCTTGGTTGATCTCCAGCATAATACGGATGAAAACGTTTCCCATGCTGAAAAAAAAAAAAAAAAAAAAGGTTTGTAATCTCTAACAGTCGAGCCAAAACCTGACAGTTTCACACTTTCTCCTCTCAAGTTTTACATTTATATCAGGATTTGTCACGGCTTTCAAGCCTGCTCCCCGATTTTGATCACAGGATTTATTTCTCTGCATGAATAAAAGTGGAGAAAGGCAGCTGGATATGTGCACCCTTTGTGACAGGAAATCTATGTAGGACACATCTGTTGGGGAAATCCTCTCAGATCTCTAATTGGGAGAGGACTTTGGATTCAGGGAAGTCACGACACCAATACTCTGGAGTGAACTCTGGCTGGCTAGGTAGAAAAAAGCGTCACTTTTGTTTCTCCATTTTCCTCAAGCTTGTGAACTTTAACGTAGACAGTCAGTACGAAAGGTTATTTGAAATCAATACGACCTACTTCGAATATGTTGTTTTTGAGTTGGAGTGTTTCAGAGGGAATAATGGACAAAAACAACACTTTTTCTTGGAAATATAAATCAATCCTGCCTTAGGTTAACCAATGAATGCCCAAAGGAAGTGCTGTATTTCATCTTCATGCTGTTTCCTCCTTTCCTACATTTCCCAGAATGCCATTTGACAACCTCAGATAATGTGTTTTTGAGTACATCCAGCTGTTAGCCCTATTCATCTCTAGGAAGAGAAAACAACAATGACATTATTGAGGAAAAAAGGGGAAAAAAAGCATCTTGCAGGGGAAGAAAAAAGAATCTGAGCGACTGACTTACAACTTCAGAATGTACATTTATCTATCCGGAGCCCAATTGTATGTGCTGTTATTATTTGTGCAAAAGGAAAAGTCTGAAAATAATTAGTGTCACACAGAAAACTGGGAAAAAAAATCTTGAGAATGCATAGAAAAAGAAGATTTTTTTGGAACAAAACAGGAACCCATGCAGCCATTTAACTGCATTGATACAATCTTTTTTTTTTTTTTTTTTTTTTTACAATTTGAGGTTGGACTAGCGCTTATTTTCATTCAGCTCTTTGCACCCTCCTCTTCTGCAATTAGAGCCACCAGATGTTTTCAGGACAAACTATCTCTCACCAATCACATGACGAGAATGGAAACATGCTTTAATTCACATCAGCTTCATAAATCATTCTGAGATGCAGTGACATTCTGTACTACATTTAGATTTGAGCCTAGACAATAACTTCAGGAAATATTCTATTAGTGGCGATTATTAGACTGGACAAAGGTACACTGTCTCCGTGCTTTAAAATGTATCCACAATCTGATATATGACAACGTGCTTTAACTAAGTACTGTAGCTAGCAGTAAACTGGCTAAGCTCATCAGTAAGAATGAAATCAAGGGAAAACAGCTAGCCTTGTCTTGAAAATACTTTTCCTGAATTTGTGATGTCCAAGACATTTTGCAAGAAAAAGTGCCAACTTAAAACATACAAGTGCATGTTGACAGTGTAACTGACCAATATTTGTAGGGCAAAAATGAGCTGCTACCAAAATTGGTAAATTGTGTCAACCTTTAAAGTTTAACGTCTGTGTTACAGTTTATTACTTGAATGAATGACGGAGGAAAAAAGAAGGAGAGAGCAAATCTGATAATATCTCAGAGTCTTCAGAAGAAAAGTAAACACTCGGTAGATCTGTTCACTTAGCGCTAATATCTGTTTGTTTGGGTTTTTTTTTCTTTTATTCATGACATAACACAACATGAGAAACAGTGACATAAAGGACAAAAAGAGAAAAAGACAAACATATTACAAGCATACAAATAGTGCATTTTTAAAGTAATGGAGCAATTATATTCATATTGTATAGAGATCATATTTTAGGGTACATATTAGTAGATAATGAGACAAAAATGTTTTAGCCATGAAAATATGATCCTTTTTTTAATATCTGTTTTTGGATCTCTTGGATTCATATGAAGGCATACTGTTTGAAAAGTAGCATGTATGCTTTCACATTCTTGCTGAATCTCTTACTCTAACTGATTTAATTACAGTAAAGCTTGTTAATGCCAAAAACAGATTACACATTTGACCCTTTCTCCTGGCTGAGTTGGATTGTTTTTGCATGGTGTGTGATCATGCGTGAAGGTTGGTGTTTTGTTGTGAATAATTATATCTTCTCTTGGTATGATTATTGTTAAAAAAAGAAAGAAAAAGAACACCTACTGGAAACTGTGCTTTGCAACGTGGCATTCAATTTGAATGCTGCCAAGGCTTGAGTTACCTTTGAATAACAGAAGAGGCAGCCTGAAGTTGCCAGCCGCGCGTATGTCTTGTCGATTCGGTCGGGGGCTTGTGTGGTAGGACGGATTAATCGCCCGCACAGCTTTTCTGTGAAACCATCAAAACGATGTCAGCTCAACTAGATAGAGATGGAGCGGCTGCACGGACAATCTGCTCGGTTGAATCATCCATCTTGAATGCACCACAATCTCCTGCACAATGCTCAGCAGGCATCATTCAGCTTCAAAAGAGAGAGTGATTTTGAAGGTTGTGCTGTGCTGCCTCCTGGATCCAGGTGAAACAATAGCTTAAAGCAAGCTTCTGGTGAATTTGCACAGCTGGGGTCTCTCCAAACATAACTGTTTTCTTGGTTCATTGCCCTATTCATTATATTCAGCTCAAACATGCAGTAAAGCTGTGTTATGTCTCGTTTTTTTTTCTCCCCCAACGGGATTATTCCAGTATGTTTCCAGTCATAGAGCACTATTAATGGAGTGGGAAATTATTCTGACACATGTATGACCAAAAAGACACACACCCACAGAAGATGTCGGCGAAATAAATAATTTTCAGGGTGATTTGGTTGCTGTGGCTTTGTCCGTTTTTTTTGCCATCTTTCAGATTGATTTGAAGCCACTGAGACAGATCAGTCCTGCAGAATTTGACGCTGTAGACCATTTAAGGGTTGGTTCTTCCATTCCTACTTGGAGCTCTTTTTTTTTTGTTATCTGACGCAGCTGTAGGCTGCAGGAGAATACACAATTTTTTAAAGATTTCCACTCCACAGAGGGAACGGTTTCTACCTTTGCTGAACATATAATTGATGTTTTGTGTTTAAAAACTGAAGCTTACGTCTAGTTGTCAGAGTTGTTTTGCGAAAGAAAAAACAGCCAAACCATCAATCTCAACTCGTCTCCTTAATACAAGCTCACACATGGCAAAGAAATCTGTTTCAAGAATTCTTTCTTGAATGTCATTTAATCAAACTGTGGGCTGGAAAAAAATGAAACCCTTCCATTTGTGTCACCAGCAAGAGAATATTAAATTAGTTTATTTGAAATAGCATACACATAAATAAATAAAACATGATAATAAATATATATTACATATTAAGAGAACATAAATAAACCATAAGTATAATCCATTTTTACATTGAATATGAATACATTCGTAAGACTTGTCCATGTGCTTTCTAGGCCTTCGTTTTCCTGATACTGTTGAAAAAGCCCCTCACCAAGACAAAAAAAAAAAGCAATAATTGATTAACTTGATTGTGAAGTAGAAATCAAGTCCTTTTATGAATGAATGAATGAATGAATGGCAAGTGGATCAGGGGGCAGGTTTTTCTGCTTAAGTCTTCCTCTCACTGGTTAGTTTTTCCTTCACCTTGAGACAGCTGAGGTTGAGACGCTTTGATCTTAGGCACTTTCTGAAACAATGAGGTTGTTGACCGATAAAAACAAATATTATTGTGAATAGCCTGTTGTCATGTAGCCCTACAAGCTGTAAATATGGCACATTAATAATTAAAGACTTCCGATTGTTTGACATTTTAGAAAGTATGCTTATTGCATTCATACTGAGTCAGATTATAAGTTTGAAGCCAAAGCCAGTTGTTCATATGAATCCTAACACAAATAATACATTGTTACACTGGAAAATTGTGAGTCACTAAGATACACAGAAGTTCCATTGAAACCATTGACTATTTTCTGACGATGATGATATCTGCTTCTGTTGACTTTTTGGGGCGACTGGTGTAGCTAGCGGTTAGTGATAGTCAGGGGTATTATAAGCAGTAAGACCTTTTCTAAAGGCTAATTGTGGTTCAATGATTTAATTCCGGGTGATTGCTTTGCGCCCAATTTGCTCTCCATATGCCCGTTTTCCTGCAAATAACCAATGTCCACTAAAACACCAGTGGACGATACTTCTCAGACTACAAACATAAACCAGATCACTCTGATACAAAAATCTATTCCTATGCCTACAAATCTGCATTTTCTTGAAGAAGCTGTAAAGAGAGATTGACTGTACTGTAAAAACTGTGGACAGGAGGCATGTCCAAGTTGAAGTTGCACAATGAAAACTCTATTAAAAGACTTAATTGAGATGTTTTTTTAATTAAGTTTGGTAGGATGAAGCAACATGAAGGACAGGTTTTTTTGGATTATCTTTCCAAATGGTCCACCATCGTAACAATAGTGATTTGACCACCGTCATGGTAACAGTAAGCAGCATGTAGTTGATGTGAATAGACGTCACTCAACTGTGAACTGCAGGGGGCTTCGGAAGCCCGTTGATGACAATCAGCATTCTGGAAATGCTGTCTCACTCTAACTACAGTCCAAGAGCAGAAGGTGAGGAGGATCATAAGCCTCCTGACAAACAGCTACAACTTGCCTGCCCATCAATTAGGTCAACTACACGCATTCTTGTGAATAATGATTATCCTTCATAAGGTCAAAACGGATGAGTTATCACAATCTAATATTGGACTTTAGTGTTTGCAATGCATGCAGGTACGAAGTCCCATTACTTTTACATCATTTGCTGCAAGTGGGCTGCCAAAGACGATCAGCTTAGCGAAAAGAATGTAAATGGTAGAAATACCTAGCATAGGTCTGTCCAAAGGTGAAACATACGCCTATCAGTGCCTTAAAAACATACTATTTAATGTACAATGGTTGTAAATTCATGAAAAGTTCACAGAATTCAACCAGCAGAGACTCATAGTGCATTTCCCAAACTGTTGAACTACTACCGTATCTAATTAAAAATGGAACCTCAGAGCCTTTCAGATGGACAGATTTTTTGACTTGAGACCAAAAGTCACTCATAATTCTTCTGTGATTACATCAATTTAACAACATTCACAGTATTGCCCAGAAATAGTCAAAATGAATGAAAGAAGTTGACCTAGTTCTGGAAATTTCATATGGTCATGATTTAAGAAATCAAAGGGTTTGCAAGTTGTTTTTAGGCAAAGAAGTATCATTTAAGAATTACCCAATAAATTAAAACATACTTTCAGAATTAAAAACATGTCATAGGCATCAAAGAACACATACATACAGCAAGTGTTTCCTTTCACGAAGTAGCAATTACCTGATAACACATCATGGAAATAGTTATTCCCTTACATTTTAAGGCATACAGTATATTCATTGTACACAAGTCAACATTTTGAATATTGTAAACTGATAATAATAGATACAAATGGAGACTATCCTTTGCTGTCGTGTTGTGTAAATTCTATATAGACCTTCAGGTGAACAGATGAAAGTGTTACCCATGATCTGAACTCAAAGTGAACCTAGTCAGTCCTCCGCCTTCCGAGCTGAGACTTTACCAAATGTTAAGATAAGTTTCTCACCAATGAATGACGCTGAAGTAATAAAAAGTGAAGTGAAACATTAAACTGTGGCATGACATAGCAACTTAATTAAAACCACTCTTTCTGATCTTCCATTTGAACCACATTTTCAAGTGCACATGTTCATGGATAGCACTTTAAAACAGACTGAATGCCTGTTCAAAACACCATATTATGTATCACTACAGTATGTGCAGGTTAAACTACTTAAAACCATTTGAATGTAACCCATTTTCAGTTGATTAGTCACCTCTTCAATAATCTACTCTCCAAAGTCAATTATTACAGAAAAAATATAAATACAGTATAAAAACATGAAGTCAGTTTTGATCTTGTACAAACAGATTGACATTGTGTTTCACTGAGATATTCATTAAGAAAAACCGACAAACACCAAAGCAGATACCTGTGTGTACCTTCGCTGTACATCTTCTCCTTAACCCATGTCAGCAAATCAGTAATATTTCCATTTTTCAGTTAATCATTTGAGGAAAAAAACAGTTTCCAAAAGTATCCATGCTTTCTTTGCAGCCTTTGAAGTCCCTCTGTTGGTAAAAAGCTGCATCCTTTAAGCGTCTCTTGCCATCTTCATGCGTTAATGTACAAGTGTACAAAAGGTATTCTGGATATTTCTAGCTGTAAATCGAAGAGGTACAAGCTGATTTCCCATAGTCTTGGCTGTTTGAAGAGATGCAGGATTGATGCCATTTGGCGATCACATAGTCTTAGATCCAGTTCACCTCCAGGGAAGGTAGGCGTTTTTATCGCACCTCCTGTCAACCTCATAACTAGATCAGTCAATATAGCTATGCAGCAGTGGCGCGGACAGCTCTAATCTGCTGTGTTTAAAGTACTGTAAAATCTACAGGGTGGTGTAAATGTAGACAAAGATAATGACTACCAAGTTGAGGACAGTCCCAATGATGCCCAACATGGCCAAGATGCTCTCCTCCTTACTTTCCTTGTCTTGGATTCCCTTTTCCTCATCACTGTGTAGATTGTTTACCATTTTCCCAGGAAAAGTCTGCAGTTTCCGTCTCTGACCAGTCTGGAGCGAGCAGATAAGACAATACAAGAAAAGAAAAACACAAACCATGTGTTAGTAACTGCAACTGGTTAGATTTGTCTTTTTAAAAAAGGTCGACTGTAATAATGGAAATGAAAGAAAAATAAAAAGTTATGTGTTGATGAAAAGCAATTATTGAAGGGATTATATTGTTTTTGGCAATAATGGTGATATTTTTGCCCATTTTAACCTTTAAATATAAGTTGATTTAATGAAACGAATGGAAAGCTGCCTTCAGTTACAGTGTGTTAAGTCACAAAATGCATCAATTTCTTCGAAATTATTTACAATCTCTTCTGGTCCTGACAACAGTGCTTAAGAAGGAAAAACAAGAGTAAGAGTAATCTTTAAAACTCTTTTTTAAAAGACACAAATATACACTTAAAAGTAAATTACAGAGTTTTAATACAATGTCTGCAATTTTCCCATTTTTACAATTGTGTTTGATATCTTTATGTATAAGTGCATTTCTCCTTTGTGTAGCATATTGACAGTAAATATCAATCTGAAATGTTTTCTTGATAAACAACAAACAAACAAACAATAGCATGATAGACGTTGTTTGGACAGAGGATTGGGTAGAGGGGTTTGTTTAGCAGGCCGTCACAAACAACGTGCCAAACAACACACACATAAGTCCTTTACAGATTGTCATTATGCAATAATTTAACAGAATGACTTAAGAGCCACACAGACCCGGGCATACAATCACACACACATACACACACATACACACAGTTGCACAGTTGTTCTGCCCTGCTGGCTTCAATGTTACACATTGCCACCGTCTCACCTGCTTCGTCTCTGTTAGTACCTGTGGAACAACCCAATAATTCCGCCTCCATGTGTTACACGCTGCAGAAGAGGCGTCAAAGGGGAGTACAGATCCTGCTGTAAACTGGCTATGTACTGTAAGGGCTTTAGATGTATGCAAACATTAGGAGATCTCAGAGTGTAAATGTGTGGGTACTCTGATGTACTACTCCTGTCTACATGTTTCACCTATAAGCCTCTGTTAAGCTACAGTATTTTTAATTCAAGGATATGGGAAAGATTTTCCATCTAAAAGCAAATGACTTCATTCCGTCCCCTTCAATGAATCCCTTCTGAGCTTAAATGTAAAAAAAAAAACAGAAGTTAGTGAACACACAAGATTTAGTTTCTGGTGTCGAACAGCTTAAATGTTGCAATTAATATACCTTAAGGAATAAAACACTAAATATTTAAATCAATTTGCATCCACTGGGTTATATAGAAAGCAACACAGTAGACATCATTGGTTTGAAATGGATTTGCAGCTATTATGAAAAATCCACTTTTACAGTGTTTTTGAACATATATTTGGCTAACCTGAGTGTCTTCCGACCCACAAAATGTGAAATAAATCCATCCAGTCCTTTGTTTGTGATCTGCATAAGTCTTACAACACCGTGAAAAGTGCTCTGTTTCAAATTTGCTCAACTTGTGATGTCACAAGCTGGATTCTGGTCAAAAAAATACTCTCCCCTCCCCTGATAGCTCCACCCGTGGACTCCACCCCCAGCCTAGAGCAAAACATATGCGCAGGTCCGTAACTTTTATTCTCGCTAGCGAAGGAGTGATGTCTACCGGGAAAACTCAGGAGGGGCTCATTGCATTTAAAGAGACACACGCACCAAAACGGAGTGCTCTGAGCGAGCTGGTTTATACAGGGTCACAAACCTCCTCTGGTTCTTGTTTCATGTTATATTTTGACCAAAGCACAGCACAGATGTTTCATTTAGACCACAGAGGACTGTTTGAAAAGGTGGAAAAGGGGTATAATATGTCCTCTTTAAATGAAGGACCAAGAATACTGTATTAACCATCCAGTTTTTATTGAAGTGCACTAAGGACAGTGATGTACTGTGGGTCAAAACCAAACTCACAATTTGCATGAATCTCAACTGGTTGATCTATCTTTACAACAACAAGTCTGGATTCTAGAGACTTGTGGATGGATGGATGGATAAATAGATAGATGTTGTTAGCAGGATACCTGGATTTTTAATTAATCTTTTTAATTCCAAAGTGGAATTTAACTCACCATTTTATTATTTAAACTTTTCTTTCAGTCTAGTGAAAGTCTGGTTATAACATGACTGAATGGTGTAGCTGTGTTAATAGTGAACTTCTAAAAACATATCTCAGCTCTTGATCGACAAGCTGGACATCAGACGAACAGTCTTGGCAGCCTTCTGAGGCTGATAAGTGGAAAAAAAAAAAAATCCTGCACTAGCCTCTATCAGCTGAGGTATTTCTTCAACTCTGGGACTTTTCAGAAGTTTGTGTGCGTATTGATTTGTGTAGCCCAGGGTGGAGTATTAGAAACTATGGTTTTCAGCCTGTGGACACAGCAGCTCGTGTAAGTTGGCATCCAAACACCTCTCAGGAGAAAATAGTTTATTTTTGTTGTGGGTCAGTGGGTTCTGTACAACAAATGCTAACAGTAAAGTGTGTAAGCTCATACAGACTAAAAATAAACCATCTAACAGGGAGCTGTTCCTCTTCGTAAAGGCTTAGATACAAGATAAACTGCACATTTTTGCCTTCCAGCAAAAGTTTACAAAAAGAGGATTCCTGAAGTGAAACATGTATACAAAAAGTTCCTTTCAGGCTGATGTACTTTCTGAAAGAGAAGCTGAGTTGATACAACAGATACAATCTTTCACTTGGACCGTTGATAAAAAGACAAATCAAAATAATTTCACTATTTATTTGCTCTTTAAGCCTGGCTCTTGCTTCAAAATAATCTGGCTCATTTGAGGTCCAGTTCCCCCTTCCCAAAGACTACAGGGTTTTCCCGACTCGAAGCTGCTCAGAATCTGCCCAGATTACTTTATAGTGTGAGTGGTATACAGATCCAATGTTGATCCCCTAAATTTGCTAAGGGTGCACCAGGGCTGTCCCGATTTATATCAAACATGTTTGATATTTTGGATTTATAATCTTGTCGTTTACACCATAAAAGCTTCTGGTGCAATGCATGGGACAACTAAAACAACAGGAGACGAGGGAGGAGGGTTGAAGGAGTTCTGCCAAAATGGTCATTTTTAAAAACCTGTGCAGAAATTCGTCCCTTTCACAGATAGTTTTCTGGGGACAGTTTGGATAAGGATATAGATATAAAAAATTAACATGTAATAAAATGCTTACAGTTCATCAAAATCCAGGTTTTAATTAATCACAGAGAGGGAAAATAGAGGAGATACATAGAGTTAGTTTATGACAATTAAAATGTTATACCGAGAGTCAAACGAGGGAGAGTCTCAACATAATTATAGAGCAACCACTGTCTATCTCTGGCTTTTGTGCTTTTCAGTGAACTTTAAGTGAATATGAGAGGCTTCATACTAAAGAAGTCAAAGACCTATTGTTCATGTGTGTTTATGAGCTTAAGTACAGTGGTTGTCCTTTTTAAAAGACTAACAAACCGCACACTAACTCTGAATGATAGTGGAGTCCTTTGAGATGCATTGTTCTCTCGACGTACATAAAAACCCCATCAGGCTCTGTTTCTGCGTTCAAGTGCGCCCTCCTCCTCCTCCGCTCCATAACAAAGGGCCTGATTGTCCTTCCTGTGGAGAATTACACACAGGGCTTCCCCCTACCTGAATGAAAACCTTTTGTGTGGTGCACTGGATGTGCCCTCATGCATGAAGACGCCTGCTCGCTGCTGATTTAAACAAGCAAGCAGTAAGCAAAAAATAATGTGGGGGAAAAAGTGCCTGAGGAAGTAGAGGTGGATGGAGGAGGCGGAGGGGGAGCAGAGTGCATTTACTTAGGTACTGTACTTAAAAACAAACTTGAATCACTTCTACTTGAATGCAATTCAGAGGTATATATTATATCCTTTTAAATGTAACTATCTAACAGCCATCATTTACTGAACGTTTTAAGAAGTGATGAACTTCTTTTTACCTCCATCAATTGCTTCACATCCCCTAAATTTAATAGCGACTGTGTCGGTCCGGCAGCTATTGGACTACCAACTTTATACAGTATCAAAAAGTTAAGCCAAGGTTCAACTCAGCCAGCAATATCATAGAATGGTATTTAAATCAGGAGGTAAATTATACAAATAATTATGCAGATACTGTTACTGTATTTTTAATGCAGGACCTTTCCTAAAGATGGAATACATTTACAGTACATTATTGCACTTTCCTTATTTAAAGGATTTTGATACGTCTTTCACCCCTGAGCAGGGATTTTGGTAAAAAAAAAAAAAAAGTGCTGTTGTGGGAACATCGAGGTTCTGCCAAAATCAGAGCGCTGAGGAAACAGCTTAACCACTGAGTACAGCTGTGTGCTCGCAGAAAAAAACCTCCTGGATGCCTTCCAGAGCATCCTCATCGGATGTCTCCCGTGTTCAACAGAGAGTGTTCTGTTTCAAGTGGCAGAACATGTAATCTTTCATAATTATTTACCAGCTATAATGACTCTCTCTGTCTGTTTAACACTCAGTGTGGGCAGTGTTTAATAGAGATCAGAGCTGTCATATTCCAGGACAATCTAGACAGGGAAGTCGATTAAATTTACCATCACTGACAGTGAAATGATTATAAATCCAGTAAAGATGCAGTCCTCAGTAACCACTTCTCCACTTCTCCACCTCTTATTGATTAGTTGTTTGATTGTTCTATTCTAAGGTACAGAAGATTAACTTATCTCTGTATTGATTGCTGTTGTCACTCAAGAGCTAATTTTCAAACGATTCCAACGCGTTTGAGCCTTACATTTCCCCTTAGTGATTAATCATCTGCATGTCTGTAGATGTTAGGGCCACTCAACATTTTAATATGATACATGTAGCATCGCCAGATCCACAACCTTTCATTCAAAATGAAACACCTGTCCTCAAGGTTTTTGTCGTCTCTTACAAGCGAGCTCACACCTGGCTCTTCACTTATACAGCAACAGCCAGGAGTGTTTTTTTGTATGAAAGAGTAGACAACGATAGAGAGAAAGAGAGTGAGCGAGAGAGAGAGAGTGAGAGAGAAAATTGGGATCGCCCTGTGCCATACCTGGGACAACAAATCACGACTCTTCCTCTACACCTAACAGAAGCTAACAACCTCGGATCAGATGGAGAGTGGAACCTCTTGCCACATGAATAATCCTGAGCATGTCAAGTGATGACCCAGATGCTAACAGAGTTTGACAGGCACCGTCGCTTTTGGCATTGTTATTAAATGTTATTAAAGCAAACAGCTCTGTGTGTTTGTATGCAATCACACGTAAATGTTGACACCCATCACACACTGACATTGACACACACACACACATTCACAGAATCATTCACAGTATGGTATGTAGAGAGATGAAAAGAGAATACAGGGAAAAGGGCATTAAGATCGTGATTTCTAGGTTTCAGTTTTTAGGGAGCTGAGCCAATCGAAAGTGTGACCTATTTTTCATAACCTGTTCTCATTGTTCTGTCAGCGAGAGGAAAGAAGCAGATCAGTTTTGGTTTGAACAAAAAATTGCAATTGTCGAGTTTTTGGTTTATTGATCAAAAAATACATGCCACATGAATGCAAAGTTCAAACATGCAGGAAGTTACCGATTATTGTCAGACTTTGAGTTTGAATTGGACAAAAAGACAAGTTGCGTATACTTGAAACGAATTCCTGTGGAAATATCGATTAATGTAATAAGTATTTTAAAAAGAAGGCTTGATTCAGTTTTTGTAACAGATATTTAAGCTTTTAAGGCTCAGGAAAAGGAAAAGCACCGAATTAAAAAATACAAAGAAATACAAAAAAGTTCAGTTTATTCAAACTGTACTCCAAGAATGATTAAAACTTGGCAACGACATGCGCGAGGGGGAAAAAAAAACCCTGCCAGCATCATAATCTTAAAGTGAAGACAAAGGGGAGCATGGATAAATTGTAAGGCAACTTTCAGGGTGCCTTTTCTGTCTTAAACAATGATGAACCTGAAATACCCGAACATTTATCATGAACGATTTGTGATGCATAAAAAAAATCAAAGGTGTCATTGCATCTAAAATAGGTAAAAGATTCAAGAAGTTTTTGCTGCTTAAATGATGATGAGATTAATGTTAAAAACTGGATGTGTCGTGACTAAAGCACTTTAAAAAACCTACCTTGCAAAGCATCAGGAATAACATAGCATTGGGCATGCTGGAGGGGGATGCCTTTCCGTAGTGCACAGACATCCCTGGCAACTAAGGTGAAAGTAAACCCCTCTCATCCTTTGGCTGTGGAGGGGCACAGGATCCAGAGAGGGCTGGCTTGTCTTCCAGGCAGTCCAATTTCAGGGCTCTCAGTGGATATCGTACCCTGAAGCGCTCCAGCGTCTCTTCCCAGAATTTCATCTCACTAGTGGCCAACTTCTCTTTGTTTTCACTTTCTCCTCCTCAGCCCTGTGAGTGCTGAAACTGTGCTGCCCACCTCCTCTTTGCTCTTCCTCCTCTTTCTCTGTCTGTTTTGTTTGCCTCCCCGACACTGCTTCTCCTCCTCCTCCTCCTCCTCCTTCTTCTTCTTCTTCTTCTTGTCTGTGGAAGAATGATGTCAAGTTGAAGAATGGAGTCAGTTGATAGGCAGATGGGGGTGGGAAAAGCTTTTCAAATGTACATTTCCATCCTCCTTTTGTCCTTTTTTTCCACAAAGCTTAACAAGAAAATAGAGATTTAAGTCTTGTCTCTCCTGAGGAGACACAAAAAACAACTCAGTGAAAGGCTTATCTCCTCTATTAAACTTGTACTTCTTTACTATTTTGGCTATAAAATATTTAAAACTGAAATAAATAAGGGGGGAAAAGGCACCCCTGCTTAAGTGGTGGAATCCCCTGCTTGCTCTATATGATGTTGCAACCTGACATACCTTTACATGCGCTCCAGTGCCTAAGCGTGTATCTCTAACTAGCTGTGCGGACTGCAAACGCTATGGCCATATATAGAGAGAGAGAGCATGAGGGAGAGAGAGAGCGAGAGAGAGAGGGAGAGTGAGAGTGAGAGAAAGAGAAATGGGAACTGTGAAGGTACCCGTCGCCTCACACACAACCTGCCGTGGTTGCTTTCACTCCACAGCCAAGAGGTATCCCCTTCTCCCTCTCTCCAGCGCATGTAAATGCAGCCATGGTTGCCTGGCAACCGACTCAGGGGAGTCACACTGAGCATGGCAACAAGAAGCTTTTGTGACAGGGGCCAGGATAAGGGGTGTTCTCTCATGTTTTTTTGAGTATTTTGTGTGTGTGAAAAATGTGCCACTGACCAGCTGACAGTCAGCACAGGTACTGTATGTAAGTGTGTTTCTGTGTTTGTGTTTGTGCACAGTATGTGAGCTCAAGTTGATGGGATGTGTGTAAGAGATGTGTAAGCTTGTATTCATTAAGAGAGTGTGTGTAGGTGTGTGTGCGGGGGTACATTACAAATGTTTATGGTTTTTTTTATGTCACTTGATAATATTGTTTCATTGTTCCCATTCTAGGATGGTCCTTTTAAGTAGCCTAACAAAAAGAAGTCATGGACTCCACATGTAACAAAAACAAGAGTGTGTGTGTTCAAGCTAGTTTGACGTGAAACAAAAGTTTGCAGCTTTTTCTGTTCAGATGAACAGAAAAGAAAAACACCTTTACTGTAAGTAGAAAAAAACATGTGACAACTTGCTCAACCTCGCGGGCACGTAGATAACGTAGCAGAGGGATTTGTGTCAAATAATAATCTAAATTGAATCGAGTTGTATTGAGTCTACTGCTTGTTTTGCTCTGACTTTTAAGAGCAGAGTTAGGCCGTTTTTACATAAGGCACGATTGTTTCTTACCATGCCCGAGCATGATTGCCCCCCCCCCCCAAAAAAAATAAAAAATAAAAATAAAAATAGTGCCCAAAGATGAGACAAATTTGTCATTGGAAAGAAGAAGAGACCTGCTGTCAACAATTAATGGTAGCCTATAGCTGTCTAGTTAGTAGTGAGATAATGTCTACTTTCAGATTCTACAAATCCAGAGTCTAAATACAAATAACATTAAGATTAAGATTTACTTTTATTGATCCCCGCAAGGGGAAATTTCAGTTTTTACTTTTGGTGTCAGAGGTTCTGTTTTTTGTTTGGTTTTTGTTTGTTTGTTTTCTGTTTGTTTTCTGTTTGTTTTCTGTTTGTTTTCTGCTTGTAGTCTCTGATTTTACCCAAAAAAAGTTTTGGCAGGCTTTTACTTTATGCAGGAAAACAGTCAGTGTGAATTTGCCAAAGAAACTGAATGAAGAAGGCAAAATGATTTCCCAGAACCCACGGGCTAGCATCTGACAAAAATGTAACTGTTTATGAATCCCTTGAATAAGATACCTGCATGGACGAGCAGCTCTTTTCAAATCTGCTCACGTCGTCTCTCAATTCCATGATCACTTCTCAAGTTGCTATGAGGAGTGTAAATAATGGCATCAGAATGAAAAGGAAGGTTTGGCTGGAATGCATGTCAAAGTCTTTAGGTACATTGCCTTTTGAGCCTTTCCATTGTTCAATCTCAGACATGACTTCATCCAAATATTGCTGTTCAGAAGAATGTAGTAATATTGTCTTAATATTAATGTTGCAGTATTTTAAATGATTTTTCAGACTTTCATCTTCACTGAGGCTGCACTGATGAAACTGAACTTTGCTAAAACAAAGGCAATTGTCCGCCCACATTTTCTCATAATATTGAACTTCCATATATTTGGCTCCACGACAAAGCACACATCAGTGCAATACATGGATGCACAAAGTAGCTACACTGCTCAAACTTGAAGTAGGTCCTGGACATTGACTTCTGCAATCTGACAACAGGAGGAACCCTTACAGAGTCCTCCATTACATCCAATCCTCTGCTTGTGATCCTGTTGGCTCTCTTCACCTCAGCCAGAGGGAAGGACACAGACACTCAGTGTTTGAACTCAAACAGAAAGACCTGTCTTTCTGTCTTTGAAAAGAAGTGACTCACCCAGACTGTGCTAACCATACTCCTTCAGAGAGAGAAGCAGAGTCATTACTTGAATATGTAAAGGTTATTCATCAATTCACGTGTTTGTCTGTGGCTTTCTGCAAGAGATACGTCTTTCCAGTAAAACGGGAAGCATCCAGGCTGCATATTAATGAGTTTTGTTGTCTTGACTTCTGGGGCCACAAGTTGCTTGTGTTTTTATCACCATGGACAGAAAAGATGTTCTTCCTTCCCAGGCTTCGGTTAGTTTTTTCCACTTCAGTGATTCTTGAAGAAATTAGACATTTTAAAAAGTAGTCTGGTTTCATATTTGGATGCAGAGTAAACAACGGAGGGTTATATCTGAGTAATGCTGATAAAAACTTGGAATCTGGGGCTTTGAAATTAAATAAAACACTTTCCAAATGGACTTTTCTTTGAAAAATATTTCATTGTGTGGATGGGTTCGGCTACTAATGGAAATGTTTTGAATGTGAAACAGATGCCAACACATTAGTTTAGGCTTGATGTTGCTTTGCGCATGAAATGACCTGGAATGGACAGCAATAAAAATGGAAATGTAAAGGAAACATTGCATCCAGACTGAGATCACCAGTGTGCATAATTTTATTGCTGACTTCCTCCATCCCTCTCCCTCAAGATTAACTAACCTGGACTGTCTCTGCCTGCACCAGCATTTATAACAATTAATCAAGGTGTCCATTGAATTTGTTCTTGTTCTCCCCACCAAAACAGTGTTTTCTCGACTGAATGTAGATCATCCTTTGGCCCCTCGAACAAGCCTACATCAGTCTCAGCACAGCCTCAGCCATTTAGTCTCATCTAATTTGTAATTAAGCAATGTGTGTCTTAACTGTTTAATGCCAACTACACAGTGTACTACCTATGTTTTGTCCCACTTTTATGTCCTGTTGTGAAAGGTACACTTATCAATACATTTACGTGAACATTGGAACAGCTAAGCATCTATAATGTCGAAGGGGTGAAAGGAAATATCACAGAGATTTTCCAAGCATTTTAGCATCTTTTAGCCTATGTTTTGGTTGTAACGCATGCAGCTTTTTTGTTTTATTCTATTACGGTATCTTGAATCAATATTATCTGAAGCAGAAGTACACATTTTTTTAAATTTTACGACAAATAGCTCTGCTCATTTATTTATTTGAACAACACCAAACAGAAAAATATTACGAGCGGGTGGGTTATGTAGCAGCAAAAGAGCCATATATTTCTTAGCAGGTTGTAGAGGTCTTAATGAATATGACATAGGAGAGTAAGATTTACATAGGTTGGTTGGCTAAAACACATCCCACAATTATTTTAATTCCGCTCTTTCTGGTGGATATTTTGACTTTTTGCGAACTCATTAGCAACAACAACTTAAACAAATGCCTAAGGTGTAAGGTGTTTAGCTTAATGTGCCGTTCCCAGTAGGCAAAAAAAATGAATTGAGCTTTAACCTTGTAAGCATGAATTGGTTTCAATGCTCTAACAGTAAAAAAAAAGAGGCCTAGAAGTAAAATTGGACGAGGGTATTACAGAAATATCGTTCATGTGAAGTAAGCTTAAAAGAGCTGAGAGGGTGTTGGATTTCGCACTGTGAAGGCCTTGGGTGTACTTTAATTAATTTCACAGGGTAAGCTACTCTAGCACACTTTTCACGAGGTAAATCTAAGGACACAAAGGCCTTCTTGCAAATTGGGGTGAGAGAATCACACACACAAATCCCAGGTATTAGTATTTTGCTTGAGAGTCAAGGGTAAAGCTAATGGAAACGGAGGGTTTTAGCAATCTAGATTAGTGGAGAAGTAATCGGCAATTAATGATCTTGCTTTTCTCCTTCACATCTGCTCCCTTTGTGTGTTTGCATTCACTCGTCCAAACTGTGCTTTCTAATTTGTCCTTCAGAGAACACAGCTCAATAATGCCACCTCATTAATTATTGAGAAGCCAGAAAGTTGTGCCTTACACTAACAAAGTTTAGCACAAAAACACCGCGCTCAACACACTGGATGTCGGCCAACATCAAGGCCCTGAAGTTCTGTTGATTTCAGAAGGAACGTATGAAAAAAGTTTTGTCCGTAAAACCTTTTGAATTGGCATCAGGAACCTTGAAGAAACATCAAACACCGCCTGTTGGCCGGCCTTAAAAGAAAGCTGTCTAAATCTTCACAACACTTCGATCTTCACACTGCCTTTTTTGTTGTTGTAGGGATAAATAGACATGGTTGAAAGTTAAGTGAAGGCCATAGAGGGGTTGTGTGAGGCAGAGGAGTAAGACAGTATCATGGCTGTCATTAATCCTAATTAGTGAGGAACATGACAGCAGCATATGGGTGTCATCCAGTCAACGACTGCCAGACGACTGCTCTCCAAATCTTGTTCCAGTCAGTAATAAAAATGCCATGACAAGGGAAAAAAAAGATCAAACTTAACAAAACGTTTTCTTACTTGATTTTATCAGAGTAAAATGGATGGGGGCAGGGAAAAAACAATGTAAAAGCATTCCTGTTGATCCTAATGGGATCCTGGTAACCTCAAATTGCTGCTGTTGGTGGCCTTAAGAATGTAAAATACCCATAAAATATTTAAGAATTATTCAAACAATTTGTATTGTGTTTGTGTGATGGTGTGTTCATATGTGCTTTGTTGCTCAAGTAGCTTTAAGTCTAATAGAATGAAACAATTGAAATCGCATGACCTACAGAAAAAGAAAAATCCCTCAGAAATAGTCGTAGTAATGCTTTTAGGCCTGATTGCAGACTGCAGTGCGCCAACCTCCAACTTGGCTTCTGATTGGCATTTTTATTCAATTATTGAATTGTGGAGCTTCATAATCAAATAAGATACATTCATTCGTTCACTGGAAATCAGATTTGACCCCAAGTTCAAGATTTTAGCTGTATTCTACATGTGGCTTGATATTGCACAGAAAATGATACATTCCATTTCAAATGATGGATGGAAAATGACTCAGCGCTCATATTGAGATCAGGAATGTGATATTTCAAAATGAATGAAAAATTAATATTTGCAATGGAAGGCTACAGCAGACTTCATTTGTTCAGTTGTTCATTTCATTACATATTTAAATAATGTGCTGTGGTGACAGATGTGGTGTCTGAGTGGGAATGAAAGCTACTTGTTCAACATGTAATTTATTCTCGAGATAACCAGTCATGACAATGTTTAGGGCAGCAACACTAAAAAAAAAAAGAATGTCTTCAAGAGTCTGTCTGTCAGCTGTGATGTAAGCTATAGCCTACATTAGCATGTCTTATGCACACAAACTAGCATCTACCATAGTAACACAATTGTTACTGAAAAGGTCAAAAGGTCAAAAGGTCATGACTTGTTGTTAAGAATGCAAAGTAAGCCATTTATTAGCACATCAGCATGTCGGGCTAACTAAAATAACAGTTAGCAAACATAGTAAACAAAAGTTGCTTCACATACAAGTAAATAAACACTGTTTAACGAGGTTGTGTTCAATACTTGACTCTGAGCAACAGACAGTCTGCTATCTCTCGATAGATCATTTCTCTGTCTTAGTGTAGAGTATTACCATAGGTGGCGCCAGGTAGGTGCTTGGGGGTCCTGTCTTCCTGGCTAACACTAGGATAGCCAAACCCAACTATCCTTTCTTTACATCTGATCCCTTCACAGTTCAGCTTTAACAAGTGTTTTTTTAAACTAAAACGACTTCTTTCTGCAGATGGATATGATTACAGTTAGTCCTCCAGATTCTGTGATTTGAGCTACATCCCCAGCAACTGTGTGCTTTCCTCAGTAACGGTCTCTTCTTCCTAACAATGGTAATCTTTTGAGGTGTAGCAGACAATTACTATGCATAATTGGCCAATAAGGTACAAGTTTAAAGTTTTTATTCAGTTAAAGAAAAGTCAAGTATGCTTCTTTTTTTGCCAGTAAAACTTAAAATCAGTAAACCCTCTTACAGGATCCCACTTTTAAAATTTAAACTTAGAGCAAAAAAAAAAATCTGCCAGTCTTTTACACTGTTAGGTAAACAAGCGATCTAATGGGTTACAGTAAATGAATAAATACATCTATGATCAAATGGTGCCATATAACTGGGAGCTTGCTTTGTGTTTACCTCTGTACATATAAGAATCTTTTGTTTGAATATTACAGATACTGTATGTTATAGCTTACATCATCGACTGTTATTGTTGTAGCCTGGCACGAGCTTAGCTTTAAGGGGGTTGAAGCCCTGAATGGTAGATGTTCAAATTCTCTTATTCAGTTCACCTCTCATCCATATTGGCTTACAGAGAGTGAAAAAAAAAAAACTGCTTAAAAAAAAGTATTTCATTCAACTGCTGTGAAGGTCAAGAACAAACAATATTCCCCTCAGTATGTGAGGTGAGAACAGAGGGGATGACTTGGCTTGAGCTTGTAAGCCTTCCCTCTCTGAGAATGAAGCATTAGAGATGTTCAGACTCTATCTCTCTCTAGAGATACTGTCTGTATCTTTTAACTTAAGAGTGAATGATTGTAAGTGTGTCTTTCATTATCCATTGTCTCTGATTTGTGTTTATACCCATCACAACTCTACATATAAAGATCTTGAGTGAGATCAGTCAATGTTTAAATGTTTATTTTTAACATGCAGTTTTAAACATTAAGTACACCAACCCCTTTTCCTCTTTGTTTCTCCTCATTTCTCTTTCTCTAAAGGCCGGCCTGTTATCCTCCAAACCTGATCTCAGACTCTGCTACTTACATCAAAAGCCTGTCAGCCTGAGCACATGAAAGCCTGTTTTTCTGAGCGCTGCAAGTCGTCCGACTGGAACACTCGACGCAGCTTTAATTCATATCCTCGGAACATTCGACGGAGGAGCTGATTCTGAAGCACATTGACATCAGTGGGTCAGCACACACTTTTTATACTGACGGAAATGCATTCAAATGTATTCCCATTTATTTCTATTCCTTTGACTGTATGCAACAGAAACTTTAAAGACTGACCTCCTACAGCACAAACAAAACCTCATCATTCATCACGCTGGGATGAAGAAAAAAAAAGAGTCAGTCAGCTTTGATGTTCAATGCGTTAAATATCAGTTTTGGAGGCCATCTTTGTTTGCTTGCCTGCATATGACGTGTGTACGCTGAGGCTTTATATACAGTAAACAACATCTGGCTTTGTTGGAGCTTTTTTGTGACATTTATGTACGTGTGAAATATTGCACGCGTGAACCGACAATAAAAATGGAGGTGTAGACTGTGTGAGTGTGAACAGTGCGTTTGTTTCTGAGTATAAATGACTAATTGAATTGAGAAGGTGTCTCAAAGTGATAAAATGTCACATTGAAAGCAGCTGCAGGTAGCAAACAACCTGCAAATGAATCAGTCTCAATAGAAAAAAAAGGAACAAAGGCAGCTTGAGTTTCTCTATCAGCACGAAGTCTTCTGAGGCCCTGATGGTACAACAGAAGGTGCAGTAATAAATCATGTGTTGCATACGAAAGCATCATAATAGCTCACGGGTTATTCATTCTGAGACGCAGAGGTCTGACTCCGAATGGAGACCACAGCCTTTTGTCTGCTTCGTTTTGGAAAATTATTTTCTGCAAAACATTGATTTTATATTTAGGTGGTTTTCTCCCTGGACTCTTTCTTCACCAAGTCCACAACAGCACTGTGTTGTCTCAGCTCAATAAAGCATCCAGCGGATAGAATAGCAATACAAATCCCGTCCTTAAGAAAATTGGCCTTAAGCTATTATATAATAAGGATAATAATCAAGGACAGAGGAGCATTAGCAAGGCAGAGGAGCATCCTCCACATCAAATGATTATGTTTCTCTCCAACTTAGATAAGTAGGCTAAGTAGGACGCAGTGGAACTGAGAAATAGATCATTATCTCGTTGAAAAATAATGTATTGAGAAATGATTCTGGCAATTCAGACATACAAAAGCCCCTTTTATGTTTAGTCTTCAGGGGTAGTGACGATGAAATGTTCATCCTCTGCTGTGAAGCATCTTTTATACGCCTCGGTGAAATATCTAGGGTAACTTCATGGGTGCTGCTTGTGACAATTTCTCTGTTCTTTTTAAATACACAAATTCATGTGTTAATTGTTGTATTGATGGTGAGTCGACTGTGCAAAAAGCACACCGAGATATTAACGCGGCGTGTTTACACATCTGTCTTTTTTGAAACGGCTGCAAGCCCATCTGCCAAGTCTCTCTGACGAATGATACATTCTGTGGGAGACATTAACATATTGAACATGGGGGATATCGAGCCAAGGGATTACAGCAACACAATCCTGGATGGATCCGATACTTGTGGTATTAAAATATGAAAAAGAAATCTTGCAGCCTTCACATCGGGCTGTTTTGTTCTGCTCCGCTCGCTGCTGGTGATTTAGGAGGTTTAACAATAGTACTGATCCTGCCAGGAGATATGTCTCCCACTCTCCTACCATCACTCCCTTTTTTCACACATAGGCAGATGATGAAACACTAGGTCTCGCTCAAATATTAGAGATTATTGGTCACACCTTTGGGCTGAGTTCAAGCCTAAAACACAGATATCTATTTTCAGAGTGCAGCCTCTGTGTTTTTCAAAAGCACATGCCACGAGTATTAGTAAAAGACTTCAAGTATTGAATTCAATGAGTCTGCTCTTTTAGTTCCCAAAGTTATGCTTTAAATTATTCAGACGTTCCAGATATCTTTACTTTTTGTATTTGTGAATTTGCAACTGGAATGTTTACTCTTTAAATAATTTAATTATTCAAGAAAACCTGATAAGAAGCTAAATAGAACTGAACATCAATTAGAGGGAGTCATTTGCCAAGTCTGACAAAATTACTCTGAAAATCAGTCCATCAAACATCAATCAAAACACATTATTTTTCTCTATACATTTCTTCATTTCTCATTTAAACTTATAGTATCAATTATTTTGAAGTGAGTTTTTAGTACAAGAGGAATTATATATCGGCCTACAGTCAATAGCTTGAGGCCGTCCCAGTGAAAAGGGCTGTCTGACGTCAGGGTCAAGCACGGAAATCATTAAATTAGTTAAAATACATTGAACTGAAATGACTTCTTTTAGGAGGCTAAAATGTGTGTTTCTAGTGACCCCATCCACAGCAGACAGATCAGCTTCCATGTGCTCAAGCCAACCATTGGGACAGTGCTGAATGTTATCTACTGAACATAGTACACTTACCATTAATGGATACCTGATACAACAGAACTGCAAAAAAAAAACAAAAAAAAACAGGAACGATCCCTTTAATTAGAATTTTGTATCTGAAAGACCAGCCCATGCATAAAATCCAGGGCGTCAAATACCAAGGCATCATATAGGTAACTTGTCATTTGAACTTTGACTTATCTAACCACACTCCTAAATATATATATACTAAATGTATAGATTCCCCTGTGGTTGCAACCACAAAAATAACAGCACCCCATTCTTCCATCCATTCATTTTCTATACCACTTTTTCCTGTTCGGGGTCGCGGGATGCTGGAGCCGATCCCAGCTGCCACTGCGCGAGAGGCGGCGTACACCCTGGACTGTTCGCCAGTCAATCACAGTGCTAACATATAAAGACAGGCAACCACCCACACCTACGGATATTTAGAGTCACCAATTGACCTAACAAGCATGTCTTTGGACGGTGGGAGGAAGCTGGAGTACCCGGAGAGACCCCAAGCATGCACAGGGAGAGCATGGAAAACTCCACACAGAAAGGCTCCTGTGCGACGAGGATTCTAGCCACGAACCTCCTCCTTGTGAGGCACCCCATTCTATTTTCAAAAAATAAAAAAGATATGATTTTAGAATTTGGAAGCAATTGTCCCCTCTGTATTATTTTACTCTGTAACCCAAATGTTTTAAAACTATCCTAACTCTTATTGTGATTTTATATAAAAATGTCCACGACTAACAATCTCTTCTTGGATCAAAACTGTTCCTTAGTAATAAGGTTTTGAAGATATTTGCCCGAGTAGGATATTTTACATTCTGGATGATTGCTGATAGCTGTCTCATTTCAGTATCTCCATGATAGGCGAAGAGCAGACTCGCTGTTCACTGGCCGCTTAGTGAAAAAGGCTGATAGGGAACATGTCATTTTTTAGATGATAAACTTGTTTAATTCCAATGTGCTCGACACAGCCCTGAGAATATGCATGAGTGAGTATGCATTATTAAAACAGCCTGTTCAGGCAGCCCTAACGCAATCAGCAGAGGGGTCCTCCGTGTTAATCTTACAGGCGTTCCCTGCTGCTGACTGTGCGTGTATCAAAAGTTAGAGGCTATGTTTCCGGTCTTATTTCATAATCTTGTGCAGCGTTTGCATATTTTAACAAAGATCTCAGAAAAGGGGGAATCCTGACACTCAGGCTTCATAGACCCCTTTTACAGCTGTATGCCACAGATGCCAGCGGAGATGATTGAAGATTACAGGTGAGTCGATTAACAGGAAATAAGCACAACTTGAGTCAGGAATCTCTTCAGGAATTTGAAAAGGAATCTCTTTATAAAGTCAAAGCATGGATGCTGTTTCAATCTAATATGGCCCAATACTGATGTGCGATCAGATGAATGGCCTCATACTTATGCAATATTATGCTAATTAGGGGGAATTGAGGGTAAAGAATCCGTTTCTAAAGCTGACTTCAATAATTGAAATCCATTTTCATGAACATTAGCGTTAGCAGATCCATAAAATACTCAATTAATTTCCAAACATCTGCAGCAGTGTCAGACAGTAAATGCTAAATGGAAATTGCACTCTACATCTTCTCTTCCTCTTGTTTTGAGTTTCTGTGAGTCTTCCAGCTACCACTTTATACAAAAAGCTATTTCATCAGCACATATTGAGAATTCATTAGGATCTGTGGGGGGGGAAAGTATGGCCATCAATATCTTAGCAGTCCCTGATGACAGACAAACCAAGTCAGAAGTGGACATGCAAAAAAATACCCCAGGAAAAACATTGATCTGAATTGCTATTGTCACCCCTCTTTTAACCTCATTTAATTCAGCGAACAACCCAGTATCCCAGCCACAGCGCAGACCCTTGTGTGGTTCCAGGGCAAGTCCAAGGAGCTGAGGGAAGCACATGTCAATAACAGTAAGCCAATTCAAATCCCTCTTCGTTTAGGCTGTGATCTCCATTGATTCGCCTTTCAATTCGCATCCATCAGAGCAGCAAACTGCCTTGAAGGATCGAGGGCATCTGTCTGACTGACGCAGTTCCTCAGCTGCCACTTTGCCAAACGTGGAGCAGCTTTTACAGAAAATCGCGGACCGTGACTGGTTTACTCAAGCAAACACAGGACGCACAATAAAGAATTAAACAAATTCAGAAATCAGTATGAATGCAGCTTCCTGGCTTAAAACGTACACACTCAAATACTTTCAAAATAAAGCAGTCAAGTTAGCAAAAATATATATACCAAAAGAAAAAAAACCCCGTTGAGTATCGGATATGGGAGAGATTGGGGAATGGCATATCTTCAGATCTTAAGCCAGTAGCAGATTTCCCTATGAAATCTGGTTTAAACAAGATTGTAATCAAAGTCTTTAAAAACAACGTACTTCACTTTTAAACCATAAATAGCCCATAAATATATTTTACATGGGTTATAAAAACATCCTTCCCCCATAATTTAATGTATCACATAGCTTTAGTTACAGTCTGGTAGGTTTATTCTTGCAGCACAGTTTCTCAAGGCCACGATGAAACAGCACGTTAATTGTATTATCGTCTGGGATCCGTCTGAATCGGACCAGTAGCTTAGATGATTTCGAAACATGTTCCTCAATGGAGTCAAAGACGGTCTGCCTGATGATCAACTTCATTTGAAGCTCCGATGGAAGACGTGCATTGGCCCTGAGGCTCCGTTCTTCTTTCCTTCTTTTTTGTTCTTCTTCTAACGCTGTCTCTCTGAGAGGCAGAGGGGGGGTCAAGCAGGAGGGTGGGGGTTGGTGGTAGTGACTTGACATGAATTGTAAATGAGTGAATAATAAAAGTGTGGATGTGAGCGTCCATCTACACAGCACTGCTTCAGCCCTTTCTTCCTCTCTTTTTTTTTTTTTTTGCTTACTTTGATTTAATACTGTCTTGTAAGCATACCTAAATGTTAATAATTCCAGTGCTTGCAGATGCATTTCTAGCAAGCTCCCTGTTTTCTTGCAGACTCAATAGGCCTTGAACTGTCAGTGTCTTCCCCCTCGAGCACATACAGCACACCGTATCAACTTTCAGGTTCAGCAGCTTTGATAATAATCTGACCTCACCTGTTTGGTTGACTTAGGGTGTTATAATTTTTTTCATTCTGTATGCTGTTTGAACACCACAAAAAAGAGGTGGGTATTCATCGTGCTGCTTTAGCACTCTTTTTGTTTTGCAAAGGTTATTCTTATTTTTTAGACCACCTCTGATGCAAAGTCGCATGAAGCAGCTTCATCCTGGAAGGAGGCCGTTGTTGTTTTTTTTCCTCACAAATCACTGCCAGTTAGCATTAAAGCTTGCAAAAGATGGCACCTTCATTTTCATTAAGGTCCTCTGATGAAGAGAACCGCCACAAACACACAGGGAACAACACATTAAAAGGTCATACTGACAAGGTGACAAGCTAGGTGTAACTGTGGGATTTGGCCAAAACAAAAGCTAAATAATGCTGGATTTTATTTATATTTGATGCAAAATATGTTCAAAACCTGCTCCCGTAAGACCATATACATTACAACATGTAACTTACAGAAAATGATGATGCAGTTGTGGGGACGGTCGCTGTTATGCCTTTGATTTATTCATTATGGCATTTCTGAAAATGTGTGTACAGCTGACAGCTCTTAAGTAGGTTACCTGTTCTCCTGCATTTAATACAGCCTGAAAGTCCGGGGCACATCTGGCTCTCTTTCAGCCTTTTTTTTTTTTCCTGCCTGCAGGCTGTGTTTCCTTCTGCACTGTATACTACTCTGAAAAGAAACTTGATGTGGAAAGTACATTAATCTGCCCTGTTATTTATTACATGTGTATTCAATGCACTTTAAATGTATTTTTTGTGACGCTTTCTTTTTTTTTCCTCTTCAAGATGTCACAACACATATATCAAACAATACTTAATTATGAAATGCTTCTACTTGTATCACCGATCGTTTTATTTTCACATTTATAATTTCATTAGGAACTGATAAGACAGCTGTTGATTAAATGCTGCCACAATCATTTGAAGTGAACGTGTAGATGAAACGAGAGTTGTACAGTTTACGCCTACTGATATTTAACTTTGAGGATGTATACAGGTTTGTTTTTTTGCCATATGCATGGGATGGTTTCCTTATATGCTGTGGTACATTTTTAATCAAACTTCTGATTAAAAAACGTAATCATAAGTTTTAATATTGTAATTATTGAATGAACCTAGTTTCAATTAGCCACATTCTAGAGAGAGAGAGAGAAAGAGAAAGAAAAAAGTTGATTGCTTTGGTTTGAAAACAGTAATTTCCATATACTGTAGGTCTTGAAGAGGAAGCATTGTAATTTGGTTTACAGAAATACTATTCTGAGTAATAAGTTCTAAAATAAGGAGTTTTTGCAGAAGAATCCCCACAGTCAAAGATGATAACTATCTTTAAACTGCACTAGCATGAATCTTACTACATGGCCTCAATAAATTGCATTTGATATAGGCTTACTGATTTTCACAGAACTGAGTGGTCTACTTTGCACCAGACAGAAATTTCAGTTTCATCCTCAGTGTAGACAAGCAGGGGGGCTGGACACAAGTGCAGACACCAGGTGGGCAGAACAAGTCCAGAGGGCAGCCATGGGAATCAGGGACAGGACAAAGATCCAGGCTAGATGTCGGCCAGACCGCCATCGGAGAACGAGGTGTCAGCCAGGCGACGACTCTGGACTCGATGAGACCTCTGACTGGACTACCAACTCTGTCTGAACACCCTTTTTCCTCAACAGAAAATGGGAGCCAGTGACGCTTTGCCTGGACAGGGGTCAGCTGGACTGAGGTTTAGGTCCCTGGGATCTTGGCAGCTCCGCCTCAGGGAAGCCGGGCAGCTCTGCCTCTGGGAAGCCAAGCTACATAGGCTCAGGGAAGCTGGTCTGAATACTAGCAGAATGGTAGCTAGCTTGATGCTAGAATGCTAGCTGGCTGTGAACTGACTGATAGCTAGCAGGCCCATTGCTAGCCAGCTGTAAAATAATTTGATGGTTAGGTGGCACGATGTTAGGATTCTGGGATATCAACAAGTCGTTCAGCTATTAAGCTACTCAGGCCAAGAGTTCTTTCAGAAAGGTTTCTTGGACACTTACCTGAGTGACATCAAAGAGCAGCCTTTTTGTAGTCCTTGTAATGGTCTGTCTTTTTCCACATACCTTACTTAATATAAATGGGAATCTAATAAAACAAAAAGGTCATCATCATAAGAAGTGCCTACTGGGTCCATAATTGGCCATTTCATTCTGTCACAAGTTGCAGGCAAGCTTGTAAACTCGACCCAGAGACCCTGCAGGCAGGCAGGCAGGCAGGCAGATGCAGTAAAGTGAGATATATAAAAAGTGTGTTTATCTGTAGTAACTTCTGACTCCTCTCGGCTTTTTGTCACTACCCACGAGCCGGGTTATGACAGAGATAACAGGCAGGTGAACATGTGAAACAAATATCCCCCCTCATTTGTTTCACATGTTCAATCAACCAGGAGTGAACACACAAGAGAAGGAGATAAAACAGGGCATGACATATTGTACAAGAGACAAGAACAAAATAAAACAGGACACACAAAAACTAACCTCAGGACTATGACAATAGAAATACACAGACAAGGAGTATCTTGATGACCAAATAACATGTACACGATATAACATATATTCATGGGGCATTATACATGATACTATAACAATAATGATATTTTAAAGCTCCAGTGAGGAACTTTCAGTTTGTTTTGATTCTATTGACATAAAGGTACCTCTCACCTCTCTGCTGAGTCTGACTTGTGGATGTGAAGGTAGTGTTTTTGACCAAAAATCTCATCATCACTGTGAATCTTTGCTGTGAAAAATGTAAACAAAGGATGTTTCTGCCTGTTTTACATCTACCACACAGCAGGGGTTACAAGCATGAAACCTACTATATATACTGTTAATAATCAATCATGATAATGATGGTCTGGTTTGTTTATAGCTTATAAAGCTATTTGGTAACCAGCTTAAAAAATCCTCACCTCATATCGTCTGAAAAATGTCAAGAACACTTATTAGCCAGCAGGCCTATCTTCACAGTTAATGACAACTTTAGTTAGTTGAAGTATTTTTATTTAAAACTGGTCACTGGCATCATTTGTGCAGACACGGAGCAGCCAGAGTATCTCCTGCTCATAGGTTAGTTTTGCAGACTGTGATTGCAACAGATGTCACACTGGGCTGATGGTCCTGGCTGATGCAGCCAAGGCTTCACCATGGCAACGCCACACTCAGCCTGGTGTGTGCCAAGGAGGCCCCTGGCAGCACTCGCTCTCCTCCTCAGCGCTGTAGCAGCCCCCATGTTCTTGGCCACCACATTGTTTCGGCGATGATTAATTACGGCGCTGATGAAATGTGAAGGCTCTGGAAATGTCACAGGGATGACACAAGGCTGACAGTGTGGGCCAGCAGGGAGGAGCATATTGCACACAGACATCTGGAAGGATAAGGAGCATCAGCCAATCTGTCTTTTTTTAGTAGTAAACTTACCTGGGCTGGTTCCTGTAAGATTTTATTATAAATGTTTCACCAATTTTATTCTATTTTTACACTATGTGCTACCTGAGTCTGGATTTAAAGCTGACGTCTTAAATCATCCCGTCATTGATTTAATAAAAGGCTAACCCAACTCAACAATCGATACCTCACAGTGAATGAGAAGTAAACACCTGGTTATATCAATTATTCTGATGCCTCTTAACATGCAAAGGGCTTCCTGCCTGTTTGCTGTCAACACACAACAACTTCTCATGCAAATGTACTGTAAGTTGGAGATGTCTGCATAATTGTTTAATCCATTTTTGTTGGTGGAAAAAAAGCGGAGGACGATATCGCTTGATGAAAAACACAAATGACATTCCAAATTTCCCTGATGAATTGATCCATTTACTGAAATAAATTGAATTGATGCAAAAGTTCCCAGAGGAGCAGAAAATTGTTCAGCTATGGATGAAAACCCTCTCATAGCTACAGCACCTACATGCAGACGGGCTTATTTGTATTACACATAAGGCTTGAATAGATGTGCTGACAGGCACTGTTTATCCCACTTAATAGGAGCAGAGTTTTTTTCCCCCCTTCCAGCTAAAATGTTTGCTTATTAACCTGGGACAAAAAAACAGAACAAATGCAATTATTTAAATGAATAAGTCTGATTTCTTCTTTTTTTAAAAAACAAGAGATGGATGTGTTGGAATTTGAAGGATGAAATTGAAATTTGATAAAAAAAATTCTATTTTATTCTTCAAATTATATTAGTTTTGTTTATCTGTTATGGAAACCTTTCAAAATCTTAAACCACACCTCCAAATACACATTGCTTTAAAATCTTAAATCAATTGATTTTAGGTATTCATTCTACATTTTCTATTTCCTTTATTCGTTTGTTGTTTTTATACCATATCTTTAATTGCCACTGCACAAACTCGTCAACATATCGTCCTTCGCTCTGCTGCCTTATTATTTTTAAACAATGTCAAAGAACAGGTTCCCTGCATGTTCGAGAGGATTTGGAGCTCATTTAAGTCCCTTCATTATTGCACAGTTGTCACATCAAGTTTAACCATACGTTCAAAAATGATCAAATATGTAAGTTCATGCTAATTCCCAGTTAAGTTAATGGAACTTTCAAAGTCACAGTCGCGGATCATCTTTTTAGGATGTATATTTTTAAGCCTGTGGGTGAAACAACATCAGCAGAATTAATTGATTTCAATCTTTTCTGTGAGTTTTCTTTTCCTCTTTGGAAGCAGATCATTGCACATCCGCCTCTTAGTCATCGGCACTTTGAGGTTGCGCGACATCTGGCGAAGAACCAGAATTGGCTGTGTGAGCAGATGTTAAAACTTAATTGAAATGCATTTGATCTTGAATGATTAGTGTCCATCAGAGCATTTCCTTGTTTGTTGTCCTAACGATGGGGCTGCTGTGACAGCGTGTTTCCTCATGCTGGTTTTATCTGAAACTTATTCACACACCATTACCAGCTGTATATCACCGCTGTCAGCACTATAGGTCAATTTGTTACGTGTAGTAAATATTATCCTCTCATCTGGATGCACAGAGAACAACGTCATTAATTCAAGAGCATCAGTATATTTACAAGTGGCATTTTACCTGACAGTAAACACATGTCCAGTTTGTAGCCAGTCTTTCTATACATCCAGCGGGTGGATCTACTGAGGGACTGGCAATGAACACATTCATGGGACTTTGCTTATAGTAACCAACTGAGACCTGGATTGTTGCATTTAATGTTCCTATGAGGATTTTTTTTAATCTGGTAATGATACAGAATGGAAGTAATACTGATCCCTCTTTAAGATCCATTAAAGCAAAAAAGTCCATCAGTGAGAAGACTGATTGTTCCTATGTAGCCGGTACACATTTATTCAGGGAAGGTGAAAGATCCGGTGATTTACAGCACACTGCCAAAACAGCCTTTATCTAAATTTTCCACAACAAAAAAAAAATAAATCTGGGTGATACGTTTTGTCAGAAAACCATGCTTACACATGTTCAGCAGGCAGATAAAGATACTGCCTTGTCCACGTGGGGCGTCAAATGCCACACAAACGCAAAAGGTCCTCACAGGAGCCAATGATGATAACAATAGATAATGACAAATCTAAACATGCAAGGCTTGAGTGGGAAATTCAGAATTAAAGGGGGAAAAACGCTTAAACTGCCAAACAGTGTATAGCTTCTTCCCTGTAGACAAGATGAGCATGATTTATTGGGCTCTGTAAGTTAACTTAAAAAAGGAAACAAATGAATAAAATCAACCAAATATTTAAACATGTAGGCCTATGTGATGTTGTTCGGTAATTGGCTCCACTTATGATGAGGATTCAAATGTTGTTTTGAAGATCGTGAATCTTTAGGCTATGAAATAAGCCCTGTTTTCAAATGGAATTTTAATTGATTTGATGGAACCATCAACAACAGTAACGTATGAATTCATCGAGCATGTGAGTGTGCTGCCAAAGCCCTATTCAGACTGCCCATTAAAAGGTACAATATTTATGTCCCTGTGACGTCTTGCCTTCAGGGTGAATGCTTCAGAGGCGAAACTGGGTGATGAAGTGATCGGCGGAGAGGGGGAGAACATGTGTATGTGTGCATGTCAAAGTGTGTGAATGTGGCGCTCCGGTTGTTTTTCTACATGTCGACCTCTTGCACACCACCATGCAATGTAAAAAAAACATGAGACATCAATATTACACCATCCTGCACTGTTGCAGAAACGGAATCCTAAAAATTCAAAAAGATAAAACTGATCCCAGGCCAGTGTGAAAACTTTTGAATCAATACTTCAAAAACACTGAAAATACATTCACAGAAACACATTCACAGAAACACATTTACAGAAAAGAACGAGAACGTAAAAGATTAGTTGTTCTGTTTCGATTGTTTATGTCTTTTTGTTGGTCTTTGTCTCGGAGAATGTGTTACATTTTAATCACTGTAACTTCAACCTTCTCCGAACATCAAACACCATGTGTGGGGCAAGAAGTCAGACTGTCTCTTACTGATCAGAATAGAGCGGGAGCTGATTTAAAAGAGAAATATTCCTGCTGAATGGTAATTTGCGGTATCAGCCCCGTACTGGAAGTGACCTTTTGGCTCTGTATGCTTTTGAAATTCTCATCTGATCAGGACGGTCTTGTACAGAGAAGCAGAGAAGGGGAACACAGAGACAATTATGCAGACTTCCTGTTTAATCTGCAAATGAGAGGGTCTGCAGCAGATTGTGGTCTCGGAGTTCTGTTTTTAAGTGCATGTCTCTTTAAAAAGTGTAATTCAGAATGTGAAGTTTTCTCTGAAGCACAGTGGTCGTTGGTTTTTCGCTCTTTTTTTACTTTGACATTGATATTCTTTCCCTAACAAAACATGTTGCGATCAAAAAATTCAGTTGTTATAGAACACACTTTAAAGTGTTAAAGCATCGGCAAACAAACACCAGCTATGTCAATTAGCTGAAGAAAACAAACCCAGATCTGTCCTTGGACTTTGTTTGGGCCGGGCAGAGGGGAAACCTAAAGACTCAGAAAGTGTGTAATGAGGATTTTACTTCACATGGGGACTGGAGGGACCAGTGGTCTGCTGCTCTGGTGGGTTGTGCTCAGGATCAATGGTCATTAATCTTTCCAGAGAGGCTCTGGCTGCACTTTTTTTAGGGGGCAGAAGGATTGCTGACCCAAGAACAGGACGTCTTTCTGGGCCCAACAAGCAAGGTTTTCTGTTTGGATGCCACAGCACTTCTCGTGTGTTACAGTATGTCCTGCTCTGAGGCGAGCACACACACCCACGCCTATTAACTAGCTCACCATATGGAACTATTTGGTGGAATTACTTAAAACATTCCTTCTAAGGCACTTTAAGTTTCTCGGGAACACAGCATTGTTGGCTTTAAAACACATGAAAGTAGGCATCACTTCATAAAAAAATATAAATATCAGTGGTTCTATTCCAAGATGTCTCTGGATATCTGAGCTCCTCGCAATATTTCTAAGGCTGAGATGAGCCACCTAGCAAAGAAACAAGCTCATTTACACAGATGAGAGTTGGAACGGAGATCTAGAGCCAATCAACTAAGAATATGTTTGGTGGTTTCACAAGTTCCTAAGTACTTCCCATCCCTCAACAATATCCCCAATGAGGGTCAGCAGCTCTCCTAAGCCAATGGCCCTGAATTTGCTAAAAGCCCACTCAAAGTTCTCTATAATCTTCCCTCTCCACATGAGGGTTTTCTGCTTCTATGACATAAAATCCACTTCCCATCTGACCCCCTAGTCATATACCTACCCAGACAGACAGGACATCTTATGCTGGTTCATTTCATATGATAACACGTGAACAACAGAACACACTTTATCTTTACAGTCTCTACTCACTGGTGATAACTATCCACACTGTAAAACCGGCAGACATTTCAGTCATTTCATGTAAAAATATAATTCTTAAAATTGAAAGGCTAATATTTGCTGTCAAACGCAACTTTCATGCTGTTAATTCTCTTCTCCGAGGTAAGAAAATTACCCTATTTACCACCTGGTGAGGAAAGAGAAGACCTCCCCCCTGCTGTGAGAAATATTTTGAAGGTACTTCCACTCTCCAGCGAAGTCGTGAAACATAATGACATACATGTATGGTTGAATAGTTTAATGAAGCTGCACGTATAATCCCTGTGTGATTCAACCGCCCACGTGAGACTCTCGGCGAGCAGCTAATGTTACCTTAAAAAGAAATTGAGTCAGTGCTCTGAGTAAAGTAAAGTTGCCAACACACAAGACTTAAGAACAGTATTTTAGACGGTCTTCCCAATATTAGTTCAGTGTACCGTGGGGCATTATACTGTATATCAGATTGTACTTTGAAAGTAGGCAGACAGTGTTTTCTAATAATAAAAAAAAAAGAAAAGAAAATCACAATTTCTTTTCAAGATTGTTTTTCTTGGAGAGGTTTTAAAGCTGGTACACACTTCATAGCTTGAATAACTAAACCCAACAGGAGCAGCTCTGCTCGACTGGAGTCAAGGGCACGTCGTGTCATGATACTAATAGAGGTTGGCACAGACACATAAAAAATACAAACACATTTAGTAAAGAGGGCTTCAAGGATCTCATAGGGCAAAGCTGTAAGTCTTCTCACCATGACAACAGCAGCAGGGCTTTTAAAGAACCATAAATATGAGGTTTTAAAGAGGAGCTGTTTGACATTCCTTCTACCCTCTAATCGTCTACTAGTGCATTAAAGCGCATAGCCTCAAAATACAGCAGAAGCTTTGACGGTCTTTCGACCCTTTCTCTGTTTTCCCATCCAGAGGCTTGGTAAAAAAAAAAAAAACAGTGGGGAAAATTGTTGTACACCTGTTTTCTTTTGCCTATAGCTCCAGTGATCGGCTCCTCCGGGTGATGTCGTCTTATATAAATTAAAACATTGACGTGTTCAGCCGCACTGTAAACCCAAACTGTTTTATGTTGCTGCTGTATATTACTCTTCTTCTTCGTGTGTTTTGTTGTTTCTACTTCTTCTTATTCGTTTGTTGTTAAATTGTGGTCAGCAAACAGTTACGAGCAGATTACCGCAACCCGGATTGGTGTGTATAGACTGCTATGTGGGATTTCCTTTTTTCTCCACTTAGATGTTTTCGGTGGTGACTGCATGCACCGAACTATGACACCCGTCCCGTCACGGTTTAGGGACAAATACAAAAACCATTACAGGCGTACTGCATACAGGCGGTCTACATTTACCAAATTATTCCTTATTATTTCAATGGGAAGACACAACAGGCTCCTTAACTGCTTTAAGAATGATATAATGTGTGACTGGGGTCATGATTCATGCTAGTGGCTCTGTTCTGTTTCTGTTCCTCTTTTACACACTTTGGTGTTGATTTCAATGTTAACTTGCAACACCCAATCAACCAACCATCCATTGATCCACAAAACCAGATTGTTTAAAACATCCAGTCAAACTTCAAGTTTCCATCCGTCTCATTTCTCCTTTTTCTAAAGTGTCTTTAAATCCAAAGCAGAATGCAGTTTAATGCCCTCTATTGACACAATGGCAAATGTAATTCCTGATAATAGAACAAAGCTGACTCATTAAAAATTCCCCACATAGAGGCAGCAAAAAGCTCACCCATACACTAGCTCTTCATTTAGACAAAATGGGAAAGGAGGAAAGGTTATTTCAGTTCATACAATTTAATATTTGACTCCCATGCTGCCTCCATGTAAATGCATTCAGAATGATTCTACATGCAAAATAACCCTTATCATTTCCTCCTCTCCTTTCCTGTTTTTTTTTTTCTTTGGTCAGTATCATGACAGCACTAAAGGAATTATTTTATACATTCAGCTCATTATTCACTCTGTCTAATTAATGCTACACTCGGAATAGGAAAGTGCAATTTAGCATCTCCTGCCCGCCCCTGTAGGGGAATCCATTTAGGTGCAATGTAAAATCCTCTTTGAAGTAGAATTTATTTTCATGGGTATCCAGAACTGTTGATGCGCAACACAACAACTGACCCCTCTACTTTATATCCCAAAAGGAATTCATTTTGCTGCAGCCCCTGTAGCTATTTATACTTTGTAATTACAATTTCATTCTGTTTTTCTGGGCTTTAATTGAATGTTTTTCCTTCCGCTCTGTCGTGCATTTTACCACACCTTGTGCTGGTTGATATTTGTCTGACGTGTGTGAAGCAACAAAAGGTGCTGAATCTACAATGAAAAATTAAACAGCCATGTTGTGTTAAGAAAGCGGAAAATCAAATCAAACCCTTTTATTTTGATTCTACGAAATGGTATTCTTTTCAAGGCCTTAAAAAAATAAAGCCTGAAACATCACATTTTTTAACATTGTGTTTATCGTTTAGTTGGTAGCAATCCAAAAGCTGTAATTTAAGACAGTCAATCGTAACAGTGATTAAAAGATCCTTAATTTTAAGTACCAATGAAAAGGTGTAAAAACACTTTCTGACGGAACCTTAACAGTAATATATCCAAAACCCTAAAAAAAGGCAAATGAACTTAAAGGCAGAATAACCGATTTTCCAATCGTGCTTCAGTACAGCACAGTACGAACTGTCAGTAATCATAAAAGACAAACGCTCAAATAAGGAAACTAAAATTTCATCCGGGTTACTTCAATATACCTGAGCAGTTATTTTTCATCACAGAACAAAAACTTACATTGTGGCTGACACTCAGTAAGTCAGCTGAAAAATCACAGATATTTTATATGAATGGTGTATCACAGCTTTTTTAATTAATGTGACCCACTTTTATAAATGTCTAATAGCAGAAATATTAAGTCCTCAACTGTGAATAAGGATAAATAAACAACTTTCTTGTTATTGCATGGGCAGAGCTTTGCCCTGTAGCAGGCTGTGGTGGGTTAATATTTAATGATCTTTTCTGAACCCAGCAACAAACCTTGGAGAACTAACTATGAAGAATCCTTATTCTTGTTTATGAAAACAATGTTGTTGGATTCTTTAAAACAGTGTCATTACTGATGTAGTGATTTCAAGTAATTCTGGCAAGGTTAACGACTGTCTCACATTCAAAATTATGTGTGTTTTGGGGTTTGGATTTTTTTTTTTTCCTTTGGCCCACAGCCGTCCAGTGTAAGGTCGAGGTGACCCAGATCAGGGCCAGTGTAACTGCATAAAGCAAGGAATCACTGTGGATCTCATCTGGACTCAAATGTAGACACATGACCAACCCCAGCTGGATCTGAGTTTACCACAGCACGCAGTCACAGCAGCGCCAAATACACCAATTAGTTACATAAAGAGTCACTTTCTATAAGTAGATATACTCCATCATGCAAAGCACCGTTTACACACTAAAGAAAACGATTGCTGGCATCAAAGAATGTCTCCCTGTGGAGGTTAAGAGCATCAGCAGATATCTGCCAACAGAAAAGTGACATTTGAATATACTGAGTGTTGATATATTCAGCAATTAAACTACTTTCTGGGGCTCATGATAGTAAGAGATGGAGAGAAATGTGGGTGTCTATATGTGAGTCTTACCATATGTAAATATATGTGCAATGTATAGTCTTTGTGTCAGTGTGTATTTATTAGTGGGAATTAGCATGTCTAAGGCTTTACAATCGGCTATAAAATAGAGCTGATTTGCTGTCAGAATAAGTGGTACATCTGCATTTTCTTGTATGGACGACTGTTTTGCTGTCATTTTGCCCACCTAAGCAATTGAAAATCCCATCATAAATATCTTTATCCTTTATGTTAATGTTTGAGCCATACCGCAGGTCCTGCCCTAAATTCCCGACAGCCACTATTCCCAGTAATTAGGCTGCAGCATCTCCCATAATAGTCAATCCTTGAGATTCCCTGTGACAGAGTGGTAACATTATACTTACAATAAACTCCAGCCAATTGACCATATTTCTCAAAGCATTCCAGCCTTTCAAACAACATCATTCATTTTACACTGTGAAACATGCTCTCAGAGCCATCTTCCTCTTTACTTGTTTTTGATGTATTGAGCGTTCCTTCTTCAGAATAAGTATAGCTTTTTTTAACGGATTATTATTAATGCTTTACAATCCATACTTCATAATTACAAGCAAAAGAAGAGTGCACAAACTTTGATATTTACTTTTGCTTAAAAAAGTAACACTTAAACGTCCCCAGTTCAGATGTTGACTCATTTTGAATTCAGTATTGTTGCAAAACATTAAAATGAAAAAAAACATGTTGTGTAGATTAAAGCCAAGCTTCTTTTTTTAAGGTATTTGTCACCCAAACTCATCACGGCAAAGCAATACCATTTATTAGCTCACCTTGGTTCATGCACACTTGTCTGCAGTCCTCAAATTCCATCATTATTACACAATAGCTCGGTGACATCTAGCCACAACTCTTGAGTATTTACAATGCCCTAAGAGCAACGTGAGTGATCTGCAGCTCTGACATGCACAATGCAGAAACATCTATGGGGACTGTGCTCTGAATTTATGAAGGGAGATCCAGTTAATGAATAAAGACTTGCATATATAATCAATATAGAAAAATTGACTGATTGGAAAGCCAATGAATTTTGGTTGGATAAAAAAAAAGTGTTGATGTCAAAACTCAACACTAGGTTGACATTAACCTTCAATATTGGAAAGATGTTGAAAAGTAGAATACATATATTGTATTTTGGTTTGACATGGAAGATGGGTTGAGTAGAAAAACACTTGTGTTGTGGATGTTGACCTCCATAATTGGAGTTACGTAAATGACTGTGATATGAAAATTTAATGAAGTCAAAACCCAGCAACAGATTGATTCAACTTCCAACACTGGAGATACATTGTTTTTTTATATGAAAATTGTGTTAATTTGAAAATTAAACTTTGGGTTGACATCAATTTTCAGCATTGGACTGAGATTGAATTTAGCTTGTAAATGCACATGTGAATGCTGTCGCAGCCCAATGTTGACTTAAACATTGGACAAATGTTGAAATTTGATTGGATGTGAAATTGGGATTACGTCAAACCAAATAATGGGTTTACTTCCATCTCAAACACTGGACATGCATTGAATTGACATGTAGAGACAATGATGCTGATACAATGTATTATATCTACTAAATTCAAAATGTCATGTATGTTAAAATCCTTATTTGTTTACATCAGGTAACCATACCTCATGACGAACTGAAAGTATTCAACTAGTTAAAATGAATGTTTAATAGATGCTTAACACAACTTAAAACCAATATGTGACCGTCTTATCAAGTCATCAGTATTGTATGACAAATTGATGTTGGAATTAGACATCTTCCAGACGCAGATTATGTTTCAGTCATCTGGCATTGCAGACCAAATACACCTCATCAACATCTAATGAGGTTGTTGGCTAGCTGCGTTTACATTCATCTTAAGTTTTCAGACTGAATAATTTCTTAGTATTTAGATATTTGAACATCTTATCAAATGTGACTAAAGGCTTTATTTACATTTATTCACACAAAATAAAATGCAGTTGCTCATCAGTCAAGACTTTTGTTGAAGTGGATGTCTTGCTTAACACTGCAGAATTTCAGAGGTGGGTGGGCAGCAGTTACACAACAACAATCCCCTCTGTTCTTGCAATGAAGCTGAAAGTATGAGTGTCTGCCAAAATAGGAGAGCCTGGCAGTGTTTTCCTGGGATTGATAACTACAAGCAAGTTGTTAAAGATAAATGAGAAGACCCAGTTAGGAGCAAATAAGTCAAGTCAGAGCTCAGTCATCACAGGCAGATTTGGTCTCTTGTCTTTCTTTTTTAAAATATGTATATCACTCCCTGCTTCTTATACTATGTCTCTGTGTGTCACTTTTTAAATATAAAAGTGAAGAGTCAAAAATGAACACAGACTGCGTGATTAATATACTGCACAAAACATAGCCAGGACCTCATGATGTAACCTCATCACATTCTTGCTAAGTGATTGGTGTTATCCTGCGAAGCGACAGACAGTTAAAGGTCAACCACGAAAAGTCCTAGACAGCATGCAATACTAAAAGGCTGCAATGACCTTCAGGCAAATGTAATGTGGGAAGAGGAGAGTGGCGTTATGATGTGGGAGTAATTGAAATACAGTGCCGTGATAAGTGGAGATTTTTTTATTCCTGACTTCAGGGTAGTGAAAGGTCGCAACAAAGCAGGGTTTTTTTTTCGTTTAGATCTGATGCCTTGCACTAATTTAAAATTTCATGTACAGCACAGGCAATGAAGTTTGCTAAAAAAAAAAAAAAAAGATTAGAGTGAAACACAGAGGGTTCTCAAGAGGAAGAAAAACCAATGTCCATTGGTCCATTTTAAATTGCATTTAAATCATGGTGTCAGTTAAGATCATGGTGTCACAGTTAAGAAGATCAATAGTTCACAGCTTTTGTATGCATGTATGAGTATGCGACAGAATTACTATACATGATTATTTGTGATTGTGAAAGCCTTCTTTAAAAAAAAAAAAAACTTAAAAAAAGTCAATGTGTGAGCTTTCATTCGGATATCTGCTGTATTCACAACAAATTAATAATGTGAGACAATATTATCATGTTAATGTTATCTTTATATGCGATTTTTCACACTTAAATGTAATAGAAATCAAGTATATCCTCTGAAAATAACTGTGAGTAATGACTGTCTACAATGGGTGTAACACCCGAGTCCCACTGTCTGACGTTTTCCGAGTCCTATCTTCAGTTTGTTGACATTGACGGGACGGCGGCTGACTCCTCCCCTCGCGTATAAAAGTTGTTTAATTGAGGGACTAGAGAAAAGAAGAATAACATACTGTACTCTCTGCTTAACTGTGTTTCTAGACGCTCATTTCGGGTAAATTTACATGCAGTGTGAAGATACGAGCATAATAAAGATCGCTAGCATTAGCATGCTAACACAACAATGCACCGCGAGTTGTTTTGGTTTCATGCTGGTGCTCAAGGGCGACATCTGCTGGATCAAAAAATCACATATAAAGCCTTTAACTTAAAAACGGCGAGCTCTATTTTCGATTGAGAGGAGTATTTCTCTTACCTCGGTGCAGCAAGGGGGATGGATGGAGATGGAGATGTACCTGTGCTGGGCAGAGAGTGTGAACGTGCTCTTTTGTAATCTGGAGAGTGGCTGGATTTCCCGGTTTTCTTGGTGAGTGAAGTTGCCGTGCTCATGATGCCCAGTCTTTTGGAACAGTGGTCGAAAAAGTTGTCGAGGTCGTCAAAACAATTCTCCAGGGGATCCAGGTCAGTTGAAATTGTATTCCGATTTTAGAAAAAGAAAAAGGAAATGGAGTTTGTAGAGAGAATACAGAAAAAAAAAATGCTCAAAAGTCCTTTGTTCTTTGCTGTCGTCTAGCAGCTGGACGCCGCCATCATGGATCTCGCACTGTCACGTGAGAGTGGCGCTCACAGTGGCATTGGACTCCCTCCTCCGAAAATAAACTTAATGACACCTGAATCGCACTGATTGAAGCTGTACAGCAAGAAGTTGCCAAAGCCTTGAATTCAGCCAGGAACAATGCGTGGAACATAACTTTCCACAAAACAATAGTAAGAGAGAGACAGAGGGAAACTAACAACAAGCAAGAGGAAGGGAGGGGCTGCTATGGGTTGAAAATTGACACACCCACACTGATGTTTCCCACACACCCATCTCGAATCTCGCGCAAGACCTCCCGAAGCCCCCTGTCTCTCATCAGCCTCCCTGAGACCGGGGGGAGTCCCTCTTTCCCTCTTTTGTCAAAACCCATAAAAGAGCAGAAAAGAACAGCAAAATGCAAAAACATATATTTTGTGTGTTCATTTTTGGCCACGAAGGTGGAAAAAAAAAAACTAATGCAATCAAATCAACTGTCTTTCACAGTTGTTGTCTTTCACATATCCAAGACTCTAATCACCATTCAACAAATAACCTTGCATTTAAAGGGTTACAATCCTGAAAGTAATTTAATATTTGGTAGTTTTGAGCAACTCAGAAGTTGTTTAACTTCATAGCAGAAAAATAGAAATACATATGAGGAGGGTTAATGTGGTGTTGTTTTACCTTGATATACAGTAGAAGAAGCTCGTCACGAGACAGGATTCTGCTCTCCACTGTGGCGGCGATCAGCTCTGGAACCAGCTCTTTGTCCAGCATGAAGAACTCCACACTCCGTACACTTCCCTGTCAAAGTCAGTTCAATTAGAATGATTACCGCCAAAAAAAGCTTAAAATGCAGTCGGACAAACTTCAGTGATAAACGTATGAGACGGAAGAGGCAGCAATCTTTGACCTGGCGCTTTGCATTGTGGGAAACAGTCATCGAGAAGACTGGTCTGATGATCTACTGAATTTTTGGCCAGAGAAATCAGCACATGCTCAAGTATAGTAGATTTTTAAAAAAACAGCCTGAGAATTCGTTGAACCTTCTTTCTGATACGGGAGCCGGACAGATAGCGAACAGTGAGTCAGAGACGAGAGGAACTTACTGAGCTGACTAAAGTGAAGAAGCAGCAGGATGGTTTGATAACTCTGATCAAAACAGGATAACCGTCTTATCAGCAACAACAATACTACAGTTTGAACCACTGGAGGAGGAGAGACTGGGATCTGCCTGAACCTGAAAAAAAACAACAGCATTTCCACAGTTACAAATCGGCACACTAGTGTTCACATTGATCGATTGCTCTTTATTGTCAGACAAAGTCGGAGTCCCTGCAAACCAAAACTTGGAATTTGGAGAGGTGCCATGTCACTTCCTGAGTACTGCCAAGGTGCCTCTGAGCAAGGCATCAGCCCTCCCAACAGCTCTGGCACGCTCTCTGTGTATCAGCCCAACTCTGACATCTCTCCATTAATGCATGACCATAGATCCTGTTTCAGCATGTGTGTAATGCGGTGTGAGAAGCTTGCTTCTCAATCACACAGGGGGATTAATAGAGTATGTAAAAGTAAATAAAACATGTGGGTGTAACATTGTATTGTACTACAGTAGTATTTTTTGAAACTCAGAGGGAAAAGATGCCCCATAAAGTCTTAAGTTATGTTAATATTGACATGCATTACCTCAGTGGCAGTGGAGATTTTGACCAGTGTGTCCACCTGGTACAAGCCACTCCCATTCTCCTCCCTTGACACAACGCTGAGACAGACAGTGTTGGTGTCCTTGTTGGTGAGAAGCCCAACGTTGCTCCACATCGCCATTTCACGGAGCTAGATACATGGAAAGAAATGTCAATCTCAATGTTTGTACAGTAGTTAGCGCATGTGTCCAGGAAGGTCGTAGAACGGCAACTCAGCAGTTTTTCCAAGAGGTGAGTATTTATTTACAGTGATTAAACCAACACGTGTTAACTTAACAAACCAACAAAAGTTCAGTGTAAATAAGGCAACTTAATTCATAGTTAAATCTTCTTCTTCTTCTTTGGATTTTATTGGCAGCTGGCATCCAAAAAGTTGCATTACTGCCACCTGCTGGATTTAATTATTACTCACATTCCTATATCCTCCTCAATAAACCTGTTCTCAAGAGATATTTAAACAAGCATCTTCGTCCGTTCCCTCTCTCCCCACACTCCAGAATACTTTTGAAATCTCTTCTTACGAGTCCCTCTCTCTCCATTTCTGACATCATGTTATGTCCATGTGCTTCATACTTTCTACATTTAATAAGTACATGTTCAACTGTTTCTGCTAGATTGCATATCTCACAAAGACCGGATGAATGTTTTCCAATGATATGTAGAGTGCTATTTAAATTACTGTGATCAATTCTTAACCCGGACATTAGGACCTCCTCTCTTCTGTTGCTCCCTCTGTATTTTACTTTATCTGTTTCCCTCTGAATTGAATATAAATGTCTTCCCTTTGTCTGATTGTTCCAATATTGTTGCCATTCCTCTTTAATTTTACTCCATGTGACTCGTTTCCCCTCTGACTTAAATAATTTGATGTTAATATCAATCCTCTCTTTCTTTACAGCTTCCTTTGCCAACCTGTCCACCTTTTCATTTCCTGCTATGCCTGAATGTGCTGGAACCCACATGAATATCACATCTGTCCCTTGTTTAACCACCTGGGAATGTGTAAATATGATTTCATATAATAAATCTTGACGACTGTGAGATGATCCTGATTGAATACTGTGTAAAGCGCTGACTGAATCACTGCATATCAGCACTTCCCTTCCTTTAATTTGCTCAACACATTCTAATGCAACTAAAATGGCGTACAACTCTACTGTGTAAACATTCAGGAAATCTGACATTCTCTTCGCTACTTCAACCTTGAATTTTGGGATAAACGCAGCTGATCCTGTTGCATTTGTCATAGGGTCTTTAGATCCATCTGTGAATACTTGTACATGATCTCCATATCTCTGTTCTATGTGTTCATAGAATTCACTAACTAAATCAACATTTATTTTTCTTTCCTTTATCTTTAGTAACTCCAAGTCTACTTGAGCTGTCTCAAGCGTCCACATTGGAACTGGTGGCCATAAAACAGTTGGACTGATATCCTTGTCATATACTCCCATATCTCTCGCCACTCTATCCCCTATCCATCCAAAACTGGACTTAATTGTTCTCTCTTTTTCCCAGCAATCCTTTAACACTGATTTTGTTGGGTGACTATCTCCATGCCCTCTCAAGTTCAGCCAATAATTTGCTAATAGCTGTTTCCTCCTTAAACATAGTGGCATCTCTCCTACTTCTACCTGAAGTGCACATATTGGAGATGATTTCACTGCCCCAATACATATCCTAAGAGCCTGTGCCTGAGTCATTTCTAACTTTGCAAGTGTTGTCTTTGCTGCAGATCCATATACCACACTCCCATACTCAGTCCTAGTTCTAATTAACGCCACATATATATATTTTAAGGCAGCAACATCAGCTCCCCAATCCATTCCTACAAGACATCTCATTACATTTATTACTTTTTTGCATTTATCAACAATATTCCTTATGTGTTCCTTCCATGTCAACCGGACATCAAAAAATACCCCTAAAAAACGAAATGAGTCAACTCGTTCTAGCTTATTTCCATACGATGTCAACCCAATATTCTCCCCAATTTTCTTTCGAGAAAAGAACATGACCTTTGTTTTTTCCACAGAAAATTTAAATCCCCACTTCTCAACTAAACTGATCCCTTTCTGAATTTTATTTACAATAAATTGTATATTCTTTCCTTTTTTCCACAATGCTCCATCATCCGCAAACAATGACCTTCCTATATCTGTTGGGATATTATCAAATACATCATTTATCATAATTGAAAATAAAATCGGACTTATCACACTTCCCTGTGGTGTTCCATTCTCTACAACATACTTTTTAGATATTTCATCACCTATTTTTACTTGAATCGATCTCTTGTTCAGAAAATCCATTATCCAATTAAAAATCCTTCCCTTGACTCCCATGAGATGTAACTTAATCAAAAGTCCCTCTATCCAAAGCATATCATATGCTTTCTCAACATCAAAAAACACCGCAACTACTGTTTCTTTTGTAACCTGAGCTTTTCTTACAACGTCTTCTAAGCTTACCACCGGATCCATAGTGCCTCGCCCTTTTCTAAACCCACTCTGATATTCTGCCATCATCACTCTTTTCTCTAGATAGTACACCATTCTTTCATTTACCATGCGCTCCATCAGTTTACAAACATGTGATGTTAAGGCGATTGGCCTGTAGTTTGCTGCATTGCTTGGATCTTTTCCTGGTTTCCTTATAGGAACAATCACTGCCTCCTTCCAGCTAATTGGCAACCTCCCTCCTCCCATACCTTATTATACAACATTAACAATCTGCTGCCTCTGTACTTAAATGCTTTAACATGATATAACATATCTCATCTTTCCCTGGAGCACTCATTCCAAACTTAGCCAATGATTTTGTTAGCTCTCCCAGTCTAAAAGGTACACTAATCTCATCCTCAACATGATTTTTCTTGCTCAGTGCTTCAATATTTTCAAATTTTGTTTTGTCCCTGTACCTTTTTGCTTCCTCACTCAGATTATTAGAACTGTTTATTGTCATAGGTAAATCAGACTAAGAACCGTGTTAAAGGCAGCACATCCTCACCTCTCCTCATGCAAGAACAAATGTCTCCTGGCTTTATAGACCGCCCCATTAACAAAATGGCCGCCACTGGGTGCAGCACAACTCAAATGGTGGGTTTACACTTTTCTATTAAAGCAAAGAAATCTAAATAAACCCTTAAATTAACCTCAGATCATTTACTCAACTAAATGAACGTTAAATAATGAAATTACATTCTACCAGTAACTTAAACATGAAAACACTTATTAGAAAGAAAACATTTCTCAGACATAAAACCCCTTCAGATGGTCTGCCCCTGTGATGTCAGCGATGACATCATCAATCTGATAAATACCCAGGAAGTGCTGGGCTGGCCCCTTTTAGCTGCATGGGGCCACATGAGGAACTGAACAAAATAACAAACGTAAGTGAGTATGGATAAGAGACAATGATATTTTGAAATTCAAGAAACTAAATAAAAAAGACTGAACTAAGTCAAGACTGTGGGTTTGCTTTAAGTCAATTTATACTTTGATGTGAACTGTAACTTAATGCTAACACAAACAAACCCAGGATAGTAGTGCTGCAATGATACACAAGCAAATACACAATTGTAATTAATAATGTGATTTGATATCAAATGAAGATTTAAGTGACAAGTGATGAATAAGAGAAGAGCTTCTCACCCACTTTGTTACAATGTTAAGTTTTTTTATGCGCTGATTCAGCTGACTAAACTCCCCTCAGTGTTACCATAGGGCTAATAATGCATCAAATTTAGCCGAGAGTTATGAGACTAACACGATTAGCTGCTTATGTCTACGGAAACATTTGTAGAGTCCGGGGGAGCATGCCCCCCCTAGGATGTTTGGATCCATGTCACCTTTTTCATCCCTGATGAGTTTGCACCCCTGTAACACTACTGACAACACTGATATTCACACTCTATATTTAAAGTATTTAGTTGATCATTTAATATTTTGACATTTGTTTAATAAATTACTTTTTGTTACTTCTTAAAATGGTGTGTCTCCCATATTTGTCATGCCCAAAGAGCCAGGGTGTGACACTAGCCCAGTCAGTTACACTAAAGCACTTGACCAACCCTCCAACAACAGTCACATCTTCACCAAGCTTTCGGTACCTTTTTTTTTTTTTTAAACAGACATCGATTCTGCTTTACTTCTTTCTTCCCTACTTCACTTGACTTTCAATGTTATTAAAACCAGAGCAAGTTATTTGATTGTTTGTCTGACATGAGTAGTTTGAAAAGTGAACACCTTTTATTAGAACCTGACCCGTTCATCCAGTAATGCTTGCATGTCCAATAAAACATGCAGTCTTTTTTCTTTTCTATTTTCTTTTCGTGTCAACATGACAAACCTTTTGAACTGCATTTCCAAAAAGTATTTTATTTAATGATCAGGTTACCACCTCTGGTTATAAAAGCAGATTTGCATTTGAATTGTTTTGTATTTCATCTCTGAATGTCCAACCACAGAAACCTACGAACAAATCAACGGCTAGATGAGTTGAACTATAACAGAAGGCCAACTTGCTCCATCGCTGCTGACACTGGGGGTAATTGCCCGGCTCCACTGCTGAAATGTCACGGCTCTTATCCCAGGTGGGCTATTCCATCAACTAATAAGTGCCACTGCCACTCTCTGGGCACCAAACACCGTAACATTACATGGAACAACAGTCATAAAAATCAGGGAATGACACCCTGCTGCAGATGTAATTAGTAACACTTATATAGCTGGAAGCTTGCTGCTAATGTGGAGACTCATTAGGAAAGGGCCTGGTGTTTCAGTTTTCTTTGTAATCAGAAAGCTTTAAGGGCATTGCAGAAATCTTGATAAGGCAGTTAACCCATATAACCCCCCCCCCCCCCCCCCCCCCCCCCTTTTTTTTTAGCATGTTACATCTCTTTAGTCTGCCAGGACAAATAAAATCATTTGTTTTTAAATGCCTTGCAATAGAAATCATTTAAGTAAATAAAAATGCCATGATACCTTCCGAGTAAATTACTCCCTTAAAATAGGAACAAAGAGGGATGATTATCATTTAAAATACAATACCTGCAAAAAATCCCAACTGTAAGACATCCCATTTTCCTTCTTCATGCAGACAAAAAGTGTCAAACTCCTGTTACTATTTGACTTTAATTTCAGTCAGCAATTACTAAAGACCTTATCTCATTTATATGGTAATAACACCTCGGATGTCAGCACTAGCATTGCAGTTTGGGAGTTAAGCAGGGTTGGCCTTTTTGTGGCTGGGGTACGTTTACTTCATTCTCCAGCCCGACTGCACTGACCAGCAAAGGGAGGTCAGTGTCTGACAGGATCAAGCAGCAGTTACAGCTTGTGTACAGGGGGGTAATTTAATCTACTGAGGCATAATGTTGGTAGCACTTACAGAGGTAATATGTAGTCTTTTGTTTAAGGTACAACGACTAGCTTGACCTTCATCTGTGAATATTTTGAAAGGACTGTTGTTATTCATGATATACAAATCAGAGTCAAGTGAAAGTGACTGCCATAGATCTAAACAAACAAAATGTGTATTTTATACAAAGAATAATATTTGAGATGTTCTATTTCGTCGATCTCAAACCTACTGGCTTTTGTCTGATGATGATATGTGCCCCTGGAAACAATCCCCAACTTCCTGGTAATTCTGGCGAAGACGGTGCTTAGCAATGAATGACTTCAAGCCAACACGTTTTTTTGATTGGTGTCTTTGTGACGGTGAGGGAGGGAGTTCTTTCCTCTTTGCATGAATTAACAAAAAAAAATTGGGATGTAAAGCCAAAAGGAAAAGTCACATCTGAAATGCGATTTGAATATTGACCTGAAGCAGTGATACCTACGTCAGACGGCGAAGGCTCTTACAAATGGTGGATCTGCCAGAGGTCAAAAGAAAGTTGGGAATGTACTGAGAAGTGAGGGTAAATGTCTCTAGGTTGTTTTGGCATTCCTCATGTTTTGTTTTTGATGCAACTTATCGTGTGTATGAATAAAACAAGAACCTTATTCAAATGTCTCCACAGACCTAATACTGACACAGACTTGGCCTCTCATTCATTTAGTGTTCCCTACATGTTGAAACATTGGACCTGTCTTCTACACAGCAGTATAAGGACATTAATGAGAAGCACAGTATTGATTTTCTATGAAACCACTGCACTGCTTTGTTGCATTTCCTTAACCTTGGCTTCCCTAAACCTAAGGCTGCCCAATTCAATTTTTGTTTATTGTGTTTTTCTTCTCTCAAGGGGAAATTTCATTAAGTCTGTACTTTAGTGCTTGGCATCTGTTCTTCCACCAATATAGAGTAGTTGGGGAAAAAAGGGTTGAAACATGGGAAGAGTCAACCCGCACTATAGGAGGGAATGATGAAAAACCTATATTCATAAAAGTGCTGCATTTAAAAACTTGGATTTTGCGTAACAGATCCGTACTGTCACCTCTCAACAACCCTTGAATTCAAAGCTTGAGGCAGCGGACGCCCACTCACAGACGGGTGTCGACAGCCTGTATTTCATGCTGCGTTTAAAGCTCATTTGGGCTCCCCTGTCTTGGCAGGTCAAAGGAGAGCTATGAGCACCATCAGGCCTGCCACAGAGAGTGCAGCTTTTTGGGTGTTGTTGGTCTGTTTAACAGGCGTAACATCTCGACATGTCAGCCTGGCTGGTGGTTGAACTAACACTGCGTCTCTGGATGTAGCTCAAAGTTAAGACCTAAAACCTTTTGGGCTTCTGGACTTGATTGGCTGTGGACAAATGTGCAACTGTAATAGCAGAGCATATTTAAACAAATATATTTTTAGGTCGCAACCGAATGGCACAGATATGACGCATTGAATTCAATCTAATAATACATTTAATTTCCATGTCTGTCAGGCTAATCTGTGTACAAAGGACCTTTTTCCTGGTGAGGGTTGATAGCTATGCTGCCAGTCCCGAGACCCCTGCCCATCCAGTAAACTCCTGCTGTAAACTAGGTCGGTGCAAACAGAGAGTCAGAAAGAGAGAGAGGTGCTGCTGGGAGCATTGAATTATTCAGCCCAGTCCGCTGAGCTCTGATAACACAAGCAGAACAACAGCAGCGAGGAGCTCCCTGCAAGATAGCAGGAGCTCTGAATCAGTACATATGGGCAATCGTTCCCAAAAAGGAAAACAGCCCTGAATGGTTGAGCATTTCAGAAGGTTGCACAGGTTCAGACAGTCCGCTGCTCCTCAAAAGTAGAACATTCTAGTTTGGATTCATGTAAAATCTTTCAGACATCTTGATGTGATGCAACATATTACAGAGTACAAAAGCCCCTATTTGTGACATTATAAGCTATTTAAGAAAATGTCATAATGCGGAAATTTCAACCCCTTCATTCTTGCCCCTCAACTAAACCCCATTTCCAGACTTTGATCAGCATAACCTGCCATATGTCAGAGTATGTTTACATCTCTCCTTTATATGCAGAGTTTGTTCACAACCTCTGCACAACCTTTTACAACCTACTTTGAATGATGGGGAAAGTGCATACATCTTCACAAAAAACTGTCGAGGAAATCTCCTTTTTTTCCCCCCTCCTCATCACGGACATTCTGCCATGTCTGCCAGATCCAAGTGGATTAGATGCGGATGCAGACATGCTCATAAATCTTCCAAACACTGAGGTAACGTGTTTTAGATTTGCTTACCAGGTGTAATTTGTCAAGAATGGGTTAGTGTTTTCCTCACAGGGGAGGGTCTTCTGCTTCATATGCAATTGTTAGGGGATGGTGTTCAGTGTTCCATCACTAAATCAATGCAACTGAAGACAGAGATACAACTATTCAAGATCTCTTAAAGGTCCCATATTATGCTTTTTCTGGTTTTATATGCTCTTTGGTGTGTTTTCCAAGTCTCCTGTGCATGTTTAAGCACATCTATGTGCAAAAATTCAAAGTCTGCGGAAACGCGGCTTCTCCTACGTCCTCCTGTTAGCTGTAGCATTAGCTGCATGTAACGCTCAGTTCTAGCCCCCCTCGATAAGAATTTGTCAGTCCGACGTCATTGTCAGTGTGAGATCACTGATCTAAGCCCATTGGCTCGTTGTGGCAAGCCCAGCAGCTCATGTTGCACGCCCGTTAACTTCTGTAGCATGCCCACGATATGCCGTAGCCTGCGGTAGCACAGTAGTGCTAAGGTGCTAATGTTTTTGCTCCCCTCGGATGGAGCCAGTGGCTACATTCCCAATATGGTAAAAGAGGCGGGACATTTCCGAGAACCGTGCTGAGCAACTGACCAATAACGACAGAGCGGATCGGCAGACCAATCAGAGCAGACTTGGAACACGTGGGGCTCTGCAGTGGGGGCTCAGCAGAGCGTAGCTGACGGACTCAGAGCGTAGAGGGAGCAAGGAGGAGCAGTACATGAAAACAGACACTTTTTTCGGGCTTTAGCTATTGTGAACGTACAAAAGTAGGTACATAGATTAAATATACGAACCCCAAAAAGGGCATAATATGGGCTCTTCAAACATAACTAATATCACAGAAGCAGAATATCTTAAAAGTACTTAATCTGATTATATAAAAAGGTGTGGGATATTGACAAATTCACATTCAAATCCTTATCCCTAAATGTCAATTCCTATAAACTTTGAAATTGTCATTATCAGCCTTTGTTTGTAAGGTTTGGTTCTGAATTCAGGAGAAAAACTGAATGGAGTCCTGGCAGAGAGGACGGTATCAGCATGGGTTAGACATTTTACAGGTGGAGTGCTTTGAAAAGTTTTCTAAAAGTAGGCATTTTTGTCTTAAAACGGTAGTAACTTGTTCCCTCTGAGTGGGGAGTGAGTCTTTGCCCCAAATGGAGGATTTGAAGTTTCTCTCTGTCTTGTTTACAAGTGAGGGTAAGATGGCCCATGAGATTCACAGGCAGATTGGTTTTGTATCAGCATTGTACTGGACCGTTGTGCTGAAGAGAGATCTGGGCCTGGAAGCAAAGCTCTCGATTTACCAGTCAGTCTTCATTCCAACCCTCACCTATCTTTGTGAGATATGGCTAGTGAACAAAAAAATAAGATGGCAGATAAAAGCGGCTGATGTTTTCTTTGGAGGGTAGCTGTGCTCAGCCTTAGTTATCAGGTGGGGAGCTCATACTTTCATGGAGAACTTCAAGTAGAGTCACTACTCCTTTGCACTGAAAGAAGGCAGTTGAGGTGGTCTCCCTTTGGACCCCAACATGGTGGAGACCCCATAGATCAAGAACGCACTGGAGGGATTATATATCCAATCTGGACTGGGAATCACTTGGAATCCCCCAGTAGGAACTGGAAAATGTTTCTTGGTAGAGGGAGGTTTGGATGGTCTGACTTCGCCTATTGCCACTGCGACCCAGCCTCGGCTATTTAAATTTAAAGCTCCATCAGACTGGAATAACCTACCTCGCTCACTTAGATCTATCACCTCTTTTCATATCTTTAAATCATCTCTACTTACTCATTGTCAAACATCCTGCTCTTGCTTTTGATTTTCTTTCTCTGTTGGACTTAGTTTGCCTGGACCTGCTCCTCTTGCTTGTGCTTGTGTACGTCATATCTACATGTATGTACTGCTCTGTACCTTGTGCCTTAATGTTGCGTACACTATGTGTGTAAGTACTGTATAGTGTGTATGCATATATATATATGCAGAGGTTTTCCTTTCTTTTTTTCTTCTTCTTCTTATTATTATATATATATATTTTGTTCTCTTCAGATTTTTTCTGATTGTGTAATACTGGCTGGTTGGTGGGTGGCTAGGCTTGGGGGAGCATTAAGTGTGAGTGTGTGTGTGTGTGTGTTTGTGGTGTGGGTGTCTCTGTGTTTAAATGTTTGGTATTATGTTTTGGATTTACCTTTTATTTTGTATTGATGATGATTAATTTATGTTTTGTAAGGACCCCTTGAAAATGAGATGATGCATCTCAAGGGGCTATCCTTGAAATAAATGACAAATTACAAATATTAGGAAGAGAAAAAAAAGGGCAAAATTTTGTTGGTGAATCTTCTGGCAGCTTGATCTTATCGGTTATTGCATGCTTGTGTCCTCACTGTTATATCGTTGCCCCTTTCACAGTACATATTTTAAAATCAGGGAGAATCAAACAAGTTAGTTAGATTGAGATTATGTCCTGTAACCCCAAACTACAGACTCCTTTAGGCTGATTAGGTGTTTTTTTATCCAGTCAAAAAACATGTACTGTACGTTCCTGTGGTTGTCTGGGACAGGCAAATCAGACACACAGTTTGCTTTAATTTCCATTGATGGAAGGCACTAGTTGGGGCAATTAATTACAATTGCCATATGTAATGGTTCAAAATGCAGAAAGTCCATTATTATCCACCATTATCCATTATTCTTAAAAGTTTTAAGTCCTTCATCCAATAGGCGTAATGAGAGGTGGATTAGATAAATCAGTACCTCATCAACTAACACAACTATCTCTTTTTTTGTACCTATATCTTTTAACATGCAAGATATCTGTTTGAAATATACTAATTTTGACTGTAGTGTGATTACTTGCTCCTCAAGCGTATTAGAAATGTAGGGAAAAAACATCAGGGCGTATGGATGCAGCAAAAGATAATGAGGTCTTCCCTGTTTTACTACATGTTAATTAGGGGAAACATTTAGCCAATATTGCCGCTCTAATCACACTCAAGTAGATTCCCTCCCCAGAGTCTGATCTGTAAACAAGGCATGCTGCAGAGGCAACAGAGGATACGTCACTCTAAACAAGGCATTACCTCAAAGCTTCCACATGCAGCTACCTGATAGTAAAGGGTTATGTTCAATGTTAACAATGTCATAAACTGTGTGGAGATTGCCTTTCTTTTTGTTCCAGAGTAGTAATCAAAAAGGACAATGGGCTTCTCCCCCTGAGATACTTGAAAAACGTGATAAACAGGGACATAAAATGGTACAATGGTACATTATGGTACTTATATCTCTCAAATATGGATTTTTTGTTTTTAAATGACTTTATAATTGGATTTGAAGCACAAGTTTTAAGAATTCAACTTAAAGGAAGAATATGCAACTTTTTGATCCAGTAGATGTCGCCCTTGAGCACCAGCATGAAACCAAAACAACTTGCGCTGCATTTTTGTGTTAGCATGCTAATTCTAGCGCATTATTTTGCTCATAAATTCACACAATGTAAATATGCATGAAGTGACCGTGATCTAAAAACACCTACGTGACAATCAAATAAGCAGTGAGTACAGCAGTACTCAGTACAGTAGACAAGTCCTAGATACGCCTCGGAAAGCTCGGAAAACATCCGCTCGTTGTGGCAAGCCCAGCAGCTCATGTTGCACGCCCATTAACTTCTGTAGCTCGCCCATGATATGCCGTAGCCTGTGGTAGCACAGTAGTGCTAAGGTGCTAATGTTTTTGCTCCCTTCAGAGCCAAAGTGGCTGCATTCCCAATATGGTAAAAGGGGCGTGACATTTCTGAGATTGTTACAATGCACTTAGCAGACACTTTTATTGAAAATGATGTACATCAGAGAGTAGGTACACCACTAATCTATACACCGCCCTAGTAGCAGCGGGAGCAATGTGGGGTTAAGGACACATCGGACATGTTGCTCAGCTGGGGATTGCTCAGCAACCTTTCGGTCGAGAGGCGACAGCTCTACCAACTGAGCCACAGCCCCCACATGAGAAGCTGTAGCACACGTGGGGACTCTGAACGTGGGCACTTTAGAGCCTTAGAGAGAGAGTCAGAAGTGAGCCGGTGCATGGAACTTTAGCTATTGTGAACATACTTTAATAGATACATAGATTAAATATACAAACCCCAGAAAGGGCATAATATGACAGGTGGGCCTTGAAGGGATATGGGAAATTTACCTTGTAATGGAGCTGAGCTATACCTCAACCACCTCCACACCCAACACACTTACCCAACACAGTCTGGTTCTTTTTTTCCTCGCTCGCCCTCTCTGTCTCTGGCTCTGGACTGTCAAAGAAACAGCTTGTGATCCTAACCCCTCTCCTATTCTCCTCGGTTAGATAAATGCCACATACTGTTGGAGTCCTGAACTATATTTTTAGACTGCCATAGACAGGGCCGATAATGATGCCAGCCATCAACAGTGCCGTTATATGACATGGAATAAGGGAATGTGCACATGCATCTGTTCTATTTCCAACAGCCCACTATACCTTCCCCCCTACCTGTCAGGCTGGTTTGAGGACAGAAACAAGCATTCACACACACAGTAAACACTAGGTTGTTTTTGTATGTTGTGCGGCGTTTTCATTCGATGTTTTTGTAGGGGAAAAATACAATGTGAAAATCAATCTCTCTACAACCCACCACAGGCTCTGTTGTCTGCTAACTCTGCAACACAACAAATGTGTGTTATTGGCTGTTCAGCCGCCTGTGAAGGTTGTTTTATTGCAGAAATGTTAAAAAAAAGAAAGGTTGCGTTGCACCTTACAAAGCTGCTGTAGAAAGTTTCTACATTTGTGATGTGTTACATTTTTGGAACGCACCTCGATTTGAAAGGATTTTGCAGCGGGTTGCAAGTCTACAGGCTTTTTCTTTGCAACCAAATCTCTGACATATTTTCTGACCCCCAGACTTTATCGACTATATTGTAAGGTTTATTATAGTTCAGATTTTCACTCAGTAACATCTCTGTCATGTCGGCCTCATGGACAGCATCATAGTGTTGTTTCCTCTGACCTGAACAGACCAGACACTTGTCTGACACATTAGGCTGCTGACAAACAGGCCAAGTATAATACAGGGATTGATTGCAGTGAGTTCCTCTTCAAATTAAGCTTCTTACCTGGTAGGTAATTAGGAAGTGAACAGATACGAGTATTGAGTGCTTTGAGCTCCCGAGAGAGGCAGTAATTGTTTTCTGTTGATTACATGGCCTTTTGACAGGAAAATGGGTCAGTGTAGTAGTGACCACAGGCTGGTTAGAGGAGACCTCCCAGTTAACAGTGTAAAAGCAAATACAGTAGTAGCCTATGGGAAGATGAGGGGCTTCCCAAAAAAGCCAGTGCCCTCATTTATCAACAGTGTGTATATAGATTTTTTGAATAATGAGTGCATAAGAACATGCCCATTCAAAAGCGAGGTATTTATGGACTAGCCATCAAGTAGGGCCCCTCCAAGCCGGTAGCCAGTCAGCAGGCAGTTCCCAGGCAAAGAGAGAGCCCCCCCCCCCCCCCCCCTTCCTTGGGAGTGTGCCCAAACACGGCCATGTATTTAATTTCAGGATTTCAACAGGAGATGGCGCTTCCCTCACAAGAACACATCAACCTATTTATTTGCACGTTATTCTCATTAAAAAATAAAAAAAACAGTCAGTAAGAGATTCTTGGCGGTTCTAGTGTTAAAAAGTCCAAACGAATAAATGTATTCAAAAACATAATTCTAATCTAATCCAAAAGTCACATTACTTTTTTACCTGACGAAAAAATGAGGCAGTGTTCTTGTATTGCTTGTTTTTACTCGTGGGTCTTGTTTTAAAAGCTGCATACTGAGAGACTGAAATGTGTCATAGTTCTGATTCATTCTTTCTTCACTCAACAATTGAATTTTAAAGTACAAACTCTTTACACATTTTCTTTTTTTATTTTAGTGACCATTGCTTGCATGTCGCTGTTAAAATAACAATGAAAGTCGTCCTCTTAATGAGCTCACTTAGATAGGGCATTGGGTTGTTTTTGGGTCAAACCGCGCATATCACTTTCACTGACGCGCGGATCAGTCCACTCACAGTCAATACAGGTAGCCTAATCTCCACCTCTCAGGTGCAGCCCTCACACATTACATTGTGACATTTGTCACAGCGGTGTCCTCAGTTTATCTTTTTGTGCGGACTCGGCTGCTGTCTCGGCCGCGCAAGTCTTTTAATTTTTTTAATTTAATTATGGCTGTATCAGAATAAAATGACTTAAAATAAGCCGCAAAGTCAGTAAAGTAGCTCTCTGTGTTGTTTCCCGATGCACACGGACTCGACTGTGTGTTCCTTTTTTTCTTTTTTTGGAGTCCGCCCTGTTCGTAAACTGAGCACGCTTCATAATAACATAAAGCATGCATGTGTTGTATTACGACGTTATGTACAAGAGGTAATCGTGCTTGTGTGAGGAACACAAGTTTATTTACAGTAAGCCATCTTTTGATGGGTAGTGCTGTACTGCAGAGAGATAACTGTGTTAGTATACTTAATGTCACTTGGTTATTTACCTGTGTTACTATCCATATGGCTGCTAATCAGCAAAAGTGTCAGAGTCTTGCTTGGTGTAGAAAGCTTTTGGTTTTGTCTCTTGTTTGGGTATCTTGTCTTGTCTTGAGAGCCTCTCTTAAGTGTTCATAACGGTCACAAAGTGCCTAATTTTTTTCATGAATTTGAATACAAATTCAGTTATTAACACTGATAATGTTTGATCATTCTTCACTTAGTATACAAGAGTATACAAAAACAACATCTATATTTTTTGTGCAACATACCTTCAAACGAGGAACTGTCTGGGTTTTTTTTTTTTAAGTTGCAAGCAGACGCTGTTTTGTGCATGTTAAACATGGAAAGCAACGTTGCTCCTGCAGATGCAGTGTGATAAACTGCCCTTGAAAATAACCTTTTACTTACTTAAGAGGCAGGACTCAATGGTGGAGATACTGTTTGGTTTGTTGAATGCTGGCTCCATCTGCTGGATGTAACGTTACATTTTATTTAATCATGATCTGCCACAGCAAAATAAATAAAAAATCATGACAAAGTTGACTTATCTTTTACAGCATGCATTAAATAAGAAATATATAAGCAACATCAGGTTAACAGTAAGTTGGTTTACCACAAACCTGGTCAAGAGTTTAGCTCTGTGGTGCACTTTGTCTTTTTTTAATGTGCAAATGTGAAAACAGAACAAGTGCAAGACTTTACATAGCAATTCATACAAAACATTGAGTAAGAGGCCAGTAAAGAAGAAACATACTACAAAAAGAGACATATATACTTCAACAATTAAAGACATTACAAAAAAATATGAAATAATAAAAAAATAAATTAAATAAGGGGACAAACAAGAAAAAGAAGATAGCAGGGGTAGTGGTATTTTCATGAACGTTTCAAACCGGTTTACACAAAAATGTTCAACTTTTTTGAAGCCAGAATTTTTGATTAGAATGTTTCAACATTTATTAAGCCAAAAAATTTTCATGAAAAATTTAAACTTATTTGAAGCTGAATTTTTGACTCAGTGTTTGCACAAAACCTGCTTACTGAAACGGGCCCCTGATTGTCTGTTACAGTCCAAAAATGACATCAAATCACAATCTTCACTAGTTTAACATTAAGGTCAATGCAATATATTGACAGTATTTAACTATTTTCAATAGAATAATGGCAGTTATGTTGTAAGGACTACTCTTTTATGGTGCACTACATTTTGGCATACCAACTCAGTGTTTCATTGATTAGGACAAATGAGGACATATGAGGACTTCCAGTGCAATGTTTTACTCTTGCAATAGTTTAAACTGGTGTAGAATGGTTATAACCGAAAAGGGTATCAAATAAATTAAGGTAGATTACACATTATTATTCCAAAGCAAAATTCAGATCTAATTAAAGCCAATTCTTGTAATTAAAATCAAAATGACTTAACCACAACAGAGACTAAATCAGTGCATTAAATAAAGCATTAGCTATTTAAATGTGACTGAAATTTTAAACAAAAGAAACTTAAGCACACAATTAAAGCTAGTGGTGGTGATGAGGCAGCCACATGAAGTGAGCCAACTACATTGTATGACTTTTCTATTTTTTTTTTCATCTTTGTGATGTGCTCATTGTGGATTAATGTTGGGTCTTTGTAAATACTATTACTACTACTACTACTACTACTACTACTAATAATAATAATAATAACAATATATAACAATGATACGGTCTAGACCTGCTTTTTTGTAAAGTGTCCTGAGATAACATTTGTTACGAATACATTGATTGTTCACAAAAAGTTAGCAATGGGTGAGCTAGCTGCCGTTATTGGCTCTGAAACTGAGAGGAGGGGGTTGGGCGGGTTATTTCAAAATGACAAAATTAAAGGAAAAGAACAAATACATTCTTAGTTTTAAAACCACCTCTGGCTCAGTCTGAACCCAGCTGCTGTGTCCTTTAAACACCACTAGAGGTCGTCCTAGAGTTTTAAACGAGACCTGCTTCTTATCTGGTCTGACAAGGAGTTTCAGGTCAAGTTTATTTAATGGACATATTCTTTCCAGAAGTGAACATCTTTCATCATGTACATTAATGGTCTCAGTTTAGTTTTTCAGTTGAATCTTTTTGCACAAATAAAAAAGTACACAATTAACAAAGACATGTTATATAAAGTGCAGGAAGATGCAGAAAACCCAAGAACCTGGAGCTTCTGAAACAAAGCGTTCATGACAAAGCCTTAAAGTCATGGCATTTTCGTAATGTTTTGTCAGGTTTATATAAGTTTATAACTTAATACCAAGCAGATTTCTTTTAGGGGGGAGATGAACAACACATATGCTAATATCAACTACAAATAATTGCACAGTTTGAATTAGAATAAACATTTCCCTGATTAATAAAATGTTAGTCTCCTTTTTCCCTCTCCAGTCTTACTTAAAGGAATACTTCACCCATTCACGTTAAGCTTTGTATCATTAGAAACTTGGTAGTATTTTTGAATGGTCGTGCATCCCGCCCTCATTTTCCCCTGAGACGGGATATCCTTGTATTTTTAAGCCGATGACGCAAAAATCGTCAATTTGCGTCATCGGCGGCTGTTGTGGTTAGCGGGGTGAAACTACAACGCTAGTTCCTCATATTTTTCGACCACTGAAGCTACAGACCAATCACAGATCAGTGGGTGGGACCTCACTCCCAGAAACGAAACTTAACGTCCGCCATATTGCTTGGAAGCTATGCTAACAGGCTCTATATGGAGAAATCTGATAATGGCGAAGAAATTATGTTTCAACTTCAAACCGATATGGATGAAGGGGATTTTGAAGGTCTTGTGCTCGAATCGGATGTTCGTGGCTATCTCTACGAACCGCAATATAGCTGCTGCTGCCGACAGGCGGGTGTTATGCGGCTGCTGTGAGGGAGCTGGGGCGGACTGGTGATGTCGGTGCTCTCACTGTTTGCCCATGGACACAGACATAGAGTCCGTTTTCTGCCAGGAATTTCTAAGATGCCAATTCCTTTTGGAAGAAAATCTCGGAATCAGTTGAGGAAACGGCCGTACGTGTTGTAGTAAATGTCTGTAAATAAAGCCGAGCTACAGTGGGAGTGGCCTGCGGAGCTGTGCATTCTGGGAGTTGGTGTCTTTCATCCACGAGCCAAAAAGACACTTTCTGCCTTTTCTCGGTCAAGAAGGCACCAACCTCAAAATGCATTTCACATTTCTACTACATACATGACCCAATGTCAATACAGATTCATGTTTCAACGGGTGAAGTTTCCCTTTAACTCATCTTATTTCAATAAAGAGGACACAAGTGGTCACTTAATCTTGAAGGCCCCCCCCTCTCTAATCTGGGATCCAGGAGGCAATGAGGGGCCCCTGAAGGAGGCTTGTCTCATCTTTTTCCCCTCTTTGAGTCAGGCTAATCCAATATGACAGCTAATTAGATCATTTGAGTGTCTGCCACACTGTCTGAGGCCCGATAATGGATTACCCTAACCCTACCCTATCCACCCTAACAGTTAGGATGAAGAACCGCTTTTGTGAGAAGACAGGAAGAAGAGGAGCTGAGGGTTTCTTTGAAGCACATTAGGATCTGAAAAAGAGAAGGAGGAAGACATAAGCTTCTTAGAATTAGATATTGGTGAAGAAGGAAATCAGAGTCACACAATGGTGGGACGTTTTTTGAGTGAATTGAGGCTTTGTGTGCATCACATGCATCAGATGCTTCGTGTCAAGATGACATTTAGTAATCTGGCATTCTCTTTTGTTGTCTGTTATTACTAGGGCTCTGCTCAAAAGTTTGATATGGCAATACACTGTCATGTCCTCCACCGATGCAGGTGTTAAAGAATCGTATCGTGAGGTTTTGGGTCCTGGTTATTACTTATTTCACCGCATCTACGTATCTCCTCCGTTAGTTGAGCTGATTGACTGATTAGTGGCTTTACTGGCCTGACACACACTTTTATTTTTAATCCTAAATAGCCAATTCTTCTTAGTCGTGTACTGTTCTGAGATTATCATATCTTTTCTGTGAGGGCACTCACTCGTTCTGCTCAGTGAGAGCGGTGAGAGTGTTTTTGGCACTGATTGGCTTTGAGTTAGCTCAGGTGTGGGGAGCTTTTATATACTCTGAGTCGCCAGTGCTCTGTGCTGACTCATTGATTATCTCACCTTCAGAGGTAGTGAGAGAGTTTCTCGAGTTGTCTGTGTGTATATAAACTCCTCAAAAACAGTTTGGAAACGTTATTTCGGTCACTTATTTCACCCCTTTAATAACACTAATTGGTGTTGTGTTATATATCGTTGGAAAGCCTGATTAGTCACCTTTACAATGAAATATAACTTGTAAGGATCGTGCATTCGTGGAATGAGCAACAAAGCTAAACGTGTGGGTAGTACCCAAAAAAATGTGCCAAAATGTTCTTCTGGTATTCACAGCGCCTTTCGTTTCGTGTCTTCTGGGTCTCCTGGTCAATTTTGGTTTTGAGTCAGCTGCTTGGCAGCAGTTATTTAGTTAATCATCTTCGGTGCATTATTTAGTTTAGGATGCTTGTTGTGACTCTATACAGTTTTATTGTTTTTTCCCCCTTTCCAATCTATCGCTTTCAATTTAGTGGTTATGCTCTTGGGGTAACTTTGAGACACCCGTGGCTCCGCAGCTGCATAGTTATCTTAAACTGAGTTGTATAGGTTATGGGATTTCTTTAAGTCAAAGAAAATTATAAGCAGACATTTTTCTCTTCTTGAAAACATCCAAATGATCTGTTCCAGGTTAGAAACGAGTGTCCTTGATACTCTTTGGGTGCGTTCGAATTGTCATTTTTGCTCAGGAAGGTTCCCAGCTGAGTGAAATGACCCGGAAGCATTTAAGTGGTGGCCAAGATAAGAGTCGTTCGAATTCTCTAAAAGCTAAGGAAAGGTGGGTCAATGCTTCCTTTATAACCTCCTTTAGCATAGGATACACCGGACCATCCTTTACAAAAGGAGATGAGAAATGCCGCCCCACATTTCCTTGCGGCCGCAACATTTAAAGCGAGTCGCACATCCGACCGTTCACGAACATTAACGATGACTGTAAAGGGGCTCAGATGATGTTTTATTCAACGTATTTCATTCACTTAAGAATGCTTTGTGCAGTTGTACATTTGTATGCTTAAAACATTATGTCTAGGCTATATCTTGCATAAATGTAACAATTAATTTCATACAATCATATTTATTTTGATGTTGATTTCTGAGTGGACAGGAATGTGATGGTTTCACTTTTGTTACTTGTAGTTTGGTAATCTATATTGCTTTTATTTCAATCCCAACCTTGTGGTGATTAGGATTATTTCACCAGCAAGAAGGCACAGGGGAAAGTTTTTTAGATGCACTTTTAGTAGTCCATATTCGGAACATTGTAGTTTCAACACGGCGGACCCACGTCATTAACCTCCGCCGGCTCGTCGCATTTAATGACGTGGCCTAGTGGAAATGTGGTCGGATTGTCAGAGCAACGAGATCGCCTTTCCCTAAATCCTTTATGAATTCTCCTAACATCTTTCCTTAACCTCATGACGTTTTAAGGTAAAGTGGATAGTGAAAGGAGATAGGAGGGACATTTCGAATGCAACCTTTGTTTGCAGACACAAGAGGTCAAGACATTAGGAAAGGCTTTAAGTTTAGCTGCAGCTCATATGTCTTTGGGTTTCAGTTTTTGCAAGATTTTGAACCTGGAGCAGAATTTATCCACAGAGCGGTCTCCTTCTTATATATATAAAAAAAACAAATGTAAATCATGACACACTACAGAAAGCAGTTTCACTGTCATGCAATCCACTGCAGCTGCCACCAGGTGGCACTGTTGTCAAGCCAAAGGCACCAGAGACATGTGAAGCTGATGGAACTTTTACTTCATTCGAGTTTGAATCTCCGTTACATTCACACACACACGCACGCACGCACACGCACACACACACACACACACACACACACACACACACACACACACACACACACACACACACACACACACACACAGCACTTGCTTGTTGTCAGGTATCAGGTGTCAAACTACCATCCACACACACTTGAGGGAGTGTCGCCACAACACCTGAGAAGCTGAGAAACCCCCTCAGAGCTCGGAGAGAACATGACAGACTCAGCTGAGTTAATATTTAGAGGGGAGTAGAATGAAAGACAACAACATATAGACTTTTTTGAATACAATATTTCAAGCAACAAACTTATAGCTTGCATTCATTTTAGTTGTAGTTTAGTGAGATGTCGACATCTTTACATTTAACTTTTTCACTTTGTGTCACTTATTTATTGCTGCAGATGGATATGCAGAAATATTAATTTGACTTTTCATCAGAAGAGAAAACAAATAATAGGGCACCTTAATATGAAATGCAATAGCCAGTTTCACAGATAAAGCGATGGGCATTCCAGTGTGATTGAAGAGGTTAGGATTCTTAACAATGCTCTGACCCCAAGTTTAGATTTTCTGCTTATTTCTTTTTTTTTTTACAAACTAATCCAATATTCCAACATATATCACAGAAGACTAATTTGTTCAAAAGTTTACTTAACATTAAGTTAAGCAGTTATAGCTTATCAATTAGTTGAACAACATCTCTATTGGTTAAGCTCTACATCTGTTTTATGTGTTGTATTGTTCTTTGTGGATGCTGTGCGGTTCACACTGTAAGACTAAATATTTTTGACGATACACAAAACAAGCCCACGTCTGGCGCAACCTGAGAGCTCACACACTTCAAGTGAAACCGGAAGGAGCTTTGACATTTTCATTATATTCCTTAAAAAAACTCCATTTACAATTGTTTCAAATGCATGGCTCAAAAAAAAAAAAAACAAAGGCTTTCAAAAACCCTCTGGCTATCTCACACACCTGACATCACCAACTACCCTGGCAGCTGGAGGTCCGCTGCTATTTCTTGCCAACGTTTCCCTCATTCAGATGTTCAGTGCGGAGACACAGACCACTTGCTTTTGCCTAGGTGCTTTAAATCACTGTACGACAGTCTAAGTATGCTTTATCAAGAAAAAAGCCTTGTAGTTAGGTTGTAGCTCTGCTCTCGTTTTTTGAGAATATGCAGTCGTGAGACAACAGTTTTAAACTACCAGAGCTGCCGATTGGCCGTCTTGCCCCCCTGTATACTGCACAACAAATGACAAGCGATTGGGCTGAATTTTGGACAGACTCTAGAATCAGTAGTGTGACACAAACATTTTTGACTAAATTAGTCTAAAATTGTACAGTGTATGCCCAGCTTAACCCAGAAACAGAAGCGGACTAACAAACTAACTAACTTATATCCAAAAGTAACACCTTAAAATTTGATATGAAACTTGAAACTTGATATGAAATCTTTAGATTTAGGGAAAGTATTACCAATAGAGAAATTTGACATAAACGCTTGAAAAAATGACTTTAACGTTTAAATGAAAGTAAAAAAACATTTAACAATTCATGAGATTTTAATCGACTATTTAAAATAATTGACTTATTTATCTCTGTTGTGCTATAAGCTCACAGGTGCATGGCGGTATGTTTTTTTTAATGGTATGAATTACAATAAGTGTATTCTGTTTGATGTTCATGAAAAGTCGAATTTCTGTCACTATTTTAAAAAAAGAGTTAATCTCACCCTCTCAGGCCTACCTGCTGTCGCTGAGCTAACGCAACAGCGAACTTACTGATTGGCTGTCGTCCTCTGGTTCCATTGTCGTGGCCGCGCTTCTGTTGTCTCATACCTCAACAGCTGTAATGAGAGAGGGGAGGCAGAGAGAGGGGGGAGGTGGGGGAGGCCTTTTTTCCCCTCCTGTAGGGAAGCTGTTGAGCTGAATGTTTAATAAGCCACTGGACAAGGAAGGAAACCCGATCCTCTCCGGAGAGGGTGGCGTGTGTGTGTTTTTGTGTTTGTGTACTTGTGTGCGTGCCCTCTCTGTGCATTTGTTTTGAGAGTATCCAAGCATGCCTCATTATGCTCTGGTCAGTGTGTGAATCAGATGCACTGTGTTGATTGGGCTCTGTTGTAATCGACTCTTTACTCAACTCAAGGCCGGTTAGTATTACTCCTCAGAGCTTCTGACCATACACAAGACTCCTTCTACTTTTTGCCTTGTAAAGCCCAATCGATGAATATTGATATTAACATTTAGTCAAATGATCATTATGAAGTGAAAGCTACAATAGCTTGTTTCAAGTATCATGAACTCTGCAGCTTTTTAGCTTTCTTGTCTATTGGAGTTTTGTAGATCCTATTCTAAAACGCATTTGTGCCTACCTCAATTAAAATTTATGTTGAACATAATAATAAATAACTACTAAATGCTGTTTGAAGTTGCCATTGGAATGTGCTTCTCTGTTTACAAATGGGTTGTTTGGCTTGTTTTTCCTTTTTATTGTTGTGAATTTAATAGAAATGATTTGGAGCTGTGTGACGCAATGAAGTCCAATCAGATTTTACTTCATATTGGGACTGGAAATTGCATCTATTCATTGAATCGTGTCGTATGGTATAGTGTATTGTATCGTATGAAAGCACGTCATGTCGTAGTGTGTTTCTTCCTTTCTATTAATATGCATTCTATAACTGGATACCTTATCTACATAACACTAACCCTAATTTCAGAAACTAACTGTTAATTAAATATGCAGAAGAAGAATGAGAGGAGCACATCTGGAGTAATTATGACGTGCATTGAGAGTTAATAGTCCTGTTGAGATTTTTATGAATCATAGTAACTGAGTCTGAAGGTATACAGTCGGTTTTTCCAGAGAATATTTCGACATGTAGCCACAGAGTACTTGACATTACCAATAATTCCAATTTCCCATGTACTGGCCCTTTAATTAATTTTTTTCCTTAGATCTTCATAACACGAATACAGAGGCACATGTTGGTCTCCTTGTTGCTTTTTTCTTTTAAGAACAAACTGACATCCTGTTGAGGAAAATGTGAAGATTGGTGTTCTTTTCCAGCAGGTTGACTCACTGTGTTTATTGTCTTCACATTCACCACATCCCTGCTGTACCTTTTAATTTGTATCTTACTGCAACATCTTTTAATGTTGCATCCCCTAGAACAAACCTACAGTTGAAAGAGTTATGACTCCCTTCTCCTGTTTTCTGATCAAACATACCCCCCCCCCCTCGTAATGATGCCCATCCCGTCCTTTGCACACGTTTTTTTTGGTCCCGTTTAGGGCTGTCGTGATAACTGCCAAAATGAAATATTGCAATATTAACTAGCCAACCGCAGTGAACGAGAGTAACCGTCACAACTGCACGTGGCGTTACCTTACCCCACGTCATGTTTACACCGAACGATGGCAAATCATCTTGTACCTAAATCTAATGTAACTTTGCCCATTTGGGAACATTTCAGCTTTCAGTCAAATGTAAAAAGGAGAACCAGCTAATTTAGAAGAAGCAGTTTCTAAGATCTGCGCCAAAACAATCTCTGTGAAACGAGGAAACACAACCAAATTGAGGTCTCACCTAGCCAACAACCATCCAGCTATCGAGGCAAATCTGCCCGCCTTTTCTGCACGGAGTAGTGGAGCAGCTCATGCCGGTGCCAGCCAACAGTGTCGGGTAGGTGAAGCCTTTGCCCGAATTTGCCAAATACAACATTGAAAGTGACAGGTATAAGCGCCTTACATGCGCTATTACACAGTATCCGGTTCAGGAAATGGTGCCTTTTTCCACGGTGGACAAACCGGCAATGAAGTCAATGGTTCAAAAATTTGACGAGCAATATGAGTTACCCGGTAAAACTTATTTCTCAGAAACTGCTGTCCCGAAAATGTACAACACAGTTAGGGCAGCGATTCAAAGTGAGCTCGTTAATGTGGACAACGTCTCTGCCACCACTGACATGTGGTCAAGCGTAAATACAACTCCTTACATGAGTCTTACTTATATGAGACTTATAATGGTAAATGACAGAAGTTATGGTCAAGTTGTATAAAGTTTGTAGCTTCATACAGATTCTTCACTACAGGTATAAATTACAAGAACAATGACAGTTCATAGCGTTGTAGCCAATATGCTGGTGCTGATGCAAGGTCACGGCAGCCAGCAACATTGCAGAATCACCTCCTAGACAGCGTGTTGCCTACCAAAAAAAAGGGTATAATATAATCTGTACAGTAGGAGTTGGCTACAGAATAAATAATGACAGGCTTGTTTACATAATGTGAATACTGGCCGAAGAGGAAATGTTTCTTTTCCTGCAGGTTGCTCACACACCGTTCCCTGCATGTTTGCGTCTGTCACTGATAACTATGGCGTTGTTAATAATAAAATAAAAAAAGCCACAATTGAAATAATCTAGATAGAAATCATTAAAATATAGTACGCTCTTAAGTGCACATTTGTGCCTGAGCTGAATTTGCTGCAAAATCGTAAATAAACATAATAGTGCTGCAAGGCCGTGGACAAAAAGTATATGTAAAGTGCACATACATGTGATGTAGTTACGATAATTAGCATATAAAGTAGAGTCAAGCTATTTCCTGTAGGGTAGGCTTGACATTGTTATTAATTATATTTGCTAACGTAATTGCAACCCGCATTGTTGGGATCTAATTTTGGACCCTGACTCCCTGGTGTAAACAGTTAGCTTGCTAAATAGTTAGCCTAACCTAACATCCACTGATATACCTTCAGAGTCGTGTTAAAAACCTTTTTTTCCCCTCAGTTTCAAACTTCAGGTTATGGGAAACATGTATGCGATTCTGTATGTTGACATCAGTCGTTGTGTCGTCGGCAGGTTGTGGAGAAACTTGTTGGATTCTTGTGATAATTAACCAAACTTCATTAAATCCCAAAACGGAAGGAAGGCTTCCAGAATCTCAAATGGCTGCATCTCAAATCCTGAATTAAATCCAACTTCTTATAATTTTTAGGTCCTTCCTACTAAATAAACAAGTCCCTTAATTGCATAGATGTAAGGCCAATGTAGCTATGTTAGGTTCATGTATCCAGTGTCTTTAAGTAACAAACATTTATTGAATCAAAAGGTCAAATGGCAACGGATACCTCACATGCGGTCTGAGCTTACAGCTAAAAGAACAGAACAGAACAGCCAGCAGCAGATCTCCCACATCGCTCTCCCTCCACAGCTGTGTGCAACAGAGCAGCTGGACGCACACTGAGGCCACAGTTGTTGGTTAAGCGTTTATATCAACCACATGGTGTTTGACTGGCGGTAATAATACAACGTTTACTCATCAACGGTCACACTGAATGGCTATTCTGCTGTGGTCACGTGCCCTCTGTTGGCTGAAGCCGCTGGCCTGCCTCCTGTCCGGGGACGCGGGTAGAGTTACAGGGCAGCTAAAGCCTCTGATCTATTATTCATTTACTCATGTCAGATATTACAGGGGGACAGGCTGAAGTGGGGAGGAGGTGGTATGCACTGCTGCACCACAGGGTCAGGAAGTGGACACAAACAGACCGGCAAGTGAGCAGGCTGCCAACCAAACACACAAACAGGCCTGCAAGGCAGAGACTGTAGGGCTCTGTCTGTTATGATGCATCTGTCACAGTGTCCTCAGAAACACCCCTTTCTGCAAACGTCCTCTTCTGTTGCCCTGCTTTCTTTCTCAGAAGCACCTCTGTAAACTTCTCTCTTAGTCTATTACAAACCAGATCAGTTTATCGTATGTTACCATAGCTGTCTGTGTGTCAGTAGGTCTAATACCTTAACTGATGTGAGTGATCTCGGTGTCATGATCAGTATCACCTCTATTGAAAGAAGGGCTGTCAGATTATTCATTTTAAAAATTGTGAATTGGGGGCTGATTTTGGATAGTTAATAGCAATTGCATTTTTAATTGCATGTTTGAAATTCTACTCAATGCACACAGCAGCTTGTCCCGCCTCTTTTAATTATCCCTCTGCCTGTATGTGTCTGCTCCTTTGGGAATCCTAATCAGCGGTAAGTATTATAAAGTAGCCCAAAAAACAGAAGTAAAAAGTTTCACTCACGTTGACATTCTCATAAAAAGGTAAGCCTCCTTTTAGAAGAGGTTGTTTCCAATTGATGTAGCGGCACGCAATGATCCAAAGCTATGTCACACTTGCCCTCTCCATCATTATAAAGCACAAAATAAGGCTCTTCCACTAGCCACTGGATGGTGGGAGAGCTAAAGTCACCATCATGGATCCTTGGCTAATAAAAAAGAAATGCATTGTTCCAGACAAGACAGCTACCGAAGCATGTGGTGAAACTCTGTAGGGGAGGTGAGGTGACCCCTTTTGCGGCTCGTAAACCAGACGGTTGCCAAGTGACGACCAGTGTGAGTCCAGCATTAACGTCAGCCACGCTAGCATTAGCCACCGACTCAACCAACCGGCAGAGGACCGTACGCAGTGGAAAAGGATGTCACTGACGCACAAATGAAACATCTGACCGGACTAATTCAGACACAGCTGGGTGCACTCATTAATAACTTTGATAGCTATTTTCCAAAAGAAAGATTTGAAATGTCGAGTGATAAAAGGTGGTTTCAAATCCCCTTTGAGTTTGAAAGTCCGGAGTCACTGCTGGATTTTGGACTGGCGCCAGCTGCAGAAACGGAGCTGTTACAGCTGTGCAGTGATGTCATGCTGAAAAAGAGACATGAACGCATGCCGCTATCTTCATTCTGGATAAGCATCGCATCTGAATATCTTGTCCTAAGTAAGTCTGGTATTTTGCTTCTCATCCCTTTTCAGAACCACAAACAAATGTGAAGTGGGATTCTCTGTGTAACAAAAAAATTAAGACAAAACACAGAAGCAAGCTCACCTGTCACACTAAAAATGTGCCTAAAATAAAAAAATAAAAAACATGTGCACAACTGCACAATAATATATTTGGAGTAGGCCTAAAAACATAGGGAATATTTGACATAAATAAAATCCAAAATGGGCCAAAAGTAATTTGATGTGGAATAGACGTGATGTTGAATTGATTGTCTGTTCTTAATTGTTTGATGTTTTGCTGAATGAGCTGAATTTATTCACAAGCTAGTAAATAGTTGTGAATGTAACGAAAATATTGTTTTTCATATTAGTCAATGTTTGCATTTATCTTAGAATGAAGCGAGAAACCTAATTTGTTAACTATGCACTTTTGTTTTGTGATTGTTGAGTTTTAAAGTAGGCTACACTTAAAAATGTTTCAATAGTTTTTGGTGATGGTATGAAATCAAATCAGGGGACCTGTTAAATGCATTTATTCCATTGGTGGATGAGATCCATGAACGAGAGACTGTAATCCTTGAGAAGTTTCCTGACTTTTACCTGATTAGAGAGGAGTCCCCCGTCTTTCACTTGTTTCCCCCTCTTTCCCATTGACAGAGCCCTCTGTGCTCCTGCTGCTGGCCAAAGCAACATGACGTGTTTGCATGGGCGTAATATTCAACTAGCAGGGCAGCAGCCAACAGTAATTGTCATACCGTACATTTTGCGAACTAACAGCTGTGCTTGCGTCATCTGTTTTGTTTGCTCAGGTATCCTTTAAACCAAAACAGATAATCACAATGCAACGCCATGATGTCTCTCTGATTTGTAAATAGGGTGACAATTCCAACAGTAGACCTTAAAAAAGAGAGACGTTTATTCCATTTGCATCAACTTATTCAGCATTGGAGTCAAGACTATGGACCACATTGGGTTGAACACCAACCAGACGCCCTCTCTGCCCCCAGTGAGACCTGGAATTAGTAGAGCAACCATTGCTGGTGTGATCCATTACTCTGTACGCAACACATGGAGGAGGGGTCGAAAAGACAGTTCTGAACAGGGTGAAAAAAAAAAAGTTAAAACCTGACCCTTCTCCTGCACACAAAGCCCTAGGGGTATGTGAGGGGTATGGGAGCAATAATAGCCCTGCCTAAAAATAAAAGGGGCAAAATGACAGTGGAGGATACCGTTACAAAGAGCCTCAGTGGACAAATAGGAGGGCCAGTGCTTTGAAGAGTTTCTCACAAAAGACGGACCACACACTACCCCCGCCCCGCACCCAACCCACCCACCTCCGCTGCCCGCTCTGCACTCCCTCCGATCAGGTTCCCATTATCGGCGAGGCCACACGGCAAAGAGGGCAGGAGGGGTTTGAAATGCCTGTCAGAAGCCACTCGCCTGTGTCCATCCTGCACAGCTCATGTGAGGCGTGCGTGCGGTTGGATGACATGAACACGCTCACTTATAAACACGTTCATACATGCCCAAAATTAAACGGACGAACAATAATGAGTGCCTGGAAATACTTAATGGTGGAGTAGTTCACCGACAATAAACATTAAGCAATACATCTTCTGATGATTTTCTTGGCACTGAAACATCTATGTTTGATGGTGCAGTGAATCTACACTATGCTGAAGAAGTGTTGTTAGATTCAAAGGCGAGCGGCACTAGGGTGTGCACCATTGGTGTTGTTCACCTATCGGGCACGGCTATTGACTTGTACAGCGATGCGCGTGTGAGAAAAGTAATTGTTTTTAAAGGAATTGCAGTTTTTAACACAGAGGCGGTGCCGCTTTCAAAGTTTGCACTTTTGACCCGTTTTAAAAAAAAACGTTTTTAGGCACCAAAACGCCGTTGTCGAATGGACGAACAGCCAGAATGCAACAAAAGGTGAAAGGCAGCTTACTTTGCAAACAGCCAACGCCCCCCAGTGAGCAATACCTCAATTCAAAGCATAAACCACATACTAGAACACTTCCAACACTTGAAAAACGTATCTGTTGCTCACTGATTTTGTGTTTGTATGCAGACTCTTTCTATAGACATTGCCCTTGTGGAGACATATCGTTCTTTGTAAGTGTGGTCTAGCGGTTTCACAGGTACCATGTAGTTTAATTCTAATAATGAAAAGGAGTTCTGTTCGACTAGTTTTATTGTCACCGCCCCTCCCTAGAAAAGAACAGATTAGAGCTACAGTAAGTTTGCTAATGGGTGGACATTTACAGCTGTCACTCACAGGAAGTGAAAATGAGCATTTGTGAAACAACATTTTTCTGTGATTAAACACTTCACGACTCATTGTATTCTCTAATGTGGTTAACCACACCCGTTTAGCAGTTTAGACTTAACCCATAACATTTTCTTTTCTTTGTCAGTGACAGAGGGCCTTACAAAGTGGTTGAATAACTTTAGTGAGGCCCCATTACGTGTGTGTGTGTGTGTGTGTGTGTGTGTGTGTGTGTGTGTGTGTGTGTGTGTGTGTGTGTGTGTAGATGTCAGGGTGCTCCACATGCCCGGGCATGTCCCCAGTTTTCTTTCGTCCACATTTTACCTCTATAATTAGGACCTCAGGGGGGCAAAGGCCCTGTCCTCTACTGTCCAGCACTTCCACCAATACATCTGGAGGTAACTTTATCCTCCTCTTACATGGGGATAAAGTTGCGTCCAGATGCTGACGAAGTCCAGTTATAAATGAGTATGCAGGTTTTTATCTTTAACTTCCTGTAGTAAGTTCACAAGTAAAAGGATAAAGTAATGTAAATAAAATAATAGATACAATATATATATAAATATAGATAAAATGCACGAGTACTTCATAAGGTTAAAACACCTGCTCCCATTTTTTACAATTGCTTAATCATCCACATTTATTCTAAGGTTCGGTCACTTCTTTGGATTATTGTGCTGTCTTGTTTATTCCTACATTTAAAGCATGCATTACAGGGGATTCATCATCTCCCCTACATTTTCTGTCTCCTGTCCCTCCCTGTTTTCTTCCTGGATGTTACTAATCTTGAGGTGAACAGTCTTTGCTGCACTCATTATCCACCTTCAATGAATCACTTCTCTTCTCTGAACAAGTTTTTAACATTTCATCCCTGGAGGATTTGGTGGTGACAGGGTTATTCAGGGTGTTAATCAGAACAGTTTGCACCGCAGCGCTCCCTTCTTGCCAAAGCATCATCGCAGGTGCTTATCAGGCCTTACAGCTGGATCACGCCTTCTGCTCAGAACCAGGCTGGCCGGGGGAGCATAGCGCGGCCCACTCCCATTTTCAACACCGCATTGTTGTGCCTGGCAACGGACTCCACCAGATTGAGATCTTGCGGGAGAAAGTGTCATTTCCTTGAGCTTTACCCACCCGAGTGCTGCCCGCTGCCACCTTCCCAAGAAAGCCAGGAACGTACATTTCCAGCCTGTCTGTCAGTCAGTGCTGCACAAAATGACCATGTATTAACAATACCGCTACACCCTCCTGAGATCCTTACCGGCGATTAAAACTGTACACACCCTTGAACACATGAAGTCACACAGATTTGGCCTTTTGACCTTAACTCCCCAAAAGTTTCTCAAATGGTGCGAAAATGACTCTGCCATTAGCTATTCAAGACATAAACATAAAAATTGCTTCATTACAAATGTATGTTTAGTTAGGTTATCTATTAATATTACGTCAAGTTATATTTCGATTTTCAATATTGGGCAGCCCGACCACGTATAGTCCATGTGTGGGACCACAGTCTCTGGTTTCTAGCTGAGTTGAGCACAATTTCAGAAAAAATTCTAGACTTTTCTTGGCTGGCCTTTTAGGACCAAATGTTACCAACCTAAGGGTGATTTATGGTATTTCTTTAGAGGTTTTTAGAGTGGAGACTTTGTCCAGTTTGTGCTGATTATTAAAGTCAGCAGCACTCACGCCAGCTTTGGACCAGTGCAATGTAATTCTGTCCCTAAATGGCTCCTGTGGTTTATTTTAATCTGGCAACTTGTGCCAAATCTAGGCTGCTGTTTGGTTAGAGAATGCTCAAAAACTGGACTATTTTGTTGTATATTATCCCTGAGTGACGTCAGCCATCTGTTAAGGCAGGGGGCTCCGGAGGTTCATGGGCACCCGCTGCCATGCTGGAAATCCTGTCTCAGTCTAACTTTCAGCCAATTTAACGACAGGCTTAGAGCCGAAGCAGGTTTAAAGCCTCTTGGCAAACCGTTTCATCACGCCCACCTGTCAATCATGTCAGCTACGTGCTTAACTTTGGATAACACGTATCGCTTTCAAAATCAAAACAGAGCCGTTTTAAGAAATTCACCCCCCTTACAGTGCTTGTCAATGGTGACAATAACTAGTCAGGCCTTTTTGGTTTTTGTACCAGGCTGTAAACATGTTTATTTTTGCTGTGAAACGTTTTGTTTTTTTTGCCAGTCATGTGTATGCGACCTCCGGTGTTCCTGGAGCCAGCCTCAAGTGGACATTCGACGAACTGAAGGTTTTTGCACTTGATAGTTTTCCATCAACACTTTGCTGAAAATTTCAGCAACCATTGTCTTGCCTTTACATTGATTTTTTTTTTTTTTTAATTTGCAGAGCTAGTAAAATGTCCCTTGATGAACATACACTGAGTCAAGGTTAAATGTGATGAAGTTGGTGCTTTAATCTTTTCATTGAATTGGGCATCTGTGTGCTCATAATTCACTCTTAAAACTCTATTTATGTTGTTTTAAAGGTTTCCCCCTTTCTTCTTTGTCCAACATTTTACATTTTTCAATACTCCTCTTATTTTATTAATCTTACGTTAAGAATACAAAACTGAACTGGACCTACATTTGTTGACATTTTGTAGGCATGGTCCTGGACCATCATAAGAAGAATATTAGTAAAGTAAAAGTAAAGATGGCAGTCGGTGCATCTCTTCCCTGATCTCTGTTTTGAACTGATGCAATGCTATGAGCCAGCAGTACCCAGCCCACACACAAAACACATTCTGAAAAAACTTAAACGATACTTTTGCATCTGGAGCTATGAACCACACAAGAGGACGCTTTTAAGAAAAAAAATGAAATGCTGCATCCATCCTAAATCAAATTCAAGCCACTCTCTTATTTCTATGCATGCCTTCTGTCTGTATCACAATCTAATGGGGGTTCAAAGTCACAATAGGTTGGAACAGGCCTTTATGTGGGTGTCCCCTCCCTCTGCACAGACATATTAACAGGCTTCTGTGACTAATGGATGTAGTGGGATCTAATTTAAAGGAGGGAGGGTATCAAATCCACACGTGCACAAAGACATTAAAGGAAGTCCTCCGGGAGGCCTCAGAGTTTTGATCCCTGCCGCCCCTCATGGGACGCCAAGCTGTTCATTATGTCGGATAAAAACCAGGACAAAAAAGAAGAAATTACAGTATGCTGTTCTTTTATTGCCTCTGTAATTTATCCAACAATGCACAACGTTTGGAGGCTAGATGGCCATCAAGTATCATGTCTCAGACAGGAAATGCAGTGGTTGAGTGTGCCATTTTGTTTTTGATTTCTGGTTGGGCACAAAAACTTTGAAAAGTAATGGTACCTTTTTTTAGCTTGAGCCCCCAAAGTATCTTCAATAAGATGGTTAAACTTGGGGCCCCTCTATAGAGAGGATACCTTTGCTAAGGCCTTGTTCCATAGTCAGATGTGAATCTGACAAATTAAATTGTTTCATACTATAACCTTCTAATAAATGTAATAAAATAGAGCCAGTAATTTTCCCTAGGAAAACAGAAACAACAAAGCACACCAACATGGTTACTAACCTCCTGGGAGTTAATACAGAAAGGCTTTGTAAAAAAAAAATATATGCAGACTTTGTAATGGGATAGTACTTGGCTGTGAATGAGGACATTCTGAATTGAATTTTGGAACGATTTGAACATCTCATAAGTCTCACGTTACATCTCTTCCTCTCATCATATGACTTAATCTTCGGTGGTAAGAGGAAAAATATTTGCCCGTATACGTTGTCCATTTAATGCCTCCAAAGTGAGTTTCTCTAACTATCTTAAATGCTTTTGTAAATGAAAGGAACAAGACAAAGTCTAAAAACAGCAGGATGTCACTTTTGAATGCTTTGTAATGAAAATAACTATGAAGATTCCAAACACCTGCGTTCAGCTGATCTAAAAGACTAAATCAGGGAGGACTGCAGGCCTCCACATGCTGGCGACTCCACCTTGCAGCTACTCATCCATCCAGAGTTTTCCTCCGAGGGACCATGGACTGGCTTAGTATTGCCAATCTGTCAAAAACAGCATCTCTGACATAAACATCCAATCAGACTGTAACATCAGGTTACAACACATGTCTTTGCTTGTGTGACATTTTAGAAAATTGCCTTTACTGGCAATACAGTTTGTAAGAGCAGTGATGGATTTCAGTGCTGCATTCCAGCATGAAAATGACATGTTTATGCAGACTGGCTGCATAGTAACTAAAGTTTTTAGGTTTCATTATTGAGTTTATCACAGGCAGACATTATCATATGAAAATTAAGATGATGAAATCAGCCTTTGTAGTTATTTCCTCAAGTGTTCGCTGACAGAAGTCGCAGATATGCAGGTTTATTTAGGATATATATTTGACTTTAATTACAGTTTTTAAATTGTAAAAGCAAATACTGCTTTTGCAATGATTTTTAATCGGTTGTGGGTAACATGAGAACGTTTTATGTTTCCTTCTGTTGGTCGGCATTTGTTATCATGGCTATCATTTCAGAGTAGTTAGAATGTTAGTTTTAGAAAACCTGAATATCTGCGGTCACCAACGTCGGATTGTCAAAATGCAATGTTAGCTTGACATCATCCACCACTATTGGTGGACAGTTCTCAAATTCAAAATTGGATATCTGTGAAATTTCAACATTCGTTTGGATGACATTGACCTCCAACAACTTTTGTTTCTGTCCCTTATGATGACTCGCCGTGACAATTCTGAGACCTCAAAATGTGGTAAAATGGAGCCACAGGAGACAGGACCAAAAACATTGAGAGTTGTCAGACAATCAGAGTAGAAACTGTGGTCAGATGCTAGGACTTACAGGTAAAACCAGAAGTGAATGTACTGCTAAGGTTGCTTATCATTGCTAATTGCACAGGGAAGCTGTAGGAAGTATTCCTCAGCAAGCATATGTGTCTCTGCATGCAAGGCCTTTCTTTTGTTTTACACAGCATGGGGTTGAGGACAGTGATTTGTGGTGTGGAGCAGTTATGACTTTATGGTTTAATTGCTCTTCTGCCCCGCTGCTGCTGTCGAAAGCGACACGCCTGGCCCTTCCCTCTGCACGTTGCAGTAGGATATTTTCACAGGAGGTGGGCACCTGCCTCGGCTTCCTCGCTGATTGTTTCCAGGACTGTGGGCCTCTATGGTCCTGACATTTTTTGCACTGAGGTAACATTTCCTTGCATTATAGTCGCAGAATAGCTCCCCTTGTCCATTGTGCTGCACGTTAAAACTCCTTATGGATTTGTGAACAGTGATGGGGGAAAGTGGAGGGAGGGTGGGGGGAGGGGGGGGGGGGGGGGAGATTCCGGGGAATTCCAGCAGCATTCCTATCAGATTGCCTTCCTCTTTTCTTTTTTCTTTCAGTATAATCAGTGCAGCTCTGTGGTGTCAAGGCCATGTCAGAGCTCTGTGCCTGACATATATTATTAACTAGTACTTAAAGCTTGATGAGCACATAAAAAGAGATTAGGTTGAAGAAGTCAGAAAGAATATTAAGAAGGAAGAAAAAGACATTTTAGTGTTTCGTACCTTTTTTTAACAATATGGCAAGTATCTTTAAGAACTAAACAGCAGTTAAAATACATTTATTATTTTCTCATCCTTGTGGGAGATTTTCCAGAATTCATTTGAAACTTGAGCTCTGAAAGTGATCCTACAGGCAGAGTATGGGACAATTAAAGACTTTGAATAAGAACAATGATATTTGGTTTTCCAATCCCAAACACTAAATGTGTTTTGCAGCACTCAAACACTTTCCCCACTTAAAGTATTTCTAGGCAGCTATGAGAGTACCTGCCGAATTAAGTTTCAGATGGAGTGGACAAAGAATCATCCAACACAGTGCCCAAAACTATCGCTACCCCGTTGGGGTTAGTACTTTTCAAAGAAGATCAGGGACAAAAAAAAAACAACCCACAAATAAACGAAATCAGAGTCTGAGGAGGCTTTTCATCTGTGCTGGCAGTAAACAAAGAACAAAGAGTTCGCAGGAGGAGGATAACAGTGATCAGGGGTCAAACTGAGAGCTGTTGGTCTGATGATGGAGCAGCTCTGAGCGGGTCGGTGAATTTACCCCGGTGCTGCTTGGTTTCACTCGAAAGCCTCAAAGCTGAATCTACCTTTCTGTCACTGCTTTCTTATCCTCCAGCCATCCATCCATTTTCCACGTTATCAGTCACAGAAAGCTGCAGGAAAAGAACTCACTTCAACCATAGTATAGCAGTTAAAATATTCCTTTTAAGTAGATGGGTAATGTGTTTGAACTTTTCCTTAAGTATTAGCATCACATAAAAAACGCAGGCAAATTAGGACTGCCTAGAAAAAACACAAGCCAATACAAAAGCTCTGTGATTCAACAACAATACAGAACTTTGTCCAAAACAAACAAGTATGATAAATGTAGTTAGTAAAAAGCAAATTGTAGGATTATAGACTATATCATTACTGGTGTTTATAAATTAATTGAGAAATAAAATAAATGTTGCCACCACATTTTTTCACTCCAGTGTGGCCAATCCAGGGATTTATTGCCATTTCAGTAACATGGATTATCTACTTTCAGATCTAAAAACTTTGACATGAGCATTACCTCTTGTAAAGGCCAAATAATTCTCCTGAAAAAAACGTGACTTATAAGAGGAAGTAAACTCTATACGCTGAAATGTCATAAATGTGTTTCCTCCAAAAGAGGAGGTGCTGTGAGAAAGTGTTAATGAGCAAGCGCTGAAGTCCCACCTTTAACTGCCAATATGTAAGCAACAAGTGTCAATCCAGGAACCATCAAACCTTTTCTCCAGCATTTACAGACTTTTACGTTTTTTTTTTGTTTTTTTTTAATCCAGATAATGTACAACATTAAATGCATAGTTTATTAAAAAAAAGTTCCAGATTACTTCTTCAAAACAATGCACCTCCTAGACTATCAAGTCATTTTTCCCCAAGTGCTTTCCAAAAAAAAAAAAACTAGAAGAAGCCTAAGAAGATTAATACAATGTTGTAAGGAAAAGTGTTCCTTTTTTTAAAACAAGAGTGGGATCACGTCCAAGTTTAGGAGGAAGAGTGGACGGAGGAAAATGTCAGGTGTTTTTTTTTTTTTTAGAAGAAATCCAATGATTAGATCAGCTCCATATAGCTTCAGGCCTTTACAATACCTCTGTAGCCTTAAATCATCTTGCCGTTGACTTCTTTGAGTACTTGCTGAATAAGCCCTACATGTCTCTGGTCAGCACAAAAAGCCATTACTTATCAGTGACATTTTGTGAATGCATTACTCTTTAATCCTCATTTCAAGTGATAAAGGCTTCTAGATTATGTGTTGTATTTTTGTTCAGTATCCAAAATGTATTAAGTATCACATTTGAATTGTACACCTTTGTGTATTTATGTGAGTTCTGGTGCTCCAGAGAGCATAGAGGAACATTTTCCCACTGCTCCATGGAGCCGCTGTTCTGTTGTCGTGTACCCGCAGCCGCGCTGGTCATTGTATTTGTGTCCTGTGTATCACTTCCTGCGTCAGATTGTGGATTGTTAGACAAACAATGGTGTGTTTCGCCTTGAAAGGACACCTCAATCATTTAGCACTAGGCTGTAAATGTAGCACTGTTGCACTGAGACAATATGTATTTTTCCCCCTGTGCTGTCAATTGAATGCAGCCTGTGTTATCCCAAGTTGACATAATGAATCATAATTTAGATATGAGCATAGCACTTGATTTGTTTTATAATGTCTGAATACAATACTACGAACTGCAACTGGCTTTCGCAGTCTTCACCAGCAGGAACAGGACGCCAAGTTTTCAACCTCACCCACTTGTGTTGATAAAAGACAGAAAAAAGCAAAAGAGAGGAGATCTTCTAAAAAGATAATGTTGACATGTCAATTCCAGAGACAAGAGAACATTAATACCATGCCCACCTCCACAAATATGCAGTCAAGCACACACTTGTTTCTCCTGATTGTGGTGATGGTGATGGTGGTGGAAATGAAGCCTCTCCCACATCTCGCCTCACCTCCCACCTACGATGTTGTGCAAAAAAAGAAGAAGAAATCAAAGCAAAAATGTGGCCAATCCATCTAATTGTCCAATTTAAAACACTAACATGTTAAGACCAAATGGCATTCTTTAGGTCAGGAAGTCAGTCTTTATTAGGCCCTGACAAGTTGATGATTCTGCAGTTAAAATAAAGAGTAGAGTTATACTACATCCCTTTTTCTCCAAGTACAATATTAAAGTTGAATTTGCTCCTTGGAAATACTCCTTCTTCCTTTTAAGTTTTTTTTGTGATATTGAAAGCTATAATGATATTTTTTTTGTGCAAAACGAGTGAAGTTTTTAGATATGGAGAAAGTGTAGAGAATTTTGAAAGCTCCTTTGAGAACATCTCTACAAGTAAGCGATCATTACTCTGCAAAAGGTTATACTTTAAGTACAGATAGTTCATCACTGAAAAGAAAGCGTCTTGATTATTGTACGATTTTCTAGAAATCTTTAAAGAATTCTGGGGAGTGTCACTTTAAAAAAAATAACAAAGTCACTTAAACCATAAAACATAAGACATCTAAGTCAGGACACATGAAGCAGTTACTCATTTTGTTGTTTTTTTTTGTTTTTTTTAGATTTTTTGGGGGGCTTTTTAACAGTGGAAACTTTCACCACACCTGGGCCATATCCTCTTGGCTCGCATTCTCAGCACTCCAATTATTTCTGGCACCGGATCACATTCCAGGCCAATTTCTAGTAGCTCTCTTACTTTTTGACTCAAATCTTCTCCAAACCCATCACAACGATAGACACGTTAGGGTCAAATGTATCGGTATGTTTAGTAGTTGCCTGTATTTTTTCCTCAAGCGTATCCAGTCTTGTTTTTAAGATGCCATTTTTGAGGTCCAGACTTCTTCAGCTCGGCTTTCATGTTTTTTTCCAGCGACGCTTGCGTGCTGTCTACTTTGCTGCCAAACTGTTTTTCAATATTATCCATCTTTGTTTGAAGTAGCTTCATCTCTTTAAGCAACACATTTGTTTCCTTGTCTTGCTCTTTGTCCTGCGCCCGGTGGTGTCCACGTGCAGAGCCTTCTGTCATAGTTGACCGTAATTAGTTTTTTATCAAATGGTTTTGTTTACCCCTTAACTTAAATGTATAACAGCCAGACCTTTGCTTGTAGTTCACCTTCTCTTCTGAAAACTGGATATTAGCAGTATTCTCAGGTCACCGACATGCAACATGCACCTCAACCCCGCATTAAAAGTTAATAAGTCGATCTGGCCAGAGATAATGTCTTAAGGGCTTGTGTCTGAAGAGGTGTCACAGTCCATTTAAATTGCAGATCACTAGTTTTGATAAAGTGCACAAAGAAATTCTTACTCACCTGTGAGGTTACCCACAGCAGCATCTTTTCATCAAAGAATGCCATGTGTGAAAGAAAACACACAGAGAAAGTGGTGATTTCTTCTGCCGCTATCTCCTGCAAGAGCAGCGGGCCATCAGATGAACAACACAAAGGCTGTGAAGAGATAAAGCACCCAAGTCTCAGTTATGAGGGAGATATCAACAACATGTGACATTAATGTGAAGTCCCTTGTCCCTGGGGAAAGTTCCTGCTTTCCCAAGTTCTGATCCCTATGGGCCAACACACTACCTGAACCTGCTAAAAAAAAAAAAGGAGCATTTATCTTTCCCTGAGTTCATGTTGAATGTTCACATGTTTTCTTTCAATCTTTCATTAAAAATTGGTCCACAGGCTCGTTGAGCTGACTTCTAAAGGTGTGCAGGATGCAGGAGGAAGTTTTTCAAAAGCTCCACAGAGTTCACAGAGCTCTTGCAGGTAATAATTTGGAGTCATTACGTGAAGCTTCACAGGACCCGCAGCACCTCCAGCCAGCAATCTCGTACGGGGGCCTAATTGACACTGTCTGTGGAGAGGGAGTGGGGCCTCGTTGCTGTCGTTTTGTTCCTTCCTTTATAGAGCTGAGGGCTCCCCACCCAGCAAGGTTTAATGAGATGTTTACATGGAGCTGGGTGTGGGAACAGGGGCCCATATGCTGCTGTGTAAGATGACAGGGACCGGCTTTGTGTTTGGCCTTGTTAAGAGGTTTTAGTGTTGAAATCAGAGCCTGCAGCCTTCATGGTTCTTCAGCTAGGTCAGAGACACTCGGCATAACATCTGCTGTCAGTCACAGTGCAAAAGGATAATGGAAGAAAAGCTCTTTCTTCAAACATTTAACCTATTTTTTCATTTCTGGTAAGAAGCATAAAGGAGTAGCCAGGTGAATATAAATGTTTGCTTGTTGTTCCCTTATCCTGCAATATCTGTTCATATTCTTACACTCTTCCTGGGCTCCCTTTCACAGATAGATTGGATATGCAATGCATGGTTATTCTTTAGAGGAATAAACTTGTATATGAGTTTGTATATATTGTCCCAAAAGCAATGTTTTGTAGTTGTCTGAAGAGCAAAAGGGAGATTGTCTTAAAGTGGAAGGATGTGTTTTTTTCTTCTTCGATTATTTAAATACGGCAGACTGTACACATTTTCAGACAGTCTAATTGGGAGGGTAATTGGAGAAATGATTGTGCCTTTTAAAAAAAGGGGGGGAAAAGCTTGGGGGGGGAAAGTTCACACTTGTCTTGCTTCTCGCCTCCACACAGCAGAATGTAAAGTGGATTCAACAATTGGGAGTTGACAATTTCCGGAGAGATAAAGAAATTGGTGGTTGGGGCTCAACTCAACTCATATGACATTTTGGTGACCTGGCTTGACATTTAACTCCTTGCTAGGACCACATTGTGGATGTTTGTCAATGTGGACAGGATGGACGGACGGACAGACAGGTGCTGGTTTCGGTCTCCATCAGCCTCTTGCTTGGTGCTGCTGATAAAGGCTGTAAACCATCATGACTCCACTGTTATCAGAGACACACCGTTGGATTAGAGCGACTGCACCTGCTGCTGCTGCTGCTTCTCACCCACTGACCTCAGCTCAGACAAACTGATTCCAGCCGTTGACAAACACCTGCTCACCTGCCCTGTATAGGCGCCTGTTTGCAATCTGTGTTTTTGTGTGTAGGCCTGTGAGTATAGACGGGTCGAATCTGATTTTTGTGAGTTTGCATCTTTTGTATGAAGACATGATGGATAGAAAGTGAACATTTGACATTGATTGAAGGTTAAAGGTTTTTGGATTTCAGAATCCTGCATATTGATGCATGTCAAATAGATATAATATTTTTTTGATAACAGCCCCCTGCAAGATTTATAAATTCGATATCTTCAAACACAGTGTGCAGTGTGTTTGCCAGTCTTGTTTCGGCAAAGGAAAATGACAACTAGTGTTTGTCTTTAATTTATCAAACTGTGAAGCGTCTCGAGATAACACTTGTTATGAGTTGACGCTATGCAACTAAAGATTGATTGATTGATTGATGGAAAGAAATATTATTCTGATACCATTTTCGTCTAATTCATATTTCTGATCACGCTTAAACGGTGGTCCATTCGGATCGGCCCCCAATTTAGAAACATCTCTTATATTATGTCTCTTATAATAAATACTACCGCCAAATCCCTGTGCAAAGTCTCAGTGAAAAGACGGCAGCGTTTCAGTAGTGCCATGTAGACCTGCTTTACAAAAGTAAGACATTACAGTCTCTTAAAGTGAATGTTATTCAAATTTTACCAACTTTGACACAGCAACGGGCAGTAAAGCGTTGATATTTCATTGTGTTTGGTTACTTTCAAGGGCTGCTTCGTCTTTCCTCCGTTCACTCCGGCTGGCCTCGTGTAGATAACAGGAAGCTGCTTGTGACAACACTCAGTAGTTCCATGTTAGTAATGTTACAGCCTCCTGTTGTCTGGTGCTGTAAACTCTTACAGAGCAGTTTGTTCTGTCCAAAAACTAGTTCAGTTCCTAAACGCACCATTTGTTGTTTATCCGACTACGTGCTGCATGATATATCCATGGTGGCAGAATAGTGCAGCTTGCTTTGTAGACCACTTTTCTGGTGCATCAAAGAAACAATTTCTCATCAAAAGAGTTGCTTTTATTTGGTGCTCATTCTAATAAAAAAATGGGACTGTTGCACTGTGTGGCAAAACCCTCCATGCCCTGCGATTTTTGTGAGTATGAAAAGCATTATCGTGAGAAACAAATAGTGAATTCATTGCCTACTTTTACTGCCTACAGTCCAGATTTGAAGAGATCAGAGGTGCTGGACATGTTTCTAGCAACATCACTGTTATCAGAACGGCTGTCTTCTCGGGTGGAGGGGAAAACATGTCATGTCATCCTCTGTAGTCAATAGTCTGAATCTGGCTTGACGTGAAACTGGAGCCTGTGGATTGGCCCACAGTCGTCAATAAAATGACAGTAATCCAGGTTTATTGCGTAAAAAGGAATGTTTCTTCACAATGAAGATGAAGAGGGAAAATATGTGCGCGTGGGGTGTGTGGTTCAAACACACAGGGGGCAGGAGTGACGAATAATGCTTCATTTGGAATGCTTGTTCCAACACTTCACTCGTAAAGTTGAGATAAGTCTGTGTGTGTGTGTGTGTGTGTGTGTGTGTGTGTGTGTGTGTGTGTGTGTGTGTGTGTGTGTGTGTGTGTGTGTGTGTGTGTGTGTGTGTGTGTGTGTGTGTGTGTGTGTGTGTGTGTGTGTGTGTGTGTGTGTGTGTGTGTGTGTCCTGCTCGGTATGTGCAGAGGTGGAGAGTGGGCCCCCAGCCTGTCAGCGAGCTGTCAGGTGATCAAACAGGGTTTCCTGTGAAGGTGTGAGCCTGTTAAGCTGAGGTGAGAGGAGCCGCAGACTGAGGTCAAACAGGGTTTCTGCTTTCTTGACCTCATCTACCTTCAGGAGGTCAAACCACTCAGAAAGCAGAGAGTCAAAAGGTGTGTAGCGGGGGCTTAGTCATGGCATCATCAGCTTTCTAAAACTTGCATTAAAAGAACCCAATTCAGCCCATTTTTGTGGTGATCTAAAGTCCAGAGAACGCAGCCTATTTCAGTATGTGTGGAGACAGTTCTCAGTCTAAACTCCGTAGCTATGTAACTTTTTGCATTGTGCACAAAGTAGAGTCATCCCTCATGAATCAATATCCCGACACAAAATCATTATTTTTGTCTCACAATTAGATTTTTTTGAGCTGTTTGTTGTAACTCTCTTGCTATCTGGATGCTTCTGTAAAGCACTTCACATTACCTTGCAGCTTAAAGGTGCTATATCATTAAACCTGCCTGGCTTTCTTTTCCCCTCCCTTTATCTGGAGTTCTGCTCTGTGGGAAACTTCCATGCATTAACGAGCTGCTGATAAATTAAGCGGACTGTTTGCTGCCCTCTTTATTACTCCTGAGAATTTCCGATTGTTTCGTTCCTAGCAGTTTCTTTGAGACTGAAGTTTTACAGAGGTGTAGACTAGCACATGAATGCACCACGGGACGAAAACACATGGAAGCAGAGCACATCATGTTTTTGTTTTCATTTTCCTTCACAAAATTCTCACAGTATACTTGAACCTTGCCTCCAGGAGCTGATCCAACATCTGGGAGTGTGACGTGACCGAGCAGCTCGCGGCTCCTGTTTGACCCAGACATTGACCCCACCCCCTTTTGATGAGCAACAGTGATCAGTCAGAGGGGGTGGTCGCTGCTTTGGGAATTGAAAATCACAGGTTTGAATCCTCGTCTGGGAACTCGAGTGTGAATCAGTTGTCTCCACTCCCTAAACAGCATCGTCACCAATTTGTCTCTATTGCTGGCTCTGACTGTGTGAATTCATGTAATCCTCTTCTTCTTTTTTTTTCACATGCTGTTCCTGTAAACGAGAATGCATTCTCACTCCAGTCGCTGGGGTTTACAAGGATTGAAAAACGAAGACAATCATCCATTCTGTGAAAATGATGCACATGAAAGACCACACAGGCAAGCCACAACAAGACTGTCTAAAGTTTACTCCTTTGTCAGATAAGAGCTCGATCCAGTTCTGTTTGCATTCTTCAGGACGGGACCTGTAAACGTTTCCATGGCAGCTCTCTCAGCCCTCAGCCTGTTTGTGTGCAGAAGCTGTGGGTGAAGGTGAAAGCGATTGTGTTTTTAGCCCTATCCCTCTCGGAAAACACATCGGTGTTTGATTTCAACAAGATCCCTGGAAAACAGAAGCCCATGAGTCATTAAGGAGGAAGAGAAGGAGATGAAGAAAATGAAATGAGGGGGTGTCACTTTGACACAAATGTAAAGTTTAAATATCTGTAAAGCTAGAAAATTTAGATTTTTTTAATGGATACCACAGCTTTAAGCAAAATTCTGCCCACAATATCTTTTCTAAGACAAATCTAAACGTTGCAACAAGTATGCCCTTCCAGCAGGTGGTGGAATGAAGTCCAGGTCAGTGAAAGATCTAACATTTTGTCATGTATCAGCTCTGTCTCTTTTCAGAGGTTGTATCCTTTGGAAGGCAGACTGTTCCATTTTGAGGGCTCATTCAAATGCAGCTGACGAATGCGTCCTCTTCCCAGCTAATGAAGGATCCATCCAGTGTATCCTCTGTGGCCCAGCATATCAGAAGATGCATTGCACAACAACAAAAAGCGGCAAAGCAATACAAAGGGACAAATAAATTGACATTTGTTAGATACGCTAGTTCTGGTGCTAACAGATGTACCTTTTGGTAGATTCAACGCAGAAGTATTAATCAGGCTTAACGGCTGCTATTACATTATAGATGTGATCAGGTGATGAGAACAACTGGGCACATCCACACAGCAGTCAGAGGTTTTAACCATTATCTGTCTCTTTAGCAAAATATGTTTGCTGGTATTTGTGAAGCTGATGTTTTTTGCGAACTCAGCTTTTTTAAACATTCATTCGCTTTTGGAAATATGTCCTTATGAATGTGTGTTCTCACATCCCAACAAACAATGCAGTGAGAAGAAAATACATCAACAAATAGTAGAATACAAAGTATATTTTGACTTTTTAAAAAGGCTGCCAAGGAGAACTTGAGAGGGCTCCAAACAGTACAGCATTAAATAAAACGTAAAGTTCAGAGATTTCAGAGTTAAGAAATGAAAGTCTCTGGGCGTAGAGGGTGTAAATCCAGAAAAAAAAAAAAGTATCCAGAGTCACAGCAGAGTGAGTGCTGCTCTTTAAATTATAAGCCATCAGATTAACATAACGGGTCAATCAAAAGTGAAAGGGAGTTAAAAATCACCGCCCCGTCCTGTGCAGGTAGGCACATGCTGAGCAGAACTCACCTGCAGGGCTGACTCCAGATTTCTTACAATGACCGAGGGAGAAGTCTGAATAGTTCACGTCCACTCACAGAGTAAAGTACAGTAATCAGAGAGACAATTACTTTAATCACCAGGTGTGATTAATGTGCAGGAATTTGTACCATCGCAGAGACAGACCCGAGCTTGTTAAGAAGAGGTCATACACGCAATGGACGTGTTGACAGTATACATTCATATTCTTTCATTCATACTTGATTTATTTGCTCATTTCAGTGTTTGATTCCAACACAATGACACGACACGCAAAATGAATTATTTTCTCATAATACTGTCCACGAACAAACAGGGGCAGGATGAAGAAAACGTATAATAACCGGCCCTTTCTTTATTACATAAGTCAACACACAGCAAAAAAAAAATCATGCGTAGCTTTATATAGACTAAATGCTTTGTTGGTGTTATCAAATCTTCAGAAACCCAACATTTTTCAGGTCTAAACGAGATCTCTTCTGCGTCAAATTTAACGCTCCTGTGAGCAACTTTCAGTTTTGCGTTGATCTTGGCGCCCCCTGTGGACTACGCGGTAGCTCCTACGTCTTCCCTGATCTTGTACCGTACATGTGAAAGTCTTCTTCCGCTTTCTACAAAGTCAAATGTATCACTGTGAATATTTACTGTGAAAAATGTAAACGAAGACCGTTTCTTCAATGTGCAGACATCTACACTGCGGCTAAAAATAACAATCTTTCTTCTTCTGAATGGTCTTGTTTGCTTTTTGTAGATCATATAGAGACATCAATGCAAATTTCAGTTTGATCCACAACCAGTTAGAATCTCCTCAGAGGAGCTTTAAAGTCTTGAATCTACCATATAAATGAGAATGAGTCTTCATATTATAAGTGCTGTGGATGGTGTCTGTAGTTATTTTTGACTTTGTGCTGGTAAACAGCATGCAGCTTCATATCTGCCCTGAACTGCATATCAGATCAGTGTGGGCAGTCTTCAGCTGGCCTCATGTTTAGTCTTTGTTCCGCATTAGAGGCCCCAGCAATGTGAGGTGGGACTTTATCTCCTGCTGAATTTCTTAATCCTTCAAACATTCAGCTGCAGAATATGAAAACAAGTTTTTTTTTTGGTTTTACTCTTCCACCTCAGTACTGATAGGACTGTGGGCCTTCTTTTTGTAGCCATGTTTATCTTTTAGATGTTGTAAACTCAGACAGAGCCTTTGAGTTTATCTGTTTCTTTTGTGTTTTTGTTCATTTATGTAAAATGTCTTCATTATTCTTTAGTTATTGTAGATATGATACATGATGTGGAATGTTTGCATAGTGTGAAAACAATATATATCATTTGAATGTGTAAAATGTATTGTCACAGTGCAAACTGCGGACCCCAGGAAGAATAGCTTCTCGCTTGATGAAGCTAATGGGGATCCAAATAAACAAAAAAACAAACATCTCCAAACCAAACGACAACAGCGGGCCGACACTGACAGCGTACTTTACACAGTGTGATAGTTGTTTCTCAGTGAAGCAATTTCACTTTGGCTACTTAAAGATTACAGAATGATTTTTAGGGTATCTGGCTGTTTGTTCACTTAAAATGTAGGTTTAATAATAATGCCATAATGGTCAAATCAATTGGAAACACAAGAAGACTACAGGGCTCTAAAGACACTAATGAAATATCTGATAGTTTTTTTTTTTTAGAGTATTTCAAAAACTTTTACTAAAGCAACCGAGCAGGTGAACATTTTCTGTAAAGTACGTCACCATCTTATGGATGTCTTGTACTATCAATATGAAACGTTTTCCAGGGGTCCCTTAAGGAGGTTGAAACTGCAGTTTTGGTGGAAATATGTAAGAAACTAATAAATGGATTGCCACAAACTTTGGTTCACGTATCAATGTTCTGCTCATTCATTTATTCTTGAAGTTTTCGTAATACTCAATTTTTTTAGATGCGTCCAACATATAAAATGTTTCTGTTACCAGACCTCCGTGTTAGCAGAGAGATGGCACCGTGTAGAAGAAGGAGGAGGCTTGCAAAGACTTAATCTTCCAACACAAAGGTGCTATGACCATTTTTGATTGTAACAGTTTTCAAAGCATTTAGCTTGATAGCAACTCCTACATGCTAAAGGATCATTTTAACCTGTCATGTACTGTAGGGCTGTTTTTCTGTTCTCTCTCTCTCTCTCTCTCTCTCTCTCTCTCTCATGTGTGCTCTCCCGATGCTGCTTCTCAGCATCCCTGCAGCCATCCACTCCTGTAGCAACATAGCAATCAGGGTCTGGAGTATCAAGGCTGGAGAGAGGTGGCAGCCTGTTGTCAGTGGGCCATTCGGCTGTGTGTGTTCAGAGGTCTTGAAGTTGTGTGACTTAAGTGCACTCCTCTTAAATAAATATATTTTTGAATGTGCTTGTACTTAGTCCCTCCTACTTTCCCCTGTGTTTTATTTTATTGTTACTCCCCTAATCTCCTAGCCGTCTTGGAGAATGTAACCAATCATCAACACACGAGAACATTTACAAGCAAGCTCTCAAGCCATGGAAGTCGACCATCGTGATGAACACAGTTCACCTTCCGGATGAGAGACGACCGATTCTACCTCTGGGCCATGAGTTTCTGTAAGTGACAAATAAGTACAAACACACAAAGTGTTCATATGAAACTTTGGTTAATTACGAAATGTTTTAATTTGAAATGTTTTGTAAAACTAGGAGTCTTTGAATAGAGAAGTCACATCTGAAAATGAAACTTAAGAAAAGGACTGCCACAGACCTTTTTTACAGGTTTGTCGTACTGATCTATAACATTGTGTTGTGACCACTGACACTCCAGTACGTTTTTTTTGTAGCTAATTAACCCCATTACTTCCCCAGTTTGTCTGTGTAGCGGTGTTTCCCATACTTCCTTATCACTGCTGATAAGCCCGGTCATAAAGGGATGAACACAAGACGTTTGTGTCTGTGTGCAGGCATGTGAATAACTCGTATGTACACAAGTATGTGCAAATGACAAAATGTGTGTGTCTGCACCTGCTTCCCTGGAAGGAAACATCTGCTGCAGGGTGTCAGAGGCCACCTGTCCACCTCCGTCCTGCAGGGAAACAGCAGCCGCTGAACGACCACTACAGAACTGATCCACTGTCTGAACCAGCGAAATCTGCAGCAGGAAGATCTGTAAGGGGAGAAACAGCTGTCTTATTAGATCCTCCCATGGCCCGCTATCTGAGACAGTGTGAGCTTGCATCATCCACCCAAATATGTGTTGAATAGCATAGCAATAGGAAATAATCCCTGCACACTGGAAGTAACACATTTGCAGGGTTTGCCTGCATGCTGGGACGCTTGAAATTGTAATCGAAATGGTTTAGAAACGTGTAAACTTGCCAAAAATACAAAAAATTTAAAAATACACACAACTTCCTTGATTAAACAAATTCTGACAATGTGCCAATATGATTTAAAAAAATTAAACGTCTTTAGTCTTGACTTAACTATTTTGACATCCAGAGGTCACATTAGCCCTCAATTATTTTACGTACATGCATGTTGGCCAGTGGATGAATCCTGCAGACTCCTCTAATGGCCTGGCTCTTTGCTCTGGTGCTACCGTGAGATAAACATTTGAGGTTTTGTTGAAATGCTTCGACAGAAATGGGATGAATCAGAATATATTCACTCATCCTTCAAGAATTTCTTCGGTGATCCGACATTTCGTCTTGCTCAAAAGTCAAAGTCACTCAGAGGCTGTTTGAACCTGTTTTTACCGATATTTCCCGTTAGATCCGATCAAAAGCTTCCTGTAAAAACCACTATTAAGAGGATCTCACTTTTTACACTCTGAAACGTCTTCTGTCTTCACACTTGTCTCTTCCCAGTGAGCAATAATTGTGATGTTCATGAAGAAAGTTGGTTAAAAATATGTTGCAATTGGGTAAGTCCGAGTCACTTTTCACACAGAAGAAACAATATAGACTATTGATCTTTTCAACTCAAAATCAAAATGTTCCATTAAAAGCAAATCTCTAATATCCAAAGTATAATCAAACTCAAAATATAAAGGTTAAGCTCTGGCTTCAGTCGAAAAAAAGGGGGACATTTGTGGGATATAAAATTGTGAAGAAGTTCAAAGTTTCTCCTCTGACCTGGATTGAAAATGTGTTTTAAAGTGCCAAATATGTTGAAAACTACTTATTTGATGAATGTGCACTCCTTCCACCACTTCATTGTAAGTGGGTGTTTTTGAGTGGCCAGTAGAGGGCGCTAACTGCCATGTTTCCTCTGTCTGCAGGTCAGTAAAGAGCAGCTCAGGTGTCCTTCTCAGAAAACATCATGTACTTAATGTTTTTGTAATGATTGTAGGTTTAATAATTAAAGTTTTATATATGTGCTTTATAGCCTAAATTCTGTTTTTTTGTATCATTGTGTAAATATTAAGCATTTTAAATATAAAAATACAAGAAACTTGAAAAAACACATGTTGATTTTTAATCATGGAAAACTCTGGAGACCACTTAAGTGTGACACATTCTCAGTCAAATTTTACACAAATACAAGCTCCTGTGTGAGTAAACTTCTACTAGAAATCCATCATCGACCCTTGTCCTGCCCCCTCTTCCTGATTTGCTCTCTGCTGACAAACGTCCCACCCAGGTGAGCCTGTGATTGGCTCACGCAGCTGTCCGTCACCGGGGGGCGGGGGGGGGAGCGCCCGGCTCTAGCTCTGTCAAACAGAGACGCACCGCTGCTCTCCTTCTCTGCTGTTTAGTGCGTCGAGCGGCGGAGGAAAGTGGAGTTCGCGCGTCTTGTTGTGCGTCCGTGGACCAAACAGCAGCAGCAGCGGTGCGCTTTTTTTTTTTCCTCCTCCAGATCCGCAGGCATCCCGGAGAGCAGCCACACCGTGCATTCAGCGGACACCAGGAGGAGGAGGGGGTGGATAACCGAGTTCTACTTCTTGTTCATGATCATTTTGACTCATTGAGACATTCATATTTTTGCATTTCCCTCATGGTAACCAACACTGTGCAGCCGGAGACATGTGGAATATTCCGGGGAAACTGCACCGCTTCTTACTAGTGTGTCTCCTTCTGACGCTGTGGGCTCAGGTGAGAACTCATTTTTATTCATATTGTAGACGTGAGTTTAACTTATACATCGACAGGAGTTATTTTGGAAAGGGTTAAATTCCTGCCTTAATTGAATTGCGTGTTCAAAAGTCGAATCATGTGATATAGGAATTTCTAAATTTGTGCTTCCTCCGGGGGATAAATTAAGTTTGAAGTTTACATGCAAATAATTGACAGTTGATGCTTTTTTTTTTGTTAAAAGACAAGTAGTAACAGTTTAAATAAGGCAAAGATGTGCATTCCTCCTTAAAGTTTCAACACCAAAGGTTTAATACCAATATCGAGTGCGTTAATGAGCCTGTATGCGGACTCTTAGCACCTTAATTACGCAAAACAGTTTCTTGGCTTAACATGTTTGCAGTGCAGCTTCACCTGTGTGGGGGAAACGTCGTGTTACTGTCTTTAACAGGTCTTGTAAGTTCAATTGCAAAAAAATTACGAGTTGCTTGTCTTCGCGTCTGTCAGATAGTTTCACTTCTCCGGAGTCTTTTCATCAAATTCATTCTGCAGTGTTTTGTTAAGGTGGGCTTTTCTGCAGTGCTCGGCTGCAGCCTGATATGCAGAGTGAGCTGAATTGGAGTGCTAGTATGTCGCGTTATTCAGCCCTGAAGTGCAACTGTGCCAAAATGTACAGTAGTGTGGGCTGCAGGGTGACTGAACACTGCAAAAAAAAAAAAAAAAAAAAAGTAACTTATTGTGGAATTGTCCTCTTAAATACGATTATAAAGTGTTATAATTTGACTTAAAATGTAAGTGGCATTGCTTTTACCATTACACCTGACCCTGAAATAGAAAATACAACACAAATGCGAATAGTTAACCAACAAATAGCATTAAACCACCTTTAAAATAAAATTTTAAAAAATTCCCTTTCAGTTTTTTTAAACCCTCTTCCGTCCTCCTCAGGTGTCACAGTCCACCGGTTACTTCGAGCTGCAGTTGATTTCAGTGGAAAACCCCAAAGGTCAGCTACTCAACGGCGACTGCTGCGACGTGGAAAAGAGCGCCGCGGAGGGCCAATGTGGCGTGGACGAGTGCGACACCTACTTCAGAGTGTGTTTAAAGGAATACCAAACGGAGGTCACGACCAATGGCCCGTGCACATACGGCTCGGAAACTACTAAGGTTATCGGTGGGAATACTTTTCAGTTCAAAGGCGGCCAGAAAACCGGACAGAACCGGAACAACGACGCCGGGAAGATCATCATCCCCTTCCAGTTCGCGTGGCCGGTAAGTGGCTCATTGACTCTCCAGTTCTGCTTTGAAAAGAAGTCCAAAAATGTCGGTGGTTATTGTTGTGGAAAGTTGCTCGGAAGTTTCAAAAGTTTCGCTTGATGCATCATCAGCAACCATTGTGGTGATCCTAGTTTATCGTTTCACCACAAAATAATCATCATTTCATGCTTTTAATAATCGATGTTGAGTCCAATAAAAGAGATAAATCATATGAGGAAGTTTTTATGTGTTGTTGGTGAATCATAGCACAGCCTAAAGTCGCTCAACCCCTCTCGTGCAAAGAGAAATTTGGCAGATTTTGGCACAGTTTTCTGTCTCTCCTTGCTGTCTTAAGTGTCTGCCTGCTATTCATTCTCCACTTCGCGTGCCCATTTAACAATTGGTGGCCTCTTTGTGTCACCAACCATCTCGCCAGGGACATCACATTCCTATGTTTGAGCTTTTGAGTGTATATTTTTGTGTTTCCAACCAAGCGACAGGCCTGTGCGCGCATTACGCACGACTTTTACGCACAGCGGCGGTACAGTGCGGTTTGATAGGTTACCAAACAAGCTACTGTTTATGTGGCTTCAGTTACAGAGTGTGAGAGGAGGGAGGAGGAGGGGGAGGACGGGGTGTAGTATGAGTGTTTGAAGGGTAAAAAAAAGCAGTTGTGTTGATAAAGAAGTGGCAGGTAACTTATTATCTAATCCAAACAGAGCAGCAGCCAATCAAAACCTGCCCAGGCTCCTTATTTGGAGAAACAGCGTGGGAAACAGGAACCGTGTTTTATGAAAGCTAAGGTTTAAGGAGCTGCTGTTCCAGTCAGAGATCTGTATCAGGGAGGTTTTCTGGTTAGGGTGACGTCCTGTGGAGGGAACGTCACAGGTTTGATTCCCACAACAGCTGAGTGAGCTGTCAAAAGAAGAGTCCTCAGTCATTCTGAGTCATTCAAACATATAATGAAACAACTTGTCAATCATGAGATGATAACTTTTTAACTTTTAAGATGATCAATTAGTTTCAAATATGCTACACCAACAGAAGTAATGTCTTACTAAACTTTTTTTTTGCCTATAAGCAGTTGTAAAGTCCTATTTTCTCTAAAACTATAAGCTTGCTGTCTTCAATTTTGTGTCATTGTCTTGACCATAGTGCTGTTTGCTTTGCAGTCTTTGTTTCTAGATACTGACCTAACACTGAAAATCTTAAATGTTATTTGTTTTTATGGAGAAAGGTTGACTGATCTCCTCAGAGTGGCGGCTTTTTCACGTGCTTTTCTGAAAACAAGATTGTTAGCTTAGACAGCCTCGTCGTACTTTTAGAGTGCAGTAAGAAAATGAAGCCTTTTCTGTCTTGCTGTCCTTGTTTGGCTTCTTACATTTATTGCATTTTTTCCTTATTGCTTACTTTTGATGTTGAAGATTTTTTTTTTATGGGTGTCAAGGTGAAATAAGTAGTGGGAAGTCTTGGATTTGGCTTTGGACCAAGATTGGACTTTTTCTAAAACTAAGAAGTTAATTGATGAATCAAAAAAAAAACCAGAAATATATGAAAGAATCATTAGCTGGCAGCCTCATTTTTTATTTATTTTGAAACCCCAGAGTTGATAATCAGTGATATGATGGATATGAAACTCTCCAAGCATCCTAAAATAATGGAAGATAATCCATCTTGAAAACTCATTCCAGACATAGTGGCAGTAAAAAGCAGAAACCCGCCTGTGTGTTCATGTCTGATACATACATATCGGACATATCGGGTGCTTTGTGTGCTCGACCAGCTATGTGACCTCTCCATTCATCACTCCCCATGGTCAGCTGTCAGCGGAGGGGAAGATGGAAGTAGTAAGTTGGGGCCCTGCGGGTGGATACGGTTACCACTAAGTTGTGTGTGACACAGGCCGAGGGTATCAGTGTCACCAACTACTCAAACAAGTGAAGATCCCCGCTCAATCTGGGCCGGGGGATGCCTTTACATCGCCGCCTCTCAGGTTCACGCTCTCTCCGTTATTGGGTCATTGTCTCACTCGCCGTGTGTGTGTGGGGTCAGTATTTTCCACTATCCATCCGGAAGGGGGTGGAAGAGTGTGTGTGTGTGTGTGTGAGTGTGTGTGTGTGTGTGTGTGTGTGTGTGTGTGTGTGTGTGTGTGTGTGTGTGTGTGTGTGTGTGTGTGTGTGTGTGTGTGTGTGTGTGTTAGGGGGCACAAAAGAAGGAGGGTATCAGTGTTCAGCAGCTTCTTCTGATGAGTCTGTCAAGGTTGAAGCAGTTAAAATGTCATTACAGCCAACACACTTCTTCAAATCAGTTTGACATCTCATGTAGTTTTCTTATTTGAAATCGGCAGTGCATATGACATCAACACATCTGCATGGAAGAAGATAATGTTTTGGTCAATTCATTTGTCCTTAAAATAGCCAAAAATAGTATGTCACTAGTTAAAAATTTTTTTTTTTTTAAATCCCGAATTGCAGGGCGAACGATCACAAACCCAAAGATGTTCAGGTTAGAAAGTTGAAAACCACTGAAGAGCAACACAATTTGAAAATTAAATAGCTGGAAAAATTTACTTTTTAGGCATTCAATTTAATCAGCGAGTTACCTCTGTTGTGTAGACTGTGTATAGATAAAAAAAAATGTTGTTGGTGCGATGTGTAAAGATCCTTATTTAGAACTTGGACAGAATGTTTGGCAATATGGAGGCATGTGCTCTTGTTTCCCTTTGATCAAAGGACCAGGGTGTATCAGTTCTGGCCCATCCTGTAGCAGCAGACGACCGTCCACCTACAGCCCCTTCACAAATTGCAAATCCCCAACAGCGCCTTAAGAAAGCTCCGCTGTCATTACGCCTGTGTTCTTACACATTGCATCCACAGTGGCGTAATATTGGCATCCCAGTGTGTGATTTCACGTTTCATTACAGTGCCGCAGCAGCACAAGAGCCACGGTGCGTAAACACACACTCATAGACACTCATCACTGTTGCGAAATCGTCTGTTTTGGGCTGATTTTCCAGGTTTATGTAAGGAGAGTCGCGAGTTTCTTTTTATCGGAAAGTGTGGTGATTCCTTCATTTCTTCATCAACTTCCATAAGCTGCTGTTGGATCAAATACATTTTCCATCCTCAGATTGAAAGTGAGAGAACATGTCTAGTGGGCGACTATTGAATCCGATTAATGTAGATGCCCTCTTTTTCACCATTTTTGAAGCCTCAAGTTTGAGTTCTCAGGCCGTAAAACGACAGATGTCTCACTCTGCTCATTCTTTACAAAGACCTTCTCAGACTGTAGTTTGCACTCTGGCACGCTGACAGACAGCTCTGACAGTCACTTACAGAGTGTGTGTGTGTGTGTGTGTGTGTGAGTGTGTGTGTTTGTGTGTGAGAGGCCGTGGCCTGTAGCCTCTGGTGCTGCTATAGTGGACTCCTTCAGTGGGTCTAACAGTATCTGGGCCACTGGTCCTGACATGAATTAACTGCTGAGGAACATAAAAAAGAAGGACATTGTTCTGCCGCCTCCTTCACTGATCATTTCCTCTTCATGCTAACCCCTCCGGCTGTTTGGGTCTTTAGTGACATCTTTTTCATGAAAGAGGCTGAGGGGGGGGGGGGGGGAGGAGAAGGGGAGGTGATGGGGAAGAGAGAGGAAGATGGAGGAGGCAGCCCCCCCCCCCATTCAAGTATTTGTATATTAAAAAAAAAAATCTACACAGCTTTCTTGTGAGGTTTCAGTCACGAGGGAGGTGTATTTTTAGGATGCTGAAACTTAAGATGTTGCCCTTTTTTTACAGTAGTGAGCAGAGCAAAAACAAGCATTTTCTTCTTCTACCCTTCCTCCTCTGCACCCCCCCCCCCTCCAACAAAAAAAAAAACCCAAATCTCCTCCTGTCTCCTTTTCTCTCTCTCTCTCTCCTTATGGGGTATTTTTAGAGCTGCTGTCCTCCCCTCACCCCTCTGTGAGTAAATCAAGGATCAAGGGTGCGTACTCCTTCAGTTTCATGGCCCGTTTCCCCCCCCCCCCCCCCCCCCCCCCCGCCTCTGCCCCCCTCTTTTGCCAGAACACCCCCCTACCCCGCCGTCTCCTCCCCCTCAGCCTGGCAGATCTGAGAGGACAGAGGTGGAACAGCTGTTGTTTCGAGACTCACTCCTCCTCCTCCTCCCAGAATAAATGTTTTAGTGAAATAGCATTAGGAAAAGCGGCTTTGATTACAGATCAGCTCCTCGGAGGAGTATCAGTGAGCAATCACAAAGTGCAATGTTGGATGACGGCGAGTCGTCGCCCTTCTTCTTCGGTTTGTTCGGCTCATTTTGCCGAGTGCGGCCCTGGCACCACAGCCCGCTTTTCCATCAGGATCCCAGCTCAGTTTGGTGATGCCTTTACGCTTGATTAGTTTTGTTACAGGAGGACAAGGGTGTGATAGTGAGTGGAGGTGTAGGGTTGACGGAGCAGGTTCCGTGTAAGAGAGGGGTGATGTTGGTTAATTCTAGCAAGAGGCCCACATGTGCTTAACAGTTGTGCAACAAAAACAAAAGATGGGACACACTTGCAAGACTTTAATTGTTGAGGTCCGTGTCGAATGCCAAGTCTAAAAGTAAGCATAAAACGTAGCTTATAAACTGAGGAAAGTGACGCAGTCATCTCAACATGCGGATGCTGTGAGCGTGTCCGTTGAATGCGCCGAAACGATGCCCGGTTACGGTAAAAACACACTTTGTAAAACTGGGATTCAATTTCTTTTTTGTATTATTGTAGCACGAGGGTGGCAGGATTATGCACACGACACCCTGGTGAGTCATTGAGCCCCCCAATTTGGCCCCTTCCTTAAAAAAAACCCCTTCCTTAAAGTGTTGAAAGGCTTTCCAATGGTTTAAATCAACAATTCAATCAAACAAAGCTTATTCCCCCCCCCCCCCCCCCCAACATATCTAATGTGTTAAGAAATCGATTTCTGATTTTGCTTTGCACAGACTTTTAAGTGCTAACAGAGAGCATTGACTAACACAATTTTGGCCCTAATTGCGTCACTTACTATAACAATTTTGGAGATTCCAAACAAAAAGCTCGACAGCGGAGGCATTGATGTGCAGAGATCCGCTCATGTCAGGAGTGAATATACCCGGGAGACATTTAGCAGGTTAAATATAAGAACCTCTTTCGATGTCCAGAACCCAAAGGTTGAAATGAGTTTTGATCCGGCAGCAGCAGCCGATTATAGCCACTGAGATGGCAGGATGAAGGCTGAGGTAATCATCAGGAGGACGAGCCATGACAACTGTGGCGTCGAGATGACCTTGTTCAACATAGACGAACTGTTGCACGTTGTTTTGCATTGAAGTGTTTCCTCCTCTTCTTGGTAGGAAACCTTTAAACTGCTAATCATTTTTGATAGAATCCTCACCATTCTGCATGTTATTGCTGAGAAATGTTTGAATTGACATGTGATTTAATCCCTAAATTGATTGTGAGATGCAGTGCATAGTTTTCTTTTTTTTTTACCATTGAGTCAGACTTTGGAAACATCAAAACTCTCAAAGTGACACATGCTTCTCTGAGAAGAACAACAAACTGAGGCCACACTCGGCTCCCTCTGCGTGCCCTCTCTGTCCTGTGTCTTTAATAAGCCTGAAAGCCCGCAGGACGCCCTCAGCATGGGCTCCGTTACGTGTTGTGTGTCGGCCAGGCGAGGCGGTTGAACGCTCTCTGCTCGGTTAACTGCGGTCAGGACGAGGCTGCTCGTCTTTCCCACGGTGCCGCTGGCTGGGTCCAAGTCAGCTGACCTGGACCCGAGGCGTAGAAATGTGTGATTAGCTGCTCAGTCTGTCCCGCCGATCGATTGTTGATGCTGCTGGTGGATTGTGTCCGAGGTGTGACCGGTGTGTGTATATAGTGGCAGCTTTGTGTATTTGTATTTGTCACGCTGTGGGGAAGCAAATCAGTTCTCACAGTTGCAAAATGGGGGAAAACCGGAGTTCTCCACACATGTAAGCTAGTTTGAGTGTTAAAACTTGGTTTGAATTGAAGTTTAAAGTCTAGGAGATGAATGGAAGTTTGGATTATCATGCGAGAAAGAGATCTCAAGTTATGTAAAAATGGAAATCTGACTCTTAATCTGTATCAGCGTTACACTTAGCAACTATTTCACTATTAGTCTTAAGGACTATACACACTGAGTCTGTTTTTTTTTTTCTTACAAAATCGCCGCATGTTTAAATAGAAATATGATCTAATGTTGTGTCAATCATGTTCGACACTTTCGGCTGTCATTATTTTATTTGAAACATGTTTTCGATTTTGTGCGGGGTTTTTTTGCATCCGTCCAAATGTGTGTGTCCCTGCCTCCCCCCGTCTTTATCAGAAAAAGTAGGGTTTTCCTTCACACACTATTTTCTTCTATGATGTGTAACCTGAGTCTCATTTATCACACAAATATCACAACCTCTATACTCATTATGTAGTGTGAAACATTTGCATTGTTGCTATAGTTACCTTTAGTTTATTCTACACTGAGCTGTGGTTAACTTACACTGTGTTTGTCATGTGCTGAGATCTTGTTTCAATGGACACCTGCCAGCCAATCAGAAAGAAGACATAGACATGATATGATATTGAACTACATACAAGCCCTATACATTTGTGTGTGTGTGTGTGTGTGTGTGCAGTATGTACAGGACAGTATGTACAGGACAGTTTTATATCTTTGCACATGGAGGCATCTTTTTAGGACCTCATTTACTTTTATAATAACAAACATTTTAAGACCTTAAGTTTCAATTTCAGTCCAAATTATTATTATTTTTTTTTAATTTCAACCTGTAAATCAGGCAGGTTTGGCCGTAAAGAAGTGAAGGTGCTGTTCTTAAAGACGGCCGACCTCTCCCAATGTCTTTCCCCACCTGCTGAGACCTGATCGCGACTCGGTCCACCTCCGGATATGATTTCGCTGATCCCATATAGCATTCCTACCGCAATGCATTCATCATGCATTTACGCCTGGTATTAACACGTTTCCTCTATCTCGATAAAATATCTCCTTACAGACAACATGCCTCTGCCAGGCGTCATAGTTGTCGATGTGTGTGTAGACATAGTATATGTACTTTGTATGTATTTTTAGGTGAGGTAATGAAATGCATGTGTTGTGAGCAGTGAAAGGAGCAGCGTCGATTAAAGCATCACACACACACATACAGCTTGATTTCCCACTTGATTCCCTGTACTGTAGATGAGAAGCAGGGAAGGATGGGAAATTTGGAACGAGAGAGGTTGAGGTTCAAATTGACCAAACCCTTCATTGTTGCTTTATTTGTTTATCCCCCAAAAATCTCTCCCATATCCTTTGTTTATCTTGTCCATCTCTCCCAGTCTCTGGTGAACTAAGAGAAAACCCCGTAGCTACATATTTTGTCCGTTAGAAACCATTTGGCTCCTGTGCTTCACTTTTGTTAGCTTGCTTTGAGGGTGTGATCACACCTAAAGTTTGCTTTCTTTGGTCTGAGACAGAGTGGGAAAAGACGCTTGTGTTGTCTTTTTTGTATTTTGCTCGTTCGGGCTCACATTGTGAAGCAGCTCATGGACCAAAGTTTCATGGAGTCGGAAGGTTTTGATTCCCATCATGCATGAGGGTCTGTAAGAAATGGCCTGATTTTTTTTTTATGGTAGTTTGAATCATGTCTGTTTTCCAACTTGCACAACTTTTTTTGAAGTGTGCTTTCAGCATCTCATGACAGATTTCTTAGTAATTTTGCCTCACTTCTTCCGGAGTAAAAAGCAACAGAAGTAGAAGCTGCTGGCAAACATCTCCCTAACTTTTCTGCCTCATTTTATGGGCCATTAAACTGAATTAAAGCACTTAAACCTCAATCATTCAAGTAAACTGCTTGGTATGAACACACCCTGACACATCCCTTGACTGTGTGTAAGAGTAAGTTAATCAAACTGGGCGAATCATTCCCTGGCCAGTTTTCTACAATCCTCGTTTCTCTGCACGTTTCCGAACATGGACGTGGTGCAGCCTGTTGTAAGCGTTCTCTCCAGAGGGATTGGGTGAAGGTTCAGCAGGGTTTCTCAACACATCTGGGGCCAAAACCCAACCTCCCACTCAATGGAGAAAGCCATGTAACACTCTCACACACTTCGGAATCCACAATGTGTAGAAAGCGATGTTTCGCTGCTTATTCAGAGGAAGTTAGGCAAACCCAATTGATAAATACATCGACGTGCACTGATTTGCCCCGTAGACGTACTGCTGTTGTGTGCAGGCACTTTTTCTCTGCAGTCTGAGATAATAAGCCACTAGGGGTGTGCAGAGATGTCATTATTAAATCATTAATGAATCCTCCCCCAATACGAGATGTTGAGAGACGAGGGTGCAGCCCGCTGCCTTCAAGTAGAGAGACTAGATCTATACTATCTAACAAATAGCTTCTGTAATGTGGTCTAAATGAAACAATCTTGACAGGGGCTTTTTGAAATGGAGGATATCAACACATCCCACTAAAACAACATTTTATTTGCTTTATTTTGATGTACAGTACGTTAAGGAGGTTTGAATGAAGTGAAGCCACAGACTCAGTGAAATGAACGCAGAGGGAGGGGCAGAGGAATATGGCTGGGGGACCGGGACTCAGGCGTCGCATGTGTATATAACAAAAAATTACTTATTTTAAATGCTAGACAATTATTAAACTATTCGGATATTAAAAAAAAATCTTTAACCCATCTCACTATTCAGCTCTATAAGCCACTGTTCAAGTGCAGTTTAACCTCCGATTAAAGAGATTTCAATAACCTGGAAAGCAGTCGGTAACAAGCTGTGTGAATGTCCAGGTGATCGTGTTTCTTGCATTACCAACTTCTGTTTCCACCTTTCCAAAACGGATAGATATGATGAACTTGGGTAATTTGGTGGCCTAAAGGTTTTAGGTGCCAATCACTGACACTAATTTCATTGCTTTTGGTCTACAGGAGACCCTTTGTCCATCACAACTATTGCATTATGAAAATGCTATTCTTATCTACAGGTCTATTTTAGGTCTTAGTACAGGAAGTTATAATCTTTGGCCCCAGGAACTTTTTTTACGCTCTTTTCCAAAGGTCAGAACTGAACTCGGGAAGAGACATAAATGTTTGTAAGAGACTTTTGTAACTTTTGTGTCTGCATGAGAAGCCAAAAGAACGTTTGAAATGTCACTATTAGCCATTGTTTGACTTTGAATAGATTGTCACCGCTCTCTCCTGTTTGAGGCAGCTTTGGGTTAAAATATGTCCGGTGATCAGTGTTTTTCTTTTAACGTTTTGTTTCTTTTCTTTATTATCGATCATTGGGGAGAAAACTGCTGTGATATTGTTTCAAAACTTGTGGTGTCAAAAAGTATGGAAATAGTGACAGAAGAAATCAGAACACAATCAAAGTCGAAGTTTGTAACAGTTATTTATTCAACCATCTCTGTTCTTTTTTATTTTTCACTACGTGTCCTTGACAGCTGTACAATCCGTCACCTGAACTGCCCTCGCGGTACTTGAAGTTTTTCCTCCTGCTGAAGACTTGAGGTTAAAACAACATTTGGAGCTTGAGCTGCATACAGCAGATTTAGTCTCTCTCTTATCGTCCTATCCTGACATTTCAAATGTTTTGGGTTTTTTTCTTCACTTTTTATTTGCCACATCCGCGCTCAGGTGGATCAATAATAAAGGAGCCCCTCTTTTGGATTTTCCAGCAGCCTATCTACCACTTTTATGTCCACACTGTGCAAAGGAGGCATGCTTTAACCTTTATGTCACTGCACCTTCCAGAGGGAACAACGACTTTGTGCCTCAGCTTTTGTGCGCTGATATGGAGTTATCAAGACGAGTGGAGGGAGGGGAAACCGAAAGCTGGAAGAGAGAGATGGAAACATAAAGAAGCAGAGATAGAGGAGGGCAGCTGTGTTGGGCAAAATGTCAGGAGTGGATTTGAGAGCGTTTACATAAGGCCTCTCTTGTGCTGCTCTCTGGAGTGTAACATGCTGAATCTGGTATTCACGCCTGCCTCAGGTGACGCTCTCTTTATATAGAGCGGAGTCCTGTTGTTGGTAGATGATGATAAGAAGCCATATTTAGGTTTTCTCAGGTTTTGGGGTCTTGAAGTGTCCGCTAGAACTCTTTGTTGGTCCTATCCACCTGATTTGTGAGATTTTTCAAAAGCAAGAGAATAAAGAGGAAGGCGTCATAAAACATTAAGTATGGCATCAGGGATTGAATACCAGTCCCACTTTCTTAGTGTTGATGTTTCATTCATCTTCTTTGGGGCTAATATGTCATCTACCAATCACTTTGTGTGACCTTCAGAGAAATATCCTAAAGGGATTTAGTTAATTTGATATTTGATAAGATATGTGCTGCAGAAAAGCTTCACATCCTCACATCTTAGAGGCTGAAATCTACAAACGTTTGACATTTTTTAATTCCATAAATTACCAAAAACAGTTAATAAGTTACCTCAAACTGTGACTCAATCCAAAATGAACCCCCAATCTATGCACCACTGTAGTAACTTTACACGAGTGATGCCGATGCTACAAGAATCTGTTAAGAAAATGCATCCTGCTGCTTTTTCTCTCTTTGCCAGTACTTGTTTGAATAAACATTGACTTAAGAAAGACCATGCTTCCTACTTAAATGTTTGTCACATTTCAATAATGCAAAATGAAAAGTAGCTCAGATACGAAATCTGTCTCAGCCATGTTGTTAAAAGCTGCAAAAGTTCTTCAGTGAGTCACTGCGGACGTGTTTGGTATAAATGTCTCTCTTTCCCTCTCTCTGGTCTTGTCTTCCACTTCACTCTGTTTACAGCCCGTTATCCAATCAGCAGCTCCAGCCAACAAGCATCTGAACTGGTCACAGACGCACTCCCAGTATTACTCGTGCATATGAGTTAGCAGAAAATCTGTCAGACGGTCCACATTCTGACAAATGCTGCTGGATATAAAAGCTTTGAATTTCTAATAGACATTCCTCACAGCTAGGGATTATGGGGATTGTGGTGTGTGTTGGTGGGTGGGTGGTGTAAACAGTCTTTTGCAACAATCAAGACAAATAAGTGACATTTTGATTTGGTTTCATGCAGAAGAGCAGCCCTTTTTTGATTACATTTGACTAAATAGTTCCTAATGGTTTTGATTGTGAAATCGATGCTCAGATGGTAACATGTCATTTTCAGATTAATATGCCTCTGTTTTACTGTCATCTTTCTTTGCAGCCTTCCTTTGCAAATATTGTCTTTGCTGACACCTCTTAGAAAAGCATAGATGTCTGAATGAAGTGCATGAAAGTACCGGATCTGAATCGCTGTAAGAACCTTTTGTGCATCATTAAAAAAGATTATAACATAAGGGGTATCAATTGTGCTTTTGACACAAGGCAGCATATTCACCTACCCTGTGGCTGCATTGCACAGTATACAGTAGTGTGTATGCACAGCGGCCTAGAGGGTGTAATAGTGGGAGTGTGGGTAGAGTCTGTGCAGCTAGTTTCTCAGTTGCAGCATCTGATTACAGACAGAATAAAAAAGAGAGCACAATGTTGTACTCAGATTTTGATCTCTGTACATGCTGTGACTTACTGAAATCATCGCTTCCAGGCTTTGGCACCTTAAGTTGACGAAGAACAAACCAAAAGTGTTGGAAAAGGTATGTTATGCAATGGAAATACTCCCCTGAGTACTTCCATTTGTATACAAAGCTAATGCAGTCCCTTTTTTTTTTTTAAGCACGTCACGGAATCTGAAGATTAATTGATGGATTTAAGATGATGGATTTAAGGTGGTGTTTTCTCCCCGTGCTCCCTTCTCAGAGCATGTAAAGCATCGATTCACCATAAAAGACGAGTTCACAGGATTCTTCTGGAGGAGCCTGTATAACCTGGTGCGACAGAAATAGCTCCTCATGCGTTTGGTGTGGGAAAAGTGAATTGGGTCATTTTTCCATTCTCTAGCTCAGTATAAAGACCTGATTAGATTAGCTTTGATTAGATTTGCTGTCTGTACGGGGCCTCCTGGGAGGGGGCTGGGGGGGGTACGCTGAGGCCTTCTTAGAGGGAGGAGGTGGTGTTTGGTGGAGGTGGGGGGCTCGTTCTGTTAATAATGTGCTAAATTAACCATCCCGGCTTCTCTCTGCCGGGAGCGAAATGTTTTATTCATGTCAGTAGACTAACAGGTGTGACGTGACAGGTGTTACTGCTGCTTTTTTTTTTTTTTTTTTTTGTCTTTCTCTGATCACAACTCGAGTAAAGTTGTTAATTGGGTCTCAGGCTTTTCTTTTATCTATTAACAATTCCCTGCTGCTGTGAATTTCTATTAAAGGAACAATTCTCTTGATTTTAGCCCACCTTTAAACGTCAAACTTTGATCTGAGGTGATGACGTGACAGATATTTATGTAACGAAGCACACACTGAGGTATTAAACATAGATATTTTCATTGAAAGTTTGTTTAAAAGTAGAACTTCTTTCTGTTAAACTTCTTTAGTCCTTTAGTTTAATATCATTGACATCAAAGGGCTATTAAGACCTGAGGCTAGAGGCTGTAGAAATATTAAGTTGGCTAAATCATCCTGACAAATGTATACTTTAATGCTTGGTATGAGTTTGTGTTTATGAATGTTGATAAGAAGTGGTTCGTATAGAGGGAGTTGTCTAGCACAGTGTCTACTGAGTGTTGCTACAGTGGGGATTTGGTTTAGCTAACACTGAAGAAGTTCAGAGCACTAGCAGACTAGCCGGGCTAACAAGTTTAGCATGTCGGGTTTTTTTTAGCTAATTTCACCCTTGAGACATGCTGGCGAATTAAAAGTCACCATTTCTTGATGCATTCATCACTTGAGGAGATTCTCTAATGGAAACTAAAATACAGTGTTCCATTTTCAGATGAGGAAAGCTCATTCATTTTTTTTTTAGAACTTTGCCAAAATTACAACATTGTGCAGAATATGTCAGACAGAAAAAAAGTCATGCTTTGTTTGGTAAATCTGCAAGGGTTTAATAAAACTTTAGAAAATGCTTGTTTCTTTTAATGGAGGTTGAAACGATCCATTCTGATGCTGCCTAGGAAGTCAGGTAAATCTGATCGTTGACTGACTTTTGCGACACAGGGTCAATCAGATTTTTTCACTCGAGGCCCACATTTTTTTGTTAATTCAAATGACAATCAGGAGGCTGTTGTTGGAGAAGAGGGCTCTAAAAACATCTTTACTTAACCTGCCTAGAGTAACAAAGAGCAGACTGCTAAAGTTAGCAAGTAGCTGGTGAGCACAGTGCAGCATTTAGCAGCTAAAGAGTGAGATATGACCTGTAGGACTTTGTGGAGACCAACAACAGAGCTAAAAGATAAAAAAAAAAAATACTTTTATTTTTTTTTATTATTATTATTTTTTAAATTATTTTATATAATTTATTTGCTTTCTACTTACCTATGACGGTCTGAATAGGATTAGGATTGTGCTGTTTTTTTTTCTTCTAGAGGCTGTTTGATTTGTGTCTTAGCATGTTTAGCTAGCTTTTTGTGGTTTCATTTGCCGCATCAGCTTGATGTTGCAGGCATTAAAGAAATTAAGTTAAAATTTTCATAGCACATGCACAAACATCATGAACCTTATCGTCATGGTAGAATCCACCAATGGTACTATAAGTTAAACAACTACTGCACGTTCTAGGCTGGAATCAAGGCTCCACAAACTTGTAAATGACAAAAGAAGCTTGCACAAAGAATGAATCTTATTCATAATACATAAACCTTGTATGCATGAAACAAAATTCTGTGTGTGTGTGTGTAGCTGCTCCAGACTGTACAGTATAGTCTCAGTAGAGCTGTGTGTAGCCGGCGGCTGTTCCTGCCGTGCTGAAGCAGTAATTTATTCATTGAACAGGTGAAGGCGGTGCGGAGTGGGCTGGTTTCTCCTCGCCTAATGAAAACCCAAATCCCTCTGACTCCTGTAAATTGGTTAGGAGGTGTCAAGTGTCTCCTAACACGTCCCCACCCCCACCCCCACCACCAGCCCATACCCCTCACACACACACAGATTCGACTCATAAGGTCGTCTCACGGCAGACAGCAGGGACGTGACACTTTGATCCTCCAGCTCCTCTCCTTCAAGGACACAAACTGCACACTTGAGTTTAGTCACACACTCTGATATGTTTAACACACACACTAACAAACACACACACTCATGTCAGGCTCCTCTGAGGCCGTGGGACAGACCCATCTGTCTGGGAGCCGGTGGCTGTGACATTTAAAATGGATTACAAAGGGAAAGATTGATTATGATAATGTCCACTTATTTTCACTCATTACAGAGTTATGGCTGCTCGCTGAGCTCATAAATCACTGCTGTGTCATCTCCAGCTGATAGAGAAAGAGCCTCAGTCTGATCAAGCGGCTGCTGTTGATGTTTGTGCCAAAGCTGTAGACAAGATCATCCTCATGATGTCTTCATGATTTCTGATTTAAGAATGTTTGGAGCAAATACTTTTTTTCAATTGCGGTTTTATGCCTGGTGACTTTAAGTTTCGTGGTAGTAAGGCTTAAACATACTTTTAACACTGACTCTCACTTTATGAATTGACTAATCATAGGTCCCTCACCTTCTTTCTGTGCCAACCAATTGCTATTCTTCTGTACTCTGAATACAGTATAGGACTTCAGACTCTGATTCTGGGACATGCTAAATCTAAAAAAAGGTTTTCTTCATTTCTAGGTTGAAAGATCGGTTTTACCCCTAAAAATTGTGAATGTAGGCTGCTGTCCTCCCCCGTTTGTCTAATGGCAGAGTGTGGAAGTCAGTCGAGAACTCATTTCTGTATGTCCATTTCTGATTCTGATTATTTAGACAACGTGGGTGCTGGGTGAGAAAAAGACAACTGAGTCAGGTGGAAAAATAGTTAAAACACCTGCGCTGCGTGAAGACTCTTTGAGCCTTTATTTGCAGGATAGTGTGCAGTAATATATGATTGCATTTCCACTTCTGTATGCTTTATTTGTATTCAAATCAGTGCTACATGTCCAATGTAAGATAGCTGTGGCTGTGGATCATAGCACAAGTCTGTGTTCATGACTAAACAATGTTATTGTATCCAGTAAAGATGCCAAATTCTTTATACCTGCATTGATGTTAAAAAAAGAAGGTCACTCCTTTATAATTGTTCACACATTGTTGGTTGACTTATCAAGATCGATGCTGGCATTGTTTGGAGGTGCCTCAAACTAGCATCAGTATCAGCTCCTGAGCTCCAGCTGAAAATATGGAAATCATTGAAAGAAGCCATGAAAGAAGAAACAGAGGCAACGCATTATGGCCCACCTCTGGAGTTCTGTTCCTCAGATGTTGCCAGAACCACGTGAATTGAACTGCTTCAGTTTATAGTCTTAGGATGTAAAAAGAAGGAAGCTCTGCCACCAGACGGTTTAGTTACGTGCAGTTCAGTTTGAAGAGGAAAAGTTTGAAGCTGTCACTGCAGACCAAAGTGTTCTTATGTTCTTGTTTTTGGTGATGTAACTGCTCAGATTTGGCCGACTCTCACTTGTTCATGGTGTAATATGTTCTTACTGTCAGAGGGAAGAGGATGGTTAAAACATGAGATTGCATTTCTGTCCTTCTGGAAGCAGACTCCAGCTAAAAAAAAAAAAAAAACAATCTGAAAAGAATCTTACTGGATACAGTGTCCCACATTTTGTTGCCATTGTAACAGACTGTGTGACCATTAGAGTGTCTCCTCACATTGTAACTAACAGGGGATATAGAACAGACACTTCAGCTTGCACAAGTTCATGAAGATCCAATTTGTTTTCAGAATCATGAAGTCTTATTGGGAGATCTTGTCCTGCTGCTTGTTCCCTCTTTTGTAACATATCAGCTGCGTAATCTCCTTCCGAACCAAAACAGCCAAGTAAATATCACAGGGAATAACTCAAACCTCCTAAAAAGTAAAGTCTACACTCTATAATGAAAGGTTTTACCAAGAGCTTATTAGATTTGTAACATCCAAATTTCAGTTGTACATGTTTGAAATGGTTTTTCGGCTTATCTGATTGGTTCAAATCTCAGTAAAGAAATGTGATTATGTGCACTTTGATTCATGTTTGTTCACACACAGTACCAAACTACAAGGAAACTATGGTTTGGGAATAAAAGTAACACGAGCAAAACTGAAAAATAGCTCAAAATTTAGATTTTTTTCCCCCAGATTAAACAATAATATAAAATGTATTTGCAAACAAAATTAACAACAAAAGGCCTTCCAATGATGTCAATTAAGTCCTGCATTTTTCATGCATCTGTCCCAATAGTTTTATTTGTTTGTCATTTTTCCTAACTGATCAAAGACAAAGTTAAAGAAGTAAATGTTGCCAAATGTGGATACAAAAGCCCTAAACCTGCTTGTTGTGAACACACCCTGAAGCAACCACCAAATACTTGTAGCTACATGGTCTCATATCTGTGTCATGGGATTTTCTCTCATTTATCACTTTTCATGGCCGTCCAAACTGTGAACTCCTCAACCCCAAAATTTGAACGCCACAAAATGACCTGCGCAGTGCCATAAAGGACTTTAACTCTCTACCTTTTCGTTTCGTGTTTCTGTGTTCTCTCTGCCTCTAATCTCTCCCAGCACCACTTTGTAACGTCCCCTGTAATCTTCCCTGCAGCCCTCAGTCACTCTGAGTCACACTTGGGTCATGGGAACTCACAGCTGCTCGTCCGGCCCCATGCAGTTGACAGACAGCGAGCACCATTTTGGTTTGTTTGCTGATGCCCGTGAAAAAATGCCTTGCACCTGAAACAATTTCAGAGTTGGAGCTTGTTGGCGGAGTCTGTCTCCTCTTGAAACTAGGGCATAGTGTGCAGACATGCTGGGCTTTTCCACACAATAACCACTTAACACTCAAAGCACTGAATATTGTACAATAATTAAAATGTTTGTATTGTTATCAAGATTAGAGTTTGACATCAGTGTTCTAGTTTCTGCTGGTTGCTAGTTCGTAGTCTGAGTGATATTGAACAGGCTAATTTGAATGTGATAAGATTTTATGGAGGACAAGAGTCTGTGTGCAGCGTGAAGGAGACAGAGCTCTTTGAATTGGCAATCACCAAACAACAGTTTAGCTTTTTATGAATTCATATGTACAAGGAGGTGGGACAAAACAGATAGTGTATCGTAGTCTTTGGTTGTGTAATGCCATTATTATTTTGACTCACCACTTCATGACTTCACATGGTGATGCTTATGACATGAATGAGGGTAACCTGAATGGAATTAATTGGCCAAAAAATTAGTTGATAGACGAAGCAGTCAGTGAGATAGTATCCACAGTGATAAGAGGTGAAACTGGAGCCAAATTGCAGTAAACATATACACTTTACCTTTTTAGGGGCATTTTGTATTCTTCAGTTAATCAGATATTACGTGATTGTCATGCAATGGATTGTTATCATAGAACAGGTGTAGTGTAGTGTTATTGTTGTCATGTGCCATGAATTATAACTCGTATTGTGAGTTACCCACCAATTCCAATGCCTAATTTATACAAGTGTCTGCATACGAGTGGAGATAACAATCACGTTGTTGATTCATCTCTGAACTCCAACACAATTTCGTCAGTCTCAGGTTGCTATCTAGACTATGCAATGAGCAGCTCAGAGATTTGGAAAGGGCCTTAATGTCACTTGTTTTTATTTTTATGACAACTGCTGGGCATTCGGGTAAACTGCAAAATTTCGGCCGTAACTCAAAATGCTTAATCCTTGTCAGATGATAGCAGATGGGATTATCTGATGACTAGAAATATGCACAACAGCCTGGGTAGGAATCTCAGGGTAATTCATGATACGAAACGATACAACATGCGACATGTGGCCCATGATAAGACAACAATTCTATCACAGTATAGCGATTCTGGAATAATTGATGTATTGCAAGACAGTATTACAATAATGCATCACGATTTCTGATGAACTGAGGAATACAAATGCCCCTTTATTCACTGTAATTCTTGTGTTTTTCACACTTCTTGTCACTGCTGTGGACCATAATCCTGCTGTCTTCTTTTTCTTTTCTTTTATATAATGTTTCCCTCATTCCTAGCATACATGACTCATGAAGTGGTAATGTGGTGAGTCAAAATGCCAAGTTTAGGTCAACAATTCGATTATTGTACCACAGAGGTCAGAAATGACAATATCTATTACTCTATATATATTTAGTCCTGTTCCTACAAAATGGCCCTTAATATGTATATACAAAAAGCAAGTATTCCAAGACACTTATTAGGATTTTAAAACGTTTTATAATTCCTTTCGTAGCTACCTGATACAGGCTTTATTTGGGCCATTATACTCTTCAAGAAACACTTAACAGTATTGCTTCCATCCTCGCAAATGTCTCCCCTGCCATTTGACTCAAAAGCCACTCTGAGTCCTTAAGAAATCCCTGCGGAAAAGGCAGGAAAAATGAATTCCCACATTGGAAATCAATACATTACCCACACAAAGTGCCCTTAAGCAAGTCATCAAGTCATCAAATCCCTGCTAGATCCAGGGGTTCTGACCTCCCTGTGGAGTCAAGAAAGGATGAACCTCCTCGTCCTTTGGGATCAATAAAGTGTCACGGAAAAGGTGGTTGAGGGAATAATTCTCTTCCTGATCTAGGGGTGACAGAGGAAAGCTGGATTTGGTATCTCTGAACCATGTTATCATAAAGAATCAGGCCAGGCTGGTGAAATATGAAAAATGTGTTCTGTTGGTTTTCAGGTGAATGTTTGGTTCTTTGATAGAACATTTGTTAACCAGCCTCGGGCAGATTGAAGCTAATCAGTGACAGCAGCGTGGGAACGAGACTTATTTTCCCATCGTTACTCACCTTTTGTGCAAAATGTGAGTGTATGTGTTGTGAAAGCAGCCGTGTGTCTGTTTATGAGTGATTGCAGGTCAGATCTGAGTCTCTATGTAAATGCCAAATAATGTGCATTTCCATGCCTTGATGTGGGCACATCTGAGTTTCTCTGTGTGCTGTCTACTGTATAAGTGTGCACCATGGTAACCTCTGCCCTCTTTCTGTGTCTCTGTTTCAGAGAGCTTACACTGTGATAGTGGAGGCGTGGGACAGGGACAACGGAACACACAGCAATGGTAAGGATCACCCCTCTGTAATGTATAAAACACAGTGTAACAAATAAAAAACTTTATTTTTTATCACATTCTATCTGATTTGCACTCAGTCCCCTCCTGCTTTCAAAAGCTAAACGTGCTCTTAACACATCAAAGTACAGTTGTATGTGATAATAATAATAATAATAAGTCTAGGTTTTGTCTTACATTTTGGCTTGTCTGGAAGGTTACGCTGCCATCAGTTTGTGCACTGTGCCAAGTTCAGAGTAATTGCTGGCCAATATCAGTGTTTCAGGTTTCACCCATATCTTACGGGTCACACTGCAAGTTTTGGTTCATCACTTAATTCTGTTATATACATTGTCAACGCCTGGAAAGGACTAAACTACGGCAGCTACGTTGGTTGTGTTAGTTTATCAAGAAAGAATCTCTGAAGAGCATTAATGTCTTCAGCAACCATGACGGCAACTGGTTATGCCAAAGCTAGAACTAGTTGTGCCAAAGGAAAGATCAGAAGGTAACTCAAATTTGGAAATTTATATTTTTACCAGAAAATGTCAATACGGCCAATATATAGGCAGATGGGTTGTGGAAAGTATGTGAGTGATAGATGGATGGACCAAACAAGTAACATCATCATGAGGCCAGATGAGCTGAAGTGAGCAAAAATGACAATTAAGTAACTTAATTTAAAACAATAAAACACCAATCAATAAAGCAATGGAATGCTTGTCACTTTTCTTCCAGGACTTTTGGGGAACTAGGAAGCTATGAATTGCTATAACCAAAACCACTGAACATTCAATTAGAAGCCATCATGAAAGGGGCAGTTATATACTTATGAAGTTCAGCAAGACAGTTGGCTGTCCTGTAATCTAGTCTCCAGCCATCCAATTTGCTCAAGAGGAACTCAGTAGCCCTTGTAGATTGTAGGTGTGCATACATGACCATTATAAAATCAGAATGAGAGATGAATATAAGCTATTGCACAGGTGGTATTTCGGTTGGCTTGGCATGGAAACCTGTCATAACATTTGAGAACATTTCTTGTGTCATAGCTAGTGTTAAATGAGTGAATTAGGGTGTAAGATTAACCAGCCGTGCCAACAAATTTGGTTATAACCTGCCTGCACACTGACATCTTTTGTTGCAGCTGTATCCTGTTTATACACGCTGTTCTGGCCACTTTCCCCCAATACCGCTGGGAGGATGAAAGGTTAATTGAGGGATGTAATCTGTGTGATAGGACGCCACATTTGCTTTGTTAGTTGTTGACTCACTTTTCATACAAGCTGAGTTAGGGCTCACCTCCCCGCCGTTGACATCTCTTTTGTTGTCTTTTTACCACAAGCGAAGAAATATATGCCTCTATAAAGGCAAATCCTGAAGCCTCCTTTTGCACCTAACTTTCCCTTTCACGTAAATACCTCCAGATTCGTTCAGGATCAGCCTGGCTTGAAAGCGAGAAAGATTGATAATGGCTTGAGTCACATCTGATGGCTGATATGATACTGTCATGCTTTGCACCTGATCTCCCTTTGCGTCAGAGCTGTGTGGCAATAAATCAATGTCAGAGTTTGTGTTTTGAACTCATGTGGCATAGGTTTGATGTGTAAATTTAGTCAGTTAACTAGTAGAAGCTGCATACTGGGAATGGGGTTGGATAAACTTAGGTTTTTCCAACCATAAGAGAATTGCTTGTTAGACGTTATAACAGCATATTTTTTTCACTTTTTGTGTTCTAGCTCATGTTTATAAAAGGATGTCGTCTCCTGTTTCAAATATGAAGTCAATGCAACAGAGCCCTTCATTTTTATTCTTTCAAATCCATCAGTCAGTTTTATTAAAAAACAAATATTATCCAACAACACTTCAAGGACCGGGCAGGTGTAGACTGTACTCTCTGCTTCATTGGTTACAGAGACCCAACAATAATCCACCATGCGCAAGTTCTTGGCATAAGTTGCGGTGAAAATTTAATTTTAACAGACAGAAACCTGGAACAGAACCAGCCTCCTTGGTGAACAGCCATCTGCCAAAGCAGGCCAGCAAGAGTTGACTGGTTTCCACAAGAAGTTTAATTGAATATACACATTTGAGTAACCTTATATTCATTTGACCTATAACTTAAGTCAACATTTTCCTAATCACTAGTTTCAAGTCATATTCAATACAACATGTAGGTTTTGTAGAATGTGGCCCTGTTCAAAGTAAGTAGTTGATATAGCAGGGTAACGCTGCAGGGCGTGGCTACCTGTCATTGACAAGTTGCTATCACCGATACATCTCAACCAGGATAGAGGCATAGCAATGCTTATCAACCCTCTTGTCCAAATATTTTCATATCCTGTTCCAGAAAAAGTTGGCCATGGCAAAAATGTTCAACGCAATGTTGGCTTTTTTCCCTCTCTTTATACAATCCATGGTGATACCCCAATAATACTTTGTATGAAGGTTTGCAATGCTACCCCTATTCTAAGGTTCGACACTTGCAAGTGTGGCTGTTGGGAACAACTAAACTTTTGCCTTCACTTTTTGTGCAAAAGGTTGCAGATTAACAGCTGCAGCAGATTTGGAACCAGAAGGAATGGAAAGCCAGGCAGTAAACCTTACCCATGATACCGAACACCTGCAATGCTTTGACTAAAATGAAAGGAATGGTAGATGGCACACATCTACCATTCCATTCTTTAGATTTTTTATGATCATTGCCCTGAGCTACCGTGTCACTCTCACATTGACGTCTTAGAACCTGAACAACCATAAAAAAATAAACTATGAGCTGAGGCTTGGACTGAACATTAGAGTGAGCTGACTTATGAATGACAGGTAGCTTATTTGTGCTCCTCCTCATTACCCCTCCTTTCACCCTCTGCTGCACCCTTCTCTATATCAAGGCTGTGAGAACATTGCATCTTTAAGCCATTAATTATGGGCCATGGCACTCTTTTTTTACCCCCTCTTCTTTCCTCTGATGTCCATCTCCTAATTAGCATCATGGCAGCTGTCCGGCTACCGCACGCCACTTCATTATCCTGAAACGCTGTGACAGGTTGGCATTCAGGCTGCCGTGCCTCGGCCTGGACAACAGCTCTGGTGGTGGGACACTTAAGTCATTGCCTCCTTGACCACCTGTACATGTGTCAGTGTGAGGGCTTTGAGGGGACGCTTTTATGACGCCTCTAAGGGGTGAGGCTGGGTGGTACTGACAGGAAGTGCTGACAACTCGACCGCCATGTCCCGTCTTGTAGACTTGGACTGAGTATTTCTCTCATTGCGTGATTACAAGTATGATCCCTTGATCTGTCAGTGGGTCTGTCTGCAGCCAAGTGTCTTATCAAAGTGAAACCTTACCTGCTTGCTTCATTGTAAGACATGCAGGATAAGTTTAAAAACATGAATGTAGTTTCATAATGAGCTAAACTCCTCTGTGGATTATCTGCTGTCATGGTCAGTAGATATTTGGGGTTAAGTGTTAGTTTGATTCTCCTTATATCTACTTTTACCTGTCTACTTATGCATGACTATGGGATTTCCTACATTTCCAAATATCAGAGAGCAGGCATGAACCTGTTGCATCCAGCTGTGTTGTGTGTGTTACATGCAATGGGAGCGAGCATTAGTGATACTGTTATGTAATTAGAGAGAGTTGTCATCTGTTCAAGGCCAGGTGTGCATAGGGAAATAAGTTTTGGGGATGTCCCAATCAAACTTGGTTTTGCCCCTTGGCCCATTTTCAGTTATCTGATTGTATGCCAACCCAAGTCCTCAGTCAACTTTACTGTGTTTTCATGCATAATACAGCAGCAATGTGTGAAGTACACATTTAATGCACCTAAGCTCTACATTAAATACAAGTATGCAAAGATACTCTAAGTTTACCAGCTCTGCATACCGAAAAATTGTTTCCTAAAGTATCATATGTGGTGCCCACAGGGAGCAGGGCTGCAGTGCGCATGAACTGTGGCCGAAAGGTTTGAAAGAGACTTTTGCTGAACGATCAACCTATGTCAGATAGGAGTAAACGATTAAGTATTTTTAATTCTTCTTCCTCTCATCTGTTTCATATCTGCACACTTTATCACTTTAACTGAAATATGTCAACGGTGCAGACCGCCACATAAAAATAAGCTATTGGAAGACATCACCTTGGGTTCGTGGCACAATTTTGTGATGAAAGGTATTGATAATGGTCAAAAAACTTTTAAGTGCTTTAACTCTCTGACTGTACGACTTTTTAAAACTATGGTATCCTACTTACAGATGATTCCTGTCTTTTCACAGTATTGCAATTAATCATGTTCTTAAACTGTAAACTGATGCATTTTTAAGAAGCCCTGACGGTAGCACAGGACTGCCCTTTAAGTATTACAGTGCCAAAAAAGTGAAAACATGGTGTCATGATAACGACTACTGTAATTATGGGATTACAGCAAAATGGCTCAAAGTGAAGCCGGTTGTTCTTTTCCCTCCAAGTATCTGCTGAATGTTTTGAGACGCCATGATTGGAGTTTCCTGCCCTGAGTTACAGTCTGGGCTGCAGGAGCTTTGTGTGAACAGGTCTGGGCAGCAGGTTGGAGAGGCCTCAGGAAAAAGAAGGCTTTGTGAAGGTTGTTTATGCTTCAGGAAGCCCCCGCCTGTTTAAAAAACAAAACAGAAATGGCAGAAGAAAAGAGGACAGAGCTGTTGTTGACTCTGTGGGTTGGTGGATTTTTGGCTCGTATGAAGATTCACTGGAGGGTAAAGATTTACCGATACTGGTCTTGTGCCAGACAGTGTGAGGTGAAGCAGCAGTGATAGCAGTGAAACATCTGCATCTGAGAATCCTGAGAGAATCAGACAACAATGGTAAAAGGAAAAGTCAGGCGATTTTATACAACGTTCCTTTCTGCATTCCTGAGGAAAAGATTAAATGTAAGATTTTATTGATTTTACCAACAAGTACTGTATTGTATTTCTATTTAAGGCCTGATACTATATGTGTTATATCACTGTGTCTTTGAGCTCCATTTTATCCCCAAAAAATTGAAAACAATGACCATATACCCTGTAGTTTATTTATCTCACAGACAATGAACTTGTGCCAGAAATTATGTAATTGTTTAACAAATTCATCAAATTCTTTCCCAAGAAATACACAGATTAAACTGATTTGAGTTAAGATGCTGAAGTGAATGGGTTCTGAAGGAAATGATTAAGCAACATTGAGTAGTAGAATCTTTGAGATTCGATTCTTGAGGTCACGATTCCATTCGGAATCTATTTTCGATACAAAGTGATTCCGGATTCATGATTGAATCTAGGTTCTACTCCAGTCATCTGTGAGACTGGCTGAATTTCTTCCTGCTCCATTTGGCATTCTGCTGAGTTAAAGAGCTAGCCTTAGCACTTAGCACTTAGCAGGGAGTGATTAGCTCAGAAGATAAGAATCTCGATTTTTACATTAATCACTCCCCCCCCCCTTATACCTTTAGCAGCAAAGGGGCGAAGGAAAGCCAGAAAGTATTCATACTTGTACTCTTCCACTAATGGAAATCTTCTCATGGGACTTGTTGAAAATATTGGTAGCCTTTTTTACTTTAGCTATGACAGTTTGGTGTGGTTATAGGCTACGTGAAATGTCAGATAAAATAAATATTCTAGTATTGGTACTGAAACTCTGATAATGTATAGGAATTCAAATAACCATGCAGCCCTATGTCAAATAATGATTAATATCTTTTTAAGACAAACTAACAACTCTAATCTGCAGGGTATTGAAAAAGTAAAGTGGTACCCTGTATAATGACGAAGGTTGATGTGAGCCAAGAAAATTAAGTAATTTGCTTTACTGAAGGGCAACAGTGTGCCAAACTATGAAGCAATAAAATTACTTATTATAAAGTTTTGGCAATCACAAGATAGCCTTTGAACGTTAATTAAGTGCAATTTTTGTTCCTTACAATTTCCATGACGCTTTTCTAAGTGTTTGATGCACTTAACTCCACCGACTTTCTTTTATGAAAAAAAAGCTTGAAAATGCGTTGAGTGTATGCAGTTATGTATTGCTGAGCCCCTGAAGGAAGATGATTTCCAAAACATGATAGCTCCTTGACAACCATGTTATCATCCGTGTTTATGTGAGACCTATTTTCTGGGAGTGCCTCCCATTCCAGGTGTGCTTTTCTTGGTTATTTTACACAGCCAGCCATTATGTAACCAAAACAATTCAGTCAATTAAAATAAATCACTTTTGGTTGAACAGCTCAAAGCTCCAAGCCGCACTTAATTGAATTGCCAATTAAAGAAAAGTTAAATAATGGCCTTTGTACCAGATGCAAATAGTTCTTAAAGTAAGGGGCAGCTGTGACTCAGTGGAAGAGTTGGTCGTCTCTCAACCAGAGGGTAAGGGGTTTGATCCCCAGCTCCTGCAGCCTCATGTCCAACAAGTAAGACACAAGGCAAGAACAACCTCCACATGCTTTGTCTGCAGCGTGTGAATGTGTATGAATGAGGTAATACTGATGGACTCTTTACATAGCAGCCTCTGCTCTAGGTGTGTTAATGGGTAGGTTTGATCTGCACTATACAAGCTCAAGTCCAGTTACCATTTACAAGTATGAAGATGCTTAACTTGAATTTTTCTAACAGACCTGTTGCAGATTGAGAAAGCACCCATTACGTCTAGATGGAATCTAAAATGTGACTGTGCATCTTTTTGATAACCATCATATAATGTAAAGCAAATTGAACTGGAATATTTTAACCTGCAGAGCAAATATGGCCTTGACTTCAGTTAAAAGATCACCACTGTTACAAGCAACAAGCTGTAAGAAGGTCAAAGATCAGAGCAGAAGTGTCAGAGCCCTCTAACAAAACACTCCAGCCTCGAACTATAAACTAAGAAACGGTCACACTTTGTTTGAAAAAATAAATCTTCTTTTCACACGGACAATCATGCAGCTCTTGACACGATCAGCTGCTCAGATCTGAAGCCCCTCGTTGTTTATATAAGCCAGTTTTATATGGCCCACTCGCTCCTGCTCTCCCTAGTAACAACGGCCTCTCTTCGCATTTCTCTTCCAGTACAGAGAGAGCTCATGATTGGTCTATATTTTTATATCTAATTGCTGGAGATGAACAGCAGTGAGTGAGTGCCTGGGTGTTTCAGGTGGTGGGTGTGGGACTGAAATCTGTGGCACTGTGTTAGCTCGCAGAGAGACTTGGTAAATCAGGACAGAGTGAAAATGGATTCTCATTCTGCATTCTGTGCAAAAGTTTAGTAACTATTGTATGAGAATATTAAAATATGCAAGAGGGTTTAGGTAGTTAGCTTTACTGATTGATACAGAGACAATTTTGAACATTTTAGATATCAGGGAAAAAAAGAAACTCACTCAAAACAAAGAAATAAAGATGTTGAAATGGATGTAAAAATGCTACAAATATTAGCTGCAAGTAGCCTAATATGAAAAGGAAAGTACGAACTGATAAGATAAAAGGCTTGAGCATTTAACCAGAATTAAATTATAACGCAAACAGTCTTATGCATATTCAGCTCAAGATATAGACTTTTCATTTCTAAACCAAAAAACAAATCCTCTGTCAAACATATAAAGTTAAACCAATACAAGCCCGACTTTGTTTGCTATGTTCAGTAGCTTTCTGTTGGCTGTTGTAAGATAACATTAGCAAACTTCAAACCGATATCACTCTGAAGCTAGCTTAATTGCTAAGTTTTACAAATAACAATTGTCTGCCTGAGACAGTTTTTTCAACCAACTTATGGAGCTTATGTCAGCTAACTTTGACAAAAACTCTTGATGGATATCAGCTAATGTAAACCATTTCTGTGCTAGTGCAAGGACGTTTTCGCATAGCTAACTTTAGCCAACTTTAGATAGATACAGCTATGTAACTGTCAATACCAAGTCAAGCTAGTTCTCATAGGCTTAGATGTATCACCTTATGCTAATGTTTGCGCTAATTTAAGTATTAACCTCTATTAGAAATGTTTTGCTGTCACTGCTCACCAAAGGCTCACTTCTAAATATTTATCATGACAGAAAGGTAGGCAAAGCTGTCCGGCATCATGAAGATAAAGAACAGTAGAGGAGAATTGAAAGAGACAAGAGTAGGAAGAGTTGAAAGGACATCCACAATGTGTGAGGTACTTTTTCTTTTTTACAGAAGCAACATATTATTTGTAGTATAAAACCTCATTGTAGCATTTTAGAATTTACTGGCCACAGTGTTTCTCTTGCATTATCCTGATTGGATTTAAACTTAGAACTCTGGCTGTGTTGGGGCTTTGCTCAACCCACTGAAGACAACAACGCTTTGAGCGATGACGATGAGCACTTCCTTCCAGCTCTGTCATGTCCAGGTCACACTTTAGCTCTCCAAAGCCACAGCAGCAAAGCCTGCTCGGTCACGGTTCTTCTGTTCCTTGAGAACAAGCTAAAGGGTCTTTCCTATGTCGCCCTTCCTTGTCTGTTCCCCGTCTCTTATTATTTCCGGCCTGGCTCCGATGGAGTCGAGGCTGGATATCCTGAGAAGGGGGTGGCAAAAAGGAGGGGGAGTGAAGGACAGAAAAGAATTTCAACAAGCAGGAAAACTGAAAAAGCATTTCGGTTATCAAGCCCTCACAGACCTCACATCTACAACCTCTGTTTGGTCTAATTTTCCTATTCTTTCCCATCTTTTTTCCTCTTCTTTTTTTCTTCTTCCACATTCTTGGAAGGTGTGTGCAGCAGATGGATGTTTGACCGGAGGTTACACCTTCCCTCTGATGTGCGTTAACAACAGGCATAGACTGTCTTATCTCGCTAAACACGGGGTTGTTGGGTCAAATCCCGTAATCACACTCAGCCCTGCTCCATGGAATGTCATTCAGAGATGTTTTTTTTTTTTTACAATTTACTATCAACCTGACCCAAATACTTGACCCGTCGAGTGTTGTGTTCTTTCTTTAAATTATTTATTTTGTGCTGAAAAAGTAGCAGTTAAGTCAGTTGACTGTTTGACTAACCCCTCTCCTGAAAGATTTTCCAATTATAGATTAGCATCTGTAACTAGCATTAGCACGGCATGTCTATCAAGCTTGGAACAGTTGCACAAAAAGTCATATAAAACCCTTCATAAGTCATCAACAGAGATCTCTTAAATCATGCTGCAAATGATCGCAAAATTAGCTAATTAGCTAACGTGGGTCAACAAGTGTCATTTTTAGCAGGTGAATTTGGTCAAAGAGTAAATTAGAATGAAACTGCTTCTTCTATCTTCCTCTGATGGAACACAAAGACCCACTGTATCATTGAAAACGATTTTCACTTCCGAGCATATGACATTATATGTGCTATGCTAGTCTACAAAGCTATTAGGTGTAACATTTGTGACTAAGCAAACCATTTTAAAACTTTTTTTCAAATTTCCAAAACTTGCTACAGTCATAAGTTGATAAATAAATCAATCAATCACTTTTTTTTAAACACATTTGTTTCCTTTCATGTCCAGATGATGAGCTGCTAATTGAGCGAAGCATCCACAAAGGGATGATCAACCCCGGAGAGGAGAAGCAGCCGGTGGAGTACAAAAGCTTGATAGCCAGCCTTGAGTACACCATCCGTGTACGCTGCAACGAACACTACTACGGCAGCAAGTGCAACAAAGTTTGCCGTCCCCGAGACGACTACTTCGGCCACTATGTGTGTGACCAGTCTGGGAACAGAGAGTGCATGGAGGGCTGGACGGGGCCCGACTGCAATACAGGTACTAGGAAGACTTCAGTCACTCTGTAAACATGTGCAGCAATGCAAAGACCAAAAATGTGAATAAGGATCCATCATTTACACATTAACTGTTTGTAAGCGACAAACTGAAGATGTTTGAAATATTATATTTCAAATCTACAAATTATTCCTATGTATGTATCCTAATAAACTTACAAAAATGCTGATAAGTTAAAATTATAAATCATTAAAAAAAAAACAATAGCTTCATATGAGTGAAATAAAAAAAAGCCTAACTTAACTTCCAAAACATATTCTTCCCTTGTTCTTTCAAGACCTGTACTTTGACATTTCTTAATATGAAAACTATGATCCATAAGATTAAGAAAAGCATAAATAAATCATACAAAATGAACACAACACTTTTCTTATGTGTGGGATCACATTGATGTAGCTTTTGTGTTTTTACCTCCTTGATGCCATTTACTGGAAAAGTTGAAGAGTTCATTGACGTGCATGTCAAATGTCACCTCGCAACAATTCAAAGAATGTTTGGAAACTCTCGTCACCTTTAATTTGTCAGCTATAACTTTACCATCCATTGTTACCACTGCAGAGATTCTCTGCCGCTCAACAAACAAGGAAAAAAAAACAGGAAATGAGTCTTTAACGATATCAACACCTGCAACACAACGTGCCAGACAACAACTTGTAAAATATTTGATGTTATTGTTTAGAAAAAGCTGATGAAATGATGATGAATTTTGGACAGGAACTAACACAAACTTGTTACTTTTTCTTTTTTTTTTTGCTTCTCCACAAAGCCATCTGCAAACTAGGATGCAGCCTCCAGCATGGGACGTGTAGCGTGCCAGGAGAATGCAAGTAAGTCACTTCCCTTCAATGTTTTAATTATTGTAAGTTTCTTTCTTTGTGTTCGCAGTACAATGTGGCTGTCGAGTGATGTATGTGAGGTAAAATGCGCTTTTTTGTATGGAAACCCCCTTTAAGAGTTTCAGAAGGGTAACAGTGGTGACACAACCAAGTGATGAGGCATTGTGGGAGGCGGAGGGCATTGTTGATAACATACCAAGCATGCTAACCCCCTACATCCCCCACCATCCCTCCTCCTCCATCCCTCAGCTCTACTCTGATCCAGAAGCTATTGTTCTGCTTCCTGTTCTAAAGCTGGCCTGCTCTTGCCCGCACACACACACACCGAAAACATACACACAGAGATAGAGAGGCCTGTTTTTGTTGCTATATGTTTCCTCCTCTTCCTCCACCACCAGCAGTAGAGAGGCACTATGTACCCCCCCTGTCCCCCGTCCCCTCCAAACAGCCCCTCATGTCTGCAGCCCACATCACCTCTTCCTATCCAGAGCCTTGTTATGGCTGCAACTCTTGTGTAGATTCCATCCAACAAGCTGCAGACAACAGGCAGGAAGGGATGCAGAACATGCTCCATGAACCTCTTCGCGCGAGCTGCAGGTTCGACTCAGGATCCTGACACTATTCAATAAATGGACTTGAGCTTGCTTAGCGCTTTTCTGGTCTTCTGACTACTCAAGGTGCTTTTACACTGCATGTCACACCTACCCATTCACAAACTGATGGCAGTGGTTGCTATGTAGTGAGACCATCAGAAGAAACAAATCTGCATTCATCCCCCACTCTCTCTCCACATTAAGTGTCAGTCTTCAGCTGTCCCAACCATTTAAAGCCCCCAATAATGCAGCCTGTTCCCCCACAAACAGGCTGCTAAAAAAGACAGCCAACACAGATCTGTAATATTTCTGCACAGTGAACTGTGAGCATTTAAAAAAACAGGCTGAGCAGACATTTGTTGTATAGCAGTTATGTGAACAGGCGAGGAGACAGCAGAGAGAAATTTTGATTAGATTATATGTGGAAATCATCTGTACATTTAGACACAGTGCAGCATGAAAGCTTTAAAAAAAGGAAACCACTCACACACACACACACACAAATACACACAGTAACAAGTATTAGGAAAGAGGAGGTGGCAGAGGGGAGGGTTTAAAACTGAGGTTTAATACTTTGATTTAGTAAAGATCTCGTAAAAAAGGAGAAACATTTTTCATTGGTAATGGCCGGAGGAATGGAAGAAAGAGGAACACCCTGGAATGTGCCTCAACATGTGATTTGAAGCTTCATCGCAATCAAGGGCACACACGCACACGCACACACACTCTCTCGCACATATATACAGTACACATACTGTTGAGAAAGAGGAAGATGATGGATAACATCCATTCAATAGGAGGGAATAAAAGCCTTTTGTTGTTGATTTAAAGGGGGCAGTCCACATAAATCAAAGCTGCAACATAAAATGTCAGCGTTTCAGCAAGTCAACTCCTACTAAAACAACTTTAAGATCATTTCACACAATCAAATTGCACCATCAATAAGAGAAAACATTGCAACTGTATTGCAATCCCTTTTCCTAATAATCCAATGGGGGAGAGGAAGAAGTAGCAAATTATCTGGGTCCATGGGGGGTCATGTGTAGCAAGCGAAAACACAAGTCGCAGCCAATGTGATGAAAATTTAGCAGCAGAGGTCGCAGTGGGTCTGAATGATTTAGGTACAAAGGGGATAGGGGAGGTCGCAGTCAGATCTAAAAAAAAAAAAGTAGATATTTAGCAATTTCTATCTACACCAAATATTAAATTTTCTAGACCTGATAGAAATTTTGGCCACAAATATAAAATTGGGACATGAAAAACAATCAAATCAAAGTGATATCTTAAACTTAATAATAATGGTTGGAATTAATATATATATTACATATACATAATATATATATAAGTGCACAAGAGAAGTAAACTTGGTAAAAAACAAACCGAGAATGAAGGATTTAAGGAATCACTGAGAAAAAGAGAGGGAGAGAGAGAAAAAAAATCATCTGAGGCTGGCACAGGAAAGTAAAAAAATGTGTGTTTGGTATCTTGTTTCTTACACATAGCGCATTCACAACCTACGCTCCCTCATGTGACACTACTAAACATGTAGCTAGGCAACAGCGGGCTAAGTCCGTCCACTGGATTTGGGTGCGAGGCTTGCCTGTAAATAATTCAGTGGTCCAACTCAAACAAAAACACACACACACACACAAACTGAGCCCCCTCTACCTCTGCCCCTGCCCACTGCTCCGTCCCCTGGGTGTGGTTTGTCTGAGCGGGGGTTGTGGGCAGGCGGGATATTTTCAGCTCCGTATGGCCCCTTCCATTGATGGGACGGCAGCGGGCCCGGCGACGGGGCTTGTGGGTAATGCCACCCTTTGCCTGTGGCTGCCTGAAACCATTTCCCCCGCTCTCCCACACTGCAGCCAGACAGACTGTCCACGCTGTCACCACGGCTGCACGGCTGACAGTGTGCAGGGCACCGCTGGCAACCGCAGTGCTGGACAACAACACATACTGTAGTAAACAATACACAGCACTGTCGCGCGCACACAAAATCCCTCACACTCACACACTCACATTTCTGGGCTTCACTCACCAAATCAGATTAAAGTTATTGAGGCCGTGCCTGCAGTTAAAGCTTTCCTAGCTTAGAAATTGTGCGTAAACTATAAATTGTTGTGCACGTTCTAACACCACTGGAACTCGGGCCTGGCTGCATTTTTCTTATGCAAGTCTTCTCATCAGTATCTGCCCTTTAATGAATTTCAAAGCTTGGGAGGAATGTTTTAAAGGTTCAGAGGCATATTTATAAAATAAGACGAGTTTACATGGATCACCCCCTTAAAATAGTCAGTTAAAGATAAAGTATTTAATCAGGATTCTAATCTGTATCTTTAAACTTTAAAAGCAATGCATCAATAAACCTTTTGCGTCGCTAATATGAGTAGAAAGTGTGTAGTGCTGGGACTATCACTTCACTGTTTTGCAATCAAATTAAGCCACAAACATTCATGGACCCCGGAGGTTAAATTTTTTGGATTGTTTGATCCCCTGACATTACATCCAGTGCCAACATGAGGTCAGAGTTTCAATTTGTACAGTACTTTGTTGCAAAACTTTATGACATTCTGGTTATCTTCAGCTGCATCCTGTCCTTAAAGCAAAAGTTCAAACCTTAGCATATCAACAGGCTAGAACAAGATAGTGAAAGATAAAGAGTTTCTTGTAGCATCAGCACTTTGACAAATTTAGCAAGCAGATGTTAGCGGTTAGCTCACAGAGCCTCTAGCTAGCATGTTCTGTAGACTCTGAGTCTTGATTTTAACGCTACAAGGAGTTTTTAGTGGGGATGTTTCCAGGCAACTCATGTCCTACTTGGTTAAACGGAAAATTAATTACCGACTAACTGACTAGTCTAAAGGTAAGAAAACGTTCAGAAAAAAAGTCAAAATTGAGCACAATGTTTTTAAAGTTGTCTGCAGGTAAACAATGCAGTTTGAACAGCCGAGTGTGGCTAACGTTAGCAGTGCTAGCATCACCAGCCTTAGGTCCTCCCTGTAGGTTAACACCCACATAATTTGTGCTAAACGTGGTCAAACATTGCTCGGTTCAATTTCCTGGATCAAAATACTGCCGAACGACACTGCTTCTACGAGATGATATTCATCCCTCATCCCTTGTTTTCTTTTTTTTTTTGCTGGTTACAAAGCAGACTGATATTAACGCTGATGCCTCTTGAAGACATACAAACGCAAATACAACCATCAGCAAGAGGAATGATACTTTCTCGTGTGGTTATTTTTTAAATGTGTTGGTGTCACACGAGTGGATTTAAGGCAACCTGAAGAAATATATATATTTTTTTTAATTCCCATTACAATTAATATGTTTGACTGATGTGATTTTTCATCAGAAACACATGCAAAGGACAACATCAGCTTATGTACCAATTTGTCCACAGGGGTGCCAAAATCTACACACAGGAGCTTTAAGTGTATACTTATTACACCTGACTACTTAAATACACCAAAATAATACATTTAACAATGAACTATAAGAAAAGTATCTGCCTTGATAAACTGCTAAAATCTTGTAGTGAATGAGGAACTGGTCAGATAATAGATTTATATGATTGCAAGTCTGATCAGTCACCTTATTTTAACTGTTTGTGTTTGAAAGTTTATAGTTCTTAGTGCCACAGTCACACATGGTTCCAAGAAACCTCTGAGGTTGAATGCACAATCGCACCAGCCTGAAATCATCAGTTTGTCACTGTCCTCAGCTACCAGAGTAACTTTACCACAGCACATTACTGCTCACTACACAGAAGTAAATCACTGCTGGTAAGAGTTTGGTTGGCATCCATTTTGAAGTGTTTGTGGGTCGTAGAGGAAGGGGGAAGATGGTCTTAGTGGTGGCGAGGAGGGGGGGGGGGGGGCCTGTTCTCCCTAAAAATAGCGGCCCGACGGAGAAATGACAGGACAGGTGGGGCAAGGTTACCGCTGGCCTTGGAATAACAGAGTGCTGCCATAAACCAACAGATTAGCTAACCCTTCTCTGGCCTCCCCTTCGAGACGACTAACCCTCGTTCCAGAAACCCGCCGCTCATTCCAAGTGTGACCTCGAGAGAGAGCTCACTGCACGGGAAGAGGGCTGGGAGAGGACACGCAACACATGACATGATGAGAAGAAAAGAAACGGCAAAATATTCAGAATGCTAACCTGAGATCTTGGACATGAAGATGGACATAGGTCTATCTTATGTTAAGAGAGATATTTTTGACTAGAAATTCGACAAATACACTTGCTAAGATTTGTGTTTTTGCAATGTGGGTGAATTGTTAATGACAGTTGTCATCTGCTGCAGCCCTGTTTCAAGTGATGGAGGTCGATTTGCCACTGCAGCATGTATCCATTCCTAAGTAGTTTGTTTCATGCACTTCTCAAATTCTCCTTCATCCTAACACAGACTTTGTTGCAGCAAGATGATTTCTACCAGACATGTGTCGATGCATTTTTTTGGGAATGGTAGACTTTGTCTTTTTTAAATGCAAAGAAAAACTCTTCAGGGTTCATATGTCTTTGGAGTCAGTTAAGCTAAAAATGACTTCATGTGTTGTTGTTTTTTTTATGCATAGTCAATGACGATGGAGAGGAGAAGATATGCTTCCACACTTGCTCGAATGCTACAAAAAACTTTTTATTAATCACAACGTTTTGACCAGAATGTATCCCTTTAAGAAGAATTCAGGTCAAAAACGTTTGGATGAATCAAACCTTTTTGTGTAATTTGAGAAAGTGTGCGGGCATATCTCCTTCCTCTCTGCTGTTTCTTTTTATTGCTCTGCACCTACCTGACGAGTGTAAAACTAGCCCTTTTCAAAGTCTCTGACAGTGACACTTGTACATGACAAATGAACACAAATGCTTGCATGTGTTGTAAGCTGCATGATGAGACGCACACAGGCACGCACACACAACAAAAACACACTCTCAGGAATGTCACCTTTGCTCTGTGTCCTAACATAATCTTAATGAAGACGTTGAACTGCAACTCTATCAACGTTTTGTTGTGTTTTTGGACTTTGTTTGTGAACATTTGCATTAAAAAGTCCTCTATTATTTTTTGAACTGGTGTTACAGTAGATACAGTATTTCCTTTTTTTTGCACTTCAGGCATTCTTCATCTTTACCAGGGGGCATTTAATTGGCACGTGCTCCTCTGTGTGTTCACAAATCGTACACGTATTAAATCACTTGTTTGTTAACACTATGTAACTATCACCGTTTTCCATTGCTGACTCCCACGGAGTGAGAAGGTAAGTGCATCTGTATCCCTGACAGTCCCTCAGGCTGAAGCTGTAAATAAAGAACACATCCACTTGTGCTTGTGAAATAAGAGGTATTTATTTTACAATCAAACCTCGTCAGCCCCCGGATGCACCCGCTGAACTGTGCTCTCTGTGTGCAGTTTTTGGATTATCATAGCTGGCACAAATTCTTGAGGTATTTAACTGCCACGGAAGCAATGACGATGCTAGCAAACAATCCCATTGGAGTGTATTAAACATGTTTTAGTAAACGCAAAATACTGTCATAGGGATGAGATCACTTTTGCTTTTGTTTGTGCGCAACTCCTGTATCTATCTGTAGTACAAGGTGCTAGACTTCCTTAACCAGTAAGAAAACATTTAGGCATAAAGAACGGGAATACAGCAGGATAGAAGAAAGGAAGCTAATGAAGATTAGAAAGAAGAATGCAAATGAAGTACAGAGGTGGTAGAAAAGGAAACGCACACCGTGGAAAGGAAAGAAGAAGACAAATACACATGAAGCTAACAGTCTTGTCCACTGTGTGTTACAGGTGTAACTATGGCTGGCAGGGTCCGCTCTGTGACGAATGTCTGCCGTATCCCGGCTGTGTTCACGGCACCTGCAGCGAGCCCTGGCTTTGCACCTGTGAGAAGAACTGGGGAGGCCTCCTGTGCGACAAAGGTCAGATGCCTTAAAGTGATGTTTGAATCTCTCATTATGCGTCACAAAAAGCAAAAAATAAATAAAACACTGTAGATATCAATGTTGCTTTAGAAATGTGATGCATCGCTCAACTTGAAAAGAGTGAAAAAAGGTTGGCCTCGAAGGACACTACTGTATGATTTGCAAAGCAGTTGAGTAATTGTTTCAGAATTCCGGTATAGGGGGCTTACGAAATCACTGGATGAAGACACACTGTCATTGTTCAACATGCAGGGAACCAGAGTCAAAATTAAACTTTCTGTAAATATGTTCTTACATTGTTTTCTTTGTAACCCACAATCAAAGCTTTTGTAAGAAAATCAAAGGAAACAGAGCCTTTTAGAAAATGTTATTGTGTACGGCTGTTATATTTTTAACGGCAAACAGTATTGAGCTGCAATGAGAAGCATTTGTATTCAGGGATGTTTTTGTACAAAAAAAAAAAAAACCTTCAAACTCACCTTCCCTGAGATGTCCTTGGCTCAAGTTGTGCATCATTAAATAACCGTGTGATATACAGCCACAAACACAGAGTAGGTCATATCAGTATTCTTTGCTCTGCAGATCTGAACTATTGCGGGACCAACCGGCCCTGTAAGAACGGAGGAACGTGTATGAACCCAGAGCCAGACGAGTATAACTGTGCCTGTCCAGACGGGTACTCTGGCAAGAACTGTGAGATAGGTGAGTCTTAAAATCAAAAACACTGGAAAAACCAGGTTTAACATCTGGCTTTGTGTGCCAGGTCAGGTCTCAGGCAAAGTTCTAAGGAATAGGATAAATTTACCGGATAGATCAGATTTGTTACTCCTACTTTTCTCTTCTTTATTTCTCTCTCTAGCTGAGCATGCCTGCGTGTCCAACCCCTGTGCCAATGGGGGGACCTGCCATGAAGTCCCATCTGGCTTTGAGTGTCACTGTCCTGCTGGCTGGTCTGGGCCGACCTGTGCTCAAGGTGACTACTTATCGGGAAAAGAGGTGTAAACTGATGCTAGTTATGACGTAATGAGGGGGGAAAAAATTATCGCTGCAAGCCTCATTGGTGTGGCTCAGTATCCCGGCGTATTTTGCACAGTGAAGCAACCACATGAATCCACAATAAATAAGGGCACATTTTCAACCAATTAGGTAGTATGCAGTGTGTGAGGGTGGCGGCTGCACTTCGTTGATAACGGCACATGTCACAGCATTTAATAGATTAGTTAGTATATAAGTCATAGCCCACTTGATACAGTGTGATACATACATCTGACTGCACAAGTTTCCGAGTGAAAATGGTCTAAATAATCCTCTTACTTGTATCTCAGACACAGATGAATGTGCATCCAACCCTTGTGCTCAGGGCGGGACTTGCATTGACATGGAGAACGGCTTTGAATGCCTCTGCCCTCCACAGTGGACTGGCAAGACCTGCCAGATAGGTAAGGGTCACTTGTGCATGCTCGCTGATATCACAGTGTTGTAAGTCCTTTTTTTTTTAATTTTGAACATTTTTGAGGGAATCTTCTAAATGTGTTGATCAAGTTAAATTTTTGTTTTTTATTTTTTGCCCTGATGCGAAACATTGATGCATGCTGGATGATACTTTGCAGTGATAAAGCTGGTGTGTTTTGGGTGTGGCTGTATGTGTCTACTGCGTATGCCATTTGTATGAATACGTTCCAGGAATCCCATTTGCTTGCAGCGTAACAGCATACCTGTCTGTTTGTTTATCCTGCCGTGTCGTTTAACTAGTAGTATTTCTGCAGGAGGGCCACTAATTTCAACTCAGTGTGTGTGTGTGTATTTGTGTATATGCACACCCAACGGAGACACTCGTTCGGGTATCATCTGCAACTCGAGCCAGGTGACTTGAGTAAAGCTAAAAATAACCTCCCGCCTGGCAACTGCTAGCCTTGAGAGCACATATACTCTGTTGGGGGGCTATCTTTGGCTCCAGACTGGGCGTAACCAGGGAGTATGTACACTACGTTGAGGCGGTGTCCCGGCTTAGCGGAGCCCTCGCCACCTTCAACTACAGCCAGGAAACTCTTTATAACCTGTAAACATGCTACCAAAAAGCTTTGGTTTGTGTAACAGATACTCAGAGAGCCCCCCCACCCCCACCCCCACCCCCCTTTCATGGAGCAGGGTGGTACCTGGAAGAGAGTGAGATGAAGGGGTGTGATGGTGGTTGTCGGGGAAGCTTGAGCTTTTGGGGAAGGGGTGGGGGTGTTCAGTTTCAGCAGTCCAACAGGTGCCACCTACCTCCTGGGAGTAGTACTAATGCACTGTGTCGGTTTAAAGTGAGCGAGGCGGCATGACAGGGGTGGGGATAGCTGCCTCTGAAACTGACCACTCGGAATTCTGCAGGTTGGACTTTAGGGAATGCAATAGAGAGACATTAACCCGTATGGAGGAGGGTGGGGATAAAGCATTTTGCCAATGGAAAGCAGTGCAAGAAATTAAACCCTGTCTGACGTGGATTTTAGTCTGTAAATGTTCTGGCACAGTTTCACATAGAGAGGACCCCTATTCGTGTACCCATAAAATTCATAAAAGCAATCCAACCAGTAATGTAATTAAACCCAGTCACATTAACTGAGAAAGGCTTCACTTCACTGCAGTGATATTGGAGACTTCAAATGTTCTGCACAATAAATTCCTCATTTAATGATGATTTCAAAATTATGAGGAAATGAATCTAATAACCCATGAAATGTTTTTATTATAATATCATTTTAATATATTCTCCTTGTGTTAGATGAGATATCCCCCCAGGATTAAGCATGATTATAAATTGAGTCATGGATCAAGCCATGGTTCTCTTCTCAGTCTGTAACAGTCACCATTGAACACTTCTGTAATAGGGACCATTGTTTGAAAAACCCCAAACAATAATGGTGACAGGTGAAGGGAAAATAAACAACAAATCATCTTCAAACTTCTTTTTTTTTTTTTTTTTTCTGATATAAAGCTATGCTTGGTGATGGGGCTTCTGAGCAGGCTCTCAGCTTTCTCATTTATTGTCTTTGTGTCTCGTCTCCATTTTGCAGACGTTAATGAGTGCTCGGGGAAGCCTTGCCTCAATGCTTACTCTTGCAAAAACTTGATTGGTGGATATCTTTGTGCCTGCTTTCATGGATGGGTGGGCCAGAACTGTGACATAAGTTAGTATCAACGCAGCAAATCGTTAGACTTTAGCCTCTCCAACCTGCCTTTAGATCTGGTAGAACCTGAGTCATCTTTGCTAGCTAGCTTCTGTTCCACTAGCTTCTTTACCGTGGGATCTTTTTTATGGGCTTAAAGGCTATTACAGGAGCTCCTTTCTATGGGGCTTTGCTAACATGCTAATAGCTAAGATCCATGTGGTGCACAGGACTAGCAAAACATTTAAGCTTTATTTGCTGAAAATGCTAATATGCTCAAATGTGCTCTGCAGTACAGTCACACATTCATTGATACAGCTTCCATGGGTTGCTGGTAATATACTAATGATTTAAACCCAATTATAGGCCAATATATGGTTAAATGCTACCAAATTTGTTGTTTTATTCTAATAAAACATTTAGCAACAGTTTCATTCTTTAATCCTATGAAATGCACCGAGACTAAGTAAGCCACAGTCCTATGAAACGATTTAAATTTTGTTTTGTTGAAAGCTATCAACAAAGTTTTTGGACTTTTTTGGTTTTGCAAATTACAATTTTTAATTTTTTTTTCCCATGCAGGGTTTTCACCTGCGTATCTGAAAATATATCACAAACCACAGAAACATTTTGGCTTCCAACAAGAATGATGTTAGCAACTGGAAGAGGAAAATTAATTATATTAGTTTACTTGTGGAACAGAGGCTAGCTAGCGAAAAGATTCAGGCTTTTAGCTCTTCATTCCTTCTCCTTTCCCTTGTTCCTGAGATGACTGTTAGAAGCTTCCACACCCTGGCCTCACTCTTCTAAGCTAGTAGACTAAAACTGACTTCTTCCTTTCTGTTGTATGCCTTTAAGAGAATATCTTAAGGGTTAGTTCCGACTTCTGCCGGTTTTTTTTCATTCAACTGCACCTTTAACCATCTATCATGGATCTCTTTTGTTGTATCCGCCACTTTCCTGTAGCTGCTGCATGTTCCGGCACCAATGCATGTTCCAATCCCCAATTTGTCAAACTCAAACCTGAGTCATTTTTATTTGCTTTTTTCTCAGATATGAACAGCTGCCACGGACAGTGTCTGAACGGAGGGACCTGCAAGGTAAGATTAAGAAAATCTCACATGAATGTGTGTTGTTGTTTTTTTAAAGCTTTTCAAAAACACTGAGGTCTTTGTTAAGTTTAAATTTTTTTTTTGCTTATATGACACTTTAATAGAGAGGGAGCAAAGTTAGTGCTGATCCTCCAAGTATCTGTCAGGACATAAAAGAATAAGCTTAAGGGTATTATGGTTGTGAAACATTACCAACATGTATTGTCTGATTGTGTTTTTTCCCTTCTTAATATAAGTGAGCAAGTACAAATTAAACTGAGATACTTTATCTGAGATGTTAAGGACTTTTATTTAACATTTTGAACAAAATGTGGATAAAACCACCTCAATTAGTTTGGAAAATCATCATAAATACAAAGTGCATAAGAGAGCGTTTGAAAATACGACTGTATTGAGGATGTATTGTTGTTTCCTAAAATAAAATCCGCCACTCAGATCTTGAAGAGTTTTCATTAACTTCCCATTTTGTTCCAGGAGGTGACAAGAGGCTACCAGTGTGTTTGCCAGGCAGGCTTCGTTGGTCGTCACTGTGAGCTTCAGAGAAACCGCTGTGCGAGCAGTCCATGCAGGAACGGTGGCCGCTGCCACGCCCTGCTGGATGGGTTCATGTGTGAATGCCTGCAGGGCTTCGCTGGCACAACCTGTGAGGTGAGATCAGATGAATAAAGCTATTCAAAATTCGCATCAGCTATTTTTTAATATTGGCAAGAATAACATGTCTTAACATCCCTGTTCCCATATATAGGTGCAGAATGACCCATGCAGCCCGAACCCCTGTCACAATAAGGCTCAGTGCCACAGCCTCATGGGGGATTTCTACTGCAGCTGCCCAGATGATTACGAGGGCAAAACCTGTTCAGAGCTCAAAGACCACTGCAAAACCAACAAGTGTCAAGGTAACACAACACTTTTTTTTATTTCTATAAATATATATTTTAAAAGAAATCTGTTGATAAATAATATATATATTTTAAATCCAAAGTTTCTGCCCTGCTGATGTTGCTGTCTCTTCTTTCTACCATAGTGATTGACAGTTGCACTGTTGCCGTGGCAACCAATGATACCCAGAAACGGGTGTGGCACATCTCGTCCAATGTGTGCGGCCCCCACGGACGTTGCATCAGCCTTCCTGCCGGGAACTTCAGCTGCTCCTGCGAGCCGGGATTCACTGGCACCTACTGCCACGAGAGTGAGTTGTTATTAGCTCTACAAACAACACACAGACTATATTTATCATCAGTTACCCTCACTGGGAAGCACATGATTCTTACGGTAAGGCAGACTCCAGTTCCACTAATCATCACTGTCTTAGTTCAGTCTAGTCGAAGCAGAAAGGGAAATATATCAAAAAGGAAATCCTGGGAAAGATATGAGCAGGAAAAATCCTTAAGAGAGCTTGTTTTTTGTGCAGAGAAATTCTTTCACTTCCAAGTAGACTGTGGTTTTGGTTTTGAATGTCCACATGACTTTATTTTATTTCTCTGATTCTCAGAAGCCTCTTTAAAAGTTGAATGTTTAAGTAAAAAAATAAGGGAGTTAATAGCTAAACATTTATCTTTCTCCCCTCTCTGCCTGCAGATATTAATGACTGTGCGTCATCCCCCTGTAAGAACGGAGGCACATGCATCGATGGTATCAACTCCTTCCAGTGTTTCTGCCCAGACGGCTGGGAGGGCAGTCTTTGTGATGTTGGTGAGTATGTGTTTAACCATCTTAGTGTGTTCGTGTAACTGAGAAAACTGGCTAAATGTGAGCGACAACAAAGATATGCTATCTTAGCCATGCAAAGTCATACTGTCTGTGAGTCAGATATAGTGTTGAGAGAATCCATGAAAAGCCAACAGCAGCAGAGGAACGGTCATCAGTCTGAAAATCTCTTGGAAGATAAAACAATGGGGGGTTTGTTTTTGAGATAAAAGCAGGCGGAAATGTGGTAACTCAAACAGCTGACTGATTCTAAAACTGTTCCTCAACTACCATATTCTTAAAGTTACTTAGATTGGTCGGTGTGCAAATTTGCAGATGATACTCTTACTTATATTACTATTAAGAGAAAGAACAGAATACACATGAACCATTCTTTTCAGTTTAAATTAACAAATGGACTATTTTCAAATTCTTAATTTAGAATAATTGATGTTTTTTTTACTATCAACGAGGGGTAGTCTAATCTTGAAAAGAATGGTTTCTTGACAAAGAAAACAGCTGATATTTTTTATAGCTTATAGCTTTTCTTAGCTTATAGCTGTTTTTTGTTAATACATTTTTGCTTTTTTCCCCTTCAAAGTTTTAAGACTTAAGTCAAAATGTAGAGTTCTTCTTGAAATAAATGTGTACTTTTTTGTCTCCTTCCCATGCCTCTTCAAATGTATTTATTTTTTTACTTTTTTACTTATGTATGAGTATGTATTTGTATGAGCAATCACATGTGAGGTGATTTATATTTCAGGGCATCATCAATAAACAGTTTTGGTAATTTTTATGCTTCCTGGAATTTGTAGAATTGAGCAATACGTGTTATCAGCGATGAATAAAAATCAGTATCTAAAGTAACAGCGCTGACTAATCGTTTGATTGTGTTCCAGATGTGAATGAGTGCAACAGAAACCCTTGTCAGAATGGAGGCCAATGTGTCGATCTATTTAACGACTTCTACTGCAACTGTGTCGACAACTGGAAAGGGAAGACCTGCCACTCACGTAAGTAAAACGTCTCTGTGTGTAAGACATCTGTGACTTTAAGTTGGGCTTAGATTAATAAAGATTAATTCGAACAATTCTTCAACAGCTTGAAAAAAGATTATTCAAATTGTTTTGGTGTCCCAAATAATAAATAAATTCAAGTAGGGCTTACAGAACCCTTATGAATGGCGTATTTGTCTTCAGTTTCCTCGTTCTCCAACATGTTAGGTCTTATATTCTTTGACTACCTCTTAATCTTATTGAAGTATGGTCCCCTCACCGGCTGCTGTGCTGGCTTGTTTTACCCTCTGACGGCTTCTCTGAACTCACTTTTTGCAGCTTAAGTAATCGCTACAAAACACTGGCACGGAGTCAAAAGTTTGAAATCTTTCTTCCCATGCTTCCTCTGTGCAGGTGAGAGCCAGTGCGACTCCACTACCTGTAGTAATGGCGGGACATGTTACGACCACGGAGACTCTTTCCTGTGCAGTTGCCCCTCAGGCTGGGGTGGCAGCACCTGCAACACAGGTCAGGCACTCTAATTATGCTATTACGGCTCTGATAATGACAGTGTGATAAAACAATGTGGCAGTACATTGTTACGACCTGTCAGATTGGGACCACAGGCCAAAGAGCAGCTATCCCACTGAGGGCTGGTTGGAGAAAAAAACTGTTTCATAAAAGGGAACCTTCCTTTTGTTTGTTTGTTTTTAGCCAAAAACAGCACATGCGACTTGGGCCCGTGCGAGAACAGTGGGACGTGTGTCGGAGGAGGTGACGCCTTCACCTGCATCTGCAAGGACGGCTGGGAGGGTCCCACCTGTGCACAGAGTATGTAATTGTTCTTATCAAAAAGGATGTTAGAGGAAAAAAATCAGATATCTACATCTTAAGAGCAATAAACAGGGGTGTAACGAGTATCCATTCTGAATCAGTAAACAATCTTATTGATAAAGATTTGAGTGCATTGGCACTCTGATCGGTAAAATAGTAATACAAACCGATGAATGGTTTGATTTTAACACCATTAATAGGTTTACGGAGGCCTTGCTGCTTTATTATTATACCTTGTTTCCGCTTACTTTGCTCAGCGTCTTCGTTCTTACAAGATGTTGGCCTTTTACCGTTTCATGAGAATAACATGCTAGTTAGCAACAAGGCCTGAAACTTCCAGATCAATTGACAGTTCTCCACCTCAGAAATCAAGTCATGTGGACTTAATGTGAAGGAAACCTTTGAAATGTCTGCCCGTCCGTATGATTTGGAGAAAATTAATTGAAAACAGTACATCAACAGCGGGACAAATCTCACCTAGTAAGACAGCATGTCCATTATCGAGGGAAGCAGAAGTGAAGTTTTGGATCATAGCACCAATGAGCGCTGCTGAGAAGGCCTCTGAAACAGAAAAAACTCTGACTGTGGACAAAGGCCTTTACTCTTCTTTCTAAACAGACACTCAGTGCTCGGGCATACAAGCATTGCTTTCCATCTCTTTAAATGTTAAAGCTACTATGCAGACATTTTAGCTGGTTATGAAACTACTGTCTTTATATGACACACAAAAGGAAAAAAAAATAGCCACAAGATTGATTACATCTACATAGTAATTTTTTTAAGCCAGAAACAGCTAGCAGGGGGTAGGTGTCATGCTGCTGAAACAGACATGTCTTAACATTCTCCACAGCAAATATTCTTGATGAGTCATACATTGGAGTGTTAAAAAAAGCAGGGTGAGACTTGTTTAAATAAAGACAAAGACAAAATTAGCTAAGAGAGAAGACACACCACCTTATCCACAGTGGAAATGAAAGTTCCCCACAGGAGCTTTAAAATGGCTTTAATTTGTGCCTCTTGGGGGAAGTAAATCTTTAGTTTGGAGTGTTAGCAGGATTTTGCCTGTAATACATTTTTATGTCGCCCCTAATCCAAAACAGAGGACTTATCGTGACTTCAGCTCCTTATTCTTTCGTGTTGGAGGGAGATATATCAGTAGCCTGCGAAGAAGACAAACCTGTAAGCTTGTGTTCTTATTCTCCAGGCGATGGGTCTCATCTCCAGTTCAGTCAGATTTTCATCAATGTTGGCTTTGTCCAACCAATCACAACCATTTATACACATGGGGCAGATTTACCATGACTGTACACTGCTGAGCCCTATCAGTAACCAACAAAATAAGATGGCTGCCAACCTGGTTTCAGTAAAGCAGGAAGTGAAATTTGATATATTCTGATATGCATTATCTCTCTCTCTCTCTCTCTCTCTTGCAGATGTGGACGACTGCAACCCACATCCCTGGTAAGAAAGATTTATTGTCCTTGTCATACTGAAAGATTTTTAAAAAAAGGAATGTTTTTCGTCTTTTATGGCCACTATTGGTTGTAGACAGTTCAGTGCTTGTTCAAAAGAAGCCCAACAGTTTGAAGATGATGTTTTGTGGCATGGTTGAAACAATCTCTAGATACTTTCAACATGCCTTTTGAATGATAGTGTTTGGGATTCACCATTTATAGCCTGCATATTGGCCATCTTTGATTGATCTTTTGGATGTTGAGGCCTTCAGTAAAGCATCTCCACAGATGAAACCATTTCCCTTCCCTTCATTTTTCATGAAGTTCGTTGTCTGTTTTGGTGCTGAAATGGACTTTTTTCTCTGTTATGTAATTGTTAGTGAAACATGACCTCACTTGATCTTAAAATTGACTCAGCTGAACAGCCTTCAATTCTAAAGCCTCTTGCTGCTGGGGGCGGCAGCTTTGATCCTCACCTTCCTTATTGAACTCGAAACATTAGCTCGGTTGACATTTGCATATTTTCTGAGTAACTCGGGACAAACTCCAGCAACTTGTGCTGCATTGTTTCGATCTGAGTGTTAGACAAGCTACAGGGTTTCCCAGCTACTCCCACACTTTGCTGTCATCCTGCGAATCTGATTTGATGCTTCGGAGTTAGGAGTGAATCTTTGTTATTGTGTGTGCTGATCTTTTATTTGTTAAGTTTTGTATTGGAACATTTATGGATTTTGGACTGTTGTTCAGACAGAACAAGATATTTAAATGCATCATTTTGAGTTATTGTGACCTTTTTTTTTGTTTAGTTTTCTTCATGACACAAGTAACTCAGTTGAATAAATCCACGGTGTCCTGACAGCTTCTCTAGATCACAGAAGCTACCCTGGACAAAAGGGTCCCCCCCCCCCCCCCCCCCCCCCTTCTGTCCTCCTCACCCTCCTCACCCTCCTCTACAATGACTGACAGGTGGATTAGCGGTGGTTTAGGTTTTAGGAGAGGGGGGCAGGAGAGTGTGAAGAGATGCCCCTCTCACTATTCACCGGCCTCGACCTGGGGGTTGTTGTGAGAAGTGGAGGTGTTTGGGGTGGGGGGCGACGGCTCAGTATGTGGTCAGCAGGGATTTACATATGAAGTCTGGACATTGATCTGGGATCAGCCTCAGCCTGCTGACACTCACAGACTCTGGAAACTCTGCGGGAATAAAAGTCTCAGAGTTTGTACCTCAGAGGAAAGAAGTTGAGACCGACACCAAAGATGTCAATGAAATGGCCTCACAGCTATTTGTACAGCAGTGTAGTAATATGTCTGTAGTGAGTTGTAGTTGGGAGGGTTGCGGAAAAACCTGAAAGTCATGTTGACTTTTGGGTCTGTGTGAAGAAAAATACTGTAAAGTTACAAACTAAGACAGAACCTGCAAAAGTCACCAAAAATGGGATTTCTTCACTTTTCAATAAAAATACAACAAGCTGATACGACCACACAATACCAGAATATTGAACGTATATACAATACTAATAAAAATCAAAGGATACCTCTAACTGCTTTTATACCGGGCAACAAAAATAGTCCTAGGCATCCAGTTTTAGGACATTTAAAAGCTAACTCCTGCACACTGAATTGCACAAATCCTGGGGCGCCAGTGGGTAGTGGTTTGTGGGGACCCGTGTGAAGAGACTGTCACAGTGGTCCTTTTGGATTTTTTTTCTTCCAATGATATTTTACGTCACCACGTACACTCTTATTACCACATACACTCGTATTAAAGAAATTACAAAAATGTGGCTGTATGTTCAAGTTTAATGTAGCTTAGTGGAGAAGGTGAGACACGGTTAAGGGTTTTGATTTTTAATGAATTTCTGCAGGATTTTGGGTTGACAATTCAGACATATGGTAGCCATTTTTACACAGTGAAACTTTTTTGAACCTTTATAGTGGAGCCTATGGGACAAATAACTGAAATCAGAATGAAATATATACTCAAACTGAGACAGATTCAGGGCTGAAGAATCTAACAGCCACCAATATGCATATAAGACAACAGTTATGCTTTAAACAAAACTCCCATGAGCTGCATTTTAGTCAGAAGAAAATAAATGATGTAGCTGGAACTACATTTGAGTGTGTTGAGTTGTTCCTCCCAGCAGAGGTGGTGCAATGATGATGTAATAACTACTTTATTGTTGCATTACATGCACAATCATTCTGATCATGTTTACCATACATTGTGACATTCCGTGATTGTTTTGATGACATTGAGATGACGTGTTTTCACTTGTAGTCAATACACAGATTAACATTGTTGATACAGTTCACCGCTAGTCCTTTCATACTTTCATTGATTTATCGTTGTGTACGAGACCACCTGCATACAGACACAGAATGTTTTCCCCTCAGGAAAGAAATTTGAAGAAACATCAAAAGGCACTCTTGTTTGCAGCCTCTCCCTGATCCTCTCTCAGCTCTGCAGTGAATTCATGTTTTTTTCTTTCTTTCTCCTTTCTGCAGCTACAACGGCGGCCTCTGTGTCGACGGTGTGAACTGGTTTCGCTGCGAGTGCGCTCCAGGATTCGCCGGACCGGACTGCCGCATCAGTGAGTCCCTGGGAACCGGAGGGGGAGGCGTGTGGAGGGGTCAGGTGGGCGGGGGATCAGAGGTGAAAGGCCGTGGCAGGGGGAGCGTGAGCCGATTGTTTCAGGGCGACAGATTAGGAAGCCTTTTAGGAAGACGGTCTTAACCTCTCCCCTCCACGCTGAGCCCCGGGTCAGAGCTGGGGTCCGTCAGACGGGTCAGCGGGCTCTCCCGTGGCCTTCTGGGAGAAATCTCTTCAGAAAGGCCTTTTCAGAAGCGGAGTGTTATCCGATTGAAGCGTTTCGGACCAAACTGCTAAAAACGCCATTGTGCAGAAATCGATTCTCAGAGTTCCATCACTTGTTGAAGATGTTTGAATGTAACGCTCAAATCTCTCAAGGCTCAGTTTTTTTTCTCAGCTTAAGTGAAGCTTAAGAAAGAGAAACACTTAAAGACCTGTGAAATGTTTAAATTAGGAGGAATCCAGATAGTTCTGTCTCTTGAATGGTACAGAAAGTCAGTTTATTCACTCAAAATACGAAATTATTATTTTTTTAAAAGTAGGGGTTCAATGATGTATCAGTTTACACAAAGGGGTCCTGTTGACCACCACAGCCCATCGGCTATAATGTGCCTTGTTGACATCAGCAGTTGTCAGTAGCTGAAAGCTAATGTACCAAACTGCTGATTCTGCTGAAGTCTTTTTCATTTGTAAGAAGATGCCCCCTCCCCTCCCCCTCTCTTGTCTGACAGGGATAGTCTCCTGCTGTGAGGTGCATGTGTAAACAGCCAGCTAAGCAGGATTTCAGGAACAGTCCTCCTGATATTCTCTAGAAATTTTCAGGAGCTTGATATGTGAAAAATGACTCAAACGTGAAAGAAAAGGTCAGCAGTGTGGGAGTCTTACACCGTCTCTGGGATATAGCAGAGATATGCAGTTTGTGAGACATGTTCCAGCGACATTACAAGAAGAGGGACTACTCACAACGATTTACATACATACAAGCTCACAGCTCATTTGAAAAAACAAACACAAAGACGTTATGAAAGAAAGATCAGGATCAGCAGTCGACTAAATAGTTATTTTAAACGTGTATTGGTGTCGGCCATGAGTTTCCCAGTTACCCTAGCAACGAGTTTCCTGGAAACTTGTTACTAGTTTTCTGGAAACTCGTTGCTAGTTTTCTGGAAACTCGTTGCTAGTTTTCTGGAAACTCGTTTGCAGGTGTGACACATAATAACTTGTTGTTCTTTTACAGACATAGACGAGTGCCAGTCATCTCCTTGTGCCGAGGGTTCCACCTGCATGGATGAAATCAACGGCTACCGCTGTGTTTGTCCTCCAGGATACGCCGGAGCTCGCTGCCACGAGTGTGAGTGCCATTAAACCGAATGCTTGGTTTGGCCGCCGTTGTTGTGTTATTCACTTGACTCGAGTAAAAACAATGTTACCTTGCAAGATGTAAATTAATGGCAGAAGGTTTGCTGCTTGTATTTCTGTAAACCTGCACTTGATGCAGCCTTCCAGTGGCTGGTGTGATTTTTTATTTTCAGAATATCCGTCATAAGTTACGAGATCAGATTAGCCATTTAAGCAGATGTCGGCTTGTTTTAAGATCCTTTCAGCACCTTAAATTAGTTGACAACAGAACTTGTGGTGTGGTCACAGTTAATGTGAGCACAGAACAACTACTTAAAGGCACTATTAAATATCTATAATAAACATTGAAGTCATATTGTAGGAAGTGTTGTGGTTTTTAAGGCGTATTAGATGGAAAGACTGACAACTGAAAACCTAATTTGTATCCTTTCCAGTCATCGGTCTTGGAAAGTCGTGTCGTCATGCCGGGTTGCAGTTTCCTCACGGCAGTCGTTGGGAGGAGGATTGCAACGCCTGCCAGTGTGTCAACGGATACGTTCGCTGCTCCAAGGTCAGACTCACATAAAAGTCCTTAATTTGACCAAATGTACAACGATGACCCATCACCTGCTAATCTGTAACTCTCAGTAGGAGTTTGTGCATCTCCTGTTTTTTCCTGATGGCATCAATGTTTCACTAATCACTAAAGCCGTGTCCCTCCAGGTGCGCTGTGGTCGTCGACCCTGCCTCCTCCCCAAAGCTCTGCCTCCTCCTGCGGACGCAAACCCTTCGTCCTGCCCCGGAGGTCACGAGTGCGTGGAGCATCAGTTCCTCACCTGCTTCTCGCCGCCCTGCCACCAGTGGGGTGTGTGTTCGACGCCGGACCCCCCCACACCTCTGCACACTCAGTGTGAGCCCAACAGTGGTTACCTTGACAACAACTGCGCTCGCATTACGCTGATCTTCAAAAAAGACAAAGTGCCGCAGGTGAGGGCCTTTCTATGGTTGCATCATGTTAAAAATATTTGGGTATTTTGGATTTTCTTAACACAAAATATTTTACAAAATGAAACAAAAGAAGAAAAATGTTTGAGCACTTCAACCTGAGTTTTGCACAGAGGGAAACTCTGATTGACAGAGTCACAGTTTCTGACTGTTTTAATTCTTCCACCTCCTCGGGTAATAAAAAGGAAATGCTGGATAATTAGAAGAGGAAAAAATGAGCCTAGCTATAGAGGAAATGATGGGTGGCACACTCTGCTTTAACACTTACAGCTATATTTAAAGTGTGACACTGGAGACGTGACTCTTTGTGGTCTTCATATCACATATCAAAGCATGACTTTTAATGCACAGGGTGGGGGGACTGTTTTGAATTTCCAGACAGACATTTTATCAGCCCTGAAGGAGCTGCTGCTGAGAAGACCGTTAAGAACACCAGCAAGCCGTCTTTATGTCATCCTCAACTTTTCCCTCTTTGTGGAGAAGTGAAGTCAGAAACAATACGTTTGAACTGATATCCCCCCCCCCCCCACCGCGATTTGATGAACATTAAACACTCCAGAAAATGTCTGATTTCTAATTTGGATATCTTAAAAATCTCAAGTAAACACTTTTGTACCAAGAGTACCTAAAGAATGAATATCGATTATAGACTGTAAGGGCGCATACCATGGGAATGGACAAGGAGTTTTACTCTGCAAAAAGTGTCAATCTTAAGGAGACATTAAAACAGAATCTTTTCATATATGGAAACAGTAAAAAGAAAATAATTCCAGACTTCCAAAGAGAGACAAAGTCAGTAAACTTTCTCTCAGCCTGACAGACACGCTCTGTCCTAAAACAAGCCTGGATTTGACCCATCAAATTGTCCTTGTTTACTACTGTCTAATGAAACCTGAAACCAACCCTCTGCAGCGGATCTGGATCAAGTTTTATGAATGGAAATGAATCTATTACCCTGACAAGATACTGATCTGAGATCTGAGCCTGAACCCTCTCCTGCGGGGCAAAGCTCTCCGATTGTCTGAATCTGAAACAGACTTCAGGAGGAATTAGAAGCTGATTGTTCCTCGCCAGCAGTGCAGATACTAATCTGTTTCATCCACGCTTCTGTGTTTTCATGTGTGTGTTTTCATGTGTGTGTGTGTGTGTGTGTCACAGGGCACCACTGTGGAGAACATCTGCTCAGAGCTGAGGTACCTCCCCGTGACTCAGACGCTGGCCGAGGAGCGAGGGCTGCTTATCCTCTGTGACTTGTCCTACACCAACGGTGATGCTGTGGAGGTTGCCATGGTGATTATTGCATCCAAACACACACTCATACCTGTTAACCTACAAACAAACACTATAGTGTATTATTTGTAAAAAAAAAAAAAGAAAGAAACAAGAGCGAGCAAAAGAAGAGGGAGGGGCGTTTGAAGCTTTTAACAACATCTGGATGAGATTTAGTTTTTTCTGCTGGGACACCTTGATGATCTTTGTCTATGCTCTCCCTCCTTCTTCTTCTTCTTCTTCCTCTGACATCTTCTTTCCCCTTTTCTTTTTCTTCTCCTGCCCTATACACTTTACGTTTCCTGCTCTTATTTGCTGTCTAGTCTCTTCCTCTTTACTCTTTTATCTATCTTTGTCTTTTTCAGCCATCTCAATCATCTCTCTGTTTTTTTCATCTTTCTCTCTCCTTCTGTGTCTCTCGGCCACCCAGGCTCGGGGTATGGGGGGGAGGGGGTGAATCAGTCACTTCAGGGCTCTAAGCTCTTAATGGAAGGGGATTACTTCATGCTACTCTGATGTTTGCAGGCTTGTTTTGAGCGACAGATACAGGAAAAGGAGTGGCAAACGTGACATCCACCCAAACCCTACAAACAACATTTTAATTCAAACATAAACTACACTCCCACTAGCTGTCATCGCGTTTTCCTGAAAAATGCCAGTATTTGTTTCCCAGTGTGGGTAAAATCTTTATAATGTCGTTAAGTGTAGCCACTTTCCAGTCCGCTGTGTCGTGCCTGTTTATTCTCTCTGAAAAGCTCGGGGTGTGTTTTTAAATCCCTGAAGCTGATCATCGGGCTGCTCTGCTGCGAGGTCGCCAACCTGAGCGGGAAACAAGTGGTTCAATATGTCTGTGTGTGTGTGTGTTTGTGTGTGTGTGTGTGTGTGTGTGTGTGTGTCTGTGTGTGTGTGTGTGTGTCTGTGTGGGAGAGATAGAGGAGGGTTTTGTTCGTCTGATTGAAGAGTGTTCTTTAAATATGTAACTTAAATATGAGCGTGTGTCTCTATTAGGGATGTAAGCATCAACGCGTAAATCGCAATGGTCCAAAACGCATTCATTATTTTAAATTGTATTAATCACGTGACACTTTTGTCCCTTATTGCTCACCGTATAGTTAATTCTCCGGATTGTCTTCCTGCAGCAAGAGAACAGAAATTAACGTCACCGCTGCGAATTTGAATGGATCATTTTACTTTGAAAATCTCCCAGACAGCTCAGTTATAATCACCTTGGGACATCAAACATTTCACCGTTCCTTTGAGCTATTTTCATTAACTTTTCGATCCAAAGCGATTGCCTTTTCCCCCGGTTAATCTGAAATTCCTTATTTTCTTTCAAAATAAAAGCATGTTTTTTTTCCAAACAGTAAATAAAGCAAACTTTGCTTGAAACGGTACAAAATACAAAATAAACGCATAACAGAAAATAGCTTTGTATGCAGGTTTAATAGAATAATAATAGCTGATGCTGATGTTTTTTCTATATTTTCCCAAAGCTTGCTTAAAAGTTTGATTGAGTTACTTAATATAATTCAGCTGTTTCAACATGTGATGAACGAATTCATTCAGAACTTGACAGTCAATGTAGACTAGTGTGGAACAGCCACACCTAAAGAAAGGATGGGCTCAACTGAACCATCAATCACAAGCGGATGATAGTGCACCATTTTGAACTGTTAGTAAGTTGTTTTTTAAATAGTTATGGAATAAATTCTATCAAGAATGAGAAGTGAAAGTTAGAGAGTTCAATCCTTCATACTTTCCGATGTCCAGTCTGACCAAGTCAAAGAGAGATGAAACTAACAAAACAAAACAAAATGTTTGGAGAGACACCAAATTCTGATGTCAGAAAGGTGTGGGAGGAAAAGTTTTCAGATGCCAAACACTGAGTTTTAAGAAAACTGAACTCTTAGGGAGTCATCATGGGATTCTTTGTTCACTCTCTGCTTGTGTCCTGTAAATCCATAGATTATCAGCTATCAAAAAACAACAACAAAACAAATATGAAATACTCCTAAAAACACGAATGAGTGAACACAACAAAGCAAATGCAGAGCATGTGAGAATACGTTTGAATGCTATAGTTCAGAGGTGGATACTCAGCCTTGTGTTGCTGTGATGCGGTCTGTCAATCACCTCGGGGGCGGGGTTAGAGGTGTGTGAATGAGCTGCTGATTTCCTCAGGAGAAGAAAAGAGGAGTGTTTGTCTCGGGCTGAGCAGGGAGCACAGCTGGCCTGTTCTCTATTGTTTGTCCTAATTGAACTGCACAGCACACTGCTAATCCCCCTCTGCTCCCCCCGCATCACCTCCCTGCTCTCACCCTCAGCACCTTATTAGGCAATTAACTCCACCCTCTGTGGTCTCAGCAGGAGGGTCCGCAGCCTGCCAGATGTTAGGATGAGAATCTCTTTTATTCAGACTCATGAATGTGTGGTTTTTTTTCTCTCTCTCTTTTTGTTATCCTGAATCGCCTCGAGCACGGCTCTGACCATTTGGCAAATGGGGACTTATTTTCTTTCTCTACTGTACTGGTTAAATCCGGTTTGTCTTTTTTCTTCACTGATCTTTAAGCCTCCACAGGTTGCACCAATTTCAAACAAATCAGCTGCTCTTTACATTTTTGATTTCCATTTCTCAAATGGTCAAAGAATTTAGTCAAATTAAAGTAAAAAAATAAAAATAATAATAATCTTGGCTTTCATTGAACCATTGACTTGAATGTCACATTTTTTCTGTAGTTGTAGCTGGGAATTCAGTCTTGAATCATTTAACTAACAGCGGTTGTCTGATTATCCTTGAACTACTCAAAAAAGGTTCCCATTGGATGATGGTGTCAACTGATAATAAATGCAAAGTTGTCTCTGAAGTCAACCAATCACAGCCCGGCAACAAATATAAACTGATTATCCAGATTTGAAGGGAGTCATTTTATATCCTCATAATAGTTAAAGCTCCTGTGAGGGACTTTTGGTTTGTGTGAACTTTGGCGCCCCCTGTGGTCAAAATGATACCTCTTATCTCTTTTTGTTTTTATTTCTTTAAGTGGTGTTTTCTGCTGATAATTGTCATCCTTCGTTTTTTAACCATTGAACAAATCATTCATTGTGAAACTGTGCTGTGGAAAAATGGAACAAAAAGTCTGTTTCTGAAGCGTATAGTTCCATCACTGTGTCCCACACCTACCCTGCAGCAGTGGTTACTAGAATAAAAAAAATACTGAGCATGAATAATCAATGTTCCCTCTGGTGGTTAATCTCAGTCTGTTTCATAACCAGCTAAAAACATAAGTCCTGTTTTTGAGGGTGAGCGTACCAGGTCCAGACCGTTATGACCCACAGCTTTCATAAATATCAAAAGTGGATTCGCTAAAGTTGATTTTTAGCAACATGTTAAATGCATTGTTTGGGTAAAACAAACTGACATCTGACCTCCATCTTTGTTTCCCCTCTTCTCTCTTCATCTGTGCAGTCCTTCGAGCAGGATGGGCGGTCCAAGGACAGCGATCGCGGTCAGATCCAGAAAGCAGCCAGCACCATCATTGGCGCCTTGTCCAAACGTCACAACAGCACCGTCATGCTGGCCGTGGTGGAGGTCAAAGTAGAGACGCAGGTGGAGTCGCCGCCTGTTGGTAAGTCGAATGTTGCATGTTTGTTTAATGGGGAAAAGACAAAGTGGCTAAAAGGAGTAGCAGTTTAAGTCACATTTTTGGCTTCTAATTTTCACATTCAGTAGGAAATCTCTTAAATATGTCATATATATAATATCAAGAAAAAACAAGAAACAGGAATGCCTCTCTAAAGCGGGGTGCACACCTCAACATAATGAGCTGATTGTGAGCTGGGTTAAGATTGTTCCAATCTGCTCGGGCAAATCAATTTCAAATCCAATATCCAGTTATGTTGGAGGAACCCTGACAGAGAGCCAAGCAGCCACTCAGTGGATTGTCATGTGAACAAAGCGATAGCCAATTGGGAAGCGAGCTGACAAAAGAGGGAAGCACTAACAACTTCAGCAAATCTATTTTTTACTCACCTCAAAGTGTACAGCCCATGTTCAAGTAATCTCCACATCTTCATCCATAGTTTTACTTTTTTTCCTTGTGAATTCTCCGTAAAAAGTAGTCCAAAAAATATCACCAAGTAGTCCATGTTTGTTTACTTTATCTAGATCGATATATCCAGATTTTAGAGTTGTGGGTCATGTTGTTTCTCTTCACAGACTATAGGATCAAAAGTGTTATATCCTTTATTATTTTTGTCAGGTGTAGGGTCTCTCAAGTTTTGAACTTCTGTATTTGTTTTTAAAAATCTTCAAGTTTGTGCCAGGCTTAACATGTCCTTTGGCTTTCCCCTTAAGGTTACTTGGTCCCCGTCCTGTGTGTGGTCTTCAGCATCCTCTGGATCTTCTGCATCGTCATCTGCGTCTGGTGGAACCGTAAGAGAAAGAAAGAGCGCGAGAGAGCGAACCGATCCGAGGACACCACGGTCAACAACCAGCTGGAGCCGCTGCGGAGCAACGCCCTCAAGGACAACCGCGACAAAGACATTCAGTATGAATGCAAGAAACTGATGGGCCCCTCGGACAGGACGTGCGACGGGGCGGAGGGCGAGGAGGATGGGGAGCAGGAGGGGGAGCAGGAGGAAGACGAGGAGAGGGCGCTGGGCATGGGGGAGAAGTGCCCGCCGCAGAAGTGCTCCATAGCTGGGGCAGTGCAGGACAGGGGGATGATGGGTAAGGTAGGGGTGATCTGCACGTCACGCAGCGGACCAGTCAAGGCGCCGCACCGGACGGCGTACAGCCCCAAAGACAACCGGTGTAAAAATCTGAACGCCGCCAAGCTCAGTGAGGACGTTAAAGACCAATATGTATGAGCTCCCGAGATAAAGAAAATAAACTTCAATGTCTTCAACGTCACTGACTTTTGAATCTTAAAAGCACCAAAAGTGAAGATTACAGATGCTTTAATTTTCTATTTTAATTTGTCACACTTTTATTTAACTTTTTCATCTTCAGCATGGAGGCTTCTTTTACCAAAAAACATTATAAAACAAAGAAAACTACAGAAAAAAACAACAACAATAAACACTGCTGGATTTCTGGATTTCAGTTTCACACGTTCGGAATCAAGAAGATCTTTTTTTTTTCTCTCCCGTCGCTCTTGATTATTTTTCTGTTTACGGACTGATTTTCAGCTTTCCCCTTTTAAAAGAACAAACACTAACCTTTTTAGTTTCTCTTTGGACCTTGGAGATCTGACTGACCGTCATTGGCTGGCAGCTGTTAACATTGTTTCTACTGTTTGGTGCATTCAGTTCCTGTCTGCCTTAGCCCGAACCTGCGGGCCTTTTCTACACTGTCTTCACATTTTGTCTTTTTATAAACAAAAAACCTTAACAAAAAAGAAAAAAAAAATGTATATCCATTCAAGTCCTTGAAAGTTAGAACAGAGAATCCACTGTTTGATAGCTGGCATGAGCATCTTTTGTTTACATTCACAAAGATCTTTTCCATTTTGTGTTCAGGCTTAAAGGTTACGTAAATCCTTTTCAGAGAACTCTTCCTACATGTCTACAGGATCATTTTTCACTATTTTGTTTGGTAGGAAAGTGCCTTCAGCCCTTATTTTTCTCCTTTTCTCTCCTCCTTAAGAATTTATGCAGATTCAAATCACATATAAAGGGAAAGATGTCCTCGTACTAACTCTTCATACCCCTGGAAAGGTTATTTTCTTTGCGATGTACATTTGTAAATATGAAAAAAATGGCTGTTTATATTTGAATTTAGTAACTTAAGTGATGCTTTGTATCATAGTTATTCTAAAGAATAAGACTGTTTTTGAGCTTGTTGCTTTTTTTTTTAATGATGTCATTCCGTTTATTTGTGTCTGTTTGACACTCTGACAAGTTTTTTACAGATTTTCAGACTGTTTCTAAGGTTTCACTGAATCATGAACATCGGTTTCAACAGCAAACAGATCATGATTGTTTGTCTTTATGTGTTATGACCATTTGTTCAGGCTGTAAGAATCCAAACACAGAGATATTAAGAATTTCAACACTGTGGGTGGTTGTTAGGAACCTCCTGTCCAATGGCCTTGTTCATTTGATTGTAGGCTTAGGAATACAATTTGATGCTTTTGGGGATTCTGCCCCACCTCTAAGAATTCCCATTTAATTAATAATTATTAATTTAAGTTCTCTAAGGGTTCAACTATCTCAAAAATTCACCTACAAATCCATATCTAACATGTGTCGTACTGCTTGCAAAAAGAACACCTCTATAATACCTTGGTTGTTAATCATTTCACTTTAGTTGTGTTTCCCGTGTGTTAAAATGTCTCAAGAGCTCCTCTACACCAACAAATTCAATTTATGTGGGCTTTTATGTTCAACAGTTCTATGGGAGATTACTTTAGCTTTGTTCGAGAATTTATTTCTTTTTTTACTTTGATCATTAAACACACAGTTAGTTACGCTACAGTGAGCCACATATTAAGATTTATGAGGGGTTAATTCATATTTGCCACTTCTGATAGTCGCAGTGTTGCTTAAATAAAGATGCCTGTCCTTATTTTTGTTTGTTTTACCATTTTCTATCCCTCCTCATTTGTTGGGACTCTTAACTGTTAAAATCAGAAGTTCTGTGGGGCTCTTGCTAATGTGCCTTATCCACTACTTGCTCTTAATTAGGGACTCCAAATGGCACACAATAATGTATCCCTGGACTGCGTTGGCGAGTCAGGTCTTAAAACCATTTTATAAACACAGATCACAGGGTTCAAACCACCTGAAAGCACTGTTGCACGTCCCTCTTTAGCTTACTTGTACTTCAGTTATAAATTAAAAATTTTACAGTCTGTTGACAGTGGAGGTGCCTCACAGGGCAGCACAGTGTTTAGCGAGTATGAAAACCCTGTCATGACACCCCCCACTTGATTGCAATACACTGACCCCGTCATAAAAGAAACAATCAAAAGTGTGTGTTTTGAATGAGAATCTAACCGCAGTGGATGAGTGTGTATCCTAAGTTTTCTTGTTAGCCCCGCCTCTCCTTGTGTTTCTATTCTGGTCTAATGAAGGGAACAAGTTGTGTTATTGTTGATGTTGTTGACTGTTGTGGTTGTTGTTCAGTGTTTGTTAAGAGTCTGTTTCTGCACTAAGAACACACAGGAAGAAAGAAAAGTTCAGCATTACCTGCACAGTGGTAGTGAGGAAATTAGGTCAGATATTGTCACTATATGTGGATGACATTGTGTTTTCAATATGTTATGCTTTTGTTTAAAATACTGATGCAAATCATGTTAAGCCCAAAATTCATCTTTTACGTTGTGTTAGTCCCACAGGAGGGGCTGAATGTGCAGAACATTGTAATTATTTTGTACAAACTTTGGTAAAAGTCTTGGTTTGTTAGTGGAATTTTTTTTTGTTTGTTCTTAGAACAATCCTATTATTTATTAAAGTATTTTATACCAAAGTTTATTTTGTTTTGTCCTTTTCATGTTCATAATTATGAGACAAAAGTTGTTTTGGGGCTGTTAGCATTGACCCCTGTAAGGCCCCCTTAAATAAGCCCCGCCCCTCTTAGCGGGGCTAATGTTGCTATGCCTGTCAAGCTTTCATTAGACCTTCGAAAATGTAAAGTGACAATAAAAACGTGTCAATTCTTCAACAGAATTTTTTAATACTTTGAAGATAATGGGTGCTTGGTTTCAGACAGAGGCTCAAACTCATTTACACAGTGACAGTGACTTATAGTTGCTGCCACATATTATTTTACTTGCTGCTGGCTAGCTAATCTCTAGTCGGCTTTGTGTTCAATTGGTTGACAATTCTAGCTTCCTTTTTTAGGTTTACAGCTGTCATAATGACAATCAGACACCTGAGAACGGTTCTAAATACTGATTACATACAGGAAACAACATCCACCACAGTGTTATATAGCAGGTCAAGCTAACAGATAAAAGGTGAACCCAAACTTCATCTCTGTCCAGTTTGATTACTTAGTGGTAGCTTCAAACGATGTGTTATTTTTAGTTTATGAAACAATTTAAAAATGAGGACAAATAACTGACTTGGAAACATCATAACAGGTAAACTTTACAGGAAACTTAATTGGAAATGATCTAGTATAGAGAAGGACAGAACGTCTAGCTAGCCTAAATCTGATATTAGCATCCTGGGCTTGGGTTTTACTGCATTTTAAGTAAGAAAATGTCAGTTCTGACCAGTGTTTTATTCAATGTGAACTGTCCCGATGTCTGATAATGATAATGTGTAGCTTTCAATGCAAACTCTTGGCCTTAGCAGAAATGCTAATGCCTGGTTAATGCTAATGTGGTTAGCAACAAATATATTTGCACATTTCATGGGTTCGTACATTAGTGTGTCGCCCCTTTACTGGGCAAACCTGAGGAAGCAACGGGCAAAATGCTTAGTTCACTTGCAAATAAGTCCCAGTAAAGTAATTTTCAACAAATTATTTAATAGTTTTCCAGTTGTGCTGTATATTCCTGCAACGAACTGGCACCTGAGATTACACAGGTTGGCTGTGCATGGGGTACAATGTTGGTCATACATATAGGCTATTAGCTGTTTCACTTCAGCAGTCAACAACTCTGTTTGTATTGTGTTTGATTAGAAAAATAAAATAGAGAAAAAATACATACATTTTTTAACTAAATATAATGCTTCAATTTGAAAATAATTTCTGAATATCTTGTGTAGTCTGCAGGTAGCCTATCAGCCTACTCTCTGCCTCCCGCCTAATTTAGCGCCAGTCCAATGAGGTGAATCCTTGGCGTGCCTCCATCTGCCCCTTTAATGACACTGTTGGAAATGATTAACATTAGCCCGCTCTGCATGAAAGCCTTCCAGCAGCTGTGTTGTATATCCATAATGCTTGGTGGGACGTTATGTGCCCGGCTGTGTGTTCATTAACCCGGCAGTTGTTTCGGGAAGAATGGGAAACGTGTCTGGAATCCTGGATGGCGAGGCACTCAGGTCACATATGCGTGTACAGTGCATGATGACTGACCTACTTGGAGAGAGGAACAATGAAGGAGAAGGAGATGTTAGAGTAGTAGAAGGAGGAAGGGCCAGTGGCAGCGTTGGGGTCGCGTGTCATTCTACAATGCAATGTGTAAGCTGATACCAGATTCCTACAGGAGCTGGTTATAGTGAAGGCTGTCCACACAGGTTCTTTTTCCTGCTGCATGTTGGGCATCACAGAGCGTTACAATGAAACAATGAAATAGTAGCAGGAAAAAGCGTTGAGCATTTGAGCACACAACTCATATTCAGGAATAAATATCATATTAAGGTAAATTAAGCAGACTTTTTTGATGCTACTAAGTTGAGCCTGATTATATATCTAAACATATGTTATTGTAGGCCAATTTAAGGTGTTCTCATTCATATTGGGACATTGCATTACATCTCATGACCTCTCGGCACAGCCACATTTGTTGTAAAGATTAAAAGATATTACTAAGCTGATGTCCAGAACTTATACATGTTCTTTGGAAATCTTTCAAATCGAAATTTTGACAAAATGATTTTGTTGGTATAAAAGTTAGTATTTTTAAAGTTCAGACGAGGCTAACCAGAAACTAAAGTCGTCTAAGCATGTCAAGTCATGTGTGTATTCCTGTTTGCCTGTTGTAAGGAAAAGATTGTTTTAAAAATCTTTAAGTACACCAAACGAATTATGTTCATTTGATAAGGAGTGGTGAATTAAGACAGATTTTTACATTTTTCACCTATCCTCAATGCTAAGAATACCAAAAATACTAAGCGTTTCACCCATAAAGGTTGTTGGTTTGATGGCCTACAACTGACAAACTTTGGTTTTCTGGTCTTTTCATTTTGTATAATATTCATTATGTTGAAGGGCCAAGCTTGAAAGTATCTTTTTAATTGTGTTTCTCACTAACAGGATTTTTTTTGCATTAGGCCAAAGACTCCTTTCAAAAATACAACCTCATCAGTTACATTTTAATGCAGTACAGCTCATGTTTGAAATGGCAGACAGTCATTCATTGGTTGTCTGTGGATCACGTGGCTTCAGTTCAGCCAATAAACATCAAAAGTCTAAACAAAAAGATGAAACAAATCAGGAAGTATGTTCTTTGGAGTTATTTCAGCAAAAAATAAAAAATAAATGTACGTGGAGCTGAGCTGTGCATTTCACTGAAAACCTGCGATGTAACAGAGGTTGAGAAACAATTTGCTCACTTAGGTGAGTTTCAATATTAACATTGTTGCTTTTGGTTTTATCGCTACCAAATTTAGAAACATCGGTGTCTATGAACAATTGAAGTGGTCAAACATTTATCCAACATGTGTTCATCCACTGAAGGTACTTGTCAGGTGAAAGATACATTTAGCCCTCTTCTGATTTTGACAAATGTCCAAGTTTGATGCTGTTGGCTAAATCTCTGTTTATTCTCTAAAAGTGAAAACAAAAAATCAGGCTAAACTTCACTGATGTGCCTGGCTAAATAAACACATGTATAGCAATTAAGCTAATACTGGGTGTTTAAAGTGGTTTTATTGGATTTATGAATCGCCAGTCTTGTTATTGTGTCAAACTATATTACTATTTACTGGTGCTTGTATTTACTACCAAACACATGATGATTGATTTTATTGATGTAAAGTGATAAAATGCTGTAATTAATGCATGGGTGGATGCAGAGAGTGGCCTCGGCCATCCTTGAAATCTGGTTGGCCACCCAGGAGCTACCCCAAAATCCTTTAATATGATTGGTTATTGCTTTGCCAGGGTGTTACTTTCATTTTATTTCAATGTGGTTCATTTCCCCTTGTCAGTACTTTAAATTGTGACTATGGAAATTCATATTTTGTGTCCTTGAAGAATTAAGCTTAGAAGATTAATATGATTCCTGCGCTCTTGCTTAACTTGTTAGTGTGAATAGAAAACTTTAGGATTATATAATGTTAGAAGCGAAAGTGTGTCTATGTGTACACAAACTGCACAAGTCAGTTTCCCAGTTGGGCCATTAAAAAGAAGTCTGGATCTGCTCTTGAATCAATAGTCTTCAAAAGTAAACAGTATTTTAAGATCATTTGCCATATTATTTTTCATTACCTTTCAAGATCGCTCTATATGGGTTAATCCACCAATTGTATAAATGTTACATTATCTATTTCTGTAAATTTACATGTATAGATTCTGTAGGAGACCTCTGGAGTGGAACAGTTAACACGTGACAGAAGCTTAGAATTGATATCTTTTGAAATATTACTTTTTTAGCATTTTGCCTTAATTGGACATGACAGCTGAAGATAGACAGGACATAATGTGAGCAGAGTGTTGGTGGTAGACATGTATCAATTGGATGGGCTGAGAGTCAAACCTGCAACCGATGTGTGGAAGACTGCAGCCTCTGTATATGGGGCAACTGAGCTCAACCAGCACCCCATCCCCTTCATCCTTAAATCCACCTACATGCCTGAACAACACCAACTGCAGTGTAAAGCGTCATGACAGAACATTATGGTTTTCACGCTCCATTGATGCTTGTTCTCTTGGGAAATTTAAACGACTGAAACAAAGCCGTCTCCACAGTGACATACATGCTTAGCTTGATGATTAACTTAGAATCTCACTTCTTCTGCATCCAGACAGACAGACGACTCACTGCAGCGGATAATCTCCCCAGAAGATGGATGGATGCCATGCCTCAATCACCGAGACTGCATGGATCAGTGGAGCCACCTGGTCTCAGGTAAGACTTGTTCCCCACCAGAGAAAAGAATAGTAGCTTCACTGTTAGTAACACACCTTTTGAACCTTTAAACAATCAGGTTGCAGCATTTATAAAGCTCAAATTGTTTTCAGTAATAATTCATAGAAAAATCTCTATGAATTATAAATTGATTACCATGGGTAAATTTTGCTCCATGAAAGTTTCTGCTAAAGAAAACTACAAGGCTGGAAACAGTGGATATGCTTTTGCCTTATCTTTATCCTGGCACTGAATATAGCAGGAGCGTCTTCTCACAGGTCCAAAAAGACCAAAGATATCAAGAAAATTCCTCCAAACAGCTATAACTGATAATCTTGTCATTTTTGTTCCTCAACTCGAGACAAAGTTAGAACGCAACACTGAAATCGGAAAAACTTTACTTACCAGTAGCATGCAAGAACTTGGATCTCTTAACCGACAAACAGGTCTGTTGGGGGCGGCAGTAGCTCAGTCCATAGGGACTTTGGTTGGGAACTGGAGGGTCGCTGGTTCAACTCCTGATGCAGACCATAAAATGGAAGTTGGTCTGGTAGCTGGAGAGTACTGCCGAGGTGCCCTTGAGCAAGGTACCAAACCCCCAACCGCTCTGGTGCGCTCCCTGCTTAGCAGTGTGTAGCAGCCCCATTCTGACATCGCCCCACTAATGCATGTTCACAGGTTCTATTTGTGCATGTGTGAGAAGCTTGTCTCTCAATAACAGAGTGTAAACCAGAATTTTCAGGGATAAAAAAGTATTCAACAAAAAAATAGGAAACTGCCATTGTCAAATAAAACACAAATATTCTACCCCAACAGAATTGTGTACAAAGCATTACCAAGAGAAAGCATGTACTGTCACTATGGGATAAAAGGGAATACAAGTACTAATACTTCATGTTTAATAATGCTTTCTTGTGTCTGTCCATGGGTTATCACACCCCAACATTTTCAGTTGTATAAAATGCTAACACCTCATCATAACACCTCAAACAGTACGCTGAAATAGCAGCAGTGGGTGAGGTTAGGTCACCCTCACACGGGTATCCGTGCGGTGCCAGCCTTGTCGGGGTATCGCAGTAAAATCCGAGGTATTCCCTGACCTGCTGCTCTGGCGCCACTCAGCTTCTAAACACAATGAGCCAGATATAATGAAGGCGGGGAGGCTCAATGACTTTCCCCTGCCTCCTCCTGCTTCTCACACACACACCCCGTCTCGACACTCGCACAGACCTCACACACACACACACACACACACACACACACACCTGTTTTCAGCAGATCGCCATCGGCGTGCTTTAGTCTCACACACTCGTGAGTGATGATGAAATACTGCGTCAACCACTGCAGCTGGACCGGGTCCCTGTGAGTGTCTGTGTCAGTATCCTGCTCACGTCCAGACACTGCTCCAGACCACATCGTCTATAAATAAACACACAGACTGTTATGGTTCCATTTAAAAGTGATGCCATTTTCTCATGGAATGTACAAATAATCAAAACTTTTTGATATACCACCACAGTCTTCAAGTGACTTCATGTAGGTCAAGCAGCATTTCACAATAAAAGCACCCGAGGCATTTTTGACCAGTTATTTAATGAGCCCTCGAAGGTAGAGGAGACGGTTTGCCCTCGCTCAATATGTCTGTGATCCATGTCACCATGTGAGAGCAGGGTTTGATGTCAACCAAAACCTAATTGACCTGAAGTTAAAGATTTCGATAATCGTTTTTCAAATCTTTTCCACGTTCCAAAATGTATTTAAAAAAATCAACGCTGATCTTAACGATTGACGGCGCATGTTTACATCACTGACAGAGAGCAGCCGTGCACACAACTCTTGAATGAAAAGTGCTGTATGGATCATTTAAAATAAGGTTGTAGGACCGGGAAAATCATTGGGGTTTGGCCTTTAAGCACAATTTAAGTACGACTTCTTACATCTTCTAACTCCCATGTTGTTTACTTTGTGATAGCTTTGGTTGCTAGTGTCTTCATGAACACAGTACCAAATTATTGGTGGATGAACTAAGTACTTTGCCACTTTTGCAGGTTTTGACTTTGGTATTTGGCTTCAAAAAATGGGACATTTTACAGAACAACATACCTGCTGGGCTCCCGAGCTCATCACATCTAAGTGTTCTACATTCATTTTAAGTCAACTAGCCTCAAGGAGCTGCTAACCCTCAAAGAATTTAATTTGTGTAGGCGTCTGACGTTGAAAGATGATTTGTGACCATGACAGCCGTATGAGTTTTTGTAAATGTCCTTCAACATCTGACACCGAATATACCAATCGGATGTGTTCAGATAGAGCCCCGGTTGGACAGCATGTGAGGAGGAGGGGAGAGAAACTTGCACATGGATACAGAGACAGGGAGTGAAGCAGGAATGCTCAGTGGAGCTCGTGAGGACAGCAGGAGAGCCGGATTCCTCCTCGGAGCAACCACGCCTTAGACTCTCTGCTGGCGGTGAGCCCTCCGACTCCTCCCAGGGTTAGGGCCATGTCCACATGTTCAAACGGAGATGAAAGGCCCCCGGTAGGAAGGTTGTCGATGCCAACACCAACCGCCTGCCAAGTAAGCCCTGCTTAGCAGCGCTCTCCCAGATGTTCCTGACACTGAATATTCTGCTGTTCGCCTCTCCCTGAGGACGAGGAGGGAGCCTCCGCTTGACCCCTTTACATCAAAGTGTGGAGGAGGACTCAAAACAACCAGCCCTTACAGAGAGGGAAGACTCAAACTTCTGTGTTTGTGTTTGTGTGTGCGTGTGTGTGCGTGTGTGTGTTTGTGTGCAGATTGAATTGATGATTTAGGAAGGTAAGGGGTGGGTTGGGCCCCTCATCAGAATAGCTGATGTCCCGTGGGTATGAATACAGAAAAGTCCAACAAATACTCTGAGCCCAACCCGCATCGCTTTTCTCAATAATCTCATCCATTCTGGATTGTACGTACATGCAGGGGACAGTTTGACTCATTTTTACAGAATTTGCTTCACAGCATGCCAGTGGTGTCAAGAAATACATGATGAGATGAGATAACCTTTATCGGGGGAAATTAGGTTGTTACAGCAGCTTACAACAGAGGGCAAAGGCAATCAGCATTAAATAGCAAAATGTAAAAGACAAAAGTATGATGAGAAGGTTTTAAGATGAAGAACTGAAGTTAAGTTGAATGTCACAGCTGATTTTTGAAAGTGGTGCGTCCAGCGAGCCTTCTCTTCAAATGCTTGAGCATTACTGACGCGCTCACATGAAGCGCAAAGTCAGCTTCACAAATCTTGCTCAAGCAATCCTTCACGTTGCAGTTTTGAGGATGAAATCCTCCCAAACTTGAGAAGTTTTATGGATGGGAAGGTATTGCATCGACCACCGCCACTAGGCTATGTTTTGTGTAGCAGTCATTTCCTGGTGACAGTTTCGCTCATACAACTCTCAGCAGAGATGGACAGGATGTGAGACGGCTCACTCCTCAGCAACTCCACTCCTCTAGAAGAACGTTATGTCCGCGACAGCTTGAAAACACGCACAATGACATAACTGACCAGATATTGACAATCAAATTTGAGAGACAGGACAGTGGATAGAGTACAAAATCAGGGAGAGAGAGAGAGTGGGGGAGTAAATGTTTGGTTGGAGTCCAACCCGGGCCCCCCAGCTTCTAGGACTTTATCCTTAATACGTGGGCCGTTGGCTTACCACTAGGCCAACCGCGGCCCCTAACTCATTTTTATGAAATGAGTTGAATGATTAGCAAATCATACTTTGGTCCAAATCATTTAAAAATACATATATATATATATAACAGGCTCTCAACACTTGTACAGGAAGGGCAGACTGTTAAAGAAGGGAGTTGATCAGGCTGGAACTGGACAGCTCGGATGCTGTGGCAGAGACAAAGACAAGGGAGGAAATCGAAGCTATGTTTAACAATCTTTCCCACCTTTTCTATAACCAGCTGTGGTTACATCTGATGACTCTTATTTTCACTTCCGTTTCAAACTGCTCCGTTTAAATCTAATTCATTTTAAAAGTAGGCTTTTAACATCAGCGTGTGCGAGGGCAGAAAGTGAGACGCTGACTTTTTTGAGCATCCAGCTAATCAACTGTAGCTGAACCCTTTCACCCCAGGGATGTTTTTGTTGCTTTATCACATTATTTGTCAAATGAACTGTGTGCACTACAGATAACCGTGTCAGCACATCCAGATAATGTGTTTTACAGTAACACAATAGGATCCACTTTCCCCCTTCCTGTTTGAGCGTCTCCTCGGCTTTCATTGAAGCGTGAGCAGCAAAACTCAAACAGATCCAGTCCATTTGTTGTGATGAATAGGTGGATGAAATTTGGAATCACGGCGTTCCTTTCTGAGTCGAGGCTTGTCTTTAAAATGTGTAGCCTTGGGTGGTGTGCATGTAAGCTAGGCGTGTCGCATCCAACTCTTCACATTTCAAAAGACATTGAAGCGATTCAAACTCCAGGACTGAAATACTGAGGTGATCTGATTTTTTTTTCTTATTCTTACTGCAAACTTAAATCATTAGATCAGGCTGTTTTAATGGTTTCATAAAATTAAGAAATTTGTTATCAAGGTAAAACTCTACTTTCTGAAAATAGTTACTGAAAACCTACTCATTCTTTTAATGAGGCAACGTGCAGAGATGTATTGTGACAGCCAAAGTTATGTAGTTATTAAGTGAAGGTAATTATTTCAAGCTTGCTTGTAATAGTGCTTTCACACTTGCACAAAACTCCTGAAATAAGAAAAAAATCCAGTTATTTCCTATTCTCTTCTCTTTTCTCTCTCTTTCCTCATGAAAATGGGAGAGTGGGCCGAGGTGAACTCTGGCTTCTCACCCCCTAGCTCTTCCTTCTCTACCCTCTTTCTCACAGCTTTTCCTCCCTCCTCTCTTCACTGATGAAAGTGGGAGGTCAGAGTGTGTGTGTGTATGGGAACTCCCATCATTCTTATTAGGGCACAAGTATCTAAAAAAAAGTATTTATCTTAATAATTAATACAAGTCAGTTAGAAAAAGTGAAAATTAAAATATAACTATCTTCTAATGCAATGATTCCCAAAGTGGGGCATTATGGAGGCCTGGATGTATGACAGGGTGTCCTTCAAGGACAACAATGCACACCGTCTTTCACTGCTAGCAAAGCATGGAGCATTTAGTGGGAGGACTTCCAGGTAAATGTAAGGCTGAAAAATGAAAGTACACCAGACGTCATGAATGTGGACATTTCATGTTACAGTATCACTTTGAACTGCCTCCTCTTTAAAAGTGCCTGGTTAGTTTCTTTCAGTTTGCTGTCACACTAAAGTTGCTATTCTGTTTCTTGCAGCCAAGGATTGAGATAAGCTCCAAAATATCGGAATTCGTAAGCAAAGAGCCCGACTGACGGTGTGTAGTGCATGTGTTGAAAATATTTTTACCTGCCCGGCAGTTTGGGAACGACTGATCTAAGGTTTAAGTTAGTTGGACTTAGAGTGTTTCTTAGATCCACAAACAGCTTTCATTAAAGTTATCTTCTAACTTGTTATGCCTTAATTGTCAGAACCCTAATATAAAGCTTCACCCTAAATAATATGTGATTTCTAATTAGATATACTGTTTATACTGTTGGGTCTTCTCTACAGCACAGAGAACCAGACTACTGACTGACTTTCTGACCTCTCTTTCCCCTCTCTCTTTTGGTCCGTATAACTCACACTTCCTCACTCACTGTTCCACACACACACCCGAACACACACAGACATGACACGGACCTGACATCATGCCATTTGCACGCTGTGAGGTCGAGCCCCGGGGCGGCTCGGTTGAGACAGCGTGCTGGTCGGAATACTGTGTCATCAGTCGGCCGGAGGTGCAACAATAAGGCTTAATGCGTGATTAAGTCCCAAATCAGCTCTCATTATGAGTGAGCACGTCAACCGTGAGTGCAGCGTGGCTCCCTTTCAGAAAACTGAAGCCTGCATCCAAATCTGCCCTCACAGCCACCCCTCCCCCCTTCTGAACTCGTACTGTGAATCCACAAGTTTCAGCGGTTCTGCAGTAATTAACCAGCTTCTGTATTTTTGAATTATTCGATGCTGCAACATGCGACAATTCAACGTGAGTCAGCAGATTCTGTCGGTGCTGCCTCCAAATACTTGCTGTCATTCAACTTGACTAACTGTCTAAAAAAACAGAGCCTGAGGGGGAGGTTTCCACCATCCCACAATCCTTCAGATACTCTTCAGATTGTAAAAGTGCCAAAATGCTTTTTTGAAAAATCAACCCTGCAGTCACATTTTGAAATGGATCTGCTGCTTGTTTATTATTTCAGCTTTTTTGTAATTTGACTCTGACTTTTTCAATTTGTACAAGTAAAGAAACTAGAGGATGGTTTATGAAAAGTAAAAATGACTTTTGAGATCATAATTGAATGACTGTTCCTTCTTTAGGAAAGCATGCCTTGGATTGCACCACTGCCTTGTTCATTAGAGGCTGAATATGTTAAGTTCTGAACCTTTTTTTCGTGGTGGTAAACGTTGGAGATCACCGACATAAGGACAGTTTTAATAGATTTTTAACATTTTAATTCTCTGAACATATACATTAGTCCAGTGGTTCTCAACTGGTCTAGCCTCAGGACCCACCAACAACTGATTCATGAAAAATTGTGCAGGTTGGACCTCAGACGGTACAAAACGTGATATATTGAAATTTGGAGCAAAAATTTTTTTTTCAAAAAGCGCTAAATCAAAAAAAAATTCCCAGACACATAATTGTGACCCACAGAAAACAGCCCTGCGACCCACTTTTGGGTCCCGACCCACCAGTTCAGAACCGCTGCATTAGACAATATAGCCCGACTGCGAGACCACACACCTGCAGGTTGTAGTCAAGATTCCACAGACACGAGATCCCAAACTTGTGTGATCAACCATGACTTCAGAGGAAAAGCAGACATGTAGGACGATGGGCATCTTCAGCTGCATAAGACAGTATAAAGGCACTCTCATTGTCGCCATATTTCCATAAGCTGGTCTTATTTCTTAGTATTCCACTTTGCTCGGGGAACAGTTGTGGTTATGTTTGCTGCCATGTTGTTAAATTGGGCAGAAAGTCGTCTGATCAACTGATCCATGTAAGAGTAAATAATTCAGCTCCCACGGTGTTCAGTGACCTGTTGTAACCTTTTACAGTATCCGGTTCAGTCACTGAAGGCCTGTTCATGGGGAATTTTGTGTTTTCACACTGTATGGCTTTTTGGTCAATTTCATGGCATTGTTCTCAGACATTTTTGTCCTTTACTATTTTTTTTTTTTTTTACGCATGTCTGTTGAGTCATGTGCATTTGTTTAAAAGCTTATAAGGTTACAAAAGGAGCTTTAAGATTTTATTACTGGTATGAAGGCTTGTAACTATGTAGTTAGTGAAGATAATGTTGATATTGTTTATTCATATTGTAAAGCTTAGATTGATGCGTAGTTTATTCAGTCTTGGGAAAAATCTGTCAATAAGGCCATCTGCTTTAGATGAATTACCGGTACTGATAAAAATTAGTAAAATATGTGTCTGAACCTTTAGGTAACAGCTGTTATATGGGGAGTAAAGTTCTCTGTCGTTACGACTCATTTCTGTCAGTTTCATAATTGGGATGATATTTAAAGGAAGTGTCAAACCAGCTGGATTCAAACTCAGCTTTGTATTTTATGTGTATAATGTAATACAAGGGTAGTATTGCCATTGTGTGGCAGTTTGATGTAATGTCTGGTTCAGAGGTTCCACTGTAGGTGTAAAATACACTTTTATTTTGGTAGTGAACATCATGTCAAGACCTTTTATGATTTTAGACATCAAGAGGACTTCTTCAGGTTTTGCCTTCTATATATTTATTCATATAACATCATCTGAGTAACCTTGGCTGTAAGTTTGAAGGTGAAAGCCTTCTCTGTCTTTAGGCACAATTTGTTCCAGTTTGAGGTTTTTTGCTGCGATCTCCTCCCTCTGCTCCCATTAGAATCACTTTAACAAAGCAAAGGCTGAATTTACAGCAACCAATCTTCATGTTCCAATTTTTATGACATAGACAGTAGCAGCAGCTCACAGAACATTTCTTTGGACATGGACTTTGACTATTGATTCATTATTTAGAGTAAAAACCAGGCACAAGGCCTTTGGCACAAAGGTTTACAACTATAAGATGCTAACAACTATAATGCAAAAATCTTCTTTGAATAGACTCCTACAAAGACACACGCATAGACACACAATTAGTGCCAATTAATCTCAGGGATACAAAAAGGCTGTAATGATCCACAAATCAACTTGAAATAAAAGCATTTCTTTATAAGTAGGTCTCTGGCTGCTGGAGGATGTGTGGTAGGTTTTTTCAATGTCTGTGCCCAGAGGCCAGATGTCTGATACTCTATCTATGAGTTTGAACATGTTCCATGTGATTTGTAATTATTTGCATACAGCGATTGAAAAGTTAATTGCCGGTAAATATTGAATAATTATTCAAACAATATAATTTCATTTAGTAGAAGGGCCATATCAAGCAATTGTCAGTCAAATTATAACCCAGTATTCTTAAAAGTTGTAAATCTTTTGATCTGCCACTACTTTCAGTCTTTGAGTTCAGATCAAACAAGCACTCCACAAGGTGAATTCACTTACCAACATACCACCATTTCCTTACAAATGCATGGTTATGACCTAATGAGGGAGAAAAGTAGTTAAAGGAAGAACGTGCAACTTTTTGATCCAGTAGACGTCGTCCTTGAGCACCAGCATCAAAACAAAACAAAACAAGAAACTGCTGTTTGGCGACAACTCCAACATTATGAAACCTCCGCTCTGCTCCAACCCCTCTCCCCTCACTTTCGCACAAAGGAGTTATCAATTAGAACCCACAATAGTTGAGCACCATTAAGCGCAAGTGGCGGACACAAGTGTCCTTTGCTCGAGCTGCAATTGCCTGTGTCTATTCAAAGTTTGTCTTGCACACCAGATTTTACGTTTTCTTTTTCAATTAGGAGAACATTGGGTTATTTGTCGAATATTCAAAAGATTTGTGGTGTTTGGACAAGGTCTGAGCTTGGAATTTTGGACTGGTGACTCCCTTGATGGACCGGCTCGTCTCCACCTCTCCATAAAAGTGTTTACTTCCTCTCCAATATTCATTAAATCCCAACTTACCTGAAACATCCCTCTGTATTTCTGCATGACATAGCACCAGTTCACTCTTGCCTTGATCATGCTTTCATCAGACTCCAACCTTCCTTCTCCCACTGCTAGATTTGGTTTGTGCCAGGCCACACTCAATAAATCTGCCTTCCTTCTTTCTTTCTTTCTTTCTGTTTAATGCCATCCTTGGTGAACCAAAGCATTGTCTTGGACTCTTGTGCACATTTCAATCATACCTGCATATCAGGGCCACACCACAAGCGCTAGTTGCAGTGCAACGCGATATGATCAAAGATTGATTAAATGATAAACTAAGTTATTTTCTCTAACTTGAGCTACTCATTAGAAGTCCTCCTCTGCTGCCCTTAGGATTTTGGAGGAGCTGAATTGGCATTTTGAATGAAACACGTTGAGATCTGCCTGCTTCAGAGTACAGAGAAACATGAAAGGCAATATTTAAGAAGTGAGGAAACTTACTTTAAAGCAGCTGTCAGAGGGAAACATGACAAGGGCAATTTTAGAGATGTTTTTTTGTACATGCTTGTGCTTGAAATGAAGAATTAATTTGTCTTTGGGTTCAATAAATTGTTGACCCTCTGGCTGATCAACTTGTTTGAATGCTCTGTACAAATTCATGGCTGTCAATCCAATTTTTACAAAGTCCTGATTTTGCAGATACAGAAAGAGGCCTATAGCCCAACAGCAGGGACGATAGTTGTTCTGATTTGAAACAGCAGGGTATATATTTGCAGATATTGTACGTACTGTCACCCACCAGCAGGTCAAAGTTACACAACAGGCATGAGGACCTTGCCCGGATTACTGTAAGAAGCCTTGTCTGATCACCAGCACATGTTTATTTCTATTTACGTTCATACCCTGATCCTATTGGACTCAGTCCTTGGAGCGTCGTAACACTGGCCAAATCCATATTCATGCATGATGTGACTTTTCTGCACACATACACAACCACGCAGGGTTATGATAAACAGGAGGTTTCTGATGATTAACATGTGAAACACTGTGTCTATGCCTCTGGTGCCCATCTGGGACATGCTGCAAAGACACAGACAGCTCTGCCAAAGAACAAACTGTACTACACAAGTACTACAAGTAAAGTACTACAACATGTACAGATCAGTACAAGATCAGGAGGTAGTGAGACAAGAAGTGAATCAAAAGCTGGTGACACTCAGACTTATGGTGTTTAAATGCCCTTAGTACTGTATGTTCCTGTTCCATTTCATTTTCCTCATGTAGGGGTGACATGATACTCAGATGAAAAATTATCAACAATACTGATAAAAATCTGAATTCATTGATACCTGTTTATATGCCATGGCATCAATTTTTTTTCTCCAAAGAATCCAATTCTGAAATAACTTTGCTAATGTAGCTGTGTGATTTAGAGGCTGTGCAGGTGCTTCCTTGGAATCATTCCTCTCCTACACACACACATGACATTTTCTAAAATATTTGGTCCTTTTCGATACTATAGATCATTAAAATGACTGAGATTTTTAATATTGAGTATCAAAGTTTTTTTAACTTACCGAAAAGTGTCCAGGTATCTTAAATTGTGACAACCTTACCCTCACATTTATCGATCATTCAAAAGTGGTCAAAAGGTAGATTCCCTTTTTAAAGTTTGGTTGAGATGCACAAGGTTGACACTCAAAACTGCTTGTAGGTTTGGATGTGAACATCAATGTTCAGTCCTGTCAATGACTGGCGACCAGTACAGAGTGAACCTCGTCTCTTGCCTAAAGACATCTGGGATTGGCTCGAGCCGCCTGTGACTCCGAGCAGGTCAAGCTGTATACATATATGACAAGTAGATGGATGGATGATAGCATCTCCAATATTGCGATCCCGTCATTCAGCTTCAAAACGCCTCTTCAGAAACCAATGGTCAACGTCACTGAAACTCTGTCCATTTAGCCAGACAATGAAAAACACTATTAGGGGTTTAGGGTTAGGGTTAAAGAAATTCCAAGGGTTTTTCCCCATAATTTTACAGCATTTCAAACTGTTTCACTCAATCCAGTGGTGTGTACAGTTCAGAAGCTCAAGGGTGCATTATACCTCTCAATGATGCATCATAGGTTGTGACAAATGGAAGGTATAGGACATCTTGGGAATGAGAACATACTGGAGAAAAACATTTTCTTTAAGACTCTTGTGAATCTACCCGCTGTTCCATTTTGGCAACAGTCAATAATGTGGAGAGCCCAGGCACCAAGACATTTCTGTTACTGCTCTCTGGACTTGTCATACAGTATGTAGCATGTGTTAGTTCATGCAACACCCTCTGAAGTCGTTTGTTATTCTGATCCTTTACTATATCACAGTTTAATAAGAAATGTATTTAAAGGACTTAAACTATACTTCAAATTCAGATCTCTTGAAATTATTTCAAATATTTCAGGCTGCATACTAGAGATACATATGATGCAACCTTTCGTGTATCATACTTGATGATTCACTCGGGTATGAGCGAGGTGTCATAGGTGATCAGTTTGGCAAGCCCTTGAATGTTCTGTGATTTTCTTACTGTGGTATGAACACGTAATCATGAAGACTGGCTTTGCCAGACTCCTCTCAGGAGGACAGGATCAAGCATCATGATTGTTTTCATGAGGAATCACATAAAAACGATGAGTCATTGGGTACCAACTCTGACTGGTAGCTTTTAAGGTGAGGTTCATACATTTGCTGTTTCTTTTCACTAACATGGCATCTGGACTCATACTGTAGGTTTGCCAAGCTTTTGTATAATCTATAACTCTGACCACAGCAGCTGTCAAAGTAGGGAAAAAGTCATGTATAAACATGGATTAACCTGACAGGGGAACACCACCAGCATATTAATCTGCTCCTCTGAGGGCCTGGGCTTTGATGTCCCACAACAGAACAGATCTGTGTTTTTCCATCCTGCAAGTGAAACCAAAGACTTCAGTGGATTTTCAGGAGGTCATTGCGGACTTGTTTTTTGCTGACCTACACTTCCAAAAAGCCTTTGAACTGAACACCTCTTAGCAGGCCTGTTGTCCTCTTCACCACTCCTGGTCATGGACAGATAGATGGATGGATGGATGAAGGGTGGGATGGATGACTTCTCTTGAAAAGAGAGAGTCACTGCTCCTCAGAGGTAGCTGAGCTGAGACGACAGCAGCAATGCTAAGTGGCTCCTGTGAAGAGGCCTCCAGACATCCAGACGGAGGTTAATGGGCCACTTCACCCCTGAGTTCCCAGGTCAGATCTCAAGATACACATCAGGTCTGTAACAGAGACAAACCACCATCCTCCAGACCACCACGGCTCAGACAGAAGGGCGGGTAGACCCCTCTCTTTCTGTTGAAGGCAGGAATGTCAAACCTTCTAACATATGATCTTCCTCTTGATGCATTTCATCAGCAGAAGAATATTGGAGAAAGTTTTATCCAGCAATTGTTTCAGCATGTTCTCCCCAAATGGAATATGAATAACGAGCAATTATTATAAGTCATTTGCATGTTGTCTTGTTTTTGCCTGTTGCTTCAGAATAGAAAAAAACCTTCACACATTAATTTTATAAGACAGGTGCGTAGGAGAGCAATGTGTCAATCAGAACATAAAGGTATAAACTCCCACACACTGTCTAACTTGCAAAAAACATTTAATGGCAATTCTGGCACTAGACCTACACCAGGCATACAAATATTATATCACAGGTTTTTTTGTTTCCAGTTCCAGACAGTCTTTAATACATATAAGGCATGCACATTGATAATCAGGTTTCATTTAAGATAGCCTGCCCATTTTAACAAACTTTTTCCCTGATTTAGGTCTAGTACGGACATGTTGGCAATAAATGTTTGTTTGCAGGTTAGACTGTGTGGGGGAGTTTATTTTTACAGTAAGTAAATGTTACTTTATGATCCAGTACTTACATGAAAGAAATGTTAACAAATGTTTGGGTTGGATGAAAGGGTAAAAACAGAGATAGGACTTTCACTTGGGAGACATTGTTTGTTTCCAGTGTGAAAAAAACCCATACTGTTTTTAACCATATTTCACTGCTGCTATGCACATAAATAACTTTCCTCCTCCAACTGCAATGGTATTTTAATGCCTCCTGTGAATGGATCCATGTGACATAAATCATCAGACCGTAATCGTTCAACATGTGGAGGCTGAACATCCCAGTTTTCACAGAGCAGTGGAGCGTTACAGAACATAAACAGGCAGTATGTAAATCAGAGCATATTTCTGTACTTCCTTTCTTTCTCCCCCCCCCCCCCCCCCCCCCCCTGCAGCCATCCTACACCTCAGTCTGGCCAGTGCAGGCAGGTTGGTGCGTTGGCTCATGCTTCAAAGTACCTCAACTTTAATATTAACCACAGTCTGACAAAGACAGAGTTAGAGTCCCAGATGCTTCTTGTGGAAGTCCAGCAGAGAGCCAGGAGGTGGATCTGAATATCTGACAAGCTAGAAAACAGAGAGACAGACAGCTCACATACTTCTCAACTCAGTCAATCATAATTCTTATTGCAATACCAGGATAGTAAAGCTCTTAACATAGAGATGAAAATCTCACTGCAGGTATATGCGGATGGAAAATATTGCCCCAACATTTAATTTTTGGTTGCTTTCCAAACCAAGCATACATTTTCATTGCCTGTATCACTTTTAATGCCTTTGCTGGAACAAAAGTGAACTTTAGATGTGTGTAACCAATTAGTCCGTTAAAGTTTTGGGCGGCAGTAGCTATGTCTGCAGGGACTTGGGTTGGGATTATACATATTTTCACCTTTTATGTTGTCAGTCTATGAAACCTGTAGAGTAGCTCTGCCAGATTTGCAGAAGAGGAAATTCGGCTGATAAGCAGGAATACACACACCTTTATTAATCTTATAAAAACAATCCAAATACATGTTTTTTTTAATCTTTCTGTGTACATCACATTTGACTGTTGGCCACCAATCATTGCCAGTCGAACTGTAAGTGCACATTCTTGGTAGAGATCAGGGGTGTGTCCAGACTTTTCTGATTGGAGTGGCCCAACCAGGGCACTGACTTATGGAGGGGTGGCCTAAAGTGTGATGTGCGCACAAATACAAACAAATTCTAGCTTCACCAATCATGTCTACTCAATAACACAAGATAGTGGCAACATTAGCTTAATTTTTTAAGTCACAAAAAGGTTTATGTTCAAAGTCACAATTTAAGTAGATTGCAAACTCCTTCACAGTCTAACTTGCAATGTTTTGCCAGTTAGTTAATTGCAAGTTAGACAGGGTGCAATACTTTCCCATGCACCTGTCTTATGAAATAGAGATTGTTATAAGAAGAAAAATACTAGCAGCCTTTGCAAAAAAAGACCCAATAGTTGTTTTTTACTCAAGTTCCGCCTCTGAGGGGGCAAAAAGGCAATCACAGTTTAGGATTTTTGGGGTGGCCAATCAGATTTCTCTTTCTCCCCCCTCCATGAAGTAGTAGAGGTTTGAGAATCATTCTAATAGAGGTTAAATGATTGTCTTTGTGATGACAAAGTTAAGTCAAGGCTTAAGGCAACAAACCATTTTTGGCCATTTTACCATCTGATCTATCAAACTGCCTTTCTTCAATGTATTTAATACCTAATAAATAACCGTTTTCATTATGCCTATTGTATTATTTATGCAGTATATTTTAGAACTAAAACACATACCGCAGGTGGTTCATTTTGGTTTAAATAACACAATCGTATTATGGCCCCTTTAATATTAAACTGCACTTCAGTACTTACATTATTTAGTGTGTTTGATCTTTGGTAAAATGTACATAAATGTGATCTAAATGATGCATTTAAATGACTGTGTGTCCTTTAAAGCTCCTGTGGCATGTTAATAGCTGGTTATGAATTGTACTGAAATCATTACTGGTGCCTCTGTATGACATTGAAAAGCAAATAAGATTCCAACTGTCAAAATCCATTATTTCTGTATCGTAATTTCCTTTGCCTTAACTCACTGCTGCGGGGTAAGTGTCAGGAGGAGTGATTAACAGCACACTGCAAAAACTGCCTTATTTTCTTTAATTTTCTGCTGCAAAGATTCACAGTGAGTGATATGTCTTACTTCCCAAAGAGAGCAGGAGGGTTTTCTTTGGTGAAAGTCTGGACTTTTTAAATGGTCTTGACATGAAAAAGCAATTTATCCTCTACCTAGAAATCCTGCAACACTTAATGACACTTTAATGAGCTATTGTTGGTTCTGCTGATTCGTTTCTATAATTTGTTTGTCTGATTAAATAACTGAGCTTAAAGGAACAACCACTTAAACCATTGTTCTTAAAAGACAACCTTCTTGGGTTTCATGGCTAGTATAAACAGCTGCCTCCGTTTTTCCAGTCCAAGGGATTGCCATCAATACTCTGGGTGATTAGCGCCTTAATAATGCTGCCTACACTAGTTTCAATGACACCTTTTAGCAACCAAGAAAACCTGTGGAGCACCATCCGATATGAGCACATTGTTCGGCAGCATCTCAGGTGTCCACACCAGTCACCTTTCAGATAGAGGCGGACACGAGCTCTGCAGTGTTTCCACCAGGCGAACACACACGCCTGCTTCTGATTCACACACACATGCTGCATCAGCGATCCTTCAGAGAAACGTGCACAACAGAGGAAGGCTGGATCCACTCATGAGAGAAAATGAAAAAGCTTTTATTTCAAAGCCTGATCTGTTTTCAGGAATTTGTCTGGTCAAAACTTCAAAGATGCCGATGATCTAATGCTCCAAAAATGTTTGAGGATTTGGTTGGCAAATGGCAACTCTCATGACTTTTATGCCCTGGAACGAGTGTGATATTCATTTTCACAACTAAGTTTCCCACCATGCAAACTGAATGTCTTTTTTAAGAACACAATACACTCGCACAACATTAGCGCAGCATTTCTTCTCCCTACAAATAGCAGTTTACTTTTCTATGTAAATGTAATGAGCAGATGTGATCGGCTTTACACCCCTGCATAATCCATCTTGTGTGCCAACACATCAACATGCATGCCCCCTCTTTACTCCTGCAGGACCAGTCCATGAGAGTGTTTGGAAGAGGAACACAGCCATTGGAGTCATAACTGGAAACCCGAATCCACATAAAGATTCCAACTATGGCATTTATGATCTTATGTACATAATATCAACTTTCTAAACGTATTAGAAGTTACCTTCCAACTGTTTTTGAGATTTTGTCATTTAAGTTTTTGAACATTTTCAGAAGTTGGGTGTTAAGTGGGCGGTGTTAGCTCAGAGATCTATTACGCAATAAATACCAGTACCAATAACCAATAATAAAAACATAAACGCATGTCCCGTCCATTCCAGTGCAACAAAACTACTGCCCCCCTACCGCTCAGTCCTCTTGCTAGTTTGTGCCGTTCCTGGCTGCACATCCATTGGTGAGGGTGACAGCTTGTCTTGCGTTGGATTTGGAGAAACGGTGGGCTCACTGGGCTGCGTTTGTTGAGCTGTGCCGGAAGTCGTGCAAAAGCACTCCTGCATTATGCTGTGCTCATCACCCCAAAGACCGGTGATCCAACCTGCCCACTGAAAGCCAACAGTTCGACTTGAGTCTCTCTGCCCACCTCTGCTGCTGGTCACAAGTTGTCTTGTATATACATTTCTATTCAAACTAACTAACACTCAACAGAAGTTTATTTTCAAAACAGTACCTCACAGTTTTCTTTGTTTGGATTATTTTGACATAACGAGGGAGAAAAGCTGTTAAAGAGCGGCGCTGGTAGCTCCATTAGCGTGGCTAGCTATCCCAGGACACTTTGAGCAGTTAGTCGACAGTGAAATGACCTGAGCTGCAAAATTAGCAGTTTTTGGATTATGTTTTCTAATAGTTACGAATATCTATTTTCACTGAGATTTTTGTGAATACAACTAGCCTGCTCGACCGGACCATCTCATTTCAGATTGGATTGAACTGCAGTTCCATGAGTGTCCACTTAAGTAAAAAATTAACAGGTTTATAGCCTGGTATAAAAAAAAAAGTTTTGGTCTTTAAAGCTCATTCCTTTATTGGTAATATCTATTCTATTTTGATCTTATAAAGACTTAGATATATGCATAAAGAGGGGCGTGGCTGATTTGATTGACACCTGTCTAAACTCCCCCTCTTTGTCTGTTTCTAGATTGAAAGAAATTGAGGGAGAATCAGTATTTCCAATTTGTCAACTGTTTTTGTTGGGCTTTAATAACCATTGGCTGATGTACCTGAGACTTTGTCGATGTTTCATTTAGTCTATGTGTGGTATGCTAAATCTTTTCAAAGGCGTGTTGGTTAAATGAGAGGCAAAGCAAGACATTGTTTGCCTTATAATAAGCTTTAAAAAACAAAACTGCATTCTGTATCAGGCTATAAACCTGCTTGAATTTGGGCGTAACTTCAAACTTTGAGCATCCTCCTTGTTAATGCTAGACGCCTCTGATCTCACAGATTTAACATCATAGCGTTTTATTGTTCCATGTGTGAATCCTGTCAAACAGGAAATAGCTACCAGATCCATGTGGTGAGGAGTGAAAACATTACAAGCCGTGATGGCTGCATACCTTCTCTGATGCTGAGAGCAGGAACAGCTGGAGGCCCGAGCGTTAGCATCAAGTGTCATCATTTGTCTTTTTCTTTTTAGGTCATTTAATGTGCTGCACTTTGACCTCAGAGTTCCCTGAGCTATTTTTCAGCTCCACTTACACACACACACACACACACACACACACCCCTGTTTTCTTACAGTGGTGAGCCGTGGCAGCTGATTTCAGCAGACTTGGAGTGTCACACTCCTTTTGTCAGTACACGCTTATGTGTCTGTCAAGTTGAAAAGGGCTCAGGTGAATGTCTGGTATTTTCTTCTTTTACACATTATTTTTCACATTAGAAATTGTAGTCTCAGATCCTTGATGTAAAGTTTAAACCTCGGAAGATTTTCAGTTAAGTAAAAGTCTATTGAATCACTTTCTTTTGCTATATCACTTTGGGAACTGAGCCACAAGCAAACTGATAAAGGCTCTTCACATGTTTTCTATTCTTTGGTAAAACTGAGGGTCACAAGTCTACACTCCACAAAAAAAATCACAAGAGGCCCAGCATTGGTTGGTCAACAAGAGAGGGAAGTTGCACTCTTTTCTCCAGTCCCTGCTGAGTTGCAAGTAAATGGCAACATTGGCCACCAAACCACACAATAAACGATGACTTAAGTGGAGACACAAATATTAAGAAAGGGACAAAAATCAGATGTACAGATGATAACAAAAAAGGTAAATTCATCATCAAAGGCTAGGGTCCATTTCAAAATGATAAATGATAAAGAACATTCTAATGAATAGAGGATATGCCAAAATCCAACACTTTAACGGTACAAAAAATATTAATTATATAAAGTTGACAATTAATTTTCATAAAATAGCAGAATTTAGTTAATATGGTTACTCTTCAAAACTGCTTTATTCAAATATTTTGGCCATTTAGTCGTGTGATAACTCATAAATACCAAGCTGAGAGAAAGAAACCTCTCAATACCAGTTAAAAAGGAGTGTGTGTGTGTGTGTTCAGGGCATACCATGCCTGATTATTCATGCTGTTAAGACTTGAGGTCTGCAGCAGCTGTTCTCTGGTGTGTGTGTGTGTGTGTGTGTGTGTGTGTGTGTGTGTGTGTGTGTGTGTGTGTGTGTGTGTGTGTGTGTGTGTGTGTGTGTGTGCGTGTGTGTGTAATCATTCCAGTTTGTCTGTGGTGATGTTTAAAAACCTACTGTACTGAATATGACCTGACTCACACACACTGACTAGACACAACTCATCTAAACATTGCACACGTCTGCCCAAAAAAGACAAGTGCAAAGAACACATACAGACTTGTGATTATGATGTTTTAAAAAAAAATGAATGTGCAGATGTGTAAAACTCCTGTGCGGGAAGTAAAGTGAACACTGCTACACATTTTAGTCAACCCAACTCTATTGTTGCATGGTGCATTCAAGGACGGCAGGACAAAAAGATAAAAGGAAAGTCTAAATGTGTCTTATTCTTGCAACAGAAGCTGATGTAAAGTAACCTAGTTGTGCTTAATTTTCAGGATATAAATGCAATATGTATCCAATATTGTACGAGTGAAAATCCTCTCTATTGCAGCCTGAGATGTTTCCTTGGTTTTGTGACCTCTGTGCACCAAACAGTAAACCAAGACCTGAGTGTGAGAGGCCGTATCACCACTAATCCCTTCTCACATCACACTTCCCAGAGAGCAGATTAGTTGGTTCTGTTTGGATCTGTGTCTTGGAAACATTACAGGGCTAATATATCCATTGACTCCGTCTCTGCAAATCAGCTTTATAAAATTGAAAAACTGATATGTCAGAGAATAATAACAGACAGTAAACGTTTCCTCTGTTCTACATATAGCACCGCTTCCTGAATTCCTGAAAGTGATTATTTTTTAAAACAGTCCTGATGTGGTTTGCATGCATAAACTCTAATATTACCATCCCCACGTCCAACAATTAAGTCACCATGTTTAACTGCGGTTAGGACAAAGGTACAGAGTCCCTTGTTCAAAGAGAAAAATATTGATCACAAGTTTTTTCCCCTAGTTGCCATTAAACATCTTTTTTTTTCAAGATTTATTTTTGGGCTTTTTGTGCCTCTGTTGGAGGTGGACACTGGATACAGTCGTAAATCAGGGAAAGAGAGAGAGAGAGTGGGAAATGAAATGCGGGAAAGGAGAAACAGGCCAGACCTGAACCCGTTCCACTCTCTTGGAGGACCATAGCCTACATAAATGGGGGCACCAACCACTGCACCACCAGTGCCCCAACAGTTATACATCTTGATCAGTTAGGGCACTTTTATTTCAGCCTGCTACCTCATGCTGCACTTTATATTATTATTAAACACCTCTCCAATGTACACTATTCATAACCTTGAGCTCTCCTTCAGTGTAGCTCTCTTCTTTTTAATGGCATTTGTTTACATTCTATAATGTTAGTGCAATTGTCATGTTTTAATGAATTTTGGATTTATCAAACGCTGCTTTTAAATCTCTTTTTGTATATAATTGTCTTGTCTTTAGTTCATAGAAGTCCAAAAATAAATATGCATTATTGTCTTTTACATTATTTTGCTAAATATCACAAGTTAAAAAATATTACATTTAAAATGACTTTGATAGTTAATTTTAATGTTATGCTTATATTGTGTTTTTTAAACAGTGGTTGCCCAGTTCCCAAACACTTCATTTTAATATCTGTGTCTTGATGTAATAATTTATCATGGGAACTATATTACATTAATCCAGTAATTGCTCTTTTAAGCCCTTATTTATTTATCTACTAATTACTGCTCAGGCTTGCCAAAACAAATCTGCGTCATGATACATCTAACCCAAGTGACATAAGCATAGTTTGGCAATCTGCAATGTGGGAACCAGCTTTTTAATTTATGTATTCTTTTCACCAGATTTCCCACATTAAACTTTCCCAAGGAATTCACCAAAAGCCCCATAATCACCCTTCTTGGTTTTGCAAAACCTCATTAACCAGGTTTAATCTTTAGACGAGAGAACATGATTTTGTTGTTTCCTAAATGGCTCTTTGCATCCACTTATTTTTCCTTCTTAATAAATGGCCTTAGACCAGAACACTAACATTTCAGATTGGTAGAGATGATACTCAACGCAGGATCCTTGTATTCTCTTTCTTTATCTAATGATTATCCTTTCCCGAGCTGGTGGACTTCCAAATCAAACTTGAGAATTTGGTTTGAACCATCATCACTGAAATAAGGGTAAAGAGAGGAGATTTATGTTTTGTTTTTGCCATATTTATGATTATAAGCAGGAGAAGGTGCTGTGTGCCATTCTGTCAATTGATCATAACTATGTTTTTATGAGTTTTGGCTGAATTGTTTTAGTCAAAGCATGCTCTGGAACATGTTTTCATAAGATGGATGTTGAGATGGTTGAGGGAGCTGGAGCAGCAGTTGATGTTGGCAGCAATAAATAAATACTTTCTGGTCAGGCTGTCCTACAAATACTTGAATATGATCAGGCATTACTAATCAGCTGTTGGCCAACTTATTGGTTATTAAACTTGTGATGGTGAACTTTGAATGGAGTAACTGATGAAGTTGCTAAATATGTTAAATTGACTAATTTCTTGTTCCAATTTCATTGACCAATTGAGAGTACAAAAATTAGAAACAATCTGATTAAACTTTTATGATTTACTAAGTATAAATCCAAGAAGAACATCTAGAAATTAGGCTCCTCCTAGCCAACAATTTCAAAGGCCATAATAAATACATGAAAACAGGGGAGATAAATGTGCCTTTTTTTGTGTACATTTGAAATCTCCATGTAAAAGAAAAGGGCAATCCAAAAATTCAACCAGTCCTCCAACCCACTAGACTGCAATGATTGTTACTTCCCATTAATATGACTCACAGAAACATTCTGGAATGTGCGGCTTGCCTACACCTTAAGCCTGGTACACACTACACGATTTTGAAAATCTTAAACGATTTTCATAATGTGAGAGACCCCACACATGACAACAATCCTGACCGATTAACGGTTCAGATCGCATAGTGTGTGGTGTGCAACGAGACGATCAACTCGGCACACCACACACTAACCGATTCATTCGCCGACGACCAGAGTCTCGACTATCACAAAGTGTAATCTCGCGCGGTCAGACGCGATTTAAGAGTAAACGAACATGACGGGCAAGCTAAATGTGGCTAGCTGTTAGCTGGTACATCCATAAACACAGTAAACTTCCCTGCCTGAATATAGTTGGTAAACTTACTAAGGAGTTGTTATGTTAGTAAATAATTCTACATTTGAACTCAAATATACGTTGTTCAGCTGTGCTTTCAAAAGTCAATTGTTTGATTGATACACCTGGCATAACAGGCATAAAGCAGTGTGCACCAATGACATCCCTGCGCCAATCAGTTGTAATCTGACGCTGATATATTGATCTCTATGAACAGGAATCTGCATTAAAAACGCAGCTAACAATCAAATACAGATAGAATATTTCAACTTTAGACAAATCTTCTTAATGCTGTCATGTCAGCCAAACAGTGTTTTGATTCCTTGACTGCCTGATATGCATCAGAAATGATCAATCCAACCTCCATTCACCAAATAAACATATTAAAAGTTGCTTCTTTCACACAATGAAGAACTTAACAAAGCTCACATTTTTACTTTTCACAAATCTACATCATGGTGTTATTTTTTGCAAACTTAAGACCTGTTAATAGCAAGTCAATAACAAGATAATTTGTTTCTTTTTCAGGCTCATACAGCTGAGGTGAGCCAGAGTGAAGCCCATGTATAACCATCATCTATTGTTAAACTGAAACCTACAAGACACAGATGAATGCACAGCACCCTTGGGAATGTAATGGAGAAAGACATTACTTGGCATTACTGGTTTACGTCACAGACATACTTTGCATGGAACAGGAAGTGTCGGCTGGAAGTTTTTTAATGCCAACCTCTGGCTAAATTACTGAGAAATTGGCATCTATTCCCAGAGACACATCTTGTCTATCAGACATTGATAGACGTTAATTGCTAATTAATTTTGAACACATAACTGCAACTAAGTCAAACTTTTCCTTTTGGATCTAAACATAGAAAGTGGACAGTGAGCGTTTTGAAGGGAGAGTCCTAGAGAAAAAAACAGACGTCCTGCGGCTATGAAGAATTGTTGGAGATCCACCGCTTACATATTTTCTGTCAGCATCCATAGAGCAGGATGTCAACAACTGAAGCGCGCGTGGGAGGTGGAGCATATTTTCATATTTCAATGGAGTCAGTATTAATCTGGTGATTACCCTCATGAATACCTGCCAACACAAAACCGCTGCAGCCAATGGACTCCTGCAGTGATTCAAATGAAAACCACTTGCTCTCTTGGTAGCTGATCCCCAATGAAAGAGAAGGACAAATCAGTGTGACAGATACTTAGAGTGATTAATAATCTGAGGTGTGCTGCTTTGTTCCTCTTTTGAACATTACTGTCAGCGAGCTTAACCCTCTTCCCTGCCTAAACACGTCGCCTTCGTCGTGCCTACCTGTGCTTGTCTGGGCAAACAGCAGGCGAGCACGTTGAGACCGAGTGTGTTACAGTGATAGGTGAAATACCTTGGCACAGAATAAACATCTTTTATACATAGCCGCAGGGGCCCTTGCACTGTTTGGTGTGACTCAACAAGAGAACCTGCATGAGTGGGTGCTTTGGCTTTTCTCTCTGCCTTTGAAGGAAAGGAGAGGCTACTGGTGGCACGCCCCTCTGAAAGTTTCACTGGCAACTTCCTGTAACGATCCTACAAGGAATGAGATGCCAAAGAAGAGAATAAAAGCAAAGTGCTTTTAAATGGTCTGACCTTTCATTTGCCTTGACATAAGTCTAAGCTGCATAAAGGTCACATAATCCTTTTATTCATTCTTCAGCTATTATCTTGCTGTATGATGAATGGTGGAAAAAAAAAAAATCTTCAAATACCCATGGCATTTAGAGATGTTAAAATGAAACGATCGGCATATTCCCTGTTCGAGGGTGTTATCATCTGTGAAGAGTCACAAGATTATCTGATGGTACAGATAAAGTCTTTTGGTTTGGTGGATTCTTCAAAGAATTCTGAGTTTTAACTCTGTTGAGATTTGGACAAAGACAACAAAGGAAGGCTTAAAGAGCTATGTCTCCCCAATGGACCAACCCTAAGCACTGTGCCCTGACGTTTTTTGTTTATGTATTTTGAGCTATATTAAATATTAGATACTGCTAGATTTTCAAATAGAAACCAATTAAGTTGCCTTTGTATGAACAAATATGTCCATTGTTATATTAAGGATGTAGAAAAGACTTATGACCTATTTAGCTTTATTTGAGACTTTTTCTTTGTAAAGTTAAGTTCATTTTCTGGATGCATATAGTTCTTTCTCAGCTTGATCTGCTTGGTTCCTGTCACATCGTCCTTGTGGGGAGAGCTTTTAGAGGTTTTTACAGATCACTCCACCAAATGAACAAATAAGTGATGTTAATTAAGAGGTATAAAGTTTGCTTCTTGAGGTTGTTTGAGTGATTGGATTTTAACCTGTTTGTAACAGTTGTTGGTTGCATTTGCACATACCTTCTTTGATATCAGATGCCTAACAGATAACGTTCCAATCCGTCAAACAAGCAAATAGTGAGGAAGTATTAATTGCCCATATGCCCAAGGGACATCTTTTGACTACCATGTCTTTGTTTTCTGTGACACAACATAATCGTATAGGCTCCAATTCTAGCCTGATAAGCTCACCTTTCAATGTTCTATTAATTTTGGAAACAGTCATTCAATCACAGTTTAAACCTTTTGTCTTCCATGTATTTATCCTGTTTCCACTGGAAGATCTTTGTATCTAAAGTGTTAAATAAATAATGGCAAGCTAAGATAAACATGCATTGCAGAGACGCCCAGGTGGGCAAAGACATGCAGTCTGAAATCTCAATAAATTTAATTAATTGCGCAACCCTGGTGTAATTACAGTAAACAAAAGAAACAATTGTTGTTACTTATAAAAGCCCTTATCTTATATCTGCGGTAACGGTAATAATGTTTCTCAGAATTAAGAAAGAACTCCTTCCAAACCCTTTTCTTTGATTGAGCTTTCTCATGATTTCCTTTATCTGTGGTTTTAGTGGACAAAAGAGAGAGATGGAATTGTGGAATCCATTTCTGCCATTTATCTTCATCAATGAGATTAGAGATTAGAAAAAAATGTCTTTCAGTGTATGGTCATTCTGATAAAACAGTGCCCCCTTCAGTTTGTAGTAATTGAAGAGATTTCCCAGGATGTCTTTTGTGAGATCAATTATAAAGTCATGGTAAATTTGTTATTGATATGAGGAGGACTACTGAAGTTAAAATGTTAAATATCACATCTTCTTTACCACTATTGTTCCTCAGTCTCTGTCATTCAGTCCAGACTAGAAGTTCCAAGAGGAAGTGGATTTGTTTCTGGGGATAAAGTAAGTCAGCCGTGTGGTTCAGTGGAAAAGTTCCCACCTTTGTGCAGGCGGGATTCAGAGAGCTGTCTCTGCTCTGTAATGGTCTCCTCCACTCTTGTTCTCACATGTTCTCTTTGGTTTGGCTCAGAAAATGAAAAGGCACTTCCTTCAACATAAAGTGTTGAGCATGCTGTGTCTGCATTTTCTGGTGGTTTGGTTGGTAATCATCACCTCTCAGTTTCTGAAGATTTGCTAAGCGTTGTGTTTGATAACCACTTACTGCATAATTTGTTCAAACTCTCTGTGAGTCTTAATTCTAGTAAAGATGGGTAGCTGGCACAGAGCCAGAGGGAGGGGATACAAGTTTTTGTGTGTCTCTGTGTATGTTAGTGTATTTGTGCATTTTGGCAAAAGTGTGGAAGTGGTAAATTGGTCCTATGTCATCCAGATTACAGTAGCTGTCCTTTAAAAGGCCTAAAATGACTCACTTTGCGTGCATGTGTGCATTGCGCTTATGTACTGTACTCACCTTCTTGTCTTTATAGGAACACACAAGTTGGGACACACAAGTGTGGACAACAGGTGTGGAAGTGGTAAATTGTTCCTAAGTCATCCAGATTATTATACAGTAGCTCTCCTTGGAAAAGCCCAAAATGACTCAGGTTGCAAGCATGTGTGTGCTCCCGTACTGTACTCGCTTACTCATCCTTGTGGGGACACATGTTAATTAAACATCTTCAAAATGAGGACCTTTTGAATTTAAGAGGCATTTTGAAAGTTTGTTTTATTTGACAGTGAGGACTTTTTAAAAACAAACTAACAGCATAGCCATTGATCAGTCCGTTGTAAGCATTTTTTCATGGATATACAGTATATGGAAATAATCCCAGCAAATAGGTTAGAACACTTTGGTGTGTAAATATTCAGACAAAACAGGGATAGCATGAAGTGTAGAATTTGCATGCAAGAGATAAAACGAATACTCAATTTGGGTGGTCCCTCCCAATCTGTAATGTAAGTTATGCAAGTTTATGACCAAAATGATGCAAACTAACTTACTATTTAAATACATACTTTCACAAGCTAACCTTATTATTATTTTTATTTTTTTTATGTGTGTATAACAACAATATAATTGGCCAATATAGGTTGCAAGTGTTGAGGGAAAAAGACTGACCATGTTGTCTAGCTGAAATGTCAAAGGAATTATAATTATGTGGTAAATTGTACTCAACATCTGGCACAGTGCCTTCACCACAGAATAGACTGCAATTTAGCGTACAGATGACACAGGAATCACTTCCAATCACTCACCACTCCAACTAAACAGTTTCAATTATGTTGCGGACCCCAGGAAGAGTAGCTGCGGCAATGTGACAAGGAACATAATGAACAATAAGCAATTTGGGAATGTATTGTGATGCAGACTTTTTATCAGAAGCTGCAACCTCTGTCATGAACAGGTAGGTTGGGAGTTTGGTGAAGTGTTGGAATTCCAATAAGTGGTTAGATTTTATTCCAAAACAAACCAATTAATGTTTGATCAACATTCCTGCAATGCCCTGCAGACAAATTGCGGTAGGCAGTAAAAACTCATATAAAATCATTACCTTTTGATTTTTTTTTTTTAAGCGTGCCAACAAAACTCCTCTTGTGCCTAACAGCTCCAGACTGTCTCTGAAGAGCAGACTGAACACTGGCTCCTAATGCTAGACATGCCCATCCCTTACTCACACATACACACTATATGCATACACAGGTATGCACATGAACCTTAACACATCACCTCACCAGTCTGCACCAAACTGCACCACTGCCTCACATGCAGACACAAACACACATGAAAACACAACTCTCTTTCATTAGAGCACCTATTCACACTCACACACCCTTTCCTCCCTCTCATTATCAATGTTCTCTGGCACCAAACTCTAGGTGAGAAAAGACCAAAGCACAGCATACTCATTATCTGAGGCTAATACAATAACTACCACATATGTCCCCTTTGTCTCTTAAAGTCTCTGTCCTGACCTCTGCAAATAATTACCACATACTGATTCCACCCTTGATAGTAAACTTGATGCAGTTTTTATTCCTATTTTTATCTTTTAGCTTTTTACTTGCTGCATCAATATTAGAACAGACTATAGAAAGACATAAAATGAATGAGCGTCCATCATCAACCTGCATGTGTGGAAGAAGTTTCTGAATGTTGAAGGGAGCAAAGTGAAATAAACAAACGCTCTAATGATCAGATGATGTTGAGTATTAATTTACTTAATTCTATTTGCTTCAGTTCTTAGGAAAGCTGTTAACCTTCTCAAAGGCCCGTGACTGCTGATATAGGCTTCAGTGCCCCTTGGCCAAAAATGAGACAAGGCCTAATCAAAATGTCTTGCATGAATAAAAAGCTGTATTTCTAGATAGATTAAGTCATCTTTGATGTTGTTGACAAAGCAATCCCATCATAAGGTCTATGTGAAAACTCTTCGAAAGAGTCGGATTGAATCACATTGTCATGTTGGAGTTATTATGGAGTTGTTGAATTTTAAAATTCCATTAATTTGCCTTTTTAAGACTTCTTAGGTTCAAAGTTGATATTTGAATGATTGCTTGATTTTAACATCCTAACTGATAATCTGATTCTCAATGAAGAAATTGAGATTTCAATTATATAATCTGTTAAATTATAGTCTTTTTTTTTTTTTTTTTTACAGAGGTTTGGTAAGAGATTACAGTAAGATTTTTAATGTTTTTATTTGCTGGTCCTTGTATCACCATATATCTAATGGATCTTGTAAACCAAATAATATATTTTCTGATTTTATTTTAAATAAGGCAATTGGGTAAGGGGGTAAAATTGTTTATATAAAATCATAAACCCAAACATATTATTCTCTGGAGTCGCACTTTATATAAAAATGTCAGAGATGAATATAGTATGCCTGCCCTCATCATTATGAGGTCAAAGGGCTGTCGTTTACATAATTGTGTCTCAGAAGCTAATAATGAAATATTATTTCCAAAGAGCTTTCTATTGAAATTGAATTAACTATATGGCGAAAACTCTTTTTTCTTAACAACCAGGCCTACCAGCCCCTGGACAAATCATCAAAGTTCCCCCGGAGTGCTCATTCTCATGCAGACTCTGACTGAACTCGATTATGTTCAGGCACATAGTGTACTTATGAACTTGATGTAAATATCAATGATATCTCTGAATGAATATCTTGTAGATATATATCATTATCATATATATGTAAGAAAAACTCAAAGTAAGAAGGTCCTATACATTCATTTGTTACAACGCTGCTGCGTTCAGACAAGTTCAATTCAAATCAAATTTTCTTTTCTTTTTTTATACAAATGTAAATTCAAGGTGCTTTACAGAAGACAAAAATAAAAGCTATACAGGTAGTCGTTAGCTGCTAAGTTAGCATGTTAACACACACATCAACTGAAATAAAGTAGCATAAACACTCCTAATAACTGTTAGCTGCTATGTGCATGATTACACAGAAGGCATCGAACCCATTATATGGCAAACTACTTCCAGATACTGCAACACACGGAGTAACTGAAATAAATGATTGAACACATTAGGCACATTAGCTATAGTGTTAGCTGCTATTAATCCAATCGTTTAGTATACTATTAGGCTATCGGTGACTTTTTTTTAAGTTCTCAAATTCTTTCTTGGACAGTAAGCTATTCTGCTAAATGAACTTGAGGCTAAATATAGACCAATATACAACCTTTTTATTTTTTTGCCTTTTGAGTTTGAAACTACAAAGCGTGAGAACCTAGAGGTTATCATTTACTACTGCAGATTGTCGCATTGCTTCTTTCCATATTCTGACATTCGTGAACTACTTGGTGGAGGTCACACAGTGTAAACGCCAACAGTGATATATGGTTGTGTGTGTATCTGATTTACTGTGTGTGAGAACGTGGAGCCTGTCATTTCACAAAACCACATGACTGGTGCTAAAAGGAGGAGGAGGGGGGGTGGGGGTGTAGAGATGGGGGAGGGGTAGAGACCACATTTAGATACGTTAAGAAGTCCTTGAAGAGTGGTTATAATTGTTAGATATACCAGTCGGATTCATTGTTTATGGCTCGCGACAAAAGGCCTGTTTGTACTGTAGCCTTCCATTCATCAAGCTAGCATTACTGATTAGGCCCGTGCTGAGTTATGGTGGGAACCAGTAACACTTCCTCCCTCATGTAGACCCGGGTTCCTGCTGATAACAAACACAAGCACAAAGCTCTTGCGTGTGTACGTGCAACACAGGCTGTGTTGAGTTGCATTGCGTGGGGGAATGGTGCATTTGAAGGCCCTGGTTGCATTCAAATTGGTGGTGGTGTATTAATAGATTTATGACACATGGAGGACCCTTATATAAACCAGGAAATACACTTCAGAAGGAGGTTTCCGCCCAGTGCCACTTGTTCTATTTTCTTTTTCAATCTCAGTCTTTTTCAACACGTGGGCGGACTTTGATTGTGTACCAGTTGTGGGTTTGATGCATAGAGCCTTCAATTGTTAAACACAGTATTTCAGTCTGTAATGATGAATATAAAGGAAGGAAATCTCCCTTCATATATTCAATGTTTCCCACACGTCCTACTCTCTCTAGGCAATAAATCAATGATGAAGGACGTATATACTTTTGGAAGTTTTCATGAAGTCATTCTGAACAAAGAATGATCGAAGAACGGAGAATGAGAATGAAAAAATGCAATAAAGGAATGAATGCCAGAAAAGTGTATGTTGATGAAACTTACGATTGTTAAAACCTGTAAATAATGATGATCAAATAACTCCCTTAACCAAAATTGTCACTTAATCTGCCAGTTACCCTTTAGGTAATTTTTTTTAACACTTTTTTACAGGCAGTTCGCCTTTTTTGGGTAGCAACTGTGTAAAGTGACAGGAAAAAGAAAAACATGTTTGTGGTGTGTTGAAGTAGTGCTAAAACAAAGGGGCTTGCTAGCAGAAAAGTAAAGCGCTGTTAATGTGTTCAATGTAGCACACAATAACCCAGAAGTTGTTTTTTAAATTTAGCCAATTTACGTGGAACAAGCGTACACGTCTGCTACAATATATAGCCTAGCTTCTGTGCCCGTTTCCATAATAGAGGAGCTGAGCTGACCAACATCTCTGGTATAATATACATACTTTTACCCTTTACTATTGACAAGAAGATCCAACAACCCAACTTAAAAAATACCTACCTATCCCTTTAACACACTTAACAGCACAGGGAATTCTGGAAAGATAATCTTGAGAACCTTCATAAAATCTTGAATTAATTTTGTTGATTGTGGAGAATCGGTCACAAAATCAGCCTGATTATCTTGTAGTGTGCACCCTGTTTTATTTAAAATAATGTATACAATATAGTTTGAGTAGCCGTGCAAATTATTTCTACTGGTTATAAACCCCTACATCTTAACATTTATTGTCTTGTTTATATGTTCTTAATTGCTGCACTGCATCAAAGCTTATCTAATGTGGTTGCTGCATTGACTTGTTTTCTCTCCAGGGACCAATCATGTTTCACCTCCTGCCTCTACTCTTACTCCTACGGCCATAACTGGAAGTGAGGATATGTTCTTTCTCTGTCTGCCAACTTAAATAACCCTTTAAACTGTATCATGCATTAATGAAGACACATGGAAGGCTCCTCTCTCTCTCCCTCTGTTCCTCTCTAAATCTGCAGTGTTTGGTTTGGTCTCCAGGCACCAGGATCATGTTTGACAGCGGCTTAGACAGAAACAAAAAATATCTTTGCACTCAAGTTGCTTTGGAGAGGTTGAGCCCTGTTTGTTCACCTGTGTTTTGTTGTGCCTGTTGGGTACAACAATAACTGCAGTGTCTGACTGGAACATTAGCTAAGATCTTTTGTAAGCCAGACTAATTAAAATGAAAGATGATGTTCTGCTGCACTGCAGTGGTACATGTTCAGCTTCTTTTTTTATGAGGGACTGCTTCATTACTTGTGCCTTTCTGTAGGTGCAATATTATCTTGTAATGAACAACATTATATGGTACAGATAGAAGTGAAAAATAATAATAAGTTGTCATATGTCAGGAATGATGTTATGTAGATGACAGGATGTTATTTTATATGCAATAGTTGAAACTAGTAACTTAAACGTGTAGGTCAGAAATGCAAGTGCCCTCATACCCCCTCACTTTATACAGCATTACTTGTTTTAAAAACACATTTTTTTCAAAATGCTGCTCTACTATCATTGATGGTGTTTTTTTTTTCTTTCGCTGGTCTTCTCACTGTTTTGAGGTTGATGATGTCACATTATTAAATCAAGTAAGTCAGTTGTCTCCAAACCTTTTTTTGTTTTTTCTAAGCAGATGTTTTTGTTACCAGTGGCAACATTCACACTTCTACATTTTTCATCTTAAACTGGAACACTTTGCTAGTTCACTAATCTGCCGTATAAACAAAGCAAAGCAAAGCACTACGACTTTTTCTGTCCAATCCAAAAGATGATCTGAGAGCAAGAACCAAAGCTACAATATGTTATATGATCCAATATGTTCAATCCCATCTGGGGAGGGCCCACTAACTGGGCCCTTCGCGGGCTCAGCCATTTCCGTGGCTTGCCGATAAGACTCCCTAAAACTGAGACTTTTGGGTACAATGCTCATCATGTTTGAATTATATGACTCCGGATTGCATTGAAGTGTGTTAAGGTAGAAACCGTAACATGGCGAAGACACCCACAAACCTTTGCTGGTTGGATTCTTATCACTTGTAATGCTTTGTGTAAAAGAATGGCCATGTTGTGGTTCTCTCAGGTATAAAGGTGTTGGTGGAAAATCCTTTTGAAACTTCCTCTTATTAAGAAAATAAATCTTGACATGGAAATATGCAAGAGAACAAATAAGCAAAGGGCGTAATATTAAAACAGCACTTGCACAAAAAAAGGGTCATATTCCTTTGTGATAGTGTATGTGCATGACATTAGACTTTCTTGTACCAAAGCTTCGTGAGAGAATCAAAGCGGCTCTGACTGGTAGCAGCTAACAACAGGACAGGCCTGATTAGGGAGACACAGAGGAGCGCTGGCTCTGCATTCCCAGCTGCCTTTTTCCTGAACACACTGTCAACAGAACATCAGCAGACCCCCCCCCCCCCGATCCCCGCCCTTTCCAAAACCACCCTCCAGAGAGGTGGCACACATCCACTGTCCTCCAGACCTTGGTAACTGCATGGTGGTGGGGACAGCATGTTCGTTCTCTGCAGAAGCAAAACTGAGCTAGATTGGTGCTCTGAAGAGAAATCTTACGGACTGTGAGGATTACTCAAACATCCCCTCACAGAATAAACCTTGGCATGCACCTTCTTGTCCTTTATCTTAAGTTCATTGTTGTTTTATGGGGGTTGTCCATCATGAAGACATAGTATCCTTGGTGATGCTTATTTCAGGCAATTCAAACTCTTGGTGATGAAAGCTGTTGGCTCATTTTGTTCATGTCATGCAATCAGACATCTTGAATGCACAATTTGTCTGTGTATTCTGTCAGGATTAAATGAAGCAGAAGGTTTTGATGGATTTTTGGCAGGAATGTAAAAGTTTGCCTCGTCACTTAAGGGTGTAACACCTTCACCATGTCGGCTAAACAATGGGCCTTTCACCAGCTATTCTTTTTTCATCCATGACGTGTGATTTGTTGAGCCTTTATTGAGTTAAAGGCTTTATATTCGATTTTTTGATCCAGCAGATGTTTAGGCCATTCCTATAGCATTCAAAGGGAATACTTGACATCTTTGACTTGGTAGTCAAAATACATTAAAACAAATGAAATGATTAGACTTTAATTAAGAGGGCCAGATTTGGGAGCTGTTCAGCATTGAAGAGGGTAAAGTTTGTAATCTTGGAGTTCTCCGTTAACTAATCCTATCATGATGCATTGCGGCGTCAGTCAGGGTTGGATTTGGAAGATTGTACAAGTGTTTAAATGTCAAATCTTATTAAGGAAATATGTAAGATCAGTAGCCTATTAGGTGCTGATATTCAAAAGAAATGTGGGAGCAAACATGGTGTGAAAGCAACGTAGAAAGGATTATTGGGTGGGGGGGTGTGCATTTTTTTTTAATAACCTTCAAAAGTTAACTTCAAAGCATCAAAATCCTTAACTCTTTGAAGAAGTCCATCATTTGTACAGTTCTTTAGTAACCCTCACAAGTGAAGTAAAAATCTAGTTTTCTAACCACGTTTTCTGTCTCTTCTCCATCATTCATCCACCAATGGTTGCAGAGTTGACAGCTTTATTGTCCATTACATTGACAACATATGGAAATGTGTCTCTGACATAACAGCATGTGGCTTATTAATAGATTCAAAAGCAGGGAGTGACAGATTTACAGTATATCACATGCATAACATTAGACCCTAACACACCACCAGACACCATATGAATGAACAGGTGTCCACCCCAGTATTGTTCAGAGTGTAAACTCTACTACACTCTTTTGCTGCTATATTCATGTTCGGGGGCTGAGTGTACAATAAGTACTTGATTACAAGCTATAACATATCAACTGATGAATCAATTCATCTATATCTGTATAGTCCCAATACATAACACATGATAACTCAAGACACCTAACAAAATGAGCCGGTCTAGACTCTTTATTATATTATATACACAATAGGCTAAACATTTACCCACCATGAGCACAGCACTTGGCAACATTTAGCAAAGTTACAGTGGCAAGGAGAGACTGCCAGACTTTTAAAGAGGTAGTTTCAGAAAGAAAGAGATTGATAGACATTGACCCAATAACTCTACACGTGTTGCAATTTCAATCTGATTACAGATATGACCAATTAGGTCATGGCTCAGAAAGACACGCCTAAATTAGGTCTGAAACAGTGTTAAACATTTTTTGGGCGCCCGATAGCCTAAGCGCTATAGGCTATGGTCCTTGCCGAAGCGGCCGTGAGTTTGAATCCGCCCACAGACCTTTGCTGCATCTCGCCCCTGACTTTATTCTTCCAACATTTCCTGTTTCTCATGCGCTGTCCTATTATAAAACTGGCAAGAAAAGCCCAAAACTATATTTGAAAACAAAACAAAACTGTGTTTCTTTCTTCCCATTTCTGTTTACATTTTGAATTATTAGTTCGATCACTGAAACCAGTTCATGAAAATTACGTTTTTCTGAGCCATGATAAACTTGCCTTTGAGATTTTCTTTTGATCTCTTTGCCAGCATTAAGAAAACAATTCCCGCCATTTCATGCTTGTGTTTCTGTTGATCAGTTAACACCATCAAACACTGGAGTCTTTTATTTAGACATTACCCTGTTCTTTGGGAATCAGTTGTATCTGTTTATACCCATCATGCTTCCCTGTCCTTTCTGTTCATGCTTTTCCTTGTACTTGTGTCATCATTATAAAAAGCTGTGAGCATGTCAAACCTTGGCTTGGATAATCTTTTTTTTTTCTTTTTGAACTGCGTAAGGATGTGTTTGGTTTGTGTTCGTCACAACACTTGACGTGGGTAATAATTACACATGGTGGTTAAATTAAGGGTTCACTGTAACTGTGATTTATCAGGTTCAATAAGTCATGAGGACCAAATTTAAGGAGCAGCAAATAGACTGGACATAGCATTTTATTTTGACCCCTTGAGATGTGTCATCTTGTTATTAAATGACCAAACACATTTACAACATGACATCAAAACAGACAACAGCAGAAGAAACACACAAAGAAATCGTTATCAATACACAGTCAAGAAAAGCAGCACACTTGGATAAAACACATTAGCAGACAAAAACATCACAACCACAAGATGGCCAAAGTGGCCATATCGAAAGTTAAGTGTATTCAGTGGAACCAATACAATCAAAAGTAAACAGGGATTGTAACAGCTATAGCAAGATATTTCCATCCATGTGGAACAGGAAACTCAATATAAGTAGAGTTCTGAGTGGTGAGTTGAGGTTTAATTAGAAACCGAATCAAGAATGTTGTCTTCTTCGACTTAGAGATGGCCATTTAAACGTACAATATGTAGAATTTTATGACAATGTTTACATTAAAATATCTAAATTTATTGATAAATGACCAATCCCATGATATATGTTTTTGTAATTCCCTGTAACGGCATCTAAGCTTCTTTTGTCTTTTGGGGCCCTCTCTTGTGTCTCCACCTCCACCGCTCTCGTCCTGATACACCAATCGGATGTCCTTATATTGAGGTCGTGGTAGTATGCTGATTGCAAGCAGTTGCCTGCCTTGCCTATTGACAAGCAGCGCCTCTGATTGCAGATTCACATCGATTTAGAATGATTCTGATCCGCTACCACACGCACGGTGGTGAGAGCAAAATTGGCGGGAACGCACGTGTCCTGAATCCGGTCGCTGATTTTGCGTATGCACTTATTTTATGCACAGAGAAAGAACATTTCTACGCATATATTAGTGAATGAGGCCCATTGAGAGTAAAACCGTTACAAGATTGATACAAAACCTGGATACCAAGATTGACTTTATGTTTTAGCCGCTTAGAAGTTTGGCTATGGAAATATAACTGTTACCAACTTCCTCTTTTGGTCCAAAATTCAGCTATATTGATTATGTTTTCAAATTGACTTTTTGGATTTCTTTCAGAAGGATTTTACTTGATTGGTAAAATAAACTAAGCAAACTTTCCTTGAGAAGAGTTCTTTGCAGTTTCCTACCACCCTTGTTGGTTTCGTCATCTTTATGTGAAATTTGTCTTACTTTAAAACACGTTATTTAGCCTGACATCGATGGCCACACCAATTTATTGAATGCAAATGAGTCTGAAACCTCTTGATTTGTGGGCCCTAAGCTTCTGAATTTTAAAATGTAGGTACCGCTTTGGCTTAGGCTTCACACCAAGGAAAAGAAAACACCAAAAATGTGTTGAACTATCAAGGCAAAAAACAAATTCAGACAACAAATTGTTTGAAAAATCACACTCACAAGCAGGATATACATGTGTAAAGGTGCATTCACACCTGAGCTGTTTGGTCCATTTGAAACCAACTGTGGTGCGGCTGGTCTAAAAGTTTCTTTGGTTTGGGGCGGTGTGAACGCTAAAATAACCTCTCGTGTAGACCAAAGAACCGAACTCCGTGCCGCTTTGAAAACCAAAGAGACTTGGTTCACTTCCAAGTGCACCAGAGTTGAGTTTGTGGTAGGTGAGAACATGATCAGAACCAAACAAGGGATGTGAACCAAAAAGCAGTGCATTGTGGGCCGAATTTGGCCAGAAATTTCAGAATGAACAGCAAACAAACTAACACAGAAGACATAAAAGAAAGGCTAGTGGACAGATGTGGTTTGTGGAAGTTGTTTGCCGTGGCAGGCAAATGGGTTTGCAGAGTGTTGCTAATTTTAGCAATGCTAACAACACCAGCCTTCAGTCCTACTGGCAGGCATTTAGTCCTACGTCCACATGCCTTGCTCTGGTCGATATGCCAGTTCAACCTGACACAGCCTACATATAACTTTATCTTCATTCCACTGAAATACTAAATACTACCAAACTGGGCCATGTTACGGGATGCCATTCGTCCACTGTCCTGTTGTTTACTTCCTGGTCATAGTGCAGCGTTAGGCCAGATGGAAGAAGCCACCAACCAGCTACAGCCCCAACAAGTTGCGGGTGGCTATGGTACACAACGTTTGACAAGCTTTGGTGCTTTTGACAAAGTGCAATGTGAAAGAAAACTGACCCAAATGAAAAATGCAACAATGTTGCAACTTCATATGTGAAAGGACGTAAGCCAGGATAGTAATTATTTAAATTTGGCCTTAAATGTTGTGTTTTGTAAATGTTTTTTTTTTTTTTTTATGTTTTTATTGTTTAAACCTTCACACATTTATTTGCATCAAAGCAAGCTGCATGCTTGCAGGCTCATGCACAATCGCCACTCATGCATGCATTCACAAAAGTGTACACATTTACAAACGTGCATGCAAGCATAAAAGCACACAAACACATGTGCTCCCCCTAACACACGCACACACACACACACACACACACACACACACACACACACACACACACACAGGTCTAAAACACTGTACACATTTTCGAGAGAGCTCCCCTCTGACGCCCGCTGAAAATAGCTCCCTCTCGACGCTGTGTGAAGTGTCCGGGCTCTCACAGCTGATTGTGTGGCTCGGAGAGAAAACGGTGTGAGGCTGTGGGATGTGACAAGAGCGCCGCCGTGGGTGGAAACTTCTCTTAAAGGAAAATTCCTCCCACTAATCCTCTTAGATATCATCAAGTGTTGGAGTTCACTCTCAGCTGTGGGCTGCACGTGGTTTGGGTTCAGTTTGTGATGACTTTTAGCTGCACTGCAGAACTAGGAATTGAAAGCAGTGCTGCAGCTTTAAAACAGTTATCCATGAGTGTATATTTGCTTTAAAAAATTATGTTAAAGGAACAAAAATGATCCAACAAGTGGCACTTTTTTCTCTTTCACAAGGGTGACCTCATCACAAATTCATGGAGTTTGTTGATTTCTTAATCAGAATTAGAATCCAAAAGTGTTGATGATGATATTTAAGTAGCTTGATTTGAAATGTACCGCTACAGGCTCCAAGGCACGTTGCTGAAAGTATTCACACATAGCAACATGTTGAAAGTCGTCTTCCAAGAAATCACACTTTAACATAATAAATTAACCTAGAAATGTAAAGAATGTTCACAATGCATCACGTTGGGATTTCTTTTTTGCATAGAAATTGTCCTTTAGGCCAGGCAAGTTTATTCATGAATCACAATTCTTCCATAGAGCAATTCAAAGCTTTACCTTGAGTTATACAGAGAACAGCTTTAAAAGTCTGCTTCAGTTACAAATGGGTGACGCAACTTAGAATGTGTCCATGTTTTATAAAGTCTATAATGGAGGATTAGGAGCATAAACACAAATCTTATGTGCTCATTAGTCAAGTGAAGCGTACGTTCTTTGCTCCCTTTGTATGTGCATACAAAAACAGTTTCTGCATACCAGGGGGGGTGTGTGTTTTTGGTTTGTGTATCAACCTTGTATGTGCATTTGATTCATAGGGTTTTGCTTTTTTGGTTTTATTCTCAGCATGTGAACAATGACAACACAGCATGCATCTATTATGAAACCATGTGGGGGTGTAAAGCCTGCAAACACATCTAAAATCACCACAAAGCAGAATTGTCACTTTGTTTTACAGCTATACAGTTAGAAACTGTATGATTAGCATTGCTACTAAATTGTGAGAACTTCCGCTCGGTGTGTTTGTGTGCATGCTGTCCACCATAATCCAAACTTGTCTGCCTTTTTATCTTCCTGTTCTCACGCCTGTCAGGACTTCCTGCTCACACCCAGCCGGCCCCGCCCTCTGCGTGGCTGACAGCCCGCCTGCTCGCTGTCTCTGCAGGGTGCACGTCCTTCCCTTTAATTGTCCCGGCCCCTTTAATTGGTCCGTGTGTTTAAGGATGTTGTCTCACATTATGCACTCTGAAACTGGTTTTATGTTCTCTGTGTGGTGTCTTTATTGTGAAAGGCTGTGCATGTTTGTACACAGTGTGGGAGGTAAAACAAAGGAGAGTTTGACATCTGTGGGTAACCAACACACTGTACTGTGAGTACACATAGTGTGTATAATTAACTACAAACATGCTTCTTGTCCAGGGATTAATTCAGAGCAAAGAAACTTGTGAAGTTGTGTTTAATAAACTTTTAGGTTTATAACAACTCTCATAATCCTTCATTTGGACTTAATCTCATTTCATCTCATTTATTTTGCACTACAATGCAATGAGTAACAGAAAACATGACTTACTTTCTTCAAATACTCATCAATGTGCACTACTTGGCATTTTCCCAAGTGTTCATTTTGATTAGTTTAGTTTCTTCAAGTGTTAGTGGACATGCAAAATCTTAATTAAAACCGCAAAAACGATCAAACCAAACTGACTGGACACCAAAATATTTTCAATGCTGAGTAAAGAGTCTCTTTTGCTTTTCTGTGTGGGTGCACTGAGGTACTAGTATGTTAGCATTTTGGAAATGCTAACATGAGTTTATTTAGTTGTCAATGTTTACAGTGGTTTCTAAAAATCAAAAAGCTACACTTCATTTTACAGCAATTCTGAACAATAGTTGCCAACACATTTCAATCAGCCATAATAACCATCCCTATCCCTAGAGCCAAGTCATATGTATTGAAATAAAATAAATAGACAGTTTTGACTTCTTGCTATCATTTGCACACATTCTTACCATAATAGTGTGTTTGGTACAGTGGTTGTCATTTCTGTAATTTCTAGAGTTTTTTTGTTTTGTTTTAAAGACGATATCTGCTCTTTGAGAATTGTTGGTTCTCCTTCAGTTCAGGAAAAATATTGACCCACATTTTCAGGGCAGGCCGACTGTATGGGAGGAATAACTGTTAAAACAACCGACGCAGTGGCGGCTGGTGCATTGTTCTTGGGGGCAAAGTTTCTCTCAGATGGACAATGATTTATAGCTTGCTTCATTAGCTTGATGCTAACATGTACATGGAAAATGCAATTAGCTGGCTAACAGATTTAGAATCTCATCGTGGTAATTTAATCTCGGGAAACAATCAATTTATCTTAATATCCTTAACAAACAACACCATATGAATTCTTACATGCATACATTTCTTAAACTCTGTGGAGGCAAACTTTAAAAAAAATGCTGATTTCTCATGCTAGTCTTGGTCAGCTTCAGCGAATGACTCATTCTTTATGTCTTGGTTCATGGAAATCATCCCTCTGATGCCTCATTTTGGGACGGTGGTGTGTAATGTGTTCATAGGCGCATTTCTTCCTGCGTCATCCAGTAAAAATCTGTCATTCTCCTTGTTCTCCCTGTGTGAAGTGGTGGGGCAGCCGCTATTAACCAGCCGCCATTATGTGGTACATTCCAAAACTGGACAGTATTACACATTTTATAAAATAACTTCTTAATTATGTCACCTCATATTGTTATTCACATTTGTTGCCCCACTTTTTTTTTTTTAACATGATTGTAATCATCAATGTGCTCTGGCAACAATAGTCTAATGTCACACAGATACCGGTTTAACTTGAACCTATTTGAAACATGTTACGCTAAATAATGTCAACCTTGTTGATATTAAAGCAATGTATGTGGGATTTTGGCACTAGCTACTTACTCAGCTTAATATCCTGTTAAATACAAGTTTCATTGCTCTGATTGGTTGATGCATTCAGTGGCATTTTGATTCACACCTCGCTTTGGAAATTGTAATTAAACCCTGACGTTTAAGATATTTTGCATATGCCAGTTAGTGTGATTAAGAAAGGTCTTCAGGTCACAAAAATGTAACTTCAGTCCGTCTTAAGGTCATAGGGCTCCATAGGGTTTTAGCAGAGTGTCATTGGGTGTGTGTTACAACAACTGATTTATTGCAGCACAAACAGTATCACATTATACGAGACTTCTTCAATTTTTTGCCTCTGTTCTCACCCTTTGTATCACCTCCTTCTCTTTTTTTTCTTTCCTGTGAGAAACTGCCTACATGACTCATTGTTCTTAGGTGAGAAAAAAAGGATACATGACTGTAAGTTCACAAACAGGCCTGCAGCTCCCACATGATCTTCAGTGTGTTTAACGTCTTTATGCATGCTGACTTTGCTTTATTGCCCCTCTGAGTGACCCCGCTGTAGTTTGGAGGGTCCGGGGCTATCATTAGCGGGACCTTTGGCCCTCCCCTTCACTCTGCAGCCAGGCAGCCAGCTGGTCTCACACTCCCTCATTAGCTCCAGTCCACCTCGTCTCCACTTTACCTGCTGGTCATGTTAGTAACCCTCCTCTTATCGCAAACACAGTGTAAGTGGCTCTCTTTAACCTCGCCCCCTCCCCCTGCCTCCCCCAATCTTAATCTGTCTAATGTGTGTGTAAATAACGCTTGCGTGGTCCAGATAGCTTTTGTTTTACCATCAAACAAGCCCCGACCATGGGAACCTGGTCATTAATTACCGTGTGATTCATGGTTATGGCTCTGTGTCTCGTCTCGCCACTAGTCTGTCATTAAGACTTTCCCAGACTTCCCATCCTGGCCTCTCCCAGCTAACAGCTCACCCACACCAACAAGTCACACACAATATCAGCACCTTCTCTTCCACCAGGAACACACACTTGTATTCAAGCCCATGCCAACCACAATGATTTTTCTAAGAAAAAAATGGCAAGTTTGGTCATGTCCACTGCAAAAACAATAACATGTGAAGTATAGTGCACTTGAATAAAAAAAAACTCTTTGACTAAAAAGAGTGCAATGAAAAGGTTCAAGTTAAACATTTTTATAGAAAACCAGCCAACAGGGTCTGAGAGTCTACGCCAGATTGAAAACCTTGGGATGTTTTAAATAGACTAAAAAAAATTAACAAAATTGCAATCTTGGTCCATGCTGTTCAGCTGAGGTGAGCTATATGTGCACTGGAGTCCAAGAAAAATGTCCCTGAGGGGATAATAAAGCGGATCTTATCTGACTTAAAGCTGTTTGTTGGCACTTAATGATGTTGTTTCCTCTTTTCTAGATCATTGCTTTTTTTTGTATCCTCAGATGTATGTTGCTTTGGAAAAGAGCAATACAATGAAGTGTATAAAATGAGATTATACACTGTATTGCATTGTATCACAAATTTCCATTTAGTTCACAAAACATCCCAAAATCTCTTTTTACTAACATAAATCCTTCTATGGCATTTTGTTAAGGGTTTTCATTTGTAATTGTGGTAAAGGAGACTGTGAGATAATGTTTGCTTCCTGTTTGTCCTTCTTGATGTCCTTCAGACTGTCCTATTACCACGACTCCAGATTACATCATACATCATCATTCCTGTTTACCTCCTTACAGTATACTGATGTCAAATATTTAGTGAAAAGTTCTACCTCCTCATTGGTCTAAACTTACAACTCTTCAGTTCTACATTTTTTCAAGGCTGCTTGTTCCATAGTATCTTCTGCAACTGAGGAACTGACAGCAAAGTTTAAAGTTTTCTCCCTGTTAACGTAAGCATGCACATTCAGCGTACTTTTTTAGTTTTGAACACTGTTTTAGAATGGTAAATGGACTCAAGCTTGTGTAGCTCTTTTCTTCGGCTGAGAGACAACCGCCTCTTCCCACAGAGCCATAGCTGTTTTAAGCCATTTATCCATACAAGAATGATCCATATGATAACAGAATTGTTTTTTGTTTGTGTTTTCAAAAACATTTTGGTGTTCAGAAAACACCGTGCACAGGGCACACAGTTCTGCAAATTCTTTAAACCCTGTTGTATACATTACAGACCAATAGTTGGCCTAGACCTTTGGAATGTAACATCACGCATGGGTAAATGCTCTTCCTTCCAAATAACGGTGAGGTGTAAACATACAAAAATGGCTAACACACAAACGTTTGAGTGGACAATAATGAGGGACTGTTATCCTAAGTGACCCTAAACTACATGTTTCAAGAAAATGTCTCAAAAGGGATTAATCAGAACAAACAGAACTTGAGTGTCTGCCATTGTTGTTGGAGTCCACCTACTTACGCATGCCTATAACTGGAACAGTAATGCACATGTGCCTGAAGCCTGTGTTTTCAGAGAAACAGCGTAACGTGTTGTATTTATTTATCTCTGTGAACGCTGATTTCCTGTCTGCATATCAAATTTACCTTTTGGTACTAACAAAGAAACCTTGAACCTTGAACCTTAAACCTTAATACCAGTTTACATGAGTGCCGTTTTTCAAAAGTTTGCACTCTAGAACCCTTCTTTTTTTTTTTTTTTAATTTTCGGTTGTCAGGCACCCAAAACGGTGTTGTCATGCAAATAACAAAAGGATACCATCTTCGGCTAAAATCGTTGTAAAAGTGGCCTTAAAACAACAGTGTTCCAGTGTTGGAGTTAGCTTAGAAACAACAGCTCAGTGGTCTGCAACTCACTGATCAAAATGGGTTTTCAGTGTGATTGACGTGAACAACGATCATCCATAGCCACGACCACCATGACCACCTTTGCTATTTAATGCAATCCAAATGCATGGTCTTTCTGGTATTTTGATCCTCATAATATCATAAATATCATACCCCCCTCCCCCCCCCCCCCCCCCCCATACAACACCACCCAGGATAACTTCAATAGAAAGTAGATGTATCACCTTTCTGACAAAGTCAACAAAAACTGTAGAAGCTCCATAAAAGTAGAATTCATTGAAGAGCTGTTGTATTTGATTGCATTAGAATGAACAGTCGACATAATGTTATGGCTGATAGGAGTACAATTGCCCCCACAATCATATGGTGTGTTTCAAAATGTAAAAACCCATTTGGTGGTTTTGACACCAAACATAAATAAAGCTGTTTTATTTTAGTCACTTAACAGGGGATAATTAGAGATATCAATGTCCAGAGGAGAAAACTGTTTCCAGTTATTGAGTTTTTACTATTGAGAAAATGAGAAAGGACAGTTTACACACTCTTTCTACTGCAGATTGTAATTAAATTAGACGGTTTGTTTTCTCAACACTTCAGTATGTTGCTGTGGGTTTCTGGTGTCTGGTTTCTGGATTGGCTGTAGTCTATGGTGTCAAATATTTACATTTTCTTGGAAGAATGTGTTGATTAGTCCATGATGACAATGCCACCTTCACATGTATAACTTCTGGTGTACAATGTCCCATTTGTTGTGGTTTTATTTCTGTTGTTTTGAAGGCTAGGGCTGTCATTCAAAGAAACAGAGGGCCTGCTGTCAGTCAGTTGCTTCATTCAGTTTGAGCTTTAGCAACAGCCACAGACTGGAAAGGGGTATACGGCCAAGAGGCTGGCAGAAGTAATCCAACCCCCCAACCCCAAACACCACCCCACAGTCTGATCACAGCTTGTCTGCATGTGTCTACAGTCTGTATGTTTATGGAAGCTCAATTATTACAAAACCAGTTGGGAAAAGGAGAGAACATCTTTATTTCATTTAACCTCTGGTAACATTTTGAGGCACTTGTGTTTGAGCACAGGGCATAAATGCTACAAGTTTGAACAGCAGAATGACAGAAAGTATTATTTGAGTCACTCTTTTTTTTTGGCAAAACTTTGCAGGTTCAAGCTCATCATGGGGTGTGTGTCCGTTTCATTTTATTCTATGATGTTACTTTTTGGGGGTTTTGTGGGTTGTGTGGGTTGTTCAGATAAATCATACATTTTAAAACTTTTGCATTGGACAACTGTGATAGACATGTTTTACTTTTTTTCATCTTTAAGCAGGTAACTATATTCAGCAGATTGGTCTGAAATGAAAATAATCAGCAGTTTTCACTCTCGAGGGGTATTTATGTTTATACAGTTTTATTATTCGCCTGTATTGATGTTCAGATGCATACTAACTTGAAATCCGGAATTAATACTTCAACTTTAGTTTTTCAAAAAAAGAGTATTTTATCCAGTCCTGTCAAGATCGATTATGTTTAGAAATGCATGGGGAATTCAGTCCACAATTCAGCATTTGAAAGCAGATTTAAGTGCAAGGGAGATTTGATTGAAGTTTTGAGGATGCAATATGAGTCACTTTAAAGATTCCATATTATACTAATTTTCACCTTTCATATTATCTGCCTGTGATTGGCTTTGAATGATTTGCAGCTCAAAAAACTCCTTTCCATTTTAGTGTCTTCCGGAAATGGTTTGTTTCTTCTGCTGTCTCTTTAAGGCCCCTCTCCCCCACACAATTAGTGTACACTCAGGGGGCAGAACGCTGCAAGGCTGCGCAAGGGGACGGCTGCTCTCCAGTTGTGAGAGCCGATGTGAAGAGGTTTCAGCGAACTACACTGAGGATTGAAATCGTCTCGTAAAAATTCTCAGTTTGATATCCGGGAGCTATCCCGTGATTTGCAGAAAAAGCCGTTTGGCGCACTCTGCGGACTTATCCTGGGATTACGCCAACATATCTTTACCTCATGATCTGAAACTTTTCCCACGTTTAGTTTAGGCATCCTGCATTGTAACATTGTAACACTGTACGTATGTGAGTTATAAAATAGGGATCAGCTCAGCACAACAGGTCTACTTATTTTTTGCAAACGTTAACCTGGTCCCTGGAACTGTGTTTCTAGATCATCCCTCCAGTTGATAAAAATGTGAATTTGCCTCCTGCTCACTTCTGAAGTTTTGGCATTATTTAACCTCCATAGATTCTTCTTTCCCTGTGTGTTTGTATACTGTACGTCTGTGGGTGCTTTGTGTTGTGTGTTGCTCCAGCTGCTCCAGACTGTAACTTACTCCAGCCAAAGTCTGTGTCCACACACACACACACACACACACACCCTACTTGACCCTCTCAGCCCAAACAGTTGCTCACGTCACTTCGGTGGAGGCGAGAGCAGCCAGACTGTAAACGCTCTGCTCAAATGATCAAATGATATTAGCAGATAAATTCCTGGTTTCAGGTGTCTGCACGTCTCACTTTGCACAGTTTTTGAGATCATGACCTCCTTTTACCGTGTGTGTGCATGTAGGCAAACTTTAAACCCCTGGATGAATTTTCCCCATGATTTTGTCATTATCAACAAGTATATATAATGTGTTTTTGTCAGGTAATAGATCTAAACCCTCTAATTCCAGAGGTCTTTATAGGCTGCATTATTGTGTTGGAAAGAGAAATAATGTGGATGGTTTTCATTGGATCAACTGTATAAATCATGGACGTAGTCTCAGTGACGTCACATGCGGGCCCTCACATGTCAGCCAAATCAGCCACACCCCTAATTCTGCCTTATATGCAGCATTTTTAATAATTCATTAAACGATGTAATACATTTTAAATGAGCTCTAAAGGCTGGTACACACCGAAGAATAAGCTGCAACAAAAACTGACTGCTGCATCGTGTTTTGTCCGCAGCTGTCGGAACAAAAAGTCGCACTGTTAACACCAAAGTGATAGCAGCGTACTGCAAATTAGTTTGTGCATACTACACATGCGCGAGAGGCAATAACTTGAAGATGTACAAATAACAGGGTGCGTACACGCTTAATCATTTTTTCTGTTTAACGGGTTCGTAATAATGTGCCCTCTTGACTTGTCGTTTGTTTCCTTACGTCACTTTGATTTCCTCTCCTTGGGCCCTGAGTTCCTGACAGATAGCCAATCAGAGTGATTTCTATCCCTGACTGGTTGCCGCAGATTCTGCATGTCGAATCAGGCAAAAAGCCCTCGACAATCCCCGAGCAGGTCCGATGCTGCTGTTCACACCACACCGTTCAGAGCCACCACCTCTCTCGAACAGCCCCGATAAGCTTCGACGGATGGCTCATGTGTAGTGCACCCTCCTGTGGACACTCAGGAAACTGCAGTTTTTTGCACTGCATCGGATTAATTTTTCAACAACGAAAGGTTGCTGCATGGTCTGAATACATGTCTTTCAAACTGATATGAACAGCCAAACTGAAGTACAACTTTAGGTTTAATCTGTTCTCTCTTTATTTGGTGTTGAAAACAAATGCAAACTATCTTTTGTTTCATCTGGTTTACGTGACACAGCAGCGATTCAGTCTGCAACCCATTCAGGAAATTGTTGAAAGGGTCCTCTTTATGTGTTTATCTGAATGCATCCTGTTGTTGCAAATATGTACTTCCATTTGTATACTGTTTTGGATGAACAGTGCAAAAATAGACCAGCAATGATCAGCTAACAGGGGGCGAAAATAACTTTTCAAAGAATGTATCTGCGAGCAAGTATTGCATGTGTATCCAAAGCTTGACATATCTTTTCCTCTGAGCCATAGAGTCCCATGAATGTCCAAAACCACTAATTATCCCATCAGTGAGCCCCCTCTGTAATTTCACAACTTGCACAAAACTTCTAAAAACTTCCTGAAATTTTTGGGTGAATTTTTCTGAACGTGTGAATACAAACAGAAGAATTTTTCATGACGACTTTTCCCCGGACTTTTTCCCTCCAGCCCCATTGTAGATTTTGACATGTGTGATCACGGTGAACTGATGCGAGAAAACAGCAGGAAATATTCAGTTAAATTCACCCAAGCAAGTGGGAGGGTGGGCCGACATTTTATCCTTCAACCGGCACGCAACCATTTTACTTGTATAGCGCGTGATCTCTGTGCTTGTAATAAAAATGCTTAATTATGTTCGCCAGTTTGTAGATATCACGAATGTGTAAAGACTACACATGTGATACCACTGGTCTGAAAACAAAAATGTGTGAACAACTGCAGTCGCAGATTCACATATAAATGCATGTGTGAACAAGCAACTCAGGAAGCTTTCAGGGGCAGCCTGCCTGATGTGAAAACAGGGGATAATAACGTGTATCATATTTTACTTTATCGTATCGTCTTGTATTGTATTGTGTGGTTTTGTATTGTTATTGTAATGCGCTGTATCGTATCATATTCTATTTTTTACCTGTTGTATCATATTGCATCTATCGTTTCATTATATATTATATCCTTTCTTGTACTATAGTATTGTTTCTTGTTTTATTTTATTGTAGTTTTGTATCTAAATATGAAGTATTTTGCTTCTAAAAAGTCAAAAAAAAATCTGTGATTGTTTTACTATTTGAGTTAGATTTAATTTGCCAAACTATTTAATAAAGTCACTAAAACTTTTTAAAACCAATCCAGATATAAAATTCTGGGCTTTTTTAAAAGGTATGTCATTTTGATAATTGAATGTTGTTTATTGACGATAGCAGATACAGATTAAAGCCAGACTATACAGTATAAGAATGCACTCCACAATAAAATCAGAAAAACATGACTCTGCTGCACAAGTGCCAAGATGTTGAAACTTATCTTAAGAGTTTAACTTTTCAGTGCACACTCGAAAAGGCTTTAGGAGGTACAGGAAGTACAGTACGGACAAACACACTTGTTATGAACAAACAAGAACATGACCCACAGGGGAGAACACACACATCTGTACAAACACACACGCAAACTGAGAAATACACAGGTGCAGGAATACACCGCCACACATGAGCAGCGATGTTGTGAATTTATGCTCACACACACTCAAGAGTGTGAAGTTCTGGCTCCAGCAGGTTCCTCTGATCCTTTATGTGCTTCCTCTATTTTTAGCCATCTCATTAAACTGGTGCTAATCATTCTTAGCCGTGTAAATGGTCTGATAAGATAATTATTGGAGGAGAAAAATCTAGTTCCATCCCACCCACATAAAGGCCTTACTGTATAGCTGCTCTCTTAAAGTCTGTGTGATTAACAACACTTTTTTTTTTACTTAATTTTGAAATCAGAGAAAAATTAGACCATGGTGGCTCATTGCGATCTTAGCACAATTAAATGCTGAAAGCGTGTTGCAGATATTGGGTATCCACCTCATTTCCAGCAAGGGGAAACTGTTTTAAACATGTTAGGAAACCTTTAGGAAATGCTTTCTACCGTCTAAACTTCCAATTATATGAAATTCTTCCATTACTGAAATACATAATTGAGTCTATTTGTCGACCCAGAAGTAAGGCGCTCTCATTCCCGGGGGCGGCCATGTTTGTTCTGATGATGAGGCAGCGCCTGCGCAGGTAGTCAGCGGCTGTGGGAATCCAGGGTTAGCCTGTTTTCTTTCAGAGTTCTCCAGGTAGCAAAATAAGGTTTCTCAAGATCTGAATAAAGCCTTATCCTGGTTTCTAGAATCGGGATACGATGTTTACATATCAAACTCAAAACCAATCAAAATCAAAACCGGGTTACTCATGTCCATGTAAATGCACTCATTGTTCTTCTTCTGTAATAGCTGGGAAGTTTGGATTACTTCCTGATATTGTTTGAATCTGAAAGGGGAGGTTCATATTCCCACTGGGGTTGGCTTTAACTTGAAGAAGACTCCGCTCGGTGCAGAGGCAGAGTGCATGTTAGCAGGTAGACTGGCAAGTTCGCCATCAAATCATTCTGACTTGGTCAAATGATCACATGCCTTCATCAGCCACTGACATCAATATATATATATATATGTTTTTTTTTCAGATGGGCATTTCTTTCATTGGTAACTGTCCTGATAAAAGGAGAATTTCAACAAACATGCCTGAAACACTTCTGAAATAAATATCCTACCCTAACTTCAGTTGTGAAAAAAAGAGGCCTGTGTCACATGAGCATACGGTTCAGTGTTTATGAAGAGCATCATAGTAACAGCAGCCGTGCAGCAGTCACCTCTGCGCAGAAAGTAGCCATGGATGGACATGTCCGGGCATGTGCGCTGACCCTCCCGCAGGTCTAAAGATCCAGAGGAATGTGAGCTGCGTGCACGTGTTGATGGGTGGGGTGACGGCCGCTGCGTAGATAGACGGTGCAGAGGGTCATCTGTGTAACTGTCCATGGGGCACATGTCGATTTACGGAGGGCTGACTGAAGGAAGGAAGAGGAAGAGGCGGGGTTAGGTTACGCCACCTTAAATCATGTGAGCGTGTTTGGTGTTTATATGGATGCTTCTGTGACATCAAGTCTTCATTTTTCATCTGTCTTTACAAACACACACACATATATACACACCATCTGATGTGATATAGTGCAACACAACATAGTAGGGGGAGTAACTGTCGACACTGAGACCTTCAACTGTAGGTCAGGGGGAGGCATCCGTATCACTAGCCCTTTTAGAACAACAGTTATAATCTTAACCCCCTTTTCTTGCTGAAGTAAAGACAACCTGAGTTGTCCATCCTCATCCAAACTTATAATTAAGCTTTCTCAAATAATTCTCATGCAAAGCATTACGTAATACAGCAGGTGAGAAGGTATTGTCATATCATTTATTGTGTGCATGTTTGAGATTAGAGAGGAAAGCATCTGCAAACTTTCTCCATTTTTGAAACCTGTAAGGATTTTCAACTCCTGTCGTCCAAAAAGCAGCCTCAGCTTGTGGCCAAGTGTCATGTGTTCGAACACTCTTGTTAATATGCGCCGATTTGGACCTTTCCTGTCCATGGACACTTCACGCTGCTCCTGTGATGTTTGGTTAAATCCAGGGTTTATAGGCCCAGGCTTAATGCACTCTTGGATCGAAAGGTGTGTCGCACTGCCTGTACCTGCCTGTCTGCCGGCGCTGCCAGCGTTCAACGTCGAGGCCGTCTATCAGGCTGCTTTCACTCTCTCAGGTTACAAGTGTTGCAAACAAAAAAAGTAAGGGTTATCGAAATACTTAATGTTGTTAATCCCCTTGAGTAAATGTCACATGCCAGGACCAAACTATTTCAAGCTGCACGCTGCAATTTCTGCAAGGCTGATTCTAAGGCGGACACAACAGTGTTAATACCAATAACAGTCATTTAAAGGTGTATACCATCAATTTGAGTGCTTCTTCTATGATTAAATGCTTTAATAAGCTGCCTCCACAGCAAGTGTTGACAAAAAAAAAGTGCGTCCTTCCGAACAATTTGTTGCTGATAAAATCCTCAGCAAACACAGTTATTAGCAGCCAGGTAGCTTAGCTCTTATGACAGGAGCCGGACATTTGGATGCTTGTCACCAGACTTGTGTTTTTGGTCATCCTCTCTCCGTCTGCACCTGCTGACTGGGTGACGCCGCTGTCACCGGTAATCATAACCTCTGGAGAACAAGCATAAACAGACATTAAGCCCGGTGCGACTCCAGCCTGCACTTAAAAGATTGAGTCTGGACGAACATTTTGCTCCTGTACAGGTTTTCCCCCCTGACTGTACAGTAATTAAAAAGATCAGCTCACCAACAGTGGAAGTTGCTGTAAGCCCCGTGAATTTGCTGTCTGTAGCACCCCCAGGTGGAAAAGCATTTTAATAAAATCATATTGAAGCCCTGATTATAAAAATGAAGATCATGTTTTTGAGTTAATTGCTGCTGGGGTTGTGTTTGAGAAGCGTTGGTAGGGGGCTGAGGGGGCAGCTGTGAGTGTGGTCTCACAGAGAGTTCAGGGGGGTCGGTGGCCTTTTGACTGAGACGTCAAGCGGCAGACAGCCGGTCTCACCTCTGAGTTCACCTCTTGTGGCTCTCTGCTGATTTATAAAGTGTGAAATGGGGAGAGAACTGCAGCGTCTGAAGAGCATAGGGAGAACAATAAAACACAGGAAAGACCAATAAGGAATCTGCATTTCACAATTTTACACCACTGTTTGCATTTACTGTTGCCACATTATCCTCTTGTTTCCTACGGTATGTTCTGTTGGTGAATTTCTGCTCGGTGTGTGCTGTTTTTTTTTTTTTTTTGATCATGCGCTGTCTCTGAATCACTCGGTTGCTGTATGTTCACATATCCCCCTCACAGCGGGAGACTTTCCTTGTTAGACGGGAGAGTGTGGGGGGGGGGGGGGGGGGTCATGGGAGGCAGTACATGGTGTAAAAAGAATGGCATGGAAGTGGTAGACGAAGCAATAGAGACGCTATGATGACACATTTTGCTTTTACATCAATGCTATATGTATATCTACAAATTAAGGATACCAACAAACGAGCGGAGAACATACTGGCGTCCATAAAAATGTAATGAACCTGTTGCATGTCATGCACGGAGAGCCTATTGGTCATGCGCTATATCACATTAATCAACTTCATGTAAACGCACTGAATCTATTAGAAAATGAAACATATAAGCATAAGATTAACTTTGTAAATCCTCTGTCATTCCCGTTTGTACTGAGCTCCCAGTGTGGCATATATATAATCATCACATAAGCACACAAACTGATCGATACACACTGCAGTGCAGATCTGGACCACTGAGGGGCTTAAGGTGCTCAGGCGGTTGCCCATCTTTTTGTAGACTGTGTGGATGTGGTCACTCCAAGTGGCAACCTCCAGTGATGAAAAATGATGCAGATGTGGAACAAGCCTCTGCTTGAGCTGGCTGTAGAAGCACAGGAAGTCACATACTGTATACACCCCATTCAAAAAAAGTCCGTTTTTTTTACAGCAGAAATGAACATGTTTACAGCCAAAACGCAATAGGACTGATAAGCTCATGTCTCGATCAACACACACTGTACGTGGGCTGATAATTTGCCCGTTTTTATTCGAAGTGTTATTCACAATAAGACACGTAACTGACCTGATTGACAAATGGGCGCGGTGTAACGCTTTGTGAGGGGCTTGAAACCCGCCTCAGCTCCAGCTCGTAGCCTGTCGTTAGGTTGGCTGAAAGTCAGGGTGAGACAGGAACCTTTCATTATAAAAACTTGGACCTAATTTAAAAAATGGAGCTCATGTTTGCTCAAGTTACAAGTCTTTTGACACAGTCGATTAGTGTGCTTAATTTGAAAGGGGTATATGATACTGTAAATCCACAAAAGATAAATGAATAATACAAAGATTTTAAATATATTTATTTATTTGTTTGTTTATTTAACATGGACATACAGTAACATTGGTGCTGTAACATTTAACCATGCACAAGTTCCAGATGCACTGCTCTTAGTGTTTATAGCAAAATGCTAATTTGCAACACCTGTCCACGGGAGGCTTTTAGAAACAACAGAGGTAAAGATAAAAAGGGTAAGAAAAAGAAAACAGTTCAGTTATAAATACAGCGCAGTTATGAATGCATCAGGGATAAAATACAGTTACAGAGGGAAAAATATTCGACAGACATTTGTGAGCTCATGTGCGTTTAGGTGTGAGAACAATGTTGTTTCTCCTTCAGCCATGATTTAATACCTTTGTTAAAAACATTCAAACTGTGTCGCATTTTCAGTTCAGTGGGTAGACCATTCCATAGATTAGCTCCAACAACAGAGAAGGCTGATTGTCCAAATGAGGTTTTTCGCATTGGAATGCAACAGTCACCGCTTACTGAAGCGCGTGTGTTGATTCGACTTGAATCCTGACGTCTTGTTACAAATTCATCAAACAGAGAAGGTGCCAGACCATGCAGACATTTAACCGTTAATTTGAGGTTGCAGTAGCTAATGAAGCTTTCAAAGCTAAACATATTGTGCACCTCTAATACGCAACAATGGTGCCATCTTATCGTTTTTTTGTCCATGATTGGTTATATAGGGATATGATTGGCTTTAAAGTTGTTTGTGAGGTTTGAGACCAGGAACTGATGCAGTATGATAGATGTGATAATATCATAGCATGCACATATAGCTGAGCTGTACTAAGTGAGAGGTATTTTCTAAAGATTCTGAAGCAGTTTATATTAGATCTAGCTTTTTTGCAGGTGTAATCTACGTGTTTTCGAATCGTAGGTGTGAGTCTAGAATGATCCCTATATGATATAACAAATAAATTAAATAACACTTACACAAAGACAACACTTCCCCACCCTTCGTGTCTGTATCATGACGTGCTCACCTGTTTGCTCGGCAGCACACTGCTCCTGTTTGATGTATGGACCCCACCTCACCCCTCCCTGCGGTGTCGCCTGTGATTGAAGATGTGTGTGCATGTCTCCTTTGAACTTCGCCCTAATAGGAGGCCAGGCTGCACGTCGACCCAGCTTCAAACCCAGTTGTGTGGCCCCCCGAGTGTCCGACCTGAGGGCCTGGGTTTGTTTAGCTGCCGCTCAAGTGCTCTTAAATGGAGATGTCTGCTGCGTTGCGTGTGTGTGTGTGTGTGTGTGGTGGGGGGGGAGATGATGGGTGATGAATGGCTTGTCTCCTCCCCCTCCCCCCTCTTCCCTCCCTTACTTCACCCATTTGCAGCTGATCACCTGTTCTCTGGTCACAGGGAGGGGGGTCTGTGGGATTGGAGGGGTGTGTGTGTGTGTGTGTGTGTGTGTGTGTGTGTGTGTGTATGTGTATTCAAGCACAGAAGATGTTATTGATTTCCCCCTGGAGTGTTTGTTGTAGCCAGCTCTGCAGTTGGTCTGTGTGTGTGTTCTTCTAGTTTTGCGAGAATCATTTTGACATTTAGACTTAAGGAAGTTGTGGTGGCTCCTTTTTTCTGAGGATTAAGACTTGGTTTGAGGCTTTAGTTAGTCCTGGATTTAAGCTTAAAAAATCTTAAAGATGCGTCCTTGGGTTACAGACTCAAGAATCTGTTATAATGTCCTAATGTAACATGGAACCTCATATAGATAGTGTACATGTGAAAAGCTGACACATTGAAAGGGATACAGTCAAATCTATGCTGAGACTTTATCTGTAAGGGTCAACACACGTCTGCCGACCCTCCTCCCCACCAGGGTTAGTCATTGGGTCTTTTCCCGTGTTTGTGTGTGCGTGTTTAAGTGACTACACATTCTTGCCTGCTGGCATTTTTTTTCTGGTTGCAGGAATGACAACTGTGCTCACTGGAATCAATTAGAGTGTGTGAGGGTTACTGAGTTACAACAAATGGCATGTGAAAACAGTAACTGGTGTATTTTGATTCACTTTAAAAGAAAATAACGACCTTAAAAGCTGAATTAATAGTTATTTTCTATAAACAAGAAGAATGTTGTTGTTTTGTAACAAACCCACGGCGTCATCAGACGGAGTCAAAAACCGATTTAATTCCAGACTTACTGTACATTCATGTGTAAACAGGAATATTGGCTTACATTTTCACTAGGGGATGTTCTGTGCAAGTTTTCCGCAGTATTGCATTGCTCCCTCGATGCTAAAAAAAAATGACTGCAGGTTTAAAAGTCATTCAGGAACAACCTAAAATACTGTAAACTGTATTTTCCAATCCTTATATATACAGTGATTCAAAGTGTTTGTATCTTGGTTGATAAACACCTTAACCAAACTTCACATGGGAGGAAGGAAAGTATAACATGTAAGAATTGCAGAAAAATAATTACTGATATGTTCATCCCAATGAAAGCCCTAAGCAGACATGAATCCAATTCTATTGATCTCTGTTTTCTAGTAATGACAAGTTAATTTCCTTTTACTAATTCTGAGTTTTCTTAAGATTTCAAACTTATTTATCCCGTTATCAACACTGCTTTCCATGTGATAACGGGTTAATTCAGTCTGTTATCCCTAGAAAACACGATAACAATGTAATGATCTTAAGGAAACAACTGCAATTTACTTGCTATCATGGGAAAACAGAGTTATATGAAATGTATGGATGTATGTCCACTTAGGGCTTCCATACATACCTACTGTATGTCCTAAAACCTTAAACTTAAAGGACCAGTATGGATTTAGAAGCATCTGGAGGTGAATTTCCAGATTTCAACCAACTGAACCAATAAAAAGTGGTTGCAAAAGTTTCAATGAGAAGGCTCTCTAGAGTCAGGGTTTGATTTGTCTGTTTGGGGCTACCATAGAGACCTTGTGGTTTGGTCTGGTATCCATAACAAGCTGAAATTACCTGAAAGTTCAAAAGTTCTTATTTAAATTATACACCAATAAAAATACTCAAGATAATTACATTCCTTTTCAGATACCCTGAAACCTGACATGCAGTATTAGGCCTTTAAGTACTGTATGTTTAGCATGTAGACGGTATCAAGGTGAAACTGTCAGACAGATATTATTTTTTCACATTATTTAGGGGTTAGTTTGACATTTTTGCTAACTTCATTGCACACAATAGTGATGAAACGAGAAACCCCACTGCACATAACTATGACTTAAGTGTTTGTTTTCGGTGGTGCAGCTGCAGGATTTGTCTGACACCACCACAGACAGCCCTGCTCCTGTTGTAAAACAGCTTCTTGAAGGAGTGTTTATATCGAAAATTCCCAGATCACAGGCAGGAAGATCACCATTATTCTGTAGATCACAGGAGTGAAGTAGGTGACGCATGTTTCAAGTCGGATTTTCCCTTAAGCTTCCTCAGGCCTGCACTTGAGAAACAGCTGTAACTGTGTGATTCATCTGGCTTTTTTTTTTTTGGTGTTAGCCCTCACTTCCAGAAGAAAAATGGAGCAGCTTTTTCGGCGTCGTTTTTGTTCTAGAGCTTCACAAGAAATAGTATCTTGTGTGATGGCAGAGCAGCTCTTTACAAAGACCCAAAAAAAACAGTGCATTACCAAGGATAATGCTGACACACAATACCATATCATCGCAGCCCTCCATTGTCCAGACGAGAGTAAGGCGATTCTGCTTGTCATCTTTGGCAACAAAAGCTAGCAGCTGCCTTTGTGTTGCCAACAAGTGTCTTTATTCAGCCCCACAAACACATCAGTCAGCTTGGACCGCTGTGTGTTGAGAAGTCTCCTTGGGTTGAGTGTAATGATGTTCTCCTGTAGCTGAAGAGGCCCGCGAGGCAAGTTTCCCTCCAGTGTACCTGGGTGTTGTCATACACTTTCGATTCAAAAGAATTGGGGAGTGTTGGTGCTTTCCATCCTATCTGTTCCATCCTTTGGTCATTTGTCTTGTGGAGAATCCAAAGATTTGATTAAATTTGACTTATTCCGAATCTCTCTCTGATACTGAGGCTGGCTTTAAAGGCAAGTCAATCACTGTATACCCCAATTCTACAGCAGAAATAAAGTGCAGTATATTCAGCCTAGTACATTAGATATCTCTTACCACTTACTACAACTGTACTTGAGATGTGTTATGACTCCCTAGTTTAGATTAATTAAAGAACAGATAGAAGGTTTGCTTTGTGTGAAAGTTGCTTTAGGCTTGGAGTCACCCATGTAAGTTGAGACATTCATTTAAGATATTTCCATTATTCATGCTACAATATTGTCTGCAGATGATACATTACGAAACGTATATCTATTTGCACGAACTGACATCCAAGAAGGCCTTCTTCTCTTTTTGTTTTTGTTGAGTATGTTCCTGGTACAGTTTAATGTGTATGCTGACACTCATTGTTGACTTAGCCGTGCAGCTAATGAACAGGCCTGGAGAACATTCTGTTAAAGTTTGATTCTCTCTAGCTCAACTTTCTGCCCATATATATTAACTACCAAGTTAAAAAAAAGGAAGAAAAAAAGATGGGCGGGGCGCTGGATGGCCTAGCGGTTATGTTGCACGCCTCATGTACGGAGACTATAGTAGTTGTTGCATTGGCCGTGCTTTTGAATCCAACCCTGCATGTCACCTCCCACTTTCTCCTACCAACATTAACTGTCTCCCTTCAGCTGTACAATAACAAAGCGGCAAAAAGACCCCCAAAAACACTCTTGAAAAATATGGTTACGGCCAATTAGCCAAACTCCTCCAAGCTTCATATGGCAACCGCAAACCAGGCGATGGTTGGTTTGCACAAAGGCTTTACAGGAACAGCTTGGTGACAAATAAAATAACAGCTTTTAAGTAGTTTTAACTAGGGTTGTCACAATACCAGATTTTTAAATTGAATATGATACTAGTAAAATCAAAGTTTTGATTCCTGTTTCGATAGTGTTGCAACAAAAATACGTGCTTGGCACCTAATATTGGCTTGGTTTTTATTACCAAAAAATGCAGGCAAACTACTGCCCTCTGTTGGCAACGTATTTATGCAATTAAGACAGTGCTCCCTCGCTTTTGCTTGCGCGACTTTTGGTTATGTTTTTCCTTTTTTTAAACAAAAAAAAGCTTCGGTACTTATCAATACTACGATCATCTGCTATTTTATCATTATTAAACATGTGGTATTGGCAAGTTAAGAAAATGTTGACCTCTTTAGTTCAATCTTAGCCTCGACACACCTGAAATTAAGCAGCAGTACAACAAAAAAGTATTCCTGTTTAGTGGCCTTGGCAGTAAGCCTGACCTTCTTTACTGTATCCAGTTCTCTTTGCGTATCCATTTTCCATCCAACAAGTACGCGCAGTCATTGTGACAAACAGGTCTAAGGCAAATCATTGTAGCAATACTGAAATTGTAAACACCCATGGTCTGTGAATGAGCTTTAATTTAAGGGATTTTGTATGTTTAAAGTGGCATCAGGTGTGCCATGAAGCGTCTCTCAGGTCTCATGTTACAGGGGTCTGTCTTCAACACACACTCAGAGAGTTTTGGGATTATCTTGTGATCTGCTGAGCAGCGCTTGGCGGCTTTGTGCTGTACAGGAAGTGTGTAACGATATCCTGAAGCTTCCTTGTATCCTGGGGGCTGTAAACCACATAAAGGAGAGAAAATAAAAGCAGCAGTGCCGGAAATCCTGCCATCTCAGACAGGTGGGGTGACAATGGCTGTCCTCCCTCTCTACCTCTGTCCCTTCCTCTCTCTCTCTCTCTCTCTGTCTGTACGGCATCCATCACTTTCTTTTCACTCCTCGTTCAACCCATATCTGTCTTCAATCACGCTCTTCCCTCATTTATTTTTGGTCCCTGCATGAGCTTTATCCCATTCTCTTCACCTTCTTTGTTCCTTTTTTTCTTTTTTAAAAACTCAAAAGATTTGCAATGACTGGTGCAAATTAAGACAATTGTTTTTCCACTATCAGTCGTTTCTGATCATAAGTATCTTGTTGAGCAACTCTTTTAACAATTGGATCCCATTTGTTGACACTTAGTGGTAAAATGGAAAGAAATGTACCAGTGTTTATATGATGTTAAAGAGATATTTGTGTGCAAATCTTTTTTGTATTAAACACTTACATTGCTATTTTCCAAAGGTGGCTCTACAAGGTTTACAATTTTTGCATTTGCATGCTTTTTAGTATCTTTCTATATCTTATTTCATTGTATCTTATCGTATCATTTTGTGATAAAAGGATCCAATTAATGCTTTACAACCTGTTTGTAAAACACCTTGCCAGTTTAAGCATATTTATAAGTTTAGACTTCACTGTCTCTTTAGTTCTATAGTTGGGATATACCATAAACCGTAATTAATAGTGGTCGAAGCCTGAGTGACGTCACCCATTGGCTGATGGTGACTTTGGAAGCCCGTCAATGGTGGTCGCCGTACTGGAATATCTGTCTCAACCTAACTTTCTGTCAGCATAACGACAGGCAAAGAGGTGGAGCTGAGGCGGGTCTTAAACCTCCTGATAAACAGCTACACCACGCCAGACCATCAGTCAGGTCAGCCATGCGCCTTGCTATGACCTCTTACCCTTCATAAAATAAAATAAAAAAGGGATGAGTTGTCAAACAATTTCACCCCCTTGCAGTGTGTGCCAATGAAGAAATTAGCTGGTCAGACCAATTGTGTGTGTTTGATCCAGGCTGTAAACATGTTTATTTCTGCTGTAAAAAATGCCACACACACAAATGAGTGTGTGTTGGACTTCTGTGGCTTCTGCAACCGGCCTCAAGTGGATACTCAATGAACTGCAGGCTTTTGCACTTCCGCGTTGGCTTCAATTTTCAGCACCAGAGGTTGCCACTTTGGATACACAGACATTTTTTTTATTTTTTTCATTATCTGTACTGTCACCTGAGCAGCGCAAAACTCGCTCCATGTCTGCTATATCGATTTACTTTCTTTAACCATTGTCCTCAGTAAATTCTTCCCTTCCTCTAGTTTCTTTTTTGCTCCTCTTATTTCTCTTTCTTTTCTTTCCCTCAACCCATTACATCTACCTGCCCCCATTTTCTTCTCCTACGCCGTTTCCTTTCTTTTTTTATCACCTCTCTTACTCACATGTCAACTCCCATTTCTTATACCTGGTGTTTCATCCCTCCTTCCTCTTAGCCTCCTCCACTTCCTGACTATCCATTACAGCATCACTTCTATGCTGTATCATCTATGTTCCTGTTGTTGCATAATGTGCTTTGCGTTGGCTTAGTTGATTGATGGTGGGAATAAGAGAGAGGGTGTTTATTTTGACTCCTGGCTTGTCTTATCTGACGTGATATGTAATTATGTCCTCAGAATTAAGGAGATCTGTGGAAGGAAATGGCTTATGTAGTGTTTGGTGTGACAGTGGAGAAGATAAGTGTGTGTTTATTCAAACATAATCTCTAATCATTTTAAAGTGTGTCAACAAATGTGTCACCCTGACAGTCTTCACATCCTACGGCAACAATAGGGAGATTCAAATAATTATAAACGAGAGTGTAAGGTGACATAAATTCTGTGTCACAGCGCAGTGGCTTCTGTTTAACAATTGAGGGGAACATTTGGCTGCTTCCTGAAAGCATTTGTTTCCTCAATACTGATCATTTTAAGGATATACATAGGTATGTTGTGAAAAGATTAAAGAAACTCTTAAGTAGCACTTTTCTGCTTTAAAAAAAAAATGTCATGTCAAATTTTCCATGAGGTCTTTGTGCGAAAATGTTCTATGCCTTTACTGAACTAATTTATAGTGAAAAGAGTGTTACAGCTTGAATAAATTAGGAGATAATAATTGATGAAATTTCCTATAGAAATTCCAGTCAAACAGGATTAACTTCACTTTGTTGAAGTTTTTTTTTACTTGACAACATGTTGCTCTAATACCAATAGTGTTTTTTGCAGAACAAGTTTTTTGTCTTTTTTAAGTGTCTGGTTGCCTTGGACGGCAGACCCGCCTTGCTTTCAGTGACATTTCGACCTGACACACACTCTGCGTTTGTCTGTCTGAGGCTGTGAGGTGTGTGTGAGGGAGCTCAACAGGTGACACTCAACCAACAAGACAAACTGCGACCCTGACAATGTGTGTGTGTTTCCATGTTGTTGTCTGTGGTTGGAGTGTTAAAGTGGGTGTTTTGTGCTATGTCAATGTGAAGCCTGCATGTGTTTGTGATCATATTTTTTGCTGTACGTGTGTATATTCGCTCTTCAAATGTCAGAATGCTCATTTCAGGAAAGGTATTTCTAGTGTGTATCCGTGTGTGGCTGTGTGTTTGGTTTGACTGATGACTTGACAGCCGTGTGAAAGACAGCAGCACAGACTACAGGGAGAGTTCGGAGGGGCCGCAGATGCCTCTGAAAGTTGATCCCATTGTCTCATCCTCCGTCGTCTCTACGGCATTTTCAGTTGTTCAGAGAGGGGAGAGAGGGAAGGGGGTGTACAGTTTAACATGACTGTTTTCACAGTTGCTCTTCTTCTCCTGGAGAGTTCTTGATAACACCGACCTCGCCGTCATCCCCGGACTGCAGGGTCAAGGCATAATGAAGACAGGGCTGATGTTTATGGTTTGCTCAAATGATCCGTTAAAATATCACAAATATCACAGTTTAAGATTCTTCTGCCTTTGAAGATTACATTTTTAATTATTGAAGAAGCTGTGCAAGAGTGTCTTTTTTCTATGATTTACCCGTCAAAAGCCAGCAAGTTTGAGATCTCAGGGTCAATAGCTGTCTTGCCAAATAAATCCTCTGATAGACATCAAGTCGACAGTAATGTCTTTGGCAATGTGTTCAATTTATAACAGTGAATATTTGTTTTTCTTTGTGACTAACTGAAAAGGAGGAAATCATTAAGATGTATATGTTTTTTTCATAGCCTAAGACCCTTCACATTTGAAAAAAAAGATAAACATATTTTTTACCATTTACCATGAGTTAAATATACATCATTATATTTTAGAAATATAAAAAGAAAAATTAAAACAATCCTCCAAATATATAGAATCGAATGGTTTTGATTAGTACCCATTTATTCTGGGAGATGTAGGTGTGATGTAAAATAGATCGTGCCCTGAATTTTCCCTTTGCTATGTTAAGGGACCACAAAATTCTAACTAAGAGAGAATTTGGATACCGGTAAAAGATTTAGATGCTAGAGTCCCTGCTGATGGCCTACAGTAGTTAGGTCCCGTCCCATATATGGCTGTAGTCCTCCAAGCAGGCGGGCCAGGGTTCAAGTCTGACTTGCTGCTTTTTTCCCCCCTCATGTCATTCCCCACTCTCTCTTCTGATTTCCTGCTCTGTCCTATCAAATAGAGGCAAAAAGCCCAAAAAGACATACAAAATAAAGATTCTAATGCTTCCCAAAATAGAAGGATCTAAAAAGGTAAATGGCATTATGGGTAGTGTAGTATTTTTACATTGTCTATGTTCTATCTCAACCTATGTTGTTTTTGTTTCGACTCTTCAAAAACTGTTTCCTGAATTCAACCAATATCCGGTAGAGGAATCCCACATCTCTAGTGTCCTTATAACACTGAACAACGTAAAAACATTTTTTTTTTTTTTTTAAAGTTACCAAATTCATGAACAGCATCCTTTTTTTTCCCTTTTTTTATTTTGAAGAAATCTACATTTGATAAAATACAACTAAACTTTATGTTAACCACATGCACCTTAAATCCAAACAGACTGGTGCTTCAACTCTGATTTTAAGAACCTCCAAATGTCGTTTTTCCCCCCATCTCTTCAATGAAAGTTAAAATTAGATGCTGATAAATCTCCCTGCTTTGATACCGACACCAGACGGGTGTCACTGTCACTGACATGATGACTGAATGTAATTGAAATGCAGCACACCACACTCTCTACAACCACTTCATTTAACTGCTTCAAATTGCCTTTTAAAATGCATATTCACAAATAACTTCACCACATCTATTGTGCTTTTAAGAGCTGACACTCATTCCAGCTTGATTTATTGATCCAGGCAGTCTTTTTAGGAACGGCTGTAATTTTTTCTGTAATGCGGTAATTACCCTCATGTGGTTATCATTCCACGTCCAAGGAACCTCCACAGAGTTTTTTATCTGCGTGCCAAGACATGATGTAGTCAGTCAGAGAGAGAGAGTGAGTCGGGGACGTGAGATGAGAGAGGAGACACAATGTGGAGACACTCAAACTCTCCAAGCGGCACCAGGCCTGTCAAATCTGCTTTTTCCATCGACCACTACTGTTAATAAACCTCAAATGTTGGGGATTTTTTTTATTGACTTGTGTGTAAATCAGAACTCTCCTGCATCAGTCAGCTTTCACTACTTGGCAGAGATGTTTCTTTAAGGGCGTGACAGTGTGATGCTTTTGAAGTTGAATGACCAGAGAGCTCTTACATGTATGGACCTATAGTGACCCAAATAGCTTATAAGGTCATTGTTCTGTTAAGAGCCACAATGGTTTGATAAATTAGTCTCTGAGTTTCCTCCTAAGAGTAACAGTTTCACAACAACTTGTATTAAAACTTAGGTTTTAATGATCACTTAAAGGGGACATAATATGGATAATTGACTTTTACAGTGTTTTTGAACATATATTTGGGTAACCTGAGTGTCTACCGACAGACAAAACATGAAATAAACCCATTCAGTCCTTTGTTTGTGGTCTGCATAAGTCTAACAACACAAATAAAAGTGCTCCATTTCAAATTTGCTCTCCTTGTGATGTCACAGTGGGATACTGGTGAAAAAAAAAAAAAAATACTGGTATCTCCACCCATGGACTCCACCCCCAGCCGAGAGCAAAACTTTTGCGCACGTCCGCTATTTGTATTCTCGCTGGCGAAGGAGTGATACCTACTGGGAAAACTCAGGGTGGGCTCATTGCATTTAAAGAGACATACACGCCAAAATGGAGTGCTCAGAGAGCTGGTTTATACAGGGTCACAAACCTCCTCTGGTGCTTGATTCATGTTTTATTTTGACCAAAGCACAGCACAGATGTTTCATTTAGACCACAGGGGACTGTTTTAAAAGGTGGAAAGGGGTACAATATGTCCTCTTTAAAATACATATTCTGCACAAGCAAATTTTACTTTAAGCTTCTCATTGTATTAGTAATTGATGACTTGAGAATTTCTGACATCAAAAGATTTGATACGTCGTTTCAAATTAACACCTTCTTCTACTTCTACATTTTCTTCCGCTTATCCAAGGTCGGGTCGCGGTGGTAGCAGACGCAGTAAGTCAACCCAGACTTCCCTCTCCCCAGCAACGTTTTCCAGTTGCCTAGAAAACCTCTAAATGGAGGCGTCCAGGAGGCATCTTTAACAGATGTCCAAACTACCTCAACTGGCTCCTTTCGAAGCATTTCGGCCGCTTGTATCCACGATTTTATTCTTTCGGTCACTACCCATAGCTCATGACCATAGGTGAGGGTTGGAACGTAGATCGATCGGTAAATCGAGAGCTTTGCCTTCAGGCTCAGCTCCCTCTTCGCCACAACGGTCCGGCAACGCCTGCATTACTGCTGACGCCGCGCCAATCCGTCTGTCGATCTCACGCTCCATCCTACCCTCACTCGTGAACAAGACCCCAAGATACTTGAACTCCTCCACTTGGGACAAGGACTCACGCCCCACCCAGAGAGAGCAATCCACCTTTTTCCGGCAGAGAACCATGGCATCGGACTTGGAGATGCTAACCCTCATCCCAGCCGCTTCGCACTCTGCTGCAAACCGCCCTAATGCCTGCTGGAGGTCCCAACTTGAGGAAGCCAACAAAACCACGTCATCTGCAAAAAGCAGAGACTAGATTTTGAGGTCCACAAACTGGAAACCCTCCTCCCCCCGGCTGCTCCTTGAGACAAGGGGCAACCCTGGCGGAGGCCAACACGCACTGGGAACGTGTCTGACTTTGTGCCCGAGGATGCGGACACAGCTCCCACTTTGGTCATACAGGGACCGGATGGCTCGTACCAACGGCCCCGGGGCCCCATTTTCCCGCAGTACCCCCCCACATGATCCCCCGAGGGACACGGTCAAAAGCCTTCTCCAAATCCACAAAACACATGTAGACTGGATGAGCAAATTCCCATGCTCCGCCAAGAAGCCCTGCGAGGGTAAAGAGCTGGTCCACTGTCCCACGGCCAGGACGGAATCCACATTGTTCCTCCTGTATCCGAGGTTCGGGAGCAAATATCCCAATCACTAGAAAAGAACAAAAAACTTTAGAGTTTAGAGTTGCACAAAAAAATAATTTTCTTATATTTGTGTTCCCTGAAGTAAGAAAAATCATACTGACTTATATTTAAACAGAGCAGATTACATGCAGTAGGTGTAAATACATTCCTCTTTAGAAGGAGGATATGTTTGTGCACTAAAGACAGATTTCTGACAGATGAGAGCTGGCTTGTTGTTATACAGAGCAAATGGTAACATTAGCATAGTTAAAGTTTCGTTAGCAAACATGTTGAGTTCAGTGTGAACATTTTGGCTGTCAATAAGACCCTTCTCGTATTTAACACAACCACAACCTAACACTAAGATATAGCTTGATTTCCAGTCAGTAATACTGCGTTAGTTGTGTTAGTTATTACCAGTGACAAGCTAACAACAACAAAAACAAACATGCTAGCTACACTTACGGCCTACCTCTGAATTTTCCCTGGATTTTGGTGCTGATCAACATCTTGTCTGAGCTTGACCAGTGTTTATTCTTCTTCTTTATCTCAGGGACAACAACATTGTTGAACACAATCAAAGCAGAGTCTTTGTACGAAGTTTAAAATGTGTCTAGATTCAGCATTAAGGATGAACATTTTTAATTTGACTCTAGGTACATCCACATTAGACATGATGCTGTAGGTTGGATAAAGGGCGTGGTCAGTGCTCTTTAGGCTTAGAGAAGCGTGACAGTGATGGGCTGACTCACTTTTGGATCAACTTGCTACACTGAATAAGCTGGCAGAGACACGCGACTGTAGCGCTAAAGTGTGAAAACAATCTGCACCTAATCTTTTCATCATCACCTACTCAAAGGCGTAACCAAACTCATCTCTTCAGGCTTGTGGGGGCAGATGATCTTCCCTCGCTCTCTTGTGCCAGAGGAACAAGGGCCTGTTTCCACAAAGCACCAAATATTGATCTTAGCAACCACAACTTATGACAGATTTAATAAAGACAAAATAAACAAAAAATAATAATAATACAGAGTTTGGGGATTCACCCCAATTTAACAGAGAGAACCTAAACATGACCTGTTTACACTGCAGTTTTCATCCCAAAAAGTTACATTTCTGGGGTCTGAACCTTCAATCTTAAATATCTCTGAAACTATGGAAAACTGAATCTCAGAAGGATGTGATATGATCAGAGGCTCTGGAAAAAATCAAGAAAGTTGAGAGGACCTTGTGGTAACATTTCGGTCAACTGCTATTTCCAAGTCAACAATGGACTTCAAACTTCAAATAACCTTTGGACAAATACATAATGGAACATGGATGTTTGTTATATATATTCTAAAAAAACGTATTTTAATTTTTTTTTTTAAATAGTCATAAAGATGAAGCTAAGTTGAACTCTTCTGCTTTACTGTAGAAAGTAGAAAAGAACAGATAACTTTCATGGCGTTTTCACATTTGAGTGAGAATGACAACTGTCAATTTTTGTCTTAAGCAACTACATCATCAAACATTAGATTTGCCACATTACCCCCATTCAATCTACAAACTCCAATCTTACTGCTTAGACATGGGAAGAGTGAAACGATCAAAAGTATTTTGCACTTATGGACAGCCGTAACGCAATGTGAATTTATAGACAGGGACACCAATATCACGCCGTTGTAGAACTGATATGATAGTCTTAAGGTGTAATGACAGCAGAGCTTTGGAATGGCACTGTTGCAGAATTGTACTATAAAAAGTGCTTCTGACTCCCAAGGTTTTTGCAGCCATGTATGTTTAGTTGGACTTTCAAAATCAATGATATTTCCCCCCAGTGTGTCTAATCCGTGTGACGAAATATAAGCAGTAGAGGAAGAGGCGTAATAACCTGCTTGCTTTAAGGAAATCAGTTTAAATGCAAATGTAGAAAAAACCTTTACAAACAATCAACATTCACTTCAAACTAGAGCATTAAAAACACTTTGCACTGGCCCCTCAAGTTGGTTTATTTTAGAAAGAGTAAAAGTAGTTCATCTTTGTACTCTTTTCGGCACTGTGTCTGTTTTGTTTTCATTTTTCTTATGTAAATGCAGTTGTAGTCTCTCTGCTTCCAGAAAAACCACAGAGTTGTCAGAGCTTCAGTTTGTTTTAGGAAATCCACAAGGCCAATGACTCGAGGCCAAGTGTGACCAACAGCCTCATGCAGCTTTCACAATTTTTATGGACATGCAACACACACATTCACACAAACTCACACACAAGTCGGGGAAGCAAAAAGCACACATCCCCCCCCCCCCCCCCCCCCCCCCCCCCCTTACTGTGTTTCCATTGGTCGGTGAAGCCAAAATGACCATAGATTGGATAGCTGTCATTGATGGCTATAATCAACTGCTTCTCTCGCAACTTCAGAGGAAAACTAGTAATCTTTAAAAGAAGAAAGCACACATGCTGAGACACACAAGCACACACAACTTTCTCTGCATTTTACTCTGAAAGTGTTGATGCAACTCGCCAAAGAAACAGCGTGAGCTCTGTTTGACCTCATGTGACTTTCCTACATGTTGAACTCATAGACCTCTCTTTCCTCCGTCTGCCTGGTTTCCACGACAGCGAACAGCGCAGCCACCATAATGACGCCTGCGACTCGCCCACTCAGCTCAGCGAGGTCACAGAGGCATGCGTGTAGCGCTCAGTGGGGCTTGGCAGCGTCAGACCCCATAATAGGCTAATCACTGTAAAACAAACATGCTGGTTTATCCATAAACCCCCCCCCCACCCCAGCCCCCTGCCTTGGTATGATTTAGGAGATTGTGGTGAATGGTGGAGGCAGAATGCAACTGCAGCCGTCATTTTCACCATGGCATGAAATTTGAAGAGGATACATGGTTTCCAGGTAGTGAAACAATATTTATTTTTCAATTACAGTGTTGCTGTGCAGTTTTTTTCTGTCTCCGAGGCTGAACAGACAATCACTACTAAATTTGAGCAGAACGAGGAGATGATATCTGTTTGTTACATGCTGACAGGGCTAAGTTAGAGAAGTAATATGAACTAAATACAAACATAGCCAACAGTTGATCGAGTTTTGTTGCAGTTGGGGATAAGGTTACATGCAAATAGTATTCATACAAAGAATAGTGTTCTCTTCTCTGTCAGGTGGAAGTAGCAGTTAGTCCAACCCAGAGTTATAAATGCTGATCAATCCAAGCACAAACAAACACTCAGGGCCTGATTCACTCAGAATGAATAGCGACTACTTAAAACATTTTGCATTGTTTGCTCCCGCTATCTGCTCCGTCTCAAGGTGTAATTTACAAAGCATTTAGCGTTAATGATACGTGCAAACGCACCCACAAAGTTGTCCTGCTCAGCGCAGTTCGCTCCTGTTTTTCATCTGAATGTGGAGAAAAGCCGGTGCTGTTTTAGTCCACGTAAACATGGTCAGCTAGAGGGGATGGGAGACTTTCTACCTTTTGTTGTTGTTTTATTACCTGTTGAAAATGTAATGAGTTTTATGTAAAACAAACTCCATCCCTCAATGGAGCAATAAAGGGCAATTCGGAAAAAAAAAAACGTGCTCCCTTGTCATGGGTAACCTCTCCAGACCGTCTCCGTACATGTAGATGAAGTGTCCAGCCTCTTACTCCTGGTTATATTAATAATAGTCATGTCAAAGTCATATTTACAGATGGGTTATTTTTAAATCATTCACTGTAAATAATACTACATTGTATAAATCCCAGATCAACACTATTTTTTTTATTATGTCTGGGTATAAAACATTAATGTTATATCACCAAGCTAGGTGTGTCTGTGGCTGAGCCTTGTGGAGAAAAAGGCATTTCAATTTTGGCAATGCAAAAGTACTCTCAAGCAGTTGTCCCCAAACACTGGGCCTCGGACCGGTACCGGGCCTTGGGTGGTTTCAAATCAGGCCGGGAACACTCAGTTGGAATTTAAGTGAGTGGATGTAATTGCCAATGATGTACTGCCATATGTTTTGTTACTTTTCTTTTCTTTTTTTTTTTTTTTTACTGGAAATGGTCTGCGTTTTTTTTATTACATATCACAAGGCGAATATCTTCAAAAAACAATTGTACTTTTCTCAATTTCTCAAGAGAGAACATGAAGAAACAGACGACATTAACACATTCTTTTACAGGGGCCGCTGAAATGAGGCTCACGGACAGTGAGGATAGTGGAGACACTCTGCACTGATCACTGAGTCAGCTCTGACTGCCACTGAACAAGGCTCCTCAGCAGACTGGATGTTAGAAAATACGCTGTGCCTGTCACCCCCCCCCCCCCCCCCCCCCCCCAGAAATATGACAGCTGCTGTCTGGTCCGTGTAGCCGAACAGTTAGGCACCCCTGCATTAAAGTGCTACTTTCCTCAGTATGTAAAGCAGTGACATAAGAAGTTACTCTTTAATAACAGAAATCTTAACAAGTTACTTTCTAAAGTAACGTTACCCAACCCTGGTTTCCAAACACTTCTGACTGACGGTAAAACACACTAGTGTTTGTCTTTTTCTATTCAGGTCAGTTAGCAGTATACACTGGCACACAGCATGGTACTTTTGAAATATGTTATTATGGCTGCATGTAGGCATTTGGGAGAGCCTATGACACCAACAAATAACACAGCAGAGGAGAGGGACTTGTTTTTCCTGCCTTTGGCTACGTTTGCACCCTCCCGCCCCCCACTCCCACTCCTGCCCCGCTGTTGTGTAATCCTACCACTGTCACATGTATATCTCTCTGTGTAACTGAAGTAGTAGAAAAGAGAGAGGAGGGCAAATAAGAATGAGACGCATGGTTACATTTCAGCCCGGCTGGTGCCACGCTCCTGTTGAAGATACATGTGCCCCGGCTTCACCCCAACGTTTCCATGCCTCCCTCCCCTGCCATGGCAACCAAACATGGATTTGTGAAAACAATGTGAGCGTGAGCAGTTTCAGCCACAATAAGACGAGCAATTATGTTTCAACTACAGAGGGGCCACTTGCTGGATTTGAGAGGGGCTGGATTGTCAGTGGGGGCCACTTGAGGGAACTATTGATAACGCTGGTCCAGGATCTGGTCCTGGGTCTGGTGTTCAGTGGGTAAAGTACCAATAGCTTTTGTTTGTTAAGGCAATTAACTTAATGGTGCTCTCAGATGGCTGCACATTTCTGCTTTGGGTGAGGAGTAGGTGTCACATCCCACATTATCAACGCTGTTTTTTTCTCCTACCTCTTGAGTTTATCTTTTCATTTAAAATGTCTGCTGTGTGCATTAAATTAAATTTGTGAATGGCAATTGGAAACGGAAAAAGGAGGTAGTTATACGCACATCACGTAGGTGCAGTGTCAGTGCAAAAATCAGCAGACTTAGGAAGGCCCGCACACTTGCTCAATGACTAATTATCACCTGAAAGAAGACCTCTGGTCGAAACGTTGGTGATCAACTGGAATTCAGAAGGAAATGTTCCTCTAATAAAAGGGGGTTTTTATCACATACATTTTAAAACTAACTCATTTTCATTGCCTCATGACAATCACTTTGAAAGGCACAGCCTGTTTGAGTTGCCAGTGACCTAGTGGTTAGTTTGCACGCCCATGTACAGAGGCTAAAGTCCTCAAAGCAGGCGGCCTGGGTATGACTCCAACCTGTGGCTCCTTTGCCGCACATTATTCCCATACTCTCTCTCTTTCTCTGATTTCTGAGACTCAATCCACTGTCCTGTCCTTCTAATAAAGACATAAAAAACCCCAAACATGAACCTCAATAAATAAAGAAAGGCACACTGTGTGATTGCAAAATACAACACCAAAATTCGGATTAACCACAACCACTTGTGGACAGAGGGACACAAATTGCAAGGTGGTATAACGTTAATGATTTAAAACAGGCATAATGTAAATTAGTGTTATTCAAGGAATTATATAGTTTAGTATAATTATAATGCAGTGGCACCTGCAGGATTACATTTTTATGTGAATCAGAGAGACAAAGCCAGCAAACTAATACAACACCAACATTCGGATTAACCACAAGCAGCCAGACACCTGGCCTTAAAAACAAACGGCGGCTAAACATTGTGAGCACTGTAGTATCATGTAACATTGAAGCTATTCTAGAGGAATGTGAAGTAAAAATGAGTATTGAGCTTAAATCCAACCTGCACATTTAGTCCTTTTGAGCTCATCAGAAGAGAGCCAAAAGAGCCGGCTCTTATCACTGAGCCGAGCCAAAGGAGCCGATCACCAAAAAGAATCTGAATCATCACTTCTTTTCAGACGGGGAGGAGGAGGAGAAAGACAAAAAGGTAGAAGAGGATTTAGCTGATTGACGGCATGATGTCAGAGATAAACATGATTGTAAAAGTGTCACTTCGGTGTGTTGCATCGATACAACACGTCCACTCCCCTGGTGACCTGTAGCAAACGCTCGCTATGATGTTGTTCCTGCTTCTCTGTGGTGAAAGTCCTCGAGGAGCTTGTTAAGTGTCGTCTGACGTTTAAGTGTTGCTTCCTCTGCGGCCGCGCAGCTTCATTAAACGTGCCACCTGAGCCAGCTCTTTTCATTGAAAGTGTTGAATAGCTTGAAAAGATACTCAAAGGACGACCGTTGCCACACAACACAATTTGCAAGACCAAAATTAATTCAATTAAATCAAATAAAACAAAACTTTATTCCTGTAAAGCTTTTACAAATAAAAAAAATAAGGCATTGCACACCCATCTAAATGAAACACCTAAGATAAATAAACGCTAAAATTGTTCAATTTGCATTTGCAGTGCTATAAATCAGAAAGAAATACTGCATATGCCAAACATATGAAATAAGTGACCCGTCTTTTTGTCTTTGCTCACACTGACAGACTGTTAACATGCGTCTGACTGTGTTCATGAACACTGACCCACAGAGAATCACATAGGTATTTCAAAGTCTCACCACCGTGCGAAATATTTCTGAGAGCCACTGTCCTTCAGAACAAACAACATTTATGTGGCAACACTGCCCTCTAGTGTTGTGTTTGGGTCATTACATTGCACCTCAATAATTTAACTCTAATCCTTCTGTAATCCCATGAATCTCAGAGACTACTTTTTGAAGATTTATCAAATGATAGTCAATTTACTTTTTTTGGAGGCGCTTTGTGCCTTTACTGTGGATGACAGTGGGCCAAGTAGGAAATCAGGCAGAGAGGGGAATGACATGCGGGACAGGAGCCGCAGGTCTGATTTAACCACCCACTTGAAAGGACTATATAGCCTCCCCACATGGAGCCAGGCCTAACCACTAGGCCACCAACGCCCCAGGTCATTTTCCTTATCACTAGGAAAACTCCTTTGTCTGTGAGGGAGGTCTTTATTTTTCAAGATGTAAACCATGATGACGTCACAGTGATGTCATCAGAGTTAATCGGATTTAAACAAAAAAATGATGTTAATCAGAAAGCATAAAGCAGAATCTGAAGGACCTGCTAATTTGTTTGACGTAAGGGTTTATCGACAGATTCAAATGTTGTGCATTATGGGAAATGTAGGACAGAGTGTTTTTGACTTAAATTCCCGTTGTGTTGGTCTTCACTGTATCAGTTTTGATTATTGTTTTTTTTTTTTTTTTTCTTACCAGGGGTTCTGCAACTTTGTCTGTCCCTCTTGGAGGATAAAAAAAAATTACACACAAATGAATCTATGATTTGAGGGGGAACATTTGGAAATCATGAGTTTGATGGAGGTGTAATGAGTTTTTCTCCAAACATTTCAAAAATCTCATGGCTTAAGTCAAGTTTTAATTTCCTGCAAGGTTATTAAAAAGTTAATAATGAAGCTAGTTTTTAATGAGAAACTATTCCAGTTGGGTTTTATTTGATCGCTTGGAATTTAATAAACCAAGCTGCAGTTTGGTTAAATCCTGGCTGTGATAGGTTACAATATTCTGATGTGAAATAAGCTTTGACTTTGGTGACTTTAGTTGACTTTGTTTATTCAAATTGAATGCATCTTCATTCAGTTTCATTCATCAAATTAAACAAAATGACTTTTTTCTGACAAATGATGCCGAACTTTTGGTAAACAGTCTCTCTGGAATTTTCTCAGAATCTTTTTTTTTTGGGGGGGGGGGGGTGAAAATGTTTAGATTCGTGTTAAAGTAACACAAGATAAGCTAATTTATAAGAACTGCTATCTCCTTTTCACCAGGTGGTCATTCTTAAACTGATGTTCTTTAGCTGAATAATACATTTTGTGTTATTTAGCTTCTTATACACCTGCAGCCTCGCAAGCAAAGATCCAACATACAGCGAGCAGAGTAATAACAAAAAATCACATCAGCTGTACTTCTATAAAACTTTACAGAGATAATCCTACTGTGGAATGAGGGGAACAAAAAATAATTGTTCTAGTTAGAAAGCCCAGACTGCGCTCATAGCATATCAAAGCACTCATTGGTTTCCAAAGGGCTGTTTGGACGCCCATCCATGGTGGTCGCCATATTGGAAAATCTGATCAATCAAACATTTTATTATACTCGCAAAGAGGTGGAGCTGAGCCTTAAGGCTCCCGACCTGCACTACGCTACGACCGCTTGCAGTTAGATCAGTCAGGCCGCTAATTATGCATAACTCTTATCCTTCATGAAATCAAAACAGATGAAAAATTCCCCCCAAATCATAACAAACTTGTTTTTTGTACCAGGCTGTAAACATTTTTATTTCTGCCGTCACAATGGACACTGTAATATGGGGTGTGTATGGGACTTCTCTGTCTTTTTGAGTCAGCCTCAAGTGGACACTTTTTGCACCTCCACATATGCTATGTTTTTTTGAAAGGACTCACAATATCAACAAAAATCAACAAAAGAGCTTAGAAGGATGTAATGGCAAACAGAAGAGGTCATGCAGCAGTTTCATTACATGTATAGAGAGTCTACATTTGTGCACTGATCTCAGGGTTCAAACGTCACCATCCACTCCTACTCGATCAAGGTGAATTTCTCCTGATTGTCAGCTCAAAACGGCTTTTCTGTGGAATAAATACCAGGGGGCTGGAAGGAGAAACCGCAGATAAAGTCAGAGTGAAATCTTGGCTGTTTGCGTTCACAAATGCAGCTCACCCAGAACGCATTGAAAAGCTGAGTCCCCATAGGAACTGTACAGTAAATGATATATTGCTGTCAAAAAACATCAATTTGAATTGTTTTCATTGATAAAATCCCAACAGGAAACCGGTTTCCCTCAATACTTTTCCTGTGCCTTTCAACTCAAACCCTACTTTGGTGTATATTAGAGATGGTCATTTTCAATATGGCTACATTTCATTAAAAAAATAATAAATGAAAAAGCTTGGTAGTGTCCTGCTGCAGCTGGACATTACCATCATCGGTTCGGGGTCTATTTTTCCCGGTGGATTAATCAACATTTGTTGCTCTAATGAGTATTTAAATGAGAAAGAAAGTATATGAGGGTTTGAGTCAAGATAAACAGCAGAGAGTGTTTATGATAGATAAGCTAACTTAGACACAATGAGGGCTCATTGGTGTGTTTAATAGATTTGAGACAAACTTGGGCTTCTATGGCACAGAGGAAAGACATAAATCATGGTTTGGATACACATTATATTTGTTATAGGGCAATATTAATGATCTATTTGGAGGAAACTATAATTAACATGAAAAGAAACAAATCTCTTTTGGGTTAATGTTGTGCAGGCTTGTGCTTTACAGCTGTTCATCAGTGACGACCTGCCTGCGTGTGTTAATAATTCAGAGGAAAGCAGCTATAGGCTCAGCCAGGTGAATATTTATGGAAAGCATTAACGCTGCAGTGGGATTCTGGGAAGCAATTAGAGCAGATTCCTAGAAAGCAGGTTGACGTTTTGTGCGACCAGGGTACATCCAGTCCTCTGCACTCTCTGAGAGAGGAGGGAAGTGTATCAGGTTAGGGAGGATGATGCAGGTATTTATACAGGGCTCAAATATCATATGTGATTTTTAAACCGCAAGAAGCTCGAAAAAAAAATATTTTTTTAAATGTTGCATGTTATTTTAAAGAGGAAGAGAGATTTCATTTTTTTTGTTCATGTAGTCTTTTCACCACTTACTGTCTTTAAAAAACAAAGAGTCAAATCTTGACATGCCATCATGATGTCTAGCTACGAGTTGAGTTACCCTGAATTCCTTCAGAAAAAATCGCCTTCAGAAGAAGAATTTGGTGTGGTTGTCATTTTAACTGACTGGAACTGGACAGCAGACTGCATTTTACATCTTTTTATTCTGCAAAAAAAAGGGGGGGGGGGTGGTGAGTGACAGCCACACCCACTCAGAGATGCTGTATGAAGTGGCACGATGGCTGAAGGAGAATCAACAGAGTTTTCAAAGTAAGGAAAAGATTTTGGTTTATGAGAGACTGGTGCACAAGTGTGAAATCTACTGGACTACTCTGAATATCGCGTGTTATATTTTTAAAGTGGACCTCACATTACATACTTTGTCCACAGGGGGCGCCAAAGTCCACTCAAGCTGAGAGATCCTCACAGCCGCTTTAAATGAGATGTTTTCTGTTTGGTGTTGATGCTATATGGATATTTTCACTTGGACTTTTTCACTCAAGCAAAGCAGTTTTAATGTCTTAAAACACCAAAAATCTTCATTGTTTGACCACTTTCAAATCTGTCTTACATTTCTTCCCTGTAATCCAGAATGAATCAAGCCCTCTGCTTGGATCGGGATCATCCTAATTTTTTTTATTACTCAAAAGTTTTGAATACTTTAGGTTTTGTCCTGTTAAAAACGATTTTATCTGAGTAAATCATCTTTTTTTTTTCTTTTAAAGCATCCGTTCAAAAATATGTCATCCTGTGCCATAGCTTTATTCCTGATGGTTTACTTTTGAACATCTGGGGCCTGAACTGAGGTCAAGACAAAAGCAGATGATTTGAAAAAAAAAAGAAGAATCAGAGAAGCTGACATGTTCCGCTTCAACAGGTGGCGCCAGTCAGCCTCCTTACATCCACTTTTCACTCTCCACCAAACTGCATCCAAACAGAGACTGCAGCTGTGACACCAGGGATGAGCTTCTGTTTGATTATCATGCTTGGTTCACAACATTGCCAATGTATTTGTGCAGTTGAGAGAGTGTGCAAATGTTTGCCAAAAGTTTTTGGTAATTAAAAAGTAAAAATACTTTTTAAACCCGATATTGGTCGGCTAGGTTATATATTGTTTTTCGTGTGGTATCAAAAACAGGCTTTAATAATGTTTGACTTTTATTAGCTTTGCGTTGAAGTTTTAAATTCTGGTATCATTACTAATTTAAATAACCAAAAGTTTGTGTTACAGCCTTAAAAAAAACTCCATTGCAGTTTAAAGGTGCACTATGTAGAGTTGGTATTGAAAGTTCAAAGTTATAGAAGTGAAACAATTCTATGCTATATTTTCTGAACTAAATACATACTAACAACTTTATTCAAAGGGAAAATGGGTTCCTGGAACACTAATTGGAGCTAAATACCATGAGAGTTACGGTTTCACTGTTGCGGGCCCACCACCATAACTTCTTGCGTAGCATTTTATCTTCAAACATTGTTACATACTCCTCTGAGGACAGTTTGTGTATATTGTGTAGATTGTTATGAACATATACCACAGAATCTGTACACTTCTCCAACTTTCACATTTCTCTACAAAAACTCCATAGTGTACCTTTAAGTTAAACACACTTATTTAACCTGTGTACGGTAATACATGCATCTTTTTTTGTATATGAATAATTTTCAGCATCTAGAAGGTTTTTACATTTGTTTATTTTTTTTAAGAGGAAAAAGTGAAGAATCATGTTCATTTATTCAGCCAAACTAATTATTACCAGTTATGAGAGAGACAAATCTAAACAACAACGATACATTTGTTTCAGGCCTGACAGGATTTTTGTTGTATCTTTGTATAAAAAAAACAGTTATTTTTATGTAATATTAGTAATGATAAATATTATTGGAAGTATGGAAGAGATCTGATAAAAAAATCTACGTAAAAGTGAGCAATAAGAATTTGAGGAATTTAACTGAGGTTTCCTCAGACTTTCAGACTGATCGAGAAATAATACCCATTTTGACATTGATTATAAATGTTTCAAAATGCAAAAAATAGCATCATTCTTCCCATTTCTTTTTCCGAGAAAGAGCTCTTGACCCTGACTTAGCCCACCCAGAACACCCCTGTCAGAGAATATCTGACTTTTGTTTCTCTTCCATTTTTTGACTTCTCAAAAATAAAAACTTTTTCTTCTGAAACCACGGCTCCTTTTTCCTTTTTATAAAATGGCCTTAATGTAACACCTGTTTATGCACCAAAGTACAGTTCTTTACTATAAAAGGTGCTAGGCTGTCCACTTTACTCCTGATGCTAACGTAAAACAGGTAACGGACATATCATTACACCTGGTGTTGTCTCAGTCCCATCTAAATGCAGAGAGAACGGGACGTCTCCCTGATTGAACGTCCTCATCCTTTGTGTTACACACTATTCCCTGATTTTACTCTGGATTTCAATTTCCTTCACATCCAGACTCTGAAAGGCCCCTTTTGTGCAAAGAGAGAACAATGAAGGGAGAGAAAAAGATAGTGAGCAAGGCAGAGGCGTCCAAAACCTTCCTGAATATACTTTTTCTACCGCCAAACTTGTATTAACCTCCTCCTGTTCCTTTGTGTGAGATAGTGCAGTGCCAACAGAGAGAAAAAAGGTCAGAGCTGAATAGTGTCATTGCAAGGAGAAGCCTGCTCGGTGCATTAACGTGTCTGTCGGTTCAGAGTGAAGACACTTATTTGGGAAGGAATAAGAAAGAGAAAAAAAAAAACCGGTGTAATAAAAGGGCTGATAAAAAAGGAAACTCTACCTTGACAGAAGTTCCACCAGTAAAGCCGTAGTCAAATGAGGGTATTAGATCTCCTCGCAGGAGACCTCTGATCTGCTTGCATGAGTATTCAGCCGCCACCTCTCCCCAATTCTCCTGTAAAGCTCAAAGGATTTTAAAGTGAGCATTTATTAAAAGAGAGCAAACATTCCTCTCCGGTTACAGCACTGCACTGTAATAAAACGGTGTTTACTGTATCAGTCCCAGAATTAATGAGACTAAATGGTTGGCTGAGTTTATCTGCAGAGACGAAGCGGATAAGCTGTTCTGAAAATCTCCCAAGTTTCATCACTTACCTACTGTAGATCAGCGAAGAAAAGTTGAAGCATCTGAACGAGAACAACTGACGCCTGTTACCAACTTCAACGAAGATTTTTCAGGCAAAAATTCCCTTGAAAAAGTTTTTGGAGGACATAAAGCGCACTGTCAAAAGCGCCACTGCGCAAAGTGATACGAGGCGTGTCCTCTTAACACATATTAACTTATTTTCTCTGCTCAAGTCCTGAGCATATTCCTCAGGTGGGTAATGGACACTGGACAGTCTGTATCAGTATACATTGGTACGACTGCGGTTGGCACTCATAGTTATGTATAACATTTATCACAAATCCAACTCTGTGTTGCATGAGAGCATTGTGCTTCTGCCTGTGTACCAGCGTGTATTAGAATGCACAACGGAGCGAGCCGTCTTAGAGTAGAGCTTGTTTATGGTGTTGCTGCGTCTTAGCCCTCTGTTCTAGGGATGTTCCAAGCAGACTAATTTCCTGACGGGCAACTGGAAATTTCAATTCTGTTTCACCGACAGATGTAAAGACAAGAAAACACTCAGAAAAAGTCAAACTGAGCACAATTTATTCAAAATTGTCAGCGGGTAAAAAAATATGTAATTTGGTTTGTGAGTGTACCTCCACGTGCTCTTGAAAAATGTGCTGCTCCTGTGAGAGGCTATCCGGGCTCTGTGCTTATCTACATCCAGGTAGTAGGGCTGAGCTGTTGAATCTTAAGAGCAAATGTGAGTTGGTATGTAAGTGCTAGGTCAAGCTTCAAACTGTACGTGTTAGCATGAGATGTCACAGTTGCAGATAGAGCACTGAACGCAGCTGAAGCTTGGTCAAAGATGTATTTAGTGATAGCCTTTGCTTCGTGTATACGTCCTGAATGGAGTTCAGTTAACATTTTTTAAACACCAACAGAACATGACTAGCTGTCAGTTATGAAATGTGAATTAGTAAGTATGCAACATTCATGCTAAAAATGTCACATGCAAAGTTAATATGGAGACATGGATGAAATGGTCAATACAGGAATAGTGTTCAGGGCATGTTTAAGTTAAAGTTAGCGCACAAAGTGCTTTTTGAAAGCCAATATCTGGAGTACAAGTGATCTGCCTGTGTTGGAGGAGGAACAAAGAGAGATGTTGTGCATGGTTTGGTTTGAGCAGATTGATCGACTGTCTTCACTACTATGAATCTCCTCCCCGTACTCTACATGCCCTGCACCTGTTACATTGAAGAAACACAAAGCAGCTCAGATATGATCAATCTCTAAAGCAACAGCCTAATTTTCACCTTCCACAGCTGCTGTTGTACTTTTTCCCAAGATTTCATGCTTTATGTCAATTCTTTTACAGTTTCTATTTTATTATTTTTTGTGTTTTGAATGTGGCACAGAATGTTTCAGTAGATGTCTATCAAACTGTGGCCTGAAAAGTTTAGGTGCTATTTTTTAAAGGTCATATATTATACTCCTTTTCAACAAGTTTAAACATGTCTCAGAGGTCCCAAAAACATGTCTGTGAAGTTTCTTTCTAAGAGTCCTCTCTGATCCTGTATTTTATCATGCCTATAAACCAATCTATCTGCCCTCGGTGATGTCACAAAGGGAAAATCTCCAAATGGCCTGTTTGAAAACACATTTTCTGAAACGTGGAGCAGGAAAAAGACTGAGTGGACGGACTTTTCTCATAATTGGGGGGGTTTGTAAACAGACTAGGGACACATATTTGTGTTAGAGAACCATGGTAAAGTGTTTTTGCATAATATGTGACATTTAAAGATTTGACCATAACATTTAGCTGTTATAATAACATTCTACAGAACAACTCCTTTGTGCACAAAGCTTGATGTGAATATGCAGGATCATATACAAATACTTAAGGTGAACTCTTCTTCAAAATGAATGTCCCTCGGGATCAATAAAGTATCTATCTATCTATCTAAACTGTTCCTTCAAATAAAATAGTTTCAGAAGTTAAAAAAAAATGTTTCATTTTAATTTCCTTTACTTACAGATTCAGATTCTGAAAAAAAATATTTGATGAAAATACATGTATTTTGCTTAACTAAAGAATGTATTCATGTTTGGAACATCCCTATTAAAAACATCTGTGTTTCTTTGGCTCTCTGATGTCTTTAATCCTTCACATATTTCAGTGTCATTCAGATATACTGTAAATCCTTCTATTGGACGTAGGCATGACTTGAAAGCCCGCCCAAGGTGATAAAACTGAACCTTCTGACAATGAATGTGTGACATTCCATGTTCTGAGATGCTGACAACATTTGACCATAAATTATTACTCAAGGTCTTCATAGCAGTGGAACAAGCTCCACAAAGCTGGCAAGCACACATGAAGCAACATTGACCCTCCATATGAGATAGCCTTACAATAAATTACATCAAACATCATGAACTTGTGTTTCTGTGCTGACATATGTTATAAAACTCCTACCCTGCACAAAAAAAGGAAAACAGTATGAGTTGCAGAGCCTTCAGTTAAATTCTCTCTGCAAGCCTTTGAGGCATCCTGTTGCTGCATTGCTCCCACGTTTGATGATCAGGTGGAAACAAGTTCAAGATGGACATGACATCAGATTATTGCAACAGTTTTTTTTCGATGCGAAAAATAGGAAGAGGATAAGGGCCAGTGAAAAAAAAGTTTTTTTTTTAGTTCTGACTTTTTACTCAGAAATCCAAGTTTATAAGCTTAAAGCTGAAACTGGGATTTAATCAAATCTTGCCTCTCTTTTGAATCCAAGAATAGACTGGTTGCTGCCACTTTTTTGTCTGTGCTAATAACAATAATAACAAATTGAATTACATAGCACGTAGGCAAGAAGGCGTTTTAGTTTGCTGCTCCCCACAAGATCTGAAATGTAACGCTGCTTTCATTGGAGGACTTGGAGGCGGACACATCTGGCTGTAGATGTTCTCCGTGATTGTGGGTGATCTTGACAAATGTTTGCAGTTTAAATTTGTTATTTTGTGTCTTTTAATGATTCATAATTATGTATCTTCATTATATTTGTTTGTATGGCTGCTCGTAGTTATTCAGAAACTCTGTTGATTGTGCTGATGCCTGTCTTGGCCAGGACACTCTAGGAAAAGAGATTTTTAATTTCAACTAGTTTTTTTACCAAGCAGAATTCAAGGATTAAAGTCAGAATTCCGAGATTAATGTTCTGAGAATAAAACTCTGAAACTCAATATCCTGGAGAAACTGTTTTGCTGGCACATGATGAGTAGGGGGCTTTTCTTGCAGTTAACACTGAGGGGAGTGAAACATTGTTCATTATAATATATTATAGTGATAAGCAGCTGGTTGAAAATTGGCAAATTTTCCCCTTTAATGCAGAATTTTTGCACAACATGCACTCTGTTCTCTCTGACGGGACGTCATGTTCCCTCGTCCTCTGTTTCAGAAAGGCTGTCTCGTCGTTTTCTTCAGCAGCATGCAGAGAATCCAGCTGCCGCTTTCTCTCGTCTGTTATTTTCGATATCATTATCCTCTTGTTACCACGTATTAGGTAGCACACGGTTATATGTGGCTTCCATGTTAACATTTGTGTTGCTCAGCAACCAGGATGATAATGATGCATGATGACCTCTTGCTCTTTGTGTTCTGCTGAACATCAGAGCAGAACTTCGTGTTTCAGCCTCAGGAGAAATGTTCTTCATCTGTTTACAGCTTTAAGTTTGTAACAGCTATGATCTGAAAAATTTTCATCTGAAGTCTGTGTAGCTGCAAACTTTGATCAAATGGAGTAATTGAGCACTAAAAAATAATAAACTGCACAAACAGTATCAAAATATCAGTTTGACACCGCCACACCTACAGGCAATTTAGAGTCACTAGTTAACCTCACGAGCATGTCTTTGGACTGTGGGAGGAAGCAACCAGAGAGAAAGCATGTATGCACAGGGAGAACATGCAAACTCCACACAGAGAGGCCATGTCTGACGGGGATTCGAACCAGAAACCTCCTTGCTGTGAGGCACCACTTCAACATCATGCAGCCTGGGCTCGAATCCTCTGGAGAAAAATCATTATCCATTTCTAACACATTTTCTGTATGTCATGCAATGAGATCAAGACAAAATATTCAGACATGTTTAATGTTTTGTATTTTTACACGCTAATAGCAATGCGATGAAGGCCAGAATTTAATGCTTTAATTTTTGTAACGGCATTGATCGTGCGCTATTTGTCCCTTGAGGCTCACTGTAGCCACCACACTTACAGCACTTAAAAAAAGAAAAAAAAACTCATAGACAGCTCATTTGAAGAGTCAAAAGTAAAATCCACTGCCTTTGTTTCAATTTGTTTTAAAAATCTGATATTCTTTTGGCACTTTATCTTTCATATTCAAATCTATTTCCTTAAAAAAACACGATCAGTGCTCAAAAAAAAGTAGAAAGCTCTTCTTAATGTGTACCAGGATAAAGTAGCTAATTAAATACGGATTCCACTTTCTGCCAGCACACACACACACACACACACACACACACACACACACACACAGACGCACACACTCATACACACACACACACATGAGAATATGGGCCTGTGATGGCAAGTTTAACTCTGCCGTCTTTTCTGCCTTAACCATATTTGCGTTCTCTTGTCCTCGTGCTCTGTGTGTTTATTTGTGCTTGTTGTTGGTTATGGAGGAGCAGCGTGGGCGAGTGAGGGGCGAGTGGTAAAACAAATCCCATAGCAACGAGCAGAAGATCCACAGATACCAGCAAACAACACAAATGGAAGGTAGACCGGATCGACCAGTCTGTGTTTATCTGTTGCTCTGTTTGTGTGTTTGGATGAAAGTGTGTGGGTGTTTCTGTGTGTATGCTATGTAAGAATCCATACTTTCAGAAGAAATCAGCCAAATACATCTGCTGTCATTGGTTCTTTTATTTTGTTAACTTTTGTCTAAACTATGTTCTGCTTTTGCGTGTCCACAGTTTTATGGTTTTGGCCTTAAAGAGGACAAATCTACAATTTAAAACCACCTTTATTTTGGGAATGACGCAGTAATATTCCTTTTGAACTGTGGCGTATGTGTGTAATTCAGGTTAAAAGTTTGTGAGCCATCAGGGCCCCCCTAGTGGTCTGGGGCCCCAAGCAGTTGCCTGCCTTGCCTGTTGACAAGGAGCGCCTCTGCCTTACACAATTCCTTCAGAGATTAAATGTAAACTGAAAGCACTAAACTTGAAGTCGTCGGCACCACCGTGTCTTAAAGAAGTTACATTTATGTGAAGCTGAATCCTTCTAAAGTTGCAGGTGAAGTTATGGCTGGACTGGGTTGGGGGATGGGTGTGAGTACACATCATTATACCAGTATCATTTCTCTGCCAAAGCACCTGCACACTTGTTGTCTAAGCCATCACAGCAATGATTTTAGCTGAAATGGTAACTGTTTGGTGCATTAGGCTGCTCATTCACACGAGAACAATGTTTTGGGTGACTGAAAAGTCAACGTTTTGAAAACTGGTTCCAGAGTGCAAACTTTTTTGAAAAAGGCACCGTCTCCTGGCAAAATGCAGTTTCTCTGAAAAACGAAGTCATTCTCGCATGCGTAATTTGGTTCCCGTCAACAGCCATGCGCGAATAGGTGGACTACAACAACAACGGCCGACTCCCAAGCTCTGTTTGTGCTGCTCAACATTGAATCGAACCATCCTTCACAGCTTCTCCAGATAAGTGTAGATTTACCGCACCATCACTCAGACGAGTGGAGACGCAGTACTTACAATTGCCAAATACTGAATCCCCCTCTACGAGGACAATGGGCCTGGAAAAGTTATGTCTGGATGTACTTTGGAAAAAGGAAGATAATAACATGCAGTGTAAGATATGTTGCATTAACTAAAGATATCACGGAAAGAATAGCTCAATGCTTAACCACATGACCAAGGAAAAATACGTTTGAGAATCACTCCCCCAGTGACAAGGGTTTCAGTCTGCATTAGGTTTTGTTTTGTGTTTTGCAAATTTGATATTATGTTCCTGGGTTTTGTTGTGTTTTGGTTTTCACCCTTGTCTCTGTCTTTCAGATCCTGCCCCTCTTGTCCCCGCCTTGTGTGTCAGCTCCGCCCTGATTACCCTCACCTGTGTCTCGTTGGTCCCTGATTGTCTGTGTATTTAATCCCTGCGTGTTCTCCCTCCTGTTGCCAGTTCGTTGCGTTCTCTGTGTTCCCTCGGCCCAGCTTTATTGTTGATTTTGATCTTCGTGTATGACCCTCGCTGCCGTTTTGACCCTGCCTTGGCCTAGCCCTCTGGATTTGTTTATTATTGCCTTCTCGTGTACCGAACTCTGCCTGGATTAAAGGACTGATTTATAACTCTCCCTCTGAGTCTGCGTTTGCTCCATACCGTGAGTCTTTGTGTCACCCAGTAAGTATTGAGGCTGGATTGGATGCACAGAAGTGAGTAAAATAAACTACTGAGTGTGTTACCCAAGCAACATGCCAGTGCAATATTGTGGGTCAAGATGTTTTTTTTTTTTTAACAAATAACAGAATATTTTAAACCTCATCATTAAACGAGCGCTATTAAGCTTTGAGCCTGCATTTTTAATCCATCGTTCAAACATTTAAACACATTCTGGTGAGTTCCCTGAAATAAAGTATCCCATGAACTTCCTGAAGAGGAGAACATAATCCTGCCATGAATCCCATATCGCTGTTGAACAGGGAGTGTTTCAAAAACCTGCTGCAGGGGTTCTGTGTCTCGTGGTCAAGGGCTGAAAGCAGCCAGTGTCCTGCCAGGGAATTTAGAAAAAGCCCTAAATTGTCCAGACAAGGGAAGGATTTCCACAGGACTGGAGGTGCAAGAGTTCAAGGTAACCTCTCCTGCAGCTCCTCCTCACTCCCACGCTGCTCCAGTCTGTGAATCCAGATCACAATTAGAAGCGGGCAAAAGCTCAAAGACAGTTTGTTGGGAAACAGTTGTAAGGGAAGGAGGTGATGTCACTGGGGAATGTTTTACAGTGTAAATTTACTTCTACAGTGAGTGATGAAAGATTTGAAACTAGACATAGCGTTTCATTAAGAATAGCTCCTGAGTAAGGTTAAGCTGCTGTGTTTTTTAATAGGGATAAAAAGATTGTAATGCTTGTTTTGTTTGGTATGACTAATGTAGTTTTGAGTAATCTGCATCATCTGGTTTGATAAGAAAGCCATAGCGACTCTTACCCTCATTTTCTTCTTCAAGAAGTTCCAAATATACCGAATGCATGCACGTGAGTTTTGGTTAATTACACAATATCGTGATCACATTTTTTTCTCGTCCTTAAGTCTTGCTTCTCTGGTGGAAATAAAGTAACGCTCAATCTGCCAGCGGCTTTCTAATGTATGACAAAATATAATAAATTCTGGAGGCATTAAATGACACATATTATGCAATATAAACATAACGATGTTTTTCTAACATTTACGTTTGTCCCTACCTTGTCTACAAACCTCCTTATTTTGACAAAAGTCCATCCTCTCTGCCTTTTGCCTGCTCCACTTTTCAGGAAATGTGTGCTCAAACAGGCTGTTTCGGAGGTTTTCCCTTCATGACATCACAAAGGGCAGTAACCCCTCCCCCAGGTGGGTGACACTCCTACAGCTAGGTGTTTGTTCTGTCCTCTGAGTCTGCCTTTTAACTGTAAACAATAGTGCATGGAGCGAGAAAGCCCAAGCTCTTGCAGAGAGGGGCGTGGTTGAGCACAGCTCACTTGCATTTAAAGCTACAGACACAGAAACAGTCTGTTCTGAGCAGGGCTGAAATAGAGGAGTTTATAGGCATGCTGAATGGATTTTTAGAAAGAAGCTTCACACACATGTTTTTGGGAGACCTGAGACTTATTTAAACTGGTTGAAAAAGGAGTTTAATATGTGACCTTTAAATCTGCACATTTATTTTGTACAGCCAGATGATGGCCTTTTTAATGTTTATTAGCTGCTTTCCAGGTTGCATTTATGTGCTGTTTAGTGACTGTGACTGCAAACTTCATATTATTTGCTGCTGCTGATATATGTCAACATTTTTAGCCTGAATCCAGAGAAGAGGTTTTTTTTTATGGTTTGAAAGGAAATCCAGAATGTTTGTCACATTAGCGGTGCTCTTCTACTTCTACTCTTCTGCTAAACCCTAGTTACACAAGAATTACCAAGACATTGGCATCTGTTCCCAGACGCCTTTATCGTTGTCACACAATGATAGATGATGGGTTCTGAGATTGCGTTATACTTTTATGCTGTTCAACTCTATTGCTCTGAGCATAAACTGTTTTTCTGCATACAAGCAATGCCTAGAAAATGCCACTGGACAATACTATCCAGACTACTTTTCTTCTTTTTTTTTCTCCATCTTTTCTTGGAAGATGGCTGTTCATCAACGAGTCTTGTTCTGCTAAAGGTTTCTGCCTGTTGAAAGGAAGTTTTTTTTTTTTTTTTTTTTTTTTTTTTTTTTTTTTTCCTTGCCCAGCTGAAAAAGTGCTTTCTCAAGGAGGATTATGTGAAGCACACTGCATGTATTAAATGTGCCATAAATACCAAAACAGCATTGGGTTCCTTCCAGATTTTTTACGTTCATATGCAGACTAAAAAGTTGGAGATGGACTTAAAAAAAGAAGGCAGATGGCATGGTTAATTTAGTAATGAACATCATTACTCCAGAGCTGTTTGTCAAAAGAACATGCTTTCTGTAGTTTCCCTCTTGTATGTAGCTCACAACAGGAGATTTTATTTAGAGTTCGGAGACATTATACATGTCAGCTCTTTCAATCCTGACTTTACCCTTTGGCTTTGGTGACATGATACTGGTTTTCTTACCTCTGCTCAGATCCACTCTTTCAGACGATACAACAATATTAATGCCAACGGTCTATCGGTCCCCTCTTAGCTTAACTTATGCTTCACCTCTGAGTACATGCAGCTGTATATTCAGACAATTACTTGAGTAATAGGCAGAAGGCAGACCAAAGCGATGGGAATGAATTCGCGTCTCCCCAACTTTTATTACTGCCAGAGCAGGCATAGCACAGAGCCGAAATGAAACTCATTCAGACATGATTAAGGAAAGAAATGTGGGCAAAGGATGAATCGAATTTCATTTGCAAAGAATTTGGACTCGACAGAAACCCCGGCCGTATTCGTAAAATTTAAAACTGAAACTCTGAAACTCAAAGCCATCCCTCACACACATTTCCCAGCCTGAGGGGGAGGGCCCATTTATCTTTCTCGCTCTCGCTGGTCTCTGTGCTACTGGAGCAAAGGCTAAAGGAGAAGAGAGGACATAAGAGGGAACACACAGTTCCTCTCTTCACTCAGGAGTTTTTGGAAAGGAAATAGTCCCCTGCTTCTGCCTCTTGTCATAAAATATCATGCTGGCTGCTGTGTCAGCGGCTAATACATGGCAAATAGAATCACGAGAAGATGATTGAAGTGGGCAGAGAAAGAATCCGAAGAAGAATTCTGTTTTAATACAAGGACTAAAAAACAGATTGAATTAATCATCTGAGGGAAACAAAGCTGGATTCAGTCAAAGCACTGTTTGTGTTCCTGCAGACTTACTCTGCTTTATATTTCTTCTGTTGATTATGTTCAATACGTCAGCATTTAAGTATCCAAACACTCTTTAAAACAAACTTGTAGCTGATTTGATTGGGCTGTGTATGTTTCAAATAGATTCCTTTTTGTCCAGTTTCTGTGCGTACTTTTGTAACTCCTTTTGAGCACTTGACGCTCAAGCATCTCTTGTTTTTAATCTGCTGTTTGTATATTTTTAATGATTTTTATCTTGTGATCTCATCTATTGCTCCTGGGCTGATTGTCAGCAACGAAATGTTGTATGCATTCATTGACAATATACCAGATTATCTTATCTTCATTGTGTGATTTCAACTACTGGTTTCAAGCAGATAATGTGCTGTAGCTAAAATGGTGTGTATGAACCATATAGACTGTATGGTATGAACATGTTTAAGATCAGCACTTTTTGTTGGTACTTTTTACAAAAACAGTTTGACAAGCACGAAGTAGAAGAACTGCTTTAAATTGTCTTTGCTGGAAAAATGTCTAATTTTTCGGCTGGTTTTGTCTTCCCTGAGCTCTGATATGGTTCCTCTGGACGAGTTTTGGGCAGCAAGAATAAATTGTGGGTTCTTAGCATGAAGCAGTAGAATGTGTTTACTTTATCCCCATTGCACAAGTGTTAAGCACCATTAACTGACAGTCATCTGAGTTTTAATCAAGGCTAAAATGTGCTTGATATATCATTTGGAAGACTTTGTCACATCAACATTCATTCAAATAAATTGTTGTGTGAAGTGGTGGATGCCTGTCCTGGGTGAAGCAATACAACCAATTTGCAATATGTCACACACTTAGGATTCTGCAATTGATTTAATACATTTAGGTTTATAACATAACTAACATTGTTTTAGCACGTACAAACAAGTTTGTATGAATCATTCCAACAGAAAACAGAGTGAATAAATTCATTCTAAACTCACGTTAACATTTTAGACATGTTCACAGCCTGGTTACAACATTTTGGACTCGTTAGCTTATTTTTTTATTTGTGCACGCTGAAAGGGGTTTGGATTTATTTTATAATTCATCAGTTTAGGCTTTATTAAGGCTATGAAATATGCATAATGAGGCGGCAGCCAGTTAAAGATACAATATGTTTTTAACTCTGTTCAGTGTCTTTGAGTTTTTTAAAAGCGATTATAAATAAAATGTATTATTATGTACATTTAATTCCAGGTGACACTCAATGGAAACATGTCCACCAAACAGAAAGAGAAATGATTAAGATCAGGCATAAGAAAGTAGTGAAGATGTAAATGCAAAGAAAAGAAAATCAGACTGTTAAGCAAACAAGGGCACATTAATATCCACTTTACAAAAGTGTTGCAAGAAAATGCGTAGAAATGTCACTGAGCCATGTTCTAGCAGACACAAAGGGAGGTAAGCCCTAAAACAGTCTGACTTAACCTTTTGACCTTTTGAAGTGGCCTTAGAAACAAATTTAAAACAGTTCCTCAACCTTTGCAATTCAGCTCAGTATGCTGATCTCATTTTAGATGTGAGCTATTCCACTGTACAACCTCAAACCTACCGACCACCTCACCTTTAAATTATGCGAGTAGAACAAAAAAGAAATCTGAATATGGAGACAAGGTCACTGTATGCGAGGGATGAAATAAAGCAGGATGACCTAATAATGCTGAGAAGACATGTGAGAATATAAATCACCGTCAGAAATCAGATCGAAAAGGGGCAATGTGGGAGCTATAAATCCTGTCCAGACTGAGCCAACAGAGTTACAACACAGTAAAATAACACTGCATGAATCTCTCTGTAAAATGAAACACAAATAATAATGGCCGTGCATGTAGTCATATTTTTCCTGAAGCCATACTGCAATGGGACAATAATATTTAAGTAATTCAGGTAACCATCAGTCTCCGTACACAACTCTCTCTAATACTTTTGAGGGAGCAGGCAATACGATAATTGGCAAAAAAAAAATGCTAATTTCATTTTTGTCTAATGACTTAAAGAGTGGTACAATTCTTGATATCTTTGCCAGGCTTGGCACAACTTCATTGTTGTAGGTGGGCTATAACAAACATGACTTTAGGGGCGCTGGTGGCGCAGTGGTTGATGCGCGCGCCCCATGTGTGGAGGCTGTGGTCCTCCAGGCGGGCGGCCCAGGTTTGTGTCTTTCCCACAATGCAAAGCGCCTAGTCAAAGATTGAAAAGACGGATAGCAACGGCTGTCTTCCAGAGAAAATAAATACACAAAGCAGACAATTTAATCAGATATCTCAGTCTCTCCGACTCTGTATACCTACTGAAAAAATATTTTTTGATTACAGGTACAGTATATACATAGCTAAACACTCCTGAACATTTATTATCATTTTATTTACATTTAGAAACAAAAAGTGACACATTAATGGGCTCACATTTTTGGACAGTAATTCACAGTATTGTGTTATCAACCCTTAAAAGCAAAGGAGGCTTGGGGCACTGGTGGCGCAGTGGTTAGAGCGCGTGCCCCATGTATGGAGGCTGTAGTCCTCCAAGCGGTCGGCCAAGGCTCAAATCCGACCTGTGGCTCCTTTCCCGCATGTCATTCACTGTACTTTCATTAGGTAAAGATTATTCAGGTTAAGAAAATAACCAGTGCAAGAAATACACTTTCTTTTGTGAAGTAGGCCATGTTGTTTGGGACACAAACCCTAATTTTATATTTATTGACATCTTTGTGTACTTCGCTAGCTTTCACCCTAGTCGATGAAAATGTTTATTTTCCACCTCCTGAATATTATACTCATTAATAGTTTTAAGCTCTTGCCTTTAGCGTATTTGTCTAAAAAATGTCGAATGCATTTTGTGCAAGAAGTCCTCACTGAATAGATATGTGTGCATGCTGTAGGTCTGGTTGTAAGGAACATGTTTGGGCTCACATGAAAAACGATGCTGTATGAGGTTTCTGTACTGCTCTGAAGAGAAAATAATATTTTGTGTTTAAAATAAAGAAATTCTGTTAAATATAAAGATGTATGCCAGTTTTCTTTAAGTCTATGAATATTGTCTTTGGTGGTCAAACTGTCTGCAATATAAGGTTCTGTGTCTATAACTTGAAGGTGAAATATCAGGCAAAATACACTTTACCATGATTTTCTTACTCTAATATAGTATGCAACTGACATATAACCACATAGTCTACGGGCTGATCCGAACCAATAACAGTAAAATGTACACATGCTGAGTGAGAAAGCATTGCTTGTCTGCATGAATAAAATTTTCTTGCGATAAATTCTGACTATAGCGACGTGATTGTTGCAAATCCTTTCATTGGGATAACGATGTAACAGCCCTATAGCCTACCCTGACCTATGTTTTAATTTTGTCCTTTTTAAGGAAGATAATTATGATTCCAAAGAGGTGGAGAATCTCAAGTCCCTGGTGTCCCACCTCCGTCAGCTCCTGGACCTGCACAAGAAATACAACTGTAGACTTTCACCGACTGCAGATTTTCACTTTCAGTCTTTGAGAAGGTGTGTCTTTTATGAAAAACCCATTTTTTTACGATAAACAAGTGTACGACGAAGGATTAGAGCCACATTAACCCTTGTGCCCTCCTCAAATGTATTTATATTTTCTGCTGTGAAGTTAAACAACTTCTGAGTTGCTCAAAACAACCAAACATTCCTTTAAATGCAAGGTTATTAGTTGAATGGTGATTAGAGTCTTGACTATGTGAAAGACTAGCAACAAAGTTGATTTGATTGCCTTAGTCTTTTTTATGTGCCCCCTGGAAACCTTTTGTGGCCAAAATGTACACACAAAATCTACAATAAAATCATCAATATTTGCGTTTGTATTTTGTTGTTTTTCCTTCCTTCTTTTCTGCTCTTTTATGGCTTTTGACGGTAGAAAAGAGGGAAAGAAGGAGGCTGATGAGAGACAGGGGGCTTCGGGAGGTCTTGCGCGAGATCCGAGATGGGGTGTTGGTATCATTGTGACTAGGTAGTCAATTTTTTTTAGAATTGGCGTTTTAATGGTTGCTATTCTGCCTAGGATGGTAAGTGGGAGGGTCATCCAGCGGTGGAGATCGTCATTTACTGGACTGAAAAAAAAAAAGACTGATCAGGTGACAGCCTTTATACCTAACTATTAGATGTCTCTGGTGCATAAAGGGATTGTGTGGGATGCTACATCCAAGCTGTTACAATTTAATGGGAGAATGGAGGATTTGTTCCAGTTAACTGAGTAATCTGAGATGATGGAGAATGATTCAATAAGTTGAATTGTTTCTTGACGTGAGGACTAAGGGTCATACAGAGTTATCTTATGACAATGTTTGGGGTTTGAATTCCTTTTATGTTGGTGTTCTGACGGATGGCTGCTGCTAATGGTTAGATGAAGAGTGTGAACAGAGAGGGGGAGTCCCCCTGTCCAGTGTGATGGGTTGTGATGATTGTCCATTGGTGATAACAGTGGCTGTTGGTGAGGTGTATAGTGTTCTGACCCAGTTAATAAATGATTCCCATAAGCCAAATCTCTGTAGTGTGTTTCTTAGAAAGGACAAGTTTACTCTATGGAAAGCTTTTTCTGCTCCATATAGTGATTGGTTTATGAAAACTAGGTGAATTCCATTTGATTGAGACTGGAGCATGGTCACTAATGATGATGGGGTTGATCTTGTTGTCTGAAATGTTTGTAATGATTGACTTGCTGGTGATAAAGAAGTCAATGCGTGGATATGAGTGATGGACTGGTGAAAAAAATGAATATTCTTTTGTGGCTGGTTGCTGCAGACGCCAACTATCGCCAAGACCAAATGAACTCATGAACTGGTTTATTGTTTCAGTGGATTGCCAGATGCGTTTATTACTTGAGATATTTGATCTGTCTATTGATGGGTCTAAGACTGTTTTAAAAGTCATGTTACGACCCAAAAGCAAGATTCCGAACACAGAAGCACAATTAAACAGTTATTTAATAGTGCAAGTGGGGCAAGGGGAAGGAGTGTCCAAATCCTCTGGGAGAGACGGTGAGTGCACCGGCAGACCGGCGAACAAAGCAGGCAGGCACAAGCACGTAATACAGGGTCACACAGACAGATAAAGGATACTCAGGCGACAAGTGGTGAAAGACCGGAGTCGATATACTGCTTGATGATGAGGGGTTGACTGTCTGCACCTGGGCTGCCTGTAAAGATGACCACGCCCACCTGCACTCACAAACACAGCCGTGCACTCCAGAAACACAGGGGAGTATGTATTTTAATTTAAAAAAACTCAGTGAATTTTGTTCACAACACCACAATCACAGACCCAGAAGGACGTTTTATTATCATAAATATATCAATCAACAATAGTTCATTAACAATAGGTCATCTCTATGGCCCAACCTCCAATGAACCATAATTTTTTCAAAATGTATTTTCATCCATATCAATCATTTGCAACTCCCTCAGCATCATGAGCACGGCAACTTCACTCACCAAGAAAACCGGGAAATCCAGCCACTCTCCAGATAACAAAAGAGCACGCTCACATTCACTTACAGTGTAGGCAATTAAAAATAAGTGTTCTTATTTAAAACACAAACCACTATCAACCACAACTCTTTTTTTTTTTGCCCCTGCTTCCCCCAGAGAGTTAGCCCACCCCTGGCTATTAAGGGAACAACAGTAAACTGAAGAAGGCAGCAGATCAAGATAAGATTTTTTATAGTTTTTTTTTTTTATCATAACATCGGTGACTCCTTTTAAGCAAATGAACCTCATCAAAATTTATTGCAATGACTCAGACATTAAAATGAATCATAAGGTGTCTGAAATGAATCACATTCAAACCAAATCGCAGACGGAGGGTGAACATGAAGGATTTAATTCAGCTGTCATGTCATTTTTTTTAATACATGACGGTTGTTTTCTTGTTGAATACAGATTGTGCTTTAAATTTGGCCTCTCTTGCCTTTTTTTTTTTTTTATTGTGTTCAATCTCTTAATCATTAACTTTGAGTGGATAGAGGGTGCAGGGAAATCACTAAGACAGAGCTTGGGGTCTCTTTTTTTCCCTCTGGAAAATATATATATATATTTTATTCTATTTTTTAAAATGCATGATGGCGAGAATAAACACAGCATTTTGTTTTGCGTGAGTATCCACCACTTTTCGGTGTATTCTTTTTTTTTTTTACCCTCCTCTTGCCGGGCAAAGAGGGCGTGGTCTCCAGTGACGTCTCCAAATGGGCCAAAGCTTAAACCTGTCACTTTGAGAACTGTAGAGAGGGGGATGAAGGGAAGTATTAATGACGTGCTTGGAGTGAAGAAGTCCCTGGAGGAATAAAACGCGGAGGAATAAGCACCGGGTCCGGGTACATGTGTTGTCCCCTTGTAGTTTCACTTTGACACGACTCAGCTTCTGTTTGCTCTGCATTCATTGACTTTTCGGCGTAAAAGCGACTGAACTCCGAAAGCAGCTGCTGATTTTTGCCTGGACCGCGAGTGACAGGTTTGTGACATGACACATGAGTTTTATTTAACTCCTTCAATAAGAGAGTATAATCCTGTTTTCTTTATCTAAGCGAAAAAAAACTAATGTTAAGGTGATTTTCTCAGCTTCTCTTGAAGTTTGTCCGTAATGCTTTGCTGCTTCTAACATATCCCTTTTTGTATGCATACAGTAGTTTAGTTTATGTGCCTCTCTGATCCATATTTCTTAATTAAAAAAAAAAAAAACACCAAACACCGTAGAGTCACATAAGAAAGCCAAAACATACAGCTGACAGAACTATCTTGCAAACAAGGTCAATAATGATCTGTCTTTCAGCTTTTTAGTACCACACAATCATCCTCTGCAAACTTAAAACACACTTTTGATTTAAAAGACGTAAAATGTTAACTTGCTGCACCTTCTTCTTGACTATGTTCACATCTTCTTCAGTTTCTCGGAGAGGCAAAAAGGCAAGACTTGGTGCACGATGGTAAAATGTTATAATTACATTTTTTTTGAGTTGCACTAGTGGGAAGAAAGACCAATGAAAACTAAAGATTGGAAGAATGTAGGTCAGCAAAAGTGAATGCAGATACATTTCTTTGCCAAATTTAAAATACTCATGAGCCAAAATGTCAATATGCTGTGTTAGAATTTTACTTTTTAATGACGGAAATGAAATCAGGAAATTAGAGTTAATCACGTAAAAGATTGGCACGTTTTTGAACTTGATGACTTTCACGCAAGTAACAGCGTGCTGTTTCAAATCAGTGTCGAAAACATCTAAATCCTAAGTCGTATTTAATATCTAGTTTGCTCTAAAAGGTCACTCAGTGCAGCCTTAATAAGGACGACTGTTTCATCCATGATTCACTGCCTCTGCACAGATGCTCTGCAGACACATTGTGCACTAAATGACATCTCTCTCTGCAGCTCATTTGCATCCAAGAGTTTGCAAACTACAAAATCAATCTCAGGAGATCAATTGGTTCAGATTTTCGTCATAAAATCAAGTAAATATTTCCATCATGTGTGCAGTAAATTTGTCTGCAGAGATATAAAAGTGACTCAAATGTGTTTTTTATTTAACACCTCTTTATTAACTCCCTTGCTTTTCAGATTCTATTCCTCTACAGTTTACAAAAACATTATTGTGTGTTTAATTTTGTGCGGGACATTTGGTTTACACTCTAATCATTGACACCGTTGGCGATTATTTTATCAAACCAACAAACCCTGCCCTATCTGTTGCTGTTCTTAAGGCTCCAGTGTGGATGTACAGTCAGCCTCCTCTTCACGGCCTTGAGACTGCTCATGGTGTAATAATAATCTTGCTTTAATTGTAAATACCAGATTCCTTTTCCACTTGTGAATAACTGAGCTGTGTGGGAGTTATAAGTGAGTGTGTGTGTGTGTGTGTGTGTGTGTGTGTGGGGTGAGGGGAGGACAGAGGGAAGTCCTGTTGTTACCAGAAATAAAAAAATAAAAAAATTAGGAATTTAGGAACATCCTTTTCTGGTCTCCGGGTTTCGCCCACACTGAAAAGAATTTCAACGGCTGGTGCCGAAAAGCTCGTCAAGGTCGCCCTGCTTGACGAGCCAAGAAACCCCCCCCCCATCCTCAGGACGTCCATCAGTAAAGACTCACTTAACTTAACACTTCATTTTTATTTATCTTATCTATTCTGTTTAATGTGTATTTTGAGCTTTCTTGTCTGCGCTGCTGCAACGTCCAAAATTCCCCTCTGGGGATCAATAAAGTATTATCCTATCCTATCCTAACTTAAACATATAACTTTCCTGCTTTATATACAAATCAACACAGAGTCTCAGTCACCTTATTTATCCTTTTTAAAAACGCTAAATGGCAACAAACCATGATGCAGACTCATCAGAAAAAGGGAGACCTGCGTCATGCGCTAACACCAAGCTGCCGAAAAAAAGCACATGATTACGACTTGAAGTGATGAAACGAGATAAATGTTTGTCATGAAGACTCACGGCCTCTGAGGTTCTGAGGATCATCAGTGACATTTAAGAACAGCACTGTAGACGTGAGTCTGTTGCCATGTCAAACAGATACATAAACACAAAGACCCCCGTCATAAAATGTCTGTCTCCTCAAGTCACGTCTTCCGATTGAGTCATTCACAGCACGTTGAGAAGTTAGTTAATGCATTATAATGGGGCTATCTGACTTCAGAACTGTCATTGGAGTAATGGTGAATCTATATACTACAGGCACCTTGCACCAGGTAAGCCATGCATTAAAACAGGAACCTGTTTTCTCAACCTTCTAAATTGAGCCTCTTGTAACATTCATTCTTCAATCATAAGACTTTGAGGATCACGTCCTCCTTTTTCCTCTCTACACACAGAGACAAGACAATTGGAGAAAAAAAGAGAAATATCAGAAATACAGAAATATCTGGCTTTAATTTTGTGTGAAGTGCAAACGTAGTTTTCTGAGTGGCTATGTGTTTGCACTCATAATGCCAGGTAATACTCTGCTCTGTATGTGTCTTTTAAGTCCCGTCTCAAGACATACTTTTATATTTTAGCATTTGAGTCCTCTGGTCCTGAATAGACCGTTTCTTTCAGGTTCCTTTGTTGCTTTCTTTATATATTCTTTCTTTATATGTGTATATATGTATACATATACGTATATATTTCTCTCTTGTGGACGTTGTGATCTCAAGTTGTTTTTTCTTTTTTTAATGTATTGTACAGCACTTTGGTCAGCTGTAGCTGTTTTTAAATGTGCTTTATAAATATATATGACCTGACTTGACTAGTGTTGAGCTTGATGGGCTTGGGTCATTTTTGGGCAGGGGCAGATCCAGGGTGGCCTGGGCCCCACTTGAAATCTGATGTGCCACCCATAATTCCTAAATCTACTAATTATTTAGAAAGTAAGCGGATAATATGAGTATTTTAAGATTGTGATTAATCATGATTCGCTAAACTCAATTTAAAGATGTTTGTTCAATCTCAGGAGTGTACCAATTATCTTAACTTGCAGCAGTGCACTGAAAAACTCCCACAGAGATTTCAGACCTGTGAGAAGAAAACAGTTTCAATTAAACCACTTTTGTTTTCACAGAAAAAGCCTGAAGTTGTACAGAAAGTCCAACAAGTCTTTGACTTCTCAATCTACTCCTTTTCTAGTGTTGAAACAGTGTCAGAGTATCACCTGCGGAATGATTGATGATGTTCCCCTAGCAGAGCTGCATTGATCAACATTTTCTTCACTTTTTTTTGTAAGGAAGTTTTACTTGTTGGTACCAGATTTATAGGATGATGGACAACAACACAACAACCTCAAAGTGAAGCCAACAGATCTAGTGCCCCCTCTGCTGACTTGCTGTAGAATAGGTCATAAATCCCCCCACTTCCATGTTAACAAATGGGGCAAGGTTAGACTCTAAACTTAAATACCACGTCGAATCCATTTTTACATTAGAGCTTGTTGTTATCGTGCTGATTAGTTACTTTATGCTAAAGCCTAAAAAGTTGTTAAATGCTATGACTGACAGCTCTATTTGGCAGAGTAGAGGTTAAACTGCTGCGGATTGTAACAACCTGTGGGATTGTTTTGGCTTCATCGCTAAGTTGAATGTCTGATATGTTTCGCGGAAGCGGCATGCTGTTAAACCAACAATCCCCATACTGCACAGACTCTTGCTCATGAGCAATATGTCAGGGGTTTTATGGCTTCACTTTTTTTTACAACTGAAAGGGCATTGTCAATCTCTACAGTCAATGCTTGGTACACATGAATGGAAACATTTTTTATAAAGACCCTACAAGGAATGATAATAAGATATGTTTACAGAATAAAAGCCTGATCAGAATAAAAATGCTTGATATGAACACACCAATCGGAGGAGATGGAGCCTATCCGGCTCATTCAGAAATAATTTCATTCTGATTGAGAGGGTTGTTTTATGCCGATCGTTTAGAGAGAGAGAGAGAGAGAGAGAGAGAGAGAGAGAGAAACGCCACAGGTCGGAGTGATTGGGTTTCGGACATTTGACATGTAAATAAAGATATTGACTGGCTCAAACGAGGACTGCTCCAGTCACATGTTTAAAGTCAAACTTAAAGCACGCCATGGAAACAGATGTGGCACATTTAAGATTGCAGGGCACAGTCATGGTGTCTGAAAACAGATGTTGGTAAAGCTGATACAAGGTGATACAAGTATTTATAAAAGGTTTTGTTCATGTTTGAGGAAATGCATTCAGCAGAAGTTGAAGGATGTGTACACCTTTAAAAGAGACCAAACTAGATGTAGAAGACATGGCTGTTTTAAGTCTTGTAGTTGGACCCCAAATAGTATATTGAATGGATTCCCACAAAAGGTCCCTGTTACTGTTTGCTGGTGTGACAGTCCACTGCCCTGCTGCTGATTAGTGAGTAGGTTTCCATGGTCACTTGATTTAGTTTATTTTGATTCAGGGATGTGGTCTCTTGGGCATTGGAGGACTGCTCTTGTCAGTGCTTTTTGATTCCTCTAAATGAAGGCAGATCGTTGGAGCTTTTATTTTTTAGTAATGCAGAGGTTGGTCATGGCTGTAAATAAACAGAGAACTCTTCATGATGAAAAATGATCTCTGAGCAGGACTCGTAGTAATTTGTCAACCTTCTCAATTGTCAACCATCATAAGACTTTGAGGATCACGTCCTCCTTTGTCCTCTTTACACACAGAGACAAGACAAGTGGAGAAAAACAATATTGACGACTTGTACAAACGTTAACAGTGCCTTTTGGAAGCTGTTAGTGGAGGTTTTCAATAACACTGAAGGGGGTTACAGTATTTAAAGGTAGTCCTTTCACCACGAGTCAGAGCCATGAAAGCACTTCTTTTAATTGAATTGGACTTAAGACAAGCAAGTCGTCAGTTGAAACGCATGCAACAGGTAGACCCGTTGTAAAGGAGATGCAAATCCATTCCATTCCAAGAAAAGAAAAAATGAACCAAAATAAAATTGACAAAACATATCAAAAGGAAAGGCATCTTTACTTTGAAGTTACATGAAATTACAAATGATAGTTCAGCTCTATTGTCCAGTATTTCCAATGCAATTAAATTTTTTTTTTAAAAATCCATATTTTGATTGCTAAATGGCGACAGCTCCGTACTTTCGTTTTGAGTCTGCAACGCCGTAAGATCGGTGTCCCGGCGTGTGGTATTCACCTTGAGCTGTGGCGTTGCGGAGGCGTGAAGAAACTGTGGGCTCCACATGCACGCACATTCAGACATGCACACACACACACACACATCGCTGATCTCCCCCCTGCTGGCTCCCCCTGCTGGCTCCTCTGACTCACTGTGATCCCGTCTCACCCCTGAAATGCCTCTGTTACTACCGTCGATGCCGGCACAGAGGTGGGACAAAGTCGTCCCATCATTGTGCCTCTGTGACTATTGAAGGCAAGACATCATGGGCGACATTAGTACGTTTTGAGAATGAATTTTTCTTAAATAGACTGTTGAAGTTGGAAAAAATTGAGTTAAATTCTTAATAAAGTTATTAAATATCTGATATTGGACCGTGCAATACCACTTTATCTGAATAAAAGAGATTCCAAAGTAGAATAAAATTACTCTCTGAGCATGTCTTACATTTTTGAGGTATAGTACTACAGCAGACCTGTCAGGCATGTAGACCATTCAGCAGCTCTGACAGCTAAAATGACTTTAAATCCAGACATTGTAATAGGCGCGTCCGTTCTCGCTTCTCACTTCTTTTTTTTTCTGCTCCTCTGTGAGCCAGAAGCAGCTCCCTCCCGCTCCTCCAGCTCCTCCTGCTCCCATGTAATCTGTCCACCTCTTCAATTCAGCCGAGTTCCTCTCCTCCAGCAGCTCCTTGTCGTCTTTGTGGAGCTGAGAGAATGGAGGGAAAGAGTCCGGCTAATGGTTTTGCTGGGGGTCTTTGTGTTTCGGTATGTGCTGCTGGCTGGGAGCCTTGTTCTGAGGGGAGGAGGGCTCCATGCTTCTTTTATACACCAGAAATAAACAGGTTTTTTGATACATTGGCCTGCAAAAAAAAAAAAAACTCCTCAATGGGAGAGACATGTTGTACTTTCATTCACCCAGGTTCCGCTTTTGTTTCATGCAATAAACAAGATATTTCTTGTTGCTCACACGTGCTTTGTTAAAGCATCGTGTGCCCTCTCTTCCATCTTCCAAAGGTGACAGATCTGAGCTACATGTGTGCTTTATTTTCTTTTCCAAACAAGCTTTTTCTTCATAAGAGATCTCTTTATTAAGAACGGAAAAGCATGCCTTCTTTTTTTTTCTCGTGTGAACAGGATCCTGTATGGACTTCATCTCTGTGACTGGACTCTTCAGGGTGTTCCAGAGGTTTTTTTTTATTTTTTTTATTATTCTTCATTCTTGAATCACAGTAGGGCTTCAATGTATCACAACAGATTGGTATTGGATGGTGACATGCATGTTCTAAAGCCCCTGTGGTGTACATAAGCGAATAAGATCCATTCACACTTGGACTTTGTAGCAAACATAATGTGGAGTCAAAGGCTTCACCAGAGTGTTAAATATCAATAAAGGAATATTTTTTTAGATTATAAATTGTCAGTCACCTGTACAAAACAAAATGCCACATGGATTATATAATAAAAATAGAGGTCAAAGAAATGTTGCCTGACTAGCAAAAAAAAAAAAGGCTTATTTTTAGATGAATCTTCACAGCAAAAATTGGAGAGTTTAAATTTCAGGGTTAAACATTTCAGAGTTGATTTCAACTCCCAATGTGTGATTTTAACTCATTCTGATTGAAATGGTGTTTAGTGTTGGAGTTGTTTTACAGTGTTAATCCATTAGTGTTGGTCAACTGTCGTCCAACTCTGCAGAGAGTTAATTCATCCAAGCTCCGCCCAGCCCAGCCAGGTTTCCCGCTCAGTTCACTTTGTCAGTTGGAGACACAGAGAAATGTTCCTCCTCTGCAGTTCTACTCGGTAAGTAAAATAAATGCTATAATGTAAAAAAAGTAATGTGATTCTCTGAACAGCTGTAAAATACTATATCTGTGGAGATTATCTACTTTAAAAGGACTTGTGTGTTGCCATGAACTAAATGGCAAACACAGTGATAAGCTAATGTTAGCAAGCTGCCTCGTGCAGTTAGCTAACCCTTAAAATCATTTAAACGTTATAAATGTAAATAAATAAGGCACTTTTAAAGCTGGTAGCAATGAAAATATGCTTTTTTAGGTTTACATTTTGAGGTTGAAGCTAATATTTCTCTGTTTTTTGTTTTTTTTTAACTGCACTGTCCCAGCATGCAGGCACATGTTTAACATGTATACAGTTGCCCTGTGAGCATCACCAGCATTACCCTTTTTATTTCCTCCTTTTGTGTTAATTAACTTGGTCAAACTTTTATTTCAGAGAATATGCTGGTTCCAGTAAAATACAAACAACTACAGAAGTATGTGAAGTTGGAGGAGGTTGACTACATGCAATTTCATGAAAAAGGTGAGTAAATTAATGCATTTATTAATTAATTATTTTAATTTTGATTTTAATTTTGTAAGGGAACTTTATTAACATTATCCTTGTGTATAATTTATTTTTCCCCAGTCATGCTGCAGTCTGGAGGAGCATCTCTGCAGCCAGCAGAGTCGGTATCCATACCTCCTCCCTGTTGGACGTCAGAAGAGCAAGATTGACAGCTTCTACATCACCATGGATAAGCATCTCATCCCATGTTGGGCAAACTGCTTCCTCTGGGCATTTGATGAACTTTTCAAAGCACATTTTGTGTTTAATATGTCTTATGATGCAGCGTTAGTGAATTTTTACACATTTTTGAAAAATGTGGAAGTTGTATATTGTACCTTCATTCACAATGTATTGATTTACAGAGAAAATAAAATGTCACTGTTTGAAAATAACTAACTTTTTTTATTGAAAATCATTCTTTCTCTAATTTTAACACGTTGTAGTGTAGATAGTCTGACACTTAATGGAGTTAAACTAACACTAGCCAGGTAGTAAAAAAAAAGTGTCTTAGCAGAGTTACTTGTCTAATCCCTAAGTGTTATTTTAACTCTGTTTAGTGAGTTGAAAAGGGAACTCTCTCAGTGTTAAATGTTTAACTATTTCAAAAGTGTTGATTTGACTCTAGAAAGTGTGGAGCTATATAAACCCTGAAAAAGGGTTTAAATCAACTCTGTGGGAGTTAATTCAACACTGGTCTGTTTGCTGTGTTGGTTAATTTTTTTTTGTTTCAACTATAAATGAAAACACATGGAAACTTGGTCGATGTTTCACTTGTGTAAATATAACCAGTTGGTGAACAGAAACATCTTCCTCTGTGACACTGTAATTGGAAACATGGCAAATAATGAACAAGGTTTTTTAAATGTGTTTTTCTTAACCTTTATTTAACCAGGTAATTAACTGCCTACCTGTGATTTTTTCACAAATACAAAAAGTGCATACAATCTAGGTCTTCCTTTTTGATGTTGAAGTCCAGCGGTGCATTATTTCTGCTTTTTATTTCAACCTGTTGGTGAATAAAAATTTGATGAAATTGAATCAGTTATAGACATTCGTGGACAAAATGCACGGCTTCAGGACTTGAGTCAAAGTATAGATCCTCCTGGTCAAACAATACTTCAATACAAGGGACATTTGTTCTATCAAATTATAACTAAAGTCAAAGCACTGGATTACGAAAAATACTTATTAGTATTCAAAATAGTTTTTTTAAAATGAATCTCAAAATGCATGGGTGCAATCAAGACCACATGGGTTAACATTCTGCTACGTTAGGTTTATCTAAAAAAATTATTTAAAGTATTTAAAAAATGTATTTACAAAAATGTATTTACATTTTTTAAACTCACGTGCTACAGATTGACAGATTTGCATCTCCAAGGAACAATAATGAGAACAACCAAAAATACCTGATGACCAGGGAAAATGTCAGCCAGGATTTAAAGAGTGATAAAACATTTTTTGTTTTGTTTTTTTACAGCCATTTCAGGAGATGCAAGGCCTCTTCAACTATGCAGTTGGGCAGCATATTCATACTCCTGGTGATGCTAAAGATCCCTTAGCACCCAACATGAACTAAAAAGTTTTTTTTAATTTTTTTTATGGCCTCTGTGACAACTTCAATGACCTGAGTGATGTTTGCTCTACTTTCAACAATGAAGACAAAACATGTACGGCAACACTACTTGGACAAACCATACACACAACTACAAGACCCCAGTTTATTGTCTTTGGGATCGGACTTTAGAAAAGAAAAAAATGAATCAGATGACTTCAGAGCAAAAGTAGCGAGTAACGAGAAAGTCCATAGAAATGTAGTGGAGTCAAATGTTTGATGTTTGTCTTTCGAATGTGGTGGAGGAAAAGTAAAAAGTTTCCCCAAAACATAATACTCGAATAAAGTAGAGAGACTCAAAAATGTACTTAAGAACAGTATTAAGTATTTACTGTGTTGCTGTCCACCACTGACTAGAGAGGAAACAAGTAGTTTTACAGTTTCGATGGCAATAGATGACTGATTTCCCTTTTAGATGTTTTTTATTTGTTCAAGGCAATTGAACACAGGACAGCTATTTTTTTTATCTGATTTTGAGCTAGAGATAGTGGATTGAGAATTTAAAAAAGAAAGCATGAAAGTTTAAACTCTGTTGTCCTGTTACTTTAAAGACCAGGCGTTTGGTATCGTGAATGAATCAGAGGAATAAACGAGTGGCATTGAGGCACCTTTGGCCCTTTGATACCAGCCTGGTGCTTTAACATGGAAGGTTGCCATGAACACCAGTCCGTCCAAAGCTCAAACTTCAGCACAGACGTTCTGACAAAACAGATATTTACAAAGTCGATGGGTGACAGCCTTACAGTGTAGGCACACGGACCGAAGAACTAAGTGAGTCGTTTTAACTGTTTGGCATGTTTTGATTCGTTGGGCAGTTTTTTGTTTTTTTTTGCCTCATGAATGGGCTTTGGTTTGTAAAATGTCTCCAGCAGCATTTTAAAACTGTGACAGATTGAGTTTATTGTGTCTTGAGTGTTAAATTAGAGCAAGTCTGAGAAGATATTCGGGTGTGAAATGTCATCCAGAATGAAGGCAATATATTTTATTTCTAAGAATGTGCATCATCGTGTTCTTTTATACCCGTCTAATATCCTGACTCACAGCCCGGCCGTATGAAAAGATCCGTCTCTGCTGCTGTGTCACTTGTTTATGAACCTTGATCTAGTTTTGTTTTGCTCTTACAGTTCCATTTTCATGGACACAATAATATTTTTATTCAGCATATCAGTGCATTTACCAACAGCAGAATAACACAGTGTGTGAGTTAACACACACAATAATCCTGCGTCATTGTGGGGTGAAGAGCTTTTGCTGTGTTGTTAAAGGGATATTTCACAGCTGGCTAAGGTTGTTTTTCGAGTTGAATGATATAAATAACATCGAGATTTGTGCCAGATGATCAGAGAAGAAAGGGCTTTGGTGTAACCTTCCGCTCAATACAGTAGAAAAACCTACGATGACCAGAATGCACTGGGTCAGAGGAAAGGTTAGTGTCGTACGGGATGGGGGGAGCGGTCTCAGGAGGCAGGACACTGATAAAAAGAGTACTGCTGTCTTAATGTTTATAAGATATCCTTTATGTGAATATGGTATTGGATGCATCAAGAAATTAGCAAAGACAAGATACTGGATTGTAGAAAAGAGTATGAAGCTGGTTGATCGTCTACTTAAGAGAGCTTATTGAACAGCAAGCCAAAAAGCCCGTCTCTGCATCCAGTGCTTTTGTTGTGAATTGCGACTTGTGCTACAGTACATGAAAGTACTTCCAGAGCGCCGCTCAAATGAATTTGGTGGCGAGAGATCAAAAGGTTTTTAATAAAAAATAATGTTACAAACAATGTTAACGTTAACTTAAGTTAAATAATAACTCAATTAAATTATCAACTGCAATCAAAGTTAACTTCTGTCTCACAGGATTACTGGTTAACTAAGTAAAGGGTCCAGGGTTGTCCCTCTCTTGATCTTGACCTTGAACTTGGGCTTACAAAATACTAAGAAGTACAATTTGTCGTTCAAACAAGCTGCCCTAGATAGCCTGCCGGGTGAACTGGGTTCAAACATCTTGCAGGGAAATTTCCCATTTTGATTTTCAAATACTTTCTTTGTAATGATATCAAGCTGGTGTAATAACTCAAAGTTTGTCTTCAGTCAATTGTGAGTGCTTTTTTGAAATACTTCTGCATAACTGAAAATGTTCTCTGCAAGTCAAAGGCTGATTTATATAATCTGTGTAATGGAGCAAATTCAAACTGGAAAATAAGCCTAACCAAAAGAAAAGGAGACTTATTTTTTATTGAACTAGTGGACAAAGTATACTTTCTTCATTAAATTGCTTTGATAGATTTTGTTTGGCATTAACCCTCTTTCTTTAACAATCTTCAAAAAAGGACCCACATTGAGTTATTGGAGGAATGGATCTAGAGTTGGACCAAGTCCATTGTCTGTAAAAAAAAAAAAAAAAAAAAATTAAATCAGGCTAATTTCTGCATACAAAATTTTTGTTTGGTTTGGTTAGCCACACCACCACCTCAGGTTACTTAAACCACCCTGGCTATAATGGTCATGCTTTCACACATTTCAAATGTATTTAGGCCATATTTACACAGAAACGAAATAATTTTTGCTAGTTTTTAAAAAAACAACTTCTGTGTATGGGCAGCAACCACCGTAAACACAGTTGCACTAAGAGGACTAAACACTAAAACTAAAACACTGTAGTATACATGCCATGCCAGAAGTTGGCGGTGTAACTATGAATTGAAACAACACATGCGTGCACACATACTCTTTCTTATACTGACAGTGAGGTGCAAACATAAAAAAAAATGCTAACAATGAATGTTTTTGTGGACAGAAGATATGGTGGGGTTGCTGCTCCAATTGGCTCTTAGTGTTATTGCAAAGCAATGCTGACTGGGAGACATGCCAGTCAAAATACTCCAACATCAGCCATTGTGGTTGTTCTACAGCTACTTGAATGGTTGCATGGTTATTGACTAGAACCGTAAAAGTGTCAGACAAAGCGATGGAATCCAAAGCAAACTAGCGGAGAAGAACTTACTGGTGAGCAGAAAGCATAATGAAGCAGTTTCATTACATATATGGAGATCACATGGTTGTCGTGCAAACATTCTATGATCATTTGTTGGTTGCAGGATATAAAAATCAATTTTGATAACTAATCAAAAGTTACCAAGAGGCTGGCAGGAAAATGTGTAATAACGTGAAATTTAGAATAGAGTGAAGAGTGGAACATTTTGCCTCTTTGTCTTTACATATGCAGCTTACCCCTAAAAATATCAGGGCATTTTCAGAAGTTAATACAAGTGGGAAAGCTCCATCACATTGATCAAAACCAGTAGTTGGTCATCTAGATTATACAAGCTCCCAGTAGGCCGGGAGGTTCCGTGTAACCTGAGTTTACAGTACAAGCTTTGGTGTTTAGCATCAACACAATGGACAACAGGCAAAATGTGATGAGTTACTGAACATTGTCAGGTTAAATTATTTGACTTAAATAGCAACTTCAACAACTCGGCTGTAGTTCAGTTAAAGAAGATTGTCTGAATTTTTGTTTAAGTTCAACTAATGTGGTGAGATCATGTTGACCTGTTAGTGTTTTCAGCCAAGTAATGATGACGTAAAATACAGTGTACAGTGGCTGTATTTGCACCCTGTGTTTGGGTTGAACAGATAAGAATGCATTGTTGTCCTGAAGGCCACTCTGACCTGACATGAGTGGGACACATGTTGACAGTTAAAGCCACTGACCATAAGACTGTTTGGCAAAGTGTCACCTGTCCATTCTAGATTCACATTGCAGCAACTGTAGAAAAACCAACAAAGTGTTTGGTTCCAAACTGCCATCGTTACGTCCGAGAGCAATTTTTTTTTTCCTGTGTTGATTGACTTTCAGAATCTACTAAAATCACAAGTTTTTAAAAGCAGTTGTTATCTGGTCATCTATCCTCTAGTTATGTGATATGGTTTTTACTTCTTCAATCTTAATTCAACCCATGTGTTTTTTTAGTGGTTTCTTGCTGGTTTTGATTTCTGATAATGGAATGGTAATTGAGTTTTAGCAATCCCGTGGCTGATATTTGATTGAACACTGTACATTGCAATAATACCAACCAAAGCTTTTCCCCAGCTCCTTTAGGGGCAGGAGTTACAAAACTAGAGCTTTACTTCCAGTTCACTTGGCCTAAGAGCAGGTAAAACTCTTCACCTTCTGGAAACTTTTCCTGCAATGAGGTGTGTTTCCTGAAGTTCCATTCAATCATTGACAGGTGCCGTTTTGTCTGCACGTGCAGCAGCAGGCTCTTGATTTTGGATTTGGATTTGGATTTGGAAAATCTTTATTGTCCCCGAGGGGCAATTTGGTTTGTAACAGAATTAAGAGATTTGCTCTCTGAACATAGCATACCATTATCTTTGGTTTTTCTATGCGGTTACCCTGAATGTCCTTGGGGGTTAAAAAAACACCACTGGTGGTTTTGTGCTCATGATGGATTAACGCTGGGTTTTTGTAATATAGCAATGAGTAAGGTCTTTTACCTGCTGTTTTGTCAGGTGTCCTGAGATACAATTTGTTATGAATTGGCGCTTTTCAAATACATATTGATTGATTGATTGATTGATTGATTGTGGTTCTTTGTTATTCATTGGACTTATGGCAATCAATTTGAACATTCCTTTAGATAACGCCAAAACTTTGACTTTTCAACCAAATTTAATTTTGATTTGTCTGTTGAATAATAACTTTGAAATCAAATTCGCCTTAGATGGATCTGATTTTGTGACTACTTTTTATTTGGCTTTGATGATTTAAACATTCCAGTATTTCTCCTTCACAGGACTGTTCTACATCAGAATATGCACTAAAGGAACCAGCTGCATCATCGTATTCTCCATCCCTGTCACCTTACGCAGTAGATTTCGTCTGACATGGCCTCCTCCCCAGGGCTAGACACTGACACGTTACCTCTGCTTCAGCTCCAGGAGGTCGACTCCAGCAAAGCCTCAGAGAGGGCTAGCTCCCCAGGTCTCTTGCCCGCAGTGTACACCTCTCCTCGGGGCATGGACAGCCACACGGTCTACATCCCCTCTCCATACACGGACAATAGCCACGAGTACAACCACGGACATGGACCTCTGACCTTCTACAGCCCATCTGTGCTGACCTATGCCAGGCCGCCCGTCACTGAAAGTCCATCATCTCTGTGCACCCCCCTTAGTCCATCAGCCTTCTGGCCTCCCCACAGCCACCCCAACATGACCTCACTGACTCTGCGCTGCCCACAGCCTATCGTCTACAATGAACCCGGCTTACAGGCCCCGTGGCTGGAGCCCAAATCGCACAGCTTCAACGGCAGCAGGTAGGTTTACAGACACTGATGCATGGATAGAAATAGTAAAGTAAAACACTGATGTTTGGTGAATACCATACATGCAAAAAAACAGAGACACTCTGAGGTTCTGAGAGTTTTAAGGTAAATGCTCAGCAATGACAAGCCTTCCTTTTAAATTAACCTCTTGAATCTTTGACCCCCTGCTGTTATAACATTTTTGGCAAACGTGGTTAAATATTTGTACAAGAGACCTTTTAAATGTGTTATCTACTTTAAGTAATTAGCATTGATTGATAGCATCTTAAGTGAAAAATCTGAATCGCTTAATCTTGATGATCTTTGATATCTGTAACGCAGCCACTAGGGCTATAGCGCCGGTTAATGGGCCTTCTCTCCCCAATCCACCACCTGGCTGTTAACCAGCACAGTTGACAAATAGCATCTCATATTTGGTCTATGTCAGGTTAAAATGGCCTATAACAACTCAAACGGAATAATGCATAATCACATTCAGCACAAACATGTGGATGTTAATCTGCAAGGTCAAACCAATTTGACATTGTTACTAGTACAAGTAAATACAATACAATACATTTAATAAATACAATTAAATAGGCTACAGTCAATATGGTTTTGCTCAGTGTTTAGCATTTTTGAATAAATGGCTCAATTTTAACTGTTTAGTGTTTTCTTACATAGAGATTAGTCGACTATTCTTTATATTGTAATTTATGGGACAGGAAAGTGTGTCCTATTATACTTATCAACACAAAAGTCTAAAGTCTGTTACACTTAGAACGACTCCTATTTGTGATGTGTACTGGCAACACTTCGAGTAGTCTCCTACATCACTGTGAGATCCTCAAAGTAAAAGCTTTGGTGTTGAACCTATTTATTCTATGGAGTCAAAGGGATGCATCTAAAATGTTCATTGCATATTAGGAAAGACAGCATGGTGGCACTAAATGATGAAGTCCTTCTTGAACTCAAAAATGGATGATTATTAATTCACTCATGCATGGGATTTTAGTAGATAGATTTGATCTTAACACAGAAAATCTACAGCTGCTCTTCATTTTTTGTTGAAGTGTATCTTATAAATGTATTGTGTGGTATCAGATGGTTTTCATAATGGCACTTGCGATGAATGCTGGAGATACCCATTACATCTCAATGATGAGGTTTTCAGATGCTATTTTCCTGTTGACAGAAATGCAACTACTTTCAGAGTAATAATAGCTAAATGACGGGCGAAAATTCCAAATGTCAAGTTGTCCCTCTTTCACAGAGTCTTTGGTTCTTCCTGCAGCTCCATCATCGGCTGTAACAAGCCGCTGGGGAAGAGATCAGAGGAGAGAGTGGATGGTGTGAACTCCTCCTCGTGTTCATCTGCAGTAGGGAAAGCCGACATGCACTTCTGTGCTGTGTGTCACGACTACGCCTCGGGGTATCACTACGGCGTGTGGTCCTGTGAGGGTTGCAAGGCTTTTTTCAAGAGGAGTATCCAAGGTATCAACTCTGTCTTTCTATTAATTTTAAATCAACCTTTACTCCTTCTTTTTCAATAAGGAAATAATTCCACTTTATGTCTGAACTTTACTTTTTAGGGCACAATGACTACATCTGCCCCGCAACAAATCAATGCACTATTGACAAGAACCGGCGTAAAAGCTGCCAGGCCTGCCGCCTACGTAAATGCTACGAAGTGGGCATGATGAAATGTGGTAAGTGCTTGATATTTTGTCATGCTACAGCACCACCAAAGTTCAAGCAGTTAAAGAGAAAAGCCAAAGAGTTCTACCTGTGAGCCCATTATGACTATGATTTTGAGACCTCTGAAAACACACAGGATCTGACTCACCATAATGCCAATTTAAAACAATTGATCAGGATACTTCGGCTAACCTTGTCTTTAGGAAAAACACTCAAATTTAAGCTCTATTTCAGTGGCGTGATCTCAGCATGAAGTTAAGCAGGGGGGGGGGCAATTTTGTTCTTTTCAGCCTCCAGTCTTCATGCTAAGCTAAGCTTACCCCCCCTTTGGTGTATTTTCATATTAAAGGACATATACTGCATGTGAGGTATCAATCTTCTTGTCAAACTCTCAGAAAGAAAGTGAATTGCTTTATTTCCCAAAATGTCAAACTGTTCTTTTAATGGTTAAGAGTAAACCAATTTCAGGGTATTCAACGCAGTTACCAAGTCTTTCAAAACTTTGCAGAATAGAAGAGAGATTATATTATATCTTTCTTCATCTTTATATTCATTGAAAGTTTGGTTTTATGCTTTATTTTAAAGACAAGCATCGCACAGATCAATAATGCAATTCAAATTAAATATATCTCTTGTCCTGTAAAGAGTCTTACTGTCCAGATTTGAGTCTGGACAGCAGTCGAAATCTTTGATTTTCTTCATTGTAGATTTCTGTAGATGATTCCATGTAGTGGCACTCTGCCCTTGAAATCATGCAGCAATTTTGTCAACAGATATTTCCAGAAAAATATGTATCCCCTATTTCTAAGAATAGGATACTTTCCTTGGGATGACTGTTAGCTAAAGCAGTGTCTACTTGACTAACATTTCATCTCACATGAGGTACAAAGGGACATCATGGGTCATTTGATTGTCCATTACTTTCCCTGTCTTTTTATAAAAAGGTGTAAGGCGCGAACGCTGCAGTTATCGAGGAACCCGACACCGCCGTGGTGGCCTCCAGACTCGGGATACCACAGGCAGAGGTTTAGTCAGGGTGGGGCTGGGTTCACGGGCCCAGCGGCATCTCCACCTAGAGGGTCCCCTAGCCCAAGTCGGCCCCATCCCTCAGGTGAACCATGTACACCATGCAGCCATGAGCCCAGAGGAATTCATCTCTCGCATCATGGAGGCAGAGCCTCCGGAGATCTACCTCATGGAGGACTTAAAGAAGCCCTTCACCGAGGCCAGCATGATGATGTCCCTCACAAACCTGGCTGACAAAGAACTGGTCCTCATGATCAGCTGGGCTAAAAAGATCCCTGGTAAGATCAAAACTGTCAAGTTGAATTTGTTAACATAGGAGGCATGACTGTGATGTGAACAGTATTCAGCTCAAGCAAATTATCTGTAAGATACTGTATATTTTCGATTTAAAAACCTAATAATTAAAATTTCATTTTAATAATTGATTTTTAAGATCAGATTTGGTATTGAAATACATAAAACAAACAATATAAAATAATCTAACTATATTCAACATATACTTAAAAAACAAAGCTGATTTTACATCCAGTTTTTATTCAACCATAAATAAAAGCATATTTACTAGTGTTTTAGTTTTTTTCCACTTGACATTACAGATGGCTCTCCTTGCCTCCACACTCCATTTAGAAAAACTGCTGAGCTTATAGCAAGACAACAAATTTCCCTTAGAGGAATTGTACAGTATTGTATTGCTTCGTATCATATGGGATTTTGAGGTATTGTAACATATCTTAACGTATCATATCGTTTAGTATCGTATTGTATTTTTTTCTATTGTATCATGTCCTATTGATTATATCGGAGAACACTCAATCCACCATGAAATAAGAACCTGGAAAATAAATGGAATATGGGAAAAAAAAATCAATAAAGAATAATGCATTTCCTGTTCATTAGTGTTTCATTTGGAAAATTATATTTAGATATGTAGCACTTTGAAGTGCTCCCTTCTCAGTGCAGACGTTTACCTAATCAAGATACTGAATTCACTGTCTAACTTACTAAATCCTTGCAGAGTTAAAGAGCCATTTCAAGGTCGAGGTCAGGGTAATCATTAAGGCCATGTGTTCTCTGTGAAATGAGACCAGGTCAATGGAAGTCGTTTGGCTTTGTCAACATCAACAATGTGTGGAAGTTGGGCTTCTGAAAACAAGGAAACCACACTGAAGGTTTTACAGGTAAAAACAAACCTGAAGCTACAGTAAACAGGCCGTGTCCATATGAACTATTTGTCATATGTTGGGCATGTTGTTAAAATACACAATTACATGAGCTAATGGCTACAATGATTGACGGAAAACAGTTGTAAAACTTGATCATTAACCTTTAATATCTAAATTTAAAGGTTGCAATTAATATTCTTCTTCTGGCTGACTCATCTTCTACTGCTTTTGTCACTGATTCCACCCTCTCCTCTCTCTCCTCTCCCCTCCTCTCCCCTCCCCTCCCCTCTCAGCTAGTGTGCTGCTCAGCAGGTCACTCCCCAGAAGAGGTGTAAATGTGAGGGGATCACAAAGACTCCAAGTTTTTTCAGAATAAAGATGATTTTCTCTGACAGAAGTGAAAATTAGTGTGCATTCACAGCTTTATAAAAGATCTGAGACGGCAAAGACAGGTGTGCAAAGCGCTGTCAGGCAAAAGGCCTAGTTGCTGTTCGATTTATGTCTTTGTTAACTGCTCTAGTAGTGCTTTTAGAGAGTAGGGCTCTTGTGTATCTGTCTATGACTTGTAAAAGTTAATTGGCCCCTTTTTAAAACCCTTCTTTACTGAGTTTAGATTCATCAGCGGTGCTGTTTGTTGCAAACAATCAAATTAAAAGATTTGTATACATTTTATCTTTGTGCCTTTAGTAAAAAATCATCAAACATGTTTAGCCTAGCTTTTAGCCTTAGCACTGTGCTGGCTGCGTGACAGCACCTGCACGCACATCATGGTATTGATATGGGCTGCTCATTGTATTCCCACTGACTGCATATTTGCTGGGTGAGTGACTGCTGTCAGCCCTCGCGAACACCAAAGCATTTATTAATGAAGGTTGAGAACCACTGTAATACAGGACCTTTAAGATAGTGAGTTCTGCCTCTGAACCAGTGAGGTTGGTCAGTAAATACCTCTAATGTAGGCTTGCCGCACATAAAGCAGGCAGCCTCGTGTCTATTTGATCTATTATTGAAAGACACCTTTAATCGAGCAAGGATTAACTAACCTTGCCTGCGGCCTGTATTTATCATCATTATTCACATAAAGGAAATACATATCACAGACGTAAGTGTTGGAGTATTCCATTAAACAAGTTCCAATTCATCATCTGAAGTCGAGATGTAGATAAACTCAAGAGGGTTTAGGAAGGTATATGTCGGAGTGTTGTTTTTTGGGCTAAGACGTGTCCTAACAAATAGAAGGTATTTGAAATAGTGTGGAAACTCTATTGCGTATCACGCATGTGAATACTTCTCTGCCCGTTTCATGTGAACTGTTGGATTTATCATCCGTCATGTGTCAACTCAAATTACAACTCCAATCCGTTGTCGTGTTCTATAAATTCAATGCCTCAGATGCATACTAAATGTGGACATTTAAAGCCCAATTGTTCATTGTGTTGATACACAGTTCTTTGGTTTACTCTCATAATCCTTTTTTAAAATGTATACTGCCGAAAGGATCTCCGACAAAAAAAGTATCTTTTCTTGTGTTTTCTAAGGGTACCTGAGGAGTTTGTGTCCTAAGTTATTTGATGCTGATGTTGCGTTTAATACCCTGCCTAAATATGTTAGAGATACTAAAATAACCTCTAAATCCAGGGAAAATAGAATGTGTTATATGTTGCTTCTTGTTTTAGCTCTTCAGGCTAACCTTTTTTTTTCTGTGTGTAATATTTATGTACACAGGTTTTGTTGAGCTGAGTCTAGCTGATCAGATCCACCTCCTGAAGTGCTGCTGGTTGGAGATTCTGATGCTGGGCCTGATGTGGAGGTCTGTGGATCATCCTGGAAAACTAATCTTCTCTCCAGACTTCAAACTCAACAGGTGAGTAAGCGGCTCCTTTTATACATTCTGTCATCAGCTGTTCAATTCAGGGTTTAAGCAGCTTTTACGTCACTGGAGAAAGTTTTTGTTTGACAGTCTTTTGGCAAAATCTTTTGTCTTCCACTCCCACATGCTAGGGCTTGTAAGCTTTTGCAAGCAGAAAGTCTTTTGCGTCGTAATATTTCTTCTACGACCTAGGGCGTTACATGACAGTGTTGGAAGTCAGAAATAAACTGCTGTGATATTAGTGTTTTAAATAAAGGCCTGGTTTTCTCTGAACTCAAGGTGAAGAGAAGCTGCCGCCTCTATTTTGAAATTGTATGGTTCTTGATGAACTTCTCTTTGTGAAAGGGAGTCTCTTGTGCAGCTGCCACATGTTTGCCATAACAGTGTTGTTGGTTACAGCGTTATCTTCCCACATTGTTACACTCTGCTGACGAGCTGACATCACACAATAAACGGGGGAGTTCAATCAGACCTTGGAGCAGTAAAGATATCACCAACATTTGCTGCTGATTTATCTCTGATTCTCCTGCTGGTTGCTTTTCTTGCCAAAAATCTTTTATCACTTGATGTTCCCTTCCACGCTGACCTTCAACTTTGGCCAGACAGCCGGCATCTTGTTTTACCTTTTGTATTCATGGTAAATACACTGTAATCAAGCTACCACTTCCACCAGCACTTTGCGTTACCTGATGAACCAGTGTACCATTTTCCCCGTGATTTGTCAGAAAGTAATGAAGCTTTAAAGGGCCAGGTTCCCTTTTAGTGTTTAATGTGAAGACGTTTGATGACAGAAAGTCTAGTCCAGGTTGTTGCCAGTAATTGTTATGATCTGAGCTTGTATAAAAAGCATGCAACAGAGTGCACAGCCATGTCAAACTTACACAAACACAGATTGATACATATTTTGAATGAGCATTTTATCTAAATGCATTGTTCCATTGCATTTCAATTAGGGAACTTTTTATGTTCCGACACAGGTGTGATACCTCAACTTTGGGTTTCTGCTGATACCGATAACAAACATAAAAAACATATATTCCTCAATGTGCAGATGAGACTGGGAACCATTAATGTGTAAGGCAGAATCAGGCTTTCCCAACTTTGTTTTAAAAAAAGAAGAAGAAAAACACAAACTGTCTTAATTGTTATCACAGTCTGTGTACTCACACTCTTCTTACACAGTGAACCTTCATTGACAGAGAGCAGCACTGTATGCATAAATACATACAACATGTGCAGAGCAGCTGAGCCTGTGTACTCGTTTTAATGTTGCTAGCATAGTGTGTCAAAATGTCATGCACTTTAGTAAACCGATGAAGCATTTCATTGACGGCAGAAATTGAGTTTGGTTTGTGATTTGTGGACGATTTTAGCTCGTAGCCTGTAGCCTGTAGCACTACACTCTGCGGTAACGTCATAGCTGCAGGTATGATAACGGTTACAGATTTCACATCCTTTATCTCTACTGAAAAAAGCTCTGAAACTTTCCTGTAGAGAACAGCCAGAGCGCTCATTATGATTTAAATCTAGCAATTGGCAACAGTCAGTCAGCAAGCCTTTAGCTTAGTTGCTAAAGAGCCTACCTCCACACAGATTACTGTGTCCAAACTGATTTGCTATCCACTACTGTTCTGTAACATTCTTTAAATAAGTTCTCTAAAGACTAAGCATAGTCTTCAACACTGCTACCAAGTGGCTAACTACTGTAGCATTGATGCTAACAACTTACACTCACACACTCTTGTTATCGAGGAACACTCCAGCATAAATCAGTTCTAACAGGTTTTTTGAGACTCTTTTTTTGTATATGGTATTTAACATGCTAATGATTAGCTAACTGTCATTCAGCAAGCTTAGTTGCTAAACTGCCGTCCTTCACAAAGATAAATGTATGCCTATGGAAACCTATTTGCTATCTTGTGAGTGAGGAACATGCCAGAATAAATCAAATAAATCAGTTGTTTTTTTGTATATGGTCTTAAACATGCTAACAATTAGCTAACTGTCAGCTTGTAGCTTTGTTGCTTTTTTTAGGGGTTCATTTGTTTGGTGCCTTGTGTGTACTGAGTCATGAAGGAACATTGCACACAATGCAGCAGTATCTTTTATTTTTACAGCAACATAGCTCCAAGGGAACAGGAAATAAAACTTATCAGTCCTTGGATTCATTGATAAGATGGAAAATATAGAAAAAATTATAGAATATCAAACAAATGAAGACCTTAGAACCAGGAACGGGCGGCGTGTCTTTCCTATAGTGGGGGTTTCAGTTAAGCATTTGACCGTTCTTCCTCCACTACCACGGAAACTATCACTATAGGCTTAGGTTAACCTTGAATTGTTTTCATAACATAGTGTTATTTTTCTCTGCTGAATGATCCCTGTGAGCCAGCAGTAGCTCTTTCTCCTTGGAAAGGACAGGGAAACATCCTGGATGCAAATCCATCAATTCACTCAAGTAATTTTGTCTCTTTATTCAACTCTTTTTTTATGCTTTACCTACAACCTCTGTACTTGTTTCTCCTTTGTTATATTTGCCCTTTTACTTTTTATATTTTCACATTTTTTTTCCTTTACTGTGCTTTTCATTTTCTCATAATTCTTTTCACTTTATACATTTTTCTCTTTAATTCTAATAACCTTTGACCGTACGGATTTTGACATTACAACAATACTGAGGTCAAAGTTCATATTCTTTTTGCCTTTCGATTATGGTTCTTGTTTGAACCTTTCGCTCCATCTTCTCTGTTCTTTAGTTTCTCTTCTTTGTTTTTCTCGCTCTCACTGTTCTTTCCCGTATTCTCCGTTTCAACCCCCCTCTGTTTGTCTCTCTGTAGGGAGGAGGGACAGTGTGTGGAGGGCATCATGGAGATCTTTGACATGCTGCTCGCTGCCACCTCTCGGTTTCGTGAGCTGAAGCTTCAGCGGGAGGAGTATGTCTGTCTAAAGGCCATGATCCTCCTCAACTCCAGTGAGTCTCTATGACACAGACAAAACTAAGTTTGAACTTGATTCCCTCTGAGATAGATGAGTTTTTACCAGGAAAAAAAAAGTTTGTCTCTTTGCTCTTTTGTAACTGAAACCATAATCTGGACCTAAGTGGGTCAATGACATTTGGTAAAACAAATGTCATCAGAACAAATACCATCCTAATTATTACAAGTGTCATGATGTAGGTTAATGTGTCTTTTCACTTAAAGCAAAGACATTTAATTAAAATCATTCTTTAAATCACTGTATCCAAATATTTATCTCTGTATATGTACAATTTTCTACCCTTTTTGTTAGTCCGTTAGCTGCAGTTCCGGGATATCTGGGTTATCATATCTCCTTTAAATTTTGTGCAAAGTTCATCCATAACATGCAAAGAATATGAAAAGCAAATTTTTTTGCTCACAGCTCTTAAACTCAGAAGCTTTAGAGTACAAAAATTGACACTGATTTAGTGCTGTCTCACTGAAAACCATGCTTTAGAGAATGGTTCTCCCAAAACTTAAGGTACTGATGTAGAGAGACTCAACATATTTAATATACATATTATACTTCAGGAAATACTTCCGAACTTGTAACATATAAGCTGTTGGCCACAAAAAGACACATCATGATGTTTTACTCTCACAAATGATCTTTGTCATTTGTTGGTAAAAAAAAAGACTGTATATTAACATGGACGGAACAACAGCAACATGGACGTGAAGCAAAAACATTGAGAGCTCCCCCCTCCCTTTGCAGTTAGGCAGCCTCAGTGCCCAGTACACTGTCTGGTTGCTTTTAAGTTTTCTAGTATTTCATTGATTTAAAGTTCTGTCTGAGTCAACCTCACAATAAAATCCATTTTACAACTATATCAATGACCTTTTAAAGTACTGTACTCCAGGGTTACACTGTCTTCCATGTGATTTCATTAAAAGTGATCCTCCCACAAGGTTGGATCAGCTGAACTTTCAGCTTGTTTGAATAAGATTTTGGATGAAATGACCTGTGAAGATGGACTTTATTGTTTTTAGCCTTTCATGTGTTCCCAGCGGTCACTGTGTCCTCTCCCAGTACCCTTCAAACCCCCCCTACTCCCCACCCCCCACCCATCACCAGCGGCAGACATTGTACAGGTTTCATCGAGGTGATCGACCTCTCTGCGTGTCCTTGCAAAGTTTAACAAAGTTCCTCCCTTACACCATCACACGCACACACGCACACACGCACACACTCATACACACACACTGAATCTTTTCCAGACTCTGTTCTCTCTGTTGACTCGCCTCGGCTGCAGCTGGAGCGAAAAAAAGAACAAATTGTGAAAGAAGTGAAATCGAGTCAGAGAAGTCAAAGCGAACGTGGAGGGAATTTAAGGATTAAAAAATTGGACGGAGGGAACGTCAGGGTTCAGTCTGTCTGGGCGTACAGTTTGATGTACTGCTTCCCCTCTCTACTGCCTCCTAAGGTTAAATCTGGAAAGTCCATCAAGATGTCATTACGGCTTATTCAGCTTTAAAACCAGATGTTGAAGTGATTTTAACAGTTTATTCAAGAAACATTGCAAATGGATTTAAACTGACTTAATGTCAGGAGTTGGATGGAAACATAGATAGTCGCAGTTATATTAAGAGGACAGGAAATGCCAACAAGCATTGAATACATGTTACTGACTGAGGGCCAATAAATAAATACATTAAAATCAGTGTTCACCTTGTTACACAAGGTAGCAGAAATTTAAACAACTTTGGACCAAAACTTCCTGTTAAATATTTGATATTTGGCGAAAAGGTAACTGCATTAAAGCTTGTAACATTGTTTTGAAGATGTCCAACAGGGCTATGAGCAGTCGTCTTTTATGGCAAGAGACGGATAAATTGCACAAATAGCCCAACCAACAAGATGCACGATGTAAAACGGTGCCACACTGTGTATCCTAAGACAAAAAACTTTGAATAACTGATGGGAAGCAGTTTGGAAAACCAGTTTGCCTAAAAAAGTGTAATAGATAGTTTGCGAGTTGCATCTGCGTTTGAAGGGTTTGGGCCGATGATTAACACGTGAAACGAGATTAAAAACTTGTGTAGGGTGACAAAAAGCTTAGAAAAATTCAGTGACTTTTAAAAACTTTAAAAAGCTGTCTGTTCTTCAATGCGTGCAACCCTTTTTATTAAAAAGGTTATTCAGTTATTTTAATCAAGAGTTCAAAAATAAATATTTTTAATACTATATTATAATTTGTGTCACATTTTGAAAAGAGAAAATAAACATTGTTTTATCAGTAATTTAAAAAAAATGAACATTAAGGGAAATCAAAGGAAAATTTATATTTTGCATTTATGTTGTCAGGGAAATGCAATAAAAATATTAATTAAAAACTTGACTTTAATGTCATGTCTTTAAAAACATTAAAAATCCTGATATTGTATTTTGAACCCAATATTGTTACTGTATTGTATTGTAAGATGAGTGTATAATAACATCCCTACTGTCCGATTCAGAAGTTTAAAACTACAAAGAAAAAGCTTCTGTTTTTACAGGATTGTTATCACATTCAAGCTTCAGTCTGCTGTGTCATATGAAGCATTGTTAGTAGTCTTGGTTAAAGTATGTCATTATGTTTGCTGATTCTCAGACTGCGTATGATGAAGATGAACATCTTTTTGTGTTTCAGATCTGTGTACGAGCTCCCCGCAGACAGCAGAGGAGCAGGAGAGCAGGAACAAGCTGTTGCGTCTGCTGGACTCTGTGATTGATGCTCTCGTCTGGGCCATTTCCAAACTGGGCTTGTCGACCCAGCAGCAGACTCTGCGCCTCGGACACCTCACCATGCTGCTCTCCCACATCCGCCACGTCAGGTAGAGACGGCAATAAAACATGTAAACTTCTTCAGAGATTACAGAGAAGAGAATGGAAAATCAACACGTACTCCTAGACATTTATAAAACGTCCAACTTTATTTCTTCTAAATCTACATTATTTATCAGTTCACTTTAACAAACATGTACTGTACATGAATCAATGCTCATTCTTAACAGGTGTTTGTGTACTTACATGTGAGTAAGCACTAAAAATTAGGACAGTTAAAAGTTCCTGTCAAAGCGTCTTTGAGTATTTAGAAAAGCGCTATATAAATCAAATTTATTATTACTATTATTATTATTATTATTATTATTAATAATAATAATAATAATAATAATAAAAAGATCACTTCTTGAATGATGGACACATCCAGGAAATATGTTTCATTCACTTTAAAGAGAATCAATACAAACTTTGTATTTATAATATAATATTTTAGTGACGATAAAACTTTATCATCACTTTCAAAAGAACCAAAAGAGCATAAAAGTCTTTCACATGGAGATACACAAAAACAGAATGCTTTTTAAAAGTAATAACAAAAATTATCCAGCTCCAAGCAACTAAACAGATTAAAAAAAATAAAATAAAAAATAAACATTTTTAAAGACTTAGATCTAAATACATTTTTTACTTTTTTAAGTCATGCAGATTGTGTTTCCACTAAATGTCTAAATCTTTGGTGATCCTAACTGGGTCAGGTTCAGTCTATAAATAAAAAGCCATGCTCAAATATTACTATTAAATATTTACTGTTTATTATAGTAATTTCTATCTAAAGATAAACTTTATTGATAACTCATTGGGGGAAATTTGTTGTTATATGTTACAACTGCTCAAAAAACAGGAATTTAATTAGCAAAAATAGTCAATCAATTAAGTGAAGGGAGCATGAATAACATGGTTATTAATAAGGATGTTCATTTGGATTAAAACCTGACTCTTAAGCTTACATTTTAATATTTCCTTCGTTGTCAAAGTCAGTTCACCTGCAAAAGTCATCAAAATTTTTATTTTTGACGTTCATGAATGTTTCATCATACATTACAAAAAATATAGGATATGGTAATTTATTGAGATCAAACAACAAATCAGTCTAATATTGGATGATAATGTGGGACATTCAATCATCTTTTTTTAAGATACTTGCTGGCCTTTAGCCTTTATTAGAGAGGAAAGAGAGACAGGGAATATTGGGTGGACAGAGTGGGGGATGACATGGAGCAAAGTGGTCAATGTCGGATTCGAACCCTTGCAACAAGGACTATAGTCATACAGTGTTTGACATAACCGCGTGGCTAGCTGCTTTGAATCTTAGAATAAAGCCTAAAACAATGGCCAAAACTGTAAGGATTTTTTTGAAACCGTTTTTTTCTAACCAAATTACATGACATATGAATCACTCTTTGAAATCTTCCCTCTCTGTTCAGTAACAAAGGCATGGACCATCTGTCCACCATGAAGAGGAAGAACGTGGTGCTGGTGTACGACCTCCTCTTGGAGATGCTTGATGCCAACACATCCAGCAGCAGCAGCAGCCAATCATCATCCTCACCGAGTTCTGACATGTACTCTGACCAGCACCAATACCCACAACATCTGTCAAATCTGCAGCCGGGATCTGACCAGCCCACCGCTGACCACAGCAATGTATCTGCACATGGAGCTGCTGAAGGCCAGATCCTGGATGAACAGCTCCAGGCTCTGCCCCTCCAGTCCCCTCCTCTGTTCCAGAGTCACATGGTCATGGACAGAAATGAGTAAGTGAAGAAATTAGGGAGGAATGACTGCAAGATTGTAGAAGTGAACATTGTAGCAAGGTGTGAAAATATAGAACAAAGGAAAGAAAGAAAAGGGGAAGGAGGCTTTAGGAAGCAAGGGAAAAAGGAAAAATTTAAAAAACAATGAAAGAAAGAAAGTACTCAGGAAATGAATAAGGAAATACAACTTGTAAGAAGGACAAAGAGAAAGAGAAAGGCAGGTGTTAAGAATAAAAGGAAAAGGGTATGGAAGAAAAAAGCAAAGGATGAAGAAAAGTCCAATTAATGGTCACGTATTCTGCAAAATACGCTTAACCATGTTTTTCAGATACCACCAGTTCTGCCCTCTGAGTCTGCCTTCTCACTGTAAACAGTAAAAAGCCCATGGCATGTATCCAGAGGGGCGAGGTCAGACACAGCTCATTTACATTTAAAGCTACAGACACAAAAACAGCCTGTTCTGATCAGGGTTGAAATAGAGGGATTTATATGAATGCTAAAATACAGAATCTGAGTGGATTTTAAGCTAAAAACTTCACAGAGATGTTTTGGGGAGCTCTGAGACTTATTTACACTGGTTAAAAAGGAGTACAATATGCAACCTTTAACAAAAATATATTTAGGGAATAATGAGTCCAGTGCCTGATGTTAAAAAGTTGTATAGAACATAAACTTTTAAAAATCACTTGTGTAATGTTCACGTGTACTTGTTTGAGTAAATAGTTGTTTTATCTTTCCTCACAGTTACATCCATCCACAGCACTGGTCAATGGATACAGAAGATGCAGCTCCATCAGTGGAATCAATGCACTACATCATCCCTGACCGAGTTGTCATGGAAACTGCTCTGGAAGTGGCAGGAATTTAAGAGACAAACTGAAATTGAACCTTAATGGTTTTTCCATCCTCCCCAAAGATTGAGAAAATAAAATGAAAAAAGGATAAAAACATGAAACAAAGTGCCATTGTGAGGTAAAGTTTTCTTTTTCTTGTTGAGATGTTTTTAGTCTTGAAAAGATGTTTTGGATCGATTGTATATTTTGCGTGCGTTAATATTTCTTGTGAATGTGCACTACAGTTGGTGTTCTTAAGGACATCGCTGAACCTCTGCCAGTCAGTTGGAGCTCTCTTTTGATAAACAGTATTTGTATCTCGTTTTTCACCTTGATGTAACATCCAGAACAATCTTCAAGCCATCTGCAATGACTTACAGGAATGTGCATGTAGTCAACACAGTGAAAATCATTTACCCTAAAGGGTTAATAGTCATGTAGCTTATGTCATATAATGGTGTTTATTTCCTTCACTTCTACCGTATACCTTAGTGTTCTATCAGTGCCTGTTCGTCAAGGATTTTTTTCTACTGTCTTGTGTCAGTGGAGTCAGATGCAGCAGTTTGTGGCCTTTTAACAATTGACTGTTAATATAAGCTGTAATCTTTCTGTTCATCTGGTTAAACATAAATTGGATTTACATGATACTTAAGTGGCACACATCTGTTCTTAGTTTACACTTTGCCCCAGCAAATTGTAAAATTTATATAATTGTACTACTGTAAAATATAAACATAAACATTATTTGCTACATTTTAACCGGCTTACTTTGCTATGCAAGCCATATTTTAACAGCAAGGGCTTGAAAGCTAATATCCTATGCCAAAGTTGACATTGGCTACTGAATGTTAGCATGTTTTGCAAATTGACACTACTTGGCACTAGCGAAACAGAAATTGTGTACGTTCTAGAGAATATCTACTTTAAGTGCAAGGCACCTTAAAAAAATGAAACAATCTGACAGTAATGACATATGCTAAAGTTAAAAATAATTTATCCTTTATTAATCCCGCAAGGGGAAATAATATACATTTACAGCTATATTTAAGTCTGTGACATGATGTTTGTAACACTAATGACTGAATTATGTCAGATAAAGATGTACTTTTGAGTTTGCAAGTAAAACTGCTAAATGTTAGCATGCCAATGTGTTTTGACCTGGCAGCATCTCTTTGTAGTAAAACAAGCTAACTTGCAAAATGCATGATTAGCCTAGCTTTTGAATTTCTTCAAACTGCTTCAAAAAAGCTTTAATTTTTTTAATTTTATAACAACTGATTAGGACACATTCAGCTAATGCTCAAAGGCCATTTTTAAAGATAGTGAGCACATTCTTTAATGGAATTTAATGAAGTTTAGGGCTATACAGTAGAGCCAGCTTCTATAAGGTTAAAAAGTACCTTTTTAGTTTGTTTTGGTTCAGCTTGCACTTGAAGTTTATTAGCATATTTCAGCCAAGTAACAGCAAATGAAAATATCATCAGTAAATTGATCGATTTTAATGCACTTCCCTGATATGGATAACTCATAAAGAGGGCGGAAAATTAACTACGGAGAACTCGCCTTTTCTTATCCTTGGCTTAACAGACATGGAGAATAGTTGGCTAAATCCTTAAAAACATTATTTAACAACAGCTGATATGGTGATTTCTTTTGTTCTAGAATCCAGGTAAATACATTTTAAAAAACCTTTTTAAAAAGGGGTCAAACAAGCTGCAACAGAAAAAGTTTTGGAAAATTGGATACAAAGCCCCTAATGCATCATTTAGGTCCTCTTTTTATGTCCACCTCCGAGCTGTGCCACTTTTCTACCAGTGTTAATCCAACTTTAGTCCCGGATAATCCTACCACTGCTAATATACAAATACTTGTTCACTGTCCTTTCTTTCTTGATGTCTGTAGCTGGTATATGCATGCACACACACATACACAAACACATCTAAATCTGATGCTGAAAATATTTCTCTGTCTGTTTTGTACCAAACATACGTCTGCCCTTGTTAAAGTTTTTGCCTGTCAGCTCTTTCCCTTACCCAAAGATACAGTAAACATTGAGTCACAAATCATTGCAAACACGGTTTATTGTCAATCAAAAATGACAAACTTTACATGCCATAAAAAAAGTTCACAAAATAAATCAAACTCTACACACTTTTTCTTGTTTCTTTGTGTTCTTCTGGCCCTCTTAAGTGTGAGGCTGACATGATGTACAAATAAGGATAAAACACTTGAGCTTCAAATCAAATCATACAGTCGGTTTAAAACTGCATTAAGCGACTTTTATTCATTGATACATCAAATGAAATTGTTAACAAAACCACTACAGACTAGCTTTAGGGCTTGTTCCCCCTGGAATTTTGTCCCAGCAGAAAAGTGCTTGCTGTGTGCTCAGGAGCTTGGATGAAGCGCTTGTGCAGTTCCCAAGTTCAAACTTGTATATGTATGTAGCTCCCAAGCTCAAATTGTGTATGGATGTATGGATAGATGGATGCATGTATGTAATGTATGGATGGATGCATGGATGGATGTATAGATTTATGTAGAGATGGATAGATGCCCAAGCACTACATTTAATGGATGGGATGGATGGATGGATTTAGTACTTACCAAGCTCTAAATGTTTGCCTGCCAGATACAGTAAACATTGAGTCATAAATCATGGCAAACACTGTTTATTGTCAATCAAAAATGACAAACTATACATCCCATAAATAGTTCACAAAATAAATCAAACTTTACACACTTTTTTCTTGTTTGTTCCTGTTCTTCTGGCCTTCTTGAGTGTGAGGCTGAGATTATGTACAAATAAGGATAAAACACTTTCAAATCAAATCATACAGTCGGTTAGCGTTGAGGATCAATACTATCAACAAAGCAAATAACGTACAGTTAATGATCTTTGATTGTGCATGTGCACAGCTACATTCAGAGCCCAAAGGGAAACTTACATTCACATTCCACTCCAAGTCTGACCTGTTACACAAGTCCTTCAACTGTATGACTGAAGAGTTTGAAATCAGCGTTCAGGTTAGTATAAATTGTTTTTTTTTAATTATTTTTCATCCAACCTGTGTGTTATACCAACAGGGCCTCCCTCCAGCTTGGACAGCATTGGGTAAGTCATTAACAACATACAATTAATCCTAGAGGGGATAGTTAAAGTCCTATAAATATGTTTTATTACAGGAAAAGATGTTGTACTAAAATGGCAGTTTGATATTTGTTTGCTGCTGTAAATCTCGTTTGCTCCCTTCTTATATTGCTACATTAAACTGTACAAAATAGCAGCCTTTAAAACTGCATTAGGGGACATTTATTAATTGATGTATTGAGTTAAACTGAATGTTACCAGAGTCACTGAGAATAGACGCCTAAGCCCTGTAGCTTTACAGAAATCTTGGTTTCTGTTAGCCAGCATGTTTGCTTTTACAGCTGCATTTGATTCACATCTTCGATCATATTTGCTGCAAGCAAAATTGACATCGGACACAAATAGGCGTTGCTACATGTGTACGCTTAATAGCAAAGAAAGAAGTTAGATACTAGCTTAACAGAAGAACACAGGTAATTGTAATGCTACATTATTTAAACCAGCTGATTAGCTATTGGTTTAAAATGTATGCTTCTTAGTGTGTTTGTACTATTTTCGCCCCCTGGTGGTCAAGAATCTCCTAATGCAGCTTTAATGTAAGGGCTTTAATGCCTGAACTTTTCGATTCAGTGATTTACTAAATTATAAGTGACCTTTTCAAAAACACTGGCCATAAATTTGACATAATCATAAGAAAATATCTCATTTAAACATCTCAGAAAAGGGAGTGCCAAAATACACTGCAACTAACCTGTATGGCTTTGAAAGCCACAAACAACTTACAAAATAAAAGCATTTCAAACTATTGCCCTTTATAAATTACTTCTTTAGGTTTCAGTGCCACACTCAAAAAGTCATATGCAGATACAATAATTTAACTTTTTCTTTCCTTGTTTGCCCTTTTTATATACAAAATTCAACAGCAAAACCATTAAAAGTACATTATTCATAAAGTTCTGCTGGTTCTGTTGGCTACAGAAAGGCATGTCTTCAGATATTTCAGTGTCATCCTTTTTTTTTTAAAGTCATATTTTACAGATCTTTATATTTTAAATACTTCTCAATCAAACAACAAACAACTTTCCTGTACAAAATGTGCTATCAACAAGTGGCTGCCTTTATGAAAAATTGCTGCAGTGGTTAAAAAATGGCGAGTGTACTCTTTATTACTTGGTGCTTTGGTAATAACTGTCCGTTGTCCTTCAAACTGGATTCCATGGACTAAAGTGAAATTAGAAGCATTGAAATATTTGTGAATTTTAAAATAAATCTTCAGACTTTTTTGTGTCGAAGACGAGGACGTTAGATGGAAAATCTACATAGAAAAATGGCAAAACTTTAACTAACCAGTGATATGGCTTCTTGTTTTAGAATTTTTGAATTCCATAAACAATAAATACATTTTAAATACATCCATAAACTTAGTGAAGAAAACACGCATGATGAGGCCTTCTGACATAAAAGGCAGTGCATCTTTTTCTTACATGGAAGGTAGAAGCTGTATGGAACTTGCACCCTAATCTGTGAGGGGATCCATGTTAAAGTTACATTTTAAGTCCAGCAGTTTGGAGACATAGTTCTCCACTCCACCGGTGTCACGGCAGTTTTCATGTGGGCGGAGGACCGTTGGTGTACCGCAGCATGGGGTAGAAGGAGCGGGCGAAGTTATTGGACAGTGTACAGCTGTAGTCCTCCTCAGACAGAGGCACCAGGCAGGCCAGAACCAGCAGCACGAGGAAGAGCAGGTGGAGAGGGAAGGCAGCTCGAAGAACTCGATAGAAGAGAGGTCGGTGTGGTGAAGAATCCCTCCTCTCCTCCCTGGGTGGGGACAGATGCTACATGGTCAATTTTATTTTAACTTGCAAATCCCTTTTCAGTTTAATCTTAGCATTCAGGTCCACCTAATAACTTCATCAGATCCTTCAACTGCACATCACATTCTACAAATTGTGGATAATTGTGGGACAAAGTTAAAAGCTCTGGAATAAAAATAATACACTTTGACGCAACGTGACCTTTCCATGGTTTTCAAACCTAAAATAACCAGTTTCATTATTGCCTTTATTCACCCAAAAATACATAAAAAAACATGTTTGCTTGTTTTTTTTGTTTTTTGCTTGCAACGCCTCTATTGAAGTCTTTGAGATTTCCATTTAATTGAAACTTGAGCCTAGTTTAATAATAAGTATAAAACAATACACAAAGAAGGTTGCCAAGTTCTGTTGTGTAAAAGTTTACCTTCTAGTTGCTGGTAGTCCAACTGTAGCAGCCTGTAGACCCGCCTCCTCCTACGGCAACAAACAAGACGGTGATGTTAAGTTGTTCTACCTTATAAACATTTCCTCACATCTGCGTCAATAAATGTCAAAATGTTTGAAAAAGTTTCAATAGAGCCTAAACTAACCTTTGAGGTTAGCTTACATAGCTAACATGCTAATAGTATAGTAAGCTCCTTGCCGGTATTAGCATCTTATTTAGCTTCTTGTTTAAGTTTGACCCTAGTGGGGAATGACATTCACTAACCACTTAGCTATCGGCGCCCCAAAAGATATTTTTTGGAGCTGAAATGTATGTTTAAGTCTAGAAGGCTTATCTTTCATTTGTATGAGTGTAGAAAATGTTTTACTCTCTTCCATATTTTGAAGAAATATTAATTGGAACTTTACATGTAAACATTTAAAAAAAGCTTGTTAAATATGATTCATTGTTACAGATTTAATAAAGAACTTTAACACCACAATATATCAGTAAGCTGATAAATGAGTCATAATGAAACAGTTACAGGAAACATTATCTGCAGGATGAGAGCTTGTACTTTTTTTTCATCTTTGTCATGCAGGAATGTCCACAACTCTTTCTCCAGTGGTTTAAATATTTCAAGGATAGTGTTACTAAAAACCTGATTGACATGAAATTGTTCAAACTAACACACTAACCCTCTCCAAATCAAGCTTCATGTCTACACTCGTGGGGAGTCAAGGTAAAGGTGAATGTTCAGGTGTACCTTGTGCAGCAGCAGCGGAGAGCTGAGAGTTCCCAGACCGATGCTGTCCATCTCAGAGCTGGTCGAGCATGTTTCCTGAGACACACACACACACACAGCAAACAGAGCGTAAAAAATACTGACCGAGCAGGTTCAGAGTCAACAGGCTTTAAACAGCACGTTTGATAGTATTTCATTTATGTTTTATTTTGCATTCAGATGAACATCAGACACTAAACTGGTAAACTCATGTTTTGCACTTTCCTCTTTGAACGGAGGAGTCAGAAAGCCACCATGTTCATACACTGCAATGAGTAATGTCATTTTTAAGTTAGCCTGAAATCAAAGTTTGTTATTTAGATGTCTTGAGTTTTCTGTAATAATTAGCTTTATAAACTAACATTCATTCTAACTTTTGATCAGTAGTTATTGTGCGAGGGCAGATTGTGAGTAAATACCTTTAATCTGTACCAAGTACCAATATTTTGAGGACGTTTGCTGAAAGGAACCGACGCAATAATTGTAGTGAAAGCATGAATTTCTCCTTCTCTTCACCATGCAACTTGTGTTGGAGATTGTCTTATTTTTCCTCTTACATGCGCCCAATAAAATCCTTCCCCGGAATTGTTAAGTTTTTGGTATCATTTGGGGCTAAAATGCAAAAATCAGAGCGTAAAATGACTTCATAATTTTAATTATTCACTGATGTGTTTCATGATATGACTGTCTAAACTTAAAAAAAGGTGTATTTGGAAGATTGTACAATTAAAAAGGACTTAAATTAAGCTCTTTGTAGAAAATAAATTCAGCTATTGACGTTGTGGTTTTATCAACGACCAAGTATCATTTGGTGTCTTTAAATGAAACAGCTGTGACGTGCAGTGTTTAAGCTCATTAAAATGTGATTGCGTGCCTATTTACAGACTTTTGTAGTTAGGAAAAAAACAGCCACTCATCAAGTGTGTGAAAACTACACAGCAGAGCCCTCATGCAGGTTTAAGACAAACTGGACCTACCAGTCTTCCCTGCAGCGTGTGCAGGTCAGCGGCCACCTGTCGCAGCAGGAGACACAGTTTGTTGTAGATGACGTGGACCTTCTCTTTGGCCTCGATGCTGTCCTCCTCTGTGGCCTCCAGGAGGAGATGAGAGGAGATCTCCTGCAGGGAGGAGACCTGCCGCTGTCGGCCACGCAGCTCCTCCTGCAGAGCCTGGCAGCAGGGGGCAACAGAGAGCACAGGAGTCAGTACACTGGACAGGACTTGAAACTCTTCTGATCAAAAGAATGTCAATCATCTTCTGAATATGTGTGCAGATTTATTTTTGTTCCCATTTAGAGCACACCAAGGGAAATCAATGGTATCTAAACACTTAAAGGCAATGGATACATTGCTAAAAAGTTTTTTTTAAAATAGCGGTTTCCTCATTTGTTTGGGGTTTAAATGTTTGTAAAAAAAAAAAAAAAAAAAGTTTTTGTTTGTAGAAAGGCAGACAATGATGGTAAAAACATGTAACGTGTGTCTTGGTTTCAGCCGTCATTCTTTTGCTTACTGGATGGACGTGTGTGTGCATCCTGTAGGGTTGTTGACACCACTTGTGATTTCATGAAATCATATTTGTGATTTTCTTTTTTTATTGAGACGGTGAAGTTGTTTAACTAAAAGTGCTAATATGAGGACATTTTCCATAAACCAAATGATCTTTAGTATGAAGCCAGATATTTTCATGAATTTCGTCCTGTCCTTACATGTTTAAAAAAAACCTCTAAAACTCGATGGTTTGAAAAAAGCTCTTGGGTGCTATAAAACGCAATAAAAAGTACTGAATGTTGTGGGTGAAGGGATCAGTCATCTGCTCACCTTCAGCGATTTCTGGTGCACCAGCAGGACCAGGTGTGATATGGACAGGTCGTTGACATTCACAGCACTGAGTTTGTTCTCAGCCTGAGCGAGCCACAGGAGCAGAGAGTGCAGCGTCTCATGAAATTCCTGGAGAAGAAGAAGAAGAAGAAGAAGAAGAAGAAAAAAAAAGTAGGAGAAAATAAAGAAAGATTAAAACATTTTGGTCACATTTTCTGAACCACAGTGACTATAAACAGCTGATTATACTGCTTCTGTTGTTTCATTCACAGTTAATACACGAGGGTCTCCACATCTAACCTGGCACTGCATTAGCGCTGAGTGTAACCTCCTCTCCCAGCTTTCAAGGCCCCCACAGGCCTGCGTCCAGCTGTGATTGGCTGAGCTGAGAGCGTCCTGCAGCTCCCGCAACTCGGCGCTGTCGCCGCGTAGGAAGTGGCGATTGCTCAGGTTCACAGAGATCATCAGACACTTGTAGCTGTTGAAAGTCTTCTGCATCTCCTGGAGAACAGAGATGGAATAAACGTTTCAGCACACTTCATTTGAGTTGTGTTGTGTTGTTAGACGTACAGATTTATGCTCCTGTTGCTGGGTTTTTTTACCTTCAGTTTCCTGATGTTGACCTCGATGTCTCGTATGTTCGTGGACGGCGCGATCCGTTGTAGCCTCTCCAGCTCCGGCAGCACCCTGCCCAACCAGGAAGTGACATCAGAGAGGTCGGAGTTCAGCTTCTGCCACTGCTCCAGGTCCTGCTTGATGTCCGTCTCCTTGTTGAACTTTGGTGCTTGTAGCAGCTCCCAGCGCTCGATCACGCCTGCAGAGAAACAAGAGGTGTTATGAAAGACTCTTCAGATGTTGGCGGATATTTTTTTATATTGAGCCTTTTTTATCTAACGTACCTGTGCTGGTCTGTTTGTCGGCCGTGCTGCTGGTCAGCCCCGGATCATCCAGCTCTACCTCGTCATTCAGGATCAGCTTGACTCTTTTTACTGTGTTAATGCTGCCGCTGCACTCCGACATGAGCTTAGCCTGAACACACACAGAGCAGCACACAACTTTACCACCAAACACTCATGTGCTGCTATAAGGGCTGGGTTTTTATTTCTTTAGACAAGGAAACTTAAAAAGAAGTCCTTACGTAGCCCTGCTGGTGAAAGGGAGTACTGGTGGTGTGTGTGGGAGACGAGTTGAGGCCTCTGAGAATTTCTCGGGGAACTCGTTTCCTCTCTGGAGAGGCGGGCTGATGCCAGCTGGGCGGGTCGGTCACTGACTTCACTGAGAAGACAGACAAGGAAACAGTTTTTTTTTTAATAAATAAAAACTATAAATAAATAAAACACAGAAACAGAGAACAGAAATAGTATTTCACAACAAGGTTATAAGATTCATGCTGAGGTAACACGGTAATCCTCACAGATCGTTTTGTTCATGCACGAGACTAACACACCTGTCACAAACATGCAACAAGTAGGGAAGCCCTGAGAGGCAAGAGGAAAAAATAAATAAGTCTTTTCTCTAGTCAATATTATAAATCAATGTTATTTTCTGAGCAGTATTTATGATGTAATAACCAGAATAAATAAACTTATTATAAATGTTATAAAAAATGTCAATGCTCACTTTCTTTAATCACCATAAACAAAGAAGGGAACATTTTGTGATGTGACTCAGAAAAATGATCACCACATGTTTATTTTTTCTGTCGCCAATAAGACTTCCATACAGAAACACATCAACAAAACAATAATGGATTGCACGATGAAGTTCCATCCACTTCATGCAAGTTTGATGTGCTTTCATCTCGGCAATCCCTTTCTTCCATTTGAACTAAAAGTAAAAATGGGGCGGAAAATGTGAATTAGATGATGGATTGGGATGTGGGGTACAGCTGGATGAGTTTGGGGTTGCTAGGAGAAGAGATGCAGGTGCATAAGAACACAGTGAGGCAAGAACATGCAGCAGGCAGAGTGCCTACCAGAGGCTGCTCTCACTGCTCTGACAGTCGCTTTAACAAAGGACTCTGAGCTCTCTGTGACCTTCACATCTGTAAGAGAGAGTGTGGAGGTCAACAGTGTCCATCAGCGGCTCTGGAGATGATGCAGCTCTGCACAAGTTATGATGCTGTTTCAGGAATATTAAAGGATGAGATCTTTCACACTTCTTCTTCCAAAAAGAGAGGAAGACAAAGGAGATCTGCAAGGGTTAACTGAAGCCTAATTCTATCATTTAAGTGACAAGAAAAGAGTGTTTCGGCAGCCATGTTTAATATTTGACGGTAAACAAATCCGATGAAGACCAAAACCCAGAATGAGTTTTTCCATCTCCAACTTTTTTCGGAGTGTTAATGAAAAAAAAGGTTTAAAAAAAAAAAATGTTGAAACCATTAAAGAAATTTAGAAGTTAGAAAGATACACTGCAAAAACTAAAAAATATTTAATTTAATTTATTATAAGCCACATTTCCCTGACAAGTCCTGAAATACCTGAAATTATTTTGAGATACGACATTCAAAAAATGAGGCCTGATGTGCTTTTAATCAGTTTTTTTTAAATCTGCCAATAGTAAAAAAAAATAAGACATTTTCAGGCGTCTGTATAGGTTGGGAACTGGAGGGTCGCCGGTTCAAGTCCCGGTGAGGACCAAAGCATGGAACTTGTTCTGGTTGCTGGAGAGGTGCCAAGTCACTTCCCGAGTACTGCTGAGGGGCCTTTGAGCAAGACATCGAACGCCCCAGCAGCTCTGGTGTGCTCCCTGTGTGTAGGGCTGCATGTGTGTAGCGGCCTCACTCTGACATCTCTCCATTGATGCATGTTCATAGATCATGTGTGTGAGAAGCCCGACTCTCATTAACAGTTTGTTACCCTAAATTTCACTAAAGGGATTATCAAAGTGCATGCCTTATTAAACTTAACAAGTCAAATTTTCTTGCCCCATTGGCAGATTTTCTCGTAACAAGCAGCCCAGGCCTTCTGTTTCCCTTGAAATATCTTAAAATAAGAATCTAATGAGGACATCACTTTTAAAAATCTAACCCTTGGAAACATGTGAATGTATCATACAAAAACACTTCTAAAAGTATATCATAAGCTGATGAGGGGAGTAAACATTAATGTCATTAATACCTGAAAGACCGCTGAAGAAGGTGGCGTCCTCATCTTCCTCGTGTGACGATGACCCTCCCACATCGACCGTGTGATCCCACTCCAAAGGGATGGAGTCCACGCTGACGGGGGTCTCTCTCCCCGATCGCTCCAGAGGGGGCGCCAGGAGGTGACACATAGCTTGCCGTCCAGCTGAGACTCCACCTCCTGCTGGAACTTCTTCTTCGCCCTCCTTTTTCCTGCCTGACTCGCTCCAGGAGGTCCCGTTGGTCAAATCAGGCGAGTCGTCGTGGTCTGTGTCCCGGTCTGAAAGCTCTCTCTCCTCCTCCAGAATCTTAAAAACATTCAAAGGGGAAAAAAAGGATTGAGTACTTTATTCAGGAAAATTTGCTCTATTAATAACATATTATGAAATAAGCAAGTGCCTGTCGTAACCGTAGTACTGACCGGGCGTCTGTTGACAAGTCGGTTGTGGAATCGGGCGACCCGTCCAAACACCTCCTGGCAGTAAGAGTGCAGCTCCTCCAGCTCGTCCTCGATCAGCACGGCGTCCAGAGGAGCGCTTTTCTGGATCAGATTCTCCCCGAACACAATCAGGGCGTCGATTTTGTTGGTGTTCAGGGTGATTTCCTGCTGGAAGCCCTGCAGGGAGGGAGACACGAGGAGGGAAAACACAGATTTTTATGTGGGAAAGACTCCTGTTCAAACAGATGCTGAAATAAAGGAAACTAAACTCTGAATATGTTAAGATTTTAAAGGAGGAATGACCTCTGACCAACTCAGGTATATATTGTATTTTTCCCATCTGTACATTTATGTAATCTATTTGTCCAAAATCTGTAATCGGGAACTTTCTTTTTACAGATATCTATCTTTATTGAAGCTTCTGAGCTTCAGCTTTGGTCTTCCAGCTTTGATTTTCAGGATAACAGGAAGAATTGTCATAGTAAAAGATTTATTAAAGGGGAGGTTAAGTGTAAAATAGGATCGGACTTACGTTGAGCTGTCTCATCTTGTCTTCGATGTCGCTCTCTGAGAAGTGCTCCACGTTGGTGAGCTGCAGGTCCATCTCTGTCAGCCAGACCAGGATCCCCTCACGGGTCCCCTCAAAGTCTTCTCTCTGAGAGGTAAAGTGCTGCAGGAGAACAGGGGACAGGACAAACCCCTGAGTAATACCAACTAAAGAGTATAACATATGTTTGAAATAGCTGCAATTATAATAATATTGTCTACATTGCATAACTCTCATTATGTTAACTATAAGGACACAGACTGGTCCAAACTGGTTCAAGCAGCTTTCAAATGTGGGTTTCAGTATTTCCACAATTTTGGGAGTCACAGGGAAGAAAAATGAAAGTGTATGGTTAATCCAAAGTACACCATCCTCACTTTAAGAACTTATTTTTTTTGGTGTCACACTTTGACGTGATCATTTTTCAGAATGTATTATTTTTAATATTTATTTGAAACATGTCCATCCGTCTGCAGAATCATCTGCTAACCCGCTGCACACAGTGCCGCCGCAGGAGCCGCATCAAACAACAGAGCTGTCAATCATGGCATTTGATACCGTTTTATAGCATCACATGACTTATTGAAAAGAAACTTCTGAGAAAAACTTGACTTGAACACAAAATGGAAAGATAACATCTAAGACGATATAAGATTTTTTTTTCATCTGACTTGCATTTTGATTTTATAATCTGAACCTGTCAACATAAAGGAGGCGGGGTTTATGACCAATACTGCAGACAGCAAATCCTGCCTAGTAGTACCTCCCCTTGACTTTTTAGGGTGTTATGGCTGACTTTGAAAAAAATAAAAATAAAATTAGTACTAAAATTTAGATTCATTGTGAGATGGAAACCCGGGGGAAATAAAAAAAAGTCATAAAAAAAAACAAACAAAAAAAAAAAAAACACTGGTCAAATACGCAAAATAGGAAGTCACTGTTTGATTTATAATTTGACCACACGACGTGTTTCCAAACCCGTCCTCTGGAATAAATGTGCCGATTTAATGTGAATTCAAAAAACAAAAAGAAAATTTCCCTGAAAAAATAGAAATGAAAAATATTTAAATAATTGGACCTTTTTTAAAAACATCTCCTTTCTTATAAGACGTGTATTCTGCAAAATATGAACTAAAACTTATTAAGTCTTTGCAACATGAACTTTGACCTCCTTGCCCTTCTCTCCTCATCTCCTGTGTGTTACTATTTTTACTCCTCCAGGATGGACCCCGGTCTGCTTCATCATGTCTGGGATGTCAGAGGTCAAAAAGCACCAATCTGCTCCACTCTTTGAATACATGCGGTATTTCTAAAGCAACACAAAGACCCTCCATCTGCTCAGCGCGATGAAATCAGCGTCCTGCCAACGTGACGCCTCGTGCCTCGTCACCGTCTGAGAGGTGACCTAAATCCTGCCGGCTTAGAGGCGAGAGCGCAGAGACACCGCGCGGATGAGCTTGATACATGCTGAGGTTTTTGCTTCCTGAGTCACATCTTTGATTGTCATAAACGAGAAGTTTCACTCTTTAGTTTTCATGTTCACTCATGTTGTCTCTCTTCCTGCGATTTGAGGAAGTTTCCTACTGTAGCTCTTATTTTATTGTTGTGTGTTTCAAGCTCTAAAAAGCTGACTTTTGAAGAAAGGTAGATTTATCTCTTGGCTACATGCCTCCCCATTCTCACCTTGATTCTGCGGAGAACAGCGGCAACCCTCCTCTGCAGGCTGTCCCACCTCTGGTTCCCCTCGTGAACCATGACTTTGAGCTTGCTGGCGGCGTCTGTGCGGTTCTCGCGTGCAAGGCGGCGATACTGTTTGTTGACCAGCTCCAGCTGAGTCAGGCGCTCATGAACCTGCCGCTGGAAGGCCTAAAAGGAGAGCATATATGAGAAAATACAAGTACAGATGTTTGGTTGTACTGACAGTGAGTTATCAGTCTAAAAAAAGTGCACTGGGAAACAATCCAAGCGGGATGAGTGATTTCATATAAAATAAAGGGTTTTATTTTTCTGTAAACATGTTTCAGTGGAATTTAAATTTAGGAAAGGGCGATCGGAAAAGTTCTAAAAATGTGAAAAAAGTTTTTTCATTTCATTTAAAAAAAAAAAAATGACCATCAAGTCTTTCCTGGAAAACGTAGGATGGATCAAATAAAAACAAGGATTTTAAAAAGGTCTACATAAGGTCTACGCTCTCAAAGCTTCCATCACACATCATTCACCGTCAGTATTTAGGTCAGTGGATCCTCAGCAGCATGGAGAGTGTTGAAGTCAAATTAGTAACCAACCCACTACATCTTCACTGGATCAGAGTTCAGATTACCAGAAACTAATCTGTGTTTCTAATCCATGCCGACACATCAAAGGTTACCTCTGTATTTGAACAGAGCGGGACACCTGAGAACTGACACTGGACTGACTGGGACAAGGCACATTTCAGACGAGTGTTTTGATTGGTTAAAAAAAGGCCTTCACACTCACAATTGAAAAGTAGAGCTCCGCCAGTCAACTTTGAATTTGATGATGTCGGGCCACGGGTCAATTATGAGACACACATATCCACAACTTAATGTGTAAAGACCGAAAATATTCCCCTTGTGTGTCTTTGTTTTCCCAAACAATTCCCAAAATTGGGACCAAATCGGCCTGAAATCAAACATTTTACACCTGAATTTAGAAGGCTTTATAAAGGTGAAGAAGGGTCTTGAACTGTAAGAGAAGACTTTAATCTAGAGGAACTTGATGCAACAACTTCAGCTCTGACTTCCATTAGATTTATCATTGTTCCTAAAAGATCGGTCCTAACATTCTGTAATGCACTAAACCTTACTGTGAGTCCCTGTATCTTGTTTTAGCATCACTGTGTACACAAATCTACATTTCAAGTGAGGTTTGTTGTTGAATTCCCATGGCCCTTTTCTTACAGCATCATTTCTGAACTGGCCCTATGTTCAGGTTGAGTTGGTTGTAGACTTTCTAATGAGTGGATGAAACAAGACAACGTCATCTTTCTGTTAACGTCTGGTCTTTCTTTCTATCGCGTTGGCTTTAGTCCCACTGTTCGCAACGTTTCCTTCAAGTGAAGGATGCAAAACAGGGAGAAAGATTCGTCTGCTGACCTCAAACTTCTTGAGCTCCTCCTTGGCGCTGGTGTAGAGGACGTCAGCAGAGTCCGGGCTCGCTGCGGTGAGCTCAGCTGATTTCAGCCAGTCCTCGAAGCGAGAGAAGTCGTCCAGGAACTTACACCAGAGACGCCACGTCTCCTCAATCCTAAACACAACAGACAAGAGGATTTCATTTCAATATCGATGAGTTATAAGAAAGGTAAACTGAGAAAAGTCCATGGGAGCATGAAACAAAAAGAAAGATACACAGTTATAATACTTATTAGAGTGCTAGAACACTCTGATGACCTCACAAAACAAAGACTTTTGGACATTTTTTTGAACTTTTTGTCAAAATGTAGTATTAAAACACAATCTGTGACTATGTGGGGGCGCTCACCTCATCCTCCTCTCCATGGACATGGCACAGATGTTCCTCCAGCGCCGGTCCAGACTTCGAGTGGTCTGCTGGATCGAGTCGTTCTCTGAGTCGCCGCCGCAGGCGTCTGCATCATGAAGCAGGACGTCACACAGGGTCAGAACAGACGCCACGCTCTCCGTGTGCTGCTCGATGTCCCGCTGCAGATCCTGCAGGTCAGAGAGCAAATTAACACCTGGGTTATATATCTGCACTGTGTGAACACATCAGGGTGAAAGAGCAGTTTGTGTTCCCAATCAATACAAGAAGGTTTGAAGCTTGAAGAAAAATCTTGGGAGGTTATCCTCTCTGAAGCCAGAGACCTCAGAGCAGAGACAGGAGATCATCATCCCTGCAAATTTAAGATCTAATAACATCTAATAACATAAAAAAAACACATCAACCATCTTTATTCGTTGAAGATCATGAGAGTAGAAGCTCTGGAAATAACCTGTGAGGAGATAATCATCCCGATTTTCCTCTTGTAATATTTCAAGCGGAGCTCTCAAGCTGAAATAAAAGCAAAATGCTTTTAGGAAGAACATGAACTTATTTCTTTCTTTGAATTTCTTTTCTTTTAACGCCAGTCTTTTGGGCATGTGGTCTTCACCAGGGTGATCAGATGAAAGCCCTGATGGAGGCCACAAAGCCCAAACACGTCGGTCTAATAAACTTAGATCGTCATACTCCAAGTGTTTCTGGAGATTTTTGACCTCTTCAATCCTTTCCCTCTGCACGCACCTTGGTAGTTGGTGAAGTTGTGTCAGAAAAACCTACTCTGCTTCTTTTAAAGTTTCTATATTTTCTTTATTCCAGTATTTTTTAATTCACACCGTCTTCCCCACTGTGCACATAAGAGGCAGGACGCTCTTATGACTCAAAAGAAGTGAAGTGCCCGTTTGAATGCTCTCCAAAAGTGACAACTGTGCATGCTTTCTTTAGTAACCTATACGATATGTTGATCTGTTGTATTCTTATTGCAGAAACACAATGAAAGCTAAAACCTCACACTTCTTTCAGTGCAAAGCCGAGATATCACCCAAAGGACTTTTTCTCTGTGTGCGCGTCTCTCTCTGGAGCCTGACAGCACTTTTGTCGGCTCTTGTTTGTTCAAAGTTTACCACTCTCTGGGTTGCCATGGTGACAGCCGAGAGCTTAAAGAGCCCATCCACACTGGAGTCATTTTGAGCCGTCCCTCATCCACTAATGGAGGGAGCTGCAGACTTTTTTCTATGGAAGTGTGTCATTCAGTCAGCGTGGTTTTCTGTTTCTTACTCACTTTTGACCAAATCACCCATTTTTCTCCTTTTTTTCAGTCTGTCTGTCTGTCTTCTCTCTCTCTCTCTCTCTCTCTCTCTCGCTCTCTCTGTCTCAGTTTTCCTTTTTGGCTTCATAAAGCACTGATTTGTTTTTGCAGAGCAGAGCGGATCAAAGTTGTTATTACTTGTCTTACTTATAATGTCAGATATGCACACACAAAAAAAGTAGTTGCAATATCTCCAGTGCTAATTTGAATATTCTAAATTATATTTAAACTGGTAACAGTGGGAATGTAGATATCTGAAAAGGGAGTTTTTGCTCAGAAGAACTCAGGTGCAGATATCTTGAATGTTCACTCTAGAGAAGGAACCATGAAGTTGTAGATGCCTGAAATAAAAAAGCTGTATAGACATGAATGGTAAGAGTGAGTGACGTCATTTGTTCTGGGAGAAATGACTTGTGGATATGTGAAATTATAATTGTGGAGAGGAAGAATTGTTTTGGGAATATCTTACTTGTGACAATACAATTTTTTAAAGATTTATTTTGGAGGATTTTTCTGCCTTTATTGTAGAGATAGGACAGTGGATAGAGTCGGAAATCAGGGCGAGAGAGAGAGAGAGAGAGAGAAAGAGTGGGGAATGACACAGGTGAGAAAGAAGCCACAGGTCAGACCCGAACCTGAGCCACCCGCTTGGCGGACCATAGCATCCATACATGGGGCGCGCGCACTAACCACTAGGCTACCGGCACCCTGTGAGAATCCAGTTTTGACTAGTTGAGACGTTATTATGGACCCCTAACATCTTATCCGCGCTACGGGTGTTTGTGCTTTAACGTTCAAACGGCTCGCCATACTGTACCTCAAAGATCAAAACTCACTCATCTTTTGTCTGAACAAATCTCTCTCTACCCTTCTCTTCCTCCACCTCCTCCCACGCCAGCAGACCTCCTCCTACAAGTAAAGTAGCAGAACGACAGACGACAAATGGACAAACAGGCTATAGTCCATTTCCTCTCTTTCCTCTCGCCCCGTCTGAAGTCTGACTTTCGGTGCTTTTAGGTTTTTTCAGCTCCTCCTTCCTCCTGGGATTTTACTTTGCGGCACACCTGACTCTACTCTTCTGTTATTACGCTGTGGACCTCTACAGAGCGACGGTGATATATTTTTTTAAAAAGGGTTTAAAAGCAGGCGTGCATTTCCTGTGTGTGTGTGTAAAGTACTGCCGGACCTCAAATGCCCTCAAATGACTCTGCAGTACAGCTTCCCTCAAAGTAGATTTTCTGACTTTGTGCCATCAAAAAACAGTTTTTTAAGCCCCGGTTCTTACATGGAGCACTCTGAGCTCAATAGTGTAGAGGTGTGGAGTGCAAGAGACAATTAGGTTGAGGGTGCAGTGCGGAGAGAAAGTTTTCTTTAACTTTATTAGATCCCCTTTTTTCTTTTGGTACTAAACTCACAGAGCTTGAACTAAAAGCAAAGAAAAAAAAAAACACAGTGTCTTTGCTCACTTGCTGCTCGGCCAGCTTCCTCTGGATCTCGTCGCTGTGGCACACGTTGTAGACGAGCGGCTTGGCCAGCTCGGCCTCGATACGAGACAGCCACGTCCGCAGGTTGCTCATGTTCTTATCGAGCTGCTGCACCGTCACCAGCGTCTCCTTCAGCTTCCTCACCCTGCACGGGAAAAAAGAAAGAAGGACATATTAGAGAAGCTGCTGCTGCTGCTGGAGTTTCACCGGTCAGAAGTCTCTTTCCCTGAAGGCTGAGAGCATTAACCTGTTTAGTCCCTGTCATTTCTCTCTATAGTGAACGTGTTTCTCTTTGCAGCAGGGAGAGTTAACCAGCAGTTTTCTTGTTTTTTTTTTTCTGCAGAAATGTTCCAGTTTTTAACGGCACTTTATCTTCAGTAAACTGCGTCATAAAAATACTACGAAATCATGCAAAAGTCCTGGTTCTGTGATCCTCGATTAATGGTAATATCCGTCGTTTTCCGGAAAATATAAAAAGACACACAGCAGCAACACACTGTGCAGCATGTTCCCTCATTACAATGAAAACACACACATATTAGAGGTTGTTTTAGCTTAATCCCACACACAGACTAACACACACACACACACACACACACACACACACACACACACACACACACACACACACACACAAAATCCTGCTTCCAGAAATACACATGGAGCACCAAAAGTGGACTAATCTGCTGCTAAAAATAGTTTAAACAGATGAAACTTCCCCTCCTTTTTGATTGCTATAAAATTCAGTGACCAGCTGTTTAAGAAGTTTCTGAGCCATTCTTAAATAAAACATTCGTATTCATAAAGAGTAATCTGGGAGGACTTTGATTTAGGAAACTGCATCAAGTAAACAGAGACGTTTGCCCCTCTATATTGTTTTCTGTGCGTGCAAAACTTCGTACACAACGAAATAATAGCAAATGTCTTTCTGAATGATTTTCGTTTTTATCATGGCTGACTGATCTGTTCTCAGTGGGGCGGCTTGGGCTCAGTTGGCAGAGTCGGTTGAAGGTTGGGGGTTCGATCCCCAGCTCCTGCAGCAACATGTGCGATGTGTCCTCGAGCAAGAAGACACTTTACCCCGAGTTGTTCCCGCTGCTTCGTCGGCGGCGTGTGCACGTGTATGAATGGGATTAGTTACTTACTAATTTAAGGCAGTGAGTTTGAAGCAGGGTTAGCACAGACTGATATTGAAAAGAAGAACACTCTGTGCAGCTTTTAACTCTTCTACAACTTCATCTGTTGTTCATCTCCATGATAGTAAACTCATCAGAATTTCAGGGACACAATGAGATGCAGAGTAAACACAATGTAACACCGTGCATGCATGTTGAGCGTGGCCATGCACAGTGAGAATCACACCCATCACCCTGCCTTTGTTATCAGCTCTCTACACCACAGATCAGTGCTGCAGCAGCAGCAGCAGCCTGTCAAGAGCGTCCGAGAAGCGCTGCGATCATTCTCACGTCTGAAAACAACAGCGGCCGTTATAGGCGAGCTGCAGGATGACCTACATCTGACGGAGAGCTGGTGTGCAGTCTGGGAAAGAGACCGCATTCCAGTCCAGCTCTCAGGTCAGTGACCTACATCAGCTCATTCTCCTGTGCACACACACAAGCACACACACACCGACACAAAGCAGGGAGAGAGAGTAACTCACCAAAATCCACCTCTGAGAATATGTGTGTGTGTGTGTGGAGAGGTGTGTGTTTCAGTCTGAAGTTGAGTTCAGTGTGTCTGTGTTGTCTGGAGGTCTGTCATTACCAATGGGTTGGTTCTGTGTGTTCTATAAATACATGTTAGTTTAAAGGTAACACAAGACAATCTTTCTCTTTAACAGCACACCAGATATTGTCTTTTTGATGCTGGTAGAATGATCTTATGCTAAGATTTTTTTGGAAAAACATAAACTCATATCGGCCAAAATATTTATTTTAGTTCTAAAAAAATTGTGAAGAAGACTAAACTAAACTTTAACAGTTTGAAAATGAACACCTAAGTTCGTACAGGTATATAGCAACAGCCTTATTGAGGAGAGTTCGTCCTCTCCAATAGAAATGAGGCTAACGTCCACGCCCAATTCATCACTGCAGCTCACCGTGTTTGTTTTATGACGGCCACATTTCAAAGCTCAAATCATGTTCATCCCAACATTATATCCCGCCTTCTATCTTGTCATCGTGTCTGTAGGCTAACTGTTTCAGAAGGAAATACGTCACAACGTGGCAGTTAGAAAGTCTTGGCGTTCTGTTTCCTGCGGGGCTTTTCAGTTTAAAGTAGTTTTTGATTTGTTTATTGGTCATGTCTGAGTAAACACTGACCTGACAGAGGCTTAAACACGGTCTCACCAGGCAGCATTTAGAAAGTTCAGATAGATGATGCTGACATCTCAACAATCGTTCTCTTAAACCTCCTGTGAAGAGTTTTGAGCTAATTATGAAAGAGACTGCAATAAAAAGTGATGTCTCTATATGACTCACAAAAGCAAAGAAGAGCAAAGATTCTTGCCGACTTTGATACTTTTTGGCCTTTAATACAGAGAAAGGACAGTGGATAGTGTCGGGAATCAAAGCGAGAGAGTGGGGAATGGCATGCAGCAAAGGAGCCACAGGTCGGATTCGAACCTGGGCCGCCTGCCCAGGGACTGTAGCCTCTGTACATGGGGGACATGAAGTAACCACTAGGCGCCACAATGAGTGATACACTTGAAGATTTTTTCTGCTCAGATCATGACTCATGTTTCGTTCAAAATCAACAAAGATATAAGAGGTGCTTCTTTGTCCACAGGGGGCGCCAAAAACGGGCAAAGAGAAAGTTCCTCACAGGAGCTTTAACTACCAGAAGAATAACAATTTCAGATGAACTAGTTTACTGTTTAGTTAGAATGACGTCCACTTTTCACAAAGGCAGAATTACTTTAATTTAATCACGCTGAAAATGATAGTTGAGAGACTTTAACAGGTAATGAAAGGATTTTCTGAGCCTGCCTTTAGTTTATTATAAAATGTGGTAGATGAACAAATGTGATGACAAATAAGTTCCACAGTTCTTGCACCGGTGGAACGGGTCGACGGAACACTCAACAAATTCTCAGCGGTCTCCATGCTCACATTAGCATCAGCAACATATCCTGCTGTGCATATGTGTGTCTTTTTCATGCTAGTTCAAACACCAGACAAGGTCTCCACCGTGCACGTGTTAGCCTGCAAAGCTGAACGATGCAACACAAACACCAAAACAGCTGAAGCTGCAGTTTCTTTACTTTCAGGCCAACAACACACGCTGAAGACTGTTTTATGATTTGCATAATGTGAATAGACAACCGGCAATCTGAGATGCTGATGCTGCATTTAACAGAGACTGGATGGATGTGGGGGATTGGGGGGGGGGGGGGGGGGGAGCTCCTGTCCTAAATTTAGCTGCTGATGCAGCTGCACGCATGTGAATTTGTGTTTGTGTTTATGAGTGTGTGCATGCAGATGTAAGCTCCAGGTTGCATGTATTTTGCTGGGCGGAGACAACATCTGTGACAGAAAACATGATGCTGCCATCATGGACAGACGTATATATAAATATAGAAAGGCTCATGACATTCCCACACAGATACACACACATGCACACACACACACTGCTGTCCAAGCTGCCACCCTGTTTAAATACCAACACACACACACACACACACACACACACACATAGGATGACTCAAGCTGGCCGACTGAATTGAATTTGCTCCGAATGACTCGGCATGCATGCATCTGCGTGTCTGCATGCCTGCACCGACAAAGCGCAGCCCTTCCCCCTTCTCTCCTGCTTCCCTCCCTGTCTCCCTCTCCTCCTTCTCCTCCTCGTCTTGATCACAACAAAACACCCGATCTGCTCCCCTTTCACCCTCCTCCTCAGCCTCGGGTGTGAGGAGGTTCTCGGGATCAGAGAGCGAGAGGTACTTACAGGCTGGTGAGGAGACTACTCCATGGCGATGGCTCATCCGCTAGTAAGCACTGCCCCCCCCCCCCCCTCCCCCCCCCTCCCTCATCCTGTCCCTCCCTCCCCTCCCTCTCCTCTCTCTGCCTGTCTCCTCCTCCTCCTCCTTTCTCATCTAACACCTGGATGCATTAACAGGTTTAACAGGTTTTACTGTAAGAGCTCATATGAAATCATCATCATTGACTAATTTGTTGATTATTTTGTATATCTGTCATCAGAGCCAAACAGATGTATTCAAAGAGGCTGACACTGATTTAATGTGTTACATTAACGCACACAGACTTTAAATTTGAAGTGCATTCTGAGTCGATTTATAAACACTGTAAGATTTTTTTTTTGTTTTCCATTGTCAACTGCACAGCTCATCCATTGCACGTTTTTTTTTACACTTCACATTTTTTAATTCTAGTTTAGATATTTGTAATTGCTTCTTGTATTTTATTATTTCAATTCTTGCTATTTTTGATTCATTCATTTCCTTTGTTAACTGTTTTGCACCAATACACCAAGACAAATTCCTTGTATGTGTAAATGTACTTACACTTGTTTAAAACCCGATTCTGATTCTGATTCTTTGGTGTCACCAGCAGACTAAAACTGTAAAATGATGACGGTTGAAAGAAGCTATCATGCACAAAGGCAGCAAATTGTCAACTTTAAGGAGGTGGTTACATCAATGAAAAGCACGAGATTTAGGGAAACTTCCCCTATCATACCGTTTACACAGCACATACTTCAGTCGTCCTAAAGTACACATTCGTGCCACCAAATGTTGGTAAAAAAAATAATCGCAAACTACTCGTGTGAAAGTGTCCCTGTGGCTCTTTTCACATCCAATCATTGGATGTCAAAGATTCAGTAACAAAGACTTTTCCAGAGATATTAAAGAGCAGAAAGGTACATCTATTACCCGAACCATCTGTGAAACTATATCACTTTACAGCCGGCGCTATCCAACAACAACAACACACAGAGCCAATAAGCAGCAACAAAGCAGCAGAAGCCCATTAAAGTTAGCCCATTAAAGTTAAAGTTAGTCCACGACTTGAGAAGATTACAGGTGCAGCTGTCGACGGCTGTTACGGCAAAAACCACCTCGGACGACCAGACCGAAGGCAGACAGAGCCAGCGGGGTACCTCCGTCTGGAAAACCTCCATCTGCCAACTTCTTCTATTTCTGTAAGCTAGCCTGGGGTTCAGTGTGCTAAGAGTGAGCAATACATTACAAGCCTGAATGATGGAGACGTGTAACAGCGACAACAGGTGGAGGAGAAGAAGAGAAAAACAACAGACACATAAATGTAAATCTAAAAGTCCTTTTCAGACATGGAAGACATAAAACTGCCAGCTTCACCGATCAGTTACAGTAATGGCTGCTTGTTATTCAGACATGTGCGCCCATAACGCACAAAGTGTTCCATTATAGTTTATTCATTCACAGTGATCTTGTGAGATCTGGCACCTGGTGTGAGAAGTTGCAAATCTTACAGTCATAACATAAACACAGAGTGTTGCTCCTCTTTCATAAGCCCCTTTTACATTGCTTGCATCTGTGGATATTTGAACACGCACCGGGATACCAATGCAATTCGGTCAGTGCTTTTACATGTAGTTAGAAAAGTCGATTTACCGGTTTAGTGCGACTACAACTGGACTATTAAAATGCCTGTTAGTCCAGCTGAAATAGTACTAAACTGAATCTCTGGAAGTTTGCGGATAGAGATTGATTAACTCTTACACGTATAGCTACACCTCAATCAGACCAAAACTGGGCTAGTTGTTCTGCGCAAGCTCCACCATCCCTAGGCCGAGCTTGGACCCAGAAGTCCAGCTGCATAGCAGAAGTCTCTTTGCTGTCTGCCTTTGGATATCAACACAAGCTAGAGGGATAGCGTGCATCACATCTGAACCAAAGTGTAGAGTAAGTACGAGTACAGAGCTGTAAAGTTCAACATACAACCACCACTTTGCCGTTTGTTCAATAAGGTCCAATAGTGTAGCTGAATGTGGACATATTGCCACCTACCATTGCAGAGAACATCTAATTTATGTTTTTCATTTAAAACTTCATTGCTGCTGTTTTAATCTAATCTCTGAACCAATTTTCTGGATTAAAGGGATTTGAGTCTGTCATTTTGGACCTTTGAAGACCTCTACTCAGTAGTACTCACTCTAATAACTGAGAAGTGTAGTGTCCTATTAAAATAGTGTTTACTGTTCAGGGCGAGGAAATCTGGAGGTCATTATACAATAGACACTACCTCATACGCAGAATTTAGACGTAAATAAAATGGCTGACAATGACCACCAATGAATATTTTAGACCCAGCTTTGGTGTGTGAAGTGCTTCTTTTTTATTTTGTGTTTCACTAACTAACACTAACAGTCTTCAAATTAGGATAAGGCCTTTCAAATTTGTGTTTTGGGAAAATGAATTGAATCAAAGAAATCTGTGCTGAAGCTGAAATGCAAAGGAATCCTGGCACACTCTAAAAATCCCAGAGGAGGTTGAAACCTCAACATTCAAATCTCTACTTGATCGACATTCATAGAAATGTCAAATCTACTGCAGCACAATCAGGAACATTTACTCCTAAGCTCTTCCATCTTTCGTCTCATGGTCCCTTTTTCAACGTATCAATCGCTGTGTCAGCATCAACAACAGAAGAGTGCCATTATCACCATGGTGACCGGATCTTTGAAACAAAACCAAATGTTTTTAATTAAGCACTATTTTATTTTTATGTCTGCATTAACTTGCCTTAAAAAAAACATATTCAAAAGCTCCACTTTAAGTGTACGACTCCAAAACTGCAATTAAGAAATAAAAGCACACTGGAAGACAATAAAACAAATGAGTTCGCACATGCAGGTGTTAAGATGGAAGAAGAGACAGGAGGAGCAGGGAGGGTATCATTTCAAGACAAACATCTGCGTCATGTGCTTCTTATTCAGACAATGAGGAGAGAGGATGGTGGCCCTTGCGTGGCCCCTGAGGCTGAGGGCCTGTCGGCACAAAGGCTCGTGTCAGCAGACAGCAGCTGCTGGGCCGGGTGACGGAGCACCCGGTTTGTTTTGGGGGACAAAGGCGAGCAGTAGGCCAGTGTCAATGTGTCTAATCCCCCTGCAAGTCTAACCTCAGCAGTCATCTGCAGCAATTTAGTGAGGCGAGATGTGGACAAAGGCTGAGGGACGAGTTCATCACTGACTCTGAATCAGCTCCTCTTCAGCCCCATCAGCCTTATCAAAACGGGTGACACAGGGGTGCAGGACTTTGGCATTGGACCCACCAATGACCACACTGCAAATGGTCATTTTTTATAATGTATTGAAATAAAATGAAAAAAGTGAAATGGAGATGGAGTTAAGAATGATAAGTGTTTAAGTAGTTAAATGTATAAGGGTTTACTGGAGGCCAAACTTACTAAAAGTAAATAATATTTTTTACTTTCATAATTAAATCTGTTGAGATATCTGTCTCAAATATCAGCTACCAAGCATAATCAAGCTGAGTGGATGTCTGGCAAAGAGGCCCTTTGGACTTCTTCACTGGATTCCATGCTCCATCCACAAGTAGTCACACCTTAAAAGCTAAGCAACCATTTTTACTTAACTGCTCAGTTTTTAACCAAGCAGCAACCTCAGGTATTAAACATTTTGGCCAATGCAGAAGTGCAAAACAACTGCAGTCCCTTAAGCAGGCTTGCTGCAAAAGCCCCGAAAGTTAGAAACACACCTATTGTAAAATGCCCATTTTCACAGCAAACACTACTCAGGGGATGACATTTTCTATAAGTCCTCTGTTTTAATTTTATGAAAGATAAGCTGTATTCATAAAAAGGGGCGTGGCTGATTGGACTGCAAGTGGGCACACTGTAGCTGTTTGCTAAGAGGCTTTAGGCTTGCCTCAGCTCACCTCTTTGCCCGCTCCTAGGTTGACCTAAAATAATGTTGAGGCAGCATTTCCAATATGGCGACCACCAATGTTGGGCTTGAGAATTTGTTAAACAAGCCGCTGTTAGTTCCGTTTTGGTTACCTGGTTATCTCAATGGTTTTATCTTAGTTGGCTATAGTTAGTCATCCCTTTTATGAATACAGTAGAATACAAGTAGAATAGAGTTTAAGTAGTTGTTAGAAAATACAAAGAAAACGTAATCACTGTTTGAGCAGTTTGTTCAAACCTTTTTGGAAACATTTGCTCTACCACTGGCTCCATTGACAATAGTTTGCAACCATGACATATCAAATGAACAACATTGAAATGAAAGCTACTTTGCCATTTGTTAAAGGGTAATATCATGGTCCAACTACTATTACATTTCATTAAACAGAATCAGCCACAAAGAGCATTAGTGTTTGGCAGAAAATGTTGATATCTGACTTTTATCAGCCTTTCTAGCTGCAAAGAATAACGTAGAAAAACCAAAGAACCAAATCTGCTCACTAAAGCTTTAACTACTTTGGTGGTGGTAGTATATTTTTGGTTTAAGTTTGACTAAGGGCTGTGGCCTGGTGGTATAGTTTAATATTTTCTATGACACAGAGCGTAGAAAAAAATGCCTGTTGTAATCTGCCACTGCGTTCTGACAAACCTCTGTCAGCACATGTTTGATTGGTTCAGAGAGTTGGGGTGTGTCCTCCGTCAGCGTGAGAGGCCTGGACGGATTAGGCGCCCGAGGTTTAACTGAGGGCTGAAGCCCAGTGATCTACAAATCTACTTTTAGCTCTGTCTCTATTTTCTTATCCACCAAACACACACGCGCGCGCACACAGACATTTGTTGCTTTTTTCAGTGAAAGAAAGTTAAAAGTATAAAGCTGGTGATCAGTAATTATCTGCTGTTGTTTGCTGGGCTTAAGGCTAAATAATCTTATTTCCTCCTTTACTTTAAGCCAAAATGCTCTGATGGTTTAGAGGTGTGATGGGCATGGAGAGGACAATGGGGATTGACAAAATGGTTCACTGATCATGTTAAGCAGCTTGTGTGGAAAGACACTCCCCACTTTATCAGCTTAATGGGTTTCACCCCCTCTTTACAGTCTGTTACAGTAGAACCTGAAATCCCAGAATTGGTTGTAGTTCTCTATATCTCATTATGATTGTTGAAAAAGGACACGTTATGGATCTAGACGGCTTCACTTCCTAGGCTACCAGCTACCTCAAAATCAATTCAAAGTCATGATGTCATGTCTTTGAGACAGTCTCGCAGTCTGTCCCTAAAGGCTTTGTGTCTTTCCTTTTATTGAAGGGCAAGTAAAGTCAAATTTCACTGGGATAGAGATCATTTCTAAGAATGAACCCCAGGGGCAACATGGACAAGGAGAATAAAATAGGACCAAGAGTGGAGCCATGGGGGACTCCATGTGGAAGACACATGTCTTCACAGTTCCTGTTGTGATATAAGAAGATCCCTATGCTCAAAGCCCAGCCTATAAAGAAACAGGTTTACACACATTGATGAGAAGGAACTTGACTGCCCTGCATATAACCCACAGGACCACAAACCCATCCAACACCTTTGACTGCCCTTAACAGAGTGAACACATTCCATCACAAACACAAGGCTCGTGCCTGAGCAGAGGCTCATTAACGAGCTTAGCCTTGTTATACCGGTCAGTCCTTGAGAGGGGGCTCAGCTAAGGGGGCCAAATCCACTATTGTGTGTCACGCTCCCTCACCACTCAGGCCCCCCATTTATTGTAAAAGACAGAGGTCACCTTTCTGTTCTCACAACCTGTCAGTCATGGCAAATTCCCTTTATCTTCCGCAGCGGATTCACCCTCTCTGTTTTTTAACAATTTGCTATTTTGAATCCTCCTTAGGGCTACTTTAGTACATGCACAGTTAACTCACGCTATGGATTTAGCTTGATTAGGCCATTTAATTGGACTACTGTTCTTGTCCCAGTATAGGATTGGAGGAGAATCGATTTAGTGACTGAAGTATATAAGAAACCACTACAGCAGGTGGCAATATATCCCCCTTTTAGCTAGCTAATATTGGACCTTCGTCCAGTTAATTTATCACGCCACTTACCAAAAAAAATCAACAAACAAGTAAGCAAGCGGCAAACTGGTTGTATGTCTAATAGAGCGTGGACAACTTTATAGCTCTGTACATTTCTTACGTACTCTAAATTACTTTTGGTATAAATGTAAGGCACGCTATCTCTTGTGCATGTGGTGATATCCGAAGGCGAAGGCAGACAACAACACTGGCTTTCCTTTATGTATTTATGCTGTTCGACGTCTGGATCAAAGCCTGATGCTGGAACTGGTGATCATGTGCAGAACACCTATGCCAGTTTGGCGGAAAAGGTTTAACGTTGATCGAGTAGCCAATGTAAAATGTGCTCAATCTGACTTGATCTGCTAATCCCATGGTGAGACAAGGGTACATGGATCTCTGTACTTTATTCAACAGTGTTTCACCAACATGGAGATAAAGCTGCCATCACATCTTAGAGGAAATACTTCAACATGCACCCCTAGAGCATAACACGGTCCAGTAAGAGCTAGGTTTGAACATCACATGGTCAACACAGACATGCCAAAAGCTTCAGGCTTAAAAGAGACCAGAGAAACAGTTAGAGTTTGAGGAGAGACCGAGTATAGCCTCGATCACTAAACAGCCACCATATGGCACATCTAAGTAAGTCATTCCCATGGAGGATAAGTCACCTCCGCTTCCCCCACCCCCTCCTCCCCCACGGGACTGCTTTAACCAATCTGGTTCCAAGTTCACAAAGTCCAATGGTGCTCAGCTCTATTGAGATCAGTTGGCTGTGATTTTCAGTGGAAATTGAACACACTTGCCATCTCCTAAACGTCAAGCCTTTTACAGCCACAAACAAGCATTTATCAAGAGCACAGAGCAATGATGAGTTTAAACTTGCTGTGCTGATGTTTATCTGAAAAATATCAGTTAATGTTGAGCACTCCACTACTTTGCATCCTTTATGCTGCACAGTGAGGACACAGCCAGTGATAATTACGGCACAGTTTGACTGTAGGAGAGCAAACTTGCAATAAAGGAGAGAGGGAAGGACAAAAAAACAGCAAATCTGCTAATGCATGGAACTTGTCTCTTGTCTTGTCTCGGATAAACCTAATGAGAAAAAATAACTATCCTGGGAAAAAGAATGTTAAAAAAAGACTTAAAATATAAGAGTACAAAAGATTTGTATAATGGCATCAGATAAATGGAAAAGCCTCAAGTACTTCTATGGATGACAAGAAACAGAAGAACAGAAGGTGAAAATCTGCAACCTTTTAATGTTGAGTCATGCTTGTTATCCTGTCCTCCGTCTCAAATAAAACACATCATGATGTAACCAGCAGCCAGCTAATAACGCTCTTACCCTTTAAACCACAGAGTTTTTGTTTAAAAAAGTAGGCTACTTGGCTAGGCACCAAGTCCACATTTTTTATTAAACTAGCCTTTATTGCAACATAATGCACAGATGTTTGCAATGGCATGATTAGGTAGCAAAAATGTAAACTCTTGTACCATTTACCCTCACAATGATGTGATAGCTGGTATAGATCACATATTGGTCCATAAACTAGCCTCTTAAGAGATAAACCGTTGTGATTGGTATAGAGCTGCTTTCACTATTTCACTCTTAAGAATTGAAAGACAATTTCAGTTGGGCTGCCCCTGAAATCCTTTTCTATAGGTTTTTCTATTCCACCTCACCATAGGAGACTCCTTCCTTCCCTGCTGGAAAGGAGTAAGGGGGGGGGGGGGTCTCAGGAGAAAGGACGTTACGTAAAAACGCAACAGTGGTGGAGGAAGCAACAGAATCCGTGATAAAAAGAGCGTTTCAATGCGTAAACAGAGGTCACATCGGTCATGTGCATACTCTCTATGGGGTCATTTGCCGGTCGCAGGATGTAAACACCACCAAAACATTCACTAGGGGGGCTGGCAAGTCCCACTGCACAGTGCGCTTCATTTAGAGCAGCAGTAAAGAGGCATTAAACTGATGCATGAACAGGTCAGCAGCCCGAGCGTACAAACACCAATGAGATTTGCATTTATGGATTAATAATACTATCGCTCATCCTCTGGGCTTTTCTTCCTTAATCTGCAGCCACAGTGGAATAACAGCTGTGCTCTGCCTATTCTGAAAGTGAATACCAACACAGACACAGATACTGCTACACAGGTTGAATTGCAGAGGCAAAGAACAAGAGTTTGGTCTTGAAATGCCACATAACAATAGACAAAATCAAGTTTAACAGCAAATGGAGACTGACTTTTTTTTAAAAACTCAACATTTAAAAATAAACACCCTTAAAGACTTGCATTCAGCAAGAAACCTCCAGTTAGAGCAAGTCAAACATCAAAAAGGGGAGGAGAATGCTCACATACAAATCCATCATTTGGACCTTGACCCTCATGCTGCACAACCTACACACTGACCTTAATAGAGAAGCATTTTGGATCTCGATAACAAAGAATAACCGTGAAACAAAAACAAGTGCAAGGTTGCTGTTACCTCCTCCAGCAGGAAAGTCTTTAAAGGTATCACTGAGACAGTTCCAAAGACAGGCTGTTCTCACCGTTATTGATTAAAAGAGTCCTGTGAGCCACAGTTATAAAGACACAGTTTGATGAGAGGGCGGAGAGATGCTGTCATCATAAAGACGTGGTCTCGTCTAAATGCCAGCACAGTGATTGTTATGCACTATCTACTGGTGTTAATGGGACGACTAAGCTAGACCTCCGATAAAAACACAGTTCAGGAGTTATTCGCTGTACAGTTGCTCTTTTGAGAACATTTAGTCTAGACTATACAACGTGTACGTTCACATGGACTTGAATATCCTGGTTTTGATCAGGTTTTTTAAGTATCCTTTTTTTTGTGTTTGTGCATGTAAACATATCCTGATTTCAGAAACCAGGATTTGCTTCCTGGAGAACCCCGAAAGAAAATGGGATACCATGGCATGTAAATGCTCTTTTCCTGTTGCTGGAAATGAGGAAAATACCCCATAGCTGCAACGCGATGTTGGCATTTTATAGGTCTGAGGCCGCAATAAGCCTTCTGACTTTCTGTGTCTTACCTGGCTTCTATGTGGTCAAACAGATGCTGCCAGCGGTCGTTGATGTCCTTCAGCTTGTCGTTGATCTCCGTCTCTTTCGTCTTGTTGCTGGCTGTGATGAGTTGTTCTCCGAGCTGCTTCAAATGGGTTTTATTCTCACTGAACAGGTTGATCTCCTCCATACAGTCCTAAAAGGAGAAACACAAAACATCCAGGACAGAGTAAGCAGCTGCGGAGTCACTTTCAAAACCATGCTGATCATTTGTATTGCACACTTAAAGTTCTCTAAAGAATTTGGTAAAAGTCTTTGTCATAAGCCTCGTATGATAAATGTTACGAACAGGGTTTGATCTTTAATGTCTCAAATAGGAGGAAATCTAGATTTAATATGCATCAAAACGATGAAAGGGGTTAAGGTTTAAAGACAAAGTGGGTACACTCTCCTCCTTCGACAAAAATAGTACAACCTTTAACGTGTTTTAACCTTCATTATATCCAAGAAATCGTGGCAGCCTTTGACTTTGGAAGTCTGCCAGAAAGAAACACAGAGCTCCTGCCAAGACCTTCTGTGTCAGAACAAGACACTAAATTTAACTCTCCGCAGCCTGAAAAGGTTTAATCTTCTCTGCCGGGGCAATAAGTTTGGTTTTCTATAAGAGAAATCGCCTTTACTACCCTACAACCCCCCCGCCCCCCCATCTCCTCCTCTAGCTGCTCTGCTCACACTGTGACAAATGAAAGGGCCCGGGAGCTCGACACAAAACAAACCCGCGTGGCCCTGCTGGGGCTCGAACAGCTGTCGCCTCTTTAACAATCGGGAGGGAAATCACAGCTTTTTGAAAAGACCAGGCTGTCCCTCCACCACCCAGTCAACACTGAGCAGTCCAGAGTGCAGGGTGGCTGAGTGACGCAGCATAATAAAGGCGCTTTCTGGGAGGAGAGAACTCTTACGCAAAACCTAACTGCTTTTTTTTGGTCTGATTGAAATCCTGTCTGTTACTGCTCTACGTGTCAATGCTCTGTGTTTCAATCTGATGTTTTCTTTTATATCTTGAGCACCAAAAACGATTCACTAGTTTGTCGCTAATCTTGCATTTCCAGACGGATTGAAGTCGTTGTTTTTGTTTGTTTGTTTTTGGGACTGGTGGTTGGCTGGGGGTCAGTTCAGTTCACGGTATAGACCGTTCAATGAAGTGTAGCACGGCCAACTTTCATCAACAGGCTACAGAGCCAAAGACGTTCTTAACACGTGCCGCTAATCCAATCTTCAAGTCTCCAAAGCGACTGTTTGAATATCTCGTCTTTTCCGAGTGACAGTGAGACTAAAAGACTGCTTCCTACCTTCTTCAGCTTCTCCACCATCTCCTCGATGTTCAGGTCGGAGCTGTGCGCCACCTTGTTCTCCATCTGCGTGAGCCATTCGCACAGCTCCTTGTTCTTCTCGTTGAAGATGATCCAGGCGTTCAGACGATCGGCGATCTCTTGTTTACGCAGAGACACCTGACACACAGAACAAAAATACAGACTTTTAGTTTTATATCTGTATAGGCCCAATCTATGTCTTCAGCTTTCTGATACAGATAGACCAGGACACATTCATTTTAACATCATTACTATTTGATTTAAGCTCTAGTTTTGGCACCAGTAACTGAGTAACTGTTTCTGCAAACTTGCCACAAAATATCTTAAATATTTGGGATTTAATTGAACCACGCTGCGGCTCTATTAAAAGCTAACACTGTGAGGTCCTGCAAACAGGTCAGGCTTAAAAATAACTGGACATGCCTCTGAGGTGGCTTTCAAAACTAAGACACACTGAAGAATGGGGCTGCGTGATCCTCCGACCTCACCGGACACAGAGAAGCTGTTCGTTGGCGGTGCAGCGATAAACAGGATATTTGTGGTGTACGAATTGTTGTGTTTAGCTCTGATTGTCTCGTATACCCGTCCTTAAATGCCCCCTCTCGAAACTAGTCATTACATGTGGTCAACTCTGCTTGAGACAGACAGATATTATACCAACAATACAAACAGGAACCCCACACATTTTCAAGGGAATTTTTAAGACGACTGCCCCTGAAATCCTCCTGATCTGGTTTTTCACACATGCCCTGAAAACTTCAGATGTTTTTCAGGAGTTTTGTGGAAGTGTGAACGAGGCTTAAGAGTGACTGAGAAATTGCATACTTAAAAAAAAGAGAGCTTTGAGGGGGGAATGTTTAAACCCTGCTCACTCTCACACCTCCATACATACACTCCAGCACAACGGTCAATGTGTTGAACTGTCAGTTCCAGTAAGTTAGAGACATTTTTAGACACTGGGAAGATATGGGGAGAGGTGCTTGAGACTCTTTTCCATGATGACCAACACAACAATGTTACTGGCATCATCAACACCACACTAAGTGGTGAACGCTTAAGTTAATGTCCTCAATCAAACAGGTTAACTTCTCCTCTTTTTGGTATCAGGCACAGTTTGTAGTAATGTGAACGAGACAGTTCTAAATACACATTCAAACACAGAGTGTCAAAGTGAAAGTCAGATCACTTCAACTGCCCCTCCCCCTCCCAAACTCATTTCAATACAAAAGCTCTTCTTCCTGAACCCTCTGAGCTCATTACAACATTTCTCTCCTGTCACCATCTGTTACCCCACAACACCCCTCAACCCCCCCACCCACCCCACCAGACCTGTTGGTCTCTTCAGTGGCACTAAAAAGACTCACGAGATTTACTAACTTAGTTCTTTATTAGCTGCCTGAACTTTGAATGGACAAAGAAACCCTGCAGTCTGCAATCACAGAGTGAGACATCAAACGCCGAGCACTTCATGAAGTGAAGCGGTGAGAGAGGCCACAAACACGTCACATGACTTCTCTCCTCAAAAAACTTTTGATTTCATTATGAAAATTGAGTTTCGGCAATAAGCCCTCAGTCGCCTCGTTCAACTGACCTGCTGATGGTCCAAAACACAAATACACACACAAACACGCTCACTAACAGAACCTTCAGTGTCATATGTCAGCTCGTTAATGATTAACCTTCACACAAAAAGACTTCCTGTAGGTTCGTTTTCAAACATATGACGGACCCAAAGGAACACAGAGGATGACAGACCAGAGTTTCAAACTTTTTACTCCTCTCAGGACATGATAGGGAAGTTATAATTTGCCAATGAAGTATCAAGACACCTTGAGATTACTTTAATCTTGTAATTCAACCACTAAATACAGTTCACAATTCAAAAAGCATGAATTTACTTAAACGTTCCCAGCAGGAGTAGAGTAAGTGCTGCACTATGCTGTGCAGCAATGCATTGTCCTAAATGTGCTGATCAGAATGAGCACACGTGTAAAAATGAATGCACAAAACATCTGGGATATCTCCGTTTTAAATGGAATGGAGCAGCCACAGATATCTTGGAGTGCGTTTTTCTGCACATTGCATTGTACAGCTTCAATGAAGAACTGGAACAATCTTAAAAAAAATCTGTATGAGTAATAAATTGATGATTTTTACAATTTACAAATGCTTACAGAGACTTTCAGGTGTGTTGTGGCATTGGAAATGAGTCCCAAAGTAAAGAAAAAAGAAAAAGGAAATTGTGTGAGGAGCCTCAAACTGTGCAAAAACACTTAACTAATTTTTCTTTCTAGCTATTCCAAGACTGCAAGACCACACATAACTATATCTTGGAGAATGTTCACATAGTAGCCTTTAAGTTGATGTCCTTTCCGATAATGGAACATGACTTAAACTCATCTGATGACAGGGAAAAACAACAGAAGCATTGTATTTGAGCAGGTAAAAAGAAGGACAATCTTAAGTTGTGTCTAGCTTTAGGCAGAGTGTAGTTCATCACACTCAGCAGGCTCACCTTGAGGCAGAGTTCCTCCCACTGACAGTGCAGGTACTCCACCTGCTCCTGCAGCAGGAGGACGTCGTCTGCGATGATGTACTGGGACAGATCCGTCTTCATGGTGCTCAGCTCCGTCAAGCTCTCAGCCCAGTCCTCCAGGGAGTCCTCGTTCTCCTGCATACCATAACACACCAAAAAGCGACACAACAAACCGTCAGGGACCCCCTCCTCAGCTCTGCTCCCGGGCAGCTACTCCCTAATGTCTGTCTCTGCCCGGCCTCCTCTCTTTTTCTCTCCCTGTCACTCTTTTCTCACTCTTTCTCCCCGCCCATACAGAGGATTAAGGGCCACAGGCTGCAGCCTGGGCCGGGGGAGGGGTGGCAGTGGTGGGGGGAGGGGAGGGGATGAGGGAGGAGGGTGGAGGATATAAAGGCTGTGATAGGACAGTCAAACCTGTTTCAAACTTTGTTTTGCTCCTTTGGCACTTTAAGTGATCATTTCCTCTGAAACAGCCTGAAGGCGACTTGTTTGTTTGTTGTCCCCCCCCCCCCCCCCCCCCCCCCCCCCCCCCCTCACTGTGTTCACATTCAAAGTTAACCTGCGGCTACTCTTCAGCATTTTCAGTTTCTATGTTTTGAAAAGGGCTATGTTTCTGTCTTTATATGTATATTAACCATTTAAAACCACCTTTGGAAAGCTACGGTAAAATGTAGAACTATTACAGCATTATAATACTATGGAAGCCCTAACAGGACAATCATCCTGATATTTTATTCTTTCTTTGGATCTTGACTAAGTTATGTCCTTATCTCGAGATAACAACACCAATTTCCCGGTGATAATGAGTGAATGTCTTGAGATGTTAGGAAAGTGACTGTAATTAACTTGTTAACACAGTACAATCAGCATTATCCCGAGTAAATAAGATAAATATGTCAAGACCCCGAGATAACAACTGAAACTTACTTATCATGAAAACAGCTAAATAAAATGAATGGAAGTATGTCACCTTAGGGCTTCCGTATAATACTATGAAAACTTACCGATAATGTAATTATTGTGTCAATAACTTAGTCATTGTGAAAGCCATAAAGGATTTTTTTGGTAAGTGTTTTAACTCATTTTCTCCACGACAGCAAGATGAGACAGAGTGGACATTTTTACTTTTGAAATCATGCCTTTGCTGCTTGAAACTGGAGATGTTTTACTTTTTTTTTTTTTTTTTTTAAATGTGGCTACTAAGCCCTTATTTTAGAGACAGGACAGTGTTCAGAGTCAGAAATGGGGAGAGAGAGAGAGAGTGGGGAATGACATGCATGAAAGTGGCTCCACCCACTGAAATTTAATTCAGCCAATGAGATGACAGCTGCCTCTCAAGTGGCTCTATCTCATCACAGAATGTAAGAGTTACAAACAACTATCTGCCAGAGGGCCAGAGTACAGAACATGTTAAGTTAGTTCATGAATATATATTATTATTATATTATTATTATTATTATTATTATTTGTGTTTGTGTGACCAGCTGTTTGGAGATGTACCTTGTAGAACTTCTCAGCACTCTGCAGCTCGTCATCACACTCTGGCATCGACTGGTTCAGCCTGGTCTTCATGTCCTTCAGCTGCAGCATGCTGCCTGCAAGTCCGGACTCACAGCGCTCCCAGTTCTGAGAAACAATTTTTTTTTAAATGTGTTAAGTAATTCATCATACAGATCAATGTGTTGTAAAAACTGCCTGTCTTTGAGAAAAAAAACACACAATCATCACTCTTTTGTCTCTGACTTCCCAAACATGTCCTCGGTCATTAATCAGAGTGGATTGGATTAACTTGGCCGCTCTCAGGCAAACAGAAACTGTCAGAGGCTCTAGGGACAGATCGGGGACAGACAGAGGACGAAGGATCCAAACACAGTGAGAGAGGACAGGTGACTGCCCAGGACGAATAAACTCAACTAAACTCTTGCATCAGAATTGTGTATCCCATCTACGCGCAGCTGAATCAGGTTTGCCCCATATTCAACAAGTTCCCCATACGACTGTAAAACATGCAACCAAACTAAGAAACTGTTACATCAGAGTAAGACACTTTTTCACTTTTATAGGTTTTTAGACGTGCAAATAAAATGCTCGATACAAAAGAATCACATTCTCATTAGGACCAGATCCCTGGTCAGTAACCCCCGCCTGAAAGAATCTTTGTTAAAATAAATAAGAAGCTGATGTTAGTGTCTCAGGGCGACCATTAGTGCAGCACTCTGTCTGCAGGAAACTGTGACTCATCAGATCATGTTGCTAAAGAATTGATTTTGTATATTCGGGGGAATCTGACCCTCAGATTCAATTGACTGAATGCAACTGGGCGAGTTTCATGAAACTGAACCTCCGACTGAGAGGATTCATACTCTGATCAAATAAAACATGAACCAACAAAAGAGGTTCACTTTGAGACTTGTTACAAGGGTTACTGAATCTGAATCTGACTGGTTGAATATCCAGTGTTCCATTATGTGTGTAGTTATGATTTTATTTGCAAATCTAACTTTGACAGCCTCAGGGCAGACAAAAACTTGCACTCTACCAGAGATCTTTGCCGCCCCCCTTAGGGGGACCTGGACCCCAGGTTGGGAACCAATGCTACATCAAACTGACACGACGTATGGATAGATGATGCTGTATATGTATTTATATACATTCTTTGAATAATTAATGATGTCTTTTCTGTTGGAACAAATCCTAAATTTAAAGCTATTGATTGGTTACAGAAGGTGGTGATAAAAAAAGGGACTAAGCGAGGGACTGACGATTATTTCGATTTCTGATTCATTATGAACAATTTTTCCAATTAGATGGTTGAAATCTTGCACTGTTTTGAAGAAACATCTCTCTCTAAGAAACATATAGATTCACAAATACATAAAACAGATTCAAGGCTACAGTCGGCCCAAAACCTGAACCTTTGTTTTCAAATCCAGATGAGTTCCAAACTATAGAAAACAGACGGTTAAAAAACCCTCAGATCCAAAAGATAACCAACATGTGATTTTGTAAATGGAACTAGTGCTGTAAATAAAGACACTTTTCATTGCCGGAAATGTATTTATATAACTTGTATTTTTCAGATGATAATATGATTGATTTGACCATGAAACGTCATAAACTAGGAAAAATGAGCCAACCAGAGTTGCCTAGAGGCCAGAGAGATGTCTACACTTAGCTTGTCTCGTCTAACTAACAGTCAAAACATAAAATTTGCAGTGAAATAAAGCAGAGAAAAGCAGGAAAACTTAGAAAATCATTTTTGATTGTACAATGGACCATTCATTTGATTCTAGGTCAAGTTCAAGACAAGGATCTTGTCTTGAACTTGTGTGAGTCCATACCAGATCTAAATAAGGTCAGTCAAAACTTATGCAATAACTATAAATCAACAAACTTCATCATCTGGGACCATTGGAGATGAGATCTCAAACATGACGAAACACATGCACGATGTTCCTGAAAGCACCACTTCAGAGTTACAATAATACGACAGGTACCTTGATGATAGCCTCGGTGAGGTCCATCCTCCGACCCAGCAGGCTGTGGAGGTTGTCCCACTCCTCCTGCAGGGTTCCCAGATCTGACTGCAGCTGAGTCTGGGTCTCCTCATTCCCCATGGAGAAGAGCTGCCGGCCGACCTCCAGGGTGTGGATGAAACTGGACTGATACCTCTGGAACAACAGCTCCGTGTGCTGAGGAGGAAGCAGGCGGTAGAAAAGGTCAGAGATGAGGAATACAGCTAAAGAATGAGCTGGTGTGTGATCTGTGCAGTGAAAGCCTTACTGGAACCTTATATTGAGGAGCTGCTGTTTGTTGAATGTATCGTCAATCAATTCAAATCCAATCTCTTCCTCGCTATCTCCTTATTACCTTCTTAATGTAAATGTAATCAGCAGCAGTGGTATCTCTTCCTTAAACTTCCTATCAGCCCTCAGGCAGTATTTACTCTTCTGGTATGAGTCAGAATCAACAACAATTTCAGTGTATGTTGAGATCTTAACTGCATTTTTTTTAAATCAGTGACAGAGTCGAAACAACATCTCATCACGCACTGTACCTGCTGATGGTAAGGTACAAATTCCCTGTACTGCACATAACCAAATGTAAATGTCTCACTGTATGTAAAGAATTCCAATATTTCTCACCTGGAGGTCCTGGAGGGATCGTCTCAGCTGTTGCAGGCTGCAGCGGGCAGGTCCGGCGGGGGGCAGGAGGGTCTGTGTGTCAGACAGGAACTTCTGCAGCTTCTTGAGGCTGCGGCTGTAAAGGTGCCAGTGCTTCACCAGGCCCTCCACCAGTGAGCGCCGCTGGTCGGCCCGCTGCACGGCGCCCTGCCAGTGCTCCCTGAGCTGGGCGAGCTTCAGGATGAAGTCACTCCTAGATTCACATCACAGTCAAATGTTATTCAGATTTTTTTTGATTTTTTTTATGCACAATGGCACAAATGGCACTACTACACGAAAGAAACTTGTGCTATACGTTAACAAGATCAGATCAATGCCGTATTTTGTAAAAAAAAAAACGGAAAAACTGCGCAACTAAAATGTTTTTCTTTTCAGTCTTCTTACCTGTCCTCTACCTCTCCTTTCTGCAGCAGATGAAGAGCTTCAGTGATAACTGAATGAAGGATTTGGTGACCGATCGACAGCTCCGCCTGAAAATGCTGAAATACCAGAGCAGATCAGGATTAAATGTTGTTTTGCATGTTTGTTTGTTTTTTTGTTGATAATCAGCTAGTTTGTCAATCGTCAATGATACCTTGTGTGTACAGAGCTGCTGTCTGAGGCCCATGTAGGAGCCGGCCACGTCTACAGCCAGACTGTCCTCCATCCTCTGCAGGAAAGACATCCAGCTCTCACACTTCTGCTCGAAGCGCTGACGCTTCAGTGCCTCGTTCTGCAGCTCACTGAGGAGTGCAACAATATCAAAAAAACACTGTTTGAGAATCAACCACCTCTGAAATGTTTGCTTCATGTGGCAGTGCATTTATTGAATGTATATGAACTGGTTTCAGCTCTTTAAATATTGAACTATTTTGTTGAACATTTCATAAAAACCTAAGGTAGTTAAAGTAGGAGTGTACTAACCTATTCATTTCATGGAATATAAAAGTGCAGTATATTGTGATATGTGTCGCTTCTGTATTCCTGTACAGATCTCTGTGTCTCACCTGCACGCCTCCTCAGCTCTGGCGGAGGCGTCAGCCCAGCAGTGGTTGAGGCGTTGCAGGCGGCGTGCTGCGGCGTCGCCGAGCGTCAGGCTGCGGCTCAGCTCATTCAGCACATCCAGGTCAGCAGACAGACCGCTCAGCTCCAGGAGGCCAGACTGAGAAACATATGGTGGCATCGCAGATCAAAAGGGGATCACAACAACTGTACACATGAAATCACTATCAAAGGGCTACATCCCTATTTAGTCCTATGTTACTGTATTTTTCTGCTTCTTTGTATTATCATGGCTCATTGCTCTGTATTTGTAACTGTTTTAAGTGTCCTTGATCGTCCTTGAAGATACATTTCTATCAATTTCAAGAACTTGTATAATTCTGCAATTGATTAAAATAAAACATTTGATAAGTCTTCCAACAAGGTTCATTTTTTTAAATTTGAAGCTTGTGAACTTTCCAAGTTTTACTACTACACCAATTAAGACAAGAAGTCTTTAAAGTGGAAATTTGAAGTTCCAGTTAAGCTTAAAATATGGACAGAAATCATGACTCGTTTATCCGAATATAGTATGAATATGACATTTCTCATATGTAACAAGACTCCAAAAAGGGTTGACACACCTCTTTTGCCAATTTGTCAAAAGAAAGAAACTTAAAGATATGGTATATTAAACAAAGTAACAATTCTAACATCATTAGTTCTTTATAAAGTCTCTTGTTCTTTGGTTTACTCTGGAAGAAGCAGCACGGCACAGTCAGTCATAAAGTCCATTCATGCGGTCTCACCTGGTCTGCTGTCTGAGCCACATCCTGCAGACGCTGCTGCCAAAGCTCCAGTTTGCTCTCCAGTGACTCCAGTGCGTGTCCGAACTCCTGCAGTCTGTCAAGCTCCTCCTACAAGCAAACAGGACACACACACACACAGCCATATGTGTTGTTAATTTATAGGTCACTGACAATTAGTGCAACTAGTTGGCAGGTTGGAGAAAAGAAAAGCAGTACACTCGAAACAAGCCAAAATATATGTCTGAAAATATGTACCAAATGCTTTAAAATAACAATAAATAATACTTGGAATGGGATTTTGCACTTACAAATCACAAATGTACAACGACAACAATGGCCTAAAATAATGTTAAATGAGCTTCTAACTGTCTTTTGCAATTTAAAATAGATAAAGAGCAATCAAAGACATTTATGTGCATTAAAAAGTAATTTACTACAGGGACTCTTCCAGCAGCTGAGTCTGTTTACCTGATGGCTCATGTCAAAAATATGCCTACATATGCAATTCCTTCAAGTATCATTTTATGCATTTCTTTATTTAACCCTGAATAGATGCAGTCCAGTGTGACTTTGCTTAATCCCTCAAAGAGAGTAATTCATTCACAAAGTCTTACCTGCAGCTGACCCAGCTTCCCTGTCAGGCTGAGGGCGAGCTGCTGGACACCTCGTGACAACAACCTGCTCTCTGATTGGACCAGAGCGGCAGCTGAAGGTTCCAGGCGGCCAATCAAGTCCTTGGAAGCCTCCAGCACCCCCTCCAGGTCGGACTGCAGACTAATTGTCCTCTGCTGTAGACTCTGAGGAACAAACACAGACACGGGATTAATAGAATATCAAAGAGGATTGGAGAGTTGTTATAGCGTGCGGTAAAAGTTAAGATATCATTTCTATTTTTATCACAACTTCCATCCTTTTAAAACTGAAAAATAATGGAATTGTCTTATTTAAATATGCGTTGTGGGCAAATTAAGAAAGGAGGACACAGGTACTATTTCGAGCTTAAAAGAAATTCATGCTCAAACTTGACACACTGAAAAACGTTGAAGCTGTTAGGAAAGAAAGGTTGAGTTACCATTAAGTATAAAAACTTTACTCTACTGAAGAATTCTGCTTCAGAAAATGTTTGCATAAACTTATTTGGTTATGGAGAAATTCTTAACCAATCATTTAAAACCAATGCTTATTAAGGAAACAAGCTAGCAGACTCCATGTAATGCTGCTTATAATGATGCTTTGAGGATATTACTAAAGAGACCTAGATGGTGCAGAGCCATGTTTAATGTTTGTAACTTCACGAGTTAATAATCTCCAAGCTGTCTTGAGAAATCTTGGGCTTAATTTTAAATGCAGACTTAATACCTCTGAGAATAAAATCATCATGGTCCTGTCCAACATCAGATATAGTGCTGATCGTACCATTGGTACCGGTACCTCTTTTTGAAGATGGGAGTTATTTCATACATATTTCACATACTGTATTCGAAGTATGGGCTTTCATTGTGTTTTGTAGAATTCTATGAATCCTGCTGTCCTTTTTAAATAAAGTCTTAAATAAAGATTGTTTAATTGATTGATTGAATATACAAAAATACATTCAGTAATAATCCTACTTTATGCTTCTTCCAGTCTCACCATTCTTAGTTTTTTCCCTCACCTGAACATTTTGTATCGTCATAGTGACCTTCTCCGCTGTGTTATCATCTGTCGACGCCCCTCTTAGCGCTGATTTTTCTTCACTCTGCAGCGTCTGCAGCCGCTGGGAGAAAGATGCAGCCAGCCGAGCATAGAGCTCCCAGGCCTGCAGGACTCTTCCACTCCTCTGCAGCTTCTGGTCCAGCTCTCCAGACACCACAGACCAACTGCAGGACAGGAGGGGGATTATTTGTTTATTGATTCAAAGGTGGTGTTCAAAGGTGGTTGTTTTTCTACATGTACTCTGTCTCACCTGTCTCTCTTTGTGTCTAGCCGTTCAGTGAGAAAGATGGCGGCAGGAGGATTTATGACGTCTTTGAGGGAGGAAACAGTTTGATTCAGTTCGTCCCATTGTGCTGTGGAAGCTTCTGTCTCCTCATGAAGAACCTTCCAACACAACATGTAAAGCCTTTATCATCAGCACATATGAACCAGAACGTTTTTTTCACATGCTCTTCACACATTCAAGCCAACAGTTTAAGGTTATAAGGTCGATTAAATATACCTGAAGCTTCTCATGGACATCTCTGTGTGCCTGCAGGCAGAGCTGAGGGCTGCTGTGATATTCAAGAGTCTGAGACGTCCTCACTGCTTTCAGCGTCATCTGATTGAGTTGCTTCTCCGCAAAATCCCACAGCCGCTGAGCATCAGTCAACTTCTGTTTCATAGAGTTCTTCTGTTAAAAAAAAAAACAGACAAGATGATCCAATACGAGAAAAAAATAAAGGTGCATTCAATCCAAAAACATCAACAACAGCTTCGCAAAGTTTGAGTAGAGGAAATTGCATATTTCATACAGCCGAGTACACTAACAACAGATTTCACTTCTAAACTCTACAAGTGTTATTTACCTGTTGCATGAGAGCTGCACAGTGCTGAATGGATTTCTCAATCTGAGAGATAAAATCACAGCAGCTTTGAACTCCTCCATCAAGTTTGTCTCTTAACTCATGAAGCGCCTCAGACTTCTGTCTGATCTCGTCCTCAAGATCCTTAAAATACAGAAAAAACAAGGAGATGAAAATGTGTGGCTTTTTTTTGCAGAAGCCCTCCTGGTACATGACTTGCCTAGACTGTAATATGATACTTTTTTATCAAGTGTTCTTTTCTTTGATACAGATGTTGCAGTGCAGATGTTGCAGTACAGATGTGACGTCTGACCTGGCAGGTGTTGATGCTCCTCTGCAGATCGGTCCTGCTGCTGGGTGTCTGAGCAGACTGGATCCAGAGGTTCTGATCTGCGATCCAGCTGTTGATCTGCTGCAGCCGAGCCTCCCGCTCCACTCTGCTCCTCAGCTCCTGCTCCACCTCTGCAATCTGAACACCACAAACCACCACAGCAGGTCAGGGCCATGATTTATAAATATGAATAAGAGAAGAAAAGAAAATGACATGTTGGACAAAACTTATGATAATATATTAGAAGTATCTTGTTGACTTTTTTTTGTGTAATAATGTATTAAATCACGAACATGGAAATTAAGTACTCTGTATACACTACACTGGAGAAAATACAAATTGTGTGTGCTAGAATTCAAATCCAAGCCTTGATGGCCAGAACAGAGCTTTCAGATGAAAACTGGTAGTTTATACATTAAAAAAAGAAATGTATACATTCAACAATAACCTCACGCTCCTCTTTAAGCTAACAAGGACTAGGTGTGTTATATAGAAGGTGAGTCATTTACTGATGATGTCATACAGTTTTAAGTTACATAAAAAACCAGTAAGCTGACTTTGACTTGGAATTGTTTGGTCACATTTCTTTGTTTTGTCTTCTGACCTGAGAGTTGAGCGTTTCCTTCAAACTGAGCCACCGATGGTTGAGACGACCCTGCTCATCTGCAAAGTGGTTGTGCACATAGCGCCCCCTCTGGCCCTCTTCAGTGATGCATGTTTGTAAAGGCGGGTTTACAAAGTCCAGGGTGGCCTGATGGGCTGACATCTCTGCTTGACATTCCTACAAAATGAAATGTAATTGATGGAGAGAGAGAGAGAGAGAGAGAGAGAGAGAGAGTCAGTCAATGAGATAAACTTCTACCAAGGCCTCAGGACTGCACTTTTGCAAAGACCTGATTATTATTCCCCTTAAAAACATTTTTTTTTTTAAATCTCAAGTAATTATGATTTTTTAATGACTGTTTGAAGTAGCCAATCATCTTTTTCTACCTTGCAGTACTTCAGCAGCTGACTCAGATCAGTGTTGAGTGAGGAGGTTTGGTTTATTCTGCGGCGATGCTCCTCCAGCCGGCACTCAGCAGCTTCCAGCCAGGACTGCAGCTCCAGCAGCGCCCCCTGCTGGCTCAACGTCTTCATCCATTGCTGAGGAGAAGCAGGGGATGACTGTCATTAAGTCTTTGCTGTAGTTTGTCTTGGCTTGTTTATTTGTGCAAAACATAAAGTATAGTACGAGCATACTGCTTTTATTGGAAAAGTAAAATAAAATAAACTTCTAAACTCTTACAAGGAAGCAAAAAGAAGTAGAGGGAGGGGGGAAAAACTAGGAAACAGAAAATAACAAAAACAGCAGGAAGAAGAGATGGGACACAAAAAGAGAAAGGGGAGATAGGGATAGGAAGAGAGGACTGAAAGGTGGGGGTAGTGCATGGAGGAAGGAACAACAAGAAGATGTGAGTAGAGGAAAGATCCAGACAGACTGACAGACTGACAGCTGGAGGAGAGAATGGCTTCACACCAATGAGGACGAGAAGAGTCCTCAGGATGGCTTTGTGCTGCACGGTGGGGATGTTCAAAACTAATTGGTGACAGGGAGCGTGGTGTGTGGTTTTAGAAATCTTTTAACTGCTCTGTACTGTATTTTTGGCCCTGGGGAAGCACATTTAGGTTCAAAAAACATTTCAATCACATTTTTTTTTAAACTCCTTTTACCTACTATTTTCATATACTATATGGAAACAGAGACTTCAACGCATGCATGGTGGCATCTCAATAATCATAAATAAAAGCCACACAATGAAAACTAAACATGTATGTGCATTACAGTATGCTACAGAAGCTGTTGCTTTCAGTGATATTCTAACATTAGCATAAAAACATGCAGGCCGCACCCCACCCCACTAATTTCCACTAACTCTCTGATCTGGGCTGCACATGGACTGTGAGCACTCTCCCTACATTATTTATGTACCCACTCCTGCACTGTGATTTCATACTGTGATTTCTTTCATATAACTCATACTGTTTTTACGTTCTGTCTTTTATGTGTGATGTGATGTGATGTGATGTGATGTGATGAAATGGATAATCAAGTGTTATCTTACACACAATGACATCCCCTGCATGCTGATTTGTACCAGGTATAATTTCACGCTGTCAAACTCCCTAATCGATCATGTTAGCAGCTATCATTTTGAAAGATGAGCACTAAGGCAAAGTGTAAAGCATAAATCAAATGGGAGGGAATACCAAAACTTTAGCAAGTTTTTATCTTATTGGACAAAGCCACTGGTTTAAGAATCTTGTGGTCAAAATGCTTGAGCAGTTTCTAAGGCAACCCAACCACCAAGTTGGGGTGATATTAAAAAAAAAAAAGAAAAACTTGTGTCTGCCCTGAAGGCAAAGTCACCTTGAACATACAAAAGAAACCACATACCGTCATATGTTATTATGCCTAACTACATAGAGGGCTCTCCTAACCTTATGAAGAGCTTGTTGGGTGACAGGAACATCCGCCAGCAGACTGGACCAGTCCAGCTCTATCTGTCTGAGCTGGGATTGGATGGAGCACAGATCTTGGTCTGTAGTCTCTCTGTCCTCTGGATTTCTATCTGAGCCTTCATCTGTTTCCCTCAGATTGACCAGCCGTGTTCCAGCACCGATCACAGCCACCTTCAGTCCAGATTTGGCCTCCAACTCTTTGGTCAAAGCCTAAAAAAAAGATTCCCATATTTATACTGATACTAATACCAATGTTTGAAATAACATTTTAGCCCTTTGCCAATCCAATAAAGATCTTTTTTTTATTAGTTCTTTGTGATTTATTGTGTCTGTTTTTCAAATAAGCAACAAGATTTGATGTATTCACTGGAACATGTCTTACAAACTGCAGAGGCGGTGTAAGACTCCCACACTGCTGCCACTTCCTTTCACATTTGGCTATGAAAACAAATCTTGAGTTCATCCAACAGACGACTTCTCCTGCCCAATCAAAAACCTCTTCCCTGAATCGCCAACTCATCAACAATCACTCACCATAAACTGCAGGTAATAGTCCCGCCTCTGTTCAACATCCATCTCCTCATTGGCTGAAAATGTGTCAATCATGCCTCTGGCCCCGCCCATCCATTCAGCCAGTGCAGCAGAGTCTCGAAGAAACCTGTTTTTTTTTAAATGGGAAATAGGAAAATTGTGATTAACATAACAGAAAACAGGTTTCATCTGAATCATTTAAAGCAAATTACATCGTAAATTTTTATGGATGCTTTTTAACCCATTAACTTAAAAAACAACACTATAAGAGGAAAGGAAAACAACTTTCCATCAGTCAATGATATGGAAAATAATTTAATTTAAACATTTCAATAAAGATGTTTCCTACGTAAAATTCTTAATAAGCACAACTTTAGTTGTTTGGAGTTCCCTGTTTGTCTCTCTTTCTCATCTCCTACCTGTTCCTCAGCTTCCTTTTTCTGTCTACGTCGATGCGTTCATGCTCCACCCTCTTCTGCAACGCTTTCCAGCGTGAGTCCAGCTTCCTGGTGGACGCTTCAACTCCTCTGCAGCCCACCTCATGCAGCCAGGTCCCCTTCTCCAGCATCTGACTCAAACGTGCTTTGTTTGCATCCAGAACGAGTCGCTGCTCCTGTAAGAAAGACAAAAGTCGTATAATCCTCTCTTCCACAAGAGACACCGGGAGTGAAATTTTATATGATTTCACACAGTGACAGAAAGACAATGAAAACTTAACAGTTGTACAATCACTACAGATAACCAACAAGCACAAACACATTTCTAAAATGTCAAAGTTACATATCAGCCACTAAAACAGCTTTTTATTGAAAAGCCTGCTTCTGAAGTCTGTAACTGCATGCTAGCCTACAAACGCTTACCAGTTAGCTTGCTAATACTACCAGTTTTATATTTAGCAAATGTATGACTTCTTTCTACTTGACAATAAACAGGGCAAAGCAAAAATTGAATTATGGAACTTCTAAATGAGAGATAGATGACTCATGTTTATGTATTTGGTTAAGCCTAGCATGATAATTGGTAGCTAGGAGAAAAAAAAGCTAGCATAGCTTTGCCAAATGTTCAAAAATACACTTTTTAGCAACTGTAAACTAAATAACCTGCACTTATCAGCTATTTAAAAAAAAATCTTTATTGCATAATCTGTACATATACAGCATTGCTAAAACATATAGTAATTGTTAAAAGTCAAAGTATAGTTTCTGGTTGTACCGGTATCTATTTTTGGTTGATAACAACTGGGAGTAATCACTTCCAGCAATCAATTTACTTCACAGACTCCATGTATTTGTCCAAATAAGAGTGCAAATGTAAAAAAAAAAAAAAAAAAAAAAGAATATTCTCCACATTATCATTGTAATCAATTACAGCTTACATGATTTAAATGATAGTTAAGCTCATGAATGATGAGCCTGGTAATTTGAAACAAGCTAAGACTGAACTCAGGGCACCTGAGACCTTGTGTGTCTTCTATAAGAGCCTCTATCACTCAATGCCCCCTTCTTGAGAGTCCATTTCAGATAAATAAGAGACACATTTCGAATTCCACGGAAGAGCAACAGGGAATATGTACTTAAATGAATTCTAGTTGGAGGTCTCCGCTCAGCTAATAACTCACATCAAAGCCAAGGAACATCATGTGCTCCTACAGAAAACAACCTATTCGCTTGTATTTAATTGAACCAATTAGGTCATGAGTGTCGTGCAAAGAGCACAACATGGAGAGCACGCCCAACAGTCTCCAAATGAACAGAATGGAATATTGTAAAAAGAGCTCTTAATAAGTATTATGTACTGATGTTAAGGGAGAGCATGTGTATTAATAAAAAAAAAATACCTGGAATACAGAGAGCTTCTCTGATACCTGCTCCTCAGAATCAGCCCCAGCGAGCAATTTCGGAAGAGAAGTCTCAATCCCTCTTAGCAGGGAGTCTGACCAGGCTCTGTCCTCCTCCCACTGAGACCACATCTGAGATAGACGGAAAAAATGCTGTGTAACTCCACCTGTCTCATGATTAAGATTGAAGAACTTTAAAGCACATTACAATTATTTCATGTACTTGATTCCTCTATAGTTACTTCTGTATTGTAACTTTTCTGACACTGTAATTTTTTCATATGCATGTTTTATTGTTCTATTTCATTCTTATTGATTCTGCATATGAATAAAATGCACAACCTGTAATGTTTCCTGCATCCTGGTCCCTCTTTCCAGTCCGTTCTGCTGAAGTCGAGTCACCTCATCCTGCAGGCCCATCACTACAGCCTCCCACCTCTGGAGGCCGCTCTCAGGTATTCTCCAGGTCAGGTACTGCAGGGTCCTAAAATGATGGCCCAGGAACTGGAAGAATTTCTGACAGTACAAAGGGTTGAAACATTTTAAGCTTCATATTTTCAGTTAACAATTAACTCCTAACAGTATTGCCTCTGTACTGACTGTATGACTGCCGAGCTGCTGCTGGAGCTGAGCTCTGTTGTGCAGCTCTGTGTCAGGCTGCTGTGAGAGGCGTTCAGAGCCCAAAGCGATGAGCTCCTCCAGGCTGTGGACCAGGCGCTCATACTGCTGCTGCAGCTCCACGCTGCTCTTCAGCTCATCACAGCAGGAGCGAACACCGCCCAGAGATCTGTCCAGCTCACCCTGCACATAGAAGGAGAGACATTTAATCTTTAATTAAGATTGAGAAAGCACACTTTGCCAAGTATTAACAAACATTAACACCTGACACAGATATGACAAAAAGCAGCTAGGATACCTGCAGCCGCTTGGCCTGCTGGATTTGAGGTGCAGCCAGGTTGTGTCGGTCAGCCACCTCAAGCAGGGAGCTCACCTGCTCCACCTGCTGCTGCAGAGACTCCTGCATCTGAGCCACAGTCTGCGAAATAAAAACACGTTTCACAAATAAAAACGCAAATTCCAAACTATCACTCAAGAAAACGTGAAGTCTATCAACACTGCTCTGGGCATCCATAAAAACATTGAACAAAACCCATCATATCTGTGTGAGGTGACATCCTATTTCAGCAGACTAACCGCCAAAGGTATTAAGTTTACTATCACATGCAACATAATGTATGCAATTTCTGATAGAGTAGCTGCTGCATGGAGAGTAGCTACTGACTGCATTTCTGTCTTAAAAGTCTTTATAAGAAAACAGTACCTGTAGTTGATTGTTAGGGTCCAAGGTTCCATTAAATGCATTAATGTTTTGGTGTACAGTTGTCTGGTTAGAGGTGAAGGCTGCATGCAACTCATTTAGTTGTATCTGTTGGTCAAACAAAACACTGCTTCTTCAGTAAAACAACAACGTTTTTTTTATTTCAAATACACAGGGAGAGGTTATAAAAACTGCAATTTAAAGATTTAAAGGTTTACATTTATGATTATTGCAATATGTTAGATTAGATAGGGATAAGATATACAGTAGGTATAGATATAAGATATTCATTATGTAAAGGATGTGAGTTATAGTTTAGTAGTGAAACAATGACAAAAGACAATTCATACAGATGAAAACAAATACAGAAAGACTGTGATTCTACTTCTTAGTTCAGTGTGTTCATGTTTCTACTTGTGCAATATCTGACCTGTTGCTTTGCAGTTTCCTCCTGCAGCTTTCTGAGCTGCTTCTCGCTGCAGCTCAGTGCAGCCTGAACCACGGGAAGAACTCTGCACACATCATCTACACACTTCTGAACACACTCTGAACCAAGGGCACAGGCCACTTTTGGTCCCTGAGAGGCCAGCTCATTTCCAAGGGTTTCCATCTCTGTAGACAGACTCTGAAAAAAAAAGCATTCTATAAGCATTAAATGTTCATGTGAATACCCAGTGATGCTACAATCATGAATGAACAGATGGTATGGAAAGGCTCTTTGGTTAAAAATGATTTTAAAATGAGTCAAATCTGCTCCTCATCACATAACAGATCAAAAGTTGGCAGCAATGCAACTCTTAGCTGGTTTATTATGTGAAAAACCCTCAATTTGAAATAAAAGTCCCACCTGCAGCTGCAAAAGCCTCAGCTGTGTGTCTTCCTCTGGTGTCATCCCAGCAGGTGAGAGCAGTAGGTTATTGATGGAGGACAGCAACAGGGAGGCGCCGTGCAGAACATGAAACAAACCCTCATCCAGAGTCTGATAGGAACCGTCCTCATGGGAGGCCTGTGGTCAGAAAGGTTATTTAAATCATGTAAAAAAACAAGGCAAATTTGTTTTATGCAAGAGTCTTGTCATTAAGTTTGTTGTCATTTTGTTGAGGCACCAAACCTCTTCATCAGTGAAAACTCAGACTGACAATCCTTCCTCACTTTTGTGATTAATTAGATCACAGAATGACAGGAATTTGAATACTTGACTCCGCTGTTTTCTTTTTGTTATTGATGCTTAGATGCAAGCAGCAAAACTTGTTTAATCCTTCAGTAGACAAACGGAATATGTCATTCTTACATTACTGTGAGAACAGATTAATCAAAGAGCAAAAACACTCTATTTGCCTTTATCCATTGTTGGTCTGATATTCACTCAACCGGAGGGGGGGAGTAATTTATTGAATTTCAATTACTCCTTACATCTCTGTGTGCTTCCTACGATATGGCAATGCATCCCTGGAAGAAGGAGGGAGCCTGCATGGAGCTAGAAATCTCAGCTTTGAGGGTATTTGACACTTATGCCAACAAGTTCTGCAGCTACGTACAATATCTGTGAAGTTTTTACATTTTAGTTTACACATTTCGGAAAACAATGTTTCTATGTCAGATTATATTATCCCAGTTTACAATTTATCAATGAAACACTGATATCAGATCTGTTCCTGGTCTCTGCTCACAGCCACTGTATCTGTAGCTGTATTGGTGTCAGGTATAGTAATTAGTATCAGAAGATATATATATATCCAAAGTGGTATCAGTGTCAGTACTGGTATTAGTGTAGATATCACTCTGTGTACAGGTTGAGTATATACATGGTATACATGGTGTGGTAATGAATATTGTAATATATATGATTGGGGGTTTCTGTATCTGTGCAGTTTAAATACATGTTTCAGTATTGGTATATGTATCTGATTTATAATCAGTGTTTTTATGGTTATTGTATTGGGACTGATAAGTGGGTGCATCTTTAATATGTAGTGTTAGGTTGGGTAGATATAAAGGTTTGATATGTTGAAAAACGATACTACTAAATCAGTGGTACTCAGCCTTGTTAGACCTAAGAACCACATTGACCAAAAAATATTTCTGCAAGAGCCACAAAAACCTCGTTCTTTCCTAAAAGATGTGTTGGAAACACAGTGACATGAATTTAAAATAATTACTTTGGATTTCTTTCTCCAAGTAGGACCTAAAAGAGCCACAACTAGTCCCAAATGAGCCACATGTGGCTCGAGAGCCTCGGGTTGAGTATCACTGTCCTAAATGTATACATTAAAGCAGCTTTTCGCCTCCAGCCTATCATGTGACTGATTTTTGATAAACGTGATAAAGATCCCACACCTGACTCAGACGCTCTGTGGCTGTGTGTCCCAGGTCTCTGAGATGGCTGATGTGAGTTTGAAGCTCTTTCAGTGCTTGTGTGCCAATCATACGTCCTGCTGTTCCATCACCACGCCTCACATATGAGTCTGACACCTTCAGAAGAAGAGAGAGAGAGAGAGAGAGTAAAGAAGCTAGAGAGACTCTGAAACGAACATGAGTCCAATCAGGCCCTGCAGGAGGCCCCAAAACACCAAAGAGACAACAAAGTGCATTCTGCTCAAAGGAGGTGATAACCAAGCGTGGCGAGAACAACCATTTTTCTTTTCTTTCTTGTGTTAGGAGAGTGATAATCAAGCACTTCAGGCATCACGATGAAGGTCTTACCTCAGAGGGAGGAAGCAGAAAGCTCTCCTCCACAGCCAGCAGCCGGCTGCGAAGGCAAGCCCACTTCTTCTGAGCAGGGTCCTCGTTCACATCAGGCTCAGCAGGAGGCCGCCTGCAGGGAGAGAAAAGAGGCTGAAAATTAACATCTGTTTTTTTTCTTCCTTCCTTGAATGCGTGGGTTCAAATCAGACCTCGGCACGTTGCTGCGTGTCATCCCCCACTCTCACCTCCTAACATTTCCTGTCTATCGTCTCCTGTCCTATCAATAAAAGGGACAGGATGACCAAGAAAAAAAAACTATGAGAAAAAGATCTTAAAAAGTAATTCTAACTTTATTTACATTTGAATTTTTACACAGCAATGCAGTCCAAAATGACGCTTACATTAAGAGAAAAAAATAACAAAAATGGTAGGATATGAAAGCAAAAAAAACAAAAAACTGAAGAATAATTCAAACTGAAACGAATATCCTCAAAGTATTGATGTTACCGTGGTGACAGAGGGCTGTGTTCCTCTGTTTCCTGGCTGTAGAGGCGGCCTCTGCTGCCCTGCCTGGCGATGGCCCGGGTAAGTCCTCTCTGTTCTGTCAGCTCCTGCTCCAACTCCTGCTCAACAAATAGCAACAGCCACAAGAACGTTACATGAAAGTCTTTTTCTGCAACAGCGTCAACGCAACAAATTATATTTTGGATACATTACGTTGTCATAATGCACACATTTCCTGCTCATTTCCCCTAAGACAAGAGCCCTCTTGGCTGGTGTTTATGCAAGATTATTGAGGCACTGGCATACATGAAAGTAGACATGCTCCCCAAACTTGAATACTATGAGTGTCCTAACAGTAAAGATTGTCATTGAACAAGTTTAGGGTGTTGTCGCTGGTGTTGGATCTAGGTCTTAACCTGACAGTGCTGTGTGACAGGGTGGGGCTCAGCTGGGTGTGTCTGCCATGCATATCAGTGTGCTATTCTGGCACCACACTAATGTTACAAAGGATAAAGAGCAAACCTGTACTTTTGTAGTCAAATTGATCTTTTAGTGATGCATGATCCTCACAGAAAAGGATTTTTCTTTTCACTTCAAGCTGTCCATTATAATCTGCATCATGAGCAGTTAGTGGACACGTGTACCTTCTGCTGCTGCAGGCTGCCCTGTCTCAGGAGTTTGTTTTTCGGTGAGGAGAAGATCTCCTGAACGCTGCTGCTGCGCTTTAACTTGGACTCCAGGGGGCGCTCTGACTGGCGTTCTGACTTCTGAGGAGAAAGAGTTGAAGAAGAAACAGAAGAGGGCTATCATCATTGGCGTGATGAAACAGTTCAAGTAAGGTCTGAACAATATTGGAAAAATAATGATATTAAAATATGTTTTCTTTCTAAGGTATATGAATGTTTTGTAATATTCTATATCCAAACTTTTGTGATGTATTTATTGCAAATGTTTCTATTGGTAAATTGATCAAATTCAAATTCATTGTGCAGCCCTGTAGTTGAAGTCAACAATTCTATTGTTTTGGTTCTCAGGAGGAAGCCTTTAACCAGCTGCTTGTTAGTCTGTAATGGTTTATTTGCAAACTAGTTAATAATTATCAGGGAGCAACTTTACAACATGTGTAGTGTCTGATCTATTTTCAGTCACTGAAACAGTTTCCAAACCCTCATCTTAATATATATAATATATATAATATATAACTTTAGGATTTGGACCTTTACATTGGAAAGGAAGATCATTTCATAGGTAAGCTCATCCAAAACTAATATACAACACAAGGGGGTAAAAAAGTTAGGGCCCTAAAGTCTCCTAACAAACAGCTACAACATGTTTGCACTCTGATCAGCCCAACTAATTATGCACAACTCTTATCCTTCATGAAATCAATATGGACGAGATGTAAAAACAAAATCCCCTGTACATGTATTTTTTGTACCAGGTTGTTTATGTTTGCTGTCAAATGGCTGCTTGATTTGACCCTTTAACTACAAAATGTATTTTCTCCTGTTTAAAGCTCCTGTGAATTACTTTCAATTTTTGTTGATTTTGGCACCCCCTGTGGACAGGAGAGGTACGTCTTTTCGCTTATCTTGTCCTGTAAATGCACAAGTGTTTTCTGACAAGTGACAAGTAGTGCTTTCTTCTCTCTCGTCTCTCGTCTCTTTCACTGTTGCTGTGGAAAATGTAATACTAGCTTTCTATTCAGCATATTGTTAATCACCTTGTCTTACACCTAGCCTACCCTGTGGCAGCATTACAGGTTTAAAAAATAACTTTATAGAAATCATTCATCTTGATACTAGCGGTCTGTTTTAATTTTGCAGGTCATATATACACAACTGTATTAATGTCAGTCTGTTTTATAACCAGATGAAAACTCCTCACAGTAGCTTTAAACTACGATCCAGTCATGTACCTGTTCCTGCGGCTCTTTGTGAGCAGTGACTCTCTCCTCTCCCTGTCGTTCCTGCAGCAGCTGTTGGAAACAGACCAGGTTTGCCTTCAGCAGCTCCAGCTTGGATGAGAGAAGTTCAGCTGCTTCCTGCTGAGGCCCCACAGCTCCCAGTTCCTCCTGCTGCTGGTCGGAGGGCGAGTCAGTCGCTGAGAGACCGGCGATCTTCTGCTCGATCTCCAGGAACATCTCCTGAACGTCAAGAAACACACACTTTTGTCAAACAATTAGACATTTAAAAATAACTTGTGAATATCCACGTTCATTTTCTTTGAGCGATTTATGTTATTTACTGAGGTCAGAATCAGCACATATTCTGATATAAGTTACATTTACATCTGTGCCGTGACTAAGGCTCCTCCTCAGTGCATTTGAATGGAACAATAGATGCTATCAGTGGCTGTTTGTTTGTCCTCAAAGCTTCATTCAAATGTGACCTGACTGTGGGATGTGTGTAGCCTCTGAAACTTTAATGAAGGCTCAGGTTACTCTCTGTGTCAGTAAAGTGAATCATGAAAGGAAAATATCGGCTAAAGCTTTGAATTGAGACATAATAAAGAAAGGGCAGGACCCTTATGACTGAGAGCTTTCATAACAGAATCATTCAGATCACCAACCGTCAAATGCTTAAATCATTTGTAAGTATTTGACCAAAATCTAATTTTAAAAACTTGTAAAAACAAAAACAAAAATGTGTTATTTGTGAAAAAAAAACGGCTCTATGATGCAGAGTGTCCACTGTAGCTGCTTCTTTCTTTCGCAGCCTGACTTCATGTGTATGCTTGGTTTTCAGGGTGCACATGTGTTAGTGACACCACGGCTCTTAATGACATGATTTCTGACTTTCCAGTTTGCACACCACCCTCAATGCAAATACCTGCAGCTGGCATTCAGGTCGGGTTCATTGGTTCAACAACTTGAAAGTTTACACAGTTAATACAGTTGATACAATCCATGTAACTAAAGCATTACTGTGGACCATTTCAGGAAGAGTGATGACTCAGCCAATGAACAAAAGTAATACAATTTAAACTTGACAAGTTTGAAAGTTATGAGTGTGTTTAGTGAGTCAATCCTTCTTTCACTTTCTCCTCCTGGTTTGAATGAACAGTGACGATATGTTCAGACAATAAAGCCGACCGCAGAGGTGATAAAACACAGCAGGGGACAGTTGATGAACTCTGATCACTGAGACTCAGATGAGAGGGTTGTGACCTGACAACAAGTCAGACTCTTAACATAGCTCTGTTTAATAAAGGGTTAATACAGGGCTGATATTTAATGCACATATTGAGACATTATTAAAATGAAATAATATGCACCTGAAGTTATTTACTTAATGTATTTTAAAGCGCGCTAACAGTGGCTGTTTGTATTTATTTCACTGCTAAAATACAAGGTTTGTCAGGTAAAGAATACAGATAAATCATGACTTATAATATATGCCATTAAATGTCTTTAGTAGTTATAACTTTCACTTAAAAACAATATTATACTACGAAAGATCTTAGCCAGACAGCAGCAAAGAAGCATGAGGGGAAACATCATGTACTTTTTAACTTTACATCGGTCATGATCCAAGAAGATGTTACAAGGTTTACAAAGGAAAAATACAATTTTTGACACTATTCCGGGATCATAGTTTGCACCTGAAGTGACAAGGAGTAACTTGAGTTCCTGTAAAGTCATTTGTAGGCCTCTGACTGTGAATATTTTTAGCTGACCAGACCGATGGTAAACGGTAAACAGGCTTGAGCTTGGATTGCTCTTTTCTGGTCTTCTGACTAGTCAAAACGATTTTTCACACCTATCCATTCACACCCTGGTGGCAGAGGCTGCTATGTAAAGAGTCCCATGAGGATCAATTTGGGGTTAAGTGTCTTGCCAAAGGGACACATCAGGCATGTGGCTGCAACATGAGCTGGGGATCGAACCCCCAACCTTCTGGTTGAGAGACGGCCGACTACAAACTGAGCCACAGCCGCCCGAGAGGAATTACTATGATCTCAGAGTGTATATGCTGGTTTTTAAACTAGTTTAAGTTCTTTGTTCATGACTTAACTCTGAATCAGTGCATCTGCCATTTATTTATTGATGTTATTGATTCCATGACAAAATGAAAACATACATTTGAGCTTTGATTTTGTAGTTTCTCTGTCAGGCGAACCATGAGCTCAACTATCCTCTCCTCTTTAATGTAGCTCTTGTTGATTAAGCTTCATTATTTTGTTTTTTTGCTAACCATACAATAGGTGTACGTTTTACTGTGTTCCATGCAAAACTGAAACTGCACAGTAAAAAAGATAATTTTTTCTCTCTAAACCAATAGGAGATGGGAGACATAATAAACAGCTACAGGAGTATGTTGACACCACTGTAAACATACTTTTTAGGAACTTCTGGTCTAGAGCTGTCATTAGTATTTTTGTGGTCTTTTGACACTGTTGCAACAGTTTGACAAGGCCACTTCCCCCTCACAAGAATGTTTTGCTCTGTAAAATGAACACAATGCATATAATAATGTAAGAAAATAAGTGAAAAAAAGGTAAAACATTTTAGGAAAGCAGAGGCACATGTGTCTGAGACTCAACCGTTTTCATAACAGATTCTTTTCGCATGCTTTGAAAGTTAAAAAAAAAATAAAGTTGTAAGAAAAGTTTTCTGTAACCTAGATATCTAAACATTTTCATAATCAAAAATCTATTTCCTCTAGGTCTAGCATACTGTACATATCTAGACTAACTTGTCCCTGTAAACCCTGGGAGTGACCCAGGTATACCCCATGGTGGGGGCGGAGCTTACCTCGCAGGTGAGGAGTTGCTGCTCCAAGCTATCCGGCATAGTCGTTGATCCACCACCAGCAGAAGCAGAAGCAGCAGCAGGTCCTGCAGCTACCAGGCTCCACTGGGCTTTCTGCAGCCACAGCTCCAGCTGACCGACCCTCCCCAGGCATGCATTGAGGACACCTTCAGCGGGGCGGGGCCCAGGTCTTGGGGGCTCCTCCAGGGCCTGGGACACAAACACAACACACCCAGCTGAACCTCTCTGCTCCAGGGTCGCAGGTTGAGAGGAAATAGGGAGGAGAGGGAGCTGACCTGAGCTCTCTGTAGCTTTAATTAGACTCCACCTGAGCAGGTTGTAGCTCTAATATTGATCTTAACAGGTAACACTGGCCCCTCATTCTTCTTCTAACAAAACCACTTTCAGTCTCTTCCCCCTGCCTGGTTCTATATCTCTCTCTATCTTTCCCTCGCTCTCTTGTCTTTCTCTCTCTGCTCCACCCACCTGTGGCAGAAACCACTTCCTGGAGCGACGTCAAGGCTCCAGTGACAGCGACGCTTTATCACAGGACAGAGAATGACAGGGAGAAAGAAAAGAGGCCTCAGGCTGCAGGGGTGGAGCTGAGACAGAGAACCTGGACAGACGAGCTGAGTAAGCAGTAAACACAGAAACACTGGCCTACTTCTTCCTAAAACTGTTACAGCTTGTTAGCTGTCAATCATCTGGTCTTCTACCCTTAAAGGAGTTAATCTATAGGAGTTCTTTTCCTATTACTATTTTTCTTTACTATTTTGTCCTCCTCTTTAAAGTAAACAGAATTTTGAAATGGGCAAGTTCAAACTCCAATTTTTTCTTGTAGAGGATTTAAAGCAGGCTTAAAAAGAGGTGAACACCAAGAGTCAACAAAACCTGCATTGAATGGCATCCAGCTTTGATGTCAACTGCACAAAACCCTCTTTTTTTAATGCAAGGTCCTGAATAAGTTATAGTTTGAGTCAACTATTATACAGTTCTACATACTAAGGAAGCACAATGACAGAATGATGTACATTTTGATGACTTACATTGCGACTAAAATGTACAATTTTGTGACTTCAAGCACTGGATAATGGTCTAAAAATGAAGTGGTCCCACCTGTGTGTGCTTAGAGGGCACAGAAAGAACTGAGCAAAGAGGACACAACATGGTGTTAAAATTTGGAAGTAAAAACTACAAGGTTTATCTGCGGGACTTTGAATAGTTCCACCCCATCCCTGCAGCTAGCCCTTGTGAAACACTATTTATCTGCTCACAGTAAGGGTGTATGTGATGGGATTGGACTGAGCGGAAGGAAAATGGGCATCTATGAAAGAGAATGAAAATGACTGCTGTTCCTCTTTTGGTACTTTTTTAACGTATTGTGATGTGTAGAGTTGAATTCAAATTGGAATTTGAAAACACATTAAGACAATTGAAATGTATATATATATATTTGACTGTGGTCCTCCTGATACATCGTGGGCTCGATAAGCGTACATTTACAACTGTAAGTGCAAACATTGGTTAAAAATAGCACTAATGGTAAATGCATGGAAACGAATTTGGCATTCTGAGGGAATAGATTAAATTTATTATCAATCTCAAAACCATTTTGTAGATGTTTATCTTGTAATTAGACATCAGTTTTCTCAATTCAGTGCATCAGTGTGTTACTTTTGTGCAACCAGGCCTCGACTCTGCATCCACTCCTGCACGGTTAGAGGGTTAGGAGGAGGACGGGGCTTTCTTTTTTTGTGTGCATCATGCTTTTAGCAGGGCAGCAGGATTTTACTTACAAGGGGCAACACAGGCTTTCGTATGTGCGGGATAACTAGCACAGCAATTTTCTGTTTGAGGGCTAAAGCTGTTTGTGTTTTAAGGGGACCGGGACTTATTTCAAGTGTTTGTCGTGACAAATCTCCACTGCTGCCTACCACACTGCTTTCTGATCTTACAAGAATAAAACCTCAGATTTCCTCCATATTTGTAAATGAATGTTCGTCTGGGTGAAGAGTGAATGAGTAATTGACCTTTATGCAGCCAGTAGGTATGCATGTATGTGTGTGTGTGTTCTGTTTATGTACTGTGTGTGTGTGTGTGTGTGTGTGTGTGTGTGTGTGTGTGTGTGTGTCTTCATCCCCTGTGGGTCCACCCCCCCTCTGTCCCTTCATGAGCTCCTGACACAGAGAAAGAGAGACGGAGGAGTGGATCACTGATGTGTCTTTATTTGTATTTGTGCTCTTGTTTGGATATGTAGACAGAATGGAAGGGGAAAAAAATGGAAAAAGGTACAAGTATACAGAACATGCCATGTAATGTAAGACATCTCAGTACTGCTGCTTCCAGGTGAAACCCTTAAACCTCCAAAAAATAATCTGGCACCTTGTCTGGCGCTGTTACTGTTTTTCGATGAAATACTGAAGCCGTAAATGAGTAAATGAAACATAGTATCATCATTTTTGATGATTTGAGTACTTATAATATGTTAATACTAAAGTGATACCTGATTTGGAGTTAAGTGGTTTTCACCTGCCCACAGCAGTGTGTTAATCAGTATTCATGTCAAACCAGTGCATTTTCATGGTCAACATTCATCTTTATAAAGGTACTTTCTGAATTATAAAATCTCCAACAGTTCATTATAATGTTCAGCTCATGGAAATACAAATTGCAGATGCATATAAGCAAGCAAACAAGAGTTTATTTGAACAGTTAGACTCTGATTTTGTTGGCAAAAGCTCAGACAACACATGAAGAGTCAACAATCCAAGGAGATTAACTATTTTCAATTGCTATTTCATATACGATACATAAAAAAACTTGGTTCACAGAATATGCCTATAAGTACATTTCTTTCTGCCTTTTATAAAAACATCGTAACCAATCAGATTCAAGGTCCATGCAAAAGCTTATTTCAGAGCAGAATGTTAAAAAAACCATCCACCTCACATGCTAAATACTATCTATACTATACTGTCTGCTCGCAACTTTGTGGTGAAAGAGTTCCCGTCACCCTGCCAACCACTTCTCACATAGTCTCAAAAAAATGTTCTGAGTCATCTCGAATCACACATCTCAGTGGTTAGGACTTGTCAAAGAATAAGCAGAATTACTCTGAGGATAGGCGAGCTCAGTATTCCTTCATGTAAACACACAAATACTTGTTTAAGGGACATGTATATGGCACACATCTGATTTAAGGACTCAGTCCCATCCTCAACTTTACTCTCCATAACTCAATACGAAACACTGATTAGAAATCAAACGTCAAATGTAAACAAAAATATCCCAAACTCTTAAATGTCAGAAGCCAATACCTGGAATTTATCTGCCATGTAAATGCACTGAGGGATGAAAATGAGGCGCTTTCTAGAAGATGAAAAAAACACGGAGGTCTAGAATTTGTTCTAACTGGGAAAAGCTTTCTAGATTCTAAAATGAAGATACTGTAAGTGTGTTTGGTTGTTGGAAAAGTCATCTAGAAAAGAGTCAAAAGCACGATCTAGGCCTTGTTCTACAAGATTCTAAAGAGAGACATCAAACGAAGACTAGATTCTAGAGGATGATTCGTTCTATTATGAATGTAGGAGATATTGGGAGCTTTAGGTTTTCGCTCTAGAAGAAGAGTCTCATAAGTCTGGTTCCCCCCCAAATAAAAGGTTCTATGAAAAGTCCTGATAATGTTGTACAAGATTTTTACGAAAGCCATATTTTAAGATTGGATTCTGGAGGAGACTAGAAGATAAAAAGTCAGATCTAGAATTCAAAGATCTAGAACAGACTATAGATTAAACTTGTGTTCTATGTTTGATTCTAGAGTTGTTCTGAGATCTAGTCGGGTTACAAGATCACTGGTTCTAGACTCACACAAAAGCTCAGTTGGCTTTACACGACATACAGAGCTCTTGAAGTGAGTGTTGGGAGTCTGCAATGGCCATATACTTTGATCTGGAAAACTTGTTGGGGTTCCAGTGTTCTAAAAAAATAAGTACCTTTCGGGTTCCAAGGCTTGACCTCAAAGATTTGGATGAAGCCTTCAAGTCTGGACTTATTTTTGGAATAGATATTATGGTCCATCCAATCAAGACAATAACTGGAGAATTTCAAATATTGGTATCCTTTGATTGGATATAGTAAAAAGACTGGTAGACCTAGAATAGGCTGTTGAAGAAACGGGTGTTCTAGAGTTTGGTACGAGAATAATGAATGTTTCTAGAAAGACTGAGCTTTAGACTTGTGTCTTTCTAGAGCAGAGGAGTGCCATCAGGTTATACATAATGCTTTAAAATCTGGTCTGATTCTGGAGAAGTTTTAGGGTTGGTCTAAAGTAGGGTTAAGAAGAGATTGGGATGGCCATGATTATGGCTCAAAGGGATCTAGAAAAAACAAGTTCATGGCTAATTCTAGAAGAAGTGGAAGGCTTGATTTTGCACACTGCTCTAGAAGAAGCTAGAAGTTCAAAGCTTGGTTCAAGAGGAAGAACAAGGTTCTAGTCGGACAAGCTCTAGATCTAGGAGACTACACATTTCTGCTGGGACGCAGACTCGGCTTTGGAGACTTTTATTGTTGTGGTTGCGGTTGTGTTTACCATGCTCTCGGGCAGCGACTGAGTTCTGACTGTGCCCACGGGTTTTGATAAAGCTTCAGATGAACTTGCTTCTGCGCTGTCAGAGGGGGTCTCAACATCCTGAAGAAACATGAGCAGGGTTAGAAGATCAGTCAGGTCAGTCAGTTACATACACAGATCATTTAGTCCACCACAGGATGACAAATCACACAGTTACTGACACACTCGGTTACAGACTAATATTAAGGGATGTTATTGACAAGGTTTTGTTATAATATCTTGTTAACCTGTTCTATTGTAAAACTATAAGTATGTCTCTTATTGGTACTTCTTAAATGGGATTAGTTCTTCATATCCAACGATTCCAAAACTATGACAACTGGCATCAATAGTATAAGAAATAACCACAAGCACCTACAATTCCGATGAATAGCGTGATAAAGGTGTTGATATTGTATATTTTTGTACCCAATAAACAGCAGATAAACTCACCGGGCCTCATCCACCAAACGTTCTTAAAGGGACATCTGATCTTCAAACTCACAAACGTAGACATTTTTTAAGAAGATTCTGACATTCACCAGAGTTTTATTTTCTGTGATTTGTTCTTAGCTGAGAAAGAAAATCTTAAGAAAACTCTGAGTGCTGATGTGCCAACGCAAAATGATATGCTACTGGGTTTGTACTTGATTTATGTATGAATACATGATTTAAATAGTCAAGTTGTTTTTTCCATCCTGCAGTGTTTGTTCTTAACTGCCAAATGCTGAATTATGAATAAAAACAAAGCACTTGGGTACGTTTTTTTTCTCCTTCTTTTTAAACACTTCGTCACACAAATAAAATAAAAAAACACCTTCACTCACATGTATTGAAATCACAACTCTGTGACATGTTGCATCATTTTACAGCGTCAGCTTTTAGAACAAATGTCGGCCTCTGTCAAATCGTATTCATTTTGAAAATACAAAAGAAATGCCAGTGTCTTTATATTAAACAGATGTATCTACTTATAGAGCATCTTTTCTATCCACTACTGATGCTCCTAAATATTACATCATTAAATCAGCCTGGGACTGCATGGTGGTGCAGTGGTTAGCCCTGTTGCCTCAAAGCCAGGAGGTTCCTGTTTCAATACCGCGTCGGACAGGAGCCTCTCTGTGTGGAGTTTACATGTTAGATTCTCTCAGGGTACTCCGGTGTCCTCCAACAGTCCAAAGACATGCTCGTTAGGCGACTCTACATCGCCTGTTTGTGTGAATGTGAGTGTGGCTGGTTGTCTGTCTTGATTGGCTGACGAACAATCCCACCTCTGGCCAATGACAGCTTGGAACGGCTCCAGCTCCGCAGCGACCCCAATGGTGAAAGCGGTATAGATAATGGATGGATGGATAAATCAGCCTGTTTGGCTTTCATTTCGAGCAGCTCTACATCCACTTTAGAACTTTTTCAGTATTTCTGACTTAAATACCTGAATTCAGGCATTCCTGACATCTCTCTACTTCTCCAGTGATTTATGTGTGTATGTGTGCCCTGCAGTATTATGCCCTTATATGAGCATGAAAGGGGCATTTCTCCATGCTAATAAGGATGATGTGCATGAGTTTCTAATTGACGAAGACACGTCATTTATCCTTTTAAGAACGCAGATGCTAACAGTATGGCTGTTTAAGAACGACATGGGTTTTTCTTAGGAACTTCCTCAAAAGAACATTTAATACATTTCTTAAGAAGAAATTGGTGAATGAGGCCCACTGATTATTTTTTCGACTTTTCAACCTTGTCTGCTTCACACAGCTCCCCGCCTGTTCCTCCTTCTAAAGACATCAATATTTTAGGAGAGGTCAAAGATCATTTCTTAACCGGAGGCAGTTTTAAAACAGCTGCACGTTTTTCATCAAACAAAAAAGGGGTCACATAGGGTCATTACTGGTGACAACTTTAAGACATGGATTAGGTGTGCTATTAAAAATGTAGCTATCAGCATTAATATGCAGTAATCTATGTGTTGTGATAATGAGTGTGATGGATGTGGGGTTATAACATTTATCAAATCAAAGAGGTTTACTGAAGATTACAGGATTTGAATACACAGGAAAGACTTGTTAGCGGTAGATTCGGCTCTGATGGATTGATTTGTTAATTATATGATAACAGAAAGTCATCAGACGTATCCTGTTTTTCTCTGTGTTTTCCCCCTTGTTCTAGTCTTTTATATTTGTATCTATTGCTGTCAGTTTTGTCTCCTGTCTGTTCTTTAGTGAAGCACTTTGGGCTCCATGCTTTTATGAATGAAATGTGCTCTATACATAAAGCTGAGTTGTGTTGAGTTGAGTAATTGAAATATAGCAGATGATGATGTTTGGTACTGCTGATGGTTTAGTTACCTGTCTAGCTTCCTCAGCCTGTTCAGTCCTTAGTTCAGTGGCATCATCAGTCTCTTCAGGGGACCAGACCATGGGCTCCTAACGCCATGAAAGACAAATGTGAATTATTTTACATGAAAAGACAACCAAAATGTAAAATGCCTGAAAGAGAGAGTATTGTTCGTAATTGTTTGTGAGTTAACAGCATTCGGAAGGGCTGTCACACAAACTAAAAACACTGTTCAATACTGCCCTCTAGAGGGAGAACAAAATCCTAAAAACAGATGTGCAGGGAGGGAGTAAAGAATGGAGAACAGAAATGGAAAGTGAAGTGATTACAGGGAATTATTCATACATGAGTGAAGGGTTTTCACGAGCTAAAGCACCTGCTATGATGAGTATGGGGAAATGGAAGCAGAGATGAGGAAGGTGAAGGAGCACATGGCCAGCAGTGACAGGGAGAGCAGAGTGACCCAGGTCAAAGAGGTTCAGATCTTTTAGTCAGTTAAATTGGAAGCAGGTTTTTCCAGATGTATTGCATTAGGATTAGTCAAAGGTCTCAGGTGTTATCTCAATCTCAAATACTATTTTTCTTTATTAGCTTTAAAGAAAATCCAGCGAGGCAATGCCTCCCATATGGAGCCACGCTTTGATTAGTTCACCCTGGGTCAGACAAACTCCAAGCAGGAAAAATAAAAAGACATGACCAAAAGGATTGTGGGAAAAAGGAAGCAAAGGTTAATTTTTTTTTGTTTTCACTGCAGCTCTCCGTGTTTGTTACCTCTGGAGAAGAGCCCAGGAAAGCATCCCAGAGCCACCACAAAACACCTCCTCCACCTTCTTCCACTCTCTGCTCCTCACTCCCTGTTTTCTCTCTGGCTTCTTCAGCCTGGAGCACGCCTTCATGCTCGCGCTGCTAATGACACGGAAACACGCTCATGTGTAGAGTCACGGGGGGGGGGGGGGTTGTGGGGTTGGTCAAAGTGCATCTGGGACACTGAGCTGCAGGCTGGCAAATATCTATCACAGCTTCTAACTGCTGTTGTTCATTTTCCCTAAAGCATGTTTCCAATGAACTTCCCAAAGTGACTCACTTTATTCAGGGACACTTGACACAATGTCAGTAATGGCAGACGTCTTATGGAAGAGGATAAGAGCCGGTTTAAAAAGTTCTGTCTTTAATCTCAGAATTTAAAATCTGGATTTGGACCTTTTTTTTTTTCCAGAATGTTGAGATTAAAGTTGGAATTCTGAGGAAAATAAAAGTCAGAATTTTTGAAAAACATGTCAGAATTCTGACTTTAAATCTCAGAAGCCTGATTTCAATCTAAAGTTCTGTGATGAAACAAATTCTGAGTTTAAAATCAGGACTAAGAAAAGAAATCCTTCTAAATCTAAGCTGACATTTATTTACAAACTTTAAATCAATGTCCCATCATCTGCACTTCTACCAGTGTGTGTGTGGGTGTGTGTATATACATTTTATTTAACCTTTATTTTACCAGGCAAGAATTGCTTGAGATCAAATGACCTCTTTTTCGAAACAAGGCCTGACATATATGTGTGTATATATAAATCTAAGAGAAGTTTTAATGGTGGAAGAATCATTACTTTTAGTAAAAAAAAAAAAAAAAAAATGTTTGTGTTAAACTTTTACTAAATAGAAAATCCGGTTAGAATCAATAATGCTACATTATGTTCTAAATAATCAAAAGAGTCATCTTCCACTGCTACAGGTGGTGAGCACTCAGTTTGAATAACACAGGTATAATAATTAATTCATGGTAATTTAACAGTATTCAAAAATAGGGTTTGTTAGCATGTAGAGAAAGTTCAGACCTGCAGTACTTTTCCTTTGCCCTCTTACCTTGGTGCTGTCGGTTGTCCTGGACTTCCTCTGGTCAGAGGAGGAATGCTCAACAGTCAGGAGAGCGGCTCCGGATCTCTTCAGTACGTCCGCTTCAACGTGAGCTATCCTGATTCGTCCCTGCTCCATGTCTTCTTTCTGCGCGACAGCACAAAGAAGACCAAAATATTTCCGACTTGTTTTCTATAAAAACGTGACTTTGCCAATAATCTTGGCTGTGAAGACGATGAAGCTGAAAATTGACTTTCTTTTTCCCCCATTCTGTTTAAAGATCCCATGTTTTTATTTCATCTCCAAAAATGACAACATCCCAAAACCCTAAAAACATCAAACACCTCTCTGAATTTGGACAGTGAACCCAAATGTACCTCATCCTCATTTGAAGTAGACTTCAGGAGTTTAAGCGGAGAGGTCGTTGACGGAGCTTTGGCTTGAACTGGAGTCAGAGGCTGCTGAATGAACAGAGCAGGGACCTTCTACAGAAAGAGTAAAGCAGGAGGTTCAGTGACAGCCACTCCTAGTTTTATGCATATATATATGTGACTAATTGACTGATTTGATTTTCAAACCTTCTCCAGTTCTAGCAGAAGAGTCTGCAGCTGGTCCACGACGGTGAAGACGAACAGAGTCTCCTCGGCCTTCTCTGGAAGACAAAGGCCGGGTTTGCACTTCTGGATCTCAGCTATGGTCCTCCTCATGGTCTGGATCCTCTTCTCAACAGCCTGTAAAACAAAAAGAGGGCATAGCTATTTTTTGTATTTCTATTCCAAACAATCACACCGTATTGATATCAAATGATGACGGCTGATGAAAACTCATGAGTCTTAAGTTTTCTACACCTCACCTTGAGGCTTTCTTCTCTGGGACTAGGGAAGGTCTCAGGAGATGTTAATAAAGTCTTAATGTCAGCCACGTTGTTCTCCATTCGCCTGACTTCACTCTCGATGGCTTCCACCTCCTAGACAATAAAAAAATCCACATGTTTGACTATTTATGATTCAGAAAAGTGAACAAGAAGGGGGACGGGCATCAGATGTCCAGGTAAAGAGAGATAACATGAAACAAAATGACTCACGGCAGCAGCGTGCTCCAGCTGAGACAGGGGAGCCGTGAAGCTGTCTTGAACGTTGGCCACATCACGATCGGCTTTGACCAGCTGCTCCTGCAGAGTTGTGACGTCGCAAACCTGCGACATCTCGTTCAGGACGGAGCTGAAGCCCTGCAGGGTGGTTCTGATCTGAGCCGAGTCATCCAACACCGTCTGCAGAACAAGGACACGGTGATCATCTTTTCAAGACCTTATATTTCTTAACTTCTACTCACAACATTCTCCTTTGAAGTGTTGTTAAAAATGACATTTAAGTGTTTGTAGGCTGTAATAGCACTTTATACTGCAGAATAAAAAAAGGAGAGTGTAGACAGTTTGTAGTAGCAACCTTCAGGGCTTGAACATGGCTGCTCAGGTCTTTAGCGACGGTGTAGGTGCAGGGAGCAGCGAGCCACGTCTGAGCTTCTGACATCCAGCTTTTAGAGCTCTTGATCATCTCCTGATGCTCCTGAAGCCACATGTGGATCTAAACAAAAACACAAACAATACGTCTGTTTACAACCCCAATCAAGAAAACTAAGTGCGTGAGCCTTCAATAAATAAATAGTGATAAAGGATCATACAAAGCCGGACTCAGAGGAGTAATGGGTGGATAGAGTCATCCCTCCAATGTAACGCCATCTGAGGTGTTACAGCAGCGAGATGGGATGGGCGGAGCCAGCAGGGGAGAGCAGCACTTTGTGTGTGCGCATGTCTGAGTGTGTGTGTATGTCGAGCTCCCACTGTTTCTCTACACATCGTGCTCCTTGCAACACCCCTAACACAATGTGGATTCACCGACTGGGACTACAATATTACACCGTTGCAGAATCAATGAGAATGCACAAAGACGTAATGACGGCGACGCTTCGTTGTGGACTCACCCTCTGGATAGGGCTTGGGAAATTAATGCTGAAGGGCTGTCAGAGTTCTAGGGATTAAAAAGACTCATGGAGTTGAGAATGTAAAAAAGATGAGTGAGCTAATTTCTGTTTTAAGTTTGTTCGAAACACTAAACTCTGCGTCGAAACTAGTTAGGTTCTAAGTAAGGCTGTGTCATTGTTTGGTAGCACCACAGGGACGTAGGGTTCATCTTAAAGAGCCCATATTATGCCCTTTTTGGGGTTCGTATATTTAATCTATATACCTACTTTTGTACGTTCACAATAGCTAAAGTTCTAAAAAAAGTGTCTGTTTTCATGTACTGCTCCTCCTTGCTCCCTCTACGCTCTGAGTCCGTCAGCTACGCTCTGCTGAGCCCACACTGCAAGTCTGCTCTGATTGGTCTGCCGATCCGCTCTGTCGTTATTGGTCAGTTGCTCAGCACGGTTCTCGGAAATGTCCCGCCTCTTTTACCATATTGGGAATGCAGCCACTGGCTCCGTCCGAGGGGAGCAAAAACATTAGCACCTTAGCACTACTGTGCTACCGCAGGCTACGGCATATCGTGGGCATGCTACAGAAGTTAACGGGCTTGCCACAACGAGCCAATGGCCTTAGATCAGTGATCTCACACTGACAATGACGTCGGACTGACACATTTTTATCGAGGGGGACTAGAACCGAGCGTTACATGCGGCTAATGCTACAGCTAACAGGAGGACGTAGGAGAAGCCGTGTTTCCGCAGACTTTGAATTTTTGCACATAGATGTGCCTAAACATGCACAGGACACTTGGAAAACACACTAAAGAGCATATAAAACCAGAAAAAGCATAATATGGGACCTTTAACTAGTAGAGCGTAACGTCCAAACTAGCCAAAATATTATTGCTGATGTGACGTTTTCACTTCCTGCAGCCACTCAGTAAAAAGCTTTTTTTTTTATGCGTCTGTTACAGTGCAAGTCCTAACTGTCTCTGAACGGCTGAAAATATCTTCAGTTAACTGCTGTTCATAAACAAACCCCTATAAAACCCTGCTGTATGTAAAGCATGACAAAGCATTATGATGACAATATAATAACAGCTACAACCTTTAAACTGCAGCCAGTGTAAAATAACAACAGTGACAATGAATGGTGAAACCTTTAACTTAAACAAAAGGAAAGTTATCAGAAGGACACTGGATTGAATTATCTCAGACATGGATTACAAATCAAAGCTATAATGCGTTTCTGAGGGATGTAATCTATCACGGAGAACGCACCGCTGACACCAAACAGCTGTTAAAACCCTCTGCTCCGCCTCAGCCTCCACTACAGTATGTCCCACCTTTCAAAACTATAAACCCAGACCATCGTATTTTATGAAGGATTTACACCTTCAAGGAGCTAGGTGTAAGATTTCAGTTATACCTTATGCCTGCATTGGAACTATCTCAGCTGGTGCATCACCTGAATGTTGGTAGTGCGTTAACTCCATAGTAAGATAGAACTTGCATTCAAACCAGGCTATGTTTGAACTCATGCATAGCGGGTGCAACCAAGTTTTTGATGGCAAAAGGAGGATGAGCTACATTTCGAGATAACACCTTCTGAGACTGGGGGGCAAATTTTATACAGCCAATTACACAAGAGAGTCTAATTGACTAATATGTGTGGAAACAGCAGCCACAAACAAAGAGTTTCAACATGACTTAGATACATAGTTCTGATAGAGAGGAGGAGGTAACCTGTGATTACACACTATTTATTCAACACCAGATAAATCTGAAGACATGACAGCTTGTAATTATAACTCAAGACATCATAGGCAGTGATTTAGACCGGTGATGTTTCACATTGGAAGATTCCGGTGTGATAAAGAAGACTGGAGGAATACTAAAGGCGTTTCTGACCTTGCTGATTTGGGTGGTCCTTTGCTCCGCCTGCTTGGCGAGCTGGGAGTGGAGCTGCTGGACCTCCACCAGCCTCTCTGTGAGGATCAGCGCCTCCTCTGGCTTCTCCAGGTCCTGCATGTCCACCTCAAGCGCTGCCACACACGAGTGCCACACGTCCAGCTCGTCCCACACACGCTGAGATGAGGCACAGAATGAAATTTCAAGAATTTGTGAAGACTTATCGCTGATTTTTTTTTCAGTCCTACCATTGGACTCCAGACAGACTTTATAACGTAAACACATTTAATGATCGTACCTGATTTTTACCTATTTATCTATTCCAGTATGTATGGCAGTATGGATGGATAACAGAGAGTTTTACTCTGTTTTTACAGATTCAAATGCTGATAGGGTTTTTTTTTCTCATGGTTCTATCTTCTTAAATTTCTCAACCAAGCTTCAAAAATCCAATTTATCTAGCTTTATGAAAATACAACTTAATGAGGCTATAAGAAAGACGAACCAAGACCTCCTAGTATAGTTGAGTGTAAAAATATCTTCCTTATTCCTCCCTTTATCTATCCAAGTGATGTAAGGCAGGTGGGACTAAGGTATAACTACTTTCAACACTTTACTTCTATCGTTTGTCACTTCTCACCTTCTGTGTGACCTTTGCTTGGACCACAGAGGGGCTCCTCTGTTCCAGCCTTCTCTGAACTGACCTCAGGCCAGCCTGGATTTCAGACAGCTTAGCACCCAGCCTGTGGACGGGACCACTCCTCTCCACCGCCGCTCCCACCTGAGGGATAGATCAAGAACAGACAAAAATCAACATTTACGCTATTTCCCATTGTTTTTGGTCAAAATACAAGTCTGTGTATGGGCTGGCATCTTCTACTCATCCTCAGAAGTTCAATTTCAGACTGTGAAAGAACGCTCCACTGCGCTTCAACATTTTGAAGAAATTGAAAAGCTATTTGGCTCAGAAAACAACGAGACTACCACAAAGGTATCTGTAGTGACGTTACTGTCCAACACTGATTGAAGGTTATTTTCTATGCCAGACTTATCCCAGGACAATCATTGGATGACTTTCTTTGTCATTTCTGAGTCATATAAATATTAGCTTTTTTGTCCAAGCAAACAAATGAAAAATCTGAAACTTGTATAACATCCAATCCTGCATTACAAAAACACCTCCCTCTAACTCTTCCCAGTTGTCATTTCAACCAACGACTCTACTTTTCCTGACTTTGTATACTTGGAATCTCTGTCTTTTTTTGTTCAAATTCAAATCTTCACTTGTTTACCTTCACTTCCACTTTCCGCAGGGACTGAGTGACTTCCTTCAGCTGGCCGTCGATATCGACCGGGACCAGGGTGTACATGTCCGAGTACTTCATCCTCAGGCTCTCCATGATGCGCTGGAGCAAAGCCTTCTGGGTACACAGCTGGCTGTGAACCTCCTGAAAAACAGAGGGAGAAGATATGTGGTCCAGGAAGAGGACACGGAGTACCAACAATAAGAACGGGACACTGTGTGTTCTGAAGCCATGCAAGAAAAATATCAATATTTACTGATTTGTTTCTTCTTTTTTTTTTTTAAATGACATTTCATTGAAAAGCACAAACATGACTGGTGTGATAATAGTTTCTCAGAACAGAAAAAAAAAAACATGGCTCCTCGGAAAAACACTTGTAAGCAGATTCATGACAAACAGTCACTGCGACCACACGTTCCTCAAAGCAACAACACCAGCACAATGTCTGTAAGCAGGGCATGTCTTCATGTATTAGTGTTTTATCTCCAGTACTGTAAATCTCGTATCTCATAGCACTTTTACACACAATCTCTCAACATCTCTCACTGAACAAACTGTCTGTGAGCTCTCTGTGATAATGTTTACCCGTTAGCGCTTTATCCCTCCTGTGCTGCTCTGATCAAACACGGCCTACCTCTCCAAAGCCCTTCAGCTCCACGGTACTTTAAGTCAACTCATTTCAGTTCTACAATAAAACGGCCAACAAACATAAAGGTGAGATAAAATACAGAGGAGACTACCTGCGTCTGAACACGTCCGATGCTCTGCTGAAGAGAGAGGGAGGTGCATCTTATCACTACAGGACACTAGGCACGTTTGTGTGTGTGTGTGTGTGTCTGTGTGTGTGTGTGTGTCTGTGTGTGATACAATAGAGGAGGAGAAAATTAGGGGGGAGACGGTTTCTTAGCAGTTGAGAGTGGGACAAGTGTTCAAGTGTTTGTGTGTGTTCTTGTGGGTCTATGCTTCAGGGAATACATTTGCATTTTAGAACAGATTTGTAACATTTAAAAGTTTTATGGGAAATAACTCATTTCAATAAAGTTGAATCAGTTTGGAAGAACTGGCCTGGCAAGGGGCGAGGGGCTAAACGGCCGTGTTGGAGTGTCTTCTCTGGTCAAAACAAAAACAAACCGGAATCTAAACTTAGAAGGAGGACATACTGGTTGTTTACAGAGAAGCCAGCACTTCAATATGGCATGTTTCCTTAATGTCTGATGATACAGTAAGGTCATTTTATGATTTAATTCAGTAGATATCTTACATATTGGTCCTTTAAAAAAAGAAAATTGAAAAATTTACGAAAAGGTAAAACTACTTTATAACCTGAGGACACTTTGTCAGGTCCTTGCATCGAGAAAGGGTCTCCTCGGGGTTAAGACCTTGTTTCAGGGTTTACATTATAATTAGGTTAACATTGAGGTGGGGGCTTTGAGAGAGTATTATGTCATCGAGGGGCCTCTCAAGTATAGGAGTGAATATGTGAATGTGTGTTTGTGTGTTTCCATGGACTGACTTGGCTACAAAGGCCACCTGGAAGATCCACTTACAGCGCAGAACAAAAGGTGTCTGCTACGAGAGGAGGGGTGAGGGTAGCCGACTGATGGGGGGGGGAGTTGTGGCATGTGGGGTAACTAAGGGGTCTGTTTAGGTCTTTCATCGGCTCAGACCCGCTGCAATGGTGAGGTATGAGTGTGTTACAGGAGAGAAAGCTAGAGTGGATGAGGAGATGCTGGCCTCTGCTCAGGTTTCAGGACAAAGGGCGGAGTGATTCTGCAGGTTGACGGGTTCACAGAAGGGAACTCTAAACAACGAAAGCCTTCAGGACTCAGGACAACCCAACCGTTAGATTCAGACTTTTCATAACTACCAGACACTTGCGTCAAACAGCCACTCTCTTTCACTATATTTAGTTGTAACTTCTTCAACATCATATACATATTGAATGTTTGCCCCAAATAATGGGAGCATAGAATCCCAAAGAATTCTTAGAAATACTTTGAGAACTGCTGCACATTTCTTTCAGTGCAAAAACAATGACATACATTATTTTTGGGGATTCTGACCTGTAGCTCTTGTGTGCTGCGGCTCTGCTCCATCTCTGACAGAAGACCATCTGCAGCCTCCAGCCAGACCGTGACGCCCTGCAGCTCCTCCCGAAGCTTTTCTCTCTCCTCCAGTTCCACCCTGGCCGACTCCAAACCCTGCCTGCTCCTCTGCTTCACACTGTGAAGACACACAAACATATCCGACAATAAAAAACAGCGGTTCAACAAATTAACAACACCGAAGCTTAAATCTATAAAGTGAGAGTCTGCACTGAGAGCATCCACAGTTCATCTGAAAGCAGGCGAGGCTGCACAAACTCAGGGGCACTGCAGTGAATATCTGGCCCCCTTTCCCTGAGTGTTCATCCAGGCATGGGATGGCTTATGGGTAATTGAGTTTTTTTTTGTGTCAACAGCCAAATACCTGCTTTACACGTTATTTTTTTATCCTTCAGAAATGTGCATTTAAAAGAAAACAAATATTTCATTTAATTTCAAATCACATCACATTGCATCCCAAAGCGTTGCATTGCATCGTTTCATACAAAAGCTTACCATACCACTCATAGTATCGTATGATATCATGTCTCATCACATTGCATTTATCTTACCTGCCGTATCGTCCCTGCATCGCCTGCAGTTTCTGACAGATAGGAGTGGAAGGAGCCTGCTCGAGGTGGGCGGGGACACCCAGCAGCCTGGCAGTGCGCAGCTCCAGTGCGGACAAGGCACGGTGTTCGCAGTCCAGCCTGTCCTGGTACTGTTCCCAGGACTGCAGCAGGTCCTGGAGCTCCTCAGTCGAGGCTTTAACCCGAGAGCTATCAGGAAGCTCCGCCTCCACCTGGTCCAGGACGGCTGAGGCTTTCTCCACCTGAGAAGAGGAAAAAAGTAAGGTCTCAATAATGTCTAACAGGAACAATAATATGTGAAAATATGAGCAGCCGTTAGCGATTCATTCTGGTGTTTTACTTACACTGTCAGTGATTTGGCTCCATTCAGTGACCCTCTGTTTACTTCTGGTTTTCAGCCACAGTGTGCAACGACGTAGTCTTGCTAGCCGTTTCCAGAGAGCAGTCACGCTGGCCTCCCTGCCTCCAAAACAGCTCTGCTCTGGACACCACTCCTTTAGCTCCTCCAGACGCCTCTGCAGTGACTCCACCTCCTCAGACAAAGCCTGTTAGTCAAATACATTTTCTATTAATAAAGGTAAGGAAAGATTAAGATGCAAGGAGAAAATCTCAAAGACAAAAAAAGGAACATTTTTTCTTGCATGTTTCAAAGTTCTCTTTGTCTTATTGCACAATTACTTTAACTCAACGTTGCAGTAATATGGCAACCTGGGAATGACATTTTTTTATACGTACTTCAAGCTTGGCTTGCTGGTCAGTACAGCCAGCGAGACAGGTGACTTTTTGACAGATGAATTGTGAGAGGCTGTTCTCTGCGCTGTTCAAAGTCTTGATGATTTTCTCTTGACACTTGGTGAATTTTTGGTGGTTTTCTGCACATCTAAAACAAAAACTCTGATCCATTAATGTCCACTAACAAGAAAATATTCCTTCACTTACTGTATATGCCAAAGAAAAAGAAGTTCAGAAATCAGACTTTCATCTTGGGATTTATTTTTTGTTTATTTTTTGCTTTACCTGCTTAGACAGTCCAGGTGCACGTGGCCTCTTGCCTGGAGAGTGGACATCCTCACCAGGAGCTGGCTCAGAATGTTCTCCTGTAGCTGCTCCACCCTCTGGGGGGACACGTAAGGATGCAGCTCGTTCAGGCTCTGGAGCTTCTCAACGTGCGTCTGGAATTGCTGCTGCAGTGAAGCCAAAGCCTGCTGCGTCTGCTCCACCCTCTCAGAGCAGAGGCCAGCAGAGCCGTGTGGCGGCAGCAGGGAGACCTCGATGTCTCTCAGGAATTGGGCTGCCTGTCTGACAGCGTCTGTGTAGTTTCGGAAAGACTCTCTGGCTTTGGAGATTTCCAGCTAAAAAATCAACCAGGACATAACTTCTTATCAGAATCGGACGATTACATTCCAGCACTTTTTTTTCTTTTCAATCTATCCAAAGTGTACATCAGCAGATGAAAGCCACTTATTCTGGTCTTGCCCAAAACTAAATATTTTCTGATATTTTCAAGCGCTTAAGTATGTGTGACAGTAGTCATGTTTGTCTGAACTGACCCTTACTAACTGTATCCCACTTGGAACAAAGGATAAATCAATATGGCAAAATAAAGATTTCTGTATTTTAAAAATCTGGCTACCAGAAATTACCGATGTGTTACACATGGAGAGACATTTATCGAAAACAACCTAAAGTGTTACCCTGTGTGCAAACAGATGTCTACTTTCCATATATGTGCACATGCACCATGGTCTTACACTGTGACTGTCTTAACAGTTGATTGGGATCCTACAAAAGTAGAGCATTTTCTTTTGCACTGTTGTGTCCTGTATAATTTTCCGTTCTCCTTTTTGTCTTTGATAACCCATGTAGGATGGAGTTTCTTTTGTAACTCTGGTGTTTGAATGCAAAACTGAACATAGATTTAAAGGAAACACATAGGCAATGAAAAACCACAAGAGGGGAAACAACTCAACTGACCATCTGTTTGTCACTTTCATTGAGGAGTACTTTCTTCAAGACCATCAAATCTTGGGATTGTTCGTTTCCCTTGTTTTGCTCCAGAACCTCCAAAGCTCTCATTCTTGACTCGACAGTCTTTTTCAAATACATGATTCTCCGGTACTCGTTGTCAATTGCTGTATCATTTGCCTCCAACGTGTGGCGTTTCTGCAGCTCTTGTTGGGTATTCTGGAGAAATGCCCCAGCGGCTTGCCTCTCTGTGTCCAGGTCCAGTTCCTTCATCAGTTTCCACTCTATGATGCTGAGGTTGTTGTATAGCATCATCTCCAAGGTGTCATTGCTATCCTCGTTCTGTTTGAGCCTCAGTCGCTCTGCGTTAAGCTGGGAGGGGTACAGGTCAGCAGAGATCAGCTGGAGTTTGGAATGAGCCTCCTTGGACAAATGCCTCATCAGTGGAAACTGGACCAGAAGGGTCTGACAGACTTTGTACTTCTCCACGGGGTCTTTCCTGTCATCTTTGGTCTCGTGGACCTGCTCCTCGATTTTCTCCCTGAGGTCCTCCACACACTGCCTCATGTTCAAGTATCCCTCATGATCTTGGGCTCTCGATTCCAGGGTGACCGTTTTGCTGTACAGCTCAGAAATGACTGCGTAAAGTTCCTTTGATTTTTCTTGGGGAATCCACGGTTGCAGAAGGTCAACCCGGGACTTGTGCTCCAAAATCATCTGTTTGAAAGGCTCCAATGCTTGTAGGGACTCTCGGGTGATGGGAAACCTGTTTCTATTCAGATCTACGAGTATCTGCCGCAGGCTTTTTTCAACGGCTACCAGGTCTTTCTTGCTTGACTCTACAGTCTCTGTGAGTTCGTCCAGCTCCTTCTTGTTGGCCTTCTCATAGCTGCTAATGGCTCTGATTTCCTCTTGAAGGGTGGTAAGCTTGTCAAAAAGCCTGCAGTTCTCTGTGATGCTGAGTTCTGAGGCAAGGTCTTTACTCTTCATTAGAAGAGCCTCACAAACAGCAGACTGCTTCTCAGCCTCTGCCAGGGTAGCTTGGATCTGACGAACTCTGCGCTCAAACTCAGAAGGATTCCTGAGCTCATTATCCACACTTCTGGTAGCCTCTCTATTAAGCTGAGCCACAACCCAGGAGTCCAGGTCGGCAATCTGCTCTGACAGCTTCTCTCTGGTTTGAAGTCCTGACTCTGTCTCTCTAACAGCCTTTGCTAGCTTATCAGTAGTCGAATTTGAGAGTTCTTCAAGGGATCCCAAAGATTTGCGCACCATTGGCACCTCTTCGGTCTGGTCCAGCTGAGGAAGGAGCTCTGTCACCTCCTCCACCAGCGACTCCAGCTGGCCCTGTTTGGCGAGGACCTCAGACTGCAGCTTCTTTAGGTCTCTAAGCTGTTGGTGCACCTCCTCAGGCAGAAAAGCCACCCTCTTCCTTCTGCCCTCAATGTCACTCTCCGTTTGCTTCGCCCAGGCAAGTCCATCCCTCATCACTACAATGATTTTCTCCATGGTGGGGTTGCTGCTGTTCTGCGTTTGGGAGGACACCAGTTCCTCTGTGTGGCAAAGTTGGTCTTTGACCCTCTGAAGGTCCTGCTCTATCTTTTTAGTTTCTGTCTCCCAATGGGAGCTGAGGAGCAGAGCCTGTAACTGTTTCTGCAAATGAAGGTATTTCTGCTGGGCAGCTTTAACTTCAGCATTTGCCGCCATCAGTTTCTGGGCTTTATTGCAATCCCATGGAGCACCTGAGGAAGGCTTGGCTTCAAGGTCTTTGCTTATAGCCTCCAAATCTTCCTGAAGACTTGATATCTCTGACAGAAGGCAGCTGGTCTCTTGGGAATGGATATTTGTGTTATACAAGGATCTCTCCACAGCTCTTTCTAGGCCCCTCCATTGCACTTGCAGGTTCTTGTAATCAGCCTGTGCAGTAGCTCGTTCAGACCGACTAAGATGGGGGCATACCTTGGTATGGGCCAAGAGCATTTGCCCAAGCACTGCTCTGTTCTCCTCCATACTTCTCTGTGAGGAAGTCAGTCGCTCTGCCTCTTTGAGGCTGCTTTCCTCTGGGGACCTGAAAGAAAAACAGTCACGTTTTAAATCACATTCTTGGCATTCACAGAGGTACAACATTAAAGACATGACTATCATAGCTTTTTAAAATCTTTTTTTGTCTGGCTGCTTGCTGCATGTATTTTGAAGTAGTGTTTAAGGGTTTTTATTAGTATCTGCTATCAAAACATCAGATTCTGATGAACAATAATCCCAAACAGTTATTGGTGGATGACTCTGTGCCATGTATATGTATTAGGTAACACCACTAGTCATTTAGCACAATCAGTTGGGATCTTTAGTAAAGAAATTATAAGTCAACCATGGGTAAAAACTCACGTTCTAACAGCATCCAGTTCTGCTGTTAATTTCTCCAGGGTGGTTTCCGCTGCTTTGGTCTGCCTGCAGTAATCCGTCACGTCCTGCAGCTGGGCCTCTTTATTTTGGATGATGGCCGCAGCATCCTGAACAGCAGTACTCCACTGGTCCTCCAGCTGCTGCAGGGCATCCGTGTTCTCAGCATCAGCTAGTCTCATTTTAGAGAGCAATGACACCTGTTCTTCAGCGGTCTCTCTGCATTTCTGTACTCGGCAACGGACAGTAAATACAGAAGACATTTTTTAAAAGCCAGTAGTTATCGTGATATTTTTTAAATTCTGCAGATTATAAATGAAAAGGGCCTGCAGCACAAGCACTTTGTTCTGCCAATATATAGTTAACATTTCAATGGAACAGGCTACTACAGGTACTCATAACAGATGTCCATTACTCGAGGCACTTTGGCATTGATACCTATGCTTTTCAACATGTTGTCCAACTCCACCTGTATCGACGAATCAGGCTGCTGCAATAAATTATTATTTTTATCACTAATCTACTGAGTCATGCATGCTGTCATTCTGTTTCCCACCTGAGCCTCCTCAAACTGCTGTGCCATGGCTGTTGGGTTGAGCTCAGCTGGTTGGTTCTTGCAGCTCAGGACTTTACAAACCAGCCTGCTTAGACGAGTTTCCAGATCTCTAGTGGATGTAATCAGACCCTCTGGAGCATCCTTAGTTGGTTTACCCTAAGGGCACAGAAACAAGAAAAATGGTTTTGATGAGGTCCAATAATGAACACAAACCGAAGCTAATATGCTCAGTCCCTTTAGAACCTACAGAAGAAGTTTCTTTCCATGTACTTTGCCACTGAAAGTAGGAAGTGAGTAACCTATAATTTCCTTTTGTTTTAAAATGTCTTTAATTTTCTTGTTGTTTTATGTCATTATACAGCAGTGCTGACTTTAAATGCTAATCCCACCTGTACTTTCATTTTGGATTCCTCAGTGAGCGGACTGCTTGGTCCTGTTCCCATGTGTAGCTGTATGTCTTTGAAGATATTCCTCATGGTGGATCCTTCAGGCTCCTCCAGAACAAGTTTCTCAGTCTTCGCAGCACTTGCCTCGGCCGGAGATTTATTTTCCTGCGGCTGGGATCCTTCCATCAGGGATATCGCACCCCAGTTAGTGACAGTTGAAGATTGCTGGACTGCCTGCAGTGATGTTGGAGACACCTTGTCAGTCTTGTACACCAGCTCCTATTGTGAAAACGAAACAAAAGTATTAATGCAAGAAAAGCCATGACATACAGCTGTATTAAGTTGCATTTGAGCTCAGAGCTGTAACCTGTCTATCCCATCTGAAGTATTGGATTCCTCTGGTTTAAGTGTGCTAGAACATATCCCTTTACTGTAGCTCATATTCCTACCCTGAGGCACTGAAACTGTCAACAGTGCTGATGTTAAAGTCTTGCGTTGGAATTATTTGCTTGTAAGTCACACAATGTAGCTCCTTTTGCCATTTTAACAGCATCAAATGTAAAAATCTTAAGAACTTTGAAATCTAGGTATTTTCAAACTTTTACAGATGCACTAAAAGTATCATGATCAGACGTCCATGCACCATTGAGGAGAGTTAAAAGGCATGTTCAAACAAGTGTGAGACTGTAAATAATACAAAATGTACACATGAGCCTTCCCTGGCGCCAGGAAACTCTATAATTATCATCTTTTTTACAAGTTACTCTCTCTCTGACTACTCAACTTATTATTGAAAATGTAATATTATCTTCAATTGAAGGTACAAAGCTATTCTGCATTCTTAACATTAACTGTGCTACTGGGGTAATTTTACTTTATCATCCTCACCTCCATGACATGACATACCTGCGGTGATCGCATACTCCTCACTTCCCCACCAGTGGTTGTGGTTGTTGCCATTGGAGCCTTTTGTGTTTCAACTTTGTCCATCTTTTCCATTCCCTCCTCCTGAGTCGTCCTCTCCTCTCCCCCTTTCAGCTCTTTTTTCTTTTCCTCTGCATCTGTTTGGACTCTGGATTGAGGTAGGAATTCAGTAATGGTTTCTTTCACTTCGACCCTGACCGTCTTGACGGCAGACTTGTGAGAGAGAAGGTCAGGGGTGGACACCTCCTTGCCTTCTTCCACTGCTCCAAACTGGCTACTTGATTCCACCCTTGGTTCCTGTCCTCTTGTGAGAGTTTTGTCTTTTTTAGCAGCAATGGGGATTTCTTCTTTTTCAGCAGACTTTTCATCAAGGCTTCTCGGTACAACATGCACATCACTTGGGGACCCCTTTTCCTGTTTTTCATCCACAGCACAATCCCTGACATCTTTCAGGCTACCCTGTGTGGTTTTGAAGCGTTCTTGCTGTGTCACAGTTGAGCTTGGTTTCTCTTTGCCTTGTTCTGATAAGCTTAAATCAGGTACTTCAGGCTGTTTCTGGATGTTCTCCATAAATACAGACTTTTCTTTCATGGTGTCAGATGCATTCTGCTTGCCCTGTGTCACCACTTGAGAGGGCTGTCCCTGGGTCTTCACTTCAACCATGGAAATATTTACTGCAGTCTTTTCAGGCTGAATGTCAGGTGAAGTCAGCTCTTTATTTCCAGGCACTTTTCCGCTCTTAATGACTGCTTGACCTACAGACTTTTCGACCAGGCTCTTGGCCGCATCATGAATGGCTTTTGGTGGCACTTTAGCATGCTTGTCCTGTACATCATGATCCTTCACCTTTTTGGGTCCTTCCTGTGTGGTTTTCACAAGCTCCAGCTTAACCAATGTTTCACCGGGTTTTACAATTTCTTGCTCCGCTAAACCTTTCCCTGCAAGTTTTGTCTCTGCTTCACTTGGCTGCACAGCTGCAAAAGCAACAGAGGTGGACTGGGAGGGTTCACTCTGAGGGACATTCACTTGCTTTTCAGTGACAACTTTTTGCAATTCTACGATTGTCTTCACTGCTGCCTTTTCCGTTTTAACTTCAGGAATAGGCTTATCTTTATTTTCTGGTGCCGTGTCTCTCTTGATAGTTGTTTGAACAATATCTGTTCTTGGCTCTTTTGCTATTGTGACCAATGTGTTTTCCTCCTCTAAACCCGTCATGATATCTAGCTCTAGGATTCGCACATCAGGCCCCATGTGGATTTTTTCCATTCTTATCTTTTGGCCAGATTCATCGTAGACCTTAGGTTCATCAGGCATACCAAGCATTGAAACTTTAGGATGCTCCTCTTGGACCCCTTTTTCTGCCTTAGATCTGTCCTGTGAAGTTTTCATGAGCTCTATCTTGGTTTCAGTTTGGTTTGGTTTTACTAAGTCTTGCTCATACAAGCTTATCTCTATGAATTCTGTTACTGCCTCATTTGATTGTGTTGATTCTGAAGCGGGAGAAGTTGGTTGAGCAGAGTCCCTTAGAGCTAGATTATCTTTACTTTTAGTGTTGCTTTCTTGCACCTTTATCTTGGTAACCTGAACTGCAGCTTTCTCTGGCATAACATCAGCAGTGGTAGCACCTGTGTTTTCTTGTAATCCATCACGGAGAACATGTGTTTGTACAATATCTCTCACTGGCTCTTTTGCTACTTGAACAGGAATGTCTTCCTTCTGCTCCTGGCCTGCTGGTAAATCTAGCTGTAGGACTCGCACTTCAGGCTCCATCTGTATTTCTTCCAGTTTACCAGGCTTCACTCCCCAGCTCTTGAGTGCATCTTCAGTGCCATGTGCTGATACTTCAGCATGGACTGCTTTTTCACCATGTGGCTTGTCCTTATTGGTTCTATCCAAAGGCATCAGCTGACTCACAGGTTCATTTGACTTTATGTCTTTTTTGGATGAGCTTATTTTAGAAGATTCCATATCTGCCTTATGAGGCTGCCCCGCTGCAGAAACAGCAGAGGTAGTTTGAGTGGAGCCACTTTGCGCCAGAGGCTTCGCCTCCAACTGATTAGACTCTCGCCCACTTATCAGGGTGGACCTGGTCTCAGGCAGATCAAGAACCAGATACCTTTGCTTAACCTCAGTTGTGATTTTCATTAGCCCGTCCTTGGCATCTGCCTCAGGTGGTGTGTCAGTAGGCTTGGTGAAAAGTGGTGGTCGGGTTTGAGGTAAAGTACTTGTGTCTTTTTCCTTAGGCAGGGTAATGGTTTGTTTTGGGGCTTCTTTAGGTCTGGCTTTAGCATCCTGTAACTGGGGCTTAGTATCTACTTTTCCTGAGGATTGTACAGAAGTGGTATCAGCCTTTTCTAACACAGGTTTACTTTCACTTCTGATCAATGGCTTAGTATCAGCCATCTGTACAAAACTGTCAGGCGTGTCCAGAATCAATGTAGCCACTTTTTTTCCAGGGAGCTCCTGAATGGTTCCACGTACCTCAAGAGTAAGCATTTTACTAACAGGACTGACATCCTTAAGAGCCTCTGCAGGTTCAAGTTTCTTAGGGATACTTGATTCATCAGTATCCTTAATTGGAGGATGGCTCATTGATTCAGTTTTGGTTGGTGGAAGATTTGTTGTAACAAGTTCTGAGGATGGTTTTGAACTCTTTGACTGATCCTTGGCAGGGGAAGGCCTTGCTTTGTCATCAACAGTTAGTGTTGTGACAACCTCTTGGGTTGAAAATGGCTTTTGACTGTCTGGCTCATCCTTGTTTTTGGTCAATTCAGTGTTAGCAAGCTCCAGAGAAAGTTCAAGGCTCTTTGACTTTTCTTTGGAAGATGGAAGCATTCCTTTTTCCAAAGCAATTGCTTGAGTGATTTCAGTCGGTGTGGTTGTCGTCCCTTGAGTTGAAAATGGCTTCTGAATCTTCGGCTCTTCCTTGGTCTTTGTCAAGTCTGCTGTAGCAAGCTCTGGGGAAAGTTTAAGACCCTTTGTCTTTCTCTTGGTTGGTGAAAGTGTTTCTTTTTCTACAACAGCAATTTCAGTTGGTGATTTGACCGTTTCTTGTGTCGGTGATGGCTTCTGGCTGCCAGGCCCTTCCGTTGTCTTTGTCAGCTGGGTTGTACTGAGTTCTGTTGATACTTTCACAACCTTCGACGTTTCATCGGCAAGTGACACCTTTGTCTTTTCCTCAGTCACAATTTGAGTTTGTGCTGTGACCACTCCTGGAGTTGTAGGTGGCTTCTGACTGTCAGGCTCTTCCTTGGTCTTTGCTGGCTCTGTTTTAGCAACTTCTTGGTAAGGTTTATTTCCCTTTGCCTTTCTTTTGGTTGGGGATAGCTCACCTTGTTCAACAACAGTAGTTTCAATTATTTTAGTTGGTACTGCGACCACCACTGGAGTTGAAAATAGCTCTTTCTTGGTCTTTTCCAACTCTGATGTAGCAAGTTCGGGGGAAGGTTTAATACTCTGTGACTGTTCTTTGGTAGGTGACAGCTTTGCTTTTTCTGCAAAAGTTATTTCAGTCATTTCAGTTGGTCCTATGTCCCTGCCCTGAGACAGCGATGGCTTCTGGCTGCCAGGCCCTTCCTTTGTCCTTGTCAGCTGAGTTGGACCGAGTTCTGTTGATACTTTCACAACCTTCGACTTTTCATCGGCAGGTGACACCTTTGTCTTTTCCTCAGTCACAATTTGAGTTTGTGCTGTGACCACCCCTGGAGTTGTAGATGGCTTCTGACTGTCAGGCTCTTCCTTGGTCTTTGCTGGCTCTGATTTAGCAACTTCTTGGGAAAGTTTATTTCCCTTTGCCTTTCTTTTGGTTGGGGATAGCTCACCTTGTTCAACAACAGTAGTTTCAATTATTTTAGTTGGTACTGCGACCACCACTGGAGTTGAAAATAGCTCTTTCTTGGTCTTTTCCAACTCTGATGTAGCAAGTTCTGGGGAAGGTTTAAGACTCTGTGACTGTTCTTTGGTAGGTGAAAGCTTTGCTTTTTCTGCAAAAGTTATTTCAGTCATTTCAGTTGGTCCTATGTCCATGCCCTGAGACAGCGATGGCTTCTGGCTGCCAGGCCCTTCCTTTGTCCTTGTCAGCTGAGCTGTACCGAGTTCTGTTGATACTTTCACAACCTTCGACTTTTCATCGGCAGGTGACACCTTTCTCTTTTCCTCAGTCACAATTTGAGTTTGTGCTGTGACCACCCCTGGAGTTGTAGATGGCTTCTGACTGTCAGGCTCTTCCTTGGTCTTTGCTGGCTCTGATTTAGCAACTTCTTGGGAAAGTTTATTTCCCTTTGCCTTTCTTTTGGTTGGGGATAGCTCACCTTGTTCAACAACAGTAGTTTCAATTATTTTAGTTGGTACTGCGACCACCACTGGAGTTGAAAATAGCTTTTTCTTGGTCTTTTCCAACTCTGATGTAGCAAGTTCGGGGGAAGGTTTAATACTCTGTGACTGTTCTTTGGTAGGTGAAAGCTTTGCTTTTTCTGCAAAAGTTATTTCAGTCATTTCAGTTGGTCCGATGTCCATGCCCTGAGACAGCGATGGCTTCTGGCTGCCAGGCCCTTCCTTTGTCCTTGTTAGCTGAGTTGTACCGAGTTCTGTTGATACTTTCACAACCTTCGACTTTTCATCGGCAGGTGACACCTTTCTCTTTTCCTCAGTCACAATTTGAGTTTGTGCTGTGACCACTCCTGGAGTTGTAGGTGGCTTCTGACTGCTAGGCCCTTCCTTTGACTTCTTCCTGACCAGTTTACCTTTGGTTTCTTCCACAACAGCAGCCTCAGTTTTCTGACTCTCAGGTTTATCTATTTCACACGTTTCGGTCTTTTCAGAAGGTTTTACACCTTTAACCTTTATTTTTGTTGGTGAAAGTTTTCCTTTCTCATCTGTAGTAATTCCAGATGTTGCTTTGACCCCTGCAGGAGTAGTAGTTTGCTTCTGACTCTCAACCCCTGTCCTTGTCAGCTGAGTTGTACCAAGTTCTGGTGATACTTTCACAACCTTCAACGTTTCATCAGCAGGTGACACCTTTCTCTTTTCCTCAGTCACAATTTGAGTTTGTGCTGTGACCACTCCTGGAGTTGTAGGTGGCTTCTGACTTCTTTTGGTTGGGGATAGCTCACCTTGTTCAACAACAGTGGTTTCAATTATTTTAGTTGGTACTGCGACCACCACTGGAGTTGAAAATAGCTCTTTCTTGGTCTTTTCCAGCTCTGTTGTAGCAAGTTCTGGGGAAGGTTTAAGACTCTGTGACTGTTCTTTGGTAGGTGAAAGCTTTGCTTTTTCTGCAAAATGTATTTTAGTCATTTCAGTTGGTCCTATGTCCATGCCCTGAGACAGCGATGACTTCTGGCTGCCAGGCCCTTCCTTTGTCCTTGTCAGCTGAGTTGGACCGAGTTCTGGTGATACTTTCACAACCTTCGACGTTTCATCGGCAGGTGACACCTCTCTCTTTTCCTCAGTCACAATTTGAGTTTGTGCTGTGACCACCCCTGGAGTTGTAGATGGCTTCTGACTGTCAGGCTCTTCCTTGGTCTTTGCTGGCTCTGATTTAGCAACTTCTTGGGAAAGTTTATTTCCCTTTGCCTTTCTTTTGGTTGGGGAAAGCTCACCTTGTTCAACAACAGTAGGTTCAATTATTTTAGTTGGTGATGCGACCACCACTCGAGTCGAAGAAAGTTCTTTCTTGGTCTTTTCTAGGTCAGTTAGAGCAAGTTCTGTGGAAGGTTTGATTCCCTTTGACTGTTCTTTAGTATGTGAAAGCTTTGCTTTTTCTGCAACAGTTATTTCAGTCATTTCAGTTGGTCCTATGTCCATGCCCTGAGACAGCGATGGCTTCTGGCTGCCAAGCCCTTCCTTTGTCCTTATCAGCTGAGTTGTACCGAGTTCTGTTGATACTTTCACAACCTTCGACTTTTCATCGGCAGGTGACACCTTTCTCTTTTCCTCAGTCACAATTTGAGTTTGTGCTGTGACCACTCCTGGAGTTGTAGGTGGCTTCTGACTGCTAGGCCCTTCCTTTGACTTCTTCCTGACCAGTTTACCTTTGGTTTCTTCCACAACAGCAGCCTCAGTTTTCTGACTCTCAGGTTTATCTATTTCACACGTTTCGGTCTTTTCAGAAGGTTTTACACCTTTAACCTTTATTTTTGTTGGTGAAAGTTTTCCTTTCTCATCTGTAGTAATTCCAGATGTTGCTTTGACCCCTGCAGGAGTAGTAGTTTGCTTCTGACTCTCAACCCCTGTCCTTGTCAGCTGAGTTGTACCAAGTTCTGGTGATACTTTCACAACCTTCAACGTTTCATCAGCAGGTGACACCTTTCTCTTTTCCTCAGTCACAATTTGAGTTTGTGCTGTGACCACTCCTGGAGTTGTAGGTGGCTTCTGACTTCTTTTGGTTGGGGATAGCTCACCTTGTTCAACAACAGTGGTTTCAATTATTTTAGTTGGTACTGCGACCACCACTGGAGTTGAAAATAGCTCTTTCTTGGTCTTTTCCAGCTCTGTTGTAGCAAGTTCTGGGGAAGGTTTAAGACTCTGTGACTGTTCTTTGGTAGGTGAAAGCTTTGCTTTTTCTGCAAAATGTATTTTAGTCATTTCAGTTGGTCCTATGTCCATGCCCTGAGACAGCGATGACTTCTGGCTGCCAGGCCCTTCCTTTGTCCTTGTCAGCTGAGTTGGACCGAGTTCTGGTGATACTTTCACAACCTTCGACGTTTCATCGGCAGGTGACACCTCTCTCTTTTCCTCAGTCACAATTTGAGTTTGTGCTGTGACCACCCCTGGAGTTGTAGATGGCTTCTGACTGTCAGGCTCTTCCTTGGTCTTTGCTGGCTCTGATTTAGCAACTTCTTGGGAAAGTTTATTTCCCTTTGCCTTTCTTTTGGTTGGGGAAAGCTCACCTTGTTCAACAACAGTAGGTTCAATTATTTTAGTTGGTGATGCGACCACCACTCGAGTCGAAGAAAGTTCTTTCTTGGTCTTTTCTAGGTCAGTTAGAGCAAGTTCTGTGGAAGGTTTAAGTCCCTTTGACTGTTCTTTAGTATGTGAAAGCTTTGCTTTTTCTGCAACAGTTATTTCAGTCATTTCAGTTGGTCCTATGTCCATGCCCTGAGACAGCGATGGCTTCTGGCTGCCAAGCCCTTCCTTTGTCCTTATCAGCTGAGTTGTACCGAGTTCTGTTGATACTTTCACAACCTTCGACTTTTCATCGGCAGGTGACACCTTTCTCTTTTCCTCAGTCACAATTTGAGTTTGTGCAGTGACCACCCCTGGAGTTGTAGATGGCTTCTGACTGCTAGGCCCTTCCTTTGACTTCTTCCTGACCAGTTTACCTTTGGTTTCTTCCACAACAGCAGCCTCAGTTTTCTGACTCTCAGGGTTATCTATTTCACACGTTTCGGTCTTTTCAGAAGGTTTTACACCTTTCACCTTTCTTTTTGTTGGTGAAAGTTTTCCTTTCTCATCTGCAGTAATTCCAGATGTTGATTTGACCCCTGCATGAGTAGTAGTTTGCTTCTGACTCTCATCCCCTGCCATGGCCATTTTCAACTCTGCAGTTTCAAGTTTCGGGGAAAGTGTCAGACCCTTTTCTGCAACAGTAGTTTCAGCAGATGTAGTCAGTGTTTTGACCAACACTTGTGTTGGAATTGGTTTCTGACGATCATGGATTTCCATTGATTTTCTCCTGATTGGTGTAACTCTGGTGTCCTCCAAAGCAGCCTCAATAATCTCGCTCTCTGGCTTTTCAATTACATGCACTTCCTTCAAATTTTGACTCTTTGAATGTCTTTTGGGTGGCAAGAGCTCACTTTTTCCCAGAATGTTTTCAGTAACTACTGTGACTTCCTGTTCAGCTGAAGGGGGCTGCCTTTCTTCAAGTTCTTTTCCATCCTCTTTTGACTCCATATCAGCGTCTGAAGTTGTGGAAAGGTCAAAACTTTTTGACTTCCTCCTGGTTGGTATGAGCTTTGTTCCTTTTAGAACAACTTCTTCAGTCTGCTCTAATGACTTCGGCCTGTCAGGCTCTGTTGCATCCTTAGTAACAAGTTCTAGGGAAAGTTTTCGACCCTCTAACTGCTTTTTGGTAGGTGAAAGCTTACCTTTTTCTGCAACAGTAAGTTTACCTAGTCCTGTGACCACATCTGCAGTTGAAGACTTTTGATTGTCAAGTTCTTTCTTAGTTTGTTCACTGTCTACATCAGGTGATCTTAGGTGAGCAACCGTCTTGGAAGTTGTGGAGGGGTCACCGTTCTTTGACTTTCTTCTGGTTGGTACCAGCTTTGCTTCTTCACTAACAGCAGCTTTATTTTGGTCAACAGAACTCATAGAAGGTTTCTGACCTTCTAGCTCTTGACTTGTCTGAGGTTCCTCGGTGTCAGCAGGTTTAAGAGGAAGTTCAGAACTCTTAGACTTTCTCTTGGGTGGTATTAACTTACTCTGTTCGAAAATGGCATTTTCAGCTTGCTCTTGACAAACCTCTGGGATGGCAGAGTCATTTTCTGGTTTGTGTTTGGTTTCCTTAGGCTCCACACTAAGGAGAGCTAAAGTCTCTGGGACTGCAGAAACCTCCAAACCCTTTGACTTCCTCCTGGGTGGTACAACTTCAGGTTCAGTTGTAACAGGGAGACCAGGGAATGTATCTGATACATCTAAAACAATTGTTGCTATATTCCTTGTTGCTTCCCCAACCACGGCTTCAGTTTGCAGTCTGGAGCTCAATGAAGGCTTCTGACTTCCAGGGTCCTTCTTAGTCTCTTCCACTTGATTGGTTGCATGCTCTGGGGAGAGGTTTGGAGCCTTTGACCTTCTTTTTGTTGGAGAAAGCTTAGTTTCTTTAACAACAATAGTTTCTGTCGGCTCTGTGACTCCCTGTGGGGTTGAAGAGGACTTTGAGCCATCAGGTTCTGACTTGTTATCTTCAAGTTCAACTTGCTGGACATTTGTAATAATTTCAGCACTCTTTGATTTTCTTGTGGTTGGTAGGAGCTTTGTGTCTTTCATAACAACATTTTCAGTTTCTGCCATCAAACTCAAAGCAGACTTTTGACTTTCTGGTTCTATCTGTGATGCCTGCTGGTCAGACTGAGATGGTTTTGTACTCTTAATCTTGGACCTTCGCTTGGGGGGGGAAATCTTACTTTGCTCTAAAACAGCTGTTTTGGTCAGCCCTTGAACTAACTCTGTGGTTGAAGGCTTCTCAGAGTCAGTGTTGCCCGTGATCTCTGCAGTTGTTATCTGCTCTGATATATCTAGAACAATGGTTGCCACATTCTTTGCTTCTTTCTCAGCAGCAGTTCCTGGAAAACCTTTGGGGAACCCTTGAGTAGAAGTACTTTTCACCACTTCAGGCTCCACTTTAGTCTGTGCAGTCTCAGTAGCAGTGATGGAAGTCTTGGACGTTTTCCTTGGTGGTACAATTGTAGTAGTTTCACTAACAACAGCTGCAGGCTGCTGCTTGGCCTTTTGGACTTGTAACTGTTCTTCAGGGGAGGGTTTTATTTTCTCAACTTTAACAGGCTCAGTTTTGGTTTGTGGCTTTGGACTTTCATATGGTGCCTTAAAAGTTTTTGAAGCATCTGTTGGACTCTGAGATTTCTTTTTTGTAGGTTCAGTTCTGGTTTGTTCCACAGGAGTAGTTTTTGTTTCTTCCGTGACAGCTGCCACAGTATGTATTGATGTTTTAGATTCAATTTGCAGCTCAGCTGAAACTGGCAAATCATCCTCAACAGATGAAGATTTTTCTGATAAAGAACTGCTTTTCTGTACTTTATCTTGATGCTTTTTCTCAGGTGACTGCTTGTTTTTTCTTGGTGGTGCCACTACAGATGTCTTTGTCTCCTCTTTTTTACCAGGCAGCTTTTGTTTACTCTTTTCATCAAGTTCCTTGAAGTAGAAAGAATAGCATTGATTAATACAAAGGTAGTCAATGTTTTTTGAATATAACATGCAACATTCAGTGAATTACATAGGACATATTAAGATATTTAAGGTATTTAAGATTTAAATACCTTAATTTTTTGGCTGAGAGTAGTCTTATGTGTGTCTGCTTTTTTGAGTGTCTCTGAACCGTCTCTCTGCAGTTTCCCAATCAACTCAGGCATTAGACAGTCTGTTAGAAAGTTCTTGTGAGAAAGTGCCTCCTGCAGGTTGGCATGCAACTTTGCACCTTCCTCTAATGTTGCCTAAGACGGAGGAAGAAGGACAACAATGTTAATGTCTGAAGTCGAAAAAAAAACAATCTGGGATTTTCTTGAGTGTGCACAAATAGACCACTGATGAAAGCTCCCCCACATTTAAATGTGACACTTCACAAATCCCTTAACTCATTAAGCCTTTTTTAACGCTTGGCAAAATGGTTAAAACGTCAAAAGACACACCTGTGCAGAAGAACTGGACTGTGATGGTTTGCTTTGGTTCCATTCCTGCAGGTCGTGTAGGCAGTCCATCAGACAGCGAGCTGTGTTAGTAGAGCAGGTACCCTGGTGCTCAATCAGCCTGGACTTTAGACTGTAGACATAATTCATTCATATTTAACACTTTTCAAAATAAGGGCATGCATTAAACTTTAAAAGATAAATAATACAAATACTTTTGCATAAAACTGTATGAAAAATGAACAACTGCAAGCACAAAAAAATTATAGTAATATTCACAGTAGGGTATAAAGATGATGTTGGTCATACTGCATAATGTGTGAGGTTTTGCGTGATGTAATCTTTTGATGTTCTATGTCATCGATGGAGAGCAGCGTGACTTACTAGGGCATTTATATTTTTAATAAGAATAACTGAAAGCTAATTTGTTTCTTTGAGGGATACCAGCTGATAATTCATCATCTTGAATCAGTTCAATTACGCCATATACAGTTCAAAAAGCCCCAGTGGCGGAGTAGTGAGCTGTTTCTGCATGCCATATGAGTGAGTTAGGTATGCGTCAGATAACCTCTTTACTGTGTACTTTCTTAAGTGAAAACATGAATCCATCATATGGTGGTGAAAAACATTAGTTCTGACTGTCTTAAGACTAAGGCACCAGATTCAGAGCTTTAATGAATAACACAGTATTTTACTGTCCATCTATAAATGGAGTAGCGTTACAACACAAAGAAAACTAGATCAGTGGTAAAATGTGGCACCTGTCACGCTGCTGGCATAAGGACTCCACCCCAGTGGTAATCTCTGCTGACAGCTCATCAGCTGCGGGGGTAGCTTTCACTTCCTTATCAAGGTCATGAACCTTCACACCCAAATCTTCTAGGGACTTCTCGCAGTTCTAGAGGAAAAGAATCATCACAAAAGTAACATTTACAAGTCTGCTACAGTAAAAATCACACTAGTTTCTGCCACATTTATGTTGTGCGCTATAAACTTCAACATTCACTTACTGCACATAGCCTTTTTCTCAAGTTAATTTGTTGGGAGTGGCTTAGTCAAGTGAGCCTAAACATTCAGTTTGAATAAATGATCAGTAATAACCTTGAGGCTGTTCCAGTGCTGTTGCAGCTGAGTGATGTTGTTCTGTGGTTCGCTGTAACTGAGGGCCTGGTCCAGAGAGCGGAGCTCCCACTGCAGGGCCGCAGCTCTCTCCTTCAACCCAAGAGCCCTCTTGGCTGCCTGACCATCCAGCTCAGCGAGACGAGTCTCACAGGCCACCAGGCGCTCCCTCACCTCCTTCTCTGAGGCGGTGCAGAGGTCATGTAGATGGCCGACCTCCAGGGTCAGAGCAGCCCTACCTCCTGGGGTGCAGAGGTTAAGCAGACTGTCTCTGGCAGAGTCCAGGTCCTTCATCTCTCTTTTCTCCCTGTCCACTGTTTGGAGCAGTGCCTTGCATCAGAGGGGAGAAAGTGTTAAACCAAAGTATATGACTTGAGAAAGAAGTTTTCTAAGACTTCTTTAAGTTCCAAAAGCTTAAAACATTACAAAAGTCAAATATTTCAGGGCATTGGTTGGCTCTGAAATATCTATGTATTGGGGTTAATCAACAAGGTACTGTCCAATCTCTTTGTTACAACAAAATGTATTCTAACCTTCAGATTGTTGACAGCACTGTGCAGGCCCTGTCTGTCTGCAGGAGGAGCCTCCAGGGCTTTGACGTGCTCCCTCAGCCAGTCCTGAGCTGCTTCATGCTGCTCCACCAGCTGCGTGAACTGCCTCTCCGTCTGGATGCCCTGCTCGCGGTCAGCTACTACATCCTGGAAGGTTACACAGCAATTTTAAATTCACTAAGTAACTTGGCTGTTAGCAATGAACTTGAAATGTGTATGCAGAAAAACCACACCTTGTTTCATGATATAAAATTACAGTTTTATAAAGATATGCCGAGTCATCAATAAATATGTGCTCTATAACAAAGTGTAAAAGATGCCACTTGTATTTTCTACTGAATATTGAACAAGGACTGATGTTTTAATTATTCCTCAGATTTAACAAAGTTATGTCATATTCAGAAATATTCTCAAAGTGCAACAAACAAACTAAGGTCAAGAAAAAACAAATACATATTGATGTAGTAAGGGGACAATAAAGTGTAACTCTTTGTATCCTATCAACTCCTGTATTTCTTTAGGATTACTTTGTATTATTTCATTACAGTGTTGAACTCACAGTTAGCTCTTTCAGCATGACAGGAATGGAGTCCTCTTTGGCTGCCAATGAGGGATCTGACAGACCAGGGTCCTTGGTGATCTCAAACAGCTCTGCAGACTTCAGGGCAACACAGAGAAGATGCATCACATCTTCTGGTTTCAACTCATGACAATCATCTCAATTGTTTTGAATCACACTCGCTCAGTTTAAAAATCTCTGAAAACAAATGGTTGAAAACGCTTATCCTGTGTCTCGTTGTTACCTGTTTGCGGAGGCCTGAGAGGACGGGGACCAAAGCTGAACTCTGGTCCAGCAGGGTTCTGGCCTGTTCCATAGTCTGCCTCCTCTCTCCCAGGCCAGGCCACGGGAACACACGAGGCATGCTGGACGTCTGCTTCTGAAGATCTGTCAGGCGAGCCTCAGCCTTACTGCGCTGGTTTTCACAGGACACCAAACGATCCACAACACCCTTCAACTGTCTGATGGGGATTAAAAACAATCGAGAACAGTAAGAAAACAAATCCGAAACCATTCCGCTTTCATTTGTCCATCAAATTTAAATGCTCAGACTGTAAAGAGACACATTTCACATTACATTACATTTTTTTGGTTCAACACTCTCCAATGTGTTTGCAACTAACTGAAGCCTTCTTAAAGTAAGACTATAACATGGACTTTGTTCTGCCCTTAGTGCTTTTGCATTTCAATGCACTCAATTCTCATTATTATTTCTGTCATTGGTTGCTGATTAAAGGAGCAATATGTAACTCTGACACGGGGCGTTTAAAATGGGTACTGCTGAAAACATTGTATAGCTGTCTCAGACCGGCTCTTCGTACCTTTGTGTGTCCTCAGCAGCCTGCATGACCGTCCTCCATTGCTGCTCAGTGTCTTTGATCTTCTGCTGTACCTCCTTCTTCTTGTCTCCCTCCAGATCTTTTTGCTCACACAGACTCTGCACACGTCTTTTCAGCTCCGTCACTTGAGAGTCACCATCAGACTTGGAGCTCAAGATGACCTAAAGACACAATCATGCAGTTTTATATCAGACATATTTAGCTTTATAAAACAGCTGCAATGTACCCACTGACCAGATGTAACATTTTCCTCACAAAGGAAAAAGTAATATTAGTTGAAAATACATAGTGAATTCTTACCTGTGCTTTATTCAATCTGTCCTCTAACTGGGCTCGGTTGCCCTGAGTACCACTCCCTAGGGACTTGGCCTGTTTCTGCAGTTCTTCAACCCAGGATTTGGTGCTTTCTGCCTGGGTACCAAAGGCCTCCAGCTCCCTGGAAAGCGAGTACTGGACCTCAGCTTTCTTCAGAGTGCTCTCAGCCGACTGCAGGACCGTCTTCCACTGCTCTTCTGACTGTTTCACTGTCTGCTGAGCCTCTCGCCTTGTGTTCTCCTCCAGGTCCTCCTGGTCGGACAAACTCTGACTTAGCCTCCTCAGCTCACTCAGCTTGGAGTCTCCCTCAGGCTTGGAGCTCAGAATAGTCTGAGGATTAAAAATAGATGATCAACAGCAAATACTCATCATTTAGCAAACACTGACAGAATATCAATCAAAAAGACAACAAGAAAAACACATTTTTGCACAGGTTAAAAAGGCATGCATAAAAAACGTTAAATATTAGAGATGTAAAAGCAGCATGTGTACTAGTTACACATTAAAAACCTTTGGCTCGATATGATTTTGCAAAGCCTTTTAATTCTTCAAACGGACCTGTGCAGTGATGATGGTCTTCTCTGGATCCGTCTGACTGTCCACAGAGTCCAGGCTCTTCCTCTTGTTTTCCAGCCAAGCTCTGGTCTTCTCCTTCAGGGCTTCATATTCCTTCAGCTGGCCCTCCACAGCACACTGCCTCTCAGCCTGATCCAGGGCTTGTTTGGCATTTTGCAGGACTCTGGTCCACTGCTCTTCAGCGCCCTGTACTTTTTGTCGCACCTCTTGTTTTTTGTTTTCCCCCAGGTCTTGAGCACACACACTCTGACCTCGTCTCTTGAGCTCCTGGAGCTTAGAGTCTCCTGCGGGCTTGGAGCTTATGATGGCCTGTAGAAGAAGATGCAGATGTCATGGTCATGTCATTTTGGCATGTGAGGACTTCATGAAAAACAATGATGATAGGAGTACTGAGACTGAACCAAATGTGACCCAAAAAAGAGGTACAATAAAAAGAGTGCATGTTACTTTATCTGTCCATGTATCTTGACCATTGCTCACCTGAGCTGCGTGCAGTTTGTCCTCAGCTTTGGTTTGGCTGTTCAGTGAGTCCACTTGTTGTTGGAAGTCTGTAAGCCATCTGCCAGTATCCTGCTGACTGGTATCAAATTCTCTCAGCTGAAGAGGAAAGATAATGACTTAATGAGGCGGCTCAAAATGAACCCAAAGACTGCCCTGAAACAGGAATGTCGAGGACAAATGTTTGAACCTTTTTTTATACACTTCCACTGTGTCAGTGTGTAATAATATTTATTTTATATAAGATATATTCCAAGTTCTATGCTATTGCTATGCGATTAATACATGAGAAGGTTCTTAGTCACAAAAGCCATTTCACTAATTTCAGTTATAAATTATGATTTAGAAGATTTGAGAACTGAAAACTGAAAGTTGCTGTTTTGTTGCACAGGTAATATATAAAATATGACAAACTTTTTCAGTGGATACATTTCAATGGTAGCTAAAGATTTGCATGATATTTCACAGTTTCCTCTCTTACCTCCGACTTCACCTTCTCAGCCTTCTTGGTGATGTCAGCTCCTGCAGCATCTTCAACTTGTTTCGCGGCCTGCAGGACCGTCCTCCATTGCTCCTCTGTGTCTTTGACCGTCTGCTGAATGTGTTTTTTCCGACCCTGGTCTGCATCCTGATGGTTACAAAGACTCTGGCCTCGCCTCCTTAGGTTGTTCACCTTACAGTCACCGTCAGGTTTGCAGCTCAAGATGCTCTGCAAACATCACACAACATAAATTGTAAACTGGGAGCTGATCCATTTAAACTGTATACGTTTGACACAAGGAATGAAGGGGTGGGTGTGTGGGACTATGATGTGTATCAGAAAACTACAAATTAGTTGATGAAAGTTAAATTAAACTCAGCTTTGCTGACGTTTTTACCACTGCAAAATGAGAGGTTTACTGTCAGGCTGGTGGTCAAGGAAAGTCTTAAAAAAATAGCATTTCTGTTATGAGACTAAAAAAAAGAACTTTTTCACTCCAGCTGCGTCCTGCTTACTCTTAAGTAAGGCTTGGAGCAGTTAGATTAGCTTGAGAACGTTGATGTTTAGCTAACTAATGCTCTGGTTTTTTGTGCTAAATGATGTTTAGCATGCTAATGTTCTTATATTGTGCTAATCATGATGCAAATTAAGTTTGTTTAAGGTACTACTGTTAACTATGCTAATATCTATATTTAACATGCTACTGTTCATGTTAATTACGCTAAAGTTATGTTTAGGGTACTCTTAATGTAAATAATGCCAAAATTGAGGTTTATCATGCTATTGTTTGGTTAATTATGCTAATGTTTTTTGTTAAGCATGCTACTATTCATGTTTAATATGCATATTTACATCTAGCATTTTTATTGCTAATTATGCGTGTATTCATGTTTAGCATGCTACTGTGTTTATTTTTGTAAGTGTTTAGACTTATGCTGCATTCATGTGGTGTGGGACACATCAGACAAATGACCAACAAATTCCAAAACTGGGGCCATCCAAAGAGCACATCTGTTTAGCATGATGCCTTTAATATTTAGCTAAATTTTAGGATTCCAAAACTTATAGAGCTGTTCAGCTTTTACTTAAAGACGGTTCAATTCAAAACACTTTCACACGTATTTCTACAGATTCTTACATCATTATTTTTAAAGCTACCCTGGCAAATTTCAGAAAGCTAATCCTTCTAGAGTAAATTAGCTTCAAACAGACCTGAGCTGTGCGTGTCCTCTCTTCAGCTGGTGTGTGACTGCCCGCAGACTGCAGCTTCTGTTGTTTGTCTCTGATCCACGACAGAGTGTTTTTACTCTGAGAGTCAAAGTCGTCAGAAAGACCTCGCAGCTCCGCCTGTCTGGCGGCCTGAAGAACATTTCTCCACTGCTGCTCAGCATCTTTTACCAAATGATGAACTTCTGGTTTTCTGCTCTCCTCCAGATGCTCACTCAGACTTTCCCCTTGTTTCTTCAGGTCGAGCAGCTTGGAGTCTCCTTCGGGTTTTGAGGTCATAATAGCCTTAAGATGAGGACACAAATATGATTCAATTATTAACTAAAGAAATGAAAACAGTAACAGTTTTTTCTGACTGAACTCACCTGTGCGACCTTTAACTTTTCTTCAAACGGCATATGACTACCGAGGGACAACAGCTTCTGCTTTGGCTCTTTGATCCAGGACTGGACACTTTCACATTGTGATTTGAAAGCGTCAAAGTCCCTTTGGGCAGCAACTTCAGTCCCAGTCTTGTCGAGAGCATCCTGAGCAGCATGCAGGACTTTCTTCCACTGCTCCTCTGTGTTCCTGATGGCGTCCTGAACCTCTGGCCTCCTGCTCTCGTCCAATCCCTGGCTGTCACACAGAATCTGGCATTGTTGCTTCAGATCCCGGAGCTTTGCATCTCCATCAGGCTTGGAGTTTAGAGCAGCCTGAAGACAATAAGTATGTTTTTTAGGAGTTCATCTTTACCTCCAACAAAAGCATTCCATGCTAGCCTTAACAAACAGATCATTTTACACTTACTTGTGCAATCGGAAGCTTTTCTTCTACTTTCATGCAACCACCGATCGACTTCAGGTTCTGCTCTTGGTCTTTAATCCACGTCTGAACTTCTTCAGTCTTGGCTTTGAAAGTGTCAAAGTCCTTCTCTAACACAGCTTGTGTTTCTGCCTTGTCGACAGCCTGCTCAGCTGTCTGCAGAGCACTCCTCCACTGCTCCTCTGTTTCTCTGACGGATTGCTGAATGTCTTGTTTCCTGTCCTCCTCCAGGTCCTCACTCTCACACAGACTTTGGCTTTGTTTCCTCAGGTAGTTCACTTTACAGTCGCCCTCAGGTTTGGAGCTCAGGATGGCCTAGTCACAAAAGTGGGAAAATAATGAAACTGGCGATGTGACTTCAAGCGGTACAAATATAATTTACGCTGTTGATCCAACGGTTTTTCCACACTGAAGTATTTAAGCAGATCTTGAATGGTTTTCAATAGAATTTGGTATTCATAATCAATTATCCCCAGACGAAGAATCCTATAAAAATAACTTTGATTATCCCTGACTGTTTCTGTAGCTGCAGGTTAGCTGCAGGTGAGCTGTGTTTAGCCTAGGCCCTCTGGAAGGGCTTGTGCGGCTCAGGCTATCTCATGACATAAGCCTATGTAACAGCTCCAAACTATATTGCATTTTTGTTTGCATGTTTTTTTTGTTCTTTAATTGAGTTTAGCTTTTCTATACAGTCAAGATCAGTGAAATAAGACAAAAATGCAAATGTAAACAAATATAGTTCTTATAAGTTCTGAAGAGAAGTACATTTTTCTCATTTCCATTACTCTGAATTTGTGTCAAAAAGCTTAGCTTTCAAACTCCTTTTCACCGACCTGGGCTTTGTTCTTCAGATCCTCCTTCTTGGTGTCTTTGCTAGGGGAGGTGAGGGGCTGCAGCAGGTCAGCTATCCAGGTCTTTGTGCTTTTAGCCTGAGTACTAAACTTGCCATATTCTCCCTCCAGCGCGCTCTGGCTGTCCACCTGCTTCTGCAGCCTGGCCTTCAGGTTTCTGTAGCGTTGTAACAAGTTGTCCCCGTCCTTCAGGAGGCTTTCAGCTCTGACGCATTGTTTACGTAATGCAGCTAGACAATCTCTGAGTGAGTCGGCTCTACCACTGTCAGAGGGGGAAGCAGAACGATGCATATGTTCACGACAGGCCATTTAAAGGGTTTTGCTTAAGACATAATGGCTGTATCACAAAAAGCTCTTGAAACAGACAGATGGTAGTGCAACACAATATGGGAGATAGGTGAGATTGTTCTGTACAATTGTTGTTTTGGAAGTTTATCTTGTTTTCTATATTAAGCCCACCAACATCACGGTCATTCTAAGTAATCAAAAAGACTTTAAAAACCACAACTTGCCTTGTTGAGCCACAAAAAAGGCCTAATTTTAATGATAAAAAGATTTCTGCATTTTGCATATTTAATTCCTTACTCAAATTATACATATATATAACTGCATGCAGGTTTTTTTGTATTCATAATTATGAGCTATATAATTACATTTCCAGTAGACAAACCTGTTGAATAATGGCATTTGTCTTATCTGTTAAATCAATGGAACATGATTTCCTTTCGCGATACCATGTATAAATAACTTAATTGTTGCTGGGGCATATGTGTGATATGCTCACTTCAGTGCATTTATATTATTGCACACTCATGTAAATGAATGTTAGAGCTTGACTAATTCCAGTTCTACGTGTTTGCACATTGAAGATCACCTCTCATCCTCGAGCTCTTTGAGGAGAACTTTAGCTTTGTCTGATCCCACAGACTGTTTTTCCTTTTTCTGCAGCCAATCCCGGAAGGTATCATGTTGCTTCTGCAGACTACAAAACAAAAGAAAAAAAAAAGTTATGTCAATATGTTTTCCTCTCTTTGATATTTCTCTTAAAGGAGGTCAGAATTAGAAATATAAAACATGTTTTTACATAACATCTGGTACATTCAACGAAGCAGAATTGCATTAATTACATTTTTTTGACCGGGTGTTGAGAAAACCAAAGAGGTGAGTACCTGCTCAGGTCGCTGAGGAGTGACTCCATTTGTGTCTGCCTGTTGAGGCAGTGCGTTCTGAACGTTCCCACCTCCTCCTGCTGCTCCTTCAGCCAGTCGCTGAACTCAGAGATTTGCTGGGGAGGAACCTTCCGACTGCCTCTCTCCAACTGATCTTTCAGCTGTTCCAGACGTTTCTCTGCATCCTTTGCTTTTAAGAAACACTGACGGACAAGAGAGAAACTATAAGGATCCAACCATCAGCCAACAATCTACGGCAGCTTTCTACCAAGGAACTTTTCCATCAACTTACAGCGAGTCTTTGCAAGGATGTTTCAATGTCTGTTTTGCTCTCAGGGTTCTCAAAGCACTCGTTGACAGACATCTGCAAGTCCTGGAACCATCCAATGAATGACTGCTTTTCATCTGGAGAAAAAGATTTTAAAATATGACCACATTAGTGAGAAAAACTTAACCAGTGAATGATATATCAGGGGTTTGTTTCTGTTTGTATTTGGAGAGAATCAGCATTCACCTTTGATGACCTTGAGCATGCCTTTGTCCCTCTCTTCTCTCTTCAGGTGGATCATGTCTTTGGTTCTGGAGATGGCCTCCCTGAGCCGGCTGCAGTCCACAGACAGAGACTCCAGCACCTGAGGACTGGCCACGCTGGAAACAAGGACGACCTCCTTCATCACAGCCTCGGACTGCTCCTCCTGAGAGTCCAGTTCATGACTCAGATCCTGGTGGGGACAAGACGGCAACTTTATTTACTCAGTGGTAGAATCAGAGAACGGTGCTCAAAGTTCAAACTCCCAAACCAGAAACGTATCTGATAGGTCATGACATCTGGAATGAAATAAGACCAGAACTTTGTGTTTATTCCAATTCAAATGTTTGTTTTTTTGCTTCTTAGTGAGACATTTTTCGTCATTTCTTTCTCAGACTATCTTTGTCTGAAAAAAAAAAAAGTTCTGTTTGTGCATTAAGCCATAAAGGGTTGAAATATTGAAGAATATTTCAATTTCCATTTCTAGATTTCTTAATGACATTCTTTTTTTTTTGTTTACAGTTATTTGTATCAACCTCAGGGCCTGGTTGTTCAAAATTAATCAAACAACATGAAAGCCATCAGGTAATATTAAACCTTTAAATCAGGTGGTTTAAAATAAAAAACAAATGATTATGCAACCGTTTAAGATCAGATAATCAAATCCTGGTCTTGACCCGGATAAAACCTCCAGTTTGTGTTGTTCAAACTTTTGAATAGGAGTATGAACAAACTATTAGGGCTGGATTCTGACTGGATTACAGAGAAAATAAATATAAATTGTTAAACTGAACAACATATTTGGAAAGCAGTAGATATTTTTTTTACTTTTTAAGAGACATTATTATTATTGCACCAGAATGCTGTTTTGCTTTTGTGACAAAGTATATAAAGTTTACATGAGGGTTCACCAAAGAGCATCAATTTTAACATAAAATATCTAATTAAAAGCAGCTCGCAGGATATTTCAGTTGGTGTGGTTTTGGCGCCCCCTGTGGACAGAGTATGTAATGTGAAGTCAAGTATAAAAAACACTGGTGATCTGGATTTGTTAAACCTTCAAACTATGTATCTAAATGAGATTGATCCAATTTAGTTTCTCTTCAACGCGTGAAGTCAACTAAACAAAGCATTAAATCAAATTGAGGACATACAGCACGGATCTTCCAAGTTTGGCCAATCAGCCGTCTCTACTAGAGCTACACATTTTTAGAACTCCATCCAGACTAAAACCAGAGAGTGCTGAAGCTCTGCTGAAGATGAAATCATGTCTCAAATTAACTCAATCATGTCCTCAACACACATAAACACATGAACTCTGTTTGATCATGTTGTAGTGTATCGATGTGTTACTATGGTGTTGTTAATGTGTTGCTTTGGAGATATAGGATGTTGTGGTACAGCTGCTTTTGTAGTTTAGTTTTTAAAGTGAAGTGCTCTTAGCCGATTACTGTTTTAATATCAGTGGTTGTGTAATGTTGTGTAGTTGATGTGTTGTCTCTGTCTCCTGCCCAGGGACTACAGATGTAAATTAGCTCATCATAGCTAACTCTGGTACAGCTAATAGGCTGTACACTGTCCCAGTCAAAAGAAACAAATTGAACAGCTGTGTACCTGTATCTCTTTTTCGTCCTTTGGTTGTGAAGCGTCAAGATTACCCAGAGAACACTGGATGCTCTCCACAGCCACCTGACACTCCTCCATCTTCTCAGCCAGGTGCGTCTTCACAGCGACCAGCTCCTCGAAGACGTCCGTGCAGTCAGTAAACAGCTCCTTCACCTGCTGCATCCTCTTCCTCAGCTGGGTTTCCATCACCTTATTGAAAGATTGTCAAAAGGAAATGGACAAGTCAATAAATCTCGAAGCCATACATGGGTAAAAGCATTGAAGGGCTGCTACGTTATAAAAATAACTAATAGATGAATTATTGTTTTTTTTTTGGTCACCTGCAGCTCCAGCGGTGCCTCCTGACCCTGTAGCATCTCCTGGATCTCTGCAGACTTCTTGTGGAAAAGCTCTATGTTCTCCTCGTTGCCATTTATCTCGTCCTATGAAGACATCAAGTTCAAGTGTGTCACGACAGTATTTGACGTTTCTGAGCAAACCGGTTTTAAAAAAGTTGAGGTTGCCCAATCTCACATTGAAGCACTAAAAACACAATTTTATCCGGGAGTCTTACCCTCATGGCGAGCACTTGCTGTTCATTGTGGAAGGGGTGGCTCTCAGCAAAGAGCGCCAGTTTAGCCCCCGCCCAGCCATCTACCTCTCCCCCCACCATCAGCTGCTTCTCCCACAGCTCCAGCCCCACCCGGAGGTTATCGATGTAGGCATCTGTCTTCTCTGTCACCTGCAAGGGCACCAAAAGTCAACAATGTTAAGTCAAGTAGAGCTTAAGACAGAAGCTTTACAATCAAATCAGAACGACTTCTACACCTTTGAGGTTGGTATTTAAACATTTCACTCAGAAAGATCTCAGTTGATGGAGCAATATCCTATATTTAAAATGCTACATTAACAAACGTTATAAAGCATTTTCTAAACTGTGTCTTTATTTGGACTCCCTTTACTTACAGGTTAACTACTATAACTTAAATTGAATATGTTGAATCAAAGTACATTGTTTTTTTTGTTCATTTCTATATAAATAAGAACCATGCAAAGATGCTTACGTCCAGCCAGTTGTCCATGAGTGTGTCAGCCTCTGCTTCAAAGGAAGCCTGGCTGCAGTCTGGGAACTTCTTCATTTGGTTCTGCAGCTGTCTGCAAGCTCCCCTCATCTCCTCCATAGGCGCCCCAAGACCAGCAAGCTCCTCCTTTATGTCACCAACCTGTGAACATTCACATGTGGCTTCATCACTTTAATTCCGCGTGTGTCGTAGTATACTGAAGACCATTTTTGACTCAGAAGAAACCGTTTTCAATAGAATCATACTGTTCTTGACTAACCTTGGTTATACTTCTCTGCAGGTTGTCCTTCCCCATGTAGGAAGCCTGATCGCTGATGGCTTGCTCTGCTCTCTGCATGGTGTTGCTCAGGTGACTGCGGCAGCTCTGGAACCTTTTCAGATTTTCCAGCAGTAGGTTGTACTGCTTCTTGCTGCCAAAGGGAGAAAATAGCAGAAATGGTTTTAATCTATGCTACCTTACTGCTAAAAACAAAAATAGACTACAAACTGATATCACCATTTCAACAAAGCTAAATGAAACCACAGTGATAACTGATTGAGGTCAGCTTGATAGCTAGCTTTTAATACAATCTGTTCAGGTTAAAGGTTACAGTTAAGCTGTAAATGTAGCTCAACTTCAGCAACCTTATTACACTGAGGTTGAGAGTCACTTACTCCTAACAGTTTAACTAATTTGTAAACGATTTGTTTAGAAACTCGTGCTGAACATGCTTCTCCTGTTGAACCTACCCATCAATAAAAGCTCTTTGAGTCTCCTTCCACTGGCTCTCCAGGTCCTGAAAGAGGTCTTCCCCTCCTCCTTCTTTCTCTTGAAGTTCACGGAGGGTCTGCAGCTCCTTGTGCAGGCTCTGCACCTGACTCTCACAATCAGACAAGGCACGTAGCCTGAAACATGCAAGATTGTCGTTAGATCATTTGAGGAAATCAATTATTTTGAATAGCGCATGTACAAGTCTTCAGATGTGTCTTCACTCTGCATTGTTGTGTTAGTACGCAGTACGCCCACTCCGATTGACAGACCCTTGAGTGAAAAAGTTGTCATCAAAAACCCAAAAGCAAACGGGCAAAGAAATGAACGGGGTAAAAAGGCGTTTAAGTTGGCTGCCTACTTGGAAAAAATGACAAAAACATCTAGAATTTAATGAGCTGTTGTCGTTGGATGCTTTTCAGAGGATGTTGAAGGACTTGGAGGCGGATACATCTGGCTGTACATGATCTCCTTCACATATATTTATGATTGTACGCAATCTTGTTGTTAAATATTGTTTGTGTTAATTGAGCTGCTGCCTGTCTTGGTCAGGAAATTTCTTAAAAAGAGATTTTCATCTCACTTAAATAAAGGTTTAATCAAAAAACATCATCGTTTTTACCATCAAACAGAAACTCTTAGCATTACTGCAACTGGCACATCAAACTCACCTTTGTTGCACAGCAGGCATGGTGGGCTCCTTCAGGCCTTGTGATTCTATTGTTTCCTGCAGCTTCCTCAGCTCCCCCAGCAGCGTCCTCTTCCTCAGGCCCAGGGATCTACTCTGCGTCTCCTTCTGGAGGCCCATCTGTTGGCCGGCCAGTCCACTGTCAGCCTCCTCCAGCCTCCTCAGCAGAGCAGTCACCATGTCCAGGCAGGAGGCCGGGACTCCATCCCTGGTGACGGTCAGCCTGGCCCCTTGAAGGAGCTGATCCAGCTGAGGAGCCTTTTCTTGCAGACTGTCGATGCTCTGCCGGATCAGAGCCAGCTTGGTGCGACAGTCCTGCAGTACCTGAGAGTCGCTGCAGGGGGCGCCTTGGACTCCTGAGATGTCTTCATCTACAGTACGCATTGACATGAGGAAGCGGTCGAGGGCGCGGGCGGATGCTTCGCTCTTGCGGACCTGCTGTCGAAGCTGATCAAGGCTCGCTTTGTGAGTCTCCACCACGCGGGACAGAGGGGGGCAGTCTCTGGGGCCCAGATCACTAGATTCAGCGTCCAGACGTGAAAGCTGGTCAAGCTCACTCTGGATGTTGTCATCCAGTTCCTGTCACAAAAGAAGACGAGAAGAGAGGATTGTGTGAAATCTAAGGACTCTGGATTTAGGGATTAGGTTACACCATTGAACCTATATTAATATGGATAATGCGTCTCTGTCTGTCTCCTTCTGTGGTTCAAAAGTGAAGCCAAAATACCCCTACGACCGGAAATGTAAATTGCAAATTGAATCAATGAACTCCAGTTCTTTCCACACATTTCTGCTACTTTCCACAAGTTCCTGCCCTATTTTTTAAGAAAATGTTTGGGTTTCTTTTGCTGTGGGTTAAGAGTCAATCATTTCTTTAAGTGAAAACTTTCTTTGGCGGAAGTTGACTTTCAACTTTCAAGATTTGATGATATAGGTTGCACTATTTTTCAGCATAGACTTTTAACCAAACCAGGGTTCAGAGAAGACTCACAATTGATAATGTCTATATCTGCTTACACTTTAATAAAGTAAAGTTTAGCTAAAGAAAGGTATTTGAGTGTGAAAGAGGACCTTGATATCTTTGAGGATGTTGGTGTTGGCCAGGGTGAAGCCGGTGATGTCTTTGGGCTGTCTCAGGTAGCGGTCGAGACGGTCTGTGAAGTCCACCATGTGGTTTTCAGTGGAGTCTATCTGCCTAAGGGCTGCGCCCAGCGAGCTGCCTCTCTTCTGCAAGTTGGACTGCTGGCTGCGCCACTGCTCCTGAAGCTCTGCCTTCTCCTGCTCCAGACCAGGGTTACCGCACTGGGAGCACTGGTTTGCATAGTCAGACCACAGAGACTCTGTCTCCTGTCTCAAGAACTGTTAAACAAGAATATCACTTCAGGATTACTGGCATGTTAAAATGAGTGATTCACTTTTCTACAAGATGTTTAAAGATGTCACATTCTTCCAAGCTTTCGTTGTACCTGTATTTCTTGGAGCCTTGTGTGCAGGCCTTTGAGTGACACAGAGTCAGAGGGAACATCTTTGATGCTCTGTTCATTTTTAGCCAGTTGGGCTTGAAGAGTCTTCTTTGAATTCTCATATCTGGAGATTTTATGAGTTAAAGCAGACAGTTAAAGTCAGCAAGTAGACTGGAATATAGTGACTAAAAGGATGTAACCAATGTTAGATTATCTAAGCCTGAAATGTGCTTTAATCAGTATACCTTTCAACAGCCTCCTTCTTGGGGACTTCTTCCTCTACGGACGTCTGCTTTTCAACCTCCTTCCTCTCCACACTCACAGTCTTCAATTTCACTGGAGCCACCTGAAAAAGATGTCGTCTTTCTTAACAGTTGCTCAGAGGCAGCCGATGCAAAATTAGCAGACAGTTTATACAGGGAGTATAAATGCAGAAAATATTGAAATGTAGAAATGTAAATGTAATGTGACTGATGAAGTAGTACCATTTTTTAAACCATTTTCCAGAATTGTTTTAAAGAGCTTAAGTAGTAGACTTTAAACTGAAGAGTAGAGTGTTTGAATTAACCTTTACCTCAGTTGAGACCTGAGGTTTGTCAGATGGTCTTGTAGGTTCTTTTTGTGTGTTCATTTCCTCACTGAAGGAAACAGGTATCCTGTAAACAAACAAATGAGCATCGTTTCTATTAAGTTTTCCTTAATATTTCGATTTTTTACGACTGAACAAGACACAAGTTGTATTTAAATAGCGCCAAAATAAATCTAGGAAAGCAGTTAATAAATCACCTAGAATCAGGGAGTGGTGCATCTTGGTCTCCGCTGAATTGGCGCTGGATGGCTGCCAGCCTGTTCTCACACTCCCTGAGCTGAGTCTGGGCCAGGCGGTGAGCATCCTCAGGGCTCAGGGTGTCACACAGATCTTTCAAGGCCTGAAGGTGCTGCCCTGCCTGAGCAAAGCTGGCATCCTCTGAGATACAAGCCTGGAGAATGTTGATGGAGTGGAAAAGTAAGTAATCAGGGATGTAATTTACTGGTTTAAAACCAGATGATTAACAATACGAATTTGGAACAAGTTATATTTAGACACTTAATAACATAGACACTAATCTGCAGCCACACCGGCCCGTAGAATGCTGTTTTACTCTTCGTTTGAAAATGTGACTTCTGTGTTTCCACTGAAGAGAATTACAGTTGCAGGAAAAAGTATGTGAACCCTTTGGAATTTCTTAGTTTTCTGATTAAATTGGTCATAAAATGTGTTCTGATCTTCATCTCAACAATAGACAAACACAGTCTGCTTAAACTAATACCACAAAAACAATTTTATGTTTTCATGTTTTTGTTGAACACAACATCTAAACATTCACAGTGCAGGGTGGAAAAAGTATGTGAACCCCTAGGCTAATGACTTCTCCAAGAGCTAATTGGAGTCAGGAGTCAGCCAACCTGGAGTCCAATCAATGAGACAAGATTGGAGGTGTTGGTTAAAGCTGCCCTGCCCTATAAAAAACACACTCCAGTTTTGAGTTTGCTATTCTCAAGAAGCATTGCCTGATGTGAACCATGCCTCGCACAAAAGAGCTCTCAGAAGACCTACGATTAAGAATTGTTGACTTGCATAAAGCTGGAAAGGGTTACAAAAGAATCTCTAAAAGCCTTAATGTTCATCAGTCCACGGTAAGACAAATTGTCTATAAATGGAGAAAGTTCAGCACTGTTGCTACTCTCCCTAGAAGTGGCCGCCCTGTAAAGATGACTGCAAGAGCACAGCGCAGAATGCTCAATGAGGTGAAGAAGAATCCTAGAGTGTCAGCTAAAGACTTACACAAATCTCTGGCACATGCTAACATCTCTGTTGATGAATCTACGATACGTAAAACACTAAACAAGAATGGAGTTCATGGTGAGGACACCACGGAGAAAGCCACTGCTGTCTAAAAAAAAACATTGCTGCACGCTTGATGTTTGCAGAAGAGGACCTGGATGTTCCACAGCACTACTGGCAAAACATCCTGTGGACAGATGAAACCAAAGTTGAGTTCTTTGGAAGGAACACACAACACACACAGGCACAGCACACCAACATCAAAACCTCATCCCAACTGTGAAGTATGGTGGAGGGGGCATCATGGTTTGGGGCTGCTTTGCTGCATCAGGGCCTGGACAGATTGCTATCATCGATGGAAAAATGAATTCCCAAGTTTATCAAGACATTTTGCAGGACAGCTTAAGGCCATCTGTCCACCAATTGAAGCTCAACAGAAGATGGGTGATGCAACAGGACAACGACCCAAAGCACAGAAGTAAATCAACAACAGAAGAAAATACGCCTTCTGGAGTGGCCCAGTCAGAGTCCTGACCTCAACCCGATAGAGATGCTGTGGCATGACCTCAAGAGAGCGATTCACACCAGACATCCCAAGAATATTGCTGAACTGAAAAAGTTTTGTGAAGAGGAATGGTCCAAAATTCCTCCTGACTGTTGTGCAGGTCTGATCTGCAACTACAGGAAACGTTTGGTTGAGGTTATTGCTGCCAAAGGAGGGTCAACCAGTTATTAAATCCAAGGGTTCACATACTTTTTCCACCCTGCACTGTGAATGTTTACATGTTGTGTTCAACAAAACATGAAAACATATAATTGTTTGTGTGGTATTAGTTTAAGCAGACTGTGTTTGTCTATTGTTGAGACTTAGATGAAGATCAGAACACATTTTATGACTAATTTAATCAGAAAACTAGGTAATTCCAAAGGGTTCACATACTTTTTTCTTGCAACTGTACATGTTTTAACTTTATTTCGATTTTTAAGTTACTTTTCTGTGTATACTTCCTGTGTTTGACTCTTCCCACTCAAGAAAATACAGTAAAACAGCAGTCTCTTAAAGTGCAACTAAAAATAAGTAATGCAGTTACCAAGTCCCATCATCAGACATTCCGTTGAAGCATAAAGAAGAAGGAGGAACAAAGGTTAGATAAGCAGAGGACAACTGGCAGAAATCCCAGCCACCAAAGCACACCAGCTAATGGCTAATAGCTCTGATGGTCCAGCTACCTGGGCTTGGTTTTCTAATGGGGCGCTTAAGAGCATCTCACACTGCAGGGCGGCTTTGTTAAAGTCTTTCCTTGTTAATTCAAAACGTAATTGCTTCAAAAAGTCTGAGATCTCAGCTCTCACGGCCTAGGAGATAAAATAAAATAAATTCATAGCAATCAAAGAAAGTAAAAACACGCTATTCAATGATAGGTTTTTATGTGAAACCTTTTTTTCAATTTGCTGATATTTATATGAAAAACAGTTTTAGTATATTTATGGCATAAGCATAGGCAATTATCTAACACATTTAAACCTAAAGAGACATAATAGTCCCATTACATTTAACAAATGTAAACAATCCCCAGCAACTACAATCCCACACGTTACAAAACTGCCCCAGTTAAGTCGGTTGGTGTCCTACCTCCCACTGTGTCCTGACAGACTGGGTGTAGAACTCCATGTCTCTGAGCTCTGCGGGGGTACAAAAGGCTTCCATGCCCTCCGCTGCTCTCAGGAACTCCTCCAGCAACTCTGGGTCCAGGGTCCTCAATGTCTCCTAAGGGCAAAGGCATGAATTCAATTCCAGGCTAGAAATTTAAAAAAAAAATGTACATATCATATAAAACAACATATTAAACCTGGTGATGTTATATTATAACATCACCATGTTTAATCTATATTTATAAGAAAGCTGTGTTAAATAACATATTCTGTTACCGACTGATTTCCATCAATAGCAGACTATAATAGTTGTCAATAAGAGCAATCCGTTTAGTAAAGCAGATGGTTGCTAGGGCCGCAGCTCTTATCACAGACTCTGGTGGACGAACTGAAATCCTATCAATTTGCGGAAAAAAGTAAGGTTCATTTGATATCCGTCTTTAATTATGGAAAAGTAGAAAGGAGAGTATAACAACCGAGGAAGGAGGTTAAGGTTAAAACACAAAAACTCCAGACTATGACACAGACATCTAGAAAACTAAATATGGTTAACTAAGTAATCACAGAAGGGGACATGGTATGGGGTGTGGAGTCTTTAAGTCTTTGAGTTTTAAGTCTGCTGAATGGAAACCAAAAATGTCTGTCTCACACTGTTGTGGTGCCATTCTGCAATAACAACCCTCTCAAAATACATGATCCCTTACTAATTCTTTGACTTCCATGTGCTCTAATTTTATGGTTATTTTGCAAACTTAATAATAAAATGTACTTATTAAGTATGATATTACACAACAGAAGTGATTCATAGTGATCATGTTTACCTCTTTCACGGATGCTTGTTCAGACGATATACGTTTGTCTTGAAAAACATTGATGGTTTCCATGATGTGCTCCTGCAGACAGTGCTTTGCCTCCTCAAAACCATTTCTGGCTAAAGCCTGGGCCTTGGCATACGCCTCTGTGTAGGCCTGTGGTGGCGCCTGGGCCAAGGCTGGAGGTTTAATGCACAGATCTGGTGACTCAGCCTGAGACTGAAGCAGGACACCGACCTGGGAGATGGGAATAGTTTTGGCCTGTTGAGGATTGGGTTGTGGAGAAGACTGACTTTGAGGTTTTGACTGTGTTTGAGTTTGAGGTCTGGCCTGTGGGGGTGACTGAGCCTTTGGTTGTAATGTAGTTTGGTTTTTGGGTAGTGTAGGTGACTGATCAGGAATTTGGGGCTGTTGTGGCAATTGTGCCTGTGGTTTAGGTTGTGGCATTGATTGGGCTTTGGTTTGGCTTGGTGACTGAACTTTGGGTTGAGTTGGTGATTGAGCCTCTGTCTGTAGTGCAGTTCCAGATGGTAACTTTGGTTTTGGTTGTGATTCTGCCTTGATATGTGATTCAGTCTTGAGTTGTGGTGGCAAGTGGGGGTCAGGTATGGATCGGTCAGCCATGGTTTGAGTTGTTGACTGAACTTTGGGTTCGGTTGTTGACTGAACTTTAGGCTGAGTTGTTGACTGAACCTCTGGTTGAGGTGGAAATTGGGCCAGAGGTTTGGGTTGTGGAGCTGAGCCAGCCTTTGGTTGGGTTGGTGACTGAATCTTCTGTTGTGGTTGGAGCTGGGCCTGACTTTGTGTTTGTGGAGTTGGCTGCTGGAAATGTATATTGAACTGAGACTGCTGAGTCTGGACCTGCGGCTTTACCTGTACTGATGCTTGTGCCTGAATGTGTACTTGAGGCCTGGGCTGAGGCTGTGATGGATTCTGAGGTGGGACTTGGTGTCGTTGCTGCAATTGTGGTGGTATTTGTGCTTGCATCTGAGGCTGAGGGTGACGTTGAGTTTGAACCTGTGAATATTGCTGAGAATTAGGCAGAGGACAGGGCTGGGGGTAAGGCTGAGGCAGAAGTTGACGTGGTGCCTGACCCCAAGTCTGTTGCTGAAATTGGCCTTGTTGTGCCTGGATATGAAATGTATCATAACCTCTCATCTGAGGTTGTTGTTGCATTGAACTCTGGGATTGTGATTGAGTCCAGGGTTCAGTTTGTGGCTGTATCTGAGGCTGACTATATGGTGGCCTTATCTGCGAATAGCCAGGAGGCCCAATCTGAGGTACTGGCTGGGGTCCAGTTTGGGGCCACTGTAGTGGAACCTGACCTGTTGGATAAGCCTGAGAATGTTGAGCTTGACTCTTTTGCTGGGGGTGTGGTTGGGGACTTGGATGCCTCTGCTGGGTAATGGCCTGGTGTTGTGGCTCCTGTTGGGTTGTCCACTGCTGGGATGGAGACTGACCCTGGGGGTAGCCTTGTGGGTAAGGTGGGACTTGAGCAGGACCCTGAGGATGCTGGATGGACATTGGGGATGAAGCTCTTACTTGAGTCCACGCAGGAATTGGGCTTTGAGAAATATGGCCTGGGTGCTGAACTGATGGTTGAATATTCAGGGGGTACTGAGTCATGGGATGAGGATAACCCTGAGGCTGGAGTAAAGTCTGAGCTTGGGTTTGTTGTGTTAATGTTTGGGCATGACTTGGCTTGGCAATTGGAGTATGGGTTTGAGTCTGGACCATAGGAACAGCATGGCTTTGAGGATGGGCAATGGACTGAGGATGAGTTTGGGCCTGGACCATTGAATGGACTTGGATTTGAGACTGCATGGTCTGAGGATGAATTTGAGTCTGGGGCACTGACTGAGCATGGATTTGACTTTGAGCATCAGTTGGTGGCCTAGGGGAGGGAGACCTGACTGGAGCCCAGGATTGTGGGTGACTACGTAGCTGAACATGTGATGGAACAGGAGGTGGAATTTGGCCTGTTTGTGGTGCTTGCAAAGGTGAAGAAGGTCTGACCTGAGCCCATGTCTGAACTTGAGCAACAGCTTGGTTATGGGCCTGGGGTTGCATATGGGGTTGGGGTCCAGTAGGCATACATGTTTGGGGCTGAGTCCAGGGCTGAGTTTGAACCTGTGCCTGAAGCTGTTGTGTTTTTGGTCCCTGTGTCTTCGTGGGACCATGTGTTTGTGGAGGAACTTGTGCCTGTGATTGACCTTGGCTCACTATGGTTTGGGACATGATCTTTGTTGGTTGCTGACCATTTGTGGGGGACACACTTGTGGACTGCCTTGCCTGAGAAACAGACTCAGTTTGCATATGGGACTTATTTTGGACCTTTGTTTGTGGTTGAAGCTGAGCCATAGTTACAGTTAATGGTACAGCCATGGTCTCTGGTTCTGCATGTCTTACAGTAGGCTGTGGTTGTTTTTGTTGTTCCTTTTTCTGTTGCTGCAGCAATTGTTCCTGTTGCTGTTGTTGCTTGTCTTGCTTTTGTTGCTGCTCAGTTTGCAATTTTCCTTGCTGTTGCTGTAGATTTTGCGTCTGCTGGGTTTGGTTTTGTTGCTCCTTTTTCTGTTGTTGTGGCTGCTTGGTAGCCTTTGCATTTGCCTCATGTTGGGATATGTCTGTTAATGTATGCTTTGTTACAACCTGAACTGAGGCCACTGTTTCTCTGTCTGATTGTGGCTGCGGCTGTCTTATTTGAATTAGTTCCTGAGTAGAATGCTGTTCTGGACTTGGAGCAGGACTTTCAGGCTCTGCTGAGGCTGGCTTCTGAAGCCATGGGCGATTCTTCTTGGCCTGAGCCTTCCTGCTTTGAAGCTCCTGAGAACTGAGAGGTGCATTCCTTACAGGTGAAGGTTGAGATGAGGTCTGCTCCTGTGGCTCTGATGTCTGTCTGACTTGCGTTTCAACCTGGATATGAGTAACCACATGCTGCTGAACTTGAGTTTGATGCATGTCAAACATTTGATGCTGCACCTTATCTTGTTGTTCATGCTTTTGCAGCTGTTGTTGTGCTTGTGTTGGCACATTTTGCTGCTGTTGTGGTTGCTGTTGCTTGATTTCCTGGTGATGTAACTCTTCATCCACCTGTCTGTTTAAGTGTTCTTGCTGCAGTGGCTGTTGCTGGGGTATAGATCCTAGTCCCTGAGAATGCGCTTGTTCGTGCTCAACTATCTCTTGCCAGGCTTGAACTGTGCCTTCTGGCGGCGACTTTGTCCTTGTCTGCATTAGAGCTTGTGCGTAGGTATATGGCATTGTAGGAGAAACCTTTTTTTCATTGTATTCCTGCACCACTATCTTTGGCACAAAGGTTTCATGACTCTGATGAGTGACTAATTTTGTCTCCTGAGTGTGCTGCACGTTGTCTGACTGTCTCAGATGTTGAGGTTTTCCTTTAGCTTGGATAAATTTTTTTGATGGAGGAGAGCCATCTGGAGGGCTTCTGCTTCTATCTCTTCTTGCTCCTAGGCTGCTCAGCATACCTACAGCTTCCTGGAATTGAATTCAGACAAATAAGAAAACTGAAATTGCAATTTTACAAATACGGTATTCTCTGATATTCTTCAGCTGTGTCCTTCTGGTCTCAAGTACACAACATGCAAAACTCAAATGTTTTCCAATTCAATTAGCAAAAAGATGACTGACCTGTGACTGTGCAACAGCAGCTCGCACTCTGTCCTGCATGGCGGAGGCATGGAGATACTGGACGGGAGAGTTCTTCTGATTTGTCATCACCATCACCTGCAGATCCTGCTCCTCTGTGACCACCTGACCTTCCAGCTGAAGACCACGGGAAATCAGGACCTTGGGGAATATATGGTACTGTATTGAACAACCTTCAGGATTCATTATTAAGGTACAATAGGTTGTTTTCGATCTACAGCTGTTTCAGAGTAAGCAACATTTAGATCCACAGTCATTGTAAAACAACCTTTCAATTCTATAATAATCTTACCTTGGCTCGTGGGTCTTGGCCTCGCTGTTTTGCGCGCTCTGAGGCCCTCAGCAGCTGGTAAAGCTCCCTGGCTTCAGTCTCCCAATGCAACAGTTCAGCCAGGCGACTGTCCAGACCGGACACACTGTGTTGCAGCTCTGCACAAACCTGTTCTGCCTCAAACAAGGTCTTCATTACCTGGTGATATCAAGGGAAACGATTGTAATGAAGAGAAAAACGTATAGTACACTGTACATTCAAAAACAGGAGCCGCCAGTATCTATTTTGTTACAAAATGTTAAAAGCAAATGAAAACAAAAAGACTTGCATGTATTTAAACACAGATTTAAAAAGGATGTAAAACAAATAATACATACTTCAGGTACAGCGAGCTTCACTTTCTGGAACTGATCCAATGGGAATTCTTGGGAGGGAGCCAGTGCCCCCAGATCCACTTCTTTAATTTTCCTCATTAAGAACTGAAGGGCAGAAAGCAATCAATCAATTCTAGAGAGACTTATCTGGTCCCAATTCTCACAGGTGTCTAAAACAAACACTAGGTTCTAGATCAGTTGTTTCGAGTAAGTTGTTACTTACTTACTTACTTTTGCACGTAAATCATTTTAAATTAATACTTTAAGCGAAAGAACAAAGTTCTTTGAAATCGTTCATGTGATAACGTTGTTCAGACAGTTAACAGAGTTGAACAGCTATAACTGTTCTCCCCTCTGTATGGGTGTAAGTTATCCATTGATTAGTACCTGTATTCTCTTTCTGTAGGTCCGTAGGGGACCAGCCATGGCCTCCACAGGCTCTTTTAGAATGAGAGTGGCCTCCTTGATCATGGTTTGGATGTCCTGGGGTCTGAACTGCACATCAGCACTGGGCTCAGCCGTGCTGTCCTGGAAAAAGCACAAATATAGGTTTTGAAAAATCAGGTGAAATACAAAAAAAAATGTCAATAATAAAATAAACAACAGAATCTTGAAATACAGATAATGCTCTCTCAGATAATCAAATCAGATAAGCTTAAAGGACGGATTTGAGGATAGAACTATAGCACACCGTTTGTAGATCTAGTAATACCATCATTTCAAATAACACTTGCTTCCTGTATTCCATTACCACCATGGACATGATCAGTGGTGATTCTAGAGTCTGTTGGGGCCCTAGGCAAAACTCAATTGGGTGGGCCCTCGAACCAGTGTTCATCATCGTTATGTCTGCCAGTGTCCCGAGGTGTGCTCCTCTTCCTCTTTTTTTTGTTAAATTAGGACTATGTGGCTTTCAAAGCAGATGGTCAGAACAAAACAAATACTCTATCTGGACACACCTCCTTCATCCCTCACTACTCCCTTCCTATCTCACCAGCTAATGTCCTTGAGTAGCAGACAAGTGCTGAAAAACATCTGAGAACAAGAACAAGAACACAGAACTAAGAACAAGAAACCCAGAGGAACTTTGACTTCACTCTCTTTTCTAGGAAGTCATTACTCCACAATATATTTACATAGGATACATTTGATTTTGCCTTTATTAATATTCAGAATGTAGCATATTAAGCCTTCAATAGTCAACATGAGGAATCAGTGAAGCTGTTTTACAATACACTTGACTCCAACACCTTAAAACCTAATCACTCTCTTACACAATACGTTTAGGTGGAGTGCAACTTTCCTTTTGAAGCCACTCCCTAATAGCACTGCGTGAGAACAATGGTGACAATGGGACAATCATAAGTCATCAAAATCCCTGCTGTCACTTGTATGTAAATAAAGGAAGAAGAATCTAGGCCACCAGTAGGAGGTAAAACAAATCTTCTTACTCTGGTAAAGATATAGCCTGAAAGATACTTTCATAAATAACAAATGTAGCACATGCTTATTAGTATATGCATTCATTTTAAGTTAGAGACGAAGACACCAAAAAGGAATTTGACAAAACATGAAAATCAATTGTTTGTTTAACTTAGCAAAAATGCACAATTGACAATTCTTCACTGGTTCGCTGATTAGCTGCAGTAATACAACAGTAAATAAGCATTGGCTGCTCAGGTGCATGTATAAAATATGGCTCAAATAAAACAGCATCAGGTTTAGTTTTTCCCACCAACCAGGTTTTGCTTGTCGTGTAACTTACAAACGTGTTTCTCTTGACAAACTCGGCCCAGTGCATGTTGAGTCTGCGCAGCTCCTCTGCCAGGCTCCTGCTGGTCTGTGGGTCTGTGGACTCGATGAGGAAGTTACCCACCTCGTTCAGGTGGGCCTGTCGGGAGCCCCACTCAGCCAAAGACTCAGGTCTCACCTTCACGAAAACATTAGAATATTGAAGTTTGTATATGAAGATGTCTGACTGTGTGTTCATGCTGTATTGTTAATTTCCTGTAGTCTGTTTTGAAATGTCTTTTAAATAGAAGACATTAAAAAAAAGAAACATTCCCATTGGTTATTTTAAGGGTAGCTGGAAGTTCAAAGAAGTTTTTGTGTCGAGAAGTGATGAGAGACTGACACCCAGTGACATAAGACGAGCTAACTAGTTAATGGGTCATGGTTTTCTGCAGCTTAGAAAACACTTTTTTTCCCCGTCTCATTATTGAATGTGTTCTTTTTACCTCTGCTCTGTGCCCATGGCTGTGTGTTACAGAGCCCTGCTCCAGCCACGCCTGCAAGGAGCTGTGACAGTCGCTGTAGGAGTCCCAGGCAGACAGGACCCGTCCCATGGTGCTTTTGGTTGTTTTCACCTCTTCCAACACTACAGCTGTGTCCTCCTCCAGCTGCTTCACCTGCTGACTGACCTGGTTGTAATCTCCAGCTGAGGAGTAAAGCGACACGGCAGACAAAAAAACACTCAATCCAACAAAAGACTCAACAACTGGCCGGATCACCAGAGAAATGGTTTAATCAAACTTTAAGCAGAAGAAAAGTTCAAATAACCCTCAAATTCTAGATCTTATAAAAGGTCCTTAGGAATGAAAAGCACTTGTCACTGAAGGATCACTTACCAAGGGCAGATTTGCTTGAGTATTTCTCAGAAATCTGCTTTAGCTTATGAAGAGCGGCTTCCAACAAAGAAGGGAGCTCCTGTGTGTTCGACAGCTCCTATAAGATGTTCAAAGAAAAACGTTTTAGTCCAGAGCAGAATCAGACACACTCCTAACAAAAAGGAAACTAAATTAAGTGAGAGACTTCAACGTTAACTTCAAGTTATTGAACCTTATCAAAACACAGTTTGTTCTATGTTGCTCCGGAGAGCGGCACAAGACTAAAGCACATGCTATAACTTTATAACGCCATGATTTACAGTTGCTAATGTTAGCTTTACAATTCTTAGCATTACCTTATAATGTGCATCCTCCCACCACTTCCTCAAAACCACTCTCTCAAATACATGGGACTCATTATCAAAGATACCAGATCTGATTACTCACATGCCATTCTTGCAGGAGCACCCTGACAGCCTCTGGGGAGATATAGGGTCTCTTCCAGACCCGGAGTTTTGTCTTGATCTGCCCCAACAGATCCAAAACTGTGTGCCGGTGCTCCCGGTACTCCAACCTGATCCCGTGGTATTTGGCAGACACTCTAACACTGGTGAACCTGGTACAAAAAAAGGGTCCATAAATAATGTTATCAAAGTGATCAAAATAAAAGACCAAACTCGGTAGCCATTGAAGATTTAAAGCTATGAATTATTCCCCCAAAAAACTGAGGAGGAATCAAGCAGGGTAGAAAGAGACTCTTCAATCATGTCAACAACAAAGTCCCTATAGGACAACTTGAAACCTAATCACATTTATTATGATACACATCTCATACTTTCATGATTCCAAGCCAACATTTCTGGAAAAAAATAAAATATTCCTGACACTCATTGTGCTTCTCTGGTATCAATTTATAGAAATCAAAGCTCTCCATCTGAAACAATATATGCTTTGCCTTTATTAGCACATGACAGAATGATATGACAATACTGAGCGTAAAGTGCTCAGTTATTTCCTGTGCTGAATCTATCCTTGTAAGGGGCGTGACTGAAGCTCTATTTCTAGGCCATTTAGCTTAAGAAGAGCAAACACTTCATGTGAAGTGCACACAATGTGACACTTCCTGTATGCCAACACACAAGTCTGAGTGGGAAAGTCCCCTCACCTTCTCTTTAATTCATCCATCTTGTCAGAGGGAACCATCATGTTTCCATACTCATCCAGGTTCTGGAAGGACTGGAAGGTCTTCAATTGCTGAGGCATCTCATCCAGGCAAACCTAAAGCAACATGAAGCAGTGAGTACATGCACATGCATATTTATGATTGAATATATCCAACAGATATATCCTCATTTCTGCTCACACAGGTTTATATTAAAATGCCTCAGACGGGAGATCTATTACAGGGAGGGACTTATGAGCCAGTTTGTAATGATATGTTGATTCTGTTTGCTAACTTTCCCAAACAGTGATTATGTTTATTCAGAGGTTATTTATATCTTAGATGTAGAAAACTCTGCCTGAGCCAGTATATTTGTCTGTTTCACTCCCTTGTCCCTTCGTTTAGTTTCAGGGTGCAGTTGTGGTGCAGTAAATATTCACTTTGAGCAGCTCCTGCTTCTCCCTGGCTTCGTCTGCAGCTCGGCCGTGGTCCTGCGGGTCGCCCTCCTCCTCGGCCAGAGCCCCCTCTGCTTTCAGCAGCCAGCGAGCCACCGTGTCCAAGGGCACTGGGAGACTCATATCCAACTCCATTTTGTATTCACGTAGCTACACAAAAACACAAAGAGCGAGAGATGGCTCAAGTCAATACAAGAAAACTTTTACATTAGACTGCACACAGAAACAACACTTTTGAGACAACATAAACTACTACTGATTGATTGATTGATTGATTGATTGATTGATTGATTGCTTGACTGATTGAATGAAAGTTCACATAAACCTGTCAACGTTGGAGCTAGTTAAGATTGTGTGGGACAAAAGATTTGGGTGACACTGACCTTTTCAGTGAGGGTATCCCACGCCTCTCTGAGAGCCCGCTGCTCGTCGCTCAGTTTTGGGGTTCGTCTCATCGCTGTCAACAGAGGCATGATGGGACGCCGCTGCTCATTAAAGGACACCAGAAAGGTCTGAAAGACCTGAAGGACGGAAAGGAAGGAAAAAAATCAATCATCAGCGACACTGTTGTATCATCAACTCAGACAGAAGAAAAAAATCAACATACAGCAGGATGCAGTTCAGATATGGTGGCGAAAAGTGATGTTGTATATTGCAATATGATACGAAATAGGATCCGTTGTTAAATCATGACGAACCGAAAAAGCACAATTTACAGAGTAATCAAAAGAAGTAGCATGGATTGATTTTCCGCAGCTGTATAATTTATCCGTCATGGTGGCAGTGGATTAGTTGTTGGGCACTTGGGTTATTAACCTGAGGGTCGCCAGTGCCAATACGGACCAACATGTGGAAATTTGGACTGGTGACAAATCACTTTCTGGGCACTGCTGAGGTGACCTTGAGCAAGGCCCAACTGCTCAGGGCATTGTTCGTGTGCAGACACCTTACTCTGATGTCTCTCCATGAATGCATATTCATAGGATCCTGTTTGTACATGTGAGTGTCTCTGATCTTCAATAACTGAGTAAAAAAATCTGAATTTCCCCTCAGGGATTAATAAAGTATGTTTCTTTCTTCTCATAATAATTCAATTGGATAAGAAAATCATGCAGAGGTGCTAAAAGTGCAATAACTGAATGTTTTGAAGTAGGTAACTGTGAAAGAAACCAACCATGGACTTACATGGTATCTCTCGGAGTAGCTCTCTCCCTCCGTGGAGTTCCATCCCTCAAGCAGCTCGTCGTACGCCTGAACCAGCCAGCAGGTCACTTCCTGTGCTTTCTGATCAGATGTCGTCTGGTAATGTGAGACAAAGAAAATGATATTGAATGAGAAAGGACTGAACCAGCCCAGGTGAACCCAAGTTGTTGATTTATTTACGCAGTGTTGAATACAGTGTTGTTTAGCTTTGAGGATCATTGTTGTCTATGTGCACACTGAAGTCAAAATACAGAAACAGTTCACATACTGCGGTCATATTCTAACGTTATTGACAGCTTCGACAAACTAGATTGCAAATTTACACCCACCCATGGTTCCACGACAGACTGTATAAAACATGGACGTAGTCTCAGTGATGTCACGCTTTGGTTTCTGAAGAGGCCTTTTGAAGCCCAACGATGGCAGTCGCCATATTGGAAATGCTATCTCTACCTAGCTTGTGATCAATCTAGAAACAGGTAAAGAGGCGGGGTTGAGGAGAGCCGTTCGCCATAACACAAACATGTTTTCTGTAGTTACAGGTGAGCATGTAATAATGCAAATTTGTGCCTCACTCTTAGCCTTGCCAGTATAAAAACATGACTTATAAATTAAAAATTGAACAGTTTTCACAAAAATATAAAAATGAGCAATTGAGACCAAAACTGTTTATCGTACTATAGGTTATCTAGATGTTTAAAAAAAAATAAAACAACTGCATTTTATTATGGAACCTAATAGGGATTTTTTGGCTTTTGCAACCAGACTCAAGTGGACACTTAGAGAACTGCAGGGGTTGTTTTGCACTCTTGCATTATCTTAATTTTTTCAACACCAAAGGTAGCCGATGGGTTCCACATAACCTGTGCAAAACAATTGAATTTGTTATTTACATTCCAAATGGACCAAAGGATTTTTAAAAAACAGTTTCTGCAGAAATGAAAGTCGTTTTATTCTGCTTCATGCTAAAGTACTCTATCTAATGCTTCAATTATTGGAACTGATTCCTATATTTTTCAAAGATTAAAAACATGTTATCAAAGATCACACACTTATAGTTAAGCTAAAAAATTCCCCAAAAGGCAAACACCAGTCAGCACCAGTCATGAGATACTTTTACACAAAGCAGAATGGCTGCAAGTGTGCCAAAATGAGTTTGACTTGCAGCAAGCCAGAGCAGAGCAGAGAACCAAGCCCAAACAGGACAGTGTTCAGCTATTTAGATCACCAGAAAATCATCCTGTTATCACAAGCTTTATTGTCTTGGGATAATGAGTCATCTTGTCATCCCAAGATGACCCAACCAGGGTTGCTATCTCGAAAAAAAGGTAAATATTTCAAGATCTGGACAAAGAAACTGGAAATTGCTTAGAAAATAAAAGATTTAGATGGATGTTCTCTCAGGATTTCCTTACAAAACAAACAGAGGCAAAGGCCCCCAAGCTTTTTAGATGCACTTCTCATTATCTCTTTATCTTTTGCATTGCTTTCTCTTATTTATGTTTGTAATGCCGGTCTCTTAGGCAAAATGGGTCATGTAAAAAATATGTTTTTGTGGTTTATTTTGGTATGTGCTTCTCTGTTTACAAGTGGATTGTTTTCTGTTTTTATACTTTTTTATTCATTGATTCTACTGTAGAGGAGGCTGAATTTGTGCAGCACTGGAGTCCAAGACAAATTTCTTCCACGGGGATAATAAAGCACATATGCATCGTATCTAAAACAACCACCTCTAAGGGCTAGACTAACAACATTCACACACTCCAATGACTCATATCCAAACATGCTGGTATCTTGTCAGAAACCCGAGCTAACAGGTGTTTTGACCAGCGTGACCGAGTTCTGAGATGGTCCATACAGGCGATACCAGCAGGAGACTCGGTGTAAGGAGTAGCTGCACTGCAGGGCTGAGTGCTTTATTATATGTTATGGAGAAACACACCCTCGCTGTGGCTTTGGATTCCTTCCCAGAAAACAGGGCAAACTAGTTTGATTTTGCATGATCAGTCCTGCTTTTAATCGCCACATGATCTCAAGGTAATCCTGGCTCTTAGCAACTGACTTTTTACAGTGTGTACCTGCAGCGTCTCACCGATAAACAACTTTCCCTGATTTGTTTTTAAGGATTCTTTTAAATACTAAAGCAATTTGTGGGTTCTATAAAGCTGATTAGCTGATTTTATGACACCATTGTGATGTGGCTGACAATTTGAAAAACAGTTTAGATAGATAAAATGATCAGTTATTTCATCAGCACAAACAGTGACAGGGGGTGTGGAAAAGCATTGTATGGATTTGAGTTTGTTTAGCAAGCTATCATCTTTCTTTTCTTTTACAATTTGCCACCCAACTCTATTCCAAGTTACTGACACTGAAAGGTGATTAGGTGGATAAAAGGTTGGGAATTAAACACATGTTTTTCATGACTGTCAGGTCTACCTGTCGCAGAGGTGAAGCAGAAATAGCAGGGGTGTAGTGAACAGGAAGGCTGACAGGAGAAGAACTTTTAGGAAGAGTCAGGTATTGTGTCTGGGAGGGAAAAAAGGAAAAGAAAGAGAGGGAAAAAAAGGAGGAAAAGGTAAAGAGAAGAATGACAAGAAAAGTAGAGCAATCACACACAGACTGTACAAGTTTAAACATTTATTTAGCCAACTTAGAGCTAATAAATGACATTACATCCTCCAGATAAAGTGAACTGGAGTCTGGACTGACTATATTAAAAAAGCAGACGGACAAATACTTTATTATCTTACAGTGGAAAATAAAAACTGCCTCTGGGTGATATCCCAGCAACAAATGTGTGATGAGCAGATTTAAAGGGATTCCTGCAACATTAGTGCAGTTGTGTACACATGGTGTGTATTGCTGTACTCAATATTGATTTTGGCATCAATGCAAAACCATCAGCCAGATTCTGGTAAATAGACAGGCCGGAGCCTTTCAGAAAAAGAACCTCACTAAGCACTGATTTGTGGACCAGCAAGTGAGATAAATACAGATGTTTGTTTAATAAATGAAAGAATACGTCATGTTTTTTAGATATCTAATTTGCATACAGCTGCTGTTTCGACATTTTATCAGTGACTATATGCATATGTTGTGTTTGAAGTTTGTTAACTTTTTAGATGGCATATCTATATTCTGCCCTGGGATGCTCGATTCCATTCTACCTTCAGATGGTTCATATTGAAATAAATTCATTCAAATGCCGTTGCAAGGCCTTTTAAATCTTAAACCAACTTCTTCCTCATTTAAACCTCCATGTCTAGACCTGCAAAGGCAACAAATCACTGCGGTCTGAGCAGGACTGAATGGTTAAATGGAGCTCGGCTGCACCCTTGCCAGTGTCAATGGACTGCAATGTTTAAAACGGAACACACCCCCTTTACTTCTCATTGTGGAACAATCACATTTTCACAGGTGCGATCTATTTCCACCGGGTCAAGTTAAAATACTTCATGGTGCGACCTAAATGCTGTGTTCTTCTTTGTGCTGTGGATGCCTGATTGTCATTCACTTTAGGTGAAAGCATCTCTGTCATTGCACATATTCATCAGGACAATAATATTTTATTTTATCCTGAGCAATTACAGAAATAAAATCTTCCCTTTAAATGTAGTTGCAGTGTAAAATTGTGCCACATATAACTCAATGCCTTTGTATAAAAAACGATACCGACCTGCATCTCTTCCTCAGGCACCGGCAGGTCTCTGGAGTACTGCAGGAACTGAGCCACATAGGTCATGATGGACTTCTCATCAGGGTCTCGAACGTCCACATCTGCACCCACATCACAATCCTCCATGATCAGTGTCACAGTACAGTCAGAGGTCTAGACTAACACATCCTGCAGCAGGTGGAGTTTAAAACTGGAATCTGAAGAATGGAGGTGTAACTTTTGTGTTCTTATAACGCCTAATGACACTCTAACAGGCGGAGCACAGAGAAGACTGGGTTTTTATACGAGTGCTGAAGTAAACAAGCAGCAAGTGAGTCAGCAGACCGTCGGATCGTCATCTCGCTCGCCCTCAGGCTTCCGTGGGTACGGCTCCAGTTACAGCACTCTGCTTGCTGCGCTCTGCACACATTCAAAAAGCTTCACATGCCACCACATAATCTGTGCTGCAAAGTATGTCAGTGAGGCCGATCCGATGAATCTTATTTGGAAAGAGAATGATTGTTTGTTTGTAGCAGACCAGAAGGCACCAAGGGAGTGCGACGGAGCGAGCAGAATACCAAAACTGAGCTTTTTAATGAAAGAAGCGGAGCTAACTGATTGTGAGAGACGAAGCTAATAAACTGTAATAAAAAGTGAGACATGTGGCCAAGCTGTGTGAGTCCGTGTTGTGAAACTAACAGAGCTGCCAATGTTTCCTGCATCGGTATCAGAATGACCAATTGGTAGAAGACGCAGTCACATCATCTAAAGATTTCCTGCAAGAGCAGTGTGTGAAATGATGATGAAATAAAATAGACCTGCCAAGGAGACTAGCTTTAAGCCAACTCTGGTACAATGCATCAAATGGCAACAAGTATGTTGAATATTGTACATGGTCTCTGTACAAATAAAAATAACGACATCAAATTAAACATCAACAAATATTCCTACAGTAGGTTTGATTAAAAATGGTGAAATGAAATGAATGGAATGAAAATACATCTAAGCCGTTATTGTTTTCAGTCTCAGTCTATCATATTTTTCACATATCATCCCGTAGATTACAACATGTTCCAACATCAGCCACAGGAAAAAAAGTCAAAATCTTTTCCTTTGCATACTTTCACATAGTCCTGCCGCTGTGTTATCACTGAAGCTAAAGTTACTCACCATCGGGGTCGAGCAGCCTGGGGATCCTCAGCTCTCTCTCTGCGGTACGAAAAGCCTCCTCGAGGTTCTGTTTGTTGCTTCTGGTTCTGGCTTTGGACAGATCCACCAGATCGGGCCTCAGAGCATACAAGATGGCCAGGAAGACAACGCCGCTTCTCCAGCTGGCTTTGAAGTCTTTTACATTTAATGTACAGCCAGCTCTGAAGATAACAAAAGATTTTTATCTATAAAAACACAAGCCATTCAAAATGTATCACAGACAGTAATAGCTACACTACTTGTGCATTGTGTCTGTTTTGATATCATTGGTGCGGCATCAGGGACGGCAGTGGCTCAGTCTGCAGGGACTTGGGTTTGGGAACTTGGGGGTCGCCAGTCCTGGTGCGGATCAAGTCAGGAAATTGGTCTGAATTTGATATCAACATGACTCCAGAGTTCTGATGGAGCTCCATTACTTTTAAAAGATATTTTCAAAACGACTTTAAAGAATTCTTTACAAAAGGCAAATTAGAAATAATGGCAGGAAGTGCGCACATGAATTTGATACGATATCAAACACTTAATCACCTATGATTTGCCAAATACTGCTACTCAAACCCATGCATATTGGGAACAATTATTTCTGAGATCTTGGCAGCGTAAGGGCTCATGTTTTGGTCTGTAGCCTGAACCTGGAAATGACCAAGAGGTCCCGGCTGTGTGAGGATATGACACGTCTTACATCACATTCTTGGCCAACAACAACAGAAGAGTTTCAGCCAATAAAGGGTTTATAAGTATTTCTCATGCCGTAGCTTTGAATAACACGTATGCATGTATTTTTTTCATCGATATCGTTCTGTTCACTCCACTCTGTGCTTACTTGTGGCACTGTTCACGGACCCAGAGAAGCAGCGCCTTCTTGGCAGAGACCCTGAACTTGTTGTGTAGCGGGGAGCCTCGTGGAGGGACCGGGCTGCTGCTGGCCGAGCGGCTCGACAGGGTGGAGCGTGAGTCCAGAGTGTTCAAAGACTCCATGGAGGACTGACGAGAGCTGAAAGAGAGGCAGCTGGCCAACTCCTCGATCTAAGAAATAAACAACACACAGTCCCTGTTCAGTAGTTTATCAGCCTTTATGTTTGACTTTGAGTAAAACCCAAAAGCCAAAAAGTCAAAAACAATAGGGGAAAAAAATAACACTACAAGACCGCCAAGATAAGGGAAGATAAAACACTTCTAATGCGGAGGATGACAAATGTAAAAGTTACATGTTATATTAAAAGACTGTTGGAAATCCTTGACTCCTACTGAACGTAATGTTGAGCTGTTTTTAATTTTTGTTAACCCAAAACCAATCATCAAATCATTAAAAAGATCTTAAAGGAAAGTTAGAGAAAATAAAATAATGTTCAACATCTCAGAGAAACAGCCTTTAAGCCTCAGGTTTCTTTTTTATAAGTAGAGAAGGAGAACAGGAAGTGGAATATTAATAAAAGTGAAAATATGACACTAAAACACACACAAGGGAAACCAGAAGTTTACAAAAGTTTATACTCACATGATACTGTAGGATGATTGTCCATATGACACCAAGGATGATGGACGGTTTGCCATCCATAATGTCAGGAATGTGAATGTTGACTAGTTTGATCTGGGAAGAAAAAAAGTTGATTTACAAACCTGCTAAGTATTAGATGATTTCTTTTGTCTGACAGTTCTGAAGGTTCCATTTACCGATTTCTGCTTCAGAAAGGAGAGAGCTTTCTCGATGTTGCTCCTGTGCTGAAACATCCCCTTGCCTCTCTCGCGACTCTGTAAAAACACAACCAGAGAGTAGTATCATTAAAAACAAGCCGCCGGCCGTTGGTTTGAAAGCATGTTAACGCTACACAAAAAAAGGGAAACTTACAATGCGCTGGCCGCTCATCACCTCCAGCAGGTCCAACAGTTTGGAGCCGTCACGGAAATCACTGAACAGATCTAGGACCATGCATGGAGGCCTCCGCTGTGAACACACACACACACAGACTTTTTATACCTTTGATACTTTGATACTACCTTTGGACACGGACAGATAATACCTTTACCCAGGCAGAAATCTTTTTTATTTATAGTATGAAGATACATTTTCAACTTTCAGGTCAATGGTTAATACATAAACAGGGTCCAATAGATCCTTAAAAAGTCTTAAATTACTCTTTTTTTTTTTAGTTTAGGTTGATAAAATGTCTTAAAAACTCTTGTTTTTACTTGTGTTAATTTAAGATGGCACTTAGAGACATGTCTGATTACCTTTTCAAAACCCACCCTGTCTACTTAGAATTAGAGGATTTTCTATTAGTCTTTCTTTGTGGATATGGTTGTTCCATGTGACAATCCACAGCATTTACGGCAGCGTGTTACCTACACAGTCACGAATCTCGGACAAAGACAGAAGGAGAAGAAGATTTGGGAAATGCAAGCTACAGGAATTTTGGATTCATGATGAAGAAAACAGGAATGAGTCGACTTGCAGTATATGAAAAAAAAAGGCTCTTAAACTTGGGGACAACAGGAATGAAAGCTGTTGAGTCTCACATGGAAAGCAACAACACTACATGGTGGAAATGTGGTTTTTAAAGGTCCCATATTATGCTTTTTTCTGGTTTTATATGCCCTTTAGTGTGTTTTCCAAGTGTCCTGTGCATGTTTAGGCACATCTATGTGCAAAAATTCAAAGTCCGCGGAAACGCGGCTTTTCCTACTTCCTCCTGTTAGCTCTAGCCCCCCTCGATAAAAAATTGTCATTGTCAGTGTGAGATCACTGATCTAAGCCCATGTTGAAATTTCCGAGAAGCGTGCTGAGCAACTGACCAATAACGACAGAGCGGATCGGCAGACCAATCAGAGCAGACTTGGCCCACGTGGGGTCTAACAGTGTGGGCTCAGCAGAGCGTAGCTGACGGACTCAGAGCGTAGAGGGAGCAAGGAGGAGCAGTGCATGAAAACAGACACTTTTTTCGAACTTTAACTATTGTGAACGTACAAAAGTAGGAACATAGATTAAATATATGAACCCCAAAAAGGGCATAATATGGGCTCTTTAAAAAGGTCTGGAAAGTCTTATATTTGTTTTTAAAATGGGGCATTTACCCTGAGAATCAAAGTTTTTAGAAAATAAACCATCACTACAAGAATTAGGTTATATTTTATAGGAACGTGGAAACATGAGTATTCCCCCATTAGAACTTGTGTACCATGGTGCCGGATAGCCTAGCAGTGATGTCATGCCCTTTGCTGCATGTCAACCCCCACGCTCTCTTCCCAACATTTCCAGTCTCTCTTGAGCTGTCCTCTATAATAAGGGCAACCTTGTTTCTGTAAGTGAAGCTGAAGGATGACGTGCTGCGTCTAACATCCAATCATAATCAATGAGTTCAACTTTAAAACATGTGGTGGTCGAGATAAAAACAACGCTGTTTGTTTCTGAGAATCTGACATTTTCAAGAGAGGAAGCCCTTCACCCTGATGATATTGATGTGTTTTTGAATTTCATCTGACATGCCATCACTCATCGATGCCATCGTTGTCAGGCTTTATGAAGCAAAAAGTAATTTATTGCATAAATCAGGGTTATTCATCTGAATGGCAAACCACCAAATGTTATCATGAATCATGTTGGCCCACCTGAAGACAACAATATACTTTTTATACTGCTGCCACTCTTTTTCAACGGTCCAGCAACACTTCATGATGATTCAAGTTTAACATTGACATAGACCCATTTTAGTTCTCTTGAACAGGATGTAGTTTTTACTGCAGGCTATTTACCAACTTTTTTGCATGGATGTTTTTCGCTCATGAGTCCCACTCCCACTTAAAGAGGAACGACTGATTTATCTGAGTTTATAAGACACATTACGATGTAAGTTACACAAGCAGAAATATCCTCCTTTGTATTTAAAATATGAGCTTTGACTTTCTGGACAGAGATTTAGACTACAAAAGACCAGATCTAATGAGATGAACATTTTTTTTAACATCTCCCAGGCCATCAAATGTTAAATTCTTATCATGATTTTGGTCAGGATTGGTTCCTCATTCACTTCTGATGACTTATCTTGACTAGTTATCCTCCACAGGTGTAGAGTAGGAGGGAATAAAAGATAAATAGAATATGAATGTCAAGTTATTAATTTACATACATCTTAAAGGTCAGTTATTATTCTCCATTTCAACAAGTATAAATAAGTCTCAGAGCTCCCCAAAACATGTCTGTGAAGTTTCTTGTTAAAAATCCACTCTGATCCTGTATTTAATCATGCCTATAAAACCCTCTATTTCAGCCTGGCTCAGAAAAGGCTGTTTCTGTGTCTGTAGCTTTAAATGTAAATGAGCTGAGTTTGACCACGCCCCTCTATGGAAGGGTTAAGGTGGCTCGGGCTTTCTTACAACATGCCCCATTGTTTGCATTGGGAAGGCAGACTCAGAGAGCAGAACACCTATCTGTGGGGGTGTCACCCACATGGGGGAGGGGTTAGTGTCCTTCGTGATGTCACAAAGGGAAAATCTCCAAACCGCCAGTTTGAGCACACATTTTCAGAAAAGTGGAGCAGGCAAAAGACGGAGAGGATGGACTTTGGACTGTGGGGGTTTGTAGACAGGCTAGGGACACAGATTAGTGTTGAGTGCACTCCTGTTTTCAGCAGAGTTATGAACTTCTTTCTCCAGGATACATTTTCGAAATCAGGTTTTCCTCTTTACAATATAGCCTTTGTTTTCATGTCGCCTCTCCTACCACTGTTGAATGTTGGCACACACAGCCTTCCCAAAGTGGACCTAGAGCATTATAAAAAGAAAACTTTCACATGTGACAGGAGGTTCTGTTACAATGTGAGCCTTAATGTGAATAACCCCTAAGGATTAACAATCATCTCCACAGTTCACATTATTGGCAGAGTCCCCACAGAGCTGGTTGGGTGTCTGTGGGTGGGATCAAGGGGGTGTGAGGATGGTGGGCGTAAATGTAGGAGGAGAAGGGGGAGGGTGGTGGCCGTCTGTCGCTGTCTGTCTGTTGCTGCTGTGAACCTTGCTCCTCAATGCTATATTTACATACAGATCCCCACCTCCACCCGGTGTCCTCCACTGTCACAGCTGACCTCCAACATGAGGCAGGGCAGTCGGGCTGCTGACTCATGTTAGGACGTAGTTTGACAACAACACAACAACCTTTGCAGTAAAGTGCCCAGAGAAGAATTATAAAGTGTATTGTATTTACTTTGAACACAAGCTGCTGACGTGGAAAAGGCTCTCGGAGGGTAATAAAAGAAAAAGGATGAAGTCGTGTTAAATGCATATTTATGGCTCATTTATCAGGAAGCTCTGGGATTTGTTTTGGTTTTTCTTGTCTCCTTGAAGCCCTCCAGAAAAATCTTACATAGTCAGCTGATGACTTAATGCCTCGCAGGATGATACAAAAAGAAACACAACACTGTGGCTCGTGTCCTTGGAATGAGTGCAAGAGGAATGGAATATGAAATCATGTGCTGTGTGGGGATTTTAATATGTACACAAAGGGTACAGGAAGGCTTACTTTCTCAAACATTTTTTTCTGTTATGTTTCAGTTACTTTCTGTTAGTCCTTTTTTGTTTTTATACCTTTTTCAAAGTAGAAAATGAAACAATATAAAGTGTAGGAGATTTTTTTAAATAGACAGAAACTAATTATTTTGAGTTCCAATTTCCTTCGAGTAAAGATGTTCTTAATGTTCAGTGAATGCAATGTGATTATTTTATGGCCTCTTTTACCTTAAAGTAGATTTATTATACTCACTTCCGCCATTAATTATTTCAGTTTGAGACACCTATTGAGTACCATTGCGAGATGTGTAGCTTAAAAACTTCCTTATTTGTCTTTTACTGGTGTCAGGAAAATCCCTCATTCCAGCCTCTTCCTGAAACAGTTCGTTCCAGCTGCTGTCTCTTTAAGGCCTCCCTCCCCATGTGCACACTTTCCTCTGATTGGCCAGCTCTGCTTGCAGCCACAGGGAAATTTAAGTGAGCTTCAGGGTGGGCGTGTCCTACAACTTGCTTGCTTCAACTACCTGATTGGACGTCAGAATCCAACGTCAGGTTCTGGCCAAGTCTTACAAAATTCTCGTGACGTCTCGTTCAGAGCTGCAGGAAACCACATTTCCAACAAATGTGTATCTTGTCTTGCCTAGGTTTAGTATGGACATCCACCATCGTAACATTATATGGATCAGCATCGAAAGCCCCGTTTCCACCAAGCATTTTGTGGCGTTTCCACTATCAAAAGTTGGGAAAGGTCCCCAATTTTCCGTCCCGTCCCGTCCTTCTTTTTGCTACTCTTCTGTTGGGGTGCCAAGTCTACTGATCCGACCCTAAAAGCTGGAGCTAAACACTGCAGTCCGTTGATTGGTCGAAAGAAGCGTCACTTCCTGTGCGACAGCGGTAATAAAGGACGGCTGTATTTTTCCTCGCGGCACACAGCCTCGTCTGAAACAAAGCTTCATTGCGTTTTGTAACAAAGAACCACAAGCCAATGAGAAAGACCACCAATTGCTGGATGTCCTCCATTGTTGCTCTTTGTTTACTGTGTCGCGTTCTTCTTCGTCAAATTTATTCGCGGGGTATACTGTGTCGAGCTGCTATGATGTCACGCTATCACGTAGCTGACGCGGCATCCGGCTTACACGCCGCCGACCAAAAAAAGAGTACGGTAACTACGGTTGGCAGTGGAAACGCAAACAGGATCAGGCTTTACCGAACCAAACCGTACCAAACTGTACTGATCCATACTGGACCGCTCGGTGGAAACGGGGGCTATAGATCTCTTTGTAGTAAATTATCCTATATAGACAACAACAATCATTGTTCATTGCAAACATTCTTTGACAGATATCATCAGATATAATCCGTATGTAGACACATGTAATGGTTGAATTTGTGTATATTCACTTTGAGGCTTGTATAATTTCAGAGGCCCAGTCTTTTTTTTAACAAATCATTTTTATAGTAAAGGATTATTTGCGCAACACGAGTACTCAGTTCATGCCCTCACATGTTCCTGCTCACGACCACCTTTTCTCATGTGGCTGCATCAACCCAGTTAGAGAACAGGAATAACTATGAATAACCGACTATGCTATATGATTAGATAAAATCAACTTTATTGAACCTTGAGGAGCTTGTACAGCCCTTTTCTAGTTTTCTGACAACTCAAAGCTCTTTTACACTGCAGGTCACACCTACCTGTTCACACCCATTCACACACTGATGGCAAAGGCTGCTATGTAAAGTGACCATCAGAAGTAACTAATCCCATTCATGCCCCAGCATACTCCGCAGACGAAGCAGCGGGAGCAATTCAGGCTTAAGTGTGCCCGAGGACACATCGGACAGGCACCCAAACTTCTGCACCTAATTGTACAAATAAATTGGCAACATTTTGGTATCAGTGCACTTTAGACAGTGTGCAGAGGTTTTGCATGCAAATTTCGATGGAATCATTCTTCTTCTATGCACCAGTCTTGTGGAATAAATGTGCCAAGTATTTCTTCTTCTTTGCTTTTAAGATCTAACAAGTACACTGCACTGTAAAGGACATTGTCAGACTGAAGATTGATTGTTCTTTTAGAAGTTATGGTAATGTTTTATGGGCGACTATCCATTAGTAAAACAACAGAGATTGTGTAGTTTAACTGTTACGCTGGATATTTAAGATAGGAAGTCAAGCAGGTTTTTGTACCAAGTTCGCCAATGTAGACTGATTCTTTGGCACATCTGGTTCCTATCTATCTGCTTTCTTAATGCATTTGTGCCGCACGGCTAACAACGACAAACCCTCATAAGTGTCCTCTCAGTCAGACCATGAGAGAGGTCAGAGGTCAGACACACGGCTTACCTTTGCCAGCTGAGCGTTGACCCAGTTGGTGAAGGTCTTCTTCTGAATCTGTTCTTGTTCCACTGTGGGAGAAGAAGACACAGACACATTATATTACATTAACAGATACAAACTGTGAATAATACAAGCAGATTATTGAAGCTGAAATTCACATCTACAGAACCCTTTATGTTGAGTGTTGCAGTAGATAATCTTATTTTTATTAGCTACAGTGTGTATGCTTGATATCTCACTGGATAAGAGAGACGTTAGCTGCAGGTATTATGAGACTTAATGAACAGCGCTATCTTTTTCTGAAACAACAGAAAAAGTGGTTCGCTCAACAAACCCACTCTTTGACAGCAGAGACTGGGTTTGTACATTTACAAAGTCTTAAATGATCAGAATTAAAAATGAACACAAACAAGTTCTAATGTCTAGATTCAATCCAAACAGCCAGGAGATCAACAATTCTAGTATATAGTGTGTCTGAAAGGCAACACAACAAGAGATAGTCATACTGAGGTTCCAGGACAGTCCTGCTGTGACAGTTTGTGTTTAACTAATTTGTACTTGTTAACTGGAGTCAGCTGAAGATTTTAACTCAGTTTTTATTAGATCAGTAAAATCTCAGAGGTCACACAGCTCCCACGAGGAAGTGTGTAATTTATTACAACAGTGGGCCATCAAAGAGTATTGTACATCATTTTTTGATTTACAACCGACACAAAGGCAGATTATCACTGCGGCTGACGCCCACTTGTTTGGCCAATCATTTCGGAAAACCTTAGGGTGAAATGATCACACACACACACACACACTTTCAGACCGAAGTGTTTTGTCTGCGTGTTGCCTGAACAAGCAGAAAGCCTGCAATAATGAAACCACAGAGAATGAATCAGCGCACACAGAGCTGCCAGCAAGGCAGCATGTTCACATAAAACATGTAAGCAGCCACAGAAATTATTTTTTTCCCCCGTTTATTTGTTGTTGTTTTTTTAAAGATAGATTTGGTTTAGTTTTATTTTTTAGGAAAATGATATTAAAAAGAAAAACCAAATAAAAAAATGCAAGGCTTCACTGTGGTTGTGCAACATGCATAAACGGTAAACGAGACATTCAATTATTTTCATTTGAAGAGGAATTCATTGATTACATCTTTGACCAGCATGCACCAGGATGGTGCTACAAATCTTACACAAATAACTATAGTAACTATTTCTGTGTTTTATTCAGAATGTTAACATTAATCTACATTGTCAAACAATACTACTGCAGTCCAACATCTGCTCAGCTGTGCAACTTCTACTCTGCTACATGTGCTGCAGACAGTGTTGAGTATGGTAAACTTTAGAGTCTTAGCTCGCTCTTTGTTGGCACAAATATTTACAAATCTGTAAATTAAAAAAAATTAAAAAATTAATCACATTCTATTTTGTCCCTTTAGGCACACAGTAGGTTAAGCCTTCTTAATGACTTCCTGTAGTCACTGACGGACAAGCACGACCCCGCTGCACCTTTGAATGTCTCATTTCACTTTAAAAAACCTCACGGACAGTTGACGAGACAAATTAATCAAAATATTAAACTTTTTTTATTTAGAACTTTTTTTTAATTTTAATTTAATGTCATATCCTTCGATCTACCGGAAGTACCTTATTTATTTCAAAATAAAAGCAGTTTTTTTTCTCAATAGGAAGAACAGTCTTAAGGCTGCACAAAAATTCAAAATACAAGTAAATAGAATAGAATAGAATTTAAATTCAATTTCTTTTAATCGAGCTATTAATTGATTTAAAAATGAAACTGTCGATAGATCAATCTGCTGATGGTTTGGGACACAAAAAATATATTGGGCATACTTTAATAAACACAAACAAAATCTGCATTTTCAAAATGACTAACACTAGTGTTATCAACAAACTTGATGAACAATCAAACACTCACCATCGTAAATCTCAATGAAGTCAATCAGATCACTGACAGTATGAAGACTCTCACATATAATCCAGTCCTCATTCTCCATTTTCCACACACAAAAAAATGCTTATAGTTCGTCAAATATCTGTCAGAGCCTTCTAAACTTCCAGCTATCCAATGATCCAGGAGTATCTTCAAAAATATTCTTCCTTCAACAATAATTGTTCTTCTTAAAACTGAAAACATCAAAAACTGCTGTGTAATAAATCAATCAACCCATTGCAAAAGACTGATTCTTCTATCTGCTGTATGTCCATGCTGTCCATGTTAAGCATCAGCCCTCCTTCAGACTGTCTGCTCCTCTGAGATGTATTAACAGACAGCTTGCAGGCTATTTTCTGTCTTAATATGTTTTACAGCAGGCAACCTCTGGTATCAGTCCAGTTGCAGTCATTGGGAACCCCCCTGTGAAAAGTAAGCTGTCTTATTTTAATTAACCTGGTAACATCAAACAATTACAAGACAGAGGGGGGAGGGTGTTAGATATCTTTAACAACATGGTCCAAAGAGTTATTAAACCAAAAGAAAACCTGCAGGAAAGTACTTAAACCAACAACAAATGAAGAGAAACACAACGTTTTCATAAGTTCCTGGCAAGTCAACAAGATGTGGATACCCAAGAGCTCTGACACACTTGAGAGATTGCCAAAAGAATTATTTAAAACAAAACTATTTGGTCACTGTAACCACATGGCTTTAAAGTCAGCTCCAAAATGCTCTCATTTTAGTAACTACCAGTATGTAGACCCCTGAATAAACCCACCCGTCTCAATAACAGGGTTCTTTAGGAATACAGTGATAATTCATACAAGGGCAAAAACCTGGATTATAACACAAGACTAATGAGTTTTTCTTTCTGTCTTTGTTGTTGTTTTTGTTGTTTTTAAATGTTTCTTTTGGACAACATTTGAAGTTCACTTGATTCAAATCTTTAAGGACTTTTATGAAAGATGCCTGAGGCTAAAGAAGCCTAGAGGCTGGCACATCTCCAGACCTATAGCTAACAGAATTTTTTTTTTTTTTTTTAACTGCTCAACTAGCTTCCAGCTGATGTTTTGTATAGTTTCCTATTTCAGAGCCATGTTAAGATGATAACTCAACTTATGTTGTTGTTAATTTATGTTAAGCTTCCAACTGACAACCCGTGTTTCTTCACCTCAACTAATACCACAAGCTGGCATGTGCCGGTCAGACCGACTGATGGCATATGCCGGTCTGGTCCACTCATATGGCATATGCCACATTAAGCATCCTTAAACTGATTTTTTTAAACCAAAGCCTACTAACAATATTTATCTATAGCCAGGATACATATTATACAATAATAGCCCTATATTATTAAAACATTGCGCATTATCTAATGATTAAAGAGCAGCATACAACTTTACAAAATGTTGCAAATGTTGACTGGTAAAATAGCAAATTCAGCAGTTAAAGTCCTGACTTGTTGCTAATTGTACCACAGTGACATTGTCTTTTTTTAAAAAGCACACATTCACTTGCTTTTAGTAAATGTCACAGCAGAGTTCTGCCTTCAGGGGAATGATAGTTCAGTCCTTGGATAGGAGTCAAGCTGTCACATTGTGTTTGCATTACATTTCACTGCATGTGTATGCAACACATACAGGTTGTTTTTAAGCAAACCAAACAACTACTTTAATTGTCTAAGGCAAAATCTAATTTAACATTTACTTGCAAGTATATTTCTTAAACAGATGATCAAGAGTTGGACACATTCATGACCTCGTAGAAAAAGTATTTTGCTCCTATTGTCCAAAACCTTCCTTGGCTACTGTTATACTGCATCATTCCACCAACAGTAAACATTTTCATTTGCTGGTGTAACATTTGTTACAGGATAATGCCTTTACACTCAATCCTAGACAGAAAATTTTCTCTGTTACCTTAAAAAATTTTACTCTCAAAACAAATGAAACAACTTACCCATGTTGGGATCACTCATGCTGATTCAGCAGGGATTACTTAAGCTGACCTAAACCTATTGCATATCAATTCAGATCAAGTTTCTCTACCGTCTACACACACACCTGCACTGACTCTACGCCTGCAGACGAGAGACATGAATAATAAAACAGATTTGGAATTATTTTGCGACTAGCTCTTGTTCTCTAAACAGCTGACAGTCTACATCTCCAGCCTGCAGGGAGGCAGGTGAGATCTGCTTGGCTCCGCCTCTTTCAAATCTGACGCACAGCGGCTCCACAGCCTGTCCAAACAAGACCTGTAATGAGCTTGCCTGCAGCCTCCTGGGTATATTTTAATGCTATATAAGAGAAAAAGTGGGTCAAATTCAAATGTCAGCGGTGGAGAAAAGATGGTTCTCTTACCACATCTAATCTTTCCTAATCCCTTCACATGAGTGATCAAAATAATCAACTATAAAACTTTGTACATGAAAGATGAATAACTGCAAAGAAATGTTCTTTATGTGCTCATTATTAGCTTTCGGTCAGTTTTGGTAGATAAGTTTAATCAGGAGAAGAGAGAGAAAAAAGTTGAGTTTGCCTGCTAGCAGAGCCACGGCCTACATGTCCCAGGATGTATTGCACAGAAGAAGCCTGAGCCAAAAAACTGCTTCTCCTCAGCCATATGTTTTGCTCTAGTCAGCAGGAACACAGACAAAGAAAATGTTTCTTCACCTACAGCTCCCTCTGTACTTATACAGAGTTTCACAGCTATTTTGAAATATAAGAAACTGAGAAAGGGACAACAACAGAACAGGAGAAAAAAAAACAGGACAAAATAAACGTGAAAAAATTAAACCACTGTCAGATCTTGTACTGCCATCACTGTGTGGTGTAACCATCAAAAGCTCTAAGGGTGTTTTTACATTAGGTACAGTTGTTTCGTAACATGCTCGAGCACGATTGCGCCCCCCTCTCTTCTCCCCGAGTGGTCTGCGTTCACATTAGTAACATCGTTTTGTGCCTGAGTATACTTGCTTATGTTAGAAAGAGAAAAGTTTACAGAAAAACATTGTAAAAAATGGAAGGGAATCATGTCCTGAAATTATTATAAGCGTCTCTAGAGCTGGAGATCCTGTGAAAAAACAAGTTTAGCTATCGGAAGTCCCACCCCTTCTTGATTTTTATTGGTCATGAGGGAAAGTGACATTGACGAGTGCGGCGGTGTTCCAAGAGTTGAACTATTTACAACTGAGAGTGCGATGAGCACAGCCACACAAAAAACAGCTGACACTGAGAGTGTTTTATGCTTAGGACGCTGAGAAATGAAAATGCTGAACCGCATTGGTTTTGTATAGAAACTTGCCAATGCAAGCAATTTGGTAATGCAATCAAACAGCGACATCTTACACATTATCCCATTGATATTTTGAACATGTTGTATAGCAACAAAAGTAAAAAATAAACATGATCCATTGAGAACCCCTGCACATCACAGCTTGGCTTCAAATGTTCAAAACTGCCCTGAGAGACTGCGGCATCATGAACAATCAGAGTCTCCTCGACCCCCACCCTCCCTCCCTCCCTCCCTCCCTCTCCCTGCGGATAGATCTCTGAGATCCGTCTCATAATTCTCTGAAAGCATAGGTTTCCGTTTCAGCACATTAAACTCAACATGACCCCGCAAAAAAAAGTGACAAAAGTGAAGCAGGACGGCGCCAGCAGCGGACTGAGACGGATCCATCACACTGCTCCCCTGAGTGAGATACATAACTGAGGTTAAATAGTTATTATGTTTCCACGGTAACCCCAAGATAAAACATTGAAATCAAGACACGGGGCTTTCATTGTCATAGTTGGATGACCTCAGACTTCTCTTGGAGTCCAGAAACCAGGAGCCTGGGCTTAGTTTAGCTTGAACAACTGTTGGAGTAAATCACCATTTCGTACCAGCACAATGGTCACGATAATAATCTAATACTGAGACCAAATGTCAGTATTCAGAGCTCAAAAAATAATCTTTCTGGTCTTTCATATATGTGAATTTATAAGACAAAAAAGTGCAAGTTAAAAGCCAACAGTAGTGTGCTTTTAGTCAGAAACACTGCACTGAAATCTTTGCTCAAAGTGGAGAGAGAGAGAGAGAGAGAGAGACAGAGAGAGACAGAGAGAGAGAGAGACTGACCCTGCAGCAGCATGTGGACATTGTCGATGTCCAGGGGGATGGGCCCCCTCTCCACCAGATCATCTCTGGAGTAGAAGTCTGACGACATATTTTCTCATCCACAGCCTCCCTGCAGCATGGCAACACTCTGAAACAAAGAGAGAGAAAGTTACATCAGTGTCGGTGTGGCCAAGAGGTAGCTTTGAAGTGGAGCGTATTACTTTCTCTGCAGGGCTAAAATTCTGATGCCACTGAGCTGAAATTTGTGGTTCCTGCAACAAAAAAAAAAAAAAAGAACATCCTAGCCTTTAAATGCAACCCCTGCTAGTTGACAATACAGGCAAGAAAAAAATAAATTCTAGAAATTGTTTCAATTAGGGATGCGTCGATGTATAGGATGATCTTGGCTATCTGCCCTGTTGGCAAACATCGACCTGTCGGCAAGCAGTGTGGCACACACCGATGTTAGTAGCGCATAGAATTAGCAAAATCTAACTATTGCAAATCAATGTTTGTATGTGTTCCTGTGTTATCAGGTTTAGCTAAATGTATTAAATAAAGACTAATGGATGCTGGAAAGAAAACTACAAATGACTGAATGATCTTTGAAATCCCATCAGGAACATCTTAACATTTCTATGCTGTTGAAATGTAATATATGTACCAGCTTTTACTAAATGCACCAGTTAAAAGGTCATCTTTAACTGTAGTTACAAAGTTAAGGAGAAATCCAACTATTTCTTAGAGACCTTGAGTTTGGCGGTTAACCCATTCAAAGAAACAGAAAGTCTTCTACCTCCTCTAAAGATAAAGCAGCAGGAAACCCTCCTACACTGAGTTTATGATCTTTACAGTGCAACCAATCACAGCCCTGTCAGTCAACCCTGGGTGCTGGTTTAAGGATGCTGTTTGTCGGGTAATGTTTTAGCTTGTTCCGTCTTGCCCTTGGACAGGAAGAAGTGAACTGAGAAAAACGTGTGACATTTACGTACCACTCCATATTTCTCTGCCAAAACAAACCACCCTGTAAAAAATTCTAATGGCGCATGTTTTCACCGGAACTTTTCTTTCTGCTGATCACGAATCGTGACTGACAGCTTTGGAGAACAGGCAGGTGAGCGAGGCTAAAATAAAACAGCGTGAAATAGCAGCAGGCTTCACCAAAATGCCAGGACAAATGTCAGAGCAGGTTGAATATAAGCTGTAGCTGTTTGTCATAACCATAGTGCTGGGATGTTCAGGCGAACAAATCAGACATTTCAACTTCTAGTCAGCGTCTTGATTCTTCTTCTACTGCATATATATCTCACAAGCACCCACAACTCCCTGAGGCACTGAACAAGTGAAAAGATGTCATTCAAGGTACTTCCGGTCACTTCTGTTATTCTGGCCTGACAGATAAAAGGGTATTAAAGGTCAAAGGTTTATATCGTCAACAGGAGTCAAACTGTGACATCACAATGTTTTACAAGAGTACAAAAACAAAGCCAACTAAAAAGCCAGAGAAGAGCAGCAATGCAGAAGAGTTCTCAAAATGTTGTGCAATTTGAATAATTTTCACATTTCATATCCAGAAGTGCAATCATGGGTGCAGAAGTAAATAATAGAGGGGGGGGGGATGCCAATAAGGACTTGACAATACAATAAAATTGTTAATAGACATACGGTACTATTTTATGATCCAGATAGAGTAGAGCTGTCACAAACCAGATTTTCAAACTTCAATTCAACACAGGGTAAATTCAAACAGCACTGCTACCTGTCTTGATACCATTGCAGCAAAAATACAAAGTCCTAGGCAACCAACATAGGGTCATTTCTGCTATATAACTTAACATTTTCAAGAATTGCAGGCAAAGTCCTTCAAACAGTCTAAGTTACAATTTGACAGTCACATCTTTGCCCTGTCATAAAAGTCTCTGACAAGCATTGAAGAATGAAGTCAATGCAGAAGTGCAAAATCCTGCAGTTTGTCGAGGTGTCCACTTGAGGCTGGCTCCAGTCGCCCCGGGAGTCACATACACACCACATTTAAAAAAGCCAGTTTTACAGCAAGAAATGTAAATGTTTACAGCCTGGTTCACAAAAACGATATTGCTCTGATTAGTTATGGACCTCGAGGGTACAAAAGAAAAAGCTTTTGCTAAAAAAAATAAGTGATGCAAATATACGGTTGTTACGGTTGGTATTCGATTTGGATGTAGGGAAGTGTTTCAAACATACAATATTATCATTTTGGAGAATAGTGCACCTTTCTGTTTAAATAAGATAAATAAATGAATTAATAAATACATTAACTGAAAAGTTAAGGGCTTAAAAACATCTGGCAAGAATTCACAAAAACAAAACCATTAAGTTGATGACTGTTTATCAGAGGTTATCGCCATGCTTCTATTCAACCTCTACACAACACGACTGCAGCAATTAACTCGTGCAAATTCTTCAAAGACAACTATGGAAGTGAACCAATGGGGGGGTGGGTGTGTTTGTGTGTGTGTGTGTGGAGGTTAAACCGCTATAGTGCGGCATTTGAGCTATCCCAAGGCTTCGTGTCAGCTGCGGACGAGAGAATAGAGGGAGGTGAGAGAGCTGCCGGAGAGAAGGAGAGAGAGCAAGGGCGAGAGACAGACAGAGTTAAGGCAGGGAAGGAGAAAATAAGAAAGTGCTGTAAATAAATGAGGCTCATAGAGGCTGTAACCAATTGGGAGCTGTCAGGAGACTCGGACACAGATATCATTTACTCCACAGGAGAGGACTACAGCCTTCACGGCTTTGTATTTATCTCTGTCTGACAAAAATAAAAACAAACTTTATATGGTTGTTAATACGTCTTTATAACGTAACAAGTTTGTCAAAAAGTTGCGTCATTTAGCCGACTCTGTTGCTTCCACCGCCACTTCCGCGTTGCTCTTTTCACGTCCCCGATCTCAGCTGCCTCAGGAGTTTTTATAATCATTATTGTAAATAAACATGAGCGAACAAATATGAGAGTACAGCAAGCCTTCGATTTGAATGGCTGTGAGGCGTTACAGGGGAGAGATGGGATCAGCTGAGCCAGCAGGGGAGAACAGCGCCGTGTGTGTGCGTGTCTGGCTGTGTGTGTATGAGGAGCTCCTGATATGCCGTGCTCTCTCGCGTCATAATGCGATTTTAATTTAGAGGCTGGGACACCAATATTACGTGATTGGGGAATCAATATTAATGTCTCAAGGCGGTGCTTTGTTACAGGCTGTTGCAGAGTTACTCTATGAAAAAGGGCTTTAGAGTTTTCTCAGGATGTTTGTGAACATGGCTCCTGCTTTCAGACAATCAAAATAGCTACATACAGTCGAAACGATCTTCATGCCAATGGTCTCGTTGGCTTAAGAAGCACATATAAAGGCATCAATATTTGGCTATAACTTGTAGAGAAGGGCATTGCAACTAAGCTAAGGCTTTAAGTGGTGTAGTGTGTGTGGCATGCACCTCTTCATACTTGTCCCTATGAAAAAATAAACAATAATGAAGAGGAACCAATCAGTTCAGAGCAGATCAAAAAAGATTAACAGTGTTAAGGAACAGAACGTCTGCAGAGAATGATGATAGCTTAGCCAAAGTTATATGAACCAAATAAAAATTTAGATGACAGAAGAGACTGAAGGACAAGCTCACTGAAGGTCGGGTAAAAGAAAAGGAGTTTCCCTGAGTCAAAGTCACAAGTCACTTCTGTCAGCTCTAATTGTGGCAACAAGGCAGAGGGCAGTGAAACACACAGCACACACTGTTGTGGAAAAAGTACCGGGAGGGGGGGCGGGGGGGGGGGGCATCACTAGTCCACAATGCTAGATCTGATAACTTCTAATGTTTATTTAAATGTGCGTATCTATCCAGATGAGGTACACTGATTCTCGTGTGCAGAACAAGCTTAAGGGGAGGTTGAAAGGGAGAAAAGGGAGCGACGCCTTCAATCATGTTCACACCTCAGAGCTCCACAAGTCAGCTGATTCAACAGTCCAGATCAGCTAACAGCACGCACGGCTTATGGGACAGACGGAAAGGTATCAGGGTTGAGCCAGGGTCAACTAGTTTATTACAGGATACAGCAGATCGTAAATCCTTCCCTTACTAACGAATTAATGAGAAATAACATATCCATAATGAAGCAATATGGCTACCCTGTACTCACAGTTCAGTGAAAACACTTCAAGTGTACAAAATTTTTGTAAAGCAGAGCTGGAGTCAAGAAGACATTATCAAGAAACGCTTGTATGCATACAGAAATCCTCCAGCATTAGAGTTTGGTGGTCCTGGTTACTGTGGGCCTGTGTCCATTAATGTTTTTTGGGCTTTTTTTTTGCACCAGCAGCGTCCACATATTCAGGTTTGTAGGGCTTCTTTTCAGCTCTTACTGTTTCTAGGTTATGAAAGTTGGCTTGCAGCACTTTTCCATTTCCCCTGCTCTGTTTTCATTTGCTCTGTATGCACATGTTTTCTTTTATTCAAAAAATATCACAAATAAGACACGAAAACAAATGAGAGGAACAGAGTCCTGGAACAAGCAGCAGCTTTAGAACTAGAAATTGTACTCTCAGAAAGATGACTTATTAGTTTCTCCCCCACATAGTTATTGTTTGTAAGTCATGCCCCTTCTTCATTTTGATTGGTCGACAGGGCGGAAGTGACTAGTGGGGCGGTGATTCAAAAGTTGTACTTTTTTCAACTGAGAACACTGTGAGCACACAGCAGCAAAAACCAGATGACGCCAAGGGCATTTTTCACTTCTGACGCTGTGTGCTGTAAATGCTGAAATGTGTTTGCTTTGAATAGAAGGTGGTTGCTTTCGCTTCAAGCTTAAAAAAAAAAAAAAAAAAAAAAAAAAAAAGCATGAACACAGGCCATATATCATTCATTTTCTCAAACACCTATCTGCTGACATGAATCCCCAACTACAGGACTAGATGTTTTAGAAGTTTAGGTTAGCAAATTATATTTGGGTTTTGTGCTCACTGATCAGAGCTTTTTTGGTGGTATTAAGAATTCAGATTCTTTTCTCCGTTGGCTTGATGAATAATGCTATATTGACGAAAACAGCAACAGGGAAAAGGACAGAGGTGTGATTAAAATAAACACGACCATTCAGGCAAACAACTTTTAACCTTCTTTTTTCAGTGTGAAACAATTTGCATTGACTGGTTTTAGCAACTTTAGCTTTGTGTCAATGCAAAACTAAGTGTTCAGGACAGACTGAGAAATGCTTGTAATTGTCAAAGCAGAAGAAAATAAATGTTATTGAATCAAATTAAAATGGCGAGACCCTAAGTGTGAACATAGGGTCCATGAAATGACTGCAGTGAGACGAAAGCATGCGTAACAACCAAGCACACGCTGTACTGGAGATGCAATGCAAAGGATCATTCAACTTCTTTAATTGTTCAACTCATCTAACATTGCACAAGAATAAAGAGAGTAATCTGCAATTGACCGACATGGATTGACTCAAATTAAACCGAGTCACACTGAAAAATGTCATTGTTTCAGAAACATGCCAGAAGTGAGCTGACCCGATTAAAAAAAAAAAAGAGTTTGCACCGTGGCTGCAAACATTACCTGTGGAAACCACATCTTCCTCATTCCCATGATGCTACAGGTTTAACACAGCTACTTTAACATCTCCTGATGCTTCCTTCTCATCAGGAGCGTCGTGACTTTCTTTGCGACAACAATAACACACTCATTAGCTCTCTCCAAATGACTTCCAGCAGGGCTTTGTGCTCTTTGTCTAAGACTGGGCAGTAAATCAATAGAGAGAGTGTTGTTCAACCTGTCAGACAGTGCATTCACAGGCACACCTTGGAAAAGATGATAATAACAAAGGGGAGAGTCATCTCTGCTTTCATTTAACTGGAAACACAAAACAAGAAGTTTCCATTTAGGCAAATAATAAAGCAGCAGAAGAGCACCAAAGATGAGCTGCGATGACGCTCTGGGAATTGGGTTTTTCCACAGAGAACTAAAGAAGAAGGATTTATAGAAAGTACACTTAAATGAAACAAAACAAAACAAAACAAGCCGACAACGTGAAAAGGTCACTGCCACTCCTCGTTACTTTGAGTTCATTCGCTGTTATGACACCAGTGGCTGAGAAGTGGATTGTGCTCGTCAGCTGCTTGCTCAAACATCCATTTGGAATCGGGGCGAAGGATACCCTAGTGGTTACATTTTGCGCCCCGTGTACAGTATGAAGCCGTGGGTTTGAACCTGACCTCGGCACTTTGCTGCATGTCATCAATCCCCCACTCTCTCTCCTCCTGACATTTTCTGTCTCTCTTGTTGTCCTATCAACTAGAGGCAAAAAGGCCCAAATCATAATAATAATAATAATAATAATAATAATAACATATCATCCAATAAGCAATGGCCGAAAAGCAACCTGACGAGTGTGCCCCATGTACAGAGGCTACAGTCCTCAAAGCGGGCAGCCTAAGTTACAAATCCAACCTGTAGCTCTGTTGTCGTTTGTCATTCTCCACTCTCTCTCTCTCTCTCTCTCCATGATTTCCGACTCTATCCACTGTCCTATCTATGTCATAACATTGACAATGTATACCTGATGCACATTCTATGTTCTTCATTGTGCATCAGAAGCACAAAGGAGCTCTGTGCTACTTGCTTTTGGTAATTAAACATCTGCCTCAAAAAAAAAAAAACTCACTTCTAGAGCCAATGTTTGTGGCTTTTTTCTGACCAGGGCACATCAAAGTGAAAATAGCATTACACCGTATACAAACTGTTATGGGCAACTGGGAGACAGGATGGGCACGTTTTGAAGTGAATACTTTACACTAGTCGTACTCTGGCAATACAAAGCGAACAATACTGTAAATGTAAATAGCTGCAGACCTTTAAGGGGGAAATTAATTCATTACATTCCCCAGTCAAAATATCCCTGAATGGTTGGGATCCTAACCTTCAGTAGCCGTCTGCTGCTTCAACCTTTAGACTGTCACTGTCCACAGTATCCGCAGTATGACATCAATCACACCGTGGATGCCATGATGGGGATTTCTAATGCAGCAGGCTTAACGAAATGATTCTCAGTTCACTTCAATTATCATCTACAAAGGAGTTGTGTCAATGTTGTCCATGTGATTTAGAAGCAAGGAGAGTGTGGATTTACACAACAGAAATGTTTTCACGTCTTCACGCAGGCGCCACAATGAGCCCGATAGCTTTATGCTGCAGGATGTCCTGATGAAACTGTTCTGAAAAAATACCCACTCCGGCTGTGCTTAGTTCAATACAAATATCCCCAAAAACCTGCTGAATAAAAAAAAAGATTGCTGCCCCTTAAAACATAACTAATAAAGCAGTGGTCATAGGTAACTTCAAAGCACCTATTTGTGCACAGATGCATGCAAGTCAAACATTCTGAAAAGTATTTTACTTTACCAGAATCAACTCTCATCCAAATGTAAATTGCCAAAGTTTCAAACTTTGCTGAGAATCTTACTGTCCTTATTTAAACATGATTCTCAATTATGTTTTTATAAAGTATTCCAGGTGTTTCACCTTTCATTAAATGCCTGTGGAGCCCTGTCATCATCACACAAATTCTTGAGCAAGTGATAATGTATTTAATGAGGCATGAAGCTGCCTCTAATTGGACTTATAATTAGTCAATAACATTGACTGATCGGGCTAATCAATGTTTGGACTAGTAAGAAAGAGTTGTTATGCTTTCAGGGATAGGTCGAAATGCATTATTAATCTATGAAAGTATTATGTTGATCTACTGCTAGCCAATAAAAAAAAAGTAGGCAATGACATTAATTCTTACATTTGATTATTGTTGTTGTTGTTTTTTTAGTTTGCACTGACTATTTTTTATTTCTGCGGTCTATATCAAGTGCTACAAAGTGTGCGCCCTGTCTGCAGGAATGTGAGATAGTGTCGATGTTATGAAGCTGACAGAGCCCAAAAATAGCAGCGGGGAACACGTGTGAATGTCTGCTTTCAGATCAGCTCAGCTGAGCCGTAAAATGAGTCCTTGACGATGACCAGAGGACTTTTTTTAATATAGCAGATAACGAAAAGCGAAAAGTTGCCCTGCAGGTTTAAACAATAGTGCAATGACAAAATCATTCTTTGAAAAGCACACATGGCAGGGGAAACAGTGCATGGGGATGATGCAGTAACTTTATTGATCATACCTTGGATCAATTATTGCCACATTACAGTTCGATATTTGAATGTTCTAGTTCATAAAACGTTCAAAAAAGTTGCTGGTACTTACAAGCTGAGTGACAAGAGTCCGTCTTTGTCGAAGATGCAGATGCAGGTACAGTGAATATTGATGTCCAAAGAAATGTGGAAGAACAGATCTCAGTGCTCAGTAGTAGCCTACTCGGTGGAGCTGAAACCTGAAGCGCAGTTTCAGATCTGCAGTCCGTGGAGCTCCAGGACGGGCCGGACTGACACCGGAGAAGCCCCAGCCATACGGGGGCCGATCAAAAAAACTCACTGCTGGGAGACTAAATATAGAAACCAGTCAGGGTTCAACACACACCCTCTCCCAAGAGTTTGGCACTGGTGGCTGTCACCTGGGTTAAAGGTCCCACATCAACATGTGTATGTAATGGGGTTAGGTTTAAAGTCAGCTCAGCTGTGGAACAAATCCAAAACCTGGCAACCTGAGGCCAACTCATGGTTTCCCCTGGTCCATTCATAAAGATACAGAGGAGGGGATATTACCGAGTGTTAGAACAGCATTAAAAAGAGACTAGGCAGGAATAGGCCTATACTTGAAGATTAAATTATAATGCTAAAAAATCACTACTAGATAACATAACATTAGAAAAAGTTGTGTCCAACTAACTTTTTTTAAATAGAACTTTAGTCGTTTTATTTTTTCTTGACTAGTTGATAAAAATAACACCATTACATGCATTAATAAGTTAATAAAACTGCATTTAGCCAAACCTTCCATCTTGCAGATAAAAAGCTAGCTAAAATGTAGGCTACCACTGCTGGCATATGAAATAATTAACATTAAATGAAAAGTTGCTTACCAGTCTGTCTGTAAAAGCAAAAAACTTCTGACAGTTTACTGCTAACATGCTAACATTTGTTCGCAACATTATCAGAAATCATTTGCTAACAGACATTAGGTTACAGTTAAAAGAAGTTTGCTACAGGTCCTTTTGAAACTGAAGTTTTACAACATTTTGACGTTTTTTGCTCACAATTCACAGAGGAAACTGAACAAAGTACCACTATAATGAAGTAGGCCTATTGAATAATATGACATTAAAAACATTCAAAAAGGTTACGTGCATTTATTTTTCCAAGAAATTTGCTATAGGGCATGGAGTTATCAAGAAACATAGTGACAGGCCTACATTTAGTCAGAAACTATATCTATAGCGTAATGGTAATATCCATCCAATATGTCTAGTAAAGTTACAAAAGGGGCATTTGAAAACTCTTAGAAACAGACTTTATACAGGAAGAATATAATTGATAGATTTGAGGAGATCCACCCAAATAAAGACCATTATGTTCAAAACAGGTATTTGTTGGTGGCATCTTGTGCTGATGGTCCATAAAACAAGTGAACACACACATACTGTATAGGCCTAGTTCTTGAAGTAAGTGCTACACCCATATAAGTCTTATTTTTCCAGGCCCAGGGAGCTCTATATTGCTGAAGAGCTGACACGAAGGTCAAAGCTCACACAGGCTGGCTCAGCAGTTTGGATAAGAAGCTAAACTCTGTGAAGAGCTCCTGTGACAGTGACAGATTAAAGGCTATTTGCAAAATACCAATCCTGATATTTGTTTCACGGAGATACTCTGCTAAATAATATATACTTACCTGATTTATAAATTGGGCCTACAGTATAGCCAAATATGGGACTCTTTTATTCGTTTGTTATTTGTTGACTTGAAAACATTAATGAAGGAAGGAATGGCCAACATTCAAAATATTCTTGATGCACCAGGGGGGGTGCTCTTTGTTTTACATTTCATCTTATATTTTATGGAAAAAAACATTTCTTTGGTTGGTGTATTATTTTTATTCAGCCACAAATAAAATATCCACGTCAAAGGCTTTCTAGGTCTCTCACATGTGCACAATAAAAGTAGTGAGTAGTGTCAAACAATGCCATTATTCTAAAAAAAAATAAAAAACACATCTGATGACAGAGTGCACAAACTTACACAATCAGAAAGGGAGAAGTGGCACAACTGCTTAGAAATCTATAGCCTAATGTCTCTAGGGGTTTGTTCACAGGGCTTTGTTAGAATCAATACTTCATGTGAGCACCAGAGGGCAGCACAACATCATGTTACTCTTAGGCTGGTGATGTCTTCAGGCAAAACCAACAGATTGTTCTTGGGTTAAAGTCCAAAGTGAACTTTTCAATGAACTATCAGCAACTTTCCTGGGGCAGTTTGAATGAGAGCTGTTTTTGTGCTCCCGGTGGAGCAACACGCACTTAGCTGTACAATTTTAAACTTTAATTCTCCATCCAATAATAGTAAATTGATCAGGCATAGTTGTGCTTTTTCCAACTTCAACTTATTCGCAAAAAGGCAATTTGGGCAACACATGACTGACTATATTTCAACAAGACTCTCTTACATGAAAATGTATTTTATGTGGGCAAGTAAGTATTAGAAAACCTACATGTCATTGCTCTTGTCCATGACCCTGCATGGCCATGTGAGTGTAGCTTGTTGTTGGCCTAAAAAAAAAAGTTCAGTTAAGCTGAAAAGCTTACCCATAAAATTAAAGATATGATAAAAAAATTATACTAAGAAAATTGGAACAGAATCTTTCATTTGCAAGCCATGAATAATTGTATAGACAACGGCTTTGGGAAATCCAGGCTTACTGTCTTTGTGCTGAATTACAATTATCCTCATTGTAGTCACCACTGTTATCCTATTACACACAATCTGTTACTCCACACCCTGCACATTGTTCAGTGAGAAGCTCAGGGTGGCTAATTCTACGTGATGGTTGGAAGAAAGGGTGTCTGAACCCGTCCCTGACTCATCCTCCTCTATATTTTCTCTAATCTAACTTTAATTGCTTGGCCTTAACTTTCGACTTTCCTTCTAAAGATTCATATCCTGAGCTACTCAAGAGCAGTTCTGCTCCGCTGTCTCCGCACGCCGCCTGCAGGTTCCCTCTGACACTGGTAATTCCTTGATGAGGCGCTTACTCACCCAAATCAATTCTTCCCACCTCTTTCAGTCTCCTTATCTCCCTCATGCTCACCCTGATGCAACCTTTAACATGTATCTTTTCTCTTCTCAGTGCGCTAAAGCCTTCAAGACATGGCTACGCCCACTGGAAACAAAAAAAATCGACACAATGACAAGAAAGAGACAAAGCGGCAGAATTAGGAAACAGCAGGGATGAAGCTCAGGGGTGAAGTCATTACAGTCGACAAGTGAGAACAGGAGCAGGGTCTGTCTCTGGAGCCGGCTAATTGAGCTCGGATGAGTGAGAGTAGACACAGGTAGGCACTGTGTTTGACTGTGTGGTTCCCTCTCTTCCGTGCGGATGACTATGAACAAAAGGGCAGACTCTTTCTCTAATCAAGCTAATGGAGTGGGAAGACGCTGGTGGCTGAACGAGATGGGCAGTGACAGGTAGAAAGGGCCTCCAGGGAGAGATTTAGGGGAGGCTGAGGTGAGGACTTCAGCCTCTGATTGGCAGGACGGAGGGTAATAAAAAGCCCCTACTTGTACTGTCAGATCCATTAACAGCAGGTTCAGGTCTGCCGCGGTTCTTGTCAGCCGTCCATGCTGCCAGAGGAAAAACGTCAGAGGTTTAAGGTCTGTGTACTAAAACAGTGAGAAATCTGCTTGTTGACCGCAACAACCTGCTTAGACTTTAATCCACATTGTATTGAAGTGTGTGTTCAATAGTCAAACCATTTAATCCTTTTTTTTTTGGAAGCAGGACAGCAACTGAAAGTCCAAGCTATGATGACGCTGCAAAGGAACAAGTCCGAATGGTAAGTCAACTCAGAAGAAATTCAATTTAACTTGTGTCCCTAGAAAAACATCTATTCAGTACAAACAAGTCTTTATACAAAGTGATACATTAAAAATAAACAGGCCAGGTTCAACATGAATTCTTCAATTTGGAAGCAGGTAAGAATCAGGCAATTTGGTGGCGGGACTGTCTGCACAGTTTGCCTGTCAGAGATACAGGTCACTTGGCATACAGATTTCAGTTTGAATTTTATACAAATAGAGACCTTGTTCCACTCTTGCCGTAAGCCTGTGTAGCTCATAGATTTGGTAATAACACCATAATACTACAGAGTTCTTTGAATGCAGAATGAATAAATGCATGGATTTGGAGCAGATCTCACAAGCTACTGCACTGTGGGTGAGGAGGTCTGCTTGAGTTATATTTCTTTTAATCTATATATTTGCAAGTACAGAGTCTAATGGAAAATATGAATCAAATATCTGATCATTTTGAGAAAAAACTAAATATCGATTTTGTTATTTTTCAAAGCATGCAAAACTCAATTTTTAAAATTGAAATACTCTGAATTACTTAAAAATTGAACGGAGTTTCCTGTTTATCACAACATTTATTTTCCAGACTATATTGGTCCTATACACCTGCAGAGTCATTATTAAGTCTCTCTCTGTCTGTCGGCTTTATTGACCGTGTTCTAATAGCCTTTGTTGCTCCTGGTTGTGGTGTGAAAGCAGTGTCAGTCGGGTGAGGTTGTTTGTGTTGTTGGCATTAAAGTTCAAATTAGAGTTAATTAAGACAGCATTACTTTACAGCACATAGGACTGAGCCAATGAGGAGGTCCAGCTGGGTTCATCTTTCAGGAGTTTGTCTAAAAGCAGCTGCTTAAACCATTTAAATGTAAAAACAAAATGTAATTATAAAGAAGTTCAATTGAAACATTATATTAGATACAAATTGGTGTAAATGCTCGGTCCAGGTGATGTACAGTAGATCCTTCAGAATGTTTGGAGTAGAATAACTCACAGCAATAAGAGAAACTAGTTCAGTAGGACTGTCTGTGCATTTGTGCACATGTACATTTGAATTGTTCGGTTAAGAAAGTCATGAATTATGAAATATGGCACAAAACAAATACTTGTTTTCTTGTTACTTCCACAATCCATCATGTTAGGATCCAGTGTCTGCTCTGCCTGAGTTTTACTGACATATTTACAGCTCTCGGGGCGGCAGTAGCTCAGTCTGTAGGGACTTGGGTTGGGAATCGGAAGGTCGCCGGTTCAAGTCCCGGCACGGACCAAGTCCGGAAATTGGTCTGGTAGCTGGAGAGGCGCCAGGCCACTTCCCGAGCACTGCCGAGGTGCCCTTGAGCAAGGCACCTAACCCCCCCCTCCCACAAGCTCAGGAGCGCCCGCCGCAGGGCAGCCCCCTCACTCTGAGACCTCTCCATTAGTGCATGTCCACAGGATCCTGTTTGTGCATGTGTGTGTATTTCAGTTCATGTTTGTGTAGCATGTTTACTAGACAGAGTGTAAAAAACAAATTTCCCCTCGCGGGATCAATAAAGTATAAATTCTTCTTCTCTTTCTGCATCATGAAGTTATCCCAGAATATCCTCCAAAATCCATCTTCACTGCTGAAATAAACACACATATGTTCCTCACCCTCAGGAGGCCTGGCATGGTGCTGTGCTGGTTTCTGCTCTGGATCAGTCTGCAACAAAACTCCCTGCACCGGGTGTCAGCCGTCAACCTGCGGCGCTTCATCGGCTGCGCAGTCCGGGAGTTCACTTTCCTGGCCAAGAAGCCTGGCTGCGGGGGCCTGCACATCACCACGGACGCCTGCTGGGGGCGCTGTGAGACCTGGGAGGTGAGCATGTGGGAGACAACTACTGTACTGTACACACAGAGAGAAGAGGAGAGGTGTGTAAATGTGATTAGATTAAGTGATGTAAGTAATGCAGACAAGTTTACGCAGAAGAAAGCAGAGAGAGAGAGAGAGAGAGAGAGAGAGAGAAATAGGAAAGCAAATACTGTAAATACAGAAAAGGAGAGATGGATGATCGAAATGGAGGAAATTTGTGATGTGTTCCTCGACATGGAGGTCAGAGAAAGGGTCAGCCGAATGCGAGCACAGATCGGCAGCAGACACAGACGATACAGAACACGAACAAATATTGGAACAAATGAAGACAAAAATACACATATCAGAAAAGTGTATTCTGTGTATTTAATAATAAACCAATATCTAAGTTTGTCACTTGGTAATGAGAGGCGGTCTGAAGTGGATATCTGAAGGCTTTCAGAGCAGTTTTCACTGAAATTGAGTTATCGTTTGCAAGAATGGAAAGCAGCAATCCAGAGATTGAAGTGACAGCAGCACTTTCCTTAACAATGCCTCAACTGCATAAAAGACACAGTTGGATTGTATAAGTCGCCAGATACTGATTAAAAAAAAATGCTGTGAAATCTCAAGTTTCATCTGTTACGTTGTATTTGGTGACAAGAGGCATTAGAAAGCTCATGATTCTCTCTGCCTTGTAATTGTAGCGTAGCTGGTGTGTGTGCCAGAGCCTTGTTTTGTGATATTCTCTGGATCCCCCCAGGGAGGAGACTCATCTTTGTGTCTGCTCTTACCTCACAGAGAGATCAGGGGGAGGGGATGCCGTGCTTTTTAGGAGGAAGAGTTTGTAACACAGACACAGGATCAGGGGCACAATCAATGAATTTTGGTTTAATTTGTCTCTATTTAGAACTAAACGTCTTCAGAATCTACAACCTTACTGCCTGTGAACTGGATTATAAGAGAGAAATGTATTTATTGCAACAGGAAAATAGAATTCATTTCCCGCCCCGCCAACACCACAGCAAATAATAGAGGCTCCGTGGATGAGTCACAAATCTCCATTTAAACAGTCTCCCGCTGTGAAAAAAACAACTCAGGAAGATTTCAGGGGCAGCCTGTTGTACATTTTCGAGAATTTACAAGAGCACACATGTAAAAACGTCTAAAGATAACTTTTAAGCTTTTCATCCACCAGTAGTGGTGTTGTTGGTATTTGGTGGAAATATTCAACATATAACCACTCAGAATGAGCTATTTAGCTAAACTTAGATGTTAAGTGTCAATAGCTAACCTTAGCAACAAGACACATAGAACACATTGCCAAAAAAAGAAAAAAGGATCACATTTTTTGATGAGAAGAATACAACCAGAGAAGGGAGTTTTTTTACACAAGTTGTTTTCCATTTCTAATTTTCAGAAACCTATCCTTGACCCGCCCTACGTTGAGTCGCACCAGCGGGTTTGTACGTACAACGAGACCCGTCTGGTCACTGTGAAACTGCCAAACTGTCAACGGAACGTCGACCCGACGTACACCTACCCGGTCGCCCTGAGATGTGACTGTGGTGTTTGTCTGACCAGCACAACTGAATGTATAACAGCTGTGTAACACAACCCTGGACAGGCACAAGATTTTATTTTTCATGTTTTTCGCATTTGCTTTAAGTTGCTGCTGGATTTCACGTTTGTTTGTTTGATTAGTTTAGTGCAATTTTAGAGGACAAAGCAAGAAATCAGATTTCCAAGAAATCAGGTAAAACGATACCTGATAGTGTGTTAAAGCATTGGTTTTTTTTTTTAAGTGGGTTGAGTTAGCCTATACTTGTCAATGGGAAGTATGCAGGCATAAAAACATGTTATGTGGTGTGCAGAAGTAGAGCAAAACAAACGGGCTTGCTAGCAGAAAAGTATTGCGCTGTGGATTTCTTTCAGTATAGCAAACATTTACCCAAGGTGTTTTTCTTCTGTTGTAATCGACTTGCCTTTCAGTGTGTTTATACCAGATGTGAGCTTGTCCATGATCTGATCAGTTGTATTAATAAACTGGGTTTTTTCAGCGTGTTGAAATTTGATTTACTTAAATGAATACAGTTATTTGTATCTTTCAGACTGAAATCCTTCAGCACCTTAAATGTGTAGTTTTGATTGATTTCTTTATTTCGAACATGTAGAAAAAACAAAACAAACAAAGAAACGCTGTAATTATAGGTAGGTAATAGGTATTAATTACACAATAGCATATCATATAATATAACATAATTACTTGTATGCCATTTTCAAATAATCTAATTAATTACACCCATAATGCATATTCCCATCCCCATAATAGAACTATGTACAGTGTACCATCACCAATAGTGTGAATACAAAACCTGCAAACCAATAAACTAAACCAAAGAGTAAATGAATAATCACAAACACACCCCAGTCATTGTGATTACCCTTTCTCATCCCTGTACCTCATGAAAACTATTTATTTACATTTATATTTGAATTATATGACGTTACTACATTGCTTCAGCTCTTCACTCAGATTATTCCATCGTTTTACACCAGAAATAGATAAACAAAAACTTTTCTGTATAGTGCTTATACTACGTCTCTTTAAGTTTAAAAGCCCCCTTAATTCATAACCCCCCTCTCTGTCACAAAACAATTCCTGAATGTTGCGAGGAAGAAGATTATTCCTCGCTTTAAACAATATCTGTGCAGTTTTTAGTCAGTAGGTCAGTAGGTCAGTACATTTTAATAATTTGGATTGTAAGAATAATGGGTTGGTGTGGTTGTGAAATCCGACATTGTGTACTATTCTGATGGCTCTTTTTTGAAGTATATTAAGTGGTCGTAGATTGCTTTTATAGGTATTTCCAGATTTCTTAACAGTAGTTAAGAATCTGTAAACAGACTGAGCAGTAAAGAATATGAAGTGATTTAAGTGATTTTTGCTTTTGCCAGGACTGAAATGCTTCTAGATCATTTGTTATGGACATGTTTAATGTGAGGTTTCCAGAAAATGTTGCCATCGCTGATCACACCAAGATATTTTGTTAGTTGACTAAATAGTCTTTCATTGATGGATGCCCAATGAAGTGACCACTCTTTAACGCTCGGTTAACCAACCTGAGGTCTGAATCCAACCCAATGCTGGTTAGTCATCAGTAACCGGGCAGATAAACAGGGCTCTTACAAAGTGTTGTGAGACATATGAATCCTAAGGGGGAGAGGGATTTATGTAATCCCTGTGTGCTCACATGTGACTGAGGAGCCGCAGGGCTGCGTTCGAGACCCAGCGCTCAAAGGGAAACAGAACATGCACTACTCCCATGATACAAACCCTCTCTGTTCTTTTTTTCTTTCTCTGTTTGGCTTTGTTCACATTCTGCACGTCATTCTTTTAAAGCTCCCACCTGCTGCAAAAATACGATTTGACAAGATTCAGTCCAGAGTTTTTTGCTCATTTGCATCATCCATTATTATGATTTTCTGCTGAGGAGCAAAAAAATAATCCATGTCCTAGAGCAGGGGTTCCAAACATTTTCAGCTCGCAACCCCCAAAATAAGGGTGTCAGAGACTGGGGAACCCCCCTGTCCCTGGAGGTGGTAAAGGCATATAACCAAGCGCACATCCACAAGTACTAATAGGCCTATTCAAACACTGGTAACACAAAAGAAAAACACACAGCACAAGAAACATAACATAAGTTTATAGTTATCGTAAAAAAAAGGCTAGAATCAGAATACATGTAATTTCCATTTATAGACTTTAGCACTGAGTGGACTTACAGAACGTAAGAAAGAGATACATGTGTGAAATCTTTGTGTGCATCTTTATGTAAAGAGCAGCAGACACCTACATTTGAAATATTTTTACATTTTAATTTCATTTTAATTTCACTTAATTCTAGAGTTTAATTTGAAATCAAACTACATTTTTTGTATATAGTTTTACAAAAATGGGGAAAATGTAGAATTTTCATTGCTTTTTGGATTTGTACAAGGCGTAATGCAACCCACCCAGAGGGTCCTGACTCCCGTATTTGGGAACCACTGTTCTCGATATTGTGATTTTGTGAATATTGGCCCCTATTGAATATATGCAACTGCATGTTGCAGGGCCAGACTGAACCTAATTTTTTTCTGTGTCTAAACTTTATATTGGTAGACTTTACACATGCGATTGCTAATGTAGTTGAAACTGCCTACAAAATCATATAAATAAGTAGATTATCAGTAAGAAAAAGTTACCTGACATATTCACTATCATTATATATTGATATTTAATTTCACATTCATCCCAGCATAATCTATATTATATCATCAGTCTTACAGTAAGTAACAAAGCTGCGGGAGTCTCACTTGGACCAAACATATTATCAGACTTATGACCTTCTGGTATCTGATCTCTTCCTGTCGGGTCAGCCTAATAACACTCAGGCAAGACTGTGTTATCACCTGACACTGTGTCAATCAGTGCAAAGATAATCATTAGCCGTTATTGATCCTGGCCTGTTTTAGAAGCTATATTGGTTTTCTAAATGTTGGAGTCAATCCAAACTAACAAGCTGACTTTCTTGGCCCGAGGTCAGTTACTCATCTGACACAGAGTGACAGCTAGTCTTTTTAGTGTACTATACTCTTTAAGTGTACACTGTGTCAATGATTTTGGTTTTGTTTTAAGAGGTTTGAAATTCAACCAAAGCTATACAAAACACACAAAAAAATTGCTGGCAGGGTTATCTTACACTTCTTCGTCTCCTTCCATTGTAAAATAGTGAAGCCAAAATACCCCCTTAATGGGAGCTGACAACAGTGCGCTGGTGACATTTTGGAGCGAAGAAATGAGCGATAGGAAGCTGTTTGACACCACACCCCTTCTGCACATTTAAATTGACGTATGAACTCGCACAGGTGGACAGGACAGTCCACAGCAGAACAGATCATTGGGATTTCACTTTTCTTTCCCCCCACTCTGCTGATCTCAGTCAGAAATCTGCACCAGAGCACACAATCATGTCATTACATTTATATTGTTGGAAATTCAAATGTGTTTCATATCAAAGTTTGAAACCCAGAATGGCATTGAATGGCAGATCAAATAATCTTTAATCATCAATCGATGGACTTCACTTCAAAGGACATAAAACTATGACTAATGCTAGAAACCAAATTTCTATGATGGCATGACTCGATTATTTTCCAAATATGTTTGTAGTACAATTGCCATTTATATATTTGGCCAAAAACTGAGTGCTGGATAAACCTTAAGTTTCTATAAGCATCTAGTTTAATGCACCATAAAGATCGTTTTGGTTTGAAGCAATTTCTTAACTCCCTACTTCAGTTAATAATACAAAGAACCACTTCGTCAGCTGGATTCTCTTCCATAATGTACGGCTGATAAAAGGACAACGATAGTAGTTGTATTTAAAGAACACTGCAGTAGTTTGTTAGTAGAAAACCAGAATGGAGCTGAACACTGTCAAACAAAGAGGACAATGCAAAAGCAAACAGCAGTGTGTGTGTGAGAGTGCTGAACAGGCTTTTACTGTAAATGTAAAGAAAAAATGAAGAGGTTAGCTGACTGGACTGCAGCTCTCCCAAGACCTCTGTTATCTTAACAACCCTGACAGGAGAGATGCTCTAACGACCCCCCCGCTGTCCTAATCTCTTCTGACATTACCACTTCCTCTTTCTGCTGCAGGGACGGGGGGAGGGAAGAAGACGACTGCAAGAGCTCTTGGCAGGGGTACTGTAACTCAAGAGCCAAGAGGGAGGAGGAGGGGCGGACCACTGAGTGAAACCATTGATGGAGGTTCCTAACCTGGGGTCTATGTCTTCTCCTGGGAGCTCAGGGTAGACATGATGACTCATGTCAGAGACCTTTCATTCAGGTTGGAGTGAGCCGTCTCCCTGGACTGTTATTTTAAACTGGTAATTCAAGGGTCGGCTGGATTGTTGAGGAATGTCATTCAGTTACATTAAGAAACATGCTAAATATGTGCTACCAATTTACTCTGATAGATCAGTCTAGTTTAAAGAGACTGGTCACACATTCACAACTGTAGGTGCATGGCCACCGCCAGCATTACATTTATATCTTGGCATCCTATTTTGGGTCTTTAAAGATACAATCAATGACACAAACGTCTAGGATATTGTTCAAACAGAAGGTCACTCCTGAAATAAATGCATTCAATATCTTCCTGGCCAATCAGCCATAGGTACTCTCCCATACTACTGTAAGTCTAGGTCACTATATCAGGGTCAGAATACCAATTTCTCTCACTGGATCTTGGGGTTAAGGGCAGGTGAGCTGATTTTGACGCAATGGCTTAAGGGAATCCTCCCCTCCACTGCCTCTGATGCAGCTTGACAGGTACCAACTGGGATTATGAATTATATAGCCACTTCTACAGTGACATGCGGATGAAGAGGAGGATCTGAGAGGCAGTGTCAACGGAGAGAATGGCTGAACCGCTCTGTTGGGTGAAATTTCTCCAGGGATATAACCAGCCTGGGATCGTTATCACCGTTATTACCGTTGACATGTAGTGTGACTGAGGCAGCAGGGGTTGAGGCTGATTGATGAACTCACTTTTGCTGGCAGAAAATTCTGCACACAGCATTTTTCCAGCTATGGAACAGTGGACCGAATCATGGAAAAACAATAATTTGCCAATTTCCTTGTTGGTATTGAACAAAGCAGGAAAGGAACTTTTAGTTTTATTAAGTTTTCTTTTAAATCTAATATTCCAAAGGGAAATGTTTGAGGTTTTCCAGGACATTTATCTGATTATCAGGGTAACTATACTAAGTTTACTTTATATCATGAAGTCTAGAATAAACTTTCTTTACATTTATATGTAACTGACCCTGAGCAACTTGTAAATAATGACTGTAGCTGCCATGGATGAATGAGGCAGTACTGTGACGATATGGGGTTATACTGAGAATGAACATTTCTGTGTGGCATGTCGTTCAACAAAGGCCACATATAGGTAAAATTAGTTAATTGTTCTAACTGTCTTGACAGTGTTTCTTTCAAGGGTTAGATGGTTGCACTTTGTAGTACTACTACTAAAATGGTGGACATTGGACGTCAGGTCAAGATAAACTCCATATTGGATGAGTTTGAAAATCCTTAATTAATTTCATGATAGTTTTTGAACATTGCAGTTCCTACAATATCTGCACATGGTAATTAAGTTATGGTTGAAAGGAGGGGCTACTTAAGGTTATTCTTACTTGAATAGAAATTATTTTTTCAGTTTTACGACAGGATGCTAACTCTGGTCTCACAAAAGTTAGAAGCATTGTACAAGACAATCAAATTGGACATGAATTGATATGATTATGTTCAAAAATACAAAAGACAATAAAATTACAATAAATCTTAAAATCAGTTAAAGTAGAGTTATAAATAGCAACTACTTTATAGTAAGAAATAAAGCGATGTGGAGAAAATGAATCAATAAGAGGCACGGGAAAATAAATCACCAGGGGTATTTTTGGACAGTTTTTTCCTCCCATCCCCCTCAATGCATTAGAACAGATCACCCACAGAATACTGTCTGTCAGCCTTAACTACCATGGACGTGTAATATAACCGTGAGGGGTGGTGGAGGGGTCACAGCACGCCCACCTTCTCTGCTGGAGATAAAACAATAACGCCAGTAAAACACCGGGAGGTCACCGCGCAGCCACTATACCACTGAGTTTGAAAAAAAAACACAGCCGGCCAGAAATCAGCAGGGAAAGCAGCTTTGATCCACACACAGAAATGCAGACTTTATATTAACATTTGAGGAGTTTAGGGCCTTTTTGCAACAGAAGATGCACCTCTAAATGAGGTGGCTAAGCAGTAAGCAGGGTCATTTCTTTAGATCCTGGATATCATTCTGCTTCCACCGACTCCTGATGATGTAATCTGCTGAAATCAGACATCCATAGGTGTAATAATGTGAGTAAGAACACATGTAAAAATTATATCCAGAAGGTACAGTTCTGTCACAACTGCCAGATTAAAAATTACGCTCACAACTTTTTATCATTAAAATCACCATAAACATCGGAGCTAAAAGTACAAATTGTGATCTTCCCACATAATGTTAAGACTATAAGAACCGAAACCTATACATTGAACTTAAAATCGAAATGTTATTGCCACTATTATTTCTGTTTTTCAGTTTAAAACTGTTCTTTGCCGTACCAATGTCCCACGTGATTGGTGGGTGCGCCCCATGTTCAGGTGGCTCCTTTCGCGCATGTCATTCCCCCCTCTCTCCTGAATTCCAACTCTATCCACCTGGACTGTTTAGTCCCTTAGAAAATTAGATAAAGTATTAAGTGGTAAGCTATATTTTAAAGGGACTAACAACTGTCAGGCATTTTATGAAAAACGTACTTCAACTGACTAGGCAAGTTGTAGCTAGCTGCTAATTTTGATGTATTTTTCTTTCCCTTAGAAGTTCCTCACAATATTATGTTGTTCGAACACAATTAAATTGTTTAAACATTCCTTTCTATTGATTAAGTGACTCAATTAGACTATAGTCTTGCCCCCTCGTCTTACACTGTTGCCCATTAGAAAAGACATGGAAGTAAAAATGAGTCATTGGACAGGAGCAAGATCTGCTAGCTAACATTCAAGCTAACCTAACTATCTTACATGTTTTAAACAGACTCTATAGGCTTCATTGCCTTATATCTGCCAAAAACCTGACCACATGGAAAACGTATTATCAAATTTAAACCAAAGCATTGTCCCAACATCAAACATCAGCTCATTATCAAAAGTGTTCTGAAATAGATTTGAATCACAAAGACAGCTGGCTCTGTGGAAAAATGAAACTGATGAGACATCAGGAGACCCAGTGAGAGGGTTATTGACAAAAATGGGGAGATTTAATTTCCAGACTCAAACAGAATAGATTATTTTCTTCTCCACAGTCTACTTATCTTATAATAACCGTGCCAACACTTCTGTAGATGCCTGAATCAATGACTAGATTCAATTTTGAATCCAAGGAGTAAAGTCCATCAGGAACAACGCTTAGAGACATTTTCTGTTAACAGTTCAATTTTCCAATTACTCACAAAGACTTCAAAGGTCCAACACAACTTTCACAAGATAATGTAAGGATATTATGTCAGCATTAGGCTGCTCTAAAGTAATCAGTACACTGATATTGACAGCGGCTAAGTGGAAGAAAAGGGAAAACATGACTGTAGTCTAGAGCCTCGAGCGTAACATGTTTCATCCTTGTGGAGCTCTGAGGGCAAAGTGCCGTTTGATATCAAAGAAGCAGACACATCAAGACGTTTCAGCACCTCATTACTGACTTTCAAGGGGGAATGTTTGAAAGAAGTTGATGCTGAATCAACTCAATAAAGAGTGGGAGACTGGGAGTTTTAACTCTCTAATAGTTTTGATAATCTTGTTGTTTTTTCTCGCTGATGAAATTATTTCTATGCAGAGTTTAATGTAAGAAGGATCATTTAGTTACTAAGTGGTTTAGGCCCTTTAGGAAGGGCCACACGACAAGCAAGTTCTGTGAATTTACGAAGAAAGAGGAAAAAAAATGTGTCCAATATCAATCAATCATTATTTGTATAGCGCCAATTCATAACAAGTGTTATCTCGAGGCGCTTTAAAAAAGAGCAATAAAAGACCATACTAATTTTTAAGAAAAATGGGATAAGGGGAGATGGGATAAGATGCAGAAAGGATTTATATTTATTTATAGATTTATATATATCCACACGCCGCTGAGGTGGAGTTGTAGGCCATGCATGAATAAGGACAGTGGTGGTTATATTCCACTTGTATAAGTGTGATGTCAAAACAAACTGCATTTACAATGAGAATGGACTTCAACATGACTTATGACACGCCTGTAGTCCAGCAAATAAATCTTTATTTATAAATACTTGGTTTTATTTGGAGGGGAAGAGAAAAGGAGCAGTTGGTATTTATAAAGTATTGATTATCACTTTTTTGAGTGAAAAGAACTTCACACAATTGATTCAAAATAGCAACTTCTGTTCATATTAAAACTGGTCTGGAATGGATCTTCTGATTTATAAAGCTCTCTAGAGAATAGTCTGTTTTAATAATGAAGTTCTGCTGTTTTGTTAAACTGCTTCAGGGTGAACAAAAGGAGTACATTTAGAACAATAAATGGCAACTTTTTACTTTTTGCTTTGTCATTTCATTAAAGACTTTGAGTGTGTCCCAGTTTGGGTCTGATGAAGTGGATCATATTTAGTTGTTTTGTTCTACATTTCTAATGTGAGAGTTGTATGGGAATGTTAAATTCATCAAGTGTTCTAGTTGCAGCATGAAACCCAAAACGGTTTTCAACTCATCTTTTGATGCCTGAACTTCATCACTTAAGTTTTGGCCGTATGTTTAGTGATTTTAATCTTAATGTTTTACTGCTGTGTATCAGCAACACTACTTTTTTTTAACTAATGTAAGCACAAAATCTGTGTAAATGTATTTATTTACTCTTTAAAAGAGGAAAAGTGTGTACTCAGCTTTGTTGCAACAAGCCAGCTGATATGTTGTGTTCAGGTACGTCTGGATTTTGGAATAGTCCCACCAGCACTCTCAACCCAGAAGCAGTTATTAGACATCACACAGTCGACAAGTGCTGATGGCTGTTGAATTTGTAGAAAAATAAGGCCATACTTTAAATCATTGCTTGAATATTTGTAAAAATTTAAATAAAAATACATGTCTGGTCCTAAAATATAGTCATCGATTTAAAGATGATAAATTGGAGTCTATATTTATTCACCACTGTGCTGCCATTCAGCAGCTGTCATATTGGGATTGTTTCATACTTTAATAAGATGTAAAGCATAATGCATGTTGAAAAGCCAAACCCCCAAAATTAAACCCATAAATGAAAGCCAAACTCTTGCATACAGTATTTATGATATCATTTAAATCAGGGTCTGTTGACAAAAAAAGGCAATTTTCAACAGCTGAAACTCTCCAAATCCAAAAGGATGAGTAATAAAAAAAATCACCCCCTGTATGTACAGTGTGTGTGCCGATAACGACGTAAGCTAACCAGAGCACAATCCTCTTTGAAACCAGAGTTTAAACATGTTTATTTCTGCTGTCATGTGAACAGGACTTCTGGTCTGTCGGAGCCAGCCCCAAGTTGACACTCCAGGAACTGTTTTTTTTTTTTCAATATTGCCGTCCTTTTTCTACACCGGAGGTTGCTTGGTTTATTAGTTAAGGGACCATGTCAAATATTAAATAAAATGAGTGAGGTTTTAGATCAGGATTTTCATACCTTAAAAAAAAATCCAAAACAGTGAATATACTCTACTTGAAATGGTGTGTTCACAAATAACTGAGAGAGTATTCTTTACCTGAAAGGAAAAGAAAAAACTGGAGCATGTTCGATGAATGTCAAGGACCTTAAAAAATCCATAATCATGGATTTGTAGGCACTTGTGTGGTTTCTGGGAGCACTTTTTTGACTTTCTCTGCCAGTGCACGAGGCAGCCAACTGCAAATACCCTCAAGGAAGTGGAATCGATAAAGAGTTACAGGAACTTTCCTTGACGGTTAAGGTTCTACTTCGACGGATTTAACTCCTCTTAAGGGACCCAATTTTTCGTTTTCCCTGAAAAGAAAACAGTTGTGGATAAAAATGTCTTATTTATCTGCCTATAAAAGTGTTTTAATTCTTTTGATACATTGTGCGTCAGTAGATAAAAATCCTCCCTCTTTAGAAATGGGCTAAAAACCCTGAGCTTTTTATGAAGATTGAGTTATTTTGACACCCTGCATGGTTTAAATTAATCTGTGCTATTATTGAGAAAGCTCATATTTCCTCTGTGTTTGCACTGAATGATGGTATAGATCGTTCACCAACAACAATCTCACAAATCTGTTCTCAATTCATTGTTATTGAATCAGTCATCTAGCTCAGCTATTCCAGCTATTTTCAAAGGAGACCCCCCCACCCTCCGAATTGCATCTACAAAAAGGTTTGGAACATAAACTGTATATATAAACGTGACGGAAGTCTGAGTGATGTCACCCGTTGGTTTCTGAGGAGCTGTTTGAAAGCCCATCGATGGCAGTTGCCATATTGGAAATGCTGACTCAATCTTTTAGTTAAGCTTGAAACAGTCAAAGAGCTGGAGCTGAGGCGAGCCTTAAGCCTCCTGACAAACTGCTACAACACGGTCGCTTGCATTTAGATCCCTCACTCCCCGAATTATACATAACTCTTATCCTTCATAGAATAAAAAACAGGTTAGTTATTAAAATATTCACTCCCCTTACACTGTGGGCTGATAATAGCATGAACTAATCAGACCAAAAATCATTTTTTGTAGCAGGCCGGCTGAAAACATCATGTTCATTTCTACTGTCATAACAGACATTTTAAAATGGGTTGTGTATGGGACTCACGGGTCTTTTGGTGCCCACCTCAATTGGACACTCGAGGAGCTGCAGTCTTTGACACTTCAGGATTGGCCTCATCTTTCAACACTGGAGGTTGCTGCTTGTTTTTGAACCAGCAGACGAGCTGAATCTGCACGCTGAACGATACACAGTCAAAGCTGAACACATGCACGTTTAATAAGCATGTTTGGATCGTTAAAGTCGGACTGTGAGAAATTGAAGAATGATGTTTCAAAAAGTAGTTTCTATTTTCCAAGAGAGCCCAAAGAAAAGCTTGCAGTGCATCCATTGAAAATAGTTTGACTATTGTTGATTTCATGAAAATAGATGCAAGCTGAGAAAATCAACACTTTTGACATAAAAATTTCTCAATATTTGAAAATTATTTGTTACATTTTTTTTTTTATAACTTCATAATCCTCTTTGTCAGCTGTTTACGCACTCGATACAAAAAACAAAGATACAAACTCAACTATTGCACATCATGATTGACACTAAAATTAAGTTTTTCTGGAGTCATTGAGCTTGAAAAGCTCCTTTTCTTCAAACTGCAAGGAGAGAGAAAAGACTTTCACACTTCTACTTCTCACCAGCAGTAATTAAATATGTTTCCAGGAGAAACTGCCGGCACAAACCCCACGAGTAGACGGGTGTCTCTTAGGTAGACTGTGTGTGTCTCCTTCTCTGTTTTAGGAGACGTTAATGGGGATAAGCATGTGCTCCATCCTTGCACAGAAGTGAGGCTTCACGTGTGCGTGTAGAGCTGTAGGTGGGACATCTGAAGCTTTGACAGGATAATTTCTTCTCCCTGTTTCCTTTGGCTCACCGCCTGCACTCGCCATCCAGGGGAAACTAAGCGTGATAATTCTGCTGTCTGCCGGTAATTGGCCTCAGAGAGTAAGAGCCTTTAACGCCACAAAGGTGGTGTCAGGGAAATGTCTGTTTGGATTAGCTGGACGGATTAAGAAAAGAAAGGGCCGACAGGTAAACAGCTACCTGTTGAGAAAATAACATCAAACTCACAAGGTTGAAACACAGAAAAACAACAGCAAAGCTTTCAAAAATCTAATCAAACCATTCCAAACTGTTCAAGTAGCTTAATGGGATTCAGAGGTGTTAAACTGGGATTTAAGATGATTTCATTTTACACTGATCCTCTCAGAAAGCAGCAGTCTGGAGCTGCTAATATCAATTCTGGTCACAAGGACTGAAAGAACGAGAAAAAGGGAGACTAAGGGAGAAATAGGACAAGCAAAAGGAGAAGGAGAATTCATGAATATTACCTGAAGTGTCTTCAAAGGTTCAGCTGCAGGACAGGAACAGCGAAAGTGTTCATTTTTTTTTTCAATCTATGACTGACTTCTGACTGAGCAGATCGTGAAATAAGAAATAAACCTGCAGAGAAAAAATAGTTTCTCAGACATACAGTAAGTGAATATACATAGTGTTAGTCTTTATGTTTAACATTAACTGTCGAACTCTATGGCTTTTTGAGCGATACAAAAGCCTGAGGGAAAGTCTGAATGATGCACTCCTCTAACCTGCACACAAACACAGCAAGGCAAAAGAGTCTTAAACAATTATATGCAAATGACACTATTCTGCATTTGGCATTTGCAGAAGGTTCAATTCAGCAGTCAACTAAAGAGTAATATTCAAATGACTGAATATTCTTGCAGGCCTACATAGTGTATGTCAAACCCTCTTTTTTCTTTACTTATACAGTCAGATATTTTCATCATATTACCTCTTCTGTAAAGGGGATAACACTAAAAGCTTACTATGCAAAGATCATGGTCCGAATCTAAAATGTTGCCAGGTCAAAAGTAAACCAGGTACCTTTGTGTAGTATCAGTATGTAGTACAGGAAAAGGAACCTTGACTGGCCAATTTTCAATATAAAACAGCAGTTCAGTGTTTTCAACGTCCTGAGCATCAGTTTGATAACTTTGTGTGGACAAAGCGGTAACTCTCCTCTTTTTGCTGATCTTGTCCTGTACATGAGTACATTTTAACAAGTCATCTAATTTATTTCCTTACTGCCAAACATTTCATTCACCATGATTCTTTGTAGTGGAAAATGGCAGCCTGCTGTAGAACATTTGGGCAGACACCTTTTTTTTTGTCTTTTTTAAAAAGTTTCTGACTTTTTTTTCTCAGAGTTTAAAGACAGATCTTGGAGAATAAAAAGCTGAATTCTGACTTCCAATTTAGAAATCTGTGGAAAAAAAGTCGGGACTAAAATACATACAGCATTGGGATATAGCCTACACAAAGCCGCCAGTTGACCGTAAACATTTTTAGGAATTAATAACTTATCTTTTCAGGCCCTCTTAAGCATGTATCGCAATGCCTGAAGAGATTAAAAAAAAAGGGAAATCTGACCTTTTTTTTTGCATGAAAATGTATAAGAGCAATGAAAGTCAATCCCGTGAGCGTGAGTTATATCACAGCTTTCTATCATTCTTAAAGACCGAATATAACCACATGACTTTTTGGAGGACAGCTTTGATCTCAGCTGGTGTATCAAATCCTCTAACCTGAGTGGTTTACCTTGGGAAATGATTCATCTCATTTTGACCCTTGGTTTTCGGGTGCTCTTGTATCTTACTTACAGGCGAACAGCTCAGCGGTAAAGTGGAAGGTGAAGATTTGTCCTGCGGCAGAGAAAGCGCATCCTCTTTGAGTTTTCTCAGCTCCAGCTGGGTGCTGATACAGATCAATACAGGATCATTGATTTCTTAATGCCCCCCCCCCCCCCCCCCGTCCCCTTTGGAAACTGAGTGAAGGGGAACAGAGAGACAAACAGGAAGCCCACAGAGAGTAATCCCAGACGGCTGTTTATTATTCTCACACTACAGTTTAGGTGCAGCTGTAAAACAATACATGAGTCAGTGTGGGATTTCAGTGCTGCTCCCTACCATTGCTTTAACAAAACAGTAGAAATTTATCACATTCCAGTAGAAAAACGAGAACGTTTCGTTTCCTGAAGGGCCCCGTTTATTAAAACCATCCACAGTTTTATGACTGAATCCAAGCTGAAGTTGAGATGAAAAATTAATCCTGGAGAGAAAAACTCTGCCTGTTTCTCTCCAATAAAACAATATAAAAGAATCTATCTTTAGAATGCCTTCCATTACTTACTAGTGTCATTTTCAATGCAATATGCAGAATCGAATCAAGCCAGAGGATAACTTTAATAAATGAGGCCCCTCGGTCGTGCCCACAAGTCCCCAGAGAGGTGGATTACATCGTGTGAAAGTCAGTCGGCACGACGCAGACCGACCTTACATCATCAGCATGCTGAGGAGAGCAAGATGGAGTTATAAGAGAGAGGAGATCAAAGAGAGGGGAGAAAAGAGGGTGAGAAAAGGAGGATCAGAGGGGTGAAGGTGGAGAAAGGAGAGGGGACCCTCAAGGAGGAAATCAAGAGATGCAGAAGGAGAGAAGATTTGTTTTTCAAAGGAGAGACGGGGTGGAAGAGGACCTCCGAGTTCAAGATGGAAGGAGATAAAGGGAAGGAGAGAAGAAGAAAAGCAGGACTCTAAGAAAAGGAGAGGTCTTACTCGTACCAAAAAAACGGGGACAAAAACAAATAATCAGTCTCAGCTCCTAGTTAAAAAGCTGGGAGAGTAAAGAAGGGACAGCGACTGGAGGGACGAGGGTTGTTGTACATTCAAGTGGCAAAGCTGAAAAATCCTGTGCTGAAAAAGTGTGTGTGTGTGTGTAGGGCTCATGTTACATGACTTGCCCTTCATTCTTCTGTCAAATAAAAAAAAGAAGAGGAGGAGGAGCAGCACATCCTGACATGTCGCAAAGATTCAGCTGATCTTTTCGCTGACAGGATATTTCTTAAACTCGTCCCGCACAACTCTCTGTCCTGCACGTCGTGTTCTGAAACTGCTGAGGGACAGTCTTTATACAGTTGAACATTTGAAAATAGAATCTGTGAATTGCAAATCTAAAATTGTGGACTTTTTGTGGAGCAAGTCTTACTCATCACTTTATAACCAAGTTATACTCTATGCAAAAAGGGGGGGGGGGGGGGGTTCTAACATCTGCAACAGGTTTGCAGATGTGCCCAGGATAGAGTGTTAAAATGTGTTTCAGTCCAACCAGCTGATGAATTTTAAAGTGTATAACGATGTTTGAATTGGAATGAAATTTAAATATTCCATTAAAAAAAGCAAAATATAAAAATAAAGAAGAATAACGTTTTCTTTATCATTAACTAAGCAGAAAAGTTTTCTATTTCAAATGAATTCAAATTATTGCCTGTGACTCATTTTCTCACAGATGGGTCGGGAGGTTTGTTAGCCTGATGTTAACATATTGGAAATTGCCGTTGGGAAAAAAAAGGAAACATTTTTATCATGTAGAAAGAGATAAAAGTTGCACGAACACTTCCATGTTTTTTTTTATAAATGAATTCATCAACTATTCAAATATTCGATAATCATGACCTCTCCCTTAACAAAACAGAAGCTATATTAGACACTGAGCACTGAGCTATATCAGAGAATCTATTGGAAGTCCTTCAATCTGTTATCTACAATACATTTCCTGTTCAGGGCTGCTGGGGGGCTGGTGCTGATCCCAGCTGTCATTGGGCAAGTGGCAGGGTACACCCCTGGAAAGATCATCAGTCTGACATACAAACAACCAGTCACACTCACACTCACGCCTACAGACAATTTAGAGTCACCAATAAACCTAAGGAGCATGTCTCTGGACTCCGAGAGGAAGCCGGAGTACTCAGAGCGGACCTACGCATGCACGAGGAGAACATGCAAACTCCACACAGTAACCTTACCAACAGGGGGACGAACTAGGATCTGTCTTTCTGTGAAGCAACAGCGCTAACCACTGTTAGCGATAGTTAGTTCTCATAAATCTTTGTTAGACAATATAAATCTTTCTACAATAGTAAAATAAAATGATAGTATATTGTAATTCCTGCTGCTCAGAGGTAGGCTACTATCCGTGCGATGAAGTCTTTTTGGTGATTTTGTCAATCATGTGATATGAGGCGTGACATTTTCGAATAAAAAGTAGATGGAGTACTATGATAATGTGATTTATTGTTGAATTTCTCCAGTGCAGGTCTCTCTCAGTGGTAAGGAGATTTTTGTTGGACATTTCTGTTTTACAGAACGGTGACATGTTCAAGAGCGCTGACTGAAGATATCTTTAAAAGTTTTAGAACTGTAGACATCCTCTGACATGCCCTCGGTCATTTCTCATCCTGTATTATTGCTTCTGTTTTTGTCGTCTAAACTTCAGTTTCATCATGATATGACGTCAGCGACAGCTGCATCTGCAGGCCACTGTCAGAGAGAATCTAACTGAGGGGAAATAATCAACCCAGAGACTCTTCCCAGAGTCACACAGGGATGTGATAAATCTGTCATATTTGGTGCATTCCGGGCAATATTTTGTAATTGGACCCAGAATTCCTCCTCCAGCTCTGTCAGTCAGTGATTTCCTGGCTCCACAAAAGGCTTTTTACATTTCAGAGAAAAGAGTCTGCTGCCAAATGAGAGCGAGGATCAGTGAGCGGTGCCCAGTTGGTCAAACTACAAAAACCTTGATAAAAAGGAGCGCAAACCTCAAAAGCTACCATCTGCAGACCTAGAGAGACATAAGCTTTCACTGCAATGCATTATGTTCCATTTTCTGTTATTGTCGTCAGGGAAACTGATTGTTTTAAGGCTGTATTATTTTAATTATAGTGCGCTAAATGTGTAAAACTGATGCTAGATGTAAGAGGTTTGATATATTGATGTATTTCATTAACTGGTGTATAATATGTACATCCATTATGTACAAAAAGTGTACCAAGTGTATGTTTTAAAAGGAGTTTTTCTTTAAAATTGAGTCAAAAAGTTATTTCTGGATACAAGTTAAGGTTTTTGAAAAGTTTCTTGAACACATATTTAACTATTACAATGAATAATAGTTGCATGATGACTCATTGAAAGACATGCAGACCTGTTTCCATTAACAACTGGACTCATTAAAAGGAGAGTCACTGAACTCGCTGGTTAGAAAAGGTCTCCACGGGTCAAATATACGGGATCCAATTAAAAACTGATCCATGGTTTGCAAATCCTCACCTAATGTGCTTCTAAAGGTACCGGAGGATAATTAGTCCAGGTCTGAACTGATCACAGAGAACACCGACACAAGCAATCGCAGCAGCATGTAGGTCCTCGGACATTGTGGGAAAGAGATCGAGTACGTCATTTCTACTGAGGAAAGGCCGCCAAAAATGTTTGGAAGTTGGAATTATTGACAAAAGCCAATATAGAGTAATTTTCTAGCCATAGCAAATATAAGTTTTTTTTTTTCCTACATTAGCTTTATCTATAATTTCTTTCTTCCACTCAGTACAATTATATTGTTTTGGGGGTTTTGGTATTTAGGTTCTTATTTTTAATATTTTGGTTCCTGTGTAAAGAAACTTTGGGCTGCATATGCTTATGAGGCATGAGTGTTTTAGCCTTATAATCTAAAGCGTTTTGTAGTTTGACCAAAAGGCGGCGCTGAAGGGAAGTCTGTATCATTACACCAACATTGGAGGAAGTTTCTGACTCGTCTTTAAATCAATCTAAGCCTGTTAACTGTTAGTTTGCTAACTTTGGATAAAGAACAAGCTTTAGCATGTACATTTTAACATTTTAGCATTTTGGCATGCTAACATTTAGCTTGAAAAAACTAGCAATTAGCATTCTTGCACGTAGTGTGAGGGGATTTAGTCATCTGTCAGTTAATTCAGAGGCATTTCATTTAGAAGTGAAAATCTTGAAGTGTTGTTCTTGCCAACAGGAAACTCATCAAGGTTATAACTATTTATGTGTGTTGAGAAAATAGTCGGAAGAAAAAGATTTTGCTACCAATCATTGGGTAGATTAAGTCGATACGTTTTGGGGGGATACTAATAACTGATATCTCCTCGACACAAACATACAAATCCTTAATCTCTCAATATGTGTTTTAATTAGTAATTAGTTTTAATAGGTTTTCCTATTGACACTATATAACAGGGAGCATTTAGAATCCATCAGAATCAGCCACTTTGCAGCTGTAAGGTATAAGCAAATGTTGCATAGCTTCGCATGAAATTCAACGTTAGTCATGTCAGTTAGATTAAGAGATATGAAGCATACTGGTTTGTGATGTAGCCATCATGGAAATCCTAAAATGTCTGTATCCAAAAACATGTACTGATAAGCTCCTGAGCAAGGCACTTAACCCCTGATTGTTACAGGGGATCTGCTCAGAGAGCACCAGCAGAGAGAACGAGAGCTGTACTGGTTTAGGAGTGGGAAAGTGAAGCAGGTTGGTACTGAAAACGTGCTCTTTTGCGGAAGATGTCATTTCTATAAATAAATAAGAAACGCTCTAATTTGCACAGCAGAAGCCATTAAAACGGTTTGCTTTCCATATTGTTCCAGAGAGTAACAGGATTGGCATACCGTGACAGAAATCTCATGTCTGAACTGGTGGGATTTTATGTCAATTAGCAAATACATGGTTATTAATGTTCATCATTTTCCAGCCTGTTGCCATCAGAGAAACAAAAGCTGAGTGAAACATCCTGATAGATTCCAAGTGGTTTAGTGGAACGTTTTGGAAGACAAGCTTCTGAGCAAATTGTCTTTTTTTTCATCTGGATGCCAACTTGACATGTTAACAAATACCTCATGGCTTATTTCTTATGTCCGGACCAGACTATACAATATGTGTCTTTCAAAATGAGCTAATAAATGATGGTTTCTTCTTGTTATTCCATTAGGGAAAAGAGGTGTTTTCATGCTACATCCGCTAATGTACACATTTCCATTTACTGACATAGTAAGTCAATGTGATGCGCTGTTTTGTGTTCTGTAGAGCTATGTTAAAAATGTATCTCTGCTTTTGTGGCATAAAAATCTCGGAATACATTTGTATTTATTAAAATGGTCTATTCCTGTTCTAGCAATCCAGTCACCTTTTGTGCCCTGGTTGCCTCGGGGGGGAAAAGCCTTAAAACTTCCCATCATTACTTTGAGCCTGCTATAAAACCTGTCTCAATCTCTGTTTGTTTGATTTGTCATCTCTTCCTCATCTTCCTCGTATAGCTCTATCTTTCAGTTTTTCATCTCTTTAAGACATTAGAGGCATTCAAAATGTATCCAATAACATACATTTTGGAGGTCGTATTGACCTCCTATAAGACAATACGACCCTTACTTCCCACCCATCTGTTGAGTTTGAGCCCCTCAATTCCACCAGTTTTCTCCTACCTCTTCATTCACTCACACTGTAGAAGAAGAAATTACATGAATCTAGTACTTTAAACGACTCCATGATGGCTACCGTACATCTGTGTTCTGCTTTATTCTTTTTATTTTGCTTAACCTAACATGATCGTATATGTGTTGTGTGCAGGGTGGGTGGGGTGGGGTGGGGTGGGGGGTGGGGTGGGGGGTGGGGGGGCAGAATCTAAATCTCCAAAGACCGGAGCTATCGACAGATCTGCCTCCTGTGAAGCAAAGTCTCTCCGGACCTTCAGGGTTCACATCAAGAGGTGTCTTCTCAACGTGCATGTGTATGCATGAAGAGCGAGTGTGTGTGTGTGTGCGAGTGTGTGTGTGTGAGAGAGAGAGAGCTTACACATTTATACGCAGCTATGTATGCAATCTGGAGCATAAAACTGCTCTTCTGCATGCAGATTTAGAAAACTGATATAAGAAATATAGAATTCTATTTTTTATTACTCAAGTGTTTTGTGGTGAAGCTGCTGTCATTAATAGAATTCATAGCAATGCTGGCTGGTTCAGACTAATGTGTACGGTGCCGGGGCTGTGGGATTACATGTCACTGTGCTGAGCGTACTTTTATGTGAACTGAAACTCGGTTTTATTTCCCCAAAGCCTTCTCGTCATCCCAGCTTTACACAAAGTGCATTCTGCCATCCCTGATTCATGCATTCCTTCGTTCACCAACATGACAACAGGGGTATAATATTCTGAATATTCTAGCGGTGTACCCGAGCGATGCATAGACACATAGAGGATTCTAACAAAATAAACATTTAAGGGTTTAGCGGACATCAAACCGAGGCCATGGACGTTTTGGTAATCAAAAATAGAAATCATTATAAGAAGCAAAATCACTAGTTGATATAAAACGTACCAGAAAGTTTCTTCATCTGTTGGCAAGAGGGCAAGGCGAGAGCTTCTACTTCGTCTCACGGGCAACAAAAAAGGAAGTACTTTTCTATTTTTCTACTCATTAATGTTCCATGCACATTTCCTTCGCTAGTAAACCCTTTTGTTAAATCAATGTTTATAGTGCTACCAGTATGCAAACCCTGAATGTCCACATAGTAAATTATCAATGAAAAATATTTCATATGTACAGTGTAGCTCAATAAAATGTCTTTAAATTCCATTTGCATGCAGTCAACTGCATAATATACAGGCAATAAGTACGTTGTTTCTTTGGCAGGCCAGAATCCAGCTGGACATGCATAGAGAGGTATGTACAATCAGAAAACGGCTCCAGGCCAACGAGGAGCTTAAACTCTCACATGATCTGGAGATAAAAGTCTGTGTGCAAATGTAAGCGAAGACAGTTTGTTAGCATCGCCAGTGGTGCACTGTGGATCTGACAGAGCCGGAGGCCCCAAAAAACGAGCAAACCTTGATCTAATAAATGTGATCGTAGTGGAACAACCTGCATTATCACTGTGTATTCAAGTATTCACTTTACACCACTGGTTAAGCTTCCTTCAGAGCCCGTCGTCCTTCTCCGAGTCCGGAGAAACAGGCCTGGAAACGGTGAAAATGTCCTGACGTTGTATTTTGGTTTTGGGTGTGATGGAGGCCGATGGCACGATCGCGTTCGGCCGCTTTTTGTCTGACAGCAGTTTGATAATCTCAGCTACCTGTCTCTCCAGGGCGCCCAGACGGCCTCCCAGACTCTGGATGTCCCCCCTGAGCTCCAGCCGCGTTTCATGGAGTGCGGCTTGCAGCGCCTGCTCCGGGATGGGGCAGAAAGGGTGAGGGGACCCCGCTCCTCCTGGGAGAGGGCTGTGTAGGAGGGGGGTGACTGCAGCAGGGGTCCTCGCCTCCCCCGCTCGGTCAATCCGCAGCTCACTCTTGGTGATGCCGCTGTCGCAGGAGTCCGTCTTACGCAGGGGGTTACTACTCGACACCCCTCCCTCCTCCACATCCCCGCCCCCTCCTGCTTCCTGACCTTTACCCTCCTGGGAGAGCATCTCTACGGAAACAGCCTTGACGTTGTTGTTCAGCCCCTCCTTCCTGGCTTCCACTGGAGCCGTGTTGTTTTTCAGGCGCATCCAGCCGCTGGCCTTAATGGCCGGCTTCACCAGCGCGGGGCTGGTGCTGACTTTGAGCCTGACTGTCTGCTCGTCCCCCCCTCCAGCAGAACTGGGCTGCAGCTCCATGATGTCACAGTTGTTCTGCTTGGCGGGGGGCTCGCCGGGGTGACTGTACGCCAGCGAGCATTGCATCGGCGTGACCTGAGACACAGTGAGCACGCTGCTGCTGGGCGGGGCCCCGTTCTGCAGGGAGCAGTGGGGCCGCTGCAGGCTGAGCGGCAGAGAGTGCTGCAGGCTGGAGTGGCCCAGCTGCAGGCTCTGCGGGTGCAGGTGCTGGTGGTGATGCTGCTGCTCCACCTGCAGCTGGTTTTTCTCCAGGTCCACCTGCGAGGCGGAGGTGGCGCCCTGGTTGCGGAGCTCCTTCTGCTGCTTGAACTTCTGGAAGAGCTTCCTCACCGGATGGTCCTGCGGGATGGTGAGCTGCACCTCGTTCTTCGCCCGCTGCCTCTCCTCTTCCTCCTTCTTCACCTCACTGATCTTGCGGAAAATTATCTGCAGGGGGAAACAGAAAAAATAACAACATGGTTCTTATCTGATCACCTATAATTTCATATGAATGCTATGAATAATAATTCCCATTGGTGTTTCAAGTCTGCTGAGCTTGCACATTAATCATTGCAGATAAAGGCTATTTTTTTTCCACATGTAAAAAAAATAGAGTTATTATTATGGAAATCTGTCAGTCTGTCTTAACTACTTCACTTGAGCACATTTCGTGTCAGTTTGGAGTGCACTCAGGTACTTTTGGCTTCTGGATATTCCTGTTAAATTATCCATCAGTGCTCCTACACCTCCTGCTGTATTATTCAGCCGTATTGGCGCCACTCTCTCCTGGCTCCTCTTACACAGTAATTACATTGGGAATGACAGAAATCCCTGCAAGGCAAGCAGCCATCCAACTGCACATTCACATGTTTTCCCTTCTTAAATTGATAATTCTCCCAATAGATGGCAAGCTGTGTTACACTGTTTAAGATAAGGACAGGAAAAAGGGGAGTTGCCAACCTTTCTGTATCCATGAGCCACCGATCATACTGTTTTTACCTCCTGGACTCCTTTCAGTCATCCGTCTATACTTCCTGCTAATGCAACCTCCTGCACTGCACAGAGCTTCCTGAGCCAAACCAAGCGAACTGTGCTCTCAGCCAGAAGAGCAGATATGAGGAGGAGGAGGAGGGAGATGGAGACACCCTGTCAATCATTTCAAATCTCCACGGCTACCTGAATGCGTACACTGGAACATTAACACTTTTAATTAAATCAAATACAACAAGCAGAGCATGATTTGATTCAAAGTAATTGAAAAGTTGGCACCGCTGGGTTTTGTTTGGTTACTTGTCTCGTTTTTTTGGGGGAGAACAATGATTTGACTGTCTTTGTGCACAAATCAGGCAAGAGTCTGTCTTCACTGAGCGGATGACTGTGATGTGATGGGATCAAATACGATTAACTTTTATTAACTAACTATCACTTTGTATTACCTTCAACTACTGCTGTCCCTTCTTGTTAGTAGGCAAACAAGCAAAATACATCAGATATGTCACACAGAAAAAGACAATGTAATTGTTTTTTGCATATAAATCTGGAAAAAAAAGGCAAGAATACCAATAAATACCTCAGGTAGACTTTATTTGGACCTTTTTTTTTTTATCTCAGGAGGCATGACTGACCCAACATTGTACTGTATGTATTTATCTTTAAGCCTTCACTTGCATGTCATTTGAACCAAAATAACTCAAATGTTGTTCGAAAAAGTACGTGAAAAAAGTCAATCTAAAAACAGGCTAAAATACAAATAAATACCTTACCAAAGCTTAATGGTTTGGAAATGGCAGAGTTTTTGAGAAAAAGTTGGTGAGAAACATTAAACGCGTATGATGTTGTCTCAAACCCTGCACAGACAACTACAACACAACAGTTGTACTGGGGTCAGATGGGAACTGAATGTCAGTCGACAGCAGTGAAGGAGAAGTGGAGGTCTGTGCAAGGCTGCACCCTCTAGTGGGTGCAGTGTTTAACAACCATCAAAACATAAAGGAAACATGGGGGTATTGAGCAATGACAGTTAAATTGTTTAAAGGGTACTTTGGTACTTTCATACATAAAGGAAGCATAAATGCGTCTTAAATGGTACCATTGAATAGACCTTGGAAGAAAAACAAACCTGTAAACACACAAAAGATGTTGTAAAAATGCTACTATGTTGGGTCAGTTACGGAGACGGGGTGTGTGTGTGTGCGTGTGTGTGTGTGTGTGTGGGGGGGGGGGGGGAGATATGACAAAGAATCACTATTGACCACATGTGATGAGGACTGTTGTTTAATCCACAGCATTCTGAGTGTGTAATAGCTTCGTCATCATCCTGTCAAATGAATGAGTTCTCAGCCTGGTGTCAGTCAGCTGACAGAAAAATTCAAATATGTCCAATTATGAGTGTCTAGTTTTGGTGCGCTGCTGTCCATTTTTTTGGTAACAATGGTAGAAATGGACCAGCGGGCCGCTCATCATCCTGCTCCTAAAATATGGTGACACTGACATAACAAAAATAGCACTGCTCACACAAGGACCTTATGGATAAAAAGTGTATCTCCATTATCCACACAAACACACCCACACTCTCTTTAAAAAATGTTCTGTCCTCAAGGGCCATTTGGTTGTAATAGATGCTCCGCGGGTAAATTACACTCCATCAATTTCACTGGCTTTTTCCCAAAACTCTACAAGAACAGTCTGTTCTCAACGTCCACTTTCTGGAAATGGTTACCCCCAAGCTTAGAAAATACAAAATAGAATAACAAATCACAAGACAATGACTTTGGAAAAGCATTAGAATATTTTTAATTTACTTAATCGACCACTTTCTTTTTTAAAGTTGTTTTTTATTTGTGAAAGTTTTAGTTCAATTGTGTCACCTGTCTTTCAATACCCGACTTATGTCCGTCACATTTTTTGAAGCATGATATCTCCAACTAGCCTGGAGCATTAACTCTATAGAAATGGATGATGTGTTTCCAACTCCTCAATGTTGTGCAAAAGTGAAGTCAAAAGAACCCCTGCAAAGGGGAACCGACATATTGCACTGATGACTGATTTGGAGTCAGAGTTACTAAAAGACTGCCACATTATTCCATCCGGTCCCTAACCAAATTACAAAATTTAAGTTACTGACAAAACAGCAAAGGTCAGGACAGCAAACCTGCAGAACTTATGTCAGTTTGAAGTAGACATTTCCAATTATGGTGTTGGTGTTTGGCACATTTACTCTTAACGTTTCTCTTCTACTCTGCTATTCTGATTCACATAACACTAGGAACATTTGTCATTTATTAACAGAGCGGTCAATTGAGGCATTATACTTATTTTTTAAAGCACCAAATAACTAACAGAAACCAAACTCCTCAGAAACATTTGCACTTGGACATAAATCAGATGGATAAGAACTAACTTGAAAGGCAGAAACAATATTTGAGAAAAACTTCCTTGACCTGTTCTGATTTTATAGTTTGCCCCTGTGCCATCTGTTAACATGGAGTGGAGCATCAACTGTTTTGGCTTCAGTTTTTGGGAGCTGTTATGCTGGCCGTCGTATCAATTGCCTAAAAGGAATGTCATCAAATTTTACGCAAAGGTCAACTTAGACTCATTGAAACAAAATTGTTTTGGTGTTTAAAAGAGACAAGGTCGCTTTGACAGTAAATCTTTCCCCATGATATCTCAACCACACATGCGGGACATTCCCAAAACATCTGGTTTATTTCTTTCTTTTATCCATCTGAGGAGATGACACCATCCACGATCAATGCATACTGTTACTTGTCTGCTGGGCGGAGACATACAATCACAAGTCTTTCCTGCAGGTTACTAAGTAATAATAAAAACCTAGGAATCTTTAATTGTTTCATCAGAATCAGAAATATGTTATTTACCTCAGGGACAAGTGAGGTGCCTGGATCAAAGAGCTCCGGTAACAGTCTCCTGGCACAAACAGTAGAGAAACTTCACAGGACATGGTGGTCATTATGGTAATGGTTGCCACCTTCACCGGTTACTGCGTACACTCTGACCGCAAGACATCGGGATGAGAGGCCTGACTCATCACATTTAGCCTACTTCCTGCTGACCCAATTATTCCGTCCTTCTGGCTCCTCAGAAGCCCCTGTTCACATGCCTCATTTATAAAGTGAAGTGTCTGTCCCTTGTTACACATGCACAGGATAACAGAGTTACAATGCTGAATGGCTTGATCCTTTCAGTGTCTGACACAAGAGAAGTCATAAGAGATAAGGGAATGTAAAAACTGCTCCTCAGGAAGAACTTATCTGAACAGCTGTCTTATTAACATATTGGTTTTATGGGACATCTTGGCAAAAAGAATGCTCAAATTACATCAGATCATCCATTTAGAGATCTGTCCCAGACCTTAAGAGACCAATCCAACCTCAGGTTTTGCTGTCAATCCAACACTAGCTCATGGCGGCAACCAAACGGCAGGTTTTGACATCAAACTAACGTTGGGTTTTGGCGCCAATCCAATATTAAGTCTCTGACTTAAATCAAACAATGGGTTATATATCGTCAACCTAATGTTGGGTTTTGATGTCCATCTAACGTTAGATTTGGCAATAACCTAATGTCAGTTATGTATATCAGATCAATACTGGGTTTCAACCTCATTCAAAGGTTCTTTACTGTGAAAACCAATGTTGTCTATTTACATCTATCGAACATTTTTAAGATGATTAATATGTATCTAACATAAATTCCTTTCAGACGTCAAGAATTTCAGTGGGGAGTACAGTATATCAGGTAGCTATCAATCTGGACCACACAACCACTAAGAAACACCCAACAAACCTCAAACACAAACCTCAAACACAAATACACATCTGCTGTGTTTCAAAATAAGCCTTTGTGTAACAGATGCTTCCTGTCAGCTCATACACCTGAATCCTTGAAGGTGTGTTCATGAAATATAGCTAATGAAGCCCTGCAACGGCAATGCAGCATTAAACTTTGGACTAACTTTTTTGTAGTTATGTTTCAACTCAAATGTGTAGGTTACAGTAAAAATGTGAAACAAAATATTGAATCTTATGTGATGATCATCAGCTTCAACTTAGCATGTTGTCTATAATTGCAGCACATAGTTCTCTCGACATTTCTGCAGTTTGTTGAACTCTTCACCATGGTAGTTATCCAAGAGCTGACGTGCATTCAGTCCATGTGGGCCTTTCATACTTTCACCTCAATCTCCCATGAGAACCCTGGGGTTTTCTCCTGAGAGCCCCATATGCAGATTTATGGATGCATGTGCTAATGTTGGGAAAAAGATAGATTGCAGGGTCTTGTGGGAAATGGCTATACCACAAACAGACACTAACATGGATCCCTGAAAACATCGTCAAAAATTACACTAGAAAATCAGTTGTTGTTATTGCCTTCTGGAACAACGCATGTATATGATCTGATGTCCAAATGGTCAACATAATATGTGTCCTGCTGATTGTAGAAAACAAACAACATTTTTATGCCGCTCTACTCTTTCTGACAGTAATTTGGAAGAGTTGGTTTTACACATTTACTAATCCTATTAACATCTAATTAATAAGGCTTATAAGTGGATTAACACATCATTTACATGCATATGACCATAACAGGCAAAGACCACATAACTCAGGTACTATCATTACCCAGGAAATCTAATAAAGGGTCTGATTCACACCTGAGACACCAGGTGAAAGAAATTGGCTGATGGGATGCGCAGATCTCTTGATGTAAAAAGTCCATGGTTTTAAAGCTACTTCCGGATTCCTATGATTTGTCTTCTTAGAGTGGATAAGGTGTGACATACAGAAGAGGGAACTTGTTTCCTCCTGTTGAGCCAGCAAATGAACATGTTCAGGGTTTGCGTGATTTGGGCATACGATAAGAACTCTTCGTTCTGCTACAAGGAGAGTCATGCTGCTCCATTATACCAATCATCAATCTTGATTATAGAGCGAGTGTGGTAATTCAATCAATTTCTTTAAACCTGAAATAAAAGATGACTAAGTATATTAGTACAAAAAGAAGCATGTGCACAAACAGCTGTGGGTGCATCGTGACACCAAGAATCGATTTTTATCTCAGACTCAGAAGTTCTTGTGATAAAAATGGATCTCGATTTCAGCGTCAATAAAGCCCTCACCCCAAAATAAGAGCACAAACTACAGACACAACAAATGCAACAATACAGTGTGTTTACCAGCTGGCCAAATGTACGTCAGGCAGGTTTAAATATTCAGCAGCAGAACAGAAGCGGAGCGTCAGGGTTTATTTGGGGTTTCACACAGACACAAGGGTTTGGCAGAGTAATGTCTTTATTTCAGCCAGGCCATTCTGACTGGAGGCGAGGAATAAAAAAAGAAATCATTATAGGCTACACTGTAAATCTTTTCAAGAGAATGAGAGCATGGGAGAGGAAATATTACGTAATATTAAATGCAAATAGACAGTTCATTTGGCCTATGGTATTATATCTGCCAGGATATTGATTTGTTCTGGCGAAATGCTTATAATTCAATTCTTGCTTTGGCAATAGCTGTTTACACACATTACAGCTAACAACAACCACAATATTTACAAGACAGAGAGAGAGATAGAGGATTAGAGAAAGGCTGAAAGAAAGACAGTAACATTAGGCTGTTACCCTATTCTTTACCCTAGAATACTTTAAATGGTAAATGGACTTGAGCTTGCATAGCGCTTTTCTAGTCTTCTGACTACTCAAAGTGCTTTTACCTACCCATTCACACACTGATGGCAGAGGTTGCTATGTAGTGAGACCATCTGAAGTAAATAATCCCATTCATACACATTCATACTCTGCTGCCGAAGCAGCGTAAGCAATTTGGGCTTAAGTGTCTTCCCCAAGGACACATTGGATATTCCTAGTTTTGGAATACATCAAGAAATCTGCTGCAAAGCTTTGAGTCATGAAAAAAAATCATGACAAATAATCATTTCTTTTCCTGATTTCACTCTTTTTTTTTACATTTCCTCTGCTGATGTCACTCTTCTCCATCACTCTCACTGTAGCATGGAGGAGGATATCACTCTCTTTTTCCACTGATGATGGTGTGTTGTTTATGCGAAGCTGCCGGCACTCACATGGCGGCTCTCCCTCTCTCCATTTATCATCATAATCGTCCGGCAGCGTGGTGAGGGAGCGTCATGGCGGCGTGCAGGAATGACAGAGGAGCCCATTAAAGAGGAGCGTGACTTGTTTGTGTAACGGGTCACATTCAGATAAACCGGCAAACACGACACAGACCATCAGAGCAGAGAGAAGCGGATACCCACTTTAACTTCAACAAGACGGGCGTCAGAGGGGGAAATTATATTTTGAACTCTTATTTAATCCAACAGAAATAAAAAAATCCAAGGTTTCACGTTGTCAACATAACAACAAAAGCAATTCAAACTCATTTAGGTGAGTTTTATTTTGACAAGTTCTATTACCAGCTTTAGAAGATCTTCAAAAGTGTGTCATGGCCCTTTAACAAAACAGACACAACAATCATTTTGTTAATCCAACGTTCTCTTTTCCTGAAGTGCGCGACAAGTGTGGATCAAAAATGTTTCACTTAACTGCCACCCTGATTAAATGAACCAGGAGCTAAAATGACCTAATCACAAAAAGGTTCATGAAAAAATAACTGAGGAGATGAGGTCACAGAAGGTCGTAAGATTTTAGATTGGAAGCTGGGAACTGAAGCAGAAAAGTGAATAACTGTCTCTCACAGTTATGAGTTATTACACGCTTCTAAATACGGTAAGTCGATGACAGAGAACTTTTAAATGGACTTGGACTTTTGATTGATTCTGTATTTAGTTTTAATTTTCCTTTTAAATAATCTCTCTAGAATCACATGAGATGAGTTATTGAGTTTGAGTCTTCAGTGTGACCCTTTTTTTAAAGGTCACATATTATACTCCTTTTGAATAAGTCTCAGAGCTCCCCAAAAACTGTCTGTGAAGTTTCTTGCTCAAAATCCACTCTGATCCTGTATTTGATCATGTCTATAAACCCCTCTATTTCAGCTCTGCTCAGAACAGGCTGTTTCTGTGTCTGTAGCTTTAAATGCAAATGAGCTGTGTCTGACCACGACTCTCTGGAAGGGCTTGGAGGGGGCTCAGGCTTACTTGTAACATGACCTATTGTTTAGGGTGAGAAGGCAGACTCAGAGGGCAGAACAAACACTTATTGATGTTGGAGTGTCACCCACAAGGGGGAGGGGTTACTGCCCTCTGTGATGTCAGAAAGGGAGCCTCAGGAACAACAGCCTGTTTGAGCACACATTTTCTGAAAAGTGGAGCAGGCAGAAGATGGAGAGGATGGACTTCCTCAAAATTGGGGGGTTTGTAGACGGGCTAGGGACAACCATGGTAAAGTGTACAGTATTTTACACTATATGTGACCTTTAAGGCAACAATCTTATCATTTAACAGCAAATTTCAGTAAGAGATGGAGATGTGATATCAATCCTTCAACAGTGAGTGTGTAAAGAAAAATGTAAATAACTCCAGGGCATTTTCGTCTTATGTGTCTAAAGATGAGGACGATAATTCACACTTCAGACTTTGGTTAAAGAGAGTAAAGGCAGTTGGGTTGATCTTAAAGGGAGAAGAGGATGCACATGTGCAAAAACGGTTAATTGAAAAAATTGGAAACAATTTCTAGATGAAATACGTGATAACTGTTGGAAGTATTTGAGGAAACGAAAGTACTCAACAATAAAAAACAAATAAGATAGGTTTAGTCAATTTGTAATTCATTTAGATATTTTAGGGTATTATAATTCCACATATTGTTAGGTTAAGAAAGATAAAATAAGAGGTCTAAAGGCTCTGAAGTCTGACTTTTATTCATTTACAGCTTTAACACTTAGGTAAATCAGCCTCGTCTTTCACATATGTTTATGGTTGAACCCTTTCTGCTAGGTTTTTTTGTGTTAGTCGCAGCTTCAGCCATTCCAGTATTGGGTTCAAATTGCTATAAAATGTACATGGCATGCCTCACCAATTAGCTGCAACAGAGGCCTTGTGTGTGTGTGTGTGTGTGTGTGTGTGTGTGTGTGTGTGTGTTGGTCTTGGTCCTATATATCTCGTAGTGACGGACAGAAGCTCTAAATCTGTTTTCTTTCTCTTCACTCTGCAGGCTCTGATGTAAAAAAAAATGTATGTAATTGCAGGGAGTGCGGCTGCAAGAAGCCAAAGCCAGCTCAGCACAGAGAAACACGTCCAAACATTTCCATCTGCATCCGCCAAGCAGCAGTCCTTCAAACTGTGTAAATTATACAGAAGTACGCAAACTAATAAAACATGAACTAACTGCAGGGGAGGCAGTTTTTTCGCTTTTATCCCACATTAGCTGCAGCTCTACAATAATCAAATAAAATGAAAAAGCTTTGCAGCAGCAGGAATCTGTCGTTTAACATCTCAAATAACAGGCAACAGGAAAAAGGATCCAAATGTAGACACAGCTCGTTGGGTTATATGATTATGTAATTCTATAAAACAATGAACAGGCTTTGAGTTGTAGGAGGAGGCTGAAAACTCTGAGGGGGCTGATGGAGGTTCAGAGGTTGGCACATATGATAATTAACCCTGTTAACAATAACAGGGTTAATTATCATAGATCTGATTCAGGCGTCCTGACTGCTCAGGCAAAATGAGAGCATGTTTCCAGCCTGCTATACAGTTAATGTGAAGGGACAGAATCAGAAAGGCAGACGTGTTTACAGTATACTAAAGGGAGTGTGTTCCCCCGACGAAATGACAACATTAATTATGCTCAAATTCCGTAAATGAGCCGAGTATGTTAACATTCACGTGACAAGAACCTGTGGTGACCATTTGAATTATTACTATTGTCAAAAAGAAACAAAGCAGAAGGAGCTTGGAGGTGTGGCTGAGCAGTAAATCTCTAAGCTACATTTCTTATTGGTGTCCCATCAACCAAAAAGGGTTGGTGGAGCTGCCTCCTGCCAGCCATTAGAAAGAATGCAGGTTTAAGGCCCCTCTGCATTTGGCTTCCCTTTTAACACCTGGTGGCTACGTCCACTTATTTTACTCAATATTTTGGAGGTCAGAATTGGCAGTTTTTAATCTTGCATTTGTTAAATTAAAGTTTGATCTTTGAATTCTTCATTTGAGAATTGAAAAATCCTGTAATCATAATTTTACCAGAATCACAAACATACACATTTTTCTGTCCGACATACAGTAGGTTCATGTGTTGGTATTCTAGCCAACCCTGTTAGACCACATACACAAGTAATCAATTAGGCCAAGTGGTTCTAGTGATGAGATTGCTGCATGTCTCACCACGACAGGTGGAAGTGGGTTACTACCTCAGAGAAAGGTGGTAGGTGTGGGAAGCTTAATAATCAATGCTGGAGGATGAATTGTGTATGTGCATGTGTGTGTGTGAACAAGTGAAAGAAATGTGTGTCGGCTCGCTCAATCCTGCGCTTGATTAAATTCCTTTTGTTGAGTTGTGGTTCTTTGTTACACACATACACACAAACACATGCAGCAGCAGTCAAAGTGATGGATAGACCCTCCGTTGGCTCACACAACAATAGCTGGGCTGAATTAAAGGATCTAAACTGGATGCGTGTGCTGGATCTGACTATTGACTGCAATCCTACATGAATGAGAAAATGAAATAACAATAAGAGCGAGTGAAAGGGAGCGGCGGCGAGGGGCTGCTGCTCCGCTCTGGCAGACATCGAAGGAGCTCGTATCATAAAGCTTCTAAAAATAGAACAGCAGGAGAGAGGGAGAGAGGGGGAGAGAGAGAGAGAGAGAGAGAGAGGGGGAGACTGCTGGGCAGGAAGAAAACTGCAAGAGAAGATCAAATCTTCAGATTTCCGAGAGGTAAATGTGTTCGATCAATCAACTCTGAGGTACTGCATGGATTCCAATTAAAGTGAGAATTATTGCTAACCATGCTAATTAAACCAGCACCGTTAATTTGAATATTTATGCTTTAAAGCTTCACACCTTCATTTCAATCTCATAAAAAATATATCTATATACAGTTTAGTTGATAAGCAAATGTTATCATGTCAAACCTGAAAGAATAAAAACATAATACAGTCTGAATGAAAAGAAGGTTTTCAATTAAGCCTTTTTTTTTTTTTTTTAGCAAGTTGCACAAATGGTGGCATCATAAATATCATAATTGTTCTCTGAAAATCTGTTTTTGTTTTTCTACTCTTCTTACTAGGGAAATAAATGTTTTAATGTTAATTCCATTCAAATACTCTTAAAAAGGTTGTGTGAGGTACTCGTCAATAGTAAATGTATTAGTCACAGGAGATGCAGGTCAGCTCGGTCAACTTCTGGAGAAGCTGGTATGGAGAGAGCCAGCACTGCACAGGCATTTATACAACGTTATACAACTATCTGAAAGAAAACAAATCCTTAAAATCAATGTTGATGCAATTGTAAACTACATTTAGACTTTTTTCAGTGGTATACTTTATTATTTAAGCACAGTTTTGGCACACTACATACGCGTTCATCTGCTTTGAGTAAACTGGGTGTCACAAGGACCTACATAGTCTAACCTTATTGGTCAGATTTTGCCTGTCGTCTACATATTGTCTTATGCCTCTTTTGGCGTTCTTTTTATATTCTCTTCCATATTGTCTTCTAGACTCGATATAACAATACAGTATATGCTGTGATAGGACTCATTAAGTCTGCATTGTGCTGACCTTATAACAATATTACACATGCCCATTTACAATTCAACAGCCCACACTTGGGACGTCAGTGTGTGAGCAGATTCAACCACCACAGCAGCCACAAAACTGTCTACCAGAGAAGGTAAACAGTTTTAAGGCATCCCCACACGGGCCACGGTTTGCCAGGTAAATGGGCAAGGAAACAGATTCAGGTATAACTGATTCTACCCGAACCTAAAAAGCCTCTGCATTTTTCTTATAAGCTCCACGAGAAGAAATGTGGGGTAACATATTGAAGATGCTTTTGAAAAGTGGAAAGAGGCTAGAACACAGAAAAGTTTCTACACCGACGTAGAGCTGGTTAAACACTTAATCTTCAGTATACGCGACACGGCAAACCGGGTGTGCAACCACTCTAGGGAGGATGGAGGCAGGAGGAAAACAGCTTTCTCCAATGTTTTGAATTCGGCATGTAGTACCCATTTTAAACACTAGGTGTCAGAGTTACATATTGCTCCTTTAATTACTACATAAAGGACCACTTTGTGCACCTCTTTTAGAATACCATGTTTTTCCTTTTCCTTGGAACCCGTCAAACGTTGAAATCTCCCCCTCGTCTTTCTTTAACGTAGCTCTGACTTCTCAGGAGAGACAAACACAGGGGGGGGGAAATGGGTTACTTTTCCCTCTTAAGTTCAGTGATTCATTATTTACCAGACAGGAGGGAGAAGAAGGAGGAAATGAGACTGTGTGCATGGATGACTTGTTCTCCTCTCTGCTGCACCTCGTCCCTAAAGCTCCTACCGACTCTCTGCAGTCGAACAGGACGTGCAGAAACACACAAAGATAATGTACACACACACACACACACATGTATGCACACAGTGGCACAAATATTCTCCCCTATAGTAAAACTCTGATACGCTTGAAAGCTCACATTCATTGGGACACACAGATACTGTAGGGTGAATGTACTGAGGCTGCACTCAGATTCCCTATTTGGCTCTGTTTCAACTGTTCAGTCCACTGATTCCTTTATTGAATTATAGTTATAGAAATGATTGTGTGCTTTAAAATACATCGAATTCTTGAAGCATTTTCCTTTGAAAGTGTACAATAACTGTGGTGCATTTACAAAATGAAATAAAGTGCTGACCTTAGATATTGAAGTTCCGACTTTCAGCTTCATTTCCTAAGGTTTCCAAATTGGGTGAACATTGTAGAACTCACAACTTAGTCATGAATGTTTTTTTCTCAAGTAATCTTAAGTAGACAACAACAACAACACATTTTAATATACTAGAATTGAATAGAATCCTGGGATTAAACCATACTCACCATCTCTTTGAAAACATACCTACCACACACACACCTCACACATAACCATGGATTCACACACATACACATGAATTGTACGCCTGGATGCACACACAGCAGTTCTCATCATCTCCGGGGGACACACCCCTGTGAGCACATATTCAGGTTTATTCATTATTAAAAATCCAACCTCCTCAGAAACGCTTCAAGCTGGGAACAGTTTTGATCTACAGCAGGGAAGTAGGCAGCACAATGTCATATCAACTGGATTTCTGGAGGACAGAAATGATCAGCATTTGTAGAAATTAGCATTAATGTTGGAGTCAAAGGAACATTGAAAATCCGTTGGGTGGTTAAGCCAAACACGGATCATGGAGCATGGATCTCTGGTAATGTTGGTTGGTGGGTCTGTCGGTACAATCCTCTGGTTCACAGTCAAATGTCTCAAAAACCATTAAAACATTTTTTTTACTGTGATCATTCTTACTTCAACTCTTAGAATTGTCCGTAAACATGCTATGTTAGCAGTTGACTTAACAGATATGGAGATGATAGATGATGGTAGAAGGCTTTAGTCAGGCTTTGGAGAAACTCACTAATTACTTTGATTGTGTGAGAAGGGTGCTAATTGTTTCCATAGCCTGTGGACATCCTCTTGTGTTAGCTAACATTCAGCCTGCAGCTTTTGTTTAGCCTTCTTTTACGATGTGCCAGCTAGCCCGTGGTTACATTTTGCATTTCTATTTTTAGTCTTGGAAAGTTGGAGCTAAACCAGCTGCCAAAGAAGGCAATAGCCTACTTTAGATAGGAACGCATAGAAGTAAGTGATAGCAATGGACCAATTGCCCCATAGGCCCTGGATTAATATAGTATGTCCCAGAAGGCCTTTAGCTTCAGGCTTACTGTAACAGATACAAGAATAGAAGCTAAAGCCGATGAACCAAATTAGAAACATCTATTTTAAGTTCCTTTTCTGTCACTGTGAAAGTAACGGCACCACTGCTGTGCACCTATCTGTCTGTTAGAACGATGTGTAAGAATAATTACATTAGAAATCAGATCATGTTAAAGGGATGCGAACTGTATATTTTTTATATGCTATATTTAGAACCAAAAAATCTGCCATTGGGATGAACCTTAACATCTCAGACTATGTGCATGTTGTTTTGATCTCAGATGTGAAGAAACAAGAGACAAAGCTAACACTGGCCAATGCCTCCAAAAACAAACTCTTTCTTCTACACATGCAGGAACTTTTAGCGAGTATTACAGGGGTTAACAGCAGAGCTTCCAGTGCTACAATTATTACAAACTTTCCAAAATGTCAAAAATAAAAATGTCCGAGAGTAAGCTTTGGTGTGCTACGTTAGAGCTGTTGTCCTCTACAACATCCTGTCTTCTGACCTTTAGAAATACCTGTATGTCCAGCCTGACTTTCTCTCTGCAAACACACTTCAAATAAAGAAGTGAGGATCTTCTCCACACATCCATCCTGGAAATAACAATTAAAACCGATCAATAAGGCCTGTATTTCTCTGTACAAGACCCCCATTAGAGGCCAGAACTCCCATAGTCATAAATCGGGGCGTAATAAATGTAAACTGTCTGCATCTGGGCGAGAAAGAAGAGCTCTTTTCACAGCAGAAACCTCTTCCTCTCGGCGATCAATTAATTATCACGTTAGCTTTTGTTCCGCTGTGAGTGAGCTGAGCGAGGATGGAGCTTTTGGGAAGCTCTGCCCTGAGCCAGGCGCTGACCAACAGCCTGTTAAGAAGAGCTTCTGACAACTCGCTGATTACAACATCATCATCATCAGCGTCATCATCAGCTGGGCGTGAGAGCATTCACGCACATACACAGAACGGAGGAAGTAGGAAGACAAAATCTAAATGTTTAAGTTTGCACTGCTTAGCAAAAATCTCATCTTGTCAAGTGTTCTTCTCTAATTCCCAGTCAAAGTTATCTTTAGCCCACAAGTCTAGCTATATAACACTGAATTGATTGAAATACGTACAAATATATGCAAATATCTTATGTACTTAATATGTACTAACTATACACCTTATTTCAAGATACCTATCAAGTCAAAGTTGCTCGCCCTATTGGCAGATATGTGTTGCTTTTTACAAACAATTCATGCCTTATTTCTTAGCTTTCTTTGCTTATTGTATCTTGAACTATGTGTTATTGTAGACTTGTCGGGTAAATATGGTTTAGAATTAATGTAATGAGATATTTTTGACTCTAAATTAGACAAATAAACAGGCTTAGGTTTGAGTTTTTGCAGTGTGGCCGACACATTGAATATTATTCTACATCAAGTGTGTGGTTTCAATTTTAAGTTAAGGATACATTTTGTTTTCGGAAAGTTATGTTTGTGTTTTTGGCCCTCTGCTATACGTCACATTTCCAAATTGAAGGAAAACAAATATCTCACACTGATTATTATTTTCTTCAGATGAAACATTTCTAAAGATTACAACATGCTATATTTTATATTTATCGCCAGCTTTAATTGTAAATCACAATATTTAAAGTAACAAACTCAGACAAAGAAATACCATTGTTCACCTGTAATGTAGCAGATAAGCAGACAGTGTAAATATTGAGTAAATATCGGGCCTACTTCTAAATAAAACTGGAAAAAATATTAATGGTCACTATCAATTTTTTCTACACTGAGACCACGCACGCACGCACGCACGCACGCACGCACGCACGCACGCACGCACGCACGCACGCACGCACGCACGCACGCACGCACGCACGCACGCACACACACACACACACACACACACACACACACACACACACACACACACACACACACACACACACACACACACACACACACACACACACACACACACACACACACACACACACACACACACACACACACACACACACACACACACACACACACACACACACACACACACACACAGTCTTTTATTGTCAGTCACATGAATAATCCAGCAGCGGGCTGGTAAAAGCGTCCCTGTCTGCAGGCTTTAGCCCTGAAGTTTTTCCCTCCCAGCACACAAGCTGTCCTCAGCAGACGCCTTAAACTGCCCCTCCTCATACAAAAACACAGTTACCAGACTGTGTTTACTGCTTATTGATTTGTTATTCATTGATATAAGTTGACTTCTTCCATTGACCAAACAAAACAATTCTTTACAAACATTAAATCTCAAATCTTGAATAGAAAGGAGCAGAAAGTAGAATCTTATATCATCTGTCCCTCTTTCACAAGACATTATTAACAAAGCACATAATTATACAATATAAATATATTCATGTAAAATAGCTTCAGGCTAACACAGCCACTCACATCCCACTAGAAGTTCCTCAGTAACAATTCATCTTATACCATTCAAAGATGGTTGCACAGTGGTGCAGTGGTCAGCCCTGTTGCCTCACAGCCTAATTTGCAGAATCTACTTCAACAACTTAAACTGAACGAATAATGGGTTTGATGGCTCTCTATATCGACTTCTACTGATGGTTCTTTGGTCACATGAAAAATGAATGAGTTCTTTGTAAAGCTGTGCAGAGCAACAACTTAACCCCCGAAGATGAAACACAGATAAAAAAAAAAAAAAAATTCAAATTATTTCACAAAAAAAGAAAAAGAAAAAGCAAATTACATATATTCAATTGATATGCCTGAAAAGGAGTGTTGCTCAGTTTTTCTTAGATACAAGTAGGAGGAGCTCCAAGGGAAAAAAAAAATGTTGGGTACCACTGTCTTAGAAGACTCAAGTTGTAAAGATCAGGGATCAAATTGTTAATGATTGCACAGAAATTCAAAGCAATCTTCAACTATATAAATAAATCATCTTAGTTCAATTTTCCATTTAAATGAAGGAATGTGAAACATTAGAACGTGAGCTCTACAACAACTACTCACTAGCCAATTAGCTAATGAGGCAAATAACTGACTGAATATAAACAAACAGTTCCCTACGTAAAGACCCAGCAGACACAGAGCAGTTACATTATCATGCGGGGGTCTTATTTGTGCCTTTCTGATCAATCTTTGTTTCGTGTTAACCCTCTTTTTCTGGTCTCCACCAGCTCTTGAGAAGAATAATTGGCTCTTTAACTGCTGTTTGTGCGGGATAATGTGGAATATGTTAGCCAAATGTCGTCAGGTGGTTTAAATATAGATATAATGTCCAAATAAGCCTAAAAATATAAACACTTCTAAACCATTAGCAAGTAAATATAAACAGCAATATTGGATTTGGTTGCACACTTTATGCATATTTCCACAGAGGAAGGTTCAAGCACATCTGAAACTCTGATTTCGTATATCCACTGAATTTTGTGTGTGCAATTTCTGAGCCTAGAAAAATGAGCGGAGCCACGGTCTGCTGATCTGTATGATTGCGAGCGCTGCACAGTGCAGTGAACGTTTGTTATTTTAGCTGCTGCCACCTTATCTGTCGGGCAATCCTATTTTGGTTTCAGAAGTGATGTATCCACAGATCGACATTTCTCTCGATGCCAGGGGTTTCAAGCGTGCAGTGCGTCACTTCAAATCGTATTCTGCTCTTTGCTCGATCAAAAATAAACAAATTCTGGCATATATTGCAAAACAGTCTCTGAAATTTGCCCCCACTGGATTCACCCAAGAGTAATTATTTTTCCGGACTTTGTTGTAGCTGCATCACCGGTCTTTGTTGTCGTTTCCATCATATCCTGCAGCCAAAAAATTGAATCCCAGTAGCTTGTTACTTTGTTTCATGGCAGTGAGGCATATCGTTGGCAATGAGGGTGGTGACAGGTTGGCGGGCACTTGACCCCACGTGTGAGCTGATTGATTTACATTTGAAACAGGCCATGGTGGTCGCTTGCTTTCTACACAGCCTTTGGTTAAAAGCCAGGTCCTGCACTTTGGAAAACTAGAGCCAATCAAATGTGGGACATCATCTCAATTTGTGGGACGTGGGAAAAGTGATGGAAATACTGTGCAGCCCCGCACAAAGACCGTCATCACTAGCTGGTCTCTACCTTTGTCTGGGTTCAAATAAGGCCATGCTGGAATTGGCTACCTCAGTGACTGAGAAGGTCATACAGAGTTTTTTTTTCTCCTGGGGGCGTCATTATTAGGATTAAAAATGATGCATATTTTCTGCTTTGAAGCTCTAAACTCATTAATCCTATGCACCAAATACAAAATTCTTGCACTGGGCTTTACCTGAACTTTAAAAATAAATAGACTCTGAATATAATTAAGAGTCATTAGCATTTCCCAGGTGATGAGAGGGGACTTTTGTGCTGAAAAAAAAGGGAACAGTGGACTTAGTGTAACCGAGACCTGCAGAAGCTCTTCAGCAACGACAAAAAAACAGCAGAGGATATACGTCATTCCAACACAGGTGAAGAGGTGTTAAACATCCTTCGGGATGTATTTACGTAATAAGAGCCTCTGTGACTGGAGGTTTGATGTTTGCTTGGTTGCACTGCATCACCGCATGTCTTCCGCTGTGCTGTTGCATCTAGTCATTTTACTTTGTACTTACCTCTCCACTTAATCTGCCACAAAGACTAATGTGATGCACGCAAATGTGAGGACCCAATGTATACTCGCTAACACAGGAGTTCTTCGACTACCCTGTCAACTTAAAACTAGTACAACTTCAACTTTAGTTGAGTTTCCAGCAAACACAGAAACATCTAGATGCATATGATCACTTCATTTGTTCCACACTTCTTCTCCAGTAGATACAAAGATTTGTTTTGCATCAGTACTGCATTATACGACCTTAAAGAGCTATACCATTTAATCCATCATCACACTAGACAAGTTTTCTTTGAGTTTTACAAAATAACTTAATCTTAATCGGGTGCAGGCCAAGTTATGGTCTTGGCCGTGACCCTTCAGTTCCCAACCCAAGTCCCTACAGACTGGGCTACTGCCATTTACAAATGTTACTCGTAATTATAAGATAATTATCTCATTAATTCATTAAAACAACAGATATTAATTTTCTCATGAGAATGCAACACACTCCCAAAGCCTATGAACAAGAAGATTTATTTCTTAAGGTCTATGTATTTCATCTACAAGTGTCTCTACACAAGAGCCTGTCATTAAAAACTTCAAATCGTCTTGAGATGGAGCACCTGTAAATAACTTCAAATATTTATCATGTGGGTTTTCTTCTCGGCCCTTCTGCATTCAAATGTGTCCTGTCAAAGGTAAACTGCACACTTGGCTGTGATCAATCAGCAGTATCGAGCCGCTGGTTCCCAGTCTAGACTGAACTGATGTCAGAAACATAAACAACACTGTCTACCTGCTACAAGTTTCAATTACTGTACACTTCAGAGTGTGATATAAAGAACAAACAGACAGGAGAAAGACCGCTAACTGTGACTGCAGCATCTTTAAACAAACCTATACATAGATGGTGTTAATCTGATAAATAACTGAGGACTTTTATTTTGGAATGGAGGAAGAGAAAGCATTCAAAGGCGTAACACTTTCTCATTAATATGTGCATACATTATAGGTTTATAGATGCTTTGGTCATTTTTCACTTTGTGTTCATATGTTAAGAAAAGCTGAGCTGTTACAAAGAATACAATGCATATACAAATTTCATAACTGCTTTAGATTGTAGTTTTAGACTTTCAGGAGTGTGTGTGTCAGTTTGACAAATGTTTGCCCTTTTAGGTCCGGATCAGAAATTGCAAGGCACCACACAATGCCCTTTTTGTTGAAGCATGCAGGATAAAAAATGAGCAGTTTGCTGCATCTTATTAATTTTTACATGGCAACTTCCCGATCACCTGTCCTCGAATGACTTTGCAAAGTAAAGTTTTGCAGGAATATTCCTTCAGGACTGCTGAGTTTTGCTAGTATCCACAGTTGGCAACGATTTTTTGTTTCATACCCCTTTAGTTTCTTACAATTGGAAATTTGTAAGAAGTTGGAAAACTGTCTGGAGCTAAAGACAGTCTATGGCTACAGCCCCAGCTAGTGGCATGAGACAGTGGTACAGGCTTATTGGGTCCAACATTTCAAAATATTCATAATTACTTCAAAGGTCCCATATTATTATTCTTTTCAATCACTTTAAATAAGTCTCAGAGCTCCCCAAAACATGTCTGTGAAGTTTCTTTTTTAAAATTCCACTCTGATCCTGTATTTAATCATGCCTATAAAACCTCTATTACAGCCCTGCTCAGAACAGACTGTTTCTGTGTCTGTAGCTTTAAATGCAAATGAGCTGTGTCTGACCACACCCCTCTCTCAGGAGTTGCTTGGTCTTTCTTGCTCCATGTCCCATTGTTTACTGTGAGAAGGCAGAGTCAGAGGGCAGACGAAACATTTAGCTGTGCGAGTGTCACCCACCTGGGGGAGGGGTTGCTGCCCTTTGTGATGTCATGAAGGGAGAACAGCCTCAGGAACAACAGCCTGTTTGAGCACACATTTTCTGAAAAGTGGAGGATAAATGGGAGGTTTGTAGACCGACTAGGGACACATATCAGTGTTAGAAAAACATGCTAAACTGTATTTTGCATAATATGTGACCTTTAACTGAGTAATTCTGGTTCCGACTAACGAGTGTGATGATGTATAACCGTTTAGCCACCAATCACTACTAAATACAGATCATCAATCTTGTTGCTGATGTTCTCGTTTACTTTGGTAAATCATACATCACATAGAGGCATCACTATTAAATTAGGTAACACATAATACGATAAAACACCAACATGATGCTCACACAGTTTGCACTCCACAACAGCTTATATTCCACTTGATGGCTTCAGATAAAGTGTTTCAAGTAGAGAGGCGGCCTTATTCTTAATCAGAGTACTTTCTTTAGCAGAAGGATGAATGGTTCGATAGTTCTTGACCAAAAAACAGACCGAAGTGCCATCTACAGACACATTTTATGCACTTAAAGGTAACGTTCAAAATTAAGTACACTAAAATTTACCCTGGTCTGTCCCTGTCTGTTTCATGAGAAGTGATTTTCCTGACAGTAATAAGTACGACTTCTAAAAATGATGAAGAGGTACTTGAGCCTCTCTTAAAGAGCTGTGAAGATACGCTGAAGGGATGAAAAATCTTGGGAAACGCGGCCTCAGCCCAATGAGCGCTGTCTGTCATGCGGTTTGAAAAGAGACGAGATAAGTAAAGGGTCTCTTTCAAACACAAACAAGCTTTTTGTCAGAGGAGAATAACGAGATAAAAATAAGGGTCGGAGCGGGACAGAGAGATAAAGACTCATGAGGAGAGAGGCGGCGCTCGATCTGAAGAGAGAGAGAAAGGAAAGTGCTGATGGAGGCAGATCGGTCGACAGTTGTTACTGCATGAGTGACAGAGCGAGTTCGTGCTGACACACATTCTGCTCTCCTCACAGTCCCACAGGCCACGTCTGAGCTCTCGCTACAAGTTGTTCATCTTCATCACGGCGGGGCTCTAAAGCAGCTGTCACACATCTCGCGGAAAAAAAAAAAGAAGAGCTAACAGATCTCTGACTACACCACTATTCTTACTCTGAGCTCACATGAAGGGTCACAGTCTTGTGTACACAGCAAAAGAAAAAAACGTCCATCGTAACAATCCGGTCCGTTTGGAGAGCGTGTCTGCCAAGATGTTTTAGTGTTTTAGATGTTTGTGGTGTTACTCTTTCCCAGCTCAGTGTAGTTTGTTTCAAGACTTCTTCATGAGTTACAACACTGTTCTTGGAGCAGGAGGAGTTACCTTCCTAACATGAAGCGAGATCTATAACATATCTAATTGACTTGGAGTTTTACTTTTTAACTCGTTTAAAGCCTCACTTAGTCGATTTGTAGGTCAACTGCTGAAAAGAGACAAAATCACAGGGGCCTCATGAAAATGAACATCCTGTCCTCTCTTATTAACACAAATTCTTTGCCCAGATTACGTTTTTGACAGATCCTAAAGTTTTCTGTTTAAGCTGATGAGTCTAGACAAGCAAACATGAAATAAAGAATACTAGATCCTGTATGTAAAACGAAGCAGAAGTTGTGTTAAGTGGCAAGTATTTTTTAAAGGGTCCCATACTTTTCAATAACTTCATAACCTTCAGGGAGGACCATGCAACTGTACATTAACTGGAGAGTTCCTGAAAATGAGTATTTCATGTTGTGCTAACTGTGGAGCTGTGCTTGAGCCAGTACAAATCAGATCAGCAGGACGAGTAGGTTATTGTAATATTTAACATTGAGGAACAATTAAGTTTCAATTCCTGGCAGATTCCCAAATAAGGTGAATATTCAACAGATAAAACAATGCAGATGTCTTCCCATGTGTTGCATGAAATGTTTCTCCAGTCAGGTCCTGTTCTGTTTCATTTTTATATAGACGTATCAGTTTGACTTAAAAAATACACGGACTGGTTTATGCAGCCACTCAGACAAAGCAAAGATGTCGAATATTCTATAACTTCAATCATCACAGGAGTTAATCATGTAAAATGATACAACAGATTGTAAACATAATGTAGAGAAATCACCCACAACTAGAAGCAACTTTTTGTTTAAAGTCAAAGAGTTATCAACTGATTTTGTTAAATATGACTTTTATATGCAACGAACACATGTAGAGAAAGGATCCATTATCTAACCTAATTCAATGCAATTAAATCTGACAGCAGCTTTGAGCCTGAGCACAAACCTGGAGCTGAAGCTCGACTAAAGCTCGTACACATGCAGCTATAAAACCACAAAAGTGAATCGATATGCTGCCATCAGCATGTCCTTCAGGCATGGACACTATCTGCAGCATGCATTTGGATAATTTACTTTGGACAACAGCGATCAATATAGATGTATATGTGTGTTTTATTTCATAAGTATCCATTATAACTCAGGATGGAGCCGGAGTCAAATCAATGTTCCTTCTGAGTGTTGTCTGAATGGCGACACACACCTGATCACAGTTATTCTCTGGATACATTTGGAATATGCACGGAAACACTCACAAACATATTTAGCCAAAGGGCCAGCTGGATGATATAGGTGTATATGTGCATTATTAAATAATAATCTATAAACTTAAAAACGCACATAAACAAATACAGGGGAATAAAACTGCTGCTCAGAGCCAACAGACTTCCTGCTAGGACGTCAGTAAGAACCGGCTAAAGGGCACAGGAAATAATGAGGCTACCGGCGTGGTATGTATAATTTATTGTGTTTGGGGCACGCTGAGAAAAAAAAAGACCTATTGAGCTGAGGAAATATCGAGTCAGAAAAACAACGAAAGGACAGGTAAACAACAGCACACTCGTCAGGGCCTACCTCTGAAGATGATTGTGGTAATGGTTTGTGGGCTCAAGCCTGTATTTTATACATTCTCATATTGTAGAGGCAGAAAATTACAGAAATCCTCGATAACTCTAACACCTTCCCACTCCTCGCTTATCCAAAGGTAAGGATTTTGTTTTTTGAATAATTGAAAGGACACATATTCTCTTTATATCTACCATGTGAACCCCTTCCTGTCCAACTGTTAGCCCTGCCACCACAACGGGAAGAGAGACAGAGGTATACAATACTTCAAAGAAATAGAAACAGAATCGACTTTGGGATGATTATATGAATGGAGATCAGTCGTACAAACAGCTGCACTCAGCAGCACTAAGGGAGGGGGCTGAGGGGAAACAATGCACTAAAGGGGTGGCTATTTTTGGGTCTATAGACTGGTACTGAAGTGTCACATGTACTGGACATCTAGTTTGTACGTCATATATCATATCTTTAAACAAGCTGTTAATTGAAACAGGCTGACCACTGACTTACCATCCATGACTCATCATAAATGTCATTGAGCGGGATGGCATGGAGTGGAATCAATTTTACTTTGGTCAGCATTCACACCCATTCTCACCCTGGTGGCAGAGACTGCAATTTTGTTTTTACAGAAAATTCAATCCTATAGCCTATTTTCCATGTACCGTCTTGTAGAGTTCCAGGGTCCTTCATCTCCACGGTCAAACTCAGAGAGGGCTGAGGCTGCCCATTCCAATGACAATATATCCATGAATTATTTTAACCAATTGTCAATGCTAAAGCAATTTGTGATGATTCGTTGTGCGAGCGTTGACTGTATGTTTCTTACTCTAGTGCCAAGAAGGCAGACTGGCGGACAGGGTGGTACTTTTACTTTCAGAATAAAGACTGTCCATCAGTATTAACCAATCCATTCGTACACATTGCCGACAAAGCAGTGGGAACAAATTTGGGGTTAAGTGTCTTCCAGCCACAATGGACATGTGGCTGCAGGAGTTGAGGATCGAACCACCGAGATTCTGGATTTAGGCGACGACTGACTACCACTGAGCCTCAGCCGATGTGAAGAAGACACCAAATTACATCGATTAAATATAAGTTAAACAAATAGTAAATGCTGATTTTAAGCAGCAGCTTTACAAATTTTGAAAAACAACCTCAGAGACTGCCGACTATGCTGAGTGGCTAACTTGCTAGTTATTAGCTTATATTTCTCCTGCTGTCAAGAGTATGCCTTTAGCTTCATTGTCACAAAATCATTGGTTTTCCCCTTGAAACTTGAGTAAAACACATCTCTGATCCTGTGAAAACAACAAAAGTATCATAAAATACTTGCAATAATGGCAACCAATACGTTTGACAACTAAGCTACCTAGCTAGCTCTCAGAAGTGGCAAACTGGAGCCAAAGCCAGGCCTTTGTCCGCAAAAACAGGAACAGACTTACTAGCAAATAAAAACATAATTTGCACCAGCACAACGACTGAAATCCAATTTTCATCCATGTTAACCAGTACATTGAATTGTATTTATTCTCAATATCTACTGAAAAGTTAGCAGCTAATTCCAACCCAATCACAATGTATAAAATGTACGTTCAGCATGTATGTATTGTGCACAGAAAGCTGTGTTAAATATTACATTCTTTGCGTATGTGTGTACTGTAAGCGAGTCCACAGAGCAGGGTACCTTACCCGCTTGCGAAGGTTGCATGTGAGGATGAGGTTGCGTGAGAAGGAGTTGGCGAAGGCCGTGTAAAACTCCAGCACTTTGAGTAAGGCCTCCCTCTTGATGACGTGCAGGTCGCAGTACGTTAGCGCTCTGACGTTAGCAGTCGCATGTGCCAGGGTGGTTTCTTTCCAAAAGACATCACCAAACACGTCGCCTTTACCTGAATACAAAACACACAGGAGAAAGAAGTTTAGAGTTTCATGGAGCAAAGACAAGAGTTTAAATCAGTAATACACCAAGTGTTTGAGGTGTGACACCTTAGGAAACAAAAACATGGAAAGTGGGTCTTAAGTAATGAAATAACCAGTTTCCAATCATAACCCTGGATGTTTTATGTATACAACTAACTGCACATGATTGATTTGGGAGATTATTTCACAACTGATAAATTGATAAACAGAAAACGAAGAAAACTTTTTTAATGTAATCTAATCTAATAGTTACTGATAATATTTTATTGTCAATAAAGTCATATTTTCAGGTAAGAAGCTACATGTTACCCTTGTTTTCTGTTGTTAAAAATGCACATGTCTGTGTCTTAAGCATTCTTGTATTATTGAAATGTTTGCATGACAAAATACTCGAGATACATTTGTAAGACTGTAAGACTGTAAATGATCATTCACTTATAAGTCCAACCATAAATGTTACACAGATTGCAAAGAACATTTTGAAAATCTTTAAATGTTGTCCCACCAACCGGGGATGTTTCAGGTGCTGTAAGACATTACAAAAGACTATCTATGTAAAATACTATCAAGTGAATCAATCAAAGTCAATATAGTCAGATATCTTGGATTTGAGGGTTGTTCATGTGCATTGAAGTGCCAGTCTTTGAAGATTTACCTCTGAAAGAAATGTGTTTCAATGTTATCCTTATTAAGTCATATTTTTATACAACAACAACAACAACATGTTTGTTGTCATTTAATAAGGCAGCTACATGACAACGTTAGAAGATATTTAGACATAAGTGAAGGTGCAGTAGCTTGAATATGTTAACTGAGAGAGGAAATCTGACAATAAAAGTGAAAAACTTCTTCTACCATGAACACATTAAATACATTTTATTTTGTATTTTTTACATTAATACAAGAAAGTTGACAAGAAAACCAATTAAGAATGACAATGCTTAGATTTACAGACATACACTTGCTGTAAAAATGAATAATGTGCATGTCTTCATAGTCAAACACTTCCACTCTTTATCTTTCCTTAGCAACAGTTTTACCTGTCCAGGTCTTTAGCAACAAGAGCTGATTTTACTATCAGACACTGATATCAAGCAGAAACTAAGTAATACTTACTTACTGCATAATGGAATTTAAGGGATAAGCATAGCAGAGATCCATAGTTAGATAAGGGGGGACCATTTGAGCGGTGTGTAACAATGATAGACTGTATACAATTTGGACTGTATTGTAGCGTCACATGATGCCATTGGGCCCAAAAATACATTATACATATATTTGGACAGAGACATCTATGAATCAGTGGATACAACTTTAATATCCTTTTTAAAAATGATTAGGTCCTAAAAGTTGTAAAATTTAATTAAATCCAAATTCAAAAATATTTATGTACAAAAAGGTCAGAACCATGGGACTGCGTTTCCAAGTTCACATACTGTACGGGCGCCCAGTAATGCTGAAGATCTGGGTACTTTTACATGTGGATGTCGGTATTTTTTTGCTTCATGCGCCACAGAGCGACTTTCATAGGTATGAACAGGGCTCTGGATGGGTTTCTAATAAGTTTCTATTTTAAGTTTCTAATAAGGATGGTGACTCACGCTCTGCAACAGGTACAGCGGCTACCACTTACAAGATAAACGATAAGCCGCTGCAAGCAGTTATGTTAATAGCCAGTAATGCAAGGGGGAATAGCATTGATGAGCCGCGGTTGCACCCGAGCAAGTGCATCATAATGCTAATATAATAATAATAATTAATTTGGACTAATTCTTAAAGTAGACAGTAAAAAAGCATCTACATACGTATATACAGTATATACATATTAAAGAAATACTTTGGTTGCCTTAACCCGTCCATAAAAATCCATTGTCAGGCAAGTCGGTTTCTTCTGGCATGAGGACTGCAGAATGGAATAAACTTTTAAACTCTCACACACATATGATAATTCATCTTTAACCACTGTCAAACTAAAACACACAAGTCCAAACCAAAGCACAACTTCAGAGAAGGCAGTGGTATAACTGAGAACCCAAAGGCAGGTGGTGCACTGTAAAAATAAAAGCTAACTGCATTAAGAGAAAAAAATGTCCAATGACTGATAGGTTCACTGCAGTATTTTTTGGAGAGCTGTCAATCAAAGTGAACACCGTGGTGAAAATGAAAGATAAGGAGAACATGAAAACCTTCTCTTTCAAACTTTCACATCACATTTAACCCTGACATTTAAAAATCTGTCACATTGGTATTGTTTAAACCTGTCAGTCACACAGAATTTGTGTTGGATTTTCAGTTAAATAAAATAGAGACTTTTTATTATGAAGAGTGAATATTTTTCTTACACTACAATATTATAAAGTTTGCGGAACCGACCCTTTAAATCACATCTGCTTTCATTCATTGGTTTCAAACCATGTGCAGCCACCTGGACACTTGACTTATCAACTGCCAGCATTAATTAGCCATGCAAATCACCCGTAGCAGATGATTGCATGTTTACACTTGTGAGCGTCTCCTTGGCAACGCAACATTTGTTGTGATACAAACAAGAGGATGAAGAGTCATAATAAGGAGCAGCGTCAAATGTTTCATATGCCGTCGGCTGTTCAGTGTTTTGAAGAATAAGGAAAAGGGATATTTAAAGAGATATTAAAATAAAAATTGGATTAAAGGGTCCCAAAACGTGAAGTTTGCACACTCAAATGCACAAATTAGAGCAAATAGGAGGAAAAAGATTCAAATACAAAACTTTTTCAAATGGCGTATGGAATATACAGCAAGTCATTCGTATATTTCATTTCCCTAAAGACATCCAGCTCCACTCTGGCTATATTACACACACACACACACAAAAAAACTGTGCTAATCAGGATTAAAATCTGTGTCAAACCTGCCACAACCACCAGCGCAGCGTTTTTCTGACAGCTGACCCGTACAAGATGTGATGAAAAGCAGTCCACAAGCTGTCAAAACACCTTGAGAAACAGACGTATAACGCCTCCAACATACCATATCAAAATGTGTACAGTGAGAGTGTGTGTGTGAGTGAGTGGATCTCATCTCGACAATCCCTCCTCTGCACCCCTCAGGGTCCCTTTCTCACCGGCTCGGGCAGCGGTACTCGTCTGGAATGAGCTCCCAAGAGATCTGCAGCTCCTCGCCAATTAGCCGTGGAGATGTGGACGGGGTCACATGGGTGGGGAGTTTGGCGAAGGTGTTAGTGGTTGTGTGCGCCGAGTGTGACTTTTACAGCGGGGTTAAAAACCACAGGGAGGACTGCTAGGATTGAGCGGGTAGAGACGGATACATGGGTGCTGTGACTCCTGTCCTCCGGCTTTGTAATGCTACTGATTACACAGTCGGCTAAAATCTTTCAGCCAGACCGCTCACAGGGACTTCTGTTTGATGTGCACACAGAACATGAGGTACAGAGGGGGCCTTTTAGCCTCACTTATGTTCTCAAATAATATAAAAAGCTACAGTACAGGAGTTAGCACAGGTCTTTCTTTCTGTGGCTAAATGTAATTGCAAAAAATTAATTAATCTTTATTATTTGATATATTGCTTTTGAATGTGGATTATAATTGTTTGCTGTGTATTTGGAATCCCTGTGAACTGTGTAAAATTCTAGTTCACAACCTGTATATCAAAGGATGCATCAGTGTATCTGTTGAACACTGGTATGAGCCGATATCCGCCCTGTTGACAGCATCAGCCCAAACTAGGAATCCCTATGAAAAAAATAACCGTTCCACTGGGAGATTAGAGCACAAACATAGACAGCTCACGTCTTGAAATTCTGCTACTTTTTCAGGAACGTACTGTATTAAGCACATGGCGCTATTCAAAAAAAGACCCAAAGGTCCTGTACCTATGGAAGCAGATGTTAAGTTTTGTAACCTAGCAACAGTATAGGCAGATGAGAAGCGCTGAGGTGGGTGAGCGCTGCCAGCACACACACAAAAAAAAGAGCCGTTAGTGAGCACAGGCACTCAATCACGGTGCATTTGGAACGGGCCGCCTTGGATTTAGTCGTCTTTGTTTACAAGCTCTGGTTTTCTTGTCCAATCTCATCCCGTCGTGCATCCTTTACAATCCTAACAATCCAAAGTGTGATTTTACCGAGCTCACTGACCAGGCAGCACTTGTGCAAAGGTGTAAAAACAGCTGGTTGGGCAGTTCTTTAATGATTAGTGAAAATAGGCCTTAAGTTTTTCCACATCCTTTATTGAGAAAATCTTAAACTGCTTTGTCAGAGAAAGAACACTTCCCTTATATCATCCTGACCTCAGGGAAACGTATGTTATACTGCTCTGTTCTAAATTTGTATGTTAAGCACCTTGTGCTATTCAAAAAGTTTGATGGCTGCCAAAGTTGCCATTTTGAACGTAAACAAACTATACTATGAAATACAGGGATCCTATTTAAGCCAATGGTGATGAGTCATATATGGTTTGAATAAACTCTTACAGACGTTTTGGCTCTTCATAAGCACCAACATCCTTCAAACGAGGCGATGCCGCTGAATGCTGCCGCGGCCTGTATCCCCCATCAGCAGAAAAATAAATTGCCCGTGGGCGACTGTGCACCCTCGCACTGCTTTATCTCGCATTGCAGCTCGCCAGACGTCGGTCCAGTAAGACGCATTTCGGGCTGCTTCTTTCAGCTGATGCTGCCTTTACTCCTGTCAGACAATTATCTGGGAAAAGTGAGTGGGTGGCGAGAGTAATACCGCTGCTGTGACTCGGATATCCACTGACAGCAGCATTAATGGACCTTATTGAATTAGAAGTACTACAAACATATAAAGCACTCTGGTGGTGCTTCCAGACAATGAAAAAAAAAAAAGGTTGTTCCTGCAACATATAAATGGTAACCAAGCAGTTTGTCAGTTTTTCCCACTTCAGATATGAATTGATAAATGCGTATAATAAACGTATTCATGGTGGAAAAAAGTTTCACAGAGCTCCTTCTGTTCTCAACAAGAACAACTTTATCTGCCAGAATGTCCCACCAGCAGCCGCATGCTGTTCATCATAACCACTTACACTAATGAGGCCATTAATTAAGATAATTGACGAATTACTTACGCTGCTGCATCTTCACAACACACGGACTGTGCTTACATGAGCTTTAAGTCATGAATTATTTAGCTTACACCTTCTTTTTTTTTTGTAGATGACTATGTAAATGTTTGCAGCATGGTCCTTTAAAATGTGATAAAACAGCAGCACAAACAAGTGGCCAGCACTCCTGGATTATGAGACACAGATAAATATATTGCAGTGTTAAAACAACGGTGAGACAAGTCCATAATTTATGATTTTAAAAAATAGACTGTTTTCTTTCCACTAGCTTTAAGAATACAAGCAGCCAGCAAAGGCTCCCTTCCTTAACACAACTTATCGCTCGGAGAATAATCAGATTGCTGCTTCTGTTGTCAGCCTGTTTTCTTTTCATGTCAACACCAGATTTACATCACAGGAGTCAATGATTTCCTATGAGCAATACAAATATTATTTTAAAACTCCAACATGCCTGGTTAAGAAATTGTTCAACCCAAGCCCCAAATGAAATCATGAAAAACATTTCTTACAACATGACTCGTCAAAAAAATGTTTAAATTGATCATGTAGTTTTTATTTCTGGTACATTGTTTCAGTAATTAAACCTAGACCAATACTTTGTCACATTACATGCTGTTTCATAAGCTAGCCATGTGTTTCTGTGTGAACCCCCGTCAAATAAAAGTAAAGAAGATATATTTTGATCAAGTGACACGTGTCAGTCATTTCAAAGGATGATGAAAGCAGAACTGCATTAAGAAATCTTCCAAGAATCTGACTGTTTGAAGTTTCCTTTCATCATGGCTCCTCTAACCTGCTCCCTAAATATGTTCTTCTGCTAATGTATTCCACATCAGAGCAGCCCCTGCACACATTCTTATTACTGGGTCTTGTAATGCAGACAGTCTCATATGTGATCCCAGGCTCATCTCCTCCTGTTCACTGCAGACGTATCGCTTGCTGGTCCAGAACATATTGCTGTGTGAATAGAAGACCAGACTGAAAATCCCCTTCTCATAACCGAGCATGAATAATGGATTTAGAAATTAATCAGCTCATCATTCGGGCAAAACAAAAAAAAAAAAATAGAAAGGCTGAGTGATTTTTCTCCAAGATCGAGCAGAATCATCAATAGATAATTCAGGCTAAAGGGCCGAGAGTGTGTAGTCGTCTGTTATCCCGGCTGTCCTTTCACTGCCAAAAGACCAACTAATTATGAAAGTTTGGATAGAAACAGGCCGCCTTGTCTGGATAACCAACATTAATAAATTCGGTACAAAAACAATTTATCCCGGTAAAGAACCAAATGAAAGAAAAGAGGGCCAAAAGTGTTGAGTGTCAGAATGAGGTTTTGTTTGGCTATAATGGACACACTCTTTTCTTTAAGTATGTGAAAAACAAAACATTATATTACAAACATATTTTAAAAGAAGAATGGGAAACATTTTGATTACAGTAGATGTCCCACTTGAGCACCACCATTAAACCAATACAAACTGCTGTTTGGCGACACCTCCGCTATTCTGAATCCAACTTTGTTTAAGAGGGCATCTGAAGAGAAAATCATGCGTACATCTGTATTTGTCTTTAATTGTTTAGCATATCTGGCTGCTGCACGTCACAATAACGCTTTCTGTAAAGTTCTGAAGCCGCCAGCCTCTGGATCTATTTCATCAAGTCAAACCTTTATTCACTGACATCTTCATTATCTCCTCTCTCTTCCACACATCAAAGCAGCCCGTGAGTGAATTTGGTCAGGGACACCGACAGCCTGGTGCATGATGGGAAATGAGCAGGTTATTACTTTATGAGTATTTACTCAGACTGCCACAGTATTGCCTTGTTACTGTGGGGAAAGTATTGTGTTTTTGTGTGTTTACGTGTCTGTTCTTGCTGCGTATTAGATGCTGTGGGCGAGTAATTGTGTGTGTCTGTTTGTGTGCGTTAGGAAACTTTATTGTGCCCCGAGAGAAAACTCATTTTCACAGCTTGTACATAGAGACATTAAGCAGCTTTAGTATATTTACTTTTGCTGCTTGTGTGTTTGTGAATGTGTGTGTGTTTATGTGTCCACCTGATGCCGTATAGGACACTAATGAGAGCAGAGTGTGTTACAGCCAGGGGGAGCAGCCTGGGGAAATCAGTGGCTTTAAAACCACGACCAACACACACTCCCTGCATCCTCTTCTTCTCTTTCCTCCATCCCCCTCTACTTCTTCTTCTATGCCTCATTTATGTTTTGATTCTCTCTCTAAACCTTTCCAAACCTCCATCCTTTCAACTGTTACCCTCTCTGCCTCTGATGCCTATCCTCACATCTTTGCCTCCTTTTGATTGAACAGTTTCACTTTCTTTGTCTTTATTCATCTTCTCTCATGCTTATTTAATTCCCTTGCAAATCACCTCCTATTGTTCTTTTTCTTCCTCTTTCCTTGCCACCTTTTTTAACCTCTTCCTGTCCTTCTTTTCTTTTCTATTCCCCGTCTCTATCTCATCTTTCCTAGACTTCAATCATCCCCTGTTTTTTTTACTCTTTCCTCACTTAAACCTCTCTTTCGCTAAGCTTTATGGGATACCAAGAAATTAACAAAGATTATTTGACAGGATGAGCTTCCAAAATGTCCCCACTCTCCATCCTTCTCTCGCCCTCCAAACCTTCTTTCCATCCCTTTCTCTGCTTTTAACTGCTCATTCGTTGACTCAGTCTGATTTATTTTATAGTTTGTGTGTGAATAATCAGAAATTGAAAAGCATGCGTATGTGTCCAATTTCACAATCAATGTTCCAGGATGAGCATGTCCATTGATAAGTGAAATTGTGTTTGAAAATAACTTTGATATTCTCTACCACTGATATTGAAATAATGCCTCTTTTATTTGCAGTTGTGTCTTTTAGTTGTTGAGTTGTAGTTTGTTCCCTAACATGAGCTGTGGAGCTTTGATGGAAGTTTTGACGTTTGATAGATAAATACTGTTTCCCAAATCAGAACTCATCTTTGTACAGAGGTCATTCAAGACTTTAAACTTAGCCGTAACGTTAGCAAAACACTGACTTGTTTCAAAACGACATTAAACACTTAAGTTATGATAAGGCAAACGGTGTCGAGCTAAAATGCATAAAACAGCAGTTTAATATTTGCCGATTTGAATGCTAACATTAGCATGTGAGAAACACACTTTGGATGTTTGCTAATATCAAACATTAATGCTAATGCTAGCACTGTCAAAACAAAAGTCTAAGAAATATCTGTAAAATCTGAAGTAAAGACACAAATCTGTCTCTGAATGTAACCTTCAACACTTTAGATTAATGATGGTTCTCTTTTTTCTAAATTGACTAAATAGAAAAGAAATGTTCTGTTAAGTTTTCTCCATCCTGCTACTCTTTCTTTAGATACCTTCTGAAATCCCATATAAACAATGAACTCTTTGGTATATCCACTGTGACATGATAAATGATGTCTTCGTATTGTTCCAATCATGTTCTCCTTTTCTCTCTCTGCTGCTTTATGTTTCTTAGCATGAGCTTTGGAGCTGGCAGAAATTCCCCAGATTCTCAGCAGCAGAGACAAAGAAGTTGGCTGAACAAGGTGCAGCTGTCACATGAAAGAGAAAACAACTTTAAAGAGGGAAGTCATATTTAGAGAAATGTCCTTTTCATGCCGTTAACGCACACAGACAAACCCCCTTATCTTGCTTCACCTTACATGCTCTCTCTCGCTCCTTCAACATTTTATTTTCAGTCCCTCGTTCCAAATCTCCCCCTTGCACCACCTTGTTCCTCCCCCTCCATCTATCCTCCACCGTCTCTCCCTCTCTAAGCTTTGCTCGCCATCTAAAATACAAATGCAGCTGTTAGCATCGGTGGAACATTTTCCTGGCCAAGAAGGAGCATAATGTTCATAATGTTTTTATGTGTATTTTTACACTGTAATGTGAGTATTTGCAGCTCTTAAATGACTTTTCAGCATGCTAATGGTTGCTAATTAGCGTTATTAAAAAAACTAGGTTTTCAGGATGTTGAGCTGTTAAACTTAGTTTTTAGCTGATTACAAAACTAAGTGAAATTAATATGACTGCCTCTATTTGACATGTAAAAGTAAATCAGACCATCAGTGACAAGATTGATCATCTTAATATAATTAAATCATGCCTATAACCCGTGCTGCGGGGTAGGTGTCAGACGAGGAAGTTAACAGGATGCCACAGAAATAGCCTGATTTACATTTTCAACAGTAACGATTCACAACGAGTGATATTGGAATGTTAAAAATAAAGCAGGATGTTTTTTTGTCAGAAAATACTACTTCAAAATGCCTAGGATAAGATCAGCTAAAAAGACAATATGTTCCACATTCGCCACAGGAGGCGCCAAAATCAACACAAACCGAGAGTTCCTCTCAGGAGCTTTAATGAAACTCGACACTTCCTAACAGGGGATTCTTCTCCCTGCTGAATTCTTCAAATATGAAATAAGATTTGCTAAAAGTCTCTGTTTCCTCACTCAAATATGACCAAATATAAATGAGGGATCATTAGAAATCAAGACCCATCTAAGAACCTTCTTCCCTTCAAAGTTATGCCCACTTTTTGAATTGATTTAACGCATTTTAAAAAAAGGCATTTGTTTTAATATTGTTGTTTTAAAGGGTGTTCATGATCCAAAATAATTGATAAATCATTTCAGTGAAGCAACGAGAATGTTGAAAATAAACAAAAGAAACTCAACGCAGCCAGATAATGATCCTCCTTATTGCTTTTGAAGAGTGATGACTCAGCTTAAAAAGACACTGCATGCGCCACACTGACACTCATTTTTGAAGCAGCTTGTTAAATCTTTCTGAAAACTTTCAAAACTTGTTATGCCATGAATCCATTTATGTATCAGATCAAAAGTTTATCTTTGAATTTTGGATAACACTGCACCATCAATGGACTGAATTGGTGGACTGAAGTGTGGACTCGTATGTTTACTTTCCTTCAACAGGAAACTGGATAAGCTTCCTTTATTCAGCTGGATCTTTTGTTAAACTAATGCTGAGACCTTTAAAGAGCCTAAAAGCTTGATGAAATTACATTTTGACCTGCACAATTAGGAGAAAAGACAATATGTAGATTGTGCGTGTTGAGAAAATATTCTTTCCCTCGCCACAGAACGAGCAGCTCCTGATGACAACCAGCTGATGAATTATCGATTCATGTCCTCGGCATGATGAAGCGCTTTATCAAACATCTAATGTGCTCTTTATGAACCTCTGATGCTGCCTCGTCTGACTCGGCCTCATAATGATTTTAAGGAAGTGAAGAGGCGACACAAATGGAGAGGCTGCAAAGAGGGGTGGGCTGAGAGGGCTCACTCTGTCATGTTTTATTCTCAGCAGCCTCGCTACCTCCTCCCCTAACTTCCTATCAAACCAATATCGTCTCGTTTTATCTTTCTTTTTCCAAATTCAGTTTGTTTATAATTTTATCAAAGCCTTGTTTTCCTCATCCTTTCCTTTCTCTCACTGTGCATTTGTTATTCTGTTCAGCAAACACTGAAGCAGCGACAGCTTGTCATATCTGCTGCTGTGGATCAGACGGGTCTAAAGTAGGCTAATTGTTGCATACAATCAACTAGTATCACAAACCCAAATCATGTAATCTGTTTCTGCAACAGAATCCACTAGTTCTGATCTAAAATTGTTTTTTTCCAAAGATATGAGCCAATCTACAATAACATGTCATGTATTATTTCCTGTGACATCTGTGACCTACATAAAAACCAGATGAAGTGATACTGATGCTTCAGTCAGCTGAAGAAGCAAACAACTTTTTTAACTATATGATTTAAGCTATACAACATATTCAGAATAAACCACTGCTTTGACAGACATGTTTACCTGGGGAGTTTAAAGGAAGATGTACAGTATAATGGTAAAGGGCGCCCAATAGCCTTACAGGTTATGTCGCCTGACCCATGTACAGAGGCTATAGTATAGGCTCCTCTGCCCTGTGCTGCATTCTCACACTCTCTACTCCCAACGTTTCCCACCTCTCTTCAGCTGTCCTATCAATTAAAGGCAAAAATGGACCAAAAACATTCCAAAAAAAAGTTGTCATTTGCAAACTTTTATCTTTTGTCTCTCTCTCTCTTTGGCCCCTTTCACACATGCAGTGCGCTAAAAAATTCACCAATGCTGTCAAGGTGTTGACACTTTACGCAGCCCACTTCACACAGCCCACTTTATGCCGCCCACCCAACTTTCAGTTTTCGTAAATGTTCAGCAGAATGCAGGGAATTAAGTGTTGGAGAATCAAAAGTTCTGAAACCTCTGGGCAAAAGCCAAGGTTGCCCACCTACAATTTATAACAGCCCACTCTACAACAAATCAACAAAACCATGAAATTCAAGCTTTTACTGAAAGAGTTTTTTTTCCCTGGGGGAGCAGGCCCGGGACCCCCCTGGCTGGCTACTATCTCCTATTGGCTGGCTACTCCGTATGTCTGTGCAAAGCCCTGAATAAAACCTTTGTACACTACATTATCAGTATAAAACAGCAGGAATATACACTGGAGGAGAAAAGGGAGAAATGTAATGGCTAAGGAGCTACATGATTCTTAGTACATTTGGTGGAAACCAAACCAGAGCTTACAGAGATGTGAATACTGGACTAATGCACTGATACGGGATTACATATCTCATTTCAGGCCATCCTGTTTTTAGGTTGGACTCAGAGGATCAATGAACAGGGCAATAAAAATAACCTTGTTTAAAGTTTACTGTAGTTTTCCTTTAGTGCTAAAATAGGAAATATTACATTGTGAATTGTTTTGAATTATTAATTTAAATACTTCATACAGCAGTTTAACTGATAGTTACATTAAAAAAAAAAAAAAATCTTTGTTAGTGAGCGCTTGACCATTTGTATTTAGTCTTTTAAAAAACTAGACCTGCATCAAGCAACCATTCAAGCTAGCACGTTGATAACCAGTCATTGATTCTCAGTACACACGAGTTCCATGTACGGCTACAGACCGGTGGATAAGCAGAGTTTTCTTTCATCTGTTTTCTCGGTTTGTGAGGTTTTTTTTTTTTACTTTGCATTGTTACTGTATTTGCAGCGTGTTTGATGTTAACACATTTGTTTCAGCTTTTTTGCAGCATGTTCTTTTAACTAGAAATCCTGGGGGCAGTTCCTGTAGCTCAAAGTCCAGCAAGCAAATACAGGCTAATATCTTCTGAGATGTTTGTGTATGTGCAGTAACTGCACCTTAAATATATATAACAGAGACACATTCAAAACCAGGATTTGGACTCAGGATGATCTCCTACTTCTGGTTTTGACTGATCCCCTTTCAGGACACAACCGTGCATGTTTTTTTCTTTCTTAAAAAAATGTTCCCTCATAAGCTTAGAAGCAGCAGTACCTTACTTGTGCATTTCACAACAAAAGGAGACATCGGACTTACTTATCTTGTTAGTCAAGTGTGTTTGTGAGAGAAGACGGCAAACCTCTACACACAAATGATCTCAACAACACATTACGCTGTGCAGCTTTGCTCTCGCTCTCAGCTGTAATAATCTCTCCTTCTTGTTATTCTCTGTCAGTAAACGCTCATCAGGGGCTGCTGATGGTTATGAGAGCGTGCTCTACAGCGGCTGCTGCGGCCATTTTCACCATCAGTGCTATCTGTGCTTGTCTCAATAAAAAGGGGTTTCTCTGACATTATCTCTGTTTGCCTCTTATTCTTCCTTTCCGGTTCCCTCGCTCTTCTCCCCTTCATGAATATTGCAGTGAGAGGCTGCAGAGCAATATGTACAGCAGCAGATAAGAGTCTGTTTGAAACGCTTGAGAGTCAGGAACAACTTCAGCTGACTGCTGTCTTTTAATGTAACAACTGCAGTGACTCAGCCTTTTACTGTGCTCATCCACTTGATCACTTCATAAAATGTTCGACATTTACAGAGCGAAAGTAACAAGTAGCAGGGACTTTTGATATTATCCTCGACTGCGAGCGACTTTATGTCGGTTTAAGGGAAGTGGAAAGAGTTTTCTGACCTGCTGTTGTAGTGAAAGCCCTTCAAAATGGTAAAAGGGCTGAAATGGATCACAATCAAGCAGCAAACTCCAGAGTTAGAAAATGAAGCCAATGCAGTATAGTGCAAAGTACTGCAGCCAGTCAAGTGTCCACTTGAGGCTGCATGCAAAAATCAAGCAATCCCAATTAGATCCCATTTTAAGATGCCCATTCTTACTAAATAAGTGAGATTCCAGCCTGGTTCAGTACATATATTTTTTCTTGTCTTATTTCTTTATAAGGGGTTGAATTTTCTCAAAACTACTCACACTTGCATTAAACTTCGAAAACCTTCCTGATTTTTTTTTTTACAGACGAGTTGCATGAGTAAAGAAAACAGCAGAGTTTTTCACTCCAACTTAACCTGGAACTTTTTCCTGCCAGCCCTCTAGTACATTTTCTGCGGGAGGTCGTGGTGAGCTGATGTGAGAATGCAGCAGGAAATATTCTACCAAGCGAGTGGGAGGGAGTGATGACCTTTTTATCCTGCGACCAACACACAACCATAGACTGTATGGATGCGCTAACCCTAACCCCAACCCTCTCCATGCACACAACAATAACTGCTTCATTGTGTTTTCTGTTCACCAGTGCGTCCTTCTTGACTTTTATGTTGACATTGTGATTCTGTTGGACTACACATACCACTGAAAAAAAGGCAACAATTATCATATGACTGTTTCTTTGTCCACCACTTCTGGATTATTCTTTTAACGTCATGGCTAACCTCCTGAGCTTGTTTATTTTCTCACAGACAGCTCAAAACTCCATGGATGTCACTTTCAGTTGTTCGAGCTCTTGGTTTTGATCTCTTTTCTTTGTTTGTGACCTACTTAAGTTCTGCTCTGTCTTCTTTTTCAAAATCAGCTGTCAAGACCTTATGAGCTGCCTGAGACACACACATATTGTTTGTATAATTCTTTTACTCTTACTATTAATCAATTTTTTGGCATTTAGTTGTTTTTAGGTTTGTACAGCATCTTTTCTGTTATAGAGTTTTTGCTTTAACCTTTTGTGCTTTTAGTGTTTAAATTCATCACAATCATCTCAACAACATCTACTTTATGACATGACCACATACCTAAGATGGCGATGACCTCGTCGTCCTGGATGACCTCCAGTGACCCCGACACGACAAAACAGAGGGTGTCCACACTCTCTCCAGCGTGGTAGATCAGGTCTCCTGGAGCACAGTGGGTGGTTTGAAACTCCACGGCCAGCGAGCGCAGGCAGCCGTCACTGGCTAACCGGAACGCAGGGTGCTCGTTGAAAACCTGAGAAAAAGGGGGGAGAAGTGTAAATGTATTTACTACCAAGTTTTTTCCAGAGCCAAACTGTTGTAAATATAGACTTCCTACAAAATGACAGACTGTTGACTCTGTTGTTCTCCATTTTAACTGACGTCTACACGATGTGTAATGCCCGCCATGAAGGAGAGGGAAACTTTTCTACTTCTATTTGTGGATCTTTGTAAAAGGCTTTGTCTGCCCTGAGGTTGTCAAAATCAGAATGAAATAAAATCATGTTAAAACATCACTGGGAAATATACAAATATATTCTGGTAAGAACAAGTGTGTGGTCATATTATGAGAGGATTTATAGTATTAGAATTCATATTAAATTTTGAAAGCAATGTATGCGATGGTGGTGCTCTAAGTACAAAAAGGTTGGGAACCGCTGTTGTAAGTCTTTTTTTTTTGTCATCATGGCCTCTTAAGAACTTGGATCTCTTGACATTCTAAAAAGTTTTTGTTGCTTTTTGAAAACATTGGTTATTGTTCATTTTTAACTTCAGTAACATTTTAATGGAATTAACGGATTAACTGATATCAAAGTTAAGGTCTTTGTTAACGGACTTAATTAAACTGATTCAAGTCTAAGATCGAGTGTTGTGTCTTTTCTTCAGCTCCCTCAAGAGGACACTATCAAGACGTTGAAGAGAGAATACAGGTCATCCTTATTTATATTCTTGACAGCAGACTACATTTCTACACCTTATTGTTTTCCTGTCTGCAGAAGAAGTTCTTTTCTGATATCCATTTATATGTGAAGAATGAGAAACAGCTTCCACACACAGAGAGAATCCATCACAGAGACAGTGAAGGCTGAATTCAGTTTGTTGTTTCACTCAGAGTTTATATCATGTCAGCGCTTCCTGTCGATCAATGAAGCTGTCAGGATGAAATGATTGACTACATTTGGGAAGCAACCAAAAAACATGTTCCTCAAAAACTTCACTGTTTAGACTTTTTTTCTGTTCAGGACTTTTGTGGAGTGAGGGAAGAGGTTAGCACTCTGTTCAATGTGCTAATTTGCAGCGACTGAAGGGTTTGAAGTGGGAAAATTCTTAGGTACTGATGACTCTGTGAAACTTTACACACTGTTTAGAACAAGCCAGGTTTGTGGTGCCAAAAATCAAAAGGAAAAACAATTTTTTTTTTCTTTGATGGAGTGCTCACTCACTCTGGTTTTTTGAAAACATTTAGCATCTGATGTTTTCAGATTAAAGTGGAGAGACCACAAAAACAAGAAAAAAAACAAGACACCAAAAGACTGTATTATTATTATTGGGACAATTTTAACGACTTTAATTGTAACTTATCTTCATATTTCTAGGGTCACATTCAGATAAATAAAATGTGCAATTTATCACTGTTTACTTAGCTTTACCTAACTTTCTCTTTAATAACTTTAGGGCCTGAAGTTCCTAATGAACTCTGCATTTTCATTTTTTTCCTCATCTTTTTGATATCCAAGATTTAGGGCGCTGGTGACCTAGTGGCACCACACCCCATGTACGGTAGCACTAGCTTCACTTGCACAGGCGGTCCGGGTTCAAGTCCGTCTTGCAGCCCCTTTTCTGAAAGTCATTCCCACATTCACTCCTGATTTCCTACTCTATCCACTCTCACATGGGGGGGGGAGTAGAGGGGTTTCTTGTTAAATAAAACAAAGTCTTCTGAATTATGTGTGCCAGAAATTCAGCTCAAACCCGATGGCTTCTTTTTTTAAATAAAAAAAATACAAGCTGAGAGTGATATAACCTGACATTGAGTTGCTTTAAGGACAAATCTTCACTCTCTCTGGTTATGATTTTTAAAAGGGTCTTGTTTAAATGTCCCGGGTTAAGTGTTGTGCGATCCGTTCCCTTTTAGAAAGAGAGATTTGAGGCACAAAGAGCCAGCCGATCTGAATGAGGAGACTAATTTTAGTCACTATGAGTATTTGTCATTGGCGCTGGTTTTTCACAACTGAAGCTGTCCTTTATTCAATGCCAGCTCAGCAATTTGAGTCTGCCAGTAGTGGGACCAATATCAGTGGTGTCAAGTGGTGCCCGGGAGCTTATTAATAAACACATCTTGTCTGAGTTTAGTTACGTAACTAATTAATCAAGACTGGTATTCAGTGTATTCAGAGGAGTGAAATAAAAATCCAGCTCTAGAAAACTTGAAATCTCTTTGTGTGAGGATAGTTCAGAAAGGCTTTCATTGATGACTCAGGTGTTCGGAGAACCTTATTGTAGAAAAAGTCATACGACTGCTTTAAGTCTTTAAAGGTCATTCTGTTACACATTTGATTTATTCTAAGATTTGGGGTAATTTTAAAGTTTAATCAAAGACTTCACCTTCAATTGTACAGCCGAGTATGACCTGGTACTTTAACCTCCAACATTTTTACAAAAAGATAAAAACTCAAACTCTTTTCAAGTAACATTATTTTTACCCTGAAGTACCGTGTGATATCATTCAACAAGAGCAGAAAACTAGGGATGTTCATGTTAAGTCCACTTAACAGCTTAATGGGGACGGCAGTAGCTCAGTCTGCACCTGAGGGTGAAAATTGGTCTGGTAGCTCGAGAGGTGCCAGATCACTTCCCGAGCACTGCCGAGGTGCCATGAGAAAATATTTGGGGATTCATTTTCTATCAATCTATTAACCTATGAATCGATCTATAGTTTGTGGGTACATACCTTCCTGTTGAGGTGGACACAGATGTCGGCCCTCATGTCCTTGGGACAGATGGATAAGACCTGAAAACAAAGACGTAAGAAGGTCACACTGATGTAAAAAACATAAACAAAACTTCATTTGGTATCAGCAAGACTGAGTGGTGGCATGCTAAAAAGGAGGGTTTTAATAAATTCTCTGCTTTCTCCTTAAAGAGAACCTCCCAGTAAAACATATTCAAACATGAGTTTAGATGAAGCTCTGCTGGCAGCAACATCTAACTTTTAGAGTTGGAAGGTAATGAAGATGTATTTAAGGGCGCGGTCACACTGGCCATCCGTACCGTGCCCAAGCAAGTCTATTTTATTTTTTTTATTTCATTTAATTTATTTATGGCTGTGTCTGATAAAAAATACTCTTGCAAAGCTGTTGATACACTTTATAATCCTTTAAATTCCCCCAAATTCTTCTCTCCCTGATTCCAGAGCAAAAGGAGGTCAAAGACTAGCCACAGTGTAGTCTTGAACCAGACCTGTCAAACTACATTATGGTGCTGAAGGGTGATTCACATCTTTTAGTAGGTCAAACTTTGCTCACCATGTGAGAATCTTTCAATAAAAAATATTTTGGTGAATTTTTAAGGCAGAAAAAGTTTAAGTCACATAAAAGTTGATACACTAGGGACTACTATCCTCCATTATAATCAATACAAATAGAATGTATACATGTATAATCAAAGGCCTAAGGCAATCCACTTTCATCAGAAGAATCTGTACAAAGCGTTTCCAACCAAAGGGTGAAGAGCTTATGAATAAAACCAACTCTCTATAACTTCATCAGTGTGATACTGATGGATCTGAGTTAGAGGAAATCACTTTTGTTACTTTACACCCTCGAGGCATCATAAATCCAAACAGCAGCTTTCTTATACAACGTTAAACTATATATATATGACAGTCATTTGTACTTTAATACTTTTGCTTCTGTCAGAGGGCACAGATTTATTGGTATATATATATATATTCTTGACTTGACCTACAGTATTTGTCTTTAAATTAAAAAAAAAAACTTGGTAGTGTGTGACGAGAAAGCCATTTGGTTGTTGAAATCAAAAACAAACACTAATCCTCAAAGGATGAGCTACACAGGAGACAAACATGTGCTGGATGAAATATTTTTTGTGGTTTTCTTTGATTAATAAATCCTTGCACAACCACCATGAAGAACAGAACTGCCATTTCTCCAGCGAGGTGTTATTTACAACATTCATTCCATATTAAAGCCAAATTAAAACTGTTTCTCTTCTACGTTATCGCCAAGCTCCGTCTGCCTAAATATTGGTCGCTTTGAAAATCCTGAATTCTCCCCCTAATTACATGAAGCATTTAGGTAAAACAGAGAAACACAATATTATCTCCTGCTCCACAATTCTGCATTTGTTAATAATGAACATAATCAACCGAGTGGGAAACAATAAATTATCTAAAAGCGGCTGCAGCAGTGATACAGTCTTTGAAAAGCATTTCAGCTCTGTTTAAAGTGGAGGATGTTTGTAGTGCAGCGATGCTTTTGGGAGCTTCTGGTCTGTTTGTGGCGTGTAATCGCATAAACAGCTGACTGTGTAGCGTATAATGGCTCCCAAAGTTAGAGAAAATATCCACTAATTGGCCCCAGCGTTAACTGCAAAGTTTTAAAACTGAGTGGAGAAAAGGAATTATAGGAATAAAATGAGTGAAAAATGCAGAGAAATATAGACGATGAGGAGCATTTCACCAGAATGAATATAACAAGGAGATTTGAAAGAATAATGCATAAACTATGTGACGTCTTTACATCCCATTAAGCCTTCTTACAGACATCTAAGTTCATGATTTTATGATTTGCCAGATCCCAAATGAGCAAAGCAAAACTTCACTAATTCACAAAACTTCTGAAAATGTCCTGAAAGTTTAGGAGTGAGCTGCATGTCTGAAGGCAAACAGCCGAATGGTCACGATGCCTGCACCCAAAATTGTTCCTTTCCTAGTAAATCCACCTGAAGTCAGGTTGAGCTGACGTGAGAGCACAGCAGGAAATATTAAGGAAAGTTAGCCCCAAGGGAGCAGGAGGGGGTTGACATTTTTATGCTGCGACAAGTGTAAAACAATAGACTGTATGAACAAGACCGCTGTGATCTCCATGCATGTACCAAAAGCTGCTTCATAATGTTTTCCGTATGAATGTGTCAAACTACATAGCATTGAGATAAAGGAAACAAACTGTCATTACTGCGTCAGACTGAACGGTTGCTTCAACCTTCACTTCTGAGTCATTCTTTAAGTCCTGCCTCCTGAGACCTCCAGCAACCCTCCTGTCCAACAGGCAGAGTCTCCAGCTGTGAGGTCCATGTGGGAACAAGCAACTCAGGGACAGTTCAGGGGCAGCATGCCTGAAATATTCAGGAGTGCATATGTAAAAAAAAGAGCTTTCCTTATGGGCGCAGAGCGGTTAGGCTGCGCCCCATACTCGTAGGCTTTAGTCCTCCAAGGGGGGCCTGGGTTCCAGTCCGACCTGCTGCTCCTTACCTGACGTAAAGGAGCATTCCCCACTCTCTCATCCCAGTTTCCTACTCTATCCACTGTCCTATCCAATAAAGGAAAAAGCCCCAAAATAAATTCTAGTATATCCCATCATGCTCAAAGGTAGTATAAGACCTGCATGACGAGAGCCAAAATTGAAGCAAAGAAGAAGAGAACAAAGATGCTGAAGTGAACTCAGGTGTTTGTAATCATTTACAAACCAGAGAAGAGAAGAAAAGACGCTCTTTAATGTGCGTTTATCTTCATCTTCTTTCTGCCGTCTCAGCCCTGCCCTGAATGCTGCTTATGCTGCATAGCTTAATAAATGGCTGCAGAAGTTTACATGTAAGGAGTTTGTGTTGTTCTGGGGTTTAGATCAGAGCTCATGAAGACGTAAGTAGGAGATTCAGGAAGGATGAATCATCTCAGTGGATTCATAACTGCACTGCACGGATACTGTAAGTGTGTGTTTTTTTTATGTCTTATTCCTTCAGTTTTGAGCAGTAATTTACATTTTAAATGGGGGATGTGCTCGCAGAGAGAGAGAGCTGACATGGCTTGTTGGTAGAGATTGAAAATAAATAAGAATCTCATATAAAACTTGGCAGGCGGTGTTCAGCTTCACTGCTCATGTATTTTGCATTAAGTCAAGCCAAAAGTTTAAATTCTTTGCTCAAACTTCCCAGGATACAGACAAATGTTTAATTTCCCCGAATTTGGAATTTAACTTTGATTTAATAGGATTGTTTCTCTCCTTATAACATGTTATAATAAAAAAAAAAACATTTAGACCCTGTTAGTTTGTGAAAATCTACTTTGAAAAGAAGGTATGGACTAAATAAACATCCAGATCAGATTTCTCACAGCCCATCCACTTCAAGACTGCAAGTAGCTGAAATTTTAATGAATACAGCTCACTACTATTTATAATGGAATTCTTGACAACAGTCAAGGGAAGAATCTCATTATAAGAAAAAAAATATCCAACCTGTCTGGTGGAAGTCATTTAGGCTACATTCAGGGACCAGCCTTCTCACACAGTATGTATTTGAAACATCATCTAATCCAACTGAATATCAGCGTATTATTAGTCCTAATTTCTACAGTGTCAGTCCATTAATTAAGAAATATTTCTCTAAAGTTTAGTCTCTCCTGGCACAATCAGTCTCTGTTTTGTATCCTGTTGCTAATAGCAGCCACAGAATAGCGGCATATTTCTGATGATGTTACGCCCAGGTCGGAAAGTGCAAGCAGTGTCTTGTAAAGTCTCTGTGCAAATGGCTGAATATATATATATACCAAAAGAGATGACTGAATATTTGAAGTTCAGTGTTTTCCGAGCTAGCTGTTGTTCCTGTCAGATGCTAAGGTGTTAATGTTGACACATTCAGGGATCTTTGAAATTAACTTTGTCTTTTATATATTTTTAATCATATGCTCTAGGTTTATGTTACATAAATGACTCTGGGTTAATGAACTTCTAATAAGACCTTATTCTTTTCTTTCACCGTCAACAATTTCTTTTATTTTTTTAACAAGAGTGAGGCATTAACAATCCTTAAAGGCAGATTCTTGTTGAAATGTTTCAGTAGTTTGATTAGAGATTTCTCTGAGGCAAATAGACCCAAAAGGAATCAATGTAGACCCTGTTGACAGAATGGCCTTAAGTTCACTCACTTGAAACATAGCCATCCATCACACTAATACATTTCTCAAATAGCATGACATTTTAAGTCTGAATTCCACATGGCCGCAGTTCATCAGCAGTTTGATGTCTCCGGGCGCAAGCGGGTCAAAGGTTCAGCACTCGGCGTGTGTCTGGGTAAACTAGGTTGTAACAGTTTGTGACTGCTCTCTGGCTTTAAGGCATCTTGTTGGTGTTGTGGTGTTTTTCTCCTTTTTGCTTGTTGCCTGTTTTTCCTTTCTTCTTTCTTCTCCTGTTAGGTGAGCTTATATTTCGCTTGGTCAAATTCAAAGATACAATATGTAGAATTTTTACACCAAAATATCTAAATTAATTTCCCAGAGAGAATAACTCTCATAATTGTAATTCTCCCCGCCAGCCATGGTGGTGTGATTTACATACGCGTGTGATTTACGTGTGCGTTCAAAGGTACTCATAAAATTTCCTCCATCTAGTTTCTCCTCAAATATGACTGGACGTTCTTGTAACTAGTGTCTCTGTCTTACCTTCTCCGTGTCGATGCCTTTAGACATGGACCAGGTGGAGACGATGTAGTCCATGACCCGCTCACTCAGACCCTTGGGGACCTGGTAGAGCTTCAGGAAGTCCCTGACGTTGTTGAGCATCTCGTGGTAGCGGTTTGTGTTGGCGTACATTTGCTGGAAGATGGTGGTCACGTTTCCAAAGATGGTGGCATACAGCAGAGCTAGTGAGAGAAAAAGAGGAGAGGCATGACATTTATAAAAAAAAGAAACATGTCTCACGTGTGCTTCTGGGTTTTTTGTTTTTTTTAATATCCTGTACTTGTTCTGGAAACCTTTTACTTTTATCTTTCTTTTAGATGCTCTTTGAGGAGTGCTATTAGACATGGTTCATTAATGTGTTTCATAAAAGTAATAACTCTGACTGGAAAAGAAAATCCACTTAAACTCTGACACCCACACACAGCCAAAGGCTCTTCATCCTGAAAAAGTGGCAGTCTGCTTTGTTTTAACTTTTCTTTGGTAATGTTCCTCTTTGTGAAGATTAAATCCACAAAGGCACTCAATAAATACAGAGCTGTCTCATATGAGCTGCTTCTAAAAATCTCAGCATCGACCTAGACACATAAAATCCAAACAACCTCCTAGTGATGGACTGATACCCCTTCCAGAAATTGAATCAACCACCTTGAAACATCGAGAAAACTCCTTCAACCACCTATGGATACCCTAACACCCATTCTGAGCATTTTACTGACTACCTACACTGAAACAAAACCCAGAAGCCAGCAGGTATCTACTAAACAAAGCAATCCCCTATCACCCGGTATACCATAAAAAACAGTTTTCTTTAACTACTTTTTGACAACTCTCTTGAGATATCACTCACTAATTCAGCGTTTTCGTTGCTAAATGTTCATCCCCTTACAAAAGGGGCAATAGACCTCATTCAGCAATGTCTTCTTAAGACTCTACCAACATTTGTTCTAAAAGCTAGTGCAGTAAAATGATGGCACATGTCACAGATTTGTCACTAAAATACCTCTGAGTGAAGAGAGGTTTTGTATTGGTGTTGTTATAAAGAAGTGTTTAGTTAGAAAATTCTTAGCAAAGTGCTGGCTATATTAATGATTTAACATTTTGCACTCAAACTCAAACATTACCGTTTCAAATAAATGTTGATCATATGTAGATCATGTATTAATACATGTAATTTAATCATGTTAAAGTGCTACATTATCAAAATCCCAACTTATAATTTTACACAGTCATATAAGCATTCAAAATTTGCCTAATAATTATTTTGAGTGTTCTTAGTCAAGAACAAAGAACACATATGAAAACGTTGGTTAATGTCAGAATCTACTTAAGAAAATGTCATTGGGTTTAAAGAACAAATTTCTGCTTAAGGTCATTTCGTTAATGAGGCTCTTAGAGCTCCAGATTTTTTTCCAGGAGCTTGTGTCAGGAGTAGTCATCAAAAAACCTTAACACATTTTCTTTTTTTCACATTTCCAACAATTTCTAAATATCTTGCGCTGCCAAACCAACCCTCTATAAAAAATATTTGCAAATAGTCAAAGGTTAGCAAGTTCTAAACATGATACAGGAACTATTATTACTTTTAGTTTACATTAACAGTTTTCTTTTGGTATGAATCAATGATATTAAGTATTGAAACTTTTGCACTGACTGTGCATCATTGGGGGGGTTAGGGTTAAGGTAAAGAAGATTAACTATTTGGGAGAGTAACAATGGTAAAGAAGCATTAATGATTCATTTAACATTTACATTTTTAAATAAGTGAAAAAAAAGTAGACTTGCTGTGTATGAAACAAACATGTATGATGACTCCTGCTAGACGTCAAACCGTACAGAATGTGGCTTTTACCACTAATGGATTGTTCAAGAGGAAACGCAGGAGTGATTCGCCCCTTTTTGAACTTAAAGCGACTGTGCCTCATCACTGTTGAGGTAAACTGTCAGCCTCCACTGTACCCTGCTGCTGTTACTCCTCTGTTTCCATAGAGACCTCACTCAAAATAGTTCTCCCTCGTTTTCACCCCTCCGCCTCCTCCTATACCAGAAAATAAAATTTACAAAAGAAGGAGAAGAAATAACAAGTTTAAAGACTTCAGGGTGGAAAAATGGGAAGTGCTGCAGGGTGGAGGAATCTCATGATGGCACATGAGCTTAAAAAAAAGAGCGCTGGATTTACGCTACAACAGAGTTATGTTTGGGAGAAGAAAAGAAAGACGGCGTACCGAATTGACTGTGTGTTTGAGATAAAGAGCATGTTTAAATATGACAGAAAGGGAAACAGAAATACATGTAGAAAGAAGAAAGCCAAAGAAAAAGAACAAGAAAAACCCTAAAATAAGAGGCTTTTGTCTTCGCTTAAGGTTACAAATAAAGAAGAGAAAGGTAGAAATATACAAAGAGAAAGACTGAGTTTGACTGAGAGACAGAAAAAGCCTCAGCCACAGATTGACAAGTGTATCATGTAAGCCTTGAGATATAGCGATCCAGTTTTTTAGTTCTCCAGAACTCAGCCACCTTCTAGGACTCTCCAGGAACATTCAAGGGCCTTGTGAGCTGGTAAAGAAGGACTCTGACTACACTACAAAGCTTGGGTTGAAAGCTCAGAGACACAGCTCAAACACAAGATTCCTAATTGGGTGATTTGGTGGCTCAGCGGTCGGCCACTGTCACTTCAGTACAAAGAGCGACCGACGTTTGACCCCCATGGAACTTTCTCTGCTGAGCTGAAACGACCTCTCAATGTTTGCCAGGATTTGAAGTGGTTAATTCTAACGCTTTTGCAAATCAGCTTTCGGTTCGGTTCATTTATCCAGGAAGAAGTCTGAACTCAGCTGGCAGAAACCACACGAAGGCACCTGCAAAAGTGAGCGTCAGACCCTCGAACAAGAAAAGTTTGGAGTTAACTGAAAGAAAAGCTATTACTCACACATCAAAGTGAGAGTGGGAGAGCTCTGGTAGAAAAGGGATGTGAGCTACAAAATCATACATTTGCAAAGGTTGGCCGAATTAAATGGAAAGATAATCAGCGTGTTTTGTATTGAAGCTGTCAAAGCAGACACTGTGATTTTCCAAGATAGTAAGCTTTCATTCTCAACTGAAGCTAGTGTTGTACCCTAATAGTATTCTTAGCCAGATTTTAGCTATCTGTAATGTAAGATAGCTAACTTGAATTCTTAGCTTGGAACTTGTTTAATGCTAATGCTAGCTGTTGCAAAAAGGCTGTTAGCTACACGAAAACTATTACGTCTGGTTATGTTATATTTTGACCTTGAAAAAATGACTTTCTACAAACAATTGTCTTGTCAGTTTTCTATCAATTAGCTTAACGAATGAAGGACCAAATTGCTGGAATGGAGCATGAGTCTGTATGAGACTGTCAGTAAGTTATTTCATTGTCCAAGGTTTATGACAGCAATTAATTAATCAGCACAACGAAACAATTAGCTCACTTTTTTAAAATCAAAACCATGCATCTAGGGGCGCCAGATGGATCTCTCTAGCTGTCCTATCCAGTAAAGGCAAAAAGGCAGAGAAATAACTTTAAACCCCCCACCCCCATACACATATAAGGATAATGCTACAAGGGGAACCTTTTTGGAGTACAAAACTTTTCACTTTTAGTCAAAAGTGCACCCAAATGCACACCATTAAAACACACTCATACTTTTAAGTACAAACTCTGGTTGTAAAAAAATGGGTCATCACAAAGAACAAAAAATGTGAATCTGTCAGATTTGTTCAAATATAAAAATTGCAGATAAAAGACTCCAAATGACACGACTGAATTTGAAGTACTTTCAAATGGCAAGTGGTTCTTCAAATACTTCAATGAAGGGCTGCTGATTGGTTACATGGATGTTAACATCATATTAGCACCATTCTCTATATGCGGAACACTTTTCTAGTCCCACAGAGAACCCAATGAGTTTGGACAGTTCAGTTAAAGTACCCTGCTGGAGTTTAGAGCTGTCATTTTAACACTACATTTCAAATCTGATATGTGTCCCCAGTGGCTCATTTTTATTTTGATCTCTCTTTTTTTCCCAACTGGTGGCCAGAGAGAGAGAGAGAGAGAGAGAGAGAGATGGGCTGTTTTGGGAGTTTTTGGTGGTGGTGGATGGGGAGGTGGAGAGCAGATGAAGAGTTTATTTCCACATATTTATAAACTGATGGAGCAGCAGCCCTGAGGGAGAGAAGACCAGAAGCTGTCAGAGCGAGCAGGGTGAGAATCTCTGCAGGAAGTTTGACTCAAAATTGACCGTGACAGTGAAAGGAAATTTTTTCAAAACGATCATTCAGTTGCATTCTGGCCTTCTGTGGCGGCACTGATCTCATTTAAGTAACACCCCCATCCCCCTATATTGTTGCTTAGTGCCCATTACTGCAATGTTTCTATGCTTCTCAGCATAGAAAAAGGGTTTAAACTTGACATGGTATGATTTTTCAACAACAAATTAAGATTAAGGTGAGTATGTTGCTAGACAGACCACCTTGCAGTCAGACAGTGTCGCTGACTATCAGATGGTCGCCGTTTCTGTGATGTTTATCTCTGGGGATCATAACATTTGCAGGTTTAAAACATAAGCATCAAACTGGATAAACTTGGCAAACAGTTCTGCACGAGGCATGATGGGAAACAAGACATGATGGGACAAAAGGTTGTCGCTATAGGGATGTGCACAATTTGACCCCCTGTTAGCCAGGGCTGTGGCTCCGGTCAGCACCAGAATTAGTCAGTTAAACGTATCATTATTACTTTGATGAACATAAGCCCACATGCTGGTTCAATGTTGTGTCTAAGTTGTAATGCAGCCACCCGCCACTAGCCGGGACTGTGGCTCTGGTTGAAGGGCCTGTTCTCCAGCTCTACAGCCTGGATATAAACCAGCATGGTGAGCAGATAACATCGCCTATGAGTAGCTGTGCCCGTTAAACTGGCATATAACTGGACTGGCGCAATTTGTAACCACATTCAGTACAGGCATGTGGACATTAACCTGTTGCTAGCATTAGCCACACTCAGCAAATTAACTGAACATTGTTTAATGCACATCCCATTACTACACAACTCAGCAGCTAAAATAGCCATCAAGTCCACAATTGAAGAATGTGAGGTTTCAGTGCTTAGCCAAAAGCCATGTTGAATAAGTTGTGCTCAATTTGACTGTTTACTTTTAGACTAGTCGACAAGTCTGACATTTAATTTCTGTTTTATCAACAGAGGACTTAGTGGCTAGCAACATACTCACCTTCATATTAATTTGTTGGTGAAAAATCATACCATGTCAAGTTTAAAACCTTTTGTGTTCATGGTGCATTGGTAACATGTAAAAGATTTACAAATTACACAAGTGAGTAAAACAAAGGTCTCAAACTTTAAGGTGCACATTGCAAACATACTGTATATCTTGCTCAGTTCTGTTATTGTTTAAACGTTTTTGTTTTACCCTATCCTTTTCATGTGTCATTTGTAATGAGTATAAATATAGTCTGAAAATAATCTTTAAAGTCTGATAACAATTCTGATGTCACCAGTTGAGGAAACTGTTGCTTTTGATATAAGACATTAAAAAATCCGGCACCTACTCAAAACGCCGCTCTTAGATTCCTTTCAGGTCCTTTTGTCGATATTAAAATGCCAGTTAAAGATGATTCACCTTTCTATTGTTTTGGCATTACTTTGTCCTGAACGGGAACCGTCAAAATAAGACAGTTCTGGGTGATGAAATATTTTTTGGTGGGATTAAATGACACATTCACAAAGCAATGTCAAAAACTGGTGATGAGCTCAAACAAAGGGCAAGCTCTTTGTTTTTAGACGGATTGCCTTGAAGATAATGAAATAGTGATGATTTTTCTACTGGAGAGGAGAAATCAGGGGAAATTAAAGGCTGCCAACATCACTCTGTGTTTTCCCTTTCCAGGTTTCTGAAAATCTGCCACGAAGGTTTAGGATGATTTGTCAGAGAGAATGAGTGTTATAGGGACAGAAATCTGTCAAACCAGTAGGAGCGCCGGAGACACAATGTCACTGCCTGAAGCCCTTCACTGACTGAAAAAACATCCATCACAGCACTGATACATGCAGAGACCACCAGCACATACATTAAATCTCCCAAGAAGATCTACTCACACATGCAGACACTCAGTTGCAAAGATATGGAACACACACAGACCTGCATGCAGGGGCGCCGCCAGGAACTCCGGGCCCCATGAAAAGATATCACATTGGGCCCCTACCACGGCCAAAACTAACTAGAAAATTTCTATGACCGCACCTCCATCACACAAATGACCCATAAAAACTTTGAACAACTATGCTTTGTTTTACACCCTGAAAAGGGAAGATAAATAATCACTGTAATATTTCCTCATAGCTTAAAAATAATTTAAACTTTGTAATATGTGCCCCTTTCAGACATTTGAAGCATTTCCAGCAGCATTATTTTACTTATTAACTTGCTATAGTTAATGTTCTAAAGGCTTTTATTGTCTAAAGTGATCTTATTGGTTAGCTTATTGAATTAAAAATTATACTGGCATTAATGATAAACTGTAAACATACAATAAATCTGAATTCGATTCTACCACACTTGTCAACATGACGTTAAAATTAGGCTGTAATAGTTCTTCTCAGTTCTGACTTCACTTTAATTCTTCTTACACTGCATTATAATTTGTCTCACCAGACGTTCAAAATAATGTTTTTTGGGCAGAAGTAGCGGACTCAGTTTTGATACTAGCACGACAACATTGATATCATATGAACTACACTGAATCTGTTGATCAAATATCAAATATGTTACTATAGCTCATTGGGAAAGACGCTAAATATTGCCAATTATCCAAAGTGGACTCCTTTTTACCGCAATGTAATATTTTTAATAAAATAGGTTCGTATGAAATAGAATCTATGAAGGGGATTCATATGATGAATTTATGCATAAAACACAAATATGATCCAAACGATATTCTTGGCTTAATTCCTCTAACAACTGGTTTAATCTGCAGCCTGCCACATCTCTCACTCTTGACTTGACTGACTGCCAACTAAACCATTCTGCGCATTCAGAACGGGGGGAGAGGGGCCTTTGAGACAGACTCCACATGTTTTCCAGAAAGGAATTCTGAATGTTTGTTTACTTATTCAGACAATTTTAGTTATCTTATTGCGGTTATAACTTAGATGGAAAAAGCCAAATAAGAAATACATTTTTATTTCAGGCCCATGAAGGGCCCCCTTCCCCACTGGGTGACACAAAAGAGTATTAAAGTGAAATACAAAAACATAAAGTATATATTATAAAGTCTTAAGTGGCTATCTGTAAAAATCAAAGAAACTGTGCCATGAAGGATAAATAGAGGTATAATAAGTCAATTAACAGAGTAAACTGAGGCCGACATTACTGGGATTATTGATTGTATTGACGGTTCAGACACAGACCAAAGACCACACTGATATGCTGATTAAGAAAAGGTATATTGCACATGAAAGTATGAGTGATGTGAAGTAACATTGCACAAGTGATGTTACTTCCCATCACTATTACTGTTGGGTTTACAGCTTTTACACCAACCTTAAAAAACAACCAAACTTAACACATTAGATTTGAATACTCTGCCCTCCCTTTCTGTGTGTGATTTCAGATTATTTTGAAGTTCCTTTTCAGAAGATGGAGCTGCACACTTGAAACGCTTTTGTTGCAAAGCTCAATACCTAAAAGCCTTAAAACACCTCGGTGACGCAAACAAACAGAAATAGCAACACAAAGCAGCCGAGGCCCTTTAGAGTAGCCATGTCCATCACGAGCCATTGAGCCCAGTCCATTTGCTGCTCAGTGAGCCAAGTCAGCATCCAGGCTGCTTCACAACACATTACACAGTGACGGGACACTGCACTCCCCCAGCCAAACACTAAGAGAGCCAGTCAGCCGAGTCCGAAGCCCCTGAAAACAAAAAAAAGCAATTGTATAAATCTATTTTGACAAGCAGTAATTGTGCATCAAGAGCTCTCTGGGTGAGTAAAACATTGTAGCTGATTGTCTCCAAATTATTATTGACTGAAAAATGGGCAGAGACATCCCAGTGTTGTGGAGGTTATCATTTCTGTAATTGTGACTCTAACTGAGTAAATAAGCTTCTTTTTAGTAACATCCCATTGTTTACTCCTAATTAGGTCAGCTTAATAGAGTCCTTATTGGCGTGTAGGAATGATAATGGGTTTCAGATTGAGTGGGTCGGGCTGCAGGTAGCAGAGCACTGATGTGTGACAAATGTGTGTTTATATCTACACCCTGAGCACAGCTAAGACATTTTCCACACCAGACATTAGGGAGGTTTAAAATCTGTGGACTTTATCAGGATAAAAATCTGCAAAAGAAACCTTGTTGGGGTTCTCAAAAAATGAGGAATAAACAATCAAATCCCTAACCTAAAGCTAGCCGGTACTTTAAGGGCTTACTAGGGACCTTAAGAGCAGCTTTTCAGACAAAAACAGATGATCTATTTGGACACTCCTCCTCCATCCCTCATCTCCCCCGTCCCCTCCTGCCTACACACTACACACTACCCCTCCCATCCTGTTTCAACAGCAGGTGTCTGTGAAGTGGAGAGCAGCAGGGTAAAGGCTGATAAACATTAACAACAAGTTCTGAAGTCAATTTAAAGTAAAGATGTGCATCTCAAAGTTGATTTAGTTGAAGCTAACGGTTGGAGAGGGAGGGTTCACTTAGAGTGAAAAAAAAACATGAAGGAAACATGTTTGAACCTCTGAGTGCCACAAACAAGCTGAAGGAAGCGTGGTCGCACAGTGCTGATCAATCCAAGAGGGAGTTTGACTTTACTCGCCCTCAGGAAGTCATTACTCATCGATATATTTCCTTTGGGCATGTTTGGTTTTTGTTGTGAAAATATTTAGAACATCCTAAGCCCTCAAAAGAAAAGAAACCTCATATCTCCTTTAAATGACTTATGGTGGTTTGAGTTACTTAAAGCAATGGCTCAAACTACAACAAAAAACAACCTTTACATTCACTGATTGAGATATTATTTTTCCTTCATTTAATGAAAAGCAGAGTGTAGAGGCGACACATTACACTAACCATAAGAGACTGTGGTCCTCATGCTAAGCTAACCTACAGTAAAGGGCTGGCCTCTGTAATATAAAATAAGCACATTAATGTTTACAATCTTTTTGTCCACTCTCAGAAATTGATTAAAGTAAACAATGGCTATGAGATATGTCACATTTTTTAAGTCTGTATTTGACTTCTTCTCCAATACATGCATATTCAGTAAGAAAGAACAAAACAAAGAAGTTGAAGAGTAAGGACAGAACAAAAAACAGTAACACAGAGGAAGTCAAAAAGCTTGTCATATGAGAGTGAGCTGTTTCTCATACTGAATGTAAAGTGACTGAAGAATAACTCAACTTGTAACAAACATTGCACAGTTAACCAGTGATGTGGAGAAGAGAGTTCCCTTAAGATATATAGAGACACCAGTGACTCAGTGAACCCCCCGCTGATGACAAACACTTCGAGCTCAGAGATGAATCGCCACTCCAACTCTTTTAATCACACTCATAAATCTTGATTAAAATAATAAGTCGAGGACGGCTCACAGTGTGACAGGGTGACTTTACTGAATGATAGCATTGGTGCTCATCATGTATCAAAATGTAGAGTCACGAGCAAGGAAAAAGGAATCTTAAGTGTTTTTAAACCTTTTTTTTTATGGCAACACAACTAAATGTATTACAATTAAAGAAAGACGGTGACCAATATGTGTTGTACAGCACAGGGCACAGTCAATTGATGTATGTACAACTGAAGTCATAGACTGTATAAAACATGGACATGGCATGGATGGCGGTCACCATATTGGAAATGCTGCCTCACACCGTGTCTCGAATCACAAAGACATTTTAATAAATAGCTCATGGAGAGCAGAATAAAGGTTTCCTCTGGTGCTGACACAAGTCAAAGCACAACATTCATTTATGGATTTATAATTAATACACCACTACATCCACTTTGTAAAACAAGCTAACAAGCTCTGTTAAGTGAGAAAAGTGAAGGAAAAAAAAAAAAAAAAAAGGTTTTCCTGTTAAACACAGCCAGTGCCTTGTAGAGCCCCTTCCTTCCTAGTTCCTTATCCATGTCTATGAAAGCGATAGGAATTAAAGTAGAAATGGGGCGTTGGGGTAAATAGGGCGCATCACGCCACACTGCCTCCATCGTGGGCTGTTAGGACACTCAAATAGGAAACAAGGGAATCAAGCTGATTTTGTCGCTGACACTCTATTGCGTCACATGCTGTTAGAAGACACTGTCACACTAGCTTACAGTCGCTAAGGCGAGCCTTTAGCCTCCTGGCTAATGGCTAGAACTCGTGTGCCTGTCAGTCAGATCAGCAAGGGCTCTAAGTGTGAATATTTACGTGTAACTCTTAGCCTTAACATAATCAAAACAGAAGAGTGATTTTTATTTTTAACATTGTGGCATTTCTCCAGATTTTGTTATCAGTATTTCAAACACTTGATGAAGGAAAGTAAAAGGTTTTTTAAAAAAAAAGATATGCTCACAGCTGTCCTTTTGCCAACTATGTGAAGCAATAATAAGAGAGAGGGATTACCTTTTCATTATTCTACTGTGTCGCTGAGTGTGAATCCCTCTGAATATGAACATATGCTAATACAAACTCTAAGAACCAATGGATTCTTGTCTTGTTTTCACTGTTTATGTGAACAGGCGTTTCTCCATCTGATGTTTTGAAGCCAAGAAGGTGTGTTGCAGTTTCACTAATGGGACTGAATTAAAATACAGCACAGATATGCCGCCTCTGAGGTCTCAGTGCTGAAGGTAACAAGGCCACCAGGGGCCCAGCAGGGCTCCCTTTGGACCGCCAGCCAGGAGTAATGAAGTCATGGAGGACTGCTTGTATTGAACCACAAGCGCCTGGTAAACAATTGACTGGTTTTCATGAGGAGGGACAAGTGAGGCTGAACTGGGAAAAGCTTCATCTCTGTACTCGACGCTGTACTGATGTTGGCTGTGCAATACCAGTCAATATGTCAGGAAATGGATGCAATCATATGCGAGGTCGGAAGGTTCTCTTCAGATATAGACAAATGAAATGAGGAACAGATTGGAGCAAAGGTTGGCATGCAGCCAGGGATTAAAGGGGCAGCTAACCCAATTATAAAAGGAAAAGAAAGTCCCTCCTCTCTTTTCGTGTACTGAGCTATCATTAATGTTGGTGTCATCGAGTCAGGTTCCAATATATTGTGAGCTAAAAAAAAAAAATAGGGTCAGTATTACAGATACTGATACTGTATAGGTAGCCATGTTTTTATTGATTTTAATTTGAAAAGAAACCCCCTTTAGAAGAGCTTGGCAGTCTCAACGCTGTTCTGACGCAGTAGCTACAACAAGCCAATTAAAAATAATGCTGAAATTTGAAAAATGTCTGATGTAACAAGGAACACAAGTGGTCTGATATCCGTAGCCAAAATGTCACAAGGAATCAAACTAATGGCTAAGGCAACAAACTAGGGATATGCATGTCTAGTCAATTAAATGATGTCAACCTAGCTAGTCAGCACCAGAATCAGTTTAACTGCATTACTAGTAATATGTTTATATGTTGGCCCTAAATGATGGTCAAATATGTTGTCCAAGCGGTAACGTGACCACCCGCCACTAGCCGGGGCCGTAACAATAGACTGGCAGTAGCCCCAGCTAATTGGCCTTCTCTTCTGGCTCCGCTGTCTCTTTCCACTGCATGTGCCAAGGCCCGAGTCTGGAGCGTGCCAGAAGCGCAACTACGCTCTGCTCTGTTTCAAATACACGTCGAGTCTATTTTCGACTAAGCTGGCTGCAAGCACTCGTCGAGCTAAACAGAGTAGATCCACCCGGACAGGAAGTCACACAATGAACATACAGAGCATTCGGTCATTTTCAAAATAAAAACACAGAAACGCAGAAAGCCAACTGATGGTGGTGACTCTCTGGATCCACACAACCAAATGAGCAAAGAAGCATTCCACCTCCCTATATAGCCTCCCAACCCAGCTGATTGTCAATTCAATTCAATTCAGTTCAAAAAACTTCAAATGTCCCTGGAGGGCAATTCAGCCATCAGGTGAGGAGAGCATCACAGGTGCAGTCAATACCTTCTGACGAGCAAGGAGACCTGTGACTTATAGCTTTCTTGGGAATCTATTCATAACAAAATGCATTTGTTATTTACATTAAAAATGTCATGAACTAATGTTGTCTTCTGCAGCTTTAATGAGGTGGGTAGATTTGCTTCATAAACTTGCACAGTGGACTTTTGATATTTTGAAAACATTTTCTAGGCCGTTATTGTCTGACCCTTGTGGTTTATCGGAGACAATGAGCATGGCATGCATTTCTTCACACTTTTAATGGTCGATCAGCTCTTTTGCAATATATCTGCAGGGGCTTGATGGGTTATTGATCCATTCAAATGACTAGTACAACACCAGCAATCAACCTAAAAGTTGCACAATAATGGGCTCCTTGTAACTTTTCAATTAAAGCTTTTCTAGTTTAGCGTAATGGATTTTAACTGCTTTCATTTTCCTACCACTTTCCAGATATTTTCTAAACTGAATTCTTGATTATTGGGTCTATTTTCCCTCCATATTATAAATAAATCCGTAAAAATGCTTACAGTTCATTCTGATAAAGGTCATGGGTTACAAATGCTGCGTATATGAAGCATTAGGGCTAAAAGTATTGCACAAGTTTCTTAGTAGTCTCTGGTGGTTCATCAGAAGGCCCCAGTCTGCTCGGTATTGGGTGTTAGCATCGGATGACACCTGCAGCACACATTGATTGACCTTCCAGCTCCTGGTTTCATCTGACTTTGGTTCAAGCAGTCGACTTTCGCAGCTCAGGGAGGATAGGAGGTTGCTTTGATACCAGTTAGCAGACAATAAGACAGGGGATCTAACATCTGAGGGCATTATTCACACCCTCTGCTCTGTGAAGTGGATTTTTAACCCCTGTGATTTGGATCAGCAGGTGAGACAGGCACAGAGCCACTTTTAAAGCTTAGGTCGACACTGGGACTCGTGGTAATCACAGCTTGGCCCCATTTTCACCACTGTCAGCAATTATACTGGAGGAGGACCGATCTATCATGCCTGGCACCTGCTTGATTCAATTATCCCCATGCTACCCGTCTGACTGCAAGCTCCACATATCTAGCTCCAGCTTAGATTACGAGAGCAGAAATTTAAAAATTATAATATAAATAGGCGTGATTGCCCACATTTAGAGGCTTTTGACTGGGGGAGCTATTGGGAGATGGGGCACATAAATGAATGAGCGAGAACAAGATTCACAGCGAGGACGATTGCAACTGGTGATAATTATGGAAATAGTGTGTGAATCATAACCTAACCCCGGGTGATTTACAAAGTACACATAAAACAGATGAAGCTGATATTAATTATTTATGGCTGAGTGTAATGCTGTGAAATTCATCCCGGGTTATAATTTCAGTATTTTGTTTCTAAAGTGGCACGAACAGCAAGCTGAGACCTAGTACACTTTTGAACATGAGCCAATGAATGTGCATTTATATACAGTATTCACACATACTGTATATGCAAAAGCATGCTCATCATACATAAATGAAAATACACTTATCTATATATGGATAATTACGATGCACTAATCTGTAAATATGCAGAAGTAAAATGTAAAAGCATCACATCAACACCTTCAGATACACTCAAGCAAGCAGACTTAAACCCAGCAGCAACTTCCGACATTATAAAAAAGGAAGCCAATGCAGAAGCGTAAAAAGCCGCAATTCCTCGAGTGTCCACTTGAGATTAGCTCAAAAAGTTTTGGAAGTAACATTCACATACAGGCATACACACTGGCACAAAATTGGATTGGCGCATCGAACGTATTTTTTAAATTTATATTTCAAATTCACTACTGAAACTACTAACGTAATACAATTTAATCTGCCAGTTGTGAATTTTGGTATTCCCAAGATCTTTCTAATTTTCTTTTCATTCCTGTGTGACTTCTGTGTGTGCCCTTATATAGACCCATCTTTCTATGCTTATTAAGAACAACAGCCACAGGCTTCCAATTTAGGAAGAGAGGGGATTCATCAGTTTAAGATCATCAGTGTGAACAATTCATCAGTTTAAGAACCGTTTTATGAATCTGCCAAATAATTTTTTAGGATCTTCTTTAGAAAACAATTATGAAAAACTGAAGATATTGGTATTGACATGTCAAGATAAAAGCTACAATGCAAAAATAACTAATTAGATAATATTTCCAGGTCTTGTAAGCCCTTCCAAACGGTAAGAGTCAAATAGTTACAGTAAAAACCCTGTCTCCCCATAGTCTTCAGTCTTTTTCAGGGAGTAGCTGAGAGGGCCTGAGGATCTCAAGCTACAGGCAGAGAGTAGAGATTGAGAAGCTCAGCAAGAAGCCTGAAGTCATTACATGCAGGGTTTTAAAAGTCATGACTGAAATTTAAGATACTCCCTAAAGCAGATAGGCATCCAGTGAAGAGGAGCTAAAATAGGGGAAATATGATCATGCTTTTGTGATTTGGTCAAATTCTGACAGCTGCATCTCGGATACCATGTAGCCTTTTCAAATACTCAAAGATCTAATTCTAGAGCCTTTAATAACTGGTCAAATAAAGAAAATACCAGAAGAAGTACTGTACATATTGGTGTGATCTGCATAGCAAGGATATAAAATCATGCTATTATATCGACCAAGTGGAAAGTGGGTTAACAGAAAATGAAATTGGTCCTAAAATAGAGCCTTATGGTACTATCAATTGATAAGAGTTGGTAACTTACAGCTGTATTTCCATATTTAGATTGACCACAATAAAACTCTACAGTTTTGAAACATCAAATAAAAATAAATGACTTGTGTTGATTTCCATCCAGACAGACCCAAAAAGAAGGTCAACTGGTGTTGCTCAGCATTTCCATTCAAGCCTTATAGCATGATTATAAAGTGACTTGATAATTATTGGCTTACACATTTCACACAACCTATTCAGGTTTTTTCTTTCAGTTTTTCCCTTTGTTTGCATGAAAGTTTCTCCATATTGCACATATTGCATATATTTAGATGCATATTTAACTTCATCCACAGATTTATTAAAATGTTTCAAAAGCCCAGGAGTTGCAGAAATCTGTCCAGAAAAGAAGCATGTGCTCCTTCCAGAGACGTAATAAACTCTCTAAGATAGGAGTCGTTTTCACTTTACAGCAGCAATATACTCTCTCAGCATGTGCTCTTGCACTTTCTGTGGTTGCCATGTCAACAAGTTAAGCGAGGCAGGTCAGGGTGAAAGAAGGCTGAGATTTCCCCACTTTCTGCAGTGAAATGTTTGGATAATATACTTTTCTGACACCCTCATTCTGCCTGAGGAGGCTGAGCAGACATCCATCTGCCCAACTATCCATCCACTTGAAAGCTTATATATTTTCTCTTGTCTGGGAATCACTGTATTTGACCTGATTTGCTCTCTGGCAAGTAGGTGTATGCTAATTTCCTGCTGTGGTGATATCCGCATGTCAGGTTTTAAGAGAGAGCTGTGAGCGCAGCAGGGATGGCTACACTAATGGTCGAGTCAGTCAATCCCTCCAGGAAGTGGGTTCTAAAGCAAGAAAAGGATTTTACATCTTCTCTGAAGCTCCCTTACAGTACATTTCTTCAAAATAGAAGTTTCAATGGCCGCTTGCTCAGTTTGTGTTTAGGTGTATTCACATTCCCTGACCCACTTCTCTCACCAACCACAGCTACTTTCCCAAGAGTTCATCAATATGTTTAACTTTTTCTGATGGTACCTGTACTATCAAACTTATGCATTATTCATCTTACAGAAAACGTTGTACAACATTTGGCAGTATGTTTTAACATGATGAGTGTAAAGCTCGGTAGATGCTGGGTCTTACCTAGCAAGAATCAACCAAAAGACAATCAAGTTACAGTATGGGAAGTGTCAAGTGAAAGGCTATACATTTTTATCAAAAATAGATACCAAAAAATCATATCTTGTCTTTAATCATTTGGACTGTTTCCTTTTAATCCTCATTGTGTGATTCCTAAATTTTGTCTAATGTTAAGTTGTTTATTGGTCAACTGATCACGTGATTGGTGGTTTGGTTCCAACCCCAGGGTTCTTGGGCAAGGGACTAGACTTTAGTTGCTCTTGATGTCAAGCATTTTGCATGGCATTGTCACCAGTGTTATGCAAATGTAAATATTAGAGTACAGTAAATGTGTTTTGTCCATCTAAGTTTTAAAAGAGATATGTTAATGCTTTGTTCAATCACTACAATTCTAAAATTCACTTAGCCGACGCTTTTATCTAAAGCGACGTACATCAGAGAACAAGTACAACAGAAGCAAGGATCTAGAAAAAAGGGGAACAATGTCAGTAAGAGCAAACGATCAGCTTTGAGTCCGATTGGACACACAGGTGCTGACAGGCATTGCACAGAGGCAAAGCACAACATTGACGGCAGTTCTTGAGAGCTCTAATCAGTATAGAAACTAGGCATGCAACAATTCTCAATAAAATATTGAACCGTCCGCTACGGCATCCACGGTTCAATACTGACTTGTGAATTGCAGTTTTAGCGGTTTGGCGTTTAACTAGTTTCTGCGCCTTGTATATCTCTCTAAATTGGCTCTGTCTGTGTGTGTCTGTGTGTGTCTGTGTGTGTCTGTGTGTGCCTGTGTGTGCCTGTGAGTCAGCATGCAGGGATTGTTGCATCCCTAATACAAACCATCTTATAAGTCGTCGTTATCAAACAAAAACCATCTTCATTACCTTTATCATCATCAATAATATAATATTGAGATCATCATCATTAAGTTAGTAGGTATTCATGAAAGAGCTGGTCTTTAGCATTTTCTTAAAGGTGCAGAGGGACTCTGCAGATCGAATGGAGTTTGGAAGGTCATTACACCACCGGGGGGGCGACAGAGGAGAAGAGTCTAGTCAGCATCTTCGGACCCTGTTGTGAAGGTTGGATCAGACGCCTTTCACTGGCAGAGCGAGGGAGTGTAGACCTGGATGAGAGAGTTAAAGTAAGCAGGAGCCGTTTTTGTCGCTGTTTTGTAAGCGAGTAGGCGACTAATGAATGAATTGAACAAATGTACGATTCATACTTTAACCCAAGGCTTGATCTACATCTCAGTTCAGGAAGACACTGAAATCCCCCATTTTACTTCAACAAGTTACACACACCAGTGAAGAACAAGGACAAAGGGACCAAAACTATGAAATAGTTCTAATCAAACCAACCCCATAGTATGAATTAGGACTTCTGAGAACTATCCAGACATGTAGGGTTCTGTCTTCTCAGCTGCATAGTACCACCCAAGAAATCATATTTTAGAGTGAATATAGCAAAAATATATTATATGTCTTTCCTGTGCATGCAGCATCTCAATGACAAGATCCATGTTTGGTACTCAGTAAGGAAAGCAAGAAACATATACACCTCCGATCACATTTATTATTCAGTGTGCCAAGGTGCCCAGTGTGTTCCCTCGTCCATGTTTAGCATTCTGTTACAAGTGCCACCATGACTTTCTAAGCTGCTGAGTGGAGGATGGCTTTGTGATTGAAGAGAATAAGACTCTGACAGTGAATAGCAATGCAACCTCCAGAGGACAGAGCGATGAATACATGTACAGTCAGGAGATTCATGATCATGTGCTTACAGTATCAAGGCTCAAAGTAGACTGGCACAAAGTTAAAAAAGTCAGAATAGGAGTACAGAGTATCTGTGTCTATCCCTGGATGACCCATGACAATATAAGTGGATTGTAAAGAAGTGTTCAACCTTTAAAGCTGGTGCTGATTTCCCATCAATCAGTACAGTACCTAAACCCAGAAGAGCTGCAGAGTCCAACAACAGTATACTGTAGTAGTAACTCCCAGGAGTAAATGTTAGGTACTGTGTGAATAGAAAGCAGAGTACTGTTTGGAAACTGAAAATATAGGAGGAAATTTAAATTGTAAAATATTCCCAAACAAACCTCAGAGTTGGAAAGAAAACCAAACTTAACTTTTGCTAGCAGTAACTTCCAATTTACAATCCCATTTTACATATATTCTTTGACATGCAGATACAATTACTCCTAATAAATGAACAACCTCAGTGACTTAGTTCAACACATGTAACTGCCATCTAAATACAATTACTATGAGCTAGACATTTATAGAAGCACTTATTATCAGTAACTTAAACTCAGTTCACATTACTTAAACTCTTTACTCGCTTATTTACTGTGTATTTAAAGTTTTTAATTTCTCAGCAGAAAAAAAAGAAAACCTCTTACCATGTAGGTAAGATAGGTGTAACGACTTCATTAACTTTTCCCTTGGTTCTGAACTGGTTCTGAGATTTTGTATTCTAGTTGTGGGAACTTTGCCGTGTGAGGATTCAAATCTCTTCCTTTCTGCCTTCTCTATAACATTTCACCATTGTCAAGAAGATGCAGGGGAGGCTATTTAGGAGGGCTGAGATACAAACTACAATTGGCCAGGAGGTTAACCCCATTGCCTCCTTTGATATTTGGTAATATCTGGTCCCTACTAAAAATACAATTGCTAAACTTTCAGGTATTGTCAATTATAAGAACAAACACTGTAAAACGCCAACGATTAGCATTAATTCATACTTGGCTGGCCAATGCAGTATGTAACAATGACTTTATCCATCGGGAGCTTTAAAGCTTTTTTTTATAGGACTAGTCATTCGGAGGCTTCCTTCGAACAAACGATTAAGACCCTAGGTAAGTGTTATAGCCTAGTTCCTGAGGCCTATATGTCACTCAGGCACTTCACTTGGATTGTCTACTCATTACATCATATACCCCTGCAGTGAGGGAGTGCGGACAAAGTGGAGGACAGTCAAAACATGGCCTCCATCAAGCGTTGAGGCCCTGTAGGGTTGTTTTGACTGCTTCACGTATGAGCTGCCCTTGGATTCAAGCACTAGTCTAGATGAGAAAGCATTCACAACATCAAAATACACTACATTCTCTGTTTACTATGTAAATCCTGGCCCACACTAATATATTCCTCCAATCTTAACAAATGTTAAAGATGTGAGAGACTCCACACATGACAACAGAGCAGCACACAACACACTAACAGATTTCATTCACGGACAACTCGAGTCCCATCTCTGAAAACTGGAAAGCTCAAACAGAACTTAACAATGCTGGCAGACTATAAAACTAGTTAAATATACAGGATTTGAAATCAGTGCAGCCACAATGTTCACAATTGTATCACTCTTATCACATGCATTTTCGTCCAAAGACAAGGACTATGACTAGGTCTAAAATAGCTGCCAAAATGAACACTTTCTAAAAAGGGACAAGGATAATTCTATTCCTACAAAGACCACAGACCCATAGGTCCCCATCTCTGGTCATAAAAGTTTCTTAAGGCGCTGGTGAAGCCCGACATCCTAAACCCTCTACCGATTGGTTACTGTCCTGGAAGGGGATGGATGATGCTCTACTGTTGCTACATTAAAGCATTCACAGTCACTTGGAGAAGACTGGCGCAATGAATCTCTGTGGTTTGCCAGCCGTTTTTAACCTAAAATTACAATAAAGCTTCGTGGACGGATACAGGTGTATTTAATTGACATAGAAAATTTGAAGCTAATTGGTTGAGGTGAAGTATGGATCTGATTTCAGGGCCGAGTGCCCCCTGAATTGGGCCACTTAGTGTCCACAGACTAAGTGAGTCAGAGGAAAGAAGAGAGGAAGGGAGAGAGAGAGAGAAGGGAAAAAAGAGACACGCTGGAGAGATATAATGAGGAAATGCCTAGGACAAAAGGGTAAGAGGAATACAAAGAGAGCGACAAAAAGAAACGGAAGGGATAATCAGTGGAAAAGAGAGAAAAGGATAGTAAGGACAAACCGACAAAAAAATTAAGAGCAAGATGGCTCTTTAAGGATTAGTGTACTAATCGCCTCGCTGTCAGAGAAAGACCACACACAGGATAGACTCCCACAGGATCCGTGAGGAAAATGTAGAGCCCTGTCTTTTCCACTTCTACACCATCCAATTGTTTCTGAGTGGATGTGTTTCTCCCTCTCTCTCTCTCTGTAGTGCTTTCCAAACTAATCAGAGTATCTCAGTTGAGAAGGCAGAGGGAAAAATGACACTCCCAGCGGCTTCTTTCTCAGCGTCTTCCCAACCTATTCCTTCCTTCCCTTCTCTTCTTCTGCACCTTTTCCTCCCCTCTTATCCAATTTTCCTTCCTTTTTACCCCTGTGCACTTTTCCTTCCATCTCACTCCAATATCGTATCCCCCTTCCTCCTGTACCCCGGCATCATTTTCATCAAACCTCCATCTCTTCCCTTCCCCTCCTCAGGCCCCTGTGGAGAGTTGGATAAGTGTGCAGGGGTGGATGGGTGGGGGTGTTACGTCAGGAGGATTTCCAATCCACTCAGTGAAACCCAAACTTATTATGGGAATGTGTGGAAACAGCTCAAGGCTCCAGGAGGGTCCTGGCTACAGAATTTTTAACATCAGGCGGAGTTTAAAGTCCGATAACCACTCAGGAAAGTGCCAAAGCAGAAACCTTTCCCCCAGGCCTTCTTTACCTGCTTCTTTGTGTCTTTTTCTTTTACCTCTTTCTCTTTCTGCTGAGCCTGGTAAGTCTCTTTCACTTAGACTGCACGGCCATCAGGCCACATTTCCTAGCACATCCTTCCACCTGGCTGCACACATCACTGGTGCCAGCAAACCCTTTGGAGCCCAGGTAATTCCCATTATTGTCTGTAAGCTAGTGCCTGAAAATGAACAAGATTTTTTGGTATTCCAATCTTGCCATCACATACCTCACATTCCTCTTTCATGTTGGCAGCAACAGCAACATTGCCCAACTTGCCAAGTAATTTATCTGAGGTCAAGTCTCAAAATCAGGTTTTCCTCATAGAAAGTGTGCAGAGGCTGCAGTTCTCGAAGCAGGGGGGCCCAGATTCCTTTCCCGTATGTCATACCCAACTCTTCATTTCATGATTTCTGACACTGTCCACTATCATTTCTCCACAATAAAGCTATAAAAAGTGCAAAATGTATCTTTAAAAAAAAAAAAAATGAAGTGAGGGAAAGACTTCACCATCAGGGTACGATTATCTTTTTTTGCCTAGCAGGTTAACCGTTTTCTGTTGTGAGAATCAGCTTGACTCAAGCAGTAGTCTCCAGAAATCCTTGCCTTGTTAGTGAAGAAAAAAAATGGGTGGTCTGATTAACTCTTAATACTTAATATACTTACTTAAACTTAATAAGAAGTTTGAACTTTCGCTGAGGATACAATTTACCAAGAACAAGATCTTGGAATCCATGTTTTTGCTTTTAATTAAAATCAAGGGAATTTGTCTCACAATGATGGACATTTTTGGGTGGGACTTAAAAAAAAGACTCAATGGTACATTAAATAACCTGTTGAGTCGGATGTGTCTTCTTTCACTACACTTAAAGGCTTTGCACAGCTTTACTGCTGCAGTGATAGATCAAAGCGGCGGCCCTTTCCCATTGCTTTGTGGTCTTAACCGTCCTCACCTCTGTGATCCAGGCGTCCTATTAAAAACACTTTCATACCTTTCTCTTCTGTGTTATTAAAAAAGAAAACCAACCTGGGTGACAGCAACAACAGAGGTTGATGATTTTATTTCTCTCTCCCAACATTTGTGAGGAAATGTCTTTCACCTTAACAAACACAAAGAAGAGCATAGTCATAGAGTTCAAAAGAGGAAACATTTCCCCCGCCTATTAAAATATGTAACAAACTAGAAGGTTTACAGTGTGGAGGTTTGATTTCACTCTGTGGTTTTTACCTATCAATCAAGAGCTGTGCTTTCTGTAACCTTTTCAGCTTGCCAGTGCTAGTGTCAGGAACAAGAATAAACTTAAGTGGCAGTGTCAGTTGGAGTGGGGAAGATTGTAGGAATTAGACAAAGCTGTTTCAGTTTAATAAAAAAAGGTCTTATACAAGAACTATGCAATCATTTTCAGACTGAAATCACCGCCTGTGCTCTGAAGTCCCTGTTATTCTGTTAAGTGCATGTTTCAGTCTCCTAACAAAGAAAAGAGATGGCAGAACCATCATTTTCAAATTCTCTGCGAACAGATCGTGGCCGTGGGTGTTATTATTATAGTTCAATGATTGTGATTTTAAAATCTATGAAAACAAGAAAGATGACTAGCTCCTCCTCTGGAAGTTGACAATTTCCCCATCTTCTGAAACATATTCAGACTTTGAATGGCCAACCAATACATGGCTGTCAAAAAAAAAAAAGAGAATTAATTTAATTCATGCTAACAAAATGCTCTACTGAGTATTCCACAAAGACTGAATATGAAAGCAAATAGCAATTTGTGAAACGTGTATTCAGCTTGCATGAGACATAAGTAGGTAATAATCTGATGCTGTTACAAAGGCCTGAGGGCTAACAGTGATATACTATTTCCTTTACATGATGTAGATTTTTACAACATCTCTGGGTTCTTTCTGTGGCTAGATTTTCTCTCTGTATTGACTCATCTCGGACTCAGACACTCCTGAATGTTGACTCAGCGGTTTACAAATTACCTCACATTGATCTGTTGGTTGTTGGTTTTTCACAAAGCTCCCACGAATCAGAATCCCTGCAGACTCAACAAATGTCTTATTGTATGGTTTGATTTTTTACATTTTGTTCCAGAATGGCATTTCTTTTTTACCTTTGGAACTGGACTTTAAAGTGAATGATAAGAACTCTCTATTTTGAGTCAGTAATAACAGTAAGACATATCTGCCAATACTTGATCTGTTGGGTTGAGCTGTGGAGCATACCGCTACAGTCAGAGGTTCAAATAAAGAGCAGCAACTAGCATTTGGAGTGGAGTGGAGCGTTTATCAGATGAGACAGCCCAGGTGAAGATGTTAACATTAGTCATATGTGATGAAATACCAAAACAATCACAGAAAACCAGATTGCCTTGTTTCATAATCAAACCCCAACAGGTTGGGGATTCTTCACCAATCCACCTCTTAATATCACAATTCCTTTGAGAATGAGATCAGACTACTGGAGATTGTTTTATGTTGAGATGATAAAGTTATAAGACTAGTCAAGCATAGAGACTTTTAAACTTCCTGTGACTTGGCGTCAAAAAGAAGTAAATATTGTTAAGACGGCTGTGACGCAGGAGTAGAACTCATCTGAAGATCAACAGTACTCCGGTCAGATAATGAACCTCATATTGCTCCCAAAGGCATAACTGTACCTGTTTGCTTTTTGGTATATTAGGTTAGATCCTGATTGGAAGGTTGGCTGGCGAGGTGGCCTCCATGCACCAGCTAGTCAACAAAATAAAACAGTTCTTGATTTGCCAAACTTGGCAAGACAATATAAAACAGACCTCTGGCAATGCTGTTTGTTGAGACATCCTGAGCAATACCAGATGCTATGTTGTTTTTCTTGATTTATCACAATTTACAAAAGAAAGAAATGATCCCATTTAACCCTAGTTCTCCTGTGTACTTTATCGGTCTCCTTGATCACCAGACACCTCAGGGGTTGACTCATCCCTCTGGTATTTTTCTTTTGCTGCAGGTTTCGGGGGCCTCTATTCCCAGACCAAAGGAAACCTAAATGAAAAAAAGGCATCCACTCAGTGCAGAATACTTAGCTTCTCCAGCAGAGTGAATGTACAACAGAAACTAATCTATCATGACAAGCTGCTGTATTTCTGCACACAGCAATACAGTACAGTTATGTGTGTCAGTGGAGCTGCTTGAACAGGAGCATAAGGGCTGAACAAGTATTTATGGTTCCATTGTTATTTGTGATGCTCATTTTACAGCATCACAAAAAAAAGGTGTCCCTTTACATTACATGCTGCCTCATGAAGGTTCTACACTCTTTATATACGGTGTGTATGAAGGGCTGTCATGATGCCGGAATTCTAAACCTCCATACAATACTAGTCAAATCAAACAATTTCGATCCACAGCGAGGAAAACTGGGGAAAAAACGTGATGGTGTCAAAACGTTGCCAATGTTGTTTTCCCATTTTAGAGAGAATCACCTCCTCTGCTCTGTGTCTCTTTGTCAGTGACATAAACAGAACTCTGACTTAAGAATCATCAGTCTTTGTCAGCCTGGGAATTTGAATGGAACCTGCCGCTTTCTCTTGCAGCAGCATTGGGTTAAAAAAATGTGACTGAAGATATGATATCATCGTTGCTGTGGTTTTTATAAATGGAGATTGTAACATTTTAAAACACAAAAGTAACGTAAGTACTTGTAAGTAAGTGTCGGAAAGGTTGACAACCTTGTGTGAACTATAAAGAACAAGGTAAACATTCCAAACCGGAACGGAGCACAGTTCAGACTAAAAACTCAAAAGTCAGATTTTTGAAGAATGAACACTTTGCTTTGGTACTCCTGTTAGAGTAGCTATACGGGCACTTCATGTTGGCACAGTCTCAATGTTGCTTCTGGAGGAGAATGTCAATTTTGTCAAGTGTCCCATCTTAGTGAAACACTTTATTAAGTTGTTTTTTGGGGGCAAATGTTTAATGTTTGGTACCAGATTATTTAAAAATGATTATATTTATATATAAAGAAGAAAAAAATATGTTTTGTGTCTTTTTTGGAGAACAACATATGAAATTTGGCAATCTTTCACAAGAACTGAGAAAGAAGACACTGTTACAACCTTTTGATGTTAATGTATGCGTTCTCAGTTTAGACTATAACGCGTTATCAGCGCAGATGGAGGCTGTTTCTATGAGGGGAACACAGTGAACTGTAAATATTACTGATCATTTGTAAAAGGTGTTTTATACCCCCTGCCGAGTGTGACTACGTGCTGAAGGTGGAATTAGCCATGAGTTGCCACGACACCTTTTATTATTCAAGTATTCTTCTACAACTTGCTAATGCTGTTATGTATATCATATAACTATATGCAGATTAAAATCAGCTGTTATGCTGATCGCTTTTAAAAGGTGCTGATTAAAATTGTATGGTCACCTAAATGTTCACTTATGTCTGTGCAGTGCTGTGTGTTAATGTGCATGTATTTATGCATGTGTGTAGAGTATATACTGTATATATATATATATACAGTATATAGTATATGTTTTTGATGGTTTACGTGTGCTTTTCTTAGTTTTTTTTATCTACGTTAATTGGCATGGGTTTTCCTTTGGTGAGTTAAATATGATTTCTGGCCTCTAACTGGGAGTTGTGCTTTGGCCCAGAAAAGCTTTTCATGTCTTTTGCTGATGGTGGCAGTTACAGTTAAGTGGTCCATTAATCCCTGAACTGTCTTTGACAAACAGGGTGTAAGACATGTTGGAGGACAGCTGGGAGGACAGCTGGGAGAGACGAACAGAGGGGAGGTATGGAGGAGGAGTCGTACAGATCGGCCTCTAGTAGGAAGAGGAGTCGTTCAGATATCAGTGTACACACAGTCCTTTGGTTCAGGCTGGGTCGATTATATGAGGAGACGGCGGACAGCCAGAGTGACTGGAGGACAAACGAACACAACAACAGAGGACAGAGGGACAGATTGACAGATGAGAGGTGACAGAAGTTCTCGAGACAGTACAGAAGTAAGAGAGAGAGAGACGAATGTTGGTTCTGTTCTGATCTGATAAACATCTCCGACTCATTACATCGTTTTTTTTTTGTTGTGTGTTTTTAACTTTTTTTAATTATTATTCTTTTTTTGAACTGCCCAATCTCCGGTCCACTTGGTGGCAGAAATCCGCCTATAAACTGGTTCACCAACAGCCAGTTAACACGAAAAAATATAGAAGAAGAGTTATCACACTTGATAGGTGTAAAATGTTCGGTCGGGTCCAAACTGACTGTTTTTTTGTTTAGAGTCAGTCAGTGTTGATATGCTTTTTAAATTATGTTGACGTTTCTATTTTTTATTAGTCAGCCAGAAAAAGAAAAAAAAGGAACACTCTGTCCCTGAAACGATGCTCTTCTTTCCTGATGGATGACAGTTTGCAGTCGAGTCTGGACAGATGTTCTTTTTCGGGCCTACACCACAATCTAACAATGAGTGAGTCTTTGTATCATCAGGCTTCAGTGTAAAGACACATTTGTCAGATCACATGGTTTTCATTTTCCTGACATTTCTCAGAGTCAAGACAGTGGTAACCGCGGTTAACCGGTCATCCCTACATCCAACACAAATCAAGCAACACAGAATAAGTCAGTTTTAACAAGGTCGAGTAAAGGGATGTACGTTTTAAAGCTCAGGGGTTAAACAAGAAGTTGGAGTTGTAAGCAAATATGTTGGAACGTGAGTAAATGTTTGTGTGGTCCTCAACTGTGTAATGTTTTTTTTTTTTTGCATTAAGTGCTGCATAACATGATGCCAAAGTGTTATATGGTTCATAATGTTTTACAATTTACAAGATACTTTCACCTTCGCTGGTCATTAAAGAGCTCTTCGGTGTTTTCTCAGTGCCTCACACGCATCCTGAATCCAAATCACTGTTTTAAAATCAAAATAGTGTAGGCCTACTTAAAATTCACAACATCAGCGAGTGGCTTGGATGAAAGTTGGGTAATTTGGCACACATTGAGACTACAACAAAATCATTTTTTTTGGAATTGTTTTAGAAAAGATAGGACCCGATGTTTTAACCAGAATTTAAAACCAGAACAGGAAGGTCAGAAATTGTAGTTATTAGATGGACGTATTATTTTCTTTCACATCCTGGTTTATTTATCTTGTATCAATCTGGGAACAAATTGGGAAGCATCATCCAACTTCATCTGACGGATGATATATGCCTCTGGAAACAGATGCCAATTTCTTGGTCTACAGCTGCACAAACATTTGAGTTGGAAAGGTTATCTTTGCATGAATTTGAGTCGTTTTGTGCCTCTATGTTCACTGAAAGTCATTTTAACTGTGGCGTATGAATCTCCCCTACCCTATGGTCCAGCTTTCCGATACAATGCATGCTTTTATTCTTCATCTTAGAATACTTTCCTTGATTATCCCGTAATTTGTCCGTGTTCCTGTCTTGAGACATTCAAGAACTTGGGTCCTGTAGCTTCCTGTATCTTGTTAGCTTAAAGGTTTCCTCTCATCAAAAGTATAAGCGAATGAACTCTTCCAGACACATATTGCCCTGCCAAACTCATTGCCCCCACTCTTGATGTGTCAGTGGTTAAAAGAAAATCAACCACAGGGCTAAACTGGCTGGCCATTTTACCCCAGGACTTCTGTGTCTCCAACAGAGAGCATTTGTCAGGCGAGATTAACTTTGAAATGAAGAATAGGGCCAGAGAGGAGTATAAACAGGCAGTGAATCTGACATGCAGCACTTGACCCACACTTGGTCTTTGGTCCCCATCTTTCATTCTTTCCTCTCGTTTTCATTCTCCCAACTCTTGTCTTTTTTCCACAATGGAATCTTTGCTCTGAGGCTATCGTTGTTTCATGCAAAAGTTTAGGCAAATATCTGACAACTCACCAAAAAGGATTTCTTTCAGAATAAATACATATTTGATGGAGTAATTGGTTAACTTAGTCAGGTTTTCTGTCCGTCTCTGACATGCAGCATGCTGCTTTGATTGATAGAGGTAGAGAGAAAGTATTGTGTAGAAGTCTGATAAATCAATCACTGTGATCTGCTGAGTCTGACAGATCCTGACACCGTTCTGCCAGGTGACAGCCTGAACAATGGCCTCTAACATTATTTGCTGAAGGTTAAGGTTTCATTTCACCTCTGCCTTTGTTATTGAGGTCTACAAATAGCCTGATGATCAACTTAAGGAAAATGCATCACAGGCCATTGTTAATTTTTCAGCTAAAACCTTCAGTCACCTCAGTTCTATCTATAAGGTGTAAAACAAATAACTTGTGATAAATGATTTTGTACAACAGTATCACAGTGTCAGAACTGTATTTTCTATTTGTTCAAGGCTATTTAATCAACTTCCTCGACATACACTTAAAGCAGGAATTTTTGGCGAAAATGTCATAAGTATCTTCTCAGGAGATTTTCTACCTTTTTAGCGTAACATTTCTTTATCTTAAAGCCTTGAAGTTCCTCAATAACTGCTCCCACTTCTAGAAAATTGCAGCAGTGCAGAAATCCTATGATGATGACCCAATATCTGTCATCTTCAATGAATCACTTACTTAGGCTAGTGCTGATGAGACAGAAAGAAACCCATAATCTTTTTTAAAGAGCAACCCTAAGAGATTGGATGAAACCATGTCCAGACTTGATGCAAAAGAAGCCAAGGTATTTTTTACTCCACAAATCAATCTTCCCAAAAACCTACATTACCCACAATGCAACCCAACAACAGAGACAGTCACGATATGTTGGAGGTTTTTTTGGCAGCTAGCTTCAAGTTGCGATAAAGAACAAAACTAAATACATTTGTTAAGCTTACTCCCCGTTTTTATATTAAAACATTAAGACTTAAGTGACATCACTTAAGGACATTTACCAGTTCTGCTGAGCTCCCAAGGGAGCCACAAATGACTCTTAAAGACTTTTTCTCACATGCATTAATACTCACCAAAAACGAAATACTTTTTTGCTCTGCCTTTCAGTCATTTATCCTCTCATTGTCAAAGTGAGGAATACGTGTAATCAAGGGTGTGTCAGTACCATAGACTGTATAAAACATGGACTCGGCCTCAGTGACGTCATCGGTTTCAGAAGCGGTGGTCGCCATATTCAAAATGCTTTCTCCAACTAGCTTTCGACCAATCCAGAAACAGTCAAAGAGGAGGCATTAAGGCGGGTCTTAGCCTCCTGGCAAACAGCTACAAGGCCCCCACCTGTCAATTAAATCAGTGACGACCCTAATTATGCAAACGTATGCAAGACTGTCAGCATTAAAACAATCCAAGCAAATTATTTGTTCTGCATGTAGATTTTAGGAATATTGAAATGAGCTATACTGAGACCAAAATGTTTTCTGTTTTCTTTTTGCACCAGGCTGTAAACATGTTTATTTCTGCTGTAAAAATGTTAATAAGGAGATTCCTCAAGCGGACACTCAAGGAATTGCAGTTTTTGGCTTTGGCTTGGTTTTTTGACACGGGTGGTTGTTGCTTGGTCGACACTGTGACATCACTGTGGGTTGTGGTTACTGGTGCAAAAAAAGCACACTTCAAACTTCTCCAAACTCTAAGTTAATGGTAAGAAGAGCAACGGGGATATATTTAAAAATGCATGAAATCAGTTTGCAGAGTGCTATTAGATGCTGCAAAGCTGTTTCTTTTTAAAACAGAAAGTCAGGGAGTGGTTTGCTGTGGGTGTTTAGCATTCACGGTTGCCAATAGTGCCACAGTGGTGACCCATACAGTAACTGCTAATTGGCTCATAAGTGCTTTGTGATATGTGGGAAGAAAATAAAAACTTTGGAAGTGAGACTAACTAATATTTATCCCAGCAGAATGAGCAGATGGCCCTCCTGGTAAATTACAGCACAATAAAGACAAAGCAAGTGTCACGCTCGAGGAGGATAAACATCAGCCAACCTTATTTTTCCCAACCTGGACACCTACAGTATCTCACAAAAGTGAGTACACCCCTCACATTTCTGCAAATACTTTATTATATCTTTTCATGGGACAACACTGAAGAAATTACACTTTAATACAATGTAAAGTAGTCAGTGTACAGCTTGTATAACAGTGTAAATTTACTGTCCTCTCAAAATAACTCAACACACAGCCATTAATGTCTAAACCGCTGGCAACAAAAGTGAGTACACCCTGAAGTGAAAATGTCCAAATTGGGCTCAATTAGCCATTTTCCCTCCCCGGTGTCATGTGACTCGTTAGTGTAACAAGGTCTCGGGTGTGAATGGGGAGCAGGTTTGTTAAATTTGGTGTTATCACTCTCTCACTCTCATGGCAAAGAACTCTCTGAGGATCTGAAAAAAAGAGTTGTTGCTCTACATAAAGATGGCCTAGGCTATAAGAAGATTGCCAACACCCTGAAACTGAGCTGCAGCACGGTGGCCAAGACCATACAGCGGTTTAACAGGACAAGTTCCACTCAGAACAGGCCTCGCCATGGTGGACCAAAGAAGTTGAGTGCATGTGCTCAGCGTCATATCCAGAGGTTGTCTTTGGAAAATAGACGTATGAGTGCTGCCAGCATTGCTGCAGAGGTTGAAGGGGTGGGGGGTCAGCCTGTCAGTGCTCAGACCATATGCCGCACACTGCATGAAATTGGTCTGCATGGCTGTCGTCCCAGAAGGAAGTCTCTTCTAAAGATGATGCACAAGAAAGCCCGCATACAGTTTGCTGAAGACAAGCAGAATAATGACATGGATTACTTGAACCATGTCCTGTGGTCTGATGAGACCAAGATAAACTTATTTGGTTCAGATGGTGCCAAGTGTTTGTGGCGGCAACCAGGTGAGGAGTACAAAGACAAGTGTGTCTTGCCTACAGTCAAGCATGGTGGTGGGAGTGTCATGGTCTGGGCCTGCATGAGTGCTGCCGGCACTGGGGAGCTACAGTTCACTGAGGGAACCATGAATGAGAACATGTACTGTGACATACTGAAGCAGAGCATGATCCCCTCCCTTCGGAAACTGGGCGAAACAGGAGTGGAAGAGGATTCCAGTGGCAACCTGTGAAGCTCTGGTGAACTCCATGCCCAAGAGGGTTAAGGCAGTGCTGGAAAATAATGGTGGCCACTCAAATTAATGACACTTTGGGCCCAATTTGGACATTTTCACTTCGGGGTGTACTCACTTTTGTTGCCAGCGGTTTAGACATTAATGGCTGTGTGTTGAGTTATTTTGAGGGCACAGTAAATTTACACTGTTATACAAGCTGTACACTGACTACTTTACATTGTAGCAAATTGTAATTTCTTCAATGTTGTCCCATGAAAAGATATAATAAAGCATTTGCAGGAATGTGAGGGGTGTACTCACTTTTGTGAGATACTGTATCATATGTATTAACGGCTTATAACTAAGCTGGAAAGCTTCAGTAAATGATTTATCGGCCATTAACGCAGCGGTGGTATATGAAACTTATTAATTCTTAAGGAGCCCATATCATGCCCTTTTTGGGGTTCGTATATTTAATCTATGTACCTACTAAAGTATGTTCACAATAGCTAAAGTTCGAAAAAAAAAGTGTACTGCCGCTCCATGCACCGGCTCGCTTCTGACTCTCTCTCTAAGGCTCTGAAGTGCCCACGTTCAGAGTCCCCACGTGTGCCAAGTCTGATCTGATCGGTCGGCCTGTCGGCTCTGCCGTAATTGGTCAGTCGCTCAGCCACTCTGGCTCCGAGGGCCGGGGAGCAAAAACATTAGCACCTTAGCACTACTGTGCTACCGCAGGCTACGGCATATCGTGGGCGTGCCACAGAAGTTAACGGGCATACAACATGAGCTGCTGGGCTTGCCACAACGGGCTTAGATCAGTGATCTCACACTGACAAGACGTCACACTGACACATTTTTATGGAGGGGGGCTAGAACCGAGCATTACATGCAGCTAACAGGAGGACGTAGGAGAAGCCGCGTTTCCGCGGACTTTGTATTTTTGCACATAGATGTGCCTAAACATGCACAGGAGACTTGGAAAACACACTAAAGAGCATATAAAACCAGAAAAAGCATAATATGGGCTCCTTTAAAGGAGCCTTGTCTGCTGCAGCTCAACAATGTTGTAAAGAGGATCATTTGTATCATACTGCACTGTTATAGTCGTGGAACAATCTGCAAAACAAGCTAAATGTCTGTCTGTCTCACACATCAGCTCTCAGTCGCAAAGATCAGAAATCTGCCCACACAGCCTGTCGATGGTCGTCCACGCCAGGAAGACTATCAGTCACAGCCAGACAGAAGTGACACTGAGGAGCATGTCATGTCGCTGTATTGTTTACTAGCAAGCTGAGGCTGCTTGCTGTCCAGTTGCCAGAAAACAAACAATATGGAGAACAGCCCAGGGAGGTTCTGGCTCAGCCCGATACTAAACTCCACGATAGAAAAAAGGTTGCACCGGGACAAAAACACTGTTGTTCCAAAATGAGATTTGGCTGTTTTAAAACGCTTGTTTTCACCCAGCATCTCTTATCAACATAGTCCTTTATAAAAATGGCTTAAGCATAACATTTTGCACAGACAGGATCCTCTGGAGTTCTGGCAAATTGAAAATTGGCTTTAAGGTTTGTACAACAGGAGGAACACTGGTGTTCCCGGCCAAACACTTAAAGGAATAATGTGAAAACACTTGAACGCCTCTAAAAATAAAAACTGGCTATTTGCCTTGTGTTTCTGGACTCACAAGTTGTTTATAGTTTGTACGTCTTGTTCCTGTAGATTTCTGGGCAAATGCAGACAATATGATGGATACTTTGCAAGTACAGTTTGTTCTTATAGGAGAGAGAGCTTCTTTTTGGACCCATAATGCTCTGTTATTTCTCTGTGCCTGTATGAACTAAGCCTTGATCTTTGTGCATCCACATGAGCCGCCACAAAAAGAGGGATCCACTGATTTCTGCTTCACAAAACTTGGCAAGAGTTGAAAGTTCTTCTGCTTCAAAATGCTGAGGGGCACTGTGGGAAGAGTGACCAGCAAAAAGATGAAAGAAGATAGACTTCAATCGAGACCTAATTGCGTGTAACCAAATTATTACAACTTAAATATTTTTTGAAAGTAACCAAGCTCTGGTGTTGAGAAAAGAAGCTAATGCTGAAGTGCAAAAGACTGCAGTTCCATGAGTGTCTGCATGAGGCCGGCTCAAAAAACTAAGGAATCCTATATTAAAATGCCTATCTTTAAAGCAGAAATAAATATACCGACAGACTGCTGCAAAAAAATGTTTTGGTCTTAATTGCTAATTTCTTTATCAGTACATACTGTGTAGAGGTGATTTTTTAAATCAAACATAACTTTTGGTCAGATTAAGGGTTAAGGTTAAGGCACCAGTCTGAATCATAAACAAGGGTGGGGAGCTCCAATGTTGTTATCAGGACTGTTATAGTTCAGGCTGGAGCTCAGTGGATGTTTTTACACCTACAATGTAACAAACCATGCAGGTCTATCTTTAAGGTACTTTTTTATCGTACCTTTATATTTAACATCCGAACGTTTGTCATTCTCCTTGTAAGGGGGTGGCGGGGTGCACCCTAGTGCCCTCAGTTGACCAGCTGCCACTACTCGTGTAAGAATCAGATATGTTAGAATCATATCTAGCAACCCGACCTCCAGCCTCTTCCTTCTGCTACAGTATACAACTTTCTTTTCTTGCTATAAAAATCACTAAATACAGATTCAGGGTACCCTGGGCTGCACACACGTGCAACACCGCTCATTTGTGTAGAGCAGCAGATAGACCAAAATGAAGGCACAGACTTAATGCTTTGTAAAGGACAAAAGTCGTTGAGAGAATTTTAGAAAAAGAAAAAAAAATAGGCCAATAAACATAATATCTATGAATATCTGAGTGAATGTTTTTTGTGACAACAATACACCGAGCAACAAAATAAACAGCCCATGGAAACAGAAACTCTATTCCTATTCACATGGTGTAACAGATTTCGAGGAATCATTTCCCTGTTGCTCCATCAACACAGAATCGTTTCCGAGTTTATTGAGCAGAAAACAACAAATCTAAAAACGGTTCCATATCAGCAGGTTTGCATGTTGGCAGATTATTTGCATGATGAGACAAAGCGAGCGCTCCTCATGACTGTCCAAGCATACTAAATGTGTTGAATAATGTACAGCTGCTTATGGCCTGAAGGCAGGAAGCTTTCAGGACAAAACACAACGTACAAACAGGTCGAACAACTGCGGAAGAAAACAAGAGGAAAAAAAAAAGACAGGTACGAGATTGCAGGTGCAGGTACATCTGGAATGCTAATCAGTCATTTGGGAACAAAAAATGCATATACCTTACACATTAGCACACAATTAAGTAATAAGATATTCACATTAATATATATTTTGGTACCCCTTCCTTTTAGGGTCCCCAAATTACCAGGTATTAATCCAGTAATTGCATGGTCATTATGGTGTACTATCACTGGAAATACAGGGAAACTACAGCTGAATTACAAAGAAAAACCTCCAGTATTACCAATAACTTCAGTTAAGTACCAGGTAGTTCTGACTGGTTTCAGATGATAATAACTCAGATATCATTGTGTGCATTCCAGGACACTAGGAAACAATTTCATAGAAATGCCCCACACATTTTATTTTGTCCTGTTAAGAATTTAAGATAACACTCTAATAGATTACTTTGATTATTATGGTTATTGTCCCTGACCGTATCTGTTAATGATTCATTTACCTCAGAAACTATGAAGAATTACATCAGTACTTTCCTTACCTGTTATTGATCACTCACCACAAACTTGTCGCATGTAGGTTAGTAAAACATCTATAGTTACTCAGTAAGTTAGCTGGTACTGATTTGTAAAAGGAAGGGTTACCACAGAGACCTAACAGCATATCCGTCCAGTCGGGATGACATACCAACATCTTATTTTTTTAATGAAATGAATGCAGTTGCATGTCTCCTTAACTTTGAACCAATCCTCAAAACAACTTTTCTGTTTGTTTTCCTCCGTCAAAACCTCAAGGGAGCCACTTGGTAGAAAAAAAAGAAGTACTCAAAGTAAGAATATGTACTTTGAGTTTTGCAGACTCTACATAAACTTTAATAATTGATGCACTGAAAGCAAGTGTTCCTGCAGGATATAGACACAAGCGCCATCAGGCCAGCAGAGAGAAACACTTTTGTTGTAAATTTGCCACTTTTGGAAAAACAAATCTCCCAAATCAGACTGCAAGTGTTCCACTACGAAAGAGTGTAAAACCATGACTACAAGATATAAAACAGCAAATATGCTGTTAAGAGCAGAAAGTATGAATCTCCTGATATTTCCACTGGAAGCTGCTTAAGATCCAGACAGTTTCAACAATAACAACCCAAGAATAACTGATAGTATTTAAGTGGACTGATGAGAGGGGCACAAACAGTATTAGGTAGTTGGTCATGAGGTTAGGGCTGATCTCTGTATGTTTAGTTTCTTTGGAGAAACCATGATGAAGAGAAAATCACATGCTATTCGATTTTACTCCCAACCCCTCAGAAAATCTGGAGGGACTCATCTGTGGCTAGAAAATCTTCAATTTGCATGTAGCTGCAAACTATGAACCTTCAACATTTATCGACCTTGTTGATGCAACATGAAGGTGCTGTTTAAAATGTTTACAGTAAGGGCAGGTTGATAAAAGTCCATCATTAACAAAAATACTAATCTAAGGATCTGATGTGAACTGCAGTCCAAATACAAACATGGGGGGGGACACACTAAATCAAAGACCTCATAAAAACTACTATGTGTCTATGTAATAAGTCATAAAGTAAATGTGTTGTAAGATTCAGCTCAAATGCTTGACAATAGTTAAGGAGTGATAATGGTTCAATTTCACTGCATGGAATGGATAAGAACTCCAGTCTTGTCGCACAAATTTAATTTGTGAAGCTTTGCAACAAATTGAAAGATGAATCCTGTTAAATAAACTTATCTTTTGTCTACAATATACTGAAGTTAGGGATTTTTTCTACTCGAGACACTGAAATTTGTTGTAGAGTTAAACCATATCTGTTACAAAAAGAAGCTGGGATACAAAAGCTATTTTCCCGCCTCACTGTTACCCACTCACATCTTATGGCTCCCTCGTTTGTTACGATGATTTCTCAGATTAACCACAGGCAGCTCAGTTTGCTATTAATCATGTCTGTCACATGCTCTCTTTTATTATTCTGCTCAGTTTTCGGCTTCTTTCATCGTCAGTGTGGAGTCTCCTGCTGTGCAGATCTGTGTGCAGCCTCTGTGTGCCGTACAACTGAATTAACAACAACGCTCCAGCTAACAAGCTCCATTAAATCTGCCCCAACATTTCCGTATAGTAAAACGGATAATGTAAAAAAGAAAAAAATGTGAGGTGTCATTGGTGGTAACTTTAAAGGAGTTCAATTATTCTGATCCATATTTAAATACATATAATGTTACAATGTTGGATGTCCATACTAAACCTCAGCAACGTTTTTTTTTTTTTTTTTTTTTTTTTTTTACACAAGATACACATTTGTTGACATAATCCCAGGACGTAGTTTCCTTCTGCTATAAATGAGATGTCACAAGAACTCTGCAAGACTCCGCAAGAGATGGAGCAATGCTATAGGACACGCCCAGCCAAAAAATGTCTCAAAATGACCCTTCGACTGCAAAAGTAGCTGGCCAATCGGAGGAAAGTGGGAAGGGGGACCTCAAACAGACAGCAGCTGAAATGAACCCTTTTGCTCCTGCTGTGGATAAGGATTACTAGAACCTCATTTAGTGGAAATTGTCTAATGAATCAATCACTGAAACACAAATCAACATTTTAACTGTAAGCTACATTGGTTACCAGCAAGTAGTGAAACTTTTACACAGCACAAAAATTTGCTTCAAACTAACATCAACACATTATCAAAAACTCCACCACCAGAATTCCCTAAAGGTAGCAGCCTCAGTTGATTTCCTCTCCGTATACAACATTGCACAGCAGTACAGTGTTATCTCCTGAATCAAACTGACCTAGTGTACTTTTTCACGCTCTGAAATGCAACAAACCAAAACATCTGATACAGCCGGGCCTCCAGCAAGCCACAGCTGCAACACATATCTCATACTCACATCCCACCATCATCATGGCCACAGAGAAGATCTTCTCCCCGTCCGTAGAGGGGGCTATGTTTCCAAAGCCGATGGTCGTCAGGCTGGTCATGGTGAAATACAAAGAGGTGATGTACAGAGAGTCTTTCCCAGGGCCGCCCTCCCATTGGCCCGATCCACTGGCGTTGTAGCGGTAAGGTGATCCGATGTTGATAGCTAGCTGGTAGAGCCAACTGTCCATCTTTATGGTGTTGGTTGCTTCATCGATGACCTCATAGTCTCCTATACTGTACCTAATGAGGACAATGTCAGAAGAATGAGTCTGTTAAGTAGGAATGATGGGAGTTTAAAGCTCCTGTGAGGAATTTGAGCTAAATATGAAACAGACTGGAATTAATACCGATGCCTTTTACGACCAACAAAAGCAAACAATACCAAGAGCTTTAAGATTTACTGTTTTTGTACAGTTATTTATGTTGCCTTAAATTGATGCCGCGGGGAAAGGTGTAAGACAAAATGATTAACATTCACTAGAAACAGCCTAAACAGCCAGAATTAAATAATATGTTTCAAAACAAGTCAAAACCTCCCAGCAGTCAGTGTAATATGTAACCAACGCCACAGGCAGCAATTTAGTTTCCCATTCAAATGTAATTGGCAAAACAAATTAGTAATAGATAAATAAGAGGAGGCGAGGTTGCCTGTCTTTAAAAAAAGTGCATTAAAGCAGAGAACTGATGCACGTCCTTGTAACTAGAGGACAAAACTCCCCCTCAAACACCAAAAATGTCTTGATCCTTCCATTATTTATGCACAGTATGTCTAATATAAACTTAAAGTCTCTTCATTTGCTTTATGAATATGAGACAAGCTACTTAGTGATCCTTAAATCTGGTTATTAAAACCATTAATCATTTATGTAAGAGCAGACTGTGGAGCATAAATAAGACTCACTTAGGTCTGTCAAGGCTCATATTCTGTTATTACAGTCATTTATTTTTCACATTCATCTTAATATGAAAACTTAACGCAGCTTTGGGGGATGAAATCAGCTGTTCTGTTTGGACGTTTATGTCAAGTTAAACTGCTAATTTGACCTCAGACTCAGTCTTAAAGCAGGAGAACAATCATTGGTGTCTTGCTTGTTAATAAAAGAATGATTACAATGGGTTCGGCTTTCCTTTGTGGGAGCAGAAAGCATTTGTTATCAGCCATAAATAAATGTTGTTAGACAGAAGAAGAGAAAAAAAACAGCGCTTGCAATTAGACAAAACAGCAGCAGATGATTTGTAATGTACAGATGGGGAGGACAATATTTAGCATACAGAACTAATTAGGAACAGTTTGAAAAACAAGTCAAATCACAGCAGCCAGCAGGAGATTTTTAATGTCACCAAACTACGAGGAAATCGACAGTCTTTTAATGACTGTTTACAAAGAAAAACTGTTTACCAGATGCAGGCAAGCCAGTGAGCCACCAGTCCGAACACGCACACCAGCAGCACCAAAACAGCTGCTCCATACTCCAGGTAGTGGTCCAGTTTCCGGGCCACACGGCCCAAACGCAGCAGGCGGACCACCTTCAGAGAGCTGAACAGGCTGCTGATGCCCTGAGGGGGAGGAAGGGAGGGAGGGAGTGTAGAATGGAGAGAGATTTGTTTATAGAATTGATAGCAGTGGAGAGGAGGGGGGGGGGGGGGGGGGGGGTCGTAAAAAGAAACAGAGAACGAGATAAATGAGAAAAGGTGAAGCATGGAGAGAGGAGACAAGGATATAGGAGATGGAAGAATGAGAAATGTAGGAAGGAGGTTTAAGGGGAAGTGAAGGAGAGAGAAAAAGAATAAAGTTAATGTGTGGTTGGAGTTGTTCAAAAAGTCAATATCCAGGTTTAGTGTTAGTACAGAGGACAGTGTGCAGCAAGGCCTGGAGCATCGACAACATGTTGTGTCTTTGCCTTATGTGACAGGTCAGTGCGTCTGAATAGGATAAAGTCAACAAATAGAACCAGTGCTCGACTCAGCTGATTTACTGGACATGTTGGACCTTTCTCTTTCAGCCTTGATGTGTTATGAGGCCATTTAACAGCTAAGACATAGCTGCAAGGAAAGTATGTAGAATAAAACTCACTATCTTATACACAAGCACACACACAGACACACACACACAAACACACACACACACACACACACACAAGACTTTAGTTTATTGGCTCAATATGCTCCTAGCCTTATTCAAGACTGCCTGTTCAATGCTCGATATTTATGTCCCTGTGACATCTCCACTTCACTATGAATGACGTGCGGTCGTAAAGGGGGGGGATAAAGTAATCCCAGCGCTGTCCTGCCATTGAAGGTTGGAACAGAGGCGTTACAGTACAGGGGCATCAGGGGGAGAACACTGTCTGTGTGTGTGCATAATCTGACTGTGTGTGTGTGTGTGTGTGTGTGTGTGTGTATGTGGAGCTCCTGCAGTTTCTCTACACATTGTACTTCCAATGACGCCGCTACGCAAGGTGAATTCACAGACTCGGACACACTTATGGAATCAATATGAATGTAGAGACGTAATGATGGTGCACTTTCTTTAAAGTGCTGTTCAAAATCCCACTCTGCAAAAGATAACTATTTTTAAACAAATGATCTAATAACATCACATGTGTACGTCCTGTAGCCGCTTGTTACAGTATAAAATTGAACTCTGTCACCCTTTTTATGTGACATACACTAGTAAAACTTTGCAATTTCCGGGGTTGCATCTTTACATCATAATGAATATTCCTGCTGTACATCATGTTATGATCTGTAATTCATCCTGAAAAAGTTTAAACAGAGCTTACCAGCACAGTGTTAGTTTGTATTAATACATGTGAAAGGTCTGCAGTATTAATGAGGACAATGATAGTTCTTATTTTGTTACTTGAACCAGAAAATAGTGTCAGCTGTTTTCACTCCATTTTCTCAACTCTGTGTTCTTTTCTCAATTTTTTGTTTAATTTACTGCTCGAATAACTTCATATTTAAGAACCAGTAAAATTGCATCTACTGTTAATTTGAGAAGAAAAAATATCTAAAAAGAAGCAATTGGCAAAGGTGGTTCAGTGTTTTTTTGGCAATAATCTCCAGCAATATTGTAAATCATGATGGTAGCTCTAAAAATACTTCATCAGGCTATCATGGACTCAAACTATGTATCTACTTAACATTTTATTAGTAAAAATGTTTTCCGATGCTGTAAGAAACAAGAATTATGAACAGTTTGTCCCCTGAGCACACGGACTAGTTTATTTCCTACAGTAAAATGTCTAATTCAGTGCATCTTGTAAACAAATCTTTATTCAACATATTTGAAGAATCCTTCTCAGAAACCCAATATCAGCTAGAAACGAACAGTCATGAAGACAAATATGATTTAATGACCATTACTGCCACACGCAATCTGAACTATAGAAGGTAAATATTAATGGACGAAGCCTGGGTGACGTCACCCATCTGTCACAGCAGGGTGCTCTGGAGGCTCATCAGCAGCAGCAGTCGCCATGCAGGAAATGCTGTCTCAGAAGACTAGAGTCCATTTACCATTAATACAACAAAATGTTGACAGTAGGCTGACTACTCAAAGTGCTTTTTCACCACATGTCACACCGACCCCGTTGACGTACGACCGACTTTACCAACTGAGCCACAGCCTCCTGCTCCAGCTGAGATGATCCCCTGAATAAGTATCTTATAACACTGTTATATACCACAAACTTCCTCAAACACAGTTGGCTGAGAGAGGGACTAAAAATAAACAAAACAGATTGTTTAGAACCACAGGAGCAGCAGCAGCACCCTGAGGCGTCGGCACGCTCTGAACCATACGTTTGAACACAATTAACAAAGCAGAGTGTTCGGAGCAGAAGAGGTTTAACACGTTAAAGTCTGAAGCTCAATATTTACACACATTTAAAAAGTAATACTTTTCTCATTTAGGAGCACAGAGAGAAAAGTTGTTGAATAAAACCTGCAGGGTTATCTAATGGTGTAGGCTCTGGTGTTATGTAATGAGGCAGGAGACTGCTGAGGCCGAGGCGTGGTGCTCTCTGCAGCTTCCTTCAAGCTCCTCACTCTCAGCCTTCACCTCCATGCTGACATTCATTTTCAGTCTCCATCTTCAAGAACCAGCTCCTCAGTAACCGACCTTAGAGTTTATTTTCTGCAAAACATCGGGACAAAGGTTTCACCCTGCAGTTTGAAAAAGGCTGGCAGTCCTCGTCTGTCCTGATAGAAAGACTTAGATTCTCAATTCTGGAGTTACATCTTGAACTTTTCGGCTAGTGAAATCTTGTTTTAAAGGAGGTGTTCCCACATCCCACTATCTCATGAAGAAGGTGCGTAGGACATTAAACTCATCACTTTGAATCAAAGAAAATCCTGCACACTCTTTCAAGGCATCACCAATTTATTAGAAGAAAGAAAAAACGTTTCCGTCCCGTCCCTCTGAACCTTTCTCAGTGTGTTGTCTGATACCACTTTTGAACGTAATCTGTTAAACCGGTATACACTGAACAATTGTATAAAAGTCCTGTTGGAATTTGAGCACAAACTGTCCAACTGAATCATTTATGACGCACGACCAAAACTCACGTTAAATGTTCTCACACTGTTCGACCTTGATTGTTGGGCCCGACCTGAGAGCTCACTCTGTACGAATTCAAGCGAGACAAACGTCCATCATTGTAAATAGAAAACTCTCCCGGGCTGAAGGTTGAAATCAGATCTCTGTATTTCAGTTTCTCAGATGCATGGCTGAAAATACACACATCGGCAAAAACGCTCACTCTCTCTCACACACACAGTCTGCATCACCGACAAACACAAGTTTACTACATACCACATAATAAATTTGCCCTGTCAGCTTGAGGTCTGCAGTTATTTCCTGTTGATGTTTCTTCCATTATAGGAAGGGGAAGCCAGATACAGTTTGGCATGCCTGCTGTTGCCATGGTGAGTTTGGACACCGTCTGTCAGTTTGTGCGGGCACAATTAGGAAAAAATTCACAGTCGGGGAATTGATTCATGGCTCTGCTCTCCCAATGCAGGTGTGTGCAGTCTGACGACCAAAATATCAAACCATCCTAGAAAACCATCTGACCGGTGGCTAGCAGCTTGTCGAGCTGTGATCAGCTGTTGTGCCTCGATGTAAACTGGCAGAAATTTTGCCTGGTGTCTAAATCAGTTGTACGACTCAAAAATCATATCTAAATCGGACTGAGATGGTACGGTGTACGTACAGCTTTACAGTGCTGTGTGCTTATCTATAGGAACAAAACTGTAAGATCTATGATTATTTCTTACCATGTGTGAGATCTTAAACATTTTCAAATTCTGTTAAGATATTAAAAATCTTTTGGTGCGCGCCTGGCTTTATGTCAGAAGGGAAGATTGTGTCACAGGTTGAGCTGCTTCCCACCATGCACAGTACAAGTTTTGGACCCAGTTTTTAGATGTGTAAAAGTCTAAGAAATATGTAGAGTGCGGTTTATGTGTTTCTGGGCTCATCCTTAAGAAAGCCCCTGGTTATGACATAAATTAACTATGTTTTGTTGGTAATTTGGTCTCGCTGTCTAATAAGACTCATTTTCTTTGATCTTTACTTGGTCCTAACTCAAGTCTTGCCTAAGCAGATCTTTATTGCACCTTGGCCTTGTCTCAGACTCCTGATGCAGGGTTTTTTCCGATGTCACACACCCAGCCAGCCCTCTCCACCTCTCCACCTCTCCACCTCTCTCAGCCGCAGCTTCAAAGGCCTCCCCCTGGGACTCGGACAGCTCCCAGCTCATATGTAGATGCCTCTAAATTAAGCCGCCACCGGCCAGGGTAACACAGATGAAAAGAGCATGAGTCAAGAGCGCACAACGCATGTAAAAATCATGGCTCATAAGCACCTGTTTATCCAAACAGAGCCCGGCGAAGTGAAACGGCGTACAGACAGAGATTACACGTCCATCGGGAAGCTCCTTTCTCAGCGCCGGCTTTTCCTCTCATTATTTTCAAAGCGCAGAAGGCACTGTTGCATGTTGCTGACAGCACTGGGAGCTTAACGTGTTTTCAGCACTCAATCCGGCGAGCATTAAATCATTTCAAATGTCTCCGCTTTAAGCAAGAGAGTGTTATGCCTCAATTCAGTCACATTGTCACTCAGCAGCAACAGCAGCCAAAAGCAAGACCATCACTAAGCAGCAAAAGCACCAAAAAAAATAACCTTTTTTTTAATCCTTTATATATTTTGAACACATGAATAAACTGAATAAGTTAAATATAATGGTAACAAAAAAAAACCATTTTGGTAAATCAATGAGATACAAAATATAATCTGTGAGGATAATTAGATAAAGAGAGTTAAACTAAATCATAAACAGACAGCAAGAGACTCTAATGTAAAACTCAGGGTACCAAGAACAATGTTTCCAAGGTAGTTCAAATCTCCAGAGTTTTCTTTTCCATTGGTTTTCTATTGGTTCTCTCAGGCTAATCCGGACTATTTTACCACTCCTGCACATTTTCCTGGATTCTATAATTTCATGCTTTAATCCATTTATATGCCCTTTAATTATGGGTGAGACAAAATATTGATATTGGCATATATCGTCCTAATTTGTGTGATACAATAATCTTAATGCTTTTGCAGAATATCTTTATTCTTACAAATCAGGCACAAATCTCTGTATTGAATGATAATGTATCGTTGGCCAAGTACCAAATATATTATCGTAACATCTGCACCCCCCCCCATCGTATCATATCATATCTTGTTGTATTGTAACATATCATATTATGTCATGTCTTACCCCAACCCTAACTTTATTAAAACCTTTTCATGTCAAACATGATTCAAAAGAAAAGGTGTAAAAAGAATTAACAAAGTCTTTGGTCAATTTGAATATCCCCGTAAGCCAATGACAGCAGGCCAGAAGGCATTATACCCTGGCCCTGAAATATGCACACCTTAACAGAAATAAAGCCATGTAAATGTTATTGATTACACCTGCTTCGAGGAAACTAAATATCTGCTGTGAGAAATGGTCTATTTTCTATTGTTCTATACTGCGTTCACACATTGTCAGCAAAAAGGTATAACAATACATAAAAGGGCCACTCAACCCCCGAGGCTCTGTGTATTTCTGTAACATTATCCGACGCTAAATCACCTGAACGCAGCATTCATCAGTAACCCAAACTATCCATCTTCCACTTAGGCAGTGTGATGAAAACAAAGGATATAAAACTAAATGATGTGCAAACAACAAGCTTTGATGGAGTACATTAAACGCACATTGAAACAATTGAATTGCCATGCTATTTTTGACGAACCATATGACGTGTCTCAAGAAGCAGAAGAGCTTCATCCAAAGAGAATGTACAGCGAGGTTTATGGAGAAGAAAATAAAGACAGAGATACAGTTATTTTGGTATCCAAACTGATGAGATGATGATGAGAGAGATGATTGTTCTTTAAAAAGAAACTGTCTGTGGCAGCAGAATAATCATGAGAATAATGAGCAGGTGTGGACGGACAAAGTAACAAGTAATTAGGGATGGAGATTTTGAAATTTAAAGTATAACATACAATTTTTGAACTATGTTGAATACTCTGCAAACAGTGACAAGTTACAAGAAATGATAAGGTATAAAACAGAAGTACATCTTCTTTACAGTCTTTTTTTATTTGCTCTGGGAAATTCGTCTGGTTCCACTCTGGTTTAGACGGAATACCATTCGCCCTGATTCAGGTTTGAACAACCCATCGGCAAACTCTCGTCTTGAAAAATGAAGCCGATGCAGAAGTGCAAAATCCGGCAGTTCGTCGAATCTAGACCGATGCTGAAAAAGCCTTGTTGATTAGAGGTTTGAACTAGCTACCTAGCCTAGCAATCTACTGATTTGTCACAAGTCCGACTGGTAGCAAGGGGAGTTATTTTGGTTGGCATTACTACCTCCCATCACTCTGCCGTCTTTCATCCCTGCATCTCATCTGGACAATTAAACTCAACCAGCAGACACATTCAACTCCATCTTTCTTCTTCTTCTTTCCTCCATACCTGCCCTCTCTCTGTGTTAACACGATAACATAAAAGGAGTGTTATTACCACGCCCAAAGCTGCATTATGCACAGCTTCCTCACAGCTCTGTCAGTTTGGCCGGCCGCAGCGGTGGCAACACACCCGCCACACAGAAAGGTCATCCTGGATTAGACCTTTCTGAGTCGCGGTGGCGCCTGCAGACACACACTGCGAGCTCCCCACGGCCTGCCAGGATGCTCTGTGACAGCAGGTGGCTCCGGGACCCATGGGGGTCCCTCCCTGACTGACACAAACACATGCGCCCCACCACAACACACACACGCTCCATCTCCTCACACCACCTCTGCTGTAACCTCAAGCAACATCAACACAACTCCACGGGAGAATGTTACATCATTGTTTGCGGTTTTACAGCCAAAGCTGAACTACGGTACATCAGTTGTTGTGCTGATGTGCCAGCTGACCTGTATGTGACTCAGTGTAGGTGTTCCTGCTCCAGAGATATAAAAAACGAACATCCAACAGAAAGTAACAGAGAAAAATCTTACATCTTACTTTGTATAACGTGTAGAGTTTGTTCTTTTTTTTTTGTTCTTGGCTAAAATAACTTGTGTAAAAATATTTAGCATACAATGTAACTGTATGTTTTATTTATTTGTAGGACATTTTTTAGGTGTCTAAAGTTTGAATTACAGCCCTGTTATAGGTAGTACAAAGTTTAGCTACTGTGTCGGTACTCGAGCTGTCCTTCCAAACAGACGATGAGCTGACATCTTCTGAGTTATTCACACTATTAGAACCCAGTGTAAACCCATTTAAAAAAAATCCAAACTACCCTTCAGAGTCCTTGAGTCAATGTTATGATTGGTCTTGAGTTGTTTTAGATTAACCAACTGGGAAAAAATAAAAGTTTTTAATTTGTCTTTCTGGATATTAATTTAAGATGCTGCTGATGCTGGCTGCACAATTTTCAAATTGTAACAGATTGTATTTTTAAATGGGAGACCACAGACACATATTACCTGCTTTTTGTAAAATGTCTCAAGATAACATTTGTTATGAATTGGCGTCATACTAATGAAAGGTTGATTGAACGCACGCATTAAACGATTCAGCCGGACTGCGAGACAACACTCCTCCTGTTTGAAGTAATCATTTCACAATGATATACCTATTGCACAGACACTTGCGGGAATAATTGTGAATTCAGAGGAAAAACAAATATGGAGGATGGTAAAGATTGTTCAGCCCTATTGTGGTATTTGGACATTATAAAAAGGCATGCATGTTGTTTCCATTATTCCACAAGCTGGTCTTCTTATTCAATATTCCACTTGGCTCAGGCACAGTTGTGTTTATGTCGGCTGCCATGATTGTGAGCTGCCTGCTTCCCAGTCTGCTTGCTCTCATTGACTATTGCTGGTACAGTACTCCGTCTGAGGCAGCATGGCCCAGAATCTCGATATTTACAATTTCGAGATGAGGTGAGGCTCTGGCTCATTCGGGGGCAGTAAAATAAATGTATTGGCATCATACGCTTGAGGATTATTTTGACAAATAATTGATGGCAACAAGCCTTGAATTGTGAAACTTGCAAAGCCACCACATCCCCAGGTCTAAGGGATGACACTGCTGGGTAAAATGTCACGATCGCTCAAACGAATGATGGTATAAAAATAAAATAATAGCTGTATACTATATTTCCCTGAGATAGAAAGTTAAGATATTAAAGTTAGGACTTGGTAATGACTTGTAAGTCCTCACAGCCCCTGAATATGTATGTACATCAAGGTCCGGGACTTGGCAGCGCCTTCATATCACCAGCTTGGCAGACTCTTCCTACCTGCATTAAAACACGACTAAAAATACTTCCTGCCTGCTTCAGCCATCACAGACGGGAACCGGGGGAATTCAGTCTGCAATAAGTCTATAATAATCTTTGCTATTTTCTTTCACACGGCACCTAAAGCTGCCCACACACTGTCCTCAGTCAGCACCCATCTATTCTTCTGCTCTGCTAATACGGGAAAGCAGAGAAGTCAATTTAGAAAAGAGGGGAAGAGAGACACTGTCTCAGTCCTGTTTAGTTGCTGGGAATGTATGTGCCATTGATTTCCCTTCAGCCTGTCGCTGTTTAAAAGACAGGGACGGAAAACTCCACCCAGCGGGGTCGTATCGAATCCATCAGTGGCCAGCAGAGAGTGGCTGGGCAACGAGAACACCTGAACCAAGAATAAGACTCATTACAATGTACCATTCAGTGAGGGGTAAACAGTACCAGCAGCAGGAGAAAACACAAAAACATGAAGAGGAGGAGGTTTAAACAGTGAGGATAAACTGAGACATGCAGGCTCAATAAAGTTATGTTAAAGAAATATGTTAAACACTTCTGTCTGATCTGAGCCACATTCTCTAAACATTTCTTTATTCCCTCAATAAAGATTTCTGTAACTTAAACTAAGTACTGTGTCCCAGGAGGGTCTTAAACTCTTTCACTGGCTGGTGGTTACTGTTCTAGACTATTATTTACAATACTTAATATTACACCAGAGCAATGGTAAAAAATAAAGTTATGAAAAAAGATATCTGAACACAAATCTAGGCAACAGTACTTTTGTTTATCCATGATAAGAGTTTATTCCACTGCAGGTAACAACGGAAACTTCTGCAGTATATCTGAGACCAAAACATCTGTAACCTCTCACTGCTGGTTTTCCCTGACATATTTTAGATACTTGACAAGACAAAGCAGCGGCATGTCTGGCTTTGCTAACATGCTGTAAACATGAGGGGACGGAATATTAAGTAAATAATATGAAGAGGTGATGGTGCTTTCAGAGGATATCACTGTTCATTCTGCAAGAGTCACGTCTGACAAAGACAAACGCTAAATGTTTTAAACGCAATCTTTTACCAAATTCAAAATATCTGAACAAGATTTTGTTACAAAGGATAAATGAGTGAGAGTTAGGAAGCAGTTGAGGGTGTGAATTCTGTTAACACGGGTGAGTTTGCATGTGTGTAATCTGACGCCGAGAGATGCATAGTCCGACTCGTCAACTGTACCAACCTTCTGCAGGGAATTTCTCAAGTTCTACTGAAATAAAACAAGCAACATATGATTCCATGTATAAAAGTAATTTGTGCATTCCTCTTGGGGAAGTGGAAGATCATGTTGAGGTGGTGGGCCGCCATTCCATATGAATGTAAGGCTATCACTTTTAGCTTTATTAAGCGCAGGGGCAACACTAAAATCTTCTTAGCCTAATTGCTTAAGGGCCCAGAAAGAAGAAGAGATTTATACTTTTACATTACTGGTCTATGTTTGTTCCCTGCATAAGGCTAAGCCACAGTCAAAGTGAAAGTACCTGTACATAAATCTGTTTGTCAATGAGCAGGAGACCTCATTGTGCCAGAGACAATGTGGCTGGTAATAGATTGCAAGTTTAAATAATCAATACAGTCTATGTGTAGCACTGATACTTTTATTAACTGCTGAATTTATTCAACCACTTTGGCCTACACTTCCAAATCTTGAAATCCAAACTGCATGTATCACTTGGCATAAATTATTAAGACACACTGAAGCGGCTCATCTGAGTGCACAAAGTGTGGCTGGCACGCAACCACACGCTAAGAAGAACATGCAGGGTCTCTGTACCAGATTTTTTTTTTAAAACAAAGCACTACCTCGCCTACATAACAGGTCAGCTGTGTCCCATGTCTTCCTTTGACAGATTTATTGTAAACAGTAACTTTTATAGATACAGACAGACAGACAGACACTACTCGGAATCGATCTTGATCTTAAGATTGGTCTCAGACCACCACTGAAAGAGGCTATTTTTCCACATCATTACAGTGATTAGAAGGAAAAAGCCCCTTGGTCTTGTCTTGGTCTCGGAGCACTCTAGTCTGGGTTCGTTTGGTCGTGACTACAACACTAATCAGTAAAGACAATTTTTAATTAGTTGTGCATAAATATAACTGTAACACTGGTATTCCATTGGTCATTTTGTAAGTTTCCTGAAAGTGCAAACTATGTTTCACTCATGTCGGATATAAAAACATGAATATATAGTTTATTCATTTTATGTGCATTGTGTTGTTCAGAACAGAATTACCATTCTGGTGGAGGACTGAAATTAATTTTTGGCATGGAAAATTAATAGATGTTGAAACTTGAGCTGCTGGCAGCTTAAATATTGGTATTATTATTACTGGCACTCAAAAACTCATGTGATTACGCCCCCACTTGGCAGTCAGACAGGTACACACGCACACACACACACACAAACAAGAACACAATGAAGCCTGCCGGTGCACAGGCACTTACCCACACCATGTGTTCATAAGCATGCACACACGTCTGCTTTATTCACCCACACATGAAAAGATTAAATACTCAAACATGAAAAACAGAGAAAGCATGAGTACAACATGACCAGACAGCATTTGTTCTTTTTTCCCCCCTTATTTTGGACTCAACAGACCGGTCCTTCCACTCAGGCTGAGGACTAATTAATTCAGCAGGAAATCAAGTGGAGAAGCACCTTTAATGGACTTCAGGCCATATTGATATAACTCCTCGATATCTGACTGGTGTAAATGGGCGTGAAAATCACTGAGAGGCAGCTTGATCCCTCGCAGACCTCTCCTAGAATTCAAACAGCAGGGTCATGATCTAAAAAAACTGAAACCCCAGAGGGGGTAACTATATACCTTTTCTTAAACTGCTTAAAGACAACCAAACCTCTCTCAATCAATGTGCTCTTTCAGGGCTTTTTAGAAAAAGCAGTGGTATTGGATTTCTCCTCCACAGTTAAAAATCTAGTTCAGAATACAAACGGCAGAAAAGCCCTTAGTATTTTACTCTCCTAGACCACGACACATTCCTCAACATTGGCTTTTGTCATGGGGTCAAGGTGTAGAGAGACAGTAGAATAGAAAGAGGACCAGGAATAATCATGTGAATTTCAATGAAATCGACACTAACAGGGCTTGGACGGGAAGACTGACGGAATGTTAGCGATTTCTATTTCTCAGCACTTCACAAGCAAGCTACCTTTCATTATCTCAGCCTGAATAAAAAGCAGTACACCATCAATAATTAATCAAGAAGCTTTACGAGCTTATTTACTAAAAATAGAACCTGCTGTTGTGTCGCACAGCCCAACGAGACAAACAGTCGCATTACCAGCTTTGTGAGTCAGAACTTTCGCTCAGTAATGCGTGGAGCGAGTCTGGGCCAGGCTTAAAATACCAGTTAAATGTGATGATCTATTGTTGTTTAGTAGATTAAGTTTAACTATGCGTCCCATATAATGGAAGAATAGGATTAGCAACAATGTGTAGTACTGTATGGATGAAGCCAATGGGAATGCCAATAGTTTAGCTGGTCTTTTGACATAAACCAAAGTATTAAACGGAATTAAGTTGGACCAAGCAGCAGCTTCTAGCAGCTTCTTTTTTGACAATTGCTTAAGGTATTTCATTACTCTTGAGGAAAACTTACTTTCTGTATCACATTTTATAGCAGTCCATCTAATGTTCGGAGGCATTTTAATCATAGTTTAAGATATTTCTCCCACAGTTGTCCCTAATCGAAACAAAATATATTACCAAAATCATCTGAATGCAACGTCTGAACAGCATGAACAGAGGCGCGGCTTGTCAACAGGCAAAGCAGGTGACTGCTTGGGTCCCAGGACAGTAGGGGGCCCCCCCGAGGGCTAAAAACATGAAAACCACAGCAATGTCTCAAAATGTGCAGAGTTTGCAATGACAGTTGGAAACCTCCCTATGGGGGCCCCATCTGACCGCACACACAAATAGAATAGTAAATGACTAAATGTTGCCAGTCCTTAAAATGTGGGAGAGACACTTGAACATAAATTCCGCTTTCCTTACATCATGGTGGTTGTTCTTTTAAAATAATACTAATAAAAACAAAATCATTTTTTTTGGTTGGTGTCACATTATTTAAATCGTAATGGCGATGTACGCTGGTTGGAGAGGCCCCCTGTAAAATGTTTTGCCTGAGGCCCAAACAAACTCAAACGCCATTGACCATTAATGGCTTAACAGAATTTTATGACCATCTGTCCATTAGTCATCCAGATGTTTCAAGCCCAACCAAAGCAAATGACTAAACAACCGTCGTTCCAAGCCAATTCCAAAGAAACACAAGAGGTTTCGCAAAAAAACGGTATCAGTTTGCCACTTGACACAGCATCCCTGCAACTCCCATAGGAACACCCCAATCTTCTACATATCTCTAACTCAAAAGGCACTTCTCTAATTCATCTACCAGGACTTCTCTCCTTTTTCTGCGGATCAAAATAGATTTCCATCCTACCACCATTATCTTTTCTCCTTTCTCTTGTCACCCAACCACGTATTAAATCTCCATCCCAGATGTTTTGTATTCCATAACACACAGAGACAGGCTTCTTTCTTCTTTTAAATGCACTAAAGGCCCTTATCAACACATTATATTAAAAGGGCCCGTAATCTGTATATCTTATATGGATACTAGCATCTGATTAAAGACCTTCAAAGTTCAATCGGTATTAGATGAAATTAGATAGCATTCTTGTTGTCTGAATTCCTGTTACCTGTTTTTCATTAACAAAGAGGACATTCAAAATCACATGTTTGTTGCCCCTTACAGCTCCTGTGAGGGTTTTAGTGATTTTGGCACCACCTATCAGAGCAATACATTGTATCGCTTTGCTAATGTTTTCCACTTCATGCATAGGAAGTGTTTACTGACAACAAATTATTATCCTAGCGCATCCTAGCAAATGTCAAAAAGGTTTTTTTTTTCCAGTATAGTCATCTAACACCTACCCTATGCCAGCAGTTATAACCATTAAAAATGATAATATAGATACAGACAATCTTGATGCTAATGGTCCCATTTGTTTTTGTAAGTCATTAAGAAGCACCACAACTATTTTTAGTCTATTTCAAAAGCCAGTTGAAAACACCTTAAAGGGGCTTTGAAAAATGTGGCCACACTCTACAGAATTCTTTAACGTTTATGTGATCAAAATGCGAGTCAGACCAGATGACGTCTTGCCAATCTAAATTCATTCTGCATGCATTTCCACCTTGTCCACCTGACTTTTTCTTGGTCCAGATAAGCTGTCACATGTTAACACCAGGGCTAAATGGGGTCACAGACGTCCACTGAGACTCAGCTGAGGCCAGCAGCTGGAAGCTGGACAATCAGCAAACTGCAGGAAGCAGTTAACATAATGACATGATGAATCATCACCTCCTGAGACTACTCACTGTAATCCAGGCAATCTGGATATAACACAGTTAATTCTGTAGAGTTGTGACCTATAATCTGCCTTAGATTCAATTAGAAACTATCTGTTTAATTATTTCTCTATAGATGCTTATTTAAAGAGCTGTTGCCGTGTTTTTTAGACTGGTGGTTTAAAGACACAGTTGTCTGTTTGTCCTGTCAGTTGTAGGAAGGGGTCTGAGGATGTCTATCATCTGTCAAATCATCTGTTGTAAATGGCTCGATCCCATTTCCAACAATGTTGGATTCCACCCCTTACCCAAGCTTAGTACCAATCAAGCTTGCCAGTAAAACAGTGGGTGAAGAAACACATGTTATTTGTCAGTATGTAACAGAGTATAGGACTGTAAAGCCCAACATCTCACTACAACTATCCTAGTTTTACTCAACAGCTCAACTTCAAACAGCTGTGTTTACTACTCTCATGGCAGATATGCCATTTGTTGGAACAGAAAACTCAGAGGTGGTAACAGAAACTAGTACAACCCGTTACATTTTAGGATGCAAGAAAGCTAAATAAAAGGATTTTAGCGGTTCCATGGTCATTTGCAAACATACAGCCCCCTTGTAAACCTTCAATGAACTCCTACTGCCAACCAAACAACTGACTGTTCATTCATAGCCTATATAAATAGTTATTTACAGACTGTGTGGGCGAAAAACCAAAGAAGCCAGATTTTCCTTTAAATTAATTCACAGTATGTTTACAGTTGGGTAGGGCTGCATGAATCACATTTTCATTGTTATCACAGTATGAGTAATACAACATTGCAACAGTCTTAATATATTCAAAAACAGACTGTTGTAGCTATAGCTTTTCCACATTGGGTTTACTGGGTAGTCAATAGACCCAATAGTCCCTTGCATTACCTCCCTTACAACTTAAATACACTCACAACTAAAATAGAAAATACTAAAAACCCAACCGTACCTCATCCACGTTCTCGAAGGCATTGATGATGTCATAGGGCAGGCAGGACAGCAGGTCGATGACAAACCAGGTCTTCAGGTAGTTCATGCGGATGAGCTTGGGGTCGGAGATGACCTCTCCGCCTGGCCCCACGAAGGTGGTGTGGAAGTTGAGGACGATGTCCACCAGGAAGATGACGTCCACCACACTGTCCAGCACCAGCCACACGATGTTGTTCTGTTTGGTCTTGAAGGAGACGTTGTAGGGCACCATGATGGCCGTGTAGAAGGTGAGGATGAGGATCACCCAGTCCCAGGTGGTCTTGAAGGTGCAGTAGTGAAGGATAATGTGGGGAGGAGTCTTGGGGGCCTCCTGCTTGTACTGTGGCAGGATGTCTGAGTTCAGCTGTAAGACCTGGTGATGAGACAGAGCACCAAGCGTTAAGTCAACAGATCTTTCCTTTAGGTTCCCTTAAACCAAATACATTTACTCAAAAAAAAAAGGTCATTAAAAGAATCAGTATTAGAAAAGAATGCAATTTAACAAAGTGATCAATAACTGTAGCTGCTTCATTTGCAGATTCACTGTAAAACTGAGTATCATGTTGATTTTTAGACTGACCACAGGCCTGCCTGCCTTAAGCTGCCAAGTCAGAACCGTCATTAAGATGAATTCTTTAAAAGCCCATTACTGCACTTCATCCTGCCAACTTTTGAATCTCGTTTACTTCCTCGTGTTTAGCATCATCTGTCTTTTTATGTATTTCATTCTTCTTCTGAAACCCTGTTTAAATTACTTTCTTTAAGAACATGTCGTATTTCAACCTCAATGATTTACAAATAAATAAATACTTGTTTAACTTGTTTTATCGAGTGTTTAGCACATGCAAAATACCTTTTAAATAAAAACATAGAAACATCATAATATAAATGATCCTTTCTACATTGAACTGTTTCTTGAAATTTAAATCATTAAGATTCACTTTTTTATGAAGGTTCATTCACAGTTTTGGAATGCATGTTTTGAATGCTCTGAATTCCCTATAGGTGTGAGTGTGAATGGCAACAAGGAGTCTGACTGAGTATGGTTCTTGCCCATTGACAGCAGGAGCTGATCCCCAGCGCACTGAAGCTGTTAAAGACCTGCTAGCTTGTAGGGACTTTTCAGCGTGGAGTGAAATTGCCTCTAGGTGTGAATGTGAGCCTGTCAGTTTTTTTCCCTCTCTTTGTTTCAGCTCTGCGTGACAGGTGACCTGCCCAATGACCGCTGAGTCCAAGTCCAGCCCCCCTGCAAACCTCCAAAGGAAAAGAGCGTTAAGCTCAAAGATGGATTTTTAAAAAATATGTTACATTCTAAAACTGTTCTCTTTTTTTCAATATAATCTCTGCATTTTCAGGAAACTTTCCCTCAGAAAAATTCCTCCCAGGGCACACACACATTAAAGTAAAACAGAAAAAAGTAGAAAAAGAAAGGCAGTTACTTCCATATTTTAAATGAAGAGCAAGATAACAGGGAGATCCATTGATACATTCAAATATGAGTTGTAGTTGGATGATGAGGCAGGTTTTGTCAGTCTGCTTTATGATATTTCTAATGAACCAGCAAGGTTTTCTTACAGAGTCAGAGAAAGTTTTTTTCACATTTATTCTTAAAATCTTTTCGACTAAACGAACAGCAGATTTGTGTCTCCTAGGATTAAAAGACAAAAGGGATGAAAACAAAGTAATTCAACCGATGACGAAGTTTAAGGAGGAAAACAAATAGCAAAAACGTTTTATTCTACAGTAGTCATATTTACCCCCTGTCTTGAGAGAGATGGACAAAAAGCAAGGAGAGTAAATCAAGTCAATGTTCTTTTCTGCAATTTTGATCTGTTCTCACATTTTTGCTGCTCCCTGAAGCTCACTGTGACAAAACAGCATAATGAATACATTTGGTATCTGAAAAGTAAAAGGAATGTTGAGGACAGAAAGGAGAAAAAAAACATTCAGATGAGAGGGAGAATGAGATTTTGCCAAAAAAGAGACAAAAAAGCAGCCATAATTTTATTGCAGCGTGATGATGATGTCCCCTGCCGAGCTCGGCCTCCTCTGCAGAGCTCAGACTACATTAACACACAGCGGTTTGATTTCATCAGCAGAGATCACACATTCACCGTTCAACTCGTTTCACACTAAACGGCACATTGTTCTGTTCGTATCCAGCCGCTACGGAGATGAGCTGTTATACTGTCTTCAGAGCAAAATATATAATAAATGATTATAGTTTCACATAAATAGTACTAATCACAACGCTTCCTGCTGTTCAATAGAAAAAATACTCCATAATATATTTAAGATAACTGCTCAAATGACAGCTTTTATGACTGCTTTTGGTAGTTATAATAAAAATAATAATGATGATAATATATATGATAATATTTAAATGTTATTGCCACTTCTGCTGAAGTGTTCATCACTTTAATATTGAGCTACTGCTCTTATTGATAATTATGAATATGATTAAATTCCTCTGACTCCTACTGAAATCAATTAAGGTGCTACAGTACATGGTTCACATAAACTGCTGCATGAGGCTGCTATAACCCCTATACAAATTTAGAACAATTTATCCAAAATTGTCAGCTGGTAAACAATGTAGTTTGGTTTTCCAAGTTTGGCCAACATTAGCTGCGCTAGCACCGCTCCGATGGCCTTTGTTAGCCTAATTTGTCCACACAGTCGGACGGAGTGAGATGTTAAGTCGCACAGAGGATCAACAGCGGGCTTTATTCACACCAGCCTTCATCCGATCTGAACCTTATCATCAAAGCTGCCACTCAAACAGACCGAGGTCAACAGCAGCACTGCCTCTTTAAAATGCTACTGCCAATTAGCAGCCCAGGGGCATCATGGGGAGAAAAATAAAACATCCCTGCTTATTTGACACTCGACAGAAGAAGCCAGCTGTCCCATTCAGACTGCAGAGCAGATGTATCACCTGCAAACTCTAGTGAGCGTGCTCAGAACATTATGCAACTCAGGCTGGGAAAATGGCAAAGAGGGTGTATTAGCTTGTGACTGATTATGTGTTTTCCCTCTTCCTTCCTCCCCTGCCAACATTACTCTCCTTAGCTCCTCTCTCTTATTTCCTACCAGATATCTTTCTCTTCTGGCTACTTCTGTCTTCTCAATCTTTCCCCCCCAGCATTTTGTCTGCACAACATACTCACTAACAGAGAGCCAAAGTAAGACAAGAACTTTAGTTTCTGTTAGTCACTATGTTGGATCATAGCTTACTCAACAGCTTGCTACTTCCTCACTCCAAATAAGAAGTGTTATACATTCTTTCAAATATTTGACCCATGTGAAAAAAATACTTTGCCAGCAAAAACAAGCAACTGACTTCTCAAAAATCAAACTGACTTATTTGTGTGGGGTTGTTAAAATTGTAGAAAGACAAGGCGGTCTAAGGGTTTAAAGACTTATTTGGGTAACACTTTTCAACAGACAAGTAACATACATTCAACTAAATATTACTAGACTATACAGCGCCACAGGAATGAGTCCTAAAACCCGGAAGTAAGTTAGCATTTGAGCGCCATGGGGTCTAACGTCTAAAAGTCATTGGGGATTTTGAATGGGTTTGTGGCTAGACGTCTGAAATAAGGTCTGTGGTTAACACAAGATTAAGAGATGTTGCCGTTTTGTTAGACCACATAAACTACGTTAGGTTATACCCCCACTTGTGAATTTTGAAGTTTTTACGCGTCTTTAAAAAGGCGGTTGCTAACAAGTGGCTAAATGTGACTACAGTGGTTGTCGGGGACATTAAACGTCATCTCGCCGGACACAGAGGCCGGGAACTCTCTCACTAGTCGGAGATGTCTCAGAAACGTGCGTTTGCCACAGAGCTTATTTTCTGCAATGATCCAAAATCCAATGCAAAAATCCCATAGGCGAATTCTCGTTAGACCCCATGGCGATGCTACTTCCGGGTTGGCCTACAAAAATACGTCATATGGTTTGTTCTCTATAAAGGTGCATTATCAGTAGATATGTAGTTGCATGTCTACAGTGTATCAGTTGATATTCAACAAGACTTTTTCAACAGACACAACGCATCAATTTAGCACAGAAAAGAACAAACGGGATGGGAATTCAGACACCGATACAACATTAAAACATCCGGTTTATTTTCAGAATAAAACTCTCCGTTTGACGGTTCAGAAAAAACGGCCGTTTGTGTGTTTGTTTATGTGTTTACAAGATTTGTATATGTATAACAAGAACATTTATTTGGACAAGTTCAACTCTGTAATCTCAGATTTCAAAGAGCTGAATGACCTCTCAAAAATGAAAGCACTCCTGGGAGGAGGAGACGGGGCATATCTTGCTGCCCAATATATATCCACATGCCACAACCTGAGGGACAGTGAATGACCGAACGAGGATACTGTATAATTCATATAAAATCAATGAGAATGTTGTGTTAATGTTCATATTACTGTTTGTTGTGTACTGTCCGGATATTTGGACAAATTGGATTTTGATCCTTTGGCAACATTGTTATAGTTACTTTCATGTGAATAACATCCCTTTGAATTGAATGAAATATGGTTTTGAGAAAATGTGTTAAAAGCAGTGTAAGCTGTTACATTCTAATATTTTAAAGGAAGCATGTTGTCTGTTATTATTGTTTCCTCTGAGAGTGTGGCTCGTTATTCCTATCAATTCAATAATGGACACGGTCATAATTCTTTTTTCGGTATATAAATAAAGTATTAGTAGTATAAAAATACTTGAACTACTAGGCTTTTAATTGTTCATACTTAATAAGGCTTGTAGTAAATGTTCATTGGAGCAACAGTTTTTGACTGTAAGTACGAGCACACCTCCTAAAAAGTACTATTTCCCAAAATCCAGCTATGTTGTAAACTGGATTAATCCTTTCCTTCTATCCTTCTCTTCCCTCCTCCCTTTTAAATTCTTGGTTCCCTCTTCTTCCCAACTTAATTCATTACTTCCCTTTCCTCTTATTCAGCTACCTCTCTTTGCCCTTTACCCTCTCTCATTTCATCGCTCATTTCATATCTGCTCCTCTTCCATTCAATCCTCTGTCCTCCCCCTTCCCTCATCACCTTTAAACCACCCTGAAAGTAACACTTTTGCTAAAAACCCACAAAGCTTTGCACCTCGTGAAGCTTGAAACTCAAACAAATTCTGATTAAAGATGATACACCTCACTCAGACCCTCATGAATAAAACAGGTAGGTGAGTGATGGTGAAAGACGACATTGAGCCGTCTTCTCCCCACACTACGAAGTCAATTTAGCTAAACTTCGAGCAGCAGTCACAATCATTGGGAGTGCCCACACAGCACCCTTCTTTTTCTCCCCACCCAACATGAAATATTAATGACACCCTTTCCCGCACCACTGGTTGAGTAAAACAGCTGCAGGGAAGTTAGCATGAGATTGTAGAGTAAGTCAGGGAGGGCGGACATATTAAGGGCGTGGTCGGCTGTGAGTGACAAAGTACAATATGCTCCCATGCTTTTGTAAATCTATTAATACATTTGTCTGATATGTGGTTGCTTTACTTCAGCATTAGTCAAATGGATTGAATGTGGTACTTAATGTTTTATAGGAGGGTTTATTTGTGCAGAAATAATGTAAAGAGCAGAGAGCTGCTATGTTGGCATATAAGAAATGTGTGCAAAGAGGTACAAACTTCCAATGTAGTTACTTTCTGTTTCCTCTTCCTGTTTAATTTAACCATCAGCTGAATTAGGCCCCGTGCCCACCTAGCGTTATTTCCGGGCAGAAAAGCGGTGGCTGTACGCCCGGGGAGTGTTTGCAGCAAGCGTTTGTGTGCCGAGAAGAAAAGCGACACGTCCCTCCTGACTCTGTGACAAAAGTCTGTTGACAATGGGCCACTGTATGACCGACACAGCTCCGTTACTTCTTACTGTATGTTTTACATTTGAGGTCGTTTTTTAACCCCAGCAGACACGGAGCAAAGAGGATGCGAGTACAAGATACGATCCGTATAGGAGGCCTTAATACAGGGAATACCATACATTTTGAAAAGAGAGCCCGTGACGTCAACAGTGCCTTTCTGAAAAGTTGAAAGATTTTCGACTTGAGCGCTCGGAGCAGCCGCACAAAAACGTCAGAGCGCTTTGCTTTTCATCCAGGCTGCTGCTTTCTGCTGTGAATGCTCTCTACCTATTGAAAACAACTGATAAAAGGCAACAAAAAAAACGCGAGGTGGACACAGGGCCCTAGGTAGTCATTCATGTAAAAATACACTTATAGACCCTTACAGTCTTTGTGCACCCATACAGGTGACCTCTTCTAGGGAATATGGAAATGTTGTCAAGTTTGTTTAATTGACCGGTCCACTACCCTGGTAACAGTGAAGAACCTGTTTTGGAGGCAGGACTTGATGACTTGTCAATCTGACTTGATGGTGCTTACAATGTATGACGTCATAAATTCCCACTATAGCTCAGCTCCGCCCATTTACAACCTGTCCTGGTACAATCAGCCAGAATAATTAAAAACATCTGTGGTCTGTTAAGTGTACAGAGGCTTCCTTGACAGTAGAGAATGTTTTGGAAACTTATTGGAGAAATAGAGCTAAAATGTACTTAAACTGAAGGTAGAAATTATTTAAGACCTGCTAACAAGCTAATACAGTTAGTAGGAGCTAATATAAGCTTGATATTAGTTAGTAGAAAGCCCATTACTATTATTACAAAGATATCCTAATGGCTGCTGTCAGATGATGAAGAACAAGTCTGTGTGTGCATGTAAAAGAGAGAGAGACTTCGCGGCATGTTTGGGTATGGAACTAGTCCCAGCTGATTCAGCACCATGGACAGGGACTGAACTCACTGAGCAAACAACTAGTCCTACAGGGAGAATGAGCAATGAGGCTTTGCTTTATTTCATTCATTTTTCTAACCTATTGGGCTTTTGGAATAATAGCTTTTTGTGTTGGGATAACGGGCCGTCCGTCCATTGGGAAATTATACGGACTAGTAGGATTTCAGATAATGAGCTGTCAGACAACGGCAGGGCATGTTAGCTTCGAACCTGCATGTGATTGGTGCCTTCTTTTTTATCTGATGTTGTTGTCAGCTTAACTAATACACATACCTTGTTAGCTTTTGTTGGTTTGCTAATACCTTTATTTTGTGTTGTTTATTTTTACCTACCTTGTACGATAAGGTTGTGTTTCTACATCCTCAGCTTATTTTATGCTTCATACCTTATAAGCTACTGTTGGATTGCAGATTTCTTAGCTTATTTTATACAGAAATTGTAGGCTAATGTTGGATTTCTAGTATATTGGCTAAAGTTCTGCATCATGCTTTGTTAGCTTGTGTCAGAATGCTGTGAGGTCAGGTTATGTTACACAGTGAGTGTCTTTACATGGACTTGAGCATCCTGGTTTTGTAGCTGTGTAGTAGGGGTACTGGTGTGTGTGCGCACTCACCTCTGCCAGTCTGGACTGTTTATGGCTGACTTCAGGTTTGCTGATGGGCGCCAGCTGCTGCAGCGTGTTGCGGTTGTTGGTGAGCGCTCTTGTTAGCCGTGCAAACTTGGTCCATCCTACAGAGAGCAGACATTAAGCACAGAAGATTAAATCACGTTCATTACAAGTAATCTGGCTCTGAGAACGCAAGTCTCTCAGTCAGCTAACAGCCATTATTGTTGACACAGTTATCCAGTTCATGTCTCCAACAGGGACATACTGAAGTTACACAATATTCCCACAGCTTCCAATTGTGCTTGTCACTAGAGGGGCTGGCAGGCACTGTGTTTTTCCCAGCTGGTGGGTCATATTCACGATAAACCTGACAAGATGTGAATGCAGCACGAGCCCTGGGTTTATGGCCAGCATTAGCCCTGCAGAAAGTGTCCTTGAACACAACTGAATATCCAGAAGCTGCAGGGTTTCTGCCTCAATAGCTGTCTGATGTGCTCTGATCTCGCTTTGGAAACGGTAGATGAAAGAGAATTTCTCCTGCTAGGGGACCAATACCACAGGAATCACTGGACTTTTAGCATATGTTTGACTTGTGAATATCAAAGCTTACGGGATAAAGCTACCGTCTATCTACATTTCTAGACTGAAAATAATAATACAAACAAATAATATGCAGCCTACATTAAAGCCATAACATTGAATTTGTTTGTGAAAAAAATAATGAAAAGGTGTAGCTTTTTAATTCACCTAGCTGTTCCACTGACAAATACATTTCAGTAGTTAATTAAACTCCAAAGAAGTGACAATCTGTATCTTGTAATCCAGACAAATTAGCCCAAATATCGTATTAGTTCATAGCTACATTATTGGAACAATTTACCATGACTTTGTTTTGCAATTTTCACTTTTGAAAACTAAAAACACCCTTTACATAAATTGCATATGCTGTCTAAAGCTTAATCTTTCATCTTTAAATTATCCTGTCAACAGCTCTTAGTCTCCCTCTTTGGCTGCTGAGCTAACGTTACGTTAGCTAACATAAGATGGAATGTGAATTCATGTTTCATAGGGTTACAGATTAAGCTGCATATGTCTGGATGTCCGAGTTTAAATTATTGCTTATATATATTGATGAGAAGTGCTTAAAACTTAAAGTATAAGATTTCAATAATTAATGTTTATTACTATTCAGAAAGCAATAAAGTGTCTTTATTGTCCTTTGTTAAGTGGAGTTTCATTGTTCTTCTTGTCATTGCACACAGTCCCCTGATAAATAAAATATATGAAAATGAAAATGTAACTCCTTTCACTTTTTATTCATAACAATGTCAAGGATGAATATTCTATTGTTTTATTACTGGTAATGTTTTTTAAAAAGTGCTATGTACCTGAACCACTGAGTATTTATGCAATGGTAAAGCATGTTTAGGATAATGTTTAATCATACTTTTTGGCCTTGTTGTTTCATTTCCTGTTTTTGTGCACAATCTTGGTTTGAGTTTGTGGGATCACATTTAAACCATCACTGTGTCAGAAGTCAATCTAAATAACACTGGCCTTTCGAGTAGTGGTCATTTTCCCACCACGGCGCTCACCAACCTGCTGCTGAACAAAAGCAAACACAGTTTCAGATGAGCCTGCGCTAAAAATAAAATCAAATGCCTGAAAGGGCAAAGAGTAGCACGACAGACACCCACCACGTATAGTAGTCCCAAATCGTGATCGACCCGGCCCTTTCAAGGGACCATTACGCATAGAAAGTGGACTTTGAAATAGCTTTTAACCCTGAAGCCTCCAGCTGCCTGAATACCTCTTCCCCCCCCATTCATTCTCTGTTTGAGGCAAATTCAACCATTCATTTCTGTGTGCACTGGTGTGAAAGAAGCCAAATGCAACACTGTATTAAGACCCGTAGAGTGAAAAGATAATCTCCTTTATTCAGTTTTTTTTATTTTTTGAAAACCAATAGCTGGATTTCCCTTGAAGAAAATTGATGTTTCAGCATTTTTATGACTCTCTATAGAACTTTAGTTGCATAAATAGGCTTCTTTTATGTTAATTTTCTAGATGGCAATATGTATAATCAGCTTTGCATCACCATAGATAATAAGCCCTGCCTGTCTTAGCCTAAATTGAACTTTCTGTAGCTCTCCTAGAGGAGTCTGCAGCAGCAGTCCTTGTGTAACTCTCTGTATGTAGTAAGTATACTGTGGAGCTTTATTGCTGACCCCGACTCTCGACTCTCAATTAACTTCCATTGATTTTTTTTTTTTTTTTTTTTAAATAAACAACTCGAACATGCTGTAACTTGAAGTTGCTAGGGCTTGCCACATTTTATATGACGTGGAAATGACATGGCAATATGGCAGCCAGTGAGAGTAAAAGTGCCCAGCGTTCTACACTAACTTTTTAACATTATGAGTCCACCATGAGAATACTAACAGTACTGGACTTTTGCAGTAATTATAAGACTGAACACATTTATGCTCACACACACGTTCTGGCTTTATGCCGACAAATTATTTTGATCATAAACCATCTCGGTCTAACCAACTTTCATCAGGTATAATGCCAACAAAACAACACCTCCATGTATACATACAACCAAAGAGACTGCCTCAGTTTTCAATCACCCAATCAGAGCGCCACTGAGATTGATGATAATCTGAAGGTGCATATTCTATCTTCAACCAGGGAAGAGTTCAAAGGTCATGATGAAGTACAATAAATGTTGAATATTCATGTAACCTTATACCCAACGATAAGTATGGATAAATGACTAGCATGACTTGTTTAACTCTTATTAGAAAAGTGTTAAAATTTGGTTCACACTAAAACAAAACACGCATTCCCATTCATACACATGAACAGCTAGCTAAGTTATCCAAAACTAACCATCTGTTTTACCTGACCAAGAAAAGTTACCTTTTAAAACTTTGAGTCTACTGTGACTGGGTCTGTTTTTCCTTATAAATGAAACACTTTTTATAATATCCGTCTTAGGACACAGATGCTAACTGTAAATACTTTTTCTTTCCTGATGCAGAAGAAGTTCTACTGGCATAGTTATGGCCTTTTCCTTAAACAAATGTCTTGAGTGTTTCTCTTTACTGCCTGTTCATTGGCTGCCGTTGCATAATTCACTGTATAGCGTGCTTGCATTATGGAAGAGTACCATGCCTCTATGTGTTTAATAATAGCAGACCATTGACTCGGAAAGCAAGCCAATGTGTTCTTTTTCAAACCCAGGCCAGAACCACTTTCATCATGAAGTAAACTAGAAGAATGTATCCTGGTGCTACTCACGTTAAATACATGCTGACACACAAGGACAAAAGGACCTCACAAAGAGCGTGAGGAGAAAATGCAAGACAAGTAAATAAGAGGTCTTTTTTCATCGTTAACGATAATGCTCCTGCCGTGGCTCTCCTGAAGAATGCAACACTGCTTGATTTTTCAGACTGTTGCACAATGGAAGTGGAGGCTGAATAAAAAGTAAGGGTAAAAAGCCTGGGCTAAAAATAACAAGGAGCAGAACTGGTTAGCGCACAACGAAAGTGAAATATGAAATGAGATTTTGATCAGCATCGAGGACTGCTCGCACACGGCTTCAGACCCGACAAAGTAGGACTTGCAGAGTGGTTTTTCCAACAGTTGAAACTGAAAAGGAGACATCCACTACAATAAAAAAAAAAAACGTCCATATATAACATATTTCTTAAACATCTATTCTTTAAAGCCAATCCATTCCCAGTGGGCATATTGAAAATGCTGTCTCAACCCAAGTTTTGGTCCATAGTAAAAGGCAAAGAGGTGGAGCTGTGTCGGGTAAACAGCTACAACACGCCCCCTTGTAGTCATATCAGTTAAGCATAACTCTTATCCTGAATGAAAACCAGTGACTATTAAAGAAAATAACCCACCCTACAGTGTGCGCCGATAAAGACAAGAACTTCAATCCAAAACTATTTTTTTGTACAACGTTTTAAAACATGTTTTTTTTTGCTGTCAAATGGCCATTCTAGATTGGGGGTGTGTTTGTGACTTCCAGGGCTTTAGGAGCCTGTCGCCAAGTGGACAGTGAGGAACTGGAGTTTTTTTTTGCACTTTCAGATTGGCTTTCTTTTTTCAACACCTTGCTGCTTGGTTGTGAAACCAAAAGGAATTAGGGCAAGACAAGGGTTGGGTCAAACACGTATGCTAGTTATTCAAGGCAAGTAACAAACCTAACCTGCAGATTTCACAGGACCCGTGTGCCCATTGTTCCAGTTTTTCTCTCCGTCCATTGGGTCCATTTGTAAAGTGTGGCACAGCGTGGGGCAGCCATGAGCAGCTAGATTGGCGGCCTTACAAGAACTACAAGATCACACAGGAATAAAGAGAACAACGTGCAAACAAGAGGTTACGTTTGCCTTTCTGAGGTTGATTTTCTGGTGGTTTAGCTGAGATGTTAACGGTAAGGTGAATACCATGGGTGTTGAGTTTTGTCATTGGTCAAATCTGACAACTGTACAGACAAACTATACTGTAAAAAGCTAAATGTTCAGTTCAATGCCTGAAGGTAAGGGTTAAGTTGTTAACTGTAACCTTATGGCTGCTGTGTTTCTTCCTCAGCACTCCTCACTCGTTCCCATTAGCTGCCTACCAGAAGTGATGTGTCACCTGAGGCGCAGGCTAACGGCCATCTGTGAAGCGATAACAGGTGCTGACAAAGCAAACAGTCAATACTGCAACTCTGCAATACAACAAAACCATATTCCTCCTTTAACACGTGTACTCTGCCACGTGTTTAGCTTTCTTTTCATGCTGCCTTTTCTGCAATGACGATGCCGACAATTTCATCTATTCCTACTCTCACACCAGTCCCTCAAACGAAATAGCCCAACCAGCAGCCATGCATGCAGAAAATTAGTTTTCAAAATGAAAAGATTCTGAATCATCTGCATTTGTAAAATCTTGGAGCGAGGGAAAGATGACAGAAAAAAAGAAGATCTCTTCACTGTATATGCTTGCCTGATGAATCACTAATCAAGCTGGTGATTCCAAATGTGCACCATTTAATATGTTTTTCTGAATGATGTGCACCCTCAGAATGGTAAAATTTGCTAAATGCATGGGTGAAAAGCTAAAATTATGTTTTCAAAGGCAACGCCGGGGACACTAACTCACAGGGTCACAAGGTGCAGATAACACATTTAGCATTTATTTTGTTATTTTCAGCTGAGGATGGACATTTTTAGCAGACCGTGATCTCTCTCCTGCTCAGCTGACGCTGACGTGCTGTGGCATGATGAGCCGTAGGAGCAGCCAGGGACGGAGCCGGGAGCAAGTTTTGGTCTGCAGCACGAGAAAAGTCAGCTGCAGACGCCTGCAGCGGCAAATCTCCCTCCCTCCCAAACGGACAGCTAATCACCAGGCGGGTCAAAATGCAGTCATTTGTTCACTGCTCTGTGACTCAATGCAGGCTGTACTGCTGTGGTGTTTTGGCTAACTTTGGTCAGTGACTCCCTAATTGCAAAAATAAAATAAAAAACTCACAAGGTTTCTTCATCATTGCGTGAGTTAAATGCAGTACATTCCATTTTCAAATGTATTCTTGATACAGAATCACACAATACATGGGTCAGAACTCACCCTGATAACCAAAACATTTTTAACAGATTCTGACCTTTAGTACAGACCATATAATGATTACTTCCAAGAAAAAGGAGGCTTTTTGGAGGTGACATTTTCTTTTTTCTTTTTTTTGCTGTTGCAGACCAATTTCAGAGACCAGGCAGTGGAAAATTAGCTTTAGGGGAAAATTAACTTGTCTTGATTCTTCAATCACATCGAGTTTAAATATGTGAGATGTGGAGAGCAGGGGAACGTGGACCTTAAGTTGCACATTTTTATGACTAAAAGAAAACCTAATTCATACCTGAAGGACAAAGATTGTAGCTAAAAATCCTCTGAAAGGGTAACTTCATACCAAGACTAAAACTAAAATGTTGTCAACAAATAAGCAACAAATTCCTTCTCATGTTACATCGAATGATTAAAGCAAATGGACACATTCAATCAAGTGTGCATGTAGAAGATCAGCTGTAAGGCTTCATGGGGGAAACTGCTTCATGATTTGCTCTTGTGATAAATTTCTCAAGAGATCTCTGGGGGTGCGAGGCTCTGTCTGCTCTGAGGTGTTCAAAATTAGATACACATTAACTTAAATTATGATAAGACACTTACTGGGAAGTACACACAAAGGTATTTTTGTAAGAACAAGTGTGTAGGTATGAAAACCTGCTCTTTCTGTAAAGTGCCTTGAGATGGCATTTGTTGTGATTTGGTGCTATATAGATAGAGACTAATTGATTGATATTCTGATTGGATTTGATCAATAATAACAATTTAAATTGATGTTAATTTTGGACAGCATTGTATCCTTTTATTGTGTTGGTCCTGGGGGAGCTCAGATTTTCTTAGATACAAGTCAGCTCTAAGGAAATTAAGGTTTTAGAACTACGGATGTAACGGACTTGTTCATTACTCGTGTAAACAGCAGGGCTTTGACTGTTTACTGCCACTCCCCACACACCAACAGAGATTCACTCGGGTGCACACAGAGTTCAGCGTCTCCTCTTTTTAGTTGATCAACACTCTGTTCACAGTAGGAATGTTGTGTCTGGATCCCAGAACTGTCAAACAAACAAGGGAACAGTGAAATGTGAAACAGTGACACGCAGGATAACAATGTGATACAGTTTGTGCACTGACAGACATGTTCAGCTGTTATTTAAGTGGAGAATTAAAACTTTCTCCAAAAAGTAACATAACACATTCATCTTGTTACTATCTTGGGAGTAATTCTAGGCATCCCAAAAACACAAATAAGATCATCCTTTTTCATCCCCAGAGAAGAAATTCATCAAAAATCATTGGAGAGCAAGAACACAGGCACACACTATCACAAATGATTATGCGGGGGACCGCACAGCCGCAGTGCAATGGCAGAGCCTTGCCACCTTCTTGAGCAGGGCATATCCAACGCCAGGTTACAATTAACCCTGATTAAATGCTCTATCATCCCAAGCATTGCTCATTTTACCTCAATTTCACCAATTATTACAGAAACAAACAAACTCGTTACAAGTTGTGGGGCTGTTTGCCCGGTGTTGGTTGAGGTCAAATGAGTTGTCGATCACATGAGCCGGGGATCGAGCAACCAATAATCCACTTGTATAAAAACAGAAAATACCAACAGAAATAATTCTGTGGTTGTTTTCTAAGCTTACAGTATGCAGAGACTTAGAGCTTTATTCTACAGTTGAATGCACTGCAAAGATTCAAAAGAATATGTGTACGGTAATTCAAAGCTAAAAATATTCAATTATACTTAAGATAAGCCACCTTCATATGACAAGTCCAGACAAACTTCTTATTACAAGCAAAAAAATAAGACAAGAATTGGTTTGAATGAGTAAAACTAGATGCCAATGCAGCAATTACATTTTGCTTAAATTAAATTAAATTAGGTTTAATGTCTTTTTTCAAGAAACTTCAGTAAATTTAGCACGCTGCACTGGCAGCTTTTTTTTTTTTTTTTTTTTAAGTTATTACAAACAGGCCTTACACCTAGTATCTTGAAATAAGATTTTTCTCTGGACTTGTCAGGTGAATGTCGCCTATTTTAATAGTAATTTGATATTTTTGACCAGTAATAAGACAAATACACTTGCTAAGACTAACATTTCGTAGACTCAACAGTGACATTGAAGGAACAAATTAAGTTCCTTAAAGATCCCATATTATACTCATCTTGACCTTTCATGCCGTCAGTCTCTAAAACCTATAGAGTAGCTTTGCATGATTTGCAGCCTCTACCTGAAACAGTTAGTTTCAGCTATTGTCTCTTTAAGGCCCCCCTCCCAACATGCTTACTTTCTTCTGATTGGCCAGCTCTCTGGAAGCCAGTGTGTGTGGGGGGGGGGGGGGGGGGGGGGGAATGCTGCAGGGCTGCCGGGGTAGGGCTTCTCTCCATTGTTGGGAGAAGACAGCCTATAGGTAAAGAGGTTTCAACAGCTTTCATAGAGGTTTGAAGCCGTCTCATGAAATCCTTGGTTTCATATCGGAAACTAACGTGTGTAAACAAGTCATTTAGATCACTTTCACACTTATCCTTTGATTACTCCAATGTTTGCCTCATGAGCTGAAACTTTGCCCACATTTTTTATGGGCATCCAGCACTGTAACACTATATGTAAGTTTAAAAACAAGGAGCAGCACAATAGGTCAATTTTTAAAAAGTGAAAAAAGTGTCCGTTTCAGGCTGGCTAATATATTCATACTGTGTTCAACAAACACTCTCTCAAGTGTCAAGGCAAGTATTGAAATCACAGAAGTCAGTCTTAAAAAGACATCATCTTGAGCAGAGGTTAACGGGAAAATGTCGGCACATTGATGTGACAGTAGAAGTTCAAGCAAAGCTCTAATTGCATGTTCAACCCATGTTATTTATGTGTGGCTGAGCAAACATAATGACTGAAGAAACAAATCGCACGACACCTCAGGGCAGGTCTCTGTGACAGGGGGGAGGAGGAGGTGCATCTTGCTACACGTGTACACACGTGTTCACATGTGTGTGTACGTAAAAAAAGATAGAGGGGGGGGGGGGGGGGGGGGGGTTCTTGTCAAAGGGCAAACACAACCATACAGCGGCGCCGAGAACGACGCCCATGGCAGGAAGCTGACACTATGCATCAGTCAGGGGACTGAGGACAAAAGCGCTACACACATCTCCTGTGATTCCTGAACACATCACAAGCTACTCGAACACAACCTGACATCCTGAGACGTTACAGCATCACAGGGAAAACAAGACCTGACTCAGTCACACCAAACTCTCTTTATCCAGTCAGAGTTTGGGTTGAGATGAAGAGGGGGGGGGAAAAACATTTGTAAGAAGTTGAAAAAAAAACAATTCTGAGTGCTCACAGTGAGAGAGAAGGGGGTAGGGGAACAAAAAGAAAATAGAGTACAAGGACGAGCAGCAGCAAGGTGACACGACGAATAAAGAGGAAGGGGGCGAAAGAAGAAAATGTAGAGCATTGACATGAGTGAATTAAAGAAAAAAAATAAACAGTGTGATCAAAAGCAAGAGAAGAAGACATAAAAGAACAAGTGCAAGACAGAAAAAGGAGTAGGTTATAAAAAGTACAAATAAAAGAGTCTAAAGCCATGCTAGCAGTTCTGAAAGCTAGACTACAGTATAAGCCAAATGTTAATATCAGCATGCAAGAATTCTCCCTAAGGTCATGCTAACTTGTACAAATCCATCAATCCATTTGATGAAAGATTTAAGTTTGAAATGTTCACCATCTTGTTTAAATGTGGAGTTGGAGTTAGGTAAGTTAGGGGATCACTACAGTTTTTGAGATCAATCTTCTGGCTTCCATGATTGAAATAGTTGTTCTGATGTTTAAGTTTACCACCGGCACACATAGAGTGGCAAACCTCTGGTGTTAAAAAATAAAGTCAATGCAGAAGCACAGATGGCTGCAGTTCCTTGAGTGTCCATTTGAGGCTTTTCTCCAACGGCCCCTGAAGTCGCTTACACACACATTAAAGAAAAAGGCCATTTTGAAGGCAGAAATAAACAGGTTTACAGCCTGGTTCAAAGCGCACATTTGGTGGCTCATAGCAAAACCTCATGTCTTTATCTGCACACACTGTAAAAGGGTTTTTGTTTTTTTTACAACTCATCTGTTTTGATTTTTACTTAGCTTACATACTGGATCATCCAGACATTTAACAATTTGCTCCACACTCAAACACGTCAGCCCCCCTCCCTGTAGCTCTCTACTTTGCTCTAAATGATAAAACAAAAACACTTTGATGGATATGAAGTGAATATTTTAAGACTTTCGGTCACACGTCATTCTCCATGCCTCTCTTTTCTAAAACTCCACTGTGAATTATAGTACAAGTCTTCATAAGAACACAGACAGACATTGTTTGTGCAAAGATGCTCTTGGGAAGCCTCGTCGAGTAAAATAACCTGCCCGCCGCAGTGATGCACTCACCTTTCGTGGTTTCGTCTTCGATAGGCTGCTTGAAGAGGGTGATGTCCTTAAAAGTGCAGAGGAACAGGACCACCTTGTCGTTCTCGTTTCTGATGGGAGCCACTTGCATGTAGAACCACACCGGACTTCCTGTAGAGACATGATACTTAACTTCATCGTTCATCTTTAATTCCTGTAAATGTGTTGATATGACAGCCGATATACAGACTGAGAAAATAGTGAAGAATGCCCGTACAAGTTGACATCTTTAAACTTCCTGTATTGGCAGTGAAAATATCAGTTCACGAGTCCGATGTTAAGTCGCAAATCACCTCACTCGAAGGGCTAGAAACAGATGGTAGGGGAAGCTGACGATGGGGTCTGTCGGACCGCGGTGACGGGACACCTTCAATCGAGTAAGCATAGCTGCCTCGTTTCCACTCGCCTCTTGTTTACAGACCAGCTCCTGGTTCATTTCCTTTTTCCAATTGTTTTGTTTCGGTTGTGGCAAAACACTATCAATATTGCCAATTTTGACACTAAAATCTTCTGCTGTGAACCCTAAGCACCGACAGTGCCAACCTCTAAGAGAACAGGGAGTTGTAAGCTTGAAAATGCAAGAAGCTACATTTAAGCTAGGCTCATGATACACCTTAGTCTACGCTTAAAGCCTGCCTAGCTTGATTAAAAACTACTCTACAAAGTAGGAAAGATTACAATCAATACAAAAGTCAATTGTCTGAAATACTTTTCTTGAATAAAATCTTATTGTTTATAAAAATTGTGTAGATTACTGATAAATCTAGCTAGCTAGCTAAGGGGCTGGTGAGGTTAAAATAAAAGCTTTATATGAATTATGTAGTGTGCATATATTTTTCACACATACTACCAGATATTCATAGATTTCAATCACTTGACAAAAAGAGCTCAAGAAAGTGGCAGCCATCATTGAGCACTCAAATGTTTACACCACCTTACAACCAGCACCTTCATGCAGCACACTCAGCTAAAAAAAACAGCTAGCTCCTGTCAGAACTTCACTTTGTGATCTCTAGTGGAGAATCCTTTACCTTACACAGCTGCCAGGATGAAAGCCTACGTAAGTAAGGACAGCCGTATTTATTTTCAATGTGGCTGGCTCAATGAAGCTGCCGTTTGGGAAGTGAAAGGCAAGAAATTCTAATAGCATAAATCAAGAATCTCCTTGTAAATTTGTATTATTTTCCAAAAAGGAGTTTGTAATTCAAAATATTAGTTCTATAGGCCTAACTGTAATCCAGGATTTCTCTCAGTCTATAGAAATATATGCAGTAAACAGGGGTTATTAAAGGTGTTATATCAACTTCTGTGAAGCAATTTAATCACAATCATCAATTTCTCTGCGTTGTAGTTGACATTACAATCTTGGCTTTCATTTTCCTTAATGCTTTGGATGGTGTCGAGAACAGCAGAGACAGAGACATTACCAAATGACATAACCAACCATGAGAATTCAGGTGTCCTTTTAACAGTTAGAAGACGTTTCAAGATTAATTAAATGACAAGTGAAGAGTTCATGTGTCCCGTTCTGTAGTCCAGATCATTTTGTGCCTACAGTACAAGCAACCGCCAAGTGTTGTCTGATGTACCCGATAATCTTCATAAAGAGCACTTTGATCCTTCCTTTCCTCGCTCTCCATGTTAATTATTCTTACATCATGTTTAAAAAACCCTCAAACCAATTGAGATTTTTTACCAAGTTAACACGTTCAGGGAACTCACCGTTCTTTCTTCACAGAAGAACTTGAGCGAGTCAAGGCTTTTGGGACTTTATAACCTCCTCTCACACTTGTAGGAGAGCAAAAGTTCTGCAAAATTGCCTTTACTTACTGTCATCATTTTTTGTGGATGCAGAGCAGGATTTTCTGGCACAACTTCAACTAGCAAGGTGCATGAAGAGTGAAAGGCTTGTAGACGTCAAAAAGCTCCAGCAACACAAATTAACTAATTTGTTAATAAAAGTTAATCTTATTACAATGGATGTATTTTGGCTTGTGGCCTTCATTAGGGTCATAATTTCTGTGGATACAAGTTGTTTGTTGTCATCATCCATCTCATTTATATCCAGCCTCTATACAGGCCCGCGCTCTCTTGATTTGTCAGCAAGTTTGAGCCATTTCAAAATTGATCTTTTCATATTTTACTGTTCCTCCCTCTCTGCCTCGTGCTCCTCCGCCTCGCATTTTGCTCTTGTGGGTGATCACTCTTGAAGACAGGAACACTTGGAACTATTTTTGTCTGCACTCTTTGTCTGTTATGCTCCTCTCCGATGCTACAGATCCAAAATTCACAGCTCACTCTTTTGCTGCGCTATCACACTGGACAGAAGAATATGTCTCTCTACCCGGGTTGTGCAGGTCAAGTTATGTTCCAAAAATACTTGATTTCTTATATTTCCATTAAGAGTTATTAAGAAATAGCAATTTCTCTTAAATACTTTAGCTGACTCCAAACCATACATCTGTTATGTGGCACTCAATATTGGCAATGGTTCAAATTCCCCATACCTCAAAACACATATGAATAATAAAAGGCTATACATTTCAAACAAAGGTGCATAATGAATAAATTAAACGCCTGATGAATTAATTTATGAACTTTTTTTCATTAATCATTTATTCTTATAGTGCATGAATTCATAAATCAGCTAAATGCTCGTCTAAATAAAACTTCAAGCACAAGAGGGAATTTAATAGTAGCGGTACTCAAGCAAGCTTGAGAAGGAAGCTACAGTGTCGACATCTCACTAACAATGTCTCTTACGCATTATACCCAATGAATTTCACTTTCTCTAAAAAAACATATCAAGGAATTTAAGTCAGATAGTAAGACAGTTGGAAAAAGGAAAATAAGGAGTTAAAGCAACATTATAGAGAAATCGCCGTGGTGTGCTTTGGCGCCTATCGAAGGTCTGTGAGTTCAACTGCACTGTCTTATAAACACAGTGTTTTGTTATAGCCAGCACGGCAGACTTGCAGCCTACTGCTTCGTTAAGCTCTCACAAATGTGTTAGAGCCTATCTTATATGTACTCTTGTCCAGCTTCTTGCTCAGGCTCTTTTTTCTCTTCTTAGCTCATCACCGTCACCGCCCTCTATCCCTCAGCATCAGCCATCATATCAAACAGTACAGAGACGAGCTAACTGGCTTCGTTTTCGATGTTGGTGCGTGAATTAGTGCTGTGAAGCCGTACGCACTTCTCCCAAGAGAGCCGAGTCACTGCCAAAGTTACAGCAGGAGACAGGGGTGTTATGTGGACATGGGATAGACCACATTCTACCTTTTGAAAGTTATTGTAGTATTAGGTCGACTTTGAAAGGACTCCATTTTACCTTAAAAGTAATTTAATTACGTTTTTTATTATTAATTTATCAAACAAAACAATCTAATACAAACATCAATCTCTCATTTCGAATGAAAAAGAGCAGAAAGAAGTATAATCTTCTATAATCTGCTCCTCTTTCACAAAACATTAATGAACAATTACAGCTGCCCTGAAAAAAAATCTATTTCATTTTACAAATTAGCTTTATTAACAAGGACTATGCACACACAGGGGATTTGACTACAGTTTATTTTTTTTATTTATGATGAAGACAAATGTAAGGTTTAACTTGGTTTAACAAAGGAACTTGTGAAGTTACATTGCAGGAAGTTGATGCCAGCGAAGCAGAACAGTAAACCTTGTTCATCTTTTGTTCTTTGAATAAATTTGTAAAAGTCACAAAACCCGGCAGCACCAAGAGACCTCTAAGGAAAGAAGTCGTTTGAAAGTCCAATAATATAATCTGGATTATTTAAACCACTGGAGATCAGTGCAACTAATTTACTCTACCAAGCACTAGAGATGAAAATTAAAATTTAAGTAACTCCTCCATGAAAAATACACACTGTGACTACAAGCTCTCTAAACTTGAAAACTGGCTTCTCATCTGGGTTTTATTTCTTTCAGATTAAATAAATGTGGGTAGGGTGGACACGGCAAGAAAATGTGATGTCACTTTGGCTCGTGGAAATTGTGATCAGCATTTTTCACTATTTTCTGACATTTAAAAATAATGTTTAGTCTCAGCAATTCCCTCTATTCTTATGGATATAAAGTCGTTTTACAAACACATGACAGAGGAGACAAATTGTCAGGTAATGAACACTCACTGTTCTTCCTGTAGAGAAGGATTTCGAAGCAGTTGGACTCATAGTTGTCGAACGTCTGCCTGACCTTGTCGATGGACTTCTTGTCGGTCAGCTCTCCGTACATAAAACTAAGCAGAAAAAAAAAAGACACAGCAGCGATCAATACTGACTTTTAATCTCTACCCCTCTGTTATAGTATATCACAGATGCTTTTAATGGCATTGTCAATGTGTTTTCTGACCGTAACCAGGTCCATTAAGTTTTATGCTTGCTTTATAGAGTAAAGAGTCACGGCAGCAGCATAAATGTCACTCACTGTGAAGGACTGAGGATCGGTTTGGGATTGGCGCAGTTTGCATTTCCTGGCATGGTTGTAATTATTATTCCTCAAAGGGCTGAGGACGTTTTAATCTGCGCTTAATAATTAGTCTGAGTGATTAGATTCTTTCCCAACAGCCTCAGTGTCCTCGAGGACCCGTGCAGACACGAAGGTTGTCACATTAAAATGGAACAAAAACACATTGGAATATTTCCTGGTGTTTTCACACAAAAAAACTTGAACTTGTGTAATTGGCCTCATGTGTTTATAGCTAGTGTACTTGTTTAATATTAGATGAGGACTCCAATCATCCCCGACCACTGAGTGCAGTCACATTGAATCTTAAAGTGCATTTATGATATAAAAGTTCCTCCCACTTCCTAGAATGGATGCGACCACTGCAGAGAAAACACTGTGGTCGCATCCATCCAAAATGATCAGGAAATGTGGTTAATAACCTTACAAGTGAAATTATTGTAATGTACATGTTTGGTAAATTGTCTCCATTAAGGGCCTGTGTCCATTGACGGCACTTTTTGCACTGGCAGCGCCCACAAACTCAAGTTTGAGAGCGCTTCTTAATGGAGCTTATTGTTGCTAGGTTACAAAATGTAACTTCTGCTTCCCTCGGTAGCCTTAGGTTGGTTTTAGTAGCTCTGTATGCTTAATATTTTGATTTAATTGAGGAAATATCACCAAGAAAACATGAAAATGATGTTAATGAATCCTGTCCTGGCATTAGCAGCAGCTCTAGACCTGGAAACTGTTCCCTAGGAAGAAGAAAAACAGAGTCTGGCTAGTGAGAGGACACCGGCCCTAATGCTCTTGCAGTTTCAAAGTGCAAAACTCAACACGAAGCCAAGCTAATCCCTCCCACAGGGTTTGACTGACAGCACTGAGAACTAAAAAAAAAAGACAAACAAATCAATGCAAAATGTTTTGTTTTGAACATATTTCAGCCTGGAAAAGCAGAAACTTGATGAGTTGATGAGCAGCGATAACTAGTTTATTTTGAATGAGAATAAACAGTAGTAACAACTGATGGAAGAAAGGTGTGGTACATTTAAACATCCTTCAGCTAACATGCTAATGGGCTGAGAATATGAACACAGCCCAGTGAAATAATTAGATGACAATTTAGAACTGGAGCCCTAGAGAAATGTTAAAATTAAAATGATAATTCAAGCCTTCCTGATTAAATTTGGACCTTAAGTTTCATTTTGTATTAACATTAACTAGGATGGAAATCAGGGGACATTATTACAAAGTATCAGGAGTTCATATTGAATTCTTAACAAAAATGCAAGTTGTAGCAGGGAGGCTCAGTTTGAGAAGTAGTTTACAGTTTTTGTTGAAAAAGTGGACCTTTCCCTCATACGACTCTTTTGGGAAAATAATTGTATAATAAGACTAAAAAGAAAAAACAGCCAAAGGACACTTTGTGAGTCTGGGGGCAAAAGTTGAAGGGCCCAAACTACATTTAAGATCTTTTCATGGGCACTTCAGCAGATTTAAAACAGTCTATAATATATATATATATATATATATATATATATAGATATATATATAGATATATAGTGGTTTGCAGTTATTCCACAAAAAAATGATCTGCTCAAAACTTTCCTGACTGGAATCATTTGCGGTCCAAACAGTTAGAAACACCTCATGTTTCACCAGATAAAGTAAATATTAGAAGAAAATGAATACAAGTGAGCAGAACAGCGGTATTTCCGTCTTTCCTCCCTGATAACTCATCATAAGAAAGTCTAGAATCTCAAAACAGATACTCTGTTTCACGATTCTTCTGTTTGCTCTTCTGTAAAGTTCAGGGACCTCTGGTTAGTCTCAGAGTATGAATTGTTGATACATTTTAAGTCAGTCATTTTTCGATACTTTGTGGTTAACACAATACAAGTTTAAAATAGAAGTCAGTCATATTTTTTTTCACAAAATGCTGCCACAAGCGAAGAAATGTGGAATTGTTGCCTCTGTTGGCAACATTTCTGTACTTGTGAAATTAAGACAGCTTGACTATTTTGGTGTGTAGGACTGTATTTTGATGTACATGGAATTGAAACAGGTATTCAAAGTTTGTTTTTTACTAGAATCGTTTACAAGTTTTAAAAACTTGGCATGTGACAACTCTAATTCCTTTGCATCAGTATAACAAAGTCAAACCCTTGTACTGCAGTCAAGAGAGAGCAGAATTTACTCCCCGACATGGCAGTGGGCCCAGTTCACACACACCCCCTCCTTCATCACTTTGGCAGCCGCCTGTACGTTTAAGCTCTCAGCTGGCTCTGGTATCCTCTCAGAGTCACGTCTGAGTGGATTGTCCGTCTCAGAGTCCTCTCCTCCGCCCTAAGCAGCAGGAGGGAGTACGGATAATTTTCACAGCCCCTTTCCTATTCTCACTCGGCACAGTGTTCCAGGGAGCCTTTTTAGCTGCTGGCTAGTCAAGGCCGTCACCCCCCTGCGGGTGTGAGAGGCGCCTGAGGAGAGGAGTCGTCCTTTGGAGTCAAATTTTTGAAAACGTCTTGACTGACAGGCGAGGAGGACACCGTCCTCGAGCTGGACCGAACAGAGCTCCCCTGGCAGCTCTAAATTGGATTCATTTCAGAGTCTCACTGAGCAGTAGACCGTCTCCCCCCTCTCCTTCTCGCTCTTTTATTAGCCCGAGTAGAAATGCTAGAAGCTTTTTTCTGTCTCTTTTTATTGCAGTCTTATTCTGCTGAACTCTTCATTCTTTAAGCATGACATTTGAGCTGTTCTGGAGCTTTAAACAAAAAAAACAAAAAAAAAAAAACTCATGTACTGTACATGGCTCTCCAGTGCAGCACTGTGTAATTTTAACATCGAGATACGATATGACACAACAAGGAACGGTACGGTATGTTACAACTCTATCTGCTATGATACCATACAGTAATGGTAAGATTAAATATTCAACAACTGAGATTTTTTTCTAGATTTTAATCGTGGACTTTTATGTTTGGACAGTAGCAGGAAGGCACAGAAACGAGTCACACTTTCATCTTAACTGTGTCTCTCACTGCGTTTAAATAATGGATGAAGCTGAATAAAAAAAGGACATATTCAATGATTCCTGCAGGATAAATGGAGCACTCTTAAAGGACATGGTTTAAGTTTTAATAATAATGACTCAGGGGTACTGTGGTGTGGTTTTAACTCATAAGGAAGTGATGTTGTAAAAAATGTTTTTGTTTTTTGTCAGTTGTAGTAAAGCACTAAAATCGTCAAAAATATACAAACTTACTTTACTCTAGACATATGCCTGTTGTGGATAGAGTACAAAATGATATGTTAATGTAAAAGGAATTATGCATAGTTAGTTACACTGCATTAAGTGCAATTGCCTCAAAGCAACAACACTATGGAGCCATTATAGCTCCCTTTACAGTGAGACTTTAATCCTGTAGATTTACACAGAACAACTATAACTGTGCAAAGTCACACTGCCTAAATGTTCATTAATAATTAAAAATAAGAGATATCATGAACTTTACCTGCATGTGCTGCTCTTCTGCATGACTTCAGCCCTGTGGAAGCCAGACAGTTTGCAGAATCCGTCATTGCTGTACACTACAGGCCACTCGACGATCTGGGCGTTTCCCAGGAGGAAGCTGGTCTCTGAAAGACGGAGAGAGGACAGAGAGAAGACATCAGCTTCCAGTGATCAATAATGGAATACCAACAAAAGGCTAGCAAAGCTTCTCGGCCTCTGGTGAAGATTACAAAGACATAAGAGCGCTCTGGGTCAGTTCGTGTTTGGGCTATGAATGCTCGAGATGCCAACTAATACCAAAGAGACGCGGACATTACTGTAAGAAAGACAAGTTATGAGCCTGACAGGTGAGCGAAGCTACAATACAGTGAACATCAGAGCTAAACTGGCCTTCAGATCAAAGTTCTGAAGCTTTTTTTTTTTTTAAAAACATGCAGTCAAACTCAACTTTTCAATTAACATAAAGATGAAGTTCTCGAGGTTCACAAACGCATGAAAATTTGGAAAATGAAGGAGGATCATTGTTAACCACTCTAGTGAACTGCATGGATCAAGTAGTTATTCTGCACGAGTTACAAGCAGCTGCAGTCGGATATAAAAACAGTCAGTCTGAACAGAGCACACGGTACAACATCTGCAAGGGAACATTCAGCATTTTTCTTTTTCTCTGTCTTTTATAATAACATAGATTATTAATCATTCTTTGAATGTTCTGCACTTGGTGGTAGCTTTGGTCACCAGGGAGAATAATCGAGGTGGTTTTGACTGTTTAACAATTGATGATCCTGTATTCTGTATTATCAACCATTCCCCAAGTCCACTGAATCTATTTTTTATTTGATGAAAATCAATTTACTAACACCAGAATTTTTTTTTATTGCATTTAAAAAGGAAAATCCTCTGATGTCTCACTTTTGTAGCTTTGGCCAAAGCGTTTATAATTTAGCTTAATGGTTATGAGAATATAAGAATATACGTGAAGAAAAAAAGTCATGCAGATTATCTTTAATAGCTATATGGAGATGATACTGAAGGCCAGTTAAATATGTTGTAAGTAATCCCTCTTTTCACAGGGAAACTCTACATGGAGCAAAATATTCATCTGTAAACTGATGGATGTTATACAATGATTCAGTGTGCTGGTCTGTTTTATTTTCTAAAAGGGTCTGATTAACATTCAGGGGGTTTGTAAAGAAAAAAAGCTTTAAGAGTAGTCATGGCTCATCTTAAACCCACAATGATTGAGTATTTACATGACATACTGTAAGCTTTAAAATTTATTATTTGGTACATTCAAATAATTCTTTTTTATTTTTTACATTATATTCTATTTTACTGTATATATGTGTATTAGTAATTTTAGTGTTTATTGCATGGCCTTGCGGAACAGTCCTTACATTTCACTGCACATCTGTATGAGCATGTGACAAATAAAAATCTTCAATCTTGAAAGCCACTGAATGCTGAGTGAAGGGTTAAAAGATCTGTTGACAAGCCAAACATACATAAACCAAGATCCAGGCTGGATCAAACTGAGATGAATTCAGTTACAAGGAGAGATGGCCTTCAATCGGAGCATTTAAGGACACTCAGGAGGTGACAGTCAGCAGTGGAACAATGAAACCCAAGAAGACTTCAGCTACTGAATCAAGAGTCTCAGATGGGGTGTCATTTAAAATCCCCAACATGAAACCCAAAGAAAACAACACACAAACATAAGGAACAACAAAGTTTAAGCTTCTCTTCCTTCAGTTATTTTCAGATTCTTGGTTTACAGTTTCCTAGAAGAACGGGAAGTACCAGCAAGGAATACTTTAAGTAGTTCTACAGTACTTGTGTTATCGATTAAAATAATTAATTGTTCATTGTACGTTTTCTGCTGTCATTTTTTTTGGAAGTCTTGCAATAATTCTTTGAAGGAATCAGTCTCAAACTACTCAAGCTCCATTGAAATGTCAAAAAGCCCAGACACCTGTTTTAGAAAACAGTCACGCTGAAATATATGATGCAAGGTTAATGCATTAAACAAATAAAACTGCCAGAAACGTACTTCAACATCTTCTAGATCTGTTGTAAGAGCCGAGTTTGCTTGCCTGGAAAGAGTGAATTTCAGGATGAAAAGACAGAAAAAGCTCTGCAGGTTTGACTTGTGCATGCCCAAAAACATCACAAGCATGCAGCATATCCCACTGTTCACTGTATGTTTACAGCAGGCAGGAAAATCAACTGAAACAGCAATTAAAGTATGGAAATGCATATCCTTTCTGCAGTGAAACTGATGAATTCAGGTTAACACAGCTTTACAGAGAGAGGATTTAAACCCTCCAACAGCACATCCATTGATTTCACTGGTCAGCCAACTGATGACATAAAAAAATAGTAACTATAATAAAAATGTTCTTGCTGAAGTCAGGGGAAAAACTTCTATTATACCAGAAGTGGACACTGCAGTCCAGTGGATATCTGATTGTTAATCCAAGAGCCAGTTTGTTCTTTTTATCAGCCAAGTGAGCACACACTGGGAAAAAACACACATGGTATTTTAGGACATACAAGCACAGTGACCTTTAACGTAATGTTAATTATCTGCATGAAGGTGCGACAGGGGGCTGACAGTAAGACACTGAGACTCTACACCTTATCCTCCTCATTTACATTTTATTTCTAGAAGAAGTTCAGAATTCGTTTTACAGTACTTTTTGCCTAAATGTATGTCCTCAATGTGTTCAAAGTTTTGGCCATGGGAAAAATATGTGTCATTGTGATAAGGACGGTGCTGACAATGCTTCCAGTGATGAAAATTTGCTAAGACAAACAGTAAGAAAAGACAAATTAGCTGCTGATATTTTTTTTTAAATGATTGAACTTTTGTTGTGCTGGTCAAAGCATTGGAAAAAGTTAACCAAAATATCCCAATTACAAGATAAACCAACTTATTCCCGAGTACGTATTGCTGACAGTCTAGTATCTCCGTTGTGGCCAGACAATGTTTGATCAATCAAAACAGACACTCAGGCAGACAAAGCAACTTCAAGAATAACTTCTGAAGAAAATTTTAATTGACATTTTTCTCTCTCCTCTATGAATTTAAAGCTCATAAATGATTGTCTCAACGGCTCTTAACAAGCTAAGAGAACTAGTCGTACTTTAGTCTTATTATTTTACCTGCCCTTAATCCTCTTCCCTTTCTTCACTCCTGTTCAATAACCGATCTATAAGATGGTTTTCCAACCTGCAATAAACTCCAGAAAAGTTGGAAAAGAACACTGTCCTTTTGTCACTATGGTGACAAAGTGCTATTCACGGGGTGTAAAAGTGTTAGAAATAAACCAGCTTTGTGATCATTATGCCGTGACTAAAGACTAATAAATCAATCGAGACATTATTGAACTGAAAATAAACCACACATCACCTCGCTGCATTTTCACCTGTATGCAGCCAGATAATCTAACAAAGTCCATGTTGATCTGATGAAATGTAAGCCAATCCTTACAGTGTGGAGCTGTGCCTGTCCAGATACTATATTTTCCCTGGCTGATTCCAGGGGCAAAACTGTATATTTTCTATTCCACAACTGGTAAGAAAGGAAAAGAGCAGCCAGTATCTTGACATCACCATGGAAATATCTTGTTACCGAGGAATAGAAATGTTCATTATCTTACGCTGACTGATATGTGCATGTCATTAACTTGACATAAAAAAGGAGGTAAAGTTTTCAAGATGAAAATGTAATTCATCACAATAAACATGTTTTGAATCTCAAGATATTTGTATATCTGAGGAGAAATACCAGAAAAACTAATTATTTAATGTTTCCCTAAATGGCCCCTTTTACCTGTGGGGTTCCTCATGGCTCTGTTTTTGGTGCCTTTTCTGTTATATCTAAGCTTCCTTCTGGTTCCACAGAATCTCTTTTCACTGCTTTGCAGATACCACCTAAGTGTATCTCATACTTATAGCCACAGCCCTACGTTACAACTCCAAGTGTTTCCCCTTCCATTATATGGGGGGGGGGGTGGCCTGCAATAAAATAAAAAAATGTTTTTTTTGGGGTTTTTTTAAGATTTATTTTTGGGCTATCCCTACCTTTATTGTAGGGATAGGATGGTGGATAGAGTCTGAAATCAGGATACCTTTCCAATAGAAAAAGGATAGCTGTCATTAAAAGTAACGCATGAACACCAAGATTCCTTCAAGTGTTTTTGTCGTCGTGTCGCCGTGTCGGCATGTCGGCTTGTCCCCACCCCCCCAACACTGTAAACCTAGGGGAAACACTGACTCCTGTTTGGCTGCTTTCAAAATATCAAAGACTGGATGGCCCAAAACTTCCTGAAACTTAAGCAGCAGATATTTGAATAAAATCTGGTTTTCTGATTTCTGTGATTTTAGTACAGTCTGGTGTGTGGCTCAATAATTGGTATCCATTGATCTGACATTTTTGGCTTTAATCAGTTACTTTCAAACAAGTGCTGACGTGGCAATCCTGATCTTTGATAAAGCAATAAGAGGTAACCACCGTTTGTTTTCTCAAAATGAAGCGGTTGAATATCTTGTTCTTGAGATACCTAAATCAACATCTTGTAATAATGCAATTTAGTTAAAAAAATAATGCATGTCCTCTTACTGCAGTTATTTTGAATGTTTCAGGACAGCAGTGGCTCACTTTTCTTATTCACTTCTCAAATCAAATCACACAAGTGCAGTGCACTGGGTCACAACTTGATAGGCAGCAAACAGATGAGGGGGAGATGAGGGTGCTGGATTGTTCTGCTCCCTTTTCAAACATTTGCAAATGTGATTTTTTTTTTTTTGCACAAAAAGGAACTTCACTGTTACTTAAATTCATCACTTTCTTGTTTTAAGCCTAAATTAGGCCTCCTGTTGTCTCCTGTGTGACTTTTGAATTGTAGAGCTAACTTAGACTTAATGCAACACAAAAAAAAACTCCAGTCATCTTGACCTTTTATTTTCTGCCCTTTCTTCACAGCCAATTACTTAGCTGGACCAAGGTTCAACCATTCAGGCTGCCCAAAGATTGATTTCTGCTTTGACGAAAGTGTAGAGACCTCTGAAACAGTAAACCACCATTAATTACATTACATCCTAAAATGTACGTTACTCTAGCAAAATATTGAATTTTTCACGTCTTGTGGGCAAAATAGATGTCAAATCTCTATGTTTTCTCTACATACTTGATCTGCTTTTGATTCATGGAAAGTATCATAGACATACCACCAAGTCCTCAAACTAAAAACAAATTAAAACGTTCTCACTGGGGCACAGGTGGCGTAGTGGTTAGTGCACACCCCATGTACGGAGACTGCGGTCCTTCAAGCAGGAGGCCCGGGTTGGATTCTGACCTGTGGCCCCTTTCCAACAAGTAGTTCCTAACTGTCTCTCTCCCCGATTTGTGACTCTATTTACTGTCCTGTTGCTAAATAAAGGCCTACAAAGCCCAACAATAACAACTTCAAAAAACATTTCTCACTCTGTGTTTATAGGTATCATGACACCTAATTAATATAAATATATATGTAAAATATGATCTCTCACAAAACTAATCCTTGAGAACAGAGAAGGGTCAAACACACATCTAAATACCTCATCCGTGGTTAAAGTCCAAAGATTACAAAACCTTTCTGACTTAAGCATCTGATGATCTGAGGCCACCAAAAAGTTCCACAATCTGGACGTTGTGAACGCTTCACATCCAGCTAATTGCTTCGGGACTTCTCAGGCAGACAATAAAACGACAGATCACTACGACTCCAGCCCGTGGCTCTCCAATTAGCGCTGAAACGCCCCGAGAGATCAGATCAGCAGCAGCAGTCTCGTGCCTATCCCAGAGGCACAAACACCGCGATGACACAAACAGACACGTTTCCAGAACCATCTTTTTTTTTTTTTCTTGACCTTATCTCCGAGCACTCAGCAAGCCTGCACCTCCAATCCGGAGCCCTGCATGACTTTCATTCCGGCCAACATACTCCGCTGAGTTTTCTGGGAAGACAACAGAAAGCAATCCATCTAATCAGAGTTAAGAGCGCGTGTTTCTCAGGCCGGTGCCAAGTCTGGCGCAGTATATGGCGCAGATGGACCCTGATAAAACAAAATACCAATAATTCATCCTGGTATAATACTGAATTTAGATGATGAATGGGCTTAGGTGAGCAGTTATTCATTTCTTTCCTCAGGAATCACTCAATTACTTCTCAACCCCTCACTTTGTTTGCATAGAAAACGCAGCTCTACATACAGACGGATCGAAATTACCCAAGGCTATTTCAGTAACGCCTCCCTGCTCATAGAGACAGGTTATTAAAAATGATGGCATTAGGAAGAGGCGGTTAAATTCAGAGGTAGTGATCAGAGGGCTCCAACTGAACGGCTGCCGGGTAATACACACAACCTGGCGACTTAATAAAGAAAAATACAATTTTGTTCTTCAATCAACTCGTCTTTCCGCTCTCAAGATTGAACCCATTATATCGAGAGACAAGTGACGTAATTTAATCTCTAAAAGTCAGACACAGAATAAGTACATTGGGAATAAAACGGTGCGTAAACTCCCTCTGAGCACCTTTGAGGGAAACAACCATCAAAATGAACACAAATTGTACACTCTTTCCTCAAAACTGAAATGTGCGCTTCTCCCAGTGAAATACCGTCCCTTGTCATAACTTAGATGAGTTAAACGCAACTTATTAAAGTGTTTAAAGCCATAAACGCTCGTTAACAGAGAGGGTACATTCCATGATTGAAAAATAAATGTGGGCACAAAGTAAGATTATGTGGTTTTATCTTCCACCCAACCTCCGTGGCAGCACTGGCAGGCTATGACATTGTATTCCAGCAGAGTCCGGGTCATCGTGAAACCAAAGCACCCCCAAGATAAGCCTCTCTCCGGCGCGCGGACTCACCGCTTGAACGCCGGACGATGTTCTCCAGGAAAGTGTTCTGCGGTGCCACAAGCCCTCTCTTTCCCCCGGGCATCCTGCTGCGGGCGGGCGGAGCTGGTGTCGGTCCGGGTCTGTGTCGTAGTGTCTTCTGCTCTGTGGTCGGTTCTGACGCTGGCTCTCAGTCGGGCCGATGGAGAAGAAGCTCATTGTAACCGTGCGCTCTGGCTGCTCGGGGCGCACTGAGCCACGGCGGAGGCGCTGCATTCCGCTGCCACACCAGAGCGCCAGGACGCATGCGTGTGAATACTGCTGTGGGCTCGGTCCCCCAAATAATTTTGTGCTGTGTGATGCTTCTTAGTGTACAGACAGGCATGATGGGTGTAATGTGCAAGATTTTTCTTTTATATCAGTTAAAACATTTATAAGAAATGTCACATTGATTTTTGTTCACAAAATATTCCTTTACCTAAAATTGTTGTTTGCGTGACAAGAAAACACGGCACTCAGAGTTCTTTTCAACAAGTTTAATTCTTTATTTAGACCCTCACATGCGATCAACGTGAAATAACTGATTCTAATGATATCCATAAATAATTACGTTAACTAATAAATGTTAACTGCAAACTATTTGATTTCAGTAAATGTTAAATATGAAACATTTTAACTGTAAAGTATTAAAGTAATCCATGATTCCCTCACTTGAATGAGTTATTCAATGCTAATTAACTACCTGAAAAAGACAGAAAAAAATGCAGTTTGCAGTCATGCAAGTTATTAATGAATGCTTTCTATGATTTACTCAAGTTTGTTGTTGTCAATATTAGTTCATTGTTGCTATATTCATCACTAATTGTTGTGTATTATCTGTGTAACCCTTGAAAACACAAACATGTCAATTTGTGGTTCTTAAAGTGAGGTTTCATATGACTTTCTAGTCTGGTACAGTGACTTGACATACACAAAGGTTGTTACATTTTATCATAGTCATTTGTTTTTTTTTTAAATATTCCAGAATATAGGTTTATTTTTTTAACATAAGACAAAGCTAGACTAGCAGTATCCCCCTGCTTCCAGTGATAAAGCCAATTGTGTCCTGACTCCTGATCAATGGCAATGCATACATAAACGTGGCATCAATCGATCTTATATTTACAAAAGAATATAAATTATGATATTGCCCAGAATGCTCAGCAACTCATTTAAGAAATTCACCACAGGTGTAAGCAAAAGTTCCTGATTCAAGGGGATCAGATTTCCATGAAGCGGTATTTAACAAATAACTGTTTTCTTACGATGAAGCAGTGAAAACCGTCTATTTTTTTCTGAGCAGGGGTCTCTCAGGAATGCTAATTAGAGTGTATGAAGGGTTAACGTGGCCCCTGAGAGCCGAAGGCCTCAACCATAGCAGCAGCCAGAGCTCCGTGGAGGACATCAACACATTTTATCTACTGTACCGTTTATTTTACTTTAAACAGTTCTTAATGAAAGGATCTAAATTAATGCTTGAGGATAGAATGATGACGCAGTCTTATAAAACTCTAGTCATATGCATTTCATTTGAAAGCACTCGGTCGCCCCTCCCCCCCCATTCTGAAATTGGGATTGACTTTGAGAATTTGAATGGAGTTGTGATATTACTAAACCTCGTAGGATTAAATAGGCCTACACCATAATACTAAAAAGAAATGCCAAAATGAACCATTAACTCAAACATATTATATGAACATTAGTCAGTTGACACCCTTTCCCTGAAGTTAAACTGAATCTCAAAGTCTCATTCACAAACCTCTCATCTCATTTTTGCACCTGTTAACACCCGCTGATTCCCATCAGGCGCCGTCAAGAAGACTGTCGACATCCCCTCAGCGTAGATATACAGCACTGTGTGTGTGTGTGTGTGTGTGTGTGTGTGTGTGTGTGTGAATGTGTGAGTGTGTGAGTGTGTGTTTGTGTGTGTTTGTGTGTTCCAAAACGCTCCTGCGGGACGCTCCTAATTGGCCCAGTTGCATCATGGGGTATCAAACATATGTGACAGCGCAGGTCAGACACCTGCCATCTGCTCCAACAAACTCATCTCTGCAGACTCTCTCTCTCTTACATTAACTGAATGTCTCTCTCCCTCTCTCACTGTGTGAATTACTGTATAGAGGTAAAGTGAAAGCAAAACAACTGTTGGAGTAGTCTTGATGGAGATGGTTATATTGATATGGATGGATAGAGGAAATTTGTCCTGCTCATGGGAGACAATTATACTGGGCCCCTTTTCTGCCTCATAGATACTTCCTAGCTATAGGTAGCACCATGTTTGGTTCATAGGCAGAAATTCAAGAAGAGAGTGGTATTCCCAAAGAGGTTAAGTGTACACAATAGGTCAAACTCTGCACGTTTTATGCAATATACTTCAAGGCAGTAATTCCCAAAGCGGGCCCTTGGGACAGGGCTGATGTTATGACGGGAGGGCGGAAAGGCTAAATTAGGACAATGCACACTGTTTTCAATACTAGCAAGAATGACATATTTTGTGAGAAGACTTCCAGGTTAATGTAAGGCTGACAATGAATCTACACCAGCCATCAGAACTACTAAAACAAAGACAAAAAAATATGACGAGTCATATCTCGACCTCAGCTTCACCTGCAAAACGAGGGGTAACGGCTAGAGCCACACTCCCTTCTGCCACAACCATATCTGTGGGAGATCGGATTTGTAGTCGTCAAGATCAATGCAAAATAAAGATCAAATCTGGATGCTGAAAATGAACAAAGAGTGGCAGTCTCACAGCACCCCAAACCTCATGTGATCTGGGCTTGAAAGTATTTTCGTCTGCCAAAAGGGAGGCCTAGCAGAAAAAGTTTGGTTCTTTATCAAATGCAAGGTATAGAAAAGGTAATAGCTACACAATAGTAAAACATATGTCCTAAAAACCCTGTCAACCAGATAGATTCAACAGATATATTGAAAAGATATTATGGAGGAATTTGCCATGTCATGAAACTTGAAGCCACTTGAGAAACTAAATCTGCTTGTGGCTAGTTCATAGATTTGGTCACTTGGTTTAGAGTAGGTCACAGATTGTTGTCTTGAATTTGTTCAATATGGAAATAAAATCAAAAATTAGCTTAAACGTTCTCCATATTTATGTTAGTATTGTTAAAATAATTAAATTGTGCTACGATGATTTAGCAACATTTGAGACTTTCCTGCCAGTAAAGCGTTGAATGAACTGAATTCAAATGCTTTTGTTGCCGAGCATGAACGCACATATGCTCACTTTGCACAGGTGTTATACTCTGTACGCCCCCACATCTTTGTATTTACCCAGTCATTACATAAATAATGCACTTCAACCACGAGAAAAAAGTATTTCCAGGAAACATTAACAAGGTAAATTAAATAAGCAAAAAGACATAAAACGAGACACTGGTGTGTGCTGCCTCCTACTCTTCTACTACTTTACACTCTGTAAAATCCTGACTGCGGGCTGTTTAGATGTTCTATTTTTTCTTAAGAAAATCTTATCTTAAGACATAAAGCTACATACTCTGTGTTTGTGTTATTCACCCAAACAAAATTAGAAAATCATCATCTCTAGAGAAAAATATCTTTGTGTTCAGTTCTTTTACTACGGATAAACAGAGGCCGCTTTTCAAAAGCAATCATCATTTAAAAAAAAAAAAGAAGCACAACTGAGTTCATACTAAACCAGTTTAATTTTAGTGATTCATGAATTTAATTTAGCATTTTTGTTGTATTGTTTGTCTTCGTGGAGCGAATACAATAAGAAGTTCAGGTGTGCGAGATCCCACATGAATAAGCACTAAACTAAAGTACCTTTGCGCCGAGTTAACTTCAGAGTTTTTCAAATAACTATGAAACTGCTGCACGTGTCTCAGACCAGCCGCATAGGACAACAGGAGCTTCGCACCAGGGATTTGATGACTATAATCACTCTAATTACTCCACATCACTAACCCCCAATTATACCCAATCAGCATTCAGCAGGCGGGCCGACATTGTTCATGTGGAACAGGCGCTCATGGCCACCAGCTTCAGAGGGAGCCGCATGCCAGACGTTGAGCCTGATTAACTTATTTGTAGATACAATGGGACCTAAGAAACTTGAGGAAATCACCTCATCGTCTGCATAAAAACACTCACAAAAACAACTGCTGCATTTTTAAGATATAACGCAGATGTCCTGTTTCTTCAGCAACTTTTAATCTTAGCATTAGTTATTATTAGCTGGTCCATGAGTAGAAAAGGAGTTAATGTCACATGGAGATCAAAGGCAGTGCTGGGACACTGCTGATGCCTCATTTGTGGAGTGGAAGTGGGAAGAGAAGGGGGGAAAGAGGTATTGAACCCCCCCGAGTCGATCGATGCACCGCCTCCACATCTGGAGAGAGACATCGCTCCACCCCCCTTATTGATCTAAGAATTAATTAGTCCAGCTTCCACCAGTGCCAACTGTCTGCACACTGGTCCTAAATAAAGAACAGAGGTTGAGTATCATAGCTTTCAACACATAACTAAACCCCAACATCAGTGCCTCAGCTGAACTCCAAAACACTAAACACCAGACCAGATTTCATTGTACTGCCAGCATGCTGAGAGCTCCAAAATCCTGTGATGGGATATTTAGTGGTGGAGAAATAAGTCTTAAATGTCTGACGGGTTGCAGTGAGTCTTGGAATAGCAGAGGGGTATAGTGGTAAATGGGTTTTGTCTACTACAGGCATGTGTCAGTTGTGTTGCAAATCTGCAATGCCAGGGGAACAGCCTGAGGTCTATATAGTACAAGTCAAGTCAAGTAAAAAGGCTCCAGTCCGTCACGGATAAAGGCTGCTCTCTTGCCTGGATTAACTTGTTAGGGGGCCTCAGGTGGAAAGAAATGCAGTTGGGTACCCTTTGAACCCAAACATCAGTGTTTGGGCTTTTTTTCCTCCTGCACTGCTACTAGGGTTAGGTTATCATTTACAAATATTAAAATCAATTCATTAAAATTACCAATCTTATCTTAAAATTGTATTTTCCATTCTTTTTATTGGCACTGGTTGTAATGTGGTACTGCTGCCAGACGTGTAGACCTGGATGATAGGCTTAAGTTTCTTTTTTTGCTGTTCTGTACACCACCAGCAGATTTATTTTGAAATCAGAAATGTATTTTCTCCCCCAGCTAACAACGTGGAAGCTTCTGGTGGAGGCATAAGGTAACCTGTCTGATCACTTTTCCTCGCCAATTATAACCGTGATGCTCCTTGTGCTGTTTGTGTGTCTCCTGGATTATCCTCCATCTGAATGGTAAAGATTGTTGCAGCTTAGATAGGCTTATTTTTGGAGCGGTAATTTTGTAGCTTTTAGACAAATCACTCCCTTCCTATTCTTGGGTACACAGTAGCAGTCGCAGTGAAATAAGAACACACAAACAGGATACAGTTGAATAAAGACCTGAGGAGGAGGAAATAGAAGCCTCACATAAAATTAGAGCCACATTTAAATAAAGGAGTAACATATGCTGCTTTCTAATAAGCAAGATCTTTCAACAATCTTTTTGATTTCGGTGCTCAGTGACTTCATATTAGCAATACTAAGAGGAAACCCTAACTAGTCCAGGACAATTTCTTGTTAAAAGCTTTGCCATTATATGTGAATAATATCACATCTATAAGTTTTTATGTTTGCTGATATAAGGGCTGTATAATTGCAAATTCAGCGTTATGGTGATCTGAGCATTCGCATGTATTTCATTAGGGAAACAGACTTTATGTAAACTACAAATGATTTCTCACTCAGCCATTTCGGATGCAGGCCTGGTAATAATGGTCAGGCTTTCACACCATTTTGATGCAGTCAGATGAAGCTCATGCTAGCTGTCAACTACCCTCAGATTAACTGTCGCCAATTTACTGGTGAAAAAATGGAAAAGGGAACCAGAACGCTCTCCATGCTGAAAATCCAGATTCCTCTGTTCAATAACTCTTTGAATACAGTTCACTTAAACTGCACTTCGTACGCAAGAGGCACATTTTTACTTCTGTACATTTTCCCCAAGAAGGATTAACGGCCACTTGTATTAAGTCTCCTGTTTCTGCATCAAACATTGGGTGGAACATTACCCATACATCCATAATATTTAGCATGGGTGAAGAAGATAATATTTCCCAGTATATGCATGTCAAATGCAGTATATCTTCTGCAAATTAGAAGATAATTCATAATGCACACATATCCAAGAGCACAGACAGAAGAGCTCTAGACTGCAACAAGCTGGAATGTTATGACATCATGTTTCCAAGACTGTGTCAGAAACCACATACTACATACTGCCAACTACTTTCTCAAAAAATATAAACTGCAAACTACATATTAACACGGCTGTTAGTATGCCGTTAGCAACTTACTAGAATACGGGTCAGGCAATGTTCGTACAGTCTGAGCTCCATTCAATGAGCTAACACGAAGCTAGCGCGACAATCGATCCATAAATAAAATTTAACAACATTATGCAAAAGTTCAATACTAATACTATGTACTTTTTTTACAGATTATTTGGCAATATGTCAAATGTATTTCAGCACAGAACATTTATTTTTTAACCCGCTGGCTGCATTGCTCCAACAATTAAGTTGTTCTATAAACGGTGTTATTGCTGGATTTTTAACCTCAACAGACTTTTTCCGTTCTCCCTGCACCTTAATAGTAGGTGAAGTTGTTACAGAAACCTGCACTCTTCTTGTAAAGACGTGCTGCTTACCGAGACCTTTGGGTGACTCACCATCCAGCCTCGCCTTCCTCAGTGACAAACACACAACACTGTGGGCGAAAGATTTCTTTTTTTTAAAGCTACTGTCACATTTCCCTGGTTGTCTTAGAGGTAACTTTGCCAGCACGGAGATAGCTGAAATTACCACAATACCTTTACAATTGTCTTGAGATCAAATAAATCGCAAGATTGAGTACTAAAATAAATTACCTGAGGAGGTGATGCATATTTATAGCAGCAAAGGAAACAACACAAAATCTGTGATCACAAGGAGAAGTTTTTCATGAAAATGTAGAGTGAGTCACCTTGTCGCCCACAGCGGGCTATTAACGGCTGTGTTTCCATGTCAACTGGACGGCTGGTGTTCAAATGGACAGTAAGAAGGTGCATGATGGAAAGGTGAGAATAGAGACTTGAGTCACTGTTAATTTTTCTATTCATTGTCCTATGTACGAGAAGACAAGATGTCAAGTAATTGCTGAGTATGCTGAATGAGATGATGCAATTACATTCAAAGGAAGTCAATAATGATTGAAAACAGGACATAAAGTAGAAGTAGTGACACTTGACTATTTTGTTTGACTATTGTTTTCTTTCATGAAAAAGTTTCCCACCTTAGAAATTATATTTCAAACACACACATAACCGGGCCCCCTCCCACACCTTTACAACAACTTAGTGCCATTACCACAATGTCTAACTTCTCCCCAAACACACTCAAAAAATCTAAAGGGAATAATTCAGCATTTGAAACCTAGCACCTGTTGTCTCGATCCTCTCCCCACCAAACTCCTCAAAACTGTCTCACATTGCCTCATCGATAACATTGTGAACATTATAAATACCTCTCTACAGACCGGCATTTTTCCTTCTTCTCTTAAGAATGCCGTTATTACTCCCCTGCTGAATAAAAAAAACTTAGATCATTCAATACTCAGTAACTACAGACCAATTTCAAACCTCCAATTCATTAGTAAAATACTTGAAAAAGTTGTTTACATTAAACTGGACAAATGCCTTTCAGATCACAAAATATACGACAGATACCAGTCTGGTTTCAGAAAACATCACAGTACTTAAGCAGCACTTGTGTAATAAATGACCTTAGAATCAACAGTGACCATCAGAGAACATCAATTCTAGTGCTACTTGATCTCACAGCATCATCATCATCTTCAGCATCATAAAATCGTGATACAAAGGCTTCATGATTCTGTTGGCCTATCAGGCCCTGTGCTTGACTGGTTCATTTCATATTTAAAAGACAGGACATTTTACATTTCTATTGGCAACTGTAACTCTAAAGAAACCAAAATGATCTCTGGGGTCCCACAAGGGTCAGTCCTTGGGCCATTACTTTTTAATCTATACATGCTTCCGCTCGGTACAATCATCCAGAAACACAACATATCTTACCACTCATACGCTGATGACACACAGCTGTACATCTCTCTCTCATCTGAAGATCTCAGTCCTATAAACAAACTAACAGACTGCATAAAAGATATCAACTCCTGGATGTCCAGCAACTTTCTCAAACTAAACACAGACAAGACAGAAATACTCACCATTGGTCCTAAAAATCAGAGACAGCACATCCATCTTCACCTACAATAAGTATGTCCATGGAATACAGTGAGCAGGCCAGAAGTCTTGGCATTATTTTGAATTCTGACCTTAGTTTTGACAACCATATCTCCTTACCAGAACAGCATTTTATCATTTAAAGAACAAAACTCTGATCCTTCATATCCCAAACTGATGCAGAGAAATAACACAAGTCAATTTAAATGTTCTCAAACATGTTTTCTGTCATTATAGTTAGTTCTTATCACACTGATTTATGCCTGATTGCTCATGGGCCTGGCAGGTTTAGTTTTAATTAGTTATTTGATGCGATGAAAAGGGGGCGTAAATACCATGATTGACAGCTCCGTTGACAAATGTGGCTCCTGCAATGCTGTGTGCACTGGATAAGTAGTGGATGAGGAACAGCCAGAGGAAACATAAAAAACACTAAAACAAGAGTCACTGAACTTTCCATAACCTTGAGTGCTTCAAAGAAGATGTTCTGCTGTGGGCTGCACCGACCTCAAGGATATTTACAGTTTTATCTTAAGCTAAATGTGCAAAATCTGCTCCTCTCCTGCAGCTAATCTTAATTTCATAATGTTCCTTATGCCCTAAAGTCAAGCAGCAGAAGCTGTGTGACAATGTGCAAACTCTAAAGGCCCATTTGAGGTGAACTAATTATGCAAGAGTAGTCTTACATGTGACTGTTTATAACACTGGGTGGTTATCCTTTGCTGAACAGGAAACGGAAAATAATTTTTAAAAATAAGAGTGTACCAACTTCTCCAAACACTGCTACACCTCTAGACATTAGATTGTTTGAGATAAGCAATGTGTAAAACAGTGTCCCAATACAAACGCCTGGATGATGTGAATGACATTTTAAGCAGAACTTAGTTAAACATTACCATCACATGTAGACACAGTCACGTAGTCAGAGAGCAACAGACGACAACAATTATATCTACCAAACAAGCCTGAAACCTCACGGTCACATTCATAGCCTGCACCTGTCCAATTGTGTGAATCTGTGCATGAACAAACCTCTGGATTTATGGGTCAGGAGGTTTTGTGTTGGTGGCAGCGATGAGAGTAAAAAAACAAAAATCTGACTATTTCAGGACATTAAAATCAGGCTTTTAAAACGCTCTGCTCCGCCACCTTGGTCAGGGATTTGGAGCGAGAGTGGCCGTGCGAGGGAGGGGAGATCTGACAGTCTGCTTCTCAGCATGGTGCATTAAGTCGAGTTAAATATTTAGCGGCGCTGCCTCCTAACAGCCAAAATGGATGTTTAGAGTCCTCGGTGGATTTCTGACCTCTCCTGGCCTGCATCCTGGTTTCCCAGCATGCTTTGCTTATAAACAGGCCGACTCCTGTCAGAGCGTCTGCTACATTTACTGGGATTAATTAACTCCACAGAAACATACAAAGATACGCTACGGTTGGTGAGGAAGTGATAAATAAATTCAGTCCTAATTAAACTTTTAGGAGAATGTAGGAAAGCAGAAGGCCAAATTTAGCTGACGGTTTTTTTGTGAACTAACGAGGAGAAGTGATAAAGAAAGCAAGAACAAGATTTGAAATAATCGAATAATTTGAAATGTCACAATTAAATTTAATTAACAGCCACTAAGATGCCCCAGATTGCTATCATCTAACGAAATATGCATTTATGGTTGTAATAGTCAAAGTTAAAATAAATGGTTTCTGCCTGAAGCCAGATCCAGGCTTGTTGGCAATAAAACATGCTGTTTATTAAAGCTTTTGATGCAAAATAGACTCAGACGTGCTGTTTGTAAATGTGTGGGAGGGTGTTACGCTTCTTTCTGTCTCCTAACATCTGTGCGCTCCTCGCACACTCAGATCTAATATCACACTGATGAAATATGGAGGAGGAAATCCAAATATCCCTCTCATCCAGACGGATATAAACATGCAGCGTGCTGAAGTTACACACAGGAATTAGACTACTTCAAATGATGTGCTGGCTTCACTCTATCAGTAGATGAGAAGAGCTAACTCGTGTCATCATCTGAAACACTTTCATAGTGCCTCTTCCTCTGGCACTGCTATAAAACTGTTGGAATGAAGGGGGGGGGGGGGGGAGATTTAGAAGAAAAAGAGGGCAACATGAAGAAAAGATGGCCCAAAGAGAGTTTGACTTGAGCTATTTTTAGCATTCCTGCAGCATTACATCAAAAGAGTATTTTAGGATTTTAATATCAACCCGGGGGTTGCAAAAAATTAAATATTGTGCTTTATATGATTGAGGGCGGTCTGATGGTGCATTCAGAGATACAATAGGGATACAACTGTTGGGTTAAGGAGAAAAAAAATGGTGCCATGCAATTGCTCCAACGAATTGCTTTCTTCTTATTACAAAATCCCAATCGCCTGAAAAATTACTGAAACGAAATTAAGCTTGACTGCTCTGAGAATAAACTCTCCCTGAAGTCTGTAATTCAGTGACTGTCGGAGCTGTCTGTGGTGCTGAATCAAGAAGGCCATTTGGCCACTTTTTTGGATCAGTGGGATTTTTAGACAATCTCTAAAATGATGTAATTCATTGAATAGAGCTTAAATAGTGGCAAAATCCTTTCTAATGGTTTTATAGACTACATCTTATCAAGCTACAAACGTGTGGATTTGTTAGTCCATCTGACCTTTTGACCCGTATCTCAACATCTCATTGGCCCTGATATGTGTGGCCACTGTTTATTCAAAGACGGGTTTGGTTATTTGTTTTTGGGAATTTTTTCACATTTCCATCCAGTCAGCTTTCTTATAGGCCCACATTCATGTAGAGTAATCAAGTCTTTTGTTTCAACAGATTTTGTAAGTTAAACTTTTATTTATTCATGTGGTTAAAAAAAAAAAAAAAGCCACGTTAAAAGAACATTTGCCAATTTGTCACTAATAGAGCAAGCAGACAAGCGCAAAAAACACAGCTTCCTAAAACTCTGAATGAAGGTTGCTTTTTGCTGCAACAAAAAAATCAAACTCCCCTGCTGATTGAACACCTGCTCAACTATCTCACAGACCCTGCTTGCACTTGGTTTTCAGACGCCTCATGGACGATTACATATTTATAAGTAAACAGCTCTGAATACAAGTGCAGAGGTGATCTGGAGCACAAACGACCATGTGTGTTATTCTACTGCATAGGCTCGTGCATCCTGATCCACAGACAAGAACACAAAGGGGAAATAATTGTGTCAATGCAGGACTTGCCAAAAAAAAGAGCCACTGCTTCTGGATCTTGTCTTGTGCTCTTTTGCAAGTTGCAGACAACACAACTGCCAATCCCCACAGCTGTGTCAGTCCAGCCATGCAGCTTAGTTTTTGAAAGATTTTAAGTTAGCCATGAAAAAAAAAATAAACGTGCCCTTGTATGTCCAACAAACTTAAAACTTTGACATTGGTGAACCCATTTAGCTCAGGCGGTAGAGCAGGCGCCTCACACACAGAGACTACAGTCTTTAATGCATCGGCCATAATTTTGATGCATGTTTATTCCACTCTCATTCCCAAATTTCCTCCTTCAGCTGTGCTAATTAATAAAGCAGAAAGGCACAAAAACAATCACATTTTCATTGTAACAGTTAGCTGATGGTGTATGCAGAATAAGAGGTTGAGTGGACAGGAGATGTGTAATAAACACAAGAGTGAACAGTTTTGTGCCTAGGCTTTTCAATTGTGTTTATTCTAAAAACAAGTGTAAATCAAGGTCAGAACTATCTTTATTTATGGTCATTCTGAAGGGAAAGGCTCGTCTAACTGAGCTACCTCAATCAACTAAGACTCCTGGAAAGCTCCAATCTGATTGGTAGTTACTAGTCGTCCATTATTGAGACAAAAAAGGACAAGTGAATAGCCCATATCAGGGAATCCAGAAGCCTTTACACAAGAACCGTGTTCATGTGGCAGGATAACAATGCACAACTTGCCCTAAATGGGCAACATGTCCTGGGAGACTATAATATTTATATATAAATATAATATATTATTTTCATATTTAGTTAATCGTGCTATTTTAGTCCGGAAACATGAGAGAATAGAAGTAAATCAATTTTCTCAAACATTTATAAATGTCTGCCCATTAAAGGTGAAAGCCAGGCACAGCCACAGGAGAGGGTTCCACATGCTTCATGTGTGTGTGTGTGTGTCAACACAGAAGCCTCTGGGGTCCCACACACAAACACACTTGTATATGACAGATTGTGCATTCAGCGCTGCGTGTGTGGGCTCGCGGCTCCTGCAGCAGCATTATTTATAACAGGTGAGTGGGAGGCTGCATACGTTCTAATACGTTCCTGTACAGTCATTGACCACAAAAAAAAAAAGGTTAAAAGCATTCATGTCAATCATGTTATTATCAAACAAACACAACAACAGGACTTTTCCCTGCTCACATTATCATTACAAGAAGGTTCTTTGTGTGTGATAATGTCCTCAGTGCATTGTTGGAAAATCCCTATAGGCGTTTCGTTTCCACATCACAGAGAGCTAATGTGGAAAGAACTCCTGGCTTCGCCTCGTTTTTATATCGAGAAGCATTAAATGGCAAAGATTAGCCCAGAGCAATATGGGATTAAGAGGCTTCTATCAATATACATCCATTTATTCATTCAAACACGTCCATTACTGCATGGAGATTAAGGTGCAGGACGAGAGAGGAAATAAATAAGATAAAGAGAGAGACGTGAAGGGAGGGAGAGAGACCACATAGGAGGAGAAAAGGAGGGGAGGAAAGATTCTGTGTAATGGTTTGGGTGAGGAGTAAGGAGATAGGAGGAAGGGTGAACAAGAGGAGAGAAGGACTTTTAGGAAGAGGAGAGGAGGAAACCAAGCCAGGGACACGTGGAAACGAAAGAGAAGAGTGAACAGGGAAGAAAACCAAAGAGAAGAGGCAGCAAAACGCATAAAAAGAGGGACAATGAGAAAAGATTAGAAGTAAGGAGGAAGTGGAAGGAGGAAGAAAAAGGAGGTGAGGAGTAGAACACAGTGTAAAGTTATGGAGGAGAAGGGAGGAGAGGTACAAAAGAGAAGCAGAGAGAGGTACGTAAGAAAATATAGGCAGAGGTTGAGGAGATATGCGTGGAGGGGAAAAAGAGGAAACAAGAGTGAAGACAATTAAGAAAGGAAAGGAAACGAGAAGAGAATAAAAAGAAACATATAGGAGAGAGAAGGGGAAGAGTAAGAGGTTATGAGGAAACAATGGGAGATAAAAAAAAAAGGGAGAGTGGGGTCCAAATGGGGAAGAAATTGAGAAAACAAAAAGGCAAAAGACATAAGAGATGCAGAGTGAAATCAGAGGAGGTTAGAGCAGAGGAAGCTGTCTCTGCAATGATTTGGCAGAAAGAGAGAAAGAGGCAGAAAAAAAACAGAGAAGAGGGGGGAGCTCGAGCCTCCAAAACAGGAGGAGGTGAACTCCAAAAATATGAAGTGGGCGACAGAGGGGATATGACTCAGCCTGTTGGAAAAATAAAACAGAGAGAAAATTAAAAAAAAAGTGTCAGGGAGGTTTCCTGCTTTTGAGACTCCTTCAGTGACGAGTTTGGTGTCTCTGCTTGGGAGAGGAATTTCCTGAAGTCAACAATAGTCCCAATAAAACTGGTTAATTAACAAGTAGTGAAAATGTTTGTATCTGTCTATGAATATCTGTGTGGGTATATTTTGTATGAACATATATCAAAGCCCCTCCCCTTTTTGGTTTATTATCTTGTTTATTTATGTATATACTTATTTACAATTTCTTCTAACAATCTTTTTTCTGGTGTGCACATTTTGTTTCATCCCCTTGTCCTACTGTACTCTGAGCTCATTATTTAAACGTTTGATTTTAAATTCTGGTTAGCCCAGCGGTTAGATTGCACCCCATTTACTGAGGCTACAGTTCTCCAAGTGGGCTGCTGCACAGGTCAGGCCTGTGGCTCCTTTCCCGCATGACATTCCCAACTCTCTCTCCCGATTTCCTACTCTATCCTACTCAGTTCCATCCACAAAAAGGCAAAAAGGCCCCAAAATAAATCTTGAAAAAATTAAATCGCAAAAGAAGTGCGATTAGAAGACTCGAGGGTGATGGGAGGATGACAGCCACAACCGAATAGAGAGTACAAAACAATTGTAACTGGAGAGAAACTGAAATTAATTCTGGAAGAGAAAGTTTAAAATCATCCTAAATTTGTAATTTGGATCCTCAAAGTACCTTTTTGTTCCTTAGTTATTGCAAGGAGGTCCTTAGGAGGGTCACTTTTGCGTGGGTTTGTGATAAAGAGCTTGATTCCCCCTACAGGCTGATTTCTGCAACTACTGCAACATCTGCTGAGTCAAGTATACATGCAGAGAAACCTCCTGTCCAGATCCAGAAACAAAAACTAGTTGTATGCTCTGAAGCCATAAACATACCACAGGAGGTAAGATAGTCACAGATGTTATGCTAAGCTAGGCTAACTGTGCCCGTATCTCTCTCCCACAGATATTGATTCAGTATTATTTTAGCGTTTTAAGCCCCTCATTCAACTGAACGGGGTCTCAATGCTCAGCAGAAAAGTGACATTCAGACATGTGTGCTGCGCTCCGTTACAGTATGTCCTGTAGGATGTGAACTTAGATATCAACAGGAAGAAAAGTCACATACACGTATGCCTACATATAATAAAGTGGTGTGAGTGAGCATTGTAATGGTTGTTAATAAGCCTAATTATCAGCACTGAGGGCTTATGAATTATGACAGTGCTCTCAGTGTGTCATGGCCTTTTTTTATAAAGTGCTCAGAGCTAAAAGTGCAATGAGGCGTAGAGAACTTTCCAGTAATTACACCTAGCCCAAACACAGGGGAAAAGGTGGGGGCGAGTCTTTTAGGAAACTAATCCTCCTTGTGAAGTTGTCAGGGTATTTTTCTTCACAGGTGAACCTAATTAAATAAAATGGTTACTAGCTCCAACAGAACACCTCCGCACACACGCCTAATTAATGTCCCTACTGTTCCTGGGTTATAATAACCTACACAGTTAAAACACCATGACTCGACAGTATCTCATTATTCAGCAGCTAGGTCCTACGAGCTGGGCTTACATGCCTTTTGGAGACACCTTTCAGTATCTTTGCTACCAAATTCTATATTAAATTTGGTTAAACGCAAACGTACCAAAGAGAAGGTGTCGAGGACGCTGCAGGATGTCTTGAGCCTTAGCTGTTGCTCTCTCACTAGAAGTATGAGACAGATCAGGTCAATTGAACCCCAATGATTTTACTGGCAACTTGAATTAGTTGTTGCAACCTATTCTTGTCTCGTATGAAGAGATTACCAAGCCAGGTGATAAAGTCGAAGGTAACAACAGGTAGAAAAGAGTCATCAGTTTTCAGCACATACCAAACCAGTTCAGCTCTCTAAATTACATTCCTGTAATTTCTAAAACTTGAGAAATAAGTTGGACATTTTTTAAAATATACTTATGTCCTCAAGACGAGGCTCAAAGTTGAATGAAACATCGATCTAATCCTGCCAAAACAAGTGAAGCGTTACTCTTTATTAAACGGCAAGTTACTGTTTTTCATAATTGCCCTTTCAGGGTTTTATTATCAATAAATACACAAAAAATGAAAGAAAAAAAACAGTTCCCTGTTATTAAATGCTTATAAAAGACAGTTTACTCGCTTTCTCTCCACAATATTGGGTGTCAAACAGACACTTACAGCTGGGAACTATAGCTCATTTAACTGCTGGCCTATGCTGACCTCTGGTGGCAGATTGATGTACTACTCTGCATTTGTGTCCAACAAGAGTAAGTTGCAGCCTTTAAAACAAAATCAGCTGTATAAAGAAATATTCAAAAGCATATTTCAAATTCCTTCGACGAACATAGAGTTTAATGTGTGATTTGCATTTTTTTCCCCAATAAGCTCTACTGATAGGCTAACCCATAGCAACAATTAGGCTTGGTTAATAAACTAAAAATAAGATTCTTTGGTTTGTACTCTCATGGATTTAAAATAATCATTTCAGATATTATAGAATTTGTTTATCATATTCTTATTTTCTAATGTGCCTGTTGAGTAGGATACTTTTATGCGGCTGTACTTAAATGTTCAGTATTTTTACACTGTTGAATATTTACTTTACTGAAGTAACAAATGTGATTACTTCTGGTCCCATCACTGATTTTAAGTTTTTTAATAGTTTAAGTATCTTACCTGCTGAGGTCTGTGATGAGAGCAGAGAACAGGAGCTGAGGAAAAGTTTGAACTCGAGTTTTGCTCACTTTTCAAAGTACTTTGAAACAAAAAACAACCCAATGTCGCAGAAACGTAGACTGTAAACTTGCAACACCCCTGCAGCATAATCCACTCCTTAGCCCATTTACAAGATATGTTCCAAAAACTTAATATTTTCTTCAAACTATAACTTTATGAAGTAGTGTTTTCCCGTCCACACAAGGCCCCGCAGGGCTCGTTTAGTTTGAACACCTGTGTACGTTCCCGCGGCCCCTCCTCCTGCTACCTAATTGGCCGAGAGAACTTCCCAGGACAAACCGATTCTCCTTCTTTTGATTTGATTGGCTGACTACCTTAAAGGTGCAATACTGCCAACTACCGGACTGGAGTGTGGAGCAGTTATTGGCAGCCCAAAAAGAAAGATAAAAATGCATTTAAATAAATAAAAAAAAAAAAAGGTAAAAAAAAAAAAACATATATATATATAAAATATATATTTAAATTAATTCTGTTTCTTTCAAAATTCTTTTTTTTTCTTTTGATGTGTCAAAGCACATTTTCTATAGGGATATCTATCTAAAGTTGTTTCTTTTAATATGCTACTGATCCCAGTTCTGTCCTTCCTTCCTCATAGACCCTTCATTCCTGAACTTACATCACATGTGTGATGACAAATAAGGGGCATTGACGTAACAATTTTACTCTAAAAACTTGGTTATTTTTAGGAAATGCCATATACTGTATAAAACATGAACGTAGTATCAGTGATGTCACCCGCTGATTTGTGAGAAGGCGTTTTGAAGACGAAAGATGACGGTCACCATATTGTAAATGCTATCTCCACACAACGTTCATCAGTTTAAAATCAGGCAAAGAGGCAGGCCATGGCAAACAACTACAGCACCCACCTGTGAGACAACTCAGCCAAGCCACATATATTCAATTATGAAAAGCTCTTAGCCTTAGTATAATAATTTTCTCTTATATATTGTGCTCTCTTTTTCTGTATTGTGTTGTTTTTCTTAACTGGACACTCAGTATGTAACAACGTTTTGAATTTAATTGAAAAATCAAAACGGATGCATTATTTATTTTTTCAAACCCACACCCATTAAGTTTTCAAGAATAAAACATGAGCTTTAGAGACTAAAACTGTTTTTTTACCAAGCAGAAAACATGTTTACTTCTGCTGTAAAAAACAGCGTTTTATAATGGGACCTAAAGGGGGCTCATTGGCTTTTGCAGCCAGCCTCAAGTGGACATTCAAGGAACTGCAGTATTTCCACAGTGGCTTTATTTTTCTCTGGAGGTTGCGGCTTGATAAACAAACACAGTTTAAAATATCTCTTAAATAAATGATGGCTGGATTATTTTAGATGCTTCTACAAAGGTTTAAAGTATTTGTATACAACTCTACACTGTAAGTTAAAGCCCAGTACTCATATAATGACTTAAGAGACGAACACATTAAGTAGGACAAATACAGTTTAACCTCTATCCCTCTTTGCCCTCCTCCGCCTCTCTCCATCACTGAGCAAAACTCAAAGATGCCTGAATAACAAAATACACAGCTGTGTATATTTTGTAATGCAGGAAAGGCAGATTTATTATTTTATCTAATTTAGGTAGAATTTTGTATCTCATATTAGTTTTTACTTCACAAACAGGTGGTTCATTTTATGTAATGTTTCATGTTGACATTGTGCAGCAGCCTGTTGATAAAAAGTGTCCCATGTGGATTTAACTTACAAAGGAATTTGTTTTTTATTTTGTTACAGAAAAAAAATGATATGTATCCTGTACCGCCATTCAGCCAACATGGTCCACATCACCAAGCCCTGGTACTCGCTCCACAAATTCAGTTCCCCATCTAACTGAAGCTGATCTGTTGCCAAGCAACCCAAACATTCCTGCACTCTTGCAACTTGAATTTATCACACAGTAAGTTATATCAGAGTGTAATACCATTTAATAAGGACAAACTGTCCGCTGTTAACTTGCAGTATTTAGAACAGCTGGCTCAGGAGTGATGCATACTGGGAAAAGTCCCAGAGAATTTGTACTGTGCCGGCACTGAAGGAATGCCTCTTGTCCAATCACAACACTCAGTTAGAACTAACTCTTGTATAAATTAGAATAAGTTTTTGTCTAGAGTAGGAGGAATAATATCCAAACCAAACTCAGATAATTGTTAAACACTCTTTTGACTGGATCAAAAACTAACATCTGTTTATGTTCACAGATGTTTCAGGTTGAACTCACACACAGACACAGACATTCACGTACACGCCCTGTGAACCCAGTAAATAAAGCAATCCAGCGTCTGGGCTTTATCACAAAACAGGTTTAATTTAATATCTCTTTATTTTTTAAAATAATTAAACATTTGTATTTCTCCAACCCTTTTTTATCTTTTTTTTTTTCTTCAGTTTTTAAATCATATTACATCTGGGCCGTTCTAAAGCACACATTAATTCTGCGAGGGAGGAGGGGGGAGTTTCACTGTCACACTCCCAACAGGGCAAAGTGGTCTACTCCGTGCCTTCCCTCTCTACTCCCCTCCCTGCCTCCCTCCCTCCTTCCTTCCCTCCCTCCACCCTCTAACCCCCCCGACTCCTTGCCTACCTGCCCTCGCCCTCACCCCCCTCCCTCCCTCCCTCCCCAACTAAAAAAAATATATCCAATGGTCAAAAGAAACTTCATCAAAATATCCAAAATGAGATAAAAACCAAGAGAAGAGGGGAGGAGTGAGAGACAGAAAAAGAAAAAAAAAACAGACTAAAAGGGGGGGACACTATCATAAATACCAGGAAGTCTTGTTCCATAATACCTCTTTATATACTGGATACTCCTCTCCACAGTTTCCTAAGCAAAAACATAGGCTAAATTACTACAAGATACAAGATTATCAGTGTACTGCATTCAATAACAATGTACAGGGTTGTCTTTTCTTTTTGTCACTGTTGTTGTCGTAATACTGTGAAGTCAACGCGGCGCCCCCCGGTGGGCGAGGGGGTGGAGGAGTGGAGGTGAGACGAAGGTGAGGTGGGGCGCTCGTCTTTTTTTCACAACAGGGAGGAAGATATTTGGCGCTCCTCTGAAGCCTTTTTTTTTTTTTGTTTGTTTTTATTTGTAAGTCCCCGTTATGGCCAGAGGGTACCAGTGCCAGACTGATACCTGGGATACCTGGTACGGCAGGTAAGGAGAGAGGGAGGGGTCAAAGGCTACTAAAAAAAAAAAAAAAAAGAAGAGAAGCAGAAAAAAAACATGAAGGTAGTCCATTATTTTTAGAGAGGAGGCAAGAGGGATGTAAGGATGAAATAATTGAGTGTGTTTACATTTTGACTGTTCTGGATTTAAAGTGTCTCTGGAAAAAAAACGGATCTCAACATATAAATGGTTAATCCAGTCTGAAGTTTCATTTTGAGAGCACAACAGGGCTCTGAATTCAGGTAAAACATTCAAAAAATCAGGGCAGAATGTGGAAGTACATTTTTATTATCTGTACATGAAGAATTACAGAAGCCCTCAGAGGACATGCTTCCATACATCTAGCTTTACTCCTTTTCCTGTTAAAATGAGTTAATTTAGGATCTTTTCTCAAGATCTCAACGTGTTATCTTGAGATAGATGAAGGCTGTTTGTCCCATGAAGAGTTCATTTCAAACATTTTAATGAAATCTCTAGAAGTTAACTTGATATAACAGGAAAACAGACAATCTGTATATTTTGTTCCCTTATTTTGTTGTTCATTCTTTCTTTTTGTCCATTTGCCATTAACTAGTTTTACTTTCAATGCAAACACTGAATGGCCCCTGAATAAAGAGTGGGGTTATAATGCTACAGAGAGGTTACAGTAATCCTAACAAAACGGATTATTTTACACCCCAATTCTGATAGCATTTTTATCTAACAATGTAGAGAACCGCAAACACTGTTTTTTCATGCCGTTTTCTCTTTAAAACTGTTTCCACTGATATTGGCTTATTACAGCAATCCCTTTCAGAATACAAATGCAGTTTTCAGGAAACAATAATTGCACCGATTTGATTTTAAAAACGTTTTCTCGTTTTGCTGCAACTTTTTCCTAAAGCGGAAAATGTCAAATGTGGGACATGTAATGGCTTTTATTGTGAAGGTGCAACAGTACATGCACGGTCACAGAGTCCCTTCAGAAGGAGCTTCTTAAGGTGTGATACTAGTCAACTACTTGAATTTTTAAGGAAAGGATGCAAGTAAGCAGGAGTTTTATCTTCATTACTTTCCCTTTAATGCACTATTCGGGTATGCAAATCATGTCATCAGACTACAAGGTTTGAATGTTGTTTCTATTTTGAGGATGGAAAAGGTAGAGATCCTGGAATAAGGGGAGAGAAATCAGTCGGGTTTGATCCCCGAAGAGTTACCTCTCATTCAGCCATGCATGTAAACACACTCAAAGCGGAGATGGTCTGTGTACTAAGAAAGTCCCTGTTGTTGTTGTTTTGAAATGAGATTTTGTTCATCAATTTCCGTCCGTTTAAAACAGGAAGAACGTGTTGAAAGGTAGGCGGGGCTTAAGGGAGAGAGGGAGGTCCTCGAGGAACCTTCAGAAGGAGGGGGCCCATTATCAGTTCGGACATCCCACACGGGGGCAGAAATGACAGATGCAACATTAGAGAGGCGGGAAGGGAAGAAACAGAAAGATGGAGGCAACGAGAGGGAAAGCAAAGAGGAGAACCAGGAAAATAAAAATGACATATGGGACTGTACTGAAGAAGAGAAGGGATGAAGAGTTTCAATCAATCTAGTATCTTCTCTTTTTGTCGTTTTTTGTTTTCCAAGAGTTCATTTCATGTCCTACAGTCCAAAAGTTGTTTTTTTTATTTAAATTCCCCTCCCACACAAGTCATTTTCTCATTTTCTATTTTTTTCTTCCTTTTTTTATTATTATTGTTTTGTTTTCCCGTTTGCAATAATATCAGCTTAAAGGGAAAAAAAGAAAAAATAATTATTTACAGTGCTGTTGAAATAATGAAAACAGACGTGATGAATCTACTGTAAAGTAAGTCGCACAAACACAGGAGAAAAAAAAAAACATAAGAAAAAAAAAAAACAATTAAGAAACCAGCGGGCGCTCCGGGTCGATCCACAGACGATGGCCTGAATCGGGGATTTTCACAGAGCTCTGAGCAGACATGGCTGATGTGGAAGGGGGGAGTCGGGGTAAGGATGGAGGGGAGGGGGAGTCACAGGGGGAGAGTAGAGGGTGGGAGGGGGGGGTGGGGGGGGGTCAGAGGGGAGCGCGGCGCTGTCTTCGTTAAGTTGGGATGATCCCGTCGCTCCTAAGGCCCCGCTTCAGCTCCAAGTCCTCCAGCTTCTTCCAGAGCTCCTCCCTCTCCTTCTCCTTCTTCTTCTCACTGAAACAGAGCAAACAACATGGAGGATGAGTATTCGTTTCCTGTTTAAGACGTCATTCAGGAAAGTCTGCAATTGTTCCAACTGACAAACATGTCTGCCCGCTGTTAAAACAAATCACAGCTTTGAAGGAGAGGATTACAGGTGTAGTCATTTTAGTCCAAATAGGTGAAGTAATAAAAGCAACAAGTCAAAAAAATAAACACTTTTTGGGAGTTATCATGTCTCATATCGTCTCTTTTTTTGGCTTTATATAATTAGGAAAAAGAGTCTGGAGCCTTGCACACTTGCAGCTCTTCTTAACTCTACCAAGACAAAGTAGAGCTTTGAGCTTAAGGCCAACATGCTCATGATGACAGCGCTATGATGCAGATGTTCAGCAGGTTACAATTTCAACACATTTCCCATCATAGTTTAGTGTTTTAGCAGGCAAATTATGTATGTATCAGCCAGTCACATGAGTTTTTTACGTCAGAATGGGTATTGGGAGCATTAAGTGCATCCTTAACTTTGAATCTTTATCGGTCAGTACAGTTTTACAGAACATGTTCGTTCCATTAAATCATCTGGAAGTCTTACAAACAATAGATAAAAGTTTCCCTTCTACAACTCTTACTCCGTTGCTGTAACTCATCCCTCTCTCGCCTTGTACTCCTGCCGCTCTGAGTGCTGTTCCTGTTATACTCACAGCTAATATTCACCCTGATATTTGTAAAGTGTGATCATAGTAACACTGCTGTCTGGTCTAGCAGCTCCCTGCAGCAGAGATCAGACTCCATCACATTATTCACCGTGGATGATGAGAACATGAGCAGCTTCTTACCGCTGGCGGTCTGACTTGTAAGTGGCTGTAAGTTCATCGAATAAGGTACTGTTCATCTCCATGAAGGCCTTCAGTACATTGTACACCAGCGCCACGATCGCCCTGCAAGGGGGAGGGAAAGGGAGGGAGAGAGAGAGAGAGAGATCACAGTTCACTTCACTGATGACATAATATTAAGTTTTACAGCTTCTATAAACTTTGATAATCTTCAGAGTCAAAGGTTTGCAGGGTTTATGTAAAACTTAAAGAGACATGTGTACTTCAAATTCTTACTGAATTAGTATTTTAGACTTTTTTGCTTTCAAAAGTTCTTATTTTATGATGGTCTAGTCCTTGCCACAGAGTCCAGCCTGTCAGGACATCGTGTCCACAGTTTTACCAGCAGAAAAAGGAACAGCACAACACACAACACCCTCAGCACTTCTACGTAATTATAAAAATAAATAATACATATTCACATAAATAATCCTGGCGATTTGAATTGATGTAAAATTCATGAAAGTAGATCAGCATTTCATGTTACAGTGATTGTCGTTTCTTTCAGTCTCCTGATGATGACTCAATTTCAGCGTCCCCGGTCGACCATTCAGTGTTCTAGAAGCTTTTTTAAAAGATAGCTGTCTTAAAGGTTGAATAAATAAAAAAATATATATAAACAAAAGGTACATAGTGGGCAGGAAGCAGCTTTTCTTAAAATTTATTTTAAGTTCATTTTTTAACGAGGTAATGTTTTCTCATGCTCCACAGTTTTTTTTTTTCTGCAGAAATGAGTCGATCTGTTGTTTACAGTAAACAGTGTCGTCATGTGGCAGAGAAAGCTTAGTCTGTGCTTGAGGTAATACACAATGAGAAGAACGAGAAGGTAAAGCTGAGCAGAGCTGCTGATAAAGCACAAAATAAGTGTGGGAACAAAGTGAGGGAGAAAATCGTCTTAAATCTAAATAGCTGTAAAGAAAAAAGAAACGCCCTGTGTTTCTTACTTAAGATCTTTAAAAACTGAAAATCCGCCTCATATTTGTTATTCAAAAAATGAAATAAAAAGCTGGAAGAGTTAGTTTTAAAGTTACTCACGGGTTCCAGTGCTCTTTGGAGATCCTGTAGAGGCTGGCGAACATGATGGGCAGGATGACGCTGGAGTTCTCCTCAATCAGACTCATGATGTACTCGTTGTTCCAGTAGTACAGAGCTCGCTCTGCAACCTGGGGTGAAGGAGACAAAACAGCCAATGAGAGCTGGCCTGTGTGCCCATGTATCATGTAAAGAACTTATTTAAAAGGGTTTTGAACTCAAGTGTTCGCCTTTAACCTCAAAATAGATTTCTGCATAGTGAAGCATTTAACTTCATAATTTGATGTTTTAGTAAACTAAATAAATCCTGTTGCAATTGTTTTAACACTATTTTGACAGTTACCGGTGATAGAATTGCGAAATTGTGACACCGACCTGGAAGTGTGGGCTGGAGACACATCTGGAGATCTGTTTGAAGAGCGGCTCCTGGATCTTCACAAACTGTGTTGGTTCGATGACGTCCAGGATTTCCTCCAGCTCCCCTAAAAACATCACCTGCACCACCGCATGAGAGGGAGGTGTTAATACACACACAGAAACAGAAACACACTAAGTTTACACTCGGTGCAAAAAGAAAAAGAAAATAAAAAAAACAAGTCTCACCTCTTTTTGACTGCAGGTTTTTGGCCAGAACTTCAGTAAGCCTCTGATGACCTGAGGACGAACAGAAGAGAGAGAGAGAGAGAGAGAGAGAGAGAGTTCATATATAATGTTTTTTTTTTGTCATTTTATTTGATCCAATCTCCTATCTACCCAGTGCAACTGAAACTGCACTGCTTAACTTCTACTGTAAGAAATTGTATTCATCAATTCATGTAACTCCTCCTTTCGCCTGAGTGAGGCGCTGTCTGCACCGTTATTGTTTAAAATCTCATCAATGACCACAGTGTAGCAGGAACAGTGGGATATGTAGCAGCATTGGCTAGTGATCAACGACTTTAGACACATTTACTGTGGGAATAACTGATCAATAATAATGAAAAAACACACAACAGTCAGGATTGTTTGTTTACAGTCTCTAATGGTCAAGCTTGACAAAAGAAGCACCGTCATGATGATGACTGTTTGTGTTGGTAATAGTTGATACTTACTGGTTCTGTTAATGTTGGGTCTTTCTCTAGGAACTGTACAATGCAATACGCCAACTGCAGGAAAAAAGGAAAACATGTCAGAACTAATGCCTGTTAGCTTACTTTAGCTTGCAATAGAAACTTCTGGAACTTCAAATGTTTCATTAGAACATGTTTATTTAACCTTTATCATGCAAAACTTTGTTAAGAACATCTTTATACCAATGTTTTACTTTTTTGTTTTTACCTGTCGGATCATTTCTAAACCTACATACAGCCAAACACTTGCTCGGTAATGCTAACATCTGCATGTTATGAGAATTATTCTGTCAAGCAATGCCAAATTTTCTAAATTTGTAAATCGTCCTTACTTGGCCACGTTTATTATCATTTATTCATTATTTTTTACCTGGGTCAAATTAGAGGATTTTGCAAATACTTGCATTCATTTCCTGGAGTTACCTTAACCCTGACCTAAACCACTACTAGCCTAACCCTGAAGCCTTTCTTCGTTCAAAGAAAACCATCGCTGTCGTAACTGACCCCAGCACCCACTGTTTCCCCATCACTACAGGGGACATGGCTTCTCCCATCTCAACACATCCTAATTCTGAAACATGTCTCTGAAAGAAGGCCGAGTCAATTCTTCTATAAGTCAGTGCAGTTCAATTAATGATAACTAGCAAATTGGTAAAAAAAATAAAAAATTCAAAGGACAATATACAGCAAAACATTTATGAAATATTTATGATGAATTAACCAGAAAGGTTTTGTGCATATTTTGGAGAAATAACAGAAAAACACACATTACCTGTGCGTGGAAGAGGGACAGACTCCTGACAGTGTGGAGGGGGATCAACACTTTGACCAGAAACTGTTTATGCTCCGCTTTCAGTGGCAGAGCAAAACCATTGATTATACTGGGAAGGTGAGAGAGAGAGAGAGAGAGGGAGAGAGAGAGAGAGAGAGCGAGAGAGAGAGAGAGAGAGCGAGGAAAAAGGAAAAAAAGTAGAGCACATTTAGTCATAAATTAAAAATGACCACATGAAAGAGTGTCATTATGAATCCTTTGAAAGCAAGTGGAAGATCAATGAGTAGAAGACTGCGTATGTGAGTGACGGAGCCCCGGAGGAAAAATAAAGAGAGGTAGCCAATGGAGGAGATCTGCTCGAGCCTTCAGGCCGACAGAGAACAGACAGGATGTTCCTTTACAGCTCAAAGAAAAAAAAAATGACAGTCCTGCATTGTTCATATTCCAATTCACTGGAATTAAGTTTTCACAAGCTGTAATTGAGGAACACTGTAAAAATCAGTTTAGCAAATCGGTAACAAATCGTTTTTAAGGCTTAATCTTCTGTTAATCACCTTATAGACTCATTTACAATCACTGCAGCCTCTTCATGAACCTGTTCTGCCTGTAGACGTTAGTTTGTGTTCCCAAAATGAAATGAAAAATGTTTCATATTGACTTAAAGCAGCTAAATATTGTAGCTAATATTTTAAATAGCGTAACAGCAGCTATAAGAGGATTATGCCGGTGTATTTCAGACAGATACATTTGGTTATTATTTCTCATATCTGCAAAATCTGTGATCATTTTGAGAAAAGAAAATAATTGTCCTCAGCCGTGTCTGGCTTGTGAAAAACCGTGTGCAGCTCCAGACACAGAGCTGATACACTGCCTTTGTAAGTGGGGTCTTTTTTTTTTTTTTTTAAAGGATTAAAATGGATTAAAAGACTGTTGGGGATTAATTCATTTCTTTTCTTGAATCTACATTTCTACTCCTGACTCAACCCTGAACCCGACACTCTGCTACAAGGAGCCAAATCACTCAGCTTTGACTTTTAACCGTCAATCTTCTTAATTAAACAACACATGTTTGGTAGTTAAAACGTAAATAACAGGAAGCTTTGAGGGTTAAGCTCAGTACTGTCGGTCCTCTTAGGTCTATGCGTCTCCCGGTCGGGGTGTAAATGTGCATCTGAGGGTCGAAGCCTTCACATACCTCCCGAGGATCTCCAGCAACTCAGCCACCCCGTTGAAGTGCTCCGTCTCATAAACAAAACTGCAGCGCGGGGGGAAGAGGAGACAAAAGACAGAAGACGAAATGAGGCCGAGGCAGAGACAAGTTAAACAACTACAAGAAAAACGAGCAAGTAGAAAACTCTAGTGAGGTTCAGCTGAGTGTGAATTTAAAGAAGGGAATCACATTTTCCAGCTTGATGTGCTTTGATATCCAGTTAGCTGAAAAACATGGAGGCTTACACTTTGATTTCTGTGCGTCAAATTTTTAAATCCCTCTTTTTTTTTTCTTTGGATTCTAACATCCTCCATTTAATTTAAATAGTGAAAGGCCGATTCAGAAGCAACATGATGTCATTGTTTTACTCTTTGTCTTTGCTTCTGTTGGTATTCCAGTGCGTTGGTGTTTTCTTTAGACATGGCATCAGCCTGCATGAATTGGGGTCAATATCTCACACTTAAAGCTTTTTTTAGAACAATGTGGCAGATACGAGTATGTGACGGATTTCTGAAAATATTTGACTCTCTCAGGTCCCGTGTCCACCTAGCGTTTTTTTTCGGGCAAAAAAGTGCTGGCTATGCGCTCAGGAGCCCTTGCATGAAGCGTTTGTGCGCTGATAAGAAAAGCACTGCACGGCCCGTCCTGTCTCTATGACAACAGTCTGTTGACACGGGCTGCTGCATGACCGAGACTGCTCCGTTACTTTTTATTTTTATTTTAGATTGTTTATTTCCCAATCAGACACGGAGCAAAGAGGATGTGGGGACAAAACAGGATCCGTAGACAGCAATACTACAGGGAATATCATGCAGGGCGCTGCGCTTTTTCTCGAGGCGGCCGATTCTGCTGCACACGCCCTCAGCTCACTGAAAACAACTGGAAAAAGATGCTGGCTCTCAAAAAACAAAAAAAGCGCTAGGTGGAAACAGGGCTTCATAAAACTTGTTGAATGTATGAACTGGTCAAAGGAAAAACATGTGTCATTGTCTGTAATGTAATACAGTGCAGGTTTGTGTTGGGGAAAAATAAATAAATCAGTGTTTGGAAAACTTCAACATTTCTTCAAGCAGCTTTAAAGTAAAAAAAAAAAAAAAAAAAAGGGTTCTACTTGTATACTTTATATTTGAAATGTAGAGGAGACAAGCTCTTTTCAAAAATGTGTCAAGTAAAGAAAAACTGATCATGTGTGTAGACCCAAACTGTAAGAAAATAGAGAGAAACAAACAACTAAAAGATTTCACACGTTTGGAGATCTGCTGTCTACTCACCGTAGAAAAATATTATTGATCTGTTTTCGTATAAAAGCCCTCAGACCCAGGAATTTGCCGTAGATTCTATGCAAGACTGTCTTCAGGTAGTCTCTCTCCCGAGGGTCCTCGCTGTCAAACAAGTCCAAGAGCTGCACGCAGGAAAGGAATACAGAGGAGAGATGGCGGGGGGGGGGGGGGGGGGGGGGGGGGGGGAATAAGGAAAAGTAGAATCAGTAAAAAAGAAAGGTGACATTAAAGCGAAGGGACACAGGAGGGACAGGACGTGGAAAAAAGTGCAACAACAAAATGAAGAAGAAGAATATGAAAGGAGAACAATTTCTTCAGTTAAACTGACATAAGGTGATAGTTTACAGTTCATCTTTGACCCGCAGATAGACTCAGTGACTCACCTGTAGGACAAACTTCTGGTCTATGTACTTTTTGGCAATGCTGGGCTGGAATTCCTGACTCTCCAAGAACCGAATGAAGAACTCGTATACCAACTGAGGAGACGAGAAGAAGAGAAAGGGGGAGGGAGAGAGGACAAGATGTTGATGATCAGGCAACAAAAATAAAAGGTTTGATTGCCTTACTTCTCTGATCAGCTCAGAAAGATTAGCTGCAGTTTGTGTGAGTTCAGTTTTACACTAAGTTAGCAAAAAAAAAAACAATCCTCTTAACTTTGGACACAAGCTAGAGTCACATTTCCAACTGTACAACAACAAGCTGATTAAAAAAGACAAGAAAAATCCAGACATGTTTCATTATGAAATTAGAGCCCTTAAACTAACCCCATAAACACCGGGACTGGAGCGGATCCAAGGGAGAGGTCAGAAGGGCAAAAGTTCACAACAGGTTCAGTGTACGGTGGGTTTAGATAGGAGCAAAAAATGTTTTGATTGGCCGGGATTAGGGAGGCAACAATACAGTCAAGCGCACAGTTCAATATGTACCTCCGTTTTTTGGTCACTGTTTTCGGTTCCAAAACGATTTCATTATTTTACTTTAAAGCAAAAAATGTTTTCCATTTAAACACGTTCCTGGTGTGACTTTCAAACAGAAACGGGTCGCAAGGTGTAGATATTTCTTTGTGTACGATATCGTCTGCTTCGTCTTTTCTCCGTTCTCTCTCCCCCCCCCCCTCTACATCATGCAGGTAACAGCTGGTGTCTACTTCATGGTAGTAACGTTACACCCTGCTATGAACACAAACAAACTCCGGAAGTGTTTCCAGTCGAGTAGGCAACTTGTGTAAAACAATGTTTGTAGACAGTCATTTTTTGTTTACCGTTTTCTCCTTGTTATTATAACCAACAATGATTTGAAAGACGGCGGTGTTTCCTCATGCTGCTGCCTCTCCTCACCACTCGCCATGTAAAAGTAATGTGTGTATCTGACACTAGGATTGTCCTCTTCCTCTGACTTTAGCGCACAGTGATTGGATATTTACTCATGGGGAGGAGTTTTCTTATCCCAGCACACGGACTCACAGGCACACAAAAACAGAGGCAATTTGGAGAGAAATACTAGGTATGAAAGTTAGCTGTACGCAAAACTGAGAATACTGCAATTCACAGGCGCGTATTGAACCGTGGATGCTGTAACAAACAGTTCTATATTATACTGAGAATTGTTGCATCCCTAGCCGGGATGTGGGGGAATAAAGGGGTTCTTATTAAGGGGGGGAATTGTTTGGAAAAAAAATGGGCAAATGAGACGAAACAAAAAGAAAAAAGGTTTTACCAGGAAGCTTCTCCTTGAGATTTGCATCTCATTTCTAAAGGAGTCCTGGGCAGCAGGCACACAGAGAAGGAGGAGGGGAGGTGAGAGACAAGAGAGCCTGGCTCTAGACATGGACCCAGAACTAAACCCACCCAACCACCAGAAACAAAAACACAACCACCACATCCAAAGGCGCCAAATGCAACTGAAGTATCTTCAGTTTAATATTTAAAGTGCGCCATCTTTCAGGGAGTATATTAATATCATTCTACTCAAACAGACATGTAAAAAAAAATAATACATGGTTGTAGGGGTTTTAGGTACAGTGACTGTGTGCAGCATCTCAGATACTTGTAGTCAAAGCGAGATCCATCCATCAAAGTTACTAAAAGCCGTTTAAGGTCATTTTATTTATTCAAAACAGTTCTGAACCTCTAGTTACACCTCATACTAGTAAGGTGTGTTCCTAGCGGCTCATTTCCTTGAGTAGTCAAAAGCTCGGTAAACTATGTCTGGTTCAAAATTTCAGTTTTTCTTCTAAGTAAACAATAAAAGGTTAAACACATTGTTTGTTTGTTTTGTAAATGCAAACACGTACACACGCTCTGCTGTGCTTTCTTACCTGTAAGTGTGGCCAAGAGGCCTCGAGCGTGGGCTCGTCTTCCTCGGGGTCAAACTCATTACTGTCACTGGGCGGAAGGGTCCGGAATATGTTGTGAGACACCTGAACAAAAGACAGAGGCACTTTAAAAATCCACACCATCTTGTGGCGTGTGTAAAACCATAAAAAGGCAATTTAGTTGTGAAGATACAAATATTGTGTATGTGTGGTTCTGTAAAATGGCACACTGATGACGCACTCTGCAAAGCACCTTAAGTCCTAAAAGATGTTATAACCTTTTTTTAACAATAACAACACAGTGTACTGGATAAAAATATGGAACACTTATGACACTCATGAATATGAAATGGATTCAAATCTATGCAATTTTTAAGTTTTTCTATTCAAATTCTGCTTTGCATTGTGATAAAAAAAAACAGGCAGAATGGGAACAGTTGTGATTAGTCACTTGTGTTTTCAGTGTTGCCACCACAGCTCATGTACTTCTCTTATTTTACATTGACACATTGAACTCAGCTTCCACCCCGTTGTGTTTACATTGTGTTCACTGCAGCAACAAAATCGATAATTACTGAAATGCACTTCCTCCTGTTTGAAGATGAAACAACTGTGCTGCTATTCTATTTTCAATCCAACAGAGAGACTGCTCAGTTAAGTGTGGAGAGGGATTTTTGTTTCAACTTGAACCACTTTGATGTTGCTGTGTTAATTTTTTATTTTTTCCTTGTGCAGGCTCTGAGGTTTCTTCTGTGATACTCTGAGTTACATCAGCGCCTCACGTGAGTGAGTGTGCTCATGGGGGGGGGGGGGGGGGGGGGAATGGGACAGGAGAGGAGTACTGGCTTTAAGTGTGTTCTGTATTTACTATACTTGTTTATCAAGGCCGTGCTGTGTCAGCTTGGGGTTCTTAAGAGCTTTTATTCCTGTGATGTCAAAGGTCTTCATGTGACAAAAGGTTTCAGCCTAAAAAAGATTGAATCAGCCTTTGTGGAAGTGTTAATTAAACACTCAAAGGACTTTCTTTTTCAATCCAAAGCAACCCTGACGTCCATTAAACTGCAAACTATGCCTTAGTTTAGCCTCTTAAGATGTTAAAATATGTATTCTGATGACATAAGGAGTCATAAACTCATAAATAGGACTTATTTGATTTGTTTTTTGAAGGTGTAAACATCCAAAAAGGTTGGACAAACAGTAGATGACGGGATAACTGTGTTGTCTGTACCACAAGCTGGGTAAAAAAAATAAACAGTCTTGGTCCAATTGAGTCAATGTTGGACTCAATTTTGTCTTAAGAGCTCCAGTGTGTGACTTTGTTGTCAATATTGCGTTGGTCCCTCCTCACCATTTTGACGACCTCCGGGTAGGCCTGCTCTGTCAGGTAGCCCCGGCTGACCGTCACGTAGTCCACCAGCTCATTGAGCGTGGAGCGCTTGTACTCCTTCATCTTGAGGTCCGACAGCGTGTCCATGAAGTCAAAGACAGTACAGCACTGCTGCAGCTTCTTCAGGAACAGCTCCGGCTGCTCCGGCGCTGGCACTTCTGCACACACAAACCAAACAAACACAAAGAGAGAGAGAGAGAGAGAGAGAGGAGGAGATGTGTCAGTTAATTAAATACCTACATTATTTAATGTGAACCATGCTGACTCTCCTGACTCCCACAGAGGTCAGAGAGCTGAAACACTTAAAATCTGGGACTTGGAATAAAGACAGTGAAAAAAAACACGAGACATTGAACAAGAGGGTTTACCCCCTCTAGTCCAACGTTAGCTAGAATCGGCCCGAGCCCCCTGTGGATATGCCCACACTCAATGACAGTTTCAAGTTAACCTGAAGGAACATGTCTTGGGACATGCAGACTCCTTTACAATATTTTTCTTTATTATGGGTGAAAGAGGATAAAAAGACGGCTGATCCCGTCACAATGGAAGACACAGGTTTAAAACTTTCAGCAGCAGCAGGGTAGGTGTGTTTGGTATAAATAGAAGATGAACCGAGTGATTATTACCATAAGCGGGGGAAACCGAAAAGCAACAGAATAATCTTAAAAAGAATGTTACAGCATCCAAAACTGTTTGTCACTGGAAAGAAAGCAAAAGAGTGTGACAACCTCACAGTGAAAAGAAGTCAGTTTCCTACTCTGTGTCAGTCTTTCAGTTATTCATATTTTCTGCATACTCTGTCAGTACTGTGTGAGAGTGCAGCAGCCTCATTATCCAGCACTGAGTGTTTCTGACTGGAGCGTCGGAGCTGAGCTGTCACAAACCATACGGAATGCAAAATAAGAACAAGTCAGCACTCAGCAGGTGTCTTTTTTCTGATCTCTCGGTTACAGACATGGCGGAGGGGTCGTGCAGAGTTCAGACCTGTAGGGAAACTCACAACGCTCTTTCCCCCCCCCGATCGCAAGCGCTGATGTTCCCATCCCAGCAGGACCTGGCCATTGTTATGTAAGAGATAAGCTGCTCCCAAGGCACCAGACCAGTAGCTGTGGCTGTGTATGTGGATGTGTGTGTGTGTGTGTGTTTTGAGTACCGGTATATTCTCAGGAAAAATAAACTTCAAAGTGCTCGTTTGTCATTTTGGATTCGGCTACATTTGTTGAGTCACAAACAGCATATCAATGAGTGACAGACTTGTGGAGTAACATTCAAATGACTTTTTCACCTCTTCACAACTTACAGATGTTAGGGATGAATAATCAATTATATTATTGACATTTCCTCAGGCTCTCAGAGACAATGAAAGTTTAAAATTGTAATTTTTTTCACCATTTTTATCATTAAAATGTATAGAACACATGATAAAGGAAAACCGTAGATTTATCAATAAATGAAAATGCATTTTAAAAGCAGCTGTTAATTTGAATTATTTATCATTCATATTAAAATTTTCATGGAACCACACAAGAAGGTTTGAATTAAAATATGGACATTGCCTCACTGATGTCACCCATTGGTTTTTAAGAGGCATTTTGAAGTTACCCACTCCAATAACAATCAGTCTAGTAATAGGCCCACCTGTCAGTCAAATCTGCCACGCCCCCAATTATGCAATGTATGCAAACTCTTCACCTTAATATCATCAAAATGTACATGTCCTTAAACAATTAACCTCAAGCACAGTTTTTACCAAAAGAGAAATTAGCTATTGACCCCAAAATACATTTTCATACCAGGATGTTAACATGTTTATTTTTGCTGTAAAAATGGCCGTCTTAATATGGGACTCAATAGGGATTCCTTGGTTTTTTGCACTACCACATTGGCCTCATTTGTAAACTGAGGCTGATGCTTGGTGGAGCCCTGTGATTGACTGGCATCATGTCAAGCATGTACCCCGCCTAACGCTTAATAACAGCTGGGATTGGTTCAAGCCTACCTGCGACCCTCAACAGGGTAGACAGTATAGAAAATCATGGTTGGAAAACACAAGTGATTGCTTTAGATGTTGGGCAAACTAAATACCTGAAAGTGCCTACTATATGGAGACACTAGGTTTAGCTTTTGACCCTTTTCCTGAAGGTGACGCCTTCAGTCAGACAACGTAGCTAATTCTCATTAGCGCTCATCTCATTTCATTCACAGGACCTGGGTCACTATTTGAGCCTGATCACACTATGACGTCTCTGCTCTGGCCAATATTGTCACAATTAATCTGTGTGAAGTCCCTAAACAGGTCATTTGTCGCTCGACCACGGTTTGCGTTGGGGAAGGAAATGTTCAAAAATGAGGAATTTGTTACGAGGGCTCAGAAAATTATTTCAGCAGTTACGCTGTTCAGATGCGTGTCATGACTTCAAATTTGACCTTTTCCTTATATCTAACCACGTTTACCGATTTTGCAGGCTAGATCAATTCAGCCAGTCAGAATGAAAGGCCAAATTCTTGAAATCCTCTTCCTGAAGCTCTGACCAATCAGAGCAGTTTCCTGTCCTGGGAAACCAGCCTCACCAGATCTCATCAAGCGCATTTAAAGTGATTATTCCAAACATGTTTTGATCCAAATGCCATCAGTTACTCACGACCTGCTGGCCTCCTGCTTAGCTCAGCTCATTGAGGCTGAGTCCAAGCAGGCCAGTCCCACACAAAAAAAAAAAAAAAAAAGAAAAACAACCTCCAGACCCTGATTGACTGGCAAGAGTCCTGGGCTCTGCAGGCTTTAATCCCTGCTCTACAAACCTTGGTGGGACAGAAGGACCAAAGGCTCAGTGATGGCTTTCAGAAGACTGAGTAAAAGCACAACATTTTTTAACATGATGCTAAATGCTTATTTCAGACCGAGTCATTAACGCATATGCAATATGGATTGACAACGATCTAAAATCTGCAATGTGCAGTACCTCATGGTTAACCTGCCAACAAGACGAATATAGTTCCTCTTTGATGTGCAGGAGACATGATCGCTCAGTGCTCCAAATACCCAAAAAGAGAGCTGACCAGAATATCAAGGTTGTTGTAAAGTCTTCATGTCCTTGAGCAAAAGTCTTCCCTGCACATCTTTTTATTGAAGTAGGTTCACTCAGCACTCTCATGGCATCGTGACCAGCAGCTAAATGGAGCTGTTTTCTTCAATAAGCTGATAAATCCATTGTGCACTATTAGCTAAGCACCAAACAGCAGGAAGACAAAGTTAGAATCTAGCAAGTGACAATTTGCATCCAAAGAGCCAAACATTTTCCCCAGTGATAAACTGAGACTATACTAGAGCTTAAGGAAGAGGAAATAATGGATTTACAATTATAAGGTGGACATTAACACGGCTCAAAATTCTGTTATTGCTTATGTTGTCCCATATGCTCTGTGTGGCCTTTTTTATATCGAGAGTACACAACAGCGTCATAGCTCCACTATCATTAAGCCTTTGGATTATTACTTTGAATCCACAACAGAGTAATATTGGTGTCTCAATATCTTAGTGTGTGATTTGATTTTACATTGCATGAGTGTAAGAGGCACAAAAAGGAAACAGTCAGAGCTTTAAACAAACACCTGTGGCTGCATGCCTCCAGATGTTGCTCCTTCGCTCTCCCTCTGACTGTGTGCCAGAGATATCATCCTCCTCCTCTATTCCTTCTTTTCCCAAATAAGCCGCAAGCTCAGAAGTACATACTTGTCCTTCAATCGATAAAAGGGGGACAATGCAGGAGGACATCCTGACATGGGCAGTTTTACTGTCTCTTCAGATTAAGCATTCCTATTGAAATCTTACTGAATGTCAACATAGCTATGGTTTGCCAGGATTCATTCTCTATGCAACAACTGATTCCATGATTTTTTTTTGTGTACAAAGAGTTAAACACTGCAAATCTCTTGGAAAAGACACTAAACATTCCCTCCCGTATATCTCGATATGTCTCAACTCTCTATGACGGCAGACTTTGGGCCTCTTTTTCTCAAGTGTGGCCATTCCTAGTAGCACAGTAAGGACTCCCTCCCAACAGGTTAACTATCAGAAAAATGTAGAAGATGAAGGAAGAAAGAACAAATGATGACAAATCTAGCAAACTAATTTAAAAAGGTTAAAAGACAAAAAATAAGAAAAGCAGGAGTTACGGGGATGCAGTTCATCCACAGCAAAGTACACTTCGGTGTATGCATTCCTGTCTGTAAATGTGAATGAATGAGGGTTAGGCCATATGACCTTAAAATAATAATATCACTCCTGCACAGCATGTACAGCGGCACACCCAAATAGGCATTCTCATGTGTTGTGAAATGTGGACTTTAAAGGTGTGTGCACTTTTAACAAGATTCAAAGGTTTCATTTGTAGCACGTTCTTATTGAACATGCAGGGAAAGGTGGCTGAGTTAAAACACTGTGCGTGTGAATTAAGAACAATACTCATGAGTTAAAACTGTGTTTCCAATAGAATCACGCTGTACCTGGGGGGTGGAGTTGGTAGTGATGGTGGGGAGAGTTGTCGCTCTCTCTGGAGGGCGTTACTAGCTTAGGTTAGGTTTTAATATATATTAACTGTGCTTTTTTATCTCGCTTTTTTTAGTTTGTGAACAAACAACTCACACACACGTACGCACAACACATGTATACGTTTTTTAAATAGTGTGTTTTGGACAATTTCTAACGGCAGTACATTAGAGATGCTCAAGTAGACTACATTATCCACATTTTAAAGTGTCTCTTTATACTCAGTTATTATATCAGGGGATCCGCACATATGACGCGCGCCCCTGCGATCACTGCAGCAGCAGAAAAACATGCAGAGGAATCTCAATCGGAAGTAAATGTTCATCTTGTTTTCATGCAAAAGTACATGAAGTATTTGCCTTCAAAAGTCAAATCTACTTCAGATGTACAGTAAGGCACACCATGAATTTTGTGGACACTTGAGTGCAAGTATGCAAATCATCAGCGCAATGCAAAGTATTCAGAGAGGACTATACGAGGCTGAAGACACACAGAGGTCAGGGGACTGCAATCACTGGTCCGAGGAAACAGATATATCTGATCTCTCCATGCTGTGGCTACAGAGGTATTTGCCTGAGTGTAGAAACTGAAATAGTATCTCTAAGGTTGGTAAGAGATTTTCAATACGTTGATGCATTTTTGAAAACACGTTTTAAAACGATACAATCTCAGTTATTGTAATGATTGATAGTATCGAAGCGTAAAAATATTTGAACAATACTTAATATTTTCAGTCCTATTTTTTTTTTTTACTCTTGCATTAAAGAGAGAGCGCACTGTCTAAATTGCACAAAAATATTAGCAACACTTGAGTCCCAAAAACATTGCCAATGTTTTTGTACAAACTACACACCCTGTAGTTTTTAAAGTGTGTTTATCTGCAGGTCCCCCCTGGGGTTTCTCCTCAGTGCAGTAGTGTACAGTGTGCTGTAGTTTATTACAGTAATTACTGGCTGCGGGATACGGGGTCAGGCTTGCATTGCCGATCCCTGGGCCTCGAGATCCTGCAGCTCTGCCGCTATAGGAGCATGTGAACAGCCTTAAAGGAAGCTATTAATAGACAGATAATCACACAGGACACAGTAATCCCTTAACAGAGACACAGAGAGAGCACAGCTAACCAGCTTGGAGCAGGTCGAGAGAGTAGAAGTGTGAATGTGGGAGAAGAACAGAAAGAGAGAGAGATTCTGTGCCGGTATGTGCATCAAAGTGTGTGCTTGTATTTAAGTGTGTGAGAGACTGTGTGTGTGCGTCTGTAGCCTAGAATAACCCAGAAACTACCCCTCATACAAATCAGCAAGGAATAACCCTGTAGTAGAACTGTTACCACACACACACACACACACACACACACACAAACACAAACATACATACACGTCAGCCAGTTTTATACATCAAAACAACAGGCAGCTGTCATTGGTTGCTGTCACAATTTTCAGTGAGTTATGTTTTTATGACATGCAACAAACAAAGCTTTTCCAAACTTTTATTTCATTCTTATGTTCTTGCCTTTCAGTTGACAACTTGGCCAATTAACTTCAAGTCACGTTTCATGTCACAAGTGCCAAGTCATGGAGTAGTGATGCGTTGAGTCAAAATTTGAGCCTAGAAATCTCTTTATAGTGCTTTTTATTCAACTGAAATCTCAATATTTGACACAAGTAGTACAATAACAAATGGTATATATTCCCTTGTCAATATTTTTTCCTGCTACTATTTATGTGGTTTGCGATCAAACAACCAAGGTAAAGAGGCAAATACATCCATTTGTTCTCTACAGATCATTTAATCCATCAATTGGCATAAAAAGAAACTCTAAAGAATGACCTTCCTATCTAGAAAATTATGGTCTTCTTTGTGACCATCAAAGACTTGAGTCAGGATTTTCAAGTCAGTCATTTTCAAGACAATTTTTTTTTTGCATCATTGATCAAAGACATGATCTGAGTTGAAGTGGCCCGAGGCAACAGCCAACATCAGACTGGCCCACATCAATTCAGGAACTCAAGAGATATTTTATGTAAAAGACAGCAAACAAAACTAGTTGTTTTGAATAAACTCTTGAAAGCCTGGGCTTTTCAAACCATCCATCCATCCATCATCTTGACCGCACTTTCCTGCTCGGGGTCGCGGGGGTGATGTAGCCGATCTCAGCTGCCATTGGGCAAGAGGCATGGTTACACCCTGGACTGTTCTCCAGTCAATCACAGGGCTGACATATAGAGACAGACAAGCAGCCACACTCACATTCACACCTAGCGGCAATTTAGAGTCACCGATCAAGATAGCGAGCATGTCTTTGGATGTGGGAGGAAGCCGGAGTACAAGGAGAACATGCAAACTCCACACAGAGGGGTCCTGTCCAACGGGGATTCGAACCAGGACCCAGTATTAAAAGCCATGTATATTATCAGAATGGGAAATAATGTCACCAGCTGCAAGAAAAGGGCTAAAGGTAACCAGCTTTTCTAATTCCAACAGCTGTAAAGCAAAAGACCAAAACTGAGCAGAAAAAACAACACGATACCTGGAAACGCTTAATTATGCAATATTTACATGTTTAGTTAGTATGACTAACTAATAAACTCCATTAAAACAATCTTAAAGCTGCTTTTTCGTTAGTTACATAAACCTGATTTTATTCATAATTAATTCATTTTATCTCCATTTAGAAGTCACTTGAATAAATGCATTAACCAGACCCATTTATCCCCAGACTGTAAATGAAGCGCTTGAATGTCTAAAGTACCCCTATTATTGAGAGCATTTACTTCAACCATTCAGAAATCCTTTTAGCTTGTACAAATTTCATCTTTAATCCAGCGTGGTATCGAGTGAGGAGAGTAATGATCTGCGACGTCATTTTCAGGATTATTATGGCAACATCACATTAGCAGCAGATAGAAGAATAAAGGGTAGAGTCGGTGTCAGATGGTCAAGAGCAGACCATCTAGTCGATTTGAAGCGTTGCAGGATAGTTGTTTTCAGTCATATCTAAGCAGCATAAAGAACTCCATGTAGGCAGCTGTAATGGCCGTATAAGGTAACTTGAATATGTTCGGATAGATGTTCAGGACTTGTGTCTTTCACTTGTTTTATGAAGCTTAAAGGGGTTTCTGTCTAGCTTTGGAAAATGAAGGATGCAGAACAAGGAATCCAGGCAATTGAGACTGCTACAAAAGATTTATTATCAAGTAGGTGTTTGTTGCAGTTTGTTGTACTTCACAACGTGTATTGAAGCAACCTGAGCTTGAAATACGCACGCAAGCATGCACACAGGCACACAAACAAATGCGCAGCTCTGTTCCCCCCCCCCACTGGCTCCACCGATCCCGTCTAGCCCCTGTAACGCCTCGGTTACCACTTTCGATGAGGGAACAGAGGGAGGGATCACTTCGTCCCCCGATTACGCCTTTGTGTGATATTCATATTGGAGGCGAGATGCGCCTTCAATGGGCTAGTGATTTGCTTTCCTTGTAACAAAGCTAACAAGAAATGGCTTGATGACGTGACGTTTGACAAATCTAAACAGATTTTTAACCACAACGAGAAAATGTGTATTGATGTTTAGAAGACTGAATTAGATTCAGTTGTGGAAATGTTTGGCAAAGACTCTAAATTACTGTGGTCGTGTATTTCAGTGGTCTCATGTATTCTGATTTTAAAATTAAGGACTTGAAGAGAGTATTAATGAAGGCAAAAATGAGCTGCACATGTGGAGGGGAGTCTAATGCAATCTGAAACTGTAGAATTTCACATGATTTTGCATAGGATTGCAATATTATGTTGAATTAAAATACTGGAAAAAAAAACCTGTATTTAAACTGTACATTCCTGCTAATTAAACTTGACAAATGATTGGTCCCTTCACAGTTTTGAAAATCAATATATTTTCATAACAAAGCATCATGATAACAGGCTTAATCTTAACTATTGAAGAGAGGATGGGACCAGCCACTCTTTTGCTTGCTGGTTAATTATCTTGCAGTGCATTGCTTTCTGGGACACGAGAGCCACTCGAGGTCATCACCAGGTCGCAGAATTATAAATACATCACCATTTCTTATAAAAGCAAACGAGTATCAGATCAACCACTATTCTGAGATACTTTGAGTGTGATGGAAACACTGGTGCTCTGCTCTGCTTCAGACTTCCGCCCGCCTCTTCTGTTCTGTTCTGTTTCTCAGATTTGGAAGACACTCTCATCTGGGCTCCCTTGGCAGAGGAAGAGAGAAGTCGCTGCTGCTTAATTAATGGTGGAAAAAAGCTTAACGACTCGCAGCACGAACGGGAGAGAGCAGTCGGATGGCTCACCACATGAACCACTTTAAGTTAGGCTAATTACATAACAGCATCAAGCTATCAAACACAGGGCAAGGATCTAGCAGATTGCACATGTATGAATCAGTTCTGAAGAAAGGGAAGCTTGTAAAATAACTTGTTTTAATGTTGTTTAATGTGCTTAACATGCTTTACAGCTCTTTAGAGGGTAGTTGCAAGCAAAGATTACATCATCCACTGATTGATTTAGGAGCTGAACATGACTTGGCAGTGTACAAACACTACAAAGAGCATAGTCGGTCTACAGCAAAGAACTGTGATGAGAAGTGAAGACCGGCTCTGGAGCTGCACAAAAGCAACCACTTCTACACTAAAAACATGTACAGTAGATGAAACAATCTTTCCCACAACTCTATTGCCGTTACTATAGCTTAAGCCAAGTCAAAGGCTTCTTCATTATGGCCATTAAATGGTCTGTAGATGTAGTAAAGGGCTCCCCATTATGATGCTGTTTATATGCATAGTAGGGCATTGCCTCCAAGGATATATAAAAATGTATAAATAGGCCTAGAAATGGAGATAAAGAGCAAGCAGACAAATTCAATCTTCCAACTGAACCAAACTCTTTATTCTTACTGCTGCAAGGAAATCGATTGAAGACAAAAATGTTGCAAATACTGACAGGATCATAGAGTGGCTTTTAGGGTTTTCTATGAGGCAGCACTGCAGGCAAAACAGTGGAAAGCTTACTGACAAAATCAGTTTAAATCTTATAGACAGTGACTCTCTTTGACACTCTGGCCATATCCCTCCACTATAAGGAACACAGAAAAGGGCTATAATTGCTTCTTACATACCATTGACTGTAGTTGTATTTTGTCAAGTTTTAGTAAAAACACTTGTTGGGGATGTAATGATACCTCGCAATTCAATTATCAATCGATACAAAGATGGACAATTTAAATCGATTTGATATAAATACATATTGTAATACTTATTTTAACCAGCAGAGTTCACTATCTGCTTTTTGGTGTACCCTAAAGTTTTTAAAATCCAGGCATACGTTCATACATTACATGGGTCGCTATTTATAAGAGAAAAAAAATAAAAACATAATAAACCCCTACCACAAACTGCACCTAAGGTTTTTCATATTTAAAGTTGCTCGAATGAGTGTTGCTTTTTGTAATAACTCATATGCCAAAATTATTTGACACTACTGCGGGTCAGAACAGTTAATTCTAAATAATAGTCACATCCTTTCTCCCTTAAGGATTGATGTTTATTCATCAATTTATTCATTCATCTAATTTAAAGGAAACCCCTCATTTTGCTGTCAATTTTTAGAATTTTCACAGTTACTATGGTCATCAGCTGTAAAAATAGCAACTTATTTATTAATGGAAAATACTCCAGTGCTGTGGGTCACTATTTTTAGGTTATACTGTTATGCACAGCGCCCTGCAGAGATTTTAATGGAAACACAAGTCTAGGAAGGTGTAAGACGACCAGGGGACGCACTCTTTAAGAACAGTACACACACGTACAAAAACCACACACACAGTCGGTGTAAATGGGAAAGCCCCTTGTCTCTAAATGGAGGGAGAACGTGTGACCGAGCGAGCAGGCTTGAGTTACTGCAGGAGAGAGAGTGAGCAGCTCCAACAGATGGACTCAGCAGGTGACTGAACCCCTCTGCCTGAAGGTCACTTTGTAGGATATTATGTATGTGTACACACACTCACAGGGCTCTTCAACCATCATAAAAAGGTATAAAGAGTCGAGGTCAAGGTGCACTGGAGATTAAAAGAACAATTAGAGAGACATGCAGGGCTATTGATGGAGGAATGTCAAGGAGCTGTGTATGTGACCTTTGCCCTCTACATTGCTGGTGGCTTCTAATTAACCTGATTCACCAAGAGAAAGGTGCTGCGCTTCAGCTGCTCAGAACAACACTAGTCTAATGCTGCTGGTCTGTAATTAAGGAAAACTCAACAACAGCTAATAGCTACTGAGTAAAAGTTTTCCAAATTACTTAAAAGACAGGCTTCTTAAAGACTGGCTGTGTCCTGTATACTAGTATAACCAGTATAAAATGCTGAGACACGCTGTCATTACTGCAAGAACAGCGGCCACCATCACAGATTGGACGTGACCTGATGGTATTAAAAATTTGCCTCCATTCATTCTGTATTGCAAGCAGCTGCTTTGCTGGGACACAGACAACTCTGGTGGTGACAATTTTTAGCAGCTTTTCCCCGTCATTCGGTCATAAGCATGCATTCAGAGAAAACCGTGGTATACTGTTAGGTAAATAAACCTTGTCAAGCACTGGTTTGGTCAATAAGACTATATATACCAAAAGTCTATATACGTTTGAGCTGCAGTTTGTGTCTAGTAACGCTTATTAGCATTAATGCTGCAGGTATATTTGAAAAAAGTGACAAAATGAAACTTGGCTAGATTTCTGGCTTTATGTTTTCATGCAGACTCGTTTAATTATTCTTTAATTCCAAAATATTGCACATAAGGTTTTGCATCCCAATTCAAATTACATAAGAATTGCATTTGCCACACAAAGGCATTTCCATATGTACATATAACGCTTTCACCCAAACTGAAACTGTGCGTCATGTTTCCTGTTGAAGCAGGCAGTTTACCAGCAGTCACTGTTGTTGCTTGCAACCATGCCTATAAGCCATCGGGGTTAACATTACATAAAGGATTACAGCGAGGGGAGACGATAAACACCGACTGTCATAACATCTGTTCTGCTCAGTGTTTCAAAAAACAAGAGGAACGACATGACCCAGCAACATTTCATCAGCTGTCCATGCAAATCTGCTCACGAACAACTGCTCAACAACCACGACACTGTGTTGACATTCACATGCATGTGCACATGGACCTTCAAATGGATGTTGCTGTTAAGTAAGCTGTGTCCAATGCCAGAGACAAAGCACAATACAAAGGTGCTTTTGACTCCTGCTGCAAGGAACATGGTACAGTCTGCTGTCATGTTAAAGATACAATATCTAACATACAAATTCTTAACTAGATATGAACTACCTGTGGGACGTTTTAAATTATGTCTATTAGGCAGCATTCACTCCCATTGAAAAGTCTGGTGATGAGCTTTAATGCCATTTTACAGGAAATCAAAGAGTAGATGAGTAATAACCAAATATTTCTATTGGTACCACAGCACTCTAACAGGGTGACAAACAAGAGGTCTAGTCTCAACATTACAATCAAATATTTCACGTTTTCTCGACCAAGCAGCAGTTCTATTAAGACGACACTTTGAGGAAAGCCGACTGGAACAGATAAATGGAAGACAGAGGGGAAAGAAGACCACACCAGTAAGAGCTTGACTGATGTAACCATGGCAACCGAGTCAAACATTCAAACATGCATGCTTAACTGGATCGCTGGAACTGAGAGCACCAACCCTTGGATAGGAAATGATGCAGCTCATTTTGGCTTGGTTATATTCTAGAAAATGTGTTTTGGGTCAGCTGGTTAACTGAATCCTCAAAACAGGAAAAAAAAAAAAAAGGGACTGGAAGCAAGACTGATCATTTTAGTTTAACCCATATTACTATAATAACACAGTCAGGGTTTGCTCTGGAAAGAGATGAGGGGGGAAAAAAGATGAAGCGTTTTCAGGGAAAGGCTTCAATGTGAGGGACTGACAATGGAAATAGGAGAAAAATCACTGTGTGGCTGAAACTTTGGAATTGTGAAGATGAATGTCAGAGACTTCCAGGGTGACTTTTCTATCAAATACTCGCAGATTACTGGCATGCTCCCATGACAAGCAGCCTGCTTTACAAATCCTGCAGTCATCGATTTTTATTGACAACGTCGACATATCGTTGCACCACTAAGCATTAGCATGAACTAGCTTATAACAAAACCAGAAAAAGTCCGGCTGTAGCTACAAAATCCAAAAGTGAGAATCAAATGTTTTGGTGTTATTTCATCTTCAAAACATTATCAACATCTTGCTTTTAAAGGATCATTAAAGTTTTCGTTTTTTTATTTTTTGCTGATGAAGAGATAAATAATTGTGAAGTTAAATTCCACAGATAAAAAGATGAACATCCAGCACAGGAAAAAATACAACATCGTGTCCGAATGTATGAGGTGGAACAGATTGATATGTTCTTGTTCAAAACTGCGCTGCTGTAGATTTTGACTGCAGTAAGCAACCTTGTTATTACCTTGTAGTCAAATTGTAGTAATGTGTAAACACGGCAAGACCTGTTCTTATAACAACACAGGAAGCTGCACTTGTACCCTGAATGATTCAGGCCCTGTATCCACAGAGTGAAGCACCGTACATAGACAGTTAGTACAGGTAACAGGGCAGGATTTGTGAAATGGAAGAACCACAACATATAAATATACATTCATGACCCAGATACAAACTACCCGTTCCCCTATCGCCATGTTCTCGGGTCTCATAAGTGTCTCTGTGAGGCGCCAGGCTGCTGTCAATCATTAACACATGCAGTCCTCATGGGTAAACTTTGCTCCCAGCTACTGGAGCCAACGACATGGCAGATGGTAGAGCCACTTTCACTCCAGGGTTTAGGCAACAACATGTCACAGGTACTAAGTGTCTGAATTGCATTTCACTTAGACAAACAATAAGACTACTGCAAGCTCCTGCTGAGAGCAAACAGGCTGGAGAGGTACAATCAGGTTGATCACATGTTCGTAAACGTGCATCGTATCAAAAAGACCTCTTGCCTTCAATATGCATATAAAGCCTTGTTCTTCTTTCTTCTAAACTTATAGAGTTAGTGGCTTTTCCCTAAAAAATAAAATACAGACTTACACAATAGTTATGCCACACAATCATCACTTATGGGCCTCCGTACATGTGAGGTGGTGACTGAGTCTGCAGAGACCCTGTGCTCTGCCTGTATTTGGATGTTTTGGTTGACACGTTTCTGAGAGGGGACCTGGTGTGTTTCCCCGACGCAATGACAGCCGGCAGGTAAGTTAAGGAGTGGATACAATCCAGCGTTTGGACGCAAAATCCTCATGCTGTCTGAAAATGTGGTTAAAAAGTTTGTATGAAGACTAGGAAGGAATGGCCACCAGTGTGAAGAGTAGGAAATATAGCATTGAAAAAAAAAGACATGATGGGCACCTGGAGAACTGTTTTATAACAGACTTATCATTTACAAGTGCCCTTTCAATCTCTGTAACCCTTAGCCAACAAATCACTCCAATAAAACCTCACGGCAGCACCCTGGCCTTTTTGAAATAAGTGATGCCCTTTTGTTTGCAGTTAATAAAAATCATAATGATTAAATGTTGGTCTCCCTTTACAGTTAGATGAGTAATCCCTTCAAGTGGGAGTGCTTCTTTTTCCTACCAGACCTGTGCTAATGATGATGACCGCTGGTGGATACAGGCCTCCATCATTTTGAAAAAGTTCTTTTTCAGGCTGCTGTTTGTCAAGAAAACTCAATGTACTGTTGATTTACAGGGTATGATTTAATTGACACTGCATAAACACTAAACAGCGCTCAGAACTTTAAATGCCATATAATCATAATCACAAGTTTGCCTACAATCAAGTAGTGAGTGCCCAGCAGAGATTGTAGGAAATGTTATGAAGGTTGAATACTTTTAGTTTCACATGAACTTTCACAACTTTGAATGAATAATTACCATTCAGATTTGTTTTCAAGCAAGACACCAATATTTGCAGGCTGTAAATCCTAAAATGTGGATATTTTTCCTGCGTTGCTGCTGTCATGATGATTTCTGAACAATCCAATTTTATATGCTACCTTGGGGTATTTGGGGAAAAACAGACCAAACAAGGAGTTTTACAGACCAAACAATCAATAGATCTTAAAAGTTTTGGCAGTTTAACAGAAAATATAAGAGTCTTTTGCAGTAACTTTTTATGTCATGATTACCATTTACCCAAAGTAAAAGTATTAGTAGAAGTATTGTTTAAAATGACATCAGAAAACCTGATAATCTTTGGACTAGAAATTTGCGTTGTTAGCCAACTAAACGATTTGTAATTGTCACCCTCACGTCGGCACCACCCTTACTGCAGCCATCCACCAAAAGCCTGGGCTGTAGATCTGGCTGGTGGCCATAATGTGCTACTACCTACTACTACTTCTTAGGTGCCCTTGAGCAAGGCACCTAACCCCCCCACCAGCTCAGGAGCGCCCGCCGTGGGCAGCCCCCTCACTCTGAGACCTCTCCATTAGTGCATGTCCATAGGACCCTGTTTGTGCATGTTTGTGTAGCATGTTAACTAGACAGAGTGTAAAAACGAATTTCCCCTCACGGGATCAATAAAGTATAAATTATTAATTATTATAATTATTATACCTGGATGTAAACCAGCACGGTGGATTGATGGCATCTCATAGCACGTAGCAGTATTTTGATAAAGAGATTAGATATAAAGTTGCATGCAGACTGTGTCAGGTTAAACTGAGATATAACCACTCGACCAGAGGAGGGTGTAACCAGCACAGGCATCTGGACATTAACCTGCAAGGAGAACTGAATGCTTTGGTATTTATACATTGTGAAACATTTGTGCTTTCCTTACCTTTAGACTCGTCAACTAGTCTGAACTTTAGTTTGCGTTTAATTTTGGGAAATGAGAGGCAGGAGCATCCTCACTTTGGACTGAACCACTGAAACTTGCAGATGTTGTGGATTTAAATTACATTAAATCACTTGAAATTATGAATTAATCTTTTTTGAATTTACTGCATCAATACAGAAAAATATAAGAACAGAATGTTTTCAGCAAATATTCCAACATTAATAACAAACTCAAATCTCAAAACTCATGTCATTCCATGAAGTGGAATTTTTTAACTCATGGAGGACAATTTGTAGATCATAGAAAAAAACATCTGTAGCTCATTTAATGTTACATATGTTTAATAGAGAGAGCAAATTAAATGATGCAGGGTAGCATTATTTGGCAGAGGCTGGATAGGCCCTCACATTACTGACAGGTCAAAGGTTTGAACCCCAGACAGCTGATATGTCACGACCAAAGTTTCCTTGAGTAAGACGCTGTTTCGAGAGCATCAGCTCAGACTCTGAACAGTAAAAGCTGCAGTCTGAGGCAGCTGCAGGAGTGATCATCTGGGACGGTTCACACAAAGACATCGTTCACGAGTCCAGGTGAGAGGGCTGCTTCCCTCACAGGAGCAACATAGCAGGAATTCCTCTAAGCAGGGGCACCACAACGCAACACTGGGGGTACCTGTCCGGCTCAGTCAACACCAGCTCCTCCTGCAGCTTTTTACCAACACTCGCAGCAAGCCACACACTGATCGGCATGTGGGTTTGTTTGTGTGGAGTCAGGAGAAGATATGTGTCAATCAGTACATGTTAATCTCCTCTGACATGACCTGGATTAAGGTTGGTTTCTGTTCAGATTTTAGGGATTAAGACCGAGTACCAAACCTCAATTCCCCACTGTAACATCTTTGGCTTTGGCTTTAATACAGCCACAGCACCAAGTATGAAATTAAAACAAAGAAAGTGGGCAGAATTAACCTCTCCTTAGCTATTCTTTGTTCCTAAAAATAAAGCAATCACAATTCCAAACTGCTCATTATGCAGTAGGTATGTCACATTACCAGATTTTTTAAATTCCAGAAACAGTTCTAGTAAAAATCCATCCATGAAAACCTGTTTTGATATGACGGCAACTAAAATAAAAACCCTGTACAGCTTATATTGGGTGTTTTTTTTTGTTTAAAAATAACAAATAAATTGCAGGCAGAATACTGCACAGTGTCTGAATGTTTTTGTGCATTTTATACTTTTTTGTGCATCTCAGCAGATTTTAGTTAATAATCTGTCTGAAATTAGTGTTTTTGTTTTTTTTTTACTTTTAGTACTTGATACTATCGATCATTAGTGTAACAAATTGAAATGTTCCAAAGCACGTGGTTCGAAAGTTTTACTTCTGGTGTTTCAACATCAAGAAGATTTCGTTTGGAAGATGGTGCTGGTGGTGTTGTTTTAAATTCCAGTTTGTTTTTAACCCCACTTTGTTTTTAATTGAAACAAAGTTGTTGTTTTTTTTAAACCTATAATCAATTCTCATCCCCATGAAAATGTATCGCCTGTATTTCAATAACCTGAGAAATAAAAGAAAACAAAGTATTTTCTTCACCAATTGATTAGTAAATAGAGGGCAAATTAAAGTTGCATCACTCATCTGGTTTCAACTTAATGGTGCGAGTGTCCGATTCTCTTTCTGTTTTCTATGATTGTACATTAAATTGTTTGGTTTTAGATAATAAGTATATATAAAAAAAAACAATAACAAAACAAGATGTCCCAGTACAAACCTTACGCTAAAAGGTGATATAGCAAGCATTTTCTACATTATCAGGCTTTATAGTTCAAACAAAGAATCACCAAAAGCTTGTGATACAGCATCCAAAAATATAAATAATCAGTAGTAGAAACTTAATGTTTTAAACTCTATAGCTGTGAGAAGATACATGTTCAACAGAAAAGTGAATGGAAGCTCTGCAGGCTCAAACGTCACTGTAAGGCATCTTAAAAGCTATGTTTCTTACTTAATTGCTGGTTTTCTTCTGGAGCTGGATCCAATTCAAACAGGTTTGATACCAGGCCACACACTGAATCCACTGTTGTGGGATGTCAACACTTGCTCCGGACACAAACGAGTACATTCTGCCCAACGGATTCATAAAAATAATACGTTCCCATTCCACCAGTGAACTTTCCATTCTACTCTCAGCCAGTAAAAACACTCGTCTTCTGTTACCAATCCCGGTCCATTTTAAGTCAACCTTTCCATCTGCCTCGTACTTACACATGACAGGCCGGGCCGGGTGGAAGCAGACGATAGCCCTTGACAGCAGAGGCTAACTTTAACTTTCAATGCTTCTGTGCTAACTGCTGAGCACCCCCTCCTCATACAAACACACACACACATTCACATTCATGAATTCTGTCACTCACTTAATCAGGTTTCCTCTCCCTGTTGGGCACCAACAGCAGAAAAAGACTGTCATGAACGTTGCTGGTTGAGCTGATTTGAGCCAAACATGTGGACAACAGGAGTTTAGCTGACCCACGCTCCTCTTGTGGCTTGTTTGTAGCGAGTGGGGCTGGAAAAATGTAAAGAGACACCGCGTGGATCAGGTTTCTCCTGAAGGGAGGACGTGGAGGGGAGGGAAGACGAGGCAGCGTGTCAGTGGGCTTCATTGGCCGAACAGAGACCAGAGGCAGCCGCTGGGAGGGACAAGGCAGGCTGTACGGCATTGTAGAACCCAGTCTTTCCCTTTCTATTTTCTGCTGCTAGCCTTTTTTTAAAGCCTGCTGCCCAGAGAGGTCAGAGACACATCAGTCCTCCTATGCAAGGCGGACGTGAGCCTCAGACGTGAGCGGAAGCTAATTCAGGTAGGAAATCAGGGAAACACTTTCAGCCACAGGAGGTTTTGGCCCACAAAAGCCCAGGCCTGCTGCTGAAATCAAATATGTGCTCACACTGGGCCTGTTTTCATGGTTTTTTTCTCCCCCCATTTCTGAAACAGCATCTGTGACAGAGAGGGGGTCGATAGTGAGACGTCAGAGCAGCTAACAGTGAGGTGAGCTCCCTCAGTGAGGGAGGAGAGAAGACCTCCACGAGAGCTGGGAGGAGGAAAACAGTCATCTGAACGGGAACAGAAGGAGGAGAGAGCACCTGATTTTACTCACAAATCTCTCCGCTCTCCTCACAGACATCAGTGGACTACAAATTCACCCTGGTACTTTCAGTCTGCCAGGTTGACTTAACAGACACGGGCTCGCGTTGCCTTTGTCCCTTTAAGGAAACATGTTGGATTATACTTAATCATCTTCTGTTTTATTTGGGGAAAGGTAACCAGGGTGTCAACTTGAGTAGTTATAATCATTTTCTTAATAGTTTTGTGTACGCTTATAGAATATTTTTATTGGTAGTCTTCTACATTATCAAAAGGGTTAATATTGCACATCCATGCTGCAAGAAAATCATTCAGAAGAATCTCAATTAAGACAGTATTAATAGTGGGCTTAATGTGATGAAATGTTGTGCAAAGAGTTTGGACTTTTCATTTAATGAAGTTCTGAAATTAAAATTGAAATAATGAGACTGTTTTGCTTGATGATTAGTTGTAATTTCCTGAGAGATACATGAGGCCTACACTGAGCTTTTTGGAGGGAGACATCCAAAGGACAAAGCTAGTAGTACTAACTAGCTATCAAGCTAATCTTTATTCATGTATAATAAATGACTTGCATGCAAAATATTACTTCCTTACTTGTGCAATACATTTTTCTACCAGTGCAATAAATTCTATCTTTTTGGTCCAAGTCAACGTCTTATTTCTTTTTAATATTCTTTGGAAACCGCAAAATTATTTCTTATTTCTTGAAAGTGTGTTTCCTTGTGCTACAGTGAAAGAATGACTGCCAAACACTTTAAAAGTTAAACACTTCCTATTTCTTATTCTATTTTATTCTTTGGCTGTCCATGATTTGTGGAGCCAATTGATATAATCTTATCATCAACCAATCTGGCAGTGTGGTTGACAAAAATACTGTGTCTAGTTTTACTAGAGTGACTTTGATCTGTGTTTTTTCTCCACATGAAATTACAAACCAGGTGGTGAAAGTTCTTAAGCAACAGAGAAAATGATGCCTCATTTATATTGCATTAACCCCAAAAATGGGTTAAATACGGATTTAATCTCAAATAATGGATAGAGTTTTGCACCTTTTATCTAGCACTGTTTAGGGATACTCATCAGCAAATGATGTTGCATGCACTGATTTCAGTAGCTGATGTGTATCTGTTGTGTTGCATCAATTTAAAGGAGGATGGGATGGACCAAGGACCAAAAAGACAAGTTGAGTTTGCTCAGGTTTAGCCTTTGCCTGAAAGGAAACAACTATCTCCTTCCCATCCTCTTTCCTTCGTCTGCCACAGCCCACAGAACATTAAAGCACTCCTAATCCTTCCTCCAGGTTTCCCACCAGCCTCTTCACCTCTCCCTCTCTTCTGTTTGCACTCTTTGTTCTATCTCCTCAAGCAGACATCTCCGTGGAAACACTAAAGGAGGCTCAAACTAAGAAGCAACATGTATGTAAATAAGATTATGCAACTCCACTGTATAATATTTACAATATTACTGCAGAATATTATTTATAATGCTGTTCATGAGGAGAAGACATCTAAATACAAAGGGATGCTTTTGTTGCCATGCCAACCAAGAGTTAAAGGTTTTGTTTTTGACCTTCTCATGTGAATGTTTATTACTTTGGACAAAACTTTCCTGCCAGAGCAGGATATGCGTCTAATTTCCTATTTTATTTTGTTTTTGGGAATTTTTTTAATTTAACCTTTATTGATTCAGGAGGCTCAGGCAGAGTGTCCATTTCTTTGATTTTGATACATATTTATAAATGTTGTTAACAGGCTCGCTTGGGATCTGTGTAGTGGAACCTGAGGCTTCTGCTGTAAAAACAAGGGCCTTAACTAAATAAAGTTGTTGTTTCCCTGACAGCAGTCCTTCAGCTAATCAAGTTAAAGTATTCTAGATTCATTGTAAAGAGTCAATTCACATGGGACTGGAATTACCTGCAGACTTCATGTGATTTAGATATTGACCCCAATGTTTGTGTTTCATGCAGCACATTTGAATAGGATAAGTTTAGTATTTACTTGAGTTTACAAACATTATCTTCAAAGCTCATCATATAATTCATTTCCAAATGTAACTATTAACGCAATACCATTTGAATGTTAAACAGTTGGGGAAAAAAAGCTTTCCTTGCTGCATGGTGCTTTGCATAACCTCCATCTATTCAATTTCAAGATTGGACTCTTCTAATGGATAAAAGCTTTCTCTCTCTGTCTCCAATCTGTGTCCATGCTGTGCAGCAAGATGTGCCTCCTGAATCTACATCCAAAATGCTGTCAAAACTGGTTCATTGTTGCAAATGCATTCTTGATCATTCTCAAACTGACAAGAGATGCAGGAGAGGCATTAACAAAACAGAAAAAGCACCAAAAAAAGTTATCCAAAATGATTGTGATGCTCACTGATATTATCACAGGGTGTATGTGTGACAAGACTTTTTTTTTTTTTTTTTTTTTTAAATCGATACAAAATCAGTGTAAGGGAGCCAAAGTTTGGGAATTTTTTGTGAAAATTGGAGTGCTGGATACAGTTATTTTTTTTTTTTTTACAATGAATCATTACTTCTCAGTAAATCACAGATGTAATGTTACTGTCAGTTGAACCATGGGCATGGCTTAAGCTATGAGGAGAAATTGACTGGCTCTATTGTACAAATGTGTACTGCATGCTTTATCAGCATTACCAAGGGATCCCCCTTGAGGAAACTGCATCCTCCTCATCTTTCTCTAACAGTCTAGTAATGAGCTGCACTGCCAACGACAGGATTTATGTAATCCATTGCACCTTACCAAGACCCTCTGGGTCACTTAATGGTAACCTGTAACTGTGATTAATTCACCAAGAGGAGTAGGAGAGGATGGGAGAGAGGATGTGATTTGTGCATCCTGATGTAATTTTGGTTTCCTTGACAAGCAGCATTGAGCTAAGCTGTTTAGATATTTACGCCTACCTCAGCTGCTGCGTACATGTGTACCTCAAGGCAGGGGGACAACGCATAGAGATTATGGAAAAAGAGACAAAAACACAGCTAAGAGCCTCCTCCTCAAAATAAGGAAAAAATGAAAATGTGAATCCCCACAAGAAAAGGTTAAATAAAGGACAAGAAGCAGAATAGGTTTGTTTAGTTGTAGCGTAAAAAATACAACAACAAAAAAGGATGGGTAATTACAACATCCTCAACAGGTATTGAAAATGAACAGAAAGCAAGAAAACAGGAAATCCTTTTTTAAAACAGAGGAAGTTCATTTTTCCAAGGTGTCCTAGAAATAAAAAATAGCTTTTGTAACCCCATTTCTTTCTTTTAAAATAAACATTACTGAAAACTCAGGCAGCAATATTTACATAGCAGGAGAAGTGGGATTTCAAAGGACTGAAAGAAAAATGAAAGTCAAAGTTTCAGAAAGTCCGGAAAAGCAATTGGAAAACTCTAAAACCTTGATATATGGAAGTATATATACCTGTCCTCTATATGTGAACACGGATGTAAAACATTCTCAAATGGGTTGAACCTTGAGGCGGCCTCAGAGACCGCCAGCCCGTTGACAAAATACAGCGCTGCCAAACGCACATCTCCCTGGCAGTCATATAACGGCAGGAGATTAAAAGGTGGAGGCGGCTATAAGTAAAGGAGACAACAAAAGGCAGCCATTGTGTGGCGCACCTGAAGGCCACGCACGTGTTTCAGTCGTATGAGGTTGGCTCTGCGGGGCCACAATGGTTGACTTCATTTACTAAATTCAATTTTACTGCTCGGTGGTTTAACACGGGGCTTTTGGCATTCGTCACACAGAGTCTTCTTTTTATCTGTGGCTTAAAGTTCACAACAGACAAGTGGAGGAGGCGGACTTAATCCCTGTTCTTCCACTTGGTTTATGCAGACATATATGGAAGTAGAAAGGGGCTCAGAGGGTAGAGGAAGACGTCTCGTGACCAGATGGAAGGTATCCTGATCTGAAATAAACGAGACGTTCCGGCTCCCTCACAAACAACAGGCTGTGGTATGCTTTCACCTTTCAGCAGCTCTGGAGGAACAAAGAAACAAAAACGCTTCTTCAAAGGAAATGTGCTCACAAGCAGAACAACTCCAAAGCTTTAGGTTTATGGTAGTACTGCCTGCAACTAAACGAAAAAATTGATTTTGTAACATTGAAGAAAAGGATGTTTCCCGTTTGTTTTTTTGTAGCTCTTTCTTATCTACACATACACCTTCTAATTCAATGCAATCCAATAGAACAGTTCTACCATAAATCTGACTTTAAAGAAGCTTCAACCTCTACAGTTTTGTTGCCATGACACTCCATTAACATACACAAGGGGAGCAACATTTTAGCAAAACCTTTCAATTAACTTGTGCACTGTAGTACACCACAACCCAAAACAACTTCAATATTAAGTATAAAGTAGAACGGTCACCTTTCTGATCACGTCAACAAAAACTGTACGTAGAAGATAGCTAAGCAACATCATACAGATTTATTTTACTACATGTAGTGGGAGATTAAGGAATGTAATACTGTATAACTGAGAGGTGATCACTCAACCTATGCATACTGATGCTTGTCATCACAATCAAGCAGAGCAACACATTAAATCGAAACCACAACGTAAGCCTGGGTTATGTGTCGGGTATACTTTATTTTTAGTTTCTTAATGTACAGTATGTTTCTGCAGCGACAGAAAGCCGCAAAGACGCAGCAGACGGACTCACACGGACTCACACCTAGCAATGAGATCTGTTATCACGTGACATATCCGACAAGGTTTCTAATTCAGGACAGCTCGTCTCTGTTGTAAGTAAAGCGTCTCCTGAAGCGACTGCGCGGGGTTACGGCAGCGTTTCCAGTGGAGCAGCAGACTGCGATTGTACTGAGGAGGTGAGAAATGTGAGGAACTGTGCGAACATGAAGTGAGCGTGTGAAACTGAAGCAGGGGGGGTGTGCTGAAAAAAGACAGACCATGTGCCGACTTAGCTACTGACACAGATAAATACACTACAGGCAAACTAAAATAAGCTACAACAAGAACTGAAAGTCCATGTAACAGTACAGTACATACAGTAGCAATGTGGCTTTACACAAAGGGGACTTGTTGATGTTCTTAAAGAATAACATTTTGAGAACAGAAATTTACTGTGAAGGCAACAGGTCAATAACTGTGTAATCTATGAGTTATAAAACATGCCCTCTCGCTCCTGTACACTGGGATTTTCAAACTCCAGCAGAATAGATGGAACATTTACTTTCATTTAACTTAAACACAGCGGTCTTAAATAACACTTTCTTAACTTATATGTGCACTTTCTGCTTTAGGGAGCAAAAGCAACACAAAAAGAGGTCTTTGTTATGTAGATGGACAAACGCTGACTTGATAGAAAACAAGGGGAATAATGTAGGTGCATCACCGAAATAATCAATCAGTTGTAAATGTTATTACTGATTAAAATTATGTCAAAAGCATTAATTTTTACGGCTTTTATTTTGCAAAAAACAGCACTATGAAAAGAATAGGGTTGCCATGATATTAGATTTTTAAACTTTGATACACATCTAGTAAAAATCAAACCATATCAATACCTGTTGGGATACCTCAGCGTCAAATAAACAAGTCAGTCACACAATATTGTGTATTTTTGACGTGATGTTCCCGAAACGTGCTCAAAATGTGACTAAATATCTCATGTTTTTGGTGCTTTTTCAATATTATCCATCATAAAATAACAGAGATTGTATGCTTTTAAAACACATGATGTCTAAAAAATTCAATAAACAGTCCTGTTCAAGCAGAGGTTGAAAAAGGCAGCCTGCAAGAATAACAATATATCAGCCTTTAATAACACCTGGAATCCATTCATAACTCACCTAAATCCCAGAAAAATCATACCTCAAACTGAAATTAAAATTTTCTTTTTTCCTTTAATGTTGACACATATATATATTTTTTGTTTTTCTCCCCTCTTTTCTCTTCCTCTCAATTATCTTCAATTTTGTTGCTATCTATTTTTCTTGCTACTTCCCATTCAGCCACTCACTTTAATGTATTATACTGCCACACACACATTCACACGTTTCTTACACACTACTTCAACTTACTACTTGACTTTTATTATATCTACTTCAATTGTATTTGTCTTTGCGAATGTTTGCGTATTTTGATTTTGTTTTGTTTATTTCTGTTTTGCCTGTTTTTGTTTATTTGCCGTCGCTTTAATTGTCATGTCTATGTGCACATTTTTGTTTTGTGCTTGTTCACCATATCACAAAAAAAAAAGAAAAAAAAAAGAGGTTGAAAAAGGGAAATGAGTCATTATACTCTCTAGGAACTCTAGTTCTGCCTTTCTATAAAACAATTCAACACGCTTGTTGTGAATGGGTCATTGTCAAACACGCTGTACACTAATGGTATCTACAGCTAATGGGATCAGTAAGGCTTTGAAGCTGGAGATCAGGTGTGCTGCTGTGTGCTGAAAAGGAGCTAGAACACAGACTTACACAAACACAGATTTTGACAGTGTCTTGGTTGCAAGTCACACCATCTATGTGGTGCTAGGGCGGGGCCTTCCTGAATGAAACCAGGAAGTGGTTTTTGCCTCAAACACAGACAGGTGTTGGATCTGTCTGGTTTCTGTAAGGCTGCATTCCTGTTGTCAGTACCAAACAAACGTTGCTGCTGTACACAATTGAAAAGTAAGGTGATGTCTCATTGTGCTGACTACACCCAAAACACATACCACACATTACCATTCACTTTAATCATAACACAAATTATAGGAAGATATGCCAATGAACATTAACAACTGAGGAATGAGGCAACTTTAATTTCCGGAGTAATTTTCCAGATCTTTTCTCAGTGACAGACAAACGGCACAGTAACCTGCTCCATGTCATCATCAGGGTGAGCTACCTGTCTAGGCATGAAGCATAGACACAAACATAAACACACACACACACAGAGATGAAGAAGTGGGCAAAAAAAACACAACAGCACTACTAGAGGGGTAGACTCTGGAACAAACATGGCTGGAGAGTAAACTGGCTCCACTTAACCAGCCTGGCTGTTAGCACTGCACACCTTTCACTTTCATTTTTTGGTTGAACTTTGGTGAAGTCAACATTAAAGGCAGAGTTTAAGAAATATATTCACACACAGTGCATGGGTTATAGTAAAGACAAGCAGAAGCTAAGGTGACTGAAGAATCTAGCCACAAAATTTGAAATAATACTGAGAAAAAATGTAATGAGTAAAGATATTCCAAGTGTGCAACAATGAAAAGATGAATTTCTGTGTTATTTGTGTGAAATGCTGAACAAAAACACAGGGTATCCGACGTGCTTCAAAGGCTTTCTTTAAACCAGGGATGCCACAAACACAAGGTCAGCATCTTACATCCCTAGATTGCAAGTGCTTCCTTAAAAGTGCACCATCAGTTCCTTAAAGAGGTTAATACATTTATGTTTCTGTCAATAAATGTGATTAAATAATTAGGATATTGGATCTGTTTTTCTTATGGGGTTGTGTAAGGATAAAACTCACCTCTATTAACTGGCTAAAAAGTTGTTGTTCTCTGTATAGGTTCGTCTCACACACACACATGACAAATATGTGATTGTACATCCAGCACCCTTCTGTGTCTACCCTCCGTAATTTGCATTCCTCTGCTCAGCTTGCTTATAAACTTGCCGGAGCAAACGGGTCATTCAACAGTATAGCTGTCGGCTTTTATTTGAAATGCTCTTTGATCTGTTGCGTGCAATTTTACCCTCAGTAAACGATGCAATGACTGCTCTATTCACTGAAAGAACAGCGAGAAAAGAGGCTGTTTGCTGACTTGGTGAAAAATGCGGTCGTTTTGGACAAACTTTCCTTTCACTGAGTGAGTCAAGGCGCTGTAAGTGGGAGGAGCAATCGGTATCCCACTGAAAAGATGGAGGAAGATGACCAGTTCATATTCATGACTACTTGTCATTTTATTATATAGGAATTCTTGGAAATGTGAGAACGATTAAATGAAGCAAGCCTTTGGATAATCCTTTACGGAGAAGTCACAAGTTCAATCTGCATTAAAGGGATCTACATTAAGTAAACTGTACTTACTGAAACTAGCCTTTCACTGAACACTTCTCTTATCTCTGATGTGCTCATGAGTTCTTTCACAAAGTTCACTTCAGCAGTTTCCTTATATTGGAAGCTGGATTATCATCACCTCTTTGACATTTCACACCATCACCCCAACCACCCACACCAAACACACATACTCCCCCTCCTCTTACTTACCCTTGAGCAGCGGCAAGGGCGTGAGCTCTATGGGTTTGCCCTGAGAGCGAAACTGGGACGAGCTCTGCGACCGCTTCTGCTTGGCCTTCCTGACAGACTTCCGTGAAAATCCGTCCACTTTGTCCACAGATGGAGATGTGGTGGCTGCCGAGGACATAGCCCTGCTGGGAGAAACACACAATGGGGGGGGAGCGGGCGGTTAACACGGTCACATCAGACATGCGTTTAGAGAGCGCTCCGATTACAAAAGGACAGAAAAATCAATCACACAATAATGAAAGATTGGCAGATCTGAAACTGGGCTTCAGTCGGTGTGGATTTTTTGAAGACAAATAACAATTTCAGACACTTTTGATATGCTTCAGTGGATATGTTCAATGCATTTAAATCAGATGGTGATCAAATCTGCAAAATCAAATACGAGGCATCTGATTATGTCTTAATCTTGAGTCCTATACAAAAGAAACCCATTATCACTTGAGATTAAAGGACTTTTTAAGACTCTGTGATTCAATAGAGCTCAAAAGTGTTCAATGTATATAAATAAGACATTATGTGTAACATGTCATTTGACCACAAAAATGTGAAGTTGTTGAATTAGAAAGTAAACAAAAGTGCTGTGACATTTTTTGCCATAACTTGGCCCAATGTCGTATTACTGAATGGTTTAGGTTTGAAGCACCAATCAACAAACGTCTGTTTTGTATTTCACTTATGAAACGTTCATAATGTTACTTTTCATGTCTAGCATAGGACTTTGTTAATCTTCTTATTTATAGGTGGGTAACATTTCTGCGCTCTTAAATGGATGTTAATTAAAATTATCCGTTTGTTGTTGCTCAAATCACAAGAGTCAGATTGTAATCCATTAACATGCAGATTTACAGCCATGTGTTTTTATTAGCAGTGAGCTCATGAAAGCAAAACAATAATAGTAACATGTTAAACAGCATCCGCTCTGTTTCTTAGCGCTGGATCATTCCACCTTCCTCAAGCAGTTTATTAGACGCACAACAAACCTGTGCAGCCACAGCGGACAGCCTCATTTTCCCAGCATGGGCCTCATCTGAGGCCTGGTACAGCACACAAACACACACACACACACACAGACGAAGAACACCAGTGTCTACCCACAACAATGGAGCAGGTTCTGCGGCTGCGAGGCGTCTCCTCAGTGGGAGGAAGCCGAGGAAATGTCCACTGCTGTGTGCTCGCTGCTGATTACGTCTAAAAAACTTCTAACAAACTGGCTGCTCGGGTGGTCACAACAAAAACACATTTCACTGCAAACTACATCTCTGAACCACACCCAGGAGGAAACATTTGGGGGGGAAAAAAAAAAGGAGATTCCTTTTTCAGCTGGCAGACAGACAGGGGTCTAAGAGTGTGTCTGTGAGGCTCATCCCACCTTACAAACTAAATCATACTAGCATGCCAGTTTATGTATGATATCAATCAAACATGATACATTCTGTGCATGACATGCTGCACAGAATGTCATCATGTTGGCATACCATGTTGGCCTTGGCCTGGAAGAGAATTACCAGGTTCCCAAAAGGATCAATGAGGATTTTCACATCAACTCTTTCAAGTAAAGCTCATGAGTAAAAGAGTTAAACACTCATAAGTCATAATCCCATTTTTTTTTCCTGTTCTTTACCAAATGTCTCTCTCTCTCTCAATCCATCCAATTCATTTATGAATGGAATTACTGATTCCTTAAAATGTCTTAGAGCACATTTAAAATGATCACATTTAAAGATATACTGTGCGATTAAGAATTCCTCAGCAACTCTACAATACATTAGGCGAGGATATATTGATAGCTGCTATATTAATGTTGAAAATATTACATATTATACCTTTAAAGCGAATCTTGGGGACTGTATTGTCAATATTACATTTTTGTAGATAGATTGGTTTATAAGGAGATGATATGATGAAAACAGTAACTTTCTCAGTCCATTTAGATTAGGTCAACTTTTATTCAGTGTTGTGTATGCTCTCAATATTTCCTTTGCTTGAGGGATTCTGCTGTTAGTTTTAACAGTACCTTGACATGTGAGATAAATATTTATACATTTACTAACTCAGCTGGGTGACTCGAAGGCAGGACAAGAAAAGAATAAGGACTCCAGCATAAATAGTTGCATAATAAAAAAAGTGAATAGGACGCTGCAGGCGGTACTCTGCGCTGGCTGCTTCTATAATGCTCTGTCAAAGTCACACAGGCAGTCATCCAGTCTGTCCACCAGACCTCCTATACAACAGTGGACAGAGAAGGAGAGGAGAGGCACCAGCACACATGCAGCCTTTAGAACACACACACACATACACACACACGTCACCTTGCTGCCTGAGGATATGGACAGCACTAAGCGACAGTGGAAGCATTTACAAGCTATGTGAGGCTGCACAGCTGATCGTCCATCATCATGTACAGATATACTGCCAGTTTCTAAGTGATTAATAGTTGTAGAACAGCACTGCTCCTCTCTGTGGATAGAGACTGCCAGGGGTGTTGATGTAATATTAATGTAACTGGAGGAAGATAATAGGCTAGACCCGACAACTGTGATCAAAAAGCTGAGTTCTTTTAATGTTTATATTGTCTTTTTAACTGTTTTTTAGGGTAAACTGAGAGTATCCAAATCAATTTGTCTTTATTAATACTGCTTTTTCTTAGACGACTTACAACCAAAAGAGAAAATAAAGACATTTTCAAGCCCCAAGGAAATCACCAAATCCATGTTCTATTATTTCATAAGCATCTACTTGGCCTCACTGTTCAAACTTCTCTCTTTAAGCCAGTCATACAATGTACAATTTCAGACGGGCTACCACCAGATTTATGGACGGCACAACTGATTTAGAAGCCAAGCAGAAGTTCGGCCCGATCACACATTGTGCACAAACCTATTTATGCAACGTTATCTCGATCTCACAACTATTCTACGTTAATGTTAATCAACAGTTAGTTAGCTAACTAAGAGCCATGATAAAGCTAAGTGAATCAGCAAAAGAAACAGTTCCGCTCTTCATAGGAGATGCTTTTGTCCAAAGCGATGTACGTCTTAAGAGTAAATACAACACAAGAAAGAATCTAGACTGGATGTAAAAATATTGGTGAGTGCATACAAAAGGCTTCAAGTCAGGTCGGACATAGGTGCCAAAGTCACTCTACAGAAGAACATCACACCATGTATAGGACTTTTTAAAATCATCAGCAATAACTTCATCATGACTAAACTTATCAACATCATCCTCAATATCATCATCTTAGGGATGGAGAGGGACTATGACGCGCAGTTCTTGAGAGAAGCAGGGTATGGGCGATGTAATACAAAGATGAATTTATGTTCAGTGTCCTTGTTAGTTTCTCTAAAATATTTATTATTATAATATGCAAGCTAGTCAACAAATAGATTCAACCAGCAACTGCAAGCCAACTAGAGAAAGCGTCAGTCAACGTTCCATAAATAAACTTTAGTAATGCTAAGGGGATACTTTCTTAATTTACTGCATCACCCTACAGGCACAGATTCACATATGACAAAACCAATTACATGCAGAAGGCAGGGGAGTCAACTGTCAACACTGCTTATTGTCCTGTCTCTCATAACCAAACAGCTGTTAACGATCCGTCTGTATGAAAGCCTTCTGTTGGGCATCAGCGTCATCAGCAGGGTGGGAAAATACCTCCAGCTGAACACGGATCTGACATATTGTTGGCTGCTTGGTTTAACACCTACAGCCGCCAGTCTGGATCAATCTGGATGTCCCATCAAATTATTTTAAACAAAAGCGGGGGGGGGGGTAAATGTAAAAAATGTGGCTGAATACAAAGCATTATGGAGACTGTAAATTGCATGAACAAAAGTTGAAATTTTCTGCCGTGGTTCACTTTGGTACAGAGCTATTCAAATGGCATACAAAGTGGGTCCAAACAGCGTCAGAGCCTTAACACGAGGCTCTAAGAAAACACAACCAAAAACTGAAAACTGACACCCCGACTGCTGAGCCACGCAATGATCAGACAAAGGAAGACAGCAGCTCTGAAAATCACCTTCACTCTGAGATTATCTGCAACTATTGGCTTACAGAGGGAACAGCTTTGACGTCCACACTCTATAACACATTTAAGACTATCAGCTTTTTTTCCTGGAACCATGGTTCTTGAAGCTTTGATGCTACAGAGGAGTCATAGATGTGATGAAATATCCTAAAACGTTTTAATCACAGGTAAAAAGACAATACATTCTGAAGGTCTCTGATTGTGCAAATAAAGATCTATGAATAGAGTAGTCAACATAACACTTAGCTCTTTGGCTCACTGATTATTTAACGGACAGAAAATTACCCTGCAACTATTTGATTTATCATTTTATCATTCAAGTCGTTTTTTGAGCTATGACAACATCCATTCTCTGGTTGCAAATTGTACAGTTAGCGGAGCTGTTTTTCACGTAAATATAAATATCTTTTGGTTTTAAAATTCTTGGTAGAAAAGAAGACAGTCAAGGAAATTATCTAGTATTCTACAAAACCCTAAAGGAAATCAGATTTCTTGTCTTTTACGACAAAGTAATATGGAAGTATTTAAAAAAAAAAAATGTAAACGTATGGGTCAGCTCAAAAGAATTTCATGCGTTTTTAAATGTGTAATTTGGAGCAGGATGAACAGAAAAGTTACTTTGGTTTGAAGTAAGCAAGCAGTTTTTTTTTCCAAATTCTGTCATCCCATTCACACTGCATCTCAATATATCAACTCGTCACAACGACTTATTACAGCCAGTCAGCTTGATTCAGCCGTGATCAAAGAGACTCTTTGGGCTGTGTTTTAGGATGAATCTGTGAAGTTGTACATCTCAAAAAGCGGTGAGGAAAAAGCATCACCTACGGCAAACATGAATATTCAAAGATCCGTCAACGCTTTCATGCTTTCGCCACCTGCTGAATCCAACCAGACGATAAACTACAATCATTCTCCCACAGGAAAAGTCCTTAAAAATGACACACAGAGATACGGGAGCTGCACTTACCTGTGCAAAGGGGCACTGGAATCCCCATGTACAACCATAAGTGCCTTGCTGTCTATCTCTGTGTCTCTGACTAGCCGGCTAATGGTGAGAAAACACTCCGGTGCCACCGCAACACACGAGGGAGAGCGAGACTACGGCGGCAGGTCGGGCGTATGGCACCCAAGCACCAAAGCCGTTCCCCTCCCATGCCTCTTACATAAGAGACCAGATGACATCGGAACAGGCTCGGGGAGGGTGGGATTAAAGAACAAGGAGGAAGGAGAGAGAGAGATAGAGAGGAGGGGGCATGGTGAACAACAGGGAGAGCAACAGAAAGAGAGGAAGAGGAGGGAGGGAGGGAGCTGCTGTTGAGCAGGAAGTCAACAAATAGGCTGAGCAAGATGAGCTGAAGTGAGGGAACAGAATGCATACTCAAACATACAGAAGAACACACACACGGGAGATGAAAAAGGAGGCTTGCTGGAGGAGCGCTCAAGGATCATCCAGATCTGCGGTCCAGAGTAAAAAATTCAAACAGCCCAAGAGCTGTGAAAGTCGACCATTGTACATCTTTTGGCTAAACTCTAGTTATGAATATTGGTTATTGAGAATCAATATTTTATAAGAACAAGCAGGTAGAGGCAACTATTACAGAAAATGAATTCACAGAGTGGAATACTGCAACTTTGCAGCCGACAAAGAAAATGTCAAAGAAACAATATGATATTAATGCAATCATAAAGTCTCCTGATGGATATCATCTACTCATGGGCATTGAACAAATTAAATAAAGGGCTGTGACTAATGATTGTATGTCATGCATCAACTATCTGATTCCATTATCAGCTCCTCAAGGCTTTACAATACCTTTACATGTTGTCAAACTAACAGCTCAAACCCCAGAGACACATTTTCAGGGGGGAAGCTCACCAGCACACAAGAAACGCTCTGAAAGTAAATACATAAAGATAAAGGCAAAAACCCGTTGCAACTTTGAGGCCATGTGCATTGGAAGAAGGACAGTTTTGACCATTGATCTTATAAAGGGGGACACATAAGATTCCATCTTACATTAATTACACCATAGACTGTAAAGAAAACACGGACACATTCTCAGTGATGTCACCCATATGTGAATGAGGGGGAGCTTCTGAGGCCCGTCTATGGTGGTCTATGCTGTCTCAACCTAGCTTTCGGTCAACCTAACACCAGGCAAAGAGCCGGTGCTGAGGCAGGTCTTAACAGTTTACCACCAATCTTATCACCAACAGCTACACCGCCTCGCCGTCAGTCAAGTCAGACACATGCCTTGTTTTGAATTATTCTTATCCTTCAGAAAATCTAAACGGATGAGTTTGAAAAAAAAAAAAAAAACATTCCCCATACATTGTGTGATATACAAAGACATGACCTATTCAGACCAAATTTGTTTTTTGAACTAGGCTGTAAACAGATTCATATCTGCTGTAAAAACAGGCATTTTGTGTGTGTATGACTTACAGGGCTTTTGCAGCCAGCCTCAAGTGGACCAACAAAAAAACTGCAGGTCTTTGCGTTTCCTTTTTTTCAACACCGGAGGTTGCCGTTTGCCTTTTCTTGATAAAACAGTCAACATTTAGGCTTTTAAAGTTCAAAACAGCTTAAAAAAAATTTGAGCCCTCCAAAACATCTTCAAACATCATGTTTTCCGTGCAACAGCCAGAAAGCCAAAGATATTCCATTTGTTATCGTAAAAAAGACAAATGATTATAATAATAAACACATCCATGTTCACATTCTGGGGATTGCATTTACAAGAGGATACTTCTCAGGAAAAAACAATTTCTTAAATTACAAACAAATGTATCTACCGGTTATTTTTCCCTTTAACTGACTGATCATGTGGTCTACAATTTCCCAGAAATCAGGAAATATGATCATCGTAGTTTTCTGAAGCCACAAGTGAAGGCTTTAAACTTCTTTCGTCCAGCCAACATTACGATATCTATAAATATTCAATTTCTCGTTATGTAAATAAGTAAACAGCACAATTATTCACAATTTGACGAGCTGGCCCGAGACGTATTCTTTGTAGTTTTTCTTCATATAATTTCTAAATTTGTTATTTTTTGTCAATGCACTTTTTGTTTCAGTAAACTGTGCACACACACTTGGCCTTAGAGATGCTAGAAATGTAAATGCAATTCAAAACCCAAGATGTTATCTTTTGTGTACTATCAGTTTTCAAATACACCAGTTATTAATAGAACATGCATCATTTTTTCCTTACTGATCTGAGCTTAGGAAAGTCCCTTTGCCCAGATAACAATGTATAGGCATTAAAATGTAAATTCAAACTTACTTGCTCTTTCCACTATACGTTTTGTCGCAATAACATTTAAAAAAAATAGTATAATAGACTTGCTTACAGTATCACAAGCTGTAGCCATTTATCAAATCATAACCCCCCTGTATCAGGATACCCTCTGTATGACTAGATTGTTGCTAATACATGGCCCCACTAGGCACATCAATAATATCTAAGTTCAAAGCCTCCTGATGTTTCATTTGTTGAGGAGGGCTAAAAAGCATCATTAGAAACTACATGTCCTCTTTTTTTTTTTTTTTTTTTTTTTTTTTTTAAGTTAAACGTCCTTCAACTTTGTATCTTCCAGGAAGCAAAACCAAACAAGTGTCATGCAAATCACAGCAACAAATGATTTATGCAAAACCCAAGAGAACAGGTTGTTATACATATTAATTTCACAGGGTTACCCGTAAATTCAAATCAAAATCCTGCATCTCCTATTTGTAATCATTCTACAACTGACTTCTTGCAAACCTCTCCCATTTCCACTTTTCACAGAATACTACAATCTGACAGTCTGTCTAATAGGTGTGATTCATTCAGGGGATAATTATGCTGTTCACACTGTCAAGAACAAATGCACTCAGCAGCTTTCAAACACAGGCGATAAGAAAAAGGCAGGTACTACACCAGAGTTATCGTAAACACAGGAGACTTTGGATGTTGAACTGTCACAGCCACAGCAGGATATGCCTTCAAAATGGAGTGACATTCGAAAACCTCTTAGATGAGTATGTTTGACAGTACCAAAACACGAACTACGCCTACACACACTAGCGTTGCAAATACCATCCCATTTAATGCATAAGGCCACACCTGGCTTCTGGCATGCTTCTGTCATTCCTACAAGACTGACAGGGCAGAAGCAAGGTGGAACAAAAAAAAAGTAAAGTTGGTGACGGAAGAAACTTGTTTCTCTCGGCCCAGTGGCTTCAATCTGCCCTCATCTTTATCTCACAGCGTCTCTCACTCATCACCATCTTTCTACCTCTCATCCATGTCAATACAGTGCCATTATTTGGTGATGATCTCCCTTTTTGAAAGCCTGTTAACACAACGCACATGATGTTAAATCAAGAAAACATGACGGACCTGTGGCATACTTAGAAATAGAAGTTGTCCACACAAAGTATCTTACAGTACAAAGCCAGTCAAAAGTTTATATCGGATTAGCACCACACATTTTTTTTTCATATTCACTGCACTATAACTTCACTTATTTGCACTATATCTCTATATTTATATTTGTTTAACTAATCAGTCACTGCAAAAATAATAACTGTATATATTCTTTCAGTCACCACAACTGTCTATTTATTTATTATTATTATCATTCACTGAACAGAGATTGCTCTGGCCACTTTTTGCACACTTCTCTCTCAGATTTAAAAAAACACTTTTTTTACCTACTTTATAACGACTCCCCTTTAAGTAAGGACAGAAGACATTTAAACTTTTAAACTTTAGCCTGAGTTGCATATATCATATATCAAACTGTATGGGTGGGATATGTATGTATATATGTGTTGTGTGTGTTTGTATGTATGCTGGCTGCTGGAACACCTACATTTCCCTGCTGGGATGAATAAAGTATATCTTATCTTTTATCTTATATATATTTTTGTAAACGCTGCTGTTTAAGATTTCTGCTTACAAAGTTTCATTGTGTCCTCGTATACAACAATAATAAAGATTCTATCTATCTATCTGACAGGAAAGCTAAGGACTTTTTTTTTTTACAGAACAGGGATTAAAACATTTACTTCAAAAGCAAATGAATGATTCCCTGACATCAGCTCTTCCTTTAGACAGATCAGCCATTAACCACCAACACAATAAAGATTATATGCTTTTACAATGCAATTTAGTGTTACATATTTACTACCATCAGTTAAAGCAGTGTTTAGCTGCAGTATGTCAAAAAATCAAGCCAGGAGAAGTGGCGTTAGCTTGTGCATGTCGGGCCTGGCAGCAAGCAGCATAATATTCAAAAACTTGACAGCGCGATAACCTCACTAACGTTAGCTTAGCTAGCACCGATAGCTTCTCGATTACAACGCGTCTGAATTTAATCACATTTGCTGTTAAGTTAGTGGCCTCCTCTGAGTACGCGACACATTCAAATAATAAAAACAAGCATTCAAAGCAGGGTTTTCTCACAAGTGTAAAGTTGAAAATCCAGGAATAAACTGCATTTTTTTTGAAAGCGGCTACCGCGGGGGTTAGCTCAAGTTGAAACATGTAGCCTTTAGCTCATTTAGCCGCCACCAGCTTAGCGTTTCATTGCGAGAATCAAACAAAAACACACCAGATTGTAAAAAAAAAAAATTAAAAAAAGCAGTGGAATGATCAAACCTGTGTTAACATAGTGTGCTTGTAAAAAATAACGTTACCTGGGCGGGCTTGGGCGATCACCCATCATCCCAGGTGTAAATACAGGGGAGGGCAGTGCTAATGCTGTAAAGCTAGCGCTCAAACACTGACAGACCGACTTGGGGGGGTTTGGAAACACACAACACACCGTCCCGAGTCCCCCGAGCCGAGCCCGACCGAGTGGCTGTTGTGAGCCCTCCAATTGCAGTACTTTACCTTGATCCTTTGCGGTTCGCAACGGAGACGGCGGCGAAGAGTTATCCTATGTTTTTGGGAAAAATCTACCGGGCTAAAGTGTTAGGGCTACCCCAAACAGCCTTTCCCCAAAGCAGCGGCGGAACAGCAGGAAAATCTGGCCTGAAACAGCCAAACCCACGAGTACCTTTTCCTTCCAATAATAATCCTCAAAGTCCCATTAATAAGAAAACACAGCTGTATAAAACGATCAGGTCAACGCAATTACATTCCTGTTACTAAATCAATTGCTTGTCTACCCCAAACCCCCTGGAATTTGGATGTTTCCTTAGCTTCGTTTATGATTCGGGGCTGTTTCTTTTCACCCTATTGTCAACACTGCTTGGGTTGAGACCATGGCACACATAACAGAAACGCACCGCAGCGTGCTTGACGTGTTAAGATCGACGTGCGACGGCGATTGGCTGACGACAGACGTGTGCCGCGTTGTGATTGGACAGCGGGAGGTGTCACTCAACCCCCCAAAAGAGGGAAATGAGGTCTCTGGATCCGTCGGTTAGGTGGAGGAGGAGGAGAAGGGACAAGGAAAGAGGAACGAGGAAAGCAAAGTGTGCGGAGTCTCCACCACACAAGCGTGCTGGAATGAGGCTAAACCTGTCCGAGGCCCAGCCCTTTTTTTTTCTCAACAATTTTTAACCCCACACTTTGACGGTCGATTTGACCTAGCTCTGCTGAAGGTTTATAATATTCCAGCCTGCTTCAGCACCGAGGCGACGCTGTGTGAACGAACAGTGGATTTCCCCGCAAGCCCCGATATTAAGGAAGGATACGTTAGCAGGAAGAGTTACATAACTATAACATAGGTGTACTATGATTACTGCTAATGCTACAGCACCTCCATGGGCGTACATTCAGGGTGGACAACCTACATCAGTTGTGTATCTGGAAGACATTTTTTGCAAATCACCTGTTAAATGTTTTTATACTTTATTTATTTATTTTTTATTTATTTATTTATTTGTTAGGAACAGTGCATATTAATGAACAGTGCTAGTTTCCATCTGTTGTCCCTAGGCAGGTAAGAGAAAGACAAAATACGAATACAAAGGCACAAGTGACACAAGACAATAATAGAGGTTAAAGGTTAAAAGTGGTCACAGACTTGGTTTTTCTTTTATCCACTGTTCGAGGTGTGTTTTGAAGGATGCACATGTTTGTGAGTGGGAGAATATTCCAATGTTTAGTTCCTTTGACTGACAGAACAGTTTGTCCGACTGTAGTGCGTCTGTACGGGACCTCACAGTCTCAGCTCAAATAGTGTTTATGTTACATTTTAAGACTTTCCAGAAGACAAAAGGAACGATAAGAATTAAAGACCAGAAACCATAAATAATAATAATAATAAATAACATAAGTTGTTTTCAAACTAATGTAAAATTTCAAGACAGGCTGCCTGTTGAAATCTGCTGAAGTGGATCTTCACACATTTCCCTCCCACTGAGATTTCCCCTTGCTGAATGGGTCAGCTTTAGCAACGTATTGTATTGTATGAAGCAGCTTCTTTACGTGTGCAAAGGTTGAATTGGTCACACAGCAGTTACAGGATATTGCTTTTGTCCATAAACACTGGCAGCGTTCATGACCTCAGTTTAAGAGCACTTCTGACCACCGTTTACTATTGTTAGGTTATGAAAGTTAACCTCTGCGTCCCTCAATAATGACAATTAAGTCTTTTTTTTAAAGATTGCTCAGTGTGCTTAAATTTAGCTTTTATTCAAGGAAATATTACCAAGGTTAAGGTGTCGTGTCTTGGCATAAGCAGCAGCTCTAGAAAATGGGCAAAACCACCAAAAAAAAGCCTTTAATATGTCATCACCCCATACTGCCAGCTTTTGTTTGTGTATGTGTATAACAGCTCACCCCAAAAATGTAGGGGCATTGTTGTGTGTATGTGTGAATACAGCAATAGTTAATAAGTATGTTATGCATTTGGATGGATTATCATTGGAGACGCACTGTCATGATGTCATGATATTCTGTCAAATGTTTGGAAAATACTAACTGGCAAAGTAAATGTAGAAGTCCAATGAGAAGTGGAGTCACAGATCAATACCTCACTGAAACATTATGAAGTGAAAGTGTAAAGGAGCATTACACAAAGATAATCAAAGAAATGTACAAGTACAACAAAAGCGTACTTAAGTTAAAAAGCTATGCTTCATTAACACAGTCAATAAATCAGAATTCATACTAACAATTAACTGTTGGTAAAAAAAATAATGACTTCATCTACCAACAAAGGTGCTTATATAAATATATGAAAAATTAACTTACTTCCAAAAAATTGTATCGACCAAAATTGCAGTCAAACTCTCACAAGATAGCTATTATTTGAAAAAAAAAAAAACTAAAGAACTATTTACACCATGACTTCATTTGCTGCAGAATCTTTTTTTTACAAGCACATCTCTGCAAGAACATGAGATCATAGGATCAGCTACTTTTAATGACTTCATGACAAAGTAAGTCTTATCATGATTTAAATGTTTCTTGGTCATTGTTACAAGGCTTAAACTATGATGAATGAAGAAACAGTAAACAATCACTCAATCCCTGTAGGATTTCTCTCGAGTAACACTGAAGCACAGTCGAACTGCCAATCATGTTATTCCACTCCATCTGAGAGCAGTAGCTGCTCTCTCGGCGAGGTCCTGCTGTGCTGGCTGGTTTCTGATGACTTCCAGGATGCTTTGCGCTACAATCATCTCCAGATTTAATATGAAAAAATATAAAAACACAGAACAATGCACATTTTGAAAAACTGAGAAAAATCATCTTTATTTCAAGATGAAATATCAGAGAATTACAAGCTGTGTCCACAAGGATACTGTATGCACAGTAGTGCAACACAAAGATTCACAGTATTTTGTTTATATCAGTAATCAGTCAAAACTCAATGCACATTCTGTAGAGTAACAGGAAAGTACACAAGGTGTGAGGTAAATGGTCATTTATTGACTTGCTCCTCCAGTGGCCAATGAGAATACAACCGTACAGTGAGGGAAATTAAGGTTTTTTTATGTCATGACTTTGATTTTATAGATCTTCCTGAAGAATCCTAGAGTCGTGCTTTTGTTTCTTTGTCTCGCGTAAAATCCCACAAATTTAAGAGATTCATTTGAGTCTTTAAGTATCCATCAGCTCTGTCCCTCTTCCAGCAAGAACATTCATTAGTATGTAGGTAGGTAATAAATATACTGTACATGAGAACTAATTTCCAAATACTATCATTTAATCTGTATCTGGATTTCTTTAATGAATCTGGACTACTTCACATCTGAAATTGGGCTTCCGAAGTGTATCCTATACCGATCTCCTGTCATTAAGTAACATCCCCTAATGCTTTTTTAAGACTCCTCCCACTAAAGCATTCATTTAGATCCAATCATTTACGGGACACACTACAGATAAGATCATTTATAATTACCAGGCATGAGTGTGAAGGTCGAAACAGGCTGGAACAGATTTGTTTCCTTCCCATTCAAGTAAAACGTTTTCAAGTCATGTTTCTGATATACGAGCAATAAAATCTGTTCGATGTGATCACTGACTGTAAACAGTTATTAAGATCAATGCTCCAGTTTGTAGTCTAAAAGCTTGATCATGTACTGAGTGAGTGGGAAGGCATCCATGTGTCAGCTGAACACTGGTATTGGTTGATATCGGGCCCGTCTGCAATCAATGTGGCTGATGCCAGAAGTCATAGTGCATCTGTTGTATCACATCAATTGTATCAAAGCAGGCGAGCTAGTTTACCAAACTGCTGATTCAGAGTTTTATTATTGGGCAGAAGAAGTCACCTGTTGAACAAACTCTGATTTGTTTTGATGGTCGAACAAGAAAGAAGCGTGGGAGTGTTATTCCGTCTCTGAGAAAGATCGGCGATGTGCAGTTTGTAAGTTATGTTCCAGTGACACTTCAGAAGGAGGGACCACAAACAACTATGTATGTGTATTGTGTATGTATGACACAATAATAAACTAAAACACTTCAAACTTCAAAACAAACTATTTAAATACATCCAAGCTCAGAGTTGAATAATTATAATATATATAATATATATATAATATATATATAATAATAATTGCAAAGAAGTTAATTCATGTAAAGTACATTCTATTAAATTAGGTTAGTAATAAAACACACTAAGAATAATAGTTTGGACATTTCAAAACTCAGCGTATCTCTATTTCTATGGGAACAATCCAAATTAGCATTCAGGAACTTGTTAGGGTTAAGGCTTCCACAAAAGCAAAAAGATTAAAAAGTCAGCTGTTGTAAACACATTGTGACTGACTGAGTGTTGTCGGAGTCTTTTCTGGCCTAAAGGGATGTTAATCCTGTGGAGATGTGTGCGATATGTAGAAATATTTAGACAAAATATTGACTTTGAAACAGATTTTTCTGTTGGCAGAGTAGTGAGAAGCCTCCACAGTCGAGTTCGTAAGACTCAGTGTTTCAACACTTCATTCATTGTCTTGTCTTGCCTCCTTTTTCTCTCTCTGGTAGCCGTGTTTTTTATGCGGCCTGGATTTTAGTTTCAAAGCTGATTCGCTCTTCTTTGACTCCCTTTTCGCTGACGCAAGGTCCTCCCCTCCTGGTTTCCACAGCAACAGCTGAGCGTCCTCTCCTCCTGTAACCAGAGCCTCCTCCGCCGCGTCCCATAAGAAGCACCGCACGGTGGAGGCATGGCCGCCCTTTAGGCTCCTGAGCAGATGGAGCCCCCTGTTGTCACACTCCATCAGGTGGAGATCCCCGCTGTTCTTCCCTCCGACCACCAGCAGCTTCTGTGCGTCTTCCAGCCAGCTCCCTCCCACCAGGTAATCAACGCCTCCTCTGTCGGCGAGCGGAGTCAGGCCGCGAGCGTCGGAAGAGCTGAAAATAGTGAGAGGCTCCTCTGTGTCAAGCTGACCAAGGTCCCAGAGGTGCAGCCCCTCGTCGTGGCTCAGGCACAGCAGCTGTGTGTAGTCAGCGCCAGACCAGCAAACCGACCCAGCAGAGGAGTCGCTGTTGCAGGTTGCCAGCAGCGCCTCCTCTTCCGCCCCTCGGCTCAGGTCAAAAACATTCACAAGGCCGTCTGTGGAGCAGGACGCCAGACGGTCCTTGTCTCTAGGATGGAATCGCACCTGTGTGATGTCGTCACTGTGTGACTCAGAATACACCCCAAGAAGCCCAGCGCCTGGTTTTCTGACATCCCAGAAAACCAGGAAGCTGTCCTCGTCGTTCACCTGCTCTGTGCCGGCACACAGGAGCGTGTCGCTGCAGCTGAGGTCGAAGCTGCAGTAGCTGTGCGAGGGGTCGCTTTTGAACATCTGGGCCGGCTCTGTCGCCGGGCACCGGACGTCCCAGCCCTTCACTGTCCCGTCCGCAGAGCCGGAGTAGAGGAAGCCAGGGGAGCGGCGGGAGAAAACGACCCCACAAAGCGGTTTGTCGTGGCCCCGACACTCCCCGAGTTGGTCCAGCGTGTCCTTGTCGTGAACGTGGACGGCGAAGTCGGAGCAGGAGACGGCGAGCAGGCCAGTCGACTGCAGGGCGACGTCCAGCAGGTAAGTGGGCTCCTCTGGGCGAGACCGCCGAGCGATGGAAAGACCTTTCAGCTTCTCCTCCAAACCCTCCATGACAGCTCAGTGTGTGATGGGATTCAACCACACTGAACAGGAAGGGAAAAAAATGAAAGGATGTGTTAGAAAAGCCTCTTTGATAACATGTCATATAGAAATGATGAACAACCTAACAGCAACTATCAAAACGTTGCCTCTTTCTAAGACTCAATTCAAAATTGTCATCCTTTCATGCTTGCTTTTTGGTCATCATGGTGTGCACATTAGAAGATTACATCAATGTTTCAGGACATACACTAGACCTAGAAGAAGAAAAAAAAGATTAGCCTACTACTGTTTGGTAAGGACTGTCAGATTCGAGCAGAAAACTCACCGTTCAAATCCTTTTTGTAGGAGTCACAAGCTGATATAAACGTGTTATTATGCGTTATTTACTTCAACCTGCCTACTTTCCCACAACGTCCACAAACTCCCATAACGCAGCGAAACAACTGACAACATAGACAACTATCTAAATGTTAACCAGACCCTCTAAAATAAGCTACTCTGACGTTCTCAGAGAAACACGCATGGACAAGCGTAGCCTGCTCTGTGTCACAATATTTACAGCCGTGTCGGAACACTTCCTCAAGAAGAGGTTCCGTTATTGTTAGAAAAGAACTGGAAAAGAACAACTCAGATAAAGGAAATACGTGTTAAACGAATTAAATCAGTAATTTATATTTTCTATTCACGTATTGTTCATCCTTCCAACCGTAAACATTTACAGGAGAAAAGTTTGAGCATGAATTAATTTTGTATTGTACTTTTTTTTTTATAAAGGCAAACATAGGAGGACTGCAATGTGCCTTTAGTATCTAAACATTTTTTTTTTATATGGTAAATTTCGTTTAGTTATGTTTTTCTTCTTCCTTTTTAAAATACTTAATTTTGCTGAAGGGTTGAATTCAAGTGTGAGTCCCCAGTTGTCCAGCAGGGGGAAGCAGCGGCTTTCCGCTTTCTGTGTAAATGGGGATTAAAAACTGTCACGATTGAAGCTTTCCAGTTGACCCAAATCTGAGGTGGCACAGTTCAGACCCACAGAAACAAATTAAATAAATCCTCAGTATTTCATGCCAGCTGGAGCATGAGAAAAGTCCCCAAAACACAGAAACTGAAATATGCAATACTCTTTCCTACTATATTCTTGAGGGGGCTTTTATTAATTCTTTTCGTTGAAGTTTTGGTGTGGAGAACGACTAAAAGACTCGGCTTCATCCTTCTGCCTTTGTTGTTCACTGACAAGCTGATTGTCAAATTTTTAACTGTTTGTTTCCTTTAAAAAACGCTTCATATTTATAAGAAGCTTTAAAGTTTAGGACAAAAAAACACCCTAATTCAAGTTTAAGTCATGGTTCTTGCATCCATCAGTTTAAGAAGTGTCAATTCAAATATCTTACTTTGCATTTCAAATAACTAACATTATGGAAACCATGATGGGACCCGAAGAGCTGAAGAAGATTTGACGCAAAAATGAAAGCATACTCCTTTAAGAGTCCATCGTGACCTCAGTGACAGCAGGTGTTTTCATTTCAGCTTGTGACTCATTGCCATTAAACATTCACAGAAGTTTAACTGCTGTCCTGTGTGCCTTCACTTCTGTAGACACGCCACATGGCCAGAAGAGGAAAAAGAGGAGGAAGAGACAACAAAGAGATATGTCTTTTATGTTGAGGCCGGGCAGCTGTAGCGCGTCTCCTCCCTGTGCTGCAGCCGGGCAGCTCTGGCAGAGCGGTGTGGAAAACTGTTCATTCTGTGACACACCACATCACCACATCGCCATCTGTGCATGGAGAGGAGCTCTGCAGGGGCAGAAACACAAACACTAAAAAGTCAAAGTCAGATTCAAATGACACACAAAATAATTTAAAAAATGATTGGCCACAAGAACCGTCACATGTTCTGTTACACGTTAGAGGAGGTTAACCAGGTTTTATTTAACCTCCTGAAATGTCAAGTCGTCATGAGCTTTACCAGAGAGATTCTTTGACGTCTGATTTAAAAAAAAAAAAAAAAAGTTGAAGTTGATGCAGCTGGAGTTTGGTCACAGATGGTTTAGAGGTCTGTTAGTTCACCAATCAAGCATCAAAATAAACTCTATAGCTAGAATAGCATCTAGCAACATGACTATACCATTTTCCCAGGCAAATTTTCCCAAGCAAATGCAGTGATGGAAAGATGAGAAAGTACATATTGATATCGTATTGTATATGCATGTACAGTTGCAGGAAAAAGTATGTGAACCCTTTGGAATTTTCTAGTTTTCTGATTAAATTGGTCATAAAATGTGTTCTGATCTTCATCTAAGTCTCAACAATAGACAAACACAGTCTGCTTAAACTAATACCACACAAACAATTTTATGTTTTCATGTTTTTGTTGAACATGTAAACATTCACAGTGCAGGGTGGGAAAAGTATGTGAACCCTTGGATTTAATAACTGGTTGACCCTCCTTTGGCAGCAATAACCTCAACCAAACGTTTCCTGTAGTTGCAGATCAGACCTGCACAACAGTCAGGAGGAATTTTGGACCATTCCTCTTTACAAAACTTTTTCAGTTCAGCAATATTCTTGGGATGTCTGGTGTGAATCGCTCTCTTGAGGTCATGCCACAGCATCTCTATCGGGTTGAGGTCAGGACTCTGACTGGGCCACTCCAGAAGGCGTATTTTCTTCTGTTGTTGATTTACTTCTGTGCTTTGGGTCGTTGTCCTGTTGCATCACCCATCTTCTGTTGAGCTTCAATTGGTGGACAGATGGCCTTAAGCTGTCCTGCAAAATGTCTTGATAAACTTGGGAATTCATTTTTCCATCGATGATAGCAATCTGTCCAGGCCCTGATGCAGCAAAGCAGCCCCAAACCATGATGCCCCCTCCACCATACTTCACAGTTGGGATGAGGTTTTGATGTTGGTGTGCTGTGCCTGTGTGTGTTGTGTGTTCCTTCCAAAGAACTCAACTTTGGTTTCATCTGTCCACAGGATGTTTTGCCAGTAGTGCTGTGGAACATCCAGGTCCTCTTCTGCAAACATCAAGCGTGCAGCAATGTTTTTTTTTAGACAGCAGTGGCTTTCTCCGTGGTGTCCTCACCATGAACTCCATTCTTGTTTAGTGTTTTACGTATCGTAGATTCATCAACAGAGATGTTAGCATGTGCCAGAGATTTGTGTAAGTCTTTAGCTGACACTCTAGGATTCTTCTTCACCTCATTGAGCATTCTGCGCTGTGCTCTTGCAGTCATCTTTACAGGGCGGCCACTTCTAGGGAGAGTAGCAACAGTGCTGAACTTTCTCCATTTATAGACAATTTGTCTTACCGTGGACTGATGAACATCAAGGCTTTTAGAGATTCTTTTGTAACCCTTTCCAGCTTTATGCAAGTCAACAATTCTTAATCGTAGGTCTTCCGAGAGCTCTTTTGTGCGAGGCATGGTTCACATCAGGCAATGCTTCTTGAGAGTAGCAAACTCAAAACTGGAGTGTGTTTTTTATAGGGCAGGGCAGCTTTAACCAACACCTCCAATCTTGTCTCATTGATTGGACTCCAGGTTGGCTGACTCCTGACTCCAATTAGCTCTTGGAGAAGTCATTAGCCTAGGGGTTCACATACTTTTTCCACCCTGCACTGTGAATGTTTAGATGTTGTGTTCAATAAAAACATGAAAACATAAAATTGTTTGTGTGGTATTAGTTTAAGCAGACTATGTTTGTCTATTGTTGAGACTTAAATGAAGATCAGAACACATTGTATGACCAATTTAATCAGAAAACTAAGAAATTCCAAAGGGTTCACATACTTTTTCCTGCAACTGTATATAATTATATAAATGTAAATTTAGATATAAATGTATATATACACACTACTAAGATGTATGTATTTAACCACAGCCCTAATCTGCTTCCAGTGTCTTGTGTGTCACCATGACACGGCATATTGCTTTAGCACTTACATTATTAGCAAGCTAACAGCAGCTAGTGACTTGTCAAGTTTGAAAGTTGTGGGTCTTTAAATTACAAGTCTCAGCCAGTTAAAATGGAGACAAAATTTAGTTCAAAATCAAAGAAAAACATTATCAAAAACATAGGCCACAACATAATGTTCTGTTACTTTTGTAAACACAAAACAGCGGATGTCAGCGCCTTTATTAGCCATTGCTCACCTAGCGTCAGCTGTTTTTTAGAGAAGCAATTAAAGAAAATATGAATTTCTTTGGATTTATTATAATTCATGATTATCCATAGGAGAGTTACTTTGATAGTCAATTGTTTCACTAATACAGTATATTAAAAGTGCACTACTGAGTTTTTATAATGAAATTTGAAAGTGAAACAATTTTAAGCTATATTTTTCTGAACTTAATACACAAACTTTACTCAAAGGAAAAAATGGGTCCCTGGAACACTGTTTGGAGCTAAATAGCTATTAAGAGAGTTTCACTGTTGCGGGCCCCCACTATAACTTCTCGTGTATCATTTTATCTTTAAACAGTGTTACAGGGACCAAATTTTCCTCTAAGGATAGTTTGTGTATAGAGTTATTAACATATACCACAGAATCTGTAGATTTCTCCAACTTTCACATCTATCTACCAAAACTACATAGCGCACCTTTAAAGGCTTAATATGTGATTTTTTGATCCAGCAGATGTCGCCCTTGAGCACCAGCATGAAACCAAAACAACTCGCGCTGCATTGTTGTGTTAGCATGCTAATGCTAGAGATCTTTATTATGCTCTTATCTCCACACTGCATTTAAATTTACCCGAAATGAGCGTGATCTAGAAACGCTTACGTGACATTCAATTAAGCAGTGAGTACAGTATGTTATCCTTCTTTTCTCTACTCCCTCAATTAAACAACTTTTATAAACAAGGTGATGAGCCGGCCGGCCGGCTGTCCGGGCGATGTAAACAAGTGAAGCTACGGCTCGGAAAACATCACAGACAGTGGGACTCGGGTGTTGCACCCATTGTAGACAGTCATTACTCACAGAGTTATTTTCAGAGGATATACTTGATTTCTATTACATTTTAGTGTGAAAAATTGCATCTTAAGCCTTTAAGTGGATATCATGATCTCAGTTTCACTTTGTGGATAGTACTAATAGACTAAAACAAATGTTAAAAAGCATAAAGTGAAAAATCTGGGTCTTTCTGTTTTCATGTGTTTTTGAGTAATAAAAAAAATGGACTAAAACAACGTAACAGCACCTGAAGTCATACATGTAAAAAAAAGTTTCATTATTTTATTACTCCACTTGCCAAGCTATTGTCATATCAAACAGGGTTGATGTGGAGAATTCTTCATTGAATCAAGCATAGCATAACCATTTTTTGGCTCATATGTGATTAATTATGTTATACTATTTGGTTGTAGGAAACAAACTTGTTGAATATTATTCCTCAAACCTGACTCTTTAACGGTACGTTTTGGGCCTTCAGGGCCACCGTAGTTCCCCTCTTGCATCTAAATCTAAATATCATACACATCTCATGTTCACCTCATCAGCTGCAGATAAAGATAAACAACAAATGGAGTTAAACTTTCATTTATCATAATTTTTTATTTCAGTTATTTTCACACAATCAGACAGAAATACATCTTCATTTTGAATCAAATCAGACAAAACAATCTGGGTATATCAAATACTGTGAAACTGCATAAAATGTCCTCAGATGTTCACATCAGTCACATTAGGACACCACTGAACAATTCAAAGTGGTTCACAATAAATTATGTGGAAATATGAAGGGGTTCCAAAATGACACCCATTGTTGAAAAGAGTACTGCCAGTTGTGTAAAAATGAGGTTTCTTGAACTTAAAACATGTCATGAGAAAGCGACTGTATGAAACAATGAATGAACTGAGAACTTTAACCAAACAGACAAACCAATGCATGTTTCATTTGAATTAGGACATTACTCTGTGACTCATTAACACATTTTCTCATGCAAAAAGTCATAAAATGCAAATGTGACAAAATGTGAAAATGAAATACTCTTTTAATTCAGACTAAATCGACATAAATTACAGTTTGTTGCTTTGTGAGTGAAGGCAGTAATAAACAAGCAGCAGTGTGGGAAGCTAAAAGCTTATTTCTTATAAATGAATAATAATCAACCAGGAAACATTTCCCCTCCACATGAATGCAACTACAAAGTGCAAAAGGCAACACAACAGGACAGAAAAAAGAGAATTTAAAAAAAAACAAAATCAGGACCACAGTTTACACATGGAACATAAAATCATCTTCCTGAAGAACGATAAAGGCAATAAAGGCACACGTGGAGCGAACTTCAGCTAACCGAGCTACAAGCTAAACAGTTGAACTACTTTACATTTGGTCAAAGAAGGAAATAATTTTTTATAAAAGTCTCTGAGATCAGAACAGGTTCATATATTAAAACAAAGCTGGCAGAGCCCTCAGCCTCCAGGGGCCTCAAAGGAGCTGAAAGTGTTTCTATCTTCAGTTTATAGAAATGATAATTAACATATTTACGTATACATTCCCTGATATTTTAGTGAGTTAAGAAGACATTTGGGTGTCAAGAAAAGGTGCTACATCAGTGTTTGGGTTTTTTTCTGATAAAATCTGGATAAAAACTTAATTTTGGGCATTCTTACCCATGTCTGGTGTTTTCTTAGAAACAATCAACAATAACTTGGTCTTGTGAATATATTCGGACGATAGTACAACAGGGGGCAGTTTAAGAACTTCATCAGATGCCAAAATGTTGTGCAGTTTCTACTTATTATGAAATAATGGGAATAAAAGCAATGCAACTTTTTGGATGGTAAAATAAGTAAACAGAAAAATGTAGCTCCTACCAAATGAAGCAAGGCTCAGGTGAGGACAAATACAATGAAGGGTTTTCACCATCATTGTTGACTCTCCCAGATAAATTGTTCAACTTCAATAAACAGTAATTAGCAACATGCAAAATAAGACTGATTCTCCCAATTGAAATATTATAATAAATAACTTCAAAGAAACTGGATTCCACAACAAATTTTGGAAGCACTTCTCCAAATAATGTTCCTGCAAAACCATACAAGAGGATTCATTGATGCTAAAACAATCTCTGTAATTAATTTTAACCGTTCTGCGTTGAGTTTATTATCTGATTAATCTGAAGAAATTTCATAAAACATCTATGGTCTTCTGGCCCAACCTCCTGTTCAGCCAATTCAAGTTTCCATGTATCAAATTTTTTATGAAGCACTGTTTAGTTCAGTGTAAATCTCACACACAGACACACACATAGATAGGTTGTAATCAGACTCAGGAAGTTTGGTTTTTATCTAATTTATCAATCTTGTTACTCTGATCGCTCCTCCATCTGCAGAGGAAACGTCTTCCTGCTGTGATGTAAAGTCCACAGCCAACACATGTTTAAACACTTACACTTTTTCCTGTTTATTACCGATGCTCTTATCATGTATCACAAAGGTATGCAGGGAAAAAAATGTTCTCTGCAAATGTTCTCTGCAATTTTTGCAAAAAGACTTATGGCAATGTAAAACAGGTTTAACAGTGAATCTACACGTTCTTATTTTAAACAATGAACATGAACGATTCTCTCCGTGCCTTGCAGACATGTTTTAACGTATATAGAAACTGGTGGGAAAGTATTTTGCTCTTATTGAAATCTATTGGAACATTTGAGACGTTTTGCCCACACATGACTTCACCACAGGTTTAAAAAGTGTTGGTTTTTCTTAATGCTGAGCCAATAACACAAACAAAAGAGGGCCACACTTCCCGTTTCATTGGCAAAGAAAGGAAACCACATTTAGACAAAGAAAAATAAATCGCAATAAAAAACTGAAATATAGACACATGAAGAGGCAAGGCCACAGGAAGTGAAACAAGCTGGAGGGGGAAATCTCATCGTCCTTGAAAGAGACCAACAACTGGCAGACAAACACACTGGTGAAGCAGATCAATCTGTGCTGTCTTTTGAGTTTTGTCAAATGTTGGCAGGTTATGCAGAAATCCATTTTAGAATCTAGTTTAAAGGCTTTATATGCGATTTTTCACACTTAAATATAATAGAAATCAAGTATATCCTCTGGAAATAACTCTGTGAGTAATGACTGTCTACAATGGGTGTAACACCCGAGTCCCACTGTCTGTGATGCTTTCCGAGTTTTCCGAGTTCTATCTTCAGTTTGTTTACATCGTCGGGACGGCCGGCTGACTCCTCCCCTCTTGTATGAAAGTTGTTTAATTGAGGGACTAGAGAAAAGAAGAATACCATACTGTACTCACTGCTTAACTGCATTTCTAGATCACGCTCATTTCGGGTAAATTTACATGCAGTGTGAAGATACGAGCATAATAAAGATCGCTAGCATTAGCATGCTAACGCAACAATGCACCGCAAGTTGTTTTGGTTTCACGCTGGTGCTCAAGGGCGACATCTGCTGGATCAAAAAATCGCATCTAAAGCCTTCAACGCTCATGTGAGGAACTTTTGGTTTTGATCCTGGAGATGTGTATGTAGTTTTCTAACAAAATATCTCATCCTATTTAGTAGTGAAATGTGTCACTCATTATGAATATGTGACGTAATCACGATATAGAAAGAATCATCTTGTCGCTGAAGGTCTCATTTCTGATGATTTCTGGGTTTACAACTCGGTTAGTGTACTGATGTGATCAATAAAAGAGAAAAATCATGTTTGGAAAACTGTTTCACAAAATAAATGATACTTAAAAGGAGCAATACGGAACTCTGACACCTAGCGTTTAAAATGGGTACTGCAGTACAAATTCAAAACACTAGAGAGAACTGTCTCCCCCCGCCCCCTCCTCCCTAGAGTCGATGTCCATGCAGGTCGCCATGTCGCGGACACGGAAGCTCTGCATCGTTCTTGAAACATTTCTGCGTTCTAAACCATCTACGTTTACCAGGTTTCTGGTCATAAAGCTTTTTAGAAACCAGACCGGAATGGAAACTCAGAAGGAGGACATACTGGCTGCTGCTGTGTTGTCAGAGAAGCCGGCACTTAAAAATATCATGTTTTCTTAATGTCTGATGATTTAGTAAGGTCGTTTTATGATTCAATTCAGTAGATATCTGACGTATTGCTCCTTAATATTTTTTAAATTCTGCAATAGTGCCAAAAATGTATCATCAGTTTATCAAAAGGATTATAACCAATGAATCAATCAACAGAACGTCAACTGTCATTAATGTCAGTGGTGGGAGAAGTATAAGGTCCTTTTACTAAAGTAAAAGTAACTTTATATTCCCAACTTCACCCTCTCTGCCCAGCTCAGGGGGAACACAGTGCATTCTGGGAACAGTGCATTCTTATAAGGACAGTACCGTATACAACAACAACATCATCATCATAGAAGTCAGCTTGTTACACTTCCAGCTCATCCTGCTGAGTCCACACTGAGGCAAATCAAAAAGCATGAAATGTTTCTTTTTGACTGTGTTGGTGTTCAGTTCAGAGGAGAAAGCTCAGAAGGCAGCAGCACCTGAACGCACCGCCAGCTGGTGAAACAAACTGCCCTTGAGCAAGGCACTTCACCCACAACTGCTGCAGGAATGTGTGATGGAACATTTGGTTTCCATCCAGATGTTCTGTCAGTATTGCCTCAAAGTGAGTGGTTCAGTAAGAAAACTGTACACCGAAATGTTTGAGACACACGTCTGCTCTCAGAGATGAGTCTTGGAGCCCCCCCAAAAAAAAAAAAAAAAAATCACACTTGGTCATACAGTCGTTGAACCTGAACTGGACGTCCTGAACAAAGCAGCTCATAGATAAAAAAACATGTTCATTCCAGAAAATGTGCAGAAATGTTTTTGCTTTCCGCCCAAACAGCTGAACTGTTTTACAGTTGATGTTATAAACTTGAAGACAACCAGAGAAGAAACTGAGTCCACCTTAATTAAAAAATAAAGCACAGGGGAAAAATAAATCGGTAAATCTACACCGAAGGATCAGATGGTCAGTGGTCTTACAGATTCATTCATTACTGTGACTCAGATGTAGTGCAAGAGGACGACGGGGAGAGAGAAAGATGGAGTCCATATGGGAGTCTGTTTTTCTTTCTTCAAATTTCAGAACAAGAATGTTGAATTAATGCTAAAGTAGCGTTAAAAAGAAGACTTTGAACACTGAAATATACATTTTGGTTTTCTTTACAGCAGAAGTGAGTCTTGTCTTGTCTCCATCAGATCATGTTGGTTTGTATTGGCAGTGAAATTATAATCCTAATCTTTGACTGTTCAGATATTCTAATTTTCATCAGCGGTACTTCCCTGACATGAAAACACTAACTGAGCATGTGTTGTATTGCCAAACAATACATAGAATTTCCAAGTTTGTAAAGTTTATCAAATCCAATTGCTCTGATTTGAAATGAAAAATCAGCTTCCAATTCAAGATTTCAACTTCAGAAACCTTTTACATTTTGCAAAACAATGCTTCTCCTTTTCGTCACTGCTGCAATCAGGAAAAGTTATTGATGAATCAAAACTTTGCTCCGTCTTTAATGATCTCTGACAAGAATATCTGGAGTGGAAAAAAAAGTGAGCTTCAATGTAAGCCTTTTTCATGATGAACTTGTTATGATAATGAAAAATGTTCTGGCAAGGTTAAGGGGGAAAAGTCAAGATAAATGTAAAAGTTTAAGAGAAAAAAAATGAAATGTTTCAGAATGAATTTTAAATGAAGTCCGGATATTTTAAGATGTAGTGTTTGAAGAAAAAGATAATTATGTCTGTGTTGGAAGATGAGACCTAAAGGCTGACCGTACTTTGCTTTGTGCTACAAAATATTCAATTACATTTTCTTCAAATTTGAACCTGCTTTGAGTAGTTTTTCATTTCAAGTGTCACAGTCAAAGCCTTTTTCTCAAAACATTTAACTGCTTTTTCAAAAATGTCCTCATCATTCTGAATTCCAAGGCCAAAAAAACTCAAATGCTACAAAATGTCATATTTTTGCCAGAGTTGTATCACCATTCTCCCTTCCTCGCCCTGACCTCCCCCCATCGCTCTACACGTCTTCCCTCCTGAGAGCAGCGTTATCTCTGCCTCCTCCCTGCTGACACGAGACTGTCCCCTGCACAGGACGTGGAAGCGTGCCTTCCAGATCATCAAACAGGAAGCCAGTTTACAGTGTTTAGAAAAAAAAATGCTGAGGCAAGTAGACAGACCTCTGTCACCCTGGCAATCTTTCACACTTAAAAAACTATTTCAAAAACCTTTCTGTGCATTTCCCAAACAAAGTGATTCTTTCTTCCTTCCTTCCTTCCTTCTCAATCCTACGCAGTATGTGCCAGGTCATTGCTTCCTCGCAGGAATACCAATCAATCTCCGCGCAGTGAACAGACAATAATTAGTCTGGATAAAAACAGAAGAAGAAAACAGAGCAGACTGAGTGGTGAAAGCCCTTTTAGAAAATACTGTGCACAGGTTAACAACAATTGGAAAATCATCTGACTCTTATTCCTGACTCGTGCTGGTTTATTTCCATCAAAGTTCAGGGGCTAAAATCATAGGGGTTTCTCCTCCACCAGGAGTCCAAAATAAAAGAAAACTCACATTTCCCATGACCTCTTTAACAGGAATAAGGAAGTATCTAATCATAAATCTTATTGCTTTAAGCGGTGAGAGGAGGAAGTCAAATATTGATATTAAGAGGCTTCCACACAAAGAACCACACAAAGTTGAACACTGAACTTGAGCTAAAACAACAAGCTGATCAATCAAGTCATCAAAAAAGAGTTGTCTTCAACTATCCAACAATCAATTTGATGTAACTGTCACCACAAATCTTTTGTTTTTGGACTGTTGGTTGGACTAAACATGACACAATTTAATGTTGTCCTAAATGATGTTATCAAAACTATAGTCACCAGATAAATGGATGATGAAATTAATTGTAGTTCAACTGTTGAGTTGTTAAAGCTCTTATCTAATACGAAGCACTTTAAATGCTATAAACATTCCAGTCTTCCCAAAAGAAACTTGTGTGGTTCTTTGTCTGAACTCTTAATAACAGCAATGGGCAGAAAAAAGGTTTGTCAGTAGTCACTGTCAGTGGCATTCTCAGTCTTTCAGAGGCAACTGTTTAAGAATGTTTTGCTCTTTAACGTGAAGCTGGCAGAGAAGGAGTGGATGTAAGGCTCCGTCGCAGTGTGTCCTGGGATCACGAGGAGCCGCTTAATTATTAATTAGAATTAATTAAAGGGCACAACACAGAGATGTCACTCGCCACAGGTGCTTCACCTGGTTCATTGTTCCCAACCTGGACCAACAACGGGGGGAAATTGAAAAACTCAGAACATGCCAGCATTCAGATAAAAGTTTAGGCTTTACTTCACTTCAGCTCCAACTTAAGGAGCAAAGGAATGGGGTTCTGGATGGGCTATCTGATCTAAAAACAGCTGGAAGTGAACTGACACCCAATCAGGAAAGCTGCATGTAGCTGAAGAGCAGCGGGACGAGGAAGAGCACATTGAAGCCAACTGCCCCGTAGACGATGTAGCGGTAGGGCAGCTCCACCTCCATGTGCTGCCTGGCCTTCCTTACGTCGTCGCAGGGCACCCTGAACAACCGGCACACCAGTGGGATTGTGATGGCCTTCATAAGCGCCCGAGTGGCAATCAGAACCAGCACACCCAAGAAGATTCGCAGCAAGGCTGCACCCACCAGGCTGGGGCTGAGGGCGGGCATGGTGAAGGGAAGCTGGTCTGGCGTTGGGTCAGGCATTAGACCCAGGAGGTGGTTGATGTGACCGGCCAGAGCCACGCCGGCGCCTGTACCCAGGATCTGAGCTGTGTCTCCTCGAGAGGTGCTCCAGGTGTCCAGGGTGAAAGAGAAGAGGCCCAGGCCCAGGTGGAGGGCGATGATGATGAGCGGGGCGTAGCGGTAGGTCAGGTTAAAGCCGTCGATCATGTCCAGCGCCGGCAGGAATGAGAGCAGGATCAGGACGCTGTACAGGAAGCCGACTATGACGTCCTGGAGGAAAAACAAACAAAGAAACAGAAGAGTGATGTTACTGAATCACAGAGAGATCACCGTCATGTTTCAGGGAAGAGTGTTATATTGTTTTGGAACATTTTATAACATTAAAATCACATTAAACACTTTGGATTTAAACAAGCAACAAAACAAAAATTGGGATAGAAATTGATTGATGGACATTTTTCGGACATTTTAAGACCAAACCGGTAATGTATTCATCCAGAGAAAATAAATAGCAATGAAAATCAATGAATATAATTCTGAGTTTAAACCTTATGACCCTAAAGGCTAATGTACTTCTTGATCATTTCAGGGTCCCTTTTAAGGTCCTTAAATGTAAGGGGGGATTTCAAGTCCAGATGGATTTGATGAACTGCTTTAAAACCTTCTGTTAATTAGTTTCATTAGTATCGTCAGGGAAGGATTTATTCTTTAATCTTCAATTGAAGCTTAAATTTGACCTTTAAGTATCATCAGTTTTTACGTTCATTTTCATTATGTCCGCATTGTTTTTCCCACAGAAAATATCTCTGACCTTTACCTTAAAGTTAAACAGGACTAATATCCAGCTGTGTGCACAGTAGGCTTGTAGTCTAAAACAGTACTGGCTGATTTTGTAGTTTAAGTTCATTTAGTCAAGTTCAAGTACAGTTATAACATCTTAAATCAAACTGTGACAAAGTTTCCTGGATATTGCATTTGAATAATGAACCACATTTATCAGATAAGGATGTTTGTTATGGAAATAAAATATGTATTGCAGCATTTTCTTGCTGATGGATGAAGGAAGTGTTAACAGGATACAGGAAATCAGCAAATCTCAGCATGCCAGTGAACTGTAGACTCAAACACAAAGGTCATCGTGGTCGTTTGTTTATTGAACCGAGCAGCAAACTGACAGTTGACTTCCTGCACTAACATTTTGTGTGGATTTAACCTCTTAAAGCCAGAAAAGAACTCCAGTTGAACTGATCAGAACTATTTCTGGTGATGACTCAAAGCTAAAAAACTATGTAGTATTTTCTAAGAGTGTTAAATTTGTATTTTATACATATACTAATCAACAGTGAAAACGTTAATCAGGTCCTACAAATCCAAAAGCAACATTTTTTTATTTTCAATATTTATCAAATGTTAAAAGTTCGGCAGTCAGCATTTAGTAGTTAATCAATTTAATTATGGTCTGAAATTCATGCATTCATTTTTTTAAATGTAAAAAAAAAAAAAACATTATCAATACTTAATCTAAATGACAAACATGTGTGCACGGTTGCAGGAACATACCATGAAAATAAATCAATAATCCGTGGCACACTGAAAATGACTTAACTGTAACTTTACTGTGAGCGAACAAAGCGTTTCACCGGTAGCTTCGTCCGGTTCGCCCAGCACAATCACAGGGCAAACACAGTGTGTTAAATACAAACATGACCAGTTTTTGATATTGTGTCAAAAACACGCTTTTTTACACCATGTACTTTTTTATATACCGTTGGACTATGTGGATGAATATGTTATGTTTGCTTGCAATAGTTTTCATCTGAGGCTGTGAACTGGAATAATGTTCATTTTCAACACTTGTTTTGATACCACAGTGACAAATAAGGCACTCAGTATTGGGTAATTACTTGTATTTTTTTAACTCAGTAAAGAAACATTTCCATTGTATTTGCAATTAAGGGCACACTCACTGGCCCAGTCAGCCTGTACTGTGCAAAAGCACAATTGTCTCCCCCCTCCCAAGTCCCCGGCTGGCCTGCATTCACATTGCTAAAGCCTCAACCACGATACTAAATAAACAATTCTATATAAACAATACTATATAAACAGAAAAACTACAGACACCAAGTTAAAGATCTGTGAGACATATCTGCCAGGGAAACTGGATTTTTGTGTAGTTATAACTATGATGAGTGTGTGTTTAACAGGCTGTCTGCAGTGTTTCATTATGTGTGTTTTCACACTAGGAGCGAGTGTAAATCAACCCGTAATAGTCTCTCATCAGGCTGACCTGGGAGTGTAAAGTATTTACTTAACTTTAGTGCCTGATAGCACGTCTTATCAGTGTGTACTTTCTCTGGAGGAGAAATCAATTTGGGTTACTGTAAATCTACACCAGTTTCCCTCCACCTGCCAAACGCTGCAAACATTTCGGCCGTGCTGGCATGTTAGCCTTCGACTACAGCCACACAAGAATGAAACCAAGGTCATGTCACAGTTTAAATATCTACTCTGCTGCTTAAATACACGTTTAGGTTAATGTTAGACCAGATCTCAAAGTCAGTCATTAATCACACTTAACTATGAGTGAAGTTCAGGAAGGACACATTTTACTGTATCAACATTGAAAGTGGACTCAACAGCAGTGAGATAACCTCTCAGAATCACTGTGATTCATCTCCTCTCTTCTACTGCTACAAACTGTTAGCAGCCCTCTCTTACAATGACACACACATAAACACACATTTAGAGAAAGCTTTCAGCTGTCTGTAATTTTCTCTTCCACTGACACAACAAGACGCAAGAAGCCTGATCTCAAGAAGTCCCAAAGAGGACGAGAGGTTGGCACGGTGCACTTAGAGAACAAGGTGCAAGTTGTGCGGTTGATGCCTTTATCTTAAGTGCCTTACAATAAAATAAATGAGTGAATGTGTTGCCTGCACGAGTAGCAAACTAAAAACCCCTGTAGCCTGCCTACAGTTTATGTGGAATCCTTAATGACTTATAGATCCTTAAATCAGCATCCATTAAACAATTTTAAACCTTATTTTCTCTTTGAAGATGTAAACTTATAGCCAACTTAAATCACAATGGCTGCAGTGGCTATTTTCATTATTGAGTTTATTGATATTAAAACCCAACTGTTTTGATTAATTGTTTGGGATTATTTATTTTATTCTGAAAGGACATATTCTGATTCCAGCTTGTTTCTTGTTCATATTTTTGTGATACATAACTCATCTATGACAATTAACTAAGGATATTTGAGTCGTGGGAGCAGCGATTGACATGTTTTTGAACATTTTCTTAAATTCATGCCAACCAAACAAACCAAAAAAGGAATAGTGGACATTTTTGACGGATAAACTGACAAAGCAATCTTCAAATGCCACATTCCATATTTAATTTGTGCATTGTTTCCTTGAATTATTTAGATTTTCAAATTCAGAAAATACAGACAGGTCAGAGACTGAGTCATCACAGAAATACACAGACATCACAGTTAGCTTGGTGTTAGCTATCTTGCAGCTACTGTAACATCTGTAGAGTTGTTACATTGGAAGTTTAATGATTAGCAATACATGATGAATGCCGAAAGAAAAGATTGGTCAAACGTTTGCAAATGAAGCATGGTAATACTTTGCCTTTTACAGGATATGTGTAGACCTGTCAGGGCTCACATTATAACTGGCCCTCCAGACTGGACTATCGATTGAAAGACCCAAGTCTAAGCTGATTGCACACTCCACTTGTTAAATACTGCATTTAAATAAAATAAAAAACCAATAACACATCATTCATAACGTTACAGAATTTTCCAGGACACAAGAGTTGTGTGTGTGTGTGTGTGTGTGGGGGGGGGTGAGCAGTCTGGTAAAAGGTCTGCAGATGTAAACACCAGAGCAGAACAGTACAGTAGCAGAACAGTTTTGTGCTCTGAGCTCTTCCTGCAGAACAAAGGAGGAGGAAGTAGTTTCATTGGGCGTGATGATTTCCAGAACACATTAAGTACCCGGCAGGCCTGGCAGAGCAGACCGCTAATGGCTCACCATGTGTTCATGCTCCACTCCCTGAATTACAACAGTTCCCACATGGCCTGACGGTGGTGGAGCCTTTAGGCCTCAGAACAGACATCAGACTGTGTTATCAGGTGGAAACATGCTGTGTCTATGTGGAGCCACATGTTCTCAGGTCTTGACACAAAATATTGTGTTTTTGTTATCTTTTTTTTTTTTTTTCAAATGCAGCTCGTATTGTACTTTGAGAAAACAATCAGATGCTATGTCTATGGGGATCTACACTTTTCAAGGATACCATTTTCTCAGTCCATTGCAAAACACGTCAAGAAATCAGTCATTCAAGTGCATTAGAAATGCAACATCTGACTCAACAACATGCATGAGAATATCCAGTTTTTGAATACTTTAGTGTCAAACTAATTCAGTTAAAGTTATATGAACATCCACATTAGCTGTGTGTGGTGGTTTTTGCGTTAAATAGAATCAGCTTTATTGGCCATGTATGCTTATACACACAAGGAATTTGTACTAAAGTGCTGTGAAAGTGTGAGAGGCCTGTAAGCATACGGAAGGCACGCGATGGGAGCTTTACAAACACTCAGGCACGTAGACACGTAGAAACGTAGAAACATAGCACTGTTCCGCCTCACTGACTCCCACATTACCCACGTTTCCCCCTTTAACATCTCTGAGGCGAAGTCTGATGACCAATAAGTGGCAGAATGACTGAATGACCCACGTGTTAACCTTAAGAAATGTAAACAACAGAAGGTGAAAACTCACTCATTCCATGTCAACGTTCTATTGTCTTTTTACCCCTTAAAGCATGAAGGGAACAGTAACTCCAAACAACATTTTTCCCCTGGTTAGGTTTTTATCTTAACCTTCCATCTAGAAGAAGGTCCTTATTTTATTTCATAATAAAAGCGAGGTTGCATTCCAACAGCAAGTACAGTACTCTCATCTTAAGACAATACAAAAATTCTAATAAAAAGCCTAACAATTTGTATTTGTAAATGTGAAATAATGGAATTTCAATCATGCAACTACAAATGACATTAATCACAAATAATTATTGAAGTTAACCAATTAATTGTGATTTGTCCCATCAAAAAGATAGAAAAATATATGTGCATATTTACAAAAAAAAAAAAATCATCTAAAACTATTTTTTGCATGAAAGAATTCCTGAGACTGCATTTTGCATAGAAGTTACTTGCTAGTCCAGTATTGTGAAAATTTGGGAAATAAAAATGCATGGCATGCATGGCTGTAACAAAAAGTGACTAAATCCTGTAAATAAAGAGAAAGACAAAGAGACTTGAGCTGAAAGTTAAAGCTCAGTTAAACTGACAGGCCCATCCTAATGGATTACTTTAAAGTCGAGCAGAGAAGAGGAATCTTTCTTTCCTCTCAAACTAAAGACATTCAGATTTTCTTGCTCTTGTAACGCCGGCATTTGACTGTAAAGTGTCTTTGGCTTTAAATATATATATAAATATAAGTATGACAGTTTAATTGAAGAGTTGGAAGGAGATGATATGTATTAAATGTAATACAGTGGAGACGAATATGATGTCTTTGAGATGACATGATTGGCCATTTTAGGAAAGATCAGATTTAAGGGATTATTAAGGTTTTATAGATTAAGTGACTTCACTGGTTACTGCTGGAAAGTGAACTAAAAATGAAGGCTCTTGAGAGGTTACTATGGTTACAGATATTATTTACATCCCTTTCGAGACTCAGTGCGAGGAGAAAAGCCCATGAGGACAGGCAGCTGGACTTTCCTGGTTACTGCCGGATGATTTCATCCAGATGGTTCCACGAGTGCTCACAGTCATGCTTTGATTGTTAGGAGGGAACAGGAGGAGGAGGAGGAGGAAGAGGAGGAAGAGGAACATGTGGAGAACACACTGTAACAGGACAACAGAGTAAAAGTTCTTTGTAGGAAGGAAACAGGTGCTTAAAGGGTCTCTGGCTGTTGGTAAACAAACACAGACTGCACCCAAGGGTATTTTATATTTAGACAATGCTACATCCTCCGATACGGAACAGTGACAACAACATTTCTGCAGACTGAACTTGCGATGCATAATAGTGGACAGTGAAGGTTATCAATCCTCAGAATTTTTTAATAAAAAAATTAATTACCTGGTGTTTTATTGGTCTTCCTCTAGTGTTTGTGTGGTAGCCATTTTTTATTTTGTTTATTCAAATGTAAGAAACAAGTCAAAATGTTAAATATAACTGACCACGAGCTCACATAATGAATCAATCACAGCCGAATTTTCAGTCAAATTCAGAGAAATTGGTTTCAAATTACTTAAATTGTCTTAATGTCTTAAGTATTAGGTCTTTGTTGAGAATAATATGTACTGACGTATGTCATTGAGGTTATGTAATCAAACTACATGTTTGGTTGATTTCTCCTGAAAAGTGACAAACTTTGAGTGTTTTTTTTTATACCCCTAATGAAGGCAGCCATCTTGGACGTGTTCTCTGTTTGTTTTTAGTTTTGATGAATTCTTCCATACTTTTTCTCGACACCTGTGATGGAAAAGTTTACTCTTGCAATCATGACTCGTTAGGATGATGAGGATAATTCGAGGTACGTGCTAATTCATCAACAAAAACACCAATCAGAGCAACCAACTCCCTCTGAGGCAATGCTGTGGCTCATTTAATAAAACTGGGGATTTCAAATGTCTGATTTACTCTGACAGTTGTGGTGTTGTCAGTGCTGGGATGAACTTGAGTCTGGTTAAATGCCAGGATAAAACTAGGCGTGCCTGGAGTTGTTGCTCAGTTCACCAGGATGAGTCAGGTCTGCGTCCTTTAATTTACTCACTGCATGTTGTAAATCTAATTAACTTACGAATGAACTAATTGTCATGTTTTCTCTGAGAAAACAGGAACAACTTCTCTGATGCTCTTACCTGTGGAAGCAGGAAAGTTTTAGTGGGATACAAAGCAGTGTAAGTTTATAGATGTGTGTGTTTAGTGAGGTGGAGATCATAACCGCGACACAGCCTGCGGGCAGCCACAAAAAGCTCTTAAAGAACGTCTCTGATGTGGAATTAACCTTCAAAAGTTTGTCTGGGCTGACGGCCAGCGTACTGTAATGTCTGCTGCTCCCGCACCAACATCCATCAATCCATCTGACAGCGCCGTGACCACAGAGCCTGTTGCCATGGCGACAGACAATCAAGGCCCAACAGTGCATCAGGAAGTCTGAGGTCATCTAACAGTGAATGAAATAACCCCTAACAGGGGTTAATGTGAGCAGAGTGTGGACAGAAGAACCCACACACACCTACTGTATGTTGAGACTGACATGTGTTTCAGGAAAAGTCCCAAAAATAATGAATGAGCCAAAAATTTTTGAACCGATGGAGCAGGATATAGTTTGGGATATGGTGGTAGTATAATAATACTAAGATTTATTATCAAATTTGTATTAGATGAGTTATGATATTCTTTTTATTCAGACTGCGTGATACAAACTATTTATTACTAACGCAGAACTAACCTCTGATCAAAAATCCATTGAGGGGATAGCAATAAACCATGTGGTACCAACAGTGACAGCAACACATTGACATTAATATTGAATAATAACAAAATAATAGAAAGGAGACATATTTGTTTAACATTTTTTGAATAAATTGCTCAGGACAGAGAAACAGATACAGATGCTCTGCTGACTTAAAACAAGTGCAAATAAACTAGCCTATATGCAAATTACATGTGTAAAATATGTTGTGCCTTTAGACAGTGCGCTGTAAATTGGTACAGATTAAAAAAAGGCAAAGCAAGGCAACTTTAATACAAAGCCTAAATGCAAAACATTTAGCAAATAGGCAAAATCCCGGGTTCTTAAAACTAAGACAGAAAATCTCCCAGCGCGAAAAACTTATTTTCCTCGTTTGTTTTTTTCACACTTGGAGTAAAAAACAAAAAAACTCACAAAAAACAACAACTATTATTTTACCTAATGACTCCAGCACATTCATTTTCAACGAAATGTTTGTCTTATACTCTTTGTTATTGGTGACTTCCTAGTGGGTGGCACCCGACTCTTGAGAAATAGTTTGCTGCTTTAGGGCACCAGTGGTTTACACACCCACCATGAGGTGTTCGATGATGCTTTTCATGACTGTACCTGTACTGCACAACAGTGAACACATCGAGCCAAAACCCTGCTATCAGCAAGACAATCTGCTAATGCGAGAGCAGCAGACAAAAGGTGCAGAAACAAGTTTTTGCAAGCCATGAAAACACCTAGTCTCTATTCAAATGTGTGCTGCTTATTTCCTTAACAACGGAAAGCTGTAATAAATGGAAACAGAAACAGGCCTGAGCATGTGGAGGACGTATTTAATTTAAGAGACACTGTGGATTAGTACACAAGACATATGAGACAGGAGTCTCTAGTAGAAAAATACATTTTGTTTAATTTGAATTGGTTCTTTCTTCATATTAGCACATTTGAATGACTCGTTGTAAACATTTAAGCCTGATTTAATATGTTTTTTCTATGTAGATTAAAATGCCAAATAAAAAAAGAACATGCAAAGGTATATACTAAAATTTTGAGACATTTCAGGGAGGAGCTAAGAAACTTTACAGCTAGACACACAGATTATAAGTCTACGGGTAATAACAACCCCAGCTGTCTGTCATTGAGAAGAGGACACCTGGCACATGTTTGTAAACTTCAGTTGTTTTCTCCACATTTCTAATTCTAAAGCAGGAAAACTATTGTTTGGAGGCTAAAGTTCAGATTCCAGCTCCTGCTTCAACTCAATGAGTGGAAAAGGTTTCCTGTTTCACACCCTGCCTGTTAATCACACCAAACAAATGATACTTAAAAGGGAAGGTTAAAGTCCCCAAATACGTTTTTTGGACATTTTAACTCTTAAATAACCTGTTTTGTCAATATTATTTAGGTGTTTTTTTTGTTTTGTTTCTTCTGTAGTTCTTCAGGCGTTTAAGTTAAAGACACAAGAACATGATGCTAGGGCAGGTCTGGAGCTGAGGTGTCAACTAGTCTGATACTGTTTCTCACAGCTATCGAGTTCAAACAAACAGAATGAGACCAAACTGACACTGCAGGTGGAGAACCTGGCAATGCCTGTGCAGGGCTCGACATTATGACTGGCCCGCTGGCCCGGATGAATGATTGACAGAGTCCGGCCAGTTAAAATACTGCCTGAAAAAAAAAAAAAAGACTGTAACACGTTCTTAATTTCACAGCGCTTTCCTGTCATACCGGAATAAAGTAATTATTTTATAAACGTTGCGCTAATAACCGTTACAGCATCAACGTATCATAAGCGCTCGTGCGCGCATTTGGTCACAGTTGAAAGGCAGATGACGGCTTCACTGCTGTCACTCGCGCTCGCTACACTCGAATTGTACAGACTCGCACACAGATTTTATTCTCTAATAAAAAACCCGTTCGGTAAAGCGGTCTTAAAACCATCAGATCCCGACAAAAGCCGGGCTTAAATCAGCATTCAAAGAAAAAAAAATCAACGGAAGAGTCGAGAGTGACAGCAGGGCATGACGAAAACAGAACAGAGAAAGGTTTCAGCCACAGTGACAGACAGCTGGAGGAGCTGGAACCCGTCAAAGTTAAAGACTAGATCCTGGTAAAGACAAAAGTTATTCACAAAGCGCCTAAAGTAAAGATCTAAGGATGAAGAGTTTCTCAGAGAAAATTGATCATAACAATTCCAGCTCTATCACAACCTCATATTAATGTCAGTCAGCTTAAGTAGACTCTTACAGTTACCAGCATGGTGAATAAACATGAGCACATGAATATAAGAAAAATACAAAATATTTGATAAAATTAGAGCTCAATTAAATAAAAGTTGTAATTTTGCATCAGAATGGTAAGAGTAAATTGGTAACTGATATTTTCGAATAAAAAGTAACGTTCCTGGGCCAGCAGTTACAATGGACGTGCCAGTGATCTTTGAAAAATAGATCAAATTTAACTTAATGTCAACCCCTGCCTGTGTGTGCGCGTGCACGTGTGTGTGTGTGTGGACTTACCAGGACAGAGTGCATCCCCATGTAGATTCGGCTAACGCAGACCAGCAGACACCAGCAGAGGGCCAAGCTGAAGCCCAGTGAGAAAGAGTACTGTGGAGGACGAAGGAGACAATTTTCAGCGCAATGTTTAACACCACTGACATATTACCAGTTAGGCAGACTTACAGTTTGCAGTATTTCAATAAATAGCACTGATGCAGCTGTGATAAAGTGATAGAGGGATTAGAAATATTATAATTAATCTGAGTGTAGCTGTTCGCTTGAGCTTTAACTGTTTCAACATGGTGTGAAAGCATTGCAATCATAATTAAATGTTCACACGCTGAGTGAGAAACAAAGACTTTATACAAACAAAGACTTTATACAAACATGGGTGTAGTCTCAGTTATGTCGCATGCTGTTTTCCGAAGCAGACTTTTAAAGCCCATCGGTGGCGGTCTGCATATTGGAAATGCTGTCTCAGTCGATCAGCCATGACCCTTATTATGAATAACTCTTATCCAGCATAAAATCCAAATGGAAGAGTATTTTAAAAATCCCCCCCCCCCCCCCTTCATCGACAGTGTGTCGATGAAGAAATGAGCTCTCCAGACCAAATTCGTGTTTTTGTACCAGACTGTTTATTTCTGCTGTAAAAACGGCCATTTTTGAATGGGTGTGTATGTGATTCCGTGGCATTTTCCGCCAGCCTCAAGTGGTTCTTCCGCATTGGCTTAATTTTTCAACACCGGAGGTTGACACTTGGTGAAAAAGCTCTTTGGTTGCATTAAATGTGGTCTTTGCCAACGTATTTATTGCAAATGTTCATGTTGCGATATCGATGACAGTGCAATTTCTTGGTGATATAATCCAGGTAAAAAGAAAACTGTCTCTTCAATGATCACTAAAGGACTGGGGCTGCTAGTTAAATTGCAGCAAATTACCACATATCTCCTCAATTTTCAAGGATAAAAGAAATTCACTTTTACTGTGACTCTCCTGCCTGTCAGTATTCCTACTTTTTTCTCTTCTACAGAATAATTAAATTTTCTTCAACAGCTCAGACAGTGCCTTACAGTGTAATGTGGATGTGTAGTGTACACAAACTTCTACTTCAACGTGCAAGCAAAAAACTGCAGACTAACTAGCAGATATCACCATTTCAGTGTGTGATGACATTTTTGGTCCATCTATAGAGTACCCATCTATAGAGTCCAAAGTTTCATTGTGATCGTAAATTTTATCATTTCTCTTTATCAAGGTTTTTCCGTCAACCAGCCTTAACTGCACAAGTGCACAATCGCTGTTAAATATTATAGCTGCACTCGTTTAAAGTCTCCTTTTCCTTGCTTCTGACCTGCACTGAGTGACCCTACGCTAAACATTTATCATGCATCATATTTGTTAATGAGTCTCTGCATCAAAGGGAACATATGACATCCCTGCAATCTTTACTGCGCTTAATTAAGATAAAAATAATAATATGATAAAATGTTGTGTGTTCTGGAAATTATAGAAACACCCTCACAGCCTTGATAAATGTTGCTGTAATGTGGTGGATATGATTATCTGCGAATGTGCCCTAGACTCAGAGGCCCTCATAAATCTTAAAGCAATTCTGCTGTTCTCTTATCAGACATGCTTGGCCTGTAGCAAGAAGAATAGGGAGAGAAAGGAAAGCTGGGTTCACTGCAGCTTAAAGTGTCCAAAGTCAGCTTCTTCTCCCTCATGTGACTAAGATTATATCTCCAGTCAGTGCAAACTGCAAAGGACAGCACTGAGACCTATGAACACATGGCCTAAGGTCAGATTCAGTTGCAATCCGTCTTAGGGTAGAAAACCAAACCTTAACCTACACGTGTTTCCAACACACACAAGTGCATATTTACAGACTCAAGAGCCTCAGATCCTGAAGTTTATTTTTTGACGTGTGGACTAGGCCCTAAGGATTGCTTGATATCAGACAGGAAAAGGCAAAAGTCTTTAACACAGTATTTGATCTCAAACTGCAACTATATTAAATTGTGACTGTCCACAGTCAGCTCTCCTGTAAGACTCTCCTAGAGGTGTTCATCTAACCAGCAGGCTCTGCTTCAAAGTGTCAATTATACGTCTTTTGAAAATGAGGTCAGCGCAGAGGGAGGTTTAGATTGAGAAACAGTCGTCTTTATGTGTGTGGATTAGCTTTGAAGCTAGGTCAGACACAGACTGCCAGACATGCTCAAACCAACGCTGTGTTTAAGGAAAGATTGATTCATGTCTGAAGGGAGAGAAGGGGAGAGGAGAGGACAGAGACACCGTCTGCAGACATGTTGTCCACACAGTGTCCTCTGTCTGTGAGCAAACAGATCTGGTGTCAGCGGGTCCCACGGCCGCGTTTGCATGCTCGCTTTGGCCCTGCGCCTGTGACCACTGTGGTGCTGCGGCAGTCGCCTCATGCAAAGTTTTATGGACATGGTGTGTTTTTTGTGTGGCTTGTGGTTCTCTAGCCACTGCTTATTGACTGTTAGCTTCAGTGTAGAGTGCACCCTCACAAAAAATATCGAGTCATTTGAGTCAGATACAGCCGTAAAACATGATTTCTCCATAATGAAGGCTGTCTGCGTTGTGTGCCCTTGCTTGTGCTCGTGTATGTGCCAGTGCCAAGGAAGTGTACCTTGCTTGAGCACAGATCTGAGCACTCACACTAGTCAAACAAACTGGACTTTAGGGGTGAAGCTACGGTAAGGATTGCCTAGTGTGAGTGTGTCCTTAAACTCTCACCTTTGCCCATGTGTAATCGAGAAGGGATTAACAGAAACTGGTCAACACAAGTGCTAACATCTAGGTCAGTGTGTTATTCTAATAAATGTAAAGTGTTTTAGTCTAAATAAGTTGTATCGCTGCACAAAACAATTCATAAGCACAGTTTTACATCTATTTAAGAAAGATGTTAGTTTTAAGTTTGTCTTGAACTCTACATTGTATTGTACAGCTCATTTAACTTATCTCCCGTGTGTTTATCTGATAAACGTCAAAGTGTGACTTAAGAAAAACAATGCTGCAGCTCCTTAAAAAACAAACATTATTTCCTTCTTTTGAATGCAACATAGGAGATTTACGCTTGATATTAATCTGCAATTTCCATAAAAGCACAATGAAAAAGTCATGGTTGGAGTTAGGAAATGCAATACTGTTAAACTCATTCATGCTTGCAGGAAAAGCGGCACAGTTCCCATGTATTGGTCCCGCTATTGGGAGGAAGTCTCGCACAAAGCCTGTTTACCATAATGTTTTCTGTTCTGGCTCCACTGGAGAAAATGATGAGGATTCATATCACACAATGAAGCATTGATGCCTGAATTTTCAGTCTGGAAATTCTTAGGCTTTTGTATCTGCTTTACATATTTCTCTTATTCTTGTAATCTACTTTTCATCACTTTTTTCTCCAGCTCCTTTTCCATGTTGCCTCGTCTTATCGCCTCTTCCAGCCCTTTTTTTACCATTTAGTCTTGTTTCTCCTTTTATCCTTCTTCTTCCATCACTTTTCTGTATAAATCTCTCTCTCTCTCTCCTTGCCACTAACCACTTCTCTCCTTTATGTTTCCTACATCTCTTGCCCTCTAGTCTCATCTTTTCAAATCTCCTGTCACCTATTACTTTAATCTTTTCTCTACCTCATCCTTCCCTCTTGCCCTTTCTCTCCCACTTTGAAATGCTCCACTGTCCATTGTCGCCTCCCTTACTTCACTCTTACCAGCATCTTCCATAAACCCTTTTCACATATACGGAAATCTCCTGCAAAACGCCGGCGATTAGGCTACCCGGAGGTTCTTTAGGCTATGTGTGAACGCAAACAGCCGCATTTTTCGCGCGGACTTTACCCTGAGTTTCTCCGGCCAGACCCCTAGTATTTTATCCGCAGAAAATCCGGGTGAGCTGATGTCTGAACGCGGCAGCATATACTCCATAGATTTCAATTTGAGCCAATGGAAAGAGAATGACGTTTATATACAGTGACTGCCTAAAGTGTCTGCACGTGACTACTACGATCTCCGTGCACGTAATTAAACGGCTGCATTATGTTTTCTGTTCGTCAGTATGTTGTTCTCCTCTCTTTTGTGGATGTTGTCATTCCATTGGATTACACATAGCATTAATATAAAGGCAAATATTCTCATTATAGCGTTGTGTAGCGGACTCTGTTGCTACGGCCGCTACTTCCGCGTTGTTTTTTTACGTCACGTCTTACCTCGGGAAATCCCCCGCCCCCCCCTCCTCTCTGACAGGGATAGTCTCCAGCTGTGAGGAGCATATGTGAACGGCTAGGTCGGGAGAATCTCCGGAGAAGTCCTACTGTAAATATCTAGATATTATCCGGAGTGCATATGTGAAAACGGCTATAGTGAGACATCTGACTCTGGTTATTGTCTGATCTGGAGAAAGGGCTGGGATGGGAGGCGGAGCATCTGACTCCGGCCCATGCAAATCCAAACACTATAGACAAGTCAGCAGAGGCAGACTTCCAGCAGCAATGCTGGCAGGGCAACTACGGCAAGCAGCAGGGGATGTGAGGGACACACCCTGCCTCCTCCAGATATCAGTTTGCAGTCATCTCTCAATCTATTTGAATATTTTGAACCTATTATGGCACTGTTACAAATCCTAACCCTAACCCTAGTCCTAATAGATGAAAACATTCCACTCTCTAATCTTAACAAGTTATGTGTGTCGTCACTTCTGTACACTATAAATTGATCTAGTCACACAAAATATAAAGCAATTCTTAAATTTAAAATTACAATTTCTCCTCCTCATGTAACGTGACTTCCTGTAGTCAGATTAGCTTGTATGGTGTATGCACTTTTACCTGCTCTCCACAAAATTGATAACAGCTGAGCAAGTCTGAGATAAAGCAACACAAGCAGGTCAGCAGTGTCTATTTGACAACTGTGTGTAGGGATAGTTTTGAGTTGAAAATGCTGAAAAGATATTCGCAATTCTTTGGAAAATAAGGAAACCATATCTGGCATGTTCCATTACTTGTGTGCTCAAACCTTAGTTGATAGGTACAGAAAGACGTGAGAAAGCTGCAGACAATGAGACCGTCTTATCTTGGATTCCCACACTCCAATGTCAGGGGTCTGCGCTCTTATAAACTGCTATGGCAGACAGACAGGGAGGTAGAGTGTCTTAAATCAGTCCCACCTCTGCTCTCGCCTGCTGAGATTCAAGCAACAAAAACAGGGCTCCCACGCTTCTCTTTTTTCAAAATGTCCTTCTTTACTTACGCCCACAATGGCATTCTGGATGTTACAAATCATGTTACTTCTGTTGGAATACAAAGGGGCATTATCAGGATTGTAGCAGCTACAGGAGCAATACCCAAGGTTATCAGGCTAACCAGAACCATCAGCGCAGGCTCCTTGAGACCCACTGGTCTTCAAATGTAGAAAACTGATGAGCCTCTTCTGTCTTCATTTAACTTGGACTTAGTTTTGGTTATTTGACTGAAAGGTAACGTACTAAAAAAATGGTTGAGTTTGTATTTCAACAAATTAAGGACAGGATGACTAAAAACAAAAATAAATGTAAAAGGTATCGTGTCGTGTCCTGGCATAGGCAGCAGCTCTAGACATGGAAATTGTAATTGTAGACCGTACATTTACACACATACAAGAAACTTGACTTGTTTTTTTTTTGCAAAAACAATTAGTAAAGAAATAAAGCAAAAACAGTTAAAAGTTATAAAACAGAAAATATTCATGCTGACAGGGAACAGAAGATAAAAAATATATAATAGTATATAAAAACACTAAATGTACTAAAGGTGCAATGGCAGAGCTGTGCAGTTCTGCATATGTGCGTGATTGTTTTGTAGTTGACAAAGCTGATATCAGAAGTCATGCACCTTCTTGATTTTGATTGGTCAGTGAGGGAGAAGTGAACACAGCGCCAGCGCTGTTCCAAATGTCGTACTTTTTTCAACTGTGAGCGCTGAGGGTGCAGCAACAACAACGTAACAGCTGACGCTGAGGGCATTTTTGCACTACAGACACTTGAGTGCTGAAAATCCTTGACTACATCGGTTTTGTTTTGAAAATAGGCACTGCCAGGGCAAAAAAAAACGGCAACAGGTCCTAAATTGACTTGCATTTATTTGATCTTTTTTTTCCCCACTAAAAGGTTGAAAGACCACCCATCACAATTCTACGGAGCCCTAAACAATGCCTTGATTGTTTTCTTATGTTCAGATCAACTCTAAACGTTTGATCTTAAAAGATTAGATTGATTTTTAAACATCAAAAAGTGTTGTTTTTATGGTTGAAACCTAACAAAAATTCTCCATTTTAGCGTGAGAATGTATGAAAAATGATCAATTGCCTTCAGTCAATGAACTCATTGATAAATAGTTACAGAGCCTAGGCATGAACACTTTACAGACTATGCATCACTTTGAAGGGGTTTTTCTATGTTTCATAGTTCTATGGGAATCAAATGGACTTCCTGTAGTTTGCTGATCTGGTCCCTCATTGTGTGGATGCACAGAAAGACAATGGAGAAGGACTAAACAGACTTTGTGTTGGTTTTAACAGAGTGGGACACAATGGATTGTTGTTCCTTCGCAGTCAATGGGGAGGAGGTGAAGAACAAGAACAACTGAGAACGGCTTGTTAAAACAAAATTCCTGCATGCGTGTTATTCTAATGATTTGGGACACCGTGAATTTTAGTAACTTTAGCAAAGCTGGAGAACAGAAGGTGGAATATGAGATGTCATCAAGTGACCAAAGTTAAAGAAAAAGTTGTGGAAGTGTGTTTTTAAACACATCCGTTCATGACGAGAATCACTATTTACTGAGTTGTTAAAACCACATCAAAGTAGTGTTTATACAGCATGTTAATAAGTTAACATTTATCTTGGCACAACTGGGGCTGACAAATATTGTTTTTTATCAATATCTTTGTACTTTGTCAAGGTCACTTTTTAAAGACTGAAACCTCTGTACAAACTGCCCTAAGTTCTTAATGGAAATATTTAAATTCCAGAAAACCCAGAGGATTTCATGATCAGACTTATGTGATTTACAAATATTTACTCTTAAGAAGCTTTAAACAATAAATATGGTCAGGTTTTGCTTTAAAAAATCCCTAACCTTGGAAATTGATAATTGGTATGTTTCTGAACTTTCTGTTTCTCTGGTCTGTAGATTTTATTTTGCACTATAAAAAGCGTCTTACTTTGCTCTGTATCACACATAGTAATGTGACAGCCCAACAGTCAGTTGACCGTAGACCTTTAGTCTAGTTGTGTCCACACTGAGCTTGATTTCACTCTACTACAAGAGGTAAACAAATGTGCTCATACAACTGTACATGGCTGCCATGGCTGCTGTCACTGTATCCACTTGGCCAACCGCACATTAATTGTTAATGAAGCAGCATCAGAAGACTGACTTCATAGGGCAAAGTCTCAGTGATCCTGTATCAAGAGTTGGCACTTATCATATGATTGCTTATGTAAATTTTGCATTGGGGGAAGGGGAGGGAAGGGGGGCTGATTCTTTGATCTGCAATAATGTGTGATCTCTGTAGGAAATGCAAAAAAAACAGTTTGCAGGTAAATAGCCTGCATTGGGTTTATTGCAGATATAAATATACATTTTACCTTTTGACAAGCTACACCTGATTTAGTGAATATTTAAGTTGCCATTTAAATTGACCTATACTGATTTTGCACCAATATGACAGTGTTACATTAGTCAGAAGGAACAATTTAAAGATTATTTCACATAATTATACATCGAAAAAACAATTCCAGCACAGACTGCGCTTTAATCATCTGACTGTGATCGTCTGCTACTTGTGCTGCAAACATTGCTGAAAGTACTGCAAAACGAAAGCGTCAGAGTAGGCATGCTGGACAATCCCTGTGATGACGTCAGCATTTCTCAGGGCGAATGAACCCAAGGATTGTTCTCTGCATTTAGTGTTCTGTTAAAGACGTTTCGCATGGTGTCTCTTGTGAAAACAACGTGTTGATCCTGATAAATCCTGATGAACTTAAAGTAGACGATGTGTGGTGGCATTTTTTGGAATCTTCCATTTACTTTTTACATGTACGGTCCATTATTATTTAAAGTGTTTAAAGCTTTAGGAGGTTGTATTTGGGATGCTGCTGAAACAGATGTATGTGGTCTACTACGAGGTCTTTCTATATAAGATCTAGGGACTGAAATAAGCAACCCAAAGCTCCTACATGCTAGAGTGTGTTGTTTTTCTCTCAGCATTATTTCCTAATTATATTGTGAACTTTACACAAGTATGATTCCACGTGTTTCTGGTGTGATAAATAGATTAATGCTTTTCTAGTTGTAATGTGTCACAGCCCTTGTCAAAAGGCAAAAGGACAACACTTGGTGTGCATTTTCAGCACTGATTCTAAACACATAAAGGAACATGATGTGATGCAACAACACAAGGGGAACTTTCACAAGAGGAAGCAGCTCACGCCACTCATTCAACTTAACCTTTTCTCCAGAAGCTGTAATTTAGATTTGGGTTACTTTTCAACACTGAAGCAGCAAAGTAAGATGGATTCACTGTACCTCCCACCGGCCGTAGGTCAAGAAGAAGAGGGAGAAGGGGATGGCAGTGCCCGACATGGCGTGGGTAGAGGGCATGCTGTACTCCGAGTTGTAAAACATCTCCACTTTGACCACAGGAGGTGACGCGGGTCGAGACCACCCGATCACATCCTTGGTGCACTGTCCTAGGTACATGACCCACACCCACACCATGATCAACCTCCTGCTCACGAAGGCGTCCATGTTCCACATGATGAAGGGAAAGAAGGTGATGTAGAAGAGCTCGTTGCCCAGCTCGGTTCCGAAAGTGAACATGTAGTACAAGAACCGGTTCTCGATCAGGAACTCCTGCCCGGCGTCGCCCGTCAGAGAGTTTTTGCGGAGGGGTTTCACAGTGCTGCTTCCTGGGGGTCCCGGGTCTCTACTGCCTTTATCTGTTATCGTCTCCTCCGGCCCGGTCCCGGATAAAATTCGACCGTTACCCCCCACGGCAACCGTCTCTCCCCCGGCGGTCGCTGCAGACACAACTGCCCCGTTCTGAGGGGCACTTTCATCCTCCCCCTCCTCATCGTGGTTTTTCGCGACATTAGAATCAGCAATCCTCTTCCGAAGCCCCCCTACAGTCGTTTGCACTTTCTCTCCTTCTCCAGCTCCCATGTTTTCCCTCTCATGCCCCCCCGCGCTGTGATGATGGCAAGCCCCGTTGTTGTGCGAGTGAGTCCGGTCTGCTTCCTTGCTGCTGTCGACGCTTCTAGAAAAAGTCCCGTGTACCCCACAAATGCGCTGAAAGCGGGCGACCAAGTGGGGGTCTTGGAGATAGTGGAACAGCTCTATAAAACGGTTACTTTTCTCCATGTTTAATCCAGTTTACTCCCCCCCACCTCCACACACACACACACACACACAGCTGAATCAACGGGCAGAGACTCCACTACTTTCCCCCTGAACAGTGGATGATGAACGCTAGCTCTTACGGCTAACGATAGCTAGCTTCCCTGAAAATCATGGCAGAGTGCTGCTGAGAAGTGAAACCGAACCGTTTTTAAAACTTAACAAGTAACGACGACGAGAAGTATTATTTTTTAAGAAACGATAAAATGTTGTTTTCAGTCAAAACGACAAAGGATAAAGCGAGCAGGTCGGGTAAAGACCGAGTCCAGATGCGTTCACTGTCCCGCTACCTGAGTGGTGTTCTACAACTGACAGATCTCCTGAGCAGTCCGGGGAGCGCGCCTTCTCTGTTGCCTTCATGTGCTGTGGGAAAATTTAGTTATTGCTTACAGTCTATGGTTAGGACATATACTGAAAATATTAGGGACGTTCAGCTTGTAAGTATACTTCCTCCAGTTAAAAAGAAAACATTCAAACGCTAGTTAATTTACAAAAGTATAACATTTACTGAAAATAATAATTAATAATTCCAAACAACCAGCAAAAAAAAAAATGAATACAAGTCAAAACAGGCTATTACCATCTAAACATGACCTACCTTGATTTTTTTGTTTGCATTTTTCATTAGGAAAATACGGAAAACTATTAGGGTCAGACATAAGAAATAAATAATGACAGGAAGACTTTTTAAGCCCTTCGTGAAGAAGTCAAAATGTGGAAGGAAAAAATTCAATATGTAGGTAATAAACTAAGAATGTAATGCATTTATTGTGTTAAAGCAAGTTTTAAGGTTTAATATCAGGATTTTTTTTTTTTTTTTTGCCTTAGTCTTAGACCTCATAGCATTGAATGTTTATTGCATGGCCTTGCGGAAAAGTCTTTTACATTTCACTGCACATCTGTATGAGCATGTGACAAATAAAAATCTTGAATCTTGAATCTTGAATTCCATACTGGTCCACTTTATGATACTCATTAGTGAAGAGATGTTTGGGTTTATCGCTCAGCACTTTGGAGAAAGTTGTTACCCATCATTTTGAGTATAATTAAAAAAAAAAAAAATGGATATGGAGAAAAATTATGCAAAACATACAATAGGAATATGTAATTAAATAAACCTTCAGAGCTGGGATAAAGGACTTGCAGTCATGACAGAAGTCTTTCTGAAGCTCCGATTAACGTTTTCCCATAGTGATGAATGATGGCATTACATTTTATTCATTAATCAGGACTTTTAAGAATCAACTTATCTTCATAGCTAAAATAAGTTTGTTTTTTTGAAACCGTGATAATGTTCAGGTTCTTTCGAAACCATTGAATGCAAAGGCGCACAAAACAACTTTATTTTAAATGAAATAAAAGCAGGGTCTTGAAAAAATGTCTTACAATGAAGAATATAGATAATTTTGTCTCAAACTGCCCTTTAATGTTGTTCTCAGATCGGATTGTTTTTTTTATCTCAATGCTTACAGTGCATTGAAGACATTTAGGGCAGGACTCTTCAAAGTTTGAGTCAGGAAGAAGCACTTGAAGGCAACAGAAGTTCCGGCGCGCACGTATAGTAGATTAGCTCAAAACGTCACGCCGTAACGTGACCGCGCTTACTCTGTTGCCAATTTTTGTGGCACGACTTTCATTACCAACAAAACCCCCCAAAATCCAAAATATGATGCAGTTAATTGAATACTAAGATAGATAGATAGATAGATAGACAGACAGACAGACAGACAGACAGACAGACAGACAGAAAAAAGGCAACAAAGCACATCAAAACATTGTCACCTTACATCCTTTATTGATAATCAATCACCTGAAAAAAGTTTGATGGCCCTTTTTCAAAATAGTTTTTCTTAAATATGGAATAAGCATTTTCATCAAAATATAAATTCCTGTTTTAAAATATCAAGATTCTCTTTCATAGTTGCGTACAGTATCTTGCTGTTGTTGTTGTTTGTCTTTTTAACTTTGCAGTGATTGTTATCAAGATGCACATTTTCAAACCCGCTTCACTCTTGGACAGAGACTGGACACAAAAACACATTAAGAGACACTGAAAAAGGATGAATCATTGATCGACTTGTCATAAAGCAAGGTCGTCAGTTTCATAAGAAACACGTTTTCCCTCTGACAAGATGACAGCTGCTGCTATAAATTAGACTGGTCAGAATATGAACTGAATTATCTGTTTAAAGACATTCTTCTTTCTGATATTCTGCTGAGGAGACTGATCATTTTGTTTGGTTTTTAACCATAAAGACGCAAAGCCTCGTTTATTTTATCATGTGCCTAAAAAGTGAAAAAAGAAAGAAAGATTATTACCCTTTTCAGTGAAGCTTTATTTCAACTACCATATTTGGTATTAAAGCAGTTAACAAATGTTTTTTAAATGGTTTGAAACACACTATTATGAAGTTGTAAAAAAACATTTTGAGTGTTCATTAATGTGCAGCTTTAGTCAACAATTAGTGTCTCTTGTGAAAACTTATTTCACATTTTTATACTTTTTTTCTAAATTGTCTTCCATTACACACCAGCTTCCACACTCCAAAATTCTTCACTTCTTACAATTGCATCAAAGTGTGACCTGCACATGCTGAATAGGGTTAATTCACATCTTCTCATTCACTTGAACTGTAAGGTTTTAACCATAGATTCATTTATTCACCAGCAGAGGGCAGCAACGTGATGCAAAAAGAAAATAACAGACAGCATATAAGAAAACAGGACGTCAAATACAGAGGGGGAGAAACAGTCTTTCCACAGGCAGTTAATAACCCTCAGAGAAGGTAAGATCTCCAGATAGCTTGACAATTCACACAGCCCAGGGAATATTACTCATAATATTTCATAAATCACACAATAGCATAAAAAGATAACAGAAGCTTATCAGCAAAAATTCTCCAAGCAAGCCAAGGTGCATCAAAAGTAGCCTGCAGTCTGTAAATCCCTGAATATGCTCACGATTCACATGAGCAACAAAAACAATAAAAATCAATAACACAACATCAACAGCAAAAAATCCTGCCTGCTTCTGGTCTCTCAAAATTATAATAAATGGCAGTGACGCTGCAACAGTTTGCATTTGACATCAACATTAAAGACCCTGTTGATCCGGAAGAAGAATCAGGGCTTTTTAGGTCTCTCATTCCACCGCTGAATCTCAGCAAGTGGAGGTTACATCCTGGCAACAAATAAAGCAGACCCCACGACACCTGTCCCTCAGAATAAGTGAAAAACGAGGGACACAGTACACGTCTGCATGCCAGTAACATGTGCAGATGTTTATTCCCCAGCTGTTAACAGAGGCATGACACTGAAGACCGGACAGTCACCCATTGTCGTCAAGATTGTACAGGAGGACCTGGTTGGGGGCGAGGCCTGGGCAGGTGCCAAGGCTGTACAGGTATCCAGCTGATGGGTAACAGGGCACCAGTCGGTAATGCTGCAGCTCCTCCAGGCCAAACGCAGGAGAACAGCAGTCCATCACAAGCACCTTCACCCTCTTTCTGTCAGGGTACAACAGCCGCCCCTGCCCCCTCTCCCCCACGATGCCACCTTCTTCCTCTTCTTCTTCCTCTTCTTCCATTTCTATGTTATCATCATCTTCTTCATCTTCTTCCTCCTCATCAGCCTCCAGCTCCTCCTCCTCATGGTGGATCTTCCTCAACAGGTTGTTGATGAGGACGGAGCGCCGCAGGTAGGCCTCCGGGTCCTCAAGAAACCTCAACTTCTCCAGGGACAGCTTCAGGATGCAGCCCCGGTCCTCCTGCAGTATCAGGTGCTGCAGATGAAAAAAAAAAAACAGACAGACAGGAGTTGAGTCAGTGCTTTCGCATCATTATTTAACACAGTTTAAATCAATAGCAGCTTGGAAGGGGAATACAAGATGAGTACGCTTGGATTGAAGCTTGTACAGATGAAATTGTTACAGTCAAAGCTCCAGTACAAAAGAACATTAGATTAGATAGTGATCATTTCACTACACAATACATTACAAGAATGCAAATATTATCTCAAGGGAAACAACTCAAGAGAGACTACAAATATTTTGAAATTTCTTCGGCTTTAGGAAAACTCAAGGTCTCACAACGTCAAATCGATAAGAACTCAGTTAATTATCAAAATCATGTCCGAATAGCTGTGAGTAAGAGAAGAACTGGTAAGAAACAAGCGATCTGATTTGTCTTTCTCATGTCTTGAGAAATGTTTCCCGGCTCAATGCCTCTGACAATTAAATCCTTGTATTTCCAGCATTTACAACATTTATGGTATCGCAGCCCTATTCAAAATTCTGCCAAAGGAAAAACGCTAGAACATTATTTATCATCTGATAATCCAACATTATCTGCTTAGTTTTAGTCACCATTATTTCCTGTACACAAACAGGCAGAGAATGTGGCAGAAGCAGAAACTATCTACATAACCAGCATAGAAAGAGCACTGTCAACTAGCGATTGAAGGTAGTATGTAGTGCTCATGACGGCGTAGAAACAGTGCAAGAGTTGATGCAGAAGTATAAACCAGGCTTTGCCCAGTTAGCTTAAATTCATAACCTTTCATCTTGTTTCACCTTCTGTTGCTAGGCTCTTATATTATGTTTCTCATACTATTTTTCTTTTTTTCAAAGACCTGAAGATTTATACTTTGGACATGCGGGAGGTTATTTTGTTTTGACCAGAAGCAATTTGTGACATTAGCCACCACGTAAGCTAGTGAACTAGTCTTCCAATACAGCAAAACTGTTTTTGTAGTTTGTATTTGTTTAAACTAAATGGTATATTCACTTGCGCGTATACTTGCTAGTACTAGACACTCTATCCACATTTTTATTTACATTCACAATTTTCTTATTGGCTCTTTTGACTCTCAAACAGATTAACCAAGGGACCAACATTGAGTACACACATCTGTAGTTGAATTATCACCAGACAAAATCTTTCTATGACAGTCATTGGATTACAGGTGGACCTGTGATTTGGTATTTTGATGTGGCTTCTGTCATGAACAGAGAGGTGTCATTGCCTAGAGGCTGACAAAGTAAACCTATTATCAGTAACTCTTTTGTATCTGGGTGAAAGAGGCTCAAGGACACAAAGGACAGCATAACAGGTGAAAGGACTGAGAAACAAGCACTGATGTAGGAGATAATGAGTGTCAAGGATTAAACAGGAACCTGAGATGGACAAGGAATAAAGAAGAGATTCATACTTTTTGAAAATATCCATGTAGGCCTCCGTGTAAATCCTCCTCCTCCGCATATTTCCTCTTGAAGTAAGCAACTTTCGACGTTGTTGAATGGTTTGTTCTCTCTCACAGGGAAGGAGCAACTGGAGGCAACAGAACAGAGATTACACTTCATGTTCAAAAGACGAAATGCTGGAAATAAAACACTTATTTTTTACCTGACACCCTCAAGAGCGAATGTGTTCAGGTTTCTGATTTCCACTCTGAAGGGGCTAAATTAAATGTTTTTGAACTTTGGGTTTTCACAGCAGCAAAAGTTAACAAAATGATATTGACAAAGAAACCCAACTGTTGCACTTGAGACTCAATAAGCAAATAAGTAGAGGATGAATTCATGAATCCCCTTTAGAAAGAAGAACTATGAGATTAACCACATTTCAATGCTCAATAATCAAACAAGGGCTGAAATTGACACCATTATTTATTTTTTAATCAAATCAATCCTCAAAAGCTGTCCTATGTACAGTCCTCTGAAAAAAGCTCTAAATTGTTGATTGTAATTCTTGACCTTTGATCCATTAGTTTTACAAGAAAAAAGCTGACATTAAGGCCCACTTGTCTGCTTTATTTTGAGCTTTCGGGTTAAAACTACAAACAATGAGAGTCTGCAGTGAAACAAGATTAATGAGGGTTTTGGGGGCTGCCTTTTAAGCTTCAGTAATCCATATCCAAGCCTGATTAATCCATATCACTCCCTGATAAATCCATATCAATCCCAGATTGCGTAATGTGACAGGTGCCCCTGCTTGCAGTCATAGATCTAATAAGGAACACCACTAAGCTTTTAAGATCACCTCGGCTGAACTTTGTTGCATCTTCTGACTCAATGTTTTGGTGTTACAGTAATCAAACCCCTTTGTTTTCAATCACATAAGACATTAGTCTACCATTGTGTACTTTTACATTTTGGCTTTAATATTAAGGCAATCCATAGCGCTTTCAATCAGACAGAAAGGCAATATTAAAAGACACGTAAATAAGATTTTTAAAGAAGTCAAAAAAAATGAAATGCATGAAAAAATAAGATATGATAAAATTACACAAATTATACAGAACACAAGGTACATTTATTAAAAGGCTCTGAAACAAAAAAGGTTAAGCCCAATTTTGAAGCCTTGAAATTTGGAGCAGATTATTGACGTTTATACATTTTCTTAATTTGTTTTAGACATGTGAAGCAAAGAAATTAAAACCTGCATCATCTAAACGAGCATGTAGACCTGTCCTGTAGAGTTTCTTTCATTCTTATCGCTCTTATTAGCCAGTGGCAGCTATAAACAGCAGATAAAAGCTCTGAAGAACCCCCTTTAAACTACCTTACAATAAAAATCACAATGGCACAGTTGGTGACAAGCTTGTGAGGAAGATGGAGCATGAGCAGCAAAAGTGTCTGACATTTTTCTGAGCACATTGGAGTCCAAAATTGAGATGGAAACTGATAATGTGATATTGAAATAAGCTGTTAGCTCTATACAACATATCAGACTTTTGGTACCTTTTTGTGTTGTATTCAAGTGAAAAAGCGTATGTAAGGTTTAAATAGTGGCCCATATTTCCACCTGCTTACAATAAATCCTCAATGCTTTACTAAATGAAAGTTAAAGGGAACTCTGTGAAGTCACTGAGGTAACGGATAGAAGCTCTGATTACCTGCTGCTGATGGTTCCACAGCCGGCACTCAGCTCTCTGACTGGAGTTTAAATCAGTATGTCTGAGTTGATCTGAGCCTCCACATCGCCTTCAGGCTCCTGCAGGAAACACAGAGAAGGATGAGTGAGTGAGGAGGAGGAGGAGCAAGAGGAGGAGGAGTACCCAAACATCTGAGAATCAATGCAGAAACCAAACAAATAGCTGAAAGAAGATCGGAGTAAAAGTTGCCAAGCTATGATTTGATGTTTAAATTTGGGTCCAAAATGTCATCTTTGCAACCTGGATGTATCATACGTTTCAATATCGGACACCTGATACTTATGCAAACGAGGATAAACATTTTGTAAATTGCTTTGTTTTTTTTTCAATTGCAAAAACATCCTGTTTTCATTTTCAAAACAGGGAATTTGAAATGCAGTTTTTCGTTCACAATGTATGGCCTTCAACATGTTGACAGTCTACATGACAGCTGAAAGCAGCTCTCTTGGTAAACGACACACCATGCAATCATGAAATCAACAGGAATGTAACTATGCCTGTGCACCTGCAAGCACGGAAAACTTAACAAGCAAAAATGCTTAACATAAAAATTAAATCAAATGGGGAAAAAAAAGACGATATGCAATGAGAAATAATGTTTAGGAAACAAAACTGGTCAAATCTATCTCAAAATAATGACGGACCACTTCAAAAAAGAACAAGAAAATATCATTTATCTGTACAAAATGTGATTTATCAATTACCTCAAGACATTTTTTAGAACAAATCTGCATTTGACCATAGATATTTCTGTATTGAAAGCACACACAAACATGCACTGCTGTATAATATCCTCACATGACCCTCTGATGTTGCTGCATTAAAGGGCAAGAATCATCTTTCAATTCAACACGAGGAAGGACAGATGAGAGGGTGGTTTGTGTGCGTGTCTTTATACGTGTGTGAGTGTTTTTATTGTGAGTGTGCGTGGTTTGATTGTAATCTCAAATGCCATAAATCAATCAATCACTTCATCATAAACACAGAGTGGGAAGGTTTATCATTGCGCAACACTCGCGTCGGCTCCCCTGAAGCTGCCGCGGTGACTCACACAATTTTTAACATCCAACTGCAGTCTGAATATTTCATCTGTGGGAGAATGATGCACGATGATGGATACATGAAGAGAGGGAGGCTGCGTGGGAAGAGTGTGTGTGTTTTGATGCAACACTTGCTATAAATGCTCTTCTGCAGAGATTTCCACTGAAAACAAAAGTATGTTCAAACAGAAGGTCATGACTGAACAATACCTTAAATTGCATTTAAATGTATTTAGATTGGTAAGGGATTTGCATGAATTATTAAATATTTAGGGTAAAAAAAAACAACTGGATTTTAACAGCTGATACAACTCATATTTGAAAGAAGGAGACTTTCAGTTTAATATTGTCACCAGAATATCAACTTTTATGAGCTAAGAAAACAACCCTGATATAAGCTTAATGATACTTTAATGTAGAATAAAATGGGGGTGGGGTTTTTTGTGTTTTTTTGCTTTTATTTTACATTAATCACACCATATTCAAAAACATTTTGCAAAGACTTTCCCTGCACAGTAATGCCATTTTTTTTAATCAATAATCTTTTCTTTTGCTTTTATGGTCTTTTTCCTTTAGTGTTTTATACCTGTATATGATGTTTCAATGCATTTCTTCACCTTTGCTTCCTTGTTTATAGTCTACAGATAAACTTGCTAATGCTAAGCTAAGAACCAAGTAGCTGCTGTGTTTAATTCTAAAATTACCTCGAATAAATCCTGTAAATGCCTTTTAAAGCGTCTTACCTATAAATAATTCTGTCCAGCAGCAGCAGCGGGTCAGTAAATCCCAGTTAAAGCCGGAGGTTTTCCTCCGCTCCTTGGCGCGACATCTACCGTCCTCCCACCGACTCAACGACGCTCCAGCTCGGTGTGAAGTCTGTTGCTTTCCTCGGTTCCTGCAGACACAGCCAACCTCTGAGCTCCTCCGGGGTGAGCCGCTCTCTGCTCTCCAGCCTCCTTAAAATATCTCGTTCACAGCAACAAGACACAACACACACCGCTCTGCGCGCGTCCTCATTGGTCCTCGCGGAGGCTGATGTTTCCTGTTGCTAGGAGACTGAGTAAGTACGGTGATGACGCTGCAGCATCAACCCTGGTCTACCTGCATTCATCACTGCTTGCTGTGTGATGGGCTTGACTTCTCCATAGCAATATAAATAACTATTTACAATAAGATGTTTTTCTGAAAAATAAAAAATATAGGCTACATTTAAAAAGTAACAATAAGACAGTTCTTCAATGCAGTGTACTTCATTGACAATTTTCAATTTAAAAAAAAGGAATGGAGTTTTTGAAAACCTTGTTATCCTAAATATCCTGACAATTGTACTTAAACTGTAAATTTAAAAAGTTAAATGAATATGGGTAAACTGAAGAACTGACTCCCAGAAAATTAACAATATAGTCAGATGAAATAAGTCGAGGCAAGGCAGATAGTTTGATATTATACCTGTCCATTCTCTTCTTAAAAAAAGATTAAAGGTTAAATGAACACTTGATACTATACAGCTAAACAGCCACACAAACATGCAGGAATCCATGTTTGTAGGTTAAATAAAAAAACAAAAGCCAGAGCATCTGTTACTAAAGACCTGGCTTAACTCTCCTAAAATACTTTTAAGAAACCACAAAATACTTTCCCTAATCTCTTATCCACTTTGTGTGATTTCCTGCTTGACACTGGAAATCTCTACTACTAATCACAGAGGGATAAACTGTGTTTTTGTTTTTGTTGTTAAATTTGGCCTCATCTTCAGGATTAAGACATCTCAGAGCAGAGCTCAGGATTGGGACGAGGAGAACAACTCAAGAAAACAGATGGCAGACAGACGTTCCCACAGCAGGGATCTTCTGGGTTTTATTGGCAACGACAAAACTTGGTACAAAAAGTGCTTTTTGGGTGCTGTTGGGGCTCGGCATGCACGGCCAGGACCAGGGCTGAAGTACTGCAGTCTCTATAAGCTGCAAAATATCTACAGTCTCTAGTGATAGTGTCCAAATCCAGTCTGTTTAGTTCACATGTTCCACTTCTGATATCAATGAAGCTCTAAGAAGATCTAAGACTGTAAGGGATTTGCAGAAAAGGGAACGGGATTTGTTTCTGTCATAATTTAATCAGACATATAAAAAAAAATCAGGGAATTTTGAACAGAAATATGACAATATATTTCCAAATTTGACACAGGTTTATAACAGTAAGAAGAATTTTGGAAAACTATCAATGCTACTTGCATGTTTGTGTATAGTATTGAGCTAGAATTGGAGGTTATTAATTCAGAGGATTATTATATTATTAATCGGTATGTCTGCTATCTTCCACGTTTTTGAAATTGGTTAAGATTTGAAAATTGTGTAGCGTCTACCCAGCTTTACGTGGTCTGAGTGGGTCTTCTGCCCCGGTCCTGGCCTTGACATTAGGAGGCCTGACCTGTAATCACCGTCCATGCATGCAGTCCTACAGCAGCATTCACAGGGAACAACAAGAAGGCTTCATGCAAATTTGGATCATGTCTTTGTCATGGTGGATATGTTTCATCTCAAAATGTTACAGGCACTTCATCAGAGTATGTACAACAGTATTACATCTGCAGCACTATCTGATTGTCTCACATTTGTAATACAACCAGGAATCTCCAACTGAGCATGCAGACATGAAGTCTAAATATAACAAAAATACTGGGAAATATTTAAGAACACATTTACTATTTTAAAAAATATAGAGTAGATATTATAGAATCTGTACAACAACTCAACATGCATAAAATATACCAGTTTGTGCAGTAAATATAGTTTATGTCACTATTCACACTCACATGGATGAAGCCTGTAGAATAGGAGTGCTGATATTAAGTCTTGGCACAGGTCTTTAGACTCATCTGCCAAGGGAAAGAATAATGTAAGAGTAATGTGTTTAGATGAAAAAACTTACAAAGAAAGAAACGCTTGTGTACTCAGCAAAAAAATAGCATAGAGTGTTGTGCAACAAAATGCTTTTGACATTTTTGGTGGTTCATCTATGATTGTTGTTTCATTGAAATCCCATTGAAAATAAATATAAGTGTGATAATGTTGTAGTTTTATTTTCAAATGCGTTTTAAAAGATGAAACTGTACGCACCGCTGCTTTGGTTTTATTCAGCATGTTAAGACTGACTTAACAGGCAAAGTCAGTCAGTTTAGAAAAAGTGGGCTAGATAACTTGAAATGGGCTCATCCTTGGGTCATGTTTTTAATCTAAAGTAAAAGTAAAAAAAAATTCACTCCAGTATATCAATAAATAAACTGGTGGCTAACTTGCGGTCTTTGACACTGACCGAGATTTAACTCAGAAATCCATTATTTTGGTTTTGGAGGATTATTATATACAAAAAACAATAGTAGTAACAATAAAATAGCATTAAAAATAAGAAAGACTTTGGAGGAAATACTATGATACTATAAAAAGAAACATCCAGCCAGTTGCAGCACTCCTATTCTTCACCATATGCTCCATTTATACCTGAATTCATCTTTACATATCTGAAGTTTAAACATGTGACATCCAGCATTTACAGTAAGTTTCCTCTTTTAAATGAATCCATTAAACTGTGCCCTTAAACATATTATTTAGGTTAGGTTCTTCGAATCCGACCTGTGGCTCCTTTCCATCATCGAATTCTCAAAACTCTCTCATCCCGATTTCTGACTACATACTCTGTCTCTCAAATAAAGGCATAAAAAGCCTAAAAACACATCTTTCAAAATAAAAAATAAACGACCAAGATAGTGTTGTTAACGCCTGGTATTAGCTAACACAACAAAAGCACTCCTGGAGGGGTCCATGTTGCTTTTCCCGAATAGTTACCAACTCATAACTGGAAGGCGGTCAACTTGGGTGTGACATAATTCCCAGCTCTGACAAAAAAGTAAACGATACAAAGATACAAAATATGTCAGAGAAAATTTAAAGGAAATGGACTTTAAAAGCTGCAACAGATTTTTGGTGCAGATGCAAAAACACTGACTCCTTGTCATGAACCTCTCACTTAAAATATCTGCAATAAATTCCTGAAACAAGAAGTAAAATCAGAAAATAGACAGTTCCAGTATTGTCTCCCTAGAAAAATCCAGTGAAGAAAAACAACCGCATTGATCATGTGATCAAACACCTAAGACAAACTAGGTTGTCCTGTCAAGCAATTCACGTCTAAAAAGTAAGTTTTTGTCACGACAGTTAAAGGCTGGGAAGAGGTGAAGTACTGTTACTGTGGTACAAATAACAACGTCTATGCTGGAGAGGGCCAGGGAGAACAAAGAGCTGAAACGTGACATTGGGGGACTTTTCTTAACACCTGTGCCCCAACGAAACCTGACCATTATCTTTTCGTGACAGACACCAAGCCTGTCTAAATAAAACGCAGTCGTAGCAATGGCATCTGACAATCACAACTAATTACATCCGTATGGGATATTCTTAAGAAAAGGTCTCAAAGACATTGATTTCTACAACATCAGAGGACTTTGCAAAAAATACTTTTGTATATTTAACATTTCCGGGCTTTAAGGAGCAATGACTTAATGTTGTCCTTGTTTTAATTAAAGAGGAGAAAAACAAGATCTGAACTGCTCAATGCCTATCAGGGATACGTATTAAAGGTTGTTTTATGATTTGGGTGAACTGACCCTTTATTTTCACAGGAAGAATTTGAATACATGCATAGGCCCTCAGTCTATTTGTTGTGCTTGATTCTCTAAAAAGTAGTCACATTAAATTTGTGTAATTACATCTTGCCTTTCTGAGTGATTTTTTTTACCATTTCCTCCAATGACAATTGTACAGATGAGCTACATTCAACATTTCTAAAGAGGCTTAGTCGTCACCTGCCTGAGGAAAACCATCCAAAGACAAACAAACGCTCAAATAAACACATCTCTGCTCTCGTTGTGTGAAACCCTGAGGGGTTTGGAGCTACAGTATCAGTCGACACAAACAAATATAATCCCCCCTCCGGGCTGAACTGCAAGCCTTGTGACTCAATGATGCTCCGACTGGAAGAGGATGAGCATTAGCAGCGGCATTACCGCCATCGCACTGTATCTGCAGCTGTAACTACCAATTAACCACAGAGCGAGAGTGGAGAAAAAAAACACACACTTCCAGGGTAATTCATTGCATGTTATTAACAGCTGCAGCGAGATATTTAAAGCCTCTTTTCAGCTCAGCGTTGATGGGTGTTGAAATGAGCTTTGCCCTGTGAAGGAGATGGAGCGGGGGCCAAATAACATCATTCAGTGTCAAAGAGGCTGAAGGGAGGAGGGAGGGGAGCTCTTATCCCACCGGGGTTAAGAGTCTCCAGCTGCTGGTTTTTCCTGCCTGTAGTAGCACATGTGTCAGGAGAATATGAATGAGTGTTGAATATGAATGAGGCATCTTCCTACTCCACTTGAATCACAAGATATCTTCACTTCTACTCTCATGTTTGTTTCTCTACTCGATATTCTTCGGTCGCATGATTCCTTCAGTGGCAACACTGACAGTGACTTCATCATTTCTCCATCCATTACCTCATGTTTACACAGAAAGTCGTCATGTGGCAGTTTCTCTCTTCTGGTAGCATTCACTTAACTTTTAAGGTTTTTTTTTTTACGTTGACTACAGTATTTACAAGCTTGTAGCAATGATGGTGCACTGAAACTTTAAGGGATCGTTTTTTTGTGGGGATGTATGATGTTCTTGTCAGCAGTCAGTGTATTAGCCGCAGGAGTTCCCTGTCAACTTTGCCCCTTTATAATAAAATAATCAGCATGAAAGGCTATACATTACTTACCAATTAAAAGATCAATGACGATCACTAGTTAAATACTTCCTTCTGTTCACTGAGACTATACCATACACTAGGAATGTGTATACATTAAAGTTCCTGTAAAAACTGCCTAATACGTTCCTAATAAAGAATGGGATAACAAGAAAAACGGCCCATGAATACCATGACAAAAAAACCGAGGTACATATTAAACTGTTGGCTGACTGAATTGTTGCATCCCTAGGAGAGATCCCAAGTTACATAGCAGTGCAAGTACATGAATGTGTCAGCTGTTGAAGAGGAAAACTAAGCCAGACTCGACAAGCTCTACTGCCATTATTGCCAGATAATCATCTCAAACTGGGATGCATTAATGTCAGAATTCACAGTACAAAGTTGACTTGTACACTTCAGTGTGCTGCAGGGTGACTAAAACACATGTTGTGTGCTAAAGTAGAGCTAAAAGAAAATATGGCTTGCTGATGGGTAAGTGCTTAAAATTTTCTTAATATAGTGTACAATCACATCATCATAGATATTTAAGTTATTTTTCTCTCAAATTGAGCTCAATAACTTGGTATAAATGACCCCGTCTGTAGCGGTGTATAGCCTAGCTTCTGTGCCTGCACTCCAATCGGTTTCTCCATAAAGAGGCAGACCAGCATCTCTGTCTAATACACTTACTGTCGACAGACCACTTCAAAAATACTGAACTATCCCTTCAAAGAACTGTTCCTGTAATTTATTTAAACTGTGTCTTATTTGTATAGGTTTAGGTGTGTGAACAGAAAGTTGGTTCAAAACTGCTTAGGATCACAGTGGTATCTCTGTTGTGATAAAAAAAAAGACTCAGATTGTTATTCAAAGTGTCTGACAACATAAGAGAGATGACGCCTTCAGTATCTAACCAGAAAATCAACTCTCATTCAAAGTGAATTGTAGCTTTAAAATTCTGTTAGTGAGGACACATGTTGCAGGTAAAGGAGAGTCAAGAAGGAGCTCAACATCAGGTGTTCAGTTATAAGTGTTTCTATTTGAAAATAATGATATATTTTAAATTTAAAGTTATCAATATGTTTCACCATTCCGTTTCCTGTTTGCATCAATTCATAATTTCTATGCATCTCCATTGATGTGACTGAAAGTTAAAAAAAACAGCACAACAAATACACCTCTAATTTGTGTGAGCTTTCTAACACCCCATTTCATTAGAAAAACTGAAATGCAGCTGTACAGCCTCACAACAGCGCTGCTTTACTGATACAATCTGTGAGGGAAGGACACATTATCATGTCCTCCTGTAGGCCGAAGGACTTTCTATGAAGCTTTTTTGAATCGAAAAGGAGAAGTGATTTTCTGCACAAAACCTTTACATGCACCTTTATCTGTCATATCAGTGGACTTAAAAATGAAAGAATGAGCCACATGAGTGGATCCAAATTCAATGTCATTTTTTCATGCAACCTGGTCATAAGTCTTTCTTTCTTCCTTTCATGAATAACCTCCCAATTCATCATCAGTTATACTACCCTAAACTTGTTTCAGCCTTCAAAAGAAGATACAATTTGTACTCATATTTATAAAAAAAAAAAAAAAATCAACCAGGTTTGATGTCCGTACAGCTTTGGTAAGGACAATAGTGGAGATAGAGATAAGTCCTTGAATCCATCACAACTGAAACCCCATTTTTATCCTGTGCAAAGATCAAATCAAGGCGTTTCATTCTGCTATACTTTCAGAATACATATCCTGGGACTTGTAAAAGTTATGCCTCCAGCAGGACGTGCCAACGGCAGACCTGCTGTCCTCGACCGTCCTTCATGTCCTGCCAGTGGAGCTGCTCCTCTTCGCCGCTGCTGTTCATGCCCAGAGCGATCCAGCCCACCATCTCTTTGCGCTTCATGCTGCGCCGGTTGAAGATTGACACCAGCAGCGTGACGTCCGACAGCTGGAACAGCGCCACCTGGAAGACGAAGGTCTCCTTGTAGACAGGGTTGGGCTGACCGCGACGAACCGACGTCTTACAGCGAGAGATCTCCTGACCAACCGAGTTCAACAGAGTCAAACGCCCATAGGTGTCTGAGGATCAGGGGAAGGAGAGACATTCTTAGTTTTTATCTTATTTCTTTGTTTCAATGTAAACTAGGAGAATTATTTGTGTGATAATAATTTGAGTATCTTATCCTTTGAGGACTGTGGAAACTATGACTTGATGTTTTGTGTTTGACTCTTATTGTCTCCCTGTTAGAGAAAAGTAAATGCAAAATACAATGCAAAATATTGTAAAAGAAGAAGTCTCTTGGCATGTCTGCAGATCTTGTAAACAGAGAGTAGAGATATACACTTTGATCTTCTGTCTCGGATGACCCTATGGGGGTCTGTAGGATGCATACTGAAATGTGTTACTTAAAAAAAACATCACTCAATATGAATTATTCAGATTTTCTTCCTCAGTACATGAAATTCAATTATTAATACTTGTATAGCAGCATCAGTTGGGTTATAGTCTCTATTTGTTTTAAAAGTCTGTGAGTGTTTATGTGTCTGTTTGAAAAAGCCCGCTGCACACCTGGTGGTCTGTTGATAGCCAGGTTTCTGAAGTGGCTGCCCTTGATTAGCTCCACAGACATGCGTCCGGTGGTGGCGTTGTATGAGAGACCAACCAGCAGCTCAGGGACCCCGCCGTGGGTCAGAGACTGAGTGGACGAGGCGCTGTCGCTCTGAGACACAGCAGAGAGGCTGAGCTGGGAGTCCACACTCTGAGAAAACAAAGAAACAAACATAGAATAATAGTAATGAAAAGTAACAAATCTGACCCTGTCGAAAACATTTCAACGTTATTTTTCAAACAACAAAAAAAAAAGTCACCTTGAGGTTACTTCGAGGCTCCAGGACCAGCGTTGTCTCCATTGTTCCTCCGTCAGGGTCAAGCCCACCTAAACGCAGCATCTTCTCACCCATCATCCTCTCCCGGGACATCCTGCCCCCGAGTGCGTACAGCCTGAACCTGATAGCCAACATGTGCAGGTCAGACGGATCCAGGCGCGAGAAACGATATGTCTCGTTGAAGTGCGGCAGCGAGCCTCGTTGAACCGACGTCTTGTGCCGTTGTTTTTTGGAGGGCAGTAGGACCATGTGCACCTGCCAGGAGTCCATTCCAGTGCGAGCCTTATCAGGGATGTCCCGGGCAGCGATCACAGTGACCAGCAGCTTCTCCGTGTCTGGACGGTACTCCAGAGAGAGAACCAGGTCTCCACATTTAGAGATGGGAGGTCGAGGGGATGAGCTGACTGGCTGAGAGGAGACCTCATCAAGGGGAGGATGCTCTTGCTGAGAGGGATGATAGAACAAAAAAAACATACTTTTTGGAGGGAATTTCAATGATTACATTTTCTTTATCAAATACACCTGATCATATACAATATGTGTTTATAGAGCTGATATATCAAAAGAAAGACAACAGAAAGAGGGCAAACAAACTATCATTAATTAGTTCCAGCCCTGACAAACACAATGTCTCTTCAGCTTAATGAACAGAACCCACTAAGGATTTATTGCAATGAACAAATCAAAAGTTAAACCTACCCAGAAATCACTCCTCATGTAGCTTCAAAATTGTGATGTAAAACATGTACTTTCCTCTTACTTTTATTTATTTTCCTTACTTTGATCACGCTACTTTAACTCTGAAATTAAAGCTACATTTATCAAATCTACTGTCAAACCACAGAGGAAGTTGATAAGAGGTAAAGGCATCGAAACATATATAAAGAATGTAGTCATTCTGCAGGAGGGCCTCTTTAAGAGAAAAATGTATTTTAATAACAGATAATTATCTTAATCTTAATCCTCTTTTAAATGTTTAAGCTAATAAATATGGTGCTGAATCAACCTACCTATTCATATTGGGTTGCAACCTTATATATACGCTACAACATTAAAATTCAATACATTTAATGAGTTATTTTATATTACCAATCTGAATCTGAAAGTTGACTCATCTGTAAAGTTTTGTTTATAAATGTAGTATTTGCAACAATGTGGGGGTGAAAGCATATTAAATAGCATACTGACCTAAAGAAAGGAAACTTCAAAATGGTATAAAAGTGTAGCACTTGAGTGAATATTCTTTGTTACTCTCCAACAAAGTGACATTTAAAAACTCACAATTAGAGAGTAATACTCCCAAGCTTTTTTTTTTTTTTGTAATTTCAGAGGAAGAAACTGAGCAGAAATCCTGTCATAAAGAAGAAACAAACATCTTCCTTCTTCTCGTCTCCTCGACCCAGCCAATCCCAGCCTCCCATCCAGTCTGCAAACACAATGTCGCTTGTTTCAAGTGTTGACAGAGCCGGGCTGAGTGTCGTTGTCGACATGGTAACAGCAGAGGAGATAAGGTAATGACAAAGCTGCTGCTCCGGTCTATTGAACGTGCAGGTCAGGAGGTCCACATGTGAAGAGGAAAACACAAAGGCTCACGCTCACCTGAGCAGCAGCTTTGGATGTTTACTTCTCCTTCCAACACAGGCAGTAAAACAATTACTTACCATCACCACTAGTAGTGATATTGTGAATTTTATAGCGGGTAGATATGCACAATTAAAGTGACACAGTTGTTGGCATAGAATCTTAAATATCAGACTCCCATGAACAAAAATCTGACTAAAAAAAGCAGCCAACCACTTACCCACACCAGGCAATCAATTGATTAATAAATCAACAACCAAGATAATAAATAAACCAATAAATCAAAAGGCAACATTTTAATGAATACCTTTTAACAACCTTAAATCAATGCATGATGTGGTCACTTTCTACATGAATCAATTCAAAATATGAATATGAATAAATTAGTTTGCTGAATATGGGTCAATATTCTTGTCCCAACAACAAGATAGTAACCGAGATACAGCACCAACTCTTGTGATTACAGTAGCTCTACTCAAAGAAGTACTTGTTGAGGTATTATTTCTTGTCATTAGGAACATGTTTGTAGTAAATTAGCTGTAGCATTAGCAGTGGCACAACTGTTACATAACAGTAAATAAACTGCTACAACATGTCTCTCCCGTTTTCTGTAGCTCCACTGATCCAAACTCATTTCTTATTTATGAAGCGTTTCACTGTGTGTATCCATGGATGTATGTGTGCGTGTGTGTGTGGGAGGTGTTTACTGCACAGATTGCTCCAAATTTCAAAGTGTGATTCGCTGACTGAGAGGTTGTTAAATTCTACATTCCCACTCTCCTACACACACGCACACCAAATCAACTCAGAAGTACATGTTAAGTAGATTTATGCACACTGTTTACACACACACACACACACACACACACACACACTAAGAGTGATTATTATTCATGAGCTTCTGTTTGTTAGCCAACGCAGTGTGAAGAGCGAAGGAAATATCGACTATTTATACAAAACCTCGAGGCCTCGGTGGGTTGTGTTTGTTTTTTTTCTTTCTTCCAAAATGAACCTGAGAGGATAAGAGCGGTGTGATAATCCTCTCACAGCTGAGTGAAGATGATACCTCTGCCAAGCATGATGGGTAACAGCAGGGCCGTGGCCACCTCACTGACCCCTTTAAGTAATCCTTTCCTTTGAATTAATTTTTTCAAGTTTTTGGTGACAACAATGAGCTGAAATCTGTGACATTTTATCTTGAGATTTAAAGGCGTAATATAAAGCAAAAAAAAAAAAAAAGACCAATTGTAAATACATTGTGGACTAATGGCTTCCCAAATAAGAGAGTGAAGTCAAACTCCCTCTGGGTTTGTTGTTCTGATCTCTGTGTTCACGCTAATGGGACGGTGCTTCCGACAGCTTATTTCTGATCCGCTTAGAGGCTCAGATGCACATCATTTCTTGCAATTGATTGCAGAGTCTTGTTTCATCAGCACCTGTCTTGCCATTCTCCATCTCACAGACCCATGCTGGCGAGACGGGAAGGTAGGGGCAGGGACGCGTGGAGGCAGGCGGGGGACGGGGGGAGCGGAGAGATGAAAGAGGTGTGTCCAAATAGAGCATTTCTTTTGATCTGGAGATCTGATCTGACAGTCGCAAAGTCAGCCCTGCATGTTGAACCTTATTTCAGTGAAGGATTTATGTATTTCTATTGGCATGAGTGGCTGCTCATTGTTTGCTTGAAGAGTAGCAGAGAGAACTCTCATGATTTCGCTGTCAGTCTCAACGTATTGTTTTGATTGAGAGCCTCCTGGCGGCCGATTTCCCATACTGTGCGTTTAAAGAGCCCATATTATGCCCTTTTTGGGGTTCGTATACACACAATTCGTTCACAATAGCTAAAGTCCGAAAAAAGTGTCTGTTTTCATGTACTGCTCCTCCTTGCTCCCTCTCCGCTCTGAGTCTGTCAGCTACGCTCTGCTGAGCCCCCCACTGTTAGACCCCACGTGGGCCAAGTCTGCTCTGATTGGTCTGCCGATCCGCTCTGTCGTTATTGGTCAGTTGCTCAGCACGCGTCTCGGAAATTTCAACATGAGCTGCTGGGCTTGCCACAACGAGCCAATGAACTTAGATCAGTGATCTCACACTGACAATGACGCCGCACTGACAAATTTTTATCGAGGGGGGCTAGAACCGAGCGTTACATGCGGCTAATGCTGCAGCTAACAGGAGGACGTAGGAGAAGCCGCGTTTCCGCAGACTTTGAATTTTTGCACATAGATGTGCCTAAACATGCACAGGACACTTGGAAAACACACTAAAGAGCATATAAAACCAGAAAAGCATAATATGTGACCTTTAAGCACCATATATAACGTGCCATCCCTATCAATGGTTTACAAAAAAAATAATTCTGAATTATACTGAAATTAGTATCTGGTCCATATTTGGGTTGAGAAACTATAATCATGTCTGATTTAGAGGAGTATACTTTCATGAAGATTTTCACATCTGAAACTTTTGGTATGTACAAATAAGCCAAATTATGAATTGACATGATAATGATAAAATGTAATCCCCAAATACCTGATAAAACTGTACCTTCGATATTTCGATTTTGGAGAGTTTTGTAAAAGTTGAACTTATTCTACATGTTAGACTGTAGTACCTCGGGGCTCCAGGTGGAGGAGCTGTCAGTTGCATCATTTTTTTCGTTATCGGCAGCCTTCTCGGTCTCCTCACTGCCGTCTGCCGCCTGACGTCTCATACTCGGGGTGGGACTGTTTCTGACATCCAGCAGCTCGATTCCTGCAGGTTTTTCCAGAGCGATCGAAGATTCTCTCTCCCTCTCCTCTGCTGCAGCGGTCAGTGGGTCCTTGAAACTCTGCCGGGCCTGAGCCTCCATTTCTGCAGAGGGGAGGCAGCAGGAGAGGAAAGTCAGGATTAGGCCCTCTGCTGGTCAGGTGTAAAATGCTGGGTGTGAAAAGGGCAGGACTTTTGTTAGCTAACTACATTTGCAGAAAAATCTGAGTAAATAATTATACATTACAGAAGTCTGATTAATGTAAAACCAATAAGATACATTTTCCGAGCTAACTTCTCCATTTTCAAGGGTGAATTGCCCTCAAATCTTGCATCCCTGAAACATAATTAAGCTGAAGAGCAACAAATATCAAAAGAAAACATGAATACAAGTGTCAGGATTCATACTGGTCTCAAAGAGTGATGATTCTTAGTCTTGCATATTATCTATAGCTATACAAACACCATCTTACGGAGTCCAAATTAGCCAGACAGGCAAAGATCTAAACAGACATTTTGCCCTTTAGAAAGGGATTCAAGTCGAAGTTGATATTATCAACCACCTCTTCTTTTTGTCATCCGAGTACATTAAGGGCCTGTGTCCTTTTTGCTCTGGCACTGCATGTTTTCTATAAAAAAACAAATGCAGTCCAATATGCCAATCAGACACATGGTGTCAAACAGAAATGAACAATTTAGAAAAAGTTTGTTAGCGTAAAAGCTAAGCAGACTCAGGTTTTCTCTCTTTATGGCCTAAAGGGCTAAAATGATTAACTACTTGAAACTTAACCCTAGTTTTGATGTTGCTGTGTAAGCACAGTATTTGGGATGAAGATGTGTTAGTAGAGCAGCTGCAGTTGCCTTAATTATTCCTGCTCATCACGGCTATTTGCTGCTATTGTGACCGTTCAAAGAGACATTGTCCACGTGTCCAGCTGTAAAATTCACATTTCTGTTCACAAATTCAATGTACAAAAAAAAAAAAGAGAAAAGAGAAGAACACAAACTTTATTGTTTACCGAGTTAAAGACAAAGTCATTGATTTGATGATAGATGATAAATGACATGAGAGAGGAAACAGACATGTTATCTCCTCTGGTATTTCTCCTAGGAGGTCTAAAAGAAGTTACCTAAATGTCGTTAGGGAGCATTGTGTGTTAACAGAGGTGATATTGTGTAATCCATCAAACCCTGGCCTTTACCTGAGACAGAAACACTCTGAGAACAGCCCGTACCTGAGACCAATCAATAGCAATTATCTCCAATTCAGTATCATTAAGGTCGGTCTGACTGTTACACCAACGGCTGCATACAGTGCTGACCATGGCAACAGGCTGATGTGAGTCATCAGCCCTACTGTGTGTGTGAGTGTGTGTGTGTGTGTGTGTGTGTGTGTGTGTGTGTATGCGTGAGTAAGCTTATATGTCAGTTAAAAAGGGAAAATAAATACCAGTTGAGACAGAGAGAACCCAACCTAACGATGTCACCACCCACCAACAACTTGCTGCTCATTTAAACAGGCAGGTCACATAAGTTTGTGTGTTTCTGCTTGCTGTAATGAAATGATTGGAGCAGTGTGTGAAATGTAGGGGCATCACTCAGTGTTAGATGGTGTGTAATTGTAATAGTCATGTTTTCATTTCTTTGTACTGTAACTTGGAAAAATACATTTCAAATGTATTGCAGGTGGAAGTTAGAGCCATGTTTGAATACATTCCTTAGACGTTGTGTTTAAAAAATAAGACGGGAATAATGGTCATAATAGAGGTTTTTTACAAGATACAGTGAAGTTGTTCTTTGACATTTTGGTAAATTATATCAGTTTATAATTGCAACCTTATCGTAAGTGCAGAGTTTTTGTTGTAATGTTTGTTCAGGAATGAACAGCCCACCTTCACAGTCTGATGGCTCGGTGCTGCCCTCCTCCTGGTCTGACAGGCGGGTGAACTTGTGTCGTCGGCCCGAAGCAGCCTGCGTCTGATGGGCCTGCTGCTCGCCGCTGTGCGTCGCCGCTGTACGAAAACTCTGCGAGCGCGACACAGAGATCTCAAACTGCTTTAGGACCTCGTCTTCACTGTCAGATGAGCTGACGTCGTCTTCATCATCGCCGTAACTGTTCACTAGAGGGGGGACATAAACAGGGAGAGCAGGGGGTGACAATGAGGAAAAACTGGGAGAGTTAAAGAGCAGGAGAGGAGAGGAGAGGAGGGGAGAGGAGAGGAGAGGAGAGGAGAGGAGAGGAGAGGAGAGGAGAGGAGAGGAGAGGAGAGGAGAGGGAAATAGAATAGTAGGTATGGAGAGTACATAAAAATAGGAGAAGAGGAAACAAGGAAGTAAAGAAAGGAGGCAACAGGGAATAAAATGAAGAATTAACTTAAGTCATGGGAGGATAAAATGAGGAATAATATAGGGGAGGAAAGAAGGAGAGGCAGAAGAAATGTACACGAAAAAGAGGAAAAGGTGAGAAACCAGGAAAAAGGAAAGAGAGGAGAGGAGAGGAGAGGAGAGGAGAGGAAGGGGGACAGGAGAAGCAGAAGAAAAGGAGGAAAAAAGGAAGGTAGGAAAGGAGAAGAGAGTAGAAGTAGTGGAAAAGAGGAAACAAGGAAGAGAGGTGATGTGATCCTGTTTACAACAACCATAAACACTTGAAGTCAATGAATCACTTTTTCTTCCTGAAATACTGATTACAAATGGAAAAAAAACACATGTGCTAAGCCCCGCCCACCTTAGTTACTGTTGCTATCTTTGTCAAGCTTTCCACTCTCGCCTCTCACATGACAATAACAGGAGCGCCTGAAAATGTGCGTTTACTAACACAAACCACTTTCAGGGACCAAGGTTTATTTTTGAGCTTATTGGGGAGATAGGAAGGTGAATATAGTTGGAATTCGGGGCGAGAGAGAGTCGTGAAGCCAACATTTTTTTTTTTTTTTTTTTGGCTTCTCTTCCATAAAGCAAGTGAAGATGGATACATGTCATCCATCGTCACATAAAGTGAATGGTCCAAACTAGAGAGTAACTGCTTTGTCAGATATTCCAAAACAAATTGTACGGAAAAAGGCAATTAAGCAAACTTAACACAGGTTTGAAAACCGTCTAAACCTGTTTCAAAAGTAACCCAATAATCTGGCCATCAGGTACAGTCTAATAAAGGTCCTTTGTGCTGGAAAATTATAGTTCTTTGTTAAGATTTAAATAAAGAAGTGAGAAAAAAACACATTTAAAGCCTCTCTCTTTGTCTATCACACAGCCTGTCTCTAACTGCTGAAAAAAAACAGCGATAGCGGGTCGCAGGGTCACTCCACTCACTTCATAATTTCACCATAATTAGATAGCAACAGCTGAATGAGTGATGCGTTGGTGTGATCAGTATGTCCTCTAAAGTGCAGGTCACCTTTTCTACCTGAGCGATCGCCATGGTTACCTACAGAAGTGGAAGCTGTTGCCTGAGTGGGCGAGCTTGCATGATTAGTCTGTTAACTTCAGTTTTCTGAAGCTATTCTTAGGCGATAGACCTCAGCATGGAGTCGTGTTGCTTAATGATTACATTCAAAACACACACAGCCACACATACAAAAAAATCAATGAACACACACACAATCTATCATATACAAACACATTTAAATACACAGAAATAGAAAGTCGTTAACTAAGTGAGAACTAGTTAACTAGTGAGAAAAAAAGCTGCTTCATTGGTAAAAATCCGAAAGGTAAAACAAAAACAAAAAAAGAAAATACATGTATTAAAAGTAAAAGTAGGCATTCTGACCAGGTATAACAATAATATTTGAAACCAATACAAAGAAATGACCCATAAATAAGAATGCAAAAAAAAAATCATTAAAAAATAAATGTGTTCATAGTATTCAAAAGTTAAAACAGAGATGTCTGACTGCACTTGAATGCAACACAGAAACAACAAAACACTGTCAGTTGATATGCACATTGGGCTTGTTGTTCCACCTTTTGTTCTTCTGTAAATATTTACCATATGTAAAACATGAGCTTTGAGTTTATAAAGTGAGTTATTATAAAGACAAATTTCTGATGTGTAAAGGACACCTTCTTATGGTTCAGTCTTTTTTAAACATCTTCTTAACGTCCAAGAAAGACGTCACAAATACGTTCAACCCAAACCATATAAGGCAGTCCTGTAGACGTCCATACTGAATATTAAAGAGACGTGGTTTTTATCGTCTTTTAAACGCTTACTATTGACGTCCAAGTGACATCCTTACAGGGTTCAAAATGAAAGTTTTCATGTCGTCAGATCCGGACGTTGGGCTTCAGACCAAGAGAGAGGGGGAGCGATAAGGTCCACTGTCCGTACACTCTTGTAAATGTATCAAAACTGAAGCTTCTCCTGGCTCCGTTTTAAAAATGTAAATGTCCAGCTGCTTGCAGCCGATTCTGTTCTGAACTCCAATAAATAACAGAATATCTGTTAATGTAGGCCGACAGCTGTTTGCTGTTGATTCAGTACTGAACTTCTATAAATAACGGAATATCGAGTGGAACTTTTCAAAACGCGAGGCGTACTCCTGGTGTTTATGTCTCTGCGCGTGCAAGCATAAATTGAGCAGATTAAAGTTGTTTGTTGCAAAAACTAGATTCATTAAGAGGGGAAAATACATTTGATATAAATACAACCCAACAGATACAATACAGATAAGATAAGAGAATCACAACAACAAAAGAAATGTTGTTTTTGTGGAGATTCCTTTGTGTACCACCACAGAGAGCCCACGTACCACCGGTTGTATGCGTACCATAGTTTGAGAACCACTGGTGAAGATGATAACATTTTCCTGGTTAAATATAGTATCATACGACCAAAGTCCTTTTTCTAGGAAACAGTCAGTCATATAAATACTACCAAACTTGTTTTTTTGTGGACTCTTTTATCTGCACTGCATTTAGTTTCATATTCATTCATCATTCTAATTAAGTTTTCAGAATAAAATCTTCAATCAGAATGTGACTGTTCAACTGACCAAGTAAAGACACACAGTTATGTTACAAAAAAAACGTAATTCATAACCTTATATATTTAGTTTAAAAAAAAGTAGACATTATATAAAGTCATTAAAACTTACAGGTGGTTGAATCTTTTCTAATTACTTAAAAATATGCTATTAAATATCTTTAGATAATTTAAGAAAAGTAACTTAAATTGACACATAAGCATTTCATTAGTCTTCTCTAAATTTGACTATTTATTATTTATAAATTTATAAATATTTATTATATTTATCCATAGCTTCAAGCGTAATCTAAATGTTTAACATGTTTTTTTGCTGACCTTTTGGTTGAAATCACACGCAGTAAGAGCCCCTACTTCGTCCAGCGAAGCTCCCGAGGATTCAAAGTTGTGAAGGGTATTGAAAGACTCCAACAGGATGTATTGTTTGTTCAGGAGCTTAACTGGAAATACCAGAGACTCCACCTGCTGCAGGTGAGGAACCAACAAACCAGCACTGTGTTTGCTCACTGTTCGACTCACAGGCAACACCTGGATTGAACCATCCTGCTGGTGGGAATGTGACTTTGTCACAACAAAACAGAGTTTAGTTTCGCAATTTCTGATTTCCACCGTAGGAGGTAAACCCGGCGACAGTATTTCTTTCTTTGTTAAGGGAATTACTTCAAATTAAAATTGTGAGACTGCTGCAACAACAGGATGAAAGTCTGCATTTTTTCAATTGATTTAATGCATTTTAATGACTGCTATGTTTTAAATCTGTGTTAAATGGATGGAATATTAATGTGCCCTTGATTTTAGTTTAGCTGCTTAAAGCCCCTGTGAGGAACTTTATTTTGTGTTGATTTTGACACCCCCTGTGGACAAAGTTGTACCTCTTAATCTCTTAGTTGATCTTGTCCTGAACATCTGGAAGTATTGTTTTTTTGGGGGCACATTTTGGACTTTATTGGATAGGACAGATGAAGAGATACGATAGGAGAGAGTGGAGGATGACATGCAGAAAAAAGGCCGAGGTCAGATTCGTAGTACCTACTGCCGCTGCGACGAGGACTACTGTATACATGGGGCATGCAACGGAAACATTATTTTGAATTATCAGGAAATTACAGAGCCGTCAAATAAAGTGTAGGCTTTAAAACTCATGTTTAACACAAACAGGGCTTTGTCAGTGGTTTGTATACATAAAGAAAAGCTATTAATCACATTAGCCCAAAGTACAGACACAGTGAACCTCAAGCTTTACTCTAATATAAAAAAGGACCAGTGTGATCCTTTAATTTGACTTTTCTTTAAGTTTAAGTGACCTTTGCTCAGGGTGTCAGCAGTATTTGCCAAGTGGGAGGAAATAAATCGTTTCACTGGGTGATGAAAAGAGAACATGTAAGCTGACTTTCTTTTTCTCTGTGGTTCTCTCCGTACTTTTCTGTCTTCTTCAAGGTTGTATAATGTTAATATTTTTATTGTGCGTGGCTGCAGAGCTTTGTGGCAGTATATGGCTGACTCACTCAACTCTTTCTCTCTTACATACATGCTCGCCCACCCAAACCACTGCACAAACACGAGCTCACCCACGTTCTCTCTCTGTTACTGAATAGTTTAATTGGAGTCGTAATGCATACAGGAGTCACATACTTTCTCTCTGTCGTCTCTCTCCCACTGAGGTGTTCAGCTTATATAATAGAAGAACCTTGGCCAGAAAGCAACAGTTTTCACTTCTAAGAAATAGGAAATACAGACTTCTACAATTCTGCTGGTTGTACTTAAAATGCTCACTTGTTAATCTAGCACTAGTTTTGTTAGCTGTACATATATCATCTGAATTTACAATGTTAGTTGTGTTAGATAATAAGATCCTTGTATACAAAAATGATAGTGACTTCGGAAATAATTTCAAATCATCCTACAGAGTTGGAAACCAAAAACATGGTGGGAATTTTTCTTCATGAATCAATTCATTAAAAAGGAGGGAATAGACTCAAATCTTTATAGTTTTTTTTCCTTTACCAGTTAAAAATGCAACTGAAAAGGAAAAGTCCACATAGGTAGGCTAAATCACATCTGATAGCTAATGTTAGAAAAAAAGCTATGTTAGCATTCAAGTACTTCTTAACTCCCATTTGTTTTAATCTACAGCAAGAGTCAGGTAACACAGTATTAGTAATATTGTAGTAATATTTGTATAAGTATTAGTGTACATTAACGTTGTTTAACATCATCGAGCTGTAATACTAGCTAGGAAGTGATTAATAGCTTACATTAGCTTCTGTCAAATGCTAGCTAACAGGTTTTAAACTTTGTTGTTTTGATCTGTGGATTAGCTACCATAGGACACATTCAGGACATCGGATTTGGAGCCGACCCTCAGCAAGACCTCAGTGGAAAATGGCCGCCATGTAAATGTGGCCTATTAGCTACAATTGGAGGTTGTTGTACTTGTCATTTTATACATCTAATTTGAACAGTAAGCCCCTTTTCGTTTCGTGAGACTTGCAAACATAGAGGGTACAAAATGAAAAACAGAATGCAGAGCCTTACGCTGTTCGTCATGATTGTTGTTTTGGTTGCTTCTTTCCATAATAACATAAAAACTTTCTCCACATTCGATTCCATCCATTATCGATACCTCTAGCTTGTATTTCAGATGTCACCCTTGACTGGTCGCCAGTCAATCACAGGACTGACATACGGAGACAAACAACCAGTCATACTCACGGTCACACCTGTGGGCAATTTAGAGTCACCCATCGACCTAATGAGCATGTCTTTGGACTGTTGGAGGAAGACCAGAACACGCCGGAGGGAACCCAAACATGTGGGGGGGGAAACATGCCAACTCCACACAGAATAGTCCTGTTCAACGAGATTCATACCAGGAACCTTCTTGCTGTGAGGCAACAGCACTACACAGTTTACTTAACACTTATTGGCCACCTCTACAGAGGTCAGTGGCCCAGTTCAGCCACCCCAGTCACAAATGTCTTGCTCCACCACTGTGTGAGGGAAAAAAAAAAACAGACAAATGTCACTTTCTTGTTAAGACAGTCTCTTTTTATCGGTCCACTCACCAAGCCCCTGGCGGATTCCCACTCTTCCTTTCTTCCGGCGACCATGTTGCTCCAGACAGGGCAGCCCGCCAACACGTGAGAAACACAGCTTCTTGTTGATGAAGAGGAAGAGGACGGCCAGCGCCACGATGAAGACGCCCACTGCCGACAGGAATCCAATGGCCTCTGGGGTGACTGGCAGGAGGAGGGAGAGGGAGAGAGGACACACAATGACACACTGATCAGACCACACAAACAGACAGTCTGGATACATGCACGCACACACAAACACACACACATTACGCATGGCACATGTGATACACACAGACAGAATGAGTGATACTTTAGTATTTGAGTTACCCTCAGTGCTTTAAACATCATTTATTTTTCACCAATTTTTTGTAACACTTTGAATTTACAGTTTTCTCAATTGACCCTTTGTTGGCTCTCTGATTGGTCCGCTGACTCACCAACCAGAGGGCCCCCTCTCATAGCAAGCATTGCTGGGCTAACTCAGGTTAGACAAACTTTCGCCTGGGTCAAGTCTTTTAAGTACGCCACATTGACATCGTGACCTTAATTTTGTCACTACAGCATGGTTAAAAGGTGCTTGGGGTGTCTGCCAAGACTGACACAAGATATCCACTTCTTAATCCGGGAATTCTTTTTCCGCATTGATGTGATGTTGGTGTGATTGTCAAATTGTGCACATAATTCTCAACTGTGTATATTTGGGGGCTTTTGCATTTATTGAAATAGGACAGTGGATAGAGTATGTAATCAGGGAGAGAGAGAGGGAACGGAGCTACAGTTTCGACTTGAATTTGGGCCGTCCGCTTTGAGGACCACAGCCTCTGTACATGTGGCGCGACCTATACAGTTTTAAGGCAGCCCTTTTCTCGTCTTGGCATTGCAGTAGAATCAAACGTTTAATATGGTCGCAGGTCTTTAGCCTTGTCTTTTGCAAATTGCATTGTTCAATGACCTGACCTTTGTCAACAACCAAAGAAGTGGTCTCGCAAGCGCCACACAGGAAGCTTCAAACTAGTTGACATGGAGTACACAACTTGAATAAACACAGAGCATGTGACAGCCAGGACTTTTTCTAGTCTATTGAGTATTATAAAATATAATAATGTGTTCTTTTGCTTTGTGAAGTAACAATGTTTCTATTGTAGGTTGGCAAGTTTGCAGTTCAGATCTGCACGCTGTTAATTTACTGTTAGTCCCTGTGTTTCGGATTTGGAAAGGTTTAACGATGTCCCAAACTTTCCCTGAACAGTTCTTATATAAGCCTAGCTCTTTCTTGACAGCCCCTATAAATACATTTAATATGTGCATATATGTTGTAGTTTCAGCAAAAATGTCCCACTATTTGAATTTCTTTGGTTTAAAAGATGTTAGAATCTAACAGTAATCGTAAGAGCTTACATATCTACCTCCACCTATCAAACTGGAGAAAGAACGGTAAAATACAAGACAGAAAGAAGGAAGAAAAAGCATGAGAGGAACTAGACGGAGACAGCAGAAAAAAGAAAAGAGACAAGGGAGACAGATATTTCCGACGGAATAATGAGAGAAGATGAGTTAAAAAACATGAGAGGAATCAAAGATAGGAGAGACGCAGAAAAACATCTGGACCAAAATAGAGAGAAAGGAGTGAGGCAAGTTGTAGCGAGGAAAACGGATGAATGAAAACAAAAATAGAGACTTAAAAGACGAGGGGGGGGGGGGGGAAATAGGAGGAGGAAGAGAGATGTGGATACGCAGAAATGAAATGAGAGCAAAGGTGCTCCAAGGCGTACTACTCTGCTCTCAATGAGGCGGCTGAGACTCAATACAGATGAATAGAAATGCACAATGGGGGGTCGTCGCCTCTCGTTTCCAGGGTAACATTTCAGAGAGCAGAACTAAATCAATGGGAGCATGCAGAGATGAGTACACATCCTGCTGAGAGCTGACACGGAAAAAAAAAAGGACTCAACATTGTTGGTGTGTTTATGTGTGTGAGGAGGATGTAATGCTGTTTTATGTATTCCTAACACCACCTTTTGTTTTCTCACTCTGATTTGTCTCTCTGTCAATTTTGGGAACAGCATCTCCCACCTTATGATGTAGCTTATTAATCCAATCACAAGGCCAAGCATCAGTGTGTGGTGACAAAATAATGAGCAATAACCGAAGCTGGTTCATTGAGCACATAAAGCCATCTTTGCTTAAACTACATGCAACAGAATCAGAACATCTTAACTCTGGCTCTCATATTCATTGGCGCCAGAGTTTGCATTAAAATCTTACATAATAGAAAGAAGAACATACAAGATCCAGACGAAATCCCACCTACGTGAGTTAAGAATGGACGCAAAACGCCTCCTGAAACCTTTCTAAAAAGAAGCAGCAGCATATCTCCAATTTGAGTAGGCTGAAGAGGGCGAAAAAAATCTCCCGAAAATCTTGACGCCTACCAAACCCAACATAGAGCACCTTCACATACAATACGGTACAACGATCGTCTAGTGGTCTGGAAATCGAGCTTTGCGATGGGTTGGTAATCCTTCACAGCGCACGCACTATTGGTGTCCTAAGATGTTTTTACACATGCACCCAACAAAATCTGAAAGTGTTCCTGAGTTACTTGATCACATCTGTTCCTCACAATGTGGAGTTTGCCCTGTTGGATTGGGTGGGGGGCTGCTATTGAGAAGTTGACTTCAAATTATGGAATATAAGTTAGATAAGTACAATAATAACATCTATATTAAGTCTGTTTTTTTTTTTTATTACTAAAGCAAGCCATGTTAGTTAAGCCAAGTTGTGTACATAAAATTGCACTTTTATAAACTTAAACCATGATTTTTCCTAAAACTGAATAAGAAGTTTTTGTGGCTTAACAGCAAAACTGCAACCACAACCTACACCAGGTTTCAATGACTGTTCCACTTCTAAATACTGTCAAATGTGTTAAGTTTGTCTGCAAGATCATTTTAAGTCTCGATCTATATGTAACTTATTTATTATTGCTTATTACTGCTTTATTCCAAATACATAACAGGATATTGTCTTTTTAATATTGTTCAACCATATTAATTGCAACCGCCCAAACTTGACACTTAAAGCTTTATGTATTATATCTGAGGATCCACAGACCAATCTGACTAGTTGGGAGTGAGTCAATACATCATCAAAACCTTATTATACTGGCTGCCAATAAGCAGTCTACAAGGACGCCGCTATAGATGCCTCAGGGCCCACACATTAAGGTTAAGGGGTAAAATCACCTTTTATACCTACACACAGAGAAATAAGGGTCTCACTTTTATACCTACTTTAAAAAGGGAAACAAACCGTTTTCTTGAAAGTTTCTTTCTATCAAAACCCAGTTAACTCTGATTTCTGCAGACAGACGACCTACTTTCTTCATGTTCAGCTGCCGATCACTCCCACATAAGAGAGAAGTCTGGAAGTGCTAACACATGACAGATGCAGCATGGGAACACTTCTGCACTAGTTATAACCCTGTCCATGTTTCACTTTTAAAAAAACATCACTACCGCCTCCTCTTTCCTCACCTACACACTTATGACGCCAATGACAGAGAAAACGCTCCTGCACAGACCAGGAGGATGTTCTCTTGTTTTAATGAGTTTTTACCCACATTAGCAAAATGACTGAAGGGATGTGGTGCCATGGGTTTGGTACAGATATCATTTATCTCCAGAGGATGACTTCCACATAGCAGAACCACTGTCAAGTCGAATTTTCCACTTGACCAACACCTCTGTTCATGCCTCAACACTTCTCAAACTACTGTGACTTCATTTCTGTCACCTGCAGCTATGAGAGATTAATGCAAACACATATTACAAATATATAAACAAGCTAACTTTGTCATGTCACAGGGAACGCTGAAATAACCAGCAAAATATACCACAAATTAAACAAGCATATACTTGTTATGTTAGCCTACACACAGGCTGTGTTTTGATGGAGTCTCATCACAATGTTGGGTTTCGGCACCGTCCTATTTTACAGCATTAGCATTTCTCTTAAAAAGTTTTCTTTCTTTTGCGAACATCCCAGCTGCCACAGCTTAACTTTTACAATTAATTACGTCAAATTAAGAGACAAAAAAAAAGACCTATGACCGTCTTTAAATCAACAAATGAAGAATGAGTCATTTTTTTGTTTTCAGTTCAGCTCAGCTCCAAAGTCAATTTTCGCCTCCTTGTTTGGTTTTAACATTTTTTTCTGTCAAACAAACCCAAATAATCTCCATGTACAGAACCTGGCAAGCAACAAGCTACTACAGATATAATTACCTAGTTAGCAAGTGGAAGATAAATAAACTTAAGAGCCGAATGCTTTTTTTCGGGAGTTGGCAGTAAACAGCTAAAATGAGACTGAATGTTTGACCAACATTTAACAAGTGAACATAAACATACTCCAAATAAATAATATTTCTGCTTTGTGTATGTTGGATGTGTAAAGAAGGTAACAAATGTTAGCAACAGTGTTAAGAATCGATAGTATATCCAAAAGGTTTTTTTTTTTTAAACTACAATTGCTGCTTTCTTGTGTGCTACTTGCTAAAGGTTGCTGACTATGTATTAGTTAGCCTTGTGGCATGCTAGCAAGCTACTACGCTACAAGTTATAAACTTAACATTGTCTTTTTTACACTCTAAGTCTACATTCAGATGTGATTGATACAATGCATTATTATGTTACTTTAGCCTACATATTTCATTTTGCTTGGTTTTCAACCATCCAGTTTGAGCCTTTTTGTGTAGTTTTCACCAGAAATATTTTTTCAAGATTCAGAAGCGTATTGCATTCACATGAGAAACAAAAATGTGCTCTGTTTTTCTGAATAAACTATATAATTATCTCAAAATGACAAGTGACGAATTCATAAATATTACTAAATCTGCTCTGTTTTTCTGAATTATTGTGATATTATTTAGAAATTATGATTAAAGAAGTGTTTGCATTTCTAAGCGAAACTTAAACATTTCTTAAACTGACAGGTGGGGCTTGCATCTGCATTGCAAAGATCTAAGGTGCATGCACAAAGTCGACTAAATAATAAGAATACCATCGACTGAAAGACGCAAGTACTTCTCCATGTTTTAAACCCAATCCAAAATAAAACTGAGTTTAGCAGAACAGTCTAGGAACATTTGCTACATGAGAGCTTCTGTTGGGATCTTAAAGTACTGGTTTATGGTTTATTTATCGTTTCCCCCATCAGTAAAAAAAAAACAACAACCTGTGACCGAAATTAAGTAACAAAAAACAAACAAACCCTGCTGAAATAAACACACTGACATACTTAATGATTGGGTGTTGTGTTCGGCTGAGGCTGTAAACTGGAGTTTCCCTCTCAGCTGCTCCATCAGACAGACACTGAGCTCAGTGTTGGAGACTCAGAGCCTCCTACTGTCTGCATGCAGATGGACAGGAAGAAACCCTGGGTCAAATGTCTGGCCTCACACCTGCTGCACACACACACACACACACATAGACATACACACATAGACATACACACACAGGACTCAAACATGGATGCAACTCATTCCTTATGCAGAGATCCCTGTTTGCTCGGCTTTCTCCAAAACACAATACACTATTCACAAACTACCTTCATAATACATTTGAAGAAAATGCAAATCACAAAAGTGCATGGCAACGTGTCTTACAGATACATCAATCAGGAAGCCTGAAGCTGCTTGACAAATGACTTTGTTTCTACCAATGACACACCATCTCCAAAATTAAAAAAAAAAAAACAGTTCTTTCTCAATCAGACCTAAAAATAGTCTTCCAGGTCTTCTTCTTCTCTGGACTTGATTATTGCCTTTCCTGGAATTACCCACGAATCACGCTCTTGCCTACAACTAGTCCAGAATGCAGCATCTAAAGTTTCGACCAATCAAAAAGCTTTGTCCAATCCAACGATCCTTTCAAATTCGTCAACGTCATGCCCCGCCTTCCTTCTTGCGATTGGTTCTATCCCATTTTCAGTTGGCAATAATACGTCATGACGCGGCAGTCAGACACTCTCGAAGTTCTGTTTCATGAGGATTTTTAAAACAGAAACTGCTCAAACCGAAAACAACCTGCATGGTGGAAGAATCCAAAAATATATTATCACATTAATATTTATCAAGCATTTAAGGCTGGGAGCATAAAGGTTGGCGAACGTGCAACACTAAAGTGGTGTCTTGACCATGTGTATATATTTGGACCACAGAGAATGTTACTGAATGTGTTTTCATTTTTTAGACACCGAGAACTTCTGATTGAAGATAATAATAACGCTGATCTGAGGTCAGTTTGCAAGTCTGCATGAACGTCTTCATTCGAGGAAATCTTAAACAGATTACCTTATTAATCTACAAGTAGACTATATTCCCACGGCGGCCATGTTGCTGTGATGTCGTGCTCAGGGTGGGAAGCCTAAATGTTGTCGCGTCTTCCTGTTATGCTCCAGGTTTAAGTCATGCTAAAGTCGCAAATCCGAGCAACTGCTTTCATTTCAAAGCTTCCCGATTTAGCCTCAGTTTTATCACTTTTTTCACTAACTCATGGACACACATTATTCATGTCAGGATACGTTAGATAAGAACAATTGTTATTATCTCTGTAAAGGGTGAATTGCAATTTTGAGCCAGCAGGGAATCAGTTGGAGGTTTAAAAAAAAAAAAAAAGGGCAAATGGAGGTTATTGATGAAACGGTTTGTGTAACGTGCAGAACTATTAAAGGCAAACCTTTCATAATTCATGTACAAACAACGATTGGGGAGGTGATATATCCCCAGGAGTCATCCGGGGGAATCAGATCAGGCTAATGAGCTGGAGGGATCGAACTGTAAACATTTCACAATGGCTAATCTGTGACGAACTCGGCTGTTGAAAAGGTTTCACGTATGCGTGCGTTTGTGTGCGTGTGAATACTAAATCCTTATCCCCTGATTACTATGCAGCTGCTGACTTTTCCACCCCAGCTTTGAAGTGAGAGGCTCCAGAGGAGAAAAGAGAGCACTTTGATGTGAGCGTTAGATTAGAATGAGAAAAAAACATGGAAGAAGAAGACACAGCGCTGGTGGAGGACGCGTTATTATCGCTCATTAACCGAAGATACAAGACATCCTGAAAAAAGAAGAGTATGGGGCTTTGTAGTTCTTTTCTTCCTTCTTCTTTTTTTGCGATGAAGAAAAGGAGCCCCCACTGTCTCTCTCAGTTCGTTGTTAGGTCACTCATTAATGTGGGTAATTAGTTTCAGGACTGTAAGCCTGTGTGTGTGTGTGTGTGTGTGTGTGTGTGTTTTTCCTTGGCCCTTTGCCTGCAGATTATTACTATAACACACAGCTGAATGCTCAGTCTTAGTGGAATGAAATCAAAAGCCTGTTGGATCGAGGAAGATTATTCTTCTTTAGCACTAATAAATCTTCACGCAACGAAGAACACGTCCATCTAATTTTGTCGTTTTTTTTTTCTCTGCTAAAGAAGCTGTTAGATCGTAGCGTCTATAATAACACTCGTGCATCTTGTCCAATCAGAAGACTTTTGGGACTAGCCACTGACGCTGCAAATACAATTGATGCAAAAGTTTTGAGAGGTAAATGGTAAATGGACTTGAGTTTATATGGCACTTTTCTAACCTTTTACACCACATGTCACACCGACCCATTCACACCCATTAACACACTGATGGCCGAGGTTGTTACGTGAGACCATCAGAGGTAACTAATCGCATTCACGCAAATTCATACGCCTACGACAAAGCAGCAGGATTAAGTGTCTTGCCCAAGGACACATCAGACATGTTGCTGCTGGAGCTGTGGATCGAACCCTCGGTTGAGAGACGATGACTCTACAATCTTAGCCTCTATATAGGTATAATCTTCCCCTATTATTGGTGGCACTTATTAACACATTTTCACCTTCACCCTTCACCTCATATTTACCATTTAAAAACTAGAAATGTTACATGCAGAAGCGGATTCAATATCTCTTCTCTCACTTTTCAACTCTATTGAATGTTCTTTCTGTGATTCTGTGACAATGGTTATGAATGGACTCCATCCATTGCATTGTGCTGCTCTTAATTCATAGACATGTCAGTCCCGCCTCCCCACTGATCTCAATTAAAAAAAACAAAAAAACATTCTGAACTCCAGAGCTGACACGTGACACTCAATGACCTCGCTGCACTAAACACAACACGAGCCAAGCTGTTGTTGTTGTCGAATCATCCCAGAAACATCAGCACACCATGTTTTAGTCTGACTCAAACCCACTGACCGCAAAGCTAACGTACAAACACACACAAATACACACACACACCTGAAAATCATAGTTTCCCTGGAAACAGCCCAGCGGCTCTATTAAGGTATAATGAGTGCGCCTTTTCCCACCCACATGTAAAAAGGTCTCATGTTACCATGGCGCTGTCTATCTTAGTGTCCTGATTGGTCAGGAGTGAAAAAGCATCTCAGGGTTGAGACAAGCGGTGAAGAATAAGAGCTAAAAAGAATAAAAACTGCAGAAATCAGAGGAGGTTTCACTTTGAAAGACACTCAATACATAATTCAAGGACTTACAACTGTGACAAACCACATACTATAGACAGATAGCTGCCTATGATGCATTTATGCAACCCTGAACACCAAATAAAACATAAGAAACGCACTTATTTTTGTTCTTAAAAATCAACAAAGTGAGATGATGTTTTGATGCAACATATCTACAATGCTTCTAAATGTTGACACTAAATGCTCAGGGTGTGGCGATACACTCAGCTCACAAGACAATACACAATATTGGGTTCACAAGAAGGAGACAAGACAATATTGTTACACTACTTTTAAGAAATAATCAATGACAAAATATATGACTGGAAACACAGTGTTTTTTTCTAATTTCAAAGTCACATAATGCAAAACAATTCAGATTAATTTTGTTTTAAATAATAATCATCTTGTAATGAAAGTCTAATTTTTGCATGTCTATTTTTCTTTTTCCTTTAGTTCATTCTTTTTGTTGTTGTAACATTTTCAAAAGACTTTTGTCTATTTGACTGATTAGCTTAGATATTTGTGAGTTTATTGAAACTCTATTTGTTGTTTTTTTACATGTTTGTGTGTAAATGTATTTGTGTGCATATATGTATATTTATATGAGACTGGTGTGGAAGCTGACATAAATTTAGCTCTATCCAGGATTTACAATTGTGATGTCAAAACCAAAGTCTATACATTAAGATAGAAATATTCTACAGAGGAATTGAGGCAGGTGAGGAGTTGTACTCTGGCAGGAGAAACAGAGTTTTACTAAATACTGAAGCAGAGCTGCCATCTGCTGGTACAAGGCTGCAAATCAACTATTCAACATGTGAGCGGGTGTCACTGCTGCTTCATCATCACTGATGGAGAAAAAAATGACAATGAGTTTATTTCCAACTTGAGTTGAAGAATAACAGGGGGAGTGATGTGCAAGTAAATCCTTATCAAGCTTGGAGCTTTATCCTTATTTACTATATTTTGAGGATTTAACACTCAATGAGAAAACATTGTAAACTCAGACTCGCTCTGTTTCTTCTGCTTTTTAAGGGTATCTCTAGCAAAGACTTCTTTTTATATACTTTATTGTAGACATTACAAGTTGTCAAATTTAAACACATATTTTGTTCATCCTGGCACATTTTTATGTATTTTTTTTAAAACATACAACAATACATTTTACAATTCATTCTTGCAGAGACTTCTCGATCTCAAATACAAAACCGGAATTACTTAAAGCTCACAATAACATAAGATTAGTGGGCACGCAACACAGAAGTAGAATATATGCTTCATCGGTTGAATAACTGTATACTTCCATTTGAACTAGAATAAAAATGCAGTTCCTTCATGGGTGCTTTAACTGTAAAGCAAACACCCAAAGTCTCCTCTACAGTGGCTTATACTGGTGAAGACAAAAGACAATGCCGCCTTAGATTCCCTACATACTCAAAGTAAGTTGGCACATACTTTTCCTCCTGTCCGTGAGCCCATTGACGAACGCCTGATAAGGATATAGCCTCTGGTAGTCACAGTCAACTTTTCAGGGCTTTTGGGTTTTACAAGGTTAGCCTTTAAGGACTTCTGGCGAGGACTTCCTTTCCCATGCATTTTCTGAGCAAGCTGAGAAGCAATAATGGAGTTGGAGTTGAGAAACAATGTCTAAGAGAATTTTTTTTATAGCTTCACTTGAATGCAGATGTCTGTTAAAGACATTAATTTAAGTGTATTAGTCATAAGATGACTACAGAGGGGTTCCAGGATTGCATTATAGTCAATCTTCACATGCCGTTTTCCAGCATAAGACCAGTGTGCGATTAAATGACACAGACTAAAAATATAAACCAGGACGTTTCTGATATAAAAATCCAGTCCAGCAACTACTGATTCTGTATTATTATGCAGAGTCTGCATGGAGATTATTCTTCCTCTAAAGCCTGATTAATATTTGTGAAATTAATCAGAGCTAACATCAAAGCCAAGTGCAACTGGCAAATTTTTCCTTAAATATATGTAGAAACTGAGCGGGGGGGGGGGGGTTGTGGGGGATTTTTTGTATAACTCATCCATTCTAATTAGGTTAAGGCTAAGAATTATGCATATTTTGTCATGAAAAGGGGCATTGCCGTCTATCTGTATCTATCTGAGACTGACCAACTGATGGCTATTTTGATGAGTTGTTTTTATGGAATATGCAAGCTAGTAGACAAGATAAGAGCAGGTGCGTATGATATAACATACAAGATATGTATTTAGTCCACCTTAACTTCACTTCTTCGTTTGCTTCTAGGTTCAGCTGGAACTTAGTTGGAGTCAGCTTTTCCAATATGGCATCTCTCATCGTTGGGTTTCATTACACCTCTTAAAACCATTAAATATAGTATTTGGTCAAAGCCACTCAAAGCACTTTTACACTACATGTCAGACTGACACATTAGGACACTGAGCGCAGAAGCTGCTACACAAAGTGCCAAGTGTCGGCCCATTAAGATCTATACAACCACATTCACACACACATGCTGATAGTTATGCTTTGCAAGCGATTTGGGTTCAGTGTCTTGCCACAGAAGCCATGTTCCCTGAAGGGATCTACCCGCCAACCTCCTAATTAAAAGGTTACCCTCTCTACTATTGAGCCAAAGCCACTCCTATTTTAAAGTTAGAGTCAGTATATCGAGGCGGAAAAACTTTAAAACGATCAAACTATGAATTGCTTTCTGGACCACAAGTGATGTTCAAGGCTTTATTATTAATCGGACGTCATCATTTGTAACACTTCCAATTGAGACAAATCTTAAATATTTGAGAAAATTGATTCTCCATAAATAACATTAAGTGAGAGTAAAAATTAAATAAAAGCAAGAGATGGGAACTCAAGTCATGTGCAGTATGAATTTCAGGAAAGACACAAAAAAGCAACGCTTACGATCATCACTGTCAGTGTTGATACTGTCTGTGTCTGCTGTCTGAGTCTCATTAGTTCCTCCTCTGCTGGCCATGTTCTCACCTCCTTTCTTCTCTATACCCAAAACACAAATTCCCACTTGTGCAGCGAACAAGCTTGACCACACTCCTAAACTCTCTCCAACCTATTTCTTTCCTCCTCGTCCTTCGGTCCGAGCTGCTCTGTGTCCTGTATGAAGCGTCAATCAGCACAGCTTTCCTGCCTCCCACTGGGCGAGGCGGATGTCTCTTCCTGATCACCACCAAGACACAACAACGCAGAGGAAGGGGAGAAACTGACCCTTCAAAATGTCCAGTTTGGGACAATGAGAAACACAACTGCTATAATGATGTCTTCGTTTTCAAAACCAGAATCTAAAAGAATTGTGTTATCTGTGTATCTTAAATTTAAGCTTGATAGTTCATTTTTTACCTTAACAAAAAGTAAACTTACTCAAGTTCTCAGAAACTATCGACGGACCAGTTCAAAGGTGACCGATTTATTACAATCATATGCCCAAAATCAAGTCCACTTTTGGATGAAGGCTTGGAAACTTAACAAGAAAGAGCTTTAACCAAGGTGAGGAAACAGTCCAATACATGTCTTAATTCCAGGAATATATCCTGGAATATATCCCTATATATAATAATAATATCAATATATGTAATAAAGATAGTAAGCAAAGATTATAGCATTCAGGTAAAGGCCGAGACTACGGTGGCCCTGAAGGTCAGCTGCAAAAAATATTTCACTAAAAACTCAAAACAATAATGCAAAAAAATATTTGTATAAAATATTAAGAACTTTTGATGAAACACAAACATTTAAATAAACATTTTGTTGAACGCAATAAAACAATAAAAAATGTAAAAAGCAAATGCAAACTTTTTGTGAAATGTTTTTGCAATTCATGAAATATTTTTTTAGTTGACTTTCGGGGCCGCCATAGAAAACACTAGCAATGTGCTGAAGTGTCATTTTTATTCAAGATCAACACCTTTTATGTGACAATCTGAGTCTACACACAGGTGCCACTGCTTCCAAACCACCAGCATGTGTGCAAATACTGAGGAAAGGGATTAAAAAGACAAGTTCCTGTTGAGAACAGATGTTTGGCGCTTCTCTTTTGCTTTCAAATTTCTATCTAATGTACGGTTGAATGTGGTTTTTAATTTTTGCCACTTGGGGGAAGCATAAACAAGGTGGAAAAACAACACTGACATTTCATCACATTTAAGTTGGCGAGGCTAATTTGTTAGCCACCGTTTGCTTATTTACACATCCAGCAGATACAGAGCAATATTAAAAATAAATTCTGGCCACCTGTTGAACATGGTTTCAATTTCTTTTAGCTCGTTTTTGGTCTTTGTCAACTCCTGACGGACATATCTAGCTGCTTAAAGGTATAATAATATATGTAGAACTCTATTAGAATATTTACATAAAATAATCTAAACTAATTAAAAATGTACTAAACCTATGTATGTTCTTTTTTTTACTGAGCTCTTACATTACGTCAACTATTTCCAACAGTTATCAAAACCAGAGAAATCCTTAATTTTATAGTTGTAATGGTCCAAGCCATGACAGAGCCGCCATGATGGACACGACATTTCATCAGATAGATAAACTCTTTATTCTAAATTGATGTTTTTTTGCTCTGCTCTGGCAGCTGTTTGCTAACACAGAGATGTTATGCTATGTCAGGGTTTAGTGTTTTTCAGCACCTCCTGGAGTGTTAACGGCTCCTGTGGACAAGTCTGACTGCGGCTGAGTAACTTCACACACTGTAAACTTACCACACCCAATTTTGGAAAATCAACCCCCCCCCGAGAAGCCTCGACTATCACCAGCAGTGAGAGCAAAATGAAAGTGAGAGGCGCATAGTTTCGTCAAGAAGGCCCCAGCGCTCGTACACTGGGACATTGATATCATGATGGTTCGATCTCCTGATACAGACGAAGAAGCGTTCGATATTTCTCACGAGTCCCGATTGAGAAAGCTCTCCTCTCTCAGCCCGCCATCCCAGAGAGAGGAGGAGAGAGAGCGCCATGAATAAGACATAGAAGCAGTCTGTATCTAGGCCATAATAAACAGAGAGAGAATCACACAAACACACACACACACACAGACACACACACACACTCAACGAGGACTTCTTTGATGCTGTTCTACATATCTGTCTTCATGACAACACTCTTAACACCCTGAGAGGAGCATATTCAGAGGTTATGTAAAAAAAATGTGGTAAAAGCCAAATTCAGCAGCTATGAGGACAACGCAACTAGGCGAGCAGGTTGAACACGAAGCCAGCATGAAGCATGGTTTACTGCAGCAAAGAAGAATGGCGGTAATGTGCCCAAATGTGTTCTCTACCTCAAGATCGTCCAGACTCCAGATATTCAGATTGTTGTACAGGTGAGATGTTGTTTCTGCTTGGCTTTTTCCAGCCTCTCTCTCTCTCTTCCCCTGCAGGCGGTCCTCTGGCTATTTGACGACGTTAGTTCCTCCTTTCTTTGTTTTAAGTATTTAACAACTTTCACACCCATGCACACCACTCACATAGACATCGTATGTCTTTTCATATATTCTTCACATTACAATTTTATCCTTTAGATCAATAAATTACTTTGGATACTAGTAGCTTTCCCACATGCCATGGTTTTTAGAGCCATGCTGGGACAGTTGACTTCCGCTTTACTTTGTGGTCCTGGTTCAATGCATGCAGGCTCGTCATCATAATGGCTTTAATAATGATGCCTGTGTTTTTTCCCATTATGACAACAGATTGTTTCATGAATGATTCATCTGAAGACCCACAATTAAAAAGTTACACTCTAAAATAGAAATCACTTACGTAAATGTTGATCATTTAAGAATTTTACAATAATAACTGCAAATTAAAAATATGTAAGAAAACTTTTTGGATTAGAAGAAGGAGTAAAAGAAACTTACTGATGACCCCTTTAGAGGGCATCCATTCAGGAGAGACTCTGCGTTTCAAAGGAAGAGGGTAAAAGATCCAACAGGAACGAGTACGACACGGCAAACCTCTTGTTGTTAAATAATTTTAGAAAATAAGATTACATCCTGTATCCCCACAGGAGACCGAATAAAAAAGTTCAAGTATCAATACAAGTGATCAACATCCAGCAGAAGGTGTTGAGTCAGAAGGGACAAAGTGTTCATCTTGTGGTAGATAAACAAAGGGGAGGGGATAACTGGTCTACTGTTTTGGGCTGTGACATCACCGACCTCATATGTGTTTTTGGATTGGTTAGAAGAGTTTGTTTGAACATAATCTCCATAGTAACATTAAGACAGTTTCACTATGAACCCTTCAATATTTCATCCTTAATCTGAGAGAAAGCAGGGAAAGTGCACTGTACTGACTTTTTTGTGTGTTTTGTGTTAAAAAAAATAATTAAGTGAATTTTTGGGCTGAGAGAGAGAATGTTAAATAACTTGTGCAAATAAGGTGCGATGATAAAAAGGAAAGAGTGGATCAAAAATCAACATTGTTTGAAACTTTTCTGAGTCCGCACCATATTTTGTTACATGTCTTTTTTTTCAGCCCAGGTTATTCAAAGATTTTCTCAATCCTTATCTAATGTGGGCTTTTACTAGTAGTTGGATAATAAACATAATTAAATAACCTAAATATATATAATATTATGTAAGAATAAAATATATTATTTTTCTGAATCAAAAAGAGCTAAAACAGAGATGTCAATCAGTGTATTATTAATTTAATGGTCTTGGGATTTGTGAAAATAAAATGTCATTGTATGCAGACGACATTATAGCTTCTTATTATGTGTACAGAATTTTAATTTGCAAACTCTGATTAAACTTTTTAAAACCTTGACACTCTTTGCATTACATTTCATTTGTCTTTTTAGTAGATCTCGAGTGATATGTCATTTGGACAATATTATTCTTTAATAAGGGCCTATCACAGATATCTCAGCACCGGCATGTTAAAATATTAAACCCCAATTTGAAAAAACGTTTGAACAGTGACTTTAAAGAAAGGGAAAATGCTTGCCATTAATAAAATGGTGTCATTTGTCTTTGTTTATAAAATTATGTTAAATATTTAAATAAATAAAGCAGTCTTCTGCGTACCTGAGCATAGTCATCTCAACATGGTGACTTTTTCACTCTAAAGACACCCGTCTCTAATATCCCATATCAGTGTATCAGTATAGGCCTATACCTCTGAAATCCATCAAACATGACGGGTTCAAAATAATTCCCAATAACTTACTGCAGAGAAGTAAATCAGTGTTACAAAACGAATCTCTTTTAAATCATCATGCCATCAGTAGATATTATTATATCATGAAACAGCTCACTAAAAAGAAAAGACTTAGTGTTATCATTCACCACTGTGATGATTTCAATAAAAATCGATCCTGTAAACGAATATCATATGATTCAGTGCAGGAGATATAAAAATAGCCTTCCATGAAGTGGCCATGATGAGGCAACTATCAACTCTCCAGTGAGTAGCCATCCTAAATACAGCACACTTTGCGCAGGAATAGGCCTACTTGTGGAACATCATAATTATTTATTTGTTAGCTTATCTAGTCCCTTAAATATAAATTGTATGGCTTAAAATGTAGAAAAGAAACAGAAATGGGTAAAAGGGAATACATTGGCCTACGCATCCTGTCGCTTTCAGTCAACCAAACCCCCCCCCCCCCCCAAAAAAAAAGACAACCAGTGCATCCATCACCAGCTCTGACACAATATAAATCCACATAAGATGCGGTCACAAGGTGAGTGGGCGGTCGCACTTACTGTCTGATGCCATGGCTGCGGATGTTTCCTCACACTGACAGCGGGAACGAGTCTTTAATCGGCGGAGCAGAGGTAGCAGCGTCCCCGCCGCTCCTCATCCTCCGGAGCCGCAAATCTGCATCCACACAGAGCGGTGAAACGATGGCGCCTTCAGGTACTGTAGGAAGAACGCACATTCAGTTGGTTTACACTCATCTCGTTTATCTCATATGAGCCATTTAGGTCTTCAAAATGTGATTTCCGGTTGAATTTATTATTACAACTACTTATTCTCTCAATTATTTTTCATTATTTAATAAATAGCCAATAGTAATAACATTTAGATTTAAGCACGCAGCCCTACAGTATGTCTTTGAACCTGTCTTAAGTCCATCAGTTCGGGCTAAAACAACAAAAACAATAACTAACGATTAAATCTTGTCAAATTCCATTAAACCAACAACTGATGAGGTTATCATTATTCATTAGTCGGATCAAAGTATCAAAATATGCTAGACAATTGTATTAGATAAAAATTAACTACTTGCTTACCTTTCAATTCCAGCTGTTTCCCTTGATTCCTAAATAAATTATAAACATCTTTCCAATTTATCCCACATAGACGGTACTATATTTGACAAAATCAACTCTCCGGACAAATCCAGTCAGTTTTAATATGCAAAGTATTCAGTCTGAATCACATATTTCACAAGAAATTGACATGTGAAATGTGCATCTTTATAAAAAACTGTTTTATTTAAAACAGCAAAACTTTATAAAACAGAACTTTTGCAAAGAAAATGTTTGTAGTCATTTACAACTTTTATATTCTACACTATCAAAAGGTGTGCAAGTCGGAGAACAAAGACTCCACCAATACTTTAGCTGTGAAAGACAAACAGTAGCATTTGTCTGCCTTTGTGGGTGAGGGGCTGTGTTCATGTTCAATGAATGAGAATAGGGAGAAGAAAACCTTATTATTACTTATTTAACATTTAAGAGCAAAATCAGAGTGACAACATTATTAACATTTAAATTGTGCATGTTTAAAAAAAGCTCCACTTGTTAAAAAAAAATAGAATTTAAAATATTCACATGTTGTACAATGCAGTGAGGTTCTAGATAAAAGAACTGTAATTACAATAGCAAAAAAGACATCAACACTTTAAAACAAACTTCAAACTCTTAAACAGCAGATTCAGTTCGGCTGACTCCTGAGTTTTCTTCTTCACTTGAATTCGCTTTACTTCTTTCTTTTTTTTTTCTGTCCTAATTTTTCTTTCTTCTTTGTTATTTCTGAGTGGAGGAGAAAGAACACAACAGAAATTCAATCAATGCCTTTAAACCACAGTGGAAACAACCGGTGCACAACTTAACCCACCAAGGAGAAGAAGTGTAAGAGGTTTTCAGATGATAAGATGATGATAAGCTGACGGTTGTGTACCTTCAGGAGTAAATTCCACTGTGGTGAGACGATTGATCGATGTGGCTTCTTTCCCCAGATCACCTGAGAGGAAAGTTCAGTTTCATTTCTTGATCATCATTCCACAAAAGCATTGGAGCGAAATACATTTGTAACACAAGTCGTCTACAGTAGATGTGGACTTCGCTATCATCCAGAAGTGCTAATGAATTGCATTTGTTAGTTCTAAGTATTAAAAGAGAGATTTATGAGGATTCTACCGGAGATGTGTACGTTCTTCTTCGTTCTGCTTTTCAGAGACGGTTTATTTGTTCTGGAGTGTCCTGACGGCTCGGAGGGTCCAGCCTCGTTGCTCGTGAAATTCACCTCCACTTGACGATGGCGCCGTGACTTGGAGGTCTGGAACACGGACGTGCACATTTAACATGATTTAATTGATGATTTGAAAAGATCAACACTGACCAAATAACATTTTTTTAAAGGTGAATTTTACATTTTAAAATAAACATAATACAAACCTCTGCTGCTTCCCCGTACGCCTTTGATTTGATTAAGGCGAGGTGCATGGCTCTTTTTGAGCACTGAGGACACAAAACAGGAGGTCAGTAAACTTCACATGTAGGGCAAAGTCAACGTTTAAAATGCACAGCTGAAGGACTTTATCCAATTCATCCTCAGGCAAAACCTTCATATTATGTTCTGTTCATTAAGGACTACTGGTGTTTATACTTCAAACATTGAGAAAATGGTGAGGAAGTCTGTCACAATTACCAAGAGCACAAAGTGAGACCGACAAAATGCTTGTTTTAAACAAACCTAAAAATGACGCAAGAAAATGTTTTAAAAACTTTAAGGAAAAAAGCAGCTCATCCTCATATTTGTGAAGATGGAGCCATGAAATGTCTTTGCATGGAGGATCACTCTTATGGTTATCAAAAAAAAGTGATGAATCAACTGATCTGATTTACATATAAGTGGATATGTAATTTAATCAATAACAAATCACATCATTTTATATGTTATTTGTTATTTATTTCAGAGATTTCTTTTGTGGCTTTTAATTCCCTTAATTTGATATGAGTAAAGTAGGAAATCGTAGAGAGAGGGATTGGGGAATGACATGCGGCAAAGGAGCCACAGGTGGGACTTGAACCCGAGGCCGCCCGCTTTGAGGACTGTAACCTCCGTACATGGGGCGCGACCTTAATTGCTAGGCTATCTTCGCCCCATTTCTATGATTTTTTTTAATGCAAAAAAAAAAAAAGTATCTTTAGAGAAAGTAAAGCTGTCAGTGTAGTGAGGTGAAATATGGATGAATGTGATGCCATGAAAACTCAGTACTCAATAAAGTACCTATAAATGTAATCTTCCACCGCTGTGAAACTCACCTCCTGTTGTGATGATGTTCCCTCGCCGCTGTCATCCTCTTCGCAGGTCTTTTCCTGAAAGACAATCATCATGTCATTATAGAAATACTGAAGAAAAGGACTAGAATGAATAAAAGAGAAAATACATCTATTTTGCGTTAAAATAACCCGAATATTTATTGTAGTTTACAAAGTAACTAAAGCCTGAATTTCATTACTGTAACAATTGTTGAGAAGTCTCACCTTTTTTTGCTGCCATTTGTAGAAGTCCACCACAGTGGTTTGTAGTTTAGAGACCAGATCTTTATGGATCAGGTTAAGGGACGAGGCTGCATCTCCTGACGTCAAAGAGGCAGAAGTCTTCAGCTTCTCATACAGACTGTGCACGTTGGACAATTCCTACCAAAGACACATGGCACAATTTAACTTTTTAAAACGTACTTATCTAATATTTATCTAACCAGGAGAACCTCACTGAGATAAAGAATGTCTTTTACAAGAGTGTCCTTGCCAAGACAGGAACCAGCACACAATTAAACGAGTAACAGACATAAAACACGGAGAAATTAAACACACAGATCAACATATCCTGAGTCACAGACAGATCAACATATCCTGAGTCACAGACAGATCAACATATCCTGAGTCACAGAGCTGAAAAGTCATCAACAACCTGATGCATCAGAGAGCATCTCCCCCAGACACAAATCCTCCTGCAGCAGATTACAAGCCGCAGGAGCAGCGTACTCAAAACTAAATTTCCCCCGTTTCAAAACGCACTTTGAAGACAGATATATTTATAGTGCTTGACTCAAGCAGAATCGCCGCTCACCTCCACCCTCTCAGTGTTGATGAGCTCCTGTGGACGAGACGCTCGCTCCATGAACTCCTCATACAATGGATCCTTCTCCATCTTCCTCTTCTTATGGAAGGTAAGCTGGTCAGAGAAAAAGGAGGAGGAGAAAGGAGACACCAGAGAAGCAAAAGAAAACAGAGAGGAGGGGGGGATATGAATTTACAAGCATAATGTGTTACATATTGAAAATAGATTAATTTCTCAGAATAAGTTTGGTCATCTCAGTCAGCCAGTGTTTTTTTCATCTAAAAGATTAGACTGACTGTGTTTTGTTTCAAGTACAGAAGTACATTATAAAGTGAAGTAAAAAATAAACCTGCTTTCTACAGAGTACACTTTGTTCTTCTTCTTTGTTATTTATGTTTTTATAGATTGTTGTTATACATCTTCAAGCTTTATTAATTCAACGTGTGCACCTTATGTATGATTTGTGTGTATTGTATCATTATTGTGGTGGTGTAGCTTTCTCATGTGGATAAAAAGGGCATCTACTGTAGCACCTACTCTGCTATACAGTTTTCACGTTTAAAATCCTGCTATGTGCTATTTCTGCCACTAGGGGACTCTAGAATAAGAAAAATACATAGAGTGATGATGCTGAGTGGTGAGGGATCATGGGGAGATTGGTCTTCATTTTAAAAAAATACTCAAGAAACATGTTAATTTTTCGGCAATAAAATGAGGAAGTTAAATATGATTTCTGTGTGAAGGGCCTTAGCTACTGAATCTCTGTAATAAAAACATAATGTTCCTCCATCAAATGGCCTTTACGGTCAAATTCAAGCTCACCAGTGTGGGCATGGCAGTGAAAATGAAAGCTTTGAGGAACATCAGCTGTTGGAGAATGTAAATGACGTCGAAATGTTTCGCATCCACGGCATCCTTCTCAAACTTCTTCACATCCTCCCAGTCCTTCAGCGACAGACGAATCTGTGACCAGATACAGACGAAGAACTCATCATGAACTTAATTGACATTATCTGTACCAACAGCTTTGTTTCACCCACGACTGGAGCTGGTTTGTGGCAATCCTGACCTCTTCTGGGGGAGAGGCGGTCTGACATCGGTACAAACTGTACAGCAGGTAAAGTCCTCCGACTCTGATCTGGAAGCTGAACGGAGGCAGGAGGAAGCTGTAGGCTGTGTCCAAAATCAAGCGACTGAACTCTCGCTTTTCATGCCTCACCGTGCCGCTGCAGAACAAAAAACATTGAAACATCGCCATTAAAAGTAGGACAGTGTGGACTCATTCCTGTCTTACTGGCTTATCTTATGAAGTATGCAAAGTATTTATTTACATTTATTTAAAGTACCAACATAATCTAACAGAATTTGGACTCTTGTAATTTTGTGCTCATTATTCTTTTGTGCAGCAGTCTGTGTAGTATTTCTGTAAGTATTTAAATTGTGACTTTGGGCAAATATTTTCTATTTCAGTCCTTTAAATTTTGATCAAAAATGATTTATATATTGCCATTTAGTTGTGTTTCTTAAAATGAGATATAAGTGGAGACAGAAGGAGTAATTAATGAAATTCATTCATGTCTGTGTGCACACATATATATATATATATGTATATAGATCGCATCAAATGTATAATTGTAAACATACTGTACCAAACTGTATAGATATAAGGATTGTATAAATATATAAATATAGTACGTCAAATTGTACAAATAGATATGTAGATATAGATATATGGATTGTATAAATATATAAATTATAAAAAATCACAGTATATCAAGTTCTATATATGTTTGGAAAATCATTGGATTGTAAATATCAAATATAGTATCATAAATATAGTATAACAAATTGTATATAGATAGATTGTATACAGAGAGAGATTATAAGGAACAAAGGAAGTTAATTTAATAAATATGAATTATTGAGCTGTGGAAAAGGGGTAGGATTAAATAAGTTTTATACTTCTTCTTACTCCTTTTCAGGCATATTAACTGAATATATGTAATTTTCTTTTTCTTTTTTTGTGAAATAATTTGAACATTGTTTTTTTGTTTATTGTATTTTCGTGCTTTTCATTTTGTTTTGTATTTTATGTTTGATTTTATTTGATATGTCTGAAATATCATTGTACATTCTATATATATATTTTTATTATATTATTATACTAGTCTATATTATATAACATTTAATTATATTACACTATATTGTTCATATTGCACTATATTATATTATATTATATAACTGCACTCTGCATTACTGTGGTACAACACTGCCTCTCTTCTCTGCTGTTTACATTACTTACTATTTATCAAACCAAGTCACTTTAATCACTTTATCTTGTCATTCTCTGTAAATACTGTCTCAATTCTCAATTCCCCCCAGTTAACTTCATCATTCATTTTGTACTTGTATATACCCTGTTTTTATTTTTATTTATCTTATCTATTCTGTTTAATGTGTATTTTTGAGCTTTCTTGTCTGTTCTGCTGTAACGCCCGAATTTCCCCTCTGGTGATCAATAAAGTATTATCCTATCCTATAAATGTAATCAATCAATCAATCAATCACACAGATGCCACACTTTATAAGTCTGTGCCACCCCAGACAAAGAAGGCTGGACACAGCCCTAGTAGAGAAAAGTTTAACATTTAGTGCCTGAACATTAACTAGAGAAAATGATATCTAAATTGATAATAATAATGACATAGGTAGCAGGGTTGTTTGTAAGCAATGCAGATATAAAATAAGTTAATTATGAAGTAGGATTTATGGGACATCATCAATATGAGCTTTGATTTTGTACCTAAAATTAGCAGGAATCATAAAGTTGTCAACACAAAGATGTTTCTTAAGGTTAACCTACTAGAAAATCTGTGAGAACTTCATTTCCCTCCATATCTTGGAGAATGTCTCGAATCGGACAGACTCTGTACTCCTGAAGCGCCTCAGGATCTCATCACAGTCGGTTTTCACCAGTTTTCGAAATGTGTCCATCTCGCTGCTGATTTTAAAATAAGTTACCGACGATTACATACAAGCACAGTTTTAAAACATGTGTTAATCCATAACGTAAACACAAAACTCGACTGTCTCCGGATTAGTGCGTCATCAGTCCCCGACTGTTCCCAAACAGTGCCGATGCCTTCACTGTCGTCGCGACTGTTTGTAAACCAAAACCCATGAGAGTAATATTGGCTAGTCACACATACAGTATCTTATGGTAAAGTTTTCAAATCAGTTTTATTAGTAAAATATACTTTTGCACAACTAAAAACTGAACCCTGATGAAAAATCTGTAATGTTTTTGTTTTGATCACAACAATTCCGTTTTTAATTCAATTCAAACAACTGTATTAATCCTCTTTAAAACTATAAAACATAGTGATGTACACACAAGAAATTATACAAAAAAAAGCTAAATAAATATTAAATAGGACCAATAAAAAGATACCGATGTTACACAGATTGATTAGTAAATCAATTAATAACTTTACTTATATAGCACCTTTAAAACACAGGTTTGTGCTTTGGCATACAGCAAATGCATAAATAGAGTTAAAAAAAAAGTAAAAATACTAGACCGAATTCAACAATAAAATAATCAGTTAAATAAAAGTATAAAAACGATCTTTGGTAGTTAAATGACAAAAAGTCAGTAAATAAATATAAAACCTATAAGGGGCATCAAATTGCAAGGGGAATGAATGGTTTAGAATAGCTGTTAGTTTTAAAACATAACAACGTACCTGGCAGCACAGAAAATTCATTTAAAATCATATGTCCAGAATAAACTAAAATACTTCCAGCCTTCCTGAGGATCTGCTGGTTACGAAAAGGAATTCATATTCTACAATTCACAGACGCTTTTATCCAAAGCGACGTACATCAGAGAGTAAGTACAACACAAGCAAGGATCTAGAAAAAAGGGAACAATGTCAGTAAGAGCAAACGATCAGCTTTGAGTCCGATTGGACACATAGCTGCTGACAGGAAGTGACCAGAGGCAAAGCACAACATTGACGGCAGTTCTTGAGAGCTCTAATCAGTATAGAAACCATCTTATAAGTCATCGTTATCAAACGAAAACAATCATCACAACCATCATCATCATCAATGATGTTGAGATCATCATCATTAAGTTAGTAGGTATTCATGAAAGAGCTGGGTCTTTAGCTTTTTCTTAAAGGTGCAGAGGGACTGGAAGTTCATTCCACCACCAGGGGGCGACAAGGTGGAGGTTGGATCAGACGCCTTTCATTGGCAGAGCGTAGTGGACGCATATCTCTTAGTTTCACGCCGATAATCACAGAACAGATTTTACCAACACTGTTCATACTGTTTCTGTCATTACTTGAGAGGCTGTGTTATAACATCAGCAGATAAAACAAAAATGCTCTCTCTCTCTCTCAATTCTACATGTAACATGCTGCAAAAAGACTGAAAAATAACTGAACTGATTTCTTTGAATGCTTTTAAATCCAGGCTGAGAGCACTTGAGACGACCTCCTTTACTTGTAACTGTTTTTTATAATTTTAATTGCTAATTGTTTTTTTATAATTTTAATTGCTAACTGTTTTTTATAATTTTAATTGCTAACTATTTTTTTATAAATTTAATTGCTAATTGTTTTTTATAATTTTAATTGCTAATTGTTTTGTATAATTTTAATTGCTAATTGTTTTTTATAATTTTAATTGCTAACTGTTTTTTATAAATTTAATTGCTGTCTGTATGTTGTGAGTGTGACTGTGTGACTTTTGCTGCCTCTTGGCCAGGACTCCCTTGAAAAAGAGGTTTTTAATCTCAATGGGACTTTCCTGGATAAATAAAGGTTAAATAAAAAAATAAAAATAAAGGACTGATAAAAATGAGCCGATTATCAAGAACTGCACCTGAACGCACCAACCGGATATCCATGACGTCCTACGGAAGTAAACAATCCGCAGGTGACGTGGAGTAAAGTCTTTCACAACCAACCGGACAGGCTGGGTCAGCTGGAGCTGAATTCTCGGGTTTATTGGGACATTTGTCGTTTCAGTCGCTTTCTGACTTTTCAGTTCATCAAATGGACTCAACTGTTGTCGTCTAAAACTCACTGAATATCCAATCCTTGTTAAACTCTGAAGTAAAATGGCGTCAGCAGAGGAGGCCAGCAGACCCTTCGCCGGGCTGTCGGATGTCTCCATCTCGGAGGACATCCCCGTGGAGGGGGACATCTCTGTGCCCATGAGCTCCTCCAGGCGGGACGACGAGTTCTCCACACTAGACGAGCCGGTGAAGGAGACTATTCTGCGGGACCTGAGGGCGGTGGGGAACAAGTTCATCCACGTCCTGTACCCGAAGCGGAGCTCGGCTCTGCTGCGGGACTGGGACCTGTGGGGCCCGCTGCTGCTCTGCGTGACGCTGGCTCTGCTGCTGCAGGGAGGCGCAGCTGACAGCGACGACCAGGGGGGACCTCAGTTCGCTGAAGTAATGACTTCTATCTTTCCTTGCTTTAATACTTTTTTTTATAATTTGTCTGTTGTGTTATATCACGTACGAGTATGTTCTGAACTTTCAACTCAGCGACAATAATAGAATAATAAAATAATAGAATAATAGAATATAATAACTTTATTGATCCCAAACTGGGAAATTGTGGCGTTACAACAGCAGGTTATCCAAACACACAATATGAGTAAAAAAACACAGTGTTTTTTTATTTTTATTTATTTATTTATTGCACACAAAAAAAACAAAAAAACATAATAGATCAATGGAAAAACAGACAGTACATAATGATTAGTTAATTAACAAACTATACATTTTGAAAGAAATGTGCTGGAGGAGCCAGCCAATGTTAGCAATCTAAACACAATGTAATATTAAATACAAAGTAAATAAGTACTAAAAAATATCAAAACTAAGAATGTGAATATATACAACCAGGATTTAACTAAGCATTACTAGTCTTAAATAGGAAGATTAAATATGAAAGATTGAATGTAAATGTGCAAAATACAGAGTTGTAAATTAAATATGAAAGATTGAATGTAAATGTGCAAAAAACAGAGTTGTACAGACAAGTCTGAAAACAAATTGAAGAGGTAACTACTGACACAATCAGCTGTCCCACAGTATCAGGTAGAATCTCAGTACAATGACCCTGTGATCTAAACATTCACTGTGCCTGATGGTATTATTACTTATGGTATTTATTTGAATATACATTATTTAATTGCAAATCTCATCAGGGAAAGTGTACCTATGATAACTTGAATGGGTCTCAAAATATTTAGGCGCTCAATGAGCCAACTATTTTTTAAATTTGCTTTTTCACAAAATAAACTAAAATAAGCAAATTAAGAAACTAAAAACGTTTCTGCTTAATTTCTTAACTTTCTAACTGTTGTTGACCTTTATTACGTTGATTAATCTTCTTAGATCTTGTGTCACAAGCTTGTATCCGTGTCAGAATCCTGTCTGAAGATCGGTCTACCTTGGTTGCTAATATTTATGTAGCTAATATTTGCTCATCTGAAATAATCTCTCCTATGAATCCTCACCAAAAAATGTATATTTTGTTTTCCAGGTCTTCGTAATCATCTGGTTCGGTTCCATTATCATCACCCTCAACTCAAAGCTTCTGGGAGGCACCATATCCTTCTTCCAGAGTCTGTGTGTATTGGGATACTGCATCATGCCTCTGACAGCAGCCATGGCGGTGTGCAGGATCGTCCTGGTCGGCGGCTCGGGGACGGTCAGCTTCGCCGTGCGGCTCGTGGTGGTGACGGCATCCTTCGGGTGGTCCACCTTTGCCTCCACGGCATTCCTCGCTGACAGCCAGCCGCCAAACCGCAAGGCGTTGGTGGTGTACCCAGTGTTCCTCTTCTACTTTGTGATCGGGTGGATGATCCTGACATTCTCGCCGTCACAGTAGACGAGAAACAAAAAGAATGGAGGTGAACTGACAAACATGAAGGAGGTTTTGTAGGTTGAAAGGACTAACAAAAAAAAACACCGGTATCTGCCTTTGAACCAAGATGAATGACTACTGAAATGACTGTGGGTGTTTCTCGGTGTCTGATATTGTATTAAGACTAAATAGACTCCATAAATATTCCTAAATAACTCCTTCGGGTGAAGCGTTGGCTCTGTCTCAGATTCCGAGAAGTCCTGGGGACAGTTTGCTGCAGATGGAGAGTTAGAAAGCTGATGAATTATGTTCATATTTTTCCAGTTTGTCTCCCAGATGTGTTTATCAGCTGTGTATAAATAAAGTCTATAGGTGTGTACATAGAAATGCTCTATGAATATTTGAACTACCAGAGATATGATAATAATTGTTTCTCCTCCTGGTCTCCCTGGGTTTGATTAAAACCTCACACTGCTCATGAGGTTTTTCCTCAAAGCTTAAATTTCAGACTAGATTCTTCACAACGTTCTTGGACACTTCTATAGTTAGAAAAAGAAACCATCCTGTTCTGACCTACTGTTTTCTGGATATTGGTGTGACCTCTCTTAGTTTGTTTGACAGGACATTGTAGAACAGATAGACTTGGAATTACCCTCAGAAACTAGAGTCCCACCTAATGAATCGTTACAAATTAACATTGGAGGCAGTCTGTCATTTCTCATTCAAAATCAACAGTTCAAAATGTTGAGAAACATGCTTTTCACTCTCGTAATGAACATTAGAGGAGAATATTAAAAGTGCTTTTGTCTACAAAATAAGAATGAAGCAGCAGCCAGTTGGCCTAGCTGAGCACTAAGACTGGAAGCAGAGACAAGCATGCCTCTGTTTAGTAGTAACCAATTTCGCTGAGCAAGCATTTCTGAAACTTAGTCAATTACATGTTGAATCTTTTGGGTTTCATCAGTAAATGAAAAACAAAATTCTTCTTCATCAGACTATTTCTTGACCCAAAGTGGTTTAAATCTTCTCAACAAGAGTGGAAATAAGTGCATTTTCACTCAATTGTTTCTTTAGGCCTGGATATTGTCTGATACGGATGCACATATAATTCTGATAAAACTCAATTGTATGTTTGCAAAGGTGAAATCTTTTAACGTTGTCACTCACTGTCCGAGTCACGTGAAAAATGATGTCTTTACCTCACAGCGACACGGTTTCTGACTGGCTTCAACGTCCATCGTTTCTTCTTGCAGAGCCAAACAGGACACAGGAAACTTTTCATGACACTGATTCTCTGCTAGGAGTAAACAGAGGGGTAAAAAAGGAAGACAATGTTTTATTGCTTGAATGTGTTTCATTTGTAGATGAATTATACTGACTTCTGTTTCTTGGATCTCTTTTGTGGCGTCCCACATCCCTGTCTTTAGTAAATTAGGAGAATGATGATGTAAAACAGAGTTTCTCAAATGATCAAACCTCAGGACCCAACACCACCTCTTTAATGACATTAGTGCAATTTGGACCCAAGGTAGATCAAAACATCACATGATTTCAAAATCACAAAAAACGGTACATTTTAAACTGGCCTTTCCCTTCTTTTTTATATTTTAATTTTGAGTGGCAACAAGTGTTACGGTGCATTACTGCCACCTGCTGTGTTGGAGTGTGAATAAACTACCCTGCAACTGTAGCCACAACGTGTACTTTTTTTCCTGTAGTCCTGTATTTAAAATACTTTTTGGAATGAAACAAAGTAAACATACAGGAGTGCAATTTTTAGATACTTGCATTTTGTGCTTCTTCTTCTTCTACTTGTACAATTCAGATAGTGTTATACTGTCTTAATGCACTTTCTTTCGACGGCCATACTTTCTTATTACTGTGAAGATTAAGATTATTGAAACAACGTACAATTAACTGATACATTACCAAATATTATTATAAATGTAGATATCCATCACTCAGGCTGTATTTAAAAGCAGCTCAAAGTATTGAAAAAAGCAATATTTCAGAAGTTATAATGCTGAAATATAATGTGAATGGTACTAAACGAACAGTTCTGTGTAATGAGTACTCTTGTAATTCTTTGACTTCAACATAAGTGAGACTCAGGGTTTTTTTTTTAGCTGTGGGTTCCCTATGTTTACTTCAGTAAAATATAATAAAAGAAGAACAAGAGAACTAAATCGGTTTAGTTTTAGGTGCAGAGCTTGAAGAGAATTAAACTCGAGAGGTGTAAAACTGCAGATTAGTAATATTTCACAGTAAGAGAGGCTATTGGCTGATTGTCAATATTCTTAAAGATGCTAAACCTTTTAACTGCACCCCTTGTAATTAATTGAGAAATGAATATAAAGGAATTTATTACATGAATAAAATAAATATTACGAATTATATTGAAACATTGCTACTCTGTGATGGAAAGTTGACTTGCTTTCGGGCTTCACTACAGTGTAGTATACTTTTAGTAGTTTAAGTTTATTTGATAAAAATGTTACAAATGGATAAATGTATTTTATTTCCTAGATTTTTCCCTTTATTCACAACAATAGGTAGCATTCAGAATTCTTCTGTATACAAAGAGACAATCAATCAATCAATTTTTATTTGTATAGCGTCAACTAATAACAAGTGTTATCTCAAGACACTTTACAAAAAGCAGGTAAAAGACCTTACTTATTGTTATGTTACAAGAAGCAGGTAAAAAGACCTTACTTATTGTTATGTTACAAGAAGCAGGTAAAAGACCTTACTCATTGTTATGTTACAAAAGAGCAGGTAAAAAGACCTTACTTATTGTTATGTTACAAGAAGCAGGTAAAAAGACCTTACTCATTGTTATGTTACAAGAAGCAGGTAAAAAGACCTTACTCATTGTTATGTTACAAAAGAGCAGGTAAAAGACCTTACTCATTGTTATGTTACAAAAGAGCAGGTAAAAAGACCTTACTCATTGTTATGTTACAAAAGAGCAGGTAAAAAGACCTTACTCATTGTTATGTTACAAAAGAGCAGGTAAAAAGACCTTACTCATTGTTATGTTACAAAGATCCGGCCTATCCATCATGAGCACTTTAGCAAAGCAGCAAAAGTTACAGTGGTAAGAAAAAACTGCCTTATTAAAAGGCAGAAATCTTCGGCCGGATCCCCGACTGACGAAACACTCTTCACAGGCCTAGACTGCGCCGGGCTTGGAAAGGGATAGGGGGAGAGATGGGATAAGATGCAGGAAGAGGGATAGAGAGCAAGGGGGTGGGGGGAGGTAGACCGTCCATCAGCAATCCGGTGGGGAGGGGAGGGGGTGTGGGGGGGTTGTTCTGGCAGGCCGCCAACCCACGATCTTGAGGAGCCTAGGAGAGCTCAAGAGCTCCCAGGAAAGTAGGTGGTTAGTGACTGAGATTTATAGATAGATACATGCAGTAATATGATGTACTGTATATGCACAGAGGGAGAGAGAGAGAGAGAGAGGAGCTCAAGGTGCCAGTTCCCCCGGTAGTCTAAGCCTATAGCAGCATAACTAAGAGCTGGTCTACACCAGCACCAGCCCTAACTATAAGATTTATCAAAAAGGAAAGTTTTAAGTCCATTCTTAAAAATACAGAGTGTGTCTGCCTCCCGGACCCCGGCTGGAAGGCGGTTCCAGAGGAGAGGAGCCCGATAACTGAAGGCTTTACCCCCCATAGTACACTTGGAGACTGTAGGTACCACCAGCAGGCCTGCACTCCGGGACAATATCATGCAGATCATGTAAACGATTTAATGTAAACGTTACGACAGGGGAGTTTGGACTCATGTAAAGATATTAAACGTATTGTACAAGAAGCTGTAACGGTTTCAGAGTAATAAATTCAATTAATGTAGCCTATTGTATGAACCATAGACTGTAAATAATAATGTAATATTCTGTATATTGTATGAACCATAGACTGTAAATAATAATGTAATATTCTGTCTATTGTATGAACCATAGACTGTAAATAATAATGTAATATTCTGTCTATTGTTTGAACCATAGACTGTAAATAATAATGTAATATTCTGTCTATTGTTTGAACCAAAGACTGTAAATAATAATGTAATATTCTGTCTATTGTATGAACCATAGACTGTAAATAATAATGTAATATTCTGTATATTGTTTGCTCGTTATTGACTGCAATGCTTTTTTTAACCTGGTAATTTTTTGATTTATGGATACGAAATTCAACCAATAAAATCAATAGAACTGTGTACTATTTCCAACGAGACCAAATAATACATTCTTCCAAATAAAACTTAAAATGTTTATCAATTTTATTTTATTTTCTAGACGATTCCAAAAAAAAAGCATTTTATGACGTCATCACAGCGCGACGCTTTAAAAAAAAGACAAACAAATCTACGGTGTTGCATGCTGTCGTAATGCTTGAAATTGAACTGAATAACAATGGCAGTCACAAAAGCTGTCTAGGTTTTAAAGTACACCATGTAGCTGTAACTCGAGCTGCCGTCTTAAAGAACAACTTACCCGCGGACGGTGAGTCTACTGATGGAGGAGCTGGAGCGGCTTCCTCCTGAAGTCTGGGTCTACATATTCAGCTACCTGTCAACGGAGGAGAAGCACACCGTCCGCACCTGTTGCAGGTTCATGAAGACGGTGGTCGACCACCATTCACTGTGGAAGGACTACACGGTTGTCCTGTCGGACCTCCGCCGCTACACCTACGGCTTCTGGGACACCCTGAACCACCGGAGGCTCACCCGGGTGGCGGTGCGACGTCTGCGGCGTAAAGAGTGGCGGCGGCTCGTCACGTTCCTGCCCTCCATCACCGCCATCGTGTTCGTGGAGGACGGAGGACGGCTGTACAAGGAGAAATACCTGGACAACCTGTCGCGTTTCCCCGACTTACGGGACCTAGGGGTGCGCAACGCGACGTGGGACCAAGGGATGCTGGGCCAGAGCTTGAGCGAGCACCTGCGGGAGCGACTGACTCACCTGAGCGTGTGTAATGTCCGGCTGCCCTGCACGGTGCATTTTGTGAGCACCGTGGCGCACCTGGTTAACTTGAGATACCTGGTCTTTCATCAGCAGGGGGAGAGCTACTGGCCGGACAGGGTGAGGCCGGTGCCCTGCAACGTGTTTAATCACCTGCTGCTCAACCTGAAGAAGCTGAGGCACCTGTCCTGGGGGATGAAGGGGGAGCCGCCGCAGCCTCTGCCCGATGACTTCTTCAGCCCCGCGGACCCAGAACAGCCAGGTCAGCCTGGCACCTGGTCACCTGTCCGGATTGTCTGCCTGCCTGCTCTGTTGATCAGGACTCTGATTGTCTCTTTGTTTCTTCAAAAGGTCTTTTAATGTGACCATAAGGATTTAATGTGCGGTATATTTATAGAATAGAATAGAATAACTTTATTGATCCCAAACTGGGAAATTGTGGCGTTACAGCAGCAGGTTATCCAACACACAATATGAGTAAAAAAACCCACAATGTTAGCAATCTAAACATAATATAATATTAAATACAAAGTAAATAAGTACTAAAAAATATCTAAGAATGTGAATATATACAACCAGGATTTAACTAAGCATTACTAGTCTTAAATAGGAAGATTAAATATGGAAGATTAAATGTAAATGTGCAAAATACAGAGTTGTAAATGGACAGTATTGACATAAGTTAAAGTGCATGAGTGTAGAGTCAGGGGTGGGCAAACTTTTTGACTCGCGGGCCACAATGGGTCCTAAAAATTTGACAGAGGGGCCGGAGCAGGAACAGATGGATGGAGTGTTTGTGTGAACTAATAGAAATGACATGTGAAAGCCATTACATGAAAGGATTTGGCCTTTTAACAGGTGGCGAAGCATGAATATGCAAGGCTCATTGTACAAATTGATTTCCAAATGCATTCGTTTAATTACACTGCATTTTAATAAACACAGTAGAGAAACTCACGTTCAGTTTCAGTGGGAACAGTGTTGTTGATCTCCCTTTTTTTTTTTTTTTTTTGCCAGTGCGTTAAAGTGCGTTAGTTTTGTGGTGGTAATTCTCAGGATAGATCCGAGGTGTTGGGTCAGTTAACTTCTGATCTGTGAGGGGCTTTGTTGATGTTCATGACGCTGAATGTCTGCTCACATCACATACGTAGGTCGAGCCAAACAAAGTCAGCATCTTCTGTTTGGAAACGTGGCTTCGTTTAAGTGAAGCATAAAAGTCATTGAGTTTTTAAGACGGAGTCGGACTGAAGATCGATCAGTTCCAATTGCAGCTCCTGTGGTGCTGTTTCAGGGTCTTCTGACAGGGGGACAGGACACCAGCTGAAGTGACTTTTCAGAAAACCGACGTGCAGAATTCTCCGTGCAGGTCGTCGAGGCGAAAGATTTGTTTGCGATTTGTCTGGAGAATAAAGTCAGCTCGGATTTGAAGGCTCTAACATGTTTTGTACATGTCGTGCACAGACTGATCTTTTCCCCCTGTAGTTTCACGCTCAGCTCATTCATGTGTGAAAATATGTCCACAGCAAAATGCAAAAAAAAAGTCACAAAGCCACTTCTTGTCGCTTAGCTCGGCAAATTCGTCGGATTTCCCTGTTAACTCCAAAAATGCGCTGATCTCGTTGAAACACTTTGCCCAAACTTAACCAGCGGACACGAGAGTGGTACAGTAAGTCCTGATGATCCGCATCAGTTTCCTCCAGGAACGTAATAAACTGACGATGCTGAAGTCCCCCTTGCTCGTATAAAGTTAACAAGTTTTTTACAACCGGATTCACGACATGATTAAGCTGCAATACAGACTTACACAGAGATTCCTGATGGACGATGCAGTGAAGGAAACATAACATCCTGGTCAGGGTTTTCCTCTTTCACTTTATCCTGGATTCTTTTCAGCAGCCCACAACAATGTTTTTCCAGTTAAATTTTGGCGATCCATCCCGTTGTGACATTGGCAAGTTTACTCCAAGGTAGCTTCATTCTCTCGATGACAGCAGACACCCGGTTATACAATAAGTCCTCTCCTCGCGTTTTTTTCCTTTCAGGGACTCCGAGGTCAAAAACTCCTCCGTTATCTCAAAACTGTCATTAATCCCTCGGATAAAAAAAAAAATGAGGAGCTGAGCAGTGTCTTTCACGTCATTACTTTCATCCAGCGCCAGTGAATATAACTTAAAGGACTCGGCCTTTTTTTTTTGTTTAATTCGCTGGCTTAATTCTTCGTCAATCAGTTCCACACGGTGAGTCACAATCCTGTTTTTTTTTTCAAACTGGCCTCCGGACACAAGAGACCTGCTGTCTCTATCATGCATTCTTTTAAAAAACTCGCTTACGGAGAAAAGCTTGCTAGCCTTTGCTAATTTGAATGCCAGCAAAAAAAAAAAAAAACTTGCCTTGGTAGTTGACTCTTGAATCGTGGACTGCTTGTTGGCGTAGTTTGCAAAGTGACGGCTGATACTGTACTCTTTGAAAACTGCGACAGTTTCTTGGCATATCACGCATACAGCCCGAAGTGCGCCATCTATTGGGGGAAACGCGGGCATTACAGGGGAAAACGAACGAGGTTTAATTATAATAAAATTTAATTTAATAATAATAAAATTTGGACAAATTCGGCGGGCCGGATTAAAAAGCCCAACGGGCCGTGTATGGCCCGCGGGCCGTAGTTTGCCCACGCCTGCATCTCTACACTGTAGACACATTATAAGCAGAAACTATACAATATAACGGCGAGTAGACAGCCAAATGAAGTGAACATGAGTGCAGGGATTATTTGTAAATTTAACATGTGCAGAACAGATTAGAGTATGGAGAGACAGATATTATCATGATGACAGTTCTCAGCTGTTGTACAGAGTTATGGCCTCCGGTAAGAAAGATTTCTTGTGTCTGTCCTTGTGACAGCGGAGTTGAGTCAGTCTGTTGGAGAAGCTGCTCCGCTGTTTGTCCAGTGGGGTGTGCAGAGGGTGATCAGGATTAATCAGGATAATGGATAACAGTTTGTTCAGAGTCCTCCTCTCTGTCACCGCTACAAAAGAGTCCAGCTTGCAGCCTATCACAGAGCAGGCCTTCTTGATGAGTTTGTCCAGTCTCTTAGTCTCACCAGCTCCAATGAAATTTAGTATTTAAACATGTAGGACTGTGCATATCGGCTATAACAGTTGCCTTTCTGCATTTCTTGCATGTTTCAAACAGCAGGCCTATGACAAGTTATTTTCCCTAATCCAAGATAAATGTATAGAGGAGTGCTGATATGTTTTAACAGGATATAACTCTCACAATTGTCCTGGTTCAAAGTCAAAGTCAACTTTATTGTCAGTTTCAAAATATGCCAGACATGCAGTGGAGTCGAAATTTCGTTTGTCTCCGTCCCGCGGTGCAATACAACCAAAATAAGGTAAAATAAGATAAGGTAAAATAGATCAAATAAAATGAGGTAAAAATAAGATAAATAATATTTACAGTAATACATTCTAAATTGTGCAAAAGGTACAAAATGGTAAATAAAATACAATTAAATTTAAAGAAAAAGTTAACTTGTGCAATATGTGCAATGTGCAGTTCCTCAGCCATAATGTTAGTTTACTTTATGTTAGTTTACTTTAAAGCCCCCTATCTATCTTGGGTTTAATCTGATTTCCCCAAATGTGTAAATCCCTACACTGATTAACATAAAAGTCTGTTGAATGTGGAAAGATAGAAAGGTGACATAATAAGAATAACTTTATTTATATAGCACCTTTTAAAAACGCAGGTTTACAAAGTGCTTTGACAAACAGCGAATGCAAAAGCAAGAGCAACATAAACAACAGCAAGAGTACAGCAAATGCAAAATGTCACAGACTCTTCCTCCTGCTCTCATTCCTGCAGGAAAGTATGGCGGCCCGGCGCTGACGAGTCTGGAGCTGCTGGATTACCCAGAGCCCATCCTTGCAGAGAACGCCCTGAGGAGTCTGACCTCGCTCAGGTCACTGATGGTCCGCTACAGTTTCATGAGGGAGGGCGTCAGGTGTCGCCTCAGGTCCTGGCTGAGTCCTCTGCAGCAGCTGGAGACACTCACCATCGTGGGTTAGTCAGCCTGTTAAAGGCTCTTCTTCTTTTTTAGATTTTTTTAGATTTTTTTTTAGATTACCAACACCTATAACTAAAACTCAAGTAATTCACACATTTTCTTATTTGTTGAATCTGTAAAAAAATAAATAAAGTGAAAAGACAAGTTTCAGTCAAACAGACGGTTATGTGGATGTGTTGAAAGTCTGCATTATTGTGTTAGTGCTAAAACAGCTCTATACACAGGGCCGTCCCGTCCATGTAAACATGATGTTAACACGGCTCTGACAACAGTGCAGCTGGTGGGACTCACACGTGTAGATAGTCATGACTCAGAGAGATATTTACATATGATTGATTTCTGCTGTATTTATGTATAAAATGTTGCACTCTTCCTTTAATAATCCAAGTTTCAGGAAGTTTTGGATTCAAATATTTGTGTACATTTTAGAGTCGTTGGTGTTGATCAGTGAACTCTTTTACCCACCTGAAATATTTGATGCATATTACATGGTGTGGAGATGTTTCTTTACTAAACTGTGTGATTTAAAAAAAAAAAAAAAAAAAGAGTTCCTCCACATGGGTAAACATGTTTATGATGTCTTGTGTTTCTCCAGGTGGTAACACTCTCGCTTCCTATACGACCACCATCCCATCCTCTGTGAAGAGGCTGACGCTGCGTGTGGCTATAACTCTGAAAGACATGGACTTGATCGCGCCTGCTGTCCCGGGACTCGAGCACCTCGACATCGAGCAGAACCGCTCCACCGGCAACCTCTGCAGACGGATCCCCATGTTGTTCCCTCAGCTCAAGTCGCTCAGGATACGGTGAGACACACAGGAAAGCAGATTTTGATCATGTTCTCATGTCCTCTGAATCACAGTGCTCTTCTTCGTCGTGTTTCATTATTTTCCGGACATTGGTTTGGCTCAAGTTTAGGATCATTTTGATTTCATTTGAACAACGCTGATCATTTTTGCTTTAATGTAAATCTGCTCCTGATGTGTCCGTTTCCTGCTGCAGTGACAGTTTCACCCGTCTCGTCTCTTTCCGCTCAGGTTTCACCGGAAAGAACCGGAGAAGGAACTGCTGTGTCTCCACAAGCTGAGACACCTGGAGCGCCTGGAGCTGCTGGTGGATCGCTCGTTTATCTTCAGAGATTACACAAACGGTCCCTCGTGGCCCAGCCCGGGTGTGCAGGAGATCATCGATCAGCTCCAACAGCTGGCCAATAACAGGATCACCGTCGTCACAAAGGTGCCTCAGAGAGACCTCCTACGACAGTGTGACTGTTTGTGTGAGGTTGACTGAAGAGGGGACGATAGGAGAACTAGGAGGATTATTTTTTTTTTTATCTTAAAACTTTTATTTTTTATGAAGAAAGTGTTGAGTGTCATTTATATTAGCTTAAAATCAGAGAAAAGACTGAAATGAATTGAGGTTGTAAAGGTAAACAGGGAGCAAAAACGAAGTCTGACATGACAGCACTGATGACATAAAGGCTTAATAATGTTTATTACTGACATGGAGCAGCAGTATTATCTGGCGAACAGGGTCATAAAGAATCAAAGACATGAATGTGCATCTCTAATTTCAAGCTGTCTTTGATGAAGGCTCATTGTTATTCTGATATGTTAAATAGAAACCAGTAAGAACCTCAGCCAGTCTAGAGGAAGTCTCACTTACTTTCCTACTAGATCTTTTAGCCCCAGCTCTCCTCAACGCTACAGGGAGGGACACTTTGTATTATATTCTCTGTTAGGAATGATATCATGTAATTATTCCAAAAGAAAATGTTACTTTATAGTTTCAATCTGTGACTGAATGTGACAGTATAAGCTCTGAAAGTTCCTGTGCGGTGTCGATCATGCAACTTTCCCCTCAAAGTAATTCACTAAAGCACTAAAATACACTAAAGTAGTAAAAATAGGTTGGGAATGAAATGGCAATGAATTATGGAATTATGTATTATGAATTATGGAATTATGGAATTATGTAAAAAAATTAAAGAACAAATGGTTTCATAGTGTGGCTCGAAGTGAATATTTAGTGTATTATAAACACTAAATCAAAAACTGATTGTTCAACAATAACTGAGAGAAACGGAATTAAAGAAAATTCTTCCTGTTGTTTTTTTAATTTTGTTCACTCAAATAAAAGTGAAGGATCAAGTCTCGAAGTCTTTACATATAAATAGATCAGTGATCGATGGACAACTGAACACATTTAATGTCTCTTCAAATGTTGAATAGGGTGCAAATAATTCCGGGGACTACAGCCTGTGTACGTGGGGGGCTTGATCTAAGTGTCAGGCTATCTGGCTCCCCTTAAAGGCTTTTTTTAAAGGGTTTTGATTTGTTTAGATTGCAGCTCTTTATAAGTGAATCACGCTGGTGTGAATAACTCTGATCCATCCATTATCTATCCCGTTTGAGGTCGCCGGGGGGGGCTGGAAACGATTCCAGCTGTCATTGTGCAAGAGGCGGGGTTACACTCTGGACTGTTTGCCAGTCAATCACAGGGCTGACATATAGAGACAGACAACCAGCCACACTCACATTCATACTTTTGGGCAATTTAGAGTTACCAATTAACCTAAAGAGTATAGGTCTTTGGACTGTTGGAGGAAGACAGACCCAGAGAGAACCCACTCACGGGGAGAAAACATGCGAAGAGAGGCTCCTGTTTTGAACCCAACTCCTCGTTTTCAGGCAACAGCGCTACCCACTGCACCACCATGCAGCCCTGCAGTGAGAATAACTTGATTCATGTTATGTACACATTAATTCTGAGAGAACTATAGTATTAATATTGAGCTTTATTTCACCCTCAACTATACAGTATAAACAATATAAACAAAAGATGACATCCTCTTCAATATTTGATTATTTTGGTACAAATATTGGAAGCACTCATGAACACATTCATGCTGTTACGTTGGAAGTGTCTTTTTCTTCTTAAGAGAATAAAACAATCTGCTGTAACGGGACTACCATGATGACTTAAAACAGAAAAAATGACTTCATGTCATTAAGAAGAGAAATAAAGCACAAAACGCTCCAGTAAGGTGTTTGTACTGCAGGAACTTTTTCTAGAGACCAAGAATGTTTTGTTAACTCAGGTAATAAAGCTGTTGTTTGTTTGGAGGAACCAAGGGCACAAATTCAGCTTGTGCATCACTTCATTCACAAAACAGGGATTTACTTTTATATCTTAATGTCGATGAGGAGCGATGGATTTTCAAGTTGTTTGCAGACATTAAAGTCAAAGTTTGGCTCTGTTGTCGGCTTCTTTACCAGCGTAAAAAAAAACCTTTTGAGAGAAGGAGACAGACTTCTCCACCTCTGCATAAGGCCTTTGACTTATTACATCAGACAACAGTTAATACAAAGAATATCAACATTACTTTTGGTGTGTTTCCTCCTGGGTGAAAGTTTCATGAACCAGACAACCGACTTGGAAAATGTTCAGAAAGTGTTCTCAAGACAAGTCCTGTTCACGTTGACCTCAAAACTCGAGCAGGACCGTCAGCGGCTCCAGAGAGTTCAGGACGATCTCTTGTTTCTGTCCGTAGACTCCCTGCTCCAGCTGAACGCCGGCCTTCGCGCACTTCACTGAGCCCAACATGAGCTCTCTGCAGCCGGACACCAGGGTTGAGAAGAGCTGGGCGCCCCACCACGGCTCACACCCACCTTTGTACTGCATCCGTCTCTTAGCGCTCGCCGGCTCGCCGACCAGAGAGTCCTGAGGGACGAATAATACGCTCCCTGGAAGGTCGAGAATGGAAACCAAGTGTCTGGTGTCTTTTCGGAAAATTTTTGTGGTCATCAGAGTTCTCGCTGTGGAGGCGACGACAGAAAAGAGAGGCAGATTAATATTGATGGATAACATGGTTTGGGTATTAGTGCTTTGAATGTTGTTTTCACTGTAAGACTGCAAAACCCCCTTAAAGATAAAATGAAGAATCATAACAATTACAATTCATGATCAGAAATGCGGATATGGTAGTGGTGTGCAAAAACAAAAATAAAGCTCAGATAACATCCATTAAACCTGTAATCATTTAGGAGTGACAGTAGCTCAGTCTGTAGGGACTTGAATTAGAAACTGGAGGGTTGCTGGCTCAAGTCTCAGTATGGACTAAAGTTAAGAAATTGGTCTGGTGGCTGGAGAGGTGCCAGTTCACTTCCCTTGAGCAAGTTCCCCAAAATCCCCCAAATCTTGTCATGGCGCCCCCTGTGTGCAGCCCCCTCACCCTGACATCTCTCCAGTAATGCATGTCCATAGGATCCTCTTTGTGCATGCATATATTTCAAGCTTGTGTATGTAGCAATTAGAACATAAAAATCAAGTTAAGAAATATCTACTACCACTATAATAAAAAATATCGTAACCTTTACTTACAGAGCTCTGTTATAGAAAGCTCTTCAAAAACCAAAGTGCTTCAAAAAAGGAAGAATACAGAAAACAGACAAGTCATACAATCAAAAGAAACTATTATTTTAAGGAGTTTAAAGGAGTTCAAATTTGACTACAAATTAAAATTTAAGTAAAAACTAATTCACAGTAGGTACATTATTAGAGTTGTATTCAAAACATAAAGTACTTCTTCACAACCTGCTAAAATATTTCTCTGTTTTCCTTTTAAACAATAACAACAAAAAGTTGAGGAAGAACAATCTATAAACAGGCATTAACAATCCACTCCAGCCAGACAGGACAAACACAGAGGAGATAAATCTAATAAAATCAAGAAAGACTCACCGATAAAAGTTTGTTTTCAAAAGAGGTTTAGAAAAGAACACTGCCTTAGCTGACCTAAAGTCCTCAGGCAGATTGTATATTTCTAATTGCAATGTTTGTTTTCTTTACACTGATATTAGAAAAATAATCTCTTATCAAGGACAAACAATGAAATAACATAATCATCGTTTATAAGTTTTGCTCCAAACTGATTACAAATGTTCACCATTTATTTTTCTCAACTCCTTATTATTCAAGTCCATAAAAATAATAAAATACATCTCCTGCTGCACTTCAAGCAATCCTACTTATTTCACTTCACAAAATTAAATAACGTAATTTGGGGAATATAGAAAACAATCATTTTACCCATTTCATGAGTGACGTCCTCAGTGGCTCCCTGGAAGAAGCTCACATACACAACCATCCCGTCCTGGATCTGAGAACAGAGTGAAAATCCTCTTTTTACATTAACTGTAGAAACACTGTGAGAAACGTCCTCTCACACTCTATAAATGAATCATTTACGACTACAGCTCACGATTTATGTGCTCACACTTTTCAAGCAGGACCTGAGTGCTCATTCATTACGAGTTGAATCAAGACAGAGCATTGATAATTGTCAATAAAGTTTGATTGGAAACTCCCACTCTCATTCTTGATGGGAGGGGGAGGGAACATCAAGCTGTTGCCATGGTGCTGTCGTCCATGTTGGACGCTGTCTGCCAGTTTGCAAAATCAGACCTGAAGTCGTCTCATGGCTTTGCTCTCAATGAGTGTATGAAGTCATAAGACCAAATTTCTAACATGCCAGAAGTTCTTCATGCCACACTGCAAGATGTATGAAACGTGATTGGGTTGAAATTCAGTCCGATTATAAAATCAGCTGGGCAAATCAAAATCAGGCGTAAATCGTCCTGAAATCATAAAGTGTATTCCTGGCTTAACTTGGGAAAGCAATGCACATTACAGCTAATTTCCAGGATGAAAAACAAAAAGTTGTTCATGGAAATCTATCCTGTAATCTTTAAGACATGTGGCCAACAAACAGTCGAAGCAGAAATTGCAATCCTAGCCTTCTACAAATGTAAAATCTCACATCCAGTGTTCGTCTTTTAGAACACATTTACATAACTTAACAAAAAACTGAATAGAAAAAAAACAACAACTCACCTCTGCCCACTGAGCGTCGGCCCCGTCCAGGGCTGGTCTGATCTTAACCTTCGCCTGACTGCACTGCTGGATGACCGTCCGAGCCTGAAGTCTCCTCGGCCTCCGAACAGTAGCGGGGCTGCAAACACACAAATGGACAGTAGTTAAAAAACATGCAATAACACTGCTACTAACAAAGCTGCAAAGGAATGTGTTTAAGTGGTACTTGGTTGTCATACCTGTCCACCTCAGGAGAGAGTCTGGCTGCCTGTGTCGGAGCAGAACCAGAGACGGTGAAGACGGGCCAGGGTTTGGTGCTCAAGGCCTTCACAGGCTCAAGACCACAGCTGGAGCTCCTCTTAGCTGAAGAACCTCCAGCAAGGTCTTTCTTCCTCTTCTCCGCCCTCTGGACACCACCACAAATTTCTGTCAATATTTGAGACTTGGACTTTGTCCTTTGCCTACTGCTTTGACTTTGCTTGCTCGTGGCTTCAGGAGGATTTGTTGCTGCTGCTGCTGCTGGATCACGTGCTTTAGATATGACATGAACCTGGACGTACCGCGTTCTGCCGCTGCCTTGAGAACTTCTTGTTCTGTTCTGGTCCTGAAGTTGTGTCTTTACCTCTGATGGAACCTGGACACAGTTTAGGTTTTCAGGATGAATGTCAGAGCTGTTTGTTTCCATCTGAGCTTCAGGCTGGGGAGGAGTCGCTGTATTGATAGTCCAGACTTTGGCCACAAAGCTGGTGTTATTAGTCTTATTCTGGAAGATCATGGGAGTTTTGGGCTGGAGGTTGACAGGACTTCTTAGATGAAGGAGGATGGGAATTCTGGGTTGAGGTTTGGCGGGAGTTTCATGCTGCTGGGACAGAGAGATCTCCTACGCGAGAGAAAGAGAGTTTTAATAATCTGAACTGAAGATTTCTGAAACTATTATGGTTTATGTTGTTATGTTTTTTTTTTTCAGAAATAGTAATTCAATGTATACACATATAGAAACTCTTTATATATAACCGTTTTGATTGTTAGTGTCGGGGTGTTGCTTTGTGTCTCACAACATGTTACAAAGATCTCACAGTCGCTTTAAGGTCCATTTTGACGTGCTTGTACCTGAAGTAAGCTGGAAAAACCTACCACTCTGTTCTCTGAGTTTGTTGCTGGCATCCTCTCGTCATCACCAACACTCTCAGCACCGTCATCAACATCTCCATCGTCAGCCTCTTCATCATGACTGTAATCATCATCATCCTTCCCACTGACAAGAGAGAGGATAAGGGGTCAAAAATATTCAGAATACATTCACTTTTCACCAAAAAACAGCTGCTTTTTCATTTCAACTCCTGCAAATGTATGCATGTCTGCAGCATACACTCTTAATATTCTGTTACTACTACTGTTATAATGAATACTACTTCTGCTATTATGACTGCCTCTCAGGGTTTTTTTTATATTTTATATTTCTTGGTTGTATTTCATTAGGTTGTGTTGCACTGTCCTTTGTCTGTTTATCTGTTGTGTTTTTGTGTCCACTGCTGCAAATCAAATTTCCCTTCCAGGGACAATAAAGATCTGAACTGAACTGGGTTTGCCTGCTTCCTGATTGATGCACATAGTTTCTACAGGATTATATTTGTCATTAAATTCTGCCCGGGGACAGGAGCCAGCCCACCTGTCGAAATCACTGTGTATCTGAGGTGATCTCAGCTCCTTCAGGTTCGATCCTCCTGCTCCCGTTCGGTTGTCTGGTTTCGGCTTCTTCTTCCTGCTGCACTGCGAGCAGCTGTTGATCCACTTCACCACATCAGATCTCATGGTTTTCCAGAAGTACCTGTCAGAGATCATTTCAAAAGAAACATCATGATTGTAAATAATAACACCTCCAGCATTAAGTATAATCTAAACCTAAAAAAAAAAAAAAAAACACTTTGAAACGTGTTATATTATTATCATGTACCAGAATGGCAAACAAAATAAGTTAAAGTTTGACCTTTGTTTTTACTACATTATTACTTAAGGTTTCTTTGTTAGGGACAGATAGAATATACAAAGACCAATTGAAAACAGCTAATGGACATATCATAGTGTTCATAGCAGATGCTAATTTGCAACACCCATCCCTAGAAGGGTTAGAAGTTCAAGAGGAAAAATATGTTTATACATGGCTAAACAGACTTAAAAATATAACAAATCTAGGTTTTATTCAGCATTCGAAGGTCAAATATACTGATATTGTCGTCTGCTGTTGGTTGATTTGTGGGTCAAGGTGATGTTAGTCAGTAATGATACATTCGGGTGTATATGCCACCTCTATCAGCGTTCCAGGATGTTTACACCTCTGTATCTTTGTGATATTAATTAATCCGTGCTAATCTAAACAAAGATGGTATTTGAGTGCCACATAAGATCCCCTCTCACCTTTCATTGAGCAGCCTGAGACACTTGTTGACGTCCAGGTGGTTCAGCTCGTTGTGATAATCCAACAGGGCCGTTTCCACTTGCTGTCTGTTCCTCAGAACCAAACGCACCCGCTCTCCCCTCACCATGTGGAGCTCTTCATCTGAGGAACCAGGAAACAGAGTCTTTATGTACAAAGGTTGTAAAGTGATGTTAAGCTTTACAAACAGTCACTTTTTTTGTTTGCTGATTATTTGTCAGTTTGTCAAATTCTTCTTGTCTCAAACAGTCCTCCTCCATCCATCACATCTACTTAGAAATGAGTTGCTATGATGTCATGACTGTGATCTGTTTTCTGTCTTTTGGTTGGAGTGCTTTATTGCAAATCTACATTCATTCGCAAAGCTGTCTTTAATTATTGACTTTAAGTTGTGAGAAGTTCAATCGAGCAAGTCAATTTCCTCGAGAGGAAAAAACAAGCATTAAAGTAAGAGCATAGAAAAAAAAATCCTTCAACATAAAACTTGTAAAAAAAATCATTTCAGGAAGGAACTGACCCCCAAGTAAAGAAACCAATCACATATTGAGAAACACACGCTGCTGCCACATGAACATAGATAATACGAGACTTGAACCGTACGAACATTGCCATCATAGACTATATAAAACATGGAGGTTGTTATCAGATGTATGACTTATTTCAAAAGAAAAATATCTGAGTTGGAACCCTTTTAGTTTAAAACGTAACAGATAGTAAAAAGGGTTCTGACAATAGAAAAACATAGATTAGTAAAAGTGACTGTTTTTTTTTTACCTTTGATTGTAAACTGCTTGCAAAACCTCCTGAAGGTGTTCTTCTCTACGTAGCTCAGTCCATGAGGATAGGTGCGTCTGCGCAGGTAGAGATCCACCGCATCGTACTTTGCAAAATAGGCCTGCTCACACTGAAGCAGATCATCCAAAAACATGCAGAACAATGAATGATAAGCAATGTGTCACAGTTTTAAAATGCACAAGAAAGTTGATTAATATATTGATATTTAAAAGGCCCGTGAATGATTTTGTGACTTTTGTCAGTAAAAACACTTAAAAACATCTATTACAGACCTCATCCCCGACAGCAGGCTGGGCTGGACCGTTAGACAAAGTCTGTGGGGGAAAATAAAAACAAGCTTTTACACAACACTAAGCGTCTGCTTTGATTTACCACGATAGACTGAACAACCACCAACCAGCCTTTGACTTGATTCTATGTTAAGGATCTAATATACAGACAGAAACTCCTGGGCCTTACTGCTGAGTCACTGTGGACCACGAGGGTGGGAAAAGCGTCAGGGTGGAGGATGATCCTCTCCCCGCTGCGGTCAAAGCAGTCCTCGGTGAAATGGACCGAACAGACAGATGACCAGAGACGAGGATGCCAGTTAGAACGACCCACCGCTTTCAGCCACTGAGACAGCAGGGCATTGTTGTGAAGAGGAAACCTGAAAGAATTTACAACAAAGTAGAGATTTGAAAAGGTGTGTGTAGGTGTCTTTAAAGACATCTAAGATAAGTCAGTTTAGTAACGACTAGGAACCACAAAAAACAACAACAATGTATCAATTTGAATCCATTTTTAGAAGGAGAACGGCCAAACTAGCCACCAGTTAGCTACCTCTTTATCTGTTCATCTACTCCTCCATAAATAAAAAGAAGTCTCTTCATTTCAGTAAATGTGTTCATACTTATGGAAGGTGAGGCCGAGGCCTCTCTCCACCGGACCGCAGCAGTTGGTGCAGTTTTTGATGCTGCAGCGGAGCCACTTCCTCTTGGTTCTGCTGGTACAGGTGTTGCAGCTGGAGATCCAGCGGGACAGGTCTCGGGTCATGCTGGCCCAGTAGAAGTGCTTTGAGATCTCTTTCTGGCAGATTCCCTGGCTGTAGTGACCCTGGTTGTCATGAAACTGCTGCAGGATCGAGTTTACCTAGAGTCCCAATGCGACACACATTATTTGATTTTGAGGCGTTCTTGGAAGTTTTCCAAAGTCATGATCGAGCAGACATAGAAAAAGTTACCCAAAAATATTTTGTATATTTTTTTTTTGTCTCAGATCTGCAGTTATACACGTGTATGTTATTGTGAACAAAAATATGATGCATATCTGATTGTAAGAAAGCTATAGATTTACTTTTCCAGCAGTGACAACGGGCAAAACTGGACAGAACTGTTAAATGAAGAGTTTATGATAAGGCACAAAAAGGGGAACCCTGTTTTTCAGGGCCTTTTCTGGGTGATTAGACGTGTTACTCTCTAACTGTGGCGCATCCTCTTTTAAGCTAAACTTGCAAATTTCTACTTGAAACCTCTCAAACTATTCAGAAAAAATATATAATTGTTTAACTTCATTCATGAATTTTGAATCCTTTGCCGTTCAAAAAGCTCTAACTTGTACAGAGGTTTATGTTGGGTTATGGTTCATTCTGCTTGAGTGTAATTTATTCATTTTCCAGTGACTATTTCTGCTCTTTTTTTTTTTTTTACACCAGATTTATTTGAACTGTATGAAAATCATGCAAACCTCCTCTCTGCTGCGCGGCACTCTGAGAGGAGGAGAGACTCGTGTGAACATCAGAACTCCATCTGAAAACAGAAGAGAAGTGTTACTTAACACATTATTAGCTTAGGTTGATACCATCATCTGGTATATTTAAGAATAAAGGAGGCTGTGTTTTATCGGTCTTCCACTCACCTATTAGGGCAAAGCGCTTGGCCATCCGTTTTAGAGACCCTCTTTTTATCTTGCTTTGCATTGGTAAAACCCTGTGGCTCAGATACCTGCAGAATACAAAGTAAAACATTAAAAGAAAGGCCCAGTTAAATGAAAAGTTCAACTTTAAACATGTGAATGAACCGTTCAGGCGATCACGTGTCTACCTGGCGATTTGGTTGTAGGTTTGAAAGCTTGACTCGATGACGGTCTGCCTTTTCTTGTACACCTTGAGTGTCTGGACCGACGTGGCGTCCTGGTCAGAAGGTGGGAGGGAGTACTGGTGTTCATGAATCTCCATGGACGATTGATCAAAGGCCAGGTCAGAGGTGTCCTTGCTTCGTGAAGCAGCAGCAGCAGCAGCAGCTGTGGAGAGGATTTCTTCCAGACTTTTTGAGCGAAGGAAGTCCTCATCTGAAGTGACAGGACCCTGAAAGCAAAAGGAAGATTATCGGATCATGTCAAACAAGCTCACACAGGTTAACATTTTCCAAAAGTCTGCACAGATTGGTAAACCGCTACCCAAAGCTGCAGTGGAGTGCAATAAGTAATCCATTGTAATCACATTTTTTTTCCCTCTACATTCATCACTGAGACCCCTGGTGTTCATGCACGTCACTGTAAAACTTAACTTGGTGTATAACTACACTAGCAGGATTGTATTCTTGATTCTCCCTGGCTTCCCCCCTTACTCAAATCAATTCATCCTCTTTTGCTCTCATTCATACTGTATGCGTGGTTTTTAATCACCTCCTGCTCCTGTACTGTCACAGGGATGATGGTGGGTACAGCGTCTGGTGATAGAGTCAGCTGACCCTCCTCGCTCAGGGTGAAGCAGGACGGATCAAAGTGTCTCGAGCAGAGGCAAGACCTTGTGCGTAGCGAGCCTTCATCCCTCTGAGCCACCGCCAGCCATCTTCGTCGCTGCTCCACCTCCTTCGGAAACCTGCAGGACTGACCAGTTTAGTGTAAAAATCTATGACAAGACTGAGCAGAAAAGCTCATTCTGACTGTAGAGTTAAAGTAGAGCCATGTAAGGTCCTCTGTACTCAAAAATGTATACCTTCTTAAGATTCTTCTGCAAGAAAATACGTAGCTGATACAATGTTGAAAACTTCTTTAAAACCTTGTGTCTCATTCTACCTATACTCGCTTTAGCACTGATGACGTTACCACTTTTATTTATTTTATTTGTTCTGTTGTACATTTGCACATTCATCAGTGAGCAGCTGTTTAAAAAACATAAAAAGTCCATTTCTGTTATTTCCTAGGATAAATGTGTTCTCACCAACAAAATGAGTCCAGGATTTAGTTTGGGGCTCGATGTTCAAATCCAAAACGGTTGCATCCCTACAATTGTGTCATCTGCATATTATATTAACTTCAGTTGTTGCAATCTTAAATTCATTTTTCAGTGACATATTCTTTTTATTTTTCTATTTACCTTATTGCAAACTCTCTTTAAGGTGCTTTGGTATCAAGGGTGGTTTCCAATTATTTTGCTCATAAAATGAACTGATTTCTTGTTATTTTAGCATGCATTGCTGACTATAGGCTAACTATACCGACAAGTCTAGATGAACTTGTTTCAGACCAATAAAACCTAGTAATCTGACACTTATACTGACCAACAGTAAGCATAGGGATGTTATAAGTAAGTAGAAAATAACATAACTTTACATAGAGATTAAGGTTGTGTTGGGTTTTTTTTTTTCCTTCCGAAACAACGTTGTAAATCTGATGTCTGACCTGTGGAAGCTGAGCTCAGGGTAAACGTAGCTTGAGGCATCGCAGCCGTAGGCCAGGCAGAACTGGACGGGTGGGTCTGGTGTTTTGGTAGGAGTCTGTCTCTGACAAACAACGCAATCTTTAATCCAATTCTTTACCGACTCTGTCACTCCAACCCAGTAAAACATCATCTGGAAGGACAAAGGAGGAAGATTCATTTCTGCCACCACTAACCGTAGTTTTATAAAGATGTGTGAATAAATACATGTTTTATATAATAATCTTGGTTTTTATTATCTGTTTAAAAATGATCATCCAAACTCACCATAATCTCCTTTACTGCCCGGACCCGTCCGGCATGGTTGTTGTTGTCATGGTAACGGATCATAACCTCCCTAACTTCCTCATCGCTCCTGACAACGCGGAGCAGCCGGCCTCGATAAGTGCGCCATAAACGGCCATCTGGTGGAAAAAGGAATGAACTGCAGTCTATGCAACGCTAATAAAAGCAAATTATATTTTTTGGTGCTTACTAGGTATTTAATTTCCATTTATTTATCATTTATTCAACTAGAAATGTTAAATTACAATTTAATTTCTTTTTAGCAATACTTCTAGAATTTAAAAAAATAAATCAACTTATAAACATGTTTAGAGGAATAGAATTGAGGTCTAAATTAATTGTTATGTCAGTAGCAGTGCATCTTGTGTCACTGAGTATCTGACAGTGTGAACTTGTGTTGTGAAGACTGAATACACAACATACGTATGTCAATATGAGCAGTTATAAGTTCACTACTAGACACAATTTTTACTTGAGAAAAGCTGTAATTACCATAGCAAATGTTTGCAGAGTGAACAGTTAAGAGAAACTAAACATTGGGAGTTGAAGCTTTAGCTGTTCTGCAAAGGGGGGAAATCCAAAATGTCTAGGTGTCAGTGTAAATGTAAATTACCTTTATAGAGGAATTTTTTGCTTGCAGCTCTGGTTACTTTCTTTGAACTCTTTGATGCATCTACAGGATACGTTCCTGTTCGCACAAACTGCTCCACCTTATCCAATAATTCAAAAGAGGGCATCTGTAAGGGAAGAGATGAGTGACAGATGTTAATTCCAAGAGTAATGTTTTAACTTTTAAACAAATGTGTTATCCATAGACTGTAGGTGTTATCACAAAAGAAACCATATGTAGTCAGTAATTCCTGGGAGTCACAAAATAAAGGTGTAAAGATCAGCCAATTTAAAGACTCTCAGTCTATGATAGAAATATTGACAATCATTTCATTATTTGATATGCATTAGTGTGGGTAGGGTGCTATACTTTTCAGTGGGACTCCTGGTAAGTGTCCTTCACTTATTGTTGTTGCAGCTGTTAGGAATATTTATTTTCACTTCATACTGAAAGTCTTAATATTAAATCATGCTAAGTGAAACCAAATGATCAATTAGTTTCTTTATAACTGAGACAGTATTATCTTCTATTTGCTAATTGAAAAAATATATTTTTAATTAACTATTCGAGGTTGATAGCCTTTTTTTTTTTTTTTTTTTTTTTACACTTTAAATAAAAATGTAATTGTATTTTTTTTTACCTGGTAAAATTGTTAATTATTGATGCAAAAATAATAATAATAATATTTATTTTTTTTACAATTGAAATAAAAATTTAATTGTATTTTTTTACCTGGTAAAATTGTTAATTATTGATGCAATAATAATAATATATATTTGTTTTTACAGTTGAAATAAAAATTTAATGGTATTTTTTTTAACCTGGTAAAATTGTTTATTATTGATGCAATAATAATAATATATATTTGTTTTTACAGTTGAAATAAAAATTTAATGGTATTTTTTTTAACCTGGTAAAATTGTTTATTATTGATGCAAAAAATAATACTAATAATAATAATAATAATAATTTACTCCAAAATTCAGTCTATTCTTATTTGAAAGAGAACTGCATACTGTCTATCAGCATGAATAATGACGGAAACGTTAATATTGTATCAAAAATTAACAGAAAATAGCTGAAGTTTCTCAACTAACCGTTTCCCACCTTAGCACATCTTGCGTCCGGTAAACAGAAATGTTCGTTACACCGTCAGCAGCTTTCAACAAAAACTGAAGTTTCGGTGTTCTGTTTTTACACCGAAATGCTCACAAAAACAACTAGATTAATTCTGCCTCATCCAAATGTATATTTACATTTTACAGAGTGATATATATCGAGTCAAACTGATGGCTAACTGTAGCGTTTGGTGGTGTGCATTTTAAGCTGGCAGCAGTTACATTGTAATTTCCGGTGTTCGAACTTTCAAAATAAAAGTTCAAACTTTGCTTGTAACTTTGTGATGTTATTATAGAGCGCAATTGATCCAACAATGTTAGCCATGAAATGAAAAAAAAAACGTTTAGCATCTATTATCTTATTTTAAATAATTTGGGATTTTTTTCACAATAGCTATTTCAATATGTGTGAATATTTTTACATTCAACACAGATTAACACTAGGTTGACGGTTATATTATTTTAAATACACGCTTTAGTTTGAGTAAAACATTGACCCCTAATTCCCGTCCCCATTAAATAAAAGTATAGGTCCCCGTTTTCTTTAAATCGTCCTTTACATCGTCTACTTGAATTCATGTGATTTATTGAAGTGGGAAAGGTGTTATAGCGGAAGTTCTGCTGCTGCTACTCTCTGCTAACTTGACAAAAGGGCAGTTTTGACACAGGTTGTAAACGCTGCTGTAACCCAAGCTAACTGTGTGCTGTCTATTTCCGTTCCCCAAAACAAAGCAGAGCGCCTCCTGCTGACCCGGGGGAGATAAGATGTGCACCAGTCGCGACACTCCATGATTTAAAACAATCACCTTTATTGAAACAGGGGGAACCTATTTTTCTTTTTTTCATGTGGATTTTTTCAAAAGGATGTTTTTGTGATCTAAAAAGACACCCTGGTTAAATTATAGTCAATCATTACACACTTCCTGTGAGGTGTCAGGTTGGCACTTCGCAGAACAATCAAGCCCATTTACACCAAACCTAACCACATCTCTCTATTAGGACAGCCTTCCAGAAATTGTTCACTAAGGTTGAAAGTGTACTGTAATCTTAAATGTAACTTTAAGCAGGTAGGATACAATAAGATTTACCTCTATAACAGTGCGTCATTATTAAATCTAATACCCATTGATCTAAACAAAAACAATCCTCGGAAAATTGTCTTTTTAAATTGTAATGCAAATTGAATACTGCCTTTTGTTTTCTACTTACTCAAATCCTTAGAGAATTACACAAAAATGAAAAAAAAACATCCCAAAACAGTTCGAAATGTAGTTTTTATAGAAAAGAGACATTTCCAGTGTGATTGTATCTCGTCTTTTTTGATGGTATTTACAAGTTAGATGTAAATTTAGAGATATTTACAATAACCGTTATGGCATTAAAAAAGACATATATTTTGTATTTCCCTGCAGCTCAAAACTCCATCAGATGTGTGTAGGGTCCGTTGGTGTCGAGCTTCAGCACTTGTCTGTTTCCATATGTCCCGTGTTTCACTGTCACTTCAGCTTCACCTGAAGCAGCAGCAGCAGTCAGTTCCTTCTCACACAGAGACACAAAGGTGCCGTAGAGCCGTAGTCCGTCCTCTTTACCGATGTTGTTGTGGTACTGCATGCCTCTGCCTTTGGCCTTCCCACCCAGCGTGGCCTGAGGAACGATCAGCACGCTGCCGGGAAGCTCCAATACCGACGCGAACTTCCCCGAATCGGTCTCACACAGGCGCAGGTTCAACAATGTGGACACTGCATGGAGATAAGAGTCGAGCAGACAGATTTAGAGAGCAGTGCAGAGCATGAAGGGATCAAAACAGGGAGGTTATAAGGTCACTGACCCATCTTTGGCAGGATTTCATCTGTAGCTCCTTTAAAGAAACAGACATAGATCACCATTCCTCTGTCGACCTGTAACAGAAAAACACACACACTTCAGCAACACTGACAAATGCCATATCACGCGGTACAATAAGCAATAGTTGGAGCTGTTCTTTGTCCCTCAGACATTTCTTACTGATAACCGACTCACTGTTTTAGTTTGAGGATTATAAATCACAATGATCTCTCTCTTTGAATCTTATTTTCCTACTTAAAGACATTCCCTGTCTTCAAAATCAGCTTTTCTTTTTCAATTTTTTCATGTCAAATTGTACACTCACCTTTGTTATTAATTGTTAATTATACTTTCACATCATTCCATAAGTACAGTGCACATCACTGGGGGGGATCATCATTTTATCATGCAAATATTCTATCAAATGGAGATGATTAAGCTGCAGTAAACAAACAGGTTCGGTGTGGTCATGTCTCACCTGTACAAACTCAGCCTCAGAGTGTTCGTCTGCTGGTTTCACCTGAAGTCTGGCCTGCAGACACTGCTGCAGCACCGTCCGAGCCGCTGGAGCACCACTGCCTTTCTCTGTCATCACGAAAGTTTGTCCTCTCTCTTTTCTCCCTGCTTTAAACTCCGTCTACACTACAGGCTATAGCAAGGAAAACTCGGGCTAAATTTGAAATATCCTGCACAAACGATCAGAACAATATTGACTGAAAAACGGTCAGAGCTCCTGATGAATGGCAAAGACAGTTCACATCAAACACACGCAAAACACTTCCGTATAATGACAAGGTAATTTGCCCAAAGGCACGCATAGTTGCGCATTATTTTCGCATGTTCGTTCTTTTTTATCTTTTATTGTGTGGATTTTATTTACGTAGTTATTTTTGAATGCAAAACAGAATTAAAAAAAAAGTGTTTAAATTCACATGAGAAAACGACGGGGAAAAAGGAAAGTAACAAAATCAATCATTAAATGAGCTCATATTTACAATAAAAATATGAAGACAAGGTGGGAATAACAGAAAGAAAAAATACACTTCCCAAACTTTTTTTTTTTTAAGTAGAATAAATCATTATGATAGCCTAAATAAAGGTTTTATATTGTATAAATAGATTGGTTAATTATTTAAGCTAAAATAGATATCAATAAAATTAATAGCTGTTGTGCTCTGCATAAAACATTTTATATGGACACAAGTTTTTCCCAAGTAAAATGACTACAAACTAGGTAATTATAAAATAGACTAGTAAACGGACAACACTTATCAAACAAAATGCGCACCTTCGATAGCGCATGCGTACTGGGCGCAATTTTGAGGCTCACCAGGCTAGCCTGCTGAGAGGCTCCTGATCTAAACAGCTAAACATGGCTCAGATCACATACAGCAGACTGTCCCATTTACTGAGAATATCCGCAGATAAAGGCTCCGTTTTACAAAAAGGACCGGAAATAAAACACGCAGCTTCGTGTTGTCTGCAGTTCGTACGCTGCCAGGTGAGATGATTGTATGATACTGTGATCAAGTTTCAGTCAAGGCTAGCTCAGAGCTTCATGATGACGTCAAGTTGGAGATGATGCAAGTTGATGGGCCGGAAGTGTAAAAGCCGTAATAGTTATAAATAATGATAATCATATTCAAAACACGAGCAGGAATATAACGTATTTTTATTTGAATGTTTTTTTGTAAATTGTATATCAATCTGAGTATTAATATAATCTCGCTTCGATATAAAAATTATTATTATTATTTTTTTTTTACAGCTAAAGTTTATTTTGAATGTAAGACCGGAAATGTTGCTTGTATTTCCCGGAATTTGACATCTAACTTGTCAACAGCTAACTTGTCAACACATTGTTTATAAATGAGAGTTTGAAGTTATTTGTATCTTTTGTTATACTTATAATGTAATTATAATTGACTTTTAGAGAATGGTTGTAGTTTCTGAAAAGTTGGATTTTTCACAACTTAAAGCATTAATAAATGATAACAAATAAGAAAACAATGAAAGGAAAACAATCACTTTCTTTTCAGTAGCAGCCTCATTGGAGAGTGTTATCATGTGATTTAACTTCTGATGAGTAATATAGACCGTTTTTAACCCCATTGGTATAGTTTAAGACAATTGTGATTGGTCACATAAACACCAGATCAACTCTGTGTTGATTAAAACAAAACACTCTCAGTTTCTTACCAAACTTCATGTTAATGTCTGTTTATTAAACATTGCTGTTTCAGCAGCATGTACATAATGCCAGGGTGTGTTTATGACTTCTGGTGAATTGAGCTTGACTTATGTCTGTACACAAGATTTGTTTAATAAAAATTGACAATAACGTATGCAGGTTTTAAATCATGGCATGGATAAAGCAAAGTGTTGTTAGTCCTAATTTTGTCCATTTAACTAACAGAAAGTCCCATTTCCATATTGATTGATTTATTGAGGTTTCAGATGTAGGTCCTGAAATGAAACTAGCAACATCAAGTCACAACCTCCTGATCCTTTTCGTTGCGTACCTCTTGTGTTTGCTCCTCACAGCGCTCTGTGGACAGTAAGGCGTTACAGGAGAGGCAGAAACAGGTGATGGCGAAAGGCCTTCCAAAACAGAAGCCAATCACAGGGGTCAAGCAGGTCATCGTGGTAGCTTCAGGGAAAGGTGGTGTGGGAAAGTCTACTACTGCAGGTACAGTATGACTTTTCTGATTTAAAAAAGACTATTCATGTTATTCATTGTTATTCATATCGTTCATTCTTTTCTTTTTTTATCTCCAGAGAAAATAAAACGAACGCTTCTGAGTTTGAATTGAATAAAAACATTGAGCCAATTATGTTTAAGTTGCGAGGCAGTGGTGTCGAATGTCTTTTTTTTTGTCTTTCTGCAGTAAATCTGGCTCTTGGATTAATGGCCAACGATCCAGTAAGTTACATTTTTTGTTCTACTCATTTCTACATTGTAGCAATTCAGCATTTCAGACCTTTAAAGTACTGAATCTATATCCCGTATAAAGCTGATCACTTTATTTTGGGAGAAAGTGACACATTTATCTCTGGAAAAATATGCTTAACCTCACTGAACGCGAGCTTTGAATTCAGAGTTGGTTATTATTACCACAATGCAACTAAAGTAGTTGGAAGACACGAGTTGTTTCATCCATGTTAGCTTCTCAAAATGACAAATGATCAGTGAGTTGTCAGTCATTTCAGTCTGATATAAGATATCTCTGTTTCTCCCGCAGTCTAAGTCAGTCGGTGTGTTGGATGCTGACGTTCATGGTCCGTCGATTCCGAAACTCATGAACCTAAAGGGAAACCCAGAGCTCAGTGACCGTACGGCAAATTGTTTATCTTTCTCCAATTGTCCCTTTCTTTCTTTTTCTTGCTAATAAATGACGCCTGGTCATTGGTTTTGGGTTGAAGCCACATTAGGTCTAGGAGCAGTCAGTTGTCCAGAAGGTTTCTGATCATTTGACCGTCTTCAGCTGTTTTCTCTCTCTCTCTCTCTCCCAGACAACCTGATGATCCCACTCACCAACTACGGGATTCCTTGGTGAGTCATTGCAATCGAAACACTATGTCCTGATGTCTCACCTATTCACTCTTCGTGTTCTAGAGCAAAATAAAATAGCAGCTGGTGCCCGTTGTGTGACTTTCCCCCCATTTTCCCCTCTCAGCATGTCCATGGGTTTCCTGGTGGAGGATGTGGCTCCCATTGTGTGGAGGGGGCTCATGGTGATGTCAGCTATAGAGAAACTGCTCAGACAGGTGAGACAGATTCTCAAAATAGTTAAGACACCCACCTGAGAATGGACAAGAAACTTTAATGTGTTTGATGTGTTTTTGGGGGTGTGTATGAATGTAGGTGGACTGGGGGTCACTGGACTACCTGGTAGTTGATATGCCTCCCGGGACAGGAGACGTCCAGCTATCAATCACACAGAACATCCCAGTAGCAGGCAAGTATCTCTCTCTCTCTCTCTCTCGCTCTCTCTCTCTCTCTCTCTCTCTCTCTCTCTCTCTCTCTCTCTCTTTCTCTCTCTCTCCCTCCCTCACACACACATACACACACTTCTATTTGAAGTGTTACAGATTGTAGTAGAGTTTTCTAAATCCATGGTATCAGCTAGTATGCTAGTCAGTGCATTAGTCCTCATAGTAATTTTTTTTAAGCCCCTTTTAAGTTCGACCAGTCTGACAAAATATAATCCGCCTCCTGAAAGTGAAGCCAAAAGATGTAGAGCTCCCTCTGCTGACTGACTGCAGTAAAAGTCATGAACCAGCCTCCCCCTCATTAACAGTTGGCACATGGATCAAACTGTAAAGTTAAAATTACACATAAAATGTTTCTCAAATCAGGATTATGTCATTGTATTTATAAGAGTTATTAACAGGCTGATTTATGTGTTACTGTTTTGAGATAAATTTAGTTTTAATTCACTATTTCATAAAGAAAAGAGCGGATGTAATATGCAGCTCCTTGCAGCATCCTCGACAGGTTTAGAAGAGTAAAAGAGGATCTGCAAGAAGAAATGTATCAAAAATAGGGTTAGGGTTAGTCGTTGAACTTTCCATAAACGTGAGAGTCTCTTTTCTGCTGTGGACTGTACTGAGGGATCTGTGACTTTTTTTTTTATCGTTGAGTTAATTGTGGGCTTTGGTAAGCAGGAGCATGGTGTCAATTCCTCAGCTCCACCAGTCAGAGATGGAGATGGAGACATGTTGTCTACATGATACAGTCAGTGTATTTGGTGCAAAACAGTCGGCCTTCACAGCAGCCTTGCTCTGTGCGACCACCGCAGATGGATCTGAATTTGGCTGACGCAATTCAATGCATCATTTTCTATGGGGTACTTGTAATTTTATCAGAAAATTCATAAAGCACACGAGCAGGAAAAGCATTTCACCGAACCCAGGGCGGTATGAAAAACTAGAATCTAAACAGTAACTGAAGCTGTCAGACAAATGTAGAGAAGTAAAAAGTATTTTTCCCTCAGAGGGAGAAGAGGTAATAGATTGCATAAAACGTAAATACTCAAATAAGGGTAAATACCTTGAATGCATGCTAAGGAAATGTATTTGGAAAAGTTCTGTTATACAAAATCCACCATTGGTGTTTCGTTGTGCAGGCGCTGTTATCGTGTCAACGCCGCAAGACATCGCTCTGCTAGATGCTCGAAGAGGAGCGGAGATGTTCAAGAAAGTTCACGTGCCGGTAATCTTTGTTGTATGAATGTTTGTCAATAAGGAGGCTTAAAGCCCTCAGCTCCGACTATTTGTTTGAATCAAAGTTAGATTTAGACAAATTTCCCAATATATATATATATATACATATATATATATATATATATATTTACTGCCGTTTTTGAGCTTTAAAACTCTGCTTCAGAAACCAACATGTGACGTCACTGAGACTACATACTGATTTATACAGCTTAAGGGGTCCAACACCCATCGACTCTTTTTTTATACACACACACATGAACTGAGGTTGGTGTTCCTGCAGGTTCTCGGTCTGGTTCAGAATATGAGCGTCTTCCAGTGTCCCAACTGTAACCACCAAACTCACATCTTCGGCTCTGATGGGGCCCGACAGCTCGCTGACACTCTGGGAGTCCAATTCCTTGGTAGGTACAGAAGCAGCAGCTCGATTAATAGAGAAGACAGCAGGTGTTTTCAGGTAACAGTGTAACTTACTTAATAAATACTGCATAGGTATGATCATCTGTCTCAAGAGGTGCCACTCATGTCTTATTTCCCTGTTATGCCAAAACGATGAGCATGGTTTAAGGGATTTGTTGTAGTCGAATAAAAATCTTTTAGCTATACTTTCCTTTTTACACTTCTCTGTCATTCTCCAGGTGACATACCTCTTCATCTGAACATCAGAGAGATGTCAGACAGAGGGACTCCAGTGGTCATCTCCTCCCCAGACAGTCCGGAGGTATTTTTTTATTTTTTATTCTTCACTATTTTTTTATTTAATTCAATACTTTCCTGTTTATTGTTGACTTTTATTTTTTACTTTTGGCATTCCTGGGGCCCGTTTCTGAAAGAAGGTTCAACAAACCCTCAGTCTAACCCTGAGCTCTGAGTTGATTTACTCTCAGACGGGTTATCTCCGATTTTTTCGGTTCCAGATCAGCAGATTTCAGTTTGTTAAATCAACTCTGAGTAGGTCCACTCCGTGTTCAGCGCGTGCACCACGACGATAAAAAGCCAACATGAATGGAGCCCCGATTCTACGATTCACCATGGCAACAGGTGACAAAAAACAGATCCTCCTACTTTAACCATTTCGAAATATATCAATATCTTCATGTTGCCATACAGCGAATATGAACAGGTTTTAAGAAGGAAAAAAAGGAACACTGTTTCAGCGCAGCAGCAAAGGAGAGAAAAGTGGTGTAAGAGAAAACAGCTGCTCACGTCAGCGCGTAATGAAGTCTATTACTAATTTAATATTTAATCAGAATTAAAATATTGCAGGTCAAAACTGGTGGAATTGTATTAAACCTACAATTTATTTTCATGAAGATGCAATCCAGCAGAAGAAAAGTGACTTTAAAACAGCTCAAAATGAAATATAAGAACATGCTAGGCTCCTATAGCCTAGATTTCAAGTTAACTTAATTCAGAGTCTATTTGAATGTGCATTAACTTTATCCCCAACATAATGCTGTATTCACACCTATGATTCACACACATAGCCTAGGCTAAACATCCTCTCACCATTATCCTGTTTAGTTTATTAATTAATTAGAGCCTACATTAACATCTCCTGACGTTAATGTAGGCTCTAATTCCCTGCGGAGTAATGCAGTCCCTTCATACCGAGGCTCGACTAAAATACATGTTCAACAAAATGGTTCGTTTTATACGCTGTAGTAATGCCTACCTCACGTATCATATTAAAAACAACCGGGATTTTTATTCAGACAAACGGTGAATCTTCACTAACGCGCGCGTGATACGGAGTGAACGTAGAATGAGGAAATGAAGCGGCGTTTCTGGCTCTGAAAGAGGGAGGAGACGGAGAGAAACTCTGGGATTCACTGAAGAAAACCTGCTCCCGACCAGGTTAGGATCACAGACTCAGTTACCATAGTAACTGACTCAGAGGTAAAGTGACCTCCCCCTCTGGAACGGGCTGGAGTTACCACCTCTTTCTCGGGTTTGAGTGACCTCCCCCTCTGAAACGGATAACCCAGAGTTTCCCCTCATTTCAGGGTTAACGGACTGAGAGTTTGCACAAAACCTTCGTTCAGAAACGGGCCCCTGATAGTGACAGTCCCTTGTGTTTATTTGTATTTTTAAACAAACAGATTGTTTCTTACTCTCGCTAAGCACTTTAATCAGCATATTTGTGTGTGTGTGTGTGTGTGTGTGTGTGTGTCTGTTTATTTTACAGGCTGAGGCGTACAAGAAGGTTGCGTCTGTTGTTGTCCAGAGACTAGAAGAAGTCAATACCTGATCTGCATTTCCAACAGGAAGTCAGCTGGGTTGACTGTGATGACTGTACACTTTTTAAACAAACAATACACAGCAAACACGTGAAAACAAAGATATCTACAAAACACACACAGTAGTAGTAACACATAAAACACCTTCTCTGTCGTAAACGCACAATAAGTTAAATTCAGGAGCACAGTTAAGTTTACTGTGTATAAGCATTGCAGTATTATTGAATTAATGTGAATCAATATGTGATTATATTTAATAAAACAGTGAGATTAAGCCTGTGTGTTCATTAATCGTGATAATAAATTTAAAAAGTTCCATTTGGGATGATAAATATAACTTTTATTTTTATTTTTATCACAGTTACATTTGGTAATTTCTTCCAGGCTGACGCCGACATTACTGTAAGCGCGCACACCGGAAGTGGTGCTGCTGCCGTCTCGACTCGATCAGGCAGACATGGCGTGTTTGCTCCCGAGCAGCAGTTCAACTATGTTTTCTCCTCCAACGCGGCGAGTGAGACACCGCTCGTGGATCCACTGTTTGTTTTTGGCGATGTGTTTAACGTCGCCGCCGGTCTCCGCGAAGCCGGACAGCCTCAGAGAAGTCACCGACGGGAACTGGGAGGACATCCTGTCAGGAGAATGGATGATTGAATTGTCAGTACACTGCTATCGGCTAACTAGCTCGTCTGTTAGCCTCAGTAGCGATTTTTAATCTCGCAGAAACGATTTCCTATGCGTGTTCTGATTTAACTTGTAATTTGCTCGTTTTGTATTTACATGATATCTGCTGACTCCTGTGACTTAAAAAAAAAAAAAAAAAAATCCTAAACTGTGTGATTGCACAGTTTAACCCGAAAGCCTTATCTGTGTAATGTAATACCTCACAGCTACGCACCCTGGTGTCCGGCGTGCCAGCAGCTGCAGCCGGCGTGGAAGGAGTTTGCGGACTGGGGGGAGGACATGGGGGTCAACATAGCCAAGGTGGACGTGACAGATCAACCCGGTAGGCCCTGAATGACCTTCTCTAATAACTGGCAGCTACACTTTGAATCATGCGAACAGAAAATGAAGCTTTCGAGCCAGTGCAGCATATCGAAACTGAACTGTACAGTCAGTGTTTTGACTTTCTAATTGCCATGTTTTTGTAATAGTTGTCAGTCGATTGAAGTTGATTTATATTATGAGTTTTTTTTTTATTATTATTATTTGGAGAATGGCTGAGAACATTTTGAAGATACATAGCAGTGAAGTTACAGAGAGTATAAAGGATCTGCAGTGAATAATGTTTGCATCAAATTAAGATTTTCTTGAAACCCCTTTTTTTTTTTGTTTTTTTTGTTTTTTACAATAATCAGCATCTTTTTGCTCAGTAACTATGTACATTCTATAACGAGGGTTGTGTAGCTGCATGCATTTGCATTGTCATGTTGGGAAAAAGTTCAGTAAGTTTACAGCACACACAAAAAAAGTAATAATAGGAAAAATATAAATGCATGTGATCCTTCCATTAATGCTTACACCAGTACTTACATACATGTACTTACACATTCAGGATAACGCCCGTTACAGTTTAGTATCTTTTGATTTGTCAGTTCCCAGTCGTGTGGTCGTGACTGATGCACATATAGAACCAGTCTTAACCATAACTGAGTAAATCTGTCCATTCGGATATGAAGCGAGAGGGTACATTCTCCATAACATAGATTTCATTAACTTTATCCTTTACTCCTCTGATGCGGGCGTTCAGGATGCAGTCAGTTTCTAGTTGTGGTTTTCTTACCTGCAGATATTAGGATACAAAATAGATGAATAAAGGAGGTATTGCTAATCTTTTTTCCTCCCAGCTACTCCCGGTGAGCATTATCAAATTCTTTGAAACACGTCTCAGTAAAATGCTATTATGCAACAAAAAACAACCTAAAAATAGCCTCAAAATACTTTAATGAAAACCTTTATCATTGCTATGAAGAAAGTGGGATTTATTTGCATGACTTTGGACATTTTGGACTAGTAGCCACGGACACAGTTTGCAGTTTTCACTAAAGGTACTCCTGCAATTCAGGTGTGAAAATAAAAACACCTACAGTTTCCGTTACAAAGGCCATCCCAAAACGAGTTAATGAGTTGCATATCTATTCAGAGAGAGAAAAATCTTCATATTTATGGATGAAATGAATATGTTTTGCTAATCCTCAAAGCTTTCAGGTGCCTAAGTGTCTGCATTACATGGTTGAAAACATCATTCAGGGACAGTTACTTTAGTAATAGTAAGGAACGTATGACAGAATCTCTTGCATTCAGTGAAATGACGTAAGCACAATGTATTTACTTTCATGTCATACTCTTGTCTGTTTCTTTGCCACTGACTCGTTGGATGTTAGAAAACAGTTAATTGAGGTTTGGAGGCGTTACATTGCGGTCAAAAGACAACAGTTCATTTGTCATTTTGTTGAATTGTCTTGCATGTCCTGACAGCTTGCTCATTCAGTGGGACACTGCTTGTGTAAAAACATACTTACAGACTTTAGCAGAGGAGTATTTCTTCATTTCTGAAGGATTCAGTGCGTCTTCATTTTTTGTTTTGTGTTTATTTTTCTGTATAAAATATAAATGAATATGTTGCTCAGTGGGTTTTTGTAGCAGCTGCCAGACTTTAAGATAGTCCGTCTGCCAAGTCTGAAATTGTTTTCAGTTAAGTTATGAGTCAAACGTCGTCTTCTTGCACACTAACAGTTCTCATCTCCTCTGTCCGTAAGGTCTGAGTGGGCGATTCATCATCACTTCACTTCCTACTATTTACCAGTAAGTTATTTAGTGGTTTTGTTGCTTCCGCTTTCTTGTTGGCTGCTTGCACCATTCAAAAGAGAACATTCTAGTTTGATCTAAGTTTAAAATCTCATGTGTATTCACATTACTTCAATTATGACAGGAAAAGTGTTTCTAAACCAGAGAAAATAAGAACACATACGTATGTGTTCAGTTATACCAGTGGCCTTCTTATTAATGCAGACTGACAAACACCAAGTCCATGAGATTTTTAATACAGAAAACTACTTCAAGAAAAGTATTCAAACTAATGTCACAACTGTTTTGTTCAGCTCAGTTTGGGGGGGATCTGGTGCCATACAGAACATATTAATCAATGGTGCGCATGTTTCTACAGCTGTGCAGATACGTCTAATCACTTCCTCCCTTCAGGTCTGCAGGATTTTTTTTCGACACCCTGAATAAGGTTTGAAAATGTTGTGTTTCAGCTGCAAGGACGGCGTCTTCAGGAAGTATCAAGGAGCTCGCACTAAAGAGGACTTCCTCAGCTTTGTCGATGAGCAGAAATGGAAAGCAGTTGAGCCGGTCTCCTCCTGGCTCGGGCCATCTTCATTTCTGTGAGTTTATAAAAACCCATGGTGGTGTTTACATGTGGTGGTAGGGGGGCCGCTTTTTTAACTTCTTCAAAAAAATTATTGTTTGGGCTGCAAATTAGTCACATTGTTATTTCAATATGAGCACTAAAGGGATCGCAAAAGCCGTAAGATGTAAACAAGCAATGTTTCCTCCCCCCCTGTGTGTGTACATTTTCATCCACGGGATGGAGGTCTGCTTAATGTCCCTTGTTTCACATCATTTTTATGCAGTCGGATAAAGCTCAAGGTAGCTATCAGCTTCCATCAGCTTTAAAGGAGACAGTTTAGTCTTGGGAAAAAAAGCATCCTGGTTTTGTTTTGGATTTAAGTGGGACATGTTGCAAACACTAGTGTTGTTTAAGACATGATGGACTGCAGAAAGACAAAAACCTGTGAGTCATAGCTAATATGCACACCACACATACTGTACATTTAGTTAGTTTATAACACTTAATATGTCGTTATTGCAATGTTCTATATTCTCACACAATCCATTAGTTCTCATATCCTGCAGGCCAAACTATTATACATTAATATCCAAAATAAGCCTCCCCTGTAGTCAGAGTGTTTTCACATTGATATCACTCAGCTCTCTGGATTCAGCTTTTTTTCTTTTTTTAGCTCCTCATCACAGTGACAGTTTCATATCCTTTAAAGATAAAGGAACATCATTCTCTTGTTTGTTCTATTCTTAGTGTCTTCCTGTTGGTCTAAAATCAGAACAACAACCACTCCAATTCCCTCCTCATTATGTTGTTGTGTTTCGGCCTTGTTGTGACGTTACGGTTTGATAAATCCTTGGCAAATGACTTGCTGTCTTTTCCTCCTCTTTTCTGCAGAATGAATTCAATGTCTGCTTTGTTCAAGCTCTCCATGTTCATCCGGGTGAGTGAGGTTTTCTCTCTTGTTGTAGAGTCAAATGATTTAGTTCATTGAAGAAGGTGTTAATCGGTGTAAAACGGCACGAGAAAACAGACTCGAATGTTGAATTAATGTTAAGAACGTAAAAAAGATCCAGTTTTAAAGGATACAAGCATGACTCAAAAGACAGAACAAAATGTAGGTGACCTGACCTGTAATGCAAACTACACATGTTGTTACCGAGATGGATCAAGGAGGAATTCAGCTTTTGATGAATTTGGAGCTCTTGTATTTCTGTCAGCCAGACAGTGAACGTAAACATGAGTAAATATAAGGTTTATGTTTATCATAGAAAAGGGGGAATATCCAGTGAACAGTGTGACTTTTTGAGGCATTTATTTCATGTTGCTTTTGAGCAACAATGGAGCCCTCAGGCATCGAGGAGTAAGATGTGTAAGGCCTTGGTTACACACATACTCTGACAAAAAGAAGGATTTACAGTAGAAGCATTTCTTTAAACGATGTAGTGGTTATTAATAAGAGATAAGACAAAAATATACATCTTACATTAAACTGTGTCCCTTTTTAGGAAATGACTTTCTGACCGTAACGTTCAGCCATACCGTGATATACGTGTATACAAGTTTCTACAACAATGAGCATTTGTGGACTCTTGGTGGTGCCAAAAGACAGATCAATGAAAATATGCATTTAGCATTTAGTCTACAACTTTAACCTAAAGACTGTGTTTACATTTTACTGTGAATGTATTCTCTATAAACATTATATTTACTGCCAACATTTTCCTCATTGTAACAATATTTCATTAAAATGTTACAAAAAGTACTTAAAGGCTTTATATGCGATCCAGCAGATGTCGCCCTTGAGCACCAGCATGAAACCAAAACAACTCGCGCTGCATTGTTGTGTTAGCATGCTAATGCTAGCGATCTTTATTATGCTCGTATCTTCACACTGCATGTAAATTTACCCGAAATGAGCGTGATCTAGAAACGCTTACGTGACATTCAATTAAGCAGTGAGTACAGTATGTTATTCTTCTTTTCTCTAGTCCCTCAATTGAAAAACTTTTATACAAGAGGGGAGGAGTCGGCCGGCCGTCCGGGCGATGTAAACAAAGTGAAGATAGAACTCGGAAAGCATCACAGACAGTGGGACTCGGGTGTTACACCCATTGTAGACAGTCATTACTCACAGATTTATTTTCAGAGGATATACTTGATTTCTATTACATTTAAGTGTGAAAAATCGCATATAAAGCCTTTATTAAAAGAAATCAAAAACGTGAAAGCAAAAAAGTCAGTTTAACCATTTGACCATGCATTTGGATTGTTAAATGCACTAAATAAATGATTTAATTTAATGACTTGGGCAAAGTGAGATAATTGTCCTTTCTTTGAACTTTTTTCGTGGTTTATTGCATTAAGTAAAACAGTTTTTACTCTCTCTTTTGTTTTCCAGCGTTGTCATAACTACATGACGGAGCAGCTGGGGATTCCTGTTTGGGGGTCTTACGTCATCTTTGGCCTGGCCACTCTGTTCTCTGGTCTTGCACTTGGGCTGGTGAGTTCTTGTGCATCACCAAGTTGTCGTGTTTTAATAAAAAGACTGCAGTGAAAGTTTCACCATCTTGTTGTTGGTCTTCCTTTGCAGTTACTGGTCTTCATCGCAGACTTTGTCTTCCCCTCACGTCGATTTTCTTCTCAGGATTACTACCAAAGTGAGTTTTTTAATAATAAAATGTTAATGAATGTTGTTTTACCTGCTGTAAAAACATAGTAAAGATAATAAACCTACACATACTTAGGTTTTGGTTTATTCTGGGCCCCCTGACTGTTGTTCTGAATGTTTATTCTGCAGAAAAACAGACGATGGAGCAGGCGAGATTATTCCAGCGACAAGAGGCCGAACATGAGGCAGATGGCGAGGAAGACGACGACGAAGAAGAAGAAGAGGATGACGACAGCGACGTCTGGAGGACAAGGAGAGGGTCACCAGAGGGTCGCCCAGAATCAAAGGGACAAGGATTCTCTGATGAAGCTCTGAGGAAGAGGGTGGTGGGAAACCGTGAGGATGATGACGATGATGAGGAGGACACTTAAAGAGTCACCCGTTCTCTACTCCTTTTGAGAAAATCAACGAGGAGTCTGCAAAGTCGGAGGAGTTTTGGTCCTGAGCAGCAGTGTTTACAGCAGGGAGCCCCTTAAGCCTAACCCCTTTAACTTCCCCCTCTTTTCCCTTTTCTCCTCCTCCTCCTCCGCCTCCGCCTCCCTCTCTGGGCCCCCTAGAAACACCTCGCCTCTTTGCTTCTCCTTCTCTTGTTTTTAAATGGGAGCGCTTTAGACTCTCACACCGCTCTCTCTGCCTGAGCAGAAGGCTCCAGCTGGGAAAAAAGCAAAAACACTCCTGACACCTGTTTTCACTTGTTGAAACAAAAAGCATTGTCCAGGTTTAGGTATGAAGAGCGGCAGAGATGGATTTTGCAATGTTGTTTATGCTATGCATTGTTTTTTAAAGAAATGTGTGTTAATTATATGTTTATTATTCTGAGTGATTATAACAGGCTTGGGTTACTTTGTACCATTTGACTATTCGGCTTATCTATACATACAGTCATAATACCTTGCATATATTTACAAACTGACAGTTCAGTTTAACACGATGCACACACACCATTCCACATTTGGCTGTTTGATGGATAAAAGAGTGGAAAGGAATGGCTCAAAGGTTTTTGTTATAATCCTAACATACCCGTGGTTTAGTACAACAACCGATAATTTGATTCTTTATGAGAAATACTTGAAAAAAAAAAAAAAAAGCAACCAATGCATCAGTTTACACCATAGACTGTATATTGATAAACGCCTCCATTTCCTTCCGCTGTTGAAAAAAAGAAGCCAATTTACCCTCGCAACGGGGTGCTGACATAGTGCGCTGATGTTGCAGTTGAAGCCAAGACACGTGCAGAAAGGAGCTGGGTGGTTGATCCTCGGAACTGATGCTAACCAAAGCACTCGTCAGAACGTACCTATAAAATCGGTGCAGTCTACAGCAGAACAGACTCTTGCTTCGGTTTGAAGCAGACACCGTTTTGTGAAAGTTGAAAAAAACCTTTGTGTTAGCGTTCGTCATGACTCCTCTGGCTGTTCGTCCTGTACCCTGCTAATCTGATACAGAGCGCTGTAGGAGATGCATTTGTCAACAGAGCTATCAAACATGACGTTACATCTCCTCTTTTTCCCCACATAAGAAAACGTATTGAAACAAATGTTCTCAGAAAACTTGGTGATAAGTCAGATTCACAATAATGGCAGAAACCATGTTTTTGGAAATGTTTTTTTCTGTGTGTTTTCTATTTTAAAGTTTGCTCCATGTGTCATCTGTTAACATGGAGGAGGTGCGGTTTATATAATTCTGGCTTCACTTTTCAGCAGCGCTTGTGCTGTCCATTCTTTATACAGTCTGTGGTTTACACAGTTTAGCCAAACAAACTCTGTTTTAATAAAGAGGTTTTGCTCATTATAACTGCAACGCTTCAATTAGCGCTCCCTGGCTGCAGGCTGCACCTTTTGCTCCAATACTTCCAATTGTAGAAACCTTATTGGTAATTGCTTCACAATAAAGCCCATAGACCACTTTTGGGTCCTGGCCCACCAGTTGAGCAGTTGTAGGAAGGATTTGTTGTGATTTGCAGTGACTTCATTCAGCTCTGCTGCAGTGTCAGGAGAGTCGACAGTAAAGATAAGTACCATAAATCTTGATTAAGTGTCTAACATACATTTCAGTATGAAGCAGTGTCTTCTAAAAAGAGGTGGATGTCGCGTTCTGGGTGTGAAAGAACTGTTGAAATGTTTCAACCTGCATTTCTTCAAATGGCCAGCAGGAGGGTGAACATGCTGTTTGCAAAAAAGGTGTTGGATTCAATAGAAGACCCCTCTTTTCACTTGACTTATTACATCAGTATATTCTTCTTTTTCTCTGAAGTTTTCTGTTCTTCATTGATAGTTTCATGTCTTGATGATGATTTTCATTTGTACATTGAGGTCTTGTTGACAGAAAATTGTGCATATTTTGCTTCTGATGTCAAAACCAACCTTTAGGCTTCAAAACTGTCCCACCCCTAAAAAAAACTCAAATATAAGCAAGTGTATTTGTCTAATTTCTTTACAGAAATATGAATCATTAACCTAATTTTAAAAAGCATGCACCTGACCTTGAACCTTGAAATAAGATTGAGTTACCTTGACTCATCAGGTGAATGTGGCTTATATTGAGCACACGGAGATGTTTTTTTTCCGACAAATACACTCTGTAGTATTTGAGTTTTTGCAGTGCACAAACCAATGTGTGATGTCACAGTTGTGAAATCCAAACGTACAGTCTTTGGTGTTGGAGGCCTTTTTTAATCCAGTGTTAGAATGGCCAACTCCACCGTAGAAAATATTTTAATAAACATTTCAATATCAGAAAAAAAGGAAACAGACCTCAAATTGTTTTAAAAAAAATCAGGGTTTGATTTAGTTAAAGTCTTAAGGATTATAACTTAAACACAGGACACAGAGGTTAAAATCTATTTTTAGTTCTTCTCCTGAGTGTGTGTTAAGTGTGCAACGTGTCTGCACAGGTACGTACGGGGCAGGAACCCTTCTTAAGGCATCTGTGCTCTGCTCAGTAATCACACCAAACCTTCGACTGAGCTGCGTTCTTAACAGTCTGCAGAAAAGTAAACCACGCTAAGAAGATGCTTATTTCTATTCACTCCCAATAAGACACCTGGTGAATGTTGTTCTGTAGATACTGTATGACTCCATTATGTTTTCACAAAATCAACCACTGAGATGTAAAACGTTATTTTTTGTTTCTTATATTTACGTGTGATTCTCCTCATTATCAAACAATGTCTTCTTAAAGGTCGTATTGACGTGTGGCATATCTGTCCTGATGCTGCTCTGCTTTGTTGGAACAGTACGAGGACTTAAATGAACAAAGGGAGGTTTACTTTTATCCCACTGTAATCTTGTTTTAACCCCTTTCAAACAGTATTTCATTTTGTTGAAAATGTCAAAGTACACCAGAACTTCTGAGACTAATTTCTCCTTTAATGAGTGCAGTTTTTGTGATGTGGTTGCTGGCACTTTCTGCATATATTTCATAGAGTAGAAGGGCAGCCTGTGTCTGTGTCTGTCTGAGCTGTGTGTGTGTGTGTGTGTGAGAGAGAGAGAGAGAGAGAGAGAGACATGTTTTCAATGCTCATTTCATTGTTTATTTTATTGGATTTAAAGATGACTGGAGTAGATGTTTTTCTTTCTGCTATTCTCTATTCTACAAAAAGTGAATAACTAATTAAATAACTGGATGAAACCGGTTGCCTTTTTTTACCTGACCACTCTGAAAGGCTTGTAGCATTCACTCTGAGCTTCTTCTTTGAACATTTCTTTGAATAAAGATTGAACTCTGGAAACTGTATCTCACATCAGCTGCTTTTCTTGCTACCAAAAGCTGACTCATACAAATATCAACTTTATTCATCAGTGAGCAAGAAGATACAACAGCTGCAAGCAACACAAACATTTTATATTTATATTTGGGACACCTGGAAAACACTGAAATAAAGAAATGTAAATTATTTGTGGCAATGTTTAAAAAAAAAAAATACAAATTAGTAGAACTATAGCAGCTGTGGCAGATCAAATCATGTTTATAATTAACAATATAAAAGTAAAGTAATTGAGAAACTGGTCCATATGACTGTCTCTATCTGATAATGATGTTAACACGGATTAACAACCAGCGTTCCCAAACTAGAGGCTGGATTCTTACAAATGGCCAATTTAAAAAAGGAATGAAGGAACAACAAAATATTCATAAACTATTGGGATTCCTTCAAATTGTTTATTTTAGATAAAACATGTTTTCATTAGGCCTATTTATTGTCTTTTTAGTTGCTGAGTACTCAAGGAACTGTCAAATTATCACAATTTTTCAGATTTTCTATGTTTTACTTGACTGTAACCAAGGAGGGCATTATAAAATCAACTGAGCCTCCCACCCTGGCATTGTAGGAAAATATCCCCATATTCAAAACTGGAATTAGGCCTTATACTAGCCAACTAGATCAACAGGTTAAAGACAGGTGCCAAATCAAACTTCTAGTGTTTGGATAAACATGGAGAGATTCAACCAAAAAGGGGTTTAGCCTCATTTAGATCCAAACTCAGCTGAGGAGTCTCTACACTACCAACCTTCCTGCCTGATGTTTCTGCAAGGTAAGTGTTATGACCTTTAATTGTTTAGCCTATGTTGTAGCTTACAGTGGCTGAGAAGTATTTTAGTGGTTGTGAAACAAAGAGCTTTAATATCTGCTTTGAGGTTACAGATTTTGGTTGAAGTTGTTGTACTTATCTGAAGGAATAAGCATCAAGTACTGGCTGACATTTACATAAAAAACTCACTTTGTCTGCTATCAAAACTTTCCCTATGCTCATGCAAACTCTGACTGTGACATCAAGCTGGAGGTTTCCAGTTTCTCAACGTTTTAGTGATTGACTTTCCATTTTTGTTACATAGAAAATCCAGCTCAACCAGGTATTTTTGAATCGTCGAGTGTACAGAAATATCTCCATGCAATAAACAAATATCTAATGACAAACTTAAATAATGCTTAATTTAGAGGGGACATCTCTTTGGTTGACTGTGTACGACTCAGAGATATGAAATTAACTTAATAAGGACAATGCAGTTAATGTAGTTTTTGCAACAATATGACAATACAACATTTCTACAAACCACTGTAAATTTTAAATTTAAGATACAACAGTTAAAAATGGGTAAAGCTGTGATTTGCTTTTAGAAAGCATTTCAACTTTCTTGTAAAATCCTTCAAATCTGGAATACATTTTCAGGACTGGTTGTATAATGATGAAAGGTTTCTGATTGTAAAGGGTGACGTTTGAGCCCATACTGTCTTATAATAATAGAAATGAGAAACACCTTGGCTGCAGTGGTCGGCGTATACTGAAGTGTCTAATTAATTTAAAACAATTAAGGTTCTTGTTTTTGTTTGTTTGATAATTCAAGGGAAAAAATATTTTAAAAGAAAATACAAAAATAACAATACATGTGAATAAGTTCCAGTCCTTGCCAGCAGATGTCACTGTTGCACTCTTTTTGGGTTATTTCTAAATCATCTGCAAAGGAACCTCTATTCATTTTATAGGCCACCACCTTTAAACTCCAAGGCAATTCAAAGTAGGGTTGTCACAATACGAGAATTTAAACTTTGATATGTAACTAGTAAACATTAAATTATTACCTGTTCCGGTAACACAGCAACAAACAAATAAAAGTCCTAAGTACCCATTGTTGGGTACATTCTTAATAATATTATCAATCCATGCACCAAGAAGTTGTCAGTGTATTTGTGCTCTCTCTCTTGTTGGCAGTATTTTTGGGTTAAAAATACAACTGAAGAGGTTTTCTTTTTAAGATTTGGCTATCGATCATTAAAATAAAGTAGATTGCATTGTTTGAAATCACGTGACATCAAAGTATTGAAGACGCTGACAACCTTAATTGCAAGTGCTTTACCAAAAACATATGCATTGAGAAGAGAAACAGAAATACAAAAAAATAGTAGATGTATTTAAAGTGTAAAAAGAATTGAAAATAAGAAGGCAGTTCAAGATAAAGGCAAAAAGCAGTAGTGGAAATCCATGTCAGGGCACTGCACTTTGTGGAGCAGGTGACATGAACAGACTGTAACATTTGAAAAAGTTCTTGTAGCGAATGAAAAGCTACAGTTAAAATTTCCTCCAGCTTGCGCTCCTGAGTGCTTCTCATTTCCTTTGTGAGTGTTACCTCCACCCTCCTGAGTGGTTTTAGTCCCCCTGGATTAAGAGGGGAGCTGGTCTCTGGAGTGGATCTCTAATCAGTGTTGTCGTTGCAGCTCGGGTTGCCTTCTGCATGCGCTCTGTTAACTTTAATTTGCCTGAGGCTGGAGGAGAAGGAGGAAGGTGTTGGAAGGGATTCCCCCCCCTGCTGTGTGCCTCTTCTGATGCGTCTGTGCAGTGAGATTGTATTGTGTGCGCATGCAAAACACCTGGCAGATGCTTTACGAAAGATTCCTTCACACTCAACTGAAGCCCCCTCACTGGGTTTTGATTTATCGGACACACTCTGAACTGGATGATCAGCCGGCTGTTTTATCGCTCGGCAAGTGTAAAGTGAATGCAGATGGCAGCGCTACTGGTTTGGTGCTTTCACTTCTTGTTCATTTAGCTCACTCTGGTCCATAAGGTTTTCTATTGTCCTTGATTTCACTTTAACAGGAACGTTTTCAAACAACTCTTGTATAGGAGGACTGCTGGAGTTCTGTATAAGTATACCAGTATAGATGCATGTGGGGGGAAACTGTACATCAATAAGTTACATTTACTTTGCCAGTAAGGTGTTGAGGGTCAGTCTGAGAAACAGCATGAAGTTATCCACAGCCAGGTCAAGGAAAATCCCACTAAAGTAATGTCTTCTGAGGTTCTCAGTGAGTGGAGGAATATCCGGATCCTTTAGGTGAAAGTCGCAAAACACAATGAAAAATAATATATATAGTAAAGTTAAAGGTTTAACTATTTAAAGTTGGAAAAGTTACATATTATTCTTTCCAAATACAATGTTATTAAGATTCATTACATGGTTCATATATAAATAATCTTGAAAGAAAACTAAAAATTCCATATGAATAAAGTGGACAAAATGTACAATATTTCCCCCTGAAATGTAATGTTTAGTGAAGTAGAGGCAGATGGGGATGGGAAAGTAAACTACATTAACATGGACCTGCAAGACCTTATCAAATGCATGTTCAGTACTGTTTGTCGTACAGAGTAGACCTGAGCATAAGTCTCTCCTGGAAGTTTCTCTTTATCTGTCCCGTTTCAACCTGAGTCACTTTTTCCACCTCAGTGGCGAGCAGCCGACCACAAACACAAACAGAAACTTTAAAGCTCCGGTTTCCCGAGCGCTTCTCTATCCTGTTTCCAGTCTTAAACTCCATCTGATCCTCCTCATAAATCAAATTATTTCCATTCAGGGTTTGTTAACTCCCATAATGAAAATGGGATAATTCTCCTACGGATGATAAATCGTATCTAATGTGATTAGCCAAGTGTCTTTTTTGTCTCATAAAGTGTATTGTATGAAAATCAAGGGTCTCTTCAGCATTCAGGACAAGGGAGAAGGATTTTTGGTACAGAGGTCTTTTTTAAATTTAATTCCCCGGGCCGGCAGCCAGGAGGGTTTTTGCCCAAACCACAAAAATCCACGAGGAAAACAAGGCACTGTTATATGATCCTCCTGACTGGCTGAGCTGCTGGACGCCGGCGAGGTGCGAGAGTGCGAATTCAACAAGGCCACACTTGTTCTCTGAGCTGCCGTGTCCCCTCTGTGTCCTCCATGCGGTCAGACCATTAAATCCTATAAAGAAGATGAAGAGATTGAGATTCCTCTGTTTGGCCTCGTAATGATGATTTATTCATTAATCTAAAATTCTGCAGGAGATGATCAGCGGGCTGGAACAATGGGGCTGCTATTGTTTTATTTTTTCTTTGCTCTCTCTGCCAGATTTCTGTCTGCATTCCCTCTTACTAAATCCCCAATTCTCATGTACAAAAACACACAACATTTATCACACATCTGTCAGTTTGTAGGGGTGTGCATCATTCTCAGACGAAGACGATTTGGTCCGAGTTTTTTCTCCAGTTATGATACTATTCAGGGATGACTATGAAAATATAGAACGCTTCGGTGCAATTCTATTTGTTGTGTTACCATTCCAGACTTTACTGACATGAGAAAAAAAACATTATAGCCTTTGTGTCATTTCAAAATAACATGTCTTTGTGTTTATTTATTTTCCGTCACATGAGGATTATTCTGTTTTCCAAGTGGATTGTAGACATTTTAACTCACCACTTTTACCTTTCTGGGTAATTTGCGTGTCTGCAGCATGGGCGCCATATTGTAAATATAACTATTTCTATGTTGAGCCAACATTTGTCCATTAAGCCGTTACAGATCCATGAGTGTATGACTGTTTTAGAGACACATAGTTCCCCTGTGATTACAGCTCAACTGAGTGATTTTTTTTTTCTAACCCAAAAAAAGTCACCCACTGCCCACCAGTATTTACATCACTTCCTTACAGGCAGCATAATCACAAAAGTGGCTCAAACAGAAATCAAAACAGAACACAGTTTGCTGTTGTGTCGCCCCTCCAGTCTCCAGCAGGTAGGCTATATTTTCCAGGAAACCATTGTGGACATGCCTGAGAGCAAACCCTGCTAAGGTCTTTCTTTCACTGTATGCAGAGACTAAAATAGAAACACACGCTCCCTGAGGTATAAACACAGGAAAATATACTGACTGTTTGGGCGATGTACTGGACTGTTCAGAATAAAGACTGAAGCAGAGAAAGGTCCTAAAAGGGCAAAGGGGGGGGGGGGGGGGGGGGGGGGGGGGACACTCCGAGGTCCATTTATAGAAATAATACATGTAATTGACTCACAGATTTTTGTCTTAAAAGTTAAAAGTTTTCCTCTGGTCTAATGAAACCCTCCTTTAAAATCAACTTAGTACATTTACAAAAGAGAGGACAATTATGTGGTAATTCTACTTCGCCTAAGTATATCCAATATATCAATTTCAGTTTAAGAAAATGTATAAGAACAAAGTTATCAGACGGTATGAAAGTGGCAGTTAGTGTATTCTGTGTGTGTTTTCCTTCTACTTTCTGAGGAAGTAAAGACTGAATTGTCAGATTTGTTTTATGTTGGCATGATATGCATTCATTGATTGTAATTGGACAGACCATCCAGACATTTATTCTTTGCTTTTTGAGTAAGGGGGGCAGGCAAAGCAAGAGTTATTCTTCTCCCTGCTCCTTTCCGTACATGGGATAAAGTGTGAATTGTTTTTTTTTTTTCTTTGTCCTTTTCTGTTGTGTGTTTTGACATGTACGGAACAAATAAAAAAATAAAAAAATATCCATTTTATACTACTTTATGATTCTACTCCACTGTGTTACAAAGGCAAACATTGTACTTAACTATTTTTAAATGATGAAACTACTTTGATATTATAAACAAAACATTAAATTATTACATTATAGTTTAAATGCCCCATATACCCTCAAAGGTGTTGCGATGCTAGTACTCCTCCTTAGTACTTATAATGTGGTTTGCGTTGGTGTAAAGACAGAAACCCTCTGGTCAGGAGAAGGTGGATTTTCACTCCAAACTTGAATCTAAACTCAATGAGCGCTGAAGCAGTTTCCATGGATCCCGTGATTTGTTTTGCAGTACGTCACCTGATGTGAATCTCACATCTGGTCCTCTTAGTTCTCCTGAAAGTCCCTAAACTAACACGAGGCACACCCTCCGTTTAAATTTTATCATAGGTTAGCCAAATCTGGATCTGACTTTAGGAGTGTTTTTTCTAACACGCTCATGTGGGAGGAAAACAATTCTGAACATCTTAAATCTCTTCACAGGAGGAGGACAAAGGGAAAAGGGAAATGCCTGAGCTGTCTCTGTCATCTAAAATGTGACAAGTAATAACTTTATGCTTCAAGTGTACATTGTTTTCTGTTTTACTGTGAGGCCCTCCATTACAAGAAAAACCTTGACTTATAACCGTACTTAAAAGCTTATCAGCAGAATTAAATAACAAGTTACAAGTGTGTTCATAAAAAGGAATTGAGTGAGTCATGTGAATAAAATATTGTTTTATGACATAAGACTGTTAATACAATCAGAAGTGAACTTATACCTGTAAAATACGTATCTGCTTTAACATTATACATTCTACAAGTCCGGATGATAATAACAATTTATAGTTAATACGCATATATCATTTGTAAACTGTAACCAGAAATGTATACTGTAAAATAAATGAATCAACTCAAAACGTGCATTAAATTGTTGAGTGAATGTACCTAGTTATGTTCTTGTGTGGCGAGGTCCTCTCAGGTCTCTTGAGTCCCTTAAGAGTTGATTTAGAGACTGACACAGTGTTAGTAAGGACCTGAGACGCTGCATGTCTGACACATTAAAGCTCATATCTGAGGCTGAGCTCAACTACAAAGAGGCAGATAAGAGCTGGGTCAGAGCCTGGAGCTGCACACCCGACATGTTCCTGTGAGGTTAAGTCTCTGCTGTAGGTCAGGGTTAATATGTTTTTCCTTTCTGGTTGAGTTTATATGTGTTAGGCTGGGTAAAGCAGCTCGACAGCCGGCATATGGGAATCAAAATAAACCTGCAGAGACCAAATGTGACTGTATGGATATCTGTTATTCATGAGCTCAACGGAGACCGTTCAGAGAAAATCTCGACTGACTGGTGAAGTAAACCGTTTTCCAGCAGTCCATGTTCTCACTTCATACTGCGGTTATGTAATCAGGAGAATGGCGATGCCCCCCAGCGCTTTGTGTAATCGGCATGTATGGTATTATGGTTGCACAGTCAGATGTGGCATCAGAGTATTTCCTCTAACCAGTAGTGGCAGGCTGTTTTGGGCTTAAGCCAGTAACGTTACACGTACCTCTTAAAAACCAACTGGAACAACACAACCCTGAAACTAAAAACTTCATCAGCATTTTAAACCCTAATGTTGTTTACACTCAGGATTTGTACGTCTGGAACATAGCAATACACGTTAAAGCAGCATTTTAACATCCCACCATGAGCATGACATCCAAAATAATTGGGCGCCATGTACTGTAAATATGGTGATTAAAACCACAAAGTGGAGCTGCAAAATTAGCTGTGCTCTTTAAAACGTGCTTCAAGAAGCTAATTTGCCCAAGCTTAAGGTCAGGGATTGGATTGTACATGTCGCTGTGTCCTTGGGCAACACACGCAACCCCAAGTTGCTCCTGCTGGTACATCAGCGGGGTGTGAATGTGTGCGAATGGATTAGTTGGTTGGACACTTTTATATAACTGCCATCAATGTGAATGTGGTGTAAATAATGCTTTGAGTAGTCAGACGAGTAGAAAAACTCGACACAAGCTCAAGTCCATTCATCAATTTACTTTTTACCAAATGTTAGATATCATACACGCATAGACATCTGTTGAAATGATTGTGTATTTTAATCCATGTAATTGATGTATAATTCAATGCTATGGATCTTTCCATTAGCTTAGTTTATCCAAACTCGAAACCTCCTCTGCAACCTGCTGCTGCCCCAAACATTCATCAGGCAGCTGCTGATACTTTTCCTTTGATGGTTTACTTTTTCCTGCGGTCCTCTCTTATTACATGACGTCTGCTGTTTAAAGTCTGAAAAAGCATAACACCATCTAGATTACCCAATTATACAGCATGCAGAGCAGCCAAATCCTCTGATCCCTGCCACATTAAGGCGACCACAACACTTCCCTAAACCGTTCACAGCATACTTCCTGACACAGTTTCTGACATACAGCGCGTACTTCCTGTTTACATTCGAAACAAAGTAGCAGGGAAAAAAAGGGGGCTCTTGGTTCAGAGTTGGGATCATGACTCTGGTGGTTCTGCTGCAGGAGGAGACGGAGGAGGAGGGATGGACTATTTCGGCAGCGAGAAGATGCCTCCGTCTCCACGAGGTTAATTACAAGGTTTACACGACAAGGGAACAATTACTGAACCTCGTCAGCAGCAGTCACTGTGTCGCAGAAACAGAGGCCTTTTAATTGCAGGGCTCCGCTGTTTGTCAACATGTATTCTTAGGGGACAGCTCAGAGTTAATATGAGGGTTCATGTGAGTCTTTAGGATCTCTAGAATCCATAACTTGTTGATCCCTTTTGCATCAGAAGACATCGTGTGTGTTCTCTTACTGTCACTTAGTTTCTTCACAGAGTTTGTTATAGACAGTCAGCGCTTCGAGGTCAAAATAGTAATTATCTCTTAAGGTGCTCGCGCAAAGAGTCCTTCAGTTTGTCAGCGACACGAACTGCTGTTACCTGACTGGTCTGCAAATTAAAATCAAAACAGCCTACAGTGTTAAGACTTCATAGATTATAGATCCTGTGTGTAAATAGCCTTATATATGTATTTATTTATTTGTCCGTGCTGCATCTATTTAACCCTTTGCATTGGCATCCTTAGTTCATAAAATAAAGCAGGTGCTTTTTGATATCCTTCACGATGTCTTAAAATTCAGAGTTTAAGCATACACTTAAAACTGATATGGATATTTTTAAGCGGGACTTTCTTAAGTGGCTTAATTATATCTTTTCTAAAAACATGTAAACAGTGGTACATTTCTTGGCTTCAGTGTTAAATAGCCAGGACGCCACAAAGTCAAACCCACATGGAAAACAAACACAACGGCTGCGTCCGAATTGTCATTTTTGCTCAGGAAGGTTCCTAACCCGAGTGAAATGACCCGGAAGCATTTAAGTGGCTGCCCACGACAAGAGCCATTCGAATTCTCCAAAAGCAAAGGAGAGGCGGGACAAGTGCTCGACGTCTGGGCAGAGGCGAATATTCAGAGCCATTCTGGTTAAAACCATCTGACCAAAACTCCAAATATGTCACAACACTTGACTGACCAGTGGATGCATTGTAGCTGTTTGCCAGGAGGCCAAGACTTTGAGGCCTTTACATGAAGATCCACACAAAAAAAAAAAAAATCAACAGGAATCGCTCATCCTGTTCCTGGCCATTTCACGTCCTGCTAATTAGAATTCAGAGGACGAACACGCAGCCTTAACTCACCTCTGTAATTAAGTTATTACTAGCTGCACTCGTGTTTCATGATGTCCAATCTGAACAGCAAGCAGTGTGTTCTCAGCTGATGAATATTAAAAAGGACTCACTCTGTCTTTAGACATCTTCATTACTTTCCATTCATCGAATATGGATTGAACCCTGCACTGCAGACAAAAGATATATCACCCTGTTGTTTTTAATCTTCCCAGTCATGTACGACCCCTGAGGGATGTTAAATCTCTGTGTCAAACTGGCCTCTGTCTACGCAGCCTGGCACCCGCTGAAGGATAATAACGTTCAGCTGGAAATTAGCAAGCAATTCAGTGATTTTCATAAAGTCAGCATCTGCGGGAGAAACTTCAGCCATACATTCTGTGTTATATAACAGTGAAGGGTACGTCACGGTGCACAGCTGAGAAATGGAAGGACACTGTTCCTGCAGAAGAAAAAGTCTGAATCAACTTCAGAAAGCTTGCTCGCATAAAAAAAAATACGTCATTGACCCTATGGCGGTGGAGCCAACTGTAAAAACATCCCCCGTTTCCCTTTCTCGTCATTGTCTTTGTGTTGTGGTTCCTAACTTCACGTCATAATTGAAGGAGAGGCTTGTTCCATGATTTATGATGTAGAGTTTAACAGCCTGACTGCTCACACTCCCTCAGCTGCTTTCTTCTCTCACCACAGCTACTGTTGCTCACTCATGATTTTGTTCATCACTCTCAGCTTTTTTCTTTGTTTCCTTTACATTTCAGTCCCTCTTTTGTCTCCGTAGCTGTATACTGGTTTGAAGCTCTGATAAAAAACAAAAAACATTCAATGCAACACTCACAAAAGGTTTCATTTCTTTATGCATTCTTTGTATTTACTTGATTTAAACCTGCACCGCCTTTGTCCATTTGTGCAACAAGCTGTAAACAGTTGTGTTGTGTCGATGTTGTGGTATGGGCAGATAATGTCTCCCCTCTTAGCGCTGTTTCCGGTCGCCACCTACTTCTTAGCAAAAATATCTTTCTTTGGCCGTTACATGCTCTGCTACCAGCTAACTTCCAGTCTACTGTCCTGTGTGTGAGCATAAAGCTTTGTCACCACACATGTATGGAGGCCCATAAGGGATGATTGAGCAGCATTACATTTGTATAAGCCTGGAGAATGCTACTGCCTTCATCTGTAAGTTGTTATATATTGCAATTTAGCTTCTTTATTGCATCATTAAATAAATGTATGTCACTGAAAACAAAGACCCAGTCTACACAGAGATAATATTGACCATCAAACACTTTGCTTTGCTTGAACAAAACATAGGTTTCTGCAGGTCAAAGTTGGTGAAAGTGGTAAGGAACAGTTTTACTTAAACGCTAAATTCTTGTTTGTGTTCGAGAGCCATCAGCAGATTCTGCAAAGACTTTATCTTTCTCCGTTGTCATTCAAGAGCTGCAGCCGTGCAGCTTCAAAGGTTTCGCACACAGAGATCATGAAATGTGACACCAGCACGTTGCCTGGGCCGCAGGCACAGTCGACACTGATTCAACTGTGCAGGACATCAAAAGGGTCCAGTTTTGTCATCCTGTGAAGTTCACACTCTCTCCTCTTTAAATTCCAGCTACTGTTGCTGTGAATAAGCTCATTCAGAGGGTTCTAAAAGTCTGCTGGCAATGCCTTGTAAGAATGTTGTCTGAGGTGATTTATAATGTGTTTCAAAAGGTCAAAAGTGGACTTCTTAAATCCTGGCTTTTATGTAAAAGGTTTGTTGTCTATCTGATCGTACAAACGCTTTCACTTACCCTGATTCAGGAACGCTGGACGTCAGTTTGAGCTGGTGGGAGCTGAGAGAAGTAATTCTATTTGATGATGTCATACTAAGCAAAAGCATATTTAAGTTATTAATTGTAATGTTCGGTATTATAAGTAATTAGCGTAACAGCAGCTCATACGGATTAAAGAACGTTTCAACACACATCAAGCCTCACGCTGAAAGTTCAGACATGGCTTATGACCAGTTTATAGTTTTTAATAAACAGAGCAATGAGGTTGACGTGTGGATGCACGCTCTGTGCACATTGAAGCAGTTTGGACGGCATCAGTGTGTTAACGGAGACTGCAGTGAGTCTGCCGTGGTGTTCACACACTCTGATGGTAAACCTGTAAACCGTAGAGCAGATGATCAATTTAAGTTTTTGTCCGTCCACTTACAGGCTGTGCACAATGGCACGTTACCTGACTCTCGCTTGCCCCGTATACATCTCTCTCCCTCTAAAGTGCGGACTCACCGATATCTTTATTTATGTCTATACGTTTATATACTGTATATCTTTATGTGTTTTTGACTTAATGAGGGAGAGCAGCTTTTGAAAAAAAAAAGCAAATGACAATCTAATGTTAAAAATACATTTTAATTGTAGTTTATATGAAAAGACTCCTCAATTCAAGACAACAGCTGAGCAGTGGAAAAAGCAGGACTGTTGTTGGCTCATTCTGACTGAGAAGATGGCCTACCTAGTGAGTGAAGACCTGTTCTTCTCAGTTACCAAATTTAGACTTCTGCTTTTCTAGTGTAATAAATTAACTAAAACCACAAATCACTCAGTAGCTTTACATGAAGTTAGAAAAAGTTGATTAACTGTGTTTGTCCGACTTACACTGGACTTTTAAAATTAATGTAAGCATGCTGAAATTGTATGAAATTGAATATCTCAAAGTCGTAATAAGATACCTAGATGATGCGGTTGGAGATGGATGGCTCTATCCGACCCAAACTGGACTGGGTGTTCTGCACAGGCTCCACTGTACCCATGCCAGGCTTTGACCCGGATGTCGAACTGCAGAGGGATAAAGGCATTTGAATCAAAAGTAGTGTAGAAAGTGTAGAGAATGTAAGAAATGTACAGAGCTGTAAAGTCGTCCATGTTTTCACCGTTCATCATTGAACCACCACTTTGACGTTCGCTAACTTATTAGCAAGGTACAGTCTATTTGGTTTGGATAAAAATCCCATCCATTCTATACTGAGGATGAAATCTTCCCATTCTCTGGTCTTTGCGCCTGCAGATGCACTTACAGAGGATCGATGCCCCCAACCCTCCCCTCAACTAAAAAGACTTAAAGGGAATTACACAGGTGCCTGAATTCCTGAACTCCCAGGAGGGATCTCCGGACCGTCTGGACCCCGAAATTCCTCCTGCAGCATGTGGAAGATTCATTTCTCCTGACTCAAGGGGCTCGTCTGCAGCCCTATGAAGCCACAATCCGCTCCACACTAGCACAGCGCGGGTCAGTCAGGAGGTGAGAGGTCGGGTCTCAGGCAGCTGAGTTCAGGAGGGTTCATGGCACGATGATCGCTGTCCGTCTCTGTTAAGAATCCCTTCCAGTCTGATGAAAAGAGCAACACAGAAATGGCAACTCAAGGACAACCTACTGTTCCAACTCTTTTCACAGGGCTTTTACAATCAGACATAATTCTGATTTGCTCAAGTAAACATATTAAAAGTAAATAAATCTAGAGGAGTGTTAAATCCTGGGAGGCCCTGGGACGACATACTTCCTTTATTTTATTTTATTCAGTTTTCCCGTCACAAGAATTACATTTTGGTTGATTACCAAAGATCTTGACTTATCTCGTTATCTGGAGATAACAACACTGGTTTTCGAGCATTACGTTCATTTTCAGAAATGTCCCAGAGATCTTGAGAAATCAACATCAAGTTCTCACAGGAAAACCAGTGTTATCTTGAAATTCTCAGATTCTTTGTCATGTTTATCTTATTTCACATATACATTTTGAATTGTCAAGTTTTATTGCAATCATTTTAAAACTAAAATAATTTAACATTTACTATGTGGGCGCTTAAAAACTCTGATAATGATTCTCTTATTCAGCGTACCTGTAATTTAACAACCACAGTCATAATAAACTACCTGCAGCTTAAATTGTAACTCTTTAAGCCTCAAAGATCAAGAGTTTAGTTCATCTTTCAGGTCATCATTTTTGAGCATACAGAGGAGATTGCGTTGGACAGATTTCACGCTCTATATGGAGACACATTCCTGCGTGTCGGCTCAGAACCAGCCCCTCTAAATGCAGGACAGGCCTTAACCTGTACGCAGCTCCCCTCTGACATCCTGCTCCCTCCTTCACATTGAGGAAACTCAATCCCTCACCTCTGCTCTTGTTTTTATGGGTCACACTTAACCCTGTTTCGCCAAAAGAGAATAAATTACTTTACTAAAGTTTCCCTTTTGAGCTTGGCGTGCTATTTTACCGAGAAGATTACTCTTCCTTTTTCTGTACTTATAAAAACTGGACTTTACTTGGACTTATTTCAGTCTATGTAGTTTATAAAGCAGAGGAACAACAGAAACAAAATCCAGGTTTACTTTTTGCCTCCGTCAGAGCGTGAGCTTGATGAAGCGGCTGTGTTCACTCACCTGCATGTTCAGACATGTGGAGCCAACATACAGGTTAAACAGAGCAGGCATTCAAAGAGACAATAGCGGACTGTTTGTAGGACAGATATTGAACGTATTGTATTGGTCACTGAGTAGTTGCTGTAATTTAAGCTTAAACATTTTTGCACAATCATTTACAGGCCGACTAATGCTTGGCCTGTAAATGCTTTTTTTGATGGACTGCACATTCTTATATCCCTAATAGCTCTTCTTTTCAATTGGTAATTTGGAATAAATCAGTTACTTTCTTCATATGTCATCAGAGGTTCAGGCCAAAAAAGTAAAATCTTCCTAACATGTCCCCAAACACTGATTTGTTTCCACTAATGATACGTTTATGTGCAGTTTCCACACATGCCCACATTAAATGACAAGTTGGGAAACTCCTATTTCTGCATCTCCTCAACACAGTGCAAATTTAAACACAGCATCTACTTTAAGAGCCAGTTATTTTGGGGGAAAAATCTGGTTCTCTCTGCAGGCAATCCAGAATCTATCAAAGCCTCAGCGTGCTCGACAGATGCACGAGATGTTTGAATGCCAAATGACTTGAGTAATTTTTGTTGTTCTGTGGTCCGTGCCAGCCCGGTGGAATGATAATGAAGGGTTACTTGAAGATTTTTACCTCATCAAATTTGGGCTTTGGCTAGGGGCAGGGCGCAGAGTGATTTGTACAAGGCTAATTACTTGGTATCACATTTGCATTTTGGCCATTTAGCTCATGGCTGTCAACAGAAGTATAGGCTGTGGTGGGGAATACACTTATGAACTCTTTTGATGTGGCATGATGCAGCCCTGCTGCAGCTATATGAATTAAATATACTCTAGAACACAAAAGTAATAAAAAGGAAGGTAGAAGAGATGAAGTCACAGCTTTCTCATTATAAGGTCAGTTACGCAGCAACCTTTGCTAACGTAGGCTTACACGAGTGACAGTGCAGTGGTTTGGTTAGCAAAGCTTAAGTAACAAACTCATGGTCAAATTCAATTTCCCATTTGAGCTTGAAATAAAATTTTCTTATTTGCATTAACCCCAGTCTTTCTTCTCCTACTCCTTTTTCTGAAACTGGTAGTTTTCCGGGTGGTCGACCACAAAATCCTTATGAGTGGCTGCTCCACAGGCACGCACAGCGCAATGATATGTTATTGCACGCGTTCGGTTCAAAGTTCAAACCATGGACTGTATGGTTCAAACAGATGATGACCATTATGACTGGTGTGTTCGAGGGCAATCCCATGATGTCATAACCTTGTCTAGTCTCAGTGCCACAGTCGACTAAATTAGAAGAATGGCAACCAGTTAACGTGAGAAAAGGTATGTGTGGCGTGAAAGCGTGAGATTTGCGTCAATTGAGTATAACAGTCAATGCACGAGAGTTGGCACCATTTAATAAATTATGCAATCAACTGTTCTGGCTTGCCTGTTAATGTGAATTCTTATGAAGTAACATAGATTTTCTCCAACCATCAATCCCATTTGATGTAAATGTAGCATAAATGCATAAATACTGTAGAGCACACCATTACAGTGTATGTGATTGCTGTACAGCCACATGAACATCTGTGAGTCTGTATAATAAGTTCCAGCTTTACTGTATGAGTCACAAGGTTTGGCTTTACAGAGCGCCAATTTTTCATCATCAAATGTACCATGACAAGGCTCAATTTTTTTTTTTACTGTAACACAACTGGTTTCTGTACCACAAGCACAAATGTACAGCTTAATTTTGAGTTTAATAGATCGTGGGGTTTTGAGGCTGGGGTTTGACCTGCGGAAAGTGCTGTGTATGTAGTTAACATCAGCATGTGAGAATGTCGCTCTCAAACCCACCGGTTGTGTAACTCGGAGCTGCGGCTCAAAGTCTGAAATTGGAGGGAATGGAAGTGGTTTCCTCCCAAAGAACTAGGGTGGATCCAGGCAAGTCCCTACGAACTGGATGCTGACTTTATTTCAAAACTTCACCCTGGGAATAGAAAAAAAAGAACAAGTCAGATTCCACCCGAGAGGAAAATATTTGCATCATCTCTAACGCAAGCCTGAAACCATAATTCTTGTCAGATGAATAAATGATGCAGAGGAATGTGAAAATCTGTTGTTTTCAGTGAAAATATACACATGCCACAGAGACTAATCCCACAAAGTTGTTGCCTCTCCAAACTCCCCCAGCCTGGGTTTTGAGTTACAACAAAAGCATCTTAACCCTGCCAAGACAACCATTAAGGTTTTCATTGCTGAATTTATGGATCATTGATGTTTTTCAGTTTCACAGTCTTACAAAATATCCAGGTCCTTGTTTTCTGGTTTTGAACATTTCATTTTCTGACCTCTTTCAACCCTGTCCGTAGTGAAAAAGATATACGATCACATAAAATGACCCATTACCTCTCTACTTTTCAGCAATTATCTCAAGTACCCTTCAACTTCAAGTTTGTCCCTGAGCCTGGCTTGAGATGGGTTTTATCTGACCTGTCCTTGACCATAGGATAAGATCTTGTGTCTGAAATCACACACATCATTACACATCATACACCATTTTGAATTATCAGTGAGCATTATAATCATACCATATAGTGGACTTATTGTATCCCTCAATACATTGTGAAAATTAGTGTGCAACCAATAGTCACTAACCAACAGACATGGGAGTTAGTCACACATGTACAAGTCACAAGCAAGTCTCAAGTCTAAACCTTCAAGTCTCAGGCAAGTCTCAACCTTCAAGTCTCAAGCAAGTCTCAAGTCTCAACCTTCAAGTCTCAAGCAAGTCTCAACCTTCAAGTCTCAGGCAAGTCTCAAGTCTAAACCTTCAAGTCTCAAGCAAGTCTCAACCTTCAAGTCTCAGGCAAGTCTCAAGTCTAAACCTTCAAGTCTCAAGTCTCAACCTTCAAGTCTCAAGCAAGTCTCAACCTTCAAGTCTCAAGTCTCAACCTTCAAGTCTCAACCTTCAAGTCTCAAGTCTAAACCTTCAAGTCTCAAGTCTCAACCTTCAAGTCTCAACCTTCAAGTCTCAAGCAAGTCTCAACCTTCAAGTCTCAGGCAAGTCTCAAGTCTCAACCTTCAAGTCTCAAGCAAGTCTAAACCTTCAAGTCTCAGGCAAGTCTCAAGTCTAAACCTTCAAGTCTCAAGCAAGTCCATACCTTCAAGTCTCAGGCAAGTCTCAACCTTCAAGTCTCAAGCAAGTCTCAACCTTCAAGTCTCAGGCAAGTCTCAAGTCTAAACCTTCAAGTCTCAAGCAAGTCTCAACCTTCAAGTCTCAGGCAAGTCTCAAGTCTCAACCTTCAAGTCTCAAGCAAGTCTCAACCTTCAAGTCTCAGGCAAGTCTCAAGTCTAAACCTTCAAGTCTCAAGCAAGTCTCAACCTTCAAGTCTCAGGCAAGTCTCAAGTCTAAACCTTCAAGTCTCAAGTCTCAACCTTCAAGTCTCAAGCAAGTCTCAACCTTCAAGTCTCAAGTCTCAACCTTCAAGTCTCAACCTTCAAGTCTCAAGTCTAAACCTTCAAGTCTCAAGTCTCAACCTTCAAGTCTCAAGCAAGTCTCAACCTTCAAGTCTCAGGCAAGTCTCAAGTCTCAACCTTCAAGTCTCAAGCAAGTCTAAACCTTCAAGTCTCAGGCAAGTCTCAAGTCTAAACCTTCAAGTCTCAAGCAAGTCTATACCTTCAAGTCTCAGGCAAGTCTCAACCTTCAAGTCTCAACCTTCAAGTCTCAGGCAAGTCTCAAGTCTCAACCTTCAAGTCTCAAGCAAGTCTCAACCTTCAAGTCTCAGGCAAGTCTCAAGTCTCAACCTTCAAGTCTCAAGCAAGTCTCAACCTTCAAGTCTCAGGCAAGTCTCAAGTCTAAACCTTCAAGTCTCAAGCAAGTCTCAACCTTCAAGTCTCAGGCAAGTCTCAAGTCTAAACCTTCAAGTCTCAAGTCTCAACCTTCAAGTCTCAAGCAAGTCTCAACCTTCAAGTCTCAAGTCTCAACCTTCAAGTCTCAACCTTCAAGTCTCAAGTCTAAACCTTCAAGTCTCAAGTCTCAACCTTCAAGTCTCAACCTTCAAGTCTCAAGCAAGTCTCAACCTTCAAGTCTCAGGCAAGTCTCAAGTCTCAACCTTCAAGTCTCAAGCAAGTCTAAACCTTCAAGTCTCAGGCAAGTCTCAAGTCTAAACCTTCAAGTCTCAAGCAAGTCTATACCTTCAAGTCTCAGGCAAGTCTCAACCTTCAAGTCTCAAGCAAGTCTCAACCTTCAAGTCTCAGGCAAGTCTCAAGTCTAAACCTTCAAGTCTCAAGCAAGTCTCAACCTTCAAGTCTCAAGCAAGTCTCAACCTTCAAGTCTCAGGCAAGTCTCAAGTCTCAACCTTCAAGTCTCAAGCAAGTCTCAATCTTCAAGTCTCAGGCAAGTCTCAAGTCTAAACCTTCAAGTCTCAAGCAAGTCTCAAGTCTCAACCTTCAAGTCTCAAGCAAGTCTCAAGTCTCAACCTTCAAGTCTCAACCTTCAAGTCTCAAGCAAGTCTAAACCTTCAAGTCTCAGGCAAGTCTCAACCTTCAAGTCTCAAGCAAGTCTCAACCTTCAAGTCTCAGGCAAGTCTCAAGTCTAAACCTTCAAGTCTCAGGCAAGTCTCAAGTCTCAACCTTCAAGTCTCAAGCAAGTCTCAACCTTCAAGTCTCAGGCAAGTCTCAAGTCTCAACCTTCAAGTCTCAAGCAAGTCTCAAGTCTAAACCTTCAAGTCTCAGGCAAGTCTAAACCTTCAAGTCTCAAGCAAGTCTCAACCTTCAAGTCTCAGGCAAGTCTCAAGTCTAAACCTTCAAGTCTCAAGCAAGTCTCAAGTCTAAACCTTCAAGTCTCAAGCAAGTCTCAACCTTCAAGTCTCAAGCAAGTCGCGAGTCACTGTGGTGAGAATCAATCATGTCAAGTCAAAATATATTGGTATAACCAAGCAATATATACCATCATCTTTGACAAGCAGTAAGTGGTGTTTTACTGCTCTCACCCATGGCAGATGGACGAGAGTAGCATGACCAGTGGTAAATGCTGTACAGATTATCATATCTTTCTAATGCTTGAGAGAGAGAAAAGATGGTGAATCCATTAACACCAAACTCATTACTTTAAAGTGGTAGTACGCAAACAAACAGGTAAAAGTCGTTTGGCTACATTCACTTTTTTTAACAGTCAAGGGTTGGCTTACTTATAGCATGACTAAACAATTAACTAAGTATGGGGAATATTGCTTTATACCGGTGAAAATCAGAATGTTGACATGAAGTTATCATTCTGACGTTAGCGTGATATTTGCATTCAGCTCAATAAATAGCTGCACTTAAGTACAGCCTAACAGTGTCACTATACCATGTCTGTAAAGTCTGTTTTACTTTAATTTTTTCTTTCACGTTTTATGAAAGTCCGTCATCCAGCAAATATGCAAGGCCGAGTCAAAAAAAGATTAATTCAGGCACAGCACAGCCCACGTCAAGGCAAGGCTGATTACGTACTTCTGCGCAAGAAGCAGACCTCATAGTCAACAGGTCACTTCAAAGACACAACTATTCTCCAAATGAAATGCATACATTACACAATAAAGGGCCTCAGAGCAGTAATAGTTGCTCCTGTGAGGCACAGGAAGAGACCTGTTTTGCTTAAGGCCTAAAGCTGGAGCTGGTTTTCCTCCGTGACGCTGGGGATCAGCCCAACCCTGAGCAGGATCACAGCGTTCTCCGATTCATAGCAGGAGGGACATCTGGTTCTGTTTAGGCACAGTGTTTATTCCACGCGTTGTTCCAGGGGTTGTTTGTAATGCGTTCCTGCATCTGTGGAGTCAGCGAGGTCCCAAAGACGAGAGTTCAGCCATGAGATAGGGAAGTCAAAGCTCCCCCCTCGTCTTCAGGATTGTCCCTGAGCCCGGGCTGAAATTGATTTAATCTTTTCTATCCTTGACCGCCGGATAAGATCATGTCCCTCCTTTCTGTTTTCTTCCTATTGTTTTGAGGCTGTGTTTAGGGTAAAGGCAGGTGGTTTAACTCTGCTTTTAGACCGGGAATTTCCTCATTCAGCTAAGAAATTGGGACCACTAGCGGTTAACACTACTGTTTAAACGCAGGATTTTGTTTTAGGAGGAGAAAATTGCAAGGTTAGAGCCCTGAAATAGAAAAGAAAGGGCATGACACATACTCAGTTCCTTTCGTCAAGGCCTATTTTGTGTTGCTCCAAAAACAAAACAATAAAGTTATAGAGCTATACACAGAGCTCAAAGCTGTTAATTTGATTTTAAGAGAAGTGTTGTACGATAAATGTGGATAGAAACACCAGAATTATTCCCTTCATGGTTTCAATTCCCAATGCTAAAACCACAATATCCGCCGCCACGACCCTTTCCAGCTCCAACCTCCAGGTCTAACCATATTCCCAGTCCCATTGCCTCTCAGCACTCCCAGTCAACCAGTTTCCTGGCCTAGTTTATCACCACTACCACACTGATCTCACTGACAATTAGCAGGAAGTAGATGACCTCAGCGTTCTTCAGAACAGGCATTGTGACCTGCAGGCTGGTTATCAGGGGCAGCAGGGATACAATGGGCCGTGTTTTTTTGAGGAGAAGGTGTAAACATATCAGCAAGGATTGTTTACAGAACTCAGTGGCCTCCAGATTTGGTGCCAGACTGACTGAATAGAAAAAAAAGGCAGATCTAAATAAGAGCAGAAATCTAGCAACACTCTACTAAAGATTGGACTCGTTACAGAAAACAGTTAGCTTCAACAATTTATCAACTTAGATTACATTACAATACATGTATTTGCTGATTTAGTGCCATTATTTTTGTCACACAATATTTCGCCTTGACAGATACTATGTTTAAGTAAATGGTGTATTGATGGCGGAATTGTTACAACTCTGTTGCAAAAATGCAATCTTTGCCCAGACATCGACTTCCATTAAGTTAAAGCCTTCAAGTATCCAAAATGATTTAAGCAAGGTCAGATATTTTTTCTGCCTGTCAACAAACAATCAAGCATACACAAATAACTTCCACAGAAACATATTACCGTAGTAACACATGAAGTTAATTCAAGGAAATCATGCAGATATCTACAATTAATAGAGTACAACAACCTTTGTCCCCATTCCCCTTACATTTACTGGAGTTAATGATCACCATAACTATTTTTTAAAATCTTTTTCCTTCAGACTGTCTTTGTTTTTTTTTTACTTTGATTGCCTTTTAATGCAAAATGATTTATTTTACTTTGAAACATTAGTGCATGTTTCTGCTTGATAATTGTCATGTTAGCATTTATATTCATGACTATAATTTGTAATGGAATTGAAGAAGGAGTTGGCTAGTGTTGACCAGTGAGGCGCTATAGTTAAAGCTTCTGGAGACTTATCCCTGCCTCTTTTTTTTTTAGCACATCAAAGGCTTCATTTATACTCACTCTGCACACTGGTTAGAGGGAAAAAAAAAGCCTGGGAGCCAGTTTTTAGTCTGGGACAGAAGGACTGATGTGGTGTTGAGGAGGGAGGAGTTGGTGTACAGGTGCTTTGAAGCTGACTGGTTGGCTGTTGGAGGGTTCAGGGTTTGATCACTGAAGTATTACATTCACGTTTGGAGGGGGGGGGGGGGCAGGCGGGCTAACAGCACAGCACGAGATCACACAGTGAGAGCAGGAGGTGAGGTCGCTCCAAGAGAGAGGAAACAAGGCACCAGTTAATCATTGCCTAATGTGTTTAAAGAGGAGAGACTGAAACTTGCTCCCAGGATTCTTTTTTAGTGCAAGGGTGTTTGATGTTTAAAAAAGAAAGGGGGGCAGGGTTCACTCTGTATTTTATGGTTTAATTTAAAATTAAAATAAGGTCAAAAATGGTTTTAAATTTACTTAAACTGTCATTGAATTGATGAGCAACACATTTTACATGAAGTATTAAATGTTGAGATAAATGGCAAATAACTTTTTGGGTTTATTTAAAATTTCCTGACAAACGGGGCGCAGGATGACCTAGCGGTTCATTAGATTAGAATAGAATTACTTTATCGATCCCAAACTGGGAAATTGTGGAAAGTGCGGAAGTGCCTGATTGGAGGCTATAGTCTACCAAGCATGTAAGAGGTTCAGATCCAGTCTGTGGCTCCTTTCCTGCATGTCATTCCCCACCCTCTGTTTAATACTCTTTCTGCTGTCCTATCAATTCAAGGTGAAAAAGAAGCTCAACAAAATGACTGTTAAATGTCTCTTCAATATACTGTATTTTGCATTGAAATTTACTTATATTTCAAATGAGTGCTTTCTGAAAAGGGAACAGGCTAAAGCTATTTCAAAACTGAAGAAGTTCATAATATCACATTCTAAAGTTTCTAAATGCTGTATAGTATGAAACAAGATTGCACTGCTAAATAACCAGGTCACACTGAAACATCCGGCGTCCCACTGGCTTATAAAGATTCTATTTTTTTTTTTTCCAACTTTGTGGAAAGTGTCCCAGTAGTTTTTTCCACATCATTACCTTGAAAACAAAAACGTCTTTGAAGCAGACATCCTGATTTAGACAACAGGTAACGGTTCACGGCATGGAGCACACAAGGTGGGTGGCTCTCTCGCGGCTTACTGTTCTCCTTAATTAGCTCATTACAGGATGACAGAGAAACAGGCCGACCTGCAGGGGATTAATAGCTTTGTATACCACCAACAACCGTGCTGCCAGATACATTAAAAACATTTACGATGGAGGGCAAAGCTGTAAAAAAAACAAGCCTTAAAAACAAACTGGTAGCGGGACTGTAATTACACGTTTATAAAGGGGTCTTTTGACAGCAAATTAGGCGCAGTAATATGAGGTATGATTCATCTGCTGGCGAGCAAAGACAAGAACCACGCATTGAAACATTCTCACAGAGGCAAACATTATCATCCTTTACTGCTTAATCATAAATTTCAGGAGAAAATCTTGAAATTCCCCTGAAGCAATAAGTGTTTGAAGTTAAGAGAAAAACATGAACGAGCCCCTCATGCCTCGTCATGTCCATGTAAGTCAGAGGAAGGACACTCAAAGCTGTGTCATCAGGACAAAAAACATGGCGAGCCAATCAAAAGCAGGTACATCAGCTAGGTAAGAAACACCTGAGGAGCCTGTAGGGGTGACTCAGCAACAGGATGCTGTTTAATCACATTCGGGGAATGTTTCTTCAGGCGTGCTTTTCTATTTTGAAGGAAACTTTCTCAAGTGTTTTGCTTCATCACCACTCAGTCGTAAGCCTGTGTTGACAGAAAGTTTAGACCTGTTTTAATGGGGAAGAGGAGAATTTAAGATTGGTTTTGCCTGATTTCCTCTGACTCTCGTAAGATCTTCTTATTTCTAAATGGAACTTGAGCTTATTGATTGTATACCATTAAATGTCTTTTCCCCTTGAGCAGTTTTTAAGGCCATAAACTAAACTTTGTTCAAACCACACAGCCTGGTTAAAAAAAAAAATAGGTGGCCTCACTGAGACTATGTCCATGTTTATATACATTCTATTGTTCAAACCGTGAAATCAAAACAGCTGCTAAAAAAAGACGTGTAAAAGTACTATTTTCAAGATGTGTGGGATTTGTTCTTTTGTCATCATGCTAGAGAACATCCTATTTTTTTCCCAACAAATGACATCATATCTTCTAAAAGCACTGGAAGAACACATGGACAATGGACTAGGGTATACCTTGTGAGTAAAGTCTAGAAAATGTTTAATCAAATCAAACTACTTTATTCAATTTATATCAAAGCTTTATCAAATGTCATAATCCATATCAAAGTGGCCACTTTATATGGTCATATGGGGTGGCATAAAAATAACTAATGTAAATTATGTATGAGATATAATATTAATTATGAAACAAAATCTTGCAATTTAAACCCTATAATATTAAAAGTGTAGATTGAAATTAACCAGTCGTTTTGCCCGAGCCGGTCAGCTCTCAAATGTGCGTAAGAGTGCTCGAGTGTTCGTAACTTCTAGGATTTCAGATTTCAAATTTGTTCTTATGAACGGTTGGTGAATGAGGCACAATGTTTACAAAAAAATAATCTAACCCTAGACTGGACATGTGTGAACAATAGGACGTCTCCTCAGAGAATCTCTGAATATAAGCGTGTTTGTTGTACGAATATGTAAATCAATCAAAGAAAATAACTTCCCATTCCAGCAGTTGCTTAAAAGTTGGAGCTAATCTGCATGATAACAATAAGTCATCCTGATGGATTTGGAAACATAGGCACTTTGTGGTTTTATGTAGTGTGTTATGGATGTTGTTTAGACATGACGACAAGCAGCTGCTGTGCTGGGCGAGCCTCCTGCTGGCTCTCTGAGAGCGGCAGAGCACAACATGAGTCACTTCATGCTAATTTCAGTCACTGTGAGGATCATAATTCTTCGTTTTGCTCCCTACGAGCCAGGAAACTTCCACTCATGAGTTTGTTAATCTTCCTCTGTTGCCTTGAACGTCTCCTCCATCGCCTTCCGAAGCCTGTTGCTCATTTGTATGACGTACCAAACACATCAGATCAAGTGGATCAATGTGAAGGTCTTCGGATTTGACGTGAAATTGACTTTCTTTCAAACAGGCCTTTCTGGGAAATTGAAGTAAATGGGGTAAAAATAAGGTGAAGATCTCATACAATGGCTTGGAAAATATAGTCCGGTCAAAGGCGGATTCATTTCAGAGGCACTTTAAACAAACATCAAAAGTGCTTTGCAAAGAACAAAGACTGCAAATGAGGATGAAAACCACAGATAGAACCACAGAAGAGAACAGACGCATCACAAACTCTCAAGAATAAAGACTCAGAGTGAATGTGTGGGTGAGCAGCTACATGAACCTAAAGCCATTCTTTTCAAATCATTAGCTCTAGTTTCTCTACTAATAGATGCACCCAGTGTTAGAAATGCAGATTAAACAGGGAGTCCTATTTGTGAGGGTAATGACAAGTGAAATTACTGATGGAAACATCATCCCACGTGAAAACACGGCCCATCTGGAACAAAGAAAAGAGTGCTTTTCTTCTTCCTCTGTCTCCATAATGTCTCCTATGTTTTGTTTTTTCAAAGAGGCTTCTCAATGCTGGTTAATGAATAATTAAAAAAGCTCTATACTGGAATAATTTCCTTGTTTGATGACATTTACTACCTGTAAACACAATTATCTGCCTACACTGAACCGTATAAAAGTAAATGTACTTCCAAAACAGGATGATAAATGGGTGTATTTCAAAGTTCAAGCTGACAAAACAGAGGAATATGTTTGAAAATGTACGGCCATGAATCTCCCCTTTTTGCACAAAGAAGATCAATTTAACTCTTCTTCCTCATAGTCCACTAATTGCATACAAAGTGCTTCTTAATGCTACATTCTGTTCAAATCCCTGTTTGCTGTTTGATAACTAATAATATGCTAATTAGCTCTTAGTAACATTAGCAGAAAGATGTTAGCCTCTCTAATTAAATTGAAACCTTGTTATGTGTAGCCTGGGACGGATTATGTGATTCAGGCTCATCTCTGGTGTGTACAAGTAAACCCTTGTGTGTGTCATGATTTACTCGTTTAGTTTGTTTATTCCTTTTTTTTTTGTTTCAGAAAGAAATATATCATTAACTATTACACAAAAGTTATACAGGTATAAATACACCCCACAAGGTCAAGCTTACACATTTTGGTGACCCCTTTTCTTTTTCTGTGGTACCACCAACAAGTACATGTTTGGGTATTTTATTTTAAAAAACTCATGAGCATAAATCAGAGAAATCTGAGTAAATCAAGATTGCAACTTATACTGGGAATAATGATATATTTAACGATGGATGTCAATTTAATAAATTATGTGTATTTGTATTATGGAGCATGAGCAAAATACATTTATCTCAAGAAGAGAAAATATGCTATGTTCAAGATTGAGCTTCAAGCAAACTTCCATCCGTAGTCTTTGGGCAGGTGAATATCAACACACAAAAAATCTGTGCAAAATCTATCGTTCCCACAATAAATCAATAAACATGCACACACACACAACTTTCCAAAAATCAATGAGTTTCCCCTGAATATTTATGGCCCATAATAACCTCACTGACATTTCAATGTGTACCGTCCGCACTTTTGGGGCACCTTTGGCTCAGAGTCCATCAACTCTCAACTGGAAGGTCGGGGACTCAATCTCCACCTCCCGCAGTTAAGAAGTGTCCTTGGGCATCACCCTAACCCTAAATTGCTTCCACTGCTGCGTCAGCTGTGTTTGAATGCATATGGATGGGATAAGTTAGTACTGATGGACAATACACACAGCAGCCTTCTGCCATTTGTGAGTGCGGTGTGAATGTGATATGTGAAGACTACAAGATGAAAAACTATCTACACGAGCTCAAGTCCATATATCCTTTATTGCTTTTGCTTATGACTAAAAAGTTGCATCTTCAATAGCAGCCTCAGCAGAAGTGATCACATTACCATGCCTAACTAAGATAATGAAAATGTGTATCATTGTAGGCCTACGTGATAAGAATATAACATTGTCACATCTGCTCTCTTAGGACCTTTCTAACAAAAACTAACAAACATACAAAAACAAAATTATGATATTGCTGTACTCAGGTGACCGTTAGTGAAACTCTTTTGGGAATAATTTTTGAGGTTATGTAAAATCCAACTCCTGATGGAATTAACATAATCTCAAAAATAACCTGAGGGGTACAAACAGGATTTAAACTATATGAGACACATGATCAAAGCTGAGCTACTGTGGCCACTTCATTTCACCGCTTCAGTCAGTGTTCAGATTACTGTCTGCTTTCAAGGCGGGGCTGTCAGCCACAGAGAAAGAGAGACTGTTAAGTTGAACTGAACTTTCTCTGCAGTTATGGCAAATTATAACAACGTGAGAAACACAGGAAGAGAGGACAGAGAGACAAAATCAGACACCATTTTTATAGTATATACAATATTTATCTTGTGTTGTTTCTTTTTTTTGTGCGTATTTTCAACTTTTGTGTTTGGTAAGAATTTTATGGACCTTCATACCAATTGTTTGGTGGCCATTTTCCTCTGACAACAATGACAGTTATGACTGACAATTATAATTTTAGTGCTTCTCTTACATTTTAATCTAAATTAAAGTAGCATAAATCTTACTCAGGGAAATATGTTATAACAAAATTGATTGACTGAAAGAAAAGTTATAACACGTAATACCGAGCTAACACGGTTGTTTTTCAGAGTTAAACTTTCCCTTGCTAAAATAACTAGCTAGCAAACATTACGGTTAGCTTGGCAGTGGTTGAATGTTAATTTATCTGTTGTCTTTCAGCAGCTAATTAGTAACTTATCCCTTACTTACGTTTCTGCTAGCAAGCTAACACTACCCTTAGCTTTACTATCCTGTTGTTATATTCTTTAAAAAGCTATCTTATCTAGGAAGTGGTTGAATTTTGATGTTAGCTGTTGTCTAACAGAAGCTAAGGGGTTATCAAATACCTTGGTTTAGTTTAAAATACGGCACACAAGTTTAATTATCAATAAATCTATATGACAGATCTCCAATACAGTAGAATGACATAATAACAGCATTTGAGCTTCCCTGCTAGAGTGTAATGATTTACGTAATACATAAAGCCTTTGAATGGCATTACATTGAACATTTCAGAGAGATGGAAAAACGGTGCTGTCTTTGCTTTTCACAGTAGTACCACAGTTAAACTCACAGCAACATAAGCTGTGGTGTGGGACAGTGCGCCACTGCAAAGCTCCAATCATGAGGAGAAGCTGGGATGGCTCTACCAGTCCAAGTGGGAGATGATGTAATTGGATGATGATGTAATTGACGGGCAGCTGGGGGTACCCAGAGTGTAAACGTTAACCCCAGCACCACTCCCTGATGTCAGATATAACCCTGCACTCTTTCAGTATCAGGTTGCCCTACAATTACTTACTGTAACAAACCATTAAGTCTCTACCTCCTTACCTCACTGAGTGATTAGTGTTTTCAGTAAATGTAAGAGTCAGCAGGGTGACCTGATGTCTGAGACAAGCAGCAGATATCCATCACAGTCGTATTATTAGTTTAGGCTAAACATTTGTTGTCCCATGTGTTGGTCAACCTGTGCTTTTAACAATGCTTTTTGGTTAGAATGTTATCATTTTTTAAAACTTTTTATCACTGCCATCCATTTAACAAAGCGGAAAATCTTTCCCTAAATTCGGGCCGTATGTTTTTTTGCCATTTATTTCACAGATTGGAAACATGAACCCTTAATGTCTTTAAACATTTTGTCTTAAATATTTTATTTAAGCTCCCTCGAACACACCAAGAAGCACTTCAATACAGTCCCTGCTCATAATGGCACAGCTGTTCAATTAAAACATAAAAATACATCACAATCATGTTTTTACTTTAATAAATTACACAATAGGTTCGGACTCAGTTTTGTGCAAACTTTGATTTACATGATTTGTTTTGTTATTTAAATTGCTTAGAACCAGCAGGATCATTTACTGGTTGACTGATTGTGCTGATTTACAGCTGCAGTATAAATGTTCTTTTGGTTTCTGTCCTTTCTTATCCTACACAATGTTCCTTGCAATAATGCTGTTACATGGGGAAAAAAAGTACAAACCTTTAAACCTTTAACAGAGAGAACACAGTGGGACCGATCTGCCTCTCTCACACTTCCCGAGGGCCCTGAAACTTTTTTTATCCAGGCTTCTATTTATAGGTCCTCTTCTGACAGTGTGGGACGCATTAAGAGTGATGCATAAGATGCAAACATTGAGTCTTTGTGTGAGCGTATGATGCTCTGAGCTCTGGAGAGCAGACAGAACGGGTCGGTCCCTTCAGTCAACCACGGCCCTATCACTTCTGTTCCCCTAAGTACTTAACCAATGTTTCAATGGAGAACATTAACACAACGTTTTTATACACAGTGTTCTGAAATAACGATTTACCCATTCATCCTTTTAAAATTTGAATTAGAGAACGTCCAAGACACAAGTTCAAATGTGTACATTGGTCATTTAAATACATGTTAAGTAATTTTGGGCAATTTTAGGAAACTTTCATCAGAGAACTTTGCCAGGACCGTTGAACATTTTTAATTTCAAATGTTTTCCTGGGCAAATATGTGGAATTTGTTTTTTAATTTTCCCATGAACTTTGCTGGCATCCAGCTGCAGTGGTTTTGTGCTCACAACAAGAAGGTTCCTGGTCCGAATCCCCGGCCTGACAATGGCTTTTCTTTGTGGAGTTTGCATTTTCAGTTTGGGCAATTTTCGGCTATACATAAAGAAAACTAGAATCTGCTAAATCCAGCTATAGTCCACACATTCGAATGAGTAAGTGTGTATTTTTTTATTCAGTCATTATACAGAAGAAAATAATTTTTACAATATAGACAGTTCAAACAAAGTCAAAAGTCATGTATTAAGTTGTGACTGAACAGGCATAAGCAGAAGCTAACTGCTTATATAAGCCTGTCCTAAATTCTTATCAAATAAGGCTAGAAGGCAGAAACTTGTTCATATATGTGTTTTTTTATAGTTTCAAAGATGACTTGGTGTTGTCATTGGCCATTTGGTGTATGTGTATGTGCTGTGTGAGAATAAATACACTAGAACAGGCATAGTCGTAACATGCTTAGCCTTGAAAATGGTAAAAGGCCTATACTCTATACAAGGTTAAGAATATTATACATATCTATATAAACTCATAAATTCAGTCTCTAAAAATAGTAGCAGTGGAGGATTAAAGGAACAAATATTTCCTCTCAGGTGCCACGTAAAAATGACAAGTAGAGCTGTTATATAAATACAGCTTTGGTGGTAATAACATAAGGACAGTCTCTTATCAGTAATTGTGCTGATTCATTGTCTAATCCTTGAGGACTTTATACACCCACCCAAAACCCGTCTCGTTGAAATTAATCCAGCATCCTCCTCAGCACCAGCCAGCCTGTGGAGACACAACAGGCAGGGAGTCAAACATGTGGGAGGACTAGAAGTTTGTATAAGTGTGTGTAGTATTTCTGGCAGAGTTACATGGGGAAGCTTTCCCAGCCTTGGCGACATGCGTCAAAAAGGATTTATAATCCTCTGTGCAGACACTTGGAGCATCATATCTTTCTATATTCTAGCAACAAAACATGTAGGAATCCAAGGTCAAACAACACCTGTGGGGTCAGACTTCTGTAATGGGATTAATGTATGCACTTGCTGGTGTTGCCTGTTTCGGCTTCGGACTGGCGGACAGAGTTTAGGGAAGTCAAAAGTCGAGGGGCATTTTTTACTTTCTGGACTTTGAACGAGGTGCCCGAAACCCAAACACTTCTCCAGTGAGGATAAATATTTGCTTTTGCTCCTTTCCCTTTTCTTTCTCTACACGACACAGACTTCTGTTTATAGTCTCTTTTATCTGTTTCCAAGAGCAGCATGTCCTCTATTTTATCATGTTTTGTCCTGTAGTGTAAATTGTGTGGGTACATTTAAGATTTAAGATACAGGATACCATCAAGGACTCAGATTTAGGATCTCAAGGATCTCACTACAGATAATAAAAGAAATATTTTTCGAGGTTGTTGTTGTTACGTACGGTTGGAAAAACAAGGAGGTGGACCCAAGTGCAGAATAAACTAATAAAACTATTTATTTAAACAAAAAGGCAAAAACTAAAACTTTCTATCAAAATGTCCAAACTGAGAAAATCCAAAAATTGACAAGCACTGAGAAACACTAGGAAACACTGCCACGCCAACAGACGCCAAACAACACTGGCAACTTACAACATACAATGAACTGACACAGAAGGGAAGAAACACAGAGACTAGATAGACACAGGGGTAATCAGACACAGGTGAGACTAACAAGACACAGGTGAGGACAATCAGGGCAATCACACTGGGAAACACACAGAGGCAGGAATACAAGAAACACTGAGGACAACTACAAACTAAATCATGAAACACTAAAGACACACAGAACCCAAGAATGAAACAAAACACACTAGAACATAAAGAAACACTAGGATATGAAGTTACAAAAATAACACATGAAACACTAACCTAGAAAACACACAAGGGAAACAACACCATCAGACAAGAATGAGAACTAAAAACAACAAGAAAACCTAAACTCTGAAAATAAGAAACCAAATCATGACAGTTGTGCCCTTAAAAATCCCTTGACGTCTTTCTTAGCCAACGCCATGAGCCTGCATTATGATACAAAATGACATCGCAGGATTAAGCTTAATGTCAGTTTTGCTAGATGGTCCAGCTTGGAAAAACAACAGGACAAATGGAAGGAGACATAGAGAGACAGATTCACACCCGAGCTGGAGGTGTCACATCAGATCGGATTGGTTGTCGTGTAATATGAACAGAAAGAGCACACGGTCCGCTCTTTTCATGTTGGATCACACCACATGAGCATGTTTTTCAGATGAAGTCATTCTTAACTCTATATTTTGACTAGGAGAACACATAGAAAGCTCTCAATGAATAGAGAAAACCACTGAAAGCAAACATGTGGGATAGCTTCAGGATTACAGTCAAAGAAACGGCTTTGGCTGCCAAACTTTTTTGTTCTTGTTTATGTGGCACATTTCAATGGTGGTTTAATATTGTATGTAGGTCATTTAAGTCCTGTTTGAACTGATACCAGACATGATCGACATTAGAAAAATTGTATCTCTTCAAAGCAAAGGCCCACATTGAAGGATGGAAGCATGCACCAAATCAGAATGACATTTTCTAGTCATTGGGCTCAAAATCTCTGTTTCCAGACGCAAGTTTAATTAAAAATATGCAATTGGAGCTATACTAATTCGGAAGCTAAACTCCAAATGAGTGCTTTCTTCTGTGTGTAAATGAGCTACAGTTTGCTAACAAGTTAATCATCTCAACTTTGGATACTGAAAATATTTCAGCCTAACTCCTTTGCTTTTTGTTATTCACACACAATGGTTACTTGGGCTGGTGTTCTAGTATAACCAGTCACCTGTTAAATAGGTTTAGTTTGACTTACCCTCCCCACACTTATTTGCCACTCAACCCCCAACTCACATATTCAGAGAATGTTTTTATTGCAGTGTAGGGGAGGAGGAGGTCGTGACACGAGAGGTGGGGTCAGGCTTCAATAACCTGCATATACAAAATAGTGATGTACCCATGTTCAGCATGCAGGAACTGTATTCACCTTGACTTTCAAATGTTGAATGGATACATTCTTTCATACAATTAAGTGATGCGGTTACTGAGTCTTAACAATGGGGACCAGAGCGAACATACATGCACATTCCATGCAGTGGGGGTGGGAAGGAGTAGAAGAAAAAAAGGGGGGGGGGGGGTTTGTTTGTTTTGTTGCTGCCTGGCCTCCAGCCTTTCCACGGCCTCGGGCTCTGTGACCTCCATGGCCGGGAAGGATCAGTGATTACAATCAACACTAATCCCTGATAGACACCAAACAGCAGATATTCTAATCCCCACAGTGACAATCATCCGTAAAAACCTGATCCTGTGAGATGTTGGACAAGGTGAGCCCAGGTGATTTATGACTCGGGAACAACCAGTGACCCTTGATAGGACGGACAAAAAGCTGCTGTTAAGTTTTCACTAAAAGGTAAACATCTTAATTCATGTTAATGGACTTCGGATGTGCTTAGGAAGTAACAATAAACTCTTTCAGGGTGCACCAAATAGACCGTTACTTGGAGGACCGGTAGCTGATGGAGAAAGCTTTTTTTTTTTTTAAGGTGTCGTGTTTGTGCTTGCTCAGGAGCTTTTCATTGACACACTTTAACCTTGACTGCCAGAAAACACATAACATTAATATATGACAGGTATTAATAGCACTAGTCACAACCCCGCCCCAGGCGATGAGGTGTCATTGTTGAATTGTGTGCTATTTTAATCCCGCTGTTCAATATGTGTTTACGATTACTACATGCTGCAGGGACTTATATTGACATGAAGGCAAAATATTGTCAACTCAAGCAGAAGACAAGTCAGGTTGCAACCATAGAGGACAAAGCTTCTGTGGGCCCGAGGACATCCAACCATCCATCCATCCATTGCTCCTGTCTAACCTTGCTCAAAGGCTAGACAACCAGCTGTGACCGACCAGCATCATGTCAGAGTCCTTGATCTCCTACTCCGGCCCGTCACAGCGAATTCAAACCACTACTGACAGACAGGAAAAATCAATAATTGTTTACGATTCTGATAAAAAGGTCCATTAGGCATCTGTTTGAATCATCTGTTCAATAATCTGCTAACCTGCTCTGTAAGTGGTCAGAGAGGCCACACAGGGGCAAAGCACATAAACATTTTACATCATGCAAAACATGAAATGGAATTCACTCCCTGCAATCAATAATTCAGCATGTGAAACCATCCCTGACACTAGAGAGGATTGTCAATGTTCTTCAAAGAATTTGAATTAGCAGCTTTCATTGACACATTCGTCTTCCAATTACTAACTTCCTAACCAGTGAATTAATTATCTATTGATACTTACAGAGTGCCATTTCAAGGTACAACATTTAGGTTACACATCATCCGCATTGTGTCATACATGGAGGCAGAATGGTGGGGCGAAATTGTTCTGCCTTCAATCCGCAATGGAGGGGTGTAACAAAGGCATAACAGACGGAAGATGGTAAGGCGGCAGGACGAAACAGCCATGTGTTTGTGCGCATGTGATGTGTGTGGGTTGCCAGGGTAGGGATGCTCTCCAGTGCTGTGAGAAGATGGCTTACGTAGAGGCTTGAAGCCATCTCGTGAAATTTTAGTTTTAATATTGGGGGAAAATACGTTCACGCCATGATCTGAAACTTTGCCCACCTTTAGTATGGGCATCCATTATTGTAACACTATATGTGAGTTTTAAAACGGGGATCATTTAAAAAAATGAACCATTGAGGAAGTGCAGAATCCTGCAGGTCGTCTAGTGTCCAGTTGAGGATGACTCCCGTTAAAAAAAAGCCCGTTCGTACAGCAGAAAGTCACATGTTTACAGATTGTTTTAAAAAGCCAAATTGGACTGATTAGCTCATGTCTCTCTCGGCAGACACTGTAAAGGGAGTTCACTTTTGCACAACTCATCCGTTATGATTTGTCAGCTCCAGCTTTTGGCCGTGTTAGGTGGACTCAAAGTTAGGTTGAGATATCATTTCCAGCATGGTGACTGCCACCAATGGGCGTCCCAAAGCCCCCTGCAGTAAACAATGGGTGACATCACTCAAACTTTGTCCACTATTATTTAGAGTCTATGGGATCAGCATTACAAGTCAACTTTGACTTGGTCTCTGAGAAATCGGGTGTCATCGGCATCCAGGGTGGAAAATGATTTTCTCTAAATGAAGAGCATGTAGTGTTGTTTGTGAACTTCTTCTTAATAGACCCAACTAAATGAGTAATGCAGTGCTTGTTGAGAGAGTTGACAAAGTGCCAGGTGTGTGTGGGAAAGCAAGGGGACATTGCCAGGTATGACAGCTGGTGCCCGTACTGATTCACAGCCACAAGCACAACCTCATGTTGCTACATTAGCCAAAACAAAACAAAGCAAAGCCCTCTGCACTCAAAACACACACAGACAGACACACTGTTTACTTCATCCTTGCTAATATTTGTGACTGTGGTTAAAGCAGACGTCTCAATAAAATCAGGGTCCAACAAGCTGTATTTTTAAGCAACATAAGCTCTGGTGAAGTTGTGTCCCTTTGACTAGCGAGGTGTTGTTCTTTTGTATCTGTCAGCTGTATGTGTTTAGATTGTATCTGCCTGTGGCCCTGAAAAGTTTCTGAGTTGTGTGCATGTATGAATAAAGATGGTATAATGGAGTTAAGGCTAACTACAGCAGCGCTCTCTTTGCTCTACCACTACTTGCCAATAAAGCTTCTAAAGTGCAATAACTTATTTAGATCTCACCACTTAATTTAAGCATTGCTGATGTGACATTATTTTAGCATATACTTTGTTGAAGGCAATTTAATTATCACTTCCAATCATGAACATCACACCCTGATTGTAATGTACCAGAAGTATCCTTTAGGCTTTTCCAAGACAAGTAAGAAAGATAATAGAAACTATTCTGTAATCCTCCAGAAATCTTCAGTGAATAATGGATTGGTCCACATATGACATAATTTTAGACAGTGGTGCTGCATATACCATTACAGCGTAAGCTTATATAAGCCCAATGAATGACGCTAGTGTTGTGTTACCATTGTGTATGCTTTTCACTGTACCATCTGGTGACTCGCACTCCTCCGACCCCCTCCATTACTCTCCCACTTTCTTGCTTTGTTTATGTCACTCTCTCTCTCTCTCTCCTTCCGTCACCACGAAGCGCTTTGAGAAACGAGCTTGTGACCGTGCAGATGTGAGTATTAGCTGTTTTATCTGTAGATGTTTGGCCCTTTTGTGTCAGCAATACAGCAGCAATTGTTTCTGCTAAACAATGAATAAAATAAAGTGCTGCTGGTGAATCGCATTGTAGTAAAATGAGAACAAACAATGTTTAAATCTAGAGGGAAATGGGGGGAAAGTCAGGGGATTACTGGCATTTGCTATGAAAAGCTGCCCCAAATAGTCTTGTGTGTATAATAAATGGACAAAACAACAAGCTGTCTAATCTCCTCTAAATGATTTGTGCTAACAGTGCCATTAGGTGCCACAAAGAAATAAATGGACAGCAATTGAAGGGGGCTTTTGCACAATAACTTAAATCAATGCCCTCATCTGTCCCCCTGCCTCCAGGGAGCTCAGGCAGCTTCTACAGTCCTGTTGTTCAGCAAGTTTCATAGCACTCCAGGGCTTCAGAATTACAGCTGCACTTTCATATACATTATTGCAAGATGGGGAAGTTCATCCTTAAAACTGTAAAGTGTTCTGTTTTTAATATTGCTCTCCAGTAGGATAACTATACTCTGGAGTCAGGAGTGTATCTTGCAGCCTTCAGCTCCCCATAATGCTTGCTAATTTGTCTTCCAAGCAGATATCACTCCCCTATTTCCCTGATATTTCCCTGAGGGGTGAGAAAATTGAATGAAGGATTTCATGCAACTGACCTGCCATCTGCCTTACTGCTTGAGAATGACTCCATATAAAAACTATATAAACAGCATTGTTTGATCTGGCACTGAAAGCCGGGGAAGCTTCCTCCTCTCTTGACCCAACATTGTTCCGTAACATTGGTATGCACCCTTACATAACAGAGCACCAAATGGCAACAATTAAACAACATCTGCTGCGATGCGATTGAACGCACGGCTCCTTAGATTTCACGTCCAAGCTCAAACTCATGCTTGTTGTCAGATTTAATATGAGGCAGTTTACGAGCACAAGTTCAAATATAAAGTCTGCATACTTATTTTGGTATGCAGACAAAATAACGTTTCCAGTAAATTTGGGGAATGCAATTCACCACCTTCCAAATGCAACATGTTTCCCAGCCAGAATTGTGTCTGACGGCTCAGAGGACTACAGTCTCCTCCGTACATGGGACGCGACATAATTGCATTGGTGCCCCTCTATTTTCATTTTTGACAAAACTATTTCAATCACTTTTCAAGTGAGAAATTACAAATTCAATGTGTAGAAGGAGAGTCTGAAAATACCTAAAACTGTGTGCCATTCTTGTTGTCTTATTGGCCTTCCAATGTGTCTGCAGCAACTATGACCGAATTAGATTTCCTTTCAAACCGGACAAAATGTTGTGTGAACTAGCTCTGTTGGAGCATAACCCAACCCATATCTATTATAAAGGATTTTTTTTTTATGCTAACCATTACAATGATTAATAACCCCTTGTTTATTAGCAACAAGACCCTTTCTCCATTTTGCATGACAATACCCTGTGCACAAAGCCAAAGTACAGAAGTACAAAAACGTCTGACTTTGGTTAAGAAGAAGTTTACTCACGAGCTTAAGAGTACAAAGCTTTAAATCCGGTGTTTTCGTGTACAAAACAGAAACAGCTTCGTGTGAATATGTCATGCTATGTTGCTTTTACCTTGCTTAGGGGGTTGGGGTTTGCTGCATGTGTCACATTAAGCCAAGGGAAAGACTAATGGCAAGGATTCTTCATGATGATTGAAGTTCAGTGGGTGGGAGGGGGGGCCTGGTACTCATCTTCCCCAGGGGAGACAGAAACACAGAGGGAGTTATTTCAATTAGTGAGATAGTGCCACAACAAAGAGCCCAACCTGCTCCCCGCTGCACCTCCAGCCTGGACAGAGACAGCTAATCAAATCAGGACAGGGATGATGCAGTCTGTGGTTTTGAGAGGGAGGGAGAGCACAAGTTGGGAGTACCTTTGACTCGGCGTCAGACAGTACCTGATCAATTCTAAATTCCAAGGGATTGGGGATTTGTGGTCTGCAGTTTTCTTTTTTTTTGCTTTTTGAGGATAATGGTCTCTAGGTAGCTTTGTTGTCTGCAAGTCCCTTTCTGATGTCACTTCAAAGCTGTGTACAATCTGGGCCAGAGGGGGTTTTAGCCTGGCTTGACCAGACACACTTCCGAGCCCCTTTTCATGTTTGGCACTTCATTTCTTTCTCCCTGACAAGCAGTGGGAGCAGAGTCTAGGGGCCCCCCAAGCACTAATTACAGGTCACCATGTCAACTAAGAGGGGCTCTCCCCACTTTTAAACTTGTGACATCTCAAGGGGGAGAAAGAGGCTTTACCAGAAACATTAGGGTCCAGTATATAATTCTTCTTAATAAACACGGTAATGAAAGTGCACATTTAGCCTATTATCAAAGACACATCTGGTGTCTACATATGTCTCTGTGACTTATATAAGGTTCGCAGTTCTTCAGTTTCATCCTCTTGGCTTCCCACGCTCTTTCCCTACTAAGTAGGCTATTTTTTTGGCACATTAGAAGGAAGCAGAACAAAAATATGACAGGTCTGCTTTCTTGCCTGATTATTTTGGGCCTTGACTTTGTTAATGTTTTAGCTTACACAACATTAAAGCCAGAAGTAGGCCTACTATTAACAAGTAGGTGTATGGCATTCAGAAGCCTTCTTCATTCTCTTGATATATTTATGAGAATTTAACAAACTTTTAATTTAATTTAAACTTATTACATTGAGTCTTCTCAAAAAAGACACTTAGCCTACTTTGCTTTCATACTCATATAACAAACTCATATAAACAGCCATTTACAGTCGTTACATCCTTCTATTAGACTACGTGGGAAAATGTAATACACGTTACTACTTTTTTTCAAATGACATTCCTTGTCAACAATAATACTTAAAAAAGACCCCCAGCTTCTTGGGTGTTGTTGAGAACTTAAAAATAAACTGCCTAACGTCACATTACCTATTTATTCCGATTGCTTGTTTAGTACACACGGTCGATACTATTTCTCCACGCAGACTTCCAAAACTAATGCGACAGAGAGCTCCAGTCCAGCAGAGTCGGGAGGAATGGAATGAGAGGCAGCCGTGGGCGATACCAACTTGGAATTCCATTAGGGGTGCGCACTACTAGCATTAAAGCAACTATGGAGATTAAACGGTATAAACGCGCATTAGCAAAAGCACATTAGAGTGTACATTTCTAATGAATTAAATAATATGTTTTTACTTTGAATATATATGTATCAATATGACTTCAGAGTCTTACTCTTCATCCCGGTCCCCCCCCTTTTAGGCTTCCTCTAACCGCACATGTATTCCTCTGTACTTGTTTCTGCTCCAGTCGGGACAGAATGTGGCGCTAGCTGAAGGCGGCAGAACGACGACTCGTCCCTAAAACTTACTGAAGTCTTTTCCAAACTGAGGATATTTCATACCTTCTTGTTTTAACAAAACCGCGACAAAACCTTTCGGATTAACACTTTTTTAAAAACAGGACTAATTTGTTTTCTCGTCAAAAGGTGGGTTTTTGCTTACTACCGAGATGCTTTCTATCTTTATCCGTTTACATTTCGTCACTCCAGGGAATCTTAACGGTTACCAATGACTGTGACGTAAATCCTGCAGTTTGAATCCTTTAAATGTCTCCCAGGTGAAGTCGTTTTGTGTAGTTTTATGTTGGTGCCAGGTGTTTAAAAGTGGTTAAAAGTATTAAGTTGTGTTGCTTCATCAACAGTGATGCTGCCAGGATATTTTACAGTGAATGTAGCCACGAAATATGAGTAACCGGGTCGAGGTTTTTTTTTCTATTAATTGACGCATTTTGACCAAATATGAAACAGACACCAGCAAATACAGTAGGTTAATAGCTTTAAAAGATGTGCCCTTTTTAATGGTTTTAAACGTAACCACCTTCCCCTATTTTTATGGTGGCCCAAAACAGACCTAGATACCGTACGAAGAGCAAAGTTAAAGTTAGTGCCTTCAACTATTGTATGTTAATATTTTAACATTATTCGAGGAGACGTAACAAAAGGTGCCCCTATTGTTATTGTTGTGTAGTTACCATGCCCAACACATCCTTCCAACAGTACTCAGAGGATGTACTAAATGTGTAACCTTGGCTAATCAACCCTGTTAGGAGCAACACATTCCCCATTTATTTCCTTCTAAACAAACTGAAAAGTCGTCTTCTTAGTATTCAGGAATGCCAACAATTCCCCCCCTCTGTTTAATATTAAACAAGACAATCAGGCAAAATGAGGCAATGGGAATCATCACGTTTTTTAACTTTTGGGCTGTGGGACATGTTTGGGCCAACATTGCTCTGTTTCTTAATGCATGTCATTGCGAAGAGTTGAGCATTCCCCTGACGCAAATCATGACTTAATGTCTTGAGGCTCTTTGGGAGACAGGATGCTTGGCAAGCTGAACTTTTACCCTGCAGTTAGTTGTTTTGACTACCTTGTCACAGTCATGTCCTCTTCCAATTAAGAACTCAGCTACGTTGTTTTAATTAACACTTTTCCACATCCTATTAAAGGTGCAGATTTAAATCGTTGCATTTTTTTCATTTGCAATTTACAAACCTAATCATAAATGTGCTCTGCTGACCCAAGCTCAGTCTGTCATAGGATCTCCTCCAAGGGTTGTTATTAACTGGAAACTCATCCAGTACACATGGTAGGTTAATCAGTTGGTTATCTTGTGTGGCCGGTTCCCAAGCACATAGTTTGGGACATGCCAACGAGGTCTTCGCTCCAGCTGTGTGAAGGAAAATGGATGGAAAACAAACAGATTTTTTTTTGAGACTGATGCTGTGAATGGGAGGGAGAGAGAGATAGAGATGGTGCAGGTGCTGTCTGGACAGGAAGCGCACCGCTTGAGTAGGAAGCAAAAAGGAAATGTGCGAACAAAGATGACTGGTGTGTGTTTGTGTGTCGGTGACTCACTCAGATGAATGTGTTGGAATGTGTGATGGGATGGCCAACTATTGCACAAGGTAACATCCCTCATCCCACTTTACGCTTTATGTGAGTAACAAATATGTGTTGCCAACTCGTTCTGGAGGTTCTAACCTTTATTTGACTGTGCTGTCATTAAAACCGCATGAAGTATGAAATTATGGTATGCTTGAGCGATTGCTGGATCTTTTGTTTTACAGAATTTTTCTGCGATTTCCTCAGTTTTTAAACTCTGCATCAAGAGCTCAACTGAATCATTAGCCTTAGGGCTGGCTTTCTTTGATGCTAAAGCTATTCCGTCAATACAAAAAGTGTAACACAAAGTACCTGAGCTGAAGAAGGAAGTATTTGCTGCATTAAGTACATCTGTAACTGGAGATAACCCGTTGTGTGCTTTTACATAATCGTCTCCTTACAATGCAAATTCTCTCAGGGAAGCCTGACATATGTTAGGAGCAAACTTTCAAAATACTTCACAAGCTTCTCTGAAATGATCTCTTCTAGATCCATCACCTTCTGCCTTCAGCCTTGTTGCTATAAGGTGTAAAACATACAATGTATTGAGTGTCAAGATTGAGGGTGGTGCAACTCCATGACAGAGGTTGACATTACTGTTATTGTCATAAAGAAGAAGAAACTTTATATCATACTGTCCTTTTGCATCATGGATCTCAACTGTGTGTGCTGTCAAATGCATGTCTTGGTGTTAGTTATACAGGGGGCCCGGGGCTCTCCACTCATCACCCTACACTATCCAGTCCTTGCTACTGCTTTTGTATTCAAACTTGAAATCTTAGGAAGTCTAGCTTTGGAGGAGGTTAGAAAAAGCCAGAAATTGGATGCTATGTGATTGTCAAGATTTAACTTGAATTATTTTTCTGGATTTTATGGCCATTTGAGTACATGCACACCAACAACATGCCTCTTCTGTTACTGCAGGGAGGTTGCATGACTCCTCAGATTCATGTCTCAAGTGCACCAAAAGGGACAGATGGAAAAAAAAATAGGTCAGTTCTTCCTGCATTTGTCTCCCTTTCTCCCCTTTCCTTGGATTGTGTTTTTTTTCTCCCTCTCAGCTTACTTTGCCTTCTCAGTGCAGCTCGAGTCCTTTCAAGGAAGTGGACCAAAGAGATTTAACCTGCCAGCATCCCCCCAGAGGATATTATCAGCTTATCTCACACGCTTCTTACAACAGCTCATGGTGCTTCCTGTAGGATATTTAGTTGATTTTGGTGGGGATTGGTAGCAGGTTGGTGTGACACTGAGACCTTTAGTTCCTTCAGCTACAGAGGATACTTGAGTTAAACAACAGATTTTGCAACCTGATTTAATCTGTTATAATTGAATTTCTAAGGGTAATTTAAGATATAGTGCACATTAAGCAGTAGGGCCAACTTGGGCCTATACAGGGCCAATACATACACCTCCTTGATTTATAGTCATTTATAGGCTTTACATACTTTCAGATTTCATTTTTTCTGCAAAGTTTCAGATATCTACAGTTTTGTTTTTTTCAATTTCGCAAAATCCAGCAATTCACTCCAGGTAAAATGATAATCCTGAGAAGAAAAGGCATACTAAGTTTCAAGTATGACACTTGTGACTCTGCTCAAGTGTTACATTGTAAACAATAGCAGACAGACCTGTTGCAAAGATGAGGCTCAGAAAACAAATCAGATCGCTTTCAGCATCCTTTTTACTCTGTCAAAAAAAACTGGAATATTGTTGCCGGAAACAAAACAACAGGGCTTGGTTGGGGTTTGCTATAATTACAGCTCATTCTTTAACCTTCTCTTTTGGAGCTACTTGCACTATTTTGAGCATATGTAATGGTCGGGTTGACGTTCTCGCGGTGTGTTGCACTACGATTGCTAGTTTTGTGAGGTTGCTCATGCTCAGTCCAAGCCTGAATGCTGGGTGGGGAGGGAAGGGAAGGGAGCGACTGCTGACTCTGTTCTAACTTGTCTGGCAGTGCCGGCAGTTTGAGTTGTGTGTGTATGTATGTGTGTGTGTGTGTGTGCTCTGTTTCTTTGCTAAGAGCCACATGGAAGCCAGATGTTATGAATGTTGAAATCATTGAACTTAGCTTTTCTTTTCTGTGGACAAATTTACTTCAAGCTTGATGTACATTTTTTGTTACTGTTGAAAAAGTACTATATTTCGCCTGGTCATTTTTCTTTTTCTGACTGACATTTTATGTGTGCAATGGATGCCATCTTCTGTAGATCTGTGCATTTGCACTTTGTGTGTTTTATGTATTGTCTGTGTTGTATTAAGTGTCTCTCCCTGCAACCAAATCTACCTACAGGTACAAATAAAGTAACCTGAACCTGTATGGCGATATATATTACCACCGGTATAAGAATCGTATCAACAGGTTTTGGCCAATACATAACCCTGGCATATTTTACTCTATGCTTCCCAATAGGTTAGCTGTTGCTGAGCAGCAGGGTGGATAATGATGGATTGGTTGAGAACAGCATAGTGGAGCAATTCCTCCTCCTCTGACTCAGTATAAAATAGAGAAATTTCTACTGTACTAAAACATTTAGCAAGTGCTGTTCATATATATGTCAATATGAACTGTATGGACTGTAAATCATTTCCAAATCTAGCATTGTTATATGTATAGTATGTATAGTCTTGTAACTTTTTGCAATTAATCAGATTTCAGAGTGAATGGTTTGCTTTTGTGTAAAAGCATGAAAGTAATTCCTCCTTTTCTTTTATAGAGCTTTTAAATCCTCAGTGGATTATGTTTTGAATCATGCCACCAAGAATCCCATTTGAATCGTGAGATTCCCAAAGATTCCCACCCTTAATTTAACCTTCAGCTGTCCATAAAGCTTTTGACACGAATGATTAATGACACATATTTCCAAATCACATTTCTTTGCCCCGATGGCTGGTGCCACAAGGATTAAACTTTAATCCAACACACGACTCAACTTGAGCAGCTGAGAAGCTGGTTATTTGGCATTTCACATTTCATAGAAAGTTACCCAAGTCTTTTTTGTCACTTTCATATTTATATGCCCATGCTCAAGCTTGAAGGTGCTTCATTCTCTTAGTGTGAGAGGAATTCATGGACAAAGGATGTAATGATGGTTGAAAGTCGAAAGCCAAATGAGGTGAAACGTCTTCAAAATTCTTGCACAATGAACATTTCCTCTACAGTGAATTCAGAAAATGTATGTTAGATATTTTAGCAGCATTTAAATAGTTAGTTGCGGTTGAGCCTGAGGCCACCCACCATCCAATTCCTCGACTTTTCTTTATGAATTATGCAACAGTGTTATAATACCATGCTGTGTCCAGGCCTGACCTTTAGGGTTAATGAGTGTGACATTTGATGAAGGGAGACATCCAGGCGTTTACTGCTCCAATGTTGGATATGTGTGAGCAAATATACTGATTACTCTTTACTTGAAAGATAATGACACTTCCATGGTTTATGTGTATTTTGGATGATTACCATAATTCATATCCTGCATTTAAATAACAGAATATTATTTGATAAAGTCTGGTCGAGGCTCTCTGATTTTCAGTTTGACTCTGAGCCAGACACAAACAGTTTGTCTTCTCTGTCAGCCAGTGGAAATAGACATCACAAATATCTGCTAGATGATCTTATGGGCAAAGGATCATGGGAATCAGGGTCTTAAATAGTTGTGTGTGTTTTCCCTCTGCCTCTGAGATTAGGTTCTACGGCTAAAAACGCACATGATCCACACAGCATCCAGGTATTTATGGGGGCACGGATAAATATACCTCTAGGCTCTATTATTTGCAGCAAGTGACACAATTATTTGTTTACGCCATCTTTGGTCTGTTGACAGCAGCGAAAGTCAAATATAAGATGATTGAATAGCTTTATTTGCCAAGCATAATGGTGTGTTTCCTGTACATAACGACAGCCACTTCCCGACATCATGACTTACGAGCCTTAATCCAAAATAGACGTTGAGGTTGTCTAGGGTTTGAGGTTACAGTGGTCAAGCATTTCGTCTGCCAGCATGCTTTTTCCTGCTTATTTTTTCTCACCTAGTCCCTCCTTTTAGAGTATCAGTCGTTTAGACAGTGAAGAGGAGGGAAGTCTCACTGTGAAGGCTAATTCCATCTTGTGACGGATGTGATTTAGAGCCACTCGTCAGCTCAGCAGCATTTCTCATCAGCTGAATAAACAGATCTCTTGGCAGCGAACTGCAGAAAGAAAACGAGCGGTTCCCCACTCGGATCCAGACGTTGGCACTATTTATAAAAGTCATGCCCTTTCAGCAAAGGCATATTGTGTCAGCATCTGCAGCCCATGAAACAGGCTTCCTCCCATATGACTGCTTACAAAGAATCAGAATTCACTTTGTCTTTTCATCAGAACAAAAATCTTTGTCTGACAAATAAGCTGATGGAAAGCAACTATAACTCGTAACAAATATTAAAATGCTTACCATAAATTTGTGAAAAGCTGAAACCCTTTAATTTATTGTACATGTGAACAATTATGAAACACATGGCAGTTTATCTAAAAAAGTTGATTTCAAAAACTATGTTTATGACAAAGACATCTTCACTCAGATTTGATATAATTAACTATTAGAATGTGGACAAAATAACTGCTTGTTAGAGACCTAATTTAAATTTAAATTGGTTCTTCATTTACCCACCATACCTCCTACAAGTAACATGAAAATATGCCTATGGCAATGTGTTTTTTTGTTGTTGTTTTGTCTTACCATATTGACAAATAGTGTTGCCCAACTTGTGATCTTCATGTTGGTTAATTGATTATTAAAATAGTTGCATATTATTGTGCCTTATTTGAATCATTCAACTTTATGTGCAAAGTCCGGATGCACCCATGTACTTCTTACAGCAGGTGAAAACAAACACCTTGAGTTGGTTTACCTTAATAAGACTTGTGTTCAAACACAGGTCAGCTCCAGATCAGGGATTACAGTGAGTGCAGGTTGCAGGATGCTGCCAGAGGATGCAGTTTGTGAGCACATGGAGACGAAGAAGACGATGGCGGTGCTGCTCGTGTGTGCATCAGGAATCAAAGGCCGCCATTGTTAAAATGAGAAGCAGATGTTAGTGAGGAATTCTCCTGACTGCAGCAGTTTTTTCTTTTTTCATGCCTAAGCTTCGAAGCGCTGCCTCCCTGTGCTCTCCCTCTCTCTGCTGCATATATCCACCCTGTACTCTTTTTTATTTTCCTCTTTGACACGAACTCTACCTGGAGCTATTCTTAAATGCGCATGGTGACAGCTTCCTTCAGTTGGTCTGTTCCCTCTTCTCCTAGCAAAGGAAGTTTTCTTTGGCTCTACCATCCAACAGTTAGACATAGGGACTCTCTCCAGCCCTCTGATGTCAATGGAGGAGGGAAAGAATGAGAAAACGAGAGGTATAGTTGTGACTGAGGCCCTTTCACTCTCCACTAGTTTGGAATTTGGTATCAAGCCCGAACTCTGAGGTTTGAGGTTTGCCACGTTGACAGTATCCCTGTTTTGAGGCCGAAAGGCAAGAGGAAGCTCTGCTGGCTGCTCTTTGTGCGTGCTTGAGCTGCTTGAGATGGACTTTGGTGTTGCATCACACTTTGCATGGCAGTGAGAGGGGGTCTGAAAGCAGCAATAATTTCATTATCCAGCACTCTCTTCCCTCACACAGTGTTCACGCTCAACAGTGTGTAACAGAATCCACCCCTTCATTTCATGGTGGACATTCCCTCTGTGGTGATGTCTCATGTGCAGACCAGACATGACACAATAGCCCTTTAAAGCCATCAATAATGACTTTACTCAGTTATGTCTGAGTTATCCGTCTCTACGACTGACCGACAGAGACATCAGCTTTTACCACTAACGTTCAACAATGGGATAAACAAGTCATAAATAAGATGTGTCTGTGAAAGTCAGGAATCATATCTCCATCTGAAAATGCAATTTAAGTCTTCAGCAGAGCCTACTTAGGAGCTGTTAACTTTATTACAGGAACATGATGCTGGTTTAGGCCAGGATAAACAACAAGTCATGTGTTACTTGATACCGTTTTCCTCCCATTTGTTGACGTAGTAATCATGATTTTATGAAGCCTTAAGTTTTGCTTTTGGCCATTGTCATATTAGTATTTGGACCCAGATCTGACAATGATTGACAGAAGGTGGCTTTCCAAGAGGTCAAGTTTAGGGACTTGAATTAGCTGAAAGCCTAGCAGAAAGCAAGCAGCACCTAACTGTCACTCAAGCTGGAAAGCTGGAAAGCTTGAGTCACTGATTTAACTTAATGATTGAATGACAAAATATTTTTTTCATTTTTATGAACAAGGAAATATGCCTATCGGAGTGAAAGCGTGTTGACTTTTAGCTGTAACCATTTTTATACTTGCAGTAAAGATTGACATTTTAATATAGGGGAACATGAGGATTGTCTTGCCCTGAGTGTAACTTTAACTGGTGATACAGCATGATCATCACTTTGATTAAAGATTCAGTAACAATTGACTAAAACTGTCTTCTGTATTCATCTTTGGAAATAGATATTACAGTGGAGACAGCAATAAGAAAGCTCAAGGAAAGTTTTATGTTTTTGTTTTGGCACATGCTTTTTGGACTTCTTGTCAAAGGTTTGTCTATTTTTTACAGTAAAGCTAAAACCAGCAGCAGCTTAGCACCAGTACTTAGTACTTCAATGATGATAAAGTGGCAGGTTGCAGTTTTATACAAGGGACTACCTCTTAGTGAAAAAAGTTGAACTATTTCCAGACTGGTTCCATGGACAGAGGTAACTTTCCCACAGTCCTTGTATATTGGTGAATGAAAGAATGTAAACAGGATTACATGGGGAATATATACAGTAATTAAAGCATGATACTAGCTAATCAGATACGATGCAGGCGTCTAGTGTTGCAGCAGAGCCCCCATAAAGGCATTGGGTTTCTACAGTGGGGCTGCCATTAAGCCCTTTCTTTCAGTATGAATGAAGCTGACTGCGTTATTTATTGTTTTTCTATGTCTATGACCTCACCAATCTGACAGACAAAACCATTTCAAACAAAGTATTTTCTGCAGATATATCAGTCCCGGCTTACTGTAACTGCTCTGGAAGGAAAGTGGGAAATGAAGGGAAGTGATCCAATTAGTTGGATCTCACTTCTAATTAACCCCGCTGCCATCTTACACAGCTCTGCCATTCTGTTGTAACACCTGACATATGGTCACGGCTAGAGAGCAGAAACTAAGCAATACTGTTTGTGTGTGTGTGGGTTTGTGAATGCATGCTCTGAACATGTGTCTCTATTTTTATTTGCATCGACATACTGTCTGTGTGAGTTTGTATTTGCGGTTGCAGTGCAGTACTGTTGTGTTAAGTCAAGGACAGCAGCAGTGCGGGAGTCATCCCAGTCAGAGCTCATCAGCAGAGTTTTGCTGAGTGGCCGGTTGCCCACCACACTGCACATCCAATGACCAGCTCTAATGAGAACTGATGCTGAATGTCAACAGTATGTGTATTTATGGCTGTGCTGCACACAATGCTCCCTGTCTGTGCAGCAACAAAGCAGTGTTATATGTCTACAGCAGGCGTATTGAATGGGTACTTAGGCTGAGAAGCACTTTGTGACTTTGCTGCAGAGGTCCAGGCCTGCAGTTAAAGTTGTTGTTTATTAGTAGCTTTCCTTTAAGTACCGTAATTTCCGTGAGGTTCTGCCTCTGCTTTCTACGTTAAAGTTAGGTACTGATTTCAAGGCATGTTTTTCACTCATATATTTTTAGTGAGTTTGTCAAGACATTGTGACACTTGAGTCCTTGCTCTGCATGTCTTTGAATAGCTGGAAGGGGCCTCATACTTCAGCAAAAACATTGTTAAGCCTGAACTCCTCAACGTGGTGAATGGCCCTTTAATCCCCTGATTACATCTTTTGAAATGCTAATTGTTTTTCACTCTGTAATGTGTTCCTTTCGGGTATCTTTCCTGTCTGTTTTTAATGACAACATGGCTTCAAGGTGAGTGACGTTCAACAGGAAGAAGTGATAATCTGGATTGATTGTTCTTTAACATTCTTTTGTCTGGTGTGAGACTTTTCACACCCGCTGAAGGTCTCATCACGTCCTCGGGCACAGAGCTTGTTGTGTGAGTGTGAGAGCTTCTCACTGCTAAAGGAGAAGTGTTAATGTTGGAGCTGTGTTTACGCTCTCTCTCTCTCTCTCTCTCATGTGTGTGTTTCATATATCTTGTCATAAAGCTGGGCAATATAACTATGTATTTGAATGAGAGCAAAATGTCTATAATTTAATATAGTCCTCTTTTGTTGTATTATACTCGTTATGGCAGTAGAACAAGGAATATATTTGATGCTATAATAGGGATGGGATTGTTATTTTTTATCGATATTTGATACCCTTATCAATATTCCTTTACGATCCCATACTTTATCAATACTTTTCTATTATGTGATGGAAAGATCAGACCACAACATTTTTTTAACAGAACTCCTTAAACAAACAAATTTTACCTTTAAACAAATGTAACACCAGAACCTACATTTTACGACATAACCATTAGGCTATCCTCCTAGTCTACAATTTCAAAATATGTGGAATGGGAATGATGAACTGGACTGAGTGGGAATTATTTTTGTCAAGTCGGTGCAGGTAGATTGAAAAAAGGAGTGAATATTTGACCCGCCTCTGGGCCAAGTTCAGGATGAAGGCAAATTGTGCCAAAAAATAGTAAATACACACATACTACAACATTTCTGTGACCAACTAATGTGGCACTTTGAGAGTCTCCATTTATTGAACTATGAAAACATTTTTACCTCTGTAAACGATGTAGATGCTTTTTTTTTTTTTAAACAGCAGAATACAGCTGAATGAGTTTACAGGCAAGCTGCCAGAAGGACAATATGAAGCTGATTAGCGAAGATGTTTGGCAACATCTAGTAGTCATGTTAACACCCTGTGCATACGTTTCTGTACAGCTGATGAAGTCAACTACATTTTGGCTGTTGTCGTATTACTCATTTGATAAAATTTCCTTGGCATTTCTGTTTTATCTTTCAGGGAGGCTTTCAGTGGGTTTTTGAGGTATTAGTCTCTGTTTCTTTAATTCATCGTAACATCTCATCAGTTCCTCTCCAAACAGATGTTCAAATGTTTCTCAGGAGTCACTGACATTCCCTGTACATGAAGTCACATATTCAAAGACACAAACAGGAATGTGTCCCTCCTTTTCTCTCTCGGTCTTTCTTGTATCCTGTCAGACTTATTTTATTTTCAGCAAATTCCGTGTTGTTATTTTTAAACACTTTAAGATTGTAAAACCTTTTTTTATTGTCAACAGTACGGATGTCGCGTCATTAAATCCTTCTTCTCTTGTCATTTCTCCACAGTGTCTGACTCCAGCTCACGTCCACATGCTCTGCCTTGTGAGTGCTGCTTGGCCTGCTGAGCCTGAAGGTGCTGGTGTGTCTGCACTGGGCTGTAGCTGAAGCACACATACAGTGACCGCTGGTCCTGGTGGTGGTTGTGGTGCCTGCGGTGGAAGCAGGAGGAGGGGCCTGTTCTGTCTGAGCCACACGAAGATGAACAAACTGAGCTTCCACAACAACAAAGCCATGCAGGACCGCCGCTGTGTCTGTGTTTTTTTGCCCAATGATGACACGCTCAACGTCATTGTCAATGTGAGTACAAATACAAACAATATATTTATCAAAACTTTTCATTTAACTCAAGATGTTAAAACAAAAGAGTCAATGGAAGTTAAGGGAATGGTTCTGGAAACAGACTAATGAGCTGTTTTGCTGAGAGTGATAAGGAAATATTGTTATAAACATCTGTCAACTATAAAATGACAACCAATAGTTGGTTAGCTTATGTCAAGAGCTTTAAACAGCTAGCCTTGCTTTGCGTGAGGTAAGCTGTAAATAATGTCCTTTAAAGATACATTTTGTAACATTAACTCATTCAGTTGTCTGACATTAATAATAATATCATAATAATGGATTTAGTTCCTTTCAAGGGACCTAAGGAGGCTTTCACACACAACAACAACACAATATTATCTTGTTGAAATTGTTACTTGTTGTGTCCTCCAAATGTTTCCAATATTTTAACCCTGAGATATGTGTGATTTTATTTCTTTAAAGATTTATTTTTGGGCTTTTTGTGCCTTTTAATGGATAGATAGGACAGTGGATAGAGTTGGAAATCAGGGAGAGAGAGTGGGGAATGACATGCGGGAAAGAAGCCACAGGTGGGAGGTGAACCCGGGCCGCCCGCTTGAGACGACAGCCTCCATACATGGGGCGCGCGCACTGACCACTGCGCCACCAGCGCCCCGTGATTTTATTTCTGTGAGATAAACTTAAAAATAAAAAGACAAACATGCACAACATGCACAGTACTTACCGGTAGTCTATGAAATTGTTTTCAGCACTAGTTAAGGTAGATATTTATCAGCAATTCTAGCCTTTTAACAATGGAGAAAATGTCTGCCTGATACCATGCTACTTCACAACATCTTCAGTTGGTGTTTTTTTGTAATTGTTTTGATTACAGAGACCCTAAAGAGAATAAGTGTTAGAGAATTAGTGGACAGGCAGAGCCAAGCTAAGAAAACCAGCCACTCTCTGTAGCTTCATATTTGTTATGGTATCAGTCTCCTCATCTGACCCTGTTTAAAGAAAGTGAATAAGCCTGTAAAACTTATCGGAGCACAAATGGAGGGGTTTGGATATCATAATAAATTGTGAAATTAATTCTTGGCAGCTGTCAGCTGGTACTTAATGAAACACTGAATCGTTGTTGCAGAAATCGCAGGAATGTATTTAATCTCATTAGGGATTATCCGATGTTTACTTTATGTAGTAAATGTTCTATTGTTGGACTGAGATATGTCCAGACATGCACAACTTTCCCAACACTTTGAGATACTAGGTGGTGGTAGAATACATGTGATTAGGGATCTTCCTAGGCAAATAATTTACTAGACAGTTAAACATGAATTTGAATTCAGACTAACTAGTCTAAGGGTAAGAAAACACTCAGAAAACAGTCAAGATATACCTGTAATTCAATGAATTGTCTGCAGGTAAACCATGTTTTAGGGCTTTCACACTTGCAGAAAACTCCTTAAAAACTCGGGATAGTGAGCTGATGTTAGAACGCAGCAGGATATTCTCCAGAGAATTCACCTTGAGCAAATGGGACGGGGGAGTGACCTTTATATACTGTGACGGTGCATAGAGTGCGTTACTTTTTCTGTTTGTCAGTATGATGTTCTCTTCTCTTTTGTTGAAATTGTGATTCCGTTGAACTACACGTAGCATTAATATAAAGGCAAATATACTCATTATAGCATCGCTTAGCGGATTCTGTTACTTTGTGGTTTTTTACCTCCCGTCTTAATTCGGGAGACCTGGCCCCTGCACCCCATCCCATCTGACAGGGATAGTCTCCCGCTGTGAGATGCTTATGTGAACAGCGAGGTCAGGAGAATGTCTGGATATTATTATATTATAATTATCTGGATATTTTCAGGAGTGCATCTGTGGAAACGGTTATATTTGCTGAGTGTGGCGATCATTATTAGTTCTAGCACGTTACTGCGCTAAATGGGGTTTCAGATTGCTCCAGTCCATATCCAGTTCAGATGCTATCCGTTCAATGCTCTTGTTTATGTCGAGGTATTAGAGCGGGGAGAGCAGGCCCATTAAACAGAGCTACAGCCAGGATATGACTACAGCCCGGATGAGTCTGTGCATAACATTTGACTAACATATAGGGTCAACATATAAAAAAATGCTGTTAAACTGAGCTGTAATTCTGGTGCCGACTAGTGAGGGTGATGATGTTTAACTGTGAAGTCGACTACACACATCCCTGTATCTGATTATGTTTTTTGTTTTATGTATACAGTAGTCAAAAGATGATCTAAAATTGTGCCTCCTCCTCCTCTTTCCTCCCCAGGTGAAGACTTTGTGCCAGGAACTGTTGGTGCAGGTGTGCGACCTCTTAAGGCTGAAGGACTGCCATCTGTTTGGACTCAGTGTTATTCAGAGTAAGACTTTTTTTTTTATTTCAGGGATTCCTTTGGGGGAAACAAACTGATTGAGCAGTCTATGTGTATTTTTGTGTGATGCTGTTTAAAGTTAATCTGATGTTGAACTGCTTCACTCATCAGCTGAACAAAGCAGACTTTGTTTACTGTGACCGTCCCCCACATCTCTACTAATGTGGACAAAGCTTTGTTTTCAAAATATTTAAAGTAAACGGTTACATCATGAAATAGTGGAGCGATGCAGTCATAAAGAGCAACAAAGCCACATAGAAACAGCGTAACCAGGCAAGTTTCTTTCCTCAGACCAATCACTTGGCTGGGAAACAGGAATCTGCCCTAAACGTAGCATCTCTCACCTACATGTCATGGCGATGTCCCAGGAACCAGGGCCTCTTGGTCCTGACTGGCCCCTATTGTGCAGCGAGGCTACAGTTGTTTTTACGGTGACGGCACAGTGAGGGTCGTACAAGTGGAATGAGTCACCGTGTCTTTACTACAGCGAGGCAGACAGCGGGTGACAGTTGTAGGCAACTGCAAAGGGAGAGTTATTTGCAAAGGCAATGTTTTCAGACAGCTGGCCCCCAGATGAGCCAATGATGGTGCAGCAGGTCAGTTGAGCAGGAGCCAATGGGTCTGATTGTGGGACATTCCTAAAGTGCTTGTCTGAACAGCGTGAAATCCCCAAGGCAAACAGAGGCCACCCACTCCCTGTGTGTCACCCTATGTCCCCCCAACCAAAGACGAGCTGATACATCAGACATGGGTTCAGATGCGTCTTTGGAGGATTCATGGAAAAAACGAAACACCATTTGCATCATTAATTAGTGTAAGAAATACATCTTTTGAGTAAACTGTCCTAATTTAGTTTGGCTTGGCTTGATCTGTTCTGTTTTGTTTCTCTATTACTTCAATTTCCCCAAATCATGTGCTGATATCCCTCCATATTTGTAGCCACACAAATAAAAAAGTGATTGAAACCGGATTCATCAAAAAAAATCTTCAACAATCTGTCAAACATGACATTCCTGTTTATTAAAATAATATGATGTAACACATATCAGATGTATCAGACCTCAAGAGAAGTTAATTCCTTCAAAACTTAAAGTAGTAAAAAAAACACTGACCCCTGGTCTACTTATTTTTACGAAAAGGGAAGACTACAAATAGTCCTCAATGAAAACTTTTCACAGTGACGTTTTTAGATTTGCCTGATAAACAGGAATGTTGTTTCTGGAAAGCCATTTTGCTGAATAGTTTCTCAATTGTAATGCTTGGATTTCTTAAACGCCACAAGTCAAATATGACTGAACTCAATTCCATCTGCATGGCGACAGAGATCCCTTTGGTGGAGAAAAAGTAGCATATAGTACCGCCCACTTATTCTGAAATAATGTTGATGTTACAGGCTAATGTAGGTGGAGACAAAATGTCCTGGAGTAAATGTGCTCCTGTATTGTCGATTAAGACTGCCTGTAGTACGTCGTAATAAATACATTTTATGCAAATCTCTGAATATTTGTCTACAACAAACACTCATGTCATATGAAGACATTTCAGTTTGTAATTTTGTCGGAGTTGAGAAGCACTGCTTATACTGCTTATCTGACCGACCCGAAAATTAAACCAAATGTGTTGTTGGAAGATAATTTAATAAGTTATTGAGTTATTTGTCACTATGTAGTAAACATGAACATAAAATGTGTTTTCTAGTCTTTTTTTTTTTTTTTTTTACAGTTTGAATTCTGATTAATTTCTGCTTTTCAGTGGGTTTTCACTGTATGTAAACTGAGTCGTCAGATGTGCAGGGCTGCAGCTCATGAAAGGCGTCAGTTCAGGAGCAGATTAAGACCTGACAGAGTTAGGTGAGGGAGTGAGGAGGAGCAGCACAGGCTCTGAGTACAAAGAGAAGTGCACAGGCTGTCTGATGTGATGGCTCGGAGGCAGGCTTTGAACAGGATGCACTCAGGAGAGAATTCTCTGCACACACACACACACACACACACACACACACACACACACACACACACACACACACACACACACACACACACACACACACACACACACACACACAAACATGAAGGTATCTATACATCCAAAAATACACAAACATAAAGAATATATACACACACACACACACACACACACACTGATGAAACAGAAAACTCATGTCTGAGATAAATCTGTCACTCTCCTCCTCTGACAGATAATGAACACATCTATATGGAACTGGATCAAAAGCTATCCAAATATTGCCCTAAAGAATGGAAAAGAGAAGCCAGCAAGGTAAGACGTTCATTCAGACAATGTTACAAAGTGAGACGAGTACATTAAGTCCCAGTTTTTAAGACACACTAACGATGACTCACATAATTTACCACAGCGAGGTCACAGAACTGGATTAAACAAGGGTATTTGATTCTTTCCTTCAATGCACAATATGTGAATTGATGTTCCTGTTATTGAGTGTTCTTAAATGATTCCAAATTTTGATTGTTTTCCAGGTTCATTGAACTGGTCTGTTTTTATTAAATGTATAAATACATATAATGTACATTTAAGGTTCTCTACATTTCCATTACAGAAGACACCACTCACCAATTTAAGATTATATAACTCCAGTCATGGATATAAACTGACACCTGATCATCTTAAACACTTTTTTGCCCTGATAAGGGAGGCTCAAGTGTTTTCTGAAAGTTTTCTTTTTCCATCTTAAGAGGCAGTCGCTACACTTTACCTGCTGCATATGAAGGCTTACAGTTTGCCTAAAAGCTGCTCTCTTGCCTCACTTTTAAAACCTCTGTACATGTTGCTTATTAACGCATTATGCCTGATTCATCGTAGTTTAAGATTCTACCTGTTGTAGAAAAGAAAATAACCTTTTTTTTCGTTTTCAGGGCATCGACCAGTTCGGTCCTCCAATGATCATTCACTTCAGAGCTCAGTATTACGTAGAGAACGGGAGACTGATCAGGCAAGTAAAGCTTTCCAACTGAATAACAACGACTAATCGCTACAAACTATCCTAACATGACTCAGTTTAACACGAGTTAATCTTCAACCTGCTTCATTTTGACTTCTGTTTGCCCTGCAGTGACCGGGCAGCCAGGTACTATTACTACTGGCACCTGAGGAAACAGGTGCTGCTCTCTCAGTGCATCCAAAGAGAGGAGGCCTACTTCCTCCTGGCAGCCTTCGCCCTGCAGGCTGACCTGGGAAACTTCAAACGCAACAAGCACTTTGGGAAGTACTTTGAACCTGAAGCCTACTTCCCCCCATGGGTGAGTATGTCCAACAAGAACCGTATGTGGGTGTGCGTGTCAAATTAAAATCAAAGAAGAGGTGATTTAAGATGACTGATCATCATTTTGCACTTTTCCTTCCCTTCCTGTTCACACTGAAACAGCTTCAGTATTTAACCTGTCCTGCTAGTCTGTGAAAACCAGTTTCAAATGTTTTATTACATAAAGGACACCCACATATCTGCCTTTGGGTGCATACACTTCAACCATTTAATTCTACTTCCCCTGAAGAAGCTTTAAAGCAGTGTTAGATGTGAGTAAAACAGTGATAACATAGCTTTGTTAGACTGGTAAATCCTCCTGTGGTTAGTCTGTCTGATTTTAAAGTGAGTCACAGTGAATTTCCTTGTAAAACATCAGTGACTTAAAGAGGTCTCGGCTCAAAATGACTCAAATGAAACTGCTGTATCACCGGCTGAGAAGCTAAAACGTATAGTAAAGGTGTGTTGGTGTTCTGACCTGCAGTAAATACAATATCTGTGTCTGTGGCCCACTTCCATTAATCACACTGTACAAACACTAAGTGACAGCTCCACATCTGAGCATGTGGGATGTTGAGAACTGGGGCACTAAGTTTATTTTTGTCCCTGGAATTGGCACACACACACACACACACACACACACACACACACACACACACACACACACACACACACACACACACACACACACTGACTATTTTTTTAATCTTGAGAAATGCTCGCTCTGACATGGCTGTTCTGGCCAAACTGGCACCCTCCCCCTTCCATCTCTATGGCTATGCCAGCCACACCCGTCTGATTGCCCTTCACTTCCTGTAATTAACCTCCTGCCTTCTTATCGCCACTTGAAACCAGCAGTGACAGGAAATTGCTTGATGATGAGCGCTCCTCTACAGAAAGTCCCCCACAGATTCAGACGCTTAGAAAGTATCTAGAAGCCACACATGAAGCTTAGCGAGTGTGTTTCCGGCTCGTACCTCTTGCTCTCGTTCAGTTTCTCCAGGTTGACATCTGTTTGGCCTGCAGCAGGGAGCTTCTTTATGCCTATTGGCAACCTGTGCTGCCAATCTGCTGTGATGAATCTGTACAACTTGAGGGCAGCCAAGCATGACATGTCGCTCTCTCTCTCTCGCTCTCTCAGGTGATAACAAAGCGCGGTCGTGAGTACATCCTGAGGCATATCCCCAACATGCACAAAGACCAGTTCGCTCTCACAGCTTCGGAGGCTCACCTCAAATACATCAAGGAGTGTGCCCAGCTCGATGACGTCACTGTCCACTACTACAGACTCTACAAGGTGAGAGACGGGAACGTTTTCAGGTCTACAGCAGTGACATGAGAGTCTACTCTGACAGATAATTAATGCAATCTAAGATGATCAATCTCTTCATGCAGATGGACTTTTTTTTAGGATAGGAGAGATAATAAATACATATAGCATCTTGTTAACCACTGGTACACAAAACAAAAAAAGTGCAATCAGAACGAGGGTTCAGATGGAAACTGTAGAGCACCAAAACGCAGAACTCCATTTTTCCATCCTTCTCAGAAAGAGGAACACATATCTGGAATACCATCTGAAATAAAAAAAAAAAAAACTGACCGAGCTCAAGGTTTTAAAGACGCATGCAAAAGAATGGGTTTTTGTTGTGTTGTATCAAAAAGTTAAGTCTAATGCTTCTGAAAAGCCTACCCGGGTACAGGGGTTGCAAATAGACACAGAAACCTGTATGCCTAGGATGTACTGTGTATTTTATGTATTGAGCCATGTTCATTGCTTGGGTCCCTGTTAAATAAACAACAAAAAAAAACATGGGGCTCTTATCATACATTTCAATGGTTCCAGTTCTTAAAGTAAAAAAACACACTGCCTCCCCTGAATAAGTTGATTCATGTTTGATTCTTCTATCTGACAGGACAAGAAGGAAGTGGAGGCATCTCTAACATTAGGACTGACTTTACGAGGAATCCAAATATTTCAGGTATTCAACATTTCCTACTCAGTAATGAGGAAGTTATTGATGTGGGATTTAAGGTTTTATTATTTTTGATGTTAGACTTAAAGAGCATGACTAACATCTTCTATTTTCAGTTATGATTTCACTTCATTGGAAAAGTCTTATTCTCTGTGAAAATCTACCAGCATTGTCAAATCATTTCTATCCCTTTTTAAAGAGTATTTTTGAAGTAAATGTCCATTTTTGTCTATTTTATGTCCCTTATTCTTACTATATTTTTAATTTCTAAGATGCTAACTCAGTCTCTAGGCTTTCATAGGTGCTTCTAGAGTTTTTGCTGAGTTTTGCATCAGGGTGTCATGAAAAAAAGATCACCATACCTGCAATCATTGACTTCACGTGTCTGTAATTCTCTGTTGCAGAATGTGGGCACTGTAAGGCAACTGTTGTACGACTTCCCCTGGACCAACGTGGGAAAACTCGTATTTGTGGTGAGTCAGACAAACCATCACACCTTTTTCTTACAGATAGCACAAAGAAACATTTTGTCATAGGTTGTTCAGTTTGTGTTGTTTATTTTACTTTCTCTTCATTGATGACGAAACCAGAGCATCCCCTGGCTCATGGTAATCTTTGTGAAATGCTCAGGGTCGTGGAAATTTTTACGCAGGGCTTCTTTTCCCTGCACTGCTGTTTTATCTTAGCCTGCAAGTCCTCTGGAACTAATCAGGGATTTAAGATGACTTTCCCTGCAAACACACTCACACTCTCTCTCTCTCTCTCTCTCTCACACACACACACTGTATACTGTGCACATATTTTCATGTAATCAGGAGCAGTATTTTTTCTCATATTATATACTCTCAATTGATTCCTTTTAATCTTCTCATCTGCGCTCTGACTCAGCCTGTCGTTGAGCAGAGCGCAGCAGTTGGTTAATTTTTTTCCATAGGGTCTCTGATATCGTAGGAGGGTTAGGAGATGCTCACCATGTATCTGCTTCACAGTGACAGTTGAATGTTTTCCACCAGTCGGCTATTAATCTCAACCAGGAGAGGTCATTATTGCCTCTATCCATCGCAGACAAATCCAGCCCTTTAGATTCTAACGTTAGCTACTTTTCCTGTATTTTTGTATAGATGCTTTGTTGTTCTAGACATTTTTTGAAGTGGTGAGTTTTGCTTTGGCCCCACTCTAGCGCAAGAAAATCTGTTACATCTGCCAAACAGTTCACAGTGAACGCATCCTGTTTTCCTCATTCATTTTTTCGGGTTGTTTTTCTTTGAGCTTGCAGTCAGCAGCATCGTGAGAGCTAGTCGACCGTGGCGTGGCTGCTGTGGTTTCACTGTGGACGTGAAAGGCCTCTGGTGGCTCTGTCCCGCCCTTCTTCTGAATAACAGGCTTTTGCCTCCACCACACCCATGAGTCACGTCACCCAACACCGCTGTTACCACGGCTGCAGCTTCGGCCGAGTGAGCCAGTGCAGAGCAGGGTGGAGGGACGTGCGGGCCGATAAATACCATATGTTACGATGGTTTCAGGGTTTTTCTGTTCAGGATATTGGCCAAGATAACTTAAGCTCATCCTTGCATTGAGATAACTTAAGCTTATCCTTGAAAAGCAAGGAGTTGTCGAATTCAGTGTTTCTGATGCAATAAGAAGAAATAAAGCATATATGCCCCTCTTGAGAGTTTGATTGTTTCCCCCTGCATTTACAAATGAAGTCATTCCCCTCGTGTCCTGTGGTGTTGGATTGGAGAGACTCCCTTAATAACCTCGCCAGTTTTCTGGTTGATGTTGGTCTTGTTGAGGGATTTTTGGATGAAAACGGCCCCTGTGTGACGCTGGGAGTTTTCGATGTGTGTGGCCTGTTTGGGAGGAATTTTTGGAAAGAGGAGAAAGTTGTCCAGCTGTCCTCAGTGGAGAGTTTAGATGGACTGACCATGTGTACTGCATGAAACAGGAGAAAAGAGGCCTCTGAAAACCTTTTAATAATCTAAAACCTGACACCAGTCTGCTGCTGTGTGCGTTCAGCCTGCAACCACCAGCAGTGAAGCCATGGATTTGTCATGTTTTGGTTTTAAATTCAAACAATTTCAGTCCCTAAGAGTCTAATAAATGCAGTTGGAGCCAATCACATATCCCTATATCTAAAGGTCTTAAAGCAGTCTATACAAAGTGCTTAAACGTTACACTGAAAACATGGACTGCTTAATTGGACCTTCCATGGTGTAGATTTGGAAATTCAAACAACCTAAGACCAAAGCTAATCATTGCTGAAAATCTGATCATCTAACTTATCCTGAAAGTTGCAGAAATGTGTGCATGCATTACTATGAAAATGGATTAAACATAATGTGTTTAGTTTTTGGATTATGTTAAATATTCACCTATCCCAAGCAAGACGAAAAGGGAGCCTGGTCCAAAGGGTTAAGAAAAGAGTTGTCATGCAGCAGTGACCTTCTTTGACTCGTTCTCTTTGGCTCATTCACCCTAACCCTAACCGCTCAGTGCGATTTCATTGTTTTACTGGTGGCCACCAGGAGCTCCAGTTTGAGGTTAAAGACAAATACTCTACTGAAGGGAAGGAACAGAATGTGTCCTTCATTTTCCCCAAACACTGTTTTTCTGCCTTTTTTAGACGAAGTCTTTAGCTTCAATGATAACTCTGCCTTGAGATAATTGTCAGACAGAGGAAGGCCACTGTCAATGTACTCTTAGTTGGTTTCTATGAACTTATTTGCCTTTACCACACAGCTTCATACCTGTAACGTGTTTCCCAACATGTGCACAGCTTGTAAACATACTTGGATCAAGCTTGTTTCTTTTTAAAAGGATTGGATACATATGAAGTGAACGTGCATTGCTGCGGTCAGAAATGTGCAGCTCTTTGCATTTTGCAGAGCTTTAAACCCTCCCCTCGCCTCTGAAAGCCCAAACCTTTGCAGAAATGTTTAGAGGTCTGTATTGAAAACAATCTCGCTGACACCAAAGACAGCTGTTTTGGGGCTAAGCCTTTGCCAAAAGAAACTGGAGAGAAAGCACAAACCCACCATTTTAGTGTTCCTGTGCATTCACCCAACATGTCCTCCTCCTGCAAAAATCATCAAATATGCTCCAAAGTGCTCCGTCTCAGTGTGTGTATGAAGAAGTTAAGAACGGATGCACTGATTGTCGCATTGTGTTTGGCTGCATAATAGTTTTAAGAACAGACTCCTCTCTGTGGTTTGCCTTCAGGCCTCTCTGGCACTTTGTCATAAAACTTTCAAATCCACATACCTCATTAACTTAATATTATTAACTGCTATAAATTAAAGTCTCATGTGCTATCTTTTTCTTTGTCATCTTCTGCTCTCTCAGGGGAAGAAGTTTGAAATCCTCCCCGATGGTCTTCCCTCAGCCCGTAAACTCATCTACTACACAGGTTGTCCTGTGCGCTCTCGCCACCTCCTGCAGCTGCTCAGCAACAGCCACCGGCTTTACATGAACCTGCAGCCTGTTCTCAAACAAGTCCGACGACTTGAGGAAAATGAAGGTATTTCCCAGTTACATTTGATCATTGCTCATCGTGAGTTACATTCTGTGCAAAAACAGAAAAAAAAGAGAAAAAAACTGAAAGATTCAGGGTGGTTTCACATGAGGGACCCGGGCCCAGATCCGAGAAGACTTGACCCCAAAGTCCGGTTCATTTGATAGGTGTGAACACAAACATACCATCTTCCAAGAAAAATCCTCCAACCCATAGCTAGTGAAAGTTCAGATTGGCTAATTAAACTGTTTATGTAATGGTTCAACAAAAGAATGTGGCAATTAGTTAGTTTGAGAGATGATGTCAGGTGATTTTTGTCGACTAAGGTCAGAGTGAGCCGTCTGGTTCTACCCGTTTTCCAGCGTTTGTTCTAAACTAAACTAAGCTAAGCTAACTGTCTTGTAGCTGCATTTAAACTCTGTAAATGTTTAAAGGTAAACATTACAGCTTCAAACTTGACTGGAATAATTCATCACTGGTCAAAACATTTCTTTGATTAATTTTCTTTGGATTGATTGATCCAGTAATCATTTCATCTTTGTTGCTCTCGTTAAATCTGTGTGTATCTGTGTGTATTTGTCTGATATCAGAGAAGAAGCAGTACAGGGAGTCGTACATCAGTGACGCTCTCGAGCTGGACATGGACCATCTGGACAAACGTTCCCGGGCCAGCGGCAGCAGTGCGGGGAGCGTCTCTCATCACAAACGCCTGTCCCGCCACTCCACCACCAGCCATGGTAGCTCACACACCTCGGGCATCGAGACGGACAGCTTCAGGGCCCCGGGTCAGGCACCCCACAGGCCCCTAAGAACCTGCAGCTCGTCCACAACCAGCCACGGGAGCTCACACACCTCCGGCATCGAGAGCAGCGGCAAGGAGCGCATACTGGATGATGATGGTGAGAGAGGAGGGTTAATGTGGAGTTGGTGTTTAATCCTTAATGCCAAACCAGACTCAGCAGCATTTCCTTTGTGTAGAAGAAGTACAAATATAATACTAATATACTAAAGTTATTTATGTCTTTTTGTTTTCTAACAATAGGTTTAAAGAATTGACTTAAGACCACAAACCCTGTTGAAGCACATTAATTTACATTTACATTTGGACTTTATTTCTTCCCTTAGAAATAGAGATGCTGGTTGACGACCCCAAAGACTACGAGGAGCTTCATGAGATGGCTTTGGACCAGGAGCTGTGTATCCACATCACAGAGGACATGTTGACCATGTCACCTGATCAGAGCAACGGATACTCAGGTAGAGAAGGTTCAAAATATTCCTGATCTAATTTGACTTCTTTACCTGTTAAGAGTCATTTAGGGTGAACTGAACTTCCTGCAGAAGTGTAATACTGTATTATTCTTAGTTACCAAACAAACAGGAGTCAGACACTCATAAAGAAGCATGTTCGCTGAGTGTGAATTTCCTTTTTATCTGCCATTCAGTAACTTGTTTCATACTTAAGCTAAATGTTTTCTTCTGTTCTCTGCAGGACTGATAGTGAAAGACGTCAGCTCCTCCACATCCAGCTCCTCTGAGACCGTTGTCAAGATGAGAGGACAGAGCATCGAGTCTCTGCCGCAGGTAAATCACACTTCACTAATCACAGCAAGGTGTGAACCTGCATTAGCCTTAATTCATTTGTTAATTAGCGGGAAATGTTACTGCAGCTTGGTAATATTGAATTTCTTGTTTTCCACACAACAGACATCAGCTTGCAGGAAGCCTCAGTCCTCCACAGATCGTCACAGCCAGTCTCTCGACGACATCCGGCTCTACCAGAAGGACTGCCTGCAGTGGGCGGAGCTCTGCCAGGACACTGCCCACAGCTACACATTCGGCTGCGCTCAGGAGTTGAGCGACGGCGGCGGGGGCTATCAGGGCCTGGCCGAGCAGCGTGCCGGCATGCTCAGTGAGCAGCACCCGTTTCCTATTAAGAGAACCAACAAGTACTTCTCCCTGGACCTGACCAGCGACGAGGTCCCCGAGTTCGTGGTGTGACAGAAACAGAAAAGAGGCGACCTCAGGGTGACCTTTTCTGACTCGTGTCAGATGTGGAAATGTTTCAGCCCTCAGGGAACGAGACGAGAGAGTAGCGTTGGAGAGGTGGTTTCTATTCTTGGCAGCAGTTATTAGTAAACTGGCAAGAAGTCTGCTGCTGCTCAGACGAATAACACATGAACAAACATGGAGGCTCCTGGCTGAAATGGGAACTTAAAGAACAAAAAAAGAGAAAATGCGTCTTAAAAAACGTAACCTGAGCTGCTCCCCTGTGTGAAAGGAAACAAAAAGGGATCGTGTCATCATCTTTTAAATAACATTTTTATTCAAATGTGTCTCCTACAGACTGTTTTTAAGAACCACATGTTGTGTTTTCCTCCTTACTAAAAACAAAAGAAGTGTGTGAATGCACGAGGTGTTACAGCTGACAGAGACTCATGCACAGACATGAAGAGCATATCAAAGTTCTCTGGAGGACACAAAGGACAAAGTCACTCTGAGCTACAAACCAAAGACAAAAAGAAAGAAAGAAAAAACTGCCCTCACACACATTTCAAAGTCATGGAGGGTAGGAGGGGAGATGAACCTTCCCTCGGTTCGACACCACTTCATTTTACCTCAACAGGAAGTGCAGTGTGCCAACTCCCGCCTCTCAGACTGAACTCTTAATCATGAACACACACACCGATGTGCCTTCATCCCTCTATGCAGGTGTCAAACCGTCGCCTTGACAATCACACACCCTCACCTTTTAAGATCCAAGCCATCAGAACACAAAGCACGACATTATTTTTAAACACACCCACACACACACTCCTTTATTAGATCAAGCCCGTTTTTTAGCATTTTAAAACATGTCAGAATGATTTCAAAATGTTTCCTTGTCCTGTGAAATCAGACTGAGCTTTCTTGCAGGAATGAAGTTGAGTTACTTCCTGCGTGTCCTGACTTGAGTCTAGTGTGCGGCCACGAAAGCTTCCCTGTAATCTAGACTCAAAATGGAGGCCGCTTCGCTGTGGGCCAAAGCAAACCTTACATGTTAATGCAAACATGCAAGTCTTCCTTCCTGCTCGGCTTGATTTCACCTTTGTCTTCCTGTTTGTGTCACTCTGATCATTAACTGGAATTGGTTTCATCTTTTTTTATTTTGCATCCTTTTTGTTTTACCTGAAAGCTTTTTACATGTGTTTTTTTTTGTATACGCTGTCCAGACTTGTTTATGTTTAACAGTTATTGTGTGTGTGCTTGATTTCCTTCAGTATTACAAACAATATGTATGTGACAGTATTAAGGACGTGTGATGTTTGTGGCTCTGAACAAGATGGACAGGCTTTCATCTTTTTAAACTGACAAGCTAAAGAGGACTGTGGTCTCTGACAGGATGCTACGAGCTCTAACTTCTCATAAATCTTTGACGGTTTCAAAAGAACCTATTAATGCGCCGTACATGCAATTAAAAAATAAGAAACAGTTTTATATGCTTAAAGGTCCCATATTATGCTTTTTCTGGTTTTATATGCTCTTTAGTGTGTTTTCCAAGTGTCCTGTGCATGTTTAGGCACATCTATGTGCAAAAATTCAAAGTCCGCGGAAACACAGCTTCTCCTACGTCCTCCTGTTAGCTGTAGCATTAGCCGCATGTAACGCTCGGTTCTAGCCCCCCTCGATAAAAATGTGTCAGTCCGACGTCATTGTCAGTGTGAGATCACTGATCTAAGCCCATTGGCTCGTTGTGGCAAGCCCAGCAGCTCATGTTGAAATTTCCGAGAAGCGTGCTGAGCAACTGACCAATAACGACAGAGAGGATCGGCAGACCAATCAGAGCACACTTGGCCCACGTGGGGTCTAACAGTGTGGGCTCAACAGAGTGCAGCTGACGGACTCAGAGCGTAGAGGGAGCAAGGAGGAGCAGTACATGAAAACAGACACTTTTTTCAAACTTTAGCTATTGTGAACGTACAAAAGTAGGAACATAGATTAAATATACGAACCCCAAAAAGGGCATAATATGGGCTCTTTAAATCAACTTTGTCATACTTTTTAAAAATCCAATCAAGTTTTCAGCTTCTCTTTAATAAGAGCCTGACTCGTGTTCATACATGTTGGGAAACACTGCACTGTGAAATGAACGAGACCCCAGAATAACTTTTTTTATTTGAAATGAAATCGTATCAAGTTTGAAGATCCTGAAGATATAAAATAAAAAAAACAGATCCTGCTGGGCTGTGATATTAAAAGAATATTTCATCGTTTAGGTGAAGGGCTTTTATTACTCCTTCATGCAGAGAGTTCAATGAGAATCTTGTAAAACAATCTCATATCCCTACATTTAATATTCAGTCGCAGAGAAAAGACAGTTTGCCAAACCTCGCATTGATAGCCTCACTAACAATACCCCACCATCCACAACTATATGACACTTATTACCAGCTTATTTCTTTTTACTTTAAAAAGCAACACTTGAAAAGTAACAATTCTCTATATCACAGCAGGGTTACAGAATTTGCAGAACAATTTCTTGATAAAGTGAGAAATCCCTGCTGCCTGCCATAACATACTCAAACACACACATGCAGCTCATTTTCAAGTTTGTGTGATTTTTCTTTTGTACAATTCAAACATAAAATTATGTGTTCAAAGACAAACTGGTGTATTTTTAACCATTGAAGAGCCATGCCCCCCCTCACACTTTAATTATTTACATTTAGCTAAGCTAACCTTTGTCATGTGTCAGCTTCCTCCACATCTTACAAAATGATGAGTGATATCAATCTTTTTTTTATTTTACTCCCGGCAGGAAAAGTGATTATAGTTCTTACTAAATATTCATACTTTTCCATGAATTCTGTGGATTTCACTGTAACAGTTCATCTGCAGATGAGGTGTTTCTTTTTTTGAAATGAAGCTTTTAGAGTTTATATACAACATGTCTGTCAAACAACAAACGGCCTAAGTTTTCATTCAAACTTCAGCTTGTTTTATTTACTCGCTGTTCCTTTAGGTCGGCACGACGTGTCATTTTGTAAGACAAACACTGTCAGTGTTTTCAAACTCATACAAGATGTGAAATCATTCTAGATCACTGGTGTTTTTGTTTATTTTTGTCCTGGTCAGCTATCAGATACACCATGCCATTTTTAAAATACTCTGCTTTTTACATGCAGGTAATGCAGCAACGAAACAAGTAAAAAAAACATTTGTGTAACACATAAATGAGATACTGCTCTATAATAACTTTTATATTTCTTACATGTTTTCCTCTTACTGTTTTGAAGCTGTTTCTTCTCATTAATGAAAACATGTCATAGTTTGATGGACAAAGTTTCTTATATTCAAACAGTGTTGAGGTACATAGCCATAGTCATAACCCACGTCCTTAAAGTCTGCATAATTTGTTTTTACTACATTTTCTGACTTCCATATATGGTCAAACTTACAATATGTAAGAGACTGTAAGTCTGTATGTTCGTGCCCATAATCCTTTCTGTGAAAGGATCCCCCTTCAGGATATGTTTTTGTCACCCTGTAGTTAAAAACAAAAGAAATGTTACTATGAAGTTTGGTCTGTGCCTTCTTGGTACTAATGCCCTCAATATCTAATAAAAAGGTACAATTATTTGCCAACGTTCTGTTCTTATGTGGTGATTTCTATAGGTGAGCTTTTTCTTTTGTTTGTAGTTTCAAAAATGAAATATGACAATAAAAAAAATCAAAGAAATATAGATAATTGAAAAGCAGCTAAAAAATAAAAAGTACTGTATGCCTGTAAGTTTATTTAAGATGATGGACTTGTTTCCAATAACTAACGTAAAACAAAATATACACCATGACTATCACTAAATAATTGTCTTCTGTTTTATTAGTGTGTGCTGCCCTCTGGTGGTAGCTTGCTTTCAGGTAGGTTTTAGTTTGGCCAGAAGGTGGCAGTGTATGCTAACACATGGGACAGCAGTAGTGATGTTTCTGCCACATCTAAACACACACTACTGTAGGTGGCTGGCTACCGGAAAACAAACAGTTTCGTATTTATAACCGCTGTTTCACAATAAAATATAAATTTGTTTGGGGATGCTTCTATTTAAACTTGATGTTGCTACATTTGATATAGTTTTACAAAATAATGAAGGAAAAGTAGCCGTAGCAATTTCATTTATAGAGCACGTCAGTACATTAGCTCAATATGCTTTACATTGAGATTAATATGAAAATATTACAGAGCTAATACTTTCCTATAACTTAATGCTGACAAATGGTCTATATACTAGCTGGCCGCAGTTCTTATTAAAGTGCCTTTGTTTCCCCTCCTCAACCTCCTCATCAATTCAATCTACCTAATAAATCTGACACTATTGAAATGCTCATAGGCCGGATGCGGCATGTTTTACTTGTACTTTTATGTTCCGTTTCTACTGTGGGATCACCCAAAATTTAAAACAAACTATAATCATCTTTATTGTATAAGAAAGGGAGGGCTTAGCCCTAATAGCCCATTTATACCATCCGTCCCTGGGTTCAGTCTCTCATGAGTTGAGAAAAACAGAGTAGAACTGTAACAGTTTATACAATCAAACCAAGATAATTATCAAATGAATTCAGAAAAACTTTTTTATTTTCTCATGTGAATGCAATACAGTTCTGTATGTTTTCACTTTCTTGGTTTTCACTTTCTTGGCTGATAGTGACGGGCTTCAATGAAAAAAGCTCAGAGACTTGAACAGAAGCACACTCTGTGGATCGTCTCTTAAGAAACAACCAGCGTGTCTGCAATCTTTAGGCCTCAACATGCTCACTACATGCTAACAGTTGGAACTTTGGTCAGGAATTGGCTTTTAGGTGAGAACAAAAAAAGAATGCCACAGAATTGTACTATTAACAAAGAAAACAAGGAGAAAACAGTTTATTGAACAATAAAATATAAATAAAAAATAAACCAACCAATGTGAGCTACGCAGGTAAAGCGCGATAAGTTAACTAGCTAGTTTGTCAGCCTACACGGCTCAAATGTACAAATCCACAAAATGAATGTTTCTGACACCTTACCAGAGATGAACTGATATGCCAGCTTGTCATTGAACATAACCAAATGAATCTAATTATGATGAGGAAAAAGAAGAAGCTATAATTACTCCTAGCAGTGTAGCAGAAACTGCCATCTCAAATACTGTTTCAAATGATTTAGCAGAGAAGCTTTCTTTAAATTCATTGACTTGAAGCTTAATTTGTTATTGATGTCGGCACAACATTTTACACTATAAGGCACATGAAGAGATCTTCAAACATTTGATGAAACAAAACATTTTCTCTTATAAGGTATATGGAAAAAAAAGACTGAAATAAAGAGAATCATGGGTTTTATGTTTGGTATGCGATTTTACAATCACTCTGAAATGTAAGAAATGTAGGTATTAGAACCTTTGTGTCTGTTACTAATTTTTGTCCTGTGGTTGCCTGTTGTGATATTTTTTTTTTACAACTGTCCTCCATGAAACACGCAAATGTATCCCTGCAGATTGTGGAAGAAGAAAATAAATAATTTGTCCATTTCTAAAAGAACGCAATCCCTGTATCATGCAGGCAGAAAAAGAAACTGATCAGTACTAAGAATTTGTACATTTAAGAGAAAACATGGATGCTTTCTTCAGCAAGCTCCACCTCCTTCTTCTTTCACAGATAAGGTCTCTCTCTCTCTCTCTCTCTACCTCTCTCTCTCTCTCTCTCTCTCTCTCTCTCTCTACCCTCCGAGCTCCACAGCTGTACAGGAAATCAGTCATCCACTATCCACTGCTGTCGCCATGGCAACACTTGGGGGGAAATCCATTCTCTCCGTCTCTCTGTCCCCACCCCCTTCTACCATCGCCTCTCTTTTGTCTTGTTGAATTAGGTGTAGATCCATTCAGAGCAAGAATTGTGATTTTTTGTTTTTTTATTTGAAACGATCATGGCCTTTTTTCCCTTAACAAGGATGTTAATTTAAACAATTTCTTCATTCACATCCTCTCTTAAACTGCAACCCATCTTATCGTTGTATCTATGAGTATGTGTGTGTGTGTGTGTGTGTGTGATCATTCGAGCTGATTGTTTGAGAGTATTAGATGACACTGTGTCTCTAGCAGCAGTGCTGACCTCTCTGTAAATCCCATGGGGCATCGGGGCAGAGCAGCTAGCTAGGCGGGGTGGCTCTGCTCAGCTTGGGCCGGCAGCTGCCTGGAGGAGCCAGATGGTCACAAATCAGAATTAAAATCCAGGCCCCTCCCCCGCTGGTTGTGATAACCCTACCTCTTGTGGAAACACACATAAAAACACTGTTAGTACAGAATCATTTAAAAAAAAAACCTTCATCATCATAGACTTCACCCAAAACCGCCATTGTTGTATCGAGTGTGTAAAAAGAGGTTATATGTTAACCTGTTGTACATGATTACTCTCGGCCTTTTTGAGAAAGACATTTTTGTGCTACAATTTAGGTCATGAAACCCCTAATATGAATCTATGAGAATATCTACTCGTTCATAAAAAACTGACATTTACTTCAGCTCCTACGTTAAACTAAAAATGCATTGTTTTTTTACAGTAGAAAAGACAATTTCAGTAAACCTGCAAGTCACCACATTTACCCGCGTCCTCTGAGAGGTGGATTAACAGCACTTAATAAACCAGCCTATTAACCAAAACAGCTGCACTGACACCACAAGGTTCAAAGCTGATCCCCAGAGCCGATAATAAAACATAGTAATCAGATTACAAATGAAGAAATCTCTGGCTTTATCTCTTCTCTAGTGATGGAGGAAGGGAGGGTTTTACTATACTTTCACTGCTGACGCAACAAGGCCAGAACGTATTAGCGAGGGACGGTGATTCTCAAGCCAGGGCAGCCTACTTGTTCCTCAAGGAGGTCTCTGTTGTAAGTTGTATGAAGGGATCATGTTAGGCTGTGCACCTGAATACTAGAATGTATGAATGCTAGATAGCAAGCAAGCAGAGAAGTTTAACTTAAAGTAACGGGTAAACATACTAAAATACATTTCATGGCCGAATGGTCTGTTGAAAAAGTTAGCTTAAAGCAGGCTAGCGGATAAACAGTGGAAATAGTCGCATTAGTTACATAAAAGAAGATTAATGTTTAAAATAAAAAAGTTGAAATATATAGCTATAAGAAACAAGTTATTTGTATAAACAAATTGCTTAAAAGAAGAATGTGCGACTTTCTGATCCAGTAGATGTCGCACTTGAGCACCAACATTAAACCAAAACAAATCGCTGTTTGACGACACCTGAAGCCTCCACTCTCCTCCAGCGGCACACCTCCAACCCCCCCCCCCCCCCCCCTCCACTTGCGGTCAAACGATGAAGTTAGGAATTAGAACAACTATAATTAAGCATCATTAAGCGCAAGCGGCGGACAAAATTGTCCTTTGCCTGTGACCTGCATTGTTATGTTCGCAGGCTAATGTTAGCACACTTTGGTTAACTTATAGCTTCACATTGATAATTCTTCTTTTCTCTAGCCCTCGACTAAACCAGCTTTATACGCAAGTCCGCCCCGCCCATGTAAACATGATGTATACACAGCCTGACAACGACACAGCCAGCAGGACTCGCGCTTCTCACTCATTGTAGACAGTCATGACTCAGAGACATTTACAGAGTATATACTTGATTTCTGCTGTATTTATGTGCACAATGTCGCACATTCTTCCTTTACGATCGACTAGAGGATGCAAAGTTTTTAAAAAAGAACTAGGCTAACGGATAAACAGCTAAATAGAGCTATTTTATTTAAACTATTAAAACCGCTGAAACAGTTAGCTTAAAGAAGGCTTATTGAGTACCAGTTGAAAACAGTAAGCTCAAAGTAAGCTAATGGCTAAGCACACAGTTGAAACACTTTGCTAAAAATAGGCTACTAAAACAGTTCAAATAGTAAGCCACAATACTCTTACAGATATAAACAGTTGAAATCGTAAGCTAAAAGTACCGTTGAAAATAGCTAAAATTAGGCTTAGGGTGAAAATGTTGAATTTTCTACCTTAAAGTAAGGAATTACCTGTTTACATTACTGCTTCATGTTGAGACAAAACTGAGGAAAGTCATGATCTAAAGTCTCAGTTTTGTGATTTGTTTATTATTTCTGTTTGATTCTATGCGCCTCAGGACCATTAGAGATCCTTACAAAAGACAAATAAAACAACTGTGAGATTCAATTTTGATCAATTTCAGCAATAATTTAGAAGCAGCAAAGATCTTGTCTTTGTCCACCTTTAAGCTCATTTATGTTTCAGACTGATGTGGGACATAACAAGAGGTGTCTATAAAGAGAAACTTGAGCTCATCTGTTCGGGCTTCGGTAGTATGTGAGGCTTAGAGGGTTGAAAAGTGGCTTTGGGGACCCAGGAAGGGTTATCAGAGATCAATGTGGTGTCTTGGTGACAGAGGCTTCCTGTGTACGGCTCAACAGGAACCATGACTCACTTATTCTCCATCTTCCTCCTCCTCCTCCTCTCTTTCTGTCTATGCTTGGATGTGTTTCATAGAGAAAAAAAAACATCTGCATGAATGAAGCTAAGGAAAATGTGAATCACAGAGAATTTAACGTTCAGTTCGCTTCAGTTCAGTGGGGCGAAGACGAGAAAACTCTGAGTTTACCTGCAGGCAAAGAACATGGATTGCGTGAATTGGCGCTTTACAAATAAAGATTGATGGATACATGGATGAAAGGAGATGCAGGTCTACAGTAAGCATATGCACAGATGCATGCATAGTGCTTAGTATTTGAACATGCATACAGTAAAAGGTGTTAATTCCTCATAACTTAAATAAAAATGGAAAACAACATAACGACATACAATCAACATGATTCGCTAAGGGTTTACATCTAAGAAATTCTAAATCCTGTCTTTAACTGCTGGAGCTTTGCAAAAGGATTAACTCTTAAATATTAGTAGGAGAGACGGACGTATAACCTCTCCTTTTTAAAAGAGCTGTGAGTTTATCATGTTAGTGCAGCACAACTTAACAGCTTTACAATTTGTCAGCATTTCAAAAGAAAACTGAAAAAGGACATCTGGAGGAAGGATATCAGCCAAAGGTAAATAACATTTTTGGTATCTCTTGATACACTCAGACAGCTAAGTAGCAGCATCTGATGTTAGCATTCAATCACTTCCTAGGTAACATAACCCTTAGCTAGTAATTAAGGCCATAACTAGACTATCAAATGAGTTGTTCTTCCTCGAAATCCTCCCTATGGGGTTCCAGATTTTCACAATTCATTGTCTTTTTGCGGCTCAATCATGAAGAAATGAAATGTGAGCGATTTGTCATGAAGCCCATGCGTGCAGGTTTAGCGATCGAGATATAGAGTTAATATCTTATAACATCACAAGAGCTGCACATCCATGAGCACTGGTATCACAAAAATACAGAAAACAGACACTGCATTCTTATCCCCAACTCATTGGCAGTAACAAGTGTTGTTTTATCGTGTTTCACTGGATTTATTTTCTTTCATCCTAACAGACAAAAACACCTACATATATATATATAGTAAGGTAGCTAAACACATAACCCCCTTATTTCATGTGAGAAACCCCTTTTCAATGTATGAAGAAGCTACACGTAACATGGATTTGGTGCCATGTTACAACCAGAAAATCTAGAACATCACAACTGAGATATTAACGATGGACATGTGAGCTCTTTGTTTATGCTTGTTGTTTCAACATTCGTGTCTAGCTGCTGGGTCTGTCTCTCTTTCATATTTCTTTTTTTTTAGTTTGTGTCCTTCCTTGGCAGCTTAACTGTAATGGTGAGTGGTCTGAAAATTAAAAGCCTCAACAGCCTGACTGTTATACGTCGTATGTGTCATGCAGGATGTTGCTGTCTTTGAAGGTTGATTGAGTTTATTTTGTCATGCGATGCCAGTAAACTTATACAGCACACTGAACTTGGAGTTAAGAGGAGGGAAATGAAGCAGCTAAAATATATGCTGGGACTTGAGTGAATATTTATCTAAGCAAAAATCCAGCTTGTCCAGACTGTCAGTTTTTCTGGTTTGCATTTGTTTACTGTTGCTGTTAGGAAAGACAGTCGTGGCTTCTCCAATGGACCTTAGCAAGGCGGAGGGAGTGTGCACAGATATCAGAAAAGAGAAAGACAGAGGGGGGAGGAGGACGAGGAAGAGGAGGAGGAATAGGGTAGTTTCTCGTAGCCTGAGTGTTTGGCTAAAGGGTGGAGACTCAGAGCAGCAGTGAGGAGGGAGGCAGAGAGGATCTCAGCTGGAGAGAGAGAGAGAGAGAGAGAGAGAGAGAGAAAGGCATACAGAGAGAGGAGTGTGTGTTATGAGCGTGGATGCATTCGCCTGCTCTTGCTTAGTGACTGACTGTGTGTGTGTATTTGTGTGTGACAGAAGAGCGTGGATACTACTCTGCAGGACTGGATGCGTTTAGGGTTACAAAGGGAGACTAAACACAGAAAAATTAAGGTAGGATTTTTTTTTTAATTGTCTGGGGTGCAGTCATTATTTTTCTGCTTTTGTAGCATCTGGGTTAATTGCATCTAAAGCAGGGTGTGTTCCGGAGGAGGAGGAGGAGGGGAGAATTTGTCATTTCTACGCTGTCATTTTGTGAGCGATCGAGGGGCGAGATTGATGCCACTGGCTGGTTTACATCATGGAATCCCCTCCTCCCAATAAAATCCGTATAAAACCTTTTCCCTGTCAGGTGGGCTGCTGATTTTATTTCTCTCTCTACCCCCCACCCCCCCATTTGTTACCTCCTTTCATACATGTGTAAATGTGAGGGGGGGGGGGGGGGTAAGAGAAATGACTCCCCTTTCCCTCCTTTTCTTATTTTTCCCTAAGGATTGGGTCGATCTTATGATATGTAGCCACAGGAATTAATGAAATATGTTTCAAGGGAAAACTGCACGAGCAGAGGGGTTTGAAAAAAAAAAACACATTAATAGGGAGGTGAAGAGGGGAGATGTAGGGGGTGTGATTGATAGAGGTACCAGAAAACCAAAGAGGAATCCCACAAGCCTTCTGGAAGGTCTTTTTTTCCGTCCTTTCGTCACTCTCTCTATGTACTGAGAGGGGAAAGCATTCGACCACACACAAGATCTATGTAGTGGTTGTACCAGGCAGATGGTCGGAGGAGGTGGAGGAGGGGTTTTGTGTGTTTTTAAGTTGCTCATAGACATACAGTAGCTGACAGCAGCATGCACTCACAGGAAATCCAAGAAAACCAACGCAGGCATGCTGTTTTTCCAACAGTTGGCTCGTCACACAAAAGCATCATGTACGACTCACGCTTAAATCATCCACTCGTGCGTGTGGGATTGTGTGTTACATATACAGGCCTGTTACAAATGCACACTGCAAGTCAAAATTACGCAAGAGATCACATACAGGCAGCTCGTACTGTATCTCGAAGGAAAGCTGCTCCTAGGCCAAAGATTGTTCTTCACACATCGATGTTGAGACTAGGAAAAAAAAAAAGTATACAAGGATAAACAAGACGCTTAAGAAACCTTGAGAGTTTTCCAGAACAAACTGAAAAGAGTGCTACAGATGGAGAGCAGAGAGGGAGTGAGGGAGTAATGATGGGAGAGAATAGGAAGAATGCAAAGCTATCTACGCCTTATTGATCACTTTGACCTCTCGCACTGCTGCCTTCAAACAAAAAAAGCCGTTCTTGGCTCATCTTCCTAAAAGCATCATTCTTGTTGAAGTCACCCTTATTTGAACCTGTACGTTTCGTCTTTTAAAACAGACAAACTCATGTCTCAGATTTACGAGGCTTCAGCGGTAATGTAACACGGGATGAGAAGGATGTTGTCGCGCTGGCGGCGTCAACCTTTGTACTCGTTGCGATTGTTTGCTTCTAATGGTGTTGATTTTGTGTCTAAAGCTCATTCGACCATGAAGTGGTCTGTCTGGGGAAAAAAAAAGCATCCAGAGTTCTTTTAAGGAAACGTTCAAGCTAATGTTGTTCAGAAAAGGTCTCAAGTCCTTTTAGAAAATCCAAGTAAAGCAGCAGTTTTAGCTGCCTAGGATAAAACATACAGTTATACTATTATGGCTGTTAGTTTAGTCTTAAGAGTAAACACAAAAGTTAGTCCAATTTATCAGCAATCTCAAGCAAAGACTCAAGACAGTCTAATCTTGACGGTGTCAGGTCCAGCTTCAAGGCCAATTTTTGGAGCTATCAAGTTTGACTCCAGCCCAAATCTCCAGAGCTGTTTTCAACTGTTTTAAGGCAAAGTGAAGTCTTGTGTCACATTAAAAGTATGTTTGTTTTTCTCAAACAACCAACATCAAGGCTTCTGATAGTAAAGTCTCCAGTCCTCCTTTTTTGTGACCTGGATTGAGGTACTGTCTCAAGGCTTTTGACATGTCCTACAAAGTCCAAAGATCTTTAGGGTAAGGCAATGAGACCTTGTTCATGATTTTTGTTTGAGGATTATGCCAAGTTAAGTCTTTAAGGCGTCAAGACACATCAGTTAAATCTAACAAGAACAAGTCTTAAGGCCTCATTTTGGATCCAACCATAGTTTTCTAGTCTACTATGGAAAGTACAAGTCAACCTTGAAGTGTAACTCCAAGTCTCTAGAGTTTGAAGGCCAGAAAATTTACTTTGGAGCTCTTAATCTCTTTCCTTACAAATGTCATGTTCCATGTACCTTTTTGTAATCCAATTCAAACTTCAGTCTTTAGTGGTTTTTTTTTAAATTCTTCTGAGGCAAATCTGAGTCTCTTAACTTGTCCACACAAGATCCATGATCTCAAAACACGAGATTTGAATGTCGTCTTTTTTCACTTCTTATGGCTTAGGGAGTCATGTCTCACAAATGTCAAGTTCAAACCCCTTAGTTTTAAGATATATTGTTTGTTTTTTTGCAGAGTTTAAGTCATGTTTTAAATTGTGTCCAACAAAGTCGATTCTTAAGTCTCAGGGCTGAAGTTTAAGTCTCAGAGCTTTTGGATCGAGTCTTTATTTCTTACAGCAGTAAAGTCATTATCTCAAGTCACGTTATGTAACTTAAACATTACTAAGGTGAAACTCTCCAACTGCAAGTCTCCAATGAGTCAGCATTTCGATGAATTATGGCTGATCCGAGTCTAAAGTTAAAAGCTGTGAAGACATCAGTTACAAATCTAAGTTTCTGGCAGCCTGTATGAAATGTATAAGCAGTATCCTGCTCAAAGCAGATAGCCTTTTATCACTTTCAGGATCTGTAACAGTCCAAGCAGCACACTCAGGCTCTCAGCAAAATCTAAACAAGTCCGGATGTTTGTAATATTGTTAACAGCCCAGAAGTAGAGCCTGTTATTCTTGGCATGCTGATTGATTCCAGAGGAAAAGTATGTTTATGCCTCCTCACTCAAGTCAAATGTAAAAATCCTGCTGAGTTTACAGCTGAGGAAGGGAAAAGAGAGTTTGATGTACACAAAAGCTGTTTAACCGTCAGTGGAAGTTTAACCTCATATCTGGTGAACCACCCTGTCCACTATCAAAAAATCATTTCAGGGGCGGAGACGAGGTTCTCACTGATGGTTTGGTTCCTCACAAAGCAGCCAAGGGAGTTTAACAACTCTTTCATTGACAGCCAATATTCACTGGCTAGCGTGCATTTTCTATTTTGGCCACATGCAGAAACGTTTCTTTTTTTTCAATGTTTCTGAATAAATGAAGCTTTAGAGTTGTGCATTGTTTTCCTCCACTCACTTCACTGCAGTTACAAAACACACACAAAAGGGTTAGGAGGAGTCTTTAAACATTTGTGGAGAAAAAAACAACAACATTTGGTCACTGCTTTGATCTAACAAAGAAGGAACATGCGGCGCCTTGATCGTTCGATTTAATAAATATAATAGACCACATTTGTGCTCCCCCGGAGCAATAAGCCATCTCCCTGCTGCCGTCTTGACTCCCAGGAGATGCATCATTTCCTGGGCCACTGCCTCATCCCCTCCCCCCCTTCTGGGACCTAGATTAACCCCCAACACACACATAAATACACACACACCACAATCTCTAAAATGGCAGGATGGGCAGGGCATGCTAAGAATGGCACAGATGTCCAGGGTAATCGAATAATCACGGGTGGCAGTGGTCTGACCGAGACGCGGTGGCACGAGGAAGGAGAACAAAACAGTGTGTTAGGTTTAATAGGAGCTGTTTCACTTTTCAAATCAAATAATAGGAAGCACACTAAGGAATGTGGTAAAAAAAAATAAAAGGAATAATGTCCAAAAAACTACATTTTCTTGCTACTAGCAGTCATCCTGCACAAACCAATTCGCCAATAACAAATGCCAAATTTAGAAAGATAGCAGGTCACCTTATTCACAGTAAAACATTGCTTATCTGTATTTGTTGTGCGGTAAAAAAGTCTGTTGATTGGACTCAAGTGCTGATTTGATTAGCCAGACATCAGGTCCACTTTCTTGTTGGTTGATACGTGTATATTATTTTTGGTCAGTGAGTAACAAACAAAATTTAAGTTGAAAGTTTTAGGAAAAATGTTTTGGGTCATAAAACTTTTCCTGTCCTTAAAACTGGCCAATAATCACACCGTCTACAGTTAGCCTTTTCAGAATGCCATGCGTTAAGCCTGGCTCGCACTGTGCGATTTATCCCCGATTGTATAAAAGTCGGGGTGGCACGTCAGCTCACACTGTACGACTGAATCGTTTACGACGCCCGACCAGACCTTGAGATTTATGTGCTCACACTGTACGACCCGATTGTCGGACACTGTACGAGTGAAATCGGGACGGAGCGTTGACAATTGTTAATAAAGTTTCATTTGAAAACTCCAACGGACGGCGGCTGGTGAAAGAGAAGTGAAAGTTGTTGTAGGATAGAGGAAAGTAGATACAATAGATATAGTAGATATATGGATACAAGTTTCAGAAAAGTGCTGCACTGATGATCTGTACCGAAAAAAACAAAACAAAACAAAAAAACGCTGGGTCCACCACCCTGCCGCTGGTCGCCATGACTACATTCCTCCCTTGTCTCTCGTGATTATATTGTAGTCACACACGACTTCTGCCGGACCCTTTCAAGACGTAATCGTCAAGATTTTAAATTCTAAATATCAAACATGTTTGAAATAAATCAGGTCGTCCCCGACGATCGCCGGGCAGATCGGGGACGTTAAGATTGGATCTTTGTACCGCTCTCACTACGAGATAATCTGAGCAGATAATCGTGTCCGAGCAGCCTCGAGTCGGGAGCGACCCAGCGATTGTCGGGAAGGAAGAATCGGAGCTCAAATGGGCCCGATTATCCTGCAGTGTGAGCCAGGCTTTAAAGATGTCTCCTTTTGCAACCAAACAACTGAGGTGCTATAACATATCCTGACTTTCCTGTATGCATCGGTTTCAGGCCCACATTTTTGGGGGGCTGTGTACATAAAGCCCATTTTGGACTGCAGGAACTTTCCCCCAGAACTAGGGACCTTTACAGGAACTATGTGCATTTCGACCACAGGAACCAGGATGTAGTTCTGGGGTAATTGATTAACCCGTTAAAAAAAACCAACCCAGTTGAGTGGGTAGTACTTTCCAAATGTCCAGGGACCTTTAGGGACAATGCCTGCAGCTTGTCTCTGATTGGTCAGGCACTCGAAGTGTTTTAGGTCACCTGCCAATGTTTAAAAGACTGCAGCTGTGATTCTAGGTTCAAGGTTAACTGTTGTTGATATTAAGAAGAGAACTCTAACAGAACTATTAAACTTGAATTTGATTTGTACTGTTATAGCATTTAGGTATGTGGGAAACCTCTCGGATATACTATTTTGGGACATACATTTTCAAGATGTTGCTATAATTGTTCTTACATCCTTGAGGTCAGCTCAAGGTCCAGGGCTTGTTTTACAGAAATAGTGATGCCCTCTGTGTCCTGTCTCTTTACATGTTTGTGTGCATAGGGAGGGACGTCCTTTCTCGTGTTCAAGGGCAGGGATCTGTGCTCTGTTACATTCAATAGTCAATACCCTCTTGATCGTGTTCATTAATAACTCCAGAGGTCAGTTTCATGTTACCTTCCCTTGCTGTGGTTGCTGTAAAAAAGCCGCTCTGAAAGAAGATCTTACATCACAAATCATCCTGCTCCTTCTTAAACGTTTTACCTATTTCCAGCTTTTTACTTATTTGATTTTTCTGACCCTGTGTAACTTTCTCCAGTCAGTCAACTCTGTAAAGCTGAGCGTGTCCTTCGCTGCATCCTGTTTCACTGTGACAGCTCTTCCTGCACTTCATTGTCCTATGACGAACTGAGGATGGTACAGTCACTCAGTTACACTGTGAGGGCTTGATGACTGAACTTCCTGCATAATAGCCAATGCACCACTGCTGCTTGGTATTTTAAGAAATTATAACAAACAGTCTTGCAATTTTCTTTATAACCGACGAGGAACTTGCAGTAAAAAAAATACTGAAGAGAGAAGAAAGAAAATGCCGTTTCAGCTTTTACAATAATATTATGGGAGTAAAGGTTTTTTTTATGATTTAAAAAAAGTATTCACCTCTTTTTTAGAAGAAAAAGTACAGGGTTTTGTTTTTTACTTATAACTGTTGGTATGTAGCTGAGGTTAGACTGCCCTTTAAGTCAAGGCTGGTTCAAACATCTTTTCCTTCCTGCAAAACATAATTTAATATTCGCTCAAACTTTCTTGTGTTAGCTAGACTGACTAGTTAACTAAATGCAGTAAAAAACAAAGACCACATTTGTACCTAACTCCCGTGTATTCATGGGGTAAAAAGATGTGTTAAAATCAAAGTCTCATCAATGACAAGCAAATCCACTGCGAGTAGGAAAGTCATTTAGTATTTCCGCGGGCATTGATAGTACACTAGACCCGTAGAGAGCAAAATAGTTGACTGTAATGCAATCCTTAAACCCAGCAGCAGTCATGTAACACATTTTTTTCTCCCTAATCAATCTCTATAAACAGACATGTCATGCAGCAGAGTCAATAGTCTGCTCCTAGATGTTGTTTCTTAATCTCCCACTCAATTCTATCTTCTCAAGTTGACAGTTGGACGGCAAGCAATGTCAACTTACGGAGATGGTCTTGGCCAGATATCCTTTTTATTGACGAGCATAACACCTGAAGCCCCTATTGGCCATCGGAGTTGGCCATCACTCCCAGATGCTATGAAGTTATGCAAATGGTTTCCAAGACTGGATGTTCTTGAGCACAAATAATGTAAGATTTTGCCTCACAAAAATGTTTTGCGACCTTCAATTTATTATTGTGAAAATGAACAGAAATGAGAATAATACCATTTTACCCTGGGACATGCAGCTTTACTATCAGTCTTTTGGCACGACATAATAAAAAAATAGAAAACCAAATCAGGAATTTATTCTAAAAAAAGCCAGACAGAGATGCCATTTTGGACCAACTCATGGAGCTAACATTAGCGAAACCAGCTTGCTGATGTTTGCTGACATTTCCGCTGATCATTTGTAACTGTTGCAGGCCAGTAAGGAGACTAGGCTTACTGGCCCTTAAAACTTAGCCATGATTATCTGTAAACAGAGGTCCCATTCTGCCTCCGCCCGTCCCTGCAGACCCTCACAGGTTAATCACAAGCTCTCCAGGGTCCATTTGGCTGAGCTGGGGACAGATTTATAATTACCACGCTCCGATTTCACACTCTGGGCATGACAAGAGGACAGATCACTCCCCGCCTGGTCGCCTTCATTTTTCTCTTTGTGTAAAAAGGCAGAGTAAAAAAAAGGTGTGCTCTAAAGAGAGAAAGAGAAGGAGAGACGAAACGAGCTGAGATTCAGCATGTGTGGGAGTGCGTCAGAGATCATCACTCTCGACAGGCCAGGAATTATATTTTCCTCACCAGGATGTTTCCTGCGGCGCTTAATCACCCTTTAAGTTAGCGACACTCAGAGTCGAGCAGCAGCAATAATCACATCTGTGGAGCGCCTCGTCACGAACACAGACCCCCCTGAACAACCCAGAGGAAAGGGTTCAAAACAGCTCCAAATGGCAGGGGAAGGATGGCAGAGGGGGTCAGATTGATTTGGTGGTGTTAGCAGCAGGACAAAGCAAGCTGGGGGTGTTTAAGTCCCATCACTGAACACCTGTCTGCCGTGCAGGGAGCGACGGGAAGCAGAAGGCTAGAAAACAGGAGAGAAATGGATCGCCGGCTACATCTCATAATGCACCTTCTTGACTTTTTGTTTAGTTTAAGACGCTTTGCTGGCATAAAAGTAGAGAACAATATTACAAAAGCATTAAGATTAAAAAAAAAAAAAAAAAAAAGCTTGCACACTCAGTCTTAACACTCTCTCCTGCCCTGATCTCACTGCTGCTCTGCAACATAAATATGATGACACAAACCTCTCCCAGGGAAAAATCGAACTCAGCAATGTTTTTTTTTTTCATTTGAAAGAACAGTTGGCTTTCTTGCTTCTTTTGCAGCGAACAGTAAACTGATGAATGAGTGGAGCGAAAACAGAAAGAAGAACGTGAAGGAGGACATCATTAAGGTCGTTCTTGGTCCTCTTTTTAAGTATCTCAATACAAGTTTTTAAAATTACATTAACAGGAGGACATGGACTCTTTAATAATCAAATTAAAAGAAATGAAGCCTCCATTGTTATTTATCTTTACCCTACCAACAATGCTTTGCACCTTTAATTCAGTTTGTTTGCCAGGTGAAGCGCCTAAAATTAGCATAAACTCTTTTTGTCCTAATAGGTTAGTTGGAAGAAGCTGTCAACAACACATCTTTAAATTTGATATAAATATCTTGTTGGCATTTTGTTATATCCAATTACAAGGAACTGTATATCATGTCCAAGCAGAACAACAGATGATTGTGAAGTTTCCCTGGGAAACTCACAGATGTAAATGTGAGTCTAATGAGTGACAAGGCGGATGTGTCCGTGCAAACACAGTTCAAAGCAAATAAAACTCAACACTGTCACATGTTGAGCGAAAGGGGTAATGTCAATATTTGTGATTAGTTGTAACTGTGTTGTACATATTTGCGTTCTGTAAGACACCTGACATACAAACAATGTCTTTGTGTGATGCAGGAATATGTGAGTCTGTTACAAAGAGGGATGAATGAGCAAATGCTGCATTGATTAAAAGAACATTTTACTGCGTACTTATATGTTTGAAAAAGGAGTAATAATATTCTTCTAGTTCATCTGAAAAAAGTGTTGTCACCTTTTCAGCATGAGGTTTAATGCAGGGTTTCAAACTGTTTTTTTTTTGTCTTGAGGGCTTCCTATTTAAATCATGTTTTGAATTATGTAGGCAGAGTTCCTTACCTGCTCATTTGTTTACATTAAGCATCCAATTACTTTCGTAAAACTTCAGTAAATGAAGAAAAAAAAAGGTAAAAACTTTAGTATGGGCACCAAAATGTATCTTCTTTTTTCTGCCGTTTTTGCCTTTATTGGATAGGACAGCTGAAGAGAGATAGGAAACGTCGAGGTGGGGAGAGCGGGGGATGACATGCAGCAAAGGCCAAAGGCCGAACCCGAAACAGCGGCCGCTACGACAAGGACTGCAGCCTCTTCACGCGCGGCGCCAGACATGACCGCTAGGCTACCGGCAACCAGTCTTGGTTTTTTAACATTAATACAAGGGGATATTTTAAACACGAATATCCACAAGACAATCCTGCTAAAAACTGAGGCACCAGAGCAGATGGTTTAAGAATCACTGCTCTGATAAAAAATTATTAAACAGCTTACATAACACAGTGTAACAGTGGGATTACAGACTCCAGAAAATGCAGAGGTGACCATACAGTACAGTATGACCTCATGCTTCTTTTTCTGTTTAGCTGAAGCAGTTTCATTGCTGTTTGAGTACTCTGCCATAGGGATATATTTCCCTGCTGGCAAGTTTTTTTTTTGTTTTACTGTAATGCTGCTTTACTAGTGCATGCTGCCATGATTTATGAAGGGTGGAATTCCCTTCCTCTGCAGATATGCTCATGCAGAGAAATTGACCCATTTGTCAGAAGCAGCAGAAAACTGATCTGCAGAGTCACAGATGTGTTAAGAATGAATCTGTTTGGAGCAGTGAAATAAATAAAGAGGAGCACACAGACAGTGAGAGAGAGGTGACATAGAAGAAGCCAATAGGGAAATTCCATTTGTCTGTCTTCATGTCTGATTAGTTTGCAGATAAAGCCAGAGACGTGAACCTTAGCTTAGTAGAAAGACACAGGGAAATCAAAACAGCTGGCTTGGCCAAATGTGAGCCGTTTCCTCATTTCCGATGCAAAGCTAAGCGAAACGTTAGTTAAGCATTGACTCACTGTAGCTTTATGGTCAGCACGCAAAAAGATATCAGATAAATGTCAGTGTCACGCTCTGCGAAAAAATATATACATTTCTCATAACCCATAACATTTTGAACAGACGGATATACGATTGGCACAGATTATCTTGTACCTACTGTTACTGTCAGACAGTCAGGATAGCCGTTTCTTGGTGTTTCAAGTCTTTAAGCTAAGCTAAGGTAAAGATCTGCTTTGTGAAGCTAAAGACTAATTGCACACATAGAGTTGTATCAAAAAATCTTTTACTTTAAAACCATAATCTAATTTGTCCCCTTTTCTGTTTCATTTGCATCTGCGGTTTGTTGTGATGTTTCTCCATTAGTGTTTTTTTTTTTCAAAGCCCCTCAGCTATGTTTGAAAGAGCCAGCTGTGACACTTTGACACGCAGTGATCAGACGACGGCGCCACGCACACACAACACTTGACACAGTTCTTTCTGAAATGCAGAAATGGAAACATGCAAAGCTTCTGTCTCTGATTCTCACAAGCTTCAACCTCTCTTCATCCCTTTTTTCTTTATTTGCAGAGTTGGGAGGACGTACGCTGCTGACTGAACTGCGAGCAGACAGCAGGGCCAAGTGCGGAGGAGCAAGTAGACAAGGTGAGTTACGACAAGAGGAAGAGCCACTTTGTTTTCATAATATTACACCACGAGTGGAAAAAGTAGCAGTGGAAAAAAAAACTCTGTCTGTTGGAAATCGGTGACATTTGTACAGTTTTGTGGGGCAGCTTCTGCAATGTCTGAAAGCAAACTTAGTTAAGGCCAGTGTCCATCAAAACGCATTATCTAGCAGTGCCTGTTGGGATGTCACAGTTATCAGCATGGTGACACCATGTGTGACATCTCAGGATGGTATTTTAGGCAGCTGACAGATAGGAAGGAAGGAAACACAAGAGGTTGCATGATACACAAATGAGCAGAGTTGATGGTAAAAGCAGTGGAATTATATCCCAAGGCAAAGAAAGAAACAAGGCAGGAAACAAAATACTTGATCCGTACTATTAAAACCTTTTTGTTGCCTTTAAAGTACCAGCTTTTGAACAGGCACCATCTTCTCACCCCTCCCATTTCAGATATGAAAATGTCAGGCTGGCATTTTCACATGCTCTATTGACAATAAGATGTGTCAAGCTTATGTCATATTTTAAGCAGACAAAATATGTTTCTTCCCAGTATGTGAACACACAAAAGAAAGGTTTCATTTAGACTAAACAGAGATCTTAAAATTCTCCTCTTTGGGATATTTATTTGTTTAGGTTTTTACAGCAATGCTGTCCAGTTAGCAAGCTAACATGCTAATTTGAGACAGGGAAACCAGATAAATATTATAGGTGCTAAATGTGAGCATGTCACCATCACACTACACAGTATGAAAACATGTAGACATTAGCATTTAGCACTAAGAAATTAATTAGAAATATCACAGATGTAAGTGTTGTTCTCTTTGTTTGCACCTATTCAAATTGTTACATGTCTTTTCCACCATCTGAGTGACATGTTGTTTTTTTGTGCTCGTCAGTATGTTCCTCTCTTTTGTTGATATTGTGATTCCATTGAACTACTAGTAGCACCAATATAAATGCAAGTTTTCTCAATATAGCGTCTTATAGCAGACTCTGTAGCTTACGTTTGTGACGTTTTCCCCCCACGTATTACCTCAGGAGAGACACCCCCCCCGACACCCCCCCCCCCCCCCCCCCCCGATAGGGATAGTCTCCTGTCTGAGGTCTGAACTGCAATATTTTTCAGGAAATAAAACTTTATTTGAAAAAAATCCGAAATTTAGGTCGCGATTTTTCATAAAGGAGTTGGAAGTGGGTCCTGAGGCTAGACCAGACTAATTTAAAGCATCTAATCCAGTCATTTCAGCTCAAACCAGGCTATTGTGTCAGGATGTCTAATTATTTTCTGTAAAGTAAAAGGGCTCCTTCTTTTCTTCATAGCAGAACCTTTTAAGAGTTGCATCTCTCAGTTATGAATAGTGATATCATGGCCTGTTTGGTCTCCCCTGAGTGTCTAAACAGTATTATGGCCTCACTACAAAGACACAAAAACACGTATTTGTACTTCAATCACACCTTTGCAGTAGATCTGTGACCTATTTTTTTTGAGTGAGTCTGTCAGGGAGATTATGTTTTCTTAAGTATGGGGTGGGTCAGAATCAAACTTGGGGGCTTTGATGAACGTCTGCACTCATATGAGTTATATTTTTCCATTATATTTTGGCCTGCTATCTACTTCACCATTAAAACTATATCTATAGACCTCGCAGGTACAAAGAAAAATAATCCTACATTTTGTTTTGATAACTGACGTTAATACCAACAGATTTGTTTTTTGACACCCACCTGAGTTGCATTTGTAAACCATGACCCTAAAAGGTGAACTCCACAGAGTGAGAACATCCAGTATCCCTCAGCTCCGCCAACTGTTAAACATAATGTTTATATCACACGGTTAATACTTAGCACTCTGCTGCAGGTTAAGCTCACACATCCTCTTCAGATTGTCACTTGATTTGACAAGGAGTCCAGATTTTCCTGTTCAGAGGAAATGTTTCAGACCTGAAAATGAGAGAATATCGTAAATACTCAAGCTCCAAGCAGCTCGCCTGTCGTTAGGTCGACTGGAAGTTAGGCTGAGAAATGATATCCAGCATGGCAACCGCCACTGACGGGCTTCCAAAGCCCCCAGCAGTAACAGATGAGTGACTTCGTCCATTAATATTTAAAGTCTATGATTCTGACCTCCTGTCATTCAATAAACTGCAACATACCTAAAAAAACAAAAACTTTCCTGTCACCTGTTTCCTGTCATAATGTTTTACAAACACAGGTCTTTACTGTCATTCATTCTGAGTATAAATCCAGGAGGTCATATTGTTAAATATGATTATTGGCTGCTTTGTTCCCTTTGTTTACAAACTGGGGGTTAGGTTTGAGACATAATTTAAAAGACCACGTTATCCTTGGCTCTGAAGAGGTGTGAGACCCAGTTTAAAATCATTTTCTGACATTTTCAATTAAAAACTTATGACATAATTACTTATCGCATGTAAAGTCACTTTTCAGATATTTATCACAACTCATCAACTTTATCATGTGTCAGCGACACCCAGCTGTAATGAAAGTCTTTGGGAATTGTATTTGCAAGTCTGGCAACAGGATTATGTATTATCATGTAGGGGTTACTATTCTATACATAGAGATTTATTGACATATTGTATCCGGGGTGATACGTTGCTTTCTTAATTACTCTGCCTGTTTCATAGGCCTGTGCCCTTTGTGTTTACACAAGCAATAAATGCTTCTTCTTATTTTACGTCGTTTCTAAGTTACCAGTCAAAGATTAAAATAGCTGAGGATAAATGAAAACCATGCCACCTAGTGGTTGGGGTTTTTTAAGAAGAAAGAAAAATATGTGTGCCACATACTTTGCATGAAAACAATAAACTCTGTACTTTGTTTTTTAATACACATGGATACATAATTGCAGTATTCAAATGTATGAATAACAGTTTCTACCTCTAGCAAGTACAGAAGGAAATTTAAAGGTTGTTGCATCTTTCGAGTAAAGGAAGGAATCTTGAAAATGAAAACCATGCCTATTCACATATTTTTTTAAATTAAACTAGAAATCTTGTTTGCATTAACTCTGATAAGCTATCAAACCCAAATCAATCTGTTTCTTATGTGAAACTTACAAACTCTGGAAGTCATGAACCTGTACCGGTTTTAAATAATGATTAGGCCATGGGGATGGGGGTCAGTGTGACAACGGAAATTCTCACATCAGTTCACCGGTCTGCAGGTGTACCACTGTGGGCCATCAATATTCATGCTCAGCTTCAGCACCTTGCTGAGATCAGTCTTAACCCCACACTGAGTCACACAGCAGCGCAAACAGACGGATGAAGGAGGGGAGGCACAGGGAAGATTGATCACACAGCAAGGATGACGCTGTTTCAGGGCTCCCACAGCTTGATCCGTTTAATCAAAGAGGTTATAAAGACAGAGGAGCATCTGAGGACACGGAACTTAAACTGTGCAATGATACACTTAAATTTAAGGAAAAACCAGAATGAGAAATAATTCATTCATGTTAAAAATCCTAATGAATGGTTTAATGAGGATAAAAGGATGTGAATTAAATGCTACGACCCTTCACATCAACAATACCTTAAATGAAAAGATAGCCATAGTGTTGATTGTTGTTGTTCACCATCATCAAAACGTTTTGGAGAATTATGTCGATGCCTCCATTTAACTTTGCAGTTTTGAGACTGAGGAAGACCTGATAACAACTAGAGGTGAACTACTGTGGATGCAATTCATTCAATGATCGACGATTCAAAAGTTTAAACAATTATGCAATTTTTATATTTTTGCTTTGTTAAGAAAAAAAATGTTTTTTGGCTAACATTCTGGAGGAGATATGTAAACAACCTGTCAAGTCCTATATTGGGTTTTTTTTTTGTGAACACAAAACTGCTGTTATTGTGATTTTAAAAATTACTATTGAAATCTACAAAGTGTCTTCTTCATGTATTCTGGCACGTTAATGTGACATACAGTATCAGTCAAATGTTTGGACGCACCTGATTGAAATGCACCTTGTTATTTTTTATCTTAAAGACATTAATGTGTGACATGTGTTTCTTACATAAATATAAATAGTGAAGTTGACGCTAACATATTTATGCATTTCTTTCCAAAACAGAAATGAAATAAAATGTTTTATTTTTATTGTTTTAATGTCTACTATTTTTCTAAAATGTGGAAAATAGTACAAATACAGAAAAAACCCTTCTATCAGTATGTGTGCCCTAGATACAGCTTACAGTAGCTATAGTATAGTATACTGTATTATAATAATAATACTGTTACTGTGATCAAACGTTTGACTGGTTGTGTATAAGCTCAAAAATATTGATCGTCTTCACAGGGGAACAGATGGAAGCCATGAAATGTGAACACACCAGTGATAAAACAGTTTTACATTGATAGAAATGCAAACAAAATTGCTGCTGGAGCTTTTTAACATCTGCTGTTTTGTGAGGCAACCTTTGTTACCGTGGATCAAATAAAACATTTCTAGATTTTAAATCCATCACATGACGCAGAGCGTAAACACTGTGCCCTTGGGTGACACGGGGACCAAAGTGTAACACTAAGTATACGAGTAGGCTTTCAGAAAACCAACCATTACAAGTTATAAATCTGCCTTTCTTTTCTTACGCCAGCAATGTTAGTTATCCTTTTATCTATTTTAAATATAAATCTGGACAAAGCACTGCCCCCTCACCCTCCTCCCACCTTCCCTGCCTCCCCCTCACTGTCATGAGCTGCCTAGCAACTGACACGATAAACAATAAGCCTGTACATGTATGTGTGTGTATTCTCAGGAATGTGAACAAGGCTATCTGTTGCGAGCACTTCACTGAGCATGCCTTCTTTATTATAGTACTTGAGCTACAATGTTTGAGGTGTTTAAATGACTTTCTCCTACATGCAGGCAAAGCACACAAGACGTGACCGACAGCGCCAATGGCGAGCAATAACACAGCCAGCATCGCTCAGGCCAGGAAGCTGGTGGAACAGCTAAAAATGGAGGCCAACATCGACAGGATAAAGGTGTGCAGTAGATAAACTTTCAGGATAGAGGTGGTGGTTTAGTAGGTAAAGGTTGTTGAAGTTGAAGTATAGGATTTTATTGAAGCTTGAATATTGTAGACATTTTAAACCTGTCTAAGGATTTTTTTTTCTGAATGCTTTATGAAAACGAAACCTTAATCTTTTCCCTTCGCCCTCTGTTTTCTCTGCATATGTGTGTGTGTCTGTTTCCTGCCAGGTATCCAAAGCAGCGGCAGACTTAATGTCGTACTGCGAAGCCCACGCCAAAGAGGACCCTCTGTTATCGCCCGTGCCAGCGTCAGAGAACCCTTTCAGGGAGAAGAAGTTCTTCTGTGCCATCCTGTAAACACAACAACATGGCCCTTCAGCAGTCTGCTCAGTGTGGGACTTTGAACGTGGATGTTCAAAAATACGTAGAAAACTTCTAGTGGGAGGGCATGTCGATTATTGCCCTCCTTTTTTTCGAACGGCACCTGAAACCCACAGAGTTTACATGTAACCATTTAAAGGGGTTTTGATTGCTTTTTTGACAGGGTGTTGCAGCATGTTGAAGGGGGTCTGTGCTTTTAGATGACACAAAAGGGATGATGATGGTGATGAGGAGGAGTATGACAACTTATGGACAGCCTACCAAGTCTTCAGGTTGTGATGTGTACAAAGGTGAAAAAAAAAAAAAAAAAAAAAAGCTAAAATGAGAATAAAAATATTTTGTGGTTCTTCTGGGACTTCCAAATGTTATGTTGATAAATGGCTTGTGGGTGTGTCGAGCATTGTGGGACAGCAAACGAAAATATACCTACCGCTAGACGCCACCTGATTATTGGAAAGTTTTTATGAGTTGTTTATTTTATGTTTATTTCAACTTTACCTTTCATCTAAATAACTTTCTATAACTGTGCGTGATAACTGAACGAGCTCTGTTTTCTTCTTTTTTTCTTACACACACAGGTTGGTGATCGCTTTTTTAATGGGATGTTTGAAACAGTCTACTCTGTGATTCTCTTTACAATTACATGTGTGAAAACAAGTCTCTGTGTATCAACATCTATCTGGCAAATGTGATGCAGTTTGTCCCCTTCAGATACAAACCCTCTTTCTACTATTTGTATAAAATGAATAGCAAGTAAACTGTGCTGTGCTGTGAGTTCTGAATGTTTGTGTTTGTATCATTACCTATTGCATGAAATGAACAGACAGTCTCCTTCTCTATTTCCTTTCATGTGGACATTGTATGAAACCGGGGCAGCCTTCAGCTGGAAGTTCCAAAATGATTAAAACAATGAATGATTCAACAAGGATATCTCTCAGATATAAATCACTCATAATCTCAAGCTGTGCATAGGCATTATATTTTTGTACTGATTCAGTGGGTAAGACGTTGAAAATATATGCATTGATCGGAAAACTGAAAAAAAGTATAGTTGAACTTCTAAGTTAATTTTTTCCCTTTGATTATTTGACAGACAAAATTATTTCATACATGTTCAAACTCCTAGTTGAAGCTGTAATGCAGAACGGAGGCAGTACATTTATTATATGGTTATATCTTTAATCCAAAAGGAAAATAAACTTTAAATGATAAACCCTGCAATACACACTGACTTATATCTCTCGTAAAAAACTTTCTAACCATCCAAAAGATTAAAAAAAAAAAAAAAAAAAAAAAAAAGAGTCTGGCATTGGTAAGATGTTGTTTGAACAATTTAGGTCTGTTAAACGGGTGTGAGCAGTTTCAGAAGAGTATTTAGAAAGAACATGACTTCATTGCAACAGATGTTGTTATGGCCTCCACAAATCTAATTTGAAACTGCATGTATGATATTTGAAGTGTCACAGAAAAGATCAATATCATATATACGACAGCTAAAAGTGTACAAATAAAGGCCTTTCTGATCAGAATATGGTTTACAGCTTAAAAAATATAAAATAGAAAGGAATTTGCCAAAGTATATGTGTGAGAAACATGTGTCAATGTGTATGACCGGGGTTCATAAAATTAAAGAAAGCAAGATTATAAATCTACTTGGACAAAGAAGTCCATCCAATAAGTGTATCTACCAAACAATGATGAATGAGGGCTTTAAAAATAGTGATGAACCTCAGAGCTGCATGATACACATTGTTCAGCAGATCATGTAAGCGTCGAGAGGAAACATGTAGGTATAAAACATCACTATAGTCCAGCACAGACACTTTGTCATAGTTAGGTTGCCCCCTGAATTGTGCTTAAACCTCCACCTCCAGTGAAGACTGCAACTCGAAAGTGATAAGTCAATCCTTGGATCAAATCGCAATTAAGACAAGATAACTGTGCTGATTCAAAAAATAACATAATATTGTGGATTAAAACGTTCATAACATTCAACAAATATTCCACAGGACACTAGGAAAAAAAATGTATTGTCAGAAGTGGGATTCGAACCCACGCCTCCAGGGGAGACTGCGACCTGAACGCAGCGCCTTAGACCGCTCGGCCATCCTGACATACATAACAACTATCATAGGTACCTAAATAAAGTTTAAACACGGTACAATACGCCTATCAATACGTCAGACTATTTATATATTATTTCAGATTACAGTCCTAAAATCGATTATTTACCCCCGATAACTTTCTGTTATTTATCTAGAAATGCGTCATAGTTCCTGTTAGTTGCAGCCATAGTGTTTACAGCCAATGGTTACAGTTAGCTGAAGTTAGTTTCAGACTGGTAGCTTCCACTAAGGCGGTTAACGGGAAACTTATATATATATATATATATATATATATATAATATTAGCAAGCGCATTGGCGATGTCCACAAAGCACGTTTGACTTTCAGTGAAACCTTTTATGTTTTCTCTGTTTCTCTAATGGCAAAAAATAAGAGTTCAAACTAGTCAAATACATGCAAACCACAGCGAGTCAGGCCCAAAAAAGGTCACGAAATCTTGGGGGATTTTTAAAAAGGGGGTATTTTGTAAACAAGACATTTAATATATATATCTTCATCTTTAACATGTTATAATATTGTTTGGACAAGAACATAACATGCATCTTGAAAAAAAAACAATTTGTCAGATTAGTTTCTTTATCTTTTTAGTTGGTGAGTTAATGTCAAAAATGTGGATGTCAAAAATGGGAGGGGGGGGGGGGGGGGGGGGGTAATTTATGGAGTAAATATGCTAATGAAATTAATCCATTTTGTCGTTGATTGTGTCCAAAAAATATAAATTGGAACAAAACCATCTCTAAAATAAATGTTCAATTACTCGTCCGGATTTTTTTAAACGAAATTTTGTAAAATGTTATTGTGTGCACCATAGACTGTAAAAATAATGTGCACACGTTATTATCTTGTGCGCACTCCGGTGTGTGAAACCAATCTATATTATGCAAACATCCAAGAAGCACTTGAACGCACCATACCTCCACTAAATCTCCAATGTGAAGCCAACTTCAGCGCCAGTGCCCCACCTAGCATAACAGTAGCTGGTGTAGGTTGTATGTAACAGCGTTGTCTTCTGTCACTGTAGCTGTAGGTAGTGAACAAGTTATGTTAAAGTAAAGTTAGGGTTTTCTCACTAATCTCTGCTCGCACTAAGTTTAGAAATTATCTTTAGGTAGTTTAGGGAGACGGTAAGTAAAGCATGCAGTTCATGAGAGTGAGCTTTTACATGTCTGTGTAAACTTCATGTAAAAATAGGTTGAGGCTTGTGGGGCCTTCACGGTGCATTTTTACAGACGGCTTTTATTATGTCAAATGTGTACTGCTATGAAACTAATCCTCCTTTTCATGCTCTGAACTATGAACTATGTAGCTCCACCTGTTTGCTGAGGGCTGGTTAGACAAGTAGCCTGACACTGACAAAAACTGTCTGCATCTCACTCCTACACTGAGTGTTTGCTTTAATCGCAATTTCTCACGGTCTCTAAAGCCAATTTACCTGCATATTCATCTTGTTTTAAAGGTAATATTTCTTAATAGTAAGTGCTTGCTATTCTTGCTTTTTATGTTTGTGTGTTCAAGATTGTTGTAGCCAGAGATATATGATGTTTTTAGCATAAATTAACAAGAGATGAGTTCACCTTTTTTTGAGAGAGCATATCTAAAATAACTTTGGTCTAACACAGGAAACAACAACCAAGTGTCAAGTAATTATATAATGTAAGCAAATAAACTGGCTTAATTTGACTCTTTCTTTTCTCCTTTTAGTCATGGCCTCCATGTCTCCAAACAATTTCTCCTGGGTTGAACCGGGCAAGTTGGCTGGATTGGCACTACCCAGAATGACTTCTGATTACCAGTACCTGCTGGACAACGGTGTAAAACACCTGGTTTGCCTGTGTGAGAGAAAACCACCCTACCATGACACGTGTCCAGATTTACAGCTGCACCATATCAAGATCGTAGACTTCACCCCACCGTCACCGAGTCAGATTGACAGATTTCTCTCCATCGTTGAGGAGGCCAACACCAAGGGGGAGGTAAGCGCTCAGATACTTGATAGTCTGTGTTCAATGGAGGGTTAGGCTTTAAAAAAAGCATTTTCAGGACCTACCTAGAGTTGACCCTAGAGTGGCTCACACTGTAACTTAATACTTTTGACTTTGATGACACTCCTGGAATAGTTGTGAGGAAAATGTCTTTCACAATTCTGCAGCTCATCCAAAGTGCAGGAATCACGTCAGAGTTTGGGTTTCTTACTATGCATACAGTTTTTAAATTCAAACTTAGTGTGATGTTTACTCTTTCTGATTGTCTTTTTTTTTTTTTTTTACGTTGTCAGACAGAATTGGTGTTCCTAGATTTGGTCACAACAGGTGCTTGCAAAAACAGTGTCGCACATTTCTGATCAGAAAATTCATATTTTTATTATTTTTGTTTTTTGTCTCGTCTTATTATTTTTACTATTATTATGAAGAGTATTATTAGTATTACTGTTAGGATTGTTTTTCTTGTTTTTGCTTTGTTTTTCTATGTATGCATGGAGGCCTATAGGCAGACATGCATGTATGTATGTGTTCATGTTGGTGGACGGAAGGGATATACTGACATTCTGTGTACAGTTTGTTGATCGTTGTATACCCATCCCAAATAAAAAGATGATTAAAAAAAAAAATTCAAAGTTTGCTCTTTCAAGACAAAATACAAAAACCCAAGGTGCTATAGTTTCAAGATGCAACACCAGTGAGGAGGAGCACATGACTAGATCACTCTCGCAAACCATTAATCCCAGTATGGTCTTACAAAAACAACTATGGTCAGAGATCATGTTTTCATACATACACTCAAATCTGGAATGAGATCCTATATTATATCAGGACAACAACTGATTTAACTTGTATCTGTTCATTTCATTTATGTCCCCTCTAAATGTTCCTGATCCGTTTGCTGTTTTGTGTTTCTGTTGTCTCATGTGATCTTTGTTGTTTATGTGCTGGAGAACAGGAAGCTTCTGTGAACCATTTTTTTTAACTCAGTCAGGCCTGCTTTACTTTTGTGATGGTACTTTTTTTTTATCTGTTCCTGAAAGTAAATGTAATGAAAATATGTTTTCAAATGACTTGCTCTTTCCAATAAGCCGTCTAAAACATATCCAGTTTAATATCACTCTAGACATGCTTAAAAATATCTATTATTTAACTCATTATATAGAAAATCTTGAAAACCCACCTGTTCAACTCCACTTCTGGACTTGGTTAAATCAAATTGTCTTTCATTGTGAGCTGGTATATAAAGTGATATATAAATACAAGCTGTCATTATTATTTATTATAATTATTCATTTGTGGTCGTCTTTTCATTAATCATCTGACTGCATGATGTCTGCTTGCAATAACAAAATGCCAGCTCTGTCTCATAACATGACTAATGCGGGATGTTTCTGCTTGCGTAGCCGATGACTTCACTAAACAAACATTGTGTCGTCCCTCTTCAGGGTGTGGGAGTTCACTGCATGCACGGCCACGGCAGAACAGGGACCATGCTGGCCTGCTACCTGGTGAAGACGAGGAAGATATCGGGGATCGACGCCATCAACGAGATCCGCAGGATGCGCAAAGGCTCGATCGAAACTCACGATCAGGAGAAAGCTGTGGTTCAGTTTTATCAGCGCACTAAGTAGCTTTTTCAGTTAAGAAGCACACAGTCATCTGATTTGACATATAAGCTTAAAATGAGAAGAAAATGCGTCCTGACTACTTTGCTAATGTCAAACTTTATTAACTAATATAAGAGTAAATTACAAAGAGCTGATAAATGGAAAAAGCTGAATGTTCTGGAGAGCAATGCACACACAGAAACCACAGATTGTTGCTGTGACATTTCAGTATGACAAAAGTTAGAAATACATCTACATGTCCAAGCTGCCTTTTTTTACACGCTACTATATATTTTATACTTTCACTAGCATATCATTTCAAGGCTTTGAAAGGGCCGATCCAACAAGAACAAAAAGTACAACAATAACTATACAAGCACCACTTAAAAATAGTTCTGACTCAAGTCACCTGTAGGTGGCAAAAATGTAATTTTGATCAATTTAAGAGCAACAGATTGAACAACAGAAATACTGACAGCCAACCAATAATCTACCAGAAGTTAGTGGGCAGTGGGCATCACATTTCAAATCATAATTTTACTTGAGACGTGCTGCCAAACAGTTTTTAGTGCTGACAGGTTTCTGGAATTCGTTGTGTCCATACTTACCTTTTTTAACAGTCACCAGGATGCCATCAACAAAAGAATGAGCGCCGCCTGTGTTCAAGTGATGACAACTATTGCCACACAGTGTTGGATTCTCTTAACCGTTAACAGAATTGATTGTCCATCAGTGTGGATCTCATAGTGTCATATCTATCATTCTAGTTATTATTCTTGTGTGTTGGTGTGGGCGGCGCTTGAACCTTCCTTTTTATACACTGGGCACGAGGGAAAACAGGCGCTGACGCTCCTTGAACGTGAGCTTTTCTGGAGCTGATGCCCTCCTGGTTTTCTCCTCCTGGTTCCTGTGAACAAACGAGTACTTGAATTGTGAATACTTCAAAACCTTTTGGGGACACAAAACCGTAGGCTGTTCTGTTGTAAAATGTATTTACGGAGAACAGATTTATTTAACTCAGGGATCTTACAAACTCTTTTTATAAAAGTGTGATCAAAGTTGATTTGATTTCAGTGTTTTGCTTCGACAGCTTGAAACTCACTCTTTCGATGCAGTGTTGTGCGCGTCATTAGTCCGTCCGCTTGACATCTGATCTGCCAGAAACATGTAAATGTTAAAATGCGCACAGCAAAGTAAACTGTCTGATGAGCTCCGAGTATTTGAAATAAAGAAAAGTAAATCCTAAATGCCACTCTTACCAATCTTCACTTGGTCTTCCTTTTGGGACCGATGAGTTCCTGCCTGCTTTTTTAACTCTTTAAGTTCAGTGTTCATGTTCCCAGCAGAGCCTCTCCTGTTCTGAAGACGGGGGAAAAAATAATTCAAGATCATTTATTTTATTTATTTATTTAAACATATCTAGACAGAAAAATACAATGTACTCCACCTTCCCTTAAAAAGTGGAAGCCATATCAATAAGACATTTTAGCTTATAGAGTAGGAATATTTGTAAATGATCCTGAGTCCTTTCTGTAAACACTATAATACACTACGATAAAGAAGTGCTGACTTGTGGTAAATAGTGTTTCCAATGTTTTCATCTGAAGGTAAAGTTAACATGATTTATTATCTGAAGTGGTTCTCAATAGGCGGGCCAGAACCCAAAAGAGGGTCGTGAGTGTGTACCTGGAAATAGTTTTCTCAAAAGTCCTACCGAGCTTTAAGAGACTTTGTTATTTTACATGTTGTACAGACTGAGGTCCAAACTTCACCACTTTCCATTAAATCAATCTGATGAGGGGGGGAGGCGCAGATGACCTAGTCGTTAGGTCGCGGCGCATGTACGGAGGCCAGAAATTCTAGTTTAGTAGTAGTCTAATTTACACCCTCACCTGTGTCCTTATATCCAGCTGCTGTATCGTCACCATCATGTCCAAATCCTCGTCGTCTTCCTCCTCCTCCTCCTCCTCCTCTGCTCTCTGCTGAATCTCCTGCAGCCTCTTCTGAAACTGGCACTCCAGGCTGAGCTTCCTGAGCCGGTCGTTCTCCTCCGCTGAGAGCTTTACTTTTCCCTGGAGCTCCTGCACCTCTCGCTGCAGGAGCTCCACCGCCTGAAGCCTCTGATGCTTCTCCAGTTTCTCCTGGGCCTCCCTCCTCCACGGGTCAGACAGCCCTTGGGGGTCTTTCTGCCTGGTGTGACTCTGCTTCTGCTGGGTGGGAGGTTCTTGGAAGGAGACGTGTTTTGTTGGAGGGATGCTTACTTGTGGTTTTGCTGCAGGACCTCTGTGTGTAGTGGATCTTTGCTGCTGCGGGACAAGTGACAGCTGAGGTAGCTTCTTGATAGCAGGGACGGGACATGCATGAATAGGATTAGATGGGTTCTGAGGACTCTTCCCATTCATTTTGAGAGTTTGGCACATCTTCAGTGCCACTAAAGAAGAACTCTGGAAGGTGGTCAGTGGAGGATTTGTGTGTGTGTTCACAGCTCTGGTCACCGGGATGTCAATACGTATCGGCTGGATTGAAGGTGTAGGTGTTTGGTTTTGGGAAAAGGGAGTTCTCCAAACACCGGCGCTGCTTGTGCGGCTCCCCTGCTGTTGTTTAGTAGGAGATGAACTCACTGAGAGGATGTCATGTGTAGAAACACTTGAACGGATTGGGAAAGATGAATAGTGGCTCGTGGTTTGCTTTGCACGTTGCTCCTTCTGATCCAACAAGTTCTGCCTTTCGTCCAGCAGGGGGCCTCCACGGTCCATACACAGGTTTTCCTGGGACAGAGCTTGGCGCTAGAAGAGAACAATTCTTGTTTAGAGTAGTTTTAGCACTTGTGTAGCAACTGTGCCCTGTGCACATGGCATCATTGAAAATAAAGTTTAGAGTTTAAGTTTAAACTTTTAAACGCCTCTTAATTCCATCTACGAAGGGCTGAAGCACAAAAGTTTCCTTCTACTTTGCCTCTCAGTTAGACTTAGTTAAAGTAATGAAGTAAATGTTCTTTCTGAACAATAAGTCGACTCTGATGATGATATGATCACCAAGGGATTGATTCCAGAGTATTTAACAGACACTCACCATGAAGGTCCTGTTACTTGAACTCTGTTCATCTAAAGGCCTCAAAGACACTTTGAATGTTTGCTGCTGTCGCCCAGATTCGGACATATTCTTCTCCTGGGATTTAGGGTTTGGCAGTGTCAAGTATTCCCTGTGATGTGTCTGAAAACAGACACAAAAAGGTAACAACATTATTTTTTTTTAACACATTACATTAAGTTAAAAACAGTTCCTTGTGTTACTCATACACCATCTATTTTCGTTTTTAAAATGTTGCTGACATTTTCTCTCATCATAGTGATTTAACATTTTTTTTTTTTAAACAATACATTCCAAGCATTACTCTAATCTAAAATAACTTACATCAGTAGAAAGGTTGATACTGGAAACAGCAGTGATGTTGTTCCCTCTTACCACAGGGTCAACAGTTTCATCTCCCTCTCCTGGGGCAAAGTCTATGAAAACAAGCAGTGAATGAATACTCTGTAGATGTGCTACATGACTCGCCCTCAAGTATGTCACATAAGTAATTTAGTAAATCTGATAAAAATAGAAAACCACCCACTGGTCATGTTGGGGTTGGAGCGATAAAGTTGTCTGTTTCTCTGCATCATCTGCTCCCTTTTTCTTTTGCTGCTTCCATGCAGCATTTCTGAGGGTCCAGGATCGCCGACGTAGTACAGCTCATGTGATTTACTGTTTGGGACAGCGTAAGTTTCATCGCCTTGAGAAGGAAGAAAAGGTCTGAATTAGTTCCAGAAGAGCAGACAGCGAAAGAAAAAAAAAAAAAAAAAAGACGGTTTAAGTTTTTATTTTTTATTAACCTTTAGTCTCACTCAGCAGAGCCCCCAGGCCGTGGTAGCTCGCCCCAAACTTTGCGACTTTGAGGGTCACAACAGGGCCAGTTTGCATCATGATAGCTGCTGCCCTAAATCAATAAAAGAATACAAATCAATCAATCAATTTTTATTTGTATAGCGTCAACTCATAACAAGTGTTATCTCGAGACACTTTACAAGAAGCAGAATAACAAATGTTATTTCTCAATTTAATGGCTTGTTAAACTGTTAGTGAAGCAAACTTATCTACATTTTTCCAAACATTTAGAGGACTGTAAAGCCTTTGTCTCATACTTTTCATTAGATTATCTTCATCTGAGAGGAGAAACAAACAACTCTTTCATGTTGAATGAGCTGCGAGAGAAGCCGCAGCAAAAAAAAAAAAATAGATTCATGGCATTATCTGTGGAGGAAGTACTTTGCATTTGAGCTAGTGAATGTCTATTTGGGGCAATAAATGCACATACAAAATGACATGGCAATGCAACCTTAAGTTACAGATTTATGTAATTCTGGGCTAAAGTGGTGAGCTGACTAATTCAAAGGTGAAGAAAGCAAACATAGCCCTTCTTCCTGGCAGCTGTAAAGCAGCACGATATGTAGCAGCTACCTCTCTTGGCTGATGCCAACCAGACTCTGACCATCCACACTCAGCAGCTGATCCCCAGCTGTTAACCTGCCATTCTGCAAAAGGTAGAGACAAAAGATGTTAAGCCCGTTGAAATTCTCTGTGCATCATGCTGAATTCAAATTTTCAGAACTCACAATTTCAGCCGGTCCTCCTTTGACAATCGACTTGATATAGATGCCGAGGTTACCAAGCCCTGCTCCCTGAAGCAAAACAAGAGGAAGGGTATAAACTAAGATGAACATTGAGCAGAAAGTTCTGTTGTTAGAAAAGTTCCAGTTTGTGAATGCATCAGAGTTAGTGTAAAATGTTGACATTGAAGGCAGTCACCTTGGCAGCAACAATGCTGACCCCCATGCCACTGTTCAGAGGTTTGTTCAGAGTAATAGTTACGATCTCTGGCTCTCTGTGTGCTGCCTGTTAAAGAAAATGTGTTTAATTATAACATTGGTTTATTTGATGTGTGTGTTTGTTATTTATCTGGATCAACAAAGCAGTCTGTGTTTTACTGACCAAGTGTGTGCTCTCCTCAGAGGAGGGTAGTTCGATGAAGTACACAGTCCAATCACCTTTAGAGGTTGGCTGGGACATCAAAGAGCAGAGACCTGAATGAGAAGGATGTCAATACAAATAACAAACCAGTTGTACATGTTATTTTGGATGCAATAACTGGTACTTTACTGTATTCACATTTTGGAATTGCAACACAAATCCCATACCTTTCCGGCAAATTGGCTCCAAAAATTCCCTTAATCCTGCTGGGATTCCTCTCAAGGTGTCACAGGAGTATCCTCCCTCCGGCAGCAGGAAGGGCAAGTGAAGGTCGAGGCACTCCTCCAGCTGGATGTCCCGTCCTTCACTCCGAATCATATCATCTGCCGAGGCCTCTGCGGCCGTCACTACAGCATCGATCAAATCCTGCAGCGAGGATGACAAGAGGATCAGACGGCAGATATATTTCAGGAAAAGGTTGTTCTAGTGTATGGATTGGCATTTGTCATTCCATGACAAGGCTTCAGGGAAGGGACATCCAATCTGCCTGCTGTGATCTTGAGCAACATACTGAGGAATTTACTGCAGATGACCCTGACTGCTGACCTTTCTGAAAAGTGTAGCCTACTTTTCATTGATTTACTTCAACTATTTTCTTTGCACGTTAAGTTTTAGCATGTAAAACTTAAAATAACCTAAAAGAAAAAGGCCAAATGCACTGTTATTAATTAAAGTATCAAACATACACTGTTATTAATAAAAGTATTGACATGCACTGGACTTTAAAGAACAGTAATGATATTGCCTACGTATTCAAAAATTAGTACTTTTGACTTAAATATTTTAAAGTTTACTTGGATATTTCAAAATAGACAGCTTTAGCTAAATATGATTTGTGACTAATTATTTCTTCCCTGTTTAACTAAAGTATATTTCCTTTTAACAAAGCAGTTGTTTACATACTGAACGATAAGTAGTGCAACTCTATGTAGTAGTAGCTAGAAATATAAGGTTGTAGTTGAGGCAGTAGTAGGCTAACTTAACTTTTGGATTTTAGTACCCATAAGCAGCTGAAGCATTGCTGCAGCAGACTAATAGCAGATAGTTAAGGTAATGGTAACAGGAAAAGGAGACTTACCTCTGAGGTCAATGGCGGGATATTTAAATAATTGTATTTGCGCTGGCTCTTAACCATAGACTATAAATATTAACTCTTAACTGATTGGCTACGATTTGTGCTTTTACGCTTTGTCTAGGAAGCAAATAAGTGAAAATTACTTAAAATGTCTTGCTGTGGCTTAGCTATATATGTATTTATTTTCGTTTTTTGTTAAGACACTAGTCAAAGTCTTATAAAGTCCTGACAGTTGCATGATAATGCTACTTTGCTTTATACATTTGCCTATTTGGACATTGAATTCTACTATATTTTTCTTTTGCCAAAGTTATATCTAGAATCTCATTCACTTAAGTGAACACAAGTCAGTCTTATAAAGTTGTTCTTTAAACTACAATTATTACTGGAGCTTTTTGACCTCTTCAAGGCCCATTCCCCAAATAATCCCTGTCTAATATTGGCTAATAATGGGAAGCATGACTTTGCTCTTGTCACTATTGGTTGGTTTTCAAGTTTCCTTCACACACCTCAAAATCAGCACAATATTGAAGAAGTATTTCATTCATAAGCTATGGCTTATGTGACAGTTCACTTTACTATTCTTCATTTATAATTCATTATCATATTCATGTCCGTTCATTATTCATATTATTAAATCTATACCGCAGAGCTATGGTTCTGTGGTCGAGGCTGCTGCTACATTTATGCACACATCACTCTTTTTACACATAAAAGCCATAGTTATTGGATGTAGGATCAATTAAAAACACAGTGGAAGTGTTTGTCCCTAAAGGTAGCACTGTAGTTGTAGTTTCAAGAAGGGAAAACAACAGACGTATCACAGGAGTGGAAATACAGACAAGAAGTACTTACAGGAGGGATGTGAGGCTCATTGGTTGCATAGAGGTAGCCAGCTAGCAAAGTCTTCAACTGAAGTGAGTTCAGCTTAAAGCAGGTGCTCTGGATGGCCTTCATGTCTTGCATTGTGTACTTATTCATAGTCAGGAGCATGGTTGCCTAGTAACAGCCAAGAAATGCTATTTTTTAACACAAACAGGTACATGGATGGGCTCTGACAGGTAAAAGATGAAACCTTCAAAGCTTAAACATTTTAATAAATGTGATGTCCTACAAAGAAGTTCAGAGTGAAACTCAGGTTCAGGTTTTACTCATGACATATGTTATGACAACATATCTCATAAAATCTGTTTTCCAACCATTGTTTTACTTATATTCAGACACGTGAGGGCTTGATGGGACCGACCTGGATTATGTGGCCAAGGTGGCAGTCAGCAGCCAGTTCCAGGCCCTGCCTCTCCGCCCAGGCTTCAATGGCTGTGAGCCTCTGGCGAAGAGCAGCTCCCCAGTAGTGGGAGCGCAGGCTCGGAGTGTTGTGCCCTTGGTTCATCAGCTGGTTGAAGAGCCAGGCACTGATGAAGTGGAAGAGTTGGGAAAAGAGCTGGATGGTGAAGGCGGGGTTGACCCGACAGCGACGTAAAAGAGACATGGTGTTCATCATGGTGTTCAGCACCATTTCTGCAAAGGTAAGTTAAAAGTTTATATTCTTTGAACAGGAAGGCACAATGCAATATTACAGCTCTTTACAGTTAATTATGTGGTTTATTAAGATTTACCTATACCAGCAGGCAGTCTGCCATGTTGTTCTGGATCGATTAAAAAAGTTGGTAAATGCTTCCTTAACTCATTCTGCAGACACTGTAGCAGGAACCTGGGGAAATAAAATACACCTCAAACCAAAAAACCTAACACTGCACATTATGCTTAACATAATAGTGGACTGCATGATTATTTACATTGTTGAATACTCTATCGATTATGTTTACAATGTTTGATTGGTTGTTTGGTCTATTCAATGCCAGAAAATGACCCCAAGAAAATTGGCCCCTTAAAATGACCTTTAAATAACTAATTTGCCATTTGTACACTACAACTTCTGCTCTGTTGTAGCAATATATCCTCCCAAAATAAGCTAATGCCAATGTATGTGTCATGAGTGAATTATGGGCTGTTATATAAACACATGAAGTGTGAAAAAAAGCACATTAAAGTAACACATTGCTGATGTGCTTTTCTATATTGTAGTGTTGTTGGGATTTGCGATCGCAGGGTTATTACAGTGGTTAAGAAGCTATTTTTGAGTTGTTGAGTTGATGAAGTTGATTGTTTTGTTGGTAACTGATATGTGGTGCACCAAAAGGTAAAATGACTTTTATAAAAAGAGCTGGTCAAGCAGCAATGGTAACACCTTATTTCAGCTGTACTTTATCTGTACGTTAGTTTAATATGGTGACTCGTGGAGGACAGTGTTGAGCATGTCTCGGTTTGTATTCAAAAATAACTGCATTCTTTGTGGTCTCCTCTGTACCTGTAAGCTTTATGCACCAGGTGGGAAAGATCCACCTGACTGTGCTGGGTAAGTGAGGTAAGGTCTTTGTCATTCTTGAGGAAGTTCAGTAGCTCAGAGGTGTTGGACATCCAGAAGGCGAGAGCACCAGCGATGGTCTGCTGCCTCTGAAAAGTATATTAAACAGCAAATACATTTTTAACACCTGAAAGACTTGGCTTTGATTACTTATTACTTTTGAACACTGGATATAAGTCTGTTTTGGTATGGTATTGCAAGAGAGCAGCCTTTTGTTTAGTTAGATTTACGATTTGCTTGTAGTCTTATATTCAGTGCATACATGTAACAAAAGTCAGGGGTTTATTTGACTTGCCTGGATGACTTTCCTTGTCATGGCCACTATTTTGCTTGTGACAGAGGTTACACTTTGTGACGGGTTAGAGCTTCTGCCGTGACATCTCTGCAGAGCAAAACGCCCTGCTGCATAGAGGACGTATGCAGGCGAGAGCTTGAAATGAACTGTGGAACTGTTGGTGTAATTTATGACTGCAGACAGGAAGGCTTCCTCAGCTGTAATGCAAACACACCAGCAGGGGGCAGGGGGGCATTGTGAGAATGAAGAAAGTGAGCTTAAAACTGACAAGTATAAAACTGGAAGAAAATATACTCACAGTTATCACAGAATTTGATTCCTACTGGCAATCCAGGTTGATCTGGATGAAAACTTCTTGTGTGCTTTGCTCCTGTATTTTATGAAAGAAAAGTCATCAGACACCCTATTTATGTTTGTAAGAATGACTGGTTTAGCATTTCCGGTAGAGCCTTAAGCTGGTTTCAATTGTATTTGAGTAACAGGTCTTTCAAAGTCTGTATCGATAATCACATTCCTCCTCTGCTCCTCTGCTTTGTGGAGTTCCCCCTGGTTTTGTCCTTGGACCAATCCCTTTTTGTTTATATGCTGCCACCGGGTAATATTTTCAACCAGTTTCACGATGTCTCACTGCTATTCCTATGATACTCAAATCTATTTTCTGCAAAAGCAAATAGCCTACCTTCATGTAACTCCTAAACCCTTTCTTGTGCATAGTTTGTTTCCGTGTTTTCCTGATTTTTATTTTGCCCTGTTTGTAATTGGGATTTATTTATGTACATTTCCTCTCCTTATGATTTGTCTGATTGCTTTTATTTGTGAAGCACTTTGTGACTGAGTGTTTTAAAAGTGCTGTATGAATAACATTTTACTTACTTACTTTGTATTGCTTTACAAGGCTGACTATTCTTATAATTTATATTTTTCTATAACTTAGAGAAGACTTACCCAGGTCTGTCTGCCTCTGTAGCTTATTTGTCTCATGGTTGTTCACACAAATGTTGTTGTTGTTCAGCCATGTTTCAGTTGACCTAGATATTTGTTTTAAAAGGTGGATGATAGTCAGTTAGGTAGGCCCTTAAGATAATGGTCTAGAAAACAGCATTTCATAGTGAACAAAGAAGAATCATACCCATTCTCATCTTCTGACACCTTGTCAGTTGCTTTTGCTTTGTTCTTCTCTTTGTTTTTGTCTTTTCTTGACAGTGTCCTTTTGAAGTTTTGGATAATACCTCCCTTTTCCTTTTCGTGAACGTTTTCCTTTATTTTCAAAATGCAGAAATAGAGCATAGATATGAGATCATGTGTAAGCATGACATAATGAAACTACAGACTGATTAATGTGTGTGTGGTACCTCAGAACTCTCCTTGTCTTTCTTGAGCACAAAACGTCCTTCTCTGTTGTCCGTGGTCCAGTGTAGTTGTACAACCAAAGGCTTTTCATCCAGATCCAGTTTACGTTCTTATTACAACAACAAAGAACATCAGTTTGATTAATGTTTTATTATTTGTTAAGCGCCAATTCATTACAAATGTTTTCTCAAGACACTTCACAAAAAGAGCAGGTCTAGACATTACTCTTTCTATTATTATTTACAAAGACCCAATATTAATCCACCATGAGCTAGCGGGGTACACACCACAAGATAATTTGATAATTCTCTACATCCAACCATAGTCAGCAAAGGCCCGATTATCTGATGGTTCCAAGATTTTCCTGTGGTGTGAGTTACGTAAAGAGTGATTCCTGATCTGCTCGGAAGACAATTGTGGCTGCCCCAATTTGAGATGTAAACATATTTGACATTTACAATCAGAAATCCTGTTTAAGGAGAACACCAGTCATCATCATCGCGACGACAGCAAACGCAAAACAGCATAAAGTTGGATATAATAATAGTAATTTTGAGTGTTAATTGCATGTCCTTGCGGAACTGTCTCATCTGTATGAGCATGTGACAAATAAAAATCTTGAATCATGAATCTTGGATGGATGTCAGAAATGGAGGACCAACTTGCTGATTTGTGGCAAAAACACGTGTATTTATACAATGACAGGAGTCCAAAAACCAACATCATTCATTCTTCCTGCTCAACATTTTCTTTTTTACTCTTATGTGGCGTTTGACCATGTGAGATGAGGAGTTTTGAGAGTCGAGACTCTGGTTGTTGGTGAATGAATTTCCCTCAATCTCAAAGTCAGTTGTTTAAAGTTTAAGATCAGAAGTCTGAAAAAGGCCTTGTGGTTAACAAAGGCTTAAGAGATTTTCACATCACGTTCAAAAGTAAAACAAGGGGGGCATTAACCTTGCTCCAGAATTTTGAAGCTTTAAATGTGTCGGGAAAAAAGGGTTTCGCAAATAAGCGGCTAAATAAAACCACAGAGGTTGGAACATAAAGCTCATTAGGCTGTTAGTTGTGTTAGTGGTAGCTCTGTGGAGGTAAAGCTGAAGTCATGCTACTGTACTGCTGTGTAGTCTGCTTAAAGCCTTACATAAGCTTTAACTTCTAGTGACAGCATTGACAGTATTCCTCTGATCAAAAGGAGGAATAATGAATCTTTTGTTTGTCTCGTAACCTTTTTTTTTTTAAGGAACGAGGTTATGCAAAGTCCCAGGGTTGGCTACCAAAATACGCCACCATGTGGAGATCTATTGCTCCTTTTTCATCCAGAATCTTAAAGCTTTTTTACTTCTGTGGACACATGAGTGGAGGGATTACCTTTACTTGCTTGGATCTCATACAGGGAATAACTTGTTGTCAGCATCTTCATATCAGGCCTGAATTTCTCTGAAAGTGTTTCGATGACCTCGTGAGTTGCAGAGCTGCTGCAAACACGCAGGCACTTTGTGGCCACGTTTCCTCCAAGATGATCCTCAAAGTAGAAACGCATCACACCATGAAACTCCAAGTTCTGCTGAAAAACAGAAAACTGTTCTATCACTTTTTACTGTGTTAAAACATGGGATTGATAGGCTTTCGTTCCACAATACACGTCTAAAAACCTGTGTTTTACATTTGCATGAAGGTCAGGGGACTAATAAAACCATTACCAACTGATTGGCCAAAATTGAAGAAACAGAGGTTAAAATATCATTAATACCATTTAGTCTCTGAAGAGGTTGAGGCACTAAAAATACTGGATCCTACATTTCCAATAATGCAGATTTATAGATGAGTCTATCCTATTGAGGGGACTAATGCTCGATTCATGTGGTGTCAGACACTTCGAAAATGAGTTTCAAAGTTGGAAAATGTACGCCAATGCCTGCGCAAGACAGAAATACAAATCTAATAATTTGGTGCCCGACTTGTCGACTTCACGTCATATTTGTCATTAACATGGCAGGCAAAAGATGTTTTGTTTATGGTAAGAAACTTTGATTAATTCATGTATTGCACATCATTTCTTTGCTCAAATGTAATTTGTAATATGGCATTACATACTATTAGCTGTTGTACACATAAGAGTAACCCATACTAGTTAGTACAGTTTTTAGTATGGTATTTAACCCTTCATAACAACATTAGCTAAAGCAATATTTTAGTATTTATTAGCATTCAACCTTGAGTAAAAAGCCAGGTGGCGTTAAATCTGACTAAATAGCATTGTTAAATGCTTATAAATAAATCTTCTAAGTAATCTAGGCCACTATGTGAATGGCAACTAACATGAACTCCCCAGTCTGTCAGCCAGTCTGGGACAAATAACTCTAAAGCTTCAATATTCCGACTTTCAGAATTGAAAGCACGTGAACACACTGAAGTCGGAAGAATGAATTCCTGACTCAGAAACTGGGACCATCCTAGGAGCGCCTGAATGCAGCATAAATGTATGATATTTTTTTTTAAATATTACCCTCCATTTCCTTAACATACATGGTTCAACTCTAAAAACACGCATTGATGCAACTTTACATCTAAAGGTGCATCCAAAACTTTGGCATAGATAGTTATGCAGAAATAAAGGTGCACAGAATGTAGATGGTTTCTGAACCTTGTCTGATGTCTGCAGGCTACTCACCTCATCCGGTGGGCTTATTTCAAAAAGGTCCAGTCTGTTATTGTTCCATTGTCTGATAACTTGGGCTAGTTTCTCCCGTTTTTCCTCCTCCGGCATTTTTCACCAGGGACTTCAAAGTTTCTGTCTACCAATTTGCTGTAGATGGGGGTTTTTTTTTCCCCAGAAAGAGACTGAGAGGAATATCCTGTGACAGAAAAGTTCTCGTCTGTATGGTATTGTATCCACTAGGACCCCACCCCTTTATCAATCTACTCCCCATTAGTTTTAAACTCATTGTACTGTGCAGTGAGTTTTTAAACATAATTGAATACTTCATCCCCTCTCTAAGCCCCCACACCCCTCTGCCCCTGTTTAACGGGTCAGCAGATCTTTGTTATGTGAGGCAAACAGTTTCCTAATCATATATCTGTTACAGGCAAATGATCCACCACCAAAATAGATCTGTCAATTTCTCTTTAATTGTTTCATGTCATTTCCATGAGCTAAAGTGCATTTGTGGATTTTTCATGAAGGGATTGAAGTGCTGACCTATCATAGCTTTCTTTTATATAATAATTGAATCATGCTGCTGAGGTCATCACGTTGTGTTTATAGTGCACAGGAGTCTCAGACGTTTCCACATTCACCATGAGAGATTTGCATCCTCTTTTTAGTAGCGACACTAACATTTTACGCTGGTGGGAATTCCACTTCTCTCACCCAAGATTCGCAACACAATTTATGGTTTCATGTATTCCCATTCAGTCAGCACCATCTATGTAGGGCAGCTTTTGTTGGCTGCTCCGAGGCTCTACTGGTAACACTACAATGGAACAAAAGCCTCGACAAAAACAACTCTTAATTAGATATACACTATAGCTTTAAAACTGCATAATCAGGGGTATTGTTGTCTGGGTGTTGGAATTCAGATAAGTTGCCTTAAAGGTGAAACTTTAATTTGAGAAAAAAGAAGGATACAGCCCATAAGAACAATTCTTTATTTTTTTATTTATGAAGTAAAAAATAAATCACAGCAGTCTGTCAATGTTACATAAAAAAATATACATTTCAAAACCACACCAGCTGTAGCTCAGTGGTAGAGTCTGTCGTCTCTCAAACCAAAGGATTCTATCTCACTTCCTGCAGCCACATGTCTTAGTGTCCCAAATTGCACCCAAGTTGCACAGTCAGCGTTGTGTGAATGCGTAAGAATTAGATTAGTCATACTGTTGGGCAGTTTACGTAGCAGCCTCTGCCGTCAGTGTGTGAATGTGGTGTCAATGGGTGAGTGTGACATTTAGTGTAAAAGCATCTTTGAGTCGTCTCTAGAAGACTAGAAAGGTGCTATACACTTGTATACACGTCCATATGTATGTGGGTCTTTATTAAAATTACTGTTTAAATCTTTTCAGCAACCCCTGAGTTATGGAAGAATGGTCTGCAGGACTCCCTGTGTAATTTTATAGTTTGTCATCAGAAGCACTCAGATAAGGTTGCCAACCTTTTAATGTCTCACGTCATTTTGCAATGTTTGTTCGCTTTTCTATAGCAGTATTTTTTTTTAACTGTTGCTCCTGTCTCCTTTTGAAATTGAATATTACCCAGAATATACTGAACAATATTACAATATTGTCAAACTCTTGTTCTAAGTTATGGTTGGCTATATTATATATTGAAATTAAAAAAAAAGATTGAAGGATAAAAGAGAGAGAAACACCAAAATGATGTGAGGAAATGTTTTTTAATTCAATATTTATTTTTGATGACATTGTTTCTCAAGCATTTCTATGGACCGTCAGAAAATATATTGGCAGATTAATTAAAAAGCTAATTCAGGATTGTGGTGCCAGCCAATGATGAGAACCATATAATATATCGCTGAATATCAGAAGACTCATCCTAGAGCTTCTCAATGGCAATTTTGTAGGGGTTCTCAAGAAGCTACATTGTTGCACTATTTGATGTGGATCCACAAAAAAGAAAAAGATAAAGACTGTTTTTATTCTAATTGAATTTAAATCAGTAAAAACTTCTTGTAAATATCTTATCGAGTAACAGACACATTGGTAGGAACAAACAAAAGAGACCAAAAACAACAAAACCTGTTTTTACAGTACATAAGTTTCTGATTTGTTTTAAATATTACACCATTAGATCAAGATAACACAAGGTCTTCAATCTAGATATAAATAAAACTAATTTCAGCACTGGAAATTAACATTTTGAGAGGGAGGCTGCAAAGTAGGAGTTCTTTCGTCATTCGATTTCTTGACACCTCACGTGTTGCATCCTCTAACAGTGCAATTCTCTAGTTAACACCTTTAAGGCCTCAGTATATCACATATATATATATATATAACACTCGCATTATATTTTGAATACAACACGTGTAGGGGTAATCCAGTAATGATCCAGCTGTTCAAGGCCTCAGTCAAATAATCATGCCGTTTTTCTCTGTGACCTTTGACTTGCCTTTCCCCCTGTCAGAAACACAAAAACACGAAAAGCGGCATTAAAGAATAAAGTTTGAGCCTTTCTGCTACACCTGCATAGTTTTACATTTAGGTTAAAAAAAAAAAAACTTGTCTCTTACATGTCAGAATGTGCCACCTAACCTGTCACCTTCCTCCCTACTTGCAACTTTTTCCTGTTGTGTCAGAAACACCTTATCACTTGATTTGTTTTTCACCTTTTCTTGATCTTCAGACTTCAAAATTATGATCATTTTTGTTGTTGTATCTTGTTGTTGGTTTCAGCCAATCTCTGCACCTATCTGCTATCGTCTGACAACAATATTGCCCTTGGGAGCAACGTCAGGTTTTTCAGGACTTATAATGTAGCCAGTTTTTCTTGGAATAAAGTATCACAGGAAAATCAAGACAAGACTTCCTTCCTTGTGCACTTCATACTTCAAAAAAGCAACGTTGATTGATTCATTCTTTTTGAGTCTATGCCCATTGCACTTAAATACAGAAACCTGTTTAATAGAGAGTTATAAGAGGCTAATTGGAAGTCAGACAATAACTGATGGATTCCATTATGGCTGATGCTGCATCCACTCAATGCATAGCCTGTGCCCATACAGTAGAAATGTGAGTATTTAAAACTACTACATTGGGATCCAGAATGCTTCCAAAATCTTTTCCTCCAGCAAAAGATACTGTTTTCATATGAAATCTGTTTAAAGAGTTTAGTTTTTCTTCCTATTGTTGTTTCTAAACTTTTTTTCTATTCGATTTACCCTCTTAGATTCTCCACATCCTCAATGGTTTCTGGCAGGGCGACTCCTCTCATCTCAGGCAACATTGTCACCAATCCACTGTAGAGCACCGACATCACACCTGAAACAATGAGACATGACTTTATAAGAAAGCAAAAGCATCTCAAATTGGTAAGGAGCAATCTTCCTCTAAGTAAGTATTACTTAAGAGTTCTGAGAGTGTGCCTAGAGTGTACCGTAAAGAAAAAGAGGCAGCTCCTGCCAGACACTGGCCAGTCTGTAGAGCAAAAATGGGGCTACAATTGCTCCAAAGTCACTCGCTGATGAACACACTGACACTCCCAGATTTCTGTTGGAAATGTAAAAGTAATTCCAAAATCGAGTGAGACATGCATTATATAAGCTTTGTTTCTTTTTAAAGAGAAAATGGTGTTTACATTTCTAGAGATCATGTCAGCCTTTGCCGCCAAGTTGCAGAAATATCTAATAATACCATGTAGTCTTAAGGCCTGCTTTGTGTTAGTCTGAGGGAGGACTCATTTCCCTGTCTATTGAATTAAATTCAGGCATGTCTAAAATTAAGAAAACACTCAGAAAACTGTCAAAATGAATCAGAGATGATGATTTAACAAAGCTGAACACGAAATCACAGCGTCTGTGGGTAAGAAATGTCAAATTGGCCGGCCGAGTGTGGCTAACACTCGGCACATGCCTGAGCTGGTTATGCATTGCTCCGTTTGTGTAGTTATATGCCGGCTTGACCTGACACAGCCTAAATACAACTTCATCTACATTTTCTAGAACAAAATAGTTCCAAACTGCTCCACACTATGAGATGCCATCTGTCATCTTTGCTGGTTTACATCTGTGTTGTAGAGCATTACCGCAGTATGGCAGTAGCCAACAACCGAAGCTACAGCATCAGCTATTTATTTATGGTTTATATGTTAGGGACAGATACAATACACAAAGACGATTTGAAAACAGTCATCCATACAAGTACTGCAGTGTTTCAGCAGAGGCTAATTTGCAACACCCGTCCCTCGAAGGGCTTTTGTTTGTAAAGAAGATTAAAACAGGCTAGTAGCGACCATTTAATTGTTTGGATGACTTACCATCCATATTCCTATTCTGATGTAAAAATGTTTACACATTATTTAAACTCACCTAAGAGGCGTTGGATACATCTCTGTGTTTGCAAAGTTCAATGTCTCATATCCAATGGCAACAGCAAGCCTCCCAGCGATTGCAATACCTTTTCTTAAGAAGGCAAAATCTGTTGTGGACACAAATCAGGAAAAGAAAAGGGACCCAAGAAGCAACAACGCATTACCGACCAAGACCTTAAATTTCCTGCAGCTGTTTTGACTTTTCACAGCCTGTCACTGGACTGTCAGTTTAACGTACCTCGGGAGACGAAGGGGACAGCCAGGCAAGCGACTCCACCAATGAGGTTGGTGATGGCCATGAGGGAGCGGCGACCAACTCTATCAACCAGTAGGTAGAAGATGAGGCCAGTCGGAAGCTCAACCACAGCAGAGATGAAGAAATCCAAGAAGAGGTTGTCCCCTGTGATCCCCAGACGCAGGACCAGGCCTTGAAACACAATAGTACTAGTAAACCTGGATGAGGAAATGATCAAATAAAAATCTTATTTTTAAAACTACTTTCACATATGCTGGCCTGTATTACATGAACAAAGGATATGATACAGAATTAAATCTACTCACCAGGCATAAGTTAAAATTAGTGTGTTTTTTCTAATACTTGGTGTCCTGAACAAATCCCTCACTGACACAGGATTTACTGCTTTCTTTTCCTCCAGACGTATTATCTGAAAAATGTATTATAGTTGACAGATTCGAAAATTGACTTTTCCCGACTTTTCTTTGACCAAAATGACAATGTCAAATATTAAACTGTGTTTTTCACAATCTTGTCATACCTCTGGAAGATTAGGTGGTAATGATCTCCCGTTGTATTTTGCAATATTTGAAGCAACTCTCATGGCCTCTGTGGTTCTTTTTTGTGAAAACAGCCAGCGTGGAGACTCAGGAACAATCCTTAAAGACATACACATCTGTGTTGGACTTATTATAGCCATGCAAATAAATTAAATGGTCATATATTAAGCAATCCCTGTATGTATACCAATAGTATGAGATAAACAGAATGCAGGGCACACTCATGACCAGCTGCAGCATCTTCCAGGACGACAGGAAGTAAGCCAGACCAGGTATGATGACCATGCCAGCAGAGTAGAAAGTACGGTTCATCATGGACACAAATTTCCTGTTGTTGGACCCGAAGAACTCAATGACTGTACCAGAAAAGATTAATGACTTAGCAGACAGCATAACCTCTCACATATGCATTATATTTTTAAATCACAGATAATCAACACAGGCAGGGTATAATGTTTAAGGCATTTCAGGCAAAAGAACTGATACTAATAAACAGTGCAACATTTGTGAACAAATATTGTGGAACATTTTTCTCACATAGGCGACTTGGTTGAGCTTGAGCAAATTAAGTTAGAATGCACTGTTGTGGCTCAACAAGAGGTGGTGGCTCACATGTAACTGGGTACTGAAGTTTGGGGTAATCCTGATCTATGCATGAGTCATGAAGCATGACATCAATGTTGTGTTTACTAGTTAAGCTATGTGTTTCCGATTACGAAGTGGGTCTGGTTAACTGGTGGTTTCCTTGGAAATGAAAGCAACTTCACCAAACTGCACACATGTATTACATTTTCTCCCTCAAAAGTCTTGTATCATACCAAGCACATAACTGGCTGTCCAGGATCCCTTTCCAAAAAATCCTTGCAGAAATCGAAAGGTGAGCAGCAGCGGGTACCATGGTGACAACACGACCCCTACACCCGAGATACCAAGGCCAAGCATTGATGCAATTAAACATGGTTTCCTACCAAACCTGTGAAAGACAAAGATCATCATTTTTTGTTAGGGTAATCGTCAATTAAAACTGTGACGGGGAACAAATGTTTGTAGCAGACCTGTCAGCCAAGTATCCATTGACAAAAGCTCCAATGAAAAAACCAAATGCAAGGAAAACTTGATTTAGATCAGCAAGCCAAGATCTCTCGCAGACCAATGAGAACTAGAAGAGAAAAAAAGAAAGAAATGAACAAATCTTGGATAGATTTTAAGGTAATTATGGTTATAGTAATAAACAATTTGCAAACAGGTATATAAAAAAAATAAATAAAAGGTCAAGTATTGTTTTTTTTTCTTTCCATAAGACAGCTTTGCTCATGAAGACAAAGTTACATCACATCACAGAAGTTTGGAATAACGTTAGTTTCCTTTCCTTAAAGTAATCCCTCAAAGATGAAATCATATGCAAAAGCATCAAAACAGGACATTTTGTACTAAGAAATTATCTGTTGACGATTTACAATAGCAGGTACATCCTCCTATATCAAAATTCTTACTCTTGTTTATAACATAGGAAGGGACAGAAATAAAAGGAACCCACCTCAGAAACAATAGTGCTGTGGCTTTTATCAAACGTCCATCTGCTGCAATGCTCCAACTGGGTTTCATTTGAATTCAGAGGCCAGTTTGGATCATTACATTTGTTTGGACTTTTGTTCCAGTCCACACTAAACCTCTCACACCGGCTAAAGGTCCCTGACTGCTCAGAGCGGGGAACAGTGACTTCCCGCACCTCAAGGTCTGTCCAGCCACATTCCTCCTGGAGGTGCTCAGATTGAGGAATCCAACACCAGTGATCTGGTGTGTACCCTAAGAAAACAACCCCGACAAGTACAAAAGCAAAGAGTATCAACGGTAATGAACCCAGCGTAACAATCTTCTTCTGGAAAGGGCCAAAGTCTCCTATGTACTCGAAGAGTTTGTCTACATTTGCCATCTGAGGTGATTAACTAATGTTTGGCATGCGATGCTTCTGGGTATAACAGCTCCACTCTGAGAATAGGAGGAGACGCATCCTTTAAGAGACAAGTGATGCGTCAGTGTTGATATCAGAGTCCTCCTTTTCTTTCTCATTATTGAGTTTACTAGTCATCGTTTCAAGGAAAATGAAGAGCAGGTTAATCATTCCAGAACGTGAAATGTAGAACTAGTGCTACAAGCCTGGCCTGGGATGGTGTCAAACTCCCAGCCTGAATTAGTATGTCTGTCTCCCCCCGCCCAAAGGACTCTGGTTTGGTAACAGGAGCTCACAGACATATAGACATATCCACTTTGGGTCAGTAGTCAAAATATAGCTTAACGTAAACATTAACCTTGACTGTAGCATTTCAGAGACACAAGATACACTGTAATCCAGGTTATTGAGCTATTGAGTATAGGTTAAACATAGACATTTTTCTAAAATATTCAGCCATTGGTTGACCCGAAGGAGTGTTACATATTTTGTACATGTAACACACATGTAACAGAATCATTGAGGGCATGCCCCTCATTTTCAATGATGTTGAGAGTACAACAAAAACAGAATAAATATGCATAAACAAATGCAAAGGATTAAAATTAAACAATTAAAAACGTTTGAATTCAAAGTCAGAAAAGTTTATAATCATAGTCTTAAACTGACACAGAGGAACACGTGTGTGAAGTTTTAATGCTGTTGGATATTGAGCATCAGCCAATTACTAGAGCAAAATCTATGATCAAAATTATTTACATTAATATTGAGAGAATGAATATTAAACACGACTATTCATTGATTTGACAACATCTGCATATTACGCATGTATCAAACTTTAACACACTTAACACTTACAACAATAATAAATACGTGAAAAAAATACAAATATATATTTATATCAAAAGTAGATAATAAAGGTAAATTAAGGAGGTAGTGGTGTGACCTTACAACACACACTAAGAAATGTACCACATATGACAAAACCTATGGACAAAACCAGCGGAACACAGCATGCGGCACAGTTTAATCTCGATCATCTTGTTTTTATGATCGTGGGAAGCTAAAATCGTAACTGAAATTGAAACTCAATTAATTGCACAGCACTAGTGTTCATTGTTAGGGCGGTTCAATAAAGAAGTATTACTGTATATGGCAGCATTTGCCAATTATGGTTGTAATTAATAAAAAAAAAATGTCTGTCACATCTCACTGTTAGAGGTGCCCAGTCCACCTTTTCATATAAAATTAAATGATGAGTGGAGTAACTGTCACCTGTAGGGGCGCTGGTGGGGCAGTGGTTAGTGCGTGCGCCCCATGTATGGAAGCTGTAGTTTTCCAAGCAGGCTGCCCAGGTTCAAATCTGACCTGTGGCTACTTTCCTGCATCTCGTTTCCCACTTCTATCTCCCCCATTTCTGACTCTATCCACTGTCCTATCTCTCAAATAAAGGCACAAAAAGCCCCCCCCCCCCCCCCCCCCCCCCCCCAAAAAAAAATGACACCTGTAATGAATCTAAGTGGGAAGTGATACATGGACTATAGGGGAGCAGGTGTGGAGGCAGAGGCATTCATATAGATGTCACCATAGTCCAGAATGGATAAAAAAGACGGCATCTGTTTTCTTCTGAGCCTTGGGAAGTTAGTTTATGTTTCTGTAGAGGAATCCAACTTTTTGTCTTAACTTAGTGGCCAGAATTGGAGACTTGGAGAAAATGGAGACTCTTTCAGTGCAGTGTTCTGTCAAAGTGGTGACATGCAAAAAAAATTCTGCAATGTCATGCAAGTAAAGAGCATGTATTCAGTCCTGTCAGGGTTGAGAACTAGTTTCAGATTAAACAAAAAAAGTTTTTATTGATTGATCGAATGCTTGCTGGGAGATTTCCATGGCTGAATATGCAGCGTTAGCAAAGCAGTACAGAACTGTATCATCAACATAAAGATGGGTGTTACAATTTGTGATAGCAGAAGTAATATTGTTGACATACATTGTAAATAAATAAGGACCCAGTATTGAACCTTGTGGAACCCCTTCTGACAATGGCAAACCCACAGAATGATTATCACGTCAAACACACATTGCTGTCTCTTGTATAACATATAAGTGAAAGACAAACAGTGGGATTAGCTCCAACGCCAGATTGATTTGGACCCAAGATAGGACTACAGAGTAATGATTTGAGCTGATACTTATCTAATGTTTCTAAGACCTTATCCACACACAATAGTTTTGAAATGGGCCAATAGTTATTTAAATTTGTTTTATCCACACCCTTATGCAGTGGGACTATATGAGTGTTCTTCTAGACCTGAGGAATAACCCCAGTAGAAATGGAAAGATTCAATACATATGTATTTTGCTCAGCTATCATTAAAATACTTGTGTTAAATTCAATTGAATCCACAATTTATTTGAAATGGGATAATACATTTTGTTTAAGAAGGAAGACTTTATTTGCTCATTATTATTTTGTATAGATTAAACCTTTCTCTTTTTTGCATTAGGCTGATTTTCCTAGCATCAGCTTACAGCTTGGCAAAACAAACTCTTATTTTTGACACTGGTACAAGATGTTTTCGGTTGAAAAAACCTGTTTCTGTTCTCCTAAATTTAACCAGTATTGTTCATTAAGGAGTGTTATATTTTTATTGTCCAGATAAAATGTCCTCCACTGAGGGTCTGTCTATGGGACTCTGACAGCAGTGAGAGAACAGCACCCTCCCATGTTCGTCCAAAACAAAGTCGCCTCCCAGCTGAAAAACACAGAGGAAGCAAAATCATTAAAGGATTATATGAGGACGTTATCTTTAGAGACAGTATAACATGAAAAAAACTTTATATCTGAACTTAGATGTCTGTTTTGCTTCACTTACAAAGATAGATGAATGCATTGCTTATCATAACACTGACAGAGTGCCTGTGCATGCATGTTCGCGTATGTGCTTGCAGCTGCAGCAGGAAAGAAGATTGAGGAGAGGGCATCACGCTGGCCTTTATCACATATCTCCTGACCTGATCTTATTTTACATTCGGTAAAATAAGATTAAATGTTCGGCAGGCCAGGAAATACTTTGTAAAAAAAAAGGGTGTACTTTGCAGAGGGCAAACAGCAGGAGCACAAGGCCCTTTTTTTGTCTGTGTGCACATGCCTGTTAACTGGTGTAGTAATCAGTGCTTTAACACCACTTTTTCTGCTTCTTCCATCTAAAATGTTCTTGTTTGAACATGAAGCAGCGAGCATCATTTTTACCTGAAACATGTCGTCTTGAATGGAGGGAAGGCCTCTTGGAAATTCCATGTTGTCCACCACATATTCAGCATAGAGCAGCATGTTACTGAAGCTCAACACTTTCTTCAACGATGCTCCAAGGCCGAATGCCGTGTACATCTGCAAGCTCAACAGAGTAGTGAGGTGTCAAGTCAGATTGTCACAATACCTGATACCCGGTACTAAAATAAAAATGATAATCAATAAATCTTTCTGTTAAAGTGATGCACTATTATTTGAAATATCTCAGTTGTAGGCATGAGCCTTCACAATAAACACATTGCAATTAATAAGAAAACTGTTTCATGTAAACCAGCACGACTTTTTCACTCAGAATGTAGCAAATTTACCCATTGGATGAAGGCCATGCTTTCAAACTATTGTTGAAGATAAGATGTAGCTCAGGCCAGTTATTAGCTAATGAGCTACCCTCAGACTAATTCAAAATCATTTAGTTGTGGAAAACATTCTTCTTGGAATTATTTTTGGATTGAGGAGGAACCAGTTACAAACACAAGCATCGTGTAAAAGAGGAAGAACATAGAAACTGAGTGAAAGCTAAAATGTTTATCTTTTGTTTATTTATTGCACTTCATGTTGTCATTGCAGTATTCAACAATGTCATCGTCCATCGTAGATTTCTCTCATACCATGCAGGCCTATTCTGTACCACGCAGAAAAATCACGCTGAACACATAAAGTGCGAGAACTTTCCCATCCGTACACATTGCCGTCACAGAAAAGTAACAACATGTTAAAAGTATTAGTATCATTAAAAGAATAAAGGTGCAACTAACATAAAAAATAATTCCTATCAATTATCGATAATAAGCCCTGGGTCCAAAGTTGGGACTCTAAAAAAGTTGCTGTCTGACATTTCTTTTTTAGTCTCTCACCTCTTTGATGTCTGTTTGACCGAAAGTGGAGCTGAGCGTATGTCTGTAATCTTTAAGGATCTTATTAAGGTATCAAAGTGTCAGACAATCCAATTATGAAGTGCGTATATTATATATACGTATTATCATTGTGTGTTGATGACCTCTGACCTTTCTGTCAGAATCCAAAAGCATGTCGTACTGACAGCCGGTCTCCTTCAGCCAGTGTGAAGCTCCCTCCTGACAGCCAAATGAAATGACCAACACTTGAATTGAGTGTGAATCCAGGGAGCACTGAAAAAAAAAGGGCATATACAGTGACAATTTAGATTCATATCAGACTGTATTTTACAACTGTTGTGATAGAAGGGTGATAAAAGCATCATAAAGAGTGGTCTAGTTCATGGATGTCATGACCCTTTAGTGATTAAACGCTTCTGTTCTCCTGGCTGTATTAAACAGAGAACGAAACAACAATAATCACTTCTAAGATCCATCCCTCAAAACTGACGTGTTCTCGAGCTTTTAAAGAAAGAATTTGATCAGGAACTTTTCAGGTTTCTCTTTCTGATGATACTGAACTTATTAACTTCACTGTTATCAGTCTGCAAACAGAGAGAAATCATTTACCCATGATCAGTTGATTATGAACTAAGAGCCACTTACAGAACAGTGATTCTACATATTACGGAAGAAAGTGATCTAGATTTGAAATTGTAAATCAATTTTAAAAGTGATGGAGAAAAAAATGTAAAAGATTATCATTTACAGCATAGCATATAAAAAAAGGGCTTATCTTTTTTATCTGAGAAATTTCTTTAAACACTTTTACAAGTTTTCAATTTTTCAATCATACCAAACATCTCTCCACTAAATAAACTGTAAAAGTACACTAGTAGTCTTTGTATGTATACAGGAGGAAAGGTCACTGAAGCCACGTTTCCATTATTTAGAGTAGACCAACATTTGGAGTGATTATTTCACTGTTTCATGATTTTACTCCGGGAATTGTAAAAATGCATCTTTCATAAGATTGCATGACTGTTTTATTTCTTTATACTGAGGCCTGAAATATCTGTTTCAAATGAAAATAAAATAGTCCAGAAACATCATAGAGCATCAAACATCTGTTTTTTATGCAAGAACAAACATGAATTTTCAAATATATTTTCAGTATGTTGGTATGATACTGGCACTGGTATGGCTTCAATCTGAATGTGTAGACTTAAAGCCTTTGTCTTTGTTTTATCTATAAAACATGAAGTACTGTTTTTAATATTAAGTCTCCAGTCTTGTTTACCTGATGTTTCTCCAGCTCTTTCAGATGGAGACGGCACAGTAGACAGGAGAACTGACGGATCAACACCAGCAGGATCTTTTGACCTCTCCCAAAATATTTCTCTAACGTCACTTTTCTACAAAATAAAGTACAATTCTTCTGTGCAAAATAAGTGACAACAACACAATAGTTTTGGCAGAACAGAACAAAAACATAAAGCATTACTCTCATTTTGTGCCCACTTTTTATGAATTAAAACAATACATTACTGACAGGGATTTCAACAAATATTTGAAGGACATTAGAAAAAATTAATTCCTGTCCCTTTTGCATAAAACGAGGTAATTAACAAGGTAATTAACCCTTTGAGATCAAGATCTCTTTCATATGTTAGACCTGGTCAATAGGGCAGCAGCACAGGTTGTAATAAAGATTACATGATTAATAAAGAGTTTACGAACAATAAGTTAAGAGCAACTACAATTAAAATGTGCTAATTGGTTCACAGATAAAGTGCAGAAGTTGTGATCACAGATTACAATTAAAAAACAGAGGCACTGTCACGTTCTCTGTCATTAAAGATAGAGCCAAAGGCTTATAACATTATTATGATAATTGGCAGCAAAGACCAAAGTGTCAATGTTGTAGTTCTGTCTAATTTAAACTTGCACTGTGTTGAGTTTGAATTCATAACAAGAATGATTACATAATAAGGCAAAAATTCATCCAACATACTCTCCTGTTCTGGCGTCGATTAGAGATGTATCAGGTGAAATACATTTGATCTGCTCGGTATCATCCAGTGTTTGAACAGCTAGCTGTAACTCATCATCCAAATGTTGCAGAAAGGCATCCCACTGCACCTGCACGACATCAGCCACAGTCAGTAAAGACTCAGCGCTCAGACAGAAATGTTTTTTTTTTTTTAAATATCCGATAATAATTTATGAACTCACTTCTAATTCCTGAAAGTCCTGCAAAGCGCCCTGCAGAGTTGCACGGCTGGAGAAGCAATAAAATATTTTTTTTAAAATATGGTTTCAGTTTGTTGGGACTGTTATTTTATGATGGAAAGATATGAATGCACGTGAAGATTTTCTTTTTAAATATTTGGAGTCACTAGGTTGAGTTTTACTAAATCAGGATGTCAATTACAGTAGTTCTAGCAGCCTGAGTGAGTCCAGATTGTTTAATGATTTTTATCATAATTCAGAGGATAAAATTATTCAAATAACCTCAACAACAAAAAAAACCTTTGAAACGTCATTTTTGGATTAGCCGGGCCAACTTACCATCAGAAAATTAATTCAACTTCAACAAAGCAGAGCTCAGTGATTGACTTACTATCAGCGAGTAACCAAGAAAAAAACAGACATTTATCATAATTAGTCTGCTTAAACTCAGGAATGTTTTGTGTCATGTTAGGAAAACCCAAAAATTATTACATTTGTAATTTTGTCTTACGTTAATGAATTGGTTTCAAAATTGGATTGGTTAAATCATTTCAGCTCATTAGGTCTTACTGAGTGCTTTTTCTCCACAGGTCCTCTGCATCCTTTTTCCTTTGAACACACAAACTGACAATGGAAACATAAAACAGAAGCTAACAGTTTATCTCTGTGAGTCGCAGAGCTCAAAGTTGAATCTGTGTAGCTGTACAATAAGCTCACGAAGTCATATTATGTGTTGTGCTCATAACCTTCTGTACAAAGCTGCACCAGCTTCAATCAGACCCAGCAGTGACTGTTGTTGCTCTATGCGGATTTTCTGCCTGATGAATTCCAGTAGTGAGCCTGAGCTAGGAAAAGTAAATGAAGTTAGCGTGTAACAGTGTGTTGCATTTATTCTTTATGTCTAATGACTGACAGGCCGCCTGCAGCCCCTCGACTCAGGGTCAGACCTATAAAACCACATGCCAACTGTCCAACGTGGCATCTGCATGACTATTTTTATGTGCACTTGTCTGGCCTCATAAAAAGCTTCCTACCTTCACCGCTCTCCTTCTTGGCGAGGTCCAGCAGAGCTTTTCCATCTTCAACAAAAGCTGTGAGAGCTTTTGAACAAGACGCTGCAGTGGCGTCCGCTCTAAAAGCCATTTTCTGCTTCAGTGTGGTTCTCGGTTTGTGTCGTGAGATTATATCAAATGTTACCCTTTGACTAGAGTACGACAAGCTTGACTTCCTCTCAAAGTCCACTTTGGGTTTATGTGCAAATAGCAGATTTGCTGTTGAAGCTCAGTTTAAAGGGTTGTTCCCCCTAACACTACACGTGAAGTCCAGTTAAGAAGGAGACAGTTTGTGAGAATGATTGCGTAGTTTGTTCTTCGTTTTGGAACGAGCTTAGTCAGTGAATTCTTTTCATTACCCATTTTACTTTATGTAGGTTGACTCCTCTTTTGCTACTTAAAATCTGATCAATATGTATCTTGGGTTGTAGAAATAACACCTTGATTAGTACAAAAATACTGGGTTGAGATACATTTAGGCATACTAGCTTTTTCATTCAACTTTGCACACTGGTAGCAGCATGCAAGATACAGTATGACCATCAATAGTTGTTCCTGGCAGCATAATTAAGGCGGTGTAAATTAAAGCAGCTCAATCAAAGAGGAAAACTGAAGATGCTGGATACGGTGAAACTTCCAGTAGTTGCACTTGATCTGCACAGATAAGGGGGCGAGGAGAATTGGCTCCTTTATGACAGTAATGCTTATACAACAAGCTGCAGTATTACCGCACCATCTAGATACTACAGTAACCATGAGCCTCTGCTGCTTATTATATGGAGAGACGACTGTCAGATTCAAAAATGTCAAATTATCTTGGGTCAAGATGTGAAGAGAAATTTGTCTAGGGTGCAAATTGTGGGTCCAAATTGGGATTGGATGTCTCTTGCTGAAATACAGCTTAGGAATCAAAGTTAATTTATCAATTTTTCTACTAAATCTTGTACATTTGACTGTTTATAGAACAACCAGAAATGTGCTGATACAATTGTTAATATTTGTATTGATTATGAATCAGGAAGGTTTTAGGCCAGTCAGCCGTGTGAGAGGGTCACATATCAATTATGTGGAAAATTCAAGAGACGGGCTGATAATGGATTTTAGAGCACAATATTGATACGTATTAAAAAAGGGGAACAAATCCATTTATTAATAATATGGCGGCTGAATTCGTTAATTATATTGGAATGTAAACAGAGCTTCTTCATTTGGATTGCACACTGATTGTTTAATGTTATGACCCTTCAAAGGCACTCAGAAGATTGCGTTCTTAAACACATAGCCTTATTAAAGAAAAGGGAACCTCATCATACATTGTCAACCAACTGCAGTGCAGATCACTGTTAGCGTTGCTGTCACGCTGCTGTTATAATGCTGAGAGTAAAGGAAACCCGGGAGACACACTGCTTCATAACACCATTGCCGAATCACACCAAGGATTGCTTTCTGATTTATATCTGCTTTATCAAATTTCTGTCGGACAAACATCCTGGTAAGGCTCAAAAACTTTAGGGAATTTTCAACTACTGTACATGGGCGTGTAAGATAACTTCTTGCACTTTGCCACTCTGTCGGTCTAAATGTTAGAAATAGGAAAGGATGTAAATGTTCTTAACTTTCTTTAACTTTGGGTCCATGTGTTAAAAAAGCTTTGAATTGTTACGTTTTTTTTGGCAGCTTTTTGCAGAGACTTAAATTAACCTTCTCTTAAATCTTTACACATGCGGATCAGACACTGAGCACAAAGCCAGCATTTTTCTTTTTATTGCTAAGAATCTCACATGAATTATATTTGCTTTTTTCACAGCAGTCGCGGCATTAATCAACGGACTCCATTTCCAGATCCCTCTGATCTTGGAATTTGTCCTCCTCGACCTTCAGAAGGTGTTCGCCGTTGCTCTCCTCTATGTGATGCTCCTCTGGCTCCTGGGCGCCCTCAGAGAGTCCTTGTGATTGGCTGGCGAGTGTTTCTGTCGGTACAACATGAGAGACGGTGAAAGAACTGGCGATCTCTTTCAGGTGGGCCTGCTCGGACTTGAGCTTAGCCAGTTCCTTGTTGAGCGGAGATTCAACTGTTTGTTTCCCGGCAGTGGTCGCAGGTTCGGGTTCAGGGGTTTCAGCCTTCTGGGCGGGTTGGTCATCCTTTGGGTCTTTCGGGGTCTCCAGCACCTCAGGGCACTCTTTCTCTGTCGGTTCAGTAGTGCTGCTGTCCAGTTGACTTCCGGCTCCCTGCACCTTCTCATATAGACTTTTCCTCTCCTCTTGCAAAGCCCTGCATAGATTCTCAAGCTTCTGGTTCTTGGAAGTGACAAGCTCAAACTCCTTTTCCTTGATTGCTTTCTTTAAAGAGTAATGGAAAACAGCGTTAAATGAAGGGAAGTCAATCAGTAATGAAATAACCAAAAGCCTCATTTAGACATATCCACAAAAACTCCTGAAAACTTCCAAAACGTGTGGGATGAGCTGCTTGTGTACAGGCACATTTTGTCACTCCGACTTACCAATAATTTGTCCTGCAAGCTACATAGTAAATTTAAAAATGTAAGAACGCAGGAAATATTCAGGAAAATTCACTAGGGGGGAATAGGAGGGGGTGATTAAGTTGTTATTCTGCGACCGAGGAAATCTCTCAACTGCTTCATTATGTTTTGATATCTTGAATTTGTCGAACTATAAGTAGCATTACTATTCCTTGCTTTCTTTTTACGTCATGTCTCCTGAGACCCTCTCCTGCCTCCTGTCCGACAGGGCTAGTCTCAGGAAGACTTCAGGGGCCGGCCGGCCTGAAGTTTCTAGAAATTTCCAGGAGTGCGTGTGTAAATATGACTAAACACTTGTGTTCCGAACAACATCTCTTACATCTGACACCATGTCAACGAGACTCTTGTTGCAGCCATCAAAGCGAGTCTTCCAAGACTGACACTCCTTCTCCAGCTTTTTCATTTTCTTGGCCATCTACAACACACACACACACACGAAAAAAAGAAAAAAAAAATCACAATGCACATTTAAAGCCAAGTTTAAAAATAGCTCCCGCAGTACAGTGCAGGATTGTACAGCTTGTCATTGTTGGTGTTAATCTCATGGGATTTGTTTCTCTTATTACTGTATTTATTATGTTTTATTTTCAGATAAACAAAGTAATTCAACCATAACCAAGAAGCTGATATCAAACATTCAGTGAAGCAGCTCTCACTTTGTCCATATCCTGTTTGAAGCCGCTGTAGACACTGTTGCTCTTTGATACCGTGCCCTGGATCTCATCAAACTTCCTTGAGTACATATCGAGCTGAGGAGAAATAATAGAAGAATATTATACAAGTCTCCAGAGAGGTAAAAAAAAAAACAACAACAAGCCAATGCTGCCCATGTTGCTGTGTTACTGTACCTGGGTCCTCATATCACTCTCTTGTCCCCTCAGGGCTTTCAGTTGAGTTTTATACTCCACAGCCTGTTTTAGCATCTGTGGAATAATGAAATGTTCAGTAACAATGAGCATCAGGGGAATAGAATAGCAAATAGGATGTGCTTTTATCAATCGACAAATCTTAGAAACAAAATACATACAAGCTCTTTCTCCAGCTTGTGCCTCTCCTCGGCCTCCTTCAGCATCATGTTTGCCTGCGTGAGTTTGGTTTCCAGCAGCTTCTCTTTCAGGTCCCTGTGTTTGAAAACCTTTTCCAGGTTCTGGAAGACAATCGGGAGAATTTACGAGTCGTTTTCACACCCAAAGCTGTTTCATTTCTCGCTCAGGGCGCCTTGGCCACATAAAACAAATACAGCAGCTCATAAATGTAAGAATGGGTGAAATGTGCAAATAATTCATGGGCTTGAAGCTGGCAGATGTTACGAGACTTTACATAAGAACAGTTCAGGTAGTGTCAGGGAGGTTTGCATGCTGTAGATTGTGGTATATATAACTTTGTGTATGTATTTGGCAGGGTCAGTACCGACTCTCGCTGATCGTATTGTGAAATGAGCCCCTTCAGTTTCTCTGCCAGAGAGCTGTTCTCCTGACACAGTTTGGTGTTTCGGCTGCTGTGTTCCTCGATTTGGGCCTGTATGTCACTCAGCGTCCCCTGGAAGTGAGTTGTGATCTCTTTCCTCTTCAGGTCATCCTCTCTGCACCTCTGGAGGGTCTCTTCCTGCAGGTCAGATATAAACAGATATAACCTTTTTATCTATGTGCTACGAAACCTTTAGCTTTTCCACTTGTTTCAGGAAGAGTGAATTGCTTAACTTTACTCTCAATGTGGAACTGTGGATGCACCCATTGTTTCTGAAACGTTTTCTGCGGTTTCATATTACCTGCTTCCCGTCTATTTAAGTACTGGCCCAAATAGAAGCCATTCCAAGGGTGTGAAGTAATAAGAAAACTGTTAGTTTAGAAATACAAATAATAAATCTAGAGCTCCTGTAAGTGCACACCAGGGAGCTAAATTCTAAAAGTGTGAAGTTATTTGAGCTGCCGCTGACAATACATTTCATTGTCCATTTATTTATTTATCATGTTTTTTGAATAATGAATATGTTTACTTGGACATACTTTTTTCAGTAAGTGGTTAAAAAATAGACCATAAAAGTTCCCTCAAGCCTTAGGTGATTTTGTCAATAACCCAAATAAACCCAAAGTTTCATTATCAATTTACCGGCTGATAGTTTTTGAGTTTAGTGTTGTTTTTCTCACATAACTTCCAAAAGCAAAGGTGATTTCAGGTTGCTCATTTTGTCAGATCCATAACTGGAAGATATTCCAATTTCTGACACATTATTCAAAGAAGAGAAGTAAATCCTCACAGATGAGAACTCTGAAACGGTGTTGTGTCTCTTTAACTCGTAATAAGTAGTCATAAACTGTCAAGTCAAACGATCTATTTGAAATTGGATTTCAAAATGAAATGGAAGTATCGCAAAGAGCTGAATGTTCAATATGTGATTAAACAGTGAAAAGACAATAAAAGTTATATCCTGCAAACAACAGAATGACAAAAAGAGCCAGTTCACAAACTAATAAAGAGAAAATCATTTACAAGCCAGAGGGGGAATATGATATTCTAAGACGGTGCCGGTGGCCTCGTGGTTAGTTTGCATGCCCACTGTACAGAGACGGTTTTCCTGTAAGCGGGAAGTCCAGGGTTTGAATCAGACCTGTGGCTCCTTTCCTGCATGCCATTCCACTATCTCTCTCCCTGATTTCTGACTATATCCACTGTCCTGCCTCTCAAATAAAAGCATAAAAAGCCCCAAAAATAAATCTTAACCCCGCCGCCTACTACACCTCTCTAGATCTTTAAATATATTGAAGATTTTTCTTCCTTTGACTTAATAAACCGTTATCACTAGAATTACGAATGAAATCTGCTTTTTTGAACAACACATGTCTTCGCAGCACGAGATGTGGGTGGGGCGGTTTAAGAGGTCATGGCCTTAGCTCTGACATAATGGTTGATCTCTGGTGTCAGCTGATGTCACCTCCTGTTGGGCACAACATATGGTAACAACAGCCGGCCCACACCAAAAAACAACCAGCGGCAAATGTTGATTTCAGCAGATTAGAAACCATCCGTGTAAGAGATTAAGCTGAAGTACCTTCAAGGTCTTGTTGTGCCTCTGCAGCTCTCGGCAGAGCCCTTCCAGTTTACTGCGTGCTAACACGGCGCGGCTGTGCTCGCTCTGCAGCTGATCCTTCTCCTTCATCACTTGGAGCAACTTCTTCTGCAGGAACTTAAGCTGCTTCTGATCACTCCGATGCTCCTCCAACTGCAACGACACAGAAAAATCCACCATGTGCCCATAAGGGTAGAGATGTCACTGTTGTTCCAATGAGAGCATTAAAACATTGCAGAAGTCTGAATTTTTTTGCTAAAAATGATTTTGGTAAACAAGCAATGCTCACTGAGCATGCATACATTTTGACTGTCGGATGGACACCTGGGCATAATGTTTGTTCTTTCACACCATTTTGATGCAGTCACATAAAGCTTAAGCACGCTATCAGCTATCCTCTGATTAATTTAATGGTGAAACAAATATTGCTTTTTGTTTTTAATTTCAAATTTGGGAGAAACAATTTGCACTGTAAAAACAAAAACATTAAGAAAATGGGATACACATAACTAACTAATATTTCTCCATTTATGGCACTTTATATCATTATCGCAATATAGAACAATGTTATCACATATCGCAGGTTTTTCTCATATCACAAAGGCCTAGTAGAGATACAAATCACTTGTATTTTCTCTCTTCTCAAATTTCAAATTCCTTGTTATCGTCCACTCACCAGCTCGGCGTGCTTCTTGATGATGGCTTCCAGTTTCTGTTCTGGAGTGTTGAGTTTGTTCAAGCTTTGCATCAGCAGCATGGCTTCCTTCCCTGAATAGCCGCAGTGAAATTCACGTCAGTCAAGTCAGGTTTGAGCTTGATTTAAGTTAAATGGCCCAGAGCACAAAGTGACTGAGATTAACTCACAATGATGTACTGTATGTTAAAAAAAAAAGAGGTTAAATTATTCATCATCTGATAGATACACAAGTCATTTTTAGGATTCCTCTCCAGGATTACGAGAAGTCCATCACTATAAAAGGAATGTGGAAATACTATTTTACCATCTCGTCTTTTGCAGATGGATGCACTTACACGCATTTCAGCTCTGCTTACACTCCTATCAGTTTCAGTACTACTTGGACTTTAGCTGACTGAGCTGAATGAAACCCATTTCAGCTCAAATCAATAAAGACATTTTGAGGAGAGAGAAAAAAACAACAAATACCCAGGTTTTTGAGCATCTTCTTCTCCAGTTTCTGGTCCTTGCGGGAGTCTGCCTCTTTGACGGCTGTGACCTCCTCCGTGTCCTCTGGCTCAGCGGGAATCTCTGCATCCTGGTAGGTGCTAATGATGTCCTCCAGCTGCTGGGCCAGGTCTTCTGTCAGGTCAATGTGGTGACCCTGGGCTGGCGATGCCTCGGGACCAATGGGTGCAGGGACGCTCTCCTGACAAGCCTCCATTATTCTGAGCGAGCACTGAGAGGAAAGCAGTTTGTTTCTGTAATCAGTTTGATGCTTTTCTCACCCTGGCCCAAACGATTGCTCGCTCATAATAAACACTGATCTGTTTTCTTATGTCCTCTCAATATTCAATAAAAACAGTTAGCAAGCACAAAAGGAAAGACACTTGGAACTAGAAATATCAGCACAGGAATATGTCACTGTCTTGACTTCTTTGATAAAATTATGGTATTGCTGTTGCCACATATCGGTATTAAAAATGTAAAAACATTTACGGCGCTCTGTACAGATTTCCCTGACAATTTCACGCCGCCACTACATCATGAGTCCTCACAGTGCTTATGACATGAATGAGGGTAAAATGAATGGAAGTTAATTGGTCAAAGAAGAAGCTGAAAGCGAGATGATGAAATTAAGAGAAGAAGCAGTGAATAAATATCTAAATCCTGCTCTTTGTGTTAGAGGCATTATGATTCTTCAGTCAATCAGATGTCGTGGTGTATCATTATATGTTTGTCTTTAGTCAACATTAGTCACTTAATCTCCCTCTGTTGGACTAATCAGTGTTTATCTAATCAATGTCACCTTTAAGTTGTTAATTGAAGAGGGATTAGCTCATTTTTGTCGAAAAGAAAAGCAACGCAACGGGCTGTTTCACATCAGAGATTGTCACTTTTAATAGTAGGAAAAGCACGCATAAAAATAACGATGTGAAATTTCTATTGAAGTGCCTGAGTAAGCCTGCGACAGTGTAACAGTTAGAACAATACAGGAAACTTGAAGCAGCAAAGTCAAAAGGATTTCTTAATACATTTTACAATTTACACCTATGTTTTTCCTACTGTAAAGATGGCACTGTAACTGATACATCTGCCAATTTATGAATGAATAGAAAGATATCAACACTGTCTGCAAGTGTTTGCTTGGAAAATTGGCAAAAACAGTTACTCAAAGTGTAAGACTTTACTTTTGAACTTTTTTACTTGTAGAATTAATGCTTTTATTTCTGTAATCCAGAATATTTTTGGTGTTTGGATTATTTTACTAAAGCAGGGTTTGATACCTGACCTTGATTTTTTAAAAGGAATTGTTCACTTCTTTAACATTTTTAGTCCAAACAATAAGTCAATCAATCAGGAAACTAATCACACATTTCATAAACTATAGAAATGTCCATCCATCACTCTAAAGCAGCACCAACATGGGGTCTTTGAGGCATTTATTCTCTACTGAAGGAGCCCAATGAGATACTTTAGTTGTTGCTGCTGTAGACATTGAGTTTTTCATCTTTCACAATGTACAGTTGAAGAATTTTTTTTGCCTTTTTAGAAGAAAAAATGAATCATCACTGTTCAATTTAAGTGACAGAAAAGCATTATTATTGTACCACACTGAGTAAGTAATATGGTGCCTTAGTGCCTGTCCTTGTTGTGTTATACAGGCTCAAAGCCAGAGCCTGTTTACGTGCATAAAATTAGTGCAGCCTTCACACTGCCTGAGCTTTCACAAGCAGAGCACATGGCACCTGTTCCAGAGCCCACAGGCTATTTTAAGAACTTCTTTATATGGGCAAGTTATTTATTTATTTCTAATCCACTCTTATTGATGTCAATGTCAGCGGTTGTGCATACAAAAGCTGCATTTACAACTATTAAAATATCAGTGTTACATAAGTGACCCCTACTATATTCAATATTTCCAAAGCAGGCAGAGATCCAAATGGAAATTCAACTGAAAATACATGACAGATAGAAAAGGCAGTATTGATATGTGCAGAGTGAGGGTGTACGATCAGATCCATAAATGAAAAAGGACGTCTAATCCTTCACAAATGAATCTCTTCTCTTAACCGGTCACACAGGCAACACTCAGATGATTGAACTCATTCTCCTTTTTAACAAAGTTTTAGAAAGTCATTCAATTCAAGCAGTTATTAGTAAAAAAAATTTAGTGTAAGAAGAAGTTTGGAAACCATCACAGAATTTAAAGGTTATTTCTCTGCTATTGGAGAGTAAATGTTCCTGAAGAAGCAGGATAGTGAGCAAACAGGGTCTTACCAGGACCAAGGGCCAGAGAGGGAAAAGGAAGAGTGTCGCGGGGCTTGGACAGGCTGCCACCACAGATACAACAGCTGTGATAAGAGCACCTCAAAATAGACCAGAGAGAGGGAGGACAGAGATACTGTGTGTGTGTATCTGTATCTGTCTCTGTCCAGGACCCCTCACCCACTAAACCACAGTCGCCTGATTGTAATCTAAAAAGCAAAAGACCTCGGAGTTTAACATGAAGTAACAGTTTGAGTGCAATCTAAATGTTTCGTCATCCAAAGGTTTTTCTGTTGAGATCTTCTGCAGTGGTTTTATGCGATGCCTCTGCTGCTTTAAACCAATGCAGCACTAATTTTATTTTAAGCTGGGATGCTGTTAACAGCCATATAATTATTCTAACAAATGGGCCTGACAGGCCGAGTCACTGAGCAGCAGAGGAAAATTAACTGTCCCTCTGATTGGCCAGAATTAGAACAGACCTCCTCCCCAACCCAGAGAAGCTCACAGTCGTGCCCCTGCTTTATATATGCCTATAACACCTTCAGTACTCAAGGTGCAGAACACGTTTTGTGCTGCCGGAACACGCCGCTGGTTTGCTGAATTTGATGCATCCTGAAAATGTATGAATATTATCCACAAGGTGAGAGCTATTTTTGGAAGTGTTCATTTATGTTTTTTTTGTTCTTGTTCTATGTTATGACTGCAGTAATCATTTTTCACCAGAGGGTGTCACTGGTAGGAGTTGCTGCAATTTTTCACTCCAGAGATAGTTTTCCCTCCAAAGCCCCCCCCCCCCCCTCCAGATAAAAAGTGAAGGATTTGTTCTGAAAGCCCCTCCCGTTAGTGCTCCAATTTAAACAATCATGGAAGAACATAACATCGTCGAGAACGTGAAATAAGCTGCAACACACATCCTTGGGTCAGACTCAGAAGTATATTCTTTTGAAACAACTTTGAATTTAATTTGAAAAAGTAGAGCACCAAACAATAAAGTCCTCATAGCATAAAAGAGGCACTCCGTCTCGACTCGCCGGTTTTTGATGCAAATAGCTAAACACAAATTGGCTACTGAGGTTTTCCCTCCTCAAAAGAATTTAGCTGAGAGGTAAAAATGATTCGTCCTCTGTGTGTTTTACAGGGAATTTCAAAGACATGAGAGGCACAATGCAGTTCAGTCATTATGAATATGCAATAAAAACAAAACACAATCTGTATACATACTGTATGCAAAAGCAAATAGAAGGCTTCACTTTTCCCTTCACATTTCGTGAGCACTCTGCATCTTTACCACGACAAACAAAATGACATTACCATGAAATCAAAAAGCTACATACATCTTCAGAAAGGGAAACAAATTAAAGCAGTGCACCTTTGAATTTTTTTTTTTTTATGTAAACATGAGTGAACAAAGTGTTTTCTGATTTTGAAATTCATTCTCAAACTGGTGACATAACCACTTGGAGAAGTGATGTGAATACACATTTTTTTTTTTTTTTTTTTTTAAAGATGTGACACACTGTTAGGGATCAACACTGTGCTATTTTCGCCTCTCATTAAACCTCCATTACGTCAACTGCAGGCATTTCACCCCTTAAAGAGATATAAACAATCTGCTTTAAAAAGTTTTCAGAATTCAACACTGCAAAAATAGTTTAAATAATACAAATACACATATATTTACAAAGAAGAAGTAATGCATTTGGTGAATGATTACTTACATTTTGGGTTGAGCCACAGGTAAAGTCAACCAACTCACGCTGTTAACATCATTACTTTAGCATTACTAACAGTAAGTGATATTGATTCATCCAGTTACACTTTGAATGCAAGAAAACACACACTTTCGTCTGATCATCATAGCCCCTTGAAATAGTGTGCAACATGTTTCACAAAATGAGAAACGTGGAAAAAAAAAAAAAAAAACAACTGGAATGTTTCAAAACCACGAGAGAACGTAACATGTTTTACTCCCCCCCTGTCTCCACTCGACCATGTCAGTGAAAACATCAAAGATGAAAGGATGAAAGTGCATCGTCAAAACTCATAAAATGCTTCTGGTCATCTGTATCTGAGAGGGAAAGAAAGCTGTTTAATAAAAAGCATAAATACATGAGATCAAAAGCAATGCCAGCGTGGCTCACTGCATAACTGCATCACTGCTGCATAAGTACAGATATACCATATAAATAGTAGTCAAATATTTACCAGTATCAATAAGTGCTCACGTTCTAATATATAAATACATTTTACAGTATTCATAATTACATATTAACTTCCTCTATTTTTTGTGCAATAGCAAATCCCATGCATTTTTTATACCAAGATAAAAACCACAACATTAAGAGAAATGCAACAAAGGATACATTATTTAAGATTGTTTCACATAAATGAAGCTGCAACCGTCTGTCAGCAGAACTGGCAGAAAAAAAACAACAAAAAAAAGCTTTTCTTTTAAAAGGTGCCTCTGACGCCGCAGACACTTCTGAATAAAGAATACCTCGACATTTTCCTCCTTGTTCAACAACAACCTTCTGATAACAGATCCATGAAAAGCAAAAGTAAAGGCACAAACCCTTGCCGCTTGATTAAAAGCACCAAACTGCACAAGAAGCATCTACTTAAAATTTGGTCAGACTGTTTTATAGTACACATCCTTTCCCCCCTTATAAATAGTCTTTATTTACTGCGCTACTGCATCACATCTTGATATGATTACGTTAAACAACAGTCTATTTTTCAAAGTACACGTACAGTAAAATACACTGTTTGTATGCATCTAAGAAGGAGTATATGTTAAGGACATTTGTACAGAATCCATAAATATAATTTATGTGCAATTGTACGCAAACTACATCAAACAAAGGCATATTAGCATAATATCTTTCCATATTGCACCTGCACCCAATAATGATTTCCCCCCCCTCCCAAGACATCCTGCTGCTCGTCCAATCATTTGAAAGAGTCTCTGAAGAGAAGAGCACATCAGACAGGTAAGGTTTCTTCTTCACTCTGAAGGTTTGATGTCAACCCAGATGTGAAAGGAGCTGTCTGGATTGTGTTCAAGACCAGAGGAAGTGTTATCATATTGCCTCTAATGGGATAAAGATGGAGTTATATGCCTAAAGGGCAGAGGACAACAAGGTTGCAGATGTGGCAGAGAGGCGTCTGTTCCTGTGTCGAATCAAAAAGACACAAAAAGAGGTTTCAATGAGGGTCCTCTGTAGTAATCTTTAACGAGGCGATGGCTTTCAAGCAGGTCTGGACGTTCTCCTCCTGTCCACTGTCCCTGCTGCTGGGGTTGAAGGCTTTCTCCTGAGCGGCCTGTTCGGGGGACAGCTGGTTCTGGCTTCTGGCGTCTTCTCCTCCGCTCTCGAGCCCCTGGACAGATCCCTCCCTGCTGCTGCAACGCTGGCCCTCGCTGCTCTGGGGGCTTGGCGCGGAGGAACTAGTGACATCAGTGCTGGACGAAGGCGGAGAGTGTAACATCTGGAGGCCTCCGACGGGAACAACGGGGAGCAAACTGTGGGCCTGCTGCTGGGAGTGAAGTGGGAGGTGGCTGAGGATGTTCTGGTGATGAGAACTGGCAGCAACAGGCAGACTGGAAGCCAAGCTGCTCCTTTGATCCTGAAAAGACATATTGGAGCGGTTTCAACATCGCTGAGATGATTTCTCATGGGTAAATATAACACAGTAAGCAAAATGCAGAGATGTGATAAACACAGCATTATTTAGGTCAACATTAAAAAGTTTCTACATCACAGACCACCACTTAGATAGTGATTATTCATACTATTCAAACTTTTTCTACACAGACAAAACGTTTTTTTTATATTTTCTCTTACTTACATTGGGTTGTATGCAGATCTTGTGAAATATGGGTAATTGGCATAATATGTTGTTGTGTTTTTGGTATGCTTTTGTTTGGGATTTTCTGTTTACATGTGTCTTGTTAGTTTCTACTGTTTTCATTTATTGACTCTAAGATAATGGCAGCACATTTTTCCCCAATTGGACAGGAAAGTGTATCGTATCTTAATTTATCGTACTTTTAGAGGAGCTTCTGCTAAATTAATTGTACGATTTTAACAATTTGTTACAACATAGTTGAACTTGGCTTATCATGGTACATACCATTTCCATATCAAAGCGTACTTGTTGCTGAGCCATTTCCATCTTTGCCTGGTGTCTGGTTTTATCGCTGATTCCTCTGTGTTGGTGTGAACCTCGGCGTGGGGAAACTGCCCGAAGCACAACTCTTTGCCGGCCTCTGATTGACGGCCTTCCAGCCAGCTCTGTTCCGGGAGACATGGGGTGTTCAATTGATGCTGGGGAGAGGTGCTGAATGGGGGTCAAGCTGGGTGAACCTGGCCTAAGTGGGGAGGTATCCCATCTAGGAGAGGAGCGACCACGAGGGGAGATTTCTCGCCTCGGGGACGGGTAACGCAGACGTGAAGGGGAGGGCTCCCTGATCGGGGACTCCCAACCAGGAGACAGCAGACAAGAAGAATAGGGGTCGAATAGAAAGCTGGCATGGTCTGGAGACAGCATAGCCAGAGAGTCTTCATCCATGGACTTCTCTCTCTGGTCTGTTGCGAGGACAGGTCTATGGTCCATACCAGTCCGCATACCTGAGGACTGTTGGCGAACATCTGGGTCAGGCAGAGAGGTGAGGGAACAGCCATGGATAGCAGCAGTGGCTGTGACTGACAGAGAAGTAACTCCACATGGCTGAGGACTTGTGCTTCTTGAGCGCAACTTTGGAGTAGAGTCACCCTCGTATTCTTCATCCTCCTCGTCGTCTTCGTCGATTTCATCAGCTTCTTCATCCATGCCGTCAGAGTCTTCTGCATCTGAGAACTGGTGTTTGGTTGTGATCACAACTTCTGACTTGGAATCTTCTTGGTTGTCGTCAACTTCAGAGACAAACGCACCAGTTAAGTTAGATTTATCAGCTGTAATTCATGAATGTGCAAGAATATTATGTCAGTATCTTACCATGTTCCTGTATCTCTGTCTCATCCAATGTCACTGACACTCCCAGTTCAAGACATTTCTTCATGTGTGCTTTTGACTTCATGTGTTTAGTCAGGTTTCCTGTAAAAGGATGAAACAAGAAATAAGTTCTGGTTGTGCTTTTTAATTATAACATTACCACTCCTCTGGAAACCTGTGTCTATTATTTAAGGAGATATGTGCTGGCAAATTTAATTTTCTACCCCAAAGAGGATGGATCCGTTTTTAAAGAGCGAAATCCTTTATCGAACTTGGTTTGCGCAATTAATCGTGGTTTTATCATTTTCGCAATATGAGCATTAGCAATAAACACATTGCAAAGGTCTGAGTTCATTCCAATACAAAAATAAAACACTTTGATTGTCGTCAAGCAATGCTTTCTCACTCAGCATGTGTACGTTTTACAAGTTCTACGGAGGCCTGTGTATAATGGGCAATCTTTCAAATCTTTTTAATGCAGTCATATGAAGCTAGAGCTAACTATTAGCTACTTTCAGATAAATTAGTGCCTAGTGGGGGGGGACGACGACGACTGTTTTTTGGATATATTTTGGATTAAAAAGGACATAATGCAAACACAGGTGTTCTGTAAAACATGAAGAACATCAGACATATAAAGAAACTGAGAGTTATGACTTATACGCGCTTATATGCACTCTTTGGTTTTATTTATTTATCACAATTTATATCTTTATCGCAATATTGAACAACGTTTTCACACATGGCATATTTTTCTCATTTCATGCAGGCCAGATTGCGACGCTGATTTTGGACAATGGTAGGAAAAATTCTAGGCGCTCTTAAATAAAGGCATTTTATGTGGTAATATGGGCAATTTTTGTGATCTACCGATCTAAATAAACACTTACAGACTTCCAACATTTCAAAACTCTTAAATGTATAAGCCAAGAGGATTCTCACCTTTAGTTTTAAAAGCAAAGTTGCACACCCTGCAGATGTACGGTCTCACATCTGTGTGGGTCCTGATGTGTTTTTTCAGCATGCTTGGCTTTTTACAGCGAATGCCACACTCTTCACAGATGTATTTTCCCCTTCCTCGACCTCTGACATACACATAGTCCTCATTGGACTTGAACCTAAAAAATAAAGAGAGTTCTATTCAGAAATACTGTACATAAAAACATCCCGAATAGGGAGAGAACAAAGACTGAAATATAGTGTAATTACTAGCAGCCTATTATAGCTGCTGTAATTACTGTCAGCAGAAATGGAAAGTGTTATGATAACTAATATCTTGACTGACCCTCCCTCAAAGATCTTAATGCGTGTTGGCACTGTTTGGGGTGTGGACGCCTCCCTCTCTTTCCACTCCTCCTTGGTAGTTTTCACTCTGCAGCTGGAGTCTTTCACCTTCTTCCCGTAGGTGATGTCCACCTCTTTGGGCTCTGGTTTCCTCTGCAGCTGAATCAGATGAACAAACATTTTGTTAACATCCCTTTTAAATTGACACCACAACGACAACGTAATGTGATGCTTCCAATATTGTAAGTCACACATGGTTCTATACAGCTTGGTTGTGCAAAAATGACTAATGCTCGTCGTCTGTTTGAAGGAAACCCAGAACAGGTCACTGATTATATTGTGTGTTTTTTTTATTTTTTGAGAGCTTTATTAACCATGATTTATGTCATTATATAAGTTATATATCAGCCAAAATACAATGCAGTGAAACAATACCATTAAATATTCATTATGAAATAATATTGTTTTTTTGGTACTTAGTATTTCCACTGCCAAGATTTTTTTGTTTATGCTGCCTGCAGAGCATCTGGCAATTAAACGCTTATAATAAGTCATAGAGAAATGAATTTTATCGACTTGTGAGTAATGGCTGAATCTAGTGTAATGTGCCGTATTCAAGGTAATAGGGTCCTTAACTATCTACATTTCATTTTGGGGATTTTTGTATCGTCTAGCACTTGTAACGACTTCACAATTGCACAATAAAAATATATATATATATCTACATTTCAGACAATAACCTCTAGCTGTCATTTTGTCCTCCAAAGAGGCAATACTGCTCCTGCAGCTTAAATATTTATTTTTTTAAAGTAATTCCAACAAAGGACAATATAACAGCAAGAACAATTTAATTTTAAGAAGTCAAAACTAAGACAGGACCCTTTTTCATATGGGACAGTAATATGTTTTGGAAACAACGCAGATATGGTTTCATTTTTTCACCTGTTCCATGGACTGCCTCCAAAGGATGAGGGATGAAACCAATTTCCCCGTACCAGTCTGAGACATGGCAGCCACTGTGTATATAACCTTCTCTCCCCTCTGTCTAGACCGCAGCAGAGCCAGCGAAGAACTGGTAGTCAATTCCAGAGGGTTGGGGTTGTGGGAACTCACACACCAGGTGGCATACACAGAGGAGAAAGGGGCGTCGGTGTGAGAGCAGCTTGGCTTAGTGTAGTTGAGATAACACCAGCTCACACCTGTCGTCGTGCGAAGACTTGGAAACTGAGATAACAGTCTCGAATGCTCAGCGTGTGAGATCAGGATATCTTGACTACTACCCAGCTGTGCCATCGTATCCATCTGCACTCGTTCCTCCATGCCAACTTCTTTCACTTCGCTGACTGATATCATGGAGTAGGATGGTGAGCTGGTTTCCAGGGAGCTACTTTCCATTGCTGACTCAAGTCTGTGGTCAGTTGGCTCCGTCACTTTTTGCTGAAGTGTGATAAATTTACTCCTATGTGAGTCATCCTGAGCATGAGGTGTTGATGCACCCTGCATCTCTGACCTTTGCCCCTTCTCTTCACTCAAATTACATTTCCCCAACTCCACAGCACTCAGCTCCTCTACAATTTGGCCAAACATTCTTTCCTCTTTCACACGTTTTTGCTGCTTGACCTCCATGAAAAGGTCTAGGCTGCTAGCAGGGGATAGCATCCGTTTGTTTGCGCCACCACTGGAGGCGTTAGTGGTTGAGATAGTTCTTGAGGTTAGAGAGAGAGGGATACCTGTCTTAAGTTTAGCTGATGACAGATCAAGGGCTTCAACACTGAGGTTTTGTGTTGAAGATGGTCTTGTATGAGCTAATAGGTTATGAGAATCTAAATTTCCAGACAAACGAGAACTTTGATTCTGAGGGTTGGATGTAATGGAGCAAACACCGTCATACTGATTGTCAATCATCTGTGATACTGAAGTGTATGTGATACTGCCAAAGGATGGCACATGAGTCTGTATTCTTACAGGAACTAACAGGCTCGGATGTGACAGCTGGGGAAATGTATTCCCGGTTGAGAAAATTGGCAAAGTCTGTGGCAGAACAGCAACTGCTGTGAATGGGGGAGACGTGGTGCTGAAGCACTGCGGAAATACTTGTGACGGGACGTGTGTTACCTCAGTGTCCATATTCAATGACTCCTGTCGTACCAAGTTTCCCCTCCTTCTCTCCCTCATAGCCCAGTGGCCAGCACTAATGTCCACGTGTCTAACTTTGGATGTCGGAGAAAGACTGCCATAGTCAAACGATATGCTGCGTACCTCTGGGAACTCCTTGCGCAAGTTACACGGCGCCTGCTCTGAGGCGGAGCGTCTCATTTCATGTTGTTGACGCTGGTTAAGCACAGAGAGGGAGTGCCCACTCCCTGGCACGGCTAAGAGCTCTAGTGGTTTGCCAAAATCATCCTGCCTGGCCGGAGAGACTGACTTCAAGCTGTCCTCTCTGTCAAAAGAGAAGGTTGAGCTATAAGACAAGTTGCTGTCTTGGCTAGGGCTGCGAGAAAGACTGGTGCAGGCAGACTCAAAGCTAGATTCACCAGAGGAGTGCTCAATATCAGCTAAGCGTAGCCTTTTTTTCTTTGGAGGGAGCTTTTCTGGAGGGAATTGTGCTAAAGTTTCACTCCTTTGAGGCCACTGAAACTCCTCCACGTGCTTCTCTGGCTCTTTCACCTGCACCTCTGGAGCTTTTTCTGGACTGTCGGGCTCTACCGTGACCCTAATTTCTGGGACTTGTATGTTGGGCTGCCGCACAAGTTTGGGGCCTATTTGAAATGATTGCCTGAGCCTACTATCACTCCTTTCCATCTCATACGCTTCACTCGCCTCCATAACTTGAAATGAAGAAACACTTTCCTGTCTCTGCCCATGATACTTGTAAGATTCTGACTGTTCAGAGTGAGGCCTGTTTATTGAATTTGTGTGCTGGATAACCGAAATTACATTCCCTAAAGTTTTTCGACCAGACATTTCAAGACTAACTGATATGTCCATATCGCACCTTTCCACTTGTGTTAGCATACTTGAAGAGTGTCCTTTTCCCAATGCTATAAACCCAGCTGTAGCTTGTTTTGAATCATAGTCTTTGCTTGAATCAAACATTTCCTCACACTGTTCATGAAGGACCTCACATTGACCTGGCAGATCTTCTTCTTCCCTCTTCTCTTTCCGACGTTTCCTTGTTGCCAGTTCCATTGCATGTCTCTGATGGCTCATATTAGATGCCAAAGAGGGGTAATTTTCCATTTCCAATCCTGAGGGTGCAATGCCACTCTCGCTCATCTTTGCATGGCTGTCAGTGTCTGCATGGCCTTCATGTGCAGAGAGTTCGAAAGCAGCTTGCCGCCTGAGTCTTCTATTGCCCCCATTGCTTGTTCTCTCATCAAACGAGTGGCTGCCTCTAAGTGCTTGAGGCATAGTCAGACAAACTGCTGAGGCTGTTGGCATTGAGTTACTTCTGATCAGAAGCCCCATATCAGAGCCAGTGTCCAACTGGGGCTCTTTTAGCTCTTCCCTTGTGAACGACTTTGTGTTTATTTTGATTGACTCAACAGTGTCTTTTTCCTGGGTAAAAACGCGAGAAACACCTTTCTCAGCCCGTTTTGTAGTATACTCAATTGAGTCCGTGCTACAAGCCACAAAAGCTTCTGTCTGTTTAGGGCTTGGTCTGTAACACTTTCCAAACATAATTTCTTGATAGGACTTTGCATTAGTGTTCGGAGGACCAGTCTGGTGCTCCGTACTTTCAGAGCGCGAGAAGTACCCAGAGTCCGTGCTGCCCTTGCTAGACTGACTAGGGAGGGACAGATTGTGCTCCGAGTCGCTGCTTCTTTTTTCAGACAGCCGAAGTGCGAGTCTCTGTTTGATCGTGCAAGATTGAATTGCACGGCTAGCCTCTGCAGCGGCAGGAGGTGCATTGATTTCTTGGGGCTGGGATGAACCATCCTGAGCTGACATCGACGTGGCTCCCTTTTTCTGAGCAATGAGATTTAGTACTTTTACAGCAGTGTTATCTGATCCCTCCACTGGAGAGTCCAGCAGCAGCAGCGGGTCATTAAGAGTGTCCTCGTCCGTGTCCGTGCTTTGCTCAGCATCAGAGAATAACTCTCCTTCCCCTTCAAAAGACCCCTGTTCTGTATTGGCATTGTAAGAACCAAGATCTGAGAGTGGCACTGTTCCAGCTTTGACCGAGTGAGCATGGGACTTTCTGTGTTTGTATAAATTACTCTTGGTTTTGAAGGAGAACCCGCAGGGGACACATGGATAGGGTCGTTCTCCGGTGTGCGAGCGAATATGTTTCTTAAGTACACTGGGTTTGGCACATGCCCTTCCACAGTAATCACAAACATACTTCCCTGGCTTTTGTGGTTTCTGTTCCACCTTGCTTGCCGTCTCTGACAGCTGATCCATCCCTGAATGGGAGCACTGTTGCTGCACTTCATGTGAACTGGTGGACATCCTCTCAGATGCAGGTCCCGGGGACTGTGCAGAACCTAGGTGACATAGAGCTTTCTGGTTGCCACTGGTAAACTGTTTTGTGGGCTGTCCTGGATACGAAGACGCCTCATATTCTTGGTGGGCTGCGGACTGGATTTGGGAGTGCTGATCTTCTAATTGCAGTGATTTCCCTGAGTCAGACATTTCTTCGAAACCACATGTGTCTCTTCTCTGGCCTTCCAGCATTTGTTGGTGCCAACCCTTGCCTTCTGATTCAACTGATGGACTCCTTTGTGTCTGTGCTGCCTCTGAGGTGCATTTCTTCTGTGCAACATTTCTGTCCTGACCCTCAGTGGAGCGTTCCACTCCTGCAGTAGTTTCAAGTGACTCCATTAATCCAATGTCACTTTCTTTAGGATCAATTGTCAAGGACACTAACTGTTATGTAACTGTAGTGATGTTAACATAGGTATGAATTGATTGCTGGGAAGGGTCATCTGAAAGAAACCAAACAAAATTGACAATTAGACAACTGAAATAAGGATAGCAGAAATATGCATAAAAGGGTTATCAAGACAAAGTTGTGAAAAACGTTTACTCTCAACAATCACATCATTCAATCTAAGTTTAAATTCCCTTGCTGTGAGTGAGTGCAATTCTAGACTGTTTCCCAAAAGCCTTCCTAAAAAACCTGGAGTGAAAAAGTTATAATTAGCTCTGTAACAGCAGGAATGATATGTCATGTAAACCCTGGCAGAGGAAACACATTTGCTGAAACCCTGTAGGGCTGTGCATCTTCACTGGAATCTTGATTCGACTCAAGTACGATTATCCTGTCAACGATTTAAATTGAGTCGATATCACGATGCATCAACTTTCTGTATTACTGCACAAGGCTTCTTTTTCATTAACGGAGACGAGCAGTCAGATAAATATGAACTCCGGTTTTCTATTATTTATAAAGTGTTTTAGAAATCAATGTCAACATAAATGTCTTAACATTGTAAAGCAAAATGTTGCTGCTGGAAAGTCTCCAAGCAGTGTCAATAAGCAAAATCAGAATTTATGCAGAATCATCCACGTCTGCGTGGAAATGCATTGTAGAAAGAATTCATTTCAACACCTCTATTGGGGTGCATAGAATTATGTAGGTATATAAGGCACATGCTTAACTGTAGTATGAATTTCAGAAATGGTCATAGATGTATTAATTTTTATGAAACAAAAGTGTGGGCAGAAAAGGATTATCTATCAAAGCAACATCTCCTTTCTACAATTAAAGACCAACTCCTTTTTTTATAAAAGTGAAATGTAATTTTGCAATTTTTACTCTTTTAAGTGCAAAAGCCCGGGACAAATTGAGATATCGTCAAACACAAACTTTTTGCAGAGAAAGCAGGAGCTAGTATAAACTAAGCAAAAGACGTTTTAAAAAAAAACAATAAGGATTGATAGCTTGTCTGTGAAATATTGACAAAATAACACCCACATCCTTTTCCCCGGTTTCAGTCACAGCAGTGCAACAGAATTGTGCTTGATGTTTAGATGAAAAACCATTCAAAATATAGTACTTGAAGCTCTTTGGGCTGACAGAAAAAAAAAAAAAAAAGAAAATGTTGAAAAATGTTGATCTTTTCAAGTTGATGCATGCCATTACACACAGATGACATGGTTACATCTTGGGTGATTAAGTGTGAGGAGTTCCCCACAGCCTTTATAATGCAGTATCTTTAATATTAAATATCAAAATGCTTTGCTAAACTCTTTTACTCAAAGCCAAGATTGTATGGTAACATGATACGATGCCTTGTTCTTCTGGGATCCCAACCCTTAAACCCATCTGTGTTACAAGTGTCATTTCCCTTTGCATAAACATTCCCGACTCATCATCATCATCCCCGTGGTTAAAGTGAATTGCTTTAGCCGCTTCACTTTCGTCTCATACCATGGGGATGGATCTCTGAGGGCACGTCATTTCCATCTTCTCAGTATCAAATGCTGTGTCCTCCCTAACGAGGTTATGTAAGATTATCTGGTTCAAACCCTCTGAGTTCCCCTTAATTAGGACATCCTCCGACTCTCTTTCTCTCACTCCCTCTCTTTCTTTGTTAGCACACCGCACACTCCTCAGGCATAAACCAGAGGATACGAATCCAAGGTGACTCTCGAGATGCCAAGAGATGCTTTAAAGCTGTAAGGATGATATATCCCGTTCTCGCTTTCTCTTTTCTTTTTTTTTTTTTTGCAAATGCCCATATGGATATTTTTAGTTCTGAACCTCAGCTTTCAAACTGATTCGATCGCTTCTTCCTGAGCCGGATTGAGAAAATATATGAGTGCATATAAAGGATGGTGAGGGCTGCTTCAGATTGGAACGATCCATGTTGCAACGGGGAGGTTTACTGAGGTAAACTAAGTGGGGTACCTGGGGGTAACACAATTCAGAGGCCTGATAAGGAGCTCCCTTTCAAGGTCGGTCTGACCTCATTGCTTAGTTTCCATCCTCTGTAAGCTACAACAGAAAGGAAGGGGGAATATGGGCGCAGAGTGACAGCAAGATAAGACCCTCAGAAACAACGCATACCTTTGAACTGAGCATGATAGAGAGAGAACAGAGCCGACAAGTCTCACAACAAATTCAGACTTTTCTGTACAAAGCCCGTAACAGCACACCTTTCCAAGCAAATTTCTCTCGCTCATGGCAACAAGCACTAACCTTTACGAAAATATATGACACAGCAGCAATGACGTGCAACAACAGGAGGCAGGTGGGTGGCAGTAGGTGTGCTTCACGATGGTAGTGGGCTGACTGTGGTACAGTATGATCGCATGGATGGATAAATGACTTCAAGGAGTTATTTATTTAAACACGTAGACATTCCTATGGGCACATCTCATACTGCTATCCATACACATGAGGGGACAATGTCCAAACAATTGTTGGATATGGAGAGCATCAGTATGCCGCTGCATTACATCATTAGAGGCTAAAGTTGGCCATTAAAGGGAACAGACATGAAGCCTCACGCTGACAACAAATCCATAAATATCATAAGGAGATGACTGGCTTTAGAGTAGCTGGATGGCAAAACCCTCTATGGTGCTCTAACAGCAGCATAGCACATAGCATGCAGTATCAATCCACAACCCTGACTGTGATCAGAATGACATAAAGCACACGGTCTGATGGGAAGAAAGCCTCGGCTCATACAGCAGCTGACATTCAGATATCAAACATAATCCTAATACAAACCTGACATTTGAATAGTCCCTTGTCCCATATCCACAGTCACATGTGACATTCCTCATACTGCATAGTCCGTATCTCCATTCTCCTCATGCCCGGGTAACGATAATGAAATAAATTAGCAAGGTAAAGTCCCATCAGTCATGAAGCTGCTGGCTGACTGGGTGTACATTAGAAGATCTATTGATGCGAGCTAGTCACCAGAGAAAATACCCAACCGTGACGTGCGGACCCAGGCACAAAAATAGCAAAGGGGCCCTGGGAGGGATTACACAACAGCCCACGTTTAAGGACGCTTTTCCTCTCACTCTCTCTCTTACAGCAGCAGCTGCCTCACTCTACACACAAAGTGGGGGAGTCAGATATCATGATGCAAAGAGCTTAACACCACCTTTCTAGACAGCAGTTCATTCATCCCAAAATTCAGAAATCTTAATTAGCCTAAAACTGTGAAATCTTGGATAAAATCGTGCAGGTTCATGCATTTATAAACAATTATAATCTATATAATCTTTTGTAAGGAGCGTGTGAATATATGCTGAGCGGAGGATACAGGGGAAAAAGTGACAGGCTCTATGAAAGGCACTAATCACACGGTGGAGTAGCTCTGAATATACATTTCCTACAGAGTGATCTTATTCAGTTTTGTATAGTGAGAGGAACTCAGTGAAAAGACTTCGTGTGGCTGGCTGGGAGGATGCTGCAGAAATTAGACATGTTCTCTGAATTCTGAGACACCCACAGCCTGTTCAGAGCCAGTTCTTCCCATCACGACAGGATTCGCTTTGTGAATGGAGAGAGTCGTGATGAGGGTGTCATTAACACAGCAAAAAAAAAAAGTAGGACAATACAGCAGATTATGTGCAGCTGCAAACCTCATCCTCTGAATTAGATATATGAGTTCAGTATGACATAGAGCTATTTCAGCCTCTACATCTATGCAATAATGTCTTATTTATCTATAACATACTTCTCACTTTTGTACAGTGCAGCCTTTGATACTGCCCGATTAACAATTGATTTAGTTACAAAGTATATTTTCCTGAAATGCTGAAGTTACATTTTTGTGGTAGTTTATACTTCCACTACATTTCAACAGTTCAAACTATATCATTAATTGATAAAATATGAGACATTGTTTAAGACTGAAATACACAGCAGTATACTTTGTTAAGTAGTTATTACTCATATAATGAAGCACGGCTAAAGCCGGTGTAAATCAATGACAATTGACAAAAGCTACAACAACAACATCATGATGGTAAACGCTAAAATGTAGCCTAACAAATAGTCAGAGATGTCAAATTCAGCAAACATGAATTAATCTAACTACATTCATCTTAAGCTTTGCAATATTAGCGTTCTCCTGCCAGTATAAGTCACATATTGGTCACACCAAATAAGGTTATACAAGGACAACGTGTGTAAATCCAGTGGTTCTCAACTGGTGGATCGAGACCCATAAGTGTCTTCTTTTAGAGATAAGAAAGTGGCAAGAGCGTTACAGTGACGTGATAATGTGTACGCTTTTATGTGAACCAGCTACTGCGGGGTGAAGGGAGATGTGTCCCAGGAATGTCGCAATTAACAGCCGGTTTGTGGGACTACAGATGTGGGAGCTTTTATTGTGGCAAATAGGCTTGATTACAAAATATGACCTCATTTGGCGACATGTGGTGACTTACATTGTTACATTTATTTAAAGGAAAACTTCAAGCTTGGCCCACAAAATCCATCTGACCGATGCCGTTACATTACTTCAATGTCATATGTAGAACACATAAGATCTTAGATTTAGTTTAATATTACTGCTACAGGTTACACCACTTGCAACAGGTAGAAAACATGTGATGTGAGGAATTTACAGCTGATAAACTGTCTAATCTCATCTGCCAAAATCAACTGATATCATAAGGGGTTTGGGTGCTGTTATGTATTTTAGTATTGGTACACCACAGTGGGATTTCCCCCATGATTTTAATAGATTTGTAATCATTCACCTCAGTCATTTACGTGAAACTTCGGCCTTTCAACACAATATAATTTACAAAACTATAAATACTTCACCCGCTTTGACCATCCTCCTCAGCTTCCCTGTGTGCCATTGGGTGAGAACAACTGGGTGCCTCTATGAATAGGAGTCCTTGGCTTTGGGCTACAGCTGAGGCATATTTAACAGAGGTCTTAACATGAAGCTTACGCAGCAGAACAAAGGCTTCAAACTTATGTGCGGACATTCAGCTTTTCCTCTGAATTTAGAATCCTACCCAAATGGAAGGCCTGAATTTCCTGCGCAGCAAACTGTAATTTCAGAGTGCATTTCCTGTTGAAAACTTCACCTCTCTGAGAGCCAAAAAAGCAGTGAATGTGGAGACTGTGTATCGACAGAGTCCCTCCACAGTATGGAATTGCAGGAAGCTATTATTAGATATCGCCTCTAACAAGCCGAAGATGAAGTTGAAGCTTACTAACTGCACTGCAGCTGAGATCCATTATGCTGTATTCAGTATCTAGAGGAGCGGCACTAAAATGGCTGATACTCAATGTGCAGTGAAGGTCAAGTCGCCTATCTCTATAAATATAATGGTCTGTCCCCCAGGATGTTCCACACTGCTTGGCATTTCCACTATCTAAAGCTACACCACGGCTCCGCTGACCGGCTCAAATCTGCCACAAATTTGCATGTGATTGAATGCCACACGTGCACCCGTCTACTCGCAGGCCTCTAATGATATTAGCGGTTAAACGGATGGGAGGGTAGAAGGGGAGAGAGAGGGGACAACACACACATACAAAGAGTGAGGGAGAGACGAGGGGGGGGTGGTGGGGGTGGTGGTGGTGTTTATGAATGGAAGGAATGAGGTTTTCCTCCCTGCAGGCTGTAGTGGCTGTCATATGGCTGACTGAGATATCGCTTACAGGGGAACACTACAGGTTGAACAAACAGCTGATACAAACACCAATAAAGGCTTGAATACAATCCTTTCACTCAATCCATCAATCATTCATCCATTAAAAAAAAAAAAAAAATCACCTGATTCACCTTTAGGATCAATCGGCCAACGTTTCATTTATCCGTCGCTTTAAATCAGCCTCTCAAACCAGCTGTACTTACACCATTATCGCAGCAGTACCTGAAAATAATCTGACATGATTGTGTGTTTCCATGGAAACCATGCCAACGTCTGTTGCAGCTTGCCGGTTCCTGTCTACATATATAATTACCACAGTAGATTACAGCAACAAGACTGCAGAAATGAGTGAAGAAAACAGGCTGCAGCCACACAGTTTATCAATATCTCATCATGCAGAGTTACAGGTTATACTTATTGTGCTGGTGGACATAAAAATAGAGCTGCATGCACAGTGGAAATCAACGTTTCAAAAAGCACACAAAGAAAATTTGCAATTTTGGGGGTCTATGATTTAAAATGCTTCAATCAATCAGAGCTGCTATACTCACACACACACACTATACAATATGACCAAAGTGTGCTGATTCACTTAACGTGCAGGTAATGCGCTCTATGTAACTCCTACAACATTTTACATCATACATCACTGGTTGAAAAACAATTCGCCAATGGAAAGAAATCAATCAGCGACAAATGTGATGAGCATTTCAGAATTTGAGTCATATTTTATGCAAAAACAGCAAGTATTTTTTCTCCTTCCCTACAGGTACAATTAAATATTTTGGTGTTATAAAAAAATGTCTGGACTTTAAACTTTTGGTTATGGGAAATCATCATGAACATTTTTCCACTTTTTCTTTTGCTACATTTTTATGGGAAGAATAATCTAATCACTTAAGACTCTATATCAGAAAATAATAAAAAAAAGGTAAACCCTGAGTCCTCTTTGATAGTCAAATAAATATATTCTAGATGTATGTTATTCCTTCTCACAAAAAAGCAATTCAAAATTTTGTTTTTGGAAATTGAGTTCAGTGAACTACATTAAAACATGAAAATCCTTATTTTAGTTTATAAAACTGTCATCATATGAGCTTCATTCTGACATTTTAATCATCCCAGTTGTAAATGTGATTTGCATCCTCTTTGCATTTTACAAATTCTGACTGAACATGTCATCTAAATGGAAAATGAAAGAGTGGTTTGCCACTTTAAATCGCCATTTTTCTCTCAAATGTGTAGTAGCCTTACTGTGTGTCCCGTTCAGCGTGCATCTGTCCACACATGATTTACATCCTCACATCCTCCTGTTGTGCGTGTTGTTGTTGTTGTTTAGGGGATCAGCTGTCAGGTGGTTTGGGGATAGCCTGCTGAAAGGGGGGGAAATGCAAGGACGTGAGAACCCCTTGCAAACCCCCCATTCGGCACGTCATGGAACATTTGCAGGAGAGGGAGCCTCCCACCTTAAAGGCGTGCAGCAGAGAGCAGACACAACACAGAGATCTGCCCTGCACCGGACTCACCATCTTAGGTGACAAATACACCTCTTCTATCGTGATGGAAACACAACAGTTTCATCTTTAAGACCAGTTATGAACGCGCGACGCGACGCAGCGGGGGAGCTGAGGCTTACCAGTCACTTTGCAGCATGCAGATCCGCTAATTTCATTTCACCGACATTTCTCTGGTGCATGACACTGGATCCTGTTTTCCGGGGTCATCTGTGCTCAGCAGGGGTTGTAGAGATTAGTTTTGCGTCGTCAGCGTCCTTTAAAAAAAAATACACTGCACGACCAGGATGCTATTACAGATGTAGGCAGCAGGGGGCGCTAAGAGGTCATTATATATTTATTCTTTTCGATCTTTCCATCATTCTTCATTTCAGAACTTTGGATGATTATTGCAAATAATGTATTTAAAATATTTGTTTGGTTCATATGGCTCCCAAGTTACAATGGGCTGAAATGAAAGAAGTGTTTATCGGGAAATAAAATGTGGTAGTGGATGAATCTAAACATGATTCCATTTGCTTTTTTTAACGGTTTAAACAGGCCAATTAAGAGGAGAAAAGTGCTGGGGCACTGGTGGTGCAGTGGATGTGGTTATGGAGGCTGTGGTCCTCCAAGCGGGCAGCCTGGGTTCGAATCTGACCTGTGGCTCCTTTCCTACATGTCATTCCATATTCTTTTCTCTCCCTGATTTCCAGCTCTGTCCACATGTCCTATCTCTCAAGGCACAAAATGCCCAAAAATAACAAATCTTTTAGAGGAGAAAAGTGCTTACATAAATCAAACATCTACAGCAGGAGGACTATACGGTAGTTGTGCAAGAAAGTCACTGATTCAAAATAGAACCTGAGAAATTAGCTTAATTGTTAGATCCCGAGGTCATAATATTTGAGATAGTCTTTGCATTGAAGTGAGAGTCCAAAGGTGAATAAAATACAACCAAAACTTATAAGAAAACATGATTTATTTTTGGAATGTGCAATTTTTCCCCCTACATGCATACTTACAGAAAAAAAAGAAACATGGAGCATCAAAGGTTCATTTATGTGATTCAAACATTCCTTCACATTCTAAACACACTTCATCATTTGATGAATTCTGCAGACTGCAGGAACATTTATTTAACATGTAGGTTTAATGAAAAGTAATTTCAAGGAAGTATACTGAACCCTTAAGGGACATGGAAATACTTCTATTACTTTTAATGTCGACTAGATAGGTTATAAAAAGTGTGTTGGGGATGAATCTCCTCTTCAACAGTGATGTTGTCATATAAGAGAGATTGGAGGAATGTTTTCGTATTTTTGATAGAAAGTTGCATATAGCTTAGAATTTTCCAAATATTAAGTGTAGTTTGGCGTGAAGGTAATCGAATTGGCTCATGGATTGTTTTGTGTAGTACTCTGCTGGCTTGAGAAACGCTGGGTGTGATTCATGGACAAACTATGAACATTCTTAATAAAAGTGTACAGAGATGTTGTTGTTTTCTCTTTGATGACCAGGTTAAAAAAAAAAAAAAGAGCCCAAAACATTAACTTCAAAAGTGCAGAAAAATTCAAAATAATTTAGACAAAAGCGCAATTTTTTTTGTATTCAGGCTGTTGTCCGCGTTTTCTGGTTTTAAAAAATAACGACTTACATTCTTAAGTGCAGTAAAATTGAGCTAGACTTCAATCACAAGAGTTAAACAAATAACTTTGTGACGTGTTTCTTTTTCCAGACCTAGAAAAAGATCATTTTTATATTGTAATAGTCTATTAAAAAATGTCCATAGAAAAAGTGTGGGTTCTTTTCTCAGGCCTGCAGCTCCGTCTCTTCTTCCTCATGTGATCCGGTTTTAAGTGGCACCTGTCAGCCTCAGTGTCCAGGCCCACTGGCATGGCATCTGTCTGAAGGACAGCTGGGGCAGGAAGACCCGCAGTCCGCTGGGCTTTACAGGCTCCCAATGCAGGGACCCGTGACCGACGAGCTCCACCTTTTTAAGAACAAAAACAACACAAGGACCAGGTTGGGATGTTGACAGGAAGGGTGAAAAAAAGAGTTTAGTCCTCTGTGCACGATGAGTCAGAGTTAGGCCAAATACATGAAGGCTTTAAATACAGACATTTATTGACCTGCTACCTTAAGAGCCATGAATGGATTCAAGTGGAACTTTAAAGTCATTTTTAAGGCTATAGTATGTAATGGGTTATATTTTGGTGTTTTTGGTTATTGTTTATTATTATATTATATATATTTGTATCTGTTCATGTTTTCTGATCAGTGGGACGGGGAGCTGAGCTGGGTTTCTGTATTTTTTTGTTGATCGCTGTTCTTTTGCTCACTGTGATTACTTTGATAGCGGCTGTTTTTGAAACCACCTACTACATAGTAACAAACACAGTATGTAGTATGAACTGCATACTACATACTGTGTTCGACAGTAGAAGTATGACTGCCAGTCAGTAGTTATTTTGAAGTATGCCAGGCCCGGCTAAGCTGGTTTCGTGTCTTGGAATGCGGGCGTAAACAAAAGCCCAGCTGACTGCTGAACCTACAATGTCATTGTGTAAAAGTTACATACTGTTGCTTTAACCAGATTCATTAAAATGAGTTCAATGTGTTTGATAAATCAGTAAAAAGCAGTATGTTCTGTTGAAGCAGTATATTCTACTAAAAAGCCTTTTTCTTAAATGTCAATAAGCTTAAAGCTCGACCTTTTGTCTTACCTGAGTCTGTCCTTCTGTCACATCAGGTTCATTCAGGATCACAGATCCATCCATAGGCCACTCAAGTAAAATGGCAAAGATCCACTTTTCCTGTGGTCTACAAGTGTACCTGTTAATGATAAAGCCCATTCAAGTAAAAAGTCGCTCATACAGTTTTTATAAATAGAATGGTTTCCCTATTACCTTATCTGATCTTATTCAGTTTCCTTTGATTGGCATTAGAGAGGAGTCACCCTGCTACCACAAACCCCCCCAAAAAGTGATTAATAAAATCACCTATCATGATCACTACATTCACAAGCTACATTACACTCCCTAAATACCAGTCATGTACATACCTATTTTCTGGAAAGAAAGTTGTCAACTCAATCAATTCTTAAATTATCTACAGGCGGAAGAGACACTCTTCATTGGTCATTACGATGAGCACCCACCAGACGTTAGGAGTGACGCTGTCATTCTGGGCCCTCCATGCTGTTGTGTTGTAAATCGCCTCCCCGTTGACCTTCAGCCACTGACCCATCTGTCTCAGACGCTCCTCAAAGATCGGAGCGATCCTTCCATCGTGTGTGGGGCCGACGTTCATCAGCAGGTTTCCCCCACAGGACACAGTCTCCACCAGAGTCTGAAAAACACATACCGCATTTATAAGAGTGAAAGATGCTGCTTATGGATGTTTCACCATAATACATCATTTCAGGTTAATTTTCAGCTGTTAGTAAAGTTATTCCAGGAAGGATACTATTGAAAATACTCGAACATTGTTTTACTACACAAAGATTTGTGAACAGCTGGAGGGCTGCGCTCCACCAGAGTTAATAGAGCTGAAACTTTTAGAGTAGCTTAATGTAAGATATATCATTTGAAATAAAAAAAATGTTTTGTTTAATGAAGCGGAAGCTTGAAAAAGTTGACAGGTAAAAGACAACTCTTACTGCTACGATCTGCTCGATGGTGAGGTAGTCACTCAGGGCGGCATTTCGTCTGTAGCCCCACGACTTTGTGTCGATGGTCATGCAGTTCTCCCATTTGTGTTTGAGCAGGTGTCCAGGCTGGTAGCGATCAGCGCAGGTGTAATATCCACCGTGGGTGCAGATGGAACCATAGCCCCAGCGATCATTTGTCACCACCGTGTCTCGAACAGGACTGTGAAGGAATAAGATGAGTCATCCTAATGAATCTTAAACTTACCGTCTAAATGAATCTTACTTGATTACCTGTCGTTATAGAGCCAGGCTAAGAAACCTGTGCTGTTCCAGTACTTATCTGGTGCGTCTCCGTCCCCATCTGACCACAAGATCTCTGGTTTGTATTTGACAATGAGCTCATACAGCTCAGGAAGCGTTTTACTGGTAGGAAAGTAGTTTGTCGTGAACACATTGGCAGCGTCCAGTTCAAAGAGTGGATTGAACCACTCAAAGAGAGAGTGGTAGAGTCCTAAACGCAGGTCGCTGTTCCCACGAAGAGCGCTCGCCACTTCATCTACCAGATCTCTTTTTGGTCCGACATCCACAGCGTTCCAGTTCCAGGAGTTCTTTGAGCCCCAGAGTGTGAAACCTGGGAATATATGGATAACAAAGTTCATCTTCTGCATGTCTGAGGGGATGAACAAAGCACTTCAACTACTCAATGTGAAATTAAAACTACATTTTTTTTTGTGTGTGTGTGTTTTTGCTGCAAACAACAAGAGGGAAACAAGATGTTGATCATACCTTCATGGTGTTTTGTCGTCAGGACAATGTACTTTGCCCCTGATGAGGCAAAGATGTCCGTCCACTCTTCGGCATCAAAGAACTCAGCGGTGAACTGGGGTGCAAAGTCTTGATACTTGAAGTCTGGAGGATAATTACGCTGCATAAAGTCAACGTACGGCTTTAGTTTTTGCTTCCGCCAGTACCACCTGGAACACAAAACAAATGCAAGGCAAGCTGTGTTTAATAAAATAAAAATAAATGTTACCATGTGACAAAAATAATAACTTTATTTATATAGCACCTTTAAAACTGCATGTTTACAGAGTTATTTAACATTTAAATCGATCATTAAACAAAAGCATGTAATAATAAGCCAAACAAGGACAGATACACGGGGGAAACAAAATTGGAGTAACTTCTATACCCAACAGGGAAACACTCCATAGGCTGAGGGATCATCATGGTGATGGTTAAGTCCTCTAAAAGCCTTCCCCAGTCTTTTTGTGATGTTCTCATTAAGGCTGAACAATAATTCCCAATTGTATTGGTATTGCAATATGAGCATTTGCAACAAACACATGGCAAAGGTTTGAATTGATCACGATAAATAAGAAGTTTTTTTTTTTTTATGTAATCAAGCAATGTTTTTTTTTTTTTTTTCACTCAGCACATTCTATGTTTTGAATGAAGGCCTGTTTGTTACAGTGAAGCTCATCTGACAGTTTTGAAACAGTCAGATGAAGCTCATAATCACTTACCCTCACATTCATTTGATTCATCAGTTTAGTGCTGAAAAAAAACAAAACTTTTTTTTTTGGATTTGTTGGGAATTCAAGAGAAACATGTTTCAAAGAGCTATATATAAAATGCCAATACATATTCTTCAATATTAGTGTATTTATCCCATTTCATATCAATACTTGAACAATATTATTGCACATCACATTTTTATATCGTGCAGTGCTAAGATAAAAAATATATATAAATAAATTCCAAAATAGTTTAGTAAAGCCTATATAAACTCAGTGCACTTATTTTGTAGTAGGCTTACAAATGTAATATTATTGAGTGTCCAGCTTTCCCAAGAATCTACATGTGTAAAGTCGATGTTTAGTGCTTGTGTTGTGTTCATTAATTGAAGTCTGGAACAAAAGCTCACCAAAACCACTCGCTTCCGAAGCTGGGGACAGAAAAGACCCCCCAGTGTATGAAGATGCCGAACTTTGCCTGATCGAACCACTCTGGAAGCGGCCTGGAGTCGATGGATTCCCAGTTCGGTTCGTATTTTGCTCGGCTGGTGCCTACTACCAGAAGCATCAATGGAATGAAAAGAGTGGTTAAACATCCCATTTTAGGTCAAATTAACCCAAAATGATCGAGAGAACTGGGTGACTATCGCATTGATTTGACGCTAAAATGTCACATTTGAAAGTGTAAGCAATCAAATCAGACGGAAACATGACAATTAAAGGTAACATGAATACGCTTCAGTCTTCTGGGGAGGGGGGGGGCGGGGGGTGTGTGTGTTGCATTCGTTGACCTGTAGGTGAACCGGTGACACTCAAACCAATGAGATGTAATGGAACGCCACCGCACCGGGCGACGCTGCGTTCTAAATCTTGCGCTCCCGTTTGGTGTACGCATGCGCAGTCTGGTCTGGTCTGCCTGCCTCTGACTCTCTCGTTCCAGGAAGAAGGCATGTGTTTTGGTTCTGAAAGCTGAATCGTGCACACATGCATGGCTACGTTGACTGTCACTGTCATATCTCTGCGAGGGATTTTGACAAGGTATGATCATGCATTTAAGAATACAAGTGGAGATTTTTCATTTTGGATTCATTTATTATGTACTTGTTCTGTTTTAGGACATCGATGAGGTGGTTGAGAATTCCAAAAAGGTAAGCCGTCTTTGATTACAATTTGCAAGAATAGTTTCTAATAGAATACTATTAGTTACACATTTATTTGTTCTATTGCTTCCTAGGCTGGGCTATTGGCGCTATTAGCTGTGGCCGAGCATGCCGGAGAATTTGAGAAGATTATTGAGTTGTCACAGAGGTAGACTAACTATCCTCCAAAGGGTCATCACTCCAATATTACACGTTCTTTATGTGTCTCTAATGACATTTACACATTTCTCCAGGTTTCCAGGTTTTATCTTCCCCTGCCTGGGTGTTCACCCTGTTCAAGAAGTGTCCCCAGAGCAACAGAGGGGGGCTTCTCTACAGGTAGGGTAACTAGTGTTTTTAAAGGGTCAGTTCACCCAAAGTAGAATTAAAACATTTTTTTTTTCTATAACTTCATGTGTTACCAAATATGTATTATCATTAAATAGTAAACTTCTCCTCAGAAACACTGAAGACATTGTCAATACTCTATAAAATGACATCCAAAAAGTAACAGGGTAATTGTTCCTAGAGAGAGATTAGCTCCTGATTTGTTCCAATACTACATACAGTACTTATACTTCAATACTTCAATCCCACAGTGTTGAAATCTCAGTGACAGATATATTTAAATCCCGGACAACGTGACGATGGGGGGGCTTTTTTGTGGGTGTAATTTTGGTGAATTTTAACACCTGTCATGTTGTAGATAAGTCATTTAGGATGTTGTTTTCTGACTTTTTTTTTTGTTTTTGCAGGATCTAGATGCTGCTTTACCAATAATACAGAAATACAAAGACCACCTTGTGGCCATTGGGGAGGTAATAATTCACCATCTCTGGTAATTAGTCAGTAATCGTTTGCTGTCCTGTCGTCCTTTTGCTTTACAGATAACTGTTCTGTCTGTTTTGCATGTATTATTTTAGGTTGGTTTGGATTTTACACCCAGATATGTCAGCTGTGACTCTGATAAAGAGAGCCAAAGACAGGTCCTCATTCGTCAGGCACAGATAGCTAAGGAGCTGGACCTCCCTCTGTGAGTCTCGCTGTTCGACTTTAGACTACACATCCAAGATGATATGTAAAGATTATAAACCTTTGTTTCAACAAAAAAGGGATTATTCCAACAAAGCTACATTGATACTGAAAAAGGAATACTACACTACTATTCATGTTAGATACATGGTTATGTTTTATTTCTAGAAATGTTCATTCAAGATCTGCAGGAAGACCCACCATCCATCTCCTGAAGGAACAGGGTACAGTTTAGATTCTTTACCTGTTGCTATACTCTTTCTCTGGTGTTTGGGATAACGCTGCAATACATCTTGTTCGCCACTAGGTGTCGAAAAAGTCCTACTTCATGCTTTTGATGGGAAACCGTCTGTTGCCATGGAGGGAGTGAAGGCTGGGTATTTCTTTTCTATCCCCCCATCCATAATACGGAGTGAACAGGTACAGCAGAGTGTATGATATTAATGTCCATATGTTGTATCACATCCCAGCCTGTTTTTAAAGGTTCTCCTCAGTTACACAAACATACTGTACACTGTCTGCAGTTCTACAAACTTCTATTATCTTTTCTCCTTTATGTGTAAGAAGACAGATGTATTTTTTATATATATTTTCCTGTTTATGACAGAATTGACGGTGAAGTCAACTAAAGCCTGCTCATAATGTCTTCAGAAATGTTGTGGTTTATAAAGTTGAATGTTAATGACTTAAGATGGGTTGTGTTGTGAATTTTTCCACCAAGAAGCAGAAACTTGTGAAACAGCTGCCATTAGAGAACATCTGTCTGGAAACAGATTCACCTGCTCTTGGGCCAGAAAAGCAGGTAAAGTCATTTTCCCCTCAGATTATAAATATGAGTGTCATTAAAGTTATTTTATGATTGTATTAGCCCTTTGTTCCAATTAGCATTGAGGACAATTTTCTGGGCCTTCCAGGTTTTTGTATTTTTGTGAATCTGTTTCACTCTTTGAAGTTATAATACCTTAAGACGTCCTTCACTGTGTTCTCTTGTTATATCCTTCTTGCTGTGTGTCCTGATTGCAGGTGAGAAATGAGCCCAAAAACATCTGTATCTCTGCTGAGTACATCAGCAAGATTAAAGGAGTGTCGCTGCAGACGGTGATGGAGGTAACAACACAGAACGCCCTCCGACTCTTCCCAAAGATAAAGACCGCCATCAGACCCTGACAAAGATCTGTAAACTCACGTCATCTGGCTGGAATGTTTTGAAATGATATGTCCAACTAACTCGATGTGGGAGTCTGACTGAACCAAGATGCCACGAAGTGTAAGAAAATAGAAAAATCACAGTTTCAGAGGAATGCATTTTAAAGAGTATGTGGACAGTAGAACTGTACTTGAAAGCTGAAAGACATTTATTTATCTCCCTTAAATCTTAAATAAAGGAAGAAGAGAACTATTTACCACACAACTTGTACATTTCTCTTGTAGGTGATGAATCTCAAACATCCAGCATTACAAAAACAACAGCTGATATCAACTTCAGTCCTCAGTTGGATGTCATGTTAAGTCAAAATGATAACACATATCTTTCTTTTTATGACCCATCTACTGATCTAAGTAGAGCGCTGATATCAATGAGCTCAGTAATTTACCTGGACACTTTTATGACATATTTTAGTGTTATGTTTCCTTCTTTTTTATTAAAGTGTTTTATAATTTACTTAACATCATATACTATAACCAATCTGACCCCAAATCACCCAGAGTTCACAGCTACAGCTATATAGAGTGTTGCTGCCTTCAAGTCCTCCTCTTATGATGGTGATTTAGATCTTTGGTTTCACAATGAACTGCACATGTTTATGTTTATACATCTTATTGACATCAATGTAAGAAACAGGTGAGAGAAATATGAAATTAAGCATCCTTGGGTTTCATGAAAGGCACTATATAAATCTAAGTTATTATCATTATTATTATTATTACTCTTATTTACTTATATACTTATTTTTCTAAGCTGTCAGTGTCTCAAAATAACTTCTATTTTTAAATATAAAAATAAATCCAGGTTACTTTTTATGATCTCTTAATTAATTTTATTTATATCGTTTTTTAAAGTATTTTTTATAGTTTTAATATAGGAGAAACATTTGAAAATATTTAAATCCTTTTTATGTAAATGATTTATTTAATTTATTTAATAATACCTCTGCTTATACGTTCCATTATTTAATTATACTATTGTTAATCCATTTCACTTTTTAAAGAGGTAGCGCCTCAAAAATCTTTGTTTTAACATCAGTATGACTTTCAATTCAAGAGAAACAAAGAGAACTGTTAGCAGCTTTAAGGATGGGCTTAGAATCCCATTCTTCTGCTAAACCAGCTGTGTAATGGGGAAGGGCTGTTTCTCACTTACAGACTCGTATCATTTTTCAGTAACCCTGGAGAATTAGCCACAGTGTATGATGCCATTCCTTCAGGCGCAAAGACCTCCACTCACTTCAGTCTCCCTATCCAAACCCAGCTGACTCACCAGAAGGAAAAATGTGTTTCTCACTACAACCTCAAAATAATAATAGAAACATACTAACATGCCCTGTTTAAGGGTTTTATAACTGATATGAACAAGACAGTCTAGGTGATTCCTCGTAAATACCTAATGATGAATAAAGTGAAGAAGTGTCCATTAGAATTAGTCATAAATATTAACCTGCAGGTTTTTTTTTTAAATTCGACCATAAAGTGATTATCATGCTAATCACTTTATGGTCGAATTTTAAGAAAGCGACATAAACACAAACTTTTTCTTTATGTGAGGACCCCCCAGAATCGGTATTAGACCCTTTTTTTTTTGGCTTTGTACGCACATTAAAAAAACATTCTGGCAAGACTTCAGTAGATTCGTCATGGACCTTGTCTTTTAGAGACTTTGCCTTGTTGCCACTGAAACCCAAAGGAAAGAAGATAAAACATTTTTTTATGTAGTTAATTGATTCATTTTACTGGCAAAATGATTTTGTTTCACAAATGTTAATTAAGTTAAAAAAAAAAAAATCCTATTTATGTTGAAGACTATATAAAACGTATACATAAATCTGAAAACAAAAAAGCTATTAAAGCCCTGAACAAATGTATACTACACTTAATATGTTTATGTAACAAACATTGCCCTGGCTAGTCTGTCTCATGTTGTTGCTCTTTTTATATTGCTCTTGTATACTGTGTACTTTTTTTTATCACTTTATTGCATTGATCACACAGTCATCATGCTGGATAGTTGTTTCTTTAAAATGCATTGCAAAATATATATAAATATATATATCAACTCATTCTGTAAATGAAGAACACAGCCAACAAACGGCACATAAACTCAACTGCACAACAGAAGAACAGATAATGACCAAGAGGAAAAACTAAAATGGAAAAATAATAATAGTAAATAATGATAATGAGACCATACATATATGCTTAATTTCCAGTAAAGCATATTTAAACAAATACATTTAATTATATCTATGAGTTTTAAGAAAAATCCGGATGATGGTGTCCCATAAATGCATCATATGTGCACTTCATGGACCGCCCTGCGCGGCCACGTCAGTGTTCACACACTCTCTGTGGAGAGACTGACTGTCCGTCCAACCAGTGCGGAGGTTTGTTGTGGTCCGGAGCTAGCGGCGGAGCTCTGCCTCATTGGTCCGCCTGTCCTGAACTCCCCCCCCCCGGGGTCGCCTCGGGAGAAAAGGAGCGTGTCCTTTAGCGTGTCGCCCGACTCGCTGCCTCCGTGGAGTTTCAGTGTTTACATGAAAGTGTGTCAAGTCAAGTCAAGTCAAGGTGAAGGGGCTGCTGGTGATAGATACATCTGCACGATGCTCAGCGTGTGCTCACACAGATGAAGACGACTTCTGTTACACATTTGGTGAGTAGCATTTCAACTTTTTGTCACTTTTATTCATTCTCATTTGGAGTCTTATAATCGTTTCATTCAGTGTTTTAGGCTTTCTGTTTGTTTTAAAACTTTTCAGTTTGCACGGCGTTTTTTTTCTGTTTGCTCTCTTATCACACAGGCAGCCGTGTCAATATGCACTTTTATCAGTATTTGTTAAGGTTGTATTTCCCAAGCATGCTGTGGATATGGAGTCTTGTTTGATCCCTCAAGCATGGGAACATAAACTGATGGTCAGACTCCACAGCTGAAATCCTCCATCAATCCAAAAGTAACTTGTTGCACAGAACTCCTTCTACCTGTCTTTGCAGGTCTAAACAACGCCACAATGACAAGTGACATTGTGGTCTGGAGGGGTCTGACTTGGATGAAGCAGGCGGCCAGCAGAGTCCCACCAAGCAGCCTGAATGGGAACCAGAGGGTGCTAAATGTCCATCACGCCAGCGGACCAGAGAGGGTGAGTGATTTGGCAGTTAAACAGCTGCAGAGCGGGATAGAGTTTCACAAACATGCAACCCAGATACCTCCTGTGTCTGTTTCTGCCACCATCACCTCATCAACGCAACAACAATAGTAAGCTGTGAGGAGGAGGATGCTGGACTAGACGACTTGTATGGAGTTTTGAAGATCCATAACGGTCTTTAATTCTGGGAAAAAAAAGACACATTTTCAACAGGGAAGAACATCTTTTCAAACATTTGGGCAAATATTTCTCCAACTTTTTGGCTTGTGAGCCCGAACAATAGAGAAGTGTCTACTTGTGTCCTTGTTTCATCTCACACAGATCGGAATCAGAACAATATTTTACCAAAAAATGTATGCAAGATTTCGGATCACAGTGATTCTTGTGCTTGTTTGGCTTTTGAAAACATTGACAGGGTACTAAAATGCAACTGAAGCCACAATTTTCTTAGATAAACTGCATTTTTGGGGACAGTACTTATTTTCAGACCTTGCTGATGGTAGGCTTCTCCTGAAACTGAAACATTTAAAATGATTGCCTTTGTTCTGCAGGATGTTGGCATGGGACAAATCTACAAACCTGTGGTTTAAGATTGGTCCAATTTAGTAAGAGATCCAATCCCAGTGTGATCGAGGTCATGCAAATCACAACTTTAATTAATCTGATATGAGGTGTGTTTTGTAGGAGGTGTTATGGGATGTTTTCTGCTAACATGTCAGTAAGAAACAAAGTTCACATCATGTCCAAGTTGTAAGTGTTGGCCACTACATCAAGTCAAGCCATTATATATCTGTGCATTATGTTGCATTATGTCCTTGAAATGCCTTCATTTATTTTGATAATGGAGAGATGTTTTAGTCATTTCTTAAGGAGTAGTTCGACACCTTGTAGACACCATACTGACATCTTTACTGTAAATATACTCCAGCAAGACACTGGTTTGCTTAGCTTAGCATAAAGCCTGGAAACGGGGGAAAGCAGATAGCTGACCTCTGGCTGATGGAAGCAAAATGCACATACAAACAGCATTTTTACTGTTCTTCACTCATTTTTTGATTCAACATGTTAAGCTGATTTTTAATGATTTTACTTTAGGACAGCGTTAGGCGAGCACCCCCTCCTGGTTCCAGTCTTAATGCTAAGAAAGCTAAGTTATCTATCTTAATGCTAGACTAAGACAGCCAGCTGCTGGGTGTATCGTCATGTCGACGTCAGACATGAACGTTGTATTGATCTTCTTATCTAATTCTGGACATGAAAATGAATAAATGTAAGATACAAATGTGTTGAACCAGTCCTTTAATTTCCACTCATACACTCATATGAATGGTGTTTTTTTTTTTTCTCTCAGGAGACGTTCAACAAGCAGCAAAAAGTCTGCGTCACAGCAGCGCAGTTTCACAGATATTCAACAGTTGGAGCTTGTCTCAGTACGTGTTTCATTGGAGCTGTCAGTGGAGGACACAGCACCAAACGTCTGAAGTACCACAGGAGCTGGTCAAGCCCGTTGTTCTGTGGACATGCACGATCATTTACCCAGGACAACTCCACAGTGGGACGGCTCACTTCAGTTGCCATCGATAAAGAAGGAAACCCCAAGAAAACAGACGTCAAGCAACATAAGCAAGTGGTAAGACCTTTTTTTTTTTTTTTTTTTAAATCAATTCTTCTTGTTTCTATGGTTTGCTTTGAGCATTACATTGGGAGATTTTATTTGTATTTTGTCCTTCAAGTTGAGTTATTTTCTTGTGTGTCAGCTCAGTGAAAGAGCCAGAGAGAGGAAGGTTCCTGTCACACGGATAGGAAGGCTTGTGAATTTTGGAGGTAAGTTGTCTATGTTAACTTGTCATTTTGCATCAGCCAAAGAGAAGTGACAGTTAATATGAACTCGGTTACATTACGGCTTTAATCCTGAAAGCATAAATGACAAGACTTTCATAGATAACGTTCAAATATATAAAAGAATCAAAGTAAGTAAGTAATTTTTTTTTAGCGATGTCAAACAATTACATTTTTTTTTTTTTTATCTTGATAGATTTCAGCAGTTAATCATGATTAATCACTTGTTTTGATTGCATGTTTGAAATTCCATTATTTCAGGTGCGCTGGTAGCCCAGTGTTTAGTGTGTGCTCCCCACGTTTGGAGGTCATAGTCCTCCATGTGGGCGTCTCCGGGTTCAAGTCCGACCTGTGGCTCCTTTCCCGCACGTCATTCCCCACTCTCTCTGTTCCTGATTTCTGACTCTATCCACTGTCCTACCTTTGAAATAAAAGTATAAATAGCCCCAAAAATAAACCTTAAAAAGAAGAAAGCAATTCTATTAATTCTATTTTATTATATTTAATATAAATATCTTTAGGATTGTTTTTATTTTTGTGTTCTGTCTTGAGCTGAGAGTAATTTACTTGCTATCTGAATTCATTTCTGCTTTTATTTTGAAATGAAGTAAGGACCTTGTGTTGGATTGAAGGTTACAGCATTAACTTCACCACAGAAAGATAAACTCGTTACTGAAAACAGCTAAAAGGAACCATAAAAAAGTGAAATGTTTGTTGTCTTAAAGTGGATATTGGTTTTGACTCGTCAGCTGAGCTGTCTGAAAGTTTTTTTTAAAGTGAAATGAGACGTTCAAAGATTCAGCAGTGTTGCTCTTTTGCAGAGGCTTATCCACGGTGCGCCATAATTAATCGCGATTATCTAGTTAATGCTGACATCCCTGATTTTTTTTGTTTGATTGGTGCATGCTCGATGTCTCATGTCTTTATAAAAAGTAACATTCAGTTGATATCTGCTTCTGCTATTTTTTCTGCTTTTGTGTTTTGCTTCATCTCAGATATTTTCCGTTGTAACGCTCCCCCGTGGAGTTCTCAGAAGTTGTTGAAATTCCTTCTAATTCACCGTGACTCATCTTCTAACAAATGTGTTGAAATGGTTTCCTTCCTCAACCATTTCAACAGGACAGATTTTTTGAAGCCATTGTAACCGACCCTTTTAACATCCATGTTCTTCATTTTCCATGTCTTTCCATGTCTTTCCATGGCTGCATTGGCTTCAGTGAAATGAACCTTGACAAACACAAGAACCTTCTTTAAAATGTAACTTTGAGCCTGTTCTTCTTGGTCATTTTCTCTCAACTATTAGGATTCTCCTACGTGGTCTGAACCGGTTTTCTTTATAACCAATTAGTTGATCAATTGGTTGATCGGTATTGGTAGTTTTTTAAGCACATCCCCTCTGTTTGTTTCTAAACTAACCCAATGATTACCTAGTTACCTCTTTCTTTTTTAAATTAAAATAAAGTCCACAAGAATCGGACATTGAAGCTAACTTGAAATATTACATTGGCTCGGGATTTCCTCACTTAACTTCTGGCTTTTTTTTTGAAGAAGTTATGCAAAGAAGTTTTTACAAATGACATAGGCTTACTTCCTCCAGAGCAGCAAGGGCTCATGGGAGGCCGTGGTTTAACTCTGCAGGATGTCAGTGGTGCAGTTTATTGAATTGAACATGAATTTAATAAAAATACATCACATGAAGTCGGTATATTTCCTCTATAAATAGTGTATTATCTTTGCTGTCTAGAAGTGTTAGAAGAAGAGTGTTTATGTTATTCCTCTCGATACAGTGTCGAGTTTGAGCATCAGGTTTAATTTTAGGATTAAGCTGAGTGGTTTTGCATTGATGACCTCGGTCACCACTTTTGCTGAGCCGGGGTCGGACAGAGGGGGGAGTGCTGACGCCCTCCTTCACAGGACTGGAGTTACAGAGTATCAATAGCTGAGGAAATGTTTGGGGGTCCTGCCTGAGATTCTAACTAATACGAAACACGTTTCAGCGTTGTCAACGAGCAGCCTTCTTCACATCATCAGCAGCACGCTAACTTTAGGATCAGTTGTTTCTCATTCCGTTGTATTAGCCTTTAATAACCTGTTAACTTTTAAAGACTCCCAAGAGAGATCAGATCAGCTCCTGATCACTGACTGCTTTTATCACGTCTGTTTTGTCTGTAATTATTGTTGTTGTTGCCCCTATTAGATGCACAGTAAGGCATTGATCAGGCGATTCATGAATCATTTATATACTATCAGTTGTTATTAGTAAATAGTGAGTAAAAAATAAAACGTAAACACTAAAGTTAAGAATATGTGTGTCAATTATTCACCAGAGAAAAAGCATTTAGATTGCACCAACTTTTGTCTCCCCTCCTCAGGTCTGGCAGTTGGACTCGGCTTGGGGGCGATCGCTGAAGTGGCCAAGAAGAGTTTAAAACCTCAACATCAAGGTGACAATGTTTATTTTATTTTGTCTTGTGAATATAAAAAAACTACATTTTCTCCTTTTGCTGGACTCACTACATTGCCAAATGTCAAAAGGATAATGAACTATACTTGTTAACAAGTGGTACAGTATCTCTTTATTTATTGATTAATGGGTGTCTCATTAGCTTCAGAAGATATGAGTTATCTCACTGAGGTCAAAAAGTAATTATAATAAACAACAGAATACGGCAAGGTAGTGAAAGAGTCTTTATACGTGAGTGACAGTAAGGGGTGGGGGATTGTATTGGGGTGGGATCTGTTTGTGTGTAAGTATCCAAAATTCAATAAAAATAACTTTGAAGAAAAAGTAATAATTATAATAATAATAATAAGCCGTAGTCCTCCAAGCGGGCGGTCCAGGTTCAAGTCCGACCTGTGGCTACTTTCCAGCATGTAACTCTACTCTCTCTGTTCCTGATTTCTGACTCTATCTACTGTCCTACCTTTAAAATAAAAGCATGAGAAGCCCCAAAAATAAACCTTGAAAAAGAAGTACTCATTTAAAAGAGCCCTAAAGGACAAAAAAAATATTTTAAAGGCCTACCACACCCTTTAGCCCCATTTCCACTAAGCGGTCTGGTTTGGTTCTGTACAGTTTGGTACAGTTTGGTACGGTAAACCCTGAACTTCCACAACTAACCATATCCTTTCTTGGTAAGCAGGATGACTATAGCAGCATCAGCTTCTGAAGAAGAAGAACACAACACAGTTAACAAAGGGCAACATGGTGCAGAGGTCTGCACTGTCAAGGTTGACCGTGGTGCAGTGTAAAAACAGCCCCTAAAAATTACTTTCTCAAAATCCAAAGGATATTTTAACATGGCGCGTTCTGTGTCATTTATTACCACTGTCGCACAGGAAGTGATGATTCTTTTGATTCTTCATCCTTTAGGGTCGGATCGGTACACTAAGCACCTCGACAGAAGGGTGACAAAAAAGTAGGACAGTACAGATTGTTTATTTTGGTACCATTCAGAACTTTTTACAGTAGAAACACAAACCGGACCGATGGTGGAAACAGAACTTTAAGCCACATTATCACCCTTTAATGTCTTGTTGCTCAGATTTTATTGTAAACTACCATAAGATAGTTGGGCAAAATTGTTCATTACATTGTAAGAGTATTTTTGTTTAGTGAATTTTTATGAAATTTGACCACATTTTTCAAAACCGTCAAACTTGAATTGTTCATGGGAAGATCTGGTTCAAGCAGAATACAGTTTATTAAGTCAAACAAATACTGGTGTGGACAAAAATGCAAAAAAATGAACCATAAGAATGTAATCTACAGCTGATATATGGTGGCACCTTTACTGAAGGATGTTTGTTTTTCAGGAGATAAAAAGTCCATACTAGACTCCAGTGCCTTCCTCACCGAAGCCAACGCAGAGAGAATAGTCCGGACGCTTTGCAAAGTCCGAGGTGCTGCTCTGAAACTGGGACAGATGCTGAGTATCCAAGGTGAGGTGTCGTCAAGTTCGTGGATAAGAATCACACATTAAAAACCCCCTGTGTCAGTGTGTGTGTAAACAAAGGTTCAGCTTTCATCAGAGAACAAACAGTAAACTGACGCTCCGTCTTCCCATAAAGTCTTCTACATGCTTCTGGTTCTCACTGGCAAACAAACAAGACTCGTTCACCAACAGGGAAATGTCATCGGCTAAAATAAACCTCGAGCCAGCTGGACACAATAAGTGCCATTCCTGTCGAGTTATTGTAGGCAGCCGAGGCTAAACTGACAGCGCCGTGTGTTGACTTTAACCGGCACGCTTACAGTACAAAGTGTTCTGCCTCACAGCCCCGTGTGCGCCTCAGGTTTTAGCGTTACCGCTGAGTCACAGAGTTAGGCATCTGTTTCTCTGAAAGGATGAACCCAACAAGGTCGTCCAATTTGTTTTGTTTTGTTTTGTTTTGAAGGTGTGTGCAGAACCCTCAGTGATTTTTAACCCTCTCATTTCAAACACAGAGAGTAGCTGGAAGTAACTTACTGCAAGGTGTTGATCAATCATTTGTTGTTGATTAATCTTTTTTTTTTATGTTAAATTTAAGAATTAATTCATGACTTTAAATCCTTCTCTTTTGTTTTATTTATTTTTAAATTTTTCCAGAGTACATTGTTGTTACAGAACAGATGACCAAATACTGGATGCATACACAAACTAAAACATTCTTATAAATACTTTCAACTAAAATGAAAGTCTTGCATGTATCTTCCATGTTTCTCAGAGCCTTTTTCCCTGCCGCCAGCAATAAAGCTGTTTCAGTCAGACAACTCACGTTTGTATGGTTTAAAATATTTATCGCAGCAGAACATAGTTTGTGTTTGGTGTCTAGGCTCAGACCTTATCACTCCTCACAGTTTTAAGTGATGAGATGATATCTTAACCTCCCCCCCCCCCCCCCCCCCCCCCCCCTGTCGGAGTGTACAGGTGGATGCTGGTTGGGAGGCTGAGCTAGAGTGCAGGTCAGAGCTGAAAGTGAAAGAGCAGAGTGAGAGACCGGAAACCTTGCAGCTTAAATAGTACGCTAATTGGAAGGAGGTGTTGTTGGGTGAATGTGGATAATGACGCATGTCAAGTGTGAAATCAGTGCAGCTTGCAGGCAGTGCCTCATTAACTGTCCAGACTTTTTAAATCAGGGGAGATATAATTCAGGATATAAATCAGAGGCTGTTTTGGTGTTAAAATGGTCTGTATCGCTTTATGTATTTCTTTCCAGTAATTCTGCTTGTTTTGGCATTCCCAGAAAATGTTGAAGTGATTGGCAGCCAGGCAGCCATAATCTAAGGGTTGTGATTGTCATACTGTGTGCCTTCATATAGGGAGTCGTGAATCCTTTTGACGGAACAGTTTCACCTCAGTCTCTTTTTAGTACCGAAGCTAATCTTGAGCTTGTGATTCTACTGCTTGATCTCCATCTGCAGATGTTGCAGAGCTAAACCAAGACTAAATGAAAATAACTGTGGTTTATTTTACATTTTACATTTTTTTGAAATCTTTTAATTTGAAAGAAACTGACTCACTTTGCAAAGACCTTTAGTCCACACTAATGCCTTCATACTTTTCTATCAAGGCACGTCAGGCTACATTACAATTTTAGGGGTTTGTTCAAGAATTTCAGGGATCTATTACAAACTATTCTCCCTTGAGATGTGTATGTGTTCATTTGACTGCATGTATTATAGTAAGATTCAAAGTGAGTATTTTCTCTTTATCTCTAATCTCAGACGACGCCTTCATAAACCCTCAGTTGGCAAAAATCTTTGAGCGTGTTCGACAAAGTGCAGACTTCATGCCTCCTAAACAGATGATGGTACAGTATGAAGAGCTCTGGATAAATGAAACCAACCGGTAGCAGACAAGAGAGGTCATGGGTGATTCAGTGTCTCTTCTCTCTGCAGAAAGCCGTCAGCAGCGACCTCGGCCCAAACTGGAGAGACAAGCTGGAGTACTTTGAGGAGAAGCCATTTGCAGCGGCGTCCATTGGTCAGGTGCATTTAGCAAGGCTAAAGGACGGCAGAGAGGTGGCCATGAAGATCCAGGTGAGACGAGTGTTTACACAGCGATAACACCCAAAACTATGACAAAATAACCCGCGCTGAAAGGACACAATAAAATCTGTCGTTTCAGTACCCGGGAGTTGCCAAGAGCATCGACAGTGACGTGAATAATATCATGACTGCACTGAGTTTGAGCAACGCGCTGCCTGAAGGTACCATTGTTCGAGAGCGACTTATCACTTGTACGATAACAGCTGTTTGACATTCATCCTTCCTTCACAGGTCTGTTTCCTGATCACCTCATTGAGGTCATGAGTCGCGAGCTGGCGCTAGAGTGTGACTACATACGAGAGGCAAAGTGTGCCAAAAAATTCCAGTGAGTTCTTTCTTATTCTTGCAACACAAAATGACTTCTTGGGTATTTTTTTTCTGCTGTATTGACCTTTTGTTTTTCTTTGCCTTTTAATTTTTGAATTCAGAGTCATTTCTGTCTTGCGTATTTTAATATTTATGTATTTATTTTAATGGACTGTTGTTAGCCAGACAGGTTTGAAAGGATGAAAATAATGTTGCCCTAAAATGGTCATACTCACTTTAAAGCTGGTGAATCACATCTTGGCTTTTATGGATAATATCAAGCTTATAGCAGCAACCTTTAGCTTAGCAAAGCTTAGCATAAAGAGTGGATACAGGGAAACCGCTAGCCAGACATCGTGCACAACAAGACTCTCCACTTTTCTTTTCTTACTTTTGAGAGTGAGATTAGAGGACTGATACTTGTCTACTGTCAGTAGGAAAAATGAAAATATTGTTTAGCCAGCATCCCTGTCTGCCCTTTAGCTTTGGTTAGCATAAATACTGCTAGCCTGACATTTTGCGCAATAACAATATCTATATGTGGTTTTTTTTCCCTTTTAGAAGATATATTAGAGCAGTGATTCCCAAAAGGGGAGAACAAAGTTTAATGGGGGAAGCATGGGTTGACAAAAACAATGCACACTGTTTTTTACTGCGTGCAAAGCATGGCACAGTTTGTGAGAGGAACTTCAGGTACCCATAAGGCAGAAAATGAAAGTACACCAGACGTCACAAATAAGGAAGTTTCATGTTATAGTATCACTTTGAATTGCTTCCTCTTTAAAAGTGCACCGTAGTCTTTTCAGTTTATTGTCAGTGTTTAGTGTATGTTGGTATATGTTGATGTGAGGGGTGGGGGGGCTTGAAAATATTTTCATCTTCCGAAGGGGGGCCCGACAGAAAAAGTTTCCAATGGAAGAGAGGACTGACCACAACAATGTCTGAAGAAGAATGTTTAGTTAATACCTGATTTACCCTTTGTAGTTGACATGTTGTTGACTTGATGAGGTCCACGTGTCTTTTAACTTTGTTTTTTTGTGAATCAGAGAGCTGCTGAAGGATCACCCATACTTCTATGTGCCTGATGTGATTGACGAGCTGAGCAACCAGCACGTCCTGACAACAACGCTGGTGCCCGGTTTCCCTCTGGACCAGGCCAACGACCTCTCTCAAGAGCTCCGGAATGAGGTATGACGACCATGAAACCTACAGGACAGTTTACACCTGTGAGCTGCCAACATGTCGCCCGCTCTGGGGTTTTCAAAGGTCTCTGCATTTGGCAAGTCATCCTTCCAGAGTCATGTCAGCACATCACAGAGCTCCAGTGTCACTGCCCATGGTGCACCAGCTTAGAATAACAATCAGAGGTTTGTTTTTTCAGGATTTTATATGACAATTCTTTTTGTTTTTTCTCCATTCTTTTTTTTTTGCGCTAGATTTGTGAGCAAATCTTGATCCTGTGTCTGAGAGAGCTTTTTGAGTTCAGATACATGCAGACTGATCCAAACTGGTCCAACTTCTTCTTTGATCCACAAGCTCACAAGGTCAGTTTGTCTCACTTGCAAAAACATGCCCTTTTAGTTTTGTTATTTGTATAGTTATGTTTTTTTTTTTCTTCAGTTTACTGATGTCTATTTTTTCATCCACAGGTGGCACTGTTGGATTTCGGAGCTACACGAGGATTTGATAAGAGCTTCACTGACACTTACATAGAGGTAAGGATATTTCAGTTCAGTGAAACGAACAGTATTTATGAATCTTATTGCAAGAATTTTGCACATTTTTGTTATAACCCCATTTAATTATCCCACTTGAAATTGTTATGACATCTAAACTTTATCCACATAAAATGTTTCCATCATTAGAATGAGTATTTTCCCCCTCTAATATAACATGATATGAATCCAGTCAGTGTGGAGGGGGTGGTTTTTAATTTTAACGCAAGACACTAATGATATTATCTAACTAACATACAACATTGTCATTACAAGATAATTTCATGTTATGACATAAGACAAATGGAAACTTGCAAATTCAGATGTTTTGATGTGGTGGCTGTTTTGAATAATAACTTTTTTTTTTTTTTTTTTTACACACACCCTTTAATTTCTCTGATCAGGTTATTAATGCAGCTGCAAACAAGGACAGGGAAGGTGTTCTGCGGAAATCCAGAGAAATGAAGTTCCTCACTGGATACGAGTCAAAGGTAAGAAACTCAGACACCATTATGTAGAGTTGATCTGGTGCTGAAATGTCAGGTTGGATATCTGTGAACACAGCAGTCTAGTTATTCTTTGGAAACATCAACAATGAGCAAATTTAATATATGTAGAATTAAGACACCTATGACCGTTATCGACCTCTACTGGTGACTTATAGAAACTGCAATAATAGCGAGTGAGAACTTTTATTTAAATTTAAAACATAAAGAAACAAATATATTCATCCTGATAAATATATAAAACTGAAATAATGCTGCTTCATCACTTAGTAGTTGGTGTGAATGAGCATCAATGGTAATGCAACGTTTCTTAGAACATCTGTTTTGAATAATTAAAAAAAAGAAAAGTTTTTGCTTGAAAGCTGTTTGACTAACTCGTGTCCTGTCATAAGACGATGGAGAGCGCCCACGTGGATGCTGTGATGATCCTCGGGGAAGCCTTCTCCTCTGAGGAACCCTTTGACTTCGGCGCTCAGAGCACCACCGAGCGAATCCACAGCCTCATCCCCGTCATGCTGAGGGAGCGACTCACGCCGCCTCCAGAGGAGACGTACTCTCTCCACCACAAGATGGGCGGCTCCTTCCTCATCTGCTCCAAACTCAAAGCTAAAATATCCTGCAAGAGCATGTTCCTGGAGGCGTACAAAAACTACTGGAAGGATGGACGCCCAGAGACGACAAAGTGAGGCTCAAGACTTTCAGAAAGGGTGTCAAAGACCAGACAATTCTGGCCCTTCTTTGTAGTATTTTGAACAATTTAACTCACACATTCTTCCCTGGGAGGATATTTATGTGCAATCTGGGCCAGATGTCTGCGTGATTAAAAACATTTGCATATCTGTGTGCTTTTATTCCATGACTCATTGTGAACAAGACTTCCATCCAGACTTAATGAAAAAATAATGAGTGATGGTAACTTGAAACTAATGTTTAAATGAATTTGTTGATGACGATGTGCAGCCTAGAATTATGAGCCTGTATGTTTGTGAGGAGGATGAAAATCATCTGACCAGGACTGTCAGTTGAAATAAAACTGACTGATGTTACTAAATTATTTGTTCATTTGTTTCAATGTAGATTCTTATTTTGAAACTGAAAGACTGAAAGAAAAATCTTTTGGAGGCTTAAAATGTTATCATCAGAAAATGAGAAACAAGATTATCATCAGTCTGTAGTCGTATTACAGAAACTTCCAGATCTAACAATAAGCATTAGGAGACTTAATTCAAGGAATAAATGTGTTTTAGTACAGGTATTCTTTTTTTCTTAAACCTTAAATAAATACATCTAACTTCAGAAACTCATAAGCTGTCCTTACACTGAGAAATTCTGAATCAATACCAATATGTTTGATCTGTACGAACGCTTCTTTTTAACCCCCTTATTTCCTTAGTGTTGTTGCTAGTTTGCCAAGATCACACACTTTATTTTAAGGCCTTTTGCGTCTTCTTTGAAGGGACAGGAAAGTGGATAGAGTTGGAAATCCGGGAGAGAGAGAGTGGGGAATGGCATGCAGGGAAAGGAGCCACAGGTCAGATTGGTACCTGGGCTGCCCTCCTCCATGACTACCGCCTCTGTGGATGGTGTGTGAAGACTGAACACTCGGTTAGTTTTGGATTTTTCTGCAGATGTTACAAACACTTGAAACTCATCTGTCTCAAAGTATTCCTTCTGTCCTCAAGTTTTTCGCGTGATTAGATGAAAAAAAAATCTACAAGATTACAAAGTTATTTGGCTCAGTGCAGTATTTATAGTTGCGTTTTTTTTTTTTTTCCAAGGTAGCAGACATTAAGGTTGATAAGCCACATTTGTTTCCTAACCTGAGAAGGGATGTCATTCCTTAAGTAGGATTAGTATTTTGCCATATAATACCTTACTAGGAAAGATCACATCTTAGACGCAGCATCCCATCTTTACCAAATTCTTCAAATTAAATGTTTCTGTAAATCCGTTTGAAATGTGTCTAGTCTAATAAATATAATGGTTACACTGGCTGTTTTAATGCAGGTGGTGTTAGTAGTGGAAGTACATTTATTTTGATCTGCATTAACAATTTACCCCACCAAAAAATACGAAGAAGGTATATCTTAATTACACTTAAAATATATTGAGCAAGTGTAAAATATTTGAAGTGATGTTAACAGTTACATCCAGAAGAACTCAGAAACCCTGTAAATAGTTCAATAAATATGGTAACTGGGCTTCTAAAAATCTGCTGCTGCATGCATAAAAATCACAATTTTTTTCTCAAATAACAGCATGAATAAATCTGTAAACAAAAAGAATTTGATGATATAGAGATAGTAACTAAACACATCTATAAAATGTGTAGAGGCTGGAAGCATGTGGAGCAGAACTTGAAAGAGGAGGGCTGCTTGAAAGAGGATTACTAAACAGTCTACAGAAGAAAAACTGACTTCCATACATTCAAAAAATAGCAAAGGTTCCTGTAAATGAATATTAAGATGCTTTGTGCAGGAGTAACCAGCGTTTGAGGAAGGCTCCTGCCCTGCCACAAGTCTCTTACACTCGAGGGTCAGTCAGCAGTCGGCATTTTATCGCTCCACTTGTATCGTGATGCTGGAGAAACCAAACTCAGAGCGCACACGCTTTGTTGTTTTCGTCAGGACGCTTTGTGAATCAGCATCTTTCCCTGAGGACAAACATATAGTGACATTTTCTTCAGAGTTCTGCTTAACAATCATTTTAAAGAATCCCTCAAATATTAGACATTTAAATCTTCTATGATCTATTTCGCTCTTAAGTTGGACCTTGCTCCTGATTTGCTCTCAACAGGACCTGATTTTGATTCAGTTTAGGCTGCTGATGAAATGATCACACCTTTTATCTGATCAGTCAAGTCCCATTAGGGTTGAAAGCATAGAGACATTTATAAAAAGGGAAATCTGGCTGAGATTGCTCCATACAAAGTTGCAGATACAACTGATAAAACCATAATTTAATCAGCAGTATAATGTTGAACTAAAGCATGAATAAGAGGATATGTATTAAAGCAGGATCATTAGAGCTTACGGAGGGATAAAGACAAACTCTTGAAATAACAAATTATGAATTTTCAGCGTTTGCCAATGCTGCCGGAAATCCTGGGAAGATTATTCAAATCAGATTGTATTGCATTGCAAATGGTTTCAAACTAAACATAACCTTTTTTCAAATCAATCCAAATTAATTATCTAATTAATCTTATGTCAACAAACTATTGATTTCCTTAATCCTTAATTCCTTAATGTCTAGTGAGTGGGTTTCATGTATATTCTGCTTTTTGTCCTTAACCAATCACATGCCTGCCTCTAAACCCAGACCATGAGGTGAAGACAGGTAGTGTTGATTTTGGCTCGTACCTGCGACCACGTGCACTGAAAGTAGAGACTGATTCAAGTTGAGGCTCCACATGTGCAAACTGTGAACAGACACTACTCCTCTGACAGACAGCAGCACATCTCTGACGGAGCTGAAGGTTACGTGTTGAGGAGCGCCTGCAGACAACAAAGACCATGACAGTGCCATCAAATCAAAACCATTAAACAACACACATCCCCGAGTCATTTCATCAATAATGTCAACATGGACAACGCTGTAGAGTGTTTACCCTCCATCAGTATCCTGAAAATATCCTTTGAGACTGGCAGAGTTGTTCCAACCACAAGAACCGAGAACAGGAACGTACAAATTGGATCTACCACTTTGTATTCAGGCTGCGAGGAAAACAGAAAGATGATCAAAAACAAAGAATAAACACCGGAAAGTGAGTCAAGGTCTTCTGCAAGTCTGAACAAACTTCTCTTGCTACTTCTGTACTCCTACCTTCATCCTGTATGAAAAGTTTGTAACAACCAGGGTTCTTAGAACGGAGAGACTTTTACTAAACACTGAAACTCAATGTGAATCTACGTTTTTCTTTCTGTTAAAAAAGCAACAAAAGACCCGTAGATACTCAGGCTCACTGGTTTCTACTTAAAAATAGTTTTCTTGAGGGGTCGCCAGATAGCTCAGCGGTTATGTCGCGTACCCCATGTAAGAATATAGTCAGGCTACAGTCCTTGTCACAGCGGCCGTGCATTTGAATACGACCTCTGCCCTTTGCTGCATGTCATCCCGACTCCCTCGCCTCTTAACATTTCCTGTCTCTCTTCAGCTGTCTCTGTCTGGCCCACAGACACAACTTTTTTTTTAAAAAGTGATCTTTAATACATTTCTATAAAGACAAGAATAGCTTTTTGAAATAGCAGAGCACTAGTTTGTAGCACGTGTCAGTCAAATAAGAAAAATTACTTTATTTGTTTCTTCCGCTGCAGATTAGTAGACATTTGTTGAAGGTTGAGGCGTCTAGGAATGACACAAAACAAACTACATTTCTTATTGTGTCACCCTGATTCCTCAGAGAGCTGTGGATTCTAAAGACTGCCTTAAAACAGCTCGGATCCAGTTTCAAGACCGCCTCACACCAAACGACTGAGATCATGAGACTGTGCCCCAACTCCAGCAAGACTCTCAGGATTTTATTCCGAGTTTAGAAATTTGTCTGCGACTTTGAAATAGCTCGTGTAGTCGTTCAGTTGGATTCGTTTTCAGTTCAGTTGCAATGATGTTGACAGATTCAGTATTTCAGCTGACACTGACCCAGAAGTGGATGATGGTGGCGGCGAGCAGGACTCCCACACTTTGCACCAGATCTCCAACCACGTGGATGAAAGCCGCCTTCACGCTGGCGTTGCCGTGGCCGTGGCCGTGACGGTGGCTGTGCCCATGACTCTGTGTGTCCCTCTGCATGCTGCTGGAGGGTAAACTGTGGCTGTGACCGTGTGAGGATCCAGACTGATGGAGGATCAGGATCATCCTTAATAAAAATAAATAATAACGTGAACAAGTTTCAAGTGAGCGTCTGACCACCGGTTAAAAAAAAAAAAATCGAATCCTGATGTTGAACCCATCACACTCACAGGACGTTGACCCCAACAGCACAGCCCGAGGTTATGAGCATGATCTGAGTGTCGATGTCATAGTCTCCGTCAGTGATCCTCTGTACGGCCGATACGAACAACAGTGCTGTCAACACCCAGATGGACACGACCGACAGTAACATGCCCAGAATCTCTGAGAGGCACACAACAAACCCAACACTTACACATTTAACAATTAAGTCATTCAAGTAGAGTTAAAGTGCAAATATTAATCAACTTGGCTCATACCTTTGGGTACAATCAGTGAGATTATTTTACAACTGGTGGAAAGTAACTGAAACATTTGCTTAAGTACTTTTACTTTCCTTCTCTGCTACTTTATACTTCTTCTACTCTCAATCTTAGAGGGAGACTCAGTGACCTCTTCTCAAAACAAACTTTTATTGCAGTAACACAACAAAAGGGGATTCATTTATGGAACACCTGCAGTGAAATAATGAAAAACATTAAACGGGAAGTTGAATTTTTTTCAAGAATAACACATTTAAAAAATATATAATTCAAGATTAAGTGAGAAAAATGCAACAATATCAGCTGTAAGCTCTGTACCGTCCTTTAATTGATGAGTGTAATATTCTGTTTCTTGTTGCTTTTGCTGCTTAGCCAGTTATCTGTAATCTTTGACTTTATTTTGAAAGCTTGGACCTCAGATTAATTTATAAAAGGTTAAAAGAAAAAAAGGGGTAGGCCGGATACGTTTCTTCACTTCATCCTACACCCTTTTCAAACATGGACCACTTGAAAGATAAATAAAACAATGAGTAATTACAGAAAGCATACTCAGTGTTGTTTGATTTGTTTGCATGTATATTTCATGTATTTTAATGTATGTAATTTTTCAAAAATAAATAAATAAATAAAATGATAATTATCCTCTCTAGATCCTTGATTGTGTTGTACTAACGCTTTGATGCACGTCGCTTTGGATAAAATCGTCTGCTACATGAATTGTACATCAACAAATAGTAGTACTTAATAAATCACTATTGGATCAGTGTTGTTAGGTTGAAAGCACCTGCTCGATACCAGCCGAAAGTCATTTTGTGTGTTTGCGGCCTGGATGAGATCCACAGAGAGAAGAGGCTGATCACGATGCTGCCAAAGTCTGTCAGAAGATGAGCTGCGTCAGTCATGATAGCCAGACTGTGAGCGGCGTATCCACCTGCAGAGAGGAGGGAGACACATGTGAGTGTCAGTGAGCTAAACAGGGAGGGGAAACAAAGGTCATGAGAAAACCCTGAAAAGGATGGAGTCTTACTTCAGATATTGCATCTTCACTTTTTGCTCACTAAAGGAAAAATCTGATTTTCAGACACTTCTGTTTTTTAGACAGCAATAAGATTGTTTGTAGAATCTGTAAAAGTGTAGCTGGTGATTCTTTTAACCACCTTTCTGTTGAACTAAAAAGGAGTTTGAGTATTTGGTATTTGGATATTGTGTCTTTTTGTTATTGTTTCTTATCTCCACAGGGAATATTTTAAAAAGGCAGATTTCTTTTCAACCATGATGAGGCAATCCTGATGAAATAAAGGTTGAATAAAGAATAAAAGCATGAATTTATTCTGTCATTTCAATCTGATTGGTCAGTACTAGGAGAAGAAAACAGGTTGTTAGACGCACCTGAAGCAGCGATCACAGAGTATAAAAGTAAAAAGTAAATTCAGATTTATTTAATAGGACAGTGGTTAGAGTCTGAAACGGGGGAGAGAGAGAGAGAGAGGGTAATGACATGAGATAAAGGAGCCACAGGCCGGACTTCAACCTGAGCTAGCCGCTTGGAGGACTACAGCCTCCTTCATGGGGTGCAACCTGACAGCTAGGCCATCAGCGCTCCATGAATTTAGATTTCTGAAATCAGATATTACTAAAGGTAAGTAAAGGTTCAAATGTTACAATTACTAAAAGAACAGAAAGTTAAGGTTTTATTTTAATTGCATCATTATTTTGGATTAAATGCATCATTATTTTTGGACATTTTACAACACAACATAAACGTATTGCTGCTCTCTGGTGGACAAACTTTGTAATAGTAACAATGTTTCTTAATTTAAAAAAACCTACTTCACCATTTCTGTACTGAAAATTAACGATACATCAATCAATACAAAGATATGTACAATCAGCTAAAACTTGCAGGTCACTATATTTTTTTTGTTGCATCTGATCCAATTTTAGTTTTCTTAGTATTTGCATCAAAAGCAGTGATCATATGTTAGTATTGGAGTACGTTTTCATATGAAAAAACTAATTGCCTCTTTTGAATTAATCTAGTACTGTAGATTTAAAGCAGCAGAAATGTTTCTCAGACTAAAAGTACATGAGAAATGTATTGAAGTGCATTAACGTGTAACACTATTATAGCAATGAAAAGCACTTCAGAAACATCAATCAGGACACATATCTTATTGTCAGGTAAAATCATTTATGTCCAAGATTCATTTCTCACCAATCACCTCTCCTGTCATGAAGCAGAGGCTGACAGCACAGGCGATGGCAAGCTTCCTTCTGGCTAAACGTCTGGCTTCACCTTCGGCACCTGACATGTTGTCCGTCTCCTGGCAGAGCCGCTCAGGCAGCTGCAGGCCGTCCATGCTGGACACATCGTCACTGAACTCTGATGAGGCCGAGTCTGAACAGTTTTCCTCTGGGGAACGCGGCCTGAGAAAAAGATAGAACTTTGACTGGTTTCCTAAAATATTATCCTGAACATAGAAAAAAAGTATAGGTAATGAAAAAGTCACAAGTGCAGAAATAAAAAAAGAAGCAAATTAAAAGCATTGCATACCAGCTTAGTGGCTCCAAATGAGCCTCAATCAAATGTTGTTTCTCTGAATCCACTGAAACCTCCATTCCCTGGTATGACTTCTCCTGCAGGACTTCTTTTCAGTTTAAAAAGTGTTTAAGTGAATCTTACCACCTGCTGGAACAACACGTGTTATCACTCAGGGGTGGAGCACAACAGGGACCAATAGCAGGTAACTGATCTCCAGGGTGCTGGTCACTAATACCACTCAGTTAAAATTACAAGACCATTTGCTGACATTCCCGTTTTCACCCAAGTTTATTTAATCCGACAAATTTTGATGTTACAGAAACAAACATTTGGAAACACGTAACAGTTGAAAATTGACAAAAAATCCTGGGAATGTTGAGATGATAAAACTATATACATATATATTTGTATTTTAAATCTGTGATAAAATAACTAACAAAAAGAAAAGGAAAAGAAATCCCACTTAAATGTATTCAGGCGCTCAGTCACGTATGTCTTATGATACATAAAGGTTACAGAATTAAATATTTATCTGGGATGGTTAGAGCTTTACATAAATACACTGTGCACAAATATTATAATATTATACAAAGTGAACCTAATGAAGCACAAACCCTCCTGCACATTCCCACACCAGGCAAAGACACATCATATCATGTAAACATTTTGAGAGATGGCATCATTTAATCTGTATCTTTATATACACAATTCATTTGTCATCAAATTTCCAATCGAAAAAAAATATAAGTCTCACTTTACATAAAAGCACATTTCCTGAATGGAGCATATTATAATGATACACACACTCATCATCACATACAGATAAGAGGGATTTTCATCCTTTAAAAAGAAGGATTTGACACATCTGGATCATAACCTCGCTGTCCTGTTGTTGAGGGTTGTAAATTAACATGTTCTTTTCTAGTGTCACGTGTAAAGAGAGTTTAAAAATGCATATGCTGTTGTCTAATCTTTCTCTGTACCTTTATATGATTTGTTTGCTCGAGGTCACTTTATGTCCAGCTACAGCGAAAAAGAACGATAAAAGTTCCATTTGAAGAAAAAAGCTCAGTAAAGGTTGGGAAACACGTTTGTTTGCTTTCTTTATGAGACTCCGATGAGAGGTTTCATACCACTATCATCTCTCTGTGTTAGTGTGCAGCTTCAGCCAGCAGGTGACTCACATTTGCGTATTTTAGCATAAAGACTTGAAACGGGGGGGGGGGGGGGGGGGACCAGCTAGCCTATTTCTGTAAATTAAAAGTCTAAAAATCTGCCAATTAACACCTCTAATGCTCCTGAGTGAACCCGTTGAAGTATGTTTAATAAATTAGACACATCACGCTGTAACTTTAGGACAGTTAAGTGCTGGAACTATTGTATTTAACAAACAGTGTATCAATCCGCCCTACAGTAGTACTTCTGCACAGGGCATTAGTGACTGTGACGCAGATTGAAACCCCTTAGGTGACTTGATTATTTTTAAAAACTAAGTCTGGTGTTTAATTTCTTCATCAGGCTAGCTCTTCCCCTCTGGTTCCTCTCTTAATGTTAAGCTAGGCTAATTACATCCTGGCCCCAGCTCAATATAAAACGGGAAGTGGGACTTTCCTAAAAGCCACAGTGATGACTCCTTGAAGAACTCTTTTGGAGGTGTGCAAGTGTATTCTTTCGTTTCAGCCATCATGGTTCCACTTCCGATGGGATAACCAGCTCGTAAGTCGTATATCTAATGATGCGTTCATGTCTTATCTGAGGAAATTAGAACTACCAGCTTCTAACTTGTGATTACTGCTAGAATTAACTACTGATAATTACAAAACTGTGGATTCAAATATAATCAGGTGCTTTATAGCATGGGAACAGGATGTGTATTGTTGCCATAGTAGTGCTGAATAAGTAGATTAAACTCAAATGTATAGATATAAGTTGATCTAGGCCCACAGTATTTGTTATTATTCCAGACGTACTGATAGGATACAACCAATCACATAACTGGGTTCAGTTAAGTGCTCAACAGGGCAGATCTATTTGTTTTGATTCTATATTACCGTCGAAGAGCGTGTACTACAGAAAAGTCAGGAAAACAAACTTGAGGTCCAGACTGATGTTGCCTTACATATTACAAGAATAATCCCAGTTTCCTCTACTGTTTCCTTACACTGGTATTAGATCAGTAATCTGTGATAGGGTTATCAAAACTTTTAATACTTAAAAAATAATCTTTGACGTTGCCTGTTTGATAACAATTCAATCCCAATTATTTGAATTCTCTCTCTAAAGTACTGAAGAGTTAAAAAAAAAAAAAAAAAGATCTTCAGTCATATTTTTAACCCAAAACTGCTGCGAGCAAAAGAGAGACCATACCGTCTAAAATGTGAGTTAGGACATGCTGTGCAGAAGTTTGCTTGTCTTTTTCCAGAAATAAAAACAAGAAATTATCAAATCTCAGACAGAAAGCAAACAAGTATATTTCCCTAAATGTTGTTTGCAGTGAGTTTCTTAAATATTCTCAGAGTTTTAACAGGCAGTTGACATCCAAACATAAAGTCCTTTCTAGAATATGAATCTATGTGCAGTATGACTAAACACCTCATAAAACTTCAAGTGGTTGGCCTCCAATAATCCATCATGTTGCGTTGAAAAATTCTGAGTGAGATCTTGAGCAGGTATGTTTTCAGAGCATTGTGGCATGAACACGAACTTGAATTATTAAAGTGCATAAAAAATATTACAGAGCTTTGATCTGCATGGCTTCCTCATTTGACACTGCAGTTCAGACTGTACCCAAAAATTAAAAGTTAAAAAAATAAATATGAGATTGCAGTGAAGACACCATTGGCACTTTAAAAAATAGAACTTATGGCACAATCAAATCGCCGCTTGTTTCTTTTACAAGCCTCTGAGATAAATATGATTTCTGCACGTTAGCAACATTCAAATCCTTATCAGCCGCTGATCATTACAGATGCTGATGCAGATGTGGTATAATCAGACAGTCCAGACTCTGAAGGACTCCACTCACTCACTCACTCGCTCATTTCTCAGCTGACATGGACAGCTGGCTGGAGGATCCGGGCCCCGAGGTCCCGTTGGTCGCATGAGGCTGAATCACAATTGGTGTGTTTTCACCTGGAGGTGTGAAAAGAAAAACAAGGCGTTAAACAACGGCTAAATTCCCCATCCTTCTTTTTTTCCCCCCAGTTATCTTCAAAACAGAGCTGTTGTCTTATAAGTAGACTGTTTAAAAGAAGGGGATGTAATCTCAAGGTATGAAGACTCAAGGCCCTGACACACCAAGCTGACGGCAAAGAACTAGTGACTGTGGCGGCGCCTTTGTCTTGGCCAAAAAGTTGCACTCGAACACACCGCAAAGCCTAAGCCACCAGCCAACACCCTCGTTCGTTCTGCACGAGTGAGATGAAATAACTCTCGACGCCAGCAGACGGCGGTAGTCCGTTATTATGATACGAGAAGACCATTTTTACACCGCTGTCGGTCACCACTTGTAAAGTAAGTACTTCTAATCAAGAATAATGTCTGATAAAAAGTTGAAAATTTGGAACTGGCCATTGTCAGCCCTTAGTCTTTGAGTGGAAAAAGAAAAGAAGAGGCAGAGGTGACTAATAAGGAGAAACCGCACTGATGGAAAGCGTGGATACTACAGCGACATGCTCAAGGGGCTTTCTCGAACCTGTTTCGAAAGCTGGAGATAAATGAAACCTCCAAACAGCCAATCAGAGTGATTCCTCTCACCAACAGCGTCGAATTGGCTGAAAAAAAGGCAGACCAGCACCGACGGGTAGCGACGGAGCTGGACACGCCGCAAAAACTAGGGCGATGATCGCTCACCGACGGCTGACGGATCTCCATGGTGTGTCAGGGCCTTCAAGGCAAGGTTTAATTTCTGTAAACCTGCAATACTTCCAATGACCAGCAGGGGAGACTCCACTGGATGAAAATGAATTCAGAGCAGATTGACCTCTATGATGACAGAATGAAAATGGCCTCAGGTTTTCTTTTGAAACAACAGTCTTGTTAAAAAGAAAATAAACAAAGCAGGTTATGATTGAGGGTGTGAGTACCTTTAGATTAGTAGTCAAAGACACGTCCTCAAAGTTGAATTGCAATTTAATAAAGTTCATGTGAATGCTAAAAGATTTATTATCCAAATCATCACAGTTACCCTGATTTAAAAAATGCACCTTGCTAAGAACGTTAACGCTAGCATTAACTCATCTTAGCATTTGCTGACCCTCCCCAGCAGGGAGCACCACCCTCTCTTCACTTGTGGCTTCAACACAAAAACAAACCAACGGCATTTAAAAAGCAGAAAAGAAAAAGAAGGGTGAAGTCACAGGGAATACGTCTACTACTTAAAGACAGTCCGTGTTTAATTTCAAATGGTAAAAAAACAAAACAGGATTTGATTGTTAGTGGAGAAGATTAAAGAATTCTCACTAGATTTTAATGACTGGATTAGTAGAAAGTTTATTTATTAAGTTAACTGGTATTAGTGGTTATTAAAATAATTTATCAAGCTTAAAATGTCAAACACTCACTGGTTCCAAGTTCTCAAATGGATTTAGATTTGTTGTTTCTTTCCTCACTCTAAATTGTCACGTGAAAAATATTTACTTATTTTCTGACGTTTGTCATTGATACATTTTTACTATCATATTATTTAATCAATAAAGACTTTAAAGATATGACAGGAAATTATAAAAACTGTAAGAAATACCAAAAATAATGCCAGTTAGAAATCATCTTTTGTAATTTATAACTTTGCTATAACCGGAGAATCTTTGGCCTTTGTTCACTGCTTTGTGAGTCTTTTATAAACAAAGAAATTTATTTTTTAAATGATGGATAAGTTGACATGAAGATAAATTTAAAAAAAAAAGGATATAAAATTAAATTCTTCAATTATCTGAATCATTTTACTCCCAGATTGAGAACCCCTGAACTTTTTAATAAAGTCTTAGAATTTAAATATACGTATCTTTTTCTACTGTTTTCTTCATCTTTTGAGTAACGATTTTATAAACAACGATGAGTGAAACAAAAAAGTTTTTTGTCAGTTATGAACCAAGGAAACAGGAAATGTTACATAACAATATTAATGACAGTATGTACTGACGCAGTATAGTAAAGTTAAATGAAATGTGAGTGCATGATTAGTCAAATGCACAGTCTATCCTGTGGACCAGCGTTGCTAGAAGCTGTTCAAACATGTTCCACAGTGAAACACTGCGTTGAACTTGTGAGATTAATGAAGCAGAGCAGCAGCCAGACAAGGCGAACTTTACCTGAAGAAGTGACAGCTTCACCCGAAGTGGCAGTGGCAGCACTAGGGCTCGGCTGAATTATTATTACATGGTCTCCAGCTGTGAAACAAAATGCAACACTCAGCAAACCCATGCTTCTTCCTCAGACAAAATGACCGGACTCAGGGATTTGAACTGGATTTAAAGAAATGGTAGCACATTTCAGGAATGCTGCTTTAATGCACTTTGTTTTTAAGAGTTAGTTTTTAGTTTTAGCTTATTGCTTGGCAACTCTTCTACCTCTTTGCACAAACCCAGGCTAAACCCCCCCCCCCCCAGATGTTTACATAGGCTGTTCTCCCAGCACTGGAGGCTGAAATGAGGGTTTTTACTGCTCAGTTATATATATATATATATATATATATATATGCTTTTATGATAGCTCGCCTGTCTAAATAAAACAGTTTGGAGACGATGCCCCGTGTGGCTTTCATCAGGATTATCTCAGTTAAAAGTTAAAAGCACTGCAGATCACTTATTGAATAGTCAGCTCAGCTCACACCAAACATGACCGAGGTAATGCCAGAAAAAGTACAATGTATCATCAACAACTTTTACAGATAAAAACAAAGCAGGAAGAGTTCAATGTAAATCGAGTTGAGCAGAGCCATACCCTACTCTGACCAATGTTTACCCTGAAAATCCAGAGAAGAAGTTGCCATTTAGAAATCCAGCCACTTAACTTTATATCTTAATTGCTGTTACTTTTCAAGCAGAAGTCATTTCAATTTATGATAATAATAATAAACATTTAATCCAGATTAAACTGCATTATCAAAGAGTTCAAAACCAATTTTGTAATTCCCCAGAGTACTTCCTAATTTAGACACTGGATGCATCCCATTTACAACATTTGCATAAAAAACTAAGAGAGAGCACAATGTGTTGTAAAAAACAGAAGCTTTATAAAATTCCTAAAAACGAACCAGTAGACGTGAACATGCTGTGTGCAGTTAACCGACATCAAAGCTTTTTTAAATTTAGATATTTGGGGCATCAGCTAAACTTTGTGGCTTACCGGTAATTACTTTGTTGCATTTTAATTTATTTTAAAACAAAGCAAGTTCTCACAATGAGTCCTAAGAATGTAAGCTCATGCCAGTGTGATCTTGTCTTAGTCTTGTATCAGATTGTTGTTGTTGTATCATCAAAGTTAGTCAACCCTGAACTTGTCCTCGCAGATTTTGAGAAACGACACAGACCGATAAAAAGAGCTTTTAGTTTCACTCTCGTTTGTTTCAGACATCAACAAGACAAAGCAACATGTGATTTTCCAGAAGTGACACCGTTTCATTATGTGAGCAGCAGAGAGGTTTCCTCATTATCACTTTAAAAATAAAAAGCCAAAGTGAACCCGAAAGCACAAATTCAATCACCTGTATCCTGTTCTCTGATCTCGGCCTCGAGGTCCTCTGGGTCCATGTATGCAAAATGTTCCTCTTCAGCCGACTTGCACTTCCCACAGCAGAAACAGCAGCAGCAGAAACAGCAGCAGCACGTGAAAATACTGCAGCACACCACAAGGGCCTGAAGAAAAAGGAAGGATATAAAATGTAATAAAAGGTTAAAATGACCTACCTACTCATACACAATAAAAGACTAAACTTCAGTGCATGACGGAAGTTAAAATATAAAGAAGGAAAATAAAACCATAAAAGCTCAGTTATGATCATATGCACAGGAAGACCTTTGAAACATCACCTTAAACCAGCACTTGGACATGAGGAAGTAATATTTGACGCTCTCATCCCCAAACTGTTCTGACACGTAGAGGCCCATGGATCCATACTCGTCATAGATCTTGCGTTTGTTTTCATCACTGAGGATGGAGTTGGCGTTGTTGATCTCTTTGAATTTCTCTGCAGCCTCTGGGTTGTCTGGGTTCTTATCGGGGTGATGCCTCAGCGCCAGTTTTCTGCAAAGAAGAAGTTAGTGAATGTTGAGGATGTAGATGTCCACTGGGTGTTATAGGATTGCTGTCATCAGCTACTAAATTTATTATAATCTACACAATATGGTTCTGACATAAGTGATTCAAAATTAAAGGCAGAGTCAGTCGCATTTTCCAAAAAAAAATAGACTTGCAATGCTGCTAAATCATCCCTTATTGGCCTCCATGCATGTGTGGTTGGAGGCTGTGTCTGCAGAGAGCCTGTCCTCTGCCTCTGTTTTGATAGTTAGGTTGACACGAGACATTTCTGGTTGGGCAGTCTGTGTGTTTCTCCCAGCCAATGACAGCGCACAAGTGGGTTTGCGAGTGTATCAAATTCAACGACCGACGCTGACGTAGCGACAAAGATGAGAAACTAAAATCATAGTTAGGGCAAAACACCAAGCGCCAAAGCTCGGTCCAAGACAAAGTCGAACCTTGGGTTGGCTTTCGTCCCCATATGGGTCCTTAAGGAGCTGCTTTGGATGGAGGTAATCCTGCCTTCTGTTGGACAGGCAGGTGCCAAACACTGGCTAGTAAGCTTGTGCTAGCTTGCTAAATTATCGTTTTTTTCCATAACAACAAATGTAATATTCTCAGGTAGCTTGCAGTGTAAGCAGTAAACTTACATGCTAAGTACTGCTGTGGGCGTGCGCTTCTGGTGGAGGGGCCCAATATGGGTGTTGTGTTGTTTACAAGCTGCAAAGAACATTTCTACTGACTTTACCTTTAAGCAGAAAAGCAACAGTTACTGTAAATGGAAGGAATCAGCTAACATACTTTACTTTCATATTTATTTTGTGGAATTTTTACATTTTAAACCTGATTATGATACAACAAAAGTCACAGTATCTATCCCAAAAACAAGGAGAGGTGCTCTGTAGATTAAAAGTCATTTCAGGACTTTAGGGTTAGTGTTTCACTATATTCAAAAATGGTGAATTTTGATCAGATAAATGTACGTCATTATTGAGAAACTTCCCAAAATTGTACATACACTTGCAGCAAAAACATCTGTTGTTAATTTGTATGGACTCTATGGACACAATGTATTTACATGAGCTCTTAAGCTTTGAAAACTGCAGCCTTGTGTTCAATTCAAAGGCACACAGAGCAGTAAATTAACAACAGTGCAAGTAAACGAAACATTTTAACCTAAATATAAAGAGTCAATTTAAATACAACTTAAAGCTTAAACTTAAAAATACAAAATATAAAAGAGTAGATATAAGTGGACAGTGATCGGACTAACAGATGTAAACAGAACTATGTGCAGTAAACGAGAAATAAATATATATATACAGAGCTATGTGCAAGTAGGCAAATACTAAATGATAAGTTATTAAGGTGCATGGTGAATAATGGAACAACAGAACTAATATATACGAACAAGTTCTGCAATTTTAAATATTTATTTGGCTTGTTTGTCTTGTGTCATGCTTCAAGCAGTTCCACATTTTGGTACCTGTCAGAGGTGTTGATCACAGACTGTGAACCACGCAAAACTCGTCCCACCTTTCACCCACAGAGGCCACGCCGCTTTATTTACAAGTCTGTAAATTAAGCTGATCAAAGAATCTGAACTCCTGCGCAGGCTCCAAACTTGAATATGAAACTTGCACACATCAGCTCCTACTGTCTGCTAAAAAAAAATACTAAGAAAGACAGATGAATTAGCTTTCCATTAACAAACCTGTAAGTCTTCTTTATTTCCTCGGGAGTTGCTCCTTTCTCCAGACCCAGGACTTTGTACAAACTGTCTCCTGCTGTTGACATTTTCCGCTGAGGTCTGTTTGGGTCCTCCATGTTTCCGGATTTGGCGGCTTAGGATTTAGGAAACCACATATTTTCTTAATTATTTCAAGTGACAGTAAGAAGAATTCAAGTAAAGTAACTAAAAATAGCACGTAATTTCAGCGAGGGAGTAAATGAACCACAGTTAACTTGAATGCTTGCTGAAAGTACAAACAGCTAAGTCAGCCATTTGTTTACTACAGTAGACGCAATTTCAGAAGATAAGACACATTCAGACTTTTCTAGAACTCAATTATTTCACTTTGTTTGATTTATCTCATGCTAAACCCCGTAATATTCACAGTCTATGGTTAAACCCTGCAGGGAAAACGTCACGACAAAACTGCTAACTGGCTTAGCCAACTTTAGCAGCAGCAACATGAGGGGGGAGAAGGAAGTTAAATTTCACATACTGGACAAATTAATATCGTTGTTTGTCGACGAGTCATAGAGTCCGAAGTGTGTCCGTCGTTCGTCTTGTAGTTTGTTCCATGAAGTGTTGTTGTCACGCGTTTTTTTTCCGCTATTTAAACGTCTCTCCGGTCTCTCCCCCCAAACAAATGATGACCCGGAGAAAATTTCAGAGGAGCCGCAGCGGTGAAGAAGGAAGTGAGACGGGAAGGAACCCTGTGACGTCACTGGTAAAGTTGGCGCCTGCTCGGATGCGTTTTAAATACGCAGATTTACACATCCTGGATTTATATCTATTTTTAATGAATCAAACGAAGGATACGTCTTTTTACACTGTTTCCAAATACACTTCCGTTTGTGTGAAATATTGACAGCATAAAACTGATAGAAAAATATTTAAGACTATAGTGAATTCACAACGCCCCCCCCACATTAAATATATGCATTAAAAAAACACAGCAATTGTTTAAGATTAATAATTTAATTAGAAATTAGAGCAGGGATGGGCAACTTTGGTCACAGCAAGGGCCACATTCATTTAATTCTCACTGCCAGGGGGCCAAATTGTAGGATACAAAAATGATAACAGTCAATCATGTCTCAAATTTAACTCAACATATACCAGCGATCAAATGTTATTATGGAAATATTTCTGGTTTTCATGATTTCATGGCAGATTTTGTCATGTTTTGATATATAAAAATTGACCTGAGGGCCACATTGAGGGTTGACGAGGGCCGCATGTGGCCCCCGGGCCGCCAGTTGCCCACCCCTGAATTAGAGCAAGCAAAGAATTATAATGTAAAATAAGCTAGAAAAAATATACGTCAAGACTAAAACTTAGAAGTTTAAGGATACATTACTGGAAATGAAGACTATATAGTTCATTTCAATTCTAGAATATCTGACAGGACAGTAGCTCTGCTTTTACATCAGATATCGTTTGACTGTGATGGTATTCTTGTAATATCTGTGCAGAGGAAACAGTACTGATGATATACATTTAGCAGTGGATAAATCTGTGTACGTTATTACTTCATCAGGAAGAAAAAACATTGAGAAAAATCACCCTTGGTCTATTGGTGGATAAGGCACATTCAAAATCATTTGACATGGAGAACAGTTTTCAGAAAAGCTCAATTTAAAAATCAAACAAATTTACTTTAAAACGATTACATCTATGTAACTGCAGTTGATCACTCATCACTGAGTTTCCTGTTTCTGTGGGATCATATTTATAACAATCTTTCCCATGTTCTTGTTGGCCTCCATGTGCCTGTGAGCCTCTGCGATGTCCTCCAGGTTGAAAGTGCTGTCGATCACTGGCTTTAGAGAGGCTGGCTGGTCTGAAAAATACGGCAACGCTCTGCTCGAGAAGGCCTGTATCAGCTCTGTTTTGTACTGAGAAGGGAAAAAAGAAAGCAAATATCAAGCTCAGTTTCGAACAACAAACACAACATTTCCACTTGATATTATTCAGCACAAGTTCATATAGTGATGTATCATTTCCATACGGTCGCAATTCTCACCTGAAGGCTGCGAGAGCGGAGGAGGCTGCAGAGTAAGTGGCCTCGCTTGGAGAGCAGTTTGCCCAGCAGATCTCCTTCTAGTCCCCGGCCTCCCATGGTGCCATACAGCACCCACCTGCCGTCGACGGCTAAAGAGCTCACATTTTGCTCCCAGTTTGCTCCACCGATGCAGTCCAGGATGACGTTTGCTCCCTTGCCTGTAAATAATATTTTAGGTGATGATGCAGATATTTCATTATATTTATGTTAATATAAGATTCCAACAAACATACAGTATATCTCCCTAACTTCATGCTACAGCACCAAAAGTGTTTCGTCTTTGAAAACAGTCCCTAACGACTTCATCATGTTTCTTTAGTGGAGTAATTACTTGGCCTTTAACAAAGAAATCATAATAGAGATGTTTGTCTTTATAGATAAACCACAGATATGGATGGAAGTCAGAAAGTATTGAGAAATGGACTAACATGGTTTTTTTTTTACACTTAACATGATTAAAAACATAGAACAATGCACTAATGTTGAAACATGTAGACAGCTCTATCATATCTTATGAGGTAAATAATATGCTGTACATCAAGTTTTATTCCCGAGAAAAAGTTTGGACAAAATAAAATAAATATGACAGTCATTCCAGTGACTGATTATCAGAAATCAGCCTTATTCCCCTAAACTAATCACAATTATGTATACACAATTCACCTCCTGTAAAGTGTTGTACCCCCTGGGAAAATCTCTCCTCTTTGTAGTTAAATCCAGCTGCTGCACCCAGCTTCTCGGCCATCTTCAGTTTTTCCGAGCTCCCTGCAGTTACGACAGGCACGGCGCCAAACAGACGGACCAACTGAATAGCAGATGTTCCCACTCCGCTGGCTCCAGCATGAACCAGAACCACCTCGCCCTCCTTCACCTGAGCTGTAAGAGAGGGGACCGATGGCAGCAGGTTCAGACTTCAATGTCGACCACTTTATTAATTATAGAAGGAGGCTATAGGTGGCCGGTAGTATTAGATCAAGTGGAAACTCACAAAATGAATACCAGACTTTCTCCATCTGGATAAATGTGTTATTTGTGGTAGTTTTGTCTACTTTCAACAACCAGATTAGTGCCACTGTTTAAAAACTGTCAACTTGCCACTTAATAATACAAAGAAAAATGGCTGGATGACATGGTCATTTTAATAAAAAGTTCTGACATTGCCGTGGAGATATATATATATATATTCTATCACCTATAAACACCAGCAGTTGAAAAGCAGTGAGCCAGGCTTCTGGGATCGCAGCAGCCTGGCAGAGTGTGAGATTAGGGGGAACGGACATGAGAAGATCCTCAGGCACTGAAACATACTCCGCGTATCCTCCTCCACATAGCAGGGCCATCACCCTGTCATCAGGCCTCCAGCCTCTTTTAACCCCGGGACCCAGGGTATCCACAGTACCGGCCACCTCCAGGCCTATGATGTCACTCTCGCCTGCGGGAGGAGGGTACAGTCCTCGCCTCTGTGGAAAAGCATTTCACATACATTGTAGAGTATGAGCAAAGATTGTCTTAAAACCACAATGTTTACTTATACACCACAATATCAATCAAAAACCACATTTAACAATATGTATATAAAGGATATTGTAGAGTCATTAGCTATGTAAAATGTGCATTATACCTGCAGTAAGTCTGCCCTGTTGAGGGCAGTTGCATGAACTTTAATCAGGATTTCTCCATCTTTAGGCTGAGGTCTGGGGACTCTTCGGAGCAGTAAATTCTCTGGTCCTCCTGGTACGTCAACACAAACTGCACGCATCATCTTGGAAAAGCTAGAGTAACACTTGTGCCAGGCCCATAAAGAGAAATAAAAAGACTTTAAATTCTCAAGACTCTGAAACGAGAAACAACAATCTAACCAAACCAAAAGCCACTTTATATAAATCTTCCCTTCTACTTTTTCAACTACTCACTCGCTGGTTGGTATTTCCCAGTGAAAGTCTTCCTGTGTGCAGGATGTGATTCATTGATAGTCAAGGATGCAGAGGCTGAGATAGGATTGGAAAAATGTTAGAAATGATCAACCGTAACAGCAGTTTTACTAAAAGACAGATATAGAACCAGGATTAACAACATATCTGCTTGTTGTTATAAAATAGCTTTATAATATACTAAATGGTCAATACTGTATCTGTGTTGTATAAATGTGCCACCCTGGATCGCTGTGCAGTATTTATTTTAAATAATTGATTTCTTCTGGGTTTTTTCTACACGTTTTAACACGTGTAAAAACCAGTCATTCTTTAGTACCTTTTTCTTAATCTGAACATCACCAAGAAGACCAAAATTCACCCTGTTTGGTGTCAAACAGCTAAGTAAGAATTCATTCACTCACATCTACTTGAACACATAAGCCTGCTAATTGTACATTGTGCTCTTAAAAAGCTTGCTGACCTCAGTTGTGATGTTTTTAATACATCTCTTGTGGCGTCAAGACATGAAGATTGCATTTTTTGTTTTTTTATGGCTTTATTGTTTTGGATCTGAGATTTCTGGTGCAAGAAACCTCCTTTTGATAACTTTTCCAAATGAAATATAACAACAACAAAAATCAGTGCAGTGGTCATGTTTAACAAGAGGATACGAGTCTACTTTGGAGAAGAAGCTGAAGTAAAAAAAAGGGAAGTTTTTAAATAACAGAGGGTCTTGAAGTTCCACAATTTCGTTGTATCGGACTGACCCAAAAAGCAACGCGCATGCGCGGGACAGTCAATAACCTTCCAGATGTTATTACAGCAAATATCTTTAATTCAAGCATCTAAACAGACTAATAAAGTAGTGGACCTATTTAGAAATAACGCGAACCACTTCATCTTACAGAACCGCTGCTAATTTACCAATCAATCGCTCTGCTACCTGTAAGCCTATATTATATTCAAACAACTAAAGGAATGAACTTACCAGACAGCGATGTCAACAGTTCACCAGTTTCGAGATGACTGTGAACGCTTTTGGGAAACTTTGCTTCGCCATCCTGCAGGCTGGACTGTTTGGCGCGGGAGGGATCAAACTACTAAAGGGGCAGGCTTTCTGACACAACACATGTTAAAGAGATACTGCACATATATCTTAGCATACAGTATAGTAGTATGATATTTACAAACAAGGCCAATAAAACCATGAAATATCATATTTCTCCATTAGGGCCACGTCCCATCATTTTGTTTACGTCTTAATCTTTTATTTAATTTCAATAGCTTTAACTGCCTTTTGAGAGCTGCCTGTTGTGTCTTTGCTATTCCTCTTATTTACTTTATTTTGTAGACTGCTCTCTGTTTGGCCTGACTGTTGATTTCAATTCTGTTATTATCCTGATATCCTCTAAGTTACTAACATGAATTAACCTTTTCAACGACCCCATATATGAAAAATGATTAGGGTTTAATCGTGAATTATACAAAATGCTGATAGGTTAAATGTCAACTTGTACAAGTGTCTTTTAACTGGCATGACAAAACCTGGTGAGATAGTCGACTTTTATTGAAGACCACGAATGGGGGGCTATCTACACATTGGAGGAGGAAATAAACAGGAATCTGCCATGAAAAAACATGGATTGACTATGCAAAACTGAAACAGATGTTTCTTTTAAGAGTAATGTTTCTTATGATACAAAATATTCCTGCAGTATCATAACAACAAAAACATGTTAGATAATGTGAGAAGGTATTAACATTACTTTCTCAAGTACAAGGGACGCTTACAGTTAATTGTTCATAATGCACTATATTATATTATACTACATTATATTATATAACTGCACTCTGCATTACTGTGGTACAACACTGCCTCTCTTCTCTGCTGTTTACATTACTTGCTGCTATTTATCATACCGAGTCACTTTAATCACTTTATCTTGTCATTCTCTGCAAATACTGTCTCAATTCCCTGCATAGTTAACTTCATCATTCATTTTATACTTGTATATACCCCCTGTTTTTATTTTTATTTATCTTATCTATTCTGTTTAATGTGTATTTTTGAGCTTTCTTTTCTGTTCTGCTGCAACGCCCGAATTTCCCCTCTGGTGACCAATAAAGTTTTATCCTATTATCCTATTATCCCAATTAATCGTGTACTTTAAGTACTTCACAAAAGGAACGTCATTCCTTATTTATTGTATAACCTGCAAGAAGGCGCGTGACTGCAAACCTTAAGCATCGAGAAATGTAATCCCACAGGTATGTGACAGCACACAAAGACCAACAATCACTTCCACTTCCCTTCAAACAGAATAGGCTATTATATTACACGCATGAAACAGCCATAGCAGCAAACACACACTTGTATACGATAACGTTCTGGGGGAAGACTGCTCACAGATCAGGTAAGAAAATAGCTTTAATTGATAACTAATAACAAATGTGACTGAACAAGGGAAATATGATGAGATAAAAATGCATATTTATCCCTCTAGCAAATGCATAAAATGGACCAAAGTTTCCTCGGATCTGTTGTACTGAAGAGAGATCTGAGAGTGTCGAACCAAAAGGCGGACAGGGATTGCCAGCATAAATTAAACATGTTGGACAAACAGTACAAGTACACTCGCAAAATGCTTCAACAAAGGAGAGACTCTCTGATACATGAACACAGAAGAATGCTGATGGTGAAAGTCTGCGAGCCTGAAGCTACAGTCAACATCGCCATGAAAGACATCTGGGAATACAAAAATACAGACACACAATCCGGAGGTCGCCAGACATCTGAGGGGCAAAAGATTTATACCAGTAAAGTGGAGAATCTGGTGGAGCAGGGTCGGTCGATATCAGCACCACCACCACCACCACCGACGTCTGTTAAACCTGCTAGTTCAGTGAGACACAGAGGCAACGTCCAGAGCAGCATGTCCTTCAGGCAGATGAAAAACATTGCAGCTATTGACTCCATATCAGAAAAGGAGCTTGCCCGGCGTCAGCAGAGAGCCCGTGAAGAAATGGAAAGGCTGAAACAGTTTCAGATGGAAACTTTAAACAACAGAGTGGCAGCATTTATAGAGAAGCTCAAGGAAAAACACAACGCGGTGCCAATACATCTGGAACCTCCATAAGTGAACTCAGACTTTTTAAACTTACAGTTTAGTTACAAAAAGAGACACTTTCTAAACGTGTTTTACAATAAACATCAAAACTTGTGAATGAAACTACAAAATAGTCTCATTCTTCATCATGGTCATCAAAGCTTTGTGCACAGGAGTCTCCATGAGCAGGCTGCAGTTTTTCTTCCACTCTGGAGTATCGGGAAGTGCGTTGTCTTTAAAAAAAAAAAAAAAAAAAAAAGAACATTACAAGAGAATGGAGGCTTAAGATATCGGTACAATTATATTTTTTATAAGGAAGTATTAAAAGTACACTGGAATATGTCAGGTTTGATTTAGAGACACATACACGTGTTGATGTACTTTAAGGCATATGTGCTTGTCTGGCTCAACACACCAATTTATCATTTTATAGTGATGAACCAACTTGCAGTTGCAGATTTTTTTTATTCATCTTCATCATACTACTGTACTCATCAACATTGTATTGGATATGCTAAAAAAAGTGTATTCTTTGAAGAAAATGTAATCACACCTGTGTTATTTTTTACTCACTAAATACCTTTCGGTCTTTCTCTTGTGACAGATCCACATCATGACTTCACAGATTATTAAGTCAAGATTTCTGTTTGTTTTTTTTGTTGGTCTTGTAAATCAATTGTAGATTTAGTCTCAATTATCATTGCTTCAGTTGAAAGGTCACAACAACAAACACACGTCCTTTGTATTGTGCATTAAACTGGTTCAGGCCCATGGCTGTCTGTTCCTACCTTTACACTCAAAGTGGACGCCAGTGGGGAGAAGTCTGGTGTGATCAGTGTAGTTGAGTGTGCAAAGAACAGTGGACTTCTCTCCGGGCAAAGTCAACAGCATGACCAGTATTGAACACAAAACATTACTCTCAAACACCTCCACAGACTTGTGGAGTTCCTGTCAAGAAAAGGCAAAAGGAGAAGTGTGTTATTCTTCTAGACTAGAGACACGTCTTCTTACATAAGATTCCAGTTCTCTTATAAAGTGGTGATTAACACTATACTGCTTTACACTATTCTTACTTAGGCTGGTGCTTATCACCGATAGTTTATTGCTAAGATGAAGACAATGTCCAGCCTGCACTGCCTTTCCCGCATGTCATTCCTCGCTCTCTCTTTCCTGATTTCCTACTCTATCCCCTGTTATGTCTAAATAAGGACGAAAAGCCCAAAAATAAATCTTCACAAATAATGATAATAATAATTGACCGTCACACCGTAGTGTTTTATAAACTGTTTTGGTACTTTTTTTGTACAAACAATTCTATAAACAACTTAACAGTCTTAAAATAATATAAGGCTGAAACTAAAGACTATTCTTATTGTTTACTGACCTGTTGTTAGATTTCTTAATGAATGCGTTTATCTTTAAGTCCATAAATGTGTACAAAATGTCTATCCCAGTTGTAGACACACACACACACACACACACACACACACACGCGCACACGCGCACACGAAAATTAAAGTCTGACACCTTGACAAGCTTCAGCTGCTGCTTACGGCCAGCAAAGGCGTTGAGATGTTTGCTGAGGGTGTCCAAAAAACACCGGATATCCGTCTGCATGTTGCTCTGCTCAGCCAGGCTGTTTACAGGAATGAACGGAGGGACATTATGGCGACTGATCCTCAGCCTCGGCTTCAAGTCGATCTCCACGTTGTAGGTTTCTAAGTAGACGCCCTCGTAGGCTGTCGCTAGAGAGGCACACAGTCCTTTACCTTGACCTGTCCTTATGACATTGTACCCACCTAGTGACAAATAAGAAAGAGTCAGGGACAAGGGGGGAAGGATTAGGACATATAGCTGTTACATTCAAAGATGGTATTAATAAAAACATCTCATAATCAAATATATCAAAAATTGGTGACAAAAAACTACTTGAACATAGTACCAACGATGTGATGAGCATACAGAAGGTCTTTCAGTTGTGTATGTCTGGCCATCAGTTGCAGTAGTTGTGAGTTTTCAGAATAATCATCCATTTTCTCTTCCTCCTCTTCTTCTTGTGAACACTGTTTGTCCATAGAGGCCCTGAGTTTCTCAAGATTCTGCGGCAGGATAAGCACTATTAATTCAGCTGACAAGACACAGAAGTTGAGCAGAGTTGTAAATTAACTAAAAAGGTGCATTTATTTTTCTTTCTCCTTTTGGTACACACGGCTTAAATGAATGCAGGAAAAAAAAAAATCCCTCCCTCCACAGGGGAGACTATGTTGTGTTTTTATTCCACGGTAAACAAGTGGTTCTCGACTGGTCTAACCTCAGGACTCACCACCAGCTCCTTGATGAGAAATGGTGACCCACATTTCTGAAAATATTCAACCCCGGAGATTGATGGTTAATGAAAAAGGGCAGTTTGGACCTCAGACCGACCAGATGCAACAGAACAAACAAACATATTTTAAAGAGCTACACAGACTTTCTGCAACATTTTTCTTCCAGGCAAACATTTACTACTCCCTTAAAACTTCTGGATCCCAAACAACCAGTTGGAAAACCCCTGCTGTAAACAAATATTGGTTGTCTTCACAGGTATTACAGTGAAAGGTAATAATAATAATGATAATAATAATAATAAGAACTTTATTTATATAGCACCTTTTAAAAACACAGGTTAATATAGCACCTTTTAAAAACACAGGTTTACAAAGCAAAAACAAGAACAAGGCAAACTAAACCAAACACAGAAGAACATTAACGACAGGTAAATTCAAAACAAATCAATCAATCAGTAAAAAACAAACCTTGTGAGTCTCTATCTCAGCTCTCAGCTGGTCTCTCTGGATCCTCAGTGCTTCAACTTTCGCCTTCAGCTCCTTCACACGACTCGGCTGATGAAGTCGACTTTTACGGCTTCTTGCCTGAACTTCCAGCAAACTGAGTTGACTCAAAACACCTGAGGACAAAAGAAAGAAAATACTCTTATTACATGAACTATTAAATCACACGAACTAAATTTGGGATTTTACGCCGTTAAAGTGCCTCTGACTACGTTTACTTCAGCTTGCATTAGCTCACAAAGCTAAAAACAAACTCCAGCTATCTCGCTGTAAACATTGTTAAGTAGTGGCAGTATGTTTGAATTACCTTTCGTAGACGCCCCCTCCATGTTCCACAGTTATGCTTTTTTATATTACCGTGTTTAATATTATTGTTTTTTTCGTTTGTTAGATGATACAGCTCGCTTTTTGGAAGTTTTTGGATTTTGGCGGCCCCTGCGTCATACTCCCAAACCCCGCCCATGCATGACACCCGGAAGTAAATTCAAAACAATTTGTGATCACATGGCGCAATGAACCCAGAGTTAAGCCAGATGGTGGGTTACTCTAACGCTTTGTCGACACTGCAGGGTAATTAATCTGAAGTATAAACCCACTGTATTTTCCTGAAAGTTGTTTTTTTATTATAAGATATTATAACAAGTCGTTGTAACTAGCGTAGCGTTTTCCAAATGTCGTAAGCAGAATGCTGCCTGCCACTGACTTACCCGGATGTCAAGACCTCAAGACTCGCAGGCATGTAAAGGTGAGTCTGTCTGTGTCACTCACGGAAGGTTGTTTGTTCAAAACTGTCTCTCCGAAACTTCATTACAGACAAGATGCTAGTATTTTTCCTGACTTTTAATTATAATAATGATAATTATTTATTACAGAACTGATACACATTTTATGCACAACGCAAATCTCAAAGTGCTACCAAAATACAATCATAAATACACCAATTTAAAAGCAAACATAAACCAATACGAGCAGGCAGAGTAAAGTATCAGTAGTTTTTTTTTATAATGGAGAAAGTAATTTACCTTTATTCATATAGATAGATACTTTATTGATCCCGATGGAAATTCAAAGCATCCAGTAGCAGGTTACAAAGACATGACATGAAACATTTGTTACAAATTAAGTCGCAAAAAAAAGCTGCAAACCCCCCCCCCCCCCCCCCCCCCCCCGACTATTTGAGGGTCACCTATCTGTCCAACATCTGAACCAGAGATTCATTATCTGACTAATATAGCTAAACTTCCTCCCTGCAGTACTTTCCTCCCAGTTAGTTTTTCTAGAGGCCTTATTGGACTTTGTGCTGTTTTAATGGTTATGTTTATCAAAACAGAAATGCCCATTATTCTTTGCTTCCAGCCTCTGAAATATGAGGATTTGCTGGTTTTGCATGTTTTATCATTTTTTTTCTTTTTGGACAAAGCAAGTCACTACATTGTGTTCATGGAAACATAAGAGTGTCATTGAAGTGATCTCTTCAATGAAGTTTAAAAGGACTTAAATGATCGATTGATCAGTCTTTTGCATTGAAGTAATAGAAAATATTAACAATTTCTTGCTATTTCCATCTCAATGTATTGTTCTGTCCAACTAGCTGCCCAAATTAAAACATGTATTTGTTTTTTTCTATCACAAAGAAGAAAGAACGGCTGATTTTCACCACATTTAAGAAGCTGGAACCTGTTTGGCTCTTGTGTGAAAAATACCAAAATGACAATGCAAATCAAAATAGTAGCCTATAATCTTTTTTTCAATTTATTAAAGAAAGACTTGTTTCTTTAATAACATTTTGTTCTTGGGAGGCTTATAATGCTCGAATTAACATCCATATGGGCTAAGACAAGAATAACCAATGCATGATTGGTGAAAGGATTTGAAAGTGATGTTACTCCTCTTGCCCATGGTTGGCAGTACTTTAAGAATCCTGCTCTTTATTTTGCTCTTGACCTTAAGACCCGTCAGATAAGTTGCAGCCGTCTGTCTTCATGGTGCAGTATCAACAGAAGACAGCAGATGGCAGAGTGGCAGCACAGCAGCTTCGTTTAGTCTACCGAACTGGGTCTCTTGTTATTTTTGGGTCAGCAGACAGAAGCAGGGGAAAGTTGACACAGAGGTTGAGAGACCTCGGGTTGTTTACACGTAGTGGAGGTTGTCTCGTGTAACAATGATTTTCTGCTTCAAACAAATGAGCTTAAGTAACGCACAGAAATATACAGAACTTTTAAAAGAAGATCACACGTCATTAAATGAAGGATGAGGTAAGGGGTTCATTTATGTGCCTGTAAAGAGAAAGGATTTCTTTATGATAAAGTATGAGGATATTTGTACATTCAAAATACTAAGCATACCAGACATACTCAAGCCAGTCACACTATTTACAGAGGACTGGTATGGTATCCTTTATGAAACCTTTATAATGGTTCAGATCACTTCCTCATTGAGGCATCAGAAAACCAATTTTGAGGAATTTGGGGAGAAGTGGAAACAACACTTTAGATTACATTTGTTTATGTGCGTTTTATATATATATATATATATATATATATATATATACATGTGTGCATGTAAAAGCACCTAATACACACATTTTTCATGTTCTATAACTAATCTAAATTTATTTTTAATTATCAAGAATTGCAGCCTGTCCAAATTTCACAAATCCGCTTGCAATGTTTTCTTTTGTATTGAAATGTCGCTGAGCTTTTGGTTAAACATATGAATGAAGACTTGACATTTTTTTTAAAAGCTTCTGTATTTTTCAACACTTCATAGATCATTAATAAAACAGAGTTTGTATTGTTTAAACACCTTTTATCCAAAAATAGGCGAGCATGAACCTCAGTTACTATGTCTGTGTGTCTTTCATAAACACACACACTGGGTTTTTTTGTTGTTGGTTTTTTTTAAATCGGTGTTTCCTCTGCTTTACTTCCTTCAAGGCTGCTGGACGCTCCTGACTGATGGGTGTTGACGAAGACGTTTCCAGTCCGCCTGAATGTGCGTCTGCAGGAGAACCAAACCTCCTCCACCTGAAGCTCAGACTCAAAGACAATCGCCATGGACCCGTCCAACCAGAAGCACTTCACGGTTGTTGACTATGTGATATTCGGGCTGCTGCTCGCTGCCTCGATGGCCATCGGGCTGTACCACGCCTTCTCAGGGGGTCGTCAACGCACCACACAGGAGTTCTTGATGGCCGACAGGAGCATGGGCTGTCTTCCTGTTTCTCTGTCGCTCATCGCTTCATTCCAGTCCGCCGTAGCGATCATAGGCGTGCCAGCGGAAATCTACACTCACGGTACTCAGTACTGGTTCATCGGCTGTGCCTATGTTCTGGGCCTCCTCATTCCTGCTCATGTTTTCATTCCAGTCTTGTACAGACTGCGGCTCTCTAGCGCTTACCAGGTTTGAAAGAACATTTGATTCATTGTACGGTCGAGTTGGGTTAAAAAAAGAGTTCACATGAATAGTTATCTGTCCTTCATGACAGCTTCAGTGCTTGTTTTGTCTCCCAGTATCTTGAGCTGCGCTTCAGCAAAGCGGTGCGAATCTGTGGGACTTTGACCTTCATCTTTCAGACGGTGGGTGAAACACAAAAAACATGACTCACTCCGTCATTTGAATTAAGAGTATTCGTTCTTACAAATTATTAATGTCATGCCAGTGCTCCTCTTTTTAAACCAACGGAAAGGATGTCTTGGTTTGGAAGTTTTACACGTGTAAATGATAACTACTCAGCTTAAAGGAAGTGGTGACTCATTGTCTGATATATAAACTTTATTTTAGACAGTAAATATAATAATATGTGAACCACTTTCATGGTTCAGTGTGATTTAAGAAGCCAAAGCCAGCAGCCTCTTAGCTTAGCATACCAAATGAATTGAAAGAGAGATAAACGCTCCACAATCAGCCTACCAGCGCAGATAGTAACTCCCTGTTAACAGAATACAACTCATTTGTTTGACTAATAAAAAAAGGGGTTTCAGAAATTGTCTTACAGGAGCAGTTGCCTATCCATACGGCCAGGCTAGCTGTTTCCAATTTAAAGCTAAGCTAAGCTAATCAGCAGCTGATTCCAGCTTCATCCTCAGCCTACAGACATGAGACTGGGATCCATTTGAATGATTCATTTCAGCAAAAAAAAAAAAAACAATAAATAAGTGTATTTTACAAAGTCTCAGTCTTCTTTTAATAACATAATTTAAGGTTTTAAAGAGTCAGTTGAGGAAAAAATAGTCCAATCGTACAACAATGCCAGAGAAATACAAATGATACAACTAATTATTGCTTTTCTGTTCTTTATTGTATACACGTTATATTTAGTGGATAGTCTCTGATTTGTCTCTGAACTCGTTGCAGGTTATCTATATGGGAGTGTGTGTGTACACTCCTGCTTTTGCACTAAATGCAGGTATGCAAAGTTACTTTATTTGTTCTTTGACACACTCATTGGGCGAAGATGATGTCTTTGGTTCATGTTCATGTGTTATTCTATTTTCTTTCAGTCACTGGATTTGAATTATGGGGTACAGTGCTGGCCACTGGACTAGTGTGCACATTGTACACAGCAATGGTGAGTTATCAAGAGGCAATTTTCACAAAGCTTAACCTCATGTTTTGATGTTTCTTTTTAAGCTTGTCTTAAACACTAAACATTGTTTTACACATTGTTACACTTTGCTCTGTGAACAGTTAAACACACCATTTTTCATCACAGGGCGGTTTGAAGGCTGTCATCTGGACGGACGTCTTTCAGACTGTGGTGATGTTTGCAGGGCAGCTGGCTGTCATCGTGGTGGGGGTGCTGCAGAGCGGAGGAGTGTCTGAAGTCTGGAGGAAAGTCTGGGAAGGAAACCGCATATCTGGACTCGAGTGAGTCCACACGGTAGTTTCTTTTTGTTGTAGATACGTCCCTGCGGTGTTGTGATTTAATTAAGTTTTGGTATATTCAAGCAAGAATCAATCAATGCAGTTATTGGAGATGTAAGCATCATCAATAATTATAGTTCTGTACACAAATTCATCAACGTTTGATATTTTAAAGTGAATCAGTTCTGAATATGCTATTATCACTGCTCTATAGTCTTAAGAGTCCTTTATGTCTTTATTTCTTTCATCTTAGATTAATTGTTGAATTGTTGTCTGTACTCTGTGTTTTCTTCCGTATGTTCAGCCTAAACCCGGACCCCACAGAGAGGCACACCTTCTGGACTCTGGGGGTTGGCGGGATCTTCCTCATGCTGTCCCTGTACGGAGTAAACCAATCTCAGGTCCAAAGATATCTCAGCGCACGCACAGAGAAGGAGGCCGTCAGGTACACGAACTACAATTATTCTGGTGTGAAGCCATCAAATGTTGTTCAGATAATTTTGTCTCCCAGAAGATCTTTTCCTCTTGCGCCAACAGCAGGCAGACGTTTTGATTCAGGTTGATCTATTTTAACATCTATTGATGAATTGTATTGAGGACTTAAATGCAGTACACTTTGTGATTACCTGACTTTCCTTCCAGCGCCATCATCGTGAATCATAATTTATGCTAATATCATGGCCGTGTTATCGTTTGATGTTGACAAACGAAAAAAGTACACAGGCTGCATTGATCTCTTCCACACTTGTTGCTTTTCGTCCAAGGAGAGGTGATTCAGTCATTGCCTAGCAACTAAAAAATGTGGCAACTGACAAGCTGACTTAAAAGAAATGTAAAAAAATTTGGTTTCATTAAAAAAGGCAGCCTGAGGACACATTTCACAAATAGCTATAAATATATTTTGGGCCTTGTCTTGTTTAAATGTAAAAATGCTTTTGTTTATGTATGAAGGGATCCCTAACAAAATGGTTATATTAGATAATAATTCTTATTCTGACATTTTAATTGACTAGAGATCAACAAATTCAAACCACAGCAGTCTCAAAGATAAGCGGTAAAAAGTAAAAATAAAACAATGACTATGTGTGGGGTACCCGCAGCCTAGCGGTTTGTGTGCGCGCCCCATGTGTAGAGGCTGAAGTCCTTTTAGAGCAGACGGCCCGGGTTTAATTCCATCCTGTGGCTCCTCTCCCGCATGTCCTCCTCACTTTCTCTCTCCTTAATTTCTGCCTCTATCCACTGTCCTATCTCTAAAAAAAATATTGCTACAACAAGGGGCGTCGGATGACACGGGCCACATGAACGTAGGCTGTAGTCCTCGCGGTTTAGGGCCGTGGGTTCGAATCCGACCTCGGCCCATCGCTGCATGTCGCCCTCCCCTCTCTCTCCTCCCAACTTTTTCCTGTCTCTCTTCAGCTGTGCTATCTGATAAAAGCAAAAGGCCCCCCCAAACATTTTTATTTATTTATTTTTTAAATTCAGTAACATGGCTTCACAAACATCCCCCATTTACTGTGTTCTCTCTCTCTCTCCCTCTCTCTGCAGGTCATGCTACATGGTGTTTCCCTCCCTGCAGCTGGCTCTGTCTTTGAGCTGCGTGATGGGACTGGTCATGTTTGCACGTTACTGTGGAGAGGATCACACAGACAAGCTGGGCCCCTCTTCACATGATGCAGTGAGTTTCAGTCTCATTTGAATTCAAGAGTCATCGACATATTTATAAAAGGGAAACAGGGTTCTTGTTTTTATTTTGCGGTATTTCCTCCTGTCTTTATCTGATTTGATCTGCATGATGATAAAAGATGGTTAAATAAAGAACCTCCAGGGCTCATAGACTGGACGCAACAGGAGAATTTGCATATTCTAGATCCCTCTCAGCACACTGAGCTCTACTGTAAAATGTCTGTGCCTCTATTGAGAGCTTGGATGATCTAATTTGCATACTGTTTATGGTAACTGAACCCTGATATACAAATGAAAGGGAAAGAGGGTTCAAGGAAATGTCATAATCAAAGGGTTTATTCCACAGATGGTGTTATACTTTGTGATGGACATGCTGCAGGGTCTGCCTGGACTTCCTGGACTGTTTGTTGCGTGTTTATTCAGTGCTGCTCTCAGGTACGAGTCAGTGTGTGTTCTTGTAGATGTTAGTCAACACGTCGATACCCAAATCCCTTCCGAGTCTTATCAGCTATCACACTTGGCTGCATTCCCCTCCTGGACTACTGATGCAGCACTTTATCAATCAGTTATTTGATACGTTATGAGGCTGTTCCAAGAGCCCATCATTTCTATTAGTGCCAACAAAAAACTCACAGTTATGACCACTCATAGTGTAGTGAGTGATTGTCTTTGACACTCTAATTCAGAAGTCCAATGAAGTCCTTTTAACGTCAGGATTTATGTCGGCCCACTGCAGTTCAACTTTGCAGCCCCTTTGTGAGGCACACTCGACTTAAACCAATGCGCTCTGTAGCCTTAAAGTTTGTGTGTTCAGTTCACAAAATATAGTATAACTTTCTAATTTCACTACCAAATCTGCATGGTCAACCTTTTAAAATAAACTCCAAAATCCATAAAATAATAATAAAAACTATGTATTAAACAAAAGAATGTAAAATTAGCCAATACAAAGCAAACATGCTACTCGAAAATAATGATGATTAACAGCTAATCTTCAACCGAAAATATTCAAACCCACTCACCGCCTTTGTCTGCCTCCTGCCACACAACTGATCAGGTATAAATAATGAAACCACACCCAGGTGCAAATAGTGATCCAACACAAATAAGAAGTACGGCATATTAAATTATGAACACAGGTTAAATACACAATGTGGCTCCTACAGAGTGTAAACTGAATTATAAATGTTGAATGTAATTATTCATGTCAAACTGTCCTTGAGGTGCTGTGAGTCCATATTTGAATCACATGAAGAAGCTCTTGCTCTCTTCCTTCAGTTTGTGATAATTTGGCAGAATAAGTGAATAAATCTACATTTGATGTTAACTCCTGTGTTACAAAGATGTCCTTAATGACATGTTTCTGTTGTTTTTCTTCTGTTCAGCACCATCTCTTCCTCTTTCAACTCTTTGGCCACTGTCACAATGGAGGACCTCATCAAACCACATTTCCCCGCCATGACCGAAGCTAAAGCAACCCTGCTGTCCAAAGCCTTAGGTTATCTCTCTGAATAAACATCCGCCACTCAAATACACAACACAGAGTTTCATAATAGTGATACATGAGTTCTAAAGTTTCACTTTGTGTCTCGTCAATAAGCTATGTTCTATGGGCTGCTGTGTCTGGCCATGGCCTATCTCACTCACCTGATGGGAGAGTCAGTCCTGCAGGTAAGCGACAGCTTGTGTGATTAAATCCTGAAGATCATGTTTTATTTCATTTGTACTGACGGATAATGTGTTTGGTCTGCAGGTGGCTCTAAAGATCTTTGGGATGGTGGGTGGTCCCGTTCTCGGTCTGTTTTGTCTCGGGATGTTCTTCCCCTCGGCTAACTCTACTGTAAGATTTGCTTTTTCACTCATAATAATAATAATAATAACAATAATGATTGAACTTACTGTCAATAACATAGCGTTTAAAAAAATATATATATTGAATATTTTTGGAAAAAAATGATAAACTCAACAAAAATCAATACCCCATAACCCAATCTAAAGATGCACACCTGCACTCACACACTCAATCAAGAATTGTATCACTCAACTGGATAGGAAAGCAAGAGTGATAGTAAATGGGGGAGAGAGAGAGTGGATGACATGCACCAAAGAGCGTCAGGATAAGAAGACAAACCTATCCCTCTTCCTGCATCTTATCCCATCTCTCCCCCTATCCCTTTCCAAGCCCGGCGCAGTCTAGGCTTGTGAAGACTGTTTCGTCATGAGCCGGGGATCCGGCCGAAGATTTCTGCCTTTTAATAAGGCAGTTTTTTCTTACCACTGTAACTTTTGCTGCTTTGCTAAAGTGCTCATGATGGATAGGCCGGATCTTTGTAACATAGCAATGAGTAAGGTCTTTTACCTGCTCTTTTGTAACATAACAATAAGTAAGGTCTTTTACCTGCTTCTTGTAACATAACAATAAGTAAGGTCTTTTACCTGCTCTTTTGTAACATAACAATAAGTAAGGTCTTTTACCTGCTTCTTGTAACATAACAATAAGTAAGGTCTTTTACCTGCTCTTTTGTAACATAACAATAAGTAAGGTATTTTACCTGCTTCTTGTAACATAACAATGAGTAAGGTCTTTTTACCTGCTTTTTGTAACATAACAATAAGTAAGGTCTTTTACCTGCTTTTTGTAACATAACAATGAGTAAGGTCTTTTTACCTGCTCTTTTGTAATGTTAACAGACAAAGAGTAAGATATTTTACCTGCTTTTTGTAAAGTGTCTCGAGATAACACTTGTTATGAGTTGACGCTATACAAATAAAAATTGATTGATTGATTGATTGATTGATTGAAACCTGTGACCATTGGGACTACAGTAGCTTCTGTCCATGGGCCGCCTGCTCTGAGCAAACCCTGACTAATTGTTGTTAGTTGTGTTCTTGTTGTGACCAGGGAGCGGTGGCAGGTTTGGGGGCGGGTCTTGCTCTGTCTTTCTGGGTCGGGATCGGGAGCATCGTCACTCGAAGCTCTGTTACGAGACCTCTTTCACCCACATGTAGAGCCATCCTGCTGTCTGACAACACGACGACTGCCATTCAGACTGCACTCAGCAACGTCACTCTGAGGTATGAAGCACACAGACAGCCCGTCTAGCCTTTTTTGTTTTGACTGCGTTTATGTATTATTTATTTCAGGAGTTAATCGTCTCTGTTTGCTCTTTAGCCGACCGTCTGGACTGAAGAGGTTTTATGCGTTGTCCTACATGTGGTACAGTGCATTCAGCTGCTTCTCAGTCATCCTCACAGGTCTGATCATCAGCTTTATCACAGGTTGGTCACTTCTTATAAGCACACATGCTCTCATTAATACAGACATTTCTCTACAATAAGTATTAGTCTCTATCTAAATGTATGTTTTCTTTTTAGGCCCTTTGAAAGAAGAGGATGTGACACCAGGAACTACCTATGCCCTGTTTGGGAAACTGTTTTGTTTTCTACCTGAACACATCAAAAAGCAGCTCTGCTGTGTGACTCCTACAGAACAGACGGTGAGTAAAATGGAGTTTATACACAGAAAGAGCGGGATGAATAAAACACAGCTTTGACTTCTAGGAAGTATGTAAGGGTAGTAGAGAGGAGTTCACGTTTGAAAACTCAGACGAAGGTAGCATGGATCTACAGTTGCAACAAACAACACAGTGAAATGTGTGAAACAAGAATGTAGCGGGCGTCACACGAGCTGTGTCCACATTCAGGGTGAGCATCATTCGAAGGACCAAGCCTTCACAGCCTGCATCGACCGCTGAAGTGAATTGAGATGATGTAGTCTGTTTGTATCACCAGCTGTTGCCTCCCTTTACCTTTTTGTTACTAAGCCCTCCTCATGTTGCCTAGCAACCTAGCTACTATATCTAGCGTCACATAACTTAACCTTTCATTTTAAGTTTATTTGAGGTTTCAAGGCCTCTTTTGTTTTTTGACTTTAGATGCTAAATATGATTTTAAAAAATAGATGAATTTGAAACACATGGAATTCATAGTAAAAAAAGAAAAGTCCCAAGATAATAAGAAATAAAAGAAATAAAACACACACAATTCTTGAATCGTAGGTAGTAGTGTTGTAGACAAGACCAAGACATACCGGAGACCAAGACAAGACCAAGACATTTAGGGGCCGAGTCAAGACTCAGACCATAAATATCACTAAAAAAATCATCATCTTGTGTGCAGCAGGTGAGGTATGTCACTCACTTAGACAGTAATGACGTGGAAAAATAGCCTATCAGTGGTGGTCTTGACTGGTCCTGAATTGAAATCCAGAGTCCGCCCAGTCCAAAACAAAGACAAGACAAGACAAGTAAAAATGCTCTAGAATCCGAGATGAGACCTAGACCTATAAAAAAGTGGTCTCGAAACCTGTCTGGAGACCAAGACCGATTTCGAGTACTACAACACTTACGTAGGTAGAATACATCCAAAAATGTCCAGTTAAAAACAAAACAAAATGACCCTTTATACTCAACAGACCTCAAGTTTTGAAGTTGTAGTTATGAATACTTAATGACATTGCTGAATATTATATCTGTATCTTTTCTTTATTCTAACAGGCATCACTACAACAAATCCAGCCTCCACCACACAAAGAAGGCAATGGATTAGTGCCTCAATATGAAGACGGACAATCACCAGTGGAGACGGACGCTTTTCTTCCCGAGACCAACACACCTTCTGTGGAGTTTGAAACAGGTGTGTGAGATCTCAGCTCCGTGTCCGACTGGGAAAACTCTCTCCGTGTCTTTATACAAAGCACTTGGACTATCCAAAGAGATTGTAGATTTGTTTTTGTTTTCTACTTTGTTTAATGTAAATGTGCACTGTGAAAAGGCGTCGTTGACTTCGGGTGTATGGTCAGGTCAGGTGGACGCTGACTGACAGAATCATGCTCAAGCTGCACTCTTCTGTTTTTATGAGTACGATCAGTTATGTGAACTCAACAACTAAAATCATAGGTGTTTATATTTTTCATTTCTATACTTTATAGTCTAAATGTGTTTTAAAATGTTATTATTTTAGTACTACTGCAGCTGTCTGGACGGACCTGTCATGAGATGCCTCACTGAGAATCAACGACTGAAATCTGAAAAAACACTTTTTATAAAGAAGATTAAAGTTTTTTTTTTTACTCATCTTTGTGCATTGTGTTCTGTTTTTTTTAATCCTGTCACTTAAAAAAACAACAACATTTCAATCAAAAAATATATAAGTGGTTTTAAATAACACCTTATTTAAAGGGCACTGCACCCATTCAGAACAATTATAAGGAATCAGTACTTGATTAATTTTTTTTTTCAAAACATTTATTTCTTCAATCTTGCTAATGGTTACTCCCTGTTAATGTATTTTTTTTGCCACTTTTACTTTGCTTCATGTTGCCCAGTACTGTGCTCCTGGTGGATTCATGTTGGGTCTATAATTAATATAACATCGAGCAGGCCCGCCTGCAGGAATGGCTGTGCCCCTAAAAGGCCCAGTTAATTTGGCCCCTCTCAGGATATTGACTCCCAAGTTTGTTCACAAGTTGTTGTTGTGTGTCAAATTCCCCTGCCAGCTGGCGTCTTTTCTTCTTTCTTTTCTGGCATCCTAACTTTGTTCAGGTCCTGAAATGGATGTACAGATTATGACATGACTGGCATAACTGTTAAGTTCACTGTTCACTTGCTTCTAGCCTGAAATCCAAGAATCTTATAAACATTTGATTGGATTCTTTTTTTCAGGTACATTATGATTCACCTGCTGCATATTGTGTGACATCCTGCCCTCCCTGTATGTGACTATTGTCTAAACAAAGCCATAAATATCATGTGACCTGATTATTTTTGTATGTGTTAGTTTACAGTATCATGTTTATTCAAATAGGATCCCAAACAAGGCATACATGCATATCTTAAACAAATGGATTTGATAACACTCATACCTCCAGCTGTTCTGTAACCAGATCATTTCTATTAGAATATATGAAAGGATGTAACGACAAACCACAGAGCACCCTTGTGGACATATTTCTGCCTTTACTTTATGTGCTTTTGCACATTTATTTTTATTTCTTATTTAACCAGGTTGCTCCCGTTGACATAAGAACCTCTTTACCAAAGGAGACCTGGCCGAGACAGACAGCAGCAAAAAACACAAAAGTTACAGACAAAGTTACAATTTACAAACACTAAAATATGCATTCAAAGACAGAACCATCTGTGAGTCACATCGAGTAGTAGAGCTAAAAGCCTCAACATCCTTTCGATTCTGCTTCCAAGTCTTTCATTTTTGATTTAAAAACATTTAAGGACACCAGCTCATTCAGTTTGAAGTCATTCTGCAGTAGATTCCAGGCTGAGGGTGAAGAATACCCAAAAGCCCAATTTCCCAATTTCTGTCCTATTATTTGGGACATGGGAACGCATGGAGTACTGTCCGGTACTTTTCTGCATGATAAAAATACAGAGTGTGGATGTGATTCTCAGGGACTCATGGTAGGCTCCAAGACAACGAGTATTTCACATTAAACACATGAGAACATAAGCCTGAATATGTGCTTTGTCTCTGCAGTTTTGAAAGTCAAATTAGGTCCATGTCGCAGCTTTTTTTTTTGTTTGTTTTGTACTTTGCATGAACCTGCAGTAAACTGTATTTACTGTTGATGAACTGTCGTCGACTTTAAACTGAGAGCGCCTCACGGTCTCATGTTGCCTCGTACACTTCAACAGCTCCATCAGAGTGCTGCAGTCATTTGAGGGACACAGACGGGCTCATCCAACATCGACGCGGTGATGGTTCACTGATCCGAACGCTGGAAAACAGGTGAGCTAACTTTTATTTATTGATTTATTTATATTGGATTAGACAGTTGTGGGGTCTGATGGGGTCCATACAGTAGATAAAAGAGACAACAACAAAAAACAATATCAATCAAATACTCAACATTAATAAAGAATGAAAATATAATCACAAATGAAACAAGGATTAATACAATTCATCGTGTCGTGAGCACATGGATTGTTTAAACAGTAGTCATGGTAACTATTATTAGGCTACTTGATTTTTTTCTTCCTTAGTCAATCAAATATCATTCACATACAAGATGAACACACGTAGAACAAACTGATTTCTTTTTTTTTTTAATAACTGTGGTACTTAATATTATAAAACTCCTCTTATTAGTGATCTGGTTAAATAGTGTCACTTTATTCCAGTTTAACGTCACGCTATAGGCTACATGACTCTCTCTTGACAGGGTAATAGGCTCATCCTGTGTCAAAATGATTTCTCTTATTTGTGTATGTAAGTTGGTTTAATTTGATAAAATATGACATCATGTTTTACTTTTAAACGTGTACAAAGTATCTTAATCTAAGACCGGGACATACTGTACGTCAGGCATTAAGTTTGATGGAACAAATGATAATGACAAAAATAATGAGGCTGTTTTAAACAGTATAGGCCTATAGAAGATTTTGATTTTGATTCCCTTTTTGTTGTTGATCTTTGATATTTACAGTAGATCAATCATATTTACTAGAATTCACTTTTATTTAAAAGGCCAATAGATGCGATAGGATCAGAATATCCGTTAACAGGACAAAAACACTTTGTGGCTCAATAAACTGGTGAAAATATAAAAATAAAAAATAAAAAAAACAGTCAGGGAATATTGAAAATTCTGGAAAGAAATACCTTCACCAATGTGTTCATAAAGGTGTCTTATAACACACGTAGGCTAAAAAAAATAAAAAGAAATTCGACTCAACTCCTGTAGGAAAATCCACAAGTGCTGCTCAAAGTTGGGGTACCCAGAACCTTATTGGTGAAAAATTAAAAAAAAATGTTCACCTCTCCCTGTTTTACGCAAAATCCACTCCTTGGTGGAAAAACAGCCACGCACACTTTTACAGGTAAATGTGATCTGCCAGATTGGCCAAATATTTGATCTAATTCCCTGACGAAATGAGGATGATTTTGCATTTGATGTTCATAAACAAAAGTCTTTCCTCTTATGAAACTGTAACGAGGGTTATACTGTTGGGTCTTATACCGCACGTTAAATGCACAACATTTTGAGCATAATAAAAATCAGGCAAGAATGATGATCTCGTATTAACACTATAAAACGTGAATTATTCAATGTTTACTTTAATGTGACTGTAAACAGATTTAACGACAGAGTACATTTAATGGACTTTATTTGTACAGGGATTACAACTGTTTCTATGGGTATAAATATGACATTTGTTCTTTTTACAGTGTTTTATTAGAATCTTCTCTTCTTATCATTCATTAAACGTTCTTTATAACACATTTTAAAGACTATGAGGAATGCTCAAAGATGCTTACAATAAGGCCAATAAAAGTGACTTCTTATGTGGCTGATTATTTGCAGGATCAGGATGTGGACTTTTATTTTGCTTTACATCCTGGGACTAAACCTCTGTCAGGTAATGCAAAGATTTCAGAAAAACCTTCAAACTTAAAATCTAAACATGAATCAATTTTAAGATGAATTATTTTCTCTGTATTTTACAGACTACTGGCCAAGGTAAAGTTATCAGTATTCTGAGTTTAACACAGATAATGTTTATGTGACTTTGTACAATGCATTGAATGTAACTTTGTGTGTATTTTTCATCTTGTAGACAACTCAACACAAATGTATTATGTGAAAATAAAAATAGAGCGGAGTGCAATCCCGAACATCACAAATATACTGAAACCCTTTGTGAGCAAAAGTCAAGTTGTGAACGTTGACGAACTTCGGATAACAACAAGTAAACTCTTTTATACATATTCTATATATTAATGTAAAAAAAAAAGTTTCCCAGGGTAAAATTTTAATCTTTGTTCCAAACAGCCTGTCAGAATTCCTCGGACAACGTTTTTTTGTGTACCTGTGAGTCGGGCCACAGATGGAGCGATGAAGTCTGTAAATCTCGCCCACAATGTTGTGAAGAGAAATGCCGGTTCTCCAAACCCTCCAACCACGCGTGTGTTTCAGACACCACAGGTATTTATTGAATTTTGATTTGTTTTCACGTGTAATGTACAATACAATGTATTTAACATGCATGCTTAAAAAAAAATTAAAAAAAACATTTTCTCCTCAGTTACTGTCAGCGGAGAGTTATCTTTGAAACAACAAAACTATTCGGATTGTCTGAAAGGAAAAAGCTCTGATGAATTTCGGATTTGTAATGCCAATCTGCTAAAGGAGGTAATATTAAAAACATGAACAAAACAACACTCATATACTGGTTCTCAAGAGGTGGGTCTGCAACCAAAAGTGGGTCCCGGTCCCATTTTCACTGGGTCGTGAATGTGTGCCTGGAATGATTTTTTTTGGGGGGGGGGGGTTTATGGCTTTATTAGGGGACAGGACAGTGGATAGAGCCAGGAATTGGAGAAAGAGAGTGGGTAATGACATGCAACAAAGGAGCCACAGGTGGGATTAGCTTTGAGGACAGTAGCCTCTGTACAAGTGGCGCACAAACTTCGCTAGGAAAACGTGCCCCCATGAAGCATTTGTTTAACATGTTTGTTTTGTTCTGTTTCTTTGATCTGTAACGTGATTTTTTCCCATCTGAGGTCCAAATTGCCCACTTTTTTCTAAGGGTTAATTTTTAATTTAGAGATAGGACAGTGGATAGAGTCAGAAACTTGGGGGGGGATTTTTCATGAAGACGTTGGTGGTGGGTCCTGAGACTAGACCAGTTGAGATCCATTGCACTAATGCACTGAATTATTAAATATTAACATGTAAAAAGTTGTTGCCTTTCAGTTGAAAACAGTTTACAGCACTTTGAAGGGATTTGACAGATTAGCAATCAGCGAATACAGGTACTTGCTTTGTGTGACAAACACAATATTTTGTTGTCTTTCTGTTTTTAAAATGTGACTGAAATATGTTTTGTCTTTTCCCCCGAAGGTTTGGGAGCGTCATTGCAAGATTGAGTATAACCTTTGCTTTCAATATCAATCTGCAAGATCTGATTAAAAAGTCAGCAAGCCTGAAAAAGCAACTCGACTCATCATTTGATCTGGAAACCAGAGGTAACTGTATCTAATGGAAGCTGGGTCACACTGGATTGTACATTCTGGATGCAGCTCATCTTTAGTTTCTCTAAAATGTCACTTTTATTTTTCACAGGTGTTGTCAAATTAAGCATGCCTCCTAACCCTGTGCATTATAACAGCAAGCAAGAAATGAAGTGTTCCGTCCAGCAGGACCTGAATGCTCAAGGAGTCTGGAAGCTGAAAAGAAAGAGTCAAGAATTTAACATAATTAATGGCACACAGTCAAGAATAATAACAAATACTCTGGAGAGCAACATCACTGTCATTGAAACATCAGAACTCTGGGCAGGTACTTTTTTCTCCACCATTTTATTTACATTTTATGTATAGCTGTACCCTTACTAAGTGCTGTACATGTGTACAATTTTGAGTTCAGTGTTCAGTACTTCTTCACTATTTAACTACATGGAAGGAAATTATGCACTTTTTTAGACCACTTCATTGATCTGATTGCTTTATTTCCTAATTATTTAAGTTCAACAAGAAATGTGACAAAGGCAAGACTAAACACCTGATTGTGAGAAAATAGGGGGTGTGAATGCAGCAGCAAAAAAATCAAGCCAATGTAGAAGGGCCAGATACCACAGTTTCTCATGTGGCCACTACAGGCTGGATCCAAAAGTGAGTTGATCAATGATAGATTAATTTTAAAAGAATGATGCAGGTGTAATAGAAAAATTCCCTGATTGCAGGATTATTTGTTTAAACATGAAAAAAAAACAAGGTTTGGCGCCATGGTTTAAAAAAAACAACAAAAAAACTAGCTCATCATGTGGTCACGCAGACTGACTCCAAAAGTCGATCCCAATTAGCCCCATATAGAAATGTCCAGCTTCACCACAGAATTAAACATGTTTCCAGAAAACAGGTTTTGGTAGCCATAGCTAATTTATGACATGGGGTAAAACCTCAGCTCTTTTAATAATATATACATTATATATACATATATTATGGCAAGCCGTTAAGGAAATTAATATATTGAATGAAACTTTGAATATATGGAATGAAACTTTGAATATATGGAATGAAACTTTGAATATATTGAACGAAGTCTGAATATATTGAACAAAGTCTGAATATATGGAATTGAAGCTGATTTCAATTATCCAAATCCACCAGTTTCATTGTTGTCATCCAAAAGACACCCTGCTGAATATGCTGGTTTTGCAAAATGACATCAGCTGAAATATACCAATACTTTCTTGAACATCAAAACTTTTTTGAAAAGTTGCTGGTCGTACTCAAAATCATACGAATAATTTTGAATGTAGAAAGCTTCACCTTGAAGATCATAGTTCAATTATTGGAACACTTTTACTGCTTATGAGTAGTAATGCTCAACAAAACATTGCTGAGCGCACTTTGTGCATCCATCTTTAGGGATTTTTTTAGTCTCTTACTGAGATGGAAGCTGAAATAACACTACAGACTTCCATTCCATGTATTCAAAGTTCCATTCCATATATTCAAAGTTCCATTCCATATATTCAAAGTTCCATTCAATATATTCAAAGTTCCATTCAATATATTAATTTCCTGAACGGCTTGCCATAATATATATATATATATATATGCATATATATATATATATATATATGTATATATACAGGTGGGAGCTTGTAGCTCTCTGCAGTGTGTCACCTTAATGGATTTAACCACAGGTCTTTACCTCTCGGCGGTGTTTGTGGTTTAGATTTGTTCATGCGAATATTGCACAAGTGAAAGGGCTTATAATGCGGTTAATTGTTCTATCAGACCGCCCACAAAGGCTGAGTTACAGCTCTTTTCAGTGTGTTAAAATGAGGTACCATATTTTCGATATCTTCACACTAAATAGACCCGGTGTGCGCTCACTGTCTCTGGCTTGTAATCTCGTTCGGTGTTTCTTGTACATTGAATTACATTTTGGCAGCCAGTGCCGGCCTGTCTGGAGTAGTGTCAGCTTTTCTCCGCAGAGAAGACTATCGTACTCTCTAAGCTCTATAGTCTGTATGAACCCGGTTAACATCCACCACAAAGAGAATCTCATTCTGTTAAAAACATTGTAGTACTCTTGAAAATGTACCATTCCATTAATTACCATGGACCTAGCCTGCATAGCTTTGTTAAGCTGGAGTTTGCTAACTCCTTTCATACAGTGTATATAACCTCAGGTTTTAAATAAATAAGCAACACCAAAAAGCCAAACTCAAGACTTTAAAACTTCCGTTAATAAACCAACAGGTGACGTAACCAGAGCTATGTTCAGTATTCATGCCGTCTATAGAGTTGACTTCAAAAGAAGATCATTTACCAGACCTCCTTGGCCTGCCTCTCTTGTCAGTCTGAATCCAGCAGTTCAAGGCTGCATTTGCAACTTCTTCCATAACACATCTGTCTCCAACTCCGACCTCTGTAAAATTTGAATATTTATTTATCCGTTCTTTTATGCCTTGCCTGTAAAGCACTTTGGTCAGCTGAGGCTTTTTTAGACATGCTATACAAATAAACTTGTTGTTACTTGCAATTTCTTTGCAATATGACAATACATTTATAATTCTGCAGCCTCATTGGTTGATAATGTTACATTAGAGCAATGTTGAATTATGTCAGTACTATGATTTTGACTTCATTACAAAGAAACAAAGTCTGTAAAAGTAGCCCCACCATGATTGACTGAGCCTTTAAAATAATTTAATTGGGTTTTTTCCCTGGGAATGTCTACTTTTTTTTTTTCAAAACACACAACCAGTGCGATTTGTAAAATACTCTAATTCCATTAAAGTTCATCCATATTATTTCTTTCCTAAGGAGAGTACACGTGTGTCTACCGTCAGAACAGAGATGCTATCACTATTCATCACAAGGCCAGCGGTGTAATGGACGTGTGCTCTAAACCAAACATTGACATCAGCTTCGTTGAAGGTTTTCCAGATTGCCGGGGTTCAGAGGGTCTGTATGTGGAAGTCAAATGTGAGATAGAGAAGAGCAACGAAATATATTCTGTGACATGGAGAAGCCAAGACGTAATTGAGCGTAAGTACATTTTTCTTGTCCTTTACTTTCTTGAATCCTTGCAATAAAACTATATAACAGACATTTATTTTTCATGCAGGTTCTACTGTGGAACAAGGTGTTTCTTCATCTCAGACTTTTGTTAGCTGCAAGCCACCTAACCCACCTGAGCCACCTAAGCTCACGTGTTCTTTTACGAACAGGTGTAACCAAACCACAAATGCTTCAATTGATATCGAGATCATATTTGGTATGTTTGTGTGATTTTTTGTAATATTGTCACAGAAGAAGAATTCTATATTTGGCTGCTTGTATTTTGAAAGGAAGTTAATACAGTATATTGATATATATTATACAGTATATTTATGTTTTATACCAGGGCTGCACAAGAAATCACAATGTCATCATTATTGCAAAATAAGCGTTTGCAATAAACTCAAAAAACATATATGTAGCCTAATATTCAACGAAGACACAATTCTTCACTCAATATGTGCATAGTACCTGTTGGATGGAGGCCCAGGTTTAATAGCCATGCTTCAGATGAAGCCAAAGCTAGCTATCAGCTACTTTCAGATTAATCATTACCAATTTGGTGGTTAAAAAAACTTCTTTATGGCTTCAGGAGGGACATGTTACAAACATGTGTTATGACATGAAGAACAGCAGACGGACATCAAATCTGAAGTTTAGCTAACGTGCACTCTTACATTTTTATTTCCCACTCTTGATTTTAATCATTGTAGAAATTGAACAAATTAATCACACGTACAATTGTCTATTATCACTGAGGGCTAATATGTACATAAAAACACACTGCATTGATCTGGTTAGATTTTCTGTATTTTTCATAGAAAGAAAAGCTATTGCAATGTCATGTTTTTCCAATATCGTGCAGCCCTATTTTATATCCTAGTGTATTATATTCAAGCATGCAGTGTTTATATTCATGTGCAGAATACTGAAGTAATTTGTAGGCTAAATCTTTACAGAGATAAGGCAATGCTGTGAAGTTTGCATATCAGGAACCCAAGAGAATAGTCATAGCAACAGCTGATATTCAGTTTGATCATAAAAATAGTAATAGAGTAAAATAACATAATGTGAAATGTTTTAGTACTCCTTAACTCATATCAAAAAAACTATAAATGAACTTCAGTTTTATTTTTTTCATTTTATTTTTCAAATATTTATTTTCAAGGTGATAGATTTGGGACAGGGACAATATTTTGATGATAAATGAAATATTTTATTCTCAAACAGAATTTCAGTTTAAGATAACATTGTTCTACTGAAGTCAGATCTATGCGAGATATGTTTGAAGATAACAATTTTGAAAAAGATGATGAATCCATTTTTTTTTTTTTCATCTTCAAAATAGAAGGCGACCGATTCTGTGACGTTGATGGTGATTGGAAAAAAACGAAAGCTGAATTCACTGCAAAGTTAAACTGCAAGGACAAAGTTGGAATAAGACAAAGGAAATGCATGAATAATTCTATGTGAGACTAAATCTGATTAATATACACATTTTCTTGCAAATATTTTAAATATGTTTTGTCAAAACCGTTCATATTCAAATAAATCTAGTCCTGTTCATAGAAGAAACCTGCAAACACTAAATTTGAAGAAGTACAAACCGATGACTTTAAGGCTTTCTTGCTTAAGAGATCACTTAGTGAGCAAGTGATTATCATATGGGCAATATATTTTGTAATGATTGACTCATTGATTCATCTACGCAGGGAGGCGGAGGCAGCATGGGGACCAGAGGTTTCAGACTGTGTGAATCATGAACTGAATGATGTGCTGCAACAAGCAAATGTGAGCCTCACTTTTCTAACTGAAGGATACAACATTAAGCACCAAAACCATTTAATATAAGAGTGACTCATAAAGAGAAACAACTTTACTCAAGCCAGCTTGAAATACCTAACTTAAAGCAGAAACATTTTTCTTAAAGAAAAGATCATCGTCTTACGTATCAATTAGCATCATCTGTTTGGATATCCTGAGTCATTTCTGAGGATTTACATTTTACCACAATTAACCCTGAAGTCCTTACTGTTGTTACAGATTGTTGACATTGGACTCGACTCAGTCGATAAAAATGCTGGACGCGTTTTCTCCCTCCTCCAGAATGTCTCTACCGACGTGAAGAAGTTCGACACATTTGCAAATTTAAATGCAGCCGTTCAAGTCCTTGTCACTTTGAGCCCAAAGCTTGACTCACTCTCCCTACAGGAGGGTGAAGTGGTGGATGTAAGTCCAATGAGGTCTCTGATGATCTCAATGAATGTTGATGATGAGAAATAATCTGTATGGATGTGAAAGGTGCATTACAGAAAAGTTTCATTCAATGGATTTACCCTATTAAATAGCACCACATTTTCATTCTCTTATGGTCATTTTCCGGAAATTGAAATGTAATAGTTGTTTTCAAAGTAAGCAGTTCTGGTCTGGATCTCATTTCAGTAAAGACTCAAGGGAAAGGAGGCATCTTGCTTATAATTTATTTATTTTAAAGATTAATATTTGAGCCTTTTTTTTAATAGGGCCAATGAAGACAAACAGGAGATTTGGGGAGAAGACAGTGGGATAGACATAACTGCATTATCAGAGGGGCCAAGGCCAGGAGTCGAACCTGTGGACTGTAGCCTATATATATTTGTACAAAAGTCCTGAGCTGTTTTAACCAATTAAAAACCTCTTGTTTACTTGTAAAAGCTTTATGTTAAACCTAATTGAAACCAATGGTTTCTAAATACAGGCTCTCCCTTGGCGAATCACACTGTGGCAGAACCCACAGACAAAATGATGGATTGGTCATCTCACCCAGCATTGAATGAGATGCCGGTTGCTTTTGGCTTGATAGAAAAATGAAGATTACTGACAGCCTTTTCCTTTAAAACAACATGAATACAGTTTCACCAGTTGCTTTTGTGCTGTAAAGCATTGTGGTACCAACAATGGTTACATGTAGAATTAAATCGCAAAATAAATAAATAAATTGCTTTACCACAGTCTACAACTGTCAAAATAAACCCAGACCAATTAACTACTTATAGACATGTTGTAATGCTGTAGAATGGACTACAAATAATACCAGCTCTTTTCTTTACAGGACTTTTTGGGGTCATCCAGCAATTTACTGGACAAGTCTCTAAACGAAACCTGGAAAACAGAAGAAGACAATACTTCACTGGCTGAAAGATATCTGAGTTCTGTCGAGCACATTATTCACACCACAGACATAACACAAAGAAACACAAGGAAACAAAATGTAGAGCTAGAAACATGCAATTGCTCACAGGAATCCCATTGTACCAACACAGTGTTTAATAACACTGTCAGTCTCATGGGAAAGAACCCTGGCAGCGTAAAAACAGCCGGGTTTAAAGAATTGTCGAAGTATTTGCCCAATAACGATAAAGATTATGAACCTAACAGCATTGTTGTGTCAACAACTACTGAGAGGGACCTATCAGATTCAGTCACGGTCCAGATCAACTTCCAATTGCTTGAGCCGAGGCCTCGCAACGTTAAGATGATTTGTGCATCGTGGGACAACAACACCAGGGGCTGGTCAACACATAAATGTGAATGGAAGTGGGAGAGAGGCGCTGAGGGTGTCTGCGTCTGCGAGCATTTGTCATCATTTGCCATACTGATGGGAAAGTATCCCTTAAAAGTCCATTGGATAACAGAAACAACGTATGTTGGACTATCTGTGTCAGTCATATCACTCGTTCTCAGCCTTGTGATAGAAATAGTTGTCTGGCGCGCTGTGGTCAAGACGGATTCTTTACATTTACGCCACACTGCACATGTTAACATTTGCCTGTGTTTGTTAGTTGCAGATTGTTGTTTCTTAGCTTCTTCTGAGCCAGATAATATTTCACCAAACTGGTGCAAGACCTTCGTAGTGCTGAAGCATTTCTGCTACCTGGCCATGTTCTTTTGGATGCTGTGGCTGAGCAGCGTGCTTCTTCACCAAGCACTGTACCTCTTCCATAATGTGAGCAAGAAAAAATCCATGAATTTGGCGTTCACCGTGGGCTATGTGTGTCCTTTGCTGATCGTTTCCATTACATTTCTGGCTAACAAAGCAGGGGCTGAAGGCCATTACTACTCAAAAGACTCTTGTTGGCTGGTTTACACTTCACTTTTTAAAGGGTCTATTTATACATTTGTCATACCGGTTGGTATCATCGCTTTCTTCAACATGGTCGCCATGCTGGTGGTCATTTTGAAGCTTCTGGATCGCTCTGCACACACACAATCATTTAATGAAAAAGAAAAAAAGGGTGTCATAACCATCTTGAGGACGGTTATTCTTCTGACTCCAATCTTCGGTGTGACTTGGGTCTTTGGCTTTGCTGTAATGATTCTAGACCTTGCATACGGAACCATAGCTTACGTTGCTAATTATGCCTTCACCCTGATGAACGCGTTCCAGGTATGTTTGATTCGATCCTTGTAAAAAAAACTTCTGAATAAGTAAAGATATAGCTCATTAACCTCTACCATTTCATCCGCAGGGTTTGTTCATTTTACTGGCTACATTCCTGGGAGACCCATTGGTAAAGGATTTTCTTTTTTGCTTTTTGCCTTTATTGGATAGGACAGTGAATAGAGTAGAAAACCAAGGAGAGAGAGAGAGAGGGGAATGCCATGTAGGAAAGGAGCCACAGGCCGGACAGATCTAAAGTCTACACTGAAATCTGTGATAAGTGTATATTGATGCAAAAAAGTGATCCAAATTTAGATCAATACATGACTGATTGAAATTTTACCCAGTAAAAGATTCACATTCACAGCAATCACATACATTTAGTGTCTTCCTCTGAGCACGCAAAGCATCACTGATCACTAGTTATTGAACATTAAGCTCTGTTGCATCCTAGCGTACTGACATCCTACGGTACACTTCTACATCTGTGCAGAAGTCAATGTAGGAAGTAAAACCACTATTACATTTTGAAATATTAGTTTTTTTCTACTGAGGTTTGCATCACAAGATCAATGCAGTTTAATATTTTTCAAACATAATGAAGCATCAAGTAGCGTACGTAAAGGAAAAAAATGAATTTAAAAAAATAACAGGAGATTTATCAGGATGTGTTGTCATCAACTTTTGTGAGTTGTAATGGTTAGATGTACTTGTGTTACAGCAACAGGTTCTCAAAGTAAATAAAACAACAGTAGAATAAATACAAAGTAAATAAGACAAAACAATATACAAAATAAGAAAGAAATATATACAATATATAAGTCTCAAATAAAGACAATTCAACATGAACAAATAAGTCCAGAATGTCTAACTGAATTATGTTGTAATGCGTAGTTTTGAGTAGATTGAGTTGCTTTCTGGTTGCAAGCCTTTTCCTTTTTTTTAAATCCATTTTATTCTAAGAAAAGCTGAGCTAACCAAAGCTGGTTTGTGCGCTGGCTTCAGCCTCATTTGTATCAAAAACAAGAGTGGTATAAATCCGTTTAAAGCTCAGAAAGAAAGTGACATTTGCCAATATGTTGACGTAGCACTTTAAAGAAGTTAACACTCGTTTCATAATGCAAAAAAGCTTTAAGGCTCCTGGCATTGTAAAATGAAAACCTTTAAGGATCAGGGTCAGTTTTCAAATATAGCATATATAGGAAATGTCATTGTTGGTGTTCTGCACACAAAATATTGAGGGCTCACTTTATCCAATGCACAATCCAGCCTTTGTAAAAAGATCGATTCTTAGATTCTGTTTGACTGAAATGTTACAAACTACAAATATTAACATGAGATCATTGAAACTTTTCTTATCCAATTTTGGCAGATTCGGGGAGAACTACTGAGACAGCTAAAAAGCAAAGTAAGTTTACTCGAATGTGAAATAAATCGACGATTACAGTTAATTTTTTATTTACATTCTTTTCCTCTGCGTTGCAGGCTCCAGCATCGACTAATGAAAGCATCACTGACTCAACTTTTACTAAGTGAAAAGGATCCCATACATGTCCACAAATCAACAACAAAAAATACATTTACACATTAAACCACAAGCTAGTTGTTGTCAGTTTTCTCTTTTGAGTTGCTACTTTTTGTTGTTGCTTACTTTGGCTTATTACCTGTGATGCTAGATAACTGCTCAATATCATGTTTTTTAGTAGATCTATTTTTTATTCTGTTAGGAAATATTTTCAAACTGTATTCTTTTAAATGAAACTAAAAAGTTATGTTGGTATGTGGGTAATGCAATACTGTTTATTACATGTTTTAAATTAATACACTGAAATGTCACTCACACACAGTCAACTGAGAAGATTCAAAGATTATGTACGCTTTGTTGTGTAAACGGAAGTAAAGCCTACATGTGAGTGTTTCTTTGAGAGATCCTGTTGTCCTCATTTTCTTTGCCCGGCTCTGCCCACTCCTCATCTGTGTCGTCCACTGAAATCCCCTTCTGGGCTGCCATCTTGCGGTAGGCCTGACACTCGGTTTCTGATCTGCAACACAAAAACAGCATTTCACATATATATAGAGTAGATTGTGTTGGGAAAAAGCATTGCTTTTAAGAGAAGTTTAATTGAAATTTAACACTAAGATAAGGCCTCGTATATAGTATAACAGAAGTATTCTAACAAAGTTTCATGAAGCAGTGTTGAATTGAAAAAGTGGGCTTCATTTCTAACTTTTTAAGGAATCCAACGCAGTCTCTGTGTCCGTATATTTCAGCTATGCGCACTGGTTTGTCACCGCAGAAGTCCTCCTTGTCTACAGGAGCATGGAGCGAGTGAAGCAGCCGCAGTACAGCCAGCCGGCCCGACTCTGCAGCAAAGTGTGCAGCCGTCCATCCATGCTCTGTCCTCAGACATGGCCTTGCTCCATGCTCAATGAGGATCCTAACCGTTTCTGTATGTCCTGTGAAAAAGGCATCAGAGAGTGATCCGACACATACAGCATAGTAGATAAGGGACAACTTAAAACTGGAGGACACAATACAGTACATTCTGCAAGTTAACGAATAGGGCCTTTTTAAGCAATATTAGATTACCTACATGTAAATAGAAGTGTACTAGAGTCCGAGAATACAGTTTCTTGTCATAAAATAGCATATTTTCAATGACAGATGTATGTGAAAAAGCACAATTAGTCGAGGCAACAAAGTATTTACAAGATGACATGCAGCCTAGGCTTTTGGGAACTTGTGGATAAACTTTTTATAGAATGTTTTGACATTTAATTTGCAAAGTGATCAACAGAAAATAATAATACAGTGTATTAATATTTAGGGGGAAATTATTGAGGAGTACAGCCTTAATTTATCACTCTAAATCCTAGAACTCCACTTTAAAATTGATTTTAAGGTCTTTTAATAAACAGATTAGCCAATTGAATGCTAAATATTTTGTGTTTTCTGATGATGTAGGCTACTACAGCAAAAACAAAAGCTTAAACCTCAAAATGCCACATTTTTCAATAGGGCGGAAAACAGGAAAATTAGCAATAAGCCCTTTAAACCATGAAGCTGCACCATGGCCTCCTGTTGCTGATGTGCAATTTGCATTTAAAAAGTCAATAGGACAAACAGTGGCTTTAAATGTGGAGACATTTAAGTTCAACTGCTACAAAAGCAGCCTATTATTATTAATGGAGCATGTTTCCAAAGGTGAAATATAAGAACATAAAAAGCATGTTGGACACTTTTTCATAGTGTAAAACAAGACAGAAGGCGACTGTGAAACTAGGCCAAATGTAAGAGCTGTGTTAGGTGCATCAAATAAGAATATAAAATATCCACTTCTCTTAGACTACCTTTGGCTGCTGCCCAGTGAAGAGGTGTCTTAAAGCTCCAGTCGATGTCTCTCTGGTTTGGATCGCATTTATTCTGCCTCAGAATCTCCGTGACTTGATCGAAATCCCCCGCTGCTGCTGCCTGGTGCAACTCAGTCATTTCGGGGCAGTGGTTTCCTAGCAACAGTTAATCAACAAAAAGAGGAGCCAACCAGCAAACCAGCCAACCCAAGCGCTAACAGGAACCAGTGAACGATACTGCTGCCACCTGCTGTAGAGAAGGTATGAAACCAGGCTTTGAGTGACTGACACAAAAAGGGGACTGAATATCATGAGAAAATATTCATATAGACTAAATATAGCGAATAAAAAGTAATTAAGAAGTAACTGACTTCGTAGGCTACAGGCCAACAACCGATTACAAACAGATTCATAACCGTGTTCATAACGTTACCCCTAATTGAAAGTTAAATGTTCACACTTAATTTCCTAGCTTTTGTTCATACAACCACATACTGAACAAAATGTTACCACGGAACCACCATATTTGGCTAAACCTTGCGAAAGTATCCTAATTTTGGACAATGATTGGAACACAATCATTCAGTCTGCGAAATGTTTCACTGAAATACCATTTCTGGAAAATACCAAGACAGCTCAAGAGGAAATATGAATGAAAACAACCCTTTTTTTAATGAGCAAAATGTATTTTATGTAGGCTATACTCATTTATATCTCGTACAGTTTTGATCAGTGCAGCGAGGTTACTTCCTTCATAGGGATGTCGATGGATTTATTTCAAGAATCTTGTTTTTATTGTTACCCAAAAAAAAGCTCAATGTAATGAAAATTAACTGATACAATTATCAACTACCAATATTTTTTTCTTGATCAAATCCTATCATTATTCACTGATCTTTCTAAAAAAAATGCAGCTGTTCATAGCACAAATAACTCTTGAAATGTGTACAAACTATTTAAAAACATGCAAACACAACACTCATCAAAGCAAGTCAATTAATTTTTATTGATACACTTTCACCACATGACACTTCATTTTATTTATTATTATGTAAAAATTGAAGTGGTAAAAATCTCTAACAAGCCAAACATATTTGACTAAAGTCAAGACTGCTCCGCTCGGCGAGCTTCCCCCAATGGACATTCATGTTCCCCCAACTGGGTCCAGAGCTGAAACAAGCACACAAATTTAAAATGACATAGGCCTATTAAAAATATTTACTTTAAAGTAAATTTTGATTAAATTTCATGAACATATCACAATTCGTTTTTCAATATACAGTACATTTAGGGTTACTACTGCACAAGGAAATATCAAGAGAGAGCACCCATGAGATGTTTTAAATTCCTTATTGCCCTTGTGGAGAAATAAGTAGTTGAGAGAAACAAGTTTGGTCCTACCTGTCAATTGACAGCGTTTTGATGACTTTAATCCTTAACACTCCTCTTCATCCTGGTTCACTGAACATGTGGTATAATATAACATTAATAAAAGAATAAATAAATAAATAATACATTTTAATTGTATAAATCCAAATTAGCACTAACAAAGAAAATTAAAACCAAGTGAAGTCACTAACCTGAGCCTAAACCTGCCAAGCTGTGGTCTGTGTTCAGGTCTTTCCAATATTTGTCCATCAGTGTATTTACAACTACTCCATCACATTCAATGTTAACTTTATATTGAGGAAAAGCGATCTTTGAATTATAATCCATGCTGAGCACTGTCAATTTGAGTGGTTTATCAACCAGAAGATTGTAGAAGTCTTCATAAACACCGTCCTCCCAGGAGCCCTTGGACTCATCAAATCCATTCAAAGAGCACAACAATGCTTGAGAAGCCTGATCCAGTAGACTCCGGGGCAGTGGTATTACATTTTTAATGGCAATGTCAGACTCATTTCCATAGTCAATAAACAGAACATGAAATGTATCGTCAGCTATAGAAATCACTTGAGCTCGATACCACTGATCATCACTGGAAAACAGAGCAAGGCATGGACTGCCAGGATCAAGAGTCTCAGAGAACACAAGGTCCTGTTGTTCTTTTCCTGCTTCCTGAGCAAGCTGAGATACTTCGTCGAGTTCCTGAGTGTTGGTATACTGACACCAGAAGTAACTGGGTTCCGCAATACAAGAGGCGTACACCATCTCTGTCCCTGTTTTGGCAACATTTGGCTTCTTGTACATGCAGATATTCATATTTCCTTTGGAAAAACTAGACTGTGTTGTGTTAGACTCAGATAAATTGTTCTGGAGGAAATCTTCAGTCTGGGGACTTTTTATTAAAACAATATCTTTGGATACTGTTTTCCAGTATTTTTGCATTGCAGCATTTACACACACTCCTTCACAGTCCATTTCCACTGCATACTGACATGTGAGAATCTCTGAATGGTCTTCCATGTTTAAAACTTTCAGTTTGAGTGGTTTATCAACCAGAAGATTGTAGAAGTCCTCATATACATTGTCATCCCAGGAACCGTCGGACAAATCAAATCCATTTAAAGAGCACAAAAAAGCCTGAGGAGCCTGGTCCAGTAGACTCTGAGGTAGTGGTCTCACATTCTGTAAGTTGACATCTGCCTCATTTCCATAGTCAATAAACACAACATGGAATACATTGTCAACTTTAGAAATAACTTGAGCTCGATACCACTGGTCATCACTGGAAAAAAGAGCAAGGCATGGACTTCCAGGAACAAGGGTCTCTAGAAGCATATTTTCCTGCTGGGCCTGTCCTGCTTCCTGGACAAGTTTCCATATTTTGTCGAGCTCCTCTGTATTGGTGTATTGACACCAGAAGTACTGGGGCTCCACAATACAAGATGCATATACATCCTCTTTCTTGTTTTTGGAGATGTTTGGCATTTTGTACATAGTTTTTACATTTCCTGTGCAAACATTGAGGCGTGTTGAGTTGAACTCTGTTGGACTTTCCTGGATTGTGTCTTCGAGCTGAGCGTTTTCTTTCTCAATATGCTCTGTGGCAGATGTCTTCCAGTATTTTTGCATTTCTTGATTTAAAAGCAGATTGTCACACTCTATTTGCACTGCACATTGGGGAGTCGGCATCTCTGAATGATCTTCCACATTAAACACGGTTACTCTGAGTAGCTTATCAACCAAGAGATTATGGAAGTCATCATACACTCTGTCATCCCAGGATCCCTTTGACTCATCAAATCCATTTAAAGAGCACAAAAAGGCCTGAGGAGCCTTTTCCAGCAGACTTTGAGGCAGAGGTCTTACATTGTCAATGTCAACTTCAGCCTCATTTCCGTAGTCTATAAACAGAACATGCAGTAAACTCTCAGTGCTCTGAATTACCTGAGCTCGATACCACTGGTTGTCACTGGAATAAAGAGCAAGGCATGGACCACCAGGCCCCAAAGTCTCAGAGAACATCACGTTCTTTTGTGTGTTCCCTGCATCCTGTGCAAGCCTTGACACTATGTTTAGATCTTCAGTGTTGGTGTTCTGACACCAAAAGTAATTTGGTCCAACAATGCAGGAAGCATATACCTCCTCCGTCTTGTTTAGAGAAACGTCTGGCCTCTTGTAGTTGTAGATGTTCACGTTTATCTTAGGATCAGAAGGGAGAGAAAGTTTGTCCATTTCTGAGTCACTTTGGCCACCTTGTATGAAAGCCTCCACCAACACAGATTCTTTGGCTTCATTAATTACTTCTAACGTTTGTTCTGTTCCTTCATCCAAAATCATTTCATGTTCAACTTGTGTTGCAGAGACATTGGTAATGGATTGTGAACTCTTCTGTAGCTCGGCTCTAGCAAACATCCCATTGTTGCTGTGAACTTGATTTTCTTCCGTCATTTTCTGTAATTCTGATGGATTCATGAGCTCTTCTGTTGACCAGTCCTTATTTGGCACATTGTCTTTTGAATGTTTAGAGAGTTGCTGTTCAGTTTGCTGACCAGGACCCTTTGAGATCTTTTGTTGTGTCATCTTTAAAACTATCTCTCTGACTTTCATATTTACATTCACAGATCCATCCAACAGCTCTACAATTAGCTTCCCTTTTGCGTCTTTCGCTACTACTGAGACAGTGAAACTATGGCTTACTGCCTGATCTGCAAACCACTGGTTGACTTCCTGTGGCACTTCTGGAGGGACATCATACAGTCCAAGTGGAACAGCCTGCACAGGAGCTGACCTGGCAAAACTTGCTTCGATAGGAATGGGACACACATCAGATCCATTCACTGCGAGGGTATCGCCATAGTCCACAAAGTGCACTTTAAGTTTGGGAGACATTTCTACCACTTGACCTCTGTGCCAATGATTATCAGTGTACCTAGCAAAGCAAATGCTTTCAAGTCCAAGTTGATGATCTTTGCACTGTGGCTTGCCAATTTGTTTTTTAACATTTCCAATCACTTCGTCAAACAAATGAGAATTCCTGTCCAGTTGACAGTAGAAGTGATTGACATTCTCTGAAGAGGTTACAAACACTTTCTCTCTTCCACCAACCTCAATTTTATGTCCAGAGTACTTGTATCCATCTGATTGTACTTGTGTAGAGACTGGCTCTTGAGGTTTAGCCTGTGCACATTTCTGAGTCAGAAGCTTGCATACACTGTGAGATGAAGATTCAATATCCACCACATTAAGGGGCAGACCTTCTTCATCAGATGTTACAGCTTGGACAACACATCTAAACCCTGTGTTTGACGAAGCACCTAAATCCACAAACTTCTGAAATTCCACCAATTCATCATCAATCCCAGTGATGGCTGTGGGATGTGATGGGGTTTTCTGATTCAATAAGCAACACTGAAAAGCTTGTGCTTGCAGACGCAGGAAAGCTGGATCAATGGGGCGCACATCTCGGAGGGGAACCAGTACAGTGTGACCATAGTCTATAAACCTCACATCTACTACGGGGGAATGGTGACTTGTGATGATCCTTGCTCTGCACCACTTGTTGCTGTCTGGATTACGGGCGACACAGATGGATTCAACAAGTGGCTCAGGGTGGTTGGATGCATAGTGGTTTTGCAAGTCTTGCATAAGGAGTTGAAGAGAGTTGCCATTTTCCACTTTTTGACACCAGAACTTTTGTAGGCTTTCAATGCAAGACACTGTTACATTCATGCTTTTTCCTTCAGTGTACATATCATCATCACCATTTTGCATTGCAAAATGGAAACCTCTTGTTGGAAGATACATATTGCTAATCATTGCAGGGTCTGAATGTTCAGCGTTCTCTTTGATATCAATATCATCAGAGCAAGAGGTATCCACATCATCTGACCTCCCATTGACTTCAATGTTCTTGGCTTTTTCCTCTAATAAACCATTGCTGAAATCCACACCTTGTTTGTTTCCAAGGGAATGAACAAACAAACCAATTGATGAAACAATGGGTTCATCCAAAGCATCCGAATCTCCTTTAGACTTTAAGGGAGGAGAGAGTCCTGTCTTTTTTATAAACCGATCGTTTATGCATTCTTCATCAAATTCATAGAGAGTGACATGATAGACATCCTGAGGTTCATCATGGCAGTTAAACCTTGCCAAAACAGTCTTGTTTAGGAGGATTGATTTCAGGTGGTTAGTTTGCTCGTTGGTCCATCCTGTCCCGTTATTTTTAACACCATCAAGGGAGCAGCGATATGTGAAAACAGGCATTCTCAGGAATTTTTCATGCAGTGGTTTGATGTCTCCAACTAGGACAAGTTTGGTTTTTCCTTCATCCACATGCAAGACTTCTACAGTACCATCACTTGGCAGGTTTTGCCTAAGTAACGAGCGATTCCATCTGCCATTTTTGCCTTTAGCAGCACATGGATCCCCGCAGGTCTGTGGTTGTGCCTCTCCAAAATCTGAGCTTGCTTCATAGTGCTGGTTGATCTCCTCTGATAATGTCTTTAATGTCTTGGAAAGAGTTTGGAGACAGCAAAATATGCTTTCTGGATTCGTTATCTCTGTCACAATAACAGTTTCATAAGTTTCAGTTAACCGTTCTGGGTAAAAGTACTGGGGACTTTTCTTAAGTTGGCAACCAACATTCAGATTCTGCTCATGTGTTTTGAGGTGAACTTCAGAAGCAACTCCTTTTGGGAGATGAAGGCGTTCTTGTACGAGGCATTTAAACTCATCTGCTGGTACCTTCCTTGCTACCCCAAACTTACACATATATTTGGAAACAATTGATATATCAAGGAGAATTATCCTGTCTGCCATCAAAACATGTTGAACCAGTCCCTTAAAAGTCTTCCCATGTAGAGATTTCAAAAACTTGGAGGCTTTCTCAGGCCAGCTATTCTCAAGGGAGAGGACATTTGCAAGTATGCAGGCTTCGATTTCAGGTGGAAGGAGGAAACTGTCACTCTGGCCCCATGCTAACGCTTCACTTGTGGTGATATGAGGCTGTCCCTGGTCAATCAGATAAACATTGTAAGTTTCACCCTTACTTGATACAATCCGAGCTCTGTGCCAGGTGTCACTGATGCAAACAAGACACAGATCTGCTGCTTTTCCTTCTGATCCGTTAAACTTATTTTTAGGAATCTGAATCTCCTCTCTCATCTGTGCATAAATATGCTTCCGCTCTTCTCCCATGTTGACCCATAATTCCACAAGACCACAACTGGTGTTAAGGTTTACCCTTGTGATGTGAACAGGCACTTCGGATCCTGGTGTAGGGAGTCCAGGAATTGAACACATTTTGAAGCTCAGAGGTCAAATATTTCTGAAAATTAGGACAAAAAAAAATGTGTTACCATTTAAAACAGGGGAGCATATAAACATACTGCAAAGCATTTAGAGTTGATGTCACCAATTTCAAGAAGTGCTCTTATTCCTCTGCTCTCTGCCTCATGTCAAAATTGATTCTAGATAGTTTTTGAAACTGCCACTACAGATGAACTAGTGTACTATGACGCTGTGGCAATAGCAGTAGCCTGTATAATGTGAGCATAGCATTATTGCTATCTGTCTTATTTTTAAAAAATATTGCGCAATTTTAAATTCTTGTTTGTTTTTGAAAGTCAAAACTTTTACCAAAGCAACAAAATGGTATTTAACAAGAAGCATTTTCATCATACAGAGGGTATTTAAAGTCATTAAAAATAAATTGACCAAAACAAGATGAATAGAAAGAAGTAAAAATTTAAGTGTTACTCTCATACAGTTGTTTTTATGTATTAACCTTTTTTTTTTTTAAATTTCTGATCTTTAAAAAACCCAGAGGAAGAAAATATTGATAACTGTTCTAATATTCTTCTATCCACATGGGTTAATAAAGGAGTCTTTCATGATTCTGAAAGTATTTTTGAAAGCATCTTGCAATGTTGTTAAAGCACCTGCAAGTTTCTTTTAAAACATAAAAAATTGGAGAAGAAAAAATATCTTAGACGATCAAAAAGAGGTACAAACTAGCAAAAAACTCAATGGTCGTATGGTAATACACGCTTGTTTATTTACACATAGCTTAAAGTAAAATACGGTACAATGTTTGTCTATTCAATGCTCACAGAGGTGTAAGCCTGATCTTGTAGGTGTTAAAAAAAATATCAACACCAGTCTGACCTGTCGCTAAGCCAGGTGTTCCTATTTAACTGTCACATGTTTGTAAAAATCAGCACTAGTATTCTAGAAATGTTACTTCTTACCAATAAAAAATACTGGCTGTTCAATTAAAAAACATGATTAATACATTTTGAGATGAACTAAAATGGGATTTGGTGCCACCCACTGTCCATCTGCTGAACACGCCAGCATCACAAGGTACCATGCGTATCCACCAGTTTTATGTGTTGTTCAATCATTCTTTATGGTACATTTACATGTAGATGACAGTTACCTACAGTATCCCAAATTCAATAGAGACAGTTCATTTCCCCATTATTCAAAAAGGTGTAGGCCTACTGTAGGCTGATTTTTCAGACAAGCAAGTATTTAACACTCACGAGGGAAGACCATTAAAATGTTTCAAAAGTTTACGGAGTATGGTAGGTGCACGACGTCAAATCTTGTGACATAACACTGCAACAAACAATTGAAGAGACACAATGTCAGTAATAAATAAAGATCGCCAACTCTTTTGCCAATAGCAAACCCAAAATCCCCCAAAAGTTCCAACATTTACTTGAGACATGAATATACTCATCCTGTAAATAATAGTGTTCAGTCTGTGACTCCTTAAAGCTCTAATCATTCAGAGAAAGTCTACTCTACAGCTCCTTTCGCTGCTAATGAATGCATGACAAAACACAACAACACCAACACCTCTCACCCAATGCAGACTCTCAGCTGTGAACTTGCTTTTTTACTTCCTTTATATATTGCCATGCACCTTAACTGCCTCTGTTTTATCTGGTCTCATGCACTACATCACTTTATTCTATCCATTTTATATCAGTATTCATACAGTTCTGGTTAATTTATTCCTGTTGTTCTTCCCCATCATTGCACTACGGTCACTTTATTTATATAATTTTTACCTTTACAGTTATATTGTATATATTAGTTCTGTTGTTCCATTATTCACCATGCACCTTAATAACTTATCATTTAGTATTTGCCTACTTGCACATAGTTCTGTATATATATATATATATATATATATATTTCTCGTTTACTGCATATAGTTCTGTTTACATCTGTTCACTACTGCACATAGTTCTGTATATATATATATATATATATATATATATTTATTTATTTATTTCTCGTTACTGCACATAGTTCTGGTTACATCTGTTAGTCCGATCACTGTCCACTTATATCTACTCTTTTATATTTTGTATTTTTAAGTTAAGTTTAAGCTTTAAGTTGTATTTAAATTGACACTTTATATTTAGGTTAAAATGTTTCGTTTACTTGCACTGTTGTTAATTTACTGCTCTGTGTGCCTTTGATTTGCCCCCCGGGGACAAATAAAGTTTTTTGAATTGAATTGAATTGAACATTGAGCCCACACTTTACATTGCGCTCAATGATTATCAGCCTGAATCTTTATCTGATGCATCCTAAACGATTACATTAGTGACTTCTACCACCATGCAGACAGAGTTACTCACCGTGTTTGACGCATGATGAATGAGATTCAGTGGCAGGAGTTGGGGGCGGATACTCACACCGGTTTTTAAAGGCTTTGATTGCAGGTAAATCCTTCGGCCCCGGGCGGTCTACAAGAACCGCTACAAATAACATTATGCAGCTTCTTAAGCAAACCTAGTCATTGTTCAGATTTGTTTATGCGAGAAACTCCAAATGCTATACTGGATAATGGCCGTTCTAACTTTTTTCATTCACAGAAACGTGAGCTTGTATTGTGGACGTCAACCCAGGTAGTTGATGACGTAGTAAATTTTGTTGAGTATTTGAATTGAAGTGGGTGGCTCTTTCTGAATTGTCACAGTTCAGTATGCAGTGCGTACTTTTCAGTAGGGAGTTTCAGTATACTGAACTTTCGTGTATGCATTTTTTGGGTCCACCTCAGAACATTTCAGCATGGATACTAACTTACGGGTTTTATGCAGCATGGATCGGATGCATCCTTTCAGGAAATGAATTGTATTTTACCACCCACAATTCTGTGCGAAATTAAACGTAAATCGTCACTTCACGTGCGCCTCCAAATCAAAACAAACGAGCATTGATTAATTTAATCTTAATTTGTAGTCCCGATTGAAATCGCTACTTTTAGTTAACAACAAAAAATATAACAAATGTATACATTATTATAAAACCTTTCCAATCTATTTAAATAATGATTTCACTATTTAAATGCGTCTTTATTGGTTTATTTTACTTTATATTCTGTATATTACTGTCTTTCATTTGTACTTTCCTTTATGTACTGTATGTTATTTAGTTATTTAATCTGTCTTTTACTTTCTGAATGAATCAGACGATGTAGGAACAAATATCTGCCTACTGTGCGCGCCTACTGAATAGTAGGTACTAAACAGTAGACAGCACGGATAGTAGGTACTGCCTACTGTCTACTGCCTACTGACAGATTGAGTAGGTACTTGGCAACAGTCTCAACATTGTGACCAGGACATATCGATCAACGATTTAATCTTTCATCATGTTTGTTTTACAGGCTACACACAACGGCAATCTCACAATGGAAGGCGAAATGAAAAAAATGCTTGTCATATTTTTTTCAAGAAACATTAGGGCCTGTGAGTCTGTTATTTTGGACGTTGGTGTGCAGTCTTCATAAAAACACGTGTCTAAATTCTTCTGAGTGCCAAAAATGTCTAGCTACTTCTGAACACGTGGATATTTCACAATTTAAGTGGGAATAGTGATTTGCAGATAACGTCTATAGTCAAAATGTTTTTTAAAAGTCTGCAATAACCTACACGTAAATCTGAAAAGTTTATTGTGCATTATAATTGTATCTGCTGCTGTTGTGTTCCTGCTGGGTTTACAATAGGCTATGATCTACCTCCTGGCTTGAAGACTGAAGGCTCATGTCTCTCTTTTATCGCTCATTCGACCAGTTTTGTTTTCTTTGTTTATAGTTACTCAAGTCTTTAAATATCCCACCATAGTGTGTCCGGTGTCACATTTGTAAATGTCTCATAATAGCAAAATTCAGTTTCTAAAGTTGATGAATTTAAGAGATTGTTCAAGTCTGACGTGATAGACATATTCAAATGCTGATGACACCGAAAATATTTTTTTTTCACCATAAAATCAAGTATATTTTTGTTGTCTGCATCCATATCAATAGTTCGCTGAAAGTGTTTTTTATTTCTTCTAGTGTATCACAAAAGGCATCACAACTTACAGCAAAGACAAACAAAGAAGAGATGCACTTTATCAATATTTTCAGCTGTTACTTTTAATATATTTTTTCTTTTGTCCAATTCTGATAAGATAACAAGTTTTTATGTAGTTTATTTATTTTTTAAACTCACGTTTAAGGGAATAAAAATCAGTTCAAATAAAGTGAGCAAAGATGATTGATGACTTATTCAATGGATCCTTGTCACAGTATTGTTAACAATAAGGGTCCACTTGGCAGGGCAAATCTTTGGGCTCCATAGAAGTTATGATTTTATGACAGCATGTGTGTTGACATGGATTTATACCAAAATAACTTTGACAGGATTACATTGGCCAATAAAATATCTGCCTTGACATCATGCATCCCCTGTGCAGCACAACAAACTGAACAGTTCGTTGTAAGTTCTTGTTTCTGTTATTTGTACTTCCAGATACTTGTTTCAGTATGAGTAAGAGGAAACTTAAAGTGAGCGGTGATAAGAAAGCAGACAAGAGCTGCAGATTAAGAATTGTTGGTAATGAAGAAACACCGGGTGATAAAACCCATCAGGGACCGTCTTCCAGCAGCTTCCCTCTTTCTGCCACAGTGAGTCATTTCCCCACAAAGCACCAACTATTTGTCTTTACTTTCTCTCCAACTCATTAACGGCTTAATATTGTTTCCTGCATGTATTTCTAGGGAGATACCGGCCTTATTGAAAGTGTCAGCATGAAGAATTTCATGTGTCACCGTGTGTTCGGTCCATTCCAGTTTGGGCTAAATGTGAATTTCATCGTCGGCAACAATGGAAGTAAGGCCATCAGGAGCTGTCATTAGATCTTCTGTTTGCTTCAGCTTGTATGTTTTATACCTCCCAACCCAGCCAGGGAGATGGACAGACTCTGCTGTATCTACTGCCTTTAAAACGAAGGTGCAATGATGATCTATTTGTGTCATTTAAAAGTAGAGGACTGATGAATGAGTTTTTCTTATTGTGTATGAGTGCATGATTACTGTTGTTCATAGTATGATAGGTGGTAAATGGACTTGAGCTTGTATAGCGCTGATCTAGTCTTCTGACTACTTTACACTGCAGGTCACACCTACCCATTCACATACTGATGGCAGAGGCTGCTAGTGGCCATTAGTATTAGCTAATCCCATTCATTAATTCATCAGACATGTGGCTGCACCTGCATGTGCTGCCTGCATGTGGCAGGGTGCAGCCTGCTTCATCTGGTTGAGAGGCGACCGACTCTACCACTGAGTCACAGCCACCACATATACGATGGATAGATAGATAGATAGCTGGGCAGACAGACAGTTACACTGTTAGATAAGCACACATACAGGTATACAGACAGGTAAGTAGACAGATAGAAAATGTAGATGTTTCTACAATAAATGAAATTACACTTGAAGAGAAAATAACACTAAATGATTAATGACAGCAGCTTCAAATGTAAAAGAGGGTGTTCATTTGCCTACAACCTTTAGTTCTGCATGTGAGGCACTAGTGTCTGTGGTTTATTCTCCATGCAGTAATTTAATCTCTGTGTTGATTCTAATTTAATTCTGAGGTGGAAAAAGTGCAATCCTGAATGCCCTGACTGTCGGCCTCGGTGGAAAGGCAACCGTCACAAACAGAGGAGTGTCCCTGAAGGATTTTGTAAAGACTGGTGAAGAGTGAGTCACTGTACATAATGCTGGACTCCGTGGGAAAAAGTCCTCAGGGACAATCGATAATGAGTTGAATGCCATAACAGTAGAGTCTTCTCTCTAGTGCTGCAGATATAACCATAAATCTGAGAAACAGAGGACCAGATGCCTATAAAAGTGACGTGTACGGCGACTGCATCTCTGTTGAGCATCACATCCCTTGCAATGGAACCCGAACCTGCAAACTGAAGAGCAAATCAGGTGCCTTTCTGCAGTAACAGATTTCCCATTAAACCTTCTCTAAATGTCAGACACACTTAGGAGACGTGAGGACAAAAGCTCTTCAGTCAGACTCTTATCCATCCGAGCTCTGTAAATACTTAAGTCATGGCCAGGAATGTTCCTCTATAAACTTGCACGAGTCTATTTAATGTACACGACACTTTGGCTGCTCTGAGCCAGTGGAAACATAAGACATGTTTACATTCATACAGGTTGATATTTTAGTCATAAAGTTGAAATGTTGCCACTTTCTTATGTGGATAATAAGAACTTGAGCAGCACTTAAAAACAGTTTGTGTTTTAAGATTAGGCAGTTTAAAGAAAGTAGAATAAGAAAGTTATTTCAGGTGTGATCATGCTCGACACTTATTTGGGTGTTTCTACTATTTTGTTTTTTTAATATTTTTCAGTTGTAATGGGTGGGGCAGGAACTGAAACATTGATGAGTGTGTTTTAATGTGTGTTGTTTCCTGGTGTACGCTGTTTATAGATTTGGCTGCTTGTCTTTATGCTTAAGGGACATTTATTCAAATGTATTGTTTCCCAAATTGAAACACTGTATTGTAGACATTGGAAAACACAAGATTCAGTTTTATTCAAGAGATGCTTTCACTCCCCACATTAAAGGAACGATCACAATGATAAGTTGAGTTTAAGTTGCTGCTCAGGTAGTGGGAAACCAATAATGGTAATCCCCATGAGTATGACAAAGCCTTGACAAACACATGTTGTCGCCTGTCGTGTATTCTAGGAAAACTTATCTCACACAAAAAGGAGGAGTTGACGGCCATCTTGGATCACTTCAACATCCAGGTTTTTATTTGATTTCATAAATGTTTTCAGGCTGTCGTAGAAATCGTTCATCACTGCAACCTCATTCTGCCTGAAAGCCTCAGCGGCACGCTTGTTTTGTGTTTCCCAGGTGGATAACCCAGTGTCCATTCTTAACCAAGAAATGAGCAAACAGTTCCTGCATACAAAAAGTGAATCAGACAAGTATAAGGTAATACATAACTGATAAGGTTTGATTTATTTTTTAGACTACATATGAATTTGGAGAATCTGATATAATATTTCTTTCGATTGATATTTTCTGGCTCTTTATTTTCGGCTTTTGTAGTTCTTCATGAAAGCAACTCAGCTGGAACAGATGAAGAGGGATTACACCCAGATCAAACAAACTACAACAGTCACACGACAGCAGGTCGAGAGACAAGAGGAGGTACGGCTCTCTTCACACATCTTAGACTTCGACTTTCTTTATTGTCATTCAAATTGTACCTTACAGTGCAGAATGAAATTTCATTGCAGTTGGCCCATCATAGTGCAGGATTAAAACAGCAGCTAGTATTTACATAAAAAATACAGGCGCAAACATAAATAAGTATAAAAGAAACTATGTGTAAAAATAATACGTAAGATATCAAATATATTGCACATGACTATATTGCACAGTCCAGTGAGGCAGTCCTGTGTGTGTGTGTGTGTGTGTGTGTGTGTGTGTGTGTGGGGGGGGGGGGGGGGGGAATTATTATTTTGCATCACATTATTTGGTGACATTAGCTCTACAAAATCAATACGTCACACATGTTTAGCTGATAGTTTGGTGTTGTCAACCAAGAGACTTTGATATGACTCCAAAATGGTGATATTTACTTATTTACTTGAGGTATGTTGTTCACTTTTAAGTAAACACCATAGGGGTGATTGTTAACATAGATAAGCACTTTGATTGCTCTGCTCTTGTACAGAACACCCTTTTTTTATCTTACACTTTCCTTCGCTCCTACATGCTGCTGATCAGTTTGTCTATTAATTTCCTTTTGTGTCTTTTGCCAGAATGAAGTCTATTAATTTAATGTCTCACACTTCTTTTGTATTCAGTGTCTCAAGGACCTGAAACAGGAGTTTCTAAAGAAGAAAGAGAGGTATGAAACCGTGTCATCCTTCAGTGAGATAAAGGAGGTCCTTGAGAATCTGAAGAAAAAAATGGCATGGTGTTTGGTAAGAGATATTTTGTCACAGTTGTATAAAACAGATACAAGAAAACCATCCTGTTACTCCCTGCTTTCTTTACATTTTATTGTGAATTCTAAGTAGTGTGAAAATGTATGAAAAGAAAGCAGAAACCACACCAAAGAAAAGTGGAATAATAGCAAGAACATCAGTTTCATTCAGCTCTTGCAGATGATCATGGTCATCTGTTTTTCCTGTCAGGTCAGAGAGAAGGAGGTGTTAGTACAGCAGCTGAAGGAGGACATTGAAAGGGAAGGGAATAATGGCAAACATCAGAAGAACCTTCAGCTCTATCAGGTGACTCACAAGTGTCCTTATTCTATTAAATATACAAGAGTCTATTTATAAATGTTGTAGCCCTTCTCACCCTCACCAGCAAATGAACCAAGTGTCTTCACTTCATGTTAGGACAGTACACTTTGAGGTTTATAATAGCTGTCCTCCAGTGAAAAAGCAACTTCGACTTGGAATTTTTAGTTCTAACATGTTGTCTTCAGAGATCCCTTTAACTCCGTAGTGTATTGCCCTCAGAATGTCTCTCCTTTCATTTTTATCTGTGAAAAATTTTACATTTCTTTTATAAAGGAGGAGTTATATCTAGGATTTAAACAGAACTTACACTGTGTCAGTCACTGCAGGTCACAAGCTCATGCACATTATAAACAGAGATGCTAGCAACACTTAGCACAGTGAAACTTCTGTAGATGACTTTGTCTCAAAGAATACTTTCATTTAAAGCTAAATTTCACAGTCTACATGTTGTTTTTGTCACAATATGATAATGTATCCAATCTTTGGACATCAATACATTCTTTTCTGATATTTAAAATTCTGACATGATGAGTTTCCTTCCACATAGGCTACGGTCATCCAATTAGAAGGGAGGCTTCAGTGCGTAAAGAGCTGTATTGACAATCTGAGAGAGCAACAAGACTCTTTATCAGATGACTGTCACAAGTTGAAAATACAAGTGAGGATTATTAACAAAAGTCATAAGGAAAAGGAGGTATGGATTTAGAAATTCATGATAAACCCAGTTCTGTGTCTGTGCAAAACCTATTTTTTTAAAGTATGCATAACGTAAGTTGTTTAAAGAGACGCGATCTTTTCCCTCAGCTTGTCTATTTTCGGGTTCTGAACAAACTCAAGCACTCAGAGAAGGAACAAAATCTTCTTCAGGAGAAAATAAACAATGCAAAAACAAGGTGGGGGAGTACTGAGGTGAAACAAATCCTCTAACTGAGGGCCTGAAGAGAAAGACATGCATGCATTTCATACTATGTTTCTTCCCCTCAGCAGGAGCCCAAACAAAGATGGAGAGACAGAATACGCTGAACAGAAAAAGAAAATATCTAGCCTGAAAAAGGAGCTTGCAGAGCTTGAGAGCGAGTGCTCACAGCTGAATCAAGAGATCAATAGCAAACATCAGGCACTTTTCAAAAGAAGGGAAGAGCAGGACAAGCTGAGGTACCAGACGTTACTTTTACTTCAAACGAATGTATGTTGAGGGTTTGTGAGGGGGGGGGGATTGTCATTTATATGAGGGCCCAGATTTTCTGCCCTTTGGTGATTGCCCTGATGGAGAATTGTTACTATTGGACAGATTGGAAGAAAGAAACATCCAACAATCATACGAGTCCAAACTTATGAGAAAGACTCGGTTCCTCGCCAGTCAGTCAAACAACCTGAAGCGTTTTGGAGATAATGTACCCGACCTGCTGAATTCCATTTCTGAGGCGCATGCCAAAGGACGCTTTCTCAAGAGACCCGTTGGTCCCCTAGGTGACTCTTTTTTATCACGTTCTGTTGGTTTGATTTCTCTGCTGATTAATGAAAGAGATTAGTTTGACTTTCTGGGAATTACGCTTATTTGCGTTATTGCAGAAAACCAGTTATAACGTTTGCTCAGCAAAAAATAAAAAATAGAAACAAGGGGAAACAGCTAGCCTGTGTCTGTCCTAAGATATCATTTACACTCACCAGCATCACCAAATCTCTCTCAATAAACATGACATATCTCAAATGTATAAAAAGGGTAAGAAATGAACAAATTAAGGTTTGACAGGAGACTATGCCCTGGCTAGAAGCAAGTAGCAGTAACTGCACTGATTAGTGAGCTGGACAAACTCACGCTAGCTGTTTCTTTAGTTTCCTGTTTGTATGCTTAGCTAGGCTAGTAGGATGCTAACTTCTGCATCAATTTGATTTTAGAATAGTATTAATGATTATTCTAGCTCTAGTCGAGAAAGCAAATAAATGTATTTTTTAAGAACAAAATTAATTAACAGTTCCAATGGAAGGTTATGATAGAAGAAAAACTCCTAATTTGTTAAAAATTATTTTTTGCAAGTTTTGTTTCATCTTAATTTGTGACCATAACCTCAAAGAGTTTTTTTTAAATGTATAATCTTAGAGAATGTTACATTTTATTCTCAGTAATTTCAACTGTTATTCTTAATCCTTCTCCTCTGGCAGTGTAATTTATTTCTTAACTGCAGTGATCCTAGTAAGCCATCATGCATTTTTTTAGTTTTTGCACACCAGCAGTGAAGCAGTGAATTAGTTCTACAAATTATACAGTATATAGACAGCCCGTGTTCTCTCTCAGGAGCCTGTTTCAGTCTGAACGATCCCACGTTGGCAGTAGCTGTGGAGTGTTGTCTGCGGACCCTCATGAGGACTTTCTGCTGTGACAACTACAAGGACGAGGCAGTCCTTCAGGAGCTGATGTCTACCTATTATCCAACAGGCACCAGGCCACAAATCATTGTCTGCCCTTTCTCAGACAAACTGTACAACATTCAAGGACGGTCAGCAGCAGCAGAATGTCTTTGTTGTTGACTTATAACATTTGAAAGTTCAAATAATCATGTGTTTAACGTCTATGCTTTTTTTTTGTAGGAAAGCATATCACCCTGAATGTCATACTCTGATTGACGTAATCACAGCACCAAGCCCGGTCATCATAAACTGCCTCATTGATATGAGGGCGATAGAATCTGTTCTGATCATAAAGGTAAGTACATCTCTGATGCACATTGATACCAAATCTGGCATGTTATGGATTACATTTAAAAAAAAAAGGTGTTCAGTTTTTGCCTTATCACCACATAACTGTGGCTTCATTGTTTCAGGAAAAAGACATAGCGAGGAGGATCATGCAGCAAGGAGAGTCACCCCTAAACTGTCGTGAGGCCTTCACTGCTGAGGGAGATCAGGTGTATCACAACCGTTATTATACCTCTGACTACAGCAGAGCCAAGTATCTGGGCATGAATCTCCAGACTGAAATAAGGTAATTGATATGCATGCAACACACATTATGAGAAAAAAAATGAAGACCGACAGAGTTACATCTCTACTCACAGGCACCATCTGAAAATCAGTGATTCATATATTTCATCATGAATCTCAGCCATGCTAGCAGTTTCCCGCTGTTTCCACTCTAACCAGACACTGTACTGTATCCAACTTGCTGTTAAGCATCCAAACCCCAGAGTGGTATACATCTTCTTATCTGTCTCTCTGAATGTCAACAAATGAGCCTTGAAAAAATACATTACATTAAGAAACACTCAATGATAGTGTCAACATATGCACAATTTGCTGCATTTTCTTTCTCCTGCATTTATTCCATTTGGAGTGAATACTCAAATATTAAGTATTTAATTTTCAAAGCGTCACTCTTTGTTCAATGAAAACATGAGTCTGCAGTGTTTGCAAGTTTTCTAAAGGGGCTGTTATGAGATTCTTTTCTCTGTCGACTGTGTGGCGTTCTGAGTTGGAATAAAGTTGCATCCTGCCTGTCACAGCGTGTTGGAGTCAGAGTTGGAGAATCAGCAGGCTCAGCTGTCCAGGTTTCAGCTCCAAGTGACCTTTTTGTCTAATGACATCTCGTACATGGAGAACAAGCTGAATACCGCCATTACCATCCTGAAGAAAACTCTGGTCAGTGAACTGTGAACTCTTTCAAGATTTGCACCAGAACTTTTTATACCAGTCATGCTTCCCTCAGAACATTTTCTTTTGTTTCTCTCCTGATATGACCGTTTTCTTTTTGCTCAGTCTGAGAGACAGCTTGGTTTTTATTGCTGCTGTTTTTGCAGAAAGGTCACTGCTGAAAATTGTGTGATTTATCTAGCTTTATTGAAGGGTATATTGCAAATAACATTGGCTTTTTTTTTATACAGGCCTCTGTGAATCAAATCAAGGCAACAATAACTGAGCTGCAGACGGCTGGAGAGGAGCACGCTAGTGACATCAGCTCCTTGGTGATCATTTACAGTTGTCTTTCATTAAAACAGACACAAATCCGAAGAGGGATTTTGTAAGTCCAATGTCTTCAAATGCTTGTTGCAGGAAGAAGTTGCCAACGAGAACCGTCAGAAGATCAAGACAGAGAAACAGGCTGTTGATGAAGCAAAGTTGGAGCTAGACAAATGTCGGAAAAAGGCAGAGGACATGGAGTCAGAATACTCTTCTGTTAGGAAACAGTTTGATCAACTCCTTGAAGAGAGGGAGCCCTTAAAGGTACAGTGTAGGCAGGCATGTTTCTGCCTAGATTCTGCATCTATTGTTAGTGTGTAAAGCCTTTCTTATATGAAGTAGTGGTTGTAAAATGTAATATTTTGTTTGTTGTCCTGAAGCATGAACAAGAGAAGCTGGAGGCTGAGTGTACAAAGTGTAAACATAATTTTAAGATCATAGAGAACCAACTTAAGGCTCATGAAGACAACATCCAAGCTATGAAAAGTGACCTCGCCCAAAGAGAAGAAGAGTTACAGGTACCAATAGCTTTACTAAAACAGTTGTAATGTAAGTGATGTAGCATTTTCATTTGAGGCTAAAGTGTTTATTATAGTACAGTTTATCTCTCGCCCTTTAGCTATACAAAACCATTCCTATCAGCTGGCTAGCAGTTGGAAAAACTCAACTAAAGAGGTGATTTACTGCCTCCAGAGATCTGTAGCGATCTCAAGTAAAAATCTGTCTTAAGCGCTCACATATGTGACGACAGGAATATGTGGCCAAAGCCTCAGAGATCAGTCCTGAGCGGCAGCAGGTGACCGGCAGCATCATGAGCGTCGACAGAGAAATCACTCAGCTGAAGGAGAAAATCAAAGTTTTGGAGAGCAGCCATGGAGACCGGGAGAAAGTGGTCAGGTGAGAAATGACAGGTTTTCTGAAAAATATGTGGGAACAGAGTCATGTTGAAACGCGCTGGTACAAAATATCTCCCAAGGACGGAGCAGCTCTGCAGATAGGCCTAATGTGAACGGTTGAACCTCTTTCAGGTGTGCACAGTTTTCCAGTAGTAATGTGGTTGACCGTTAATAATACATCAACATGAAATCCCACATCAACTTAAGTGCTGTAGTTAATTACTTATTCAAAGTACAAGTTGGTCTTGTTCTATACCTGAATATTTGTTTGCTGATGTCCTATTGCATTCTGTTTTCTATTTTTGTATTTTTACTGCAATACATTGTAGATTTCTTTTAATGAAAAAATAAAATATTGCGCGTTTTCTTCAGAAAACTCGACTTACTCATGCACAAGAAAGGATCAGTAAAGAGATATGATGTACAACTTTGTCCTCGAGGGGGCTCCAAGATCGGTGCAGAGAGTTCCTCACAGGAGCTTCAAGTGACATTTTTAAGGCATTTTTATGATTTGATTGGTAACGCAGTATTTTCAAAGTGCCTAAGCTAACCAGCTAACTTTGAGTTCATTTTGTAGAAAGACGTTTGATATTTTGAATAGAAGAAGTGTTAGAGTTGTCCTGCATCATTCTTCCTCATCATGGCACTATAGGTTCCAGCTTTAGTTATGTCGTCGGGAAAAAATGTGTTTCTGCCCACTGAGGTTCAGCTCATCCACCGAGACTCCTCCTGCCACCGAGAGTCTTTTCAACTGGATGCTTCAATCTGATCTGCCCGTTGGCCATCACTAAATCATCTTGTGGCCTTGTTCTGGAATAAGAAAAATTTAGGCTAGGCCATTTTCTGTCCTGTGCCCTCATTAGGGAGTACGCAGAGGCCCTCGCTCTCTACAGAAAGAAAACCAACCAAGTGACAGATCTGCGGGGGTTCATTGATCGACTTGACAACATCATGTCAGACAGGGGCAACAGATACAAAGTCATGCGTAGGTAAATAATGCCCTACTGAGTTTCAACACAGTCCAGAAATACATAGCTGTAGCCGCTCTGATTTCATGGTTTCATCTTTCTCCTCCCAAAGGTCTCTCTCTGTCAGATGCAAGCTGTACTTCAATAACTTTCTCATAAAGATGAACTGCTGCGGCGCCATGGTTTTTGATCACATCAATGAGACGCTCTACATCTCGGTACGTCTATATGTGTGTTTTTGTATGTGATCTACTGTGATAGATTCTTCCTGTTCCAAGCTCACAGAATGACTCAAAATCACATCAAATTGAGGAGTATAAAAAACATCATTATTGTCCCTCCTCTCTCCTTTTCCCATATCATTTCCTGCCACCACTCAGCCACAAAAATAATCTTAATGAAAACAAACACCTGGTATATACATTACTTTTTAAAAACCCTCGGTTCAGCTCAGTGGTTAACTTGAACGTCCCATGTGCAAAGGTTATAGCCCTCGAAACAGCCGTCCTGCATTTGGCTCCCATCTGCTGTTAACCACATGTGATCCTTCACCTTCTAATCTACTGTCCTCTCCACTTGTGTAAGTGTTTTGGGAATAAATACCCCACCTCTTGATGTAAAGGTTGGGCCTACAGAGAGGGAGGATGAAGCTGTGAGGGACACGAGGTCACTGTCAGGCGGTGAACGCTCCTTCTCCACTGTTTGCTTCATGCTCTCCTTGTGGGAGATCACAGAGTCACCCTTCAGATGCCTCGATGAGTTCGACGTCTACATGGTGAGCACACAGAAACAACAGTGTTACCTCGCGCATTCACACTTTGTATAAAAATGTTTTAAATTTAACTCACTTTCTTTGTAGGATATGCAAAATCGCAGAATCTCTCTGGATCTCCTCCTGGATCTGTCTCAGCGGCAGCTACTCCGACAGTTTATCTTCATCACTCCCCTCACCACCAGGTGGCGCTCTTTTTAGTGTTTGTTTCTGACCTAAACCTTTAGATTAAGTGTAACTTTACATCTTTTGTTTTATTAAAGAGGCTAAAATGAACCGTCAGATCAGTTACAGTACTGGATCTTCAAAATTTGCAAACCTTTGCAAAATGAGAAGTGTTTGAATAAAAGCAGAATATGATAAATAAAGTAATCATTGTCTGTATCTGTTTTTCGTGCATTTTATTGATTATATTAATCTTTTAGAGGCATTTAAACTTTAACAATTTGTAATTAATAGTGGCTTTATGTATTGAAATTCTATACACTTTTTAGAATTTTAACACATTTCTTAACCTCATTTAAATATGGATTTTAAATATATATTTAAACTGATTTAATTTGAACAGTGCCATGCAACAGTGGTCATATTTGTATTTCTCTTTTTGCATTCATAAAGACTTGATTCACTGTTTCAAAGGGTTCGATGACTAATCACAAAGTCACCTGCTGTTTCTCTCTTTCAGAAATTTGCCTAAAAGCAGCCTCATCAAAGTGCACCAGCTTCAGGGTCCACACAATCAGAGGGAGACTGAGGATGAAGACGTTTGAAGTGAGCTCTAGAGACCATAACATAAAGGATGTTCATGTGCACAGTAATTTATTTTTCAGCCTTACCCTACTGTATGTGTTTGTGTTATGTCTTTGTTTCTTTAGTGAGAGAGTGTAAAGGATGTGTTATATGTAAAAATGTTGTGTTATTCATTATTCTGTAACTCAGTATTCTGTGTGTTTTAGAATGCTAGTGTTCATTATTCCTGAAGTTAAAAATCTGTTTTGATGTAGTATACATTTTAGTTTAAATGTTTGTGATTTTAGTTTAGTCCGTTTTACTCTGAACTCAACTTGACACTGTTAGTATTCTCACAACAAGCAATCTGTTGGTGAAGTTTGCAACTAGTCACGGACAAACACTGATCATCTTTGGCATTCATCTATGTGACATTAACTTGAGCTCTATCTAATTCTCTCCTTCTTCTTGAGAACCTTTTATCTAACAGTATTTAAACGGTATTACAGTCAAGACTCATATCTATTGTTCTAATAAACCTTTTGCATAACCTAAACACTTTTATATGCGTCATACTTTTTCACACACACGCACACATGCACACACGCATTGACACACACACACACACACACACACACACACGTGCATTGACACACACAATAACACACACACAATAACACACACCCACGCATACACACAATCAGCTATTAGCTCATGCGATCCATCCGCTCATCCACATCAACACACTCTTTTAATTCTGCACCTCTTTTTTTGCATTAATTACACCTGCTCCACTGGGTCTTTTGAAAAAGCCTGGTGATGGTTTATTCATTTTAATCACTACAGAATTATTTTTGGGTGAAACACATGCCACATGTATAAAAGAATACAGTCACTTATGATTTTTTTCATATTTGATAGAAACATTTACTAGACAAAGAATGACTTAGTGACTGGACTGAAATGTGTAAATGAATAACGACATAAATAATGTGAGGGTTGGTTTCAGTTTATGTTTCAGACAGAACAGTGAAAAGCTTCTGCAACCTCCACTCCTGTCAGTGGACTACAAGCAGACTCTCAGTCCATGCTTGCATAGGCTAGAAATGGGGAAGCAAAAGCGTTTGAAAGAGAGTTTCCGCCACAAGTTTCAAACTCACATTATCACCTGGCTGACGTCTCACACTGAAACGCTCTTTCAAAAGCTGCGTCTAATGCTTCCCTTGAGGGTCCTGCATCTTTAATGATTGTTGCAAATGGAATAGATTCGTAGATGAGACCTTTCAATAAAAAGTTTCTCCTTACAAAAAAGTTTTATAAGTAGGAATGCAGTGTGTCCAGTAAACATATATGAGGCCTTTTTAAAACCTTTGGAAGTGGTGCTCTTCTCATGAGGTCCCCAGCCAAGAGAGCGAGCGCCCAGCAATAAGGTCAAAAGCCGAGACTGTACTCATTTTGCAGTGCTTTCTTTTCTGTAAACATGTTGATATGTACTGAGTTAAGTCGTTTCAGTCGAAGTCAAAGAAGCAGCCAGTATAAGAAGCCAATTAGGATCATTTGTTGGGAGTAATGAATGAGTACTGGGCCTAATGACAGTGGTCATTTCCTCGAGTTAAAGCGGCAGCAGTACAGTAAGTTCATAAAGAAAAAGCTGCTCCATATATTTCTGCTCATCCTAGAAGTCACTGAAGCAAAACAGAACACATTGGTAACGTGAAAGCTCTTCCCTGGATATTAGCCCACAACTGCGACCCAAATATATTCCCAAAAACTCAAGTGTCACACATACACGTGTATCAAACGGAGGGAAGCATGCGCCCATGTTACTGGAGGTGAACAATAAGAGTCTGATGAGTCACATACTGTACATCCCATGCAACAATACTAAATGAATTCTGGAGGGTTTCTCTTTTATAACCACCTAAAGATGCAAAAGGTAAGAGATTATATTTTTTGACACATAATATATGCATGCAAAGAACCTACTCTCCTTGGTTCCATCGTGTGAAAACATCTGGAACAGACACGGAGCCTCTCTATTCTCCAAGAGCTCAACAGGTCTGGATAGTAGAGACAGTTACAATTATCATAGGAATTATTGTTTTGTTACTATTATGTAAAGCGTACAGTAGTTGCAGCAGTGAACACTGGGGATCCTAAATACTGCAGGAACATAATTTAATGCAGTGCTCCACTGATATACAAGCTAGGGTTGAATGAGAATGTATAGGGTTACTGTGCACAAATCACGTTGGCATGTTTCCAAATAGAAATGTATGATATCTGTATAGCTATATTCAAAATTATTCAGCATTTGACATTCTCATGCATACAACCACAAGAAGCGAGTCCATTGAAAAATAGTCCAAGCATTGTTTTTTTTTCCTGTGGAAATGGCAGAGAACCTAATGAGACATTAAAACATGTGCTGCTGTCCAGAGTGTGTGGATTACAGACGGGGAAGAGGAGCGAGCAGGGAGGGCTCACTTCTGCATTTCACACTGCAACAGGAGCACGATGGACGGGTCGCTCTTCGCCGCCTCTTTGAACTCTTCCAACGAGATCTGGTCGTCGTTGTTCTTATCCATTTTGCTGAAGATCTTGTCCACCCTCTGCGCCGGTGTCAAACCATCCTCGTTCATCTTCATCATGATCACAGTGCCCACCATTTTGTAGATTGCCTGTGGGTGAGATGCAGTGAGAAATTAACACAGGACTGATTCTTATGTAACCCAGTGAAGCGTAGTTGGATTGTTCGTTTGTTCATAAAGATGGAGATCAGTGATTCACAGCAAGTGGTATTTATTACCTAGGGGTTAGTTTTTTTTACTGTAACAGAAGAGTATGTGGAAAGCTTAACAAATGAATACAGCTAAACCAAAATTGAACTAGATGTAGAGCGTGTGGTTTATGAACATATGAGTACCTTACATTTGTGTAAAGGAAAAAACTATTGCGATTAGGTATAATGCTCACTGTACATTTTCAATAACATGAGCCTCCAAAAGGACTGAGTCAATCTATGTAAACTCTATTTGTAGAAATCAAATGTGTGAAAGGCAGAGAATGTAAGAAACATTGATAAACAGTTCAATATGTTAGCTCTAACTACAGTTTGCTCAAAAATGTTAGCCAAGAGTAGTGACATGTTTAAAATGTAGGATTAAAGCAAAGTAATTGTCTTAAAGTTACAAAATTAAAGTCAGAATATTTAGAAAAAGTGACCAGTGTATAGTTTACATAATTGTATAGCTAAAGTCACTGCATAAATAGCTCAAAACGTTAGCTAAGATAAGGCTAGTAGAAAATACAGAACGGTTGAAATTGAAAACTATAAGCAATTAATTAAATAGTTGAAATTGAAAGTTAAATTAACAAATGATTAAAAAGGATGGCTTAAAGTCAAAAATAGGTAGAAATTGTTAACTAAAATCAATGAGGAAAATAAGCAGTTGAAACTGTTAGCTAATCAACGCTAGCTAAACTTATTTGCTCAAATTGGGATAATAAATGAACTTTTCAAATTGTTGGGTAAAAGTCACGAGTTAAAAATAAAAAAAATATTGATAATATTCATTTCTTGGGCTCCAAATGGTAGTATAATGAATGCAACTTCCCCAAAGTGAAACAAACACTGAATGAGAGGAAGTGTGAAAAAAAGCTGTACCACTTTCATTAAATTCATAGTGACAAACAACATCTACCATACAATCCACACGTAACTATTATTTGAAACAAGGCAGGCAACAGGGCCAATGGTGTACAACATACTTGAGATCTAGTGCAATAGGGCTTTTGGGGCGTTGAGACAAAAAAGGTAGGAAATAGTTCATGTAGATTATTTGCATTGAAGCATGGAGCAAATGTATCACTACAGAAATTATCAATATGCTGTGCTCTCTGTGACATATCAGATTTACTACTGATGACATTCCCAGAAATGGCACAAAGTAATTCTATACCACTGCAGTTTTGTCACTGGCGATCTGACCTCAGGGCATTGCAGGTGTGCAGGACACTGATAACACCAAAAAATAACAAGCAAGTACCTGATGAGCAAGGGCTTAATGACTCGATAATCCCTTACCTCGATTATCTCCAGCATCTCCACTCTGGTGATTTTGCCGTCGCCGTCCAGGTCGTACATGTTGAAGGCCCAGTTGAGTTTCTGCTCAAAGCTGCCGCGGGACGTGATGGACAGAGCGCAAATGAACTCTCGGAAATCAATGGTGCCATCTCCATTTTTGTCAAAGGTTCTGAAGGCGTGTTGTGCAAATTTGGATGCATCGCCATAAGGGAAGAACTGCAAATGTGGGAGAGATGTGTTCAATAATTCAAGGCTTTAGCAGTTAAAAGCACCACTTCATGATGCAAAATAGCCATGGCATATGAAGGACCACTGATCTGATAGATGTAAAAGAATCAAATGATAAAGAGACATTGACTTGAAACAAACCTTGACATAAAGCTGCTGGAATTCGTCCAGATTCAGCCTGCCAGTGGGGCAGTCTTTCAGGAAGCCTTTGTACCACTGCTTCAGTTCGTGTTCATTAAACTCTGTGTTCTTCACCAGATCCTCCATCACCTCGGGAGTCAGCTTGCTGTTTTGCTTTCCCATGGTTCCTGTGGTGCAAGAACATGTGAATAATGCATTTATCTATGCTTGAGTGATGGCAGTATAACAGCACAGTATGAAAACTGCCCGTTTTATATCCACATTGAGCATGAACACAGGGTAAAATTCGAGTGTTTTTTAGGGAGAGGGAGGTTAGCCTGCAAATATGTCCCTGGTGCTCCTGTTCTATTTATGTCCCTGCATCCTGCCTGTGCCAGTCTCTGGCCCGGGTAGCACTGACCTGGATCGTCACTGTCAGAGCAGATCCAGTTTGTCAAATGTTCGATCGCCACTATCAAGTTTCCACTGCAAACACTATTGTTCTGTAACCTGACAATGACAACAAAGCCTGTGCTTGGTTGTAAGAGCGGCCCCTGCTGCAGTAAACCCACAGACCCGAGTGAGGACAGCGTGCAGGAGCAGACAGTCGGCCTGCTGTAATCTGGATTAGGGAGGAATATGGTTTATAACTCTCTGCTCTTTATATGCTATAGTTTTTAAGCCAGTTGTGGGTGATGCACAGACTAATCAGACCAGATTATCATGACACTGAAGGTCCTCAGTAGCCATCATGGCAGCTTGAGCATCCACACCAGAGCTTCCTCTCAGAAGTCCCACATTCATAAATTATTGACTCATGATGTGACAGATGACATAATGAGTCCAAAATGCGCCAATTCTCAATACATCATCAAACACGGAGGCAGCAAAGCAATAATATAGCTTATTTGCACAATATTAACCAAATAGAGTACATCGTGGGAACCTCTTTAGACCAGCATATGGTCCACATCTCTGCAGCAGCAGCAGCATGACAGCAGGCTGAGCAGCTCCACCACACACAGCACTGCATTGGCTTGGGCCTTCACACAACAAACAGCAGAAATATGCGCAAACCACAGTGTTTAATATGCACCCGCTGCTTGTCACATAACCAGTCCGGAGGAGCCTGGCTGTTAATTATAGGATCTCATGTCGGGTTAAATCTGTAGACTAGGCTGCAGGAAATGACCTTGAGGACAAACATTTTGCAGGAAGATGACAAAACGAAATTGTTTGACGGAGCGTTCGAGCTCGACATCGAACTGCGCCGTTTGTTTGCTTGGCACAGAAATATGCGCCTCGTTGCGTGCTGGCCACAAGTATGAGTGACTCGTTTTGCCCAAATAGAGGCCAGCAGATGCTGTTTTATTTCACGCTTTGGGCAATGACATCTGAGTTAACGCTATTAAAGCTAACCGCCTCCTGTGCAGAGCGGAGAGGGAGACGCTGCTGCATTCCGATGGAAACGACGCAGTGAGAGTATTTTTCAGATTAGATCCTGCTGCTAATGACATCTTTGCATGCGCATTTGGGGCGAAAAAAAAAAAAAAGCCAGAATTTCATAACCAACCAGACCTCATTTTAAAACGCAAGGCAGCTCCAATCGGTGCAACAGCAGAGCCACATTTTTTTTCAAGCTCATAAAGCCAATTAATTGCGCCATTCTTGATGACATTCTATTAAGTCATTAAATCATTGCTTTCTTTTCATTTTTCTGTTTTCTGCTACTTTCCAGGGCAAAACGCAGGGGTTAATTTTAAGGGACGCGCAGGTGCCCGTGTGAAAGCCCCTCTACTCGATCCTATTCATTCAAACCAAAAGAAATTGTGAAAAAGAATGACACGTTCACGACCACATCTGTTGTCTAATAATGACACATAACATGACATGGAGCCGACATGTGCAGGCAAACACTTCTTACCTTTTTACCGCCTATATTTGGTGATTCTCTATCGGAATAAATCTGCTCTGGCTTCTGCAGAGTAGAACACCGCCTTCCGATGGAAACGTTTTGCCCAAAAGGGAATTTTTGTCAACACTGTTCGACTCCTTGAAAAAAAAAATAACACCCGCTGATGAAATTACTGGATTTTTCCCGACGTTATTCCAGATGAGGCGCAGCAGGGACCGATCCCACGCCAGTCTTTGGTTATGCGACTACAGGAGCGCAGCGTCACCCGTGTGCATCACAGCCTGATCATAAGTTTACTGATGCTCTGCTGCTCGCTCTGGGTTCAGCTGCTGCTGGATCCTGTCACGTTATGACTGGATCCTTCGTCGTGATGATCAGCCTTACATTTATTCAGCAGAAAATAAACATTTGGGATTGTGGTCTGTGTACGCTGTGCTCTAGATTTGTGAGCTATAGGCTATGAGTCTTGATTTTGTAACTTGGATCTTATTTTTAATTATATCCTAATTAATCTGGATTTGGATTCTACTAAGAATGGACTTTAATTTATAAACCAAGGATAGATAACGATGTACCGGGGGCCCAGGGCCACCTCCCCTCCCCCTGCCTGTGAAATGTACATATACTGGATTTGTTTTAAAGTTTGTAAAAACAGTTATGCATTTGATTTGGAAAGCACTTTTTTAGTATAGTCTACTCAAAGGCACTGTAGCCTACTTTAGTTCAACTATAAAAGATAGCAACAATACACACAGGTCTTATAAACAACATTATTAAGTGGCGATTCTATAGGCCCCAACAGACTGTATTTAAAAAAAAACAATAACAAAAAGGAATATAAAGATAATGATAAACTTTCATTTTCCTTCAGTGAGTAATTGGCAAAGCTTTCACAGGTTTTCACAACAACAATAATGCATGCAACACTAGCAGCACAAGAGTACAGGGCTGTCAGATGGGACCTCCTTAGGGAGGATGCCCTGTTATTGCAAACTTTGCACATTTTCATTTTGTCAGCCATTGGGGTCACCCTACTGGCCTGGTGCCCCAAGCAGCTGCATGTCTTGCCTGTTGACAAGCAGCGCCTCTGCATATAATCACAAATATTTATACAAAGACTCAGCACAACAACCCATTAAAACCATTTTCAAAAAGGTGAGTTTTGAGGAATGACAGTGCAGTCATCAGTGTTTCCCCTAGGTTTAAAGCGTTGGGGGGGTGGGGACAAGCCGACATGCCGACACGACGACACGACGACACAAACACTTGAAGGAATCTTGGTGTTCATGCGTTACTTTTAATGACAGATGTCCTTTTCTATCAGAAAGGTATCCTTTAATGACTTCTTTCCCTGATTTCCGATTCTATCCACTATCCTATCCCTACAATAAAGGCACAAAAAGCCAAAAAATAAATCTTTTTTTTTTTTTTTTTTTTTTTTTAACTTGACCTTCAGGGGGGGCGGGCCACCCCCCCAATATAATGGTAGGGGAAACACTGGTCATTAATATGTGAGGGGAGGAGTGAGGTCCAGAGGGAGGGGCAGCTATGAGGGTCTCTATACCCCCTGTCATTTTGGTTTGGTAGTTCCAAATAAAAGCTTTTATGTAGATCATCATAAAAAAGTACAATTTCTTACCATCCACTGAGCTTTCAACACCTAGCCACCTTCAAACATGTCAAGTTTGTCATGTCAAGACTGCTAGTCGGCTAGTTGTTCTCCATTATTTTCATGCTTAGCTAAGTTAACCAGTTTCTTGCTTAAGCGTCATATTTACTTGTCAGACAAGTACGCTGCAGGTCTTATGAACAAAGGGAATCACTTTTCTGCTTGTCTATTAATCAGTAGCTGGAAATAATTGGATTGTGAAATTCTTGAGGGATATCACATTTTCAGTTCAAAAAACCTAATTATCCGATAGCTACTGTCAGACTGACCGTTATATCAGAGCTACTGTTAGTATTCTGCCATTTAATAGCTGATAATGTGGTTAGGCAGGAAGAGGCTGAATACTCACAGTACCTTTAAAATGTGTCAGCAGCCGGCAGCAGTCCCTTATTGAAAAAGTTAATGAAATGCAAAAACTGCAATTCTTCAAGTGTCCACTCAAAAAGCCCACAAAGCTCCTTTAACACCCATGTTAAAATTCACCTTTTTACAGCAGAATGAAACATACATTGGTACAAAAAATGTAGTATCAATGGCTAATTTATTTATTGGCACATACTGTAAAGGGGGGGGGGTGTATCTAATCCATTCTGATTGTATTAAGTTTAAGATTATATTGTAAATTTGCATAGTTAGGAGTGTGGTTCAGGTGACTGAGAGGTGGATTTATTGTAGCTGTTTTCCAGGAGGCTTAAGGCCCGCCTTAACTCCAACTCTTTGCCTGTTTCTGAGTGATCCAAATCAAGGTTAAGATAGCTTTTCAAATATGGCGACCGCTATCTTTTGGCCTCATATCGCTACTTCAGAAACCAATGAGTGACATCACTGACACTACGTCCATCTTTTATTCAGTCTATGGTTGGCAACAAGATAGGAAAGGTGTAAATTCCTAGCTAACAGTAATTGTTAGCCAGGAGAAGGTTAAATGCTAACATTGGCTGTAACCTTATCCTAACTATCCAAGTTCTTTTTTTTTTTCTGTTTATGCCTTTCCTATCTTATTATATGAGACGTTCACAAGGTACTGTTAGCGTTCAGACACATGCCAGCTTGTGGTAACATAAGCTAGGAAGGCACAGATGCTAGCATAGCTGTTGCCAATTGGTAGCTAATGTTTTATAAAATACGTTGGTTTTTTTGTATAAATATGGCCAGATATCTCTCAGGAATTTCTTTATTGATTGTCTTTTCAGATACCCTTTATACAACTAACAACTTAAAACATAGTTGTGCAACATTAGTGCATTTGAATGTGATGTGAAGCCCTGTTTCGACCAAGCAGTCCGGTTTGGTTCAGTACAGTCTCGTTCGGTTTGGTATGGTTAACCCTGCTGCTTGCGTTTCCACAGCCAACCGTACCCTTACTTGTATCGTAATAGCATGACATCATTGCAGCGCCAGTGTAGTGTAGCCCGCCAATAAATTCTCCAAAAAAGGAGAACGTGACACAGTAAACAAAGGGCAATTTGTGATTTTCTTGGCATGTGGCTGTTCATCATGAGAAGAAGAAAAGCTTTGTTTGTGAGAAATTACTTTCTCGAAATCCACAGGACATTTAAACATGGCTATTTTATGTTTGTCCTGTATTACCACCGTCGCACCTGAAGTAAGGATTATTTCAACCAATCAATTGACTGAAAGGTACTCTTGGCATCCCAATAGAAGGGTAGCAAAAAAGTAGGATGGTATCGGTTATTTTGGTATTATTCCCAAGTTTTGACAGTGGAAACGCAGATATGAAACTGAACTGAACCGGACCACTTGGTGGAAATGGAGCTTCAGGGGACAATGACCACTGTGTAAATATAGTCAATAGACACAAAAAAAAAAGTAGAAAGAAAAAGTCTCTCACAGATATATCTCTGATTACTTGATTTCTTAATTTAATGCTCACATACAGTACAGTATACACATATCCTTTACATTTCACAAACACAAAGGCAAACAGTTGAATACATAGATAACTTTAGCACCAGCATAGAGGACTGATTGGCTCAGCTGTCTCTAAAACTCTTATTCATAGTGATATTCAAAATAAAACACCGTAGCTTGATCTCACTAGGCATGGCTTACATGTATCTTAACAGCAGCATTCACTTACAAAGGTTAATTGATTAAAAAAGGATGCATACTGTACACCTAAAGTGGTATACAAAAGCAGTTTTATATTATATACCCATTTACATTACGGTTCGGGTTTTCTTCATGTAACATTTAGGTGTTTTGTGTTTTGAGAATTTCTGTTTTAACACTGATAAAAACATAAAAACATCAATTAAAAAGACATGTTTGTTTGAATATACATGAAGAGCCTCTGGAGATAATGGGCATTTATTAATCTTGCATATTGAAACATTAGTATATTGTTAACGTTCACAATACTCTCTTTTGCTTTATATATCGTAAGAAGAGAGCGACTGCCTGTCTATGTAGACTATGTTTTCTTTAGGTTATATTGTTTTTAAATATTAAAATTATAATAAAAAAGAATGAAAAATCCAATGGGAACATTACTTTTTTTTGTTACACAGTAATGTGAAAAATAGTATCAAAATGATTTCTAAATCTTTTAATTAAAAAGCAATGCTGTAGTTTATGCACCATATTTCAGTACAGGTATAGATATGTTTTCAGCTTGGTAAACACGAGTAAACAAGATCTTATGCTGAGCATTGACAAAGTGAGTGTTTCTTAAGGTATAAAGTGTTTTCTGTTATACATTTCTGGTCAGATGATGATGTATATAATTGGAAATCTGCATGTAGCAGACGTATGTGCTGCTCACAAAGGTTTGTGAGACAAAAAAATCTTCTGACACTGGCCTTTTACGTATTACATGATGTTAACATGTATGTGTAGGATGCTGTCTACAATCTGATGTTTCTTTTGTTTAAAATCTGTGCCAAAAAGTAGAGTGAGCATGTAAGAGAAGAGAAAAAGAGAGTTTTGTTATCACTTCATGACATCACAGAAATCTTCAGAAAAGTGTACCAAGAGGGTTGAACTTCGGACTCCAGGTTTGTGAGGCAATGGGAAAAGATTGAATGCAGTTTGGTTGCATGAATGAGGTGGCTGACTCCATTACAGTGTCTTTTGTTCCGCAGTTTAAAGTAGCTAGAATGGATATTTTTATAGTCATACAGTTATCACCTGATTCTGCAGCTCCATTCTCGGAGCTTTAGAGCGAGTTTCAAGAGAAGTTTTCTATCTGACTCTCACCACCTTGTTTTTAATAGCCTAAAAATCTAGTAAGATACCAACACAGTAAGAAACTAGCGGGTTCTACGTTTGACGATTATTAAGCACCTAAAGTCTGATATTTCCCCTCAGAAGACCAAATGGAGCTTAAAGAGGGTTAATATCGCAGTTACATTCATCAATAGGACACAAAAATGACTCCAAATGAATGATAATGTTTCAACTAAACCGCTGCATGTGTAAATAAAAAAATAGTGTTATGATATGTAATTCTGGGCATGCGGCCAAAATGATTGCAGGTTAACATAAAGAGGTTTACTTAGGTTTATCTGTAAAAGAATATGATGCAAATTTACCTTAAGAAATGTGCTATTTCACACTGAACTGTTACCCTTGCATTTCACACATAAATTAGTTAAATTAACTGTCAAACTCTTTGTTTTCTTTTATACTTTTGCAGCTTAAAGAAAGCGATGATTCTTACCATAAAGATATGCACCTCATGCTAACAGACTCTAGTCTCTTTGCACTGGCTCACACACATGGAGTCCAAGATTGAACCCTTTCGGAAAGTACCGTTAGATTGAAGAGGACAAAAAGTTTTCAGAACTTAGTCTGCTTTAGTTTGTCAATGTGGTAGCAAAGCTTCAATGCCGGCCCAAGTTTCAGTCCAAGGTACTTCATGATCATGTCGCTCTTCAGGAGTAACAAGGCGTTTCCATCGATCTCCTGAAAGAAGCAGAAGAAGAAGAAGAAGACAAGATGAGTTCAACTGGATGCTCATTCTGCACAGGGAATCAGCGGAGGAACAAGGAAGCCTGGAACAGAAAACGTACATGTTTCCTAAAGATGTCTGCATGGGGGCCGAGAGCATGGGGGTCTGCATCCCTGATGAACCAGACAACATCTTCCACAGACCAGGTGGAGGGGTCTTTATTGGGTGGCGCTTTGGACTCCTGGAGCTCTGAAGATGCACTATAACCTCCTGAAAGAACCAAAGAAAGAGTTATCTTTGTAAAGCAATGAATCAAAATTGAAGCGTTCTCAGTTTTGCCTTCTCACCTGTCCGGTTGCTTTCTGGAAATGTGTTTGGGCTGTTGGACGACTGCCGGCACATGCTCATGGAGGCCGAGCCATTGGAGAACTGCTGCTGTGAACGAAACCCGTAGGAGGACTTTGGTGAGTACGACGAGCCGATTGAGCTGAAAGCAGAATCGCCGGGATCCACAGAGTAGCGTTTACCGTCAGACTGATCTAATTGGTAGTCTTCTGTTTCAGCTAGAGACAAGATTAGAGACAAAATTAGCCTCAAGAGATGGATGGTATCTGGATGGTATCTTTTATTAGACAGAATTTAGAAGTACCATCTGACTGGTAGGAGCCACCACTGTGCTGGGTAATGGGCTGATCACTGAAGAGGTTTTCACAGTGCAAGCTGCGACAGAGTTTCTTCAGAAAGCGGAGCACATAGTCGATGCTGTTCACCACAGGGAGGCTGAGAAGGTGCTGCTTCCCATCAAATGTGGCTGGAAGAGCAAAAGAAGAAGCAACACGACAGGTTAGCTGCAATTTCTTGCAAATTAGATGTTTACAAATGCACATTTTTTTTTTCAACTCAGGAGCACCATACAAAAAATAAGAAAAAAGAAGCTGTTGAGCAAATAGTAAACAACACCTGAGGGAGGTCTTTGTACAACACCTGATATTTTTTCTCCCCCGTAGCCTTGCGTGAGGAGGGTGAAGACTGTTTTCTGCTGGAAGGCGCTGTCGATGCAGCCTTGGACGGCCTGCTGGAGAACCACAGAGGGCCGATCGGGTCCGAAGTGATCGGGAAGCTGCTGGATCTTCTTCCTGTCCAGGTTGGGGCCTGTGTTGGCCTGCTTGTTGATGTAGATACAGACTGATGGAGGGGAAAACAGATGGAGATGATTTTTTGGGGGGGGAACGAGAAATTGAACATCATTATGAACCATACACGTCTTTTTACACGACTGGAACTTGATTGTAAAGAGCAAACACAATAAATACTTGGTTTTTTTATGGCATTAAGAGAGTTTTATATCCTACCTGTGAGCACCTGGGGCGTGGCAGAGTGGGGGATGGTGGCTGCATCCTGAGGAATGGAGCTCATATCGGGCTCAGGGGTGCTGCTGGGTGGAGATATAGCCAATGGTGTCATCACCATCCTTGGTTTGAGCTGCAGTGAAATAAGTTGTATTCATTTTTCTTTGACTAAATCATGAAGGGATTAGGGATTAGAGAATAATGGGGGTGGCAAAAATGTGTAAGCTGTGGTTGTTTTGAAGCAGATGATGAATTGTGTTTGTATATATGAACAGAAACAGACATAGCACTGACATAGCAATGTGTGCTTTATGTTTACAGCACACATATGTTTAGTCTCTTTCTGGTACACTGGGGTCCCACAAACCCTGAAGGGCATGGAGCCTGTGTGTCTGTGCCTTTCTGTGTACACATGCATTTTTAAACACACTGCATCCACACACACAAACACACACACACACATACACACACACACACACACACACACACACACACACACACACACACACACACGTACATAACATCTCATCCCCATGTTTCCCCCTCCATGTGGCTGACCTTGAAGCCTGGCTTTCTCCCCCTCTTCTTTGGCACTTTGAGCGGAGGGAGGGACTCGGGGTAGCGGTTTGGAAAATCCATCTTGGCGACATTGCGGAGCGGGGGTCTCCCTCTCTTCCTGCCCGGTATCTTCCCCGCCTGGCTGGGGATGAAGGAGGGAGCCACTGCAGCTGATTGCATCTCACTGTTGTTGTTGTTGCCGTCTGATTTCTGTGCTGTCACTGCAGGTAAACTCATTTGGAGCTGCAGACAAAGGAGAGAACTCAAGCTCAAGCTGCAGAAACCCAAAGAGACATGCACTTTATTCTTGCACATCAATCAATCCGTCCTCGCCACATATTAGAGAGCAGCGTTAGCATCGATTCAGAGCAGCTCTGGTAGAGGTCTACAACAGGAACATGCAAACATTGACAGACTGCAGAATACTCAGCTGAGCAATGCGGCTCGGAAAAGCAGCATTAACCGAGGACAGTGATAATCACACAACACAAAAGGCAGCCATGCATAAGCTGAGGAGGAAACAGCACCTCCATCCTGCACTGATAACAAACCAATAAACCTGAGAGAGGAGGAGGGGGGGGTCTGTTACCTGCTGTCTTCTATTGTGAAAGCCCAAGAGCTGAGCCCCTTTTGTCTTAAATGCTAGGAGCCTAAAGGTGACTATAAAGCTAAATCCCCAACATTGCAGGGATAGCCATCCTGCTCTTGCTGTTTGAGGCTTTGTCCCCTTTTGGTTAACACACTGCTGCCGCCGCCGCTGCTGCTGCTGTTCGGCACACAGGCTGCAGACATCTCATTAGACTAATGCATTCAGCAGCAGCAGCAGCAGAGGGGAGGGAGGGGGGGAAATTGACTTCACCATGGCTACACAGCTATGAATTACCATTACGATGACAGCTTCCATCCTAATCTTTAACCAAAAAAAGGAAAAAGATGCATTGCAAAAAAAAAAGGCAAGCATGAGGCACATCTAGCATGCTACACAGAGTGAAGAAACATAATTATACCTCTGAAATTAATCTTATTTTAGGCAGATTTGTCAAAGGATGCCATATGTAAACAAACAATTTACATTCAGCCGGCACTCACCATCCAAACAGATGTGGAGTCTCCCTACGCTCTACTGTGTTTCCTATATTCTCCTGCTCCCAGCAGCAGAGCACGGCACAGTGGATTCCACTGTAATACTGTATATGTGTGTGTGTGTGTGTGTGTGTGTGTGTGTGTGTGTGTGTGTGTGTGTGTGTGAGTACACCAGAGACAGACAGACAGAGAGTGACAGTGTGTGTGTGCATGTGTGTGTGCATTAAAGAGACAGAAGAGCGAGAGGAAAAGAGCAGGGGTAGGGGTGGGGGGGAGGAGGCTGCACTGTTGTCATGGCAACAAGCCTGTAAGCCCTGTAACACCCTGCCGGTTGTCTGCCGGGATGTTTGGTCTGCTCAGCGCTGTGGAAGTATTATTAGACTGAGATTCTGCCTTGAAATTATAATGAGAATATTCATTAGAAAGTGAAGAGTGTGTGGATGTTATTCTTTTCTGTTTCTGCGCTCTACTGGGGTCGTACTTTTGTGTGTTTTAAATATCATGCTCATTATTTAAGGAATGATTTGTAGGCTACCCTGAATTGTCCAGAATTATAAAATAAAACAATTATTGTAATAATTGAATGATTATTATTGTCATTTTTACAGCTAAAATCTCAAACATTTGCTGTTTAAAGCTTCCCAAATGTGAGGACTTTCTGCTTTCATTCATCAATTATGCAATTAAACTAAAAAATAATTGGGGAATTTATCTAGTAAATTTTCACATTTCAGGATTTATAATTTAGATTGCAAGTATCTGACGTCACAGCAATATCTTTCCAAAGCATGCAAGGGAATGAAATGAGTCAGAAAAAAGAAATAATAATAAAAAAAAAACAATAGGCCAATACAAAAAAAAGATTGTCACTAAGTACTTAAAACATTATATCAATAAACAATCAATAAAACATGAATGTGTTTGTGCTTGAATATGTCTGAATATGGAGAAAAGACATGAGTGAAGAAGAACATTTGACTTGCATATTTTGGATTTAACATTAGTAGCATTGTTAGAGATACAAGAAAATTCATCTAGTTTCACTAAAATAAATCCCTTTTCTATAAAAAACTAAATAATTTGGTTGCAGCTCCTAAATGTAATCCAAGTAATCATTCCAATTGCTCTGTTTCAATCTATTACTGTTACCTCATTTTTGCCTGTGCAGTAAATGTCATGTTAACGATCATACAAAAATCAGAAAAGCAGAAAATTATCACATTCAAGATTCAGGAACCAGCGTCAACTCACCTTGTAAATACAAAGGTGGTGCTTTTATTTATTTTTGTCAGGGTTTTTTTTTTTTCTTTCCAGGGGTTGTTTTCTGTTACTTTTATATATGCATGTTTTATGTTTTGTAGTTTTCAATTGATTTCTTTTTTAATTTGTGTGTTAATATTTTAAAATTAAATAAAAATTTGATCACAAAAAAGATTCAGGATCCAGAATATCAGATTTTTCTGTGATCTAAAAATGAAGGTCTTATCAGCTCTACTTAAAAATAAAATATAAAAGCCCTTATTTCTGCAACTCAGATGAATCCCATTAAAATAACTTTGTTTGCTTCCACCCTTTATTGAATTAAATCTTGCATTATTAATTAATATTCTATCCTGTCCTTATTATACTGCATACATTAGGCCTGTGTATTATATGTATTGTATGAATGCTAATTAATATATGTTGTATTAAATGATAACTTGGGTTTATCATTTACTTTATGTTACTCTTCAAATAGATACTTCTAGTTTATTCTATATTAGGTGTTTAATGTTTTAATTATTAATAGCATATGTCCTGTGTAAAGCACGTTAAATTGCTTTGTTGTTCACAGTCTTGGCCACTTTTTTCTCACCAAACTGCTTGTAAAGCATAATCATGGTATAGTTTCGGCTTGTGTGCAATAAATATTCTTAATATTGTTTTTTTTTTTTTTATGAAATCCAGGTTATTGAACTTGATAAAACTCCGCCCCCTGCTGGCCAAAAGACGACGCACTTCTGTTTGTTGTGTTTTTACTAATAAAGTTTTACTGACGATATTTGAAACCAAGATGGCGGTGCGCATACCGCTGTCTGTAACGATGTCACCCTCAGCTTCTCTGGGGTGTAGGCTTTTTTTTAAATCGAAATATTCTTCCACAAACCCATTTGTATCTGCGACAGAGATGTGCAGACGAGGTGAGGCGTTTCTTGCGCGTTGTGTTGAAGTAGACGTCGTCAGTAAATGGGTTGACGACCCATAATTTATACGAAAAAGCTGATGAAAAGTCGAAATACAGCTCCACTTTAAACGAACAATTTACTACAGTATATAAAGGCTACCTGAAGCTACTTTAGGTATCAGGCTTACCTTGTTATTTTCACAGTTTTTACTCTGCTCTGTCAGCTGTCAAACGCCCTGCTGTCACCTTTGGTCCACAGCTTTATCCATACAGACACTTTTTGTGAAGGTCTTAGAGAGTATAAATACCAGCTAAAGGGGCTCTGCTGTCTGTTTTGTTAACATAAGGTCTTAGTGAGTGCAAATACGAGCTAAAGGGGCTTTGCTTTCTGTGTTGTTGTCATGTTTAAGGTTACTCGGGGAAAGCCCAGCAGGAGGCAGAGGAGAGCAGCTTCAGCCCCGCAGGGTTCAGCGGGCCTCTGGATCACTACAGCGGGCTGATCAGAGACGGGACACTGAAGGAGGATGAACATCAGAAAGCTGTGATGCAGACTCTGGACCAGCTCCACAAAACACTCAGAGGATACAGCAACACACCGACATCCATCTTCTCCAAGGTAGAGAGAGAAGAGAGAGGGAGAGAAGAGAGAGAGAAGAGAGAGAGTGAGAGAGAGTGAGAGGAGAGTGAAAGAGAGAGAGTGTGAGAGAGAGAGAGAAGAGTGAGACAGTGTGTGAGAGAGAGTGTGAGAGAGAGAGTGTGAGTGAGAGAGAGTGTGAGAGAGAGAAAAGAGAGAGAGAGTGAGAGAGGAGAGAGAGTGAGAGTGTGAGAGAGTGTGAGAGAGAGTGGGAAAATGAGAGAGAGTGTGAGAGAGAGAGAAGAGTGAGACAGTGTGTGAGAGAGAGTGTGAGAGGGAGAGTGTGAGTGAGAGGGAGAGTGTGAGTGAGAGAGTGAGTGAGAGAGAGAGAAGAGTGAGACAGTGTGTGAGAGAGAGTGTGAGAGGGAGAGAGAGTGTGAGAGAGAGAAAAGAGAGAGAGTGTGAGAGAGTGTGAGAGTGAGAGAGAGTGAGAGAGTGAGAGAGAGAGAAATTGTGTGAGAGAGAGTGTGAGAGAGAGAGTGAGAGAGAGAAATTGTGAGAGAGAGAGTGAGAGAGAGAGTGTGAGAGTGAGAGAGAGAGAGTGTGAGAGAGAGGTGACTGATGTTCCTGTGACCACAAACTGGGAGATCCTTTGTTATCTTTGTTGGGAAAGTAATTTGATCAACATGTTAGACAGATGTTTCATCATCAAAATTAAACTGAAGAGAATCCTTTGGAGTAACGCTGTTCATCTTTCAGTAAAGGTATAAAGACCTTTAGAGTCTGAAGCTTTTCACAAAGCAGGGGTCAGATACCAAACCGAGACTTTATATTACTTTTTAATTTAGATATCTGTATTAACTTCCTCTAAATTTGGAGGGAAAAAAACAAGCCTTCAGAGTCGTGCCATGAGGTTTATTTTTTTCACTTGTTGCTTTTTTTGTTTGATAAATATACCTTGTTATGTATAATCCTGTTTCAGTTTAATCCTTGCGGCTGGGGTAGATAAACTTTTTGTCAAATCTCACAGTGCTTTACCAAAACTTCTTTCTGTTTCTGTTTTGAATTTTTGCATTTTTAGATGAACAAATCTTTGAGCACATGGAAGTATTAACTGAGTTTACGTTTGCCGTCTCTCCTGATTTAAAGTTGTGTTTTACACACAAAATACAAAAATGCACATGAACTGCAGTCTATATTTACTGTTTTCTTGTTCTTCTGATGGCTTTAACTAACTAGTCATGTTTGAAGGAGAAGTGAACTCTTATGAGTAATTTATTCTTGTGGTTCACTCAGTAATCAGCAGGATGAAAGTAAAGTCATACAAAAAGGTTTGTACTTTTTATAATGATAATTATGTGTTGTAGACTTTTATGTGGAGTCATTTTCTAACACCATGGCATGCATGTCTTTCAGTTTTTCACTAAAGCGAAGCCACCGAACGGTTACTACATCTACGGAGATGTTGGTAAGAAAGTCTGTTTGCAGTGATTCAAGTATGAATTACATTTCTTTGACATGTGTTTCCCTTACCTCTCGTGTTGTTTCTTGTTTCAGGCACGGGGAAAACTATGGTGATGGACATGTTTTACTCGTACGTGGAGACTGAAAAGAAGAAGAGGGTTCATTTCCACGGCTTCATGCTGGACGTTCATAAAAGTGAGTGCACTTGATGTTTGTAGGATTCACACACCGCTCACGGTCAAGCATCGTCATCAGTTTTGATCTTTGTTTGCTAAGATCACCTAGCTCTGAGTGAAGGTAAAGAATATTGAACATGAATGATTGTATCAGAGGGGGATTCTGAGAGCACAGACCTTTTGCAGAAAATGTCAGAAATTTTCAGAGGTGCATTTGTAAAAATGGCCCAAGTTTCATGAAGATCTACAGTACCCGTTACAAGCAAGAGACCCAAAATAAAACCTTTAAAAAAGTCTTAAATGCAAAATTAGAAGGCATTAAATATTATAGCCTGATCTCAGTTTTTATATTCATCAAAAGAGGTTGTAGGCTTAAGTGTTTCTGTTTTTGATTTTATTTAAAACCAACTGTTCAGTTGTGTTGTCTTACCATCAGTAATAAACATAAAACTGTGTCTCTCTTATAAATAGTTAGACATTTAAAATGCAATGGGGTCTTCAAATTAATGAAGAGGTTCTTGAAAAGTATTAAATGTAACATCAGATTTTCTGTCTCTATCCTGTGGTAGTGTTGTAGTACTCGAAATCGGTCATCTCGAGACCACTTTTCTGAAGGTCTTGATCTCGACTCGGTTTTGTCTCGGACTGGGCGGACTCTGGATTTTAAATCAAGACCATTCAAGACCCACTCACAATCAGTTTTTCCACATCAGTACTGGGATTAGAATGAGAAACGCCTCTTTTTAAAAGTACAAACCTTCCTTTCACGGTCTTAGTGAGTGACACGCCCCCTGCACACAAATGGATGGTTTTTCAGTGACATTTATGGTCTTGGTCTTGTCTCAGTCTGGCCCTGCCTTGGTCTTGGTCTTTATCCCTAAATGTCTTGGTCTTGTCTCGGTCTTGGAGCACTCTGGTCTCGGGGATGTCTTGGTCTGGGTTAGTGCGGTCTTGATGGTCTACCCTGTGGTAATCCTGCTGAAAAACAGAGAAACAACACCGTAAACCGACTTCATTGGTGTTTAATCTGATGAAAAAAGGCTCCGTAAAAACTGTTGTTATGTCTGCATGCTGCATGGACTTCTGAAACTTAGGACTTTATTTACCTACTCTTATCATCTTTTCATAAAGGTAAATATAAAACTGTAGATTGAAGATCGAAAATGAACATTAGGTCGCTCTCACTCTTTGTTTGTATTAAATTGAAAAGGAATCATTTCACAAGCCCGCTAACTAAACCATCACATAGATTTCTTTACAGTTAAACTCCAAACTGAGGAGCAGTGATGCTACATTTAGTGACCATGCTTGTGTATTGTTCTAAACTCATGTAACTGGTATTCATGTGTACTAACTTGAACTTCTCCGACATTGGGAATCATTTCTACTGTTTCGTTGGTCTTCAGGGATCCATCGGCTGAAACAAAGTATGCCAAAGAGGAAAGCAGGAAAAATGGCCAAATCCTACGACCCCATCGCTCCTGTTGCCAATGAGATTAGTGAAGAGGCGTGTCTGCTGTGTTTTGATGAGTTTCAGGTAATCTGTAATGTTTAAATGAACCGATGTGTAAACAGACGTTTACATTATTGATCTAAAGCTTTATACAAGGTAAATGAGTTTTTTTCTACACATTACAGGTCACTGATATCGCTGATGCCATGATTCTGAAGCAGCTGTTTGAGAATCTGTTTCTGAAAGGTGTTGTTGTTGTGGCTACTTCGAATCGTCCGCCTGTGGGTGAGGATCAAATGTTGCTACACGTCTTCAACATGTTTTTGTGTCTCTTTGTCACAGCTGACCCTCAGTGTGTTTGGTCTTTTTTCAACAACTGATCATATCAACGTAGGATTTATTTTTAAAGTCTACAAATTAAGAATTGAAAGTTATTATTATTATTATTATTATTATTATTATCATTATTATTATTATTAATAAATATATTCAAACAGTTCTTTGCCCACTCTTCTTTCCCTCAGATTTGTATAAAAATGGGCTGCAGAGGGTGAACTTTGTCCCTTTTATCGCTGTGCTGCAGGTAAGAAAGGAGATATGTGTATTAAGAGAAAATTAGATTCAAGTCTTTTTTTTTTTTGGTCACACCTGTTGTTAATGAATGTGATCTTTTACATGCAGAAATATTGCCAAACTCTCCGCCTCGACTCTGGGATAGATTACCGCAAAAGGAACAGACCGTCTGCTGGAAAACTCTACTTTCTGTAAGAAAGTGTTCGAGTGAAAACAGCAGTCATTGCATGACAAATTGTAAGACTTTTTTTTGTGCATGTTTTTAATGTTACATTTCTTGCAGCTCCAGGGAGCCAGATGTAGAAGCGACACTTGACAAGATGTTCGATGAGCTCGCCTTCAAGCAAAACGATAGTAAGTGAGCTCCTAGGCTGATCAGCTGATTTATCTGTGTTACCGTTCTTATTATTTGGTGTATTTGTTGTCCTGGGGCCCGTTTCAGAAAGTCGAACCCTGAGCTCTGAGATTTAGGTGGCAAACTCTTGAGTTTCCACTTCCAGAGCAGCAGATTTGAGTTTGTTCGCTCTCAACTCTAAGTAGGTTCACTTGGAGTTCAGCACTTTAAAAAGCCAACTTTAATGGAGCCTTGATACTACAGTTCACCATGGCAACAGGTGACAAAAAGAGGTCCTTTTACATCCTCATACGGACACATGACGAGTATGAACAAACTTTACAGAATAAAAAGTTACTCTGCTGCTGAGGCAGGGGAGAGAGACGTGGTGTGGTAGAAAATTGCTGCTCGAGTCAGCATGTAAGTTTGAATGTCTATTAAACACTTTATCACCCTTATAATAATACAGGTTAAAACTGATAGAATGGTGTTGTACCTAAAATGTATTTTCATTGAGGTGCGATCCAGCAGGAGAAAAGCGACTTGGCAGCAGCTCAAAATGAAAAATAAGAAGAAAGTAGGCTCATGGTGGTACCTCATGACGTTAATGTCAGTCCCTGTGGAGCCCCTTTATCTCGATGCCCCTCGAATGAAGGACATACCATAACGGGAAAAAAAAGTTTTATATAGTATACCTAACAGATCTTAAAACAACCTGGATGTTTCATTAAAGAAAAACCTGCTCTTGACCAGGTTAGGTTCACAGACTAGGTTGCCATAGAAACTAACTCAGAGCTTAATTGACCTCTCTTTCTGGAACGGGCTTGAGTGACCTGACTTTCTGAAACTGAAAACTGGAGTTTTCTTCATTTCAGGGTTAACAGAATCAGGGTTTGCACTAAACTTGCTTTCTGAAACATGCCTCTGATTATCTTCACAGTAACGCGACCAAGAGTCCTGAATGTTAACAACAGGAAAGTGCGTCTGAACAAAGCCTGTGGGACCATTGCAGACTGTACGTTTGAGGAGCTGTGTGATAGAGTAAGTCTCTCAAATGAATGTAAATATTTAGCAATATCTACAAAACTCTTTATGTGCATCAATATATTATAATATTATAAGATTATTTGACCTTTTTAATGGATTTATAAAAACAAAAGTCAAAATCAATAAAAACAGTGCTAACTAACAAGAAGAGGCAAAGCAAAAAGTATTTTTGCTTAGTTAGTTAGCACTGTTTTTATGCTCATAGTTGAAAGAAAATTAAATGGGAACTGAATTTAGAAACTATTAAGAATGTCTGTCACTGTTGGGTCAGTTATAAAGTTTATCTATCCATCGATTGTTACATTTGAACACATTTAGTCCCAGCATCTAAAATGTAAGATTTGCTTTCATTTTCTCTTCATTATCTTTGGAAATAATGATGAGTTTTAGTGTTTTTTGGGCTGTTGGATGGACTTTAAACACAGAAGAAAGTGTTTGGGCTGGAAACTTATGTTGCAGCCAAGACCACACTAACCGAGTCCGAGTCATACACGAGACCAGAATGCTCAGAGACCAAGACAAGACAGAGACCATAAATATCACTGATCATCCAGTGTGCAGGTTGCGGCCCTAACCGGGGATAAAAAACATTATGCATGAATTGAAGATATTTACAATTTTAGAAATGGCCGATTTCCTTCTAATCACAGTGATGACACAGAAAAATAGCCTATCAGTGGTGGTCTTGATTTATAATCCAGAGTCTGCCCAGTCTGCGACCGAGACAAGACCGAGTAAAAATGCTTTCGATTCTGAGACGAGACCTTAAAAAAGTGGTCTCGAGACCAAGACCGATTTCGAATACTACAGCACTACTTGAAACGTGCATATAGCAAATAAATAATGCTGTGATGATGTTAATGTTCCAGCCTTTAGGGGCCAGTGATTACCTGGAGATGTCCCGGCTGTTTGACACCATCTTTATACGACACATTCCTCTACTCACCCTGAACAAGAAAACTCAGGCCAGGCGGCTCATAACGCTCGTGGATGCTCTCTACGACCACAAGGTACACTACTGAGCCACTACATATCTACTACGCATTAACACTGTAATACCAAACATAAGCCGATCCTGTAGGATTTTTAACAAGTGTTTTACGATGTCTCAGGTACGGGTGGTGATTCTTGCGGACCATCCACTGGAGGATATTTTTGTACACGACGGGGATCATGGTCATGACGAGAGCCACATCCTGATGGACGACCTGGGGCTGAAAAGGGTGAGAGCGCAGACTCCGTTTTCACAGTTAAACCAGTTTTTCATGTTTGGGTGTGTCATTCCCTCGTAAATGTAGATTAGAAAGCTGGCGAGAGCTCTTGTTGAGTGACACTTTTGACACAAAGCACAAAGAGAGCCAGTCTTTATGCTCTCTGAAAAATCATCTCACCGTGATCCATTCTAACCAGAACGTTGTTTTTTTCTTGACAAACTACAGTATGATATTATGTCACAAATGATTTAGCTGTTTTTCAGTTGTAAATCAGTTTTTCAGGGTTGATATCTTATTTAAAGCTTCTTGTTACATAGTTGAAACATTGCTCCGAGTTTTCAGAATTTGAAGACTCTTTTTTAGCCTTTATTGATAGGATCAATCAGCGGGTGTAATCATAGTCAAATATCAACGAACAAGTGGTAAAGAACACTGGTGAGCAAGAAGGGGACGAAGATTGCACTGGTCGCATGGAACAAATGTCATCAGCCACGCCCACTCGCTCAGGGCTGATTGTCCTGAATATCACCTACTGCGTCCACACATTGTCTCTCAAAATTCCCGGTAAAGTCGGGGTGAAAAGCTAGGCTGTTTGGGGTCACACATGCAGCTCACCCAAAAACTTCCAGAGAAATGTTCAGATGTTTTGTGCATGTGTGAAAACAGCTATAAACATAAAGAATAGTTTTATTAAAGGTGTGAATTTAAAAAACAATCTAATACCTGGTGGGTCAACAGGAAGACGCCAGCGGTCTGTCGATATTCAGCGGAGAAGAGGAACGATTTGCCTTCCAGAGGACAGTGTCTCGACTCACAGAGATGCAGACTGAGGAGTACTGGCTTGAAGGAGACAGAAGCACCAAACCACAGGCGTAACATTCAGAAAACTCCACCATTTAACACAACCTCCATAAACTGTTCTCTGCTCTGCCAAACTCACACAGACTGAACAATACTCCCATTATGGAACTCCTTCACAGTACGTGTGCAAAAACTGTACAGAGAATATTTATTGAAATCTTAACGCCTTTTATGACTTTATTGTGACATTGCACTTTATGGATAATTTTTAAGGTGTCATATTGCTTTTAATCATATAGTGGTCCAACTATATTTACCTGTGTAAATCTGTGCAGAAGAGACGCACAACTTGAAGAAATGGATTCCTTAAGGACTTGTTTTGAAGATTTTACATTTTAATCTTTGAGCTACGTACTGTTTTATCAAATGTAAAAAACATATCTCAACGAGTTATTCATGATTCTCATACATGCTTCAATACAGTGGTGCAACAATGGTTCACAAAGTGAAAGCAGTTTTTTTTTTTTCATTCCTGATGGACGCCGCGAACTGGACAATACTGCATTTGTCACTTTTTTATCTGTTGCATGGAAAAGGGCAAACAAATGTATCACAGGGCTTCCAGGTGGTGCTATAATCTTATGAGTCTGTCTACATTCATGAAGATATTATTTTTTTCTGAGGTCAAAATTGTCCTTTTTCTTTAAAAGAATGGCTATTTGTATGGGACAAGTACAAGTTTGTTTTGGGTAAACTGCCACACGCCGCTGCATTTATACCTCATTTTCAAAGTCCTTCTTAAAAAAAAAACCCAACAAGGCAGGGTATCAAACTCACACTACAAGCAATGTGCATCAAGAGCATGCGATATGCGATATATTTGATTGATATATTCTTTATTTAATTACTAAGCTTTACACTCTTGCCTTCAAAATCAAAGGAGGCACCGGGGAATTACAAGTGCTTAAAAAAAAACTTTAATCAGCTGTACATGTAAAAAGAGTTTTATTGGTATAAGGACAGCTGTAGGTGTTTTGTTTAGTTCATTTTTGGGTTTTATTTTGGCAGAAGGTCCAGTGAGGGTCAGGCCAATAACTTTCTGGAGAAATCTTTATTTTTGACAGTAAATGTTAAAAGATTAGCAGTCAGCTGATTTATTTTACAAAACAACAAAACATTTAGTATTATTGTAATTATGTTATCAGTCAGTGTTTCATTCACATTTCCTGTAAATCTCTTTTCACACTTCAGGAAATCCTTGGAAAAGCTTCTTTATTTGTTGAAGCCGATGTGGTGGCCAAGATTTTACAAATACCAAAGTCAAATACAAATCCTCAGTTCCAATTCCAACCCCTGAATAAATGTAAGAGCCACCAAAAAAAGGTTTGTGGTTATGTACATTTTCCAAACGTTTCCTTTTTTTGTCTGTATGAATTAATACTAAATACGTTCATTCTTTATTTAAGAAACGACTGAACATAAAAATGTTTAGGCCCAAAAACAACAACAACAAATCATGAGAATCAGCCTTTTAAACCCTCCGTTTCTTGTGTTTAACTGCAGAATGAAAAGTCTGTATCAGATCATAATAAGGTTGGGAACTGTTTCCATTTGTAGCTACAAAAAAATGTAAGTCAGAAAATGAAGTGTACAGACTTTGATGGGAGTCAGCAATTTACTTTTTTGACACATTCATTTCCTGTTTTTTTTTTATCATACTTCATTAAACTTCAATATTCAGTACCATATTGAGTTTTCGTTGCTACCATGGAAGACATTAAGGTCCCTTCATATTACATAGAGACCCAATTAAGTCCATGATTCCTGAGGAAAAGGGACTTATAATTGCAGCCTCTATCTCCCTTACTACTTTTGGAGACTTAGAGTACCACTTGCAGGCCAGCATTCTGGGAGTGCAATATTACAGAGGGGTAATAGGGAACTTTGAACTATTTAAGGTATAAGAGTGGCCTTTAAACGCTTTGTAGGTCAAAGTAAGGATTTTATAGTTTATTCTGGACTTCTAGGGAGCTAGTGCAGAGGTGTTTTGCTCGAGGGCTCTTAGGCAGTGCTCAGGAAGCGATCTGGCAACTCTCCAGCTACCAGACCAACTTCCAGACTAGTTCCGTGCTGGGACATGAATTGGCGAGCCTCCGTTTCCCAACCCAAGTCCCTACAGACTGCACTACTGCTGCCCAAAACTGAGCTACTGCCGCCCCATATTATAGTTAACTTGTTGGTTTCATATTGGTTTATTTATACGTATAACTGAGTATGATTTTACAATGTTACAATTCACTTAGCAGATGCTTTTATCCAAAGCGACGTACATCAGAGAGTAAGTACAACGCTAATCCATTCATACACAGCCACTGAAGCAGCAGGAGCAATGCGGGGTTAAGTGTCTTGGACACATGGGCAAGGACATGTTGCTCAGCTGGGGATCGAACCCTCGACCTTTCGGTTGAAAGGCGATGACTCCACAAACTGAGCCACAGCCACCCCATCATCTGCATAACAACAATAACACATTTTACTGTGTCTAACTTTTTAATATTTCCTTGAGAGGATGCGTATATAACATGAATGGAAAAGGTTCAAGCACCAAGCCTTGTGGAACTCCGCGAATAACTTTGGCATTGCACAGAGGGCTAATCATTAATGTGTACAATTGATCTGATAAATAGGATTTAAACTAAGTTAATGCAATTCCTTTAATTAAGGAATCCAATTAAGTGTTCCAGTGTCCGTAGCAGGATGTGATGCTCAGTTGTGTCAAATGCCACACTTAGATCTAGCAGGAAGAGTAAAAAGATAAGTCCTCTGTGTTAAGAAATTAGGATGTCATGTAAAAGAAAGGGGACATGTTGTTGGAATTAGGTCTGAGAGACAGGTATATATTACACAATGTCAATGAAGCAAGAAATTGCCAAATAAGCAAGATATAAATTAAAGTATTTTCTGATTATTATTTTATTTTTAAGTATAACGACTTATTATATAGGATCAATTATTTTGGTTACAACAGGCTGGAAAAAGGCTATTTTAACAATTGAAAAAAATGTTTTATTACCACAAAAAAAAAAACATGTTATTGATACGTCTTAAATATTGGTTATGTTTTATGGCCGCAAATTTCCTCTTACGAGAACTTACAGTCAAAGTGCACAAAATGCATATAAATGCTATTGATTCTCCTTCATCAATAAATCACATTACAGACGTAGTAGTATTTTGTAGTGCAAGAGACTGTTCTGTGAACACGGTGATGTCACCGGCCTGCAGACATCCCCATACTGTCACTTTAATTTCAGTGCAGTCCAGGGGGCAGGATCGTGTGGATTTTTTTTTTTCCTCTTCTTGGACTCCCAGCGTTTGCGCGAAGCACAGCAGCAGCAGCAGCAGCAGCAGATTGAATGAAGTGTGTTTGCAGGCAGCTGGCCTCACGGAGGACACCGTGCTGGCCTGTTAAATGCCAGAGATGTTCAGCGAGAATGCATCGGTGCTTTTTTCATTCTAGGACGGGGTGTTCGAGTCTCGCGTAGCTCCGTTTTTTAAAGAAGAAAAGGCGAGCTGCAGGGCCTTGAGAAAGCAATCTCCGCCTTGATGGTATCTGGACGGCAGGCGACTGGCAGCTCTCTGCACGGATGATAAAAAAAAACTTGGGAAAGGAAATGGTCAAGATGGCAGCTGTGTACGGAGAGCTAAAGCTGATGTGGTGACATTATGGTGTAGTAATTTACATGTTCTTTGGCATGCACGACGCAGGATCGCGGTGCAGGACGCGGGCGCTTGTGAAGGAACGCCGTTTGGATTCCTCTAAGAAGACTGGCTCTTCCTCTATTTAACTCCACATTTCGCGAAATTGCAATGCATGTTGACCAGGGTGTGGGCTGTGCAGGAGAAAAGGCAATGTTTTGTTAACGCTGGTCAGCCCCGATCGGATCTGTGTGCTGCGGATAGACGCCTTGCTGGAGGATAGAAGGACGGACACGTGCTGGGACTGGGCTGCAGGCTGGGCATTTGCATACTGTGCATAGTAAATAAACTGCCTCTGTAGCCTGCACACAACATTGATGGAATGCGACCTGAGTGATTTTATAACCCTTTGTGCAGCGACCGAGATATTGCGAGGAACATGGCTGAGGCTCCACTCGATGGCAACGAGCCCCCCTTAAACGTTGAGATAGATCCGGATTTCGAGCCTCAGAAGCGGCCGCGGTCCTGCACTTGGCCGCTGCCCCGTCCGGAGTCTGGTGCGGGCAAACCCGGGACAAATGACACTGACGTAATCCCTGAAGAAGAGGATGATGAGGGGGGCAGCACTGAGAGCGGGGACGCGCAAAAATCCAGCGGTGGTAGTGGTTTTGCAACCCGGGAGGCGAGCAGCAGCTCCGTCTCCCAGCCCGTGGAGGTCCAGCGGGGTCCCAGCCAGGAGGAGGCCGCCGACGGTTCGCCTTCCTCGGCACAGACCCCCACAGCGGCTCTGGGTGGCTCTGCCTCCCAGCAGCTGAGGAAGTCCTCCGCCCGCAGGAACGCCTGGGGCAATTACTCCTATGCAGACCTCATTACCCAAGCCATCGAGAGCTCCCCCGAGAAGAGGCTGACCTTGTCCCAAATCTATGACTGGATGGTGAGGTCTGTGCCATATTTCAAGGACAAAGGCGACAGCAACAGCTCTGCTGGCTGGAAGGTGAGCGGTAACATGCTGCTGCTGCTGCTGCTGTCATCAAAACAAAGACCATACTGTGGTCATGTAAAAACACATACAAACTCACATACTATATCTTTTAATGGAGGGGATGGAGGAGGGTACACATTCAGGTTGAGTTAAAAGAAGACACCGCCAGAGTAAATGCATTTATTTATTTTAGGTTATATTTTCAGGTTTATTATTTGGGTCTCATCATTATACATTTGGGTTACTATAAGGAATTTTGAGTCCCGTTATGTATTTGAAGGTATATATATACATAGGTATATGCTAAGGCACAATTAGACATATTTTGGTGTGGGTGTTGAATATTAGGTTTATGATGCATATTTTGGTGTTTGAAACACATTATAGGGCATATTTGAGTCTCATTATTCAGTATAAGGTTCATTATCTGAATTATTTGTTTGCTTAGTTAGTTCTTGGGTGTATTGCAATATAGGTGTAGGTATATTATTTTGTGTTTTGGTTTATTAAAAGCCACATGTGGATGTCATATAGTTTTTAGGTTAAGGCATTTTGAATCATTTTAGGCATATTCAGGTGTCATTTTATTCATGTGCATTAACTATGTTCATAAGGCATATATCTAGATGTTAGAGAAGGGTTAACCAAAAGGGAATTTGGTGTTGTGTGGCTGTCTGGCAAGCACATGGTCTCAAATGACAAATGTCCCAAGTTGTTGTCACATTTCCGGGCTGTAATAGTGTATGCATCAAATTGAAAGAAGAAGAAAAAGAGGCTGAGTAAGCTCTAGATGCTGTAAAACCAGTGTATGAGAGTCGAGACTCAAAGCAGGCGATGCAAAGTGTATTTCACTTTCAGACTAACTGCTCATGCTGCAGCAGCTGAGGGGCTTCTTACAAGCTTCAGTGGGGCCCTGCTTCTGTTTGATTTTAAGGATTAGTCCGGCCTGGAAAACCAATTCATCTGTCATGGAATCAAGTCTGATGAAAGCTTTGAGCTTTGCAGGATTTAGATGGTGGGGGTAGAAAAACTCTGGAAATAGGTTTGTAATCCTGCACAACTGTGGATGTGTGATTCAGGCTGATTCCAGGAGTTTCTTCATGAAGAAATTACAGTCAAGACAGTGCTTTAAATCTTAACATAATGATGGTAATTGTAGTAGGAAATACGGACAGTGTGTTGGGAAACTAATTGACACTAATAGCTGATTAGCATGCACAGAATCAGCTGGTTACGTGATGCTTCAGATTAGTGGCGGTCGGTTTTCATTCATGTTTGTGTGCTTGTTTGCCACCAGATGCAGTCAGGGGCTGCAGGCAAATAGTGGCATGCAGAAGAAAGGGTTAAACTAAGGGTTTCTGAATTGCTGACATCAGCATTTCTGAGGAGATGCTTCTGTAGCTGTGTGACATTCAGCGATGAGTTAAAATTTGGTCAACGGTTAGAGGTACTGTGTGCAACAAATGTAAGGTATCGGCATAAAAGCAGGAATGCAGCACAATATTTTGGATTCCTCACTTGGGCAGTCTGTATAACCCTCTTCTTGCATCCAAAGCTGTTCATTTTGCTAAATGTATATAAGACCAATACCCTCGTCAGTCCTACGTTATTGCTTTACAGGTTGTAAATCCAGACCTGTCACACTTCCCAATACAGTCGCTAACCAGTATAAAACCAGATTCCATAACAACAATCTGTGCGTCGCTCCAACCTGAGGTTAGATATCCTCTCTTGTTGTGAATCCAAACAGCTCCAGTAGAGATGACCAGCGACTCAGCTCGGCCCTGCTGTGTGCCACCCTGTCTTTTTTTCAAGTGGCTCGGGCACAAGAATCAATCAGCTGACTATAAATTATGTAGGTCAATGTGTGGCTGTGTGTGTGTGTGTGTGTGTGTGTGTGTGTGTGTGTGTGTGTGTGTGTGAGAGAGAGAGAGAGAGAGAGAAGCTCAGTGTTTCTCTTTGGATCCGGCTCTGGCTAAACTGGCATCACTCCAGTCCTCCGCTCAGAACGAGGCTTTGCTCAAAGGGTGCTGCTGCTGCAGCGCTGCTATGGCTGCGTGGGGGAGGGGCAGACAGGAGTAGCTCTTTGTGATTTATCTTTGATAGCTGTATGGCTCCTACTGGATCTACCTGAGCAGCATTCAGAGAATTTACATCATCTCTGAAGCGCTTTGGATACAAATAATGTCCACTCGATTTTTTTTTTTTAACCAGCATGCCTGGTTGCGTCAGCTGAGCACTTGTACACTGTTTGTTTTGTCACCCAGAATATAACAGGAATGTTGTGTTTTGCACATATAGCCCAGGATAAGTATTTACTTAATACCACAGCAAACTCGAAATAGCTTGAAATACAAAGAAGACATATCAAAAACATTACCTTTTTTCACAACACAAACAACTCTGTAATAAACACATCTGTGCAATTAACCAGTAGCGCTTTGTTGAATGAAAGAGGGGCCAATTTTATCCTTTTATCCTTTTTCTAATGTTTTAAACATCATTATTGTACAGTTCAGTGTAATTTACAAAGTGAAACTGCTGGTTTGCCCGTGTGCTGTACCATTACACAATCCAATACACTAAGACAACAATTTATGGTCTCATTGTTGACTGTAGCATTGATTAAAAACCTCTCTGACAGGCTCTTCCAGAGTGCAAGCCTCACAAAGGTTCATTTATTTATTGCAGAGCTGTGGTATTGGATTTCATTGGACTGAGCAGGACAGGTGTTACTTTATTGTGTCAACCCTCTCATGTCTTTAAAGATGAAGTCGGTACATTTCAGCATTTATAAAGTACTGCTGTTCAGCCCCACATGAGAAGTGTTTTATCAGACATTATGTGTGGCAGTACTATCCCTTAAGTACACCTATAAACATGCTCTTTTTCTAATGTCATTAAATACAACTTATTACTCAGATTCTGCTGAAAATAGGCTGTATCAAACATGGGACAGTTTAGGTTGCTTTGGCGGAACATCTGCATATCTGTGACATTTTGAGCACTTCTCTTCCTTTTTGCACTCTTTATCAAACAATCCAATATTAATCTTTTTTTTTTTTATTGACTTTGCTAATGGCGATTGACAATATTACACCCAATGAGAAAAGCGAAGTGTTGGTTGAAGCCACTTTGAAGCAGGGTGAGTAAAAGATCAGGTTACAGGTTAAGGTTGGCGATACATTACTTTTCTCATTATCAACAAAAAGACCAAAACGAACAGTCTGTCCTACTAACAAGAATCTCCTGTGTAGCAAGAGCTGATATGATTGTTTATTTCTGTGTGGAATAGGACTCAATTGTAGCTGAAAAACAATCATGAACAAAACTTTTGCACTGGGTCACATGTTATTTTGTAACAGTAATGGGCACTGTAGTTACTTTTCAGTTAAGTTTAATACACAATCCTTACGCTGTAAATACTCACTAATGCTTAATGACTTGATGCTATTAAACAGTCCCAAACAAATGAACTTTTACTAATTTTTTAAATAACCAAACTATCGAGCAAGCTGCTGCAGGAGATTACTGAGGTCTCTTGTAAAACTGGCTAAATATTTGAGAATGTTTTTAAATAAATAATTTGACACCGCTGACAAAAAGCTACTTAGCGTTGCCTATTAGTAAACAAAAATGATAAATTAAATTTACAATTTTTGAATAGAAAAAACATTATTAAAATGCTTTCCCAGATTAAAAAGGCACTGGTATCAGATTTTGTTATCTACTGAGTACTGAAAAAGTGTGCTTTATTGTTAGCGAGCAACAGCTAACCGGCTACTGCTAACTTAATATGTTCTCTAAGGACTTGAGGTATCAATATTCTTTTGTTACTTTTAATAGAATTACTAAAATCTACACGTACACTGCTATTGTAGTAAATAACAGCTGTTTGTTTTAATTATTATTATTGATTATATTTGCAAACAGGGAAACCCCCAGCCTGGCCTTTTCTTTTCACACATGCCATTTTTTATTAGCGTTTTTGTGTAGGATCAGTAGCTTACTAAACAAAATGTCCCTTTTTGATTTGTGAGCTTTCAAGGTTTTGTTAAGCAACTGGTTGTTACCTTTGGACAGATCCTGGATAACTGTTAGCAAGCAGCTTGCTAACTGGCTGCTGGCCGTAGCTTCGTATTGTAGAGTCTTGAGAGTGGTATTTCTTTTCTCCTCTAACTCTCTACAATATGTCTTTCCCAGGCCTTTATGTAATAATATAAACATATTTCTATATATATGAATTCACCTTTATAAAGATTTTGTATTCAGAAGAAAATAATGGGGCTACAGTGTAGAGAAGTGTTTATGTCCTGAGAGATGAACTACCACACTGCCAGTTTCAAACTTTTTGTGGGATTTTACTTAAAATAATCTAAAATAGAGGAACACATAACCTTATTTTTTAAAGTCAGAACATTAACCTTATTAGGAGATCATTGCTTGATTCTGAGTGATTAGCAAAAGCCTGATGAAGGGGAGGTTGTGCGCAAAATGTCACTGTGGTGCTATATTCAATAAGTGCATATCGGAGCCATTCATTGTCTGTTTTATTAGCAAAACGGTATAACAGTTAAATCTTATTTGTGTTGTGTGGTAATGAGCATAAAAAAATGTGTAGGCTACCTGAAGTTGTTTTGTTCTGAGAGTCACATGTGTTTTGTTGTTGTTGTAAGTGATGAAAGTGTTTGGTTGTGTTTGGCCTAATCCCTTAATTGGCTTGAAGCAAAGGCTTTGCTAGAAGTTTGATCTCAGCGGGTCATTCCATTGACTCGTTGCCTTCAGACAAGAACAGTGGCCGATGCTCGATCTCTGTCACCACAAAGCAACCTTATTTACAGCTGCCTTTATAGGATTCATACCGTGTAGGACATGCACACATGTGAGCAGATGTACTTACTGTAGATGTACTGTGTTTAGCTTGTTTTAGTGTTTGTTCAGTTTAATCTTCGGAGAGATGGCTTTAAATGGGAACTCAAGTTTACTCAAGTTAATTCAAGCTTAAGAGAATTATGCTGGACCCTCTCCCGGTGAAGCTTTCCTTCGGGCTGCAGAGATAACTGCAGTTTTCTCCTTGTGTTGCTGCAGTGTGACTTATTGAAGGCCAGTCGCGCAGACTCCAGCTGTTTAATTTTGTACATGGTTGGGAACATCTCCAGGGAAATCCTGTAGACCTTTCTGAGCAGCCAGAAATAGGTCACAGTGTGAGGTGCAAAAAAGGAAGCGTCTATTAAAAAACACTGCAGTGCTAGTATTGTTGATTGTTGTGAGAGTATAGCAATAGCAACAATAAAATTGGATATTCTGTTCGTTCCCTCATTTTTGAAATATTTGCCTATGCAGATCGTCTTTCACAGAAGCATATTAATTATACTAATCAGCTCTAATGGCCAAGTATTTGTAGGCATATAAACCATTTATTGATTGCTCTCTTTTGTTTCATTGCAGAATTCCATCCGACACAATCTGTCCCTCCATAGTCGTTTTGTGAAGGTCCAGAATGAAGGAACAGGGAAAAGCTCCTGGTGGATGGTCAACCCAGAAGGTGGGAAAGGAGGCAAAGCTCCGAGAAGACGCGCCGTATCGATGGATAACAGCAAGTACATCAAAGGAGCCCGAGGACGTGCCACCAAGAAGAAAGCCTCGCTGCAGGCAGCTCAAGACGGCAGCTCGGAGAGCACATCCAGCCTCTCCAAATGGACAGGAAGTCCGACCTCACGCAGCAGCGACGAGCTAGACGCCTGGACAGACTTCCGCTCCCGGACCAATTCCAATGCCAGCACACTCAGCGGCCGTCTGTCCCCAATCCTGGCCAACCTCGAACTGGACGAGGTGCCTGATGATGATTCACCCCTCTCCCCAATGCTGTACTCCAGTCCCAGCAGCATGTCCCCGTCCACAGGTCCCACGGGCCTCTCAGACCTGGCAGGTACCATGAACCTCAACGACGGGCTCTCTGACAACCTAATGGACGACCTTTTAGACAATATCAGCCTGACAGCGTCCCAGCAGCCTCCTCCTGGAGAGGAAGACAACGGAGCCAACGGTCAGGGGAGCTCAGTGTTTACCTTCAGCTGCTCAGGTAGCAGTCTGGGTAGCCCCTCTGGCAGCTATGGGCCTAACCCTCTTTTTAGCCCGCCGTCCATCACAAGCCTGCGCCAATCACCAATGCAGACCATCCAGGAGAACAAGCAGACCACCTTCTCCTGCATCTCTCACTTTAGTGACCACCAGACCCTGCAGGATCTTCTCAGCCTGGACTCCCACGGCCACAGCAACGTCATGCTCACCCAGTCTGACCCACTGATGTCGCAGGCTAGCACCGCCATCGCCCTGCAGAACTCCAGACGAAACGCCATGCTGCTCCGCAAAGACCACATGTTGGTGAACCACACTGGTGCTGGTCAGGGCCAAAGCTCTTCAGTGCCTGGTTGGCAAGCTGGCTTGTCAACCTCTGACACCGACGCTGGACACCGCGATGCCAAGCAACCGCTCCTGAAGTCTCCCAGCAAGAACACCTCTATGCAGCTTGGCTCTGGCTTGTCCGGCCAGGACCGCTTTCCCGCCGATCTGGACCTCGACGTGTTCAACGGCAGTCTGGAGTGTGACATGGACTCCATCATCCGCAATGAACTGATGGACGCAGATTGCCTGGACCTCAGCTTCGACTCCCGCCTCACCTCTGCCCAGAACGGCAACAGGAATTCAGGAAGCTTTTCCAGCTCAAAACAGACCTCCCCTCACAGCTGGGTCCCAAGCTGAGAAGCTCTGTCAGAGCTGTGGTGTGAAAAAAAAAGGGGTGGGGTGTAAATTGGGGTTCATTGTCCTGCATTGTGCAACTAGAGGGAAAATATGTTAACGTGTATTCATGTAGTATTTTTCTGTTATTTCTTATGTGAGGCATTAAGTTTGGTACTGTATTCAAGTGTCAAAGACACACAATGGTGTCTTCAAAGAGGAGAAAAAAATCTTTCAAAAGATCAATGCCTAGGCGGTGTGAAAAACAGTATTGACTGGAATGGAAATACAGGACATTTTGTTTAAATATATGAAAAGCATCAACTCGTGTTAGTCTCAGGGAATCACTCAAACAGTATCACTAAGTGATACATGAAACTGAAGATGAATTATGTTTCCACCCTGCTTTCTCTCCTCTTTCACACCCTTTCATACCTACAACAACATTTTTGCCAAACCAGCTGTCAGCCTGTTGTGACTGACGGCCTGTTTACAGAAATAAGCTGCAGAGAATGTTACATTATTACGTTCCAGTGGAGGATACTTGACATGCTTTTTATTTTTCAAAGTTTCTTTGAAAGACGTAGCCTGAATGGACTAAACGTTTGAAAAAATCAAGTGTTAATGAAAAGCTCCCCCCCCCCCCCCCCCCCCCATGATGCACAGAGTCACACACACCAAATATCAATCTGTAGAGGTTAAAATGTTATCAAGATGTGAACTGATCTACATTTTGTGGTTTTTGTATGTAATGTTTTATTTTCATTTAGTAAATTTTACCCTGTGATTTTAGTGACATTACTGTGAATATTCCTTCTAAAGAGGTGCATTACTGAAGTCTTGATAATATGGTGTTTCTGCTGCAGATCCCTTTTCACCATCTCCCCCCCTCCTCCTCCTCCTCCCCCTCCTCCTCCTCTTTCTCTCCTACTTACTGCAATATTGGAAGTACAGCTCGGTATAGAGATTTAAAAACCATGTTGAGCAGGAAGCGACATTGTTTAGCTATAGATGACATCATTTAGCAAACACTTAAGACTATTTGGATTAAATTAACCACCCACACAGAGTCCACAGCACTCTACTACGATATTTTGGTGTTTGTTAATTTGAAGGAGTTCTTGGTGCTATGAATAAGAAGATAGCAGGGAGTGGCTACAGACAGAGCAGCATGACTAGCCTCCCCCTTGTTATCAGCACTAGAGCAGGTGCTGGAAAAAAATCTAAGTGTTTCCAACCCTGTCAGAGGAGGTCGTGTAGTATCTTAGAGCCATCTTTGCCATTTTAAGAAAGGAAAAAAACCCACTATTTTAAATATTGCCAAAATATTTCTGCATTTATAGTGGAAATAAGATGATATACAGTGTATAAATATAAGAGGCCTGTGCTATAAGGGCAAAAAACATCAGCACAGTTTTTGTAGGAACAGCAGGATGTTTTTTTTTTTTTTTTTTTTTTTTTAAGTTTACATTTTTATCAGCTGGTAATTTTTTAACTGAATTTGTCTTTTGTTTGCAGTATTGACATGTATTTATTTCCTTATCCTCATGAACATATGTTACGCTTTAACCATATGTCGTGTGGCTGAGCTTTCTAAAGGCACTTTTGTTGTAATGGCCTGTTTGACATTTTGACCTGCCCATTCCTTATTGATTAGGACAACACTGCACTGAAAATGGTGCCTGAACTAGCACTTACCATTAGAGTTATTAAGAGAATCGAATTATTCTGCCCTGTTTAAAATGAACTGGACGATTTTATTACATTTTTGATTTTACTAAATGCATCATGCACAAAAATGATAATATCCCTATAGTACCTTCATGAGGATGATTCATCCAAAAAAACAAAAAAAACATACTCACTTAAAGCCTAATTATTACGCATTCATTTTGAGTAACATCCACTGCCAATATTCCAGCTCCATCTATTCCTATTGCTCCTACAAAACAGAAAAAAGAGAGACATAAAGTTGTCATTGCCAGTTGTAAATCCTATTCCTATCTTGGTTGTATCAGAGATGGTGCATGTAAATAAAGCTTAAAGAACCACTGAAATTCTGGACTTCTCTTTTTATTTACCTTTGTTTTATTTCTGTCCCTAGAGGAATTGCACACGACTGCAGAATTGACTCTGCAGTGATTGTGGAGCTGATTTTCTATTGGAGAATAACATTTTGAGCTAAGAGCCAATCACACTCTGTTTCCAAGAGGAATGGACGCACTAACATTTGTGTATGAATGTGTGACTGCTGAGGTACTTGCAGCTTAATAACTGTTGCACTTTGCTCCATTTTAAACCGACATACTGTTATGTTTGAAACTCGTATTTACCGTTAAAATTGTAGTAGGTAAATAAAAAAGCCAACAGCACTGACGTCATCATTCTAGCAAAAGGACTGCAGTATAACATTGGTGCCCCCTGCAGGTTAAATGTAGCCACTGCTTGGCTGCTTGTTTCCATGGTCACACTACAACAAGTCAGGAAGTGGAAGCAGAGATTTGACAGGATTTAGGGATATCTATTTTTTCAATGTTTGGATTTCTGTCTTTCTGAACATATGACTGTATACAGAGAAGGTATGCCATGTCTGAGAGGTACGAAGTCTCATCCTCTGTTAAAATGCAGCAGATGGAGGCAGAACTATCACAGCAAATCTCAACACTTAAGGCAGAGATTGAAGAGAGTGGATTTTCCAGAGGGGCAGCGCCCTACAGGTGTGGAAGGTATGGAAGCTTCGTTTACTTTGTATTAGGGCAGAGCAGAGCGACATGTCGAGTTTTTGAGATATGAGGGCTGGGGAATATATTGCGATTTTGAGATATATCGGTATATTTTCAAATGAGCTATAAGTTAAGACAATATTGTTTTTATGGATTTATTATATGTTGTGTAAAAAATAACTTTGTACATTTCTTCTGTACATCCACCAGTTCGCCTATCTATCCTCTCAGTTTCTGTCCCTCTTCACCCTGTTCTGCCTCTCTCAATAACTTAATAAACCGCCAGAATAACAAAATACACAATGTGTGTGTATTATGCAGGAAATAAACAATTTATTTTATTTTATTTAAGGAGCATGTTATTTAATGTGATTGTTTTTCTTTTATTTCATAACCAGGTAATTTATTTTTATGGTCACCTTGGAATTGTGCAGCTGGCTGTGTTTTTTGTCATTTTGAGTTTTTAAGACGTGTACTGATTCATTTTGTAACATAAGTTTTATGGATGTCCACCATTGTCCAAAATGTTACAACAAAATATAACCAGCCTGGTTCATTCTCATTAGCATGCTTAAGTGCTATGTTGGCACACCGTTAACAATATTTAGAGTGCAATTTAGTTCAAAAGGGTTTTAATGATATTAATATAAAAGAAAACAACCAAGAAACAATTTCTCTATATTTAGGACAGTATGAAATGACAGTAATATCAGTACATTGTAAATTAGCATACCGTATCAGTACCTAGTTAAAAACTTGACTTTGTTTAGCCGCTTGCTTTAGACCAGGGATGGGATACTTTGGTCACAGCAAGGGCCACATTAATTTCATTCTCACTGCCAGAGGGCCAAATTGTAGGATACAAAAACGATTAAAATCAATTATGTCTCAAATTTAACTCAACATTTACTAGTGATCAAATAATAGTTTTTGGTTTTCATGATTTCATGGCAGATGGCTTTGATTTTGTTTTCTTCATTTTTCCAATTAATTGATACGTAAAAATTTACCTGAGGGCCACGTTGAGGGTTGATGGGGGCCGCATGTGGCCCCCGGGCCGCCAGTTGCCCACCCCTGCTTTAGACTTTATCGTTACAAAATAGTAGCCTATTGCCAAAACCATTGTTTATTACGATCTGGTTTAAAACTCGACTGAAAAACATCAAATTAGTTGTTCATGGCTAAAAGTTATTTAACTTGTGAAAAACAGGTTTTTGATTATTTTACTTTAAAAAAGCAACAAATCATTTAAATAACAATATGCATTAGCTAACATTATCTACCATGGTTAAAGCTAATAGTCATTACCATACAATGGACCATGTAGTATTTGCAGGACCCCCAAATGACTTTGTACAGCAATTGGGCATTTTTTGTCTTTAGATTTATTTATTTTTCTTAATAAGTTAAGCATTGTCTTGCTTTAAATGCTGTTATGCCAAAACATGTTTCAAATCATTCCTTGCTTTGTTTCAGTTCTGTTCTACCTCCAAAGGATGTTTCCTTCTTCCGAGTGGAGAGGGAACATGCTCTAGGAAGAGGACTTCAGGTATGACTGAAATTAACATTTAAATTGCATGTATGTAACTTTCTGAAGGCTACACAAATATTCTGTTTCTATTTAATCAAAAATAACGTTCCAGCTCCTGGAAAAGATATCTATAGGGTCATTTTCATTTATTAGCACCACTTTCCTCCTGGTTACAGGTGGCTGAAGCTTTACCTGTTCTGTCTTCGGCTGACGTCATGCAGAGAGAGCTGGAGAGTTGCCTGAAATCAGAGTACACTGCTGACAGTCTGCCTCTGCTTCTGCACCAGGTGAGGACTGTGCAAACACTGACGGAAACAAAAGATCATAAGGAATAGAGTTAACGCAGCAGAAAGATACAAAGAAAGCAAAGAAAGGTCAATTTCTTTTTGTGTATTTGTCCACAGTTCTACATGGAGAGATCATATCACTTGGCTCAGATCAAATATCTGCTCATGCTGAGATGGAAGAGATTCTGCCGCCACACCAGCGTCATTGAGAAGCTTTATCCTCATTACAAGGTGACATCCTGAGCCTCATTCTGGCAAAACATCAAAAGACATAACAACAGGAAGTTTTTTTCCCCGGTGACTAATCCGTCTTGCATTTTATTATTATTTTTTTTTTTTTATTTCTTTACGCCCCTACAACTGCAGGGGCGTAAAGGAGGAAATATAAAGAGATTAGAGGGAAAATGACCTCAATACTAAAGATGAAAAAGAACACTTATTTATTCAGTTTGTTGAGTTAGAAAGCAAGATTACAATTATTGCACTTTTTTTTTTCGCAGTTTGTTAACATGTTGGTGATTCTCTCGATGTTTTTGGTCAACAAAATCTCTGATATCTCATCAAACCAAAGGAGACTCCCTGTTTAAAACCAAACAAAATCACATGTTACTATCACAAGATAAGAGTATATACACCTACAAGTGACAAGAAATTATGATTACACCATAATTAAAATATATTTTAACTAATCAATTGTTTTTGCTGTTTGAAAAAGGAATGACTAAGGGACCTGTTGAGAATATTTACTGTACGAGGAGAATAAATTCAGGGCTTTTTCTACATACCTGTACTTTAAAAAGAGTATTTATACAAACATTAAAAGAGTCGCACAGAACACCTCTGGAACTAAAATGTTTAGGGAGACCTTAATAATCTTAATACTTATTAAAATCCAGTAAGGTATATTTTTAACACAGCAAAGGAGTGTATTTCTTTATTTTGCAAAGAACGAGAAAGAGAAAAAACAAACATGTCAACATAGGAGTTTATAACTTTCTATTTCCTGAACTCTACTCTCCAGCTGATTCGTCTTCCCCATATCTCACCGTACTTCTTCATCCTCAGGATCAAACGTCGTATCTGACGAGTGAGTACAACGACTCTGTTCAGCGAGCTCGCAGACTGTCAGTGAGCAGAGAGAAGATCCTGACCGCCAGAGGAGATACGGCCAACCTTCTCACTCAGGACGATGTGCTCATTCACCTTCGATGGCTCGTCTGCCACCTGCACTCCGTTCAGCCTGTTCACAACTTCCTCAGGGTAAACATTTATAGGCTGTTTCAACGCATCTGTTTGTGATGGTGTTACGTGTAAAAGCTTGATTCCCTTTTAATTGCCATGTATTACATTATTGCCATCTTCGTGTCCTATTCAGATGATGTGCAATACTGTTCATACTTTCAAAGGTATAAGTAAAGGTAAAGTAAGTCTAAAAATCCCTCTTTTACAGGTGCTGCACTATATACCTGCATGTGAAAGAAAAAGTACAGAACTCCAAAGCAAAGGTTTTGAGGAAACTTCACAAAAGACTCAACAATCTGATGGTGAGAGCCTTTAAATGTACATCTGCAGACAATGTCAAAGGATTTCAATTTAAATGATCAAAGATTATAACAATAAAAACTTCTGTCTGCTGCTTTTAGTATCTGGACTAGAGAGGGTAGAGGAGTCATTAAAATGCAGAGAGCCGAGGTGCTGGTAATGGTTAGTACATTGGCGCCCAATGTACTGAGGCTATAGTCCTCGTTGTAGCGGCTGTGGGTTCGAATCCAACCTCGGGCCTTTGCTGCATGTCATCCCACACTCTCTGCCCCCAACATTTCCTATCTCTCTTCAGCTGTCCTATCCAATTAAGGCAAAAATGGCCTAAAAATATATTTTGAAAAAAATGTAGAGAGTCTACAATCAACATATTTTGTCTTCTGATTTTATCCAAACAATTATATGGAATTATGTCTTTTAGTTTCTGGCTGGCTGAAATCAGGCTGGACTTGAAATCTTTATCTGATCATAATTCGTGAGGAAAAGTCGGAACTATGTACAAAATAATGTAATTACAAATTGACACTTTAAAACCTACATTTTTAGGGGTACTGGGTAAACTCAAAATCATGTAATATGATCAACAGCTACTTAAAGAAGCTCGTGGGGAGATTTTGTTGTCAGCTCTTGTCTCCAAAGTCAAGATGGCGCCACACAGTTCATGGCCAGAAGTTACATGAACCAGCAAAAATCCATTTCCATTCACAACCCTCTTTTTTATGGATTAGTGATTGCTGTGACTTTAATAGAACAAACAGTAATGTTAAGACGCATCAACACAAGCTACTGTTTTAAAATCCAGATTTGTAAGACAGAAATAAAACATCTTGACATCAACCGCAGGTGTCTCAGGTCAGGCGGTTCCCGTGCACACTGTTCCCCGGGAGGAGTTTGTACCTGAGCTGCAGGCTTTGCTCGATAACTTCCACCTGTCTTATGACACTCGGAAACTCAGGACCACTGCAGACGAGATGGAGTTATTCAGCACGGTAATGTCTCCAACTGAGCACTGATCAGAGTTATAAACAAAACCCAGCAGTATCTATGCCTGTGCGTTTAAATGGCATCAATCACACTGAATGGTTGCATCCGTCTGAGCAGGTATGGAGGGAGTTCAGAGAGATGTTCAGACAACAAGAAGAGATGAAAACGTTCCCCCGGTATGATGGTACGGATTTCAAACAGAGCCAGTGGGGGAGGAAGAGTCCGAGCCAGGCTCTGAAGAAGGACGCCAACTGGACTCCCTTCATACAGGTTAGAGAACATAAACTGAAGGATGAAAAGCGTTTCAGAATAATGTATTTTATTTTGAAGTTCCTGGCAGACAGATGGCTTATAGTTGATCAGAAAGTAACAGAGTTTACCAAAAAAAAACAGCTTATAATGTTTTTGTCAGCCCTGTTTCTATGAACTATTCCAGTTCTTGGAAAACAAAAACAGACATTTTACTTCGACTGTTTTTGGCAAGAGTGTAGGACTTCATGGTCTAAAAAAGCTCCCTGGGCTAATGCCTTCATCTAATCACCTTGTCAGTGTGTGTTGGAGGGTGAAGACGCCTAGTCATTGTTGGTTACAACAACTCTTTTTTTTTGTATTTAAAACTTTAGTTTTGAAAGAAGCCAACAAAAAAAAAAACAGTTCTCTATTTGTTTACATCACTTTGTATCTTCCCCATTTTCAAAAAAAATACCTTCTATCTATTTTTTTGTTCCAAGTTGTTAAAGCAGAACTTTTTCAGAGTTTTTGGAGTTGGGAGGACAGTAAATATTGACTTGTTTTGTCCTGCAGGTAAAGCCCAAACAGGATCCGTGGCATCAGAAGCTCATCACCAAACTGAAGGAAAAGAAATGTGTGGATGAGCTGCTGAGGATGCACAGCAGGTTTCTACAGGTAACAGCTGTAAATCAATGTCTCCATGTCCTCAAACTTAACAATGTTTGTACACATTAGTTGATATTCTAGTTCTTTATTGATGAGACCGTATAACATTTTCCTGTGATTTCTAGTATTCAGTCACTTGATGAGTCTGTGTTTAAAATGCCCGTCACAAAGCTTATGGAGTCTATCTTGTGTGTTTTCTGTGTTTCTCACCAGGTTTCTGATGTTCTCCATGTGGCTGCAGCTTTAAGAAAACATGCCGCTAATGTCGGCAATGCACAACCTGCTACGACCTCATCAGCCTCGACCTGCAGTAACACAAAGCGACACAAGATCTCTGAGATCTGGACGAGTGTTTACACCGCTGCTGCTTTCACTCAGGCATGTATCATCTAGTTTTCTGCTCACAGAGGCTTGAAAAAAAACAAACCCTCTTAGCCTCCCTCTATGTGCCCTGTGTTGGAAGACAATTAATTCAAAGTGACATTTTCTGTGTTTTTGTTAGGAAACAGATGATCAATCGAGCAGATCTGGAGGCAGAGGAGGTCAGGATAAGAAAAGTCGGAAGAGTCAGAGCTCAAGTGCAACAAATAAAGGGTGTGTATGAATATCGCTCCATGAATCGTCTTATATGTTCAAAACTGAAACAGTTAAATAAATAAATATTGAAGCAGTTGTAAAGCTTTTGATCACAAATTGAAAGTGCACAACATTATCAGGTTTTTCAACTAATATGAAGATATTTTTTCAGCTTTGTATTAATATCTATCAAATCTTTTTGTGTTACACAGACTGTCATTCATACTAAATCAGCATCTGAAGACATAACCCCAGTCTGTGAGAATCTTGTGATCAGGATCTGTCATTACTTTGATTTTTTAAAGACCATTGACTATATATATATATATATATATATATTTGTTTTATTTGTTAGGGACAGTGCATATTAATGAACAGCTGTAACAATTACAGCTGTAAAAATGCCAGATTATAGCAGAAGTGCTAGTTTCCATCTGTTGTCCCTAGGCAGGTAAGAGAAAGACAAATTACAAATAAAATACAAATACAAAGGCACAAGTGACACAAGACAATAATAGAGGTTAAAGGTTAAAGGTGGTCACAGACTTGGTTTTCTTTTATCCACTGTTTGAGGTGTGTTTTGAAGGTTGCACGTGTTTGTGAGTCTCTTATTGTGAGTGGGAGAATATTCCAGTATTTAGTTCCTTTGACTGACAGAACAGTTTGTCTGAATGTAGTGCGTCTGTATGGGACCTCACAGTCTCCTCGGGCTGTGGCCCCTGGTGCCGATCCCACTGGCAGACTTCAGCTTTATAAAGTCCTTCAAAGGAGGAGGAGCAAGTCCGTGCAAAATTTTATATATAAAACATGCATTTTTAAAATGAACAAAATTATGGTAAATTATGTTTATCTAAAACAGTGCAATGGTGAAACGAAAATGGCTTTTTGTCAAAGATTTGTGCCAGCAGAAAGTGACCATAAAATATGGAGTCTTCCCTTGTACAAAAAAATGAAGCCAAAAAAAACCCCTGTCACGGATTCTGAGATAAAGTGCTGGTGATGTCATTTGGAGTCATTTGCAGAAAGCATCAGCGGCTTGAGTAACGGAAATTACTTCAGGTACCTTCCGCGAACCAAAGTATACATTTCACTAACAGATAAAACTGCAAAGATCCCTCAGGTCGGCACAGCCCGCAGCAGAACAGATTCTTGTGTTCGTTTGAAGCAGACACTCATGGATGTGAGTGAGTTAGACTGCTGTGTTCCTCGTCTGCTGCTGCTAATCCGGAGGCCGCAGCGCTGCAGGAGACACATTTGTCAACAGTGCTTTCAATCACGATGTGGCATGCTCTGTTCTTAGCATCAAATGACGAATTAAAACTAAACCTCTCCTAAAAATGAACACTTAAGGCAAAAATTGGCACGACATAAACAAACTAAAATGACAGAAACCCTGTGTGAGAAAAGCGTATCTGACGTGTATTTTGATTTTATACTTTAACTCATGTCCCAGCTGTTAACATGGAGGAGGCGGAGCTTATGACATGTACTTTTTCTATAGCCAGCCAGGGGCGGGCTCCAAATGTTTTGGCCCTTGTTTCGGGGGGACAAACATTCCCTGACTTGATTGTGATGGCGTATGGTAAGACTTATTGAATAACTGATGAAGCGAAAAGAGAATTGATTAACGCACTACGGTTTATACGTTACATTTTCCCTTCAGCAAAAAAAGTGACTTTACTGTCTCCGTTTCCTTCCAAGTTTGTTCCTTATTAAACTGATGACACAATCAGGAAAACACTGACGTAACTTTTCATTCTCTGATGTACGACGCACAGGAGCATTGTATAAAAGTGAAGTTTCACCTGTCTCTTCTTCCACTTTAAATCACAGCTACTCTCTGGAGGCCAGACTGCAACTCCTTGGTCTGGATGATTCTTTAGAGGAAGGAGTCGCACATCCGATCACAAACACAGGAGCATACTTGTCCCTGGTTTACCTACGGCATCTCAAACTCAGAGACCTCCAGGTGAGGCATGAACATGTAACAACCTCAGTGCTGGCTGATGCTCGCAAAAACAACACAGTAGAATAAATGCTTGAATTCCTTTCCATAGCGTGTCTCTCTTGGTCTGCTGAACTACCTGCGCTCTGTGGAGAGGACTCTGACGTTTGAGCTGGCAGGTCTGCAGATGGAGGAGGGAGAGCTGTGCAGCACAGCAGAGGAGTCAGGCTGGATGAATGCAGCCAGAGGTGGAGGAGGGGAGGCCGAAGGTCTTGGGTCGCTCCAGTTCAGCTACAACAGCCCTGTTGACTTTAAGGTAAGAACGCGTTGGAATATTATGCAGCAATATAACCGATGATCTCACAACCTTTAGACTAGCGGGATATTGTGTCTGATTCATTTGTTTCTTAATAAAAAAATTAAAATACTGAAAACCTGTTTTGTGAATTTAAACAGCCTTTTTATTTAGTATGCATATTTAGTATTCCATATTGTTAGAATATAATTGGCTTGATATCATATAATATAATTACACCTTTATTGAAACAGGAAAGCTTCACTGTGGCTTCTCAGATGTGTCAAAATTGCTCAAAAAATGAATTAGATGCAAATGTGACTTTAAAATAATGAATTTCTAATATACATATATTTTAGCTTCCATAATCACTGCTCCTCCTGGTGGTTAGATTAACGGTTGCAACTTGTTTCCACAAGTGACGCTTAGGAGCGTTACAAGTTCGCAAGTTTACAAAGTTGCTTTGATTGGCTAATTGTGTGGCTAACCCTGATTGGTTGTTTGATTCAGACCAGATAATTAACAAAAAACTAAATACAGATCTGTGCTCACAGATTCAGATCAGACACATTTATTTAAAGGAACGCTACAACATAATATTGTCAGCGACGTAATTATCAAAATGTGTTTTTCTAAATAGAATGATAATGAATGTAAGTAGCCTGCTGTAGCTTTAAACATCTCAAGTTCCTATGTAGCAAATGTTGGTTGTGATTTTATACCTGGATCTTTATGTTTCAATACATCCCTGAATCCAAATGTGTTTTTTTTTCAATGGCAATAACACATACCAAAACTGGTCGATTATATATTTTTATTTTAATCACTCAAGTTAGTTTTTTTTTTTTAACAGTTTAAAAAATAGTTTGATAAATGGAGCATTATTAATGAAGTTTTTAACAATAAATAGATTCAAACTTGAACCTCCTTAACAATAGAAAGTAACTGTTTCCTCCAGAGAATAATGAACTCTGAAATGTGAACATCGCTCTCCTGACATGTCACATTGTTACACTATATATCCAGTACTGTAGTTCATTATTGTAGTCATCTGTCTTAATTCCACCATGACCACCAAACATCTGTTAATGATTCTTAATGTTTATATTAAATACAGCGTATAACTCCTTCATACTCTAGGTCCGCTGCTCAGAGTTCATGGATTTTGCCGAGGTCGAGAATCTTCATGATTTCTACAGCGCGGAGGAGCGGTTCATCCACACACAGGACCAGAGAGGGTTTTACATCGTATACGACGCGGCTCTGAAGGACCTGCGAGAGCTGGAGAACGAGCTCCTCCTCATTGGCTCACACTTTATCCACAGAGACAGGATGAACAAGATGGAAAATACAGAGAGAGCTGACGTCTTCTCCTGGGCTGGGAGCGACATCGACCGTGTTGCTGTGCTTCTTGACTTGTGGACATGTGAGACAGAGTTTCTGGAGAGCAAAGTAGAGGTAGAGTCTTCAAGTTTGTTGTATACTCATTTCATTACTTGCTTTGTAGGATGTGTCTAGTTAGTATTTCTGAGGCATATTTTTCTTTATATCTCTCAGTTGCAGTTTGTATTTGTTGATAAAGTCTTGTTTGAGGAACAAGACATTTAACTTTTCATCTCATTAGTGTTTGCTTGGATCTTTAGCTCTTGAACTGTTACTACGAGGCGTACCAGCACACAGCAGGGAGTGAAGAGAGGTTTGCGTTGGCTCGTGTCATCACTGACATCATGCACGGTAGACCACATCTGGACCTGAAGCAGGACTACTTTGTTCAGGTCTACAGGGCAGAGATCGACTGCCTGCAGAGCCACCAGCAGCTGATCAGAAACATTCTGGACCATCAGGTAAATAATCTGTGAGGATTTCATTCACTGTGCAGATCACAGCGGTATACAGTATTTCTGCTGTTTAAGTTAAAGATGCAATACATAGTTGATCAAACAAAATATAATGAGGATCAGTTTCGCTCAGTTGTTTCAATCATTTTACAAAGCAAACTGAGCAAAAGATTTATTACTTCCAAGCTCTGCAATATTCACTATTGTTTATGTATTTGGTCATATGTAAAAGATAATTTAATTTGTTTATGTTAAAAAATGTTGATCAAAGAAAACAAGTGATTTGAAGACTTTTCTCTTGGCTTCACTTTAACATTAAATCGAAAAAAAACTAATCAGAAGATAATTTAATCTTCAGTAACTCATCGTTTCATTACTTTAAAAATAACTATTTGTGTTTATGTCATTTACACTTTATGTAATTCTGTGCGTAGGTTGCATTGTGAAGATCGTGTTATTTGTCTCATCAGATTGATAAACAGCGGCAGTACCTCCAACGCATCTGGAGAGATGACTGCAAAGGCTCTTTTTATGATTATGGTCTTCTACCAAACTTCACTCCGAAACATCAGGTCTCACTCGGAGGCAGCAGGCGAGTTAATCGCACTTTAAGTCTTAAGTTTTTATCCTGCAAAAGTGCATTAGTTTGTGGTCTTGCAGCTCTATAATTACCTACATGTGTGTGTATTTTCAGACCTGCACTGTTGAACGTGTTCCTGCTTGAGCTTCATCCGTCTCTCTGCCTTGCCTCTGCGGTCTATCACGGTTTGGTTCAGGCTCACGCTGATCTCTGTCATCTGCATCGAGCAACAAGCAGCACTCACAAACGTCGCCTGCGACAGAAGCTGCTGCGGCAGGCTCTGCAGAGCTGGAGAGACCTGCCTCCACCTGGAGCCTCCTACAGTGCTCAGATACAGAAGGATGTGGGTTTTTTTTCTTCTCTTAAGAATCTATGAAAATCAATTTACGTAGAATTTAAAAAAAAAAATGTGGCCAACTTGTTTTTGTCCACTCTCAGTTGTTTTCAGATGTGTTTTTCGAGGACCCCTTCCTGCTCCAGAATGTGGGACTGACTTTAGTGAGATCTGCAGAGGAGAGAGAGATGATGCAGGGTCAAGAGAAACAGGCGTACGCTGTGGAAACTTTCTCCAAGCTGTTGGAGCTCGTCACAATCCGCCATCGTCTGCTGGAGTCGGCGTCAGAGACGGCAAACCTGGCACAGTTAAGATAACACTCACAGCTGGAGGACATGTGCTCGTGATAAGACTGGACTGATTGATTTGAGTACATGTATACGTCAATCTTTGCTTAGATTAAACTGAGACAGTAGAAGAGAACACCTTGTGGGGGCTTGAAAATAATCCTCATAAATACAAGCAAAGGCTTTGGTCAAAATTAGATTTGAACATTTTAAATAAAATCATAACAACACAAATAATACATTGTTTATAAAAAGGTCTTTTGGCTAGATAATTGGAAATAAATACAGTTTATAATAATATTTGACTGCAATGTATCACTTGTTGTGTGGGTCCTGGGGGGGCTCAGCTCCAGGAAAAAAAAAAAAAAGGTTTGGAACCACTCTTCTACGGCAATGACAGAATTGAACCTCCTGTAATTTAAACACAGTTAATGTTCAAAGTAAATCACTTTTCAGTCTTCCCTGAGCACAATAATGTGTGCAGCATGTTAAAATATCACGTTTTCCTATTTTGTTTTGCATATGTATTAAACTCAGCATCATATCAGACTGTAACATTTTCTCATTATTCTCAGGTTGTACAGAAACGTGGCTTCAGAGCTCGGCTTCGATGAATTCCACCTTTACCTCAGGCCGCTGCAGTTTGAGGTCGCTGAGCAGAAGCACAAAACAGAGCAGAGTCCAGTTTTCATCACAGCCATACTGGAGGATGACAGCTGTGTGGACAGGTTCATAACTGTTCTGTTCTGTTGCCATTATTAAAATCTTTTATAAATATTATACTTCAGTCCGTTTGTAGTTCTAGTATTGTGAAGAGGATTTGTTTCAGAGGTAACCAATAATTACTGTACATGTTTCCCCTCTTAGCTTCTGCCTTTCTGTACTCTATTAAAACTGATTTTCTACCAAAGCAGTCTGTTTGAAGTCTGCCTTGAAAGGGGTTTTAAAGTGCTCTCTCTGCTGCAGGTTCATCCCGTCACACCTGCCTCTGAGCATCCAGGAACTGGACGAGAACCAGATCGGGAGGTTCAGCTTCAGCTCCGAGGAGTCAGTCACTCACGTGCGTCTAAATAAAACAAAGAAATGAATAACTTGAATTGTAAACCATCCTTTAAATTACTGAATAGACTCTTTTGTCTCTCTTCAGCTTCTGAACAGACACAGTTTAGAAAACCTGCAGGTGACTCTGGCCTGTCAGGTCACACAGAAGAACGCTCTGATGAGTGCAGTGAAGCTGGTTTGTCTTTGTCACTGGGCAGAAAGTGAAACGTCTCCAGCTGAGGTTTGTGTGGTTGGTTAAATGTAACTCGGTACACTTCTTTGCTACATTCATCTGACATCTGTAGATACTGATCAAGATCGGTTTGATCTTATGAGAACATGACACAGTTCTTAAACTTGTTTCAATAGCAACTACATTTTAAAAGATTATTACTTTTATTTCCATGCAGCTCTTTTTGTGGTGTTCTCTCTGTATTAAAGCTGTTTCTAGTTTGGGCCCCTTGTCACATTTAGATAAGTGGTTTGCAGTTCCACCAATGAAACCTTTACACTCAGTATTCAGAGACAAAGACAAAGCAAAGATTACAAAAAAACAAACAGTTTTCATTCTCTTCTTTCTCTTATTAATAATTGTACGACTGCACAGATTCAGCGTCTGACCCTGAGAGAGGTAAGGAACCACAGACCAATTCTTAGTCTCGTTGTATCCCGTCATTTGTTGCAATTAAGGCTCTCAATTCAATTCAATTCAACCCACAACGAGCTACCAAATAATGTCACATATTTTTAATGTACATTTTGTATTCCTGTTGATGTTTTTTAATGTGGACCCAGGAAGAATAGCTAAGCTCTAGCGTACAGCTTATGGGGATCCTGACAAATCAATGAATACACAAATATTGCATAAAACATCACCCACAATAATGCAGAACAACGACTTACTCTTTTAGTTTGAAATGGTAATGGAGTACGTTCAGATGAATTCAAAGAAACTTTTACTAAAGTATTGGATCACAGTTCTTCTTTAACCCATGGTTTTGTTTCCTTCACATAAATGAACTGCTCTTAACGCGTTCTGTTTTTCATTTGATTTCAGAGTGAAAGAGTTGATGTTCTTTCTGATAAAAATGTGAAATTTGACTCCAAACCTGGAAGCAACATGAAGAACTCCTCACCCTCTAAAGGCTCAGGCAGAAGTCCGGCCACATTGAAAAAGAGGTAGGACTACATTTTCCCACTTAGAGAACAAAAGAATAAAATCTGTCTGGATGACATGCAGCACTGTTGTTCCTACTCTTCAATAAACATAATCTTGTGGTTTCTTCAGGCTGATGGAAGCCTTTGTGTCCATCCAGCTGGAAAAATGTGGCCTGCGTGACGAGATGCTGAACTCATTTATGGAGAAGAAACGAGCCACGGGGGGTCTCATAAAAACTCCTGTGAGTTGAACACGGTGGTGGATTTTCAGGCGGCTGAGCAGAGTGATGAATGTGTGTGATGAATCTGTCCATGAAGTAAAATGTATTTTTCCTTCATTGCAGGAGGAAGCTGCAAAGATCAAACGGAGGCTCATAATCGACTTCCTCAATAAGTATGTCCAGGAGTTTGGGTTTATTTTTTTTTTAAGACAACAAACAATATTTTATACTCACTCTGGATAAGATCACATTTAAACTTAACCCTGTGTTGGCCTGTTTCTTTGCAGATTCAGCAAGCAGATATCTCAGTATTGTGTGAGAGCACAGATTGTTGCATATTACTCCAGTCTGAGCTCAGTTTTAGAGGATGTCCCGTCTGTTCGTCAGTCCCACTTCATGATTGGGCAAGCAAGCGATCCCGGAGACCCTTGCTCTGATCCTAGGTACGTCCAGCTTGAATTTGAAGTGCAAAAAAAACAAACAAAGTATTATTGAATGAACATTACATCAGTCTTGTTTGTGCACTGACTCCAAACAACAACACACAGCCTTACAAAGGACATCAGCAGCAGGCAGTGGGGAACAGTCTCTACTGGATCTGAATGCAGAGGGACCTTTGTTTTGTTTTCTTGTACAGTTTTATCAAAAATTTGGGAAACAGAAAGGGCACTCTGGATATTTTGTTGAAACATGGGGCCATCATGTGTTCCCCTGACTAAGCACCAAATAGTTCAAGTTTTATCATCGACACAGGGTCAAAGTATGTAACACTCTACATCTGTTGGCAGAAAAATATAAAATACTGAAAAGAAATAATGAAAATGCAATAGGCTGACTAAAATATGATATTGTTTGCACGAGTTAAAAAGAGGATTGAAGTATCACACATTGGTGAATTCTTCAGTCCCGATACAGAAGTACAATTTAAAGAGAGCAGGTAAACAGATATACATTGTAGAATAAATAGCTTTGTGACTTGAGAAGCCCTGAGGCGTGTTGGTGTTACCTGCACCTGAGTGAGGTTGTAGGTGCAGCTTCACTTCTGTGTCATCTGCCTGATGGTAACAAGCAGAACAGACTGAGAGCTTGGCTGGGCCGTCTTGAGGACCAGCCCCGCGAAAAATGTTGATCTAGTATACAAGCTACGCAAAACCAGATCGTAAAATGAGATACATGGTACAGCTTTCACCTGACACGGCGGTTCATTCTTTCTCTCAAACAGGACCTCTCAGTGTCAGCAGCAGCTCTTGTCTGCAGACGGCAAAACTCTCCAAAACTTGTGGTTTGTCCCTCACTTCTCTGAAGTCCTGCACATGTTCAAAACACTTCATGTAACGGTAAGAGCCCTAAACACCTCGTTTGAATATGTCAACACATGATACATTTAGCTGCTTTCACTGTCATGTGCTCCTCAAAGACTATAAATCATTTTGGCTGATCATTTTCTGTATTTTATAACTTTTATGGAACAACAACACATGTGTTGGTTTTATTCATTTTCACATAATTATTAGAGTTGAAACTTCTGGATTTTCTTTTTCTTGTGTGGTTTAATACATCACTCCTCTATTGTTCTTATTCCAACAGGCCTGTGCTGCAGCTCTCCATCACACGCTGCAGCTAGCGTCAGCTCTTCATGACATCATGTATTACCTGGTTAGTTTCTCCAGACTGGGAAACATAGATGAGTCGTTCAGCTGCAGGAGAGGAGAGGAAGCAGCGGGCTCTCTTTCAGCTGACTGGGGAGGAGCTGAAGGCATTGGTATTAAGAATGTTGTAATGAATGTTTTCTCTTTAACTTAACCAGAGTAACTTACCCGGTGCTTCTTCTAATCATCTGCACAGATCTGAACTGTATAAATGCTTTAACCTTGACCTGCTGCAGGCTCAGTTTAACATTGTTTTAAAGTTGTAAAGTTCACACAACACTGACCTGGCTACATTCAGTGTCTAATGAAGGACTGATATAAATCCAGTATGTTGAGAGTCAGTCCCAGTAATCCCAGTATGTGTGTGCCATCCTCTGTGGTTTCTGTACAGGAGCAGAGCTGCAGGAGCTCCAGCATCAGGTCAGCTGTCTGTCTGATCCCAGCAGTCCGCAGTCTGTCAGCCGTGTGCTGCAGCTGCGCAGGAACGTCCTCCTGCTGCAGTTTGATACGGCTGTGAGACACCTCATCAGGTCAGTGTGGAGCGGTTTCTTTTTTCTTTTTTAAGTTGTGGGCATGAGGCTATCCAGCGCCCCATGTCTTCAGTTTGAATGGACAGTTTGTCCATCAAGTGAATCTGAGGAGTAAAAACACTTCTTATGTAGACAAGTCCATCTGTCTGTTGTTGCCATTTTGAAAATAAAACAATAATACTAATAACTTTATAGAGAACCATTTTAAAACAACATTTACAATGTGCTTTCCATAAAACATAAAACAATAATTAACAAGAATGTTAGTTATATGTAATAAGTCAGTTATATGTAATAAGTTAGTTATATGTAATAAGTTAGTTATATGTAATAAGTTAGTTATAAGTAATAAGTTAGTTCTATGTAATAAGTCAGTTATATGTAATAAGTTAGTTATATGTAATAAGTTAGTTATATGTAATAAGTTAGTTATAAGTAATAAGTTAGTTATATGTAATAAGTTAGTTATATGTAATAAGTTAGTTCTATGTAATAAGTTAGTTATAAGTAATAAGTTAGTTATATGTAATAAGTTAGTTATATGTAATAAGTTAGTTATAAGTAATAAGTTAGTTATATGTAATAAGTTAGTTATATGTAATAAGTAATAAGTTAGTTATATGTAATAAGTCAGTTATATGTAATAAGTAATAAGTTAGTTATATGTAATAAGTTAGTTATATGTAATAAGTAATAAGTTAGTTATATGTAATAAGTCAGTTATATGTAATAAGTAATAAGTTAGTTATATGTAATAAGTTAGTTATATGTAATAAGTAATAAGTTAGTTATATGTAATAAGTCAGTTATATGTAATAAGTAATAAGTTAGTTATATGTAATAAGTTAGTTATATGTAATAAGTAATAAGTTAGTTATATGTAATAAGTCAGTTATATGTAATAAGTAATAAGTCAGTTATATGTAATAAGTTAGTTATATGTAATAAGTCAGTTATATGTAATAAGTTAGTTATATGTAATAAGTCAGTTATATGTAATAAGTAATAAGTTAGTTATATGTGATTTAGAAAAGTACAACTGAGATCACATCAGCGGACAGAGATAAAAACTTTTTTATTTCTGTGGTGCCTTTGTCCTTTTATGAATTCTACTGTCTCCAGAGGATATCAAAAATGCAGTTTGGTCTTTGTACAAGTCCTACTAAGCAGTGTTATTGGACAGTTTAAATGCTACATTAAAAGTATTACCTTTTAAGACCATTAAGTCCAACATCCAACCAGCTGGGGACTTGTGTGTCATTTAACCTCTGCACTATCAACACATAAAAAATTGTACCACACGACACAAAACATAGTAAAATGTATCTTCCTTTTCTTTGTGCGATGTTTCCTTCGTTTTCAGGGAGATATTCCTCTCCTCTGGCGACGTTGCTTCTTATCAGAGTGTCAACGACAACATGGTGACTGCCCTCTCTCTGCTGAGCAACAGCATCCAGTCCCACCTGATCAGTCTCACGCTGCCTGTCCCCCCTCCTCTGCAGACCCCAGGCTGTCAGGTGGGTTTAATGAACTTCTGAATGTTCTCGTTTGTGCTCCCACTTCTCTTCATCACTTTGTCTTCTTCCTCCTGATTGTCCTCTGAATTTCCACCCTGCGTCTCATCAATGTTTTCTGCAAACTTATCAGCCTCAATGTGGGTTTTTGTGATGTCAGGGAGAAAGGTATGCTCTCATATCTGTTTGGGTAAAAATTAGATTTTTGTATATTTTATATACGTGTTGTCCTCCCCCTGCAGGCACAGAAGATGTATCCCTGGAGAAGTTTCCTGGCCTGTCATGGATTGTTCCCTCTGCATGTTTGCGACGTTCCTCCCATCGAATACTGCATGCAGGTTGAATAAATAGTCTATCTTTCTGTTCATGATGTCGGCTAAGGAGGGTCTAATTTGATCCATATATGTCCATGAACATACTGTATGTTGACATTTTAACCTGGGCTGGGGAACCTGCAAGTGTCTTTATAACTTCAAATTACTCTCAACATTACCTGAATTGTTTAATGTCAACAAATAAAGAACAATTGTAGATAAAAGACATGATGTTTGTTTATCTGCAGCTGTGTCTGAGCGGTCTGAGTGATCGCAGCAGACTGCAGGCCAACGCAGCGATCCTTGGCGTGTCTCTGCTCCTGGAGGACGTCCTGAACAGCGGACGAGAGGCAGGGCCGGTTCGTCTCCGTGGCAACAAGGAAGACCTTCTGCACAATGGAAAACGAGAAGAAGTAAAGTCCTGTTTTTAAGCGGTTATTGCGAAGGATTATCTGTACTAACAGGGATGACTCCTTTATTATGTCTGCAAGACTTGGTTTGGTCTGTGTTGTAGGAGGATAAACTCTGCACGGAAACTGAAGAAGAAGAAGAAGAAGAAGAAAAGGCTTCTGTGTCGGAGTCCCCTCCTCTTCTGCAGGATCCGATCCGGGTCCAGTCCGTGTTGAGAGGTTTCCTCCTGCTGATGAAGCAGCTGCAGGTGTTTAAGGAGAGCTGGGCTCGGACACACCTGGGTGTTCAAGTGTTCACGATGCCCAGTTTGTATCAACAGTTTGTTAAACTCTACAGGTACAAGATACATCAGAGAGCCAAGTATAAGCATGCTTAGCTATTGTTGATATATATATATCAGCTAGAGAGTGTTATCAAAGAAACAAATACTACTTTGTTATATGAATCTCACAATGTTGTACTGCTAATAATGATGTCCTGATTTCATCTGTTTCGTTTTTAAAAGGTTTTTGTTTCCTTCTTTCCTTTATGATAAAAAAAGTTCAAAGTCAAAACGTTTAATTCTACATTATAAAGTGAGGGACAAAGAGAAGATCATAGAATATGATGACAAACTCCATACAAGTGTTATTAGCTTCACAGTTTAATCCCATATTCAAACTGGCTGTACTTGACAGAGCAGAAATCTTTTACCCCAGTATGAGAGCTCTGGCTCGACACATGGGGAAAGAGCAGGACTACGAGGTGTTACTTTCTGGCAGCCAGTCGCTCCTGCCTCCACCTGGAGCTTCAGAGGTAGATGTGAAAACCTGGCAGGTACAGTACACCTACTTACTGCATAACTTACTATCTTGTGTGTTTGCAACAAGACATCATTACGAATGTCACGCTCCCTGTCTGTTATTCAGCTCCACAAGCTGCTGGAGAGCACCGAGTGTGACATGATCCGAGCGGTGCAGAGGAGGATCAGCAGAGAGACGACTCTGGTGATTTCAGAGAGAACTCGACACGACACAAGACTCCCCACCGGTACACACAAAAAAAAATGAAGAAATACACATTTCACTGTGAATTTATCCTGAACAGAAACTTGCATCATTCTAACAATTCTCTGTGTGCGGTCAGATCTTTGGAAGACTTCCTCTGTGAAGTACAGTTTCTCTTCTGAGCGTCCGCAGATGGTGGAAACGTTCATCCAGCAGCTCATGGAGGGAGCGGAAGAAGCTGAGGGAAAGGTGACCTGCTGCACAATAACTGAATTTAGTATCCTTATTATTATTGAAATACATGGAAAAAAATGTTTCTTATAATAGATATATATGGTCATTGAAGAAATACGTAATGTCTTAAATACTACAATTCTACAATTCACTTAGCAGACGCTTTTATCCAAAGCGACGTACATCAGAGAGTAAGTACAACACAAGCAAGGATCTAGGAAGAAGGAAACAATGTCAGTAAGTTCAAACAGCTTTAAGTCTGATCAGACACAGGTGCTGACAGGAAGTGCACAGAGTCAAAGCTCAACATCCACAGCTGTTCTTCAGAGATCTAATCAGCATAGAAACCATCTTAAATCTCGTCATCGTCAATATCAAACAAAACCATCATCATCATCATCATCATCAATGTCACTAAGTGTGTAGGTATTCATGGAAGAGCTGGGTCTTTAGCTTTTTTCTTAAAGGTGCAGAGGGACTCTGCAGATCGAATGGAGTTTGGTAGTTCATTCCACCACCAGGGGGCGACAGAGGAGAAGAGTCCAGTTAGAGATTTAGGGCTTTGTTGTGAAGGTTGGATCAGACGCCTTTCATTGGCGTACTCTAAATACCTTACATTCAAGGATGAACTTAAACAATTTATGTAAGAAATCAAGCAAAGTTTGAAAAGAACTTAAGAAGAAGTACTTACCGGCCCGTTTCACATCGCATGATTGAAATATTACAAATGTTGTTTTCACTAAGCGGCAGTAAGTCTGTATCTATATTACAGCATGACAAAAGCTGCTGTCGATGGTTATATGATCAGTGACGTCAGTCTGCAGTTAATCTGCTTCAGTTGTTTTTCTGTGAAATAAACACATTCTTTATGTGAATACACACCATCATGGACAACCAGCCCTGGAGATTGCAGTACACATTATTCTAGATGTTTACATGCAGAGTAATAAAACTCCAGAGTGTCTCTTGTTCCAGCTGCGTGTCTCTCAGGATCGCCTCCAGCAGAGTCTCACTCAGCTCAGCTGCTCTGTGGTGGAGCGAGAGCGTCGCAGCTTCCTGCTTCACTCACAGTTTTATGAACAGATCCTCCGGCGGGAGACTCAGCTGCTGTATCACACAGAACAGGTACCCCATCATTTAATGCAGGCTGTTATTGGCACCATGTTCATGGATCTATGGCTTACAGAATCATATCATTACTATATTGTTCTTTAATGTGCTGTATGATTTATTTGTATTTTTAACCTCAGGATTTAAAGCATCTTCAGACCTCTCAGTCCAGCAGCTCTCAAAAAGAGGTAACTCCTGTAATTACACCTCACTCTGTGGTTCGCAAAAGACCAGCAGGAAAAATATATTTGAATAAGTGATGCAAAATAAGAATTCTGTTCCTGTTCTGCTCCAACTTTGTGTATGTCTGCAGCCTGGAGATCTCTCGTCTCATGCCGTCCTGTATCATGCTCTCTCGTCTCATGCCCTTTCTCTTCCAGGGGCTCTGGACGTGACGGCATGAGACGAGAGGCTCCGGGCTGCAGACACACACAACGTTGGAGCCATACCATACTTCTTGGTGCATGAATGACCTCAGTAAACATTCCTGTGCCGTGTTGCTGCTCTGCAGGTGTCCGATGAGTGTCGTGGGCTGATGTTGGAGGTCTCGGCGCTGCAGGCTCAGGTCGCTCACCTGGAGGAGGAGAAAAGAGCTCAAGAGGAGAGACTCAGTCTGAAATTCAGAGAACGATACGAACCTCTGGTGCGACATCTCTGCTCCACCTGCATCCAGCTACAGGTGAGAACATTTAAACTATATGTTGAAGCATTTTATCCAAATGACGGGTGAAGGTGCATCATCACAGATTTTTGATATTTGAATCAAGGCTTTTTTATTTATTTTCAACATTTTTCTCAAATTCTCTAAATGCAATCTTCAAATTTAGAGGATTATGTGTCTCTGACTGGTTGACTGGCCTCTGGAGTCACAGTGAAAAAAACGTGATATATTTATATCCAGAAGCTCCATCAAGTGAGGTTGCCATTTTCTCCAAGCTATTCACTTGAGGTTTTTTGTTTTAATAATTCAGTGTCCAAGGTACAAATGATTTGCCTCTTATTTACTCTTTGAGTCATTACAGCCCTCTATCTGTCCTCTGTGGCTGGGCTAATTGTTTTTATTGTAATGTCTGTTGATCTGTTGAGGTTGTAGATCTTCCTGCTTAGGGACCAGAGATGTAAACTAGCTTTATGCTAACTCTGGCCCAGTTGTGTTTGTTCTTGGTCCCTGTCAAATAACTAGTCGACTCAACTTTGTATCTCAGGGCAGACTTGATGAGCAGCGGCTGCAGATGAAGCTGGATGTGAGCGAGATGGTGAGCAGAATAAGAGGCGAGGGAGCGGACCGAATGATCAAGCTGAAGAAAAAGTACGGCTGCACTAAAGACAACGATGGACTCAAGCTCACAAAGTCACAGGTACAGAATCAGAGATCTGGATTTACAAACCAAAAGACATTTGTTATAGAGTAGCTCATCAGTTTTGTCATGAAAAACAGCTTTTTTTGCAACTTACTACTTATGATAAAAATAACAGGATGACCCACTTAAATCTTCAGGTTTAGACGTGAAGTGTTTCCTCTTTTATCAGTGACATTTGGTGGTTAATAACTGAGTCTTCTGTTTCACAACAAACAAAACACTCTCTTTGTATTGCTGTACACCGACCTTAAAACCTACCTGTGTGTCTCACCTTGGTTGTTAGAAAGAAGAAGTGGATGAGTTGCAGCAGGAGAACAGGCGGCTGAGCGTCCTGATCTGTAAACTGAAGACGTTGAGCCGCTGGAGGAAGCTGGTCGACCAGGAGAAACTTCACCGACAGCTGCTTCAAGCTCAGCAGGTCAGCTGCACAATAATTAACACTCAGACACTAAATAATTAATGAATTGACCTGACCAAAGCAAGGGGGAAAAAAGAGTTCAAACAAAGAGAACTAAAGGAAAAGACAGCTTGAGTCATTTCTCACAGTTTCTTTTTTCAGAGTCAAAAAGGTGTAATAATTTATGTTTGATGAAAACACAGCTTGTACATATTTTTTTTAAATGTGACCACATTAAGATAAGATAAACCTACATTCATCCCACAACGGAGAAATTGAAAATGTTCCAACAGCAGAGAGCAGGATAGCCAGACAAGAGCTCGCAGTGCACAATCAAATCAAAAAATGAATAAATAAATGAAAATAGTTGAGGAGACTGGATCTTGTGTTACGTGTAGAGGGAGATCACCAGTCGCTGCGAGGCGCTCAGAGTGAAGATGACTGCAGAGGAGGAGGTGGTTCTCCTGCAGGAGGAGCTGGAGGCAGCAAGGAGAGAGTTGAGCCGCAGTCAGACCGAGTGCAGCCGCACCAAGAACCTGCTGGACAGGAAGGTAAAGATGATCGACATCGTCTTTACATTTCTGAGGAAGCATCTACTTTGTTTACAAACTCAGCATACGTTCATTACTGCTTTTTCCAGATTTTGTACAAATCTTGCATAAATGGAAGAATACCCTGAATGTCCAACCTGTGCATGACATGATTGTTTATTGCTTACCACAGTGTTTCCTACAACTGAATCATAGGAGTTGCTTAAAAAGATTTTAAAGATACCTTTTCTTTCTTTTGCCTTGTCATGTAAATATAAAAACTATAAACATTTAAGGGTTATTCCAGGTGGCTTAGGCTTTATTGGGAATTATTGGTGAATATGTCATGTGTAACAACTTTTAGATATACAACTTTCCTCCAATAAAGATTCATATAGAACTCCATGTATGCGATGACATTTTACATTGTCATGTTAAGCGCTGAGAGGCTAAGAAACTATGAAGCAGGTTTGATCTCTTCAATCCCTGTTGGTACACAGACAGAGGAGCTGCGTGTGGCCCGGCATCAGTCTGCTCAGGAGGCCCGCGGCCGGCAGGAGCTGGACAGTTATCGTGTGCAGAGTCTGGAACAAATGAAAGCTGACGTGGAGGACAGAGAGAGACAGCTCAGAGCGCTCAGCGAGCAGCTGGACCGAGGCAGCAGGATGAACCAGATACACAGACAACGCAGTGCCAAAGAGATCCAACAGGTGTGTGAATGATCCCCATCTGAGTAAAGTGTGTGAGTTTGTGTGTGTGAGAGAGAGAGAGAGCGAGAGAGTGTGTGATTTAAGGCGAAAGTGTTGAATATGTTGAAGTTTTTGTCTTCTGTAAACCACAAACCTTGACCTTGAACTCTTTATTCCACGAGTCAAACAAAGTTTTCAGTCTTGTGGAGATTTTTTTTTTTTTTTTCACAGAATCTCAAAAGTAGTAAACAGTAGTTTCTCAGTTATCTCCATGTAGAGACTTTAGCAGGAAGGATTTTTAAACATGACTTTAATTTTCACTTCACTTAGTGATAAGGTTTAATCTGACATTAAAACTTTTTTAAAAACTTTATTTGACAATAGTGGGTGAAATATACAATTTTAAATGATTTCAAATGTGTAGTTTTTTTGGACGTGATCGGCCGCTCCCCCAGTGGCTCCTGACCCCGACTTTTGGGAACCACTTTGCCGTACAAGAAGTCAGTGGATCACCAAAGACATTAAATCCATCCTGAGGAGAACATGTCTGCACACAGCAACAAAGCTGTTAAAAATGGCTGGACTGAAGGAGTGGGCCAATCATCTTACCAATACGGCGATCCAAAAAGATATTTAAAAAGCTCAACTTTAATGTCAAACAATGACTTCATGTTTTCTGCTGTGTTGATAACAGGTGAGGGGGAAGCTGCAACAGGAGCGCAGCTTCAAACAAGAAGCCTTTCAACAGGTGGACAGACTGCAGAACCAGGTGAACGACATGGGAGCAGCTCTCAGTAGAAGCACCTCCAGCACAGGTACAAATGGACAGAATACACAGGCTGACACAGCATCCGTGTGTCTCTCTCAGTTTCTCCTGATAACTTAGTTTCACAAGAGTTTCTCCATTTGCTGCAAAGATTTGTTTTGACGCTTCTCTCCTGATTCTGTCACAGGGCAGAGCAGGACTTATTACACGCTGTCGGTCAGCAGATTGAGTGCTACGAGTCCCTCAGCAGGTACTGAAGCTACACCACAGTCTCACCTTCATCTGAGAGCAGTGAAGTGATAATCTGCTCACAAATCAAACGCCTGACTTTTATTTCGAGCTGCTCATGCGGTTCAGAAGTTAAATTAAAGCCATCACGTTCTCCAGAAACTCATAGCTTTTTGTGATGACATTTTAAATTCCATTACAGATTATATCTTCACCTCGCTGGGTGGAGAAGTCAAACTCGGTTTCTGTTCTATTTCTATCTGAGGTTTACACCGGGCCGCTCAGCAGTCCGCTCTGCAGCTTGGCAGCCTCACAGACGACGCCACGCTTCAGGACTTGGCTGCGGAGCAACGACAGCAGAGAGGAGAAACAGCCGGGAGCCGTTCACACGCAAGAATCGAGCGACCTAAAGCCGTGAGTTAGCTGCAGAAACACAGAGTAGTTTAAAAAGTTCAACCAAAGTTTAAACTTGTGGAAGTGCCCAAAATATAAGACCTATTTTTATTTATTTCTACAAGTAGAGCGGCACGATCTAGTGGTTTATAAAACAAGACGGTATACTGTACTGTCTGAGAATGTCTTCAAATCAGAATATTGTGATTAGAATTACATTGTGCTTTTCTAGGTGAAGCTTCTTTGAGTTGGGTATTGCGAGATCTTTATCAGCAGAGGGAGTTTTTCAGTTGTCATAAGACTAAAATTTTGGGACGCCGGTGGCTTGGTGGCTGGTTCATGTGCCATATTTCTGGAGGCTAGAGTGCTCAAAGTGGGCGGCGAGGGTTTGGATCAGACCTGCGGCTCCTTTTCTGCACGAGGTTCCCCACTGTCTCTCTCCCCACACTTCCCACTCTATCCGCTGCCCTGATGAAGACACAAAATGCCCCAAAGTAAATGTTGGCACGCAGAAGTTTAAGAGTGGGGAAATGACATGCAGGAAAGGAGCCACAGGGCAGATTTCAAACTGCGCTGCTCTCGCTCTCTTCTTGAGGACGGTAGCCTCTCTACATGGGGCACGAGAACTATCCACTATGTCATCTGCGCACCTAAATTCATTTCTGAATCTTGAATGAAAACCTCACCATGAGCTCTGTAGGACAGGATCTTTGTCAGCAGAATGAGCTCTGCTGTTATTTACTTATTTATTTAACTCAAGTTTGGGTTGAAGTAATTCCTTCCTTAAAATAAATAATACAGTATAAATGACTGCATTTTAGCAACAACTGGGAATATAGAATTAACCCTCCTTTTTGGTTGGACTTTTGAGTAAACCAAGGTCAGGGAATTTTAAAGGTGAACACAGCACTACTGCTCATCAAAATGAGTTTGTGTGAGACACCAACAAAAGTCAGTGACATTGAAAAGTCGTAAATGTTTTTTGTTTGCACAAGCCCTGGAAGCCAGTTATCTGTCTTGTCTACATAATCATCAAGTTAAACAGTAACACTGCTGTTACAGTCTGTGATAAAAACACAATCAGTGTTCACTTCAGCCTTTGTTCTTCTTCCAGGGTCCGACTCGCCTGCGTGTCCTGACTGCTGAGACGTCCGTACCAGACCTTTGAGATCTACCCCGGGTTTCTTTTTCTAAAGCTTGTTAATAAACAAGTTAGCTGCTGTTTGACATGCAGAGCACTCAGGCTTTTCTGTGCTAGCAGCTGAATGTTAACTGATCCCAAGATTTACTTTGGCTTTGGCAGTTATTTTCACACATGCACTACTGGAATTGTTTTTTTTTTGTATGTCTTGAGTTTCTTATTCACACGTGACCCTCACAGCGTTAAGGTTTCCCCCGTCGGACAGAAAGACGGGGTATGTCCCAGGAGGCAAGACATTGAGTTAAAAAACAATCTTTTAAAGGCGCTGCAAAAATCCAAGATGGCGACGAAGAAAAAGAGTGAAAGATCAAAGAGTGTGAAAATCCGTTCACACATGCAGGCCAGCTCAAAACTTTGGGGACATTTTCTGAAGTTTTGTACATGTGTGAGCAGTCATGTTTATGTAATCCTTAAAGTTTAGAGATTAAACCTTGGTGATGGTTTGGCTGATTTTTTATTTGAAAAAGGTTTTATTACAAAGTATATTTGAGAACTTCAGATTCCACAGTCGTTATTCTGTATACAGACAAGAGTGCAGCACCAACATACTGCTTTGGTCAATAGTCCCACACCACAAAGTTTTTTTCACATGTAATCCTGATTGTATAACAGTTCATATGAAAATGTGCTGTCTTAATCAAAACTATGTATTTGATCAATAAATATCCACATGCTCCTATTTTCACAAATACTGACTCCATTTTCAAGTATAGGTATCTGACTCATTCATTCATTATTCCAACCCATGGTTTGGATTCACGTCCAGCAGAGAGTGAAAATCATGAGCATGAGACAGTACGTAACATTTAGTTTACATTGAGTTTCCTCTCTATATTCAAGGAGGTAAAAGAGGTTTCTTAGATGATAGACATGAACGTTTGCAGTCAGACCAAAGTGTTCTCCATGCAAGACCAACTTCAAATAAGGCTCTAGTATGTTTTTGCATTTCTCTGTTTATGTAAAAGAAAAGAACAAGAATCATGTAATTCATGTTGCTCTAACATATCAGCTTTTTATCTTCGGACCAGACTTTGAACATCAATTCAGACACTTTGATTCTTTGAGCTTTTTTAGTGAATTTGTATTTCACTTAGTCAGTCTTTGCTGACAACGGGAAAGGTCTTTAATATTACTCTTAACCTTAACCTGTGAGGAACTTTTTAAATGAGTTGATTTTGGTGCCTGTTCTTGCTGTTTCTGCATGCTGTGAATCCTCTCGACTACTACTCGGAAAGTTTTAGAGATTACAAACAATGTGGATTAAAGCCCTATTGTTGGGGATGGTCTTGTTATGTAGGTCATACATAGATAGACATGAGTATTGATTGCAGTCTTTTTTATAACTAGTAAAATACTCATCAAAGGAGCTAAAAAAAAGTCATCGTCTTTGACGGTGCGCTGACGTGAATGGAAAACAGTGGTGTAGGTTAAAGACTCTGATGTAGATCTATAAAGACTTGACACTCTTGTTCATCAGTTACCGTGTTATTAACCCGGACTGTAGCAGCATTGTCAGACAGAATTTGGCACCCTTCAGTCACCCGGCTGTCTCTCAGCTCTCCTGCAGCCCGGTGGTGTACAGGTAGGACACGGTGCCGGCCTGGATCTGGAACGTCTGCCCCTGGATGTGATGGCTGGAGATCTGCTGGCTCGTCTGGCTGATGGAGATTGGCTGGCTGCTCTGGCTGCTGATGTGAATGGCCTGACTGTGCTGTTCCCTGCCCGGTGTCTCCTGAGTGACAGAAAGCTGCTGGACGGGCTGATGCATCACCTGCAGCTGCTGGACGGGTCTCTGTGCGATCTGAAGGGGCTGCGGGGGGCCGTGATGGGCCTGCAGGTGCTCCATGGCTTCTTTACTCAGCGTGATAACGTGCATCTGTTCGGGCTGGTGCGTCACCTGACCCTCCAGCATGCTGATGGTCTGGATCTGAGGATTCTGGTCCACAACACCACCTTGTGTAACCAGAGACATGTTCTGAATGTTTCCTGACGACTGGGTGAGGAGGGTTAGTCTGGGGTGGGCAGATTCTGTCGTCTCTCCCTCTGTGGTGATGATGCTGATCTCCTGGTTCTGACCCGGCACAAAGTTTATATCGTCCACGTCCGCCGTGACCACCAGCTGGATCTCCTGTTCCGAGGAGGAAGGCAGCTGGTACGGCTGCAGCTGCAGGATGTTTCGCACCTCCTCCTGTGGCGCCGCCGTGTCCGTTTCTGCGGAGTCTGATGAGGCTTCTGCTGATGCAACTCTTTCCTTGCTGTGTGATTTGTTGTGAGTTTTCAGGTTGTCGAGGCGGGTGAACGAGAGGCTGCAGAAGGTGCAGGTGAAGGGTTTCTTCCCTGAGTGTGAGGCAACATGTCTGCGTCTAGCGCTCGGGTCTGAGAAGGATTTGTTGCAGATGTTGCAGTCGTACGGTTTCTCCCCTCTGCAAAAGGAAACTTTGATTAGAAAAAATACAAAACTGAGATTTTTATATTTATAATGGAACACAAAAAAAGTGTGAATAAATTCAGAGAACTGTCGGAAAGATTCTTTCAGCTCAAAGGACTGCTTTGGTATTTTATTTGGTCTTATAGATCATCACTCCTCTATTTGGTTCACTCTCTCAGCATGCCATGTCCAACCACAGCGGGCAGTTCTCTTTTTCTTAGGATTTATTTTTGGGCCTTTATTGTAGAGATAGAACAGTGGATAGAGTTGGAAATCAGGGAGAGAGAGAGAGAGAGGGGGGGGGGGAATGACATGCATGAAAGGATGAAAGGAGCCACAGGTGGGATTAGAACCCGGGCCGCCTGCTTGGAGGACCACAGCCTCTGTTCATGGGGCGCATGCACCAAACCACTAGGCCACTGGCGCCCCGAAAAGGCAGTTCTTTTGAAAACAAAAAACTCTCTAAGCCCACTGTATACCACCCCACCAGCACCATACAGCAGACAAATAAATACAGATTTTTTTAAAGTATCTGGTGAAGAAGTGACGTTATTTAGCAGCTGAAGATTCAACATTTTCCCTGTTAAGACCTGAAAGCCTCCAATGTTCTACATAATAATAGTACAGACAATAATATTAATTAGCCACGAGAATAAACCGGCAGACAATAGGAATGAAAGAAAAACTACTTAAAAACAATAAAAGAATATAATATGAAGACCATATCCAATCTTACTGCTGGGAGCTTGATTTCATACCTCAGGTCTAGAATAAATGTCTCACCTGTGGATTCTGATGTGAGTCTGCAGAGTGCTCTTGGCTGTGAAACACTTCCCACAAATCTCACAGGTGAACGGCTTCTCACCTGTAACCACATTATTAATGTCAACATCTGGCAGCTGCAACTGCATCCACAGAGTGTACATATTAGTGAGTAAGGTTAGGAGCTCAAAAACAAATCTTGCAGTGATTTTCAGACACGTTGAAACCTTGTCAGACTTTACCTGTGTGAGTTCTCAGGTGCTTTTTCAACTGAGCCGTGTCCAAAAACTTGTGATGACACTGAGCACATTCAGGCAAGGATTTTCCTTTATTAAAAAAAAAAACATCAACTTTATGAGGCTCTTTAAGTTAACGCTTCTCCGGTAACCTGCTGCTTTTGATTCATTCTCACCTGTATGAACTTTGTAATGGCTCTTAAGCTGCCGTTTCTGAGTGAAGGTCTTTCCACATTTATCACAGCTGAAGGATTTCTCTTCTGAGGATGTTTAAAAAAAAAGAGAAAACATTTAGTAGTAGTAAAAAAAAATGCTAATTTGAACAAAGAGAATTGATGTATTACTATTAGAGATGCATCGATTGGGAAAATCAGTGCCGATGCTGATACCAATGTTTGAAATAACATTTAGCCACTGCCAATTCCGATGTTTGTTTCATGACTTCTTTTGGTGTAAGACTCCCACAATGCAACATGTTATCATGTTTGACAATGAAGAGTTTGTTCTACAGGTGAAAAAAACCTCTCTATGAATCAGTCGTTAGGAGTACTGGATAAAATTGATTTGGCACACCTAATAAAAATCAGCTACTGACATCAGCTAATGCCACATTTTTTGCCGATGTCTGTCAACAGGGCCCATGATGGATTTAAAAGACGGGGATACGGGTAATGATCAGAATATAACATACATATTGCATAAGAACAACGACAGCATAGAAGAGCAGTGATACTAAATTTATGAATAACTTCATTCCTACTTTCATGGAGGTTCATGTGCTCTTGCAGGGAGTTTTTGGTTGAGAGCGCTTTGGAGCAGATCGTACAGACAAACGGCTTCTCTCCAGTGTGCATGCGCTGGTGAACGAGCAGAGTGTTCTTCTGGGTGAAACACTTCCCACATACCAGGCATCGAAAAGGCTTCTCTCCTGGCAAAAAAAAAACAGGAAATACAGTCAAGTGTGCAGTTGTATTCAGAGAGGTAAGAGGTTCTGTATCGCCTGCAAGCAACATGTGGCCAACTTTTATCAGCCATCAGACGCTCCAACTTGTATTAGCCATTCTATTAGCACTGTATTTGAACGCTTTCTTGTTAGTCTTAAAATATAGTTTCCACTGGTAAGGGAGTCCTTGGCTGTAGAAATATTGTAAAGGAGGCACATTATTGAAAACTTGTGAGAATCACATCTTTAAAACATCTCTTAAATCGTAACTCTTACCTGTATGAGTCCTTTGGTGAATCTTTAAGAAAAGAGGGTTTTTGAACACTTTGCCACACTCTTCACAAGGAGACTCTGCGATTGGGTATTTTCTCTTCCTGCCTCTCTTCCCCGGCTCTTTGTTTTCTGCTGCCTCACTCCCCACCTTGTAGCTCTCGAACTTCACCGGCGGCCTGATTTTGCGTCTGCTCTGCCGGCTCTGGTCGACTGCTGGCTTATAATCTGCATCGTCTTTGGGCCGTGACTCAGTAACCGTAACATCACAGTCCACCTCTCTGTCCTGCTCCCCTTCTGCGTTCTCCTGTGGATCGCGTCTCCCCTCAGGCTCTGTTACGGGTACATTCACAATCTTCCTTGGTCGTCCTCTTTTGCGTTTCAACAGATGTGGCACTTTAGGATTGTGTCCATTCTCCCTTCTAAAAGCTGCGTCGGAGCGTGTGATTTCGGTGAGCACCTTGACAAGATCGTTGACCTTCATGAGACGAGCTGTGTCTAGAAGCTGTTCCATGGCGCCCTCCTCCACAGACACCTGAGCGCTGTAGATGAAGTCCAGAACTGCCGCGAACATCTTAGCTGCCATACCATCCAGCCTGAAGTTAGACTGACCTGAGATCTGGTCTCCTGCCGTGAACATGAGGGAGAAGTACTCGCTGCTCGCCGCCAGCAGGGCTTTGTGTGCCTTGAACTGCTTGTCTTCCACGACGAGAGTGATATCACACAATATGTCTGTTTTCCTGAGCTTGTTGAATTTGCTCAGGATGGTCTGCTTATGTGAATCTGAATGAAGGTCCATGACAGATGGAGTCCTGGTTGTTACTTCCTCAAACATCTTTCCCTTCAAACATTCACCTCATTATCTGCAGGCAAGACTGAGAATAAGAAAATGTGAACAGTCGTCAATGTGTTGATTTGAACTTCTAACTTAAAGAGTAACTAAACCCTAAAACCACTTTTTTCAACTATAAACCTCTGTATTTGAGTATTAAGTAGTGTTATGGATCAATCCAAGTCCCAATCTCGACATTTGAGTACAAAGTATTGAAATTTCTAAATATTGTGTTAGAAATGTGCACAGTGTCTGCCCTTCTGTTTGAAAAATTCTAACGGCCTATGAAATGCAAAGTCCTGTCACTGCGCTTTAGGGCCAGAACTAAGGATCTGTTATTCTGATTCACCATGCAATGCTTGAATAGTGAGTACATTATTTGGTTAGCAATGCAAGAGAAATTTTCCAAAACAATTCTGATATTCTATTTTACAATTAAGCATTTTTTTCTCCTCACACAAATCATATTTCTCCAGTATGTGCTACTTTCAAATCAAGTGATTGCATTTATTTTGGGGTTGGCCATTAATTTACAAGTTCTGGTGAAGAAATGTTTGAAGACTGTCTCTCTCCTGACAGAAACTGGGCTCTTACTGGGGCCTCAGAGGACTGATGGGCTTAGGACTGGAAGACACCAACTCCACCAGTTTACACACTGGTTTCATGAACTGGTTTTGGTTATTCACAAAATTAGGGAACTTATTATTTAAAATGTAAACATGCATGGAAAATTATGTCTTCCACACATCACCTTTATAGCGTCCTTAAGATTTTATTTAAAAGTTCCCTTGTAATACTGTTTGGTCTCAGAACCTTGCAGTGATGAAAACAACGTGAGGGTTAGCACGCATGCTAACTTGCATCGTCTCAAACAACGCAAACGCTGCAAGCTTAAATGAGGCCACGGCGAGCAGTAATATCACAGATAATCTGTCAAATTTAATGAATTTCAGTGATACTTGTGTCGTAAAAGGACCCGAGTGGTTAAAGCTCGCACATCAAACCGTGGCGTAATTTCCAAATAGTGAGCTTTGAGGACCTTACCTTCTACTGTCGCTGGACGGGGACGTAAATATCCAGGAACTTATCGCGAGAGTTTGGTTTCTGACGAGATCCAAAGCAGTTGATGTATAAGCGCTGTGGATCGCCCGATATCCTTTGAAGCCACGCTAGCAGTATACATCCACATGTTTTACAGATCAACTGTTGACTTCGTGGAACAGACATCGAAGGATCTTTTTTTTATTATTCGTATCCTGAGGGATTTGCGGTTCACAAACAGCTATCTAAAAATAAATTACCTGTGCAGGTGGGCAAACTTGCTGAAATATTTAGTCATTTATTAGTTGTATTTCCTGAGAAGACTGCTTCGAGGACTTGCAAGTTCTGTTATGACACAAGAAACAACAATTTACTGACCGATCCGTGCTGTGGCAGAAGTGGTGGCAGGTGTGTAAGTACGTTTATAACTTATTTTAAACCGCAAGACGTAACTTTAAATATATCATACTGAATTGAAGTTTTTAAATTTGTACTGTTCTGTCTGTGCTTTCTTAAAGTTTTATCTAATTACCTTTACTTGCATTACATAATCAGTGGCTTTTACTGAGGGGGCCAAACTGGGGCCAGTTGTTTTGTCAGAGGGGAACATTAAACCCAGACAAAGATGATCGCTTTTAAAAATATACATCATGCCAAATAATAACACACATCATTTAATACCATGATTTACATTTGTTTCAGTAACAGTATTCAATATATTGTGAGTCCGGTTGTTGAGTCAAATACTATGTATGTGTTATGAGGGGGGCTCTTCCTTTTGGGGGGACACAGGGGGGGACCCGTTGGCCCCTGCCTAGAACCGACCATGTACATAATAGTGTCTAGATCCTGGTTGCACCATGAATAAAAGTGCACTCAGTGCCAATAAACTGCTTTACTATCAGCGCACAGGAACAAGTTCTTCTAGTTTTGTGTAAATGTTTGATCACGTCTTTCCTTCAGTAAGAAAGGAGTGAATAATATATCCCTGTGTCTGTGTGACACAGTTTACAACGTCTGTTGCATAACCCATTATCACAGTTACAGGTGGAGCAGGTTACAGCAGTCTGAAGTAGTGCTTTATGTGATTGATCCTTGGACAGTCAGTTAAGGTGAAAATACCGCTGTAGGTTAGTGTTAGGTGGGGGTTATTTCTGTAGTAGATGAACAATGATGAAATCGGGAAACAGACTGTGGATCATCTTAGATTTATTCAGCCATGGTCAGACAACACAGAAACACAACACACATGGCTGACAAAGTGCAGACCGTCGCTGACCCATGCTGACCAAGATCTCACAATCAGTCTTCATCACACAGTGTGGCTTATATTCTGCTAGAAGGTACAGCCCACAAATTCCTTTCTATTTGGGTACATCACTATAAAACAATAAAGATGACATGACACTGATTTGTATACGTAACAGATGTAGACTCTCTGTCTAGCAAACAGTTGTTGACAACATATGGTTGGCTCCTAACCAAACATAGATCTGCTACAATTGACATGTTTCACCATATAAGGTTACAGCTTCACAGACCCAAAAGTAGAATTACTGTGAGATGGTTGACACAATTTAAAGATATGTCCACAAAATTATCAAGATGAATGAATCCATGAAAATACGTACTAACAGTTAGTGACGTGATTATACTTTAAGGTCAAAGGTTGTCCAACGGCATTCAGGCAGCATTTGACAAAACTCTCTCCCTTCTTGATTACCTGTGTCTGTCTGAAACGCAGGCTGGTTAAGGATGAAACATGTCAGGGTTGCAGTGGTGGGAGCAGGTGTGGTCGGCTTCTCAACAGCTGTCTGCATCGCTGGGGCTCTTCCTTACTGCTCAGTCACTCTGCTGGCCGAGAAGTTCAGTCCAGACACCACCAGTGATGGAGCTGCTGGGATCCTGTGGCCTGTAACGTTTCCGGGTATGCAATGCAACTATTGCTGTCTTTAAGAAACAGCCTCAAACCATAACTTGTTTCAAATGTTGTGCAGTGGATGATTTTGCTAGGGTGAAAATGAATTCAAATGCAATTATTTTCAGCCCATCAACCATTCGTTTTGCATGTATAAAATGATAGACTTCACTGTATTTCTCTTTCAGATATTCCCTTGGAAAGACAAAGAAGCTGGCTCAAGGACAGCTTTGATCACCTGTTGGCCATTGCCCAATCACAACACTCTCCGGAAGCAGGAGTCATGCTCAGCTCTGGGTAACAGCTTTTACACTGTTATATAAAGGGTCAAACATACAGCCAGTCACTTTTATAAAAGATGTCTTTTTGTTTGTGATTTTCTCTCTAGCTGGACAGTTTTCAAGGAAGTTCCAGCCAATAAAAAGCCTCATTTTTCAGACCTTGTGATCGGCTTCCGTAACATGACTGATAATGAAATGAAAAGGTTTCCAGACCATAAGTTTGGCCATGCGTTCACCACACTAAAGTGTGAATGTTCGAGCTACCTGCCGTGGCTTGAGAAAAGGTTAGTCCTCTGTTTATAAATCAGTCATGTCATGTATAATTTTCCCACCAAGCTTGAATTTATGCTTTGTTACTACTGAGTTAAAAGTGAATGGAGAAGATTCATTTATGTTTTCAGATTCAGAAAAGCCGGGGGTCAGGTTGAAAAGAGGAAGGTCAACAGTCTTCAGGAGCTGAGCAACAGCTATGATATCATTGTAAACTGCTCTGGTCTGGGCTCTAAAACACTGGTGGGTGACTCTGAGGTTTACCCGGTCAGAGGCCAGGTCCTCAAGGTGGAGGCCCCCTGGCTGAAGCACTTCATCAGAGACGGAGATGGAAAAACCTACATCTACCCCGGCATACACTCCGTCACCATAGGTGGCACGAGGCAGGAGGATGACTGGAGATTAGAGGTCGACGAAGGAGACACACAGGGCATCCTGGAGCGCTGCAGCCAGCTGGAGCCGTCGCTCAGCAAAGCAAAAGTCGTCAGTGAGTGGGTGGGACTGAGGCCGAGCAGGAAGTATCCGAGGGTGGAGAGGGAGGTGGTGCGCCTGCAGGGTCGCAGCGTGCCTGTGGTGCACAACTATGGCCACGGAGCCTGGGGAGTCACCCTCGCCTGGGGAACCGGCCAAGATGCACTGGGGCTGGTCCGACAATGCCTCCATGAAATGAAGCTACAGGCCAAACTGTGAAAATCTGAAATCCTTTTACTGTATGAAGAGAACACTTTAATGGTAGGGCACACTGGGGATGCAAAATACAGTTAGACACAAAATCAAGACTCAGTGAAAATAAAATTATAATGAACTTAACAGTGTGGTGTAGACACAGAGGGGCTGCTTATGTAATGTAAATACTGTTTTCTAATTCATATTAGCAGCCAATAACAGATGCTTAACATTGATTTGCTGTCAGAGAGAAACTGAATAGAAACACAAAACACTTTGGATGTGAGTGATCAACAGCCTGTGAGAGTATGTATATAATGCACATAGAAAATGAAAGCTTTATTAATGTAATTAAAGAGCAAGAAAGTATTTTACATCATTTACTGACATGAAACTTCTAGAGATCAACATCGTGCACATGTAAGAAATCGTTTGCTGCAACTATTGATCAACTGCTAAATGTTTGTCACTTCACTTAAAGATTGTTTAAAAAAAGTGCAAATTAAACTTCTGAGAACTGCTGACAGTGTTCTGTGTCATCAACATTATCATATCTAGTATTCCCAGTGCTTCATCATAGGGTTCTCTGATACCAGGATTTTAAACTACATATTTTAAAAGACATGATACTAGTGAAAATCAAACCTTACTGATGCCTCTTTTATTACCATGGCAACGAAAATAGAAGTTTTATGCACCCAATAATTGGTGTTTTCAATTATCTAAAATGCAGGCAACCTCCAGCACACCCTCTAAAATGCGCAAATGTTTCATTACTGTAACCTTGCCAATGTTTTTGTAAAATTTAGACAATTCTCTCTCCAGGTTTAAGAGCTTCAGTACTTTGTGATTTTATTGAGCATTAAAATGATAGAGTGTATCATTAAAAAAAAACAAAAAAAAACATTTAAGTGTACTGAATATCAAACATTTCCAACTGCTATCAATACTTCTAGTTTGAAAAAAACTGATGACAACAATAATTTGGACTTATCATATTAAGAAAAGTATGTGTGTTACTTTTTACATCAACCATGTCTGTGTTTGATTCAAATGACCAAGTAAACCATGAAGGTATTGTATTTATTTACAGCTTACATTATGAACAGCCTCGTTGGATCTGAAGAGGCCATGCTGCTGTTGAACTGTCTGGTGTGCAGTGAGATTAAAAAACACTTTTCTGTAGGTTTCTACTCAAAACTGATACTAGAATGACATTGCTACATTTACATTCAGGCTATTGTTGGAAAGTTTACGACACAGAGAGTAATCAAACAGTTTTTCACTTCAGAAAAAAATTAAAATAATTCAAATCACACTTATAACAAAAATATTGATTTTAAGAAATGGATGGTTATTTTAAAATGAGAAGTTACAGTTCAATAAAAGCTCTAGAAACAAATAAGGTTTTGAAGCCGCAGCAGCCTCCATAAACATCTGTGAGCTGACAGTGCACTGCTCTTTAATGTCTACATCCTGCACCTAGAATCTTTCCTCCATCTTCTTGTTCCTCAGTATTTTCAGTCTGCGGGCTTCAGAAGTGGCAGAAATTGAAAAACTCCTCTTGTCCTCTGACAAGATGTGGTTTGTGAAGATGTCCATGCAGGCAGCCTGTGTTATGTGGGTCTCTGTGTGTGGGTTTGGTGAGGAAGGTGTAGTTATAGGATGATTTGAGCTTCCTGCTAGGACTGTGGGTGGCAGCTTAAGGTGTGTGCTCCGTGTTGTTTTTGCTTGTTTAGGTGAAGAATAATTTTCTGCGTCTGTGTTCAAAGTGCTGCCCTCAGTGATAAATGATGCTGCTGGAGGCAGGAACTCAATCTGTTTTTGAGGATTGACTTTGTGCTGTATGCTCGGCCTGACGCTGTGGGTCAGATTCCAGTATCTGGGGTGGATGGTCAGTGAGAAGCTCCGCCTCAGCGGCTCTGGTGATGGGAGTCTTCTCAGCTCCATGCAGCTCTGGCTCCTGCCAATGGCTCCTCTGGGAAGATGACCTTTAGGTGGGCTCAGGAGGCTTAAGCTGCTCTTAGGGGGTCTTAGTGGTGGCGAGTCACAAGGTGGACATGCTGGTTTACTTTGGAGTGAAGTCTTATGAGAGCAGGTGGAGGTAAGGGTTTTTTGGGGGGCGGGGTTCTCTGGGGATGGGAGGTTACTTGACTCAAAACCGGAGGAGGACCTGCTCATGGAGGAAGATGTCTTTTTGTCCCGTCCTGAAATAAACAAATGAAGTGTGTGCAGATGATGTGCTTGACTTGAACAGAACTTTGTAACAGCTGAGAATTTGAAAACGTGTGGCGCTTGAGAAAGGATGGCCAAGAGTTCAGAACTAAAAATCTACATGTGCGCCAGAAAATGAATGATGCATGAAAGAAAAGAAGGAAGCAGTCGAATCAGGTCAAGCATGGAGCAGTTTATTCCTCACGCTCAACCGTAACAGAAGCACACTTCAGAAAATGCTGAGACTTCAGACCCTGCCTCAAATGTGTTAAAGGTTGTCCTAAGCCTGCATTTGAGTGCATTTACATTTATACAAAATGCCATTTTAACAAGTATACCATGAAGTAAATATTTTAATTCTTCAGCTGCTTGCAGTTTTAGGCACATGATAAAATATTGTGCAACGTTATATTTTAATGGACTAAAAAAATATACACAAAAACAGCAAAATCTGGAGAGAAATACACACTTTACAAGTGTGGCTGTCAGAGCTCTAAGCACATGATGTTTCAACATTCACAAGAACCTCTTTTACAGTTAGCACGACCACGCATTAGAACAGTTTTAGACTGAAGCCTGAACACAATAAGCATGATATAGCTATGGATACAGCACGCATTCACAGTAAATGCAATAACTGAGAGAGCGTTTTCAAACTATTTATACTGTATCACACGTACGTTCACCACTTTCAGTAAATGCAAAAACCACCACACAGCTCAGCTCACAGCTGAAGATCTATTTGTGAGCAGACCATCGAGCTGCTCCACAGAAGCTGCGATCACGGCTGTCTAAAATGTCGAATGAGGTCAGTGCTCAGTTTCACATAATGCAAGAACTACTGTTTGCCCATTCGGAATATTATATAGAGAACACAACGCTCGCAAAAGAAAGGCAAGTAATGTCAATTCTCAAAAGCACCAAAGAGACAAAAAAAATGACTCACTGCTTGATTCGATGATGCAGAAACATAAAGTAAGACATACAGAAGAGTTAGATGCTAATGGGAAAATAGCAGAGCACCAGAAGAGAGTGAAGATAAAAAAGTCTTTCCAGAAGATCATGAGAAGTGAATACGTTGGCTTGTAATGCTCAAGCGCTGAGAAGGACTGAAAAACCAGGCGAGTCTGTCTAGTGAAGGATGAGGCAGAAGAGGAGCAGAGTGTTCACAGGCGACTCAGGCTGTCATTACCGTTCTCCAGGTTCTCGTTACTCTCGTAGCAGCCGGAGTCCCGAGGGGAGTCTCCCACGAGGCCACGCCGGTCCAGGAGCAGCTTCTCCTGGGAGCCTCCAGACTGACTGCTGCGCTCCAGGTCGCTGCTTCCTGCAATGCACAACACCACCAACAGGGGGCAGACTGTTACTTCTTTTTCCAATGAGCAAACTGCAGGATAATGGAAGTCAAGCAAGCAATGCTACATATTTGTATTTATTTATTCATATTTATGGGATGTTATGTTAATGTTTTAAGGGTTTAAACATTAAAAGGAATGTTATTTAAATGTTCTTATATGGGACTTTTTTTTAAAGATTTGTTTCTGAAGGATTCACACTTATATCACCCTTTTATTTGAACCTTGTAAATAAAATAATTGAATTGGAAGCTGTGTCTCTGCATGTATATTTATGAATCTGAAGTGCTGATATATAACCCCAGCTGATTACCTGAGCCACCGTCGTACTCTTGCAGCAGCTCCACAGCAGTGAGCAGCACGGCTCTGTGCTGGGGGTCTCTGATGTTCAGCTCATCCAGGTCTTCTTCCTCTAACAGTTTGAATGTGTCCAGATCCTCGTAGCCGTTAAAAAGGAAAGTGGGAAGATGCTCCTGAGGAGGGGAGAGGAAATGAAATGATTCACAAAGAGATCAGCAAAAATCTTCAAAGGGAAATAATTTGATCATGCAACACTTTGGATAGTTCAAAACTCCTTTAAAAGTATTTTGAATTGAGAAGTTTTCTTACTCTTTTTACTCTGCTAATCTTTCACAGAACAAATATTGTCAAATCTATAAATATTGTCAAAGAACACTTTGGAAGATACATTAACTTGCTTCTGTGCTGAGATTAAGAGATACAAATCAATACATCTTGCATGTGTAGAGACATGACCATAGAGCAGGCAGATTACTAACAAGGCTAGCTGTTTCCCTAATCTCCAGTCTTGAATTAAAGCTAACTTGTTTTAGCTTTTTATTCAGTATATAAACTTGAGTGGTACAATCTCTTAGCAAGAAATTGATTGTAGATACTGTATTTAAAATAAAAGGACACATTTTATCACATCACTCATCGGTTGAGCTTTTTATCTAAAAACCATGTAAAGTCTCTCCTGCAGTGTTGTTGTTTACAAAGCTCAAGGTTACGCCTTTGATTCCGTAGTATTTAATCCTCCAATTGAGTGTGACAGATATTGTTAATATACTGAGTTCATACTCTGAGGTTGATGCGATCGAGGAGCTCCTCTACAGAGGTGGGTTTGGGTTGCCGGGCCTTCCTCCTCCTGCGCGTCTTTTTAGGCTTCACCTCCTCTTCATTCAGGACATCCACATATATAAACTTAAAGGTGCCCACTTTCCCATTGAGCATCCCCATCCATGTACCCATCGGAGGCTTACTGATGACATCAATGACGTCCCCACTCTGCAAGAGAAAAGATGGCTGAGCTTTAGTTCCTCAGGAGAGATCTGCTCATCTCTGTGTATTGTTTTTTGTTTTTTTTACTGGATGGATAAGGTGGTCATACCTTCAGTTTGAGTGAGTCTGTGTCGTAGGGGCTGGGGGTGAAGTCGGTATGAACGAGAGCGCGTCCACAGAAGGGTCCGCGGTAAGGCAGCTCATCCTCCTCCCCGTCCTCAGACTTCACGCTCTCTCTGTTGCTGTTGGAGGAGTCAGTGGTGCCCACAGTCTGACCACCTACACAAACCACCAAAAGACAAACGAGACACTTCAGTCAGAGTAGAAGAGATGTGCAAAAATATTTTTCAAATGATCACACCATGCAGTCTTCATGTGCCAGATGCAGAACAAACTTCAGTGCAGACAAAAACAATAAAACCTCAAAGTTTAGACTATTACCAAGAATATTTAATGTCCTTGAAACACTTTCCTGAAAAACACCACACATCTGGTGTTTCAAGGCCAAGTTCAAACAAACACAGAGATATTTACAAGGACACCAGCTCAGTCTCATGCACACTGTAAACACGGACTCACTCATGGAGCTTTGTCCGCTGAGGGAACTCCTCAGGCTTTCCACAGATCCTCCAAGCTTCAGTTTGGGTTTCTCTAAAGAGTCCGAGTCTTTGTGAGGCGAGTGAGGGCAGCTAGATATGCGGTCTGGGCTTGACTGGGACATGGAGAACAAAGGAATCATTACCTGTACTTCACAACAATATCTACTGTATATACGGACAATCTATAACAGTACGAGTGCTACATACCTGCTCGGAGAGGGAGCAGTGGTATCTCTTGGATATGTGTTTTCTCATAGTTTCTCGCACAGATTTGACCTTCTTGCCGATGGAAATACGAGATGTTGCTGGAGACTTCGTAAGATCCCTTCCACTGTCTCCATCTTTATTCTTGTTAACACAAAAAGAAAAAAGATATAAAAAAAGTTAAACTAATTTGTTAAATTTAAACTGAACTTAAATCGATGATGTAGGATAGTTACGTACAGTGTTATCATGATCAGAGCTGACTCCGAGCACTAAGCGGTTGGTCAGGTCAAATCCTCCAAAGCTACAAGCTCTCTGTTATAAAATAAACAAGTGACATGAAAAAACGATGACTAGACGAGGGTGAAGTTTCAGATTAAGCATACATACAGGTACACTGAATTCCAAACATCTTGGTGATATAAATGACCCAGTGGTGGAAGCAGTGAGTAATCACTGAATCTAAATTTGGTGGATTTGTCTTGTTTTGTGTAGAATTGTGGAGACAACTACAGAGCATTTGTAGGAACAATATATAGAGCCTGTGTTTGGAGGAGGAAATATAAATCAGAACAGGATAGTGAAGTATGAATGATCATTAGGAGACTAGATCTCGTGACAACTGGGGACATTTCAGCCGATACACAACTTCCTGTAAACTGGATTGTGGGTATCTGAGGGATGGTGTGATAGTTCACATTGATTTCAAACTCGATCTCTAAGCAGAAAGCTTATGAAAATGATTTATTTACTGCTGCCTCCTTAAAGAGGTTGAAGGATGGCACTTATATTTGACTGCCTGAGGGTAACGTTGATTCATTCAGAACAAGGGCTTAAAAAATAAATCACTTCCCAAATACAAACGTCTCCACAAAGGCTCCTCTGTACTCACCCCGTGGTTGCTGAGCGGGCTGAGGATCCGATGGCGGAGCTCACCGTCAGTAACAGAGCGAGCAATTTTATGTTCTTCATCATGGCAAGCGTCGGCTTCAGAGAAGGAGGATCCACTGCCCTCACCCGCCTCCCTCACCTCTCCTGCAACACATGTCTCCTGATGAACCGGGCTCCCGGCAGATTCTCTGAAGGCCTGAAAGATCTTCTGGCTGCTGCAGGTGTCCAGGCTGCTGGAGGAGGGGGAGGTGGTCAGACTGTCAGAGTCCCTGTCATAGCTGAGCTGCTCCTGCAGGGCTGAGGCCAGGGAGTCCACGGGGCAAACAGCAGGCCTCTTGTGCACGCCTGAGTACAGGGAGGCAGCGGCATCTCCACAGGTGAAACTGTCTATGTTGAAACTCTCTGGAGGGTACAAAGAGGGGAAATACAAGAAGAAAAAAAGAGAAAAAGAATGAAATGAAATCTTCAACTTTAGGAAACTTCAAGAAATACTTGTTTACATGTCAGATATAAACTAGTAACACTTTTCACTACACGCTGTTCAGTTTAATATAATATAAAATAATACATTTTGATGCACTGGGCTGCTCGGTAGTGCAGTGGTTAGTGCTGTCGCCTCACAGCGAGGAGGTTCCTGGTTTGAATCTTATTCGGACAGGGCCTCTCTGTGTGGAGTTTGCATGTTCTCCCTATGCATGCATGGCTTCCTCCCACAGTCCAAAGACATGCTCATTAGGTTATTTGTTGACTTTAAAATTGCCCGTAAGTGAGAGATGTGAGTGTGGCTGGTTGTCTGTCTCTAGATGTCAGCCCTGTGATTGACTGGCGAACAGTCCAGGGTGTAACCCCGCCTCTCACCCTATGGCAGCTTGATTCGGCTCCAGCCCCAGAACGGGAAACAGCGGTATAGATAATGATGGATGGATGAAAATCTGATGCACTAACATCTCAACCACAACATTACATTGTCGTTGGCAGTAAAGAATAATGAACGGTCCCACCACTGATTATTTTTCAGTTTCATCATGGAAATAGTTAAATGTCTTTTTTTTTGCAGTACAGCTGCTGAAACAGTAATTAGATCCAGTTACTGATATTGTTTCTAGACTCTGCGTTACATTTTGTCAGTGTTGTCCAGGTGCACAGTTTGTTTACACTGTTAACGGATACTAGTTTGTATTTGGTTAAGCATAGGCAGCATCTGAATCAGGTTTCCTGGCAGAAGCCTGAAAATCTTCACAATCAGAAAGTTTGAACAAGAATCTATAAACAAAGATGGGTGGCACAACAATTTGATGGCTTCTTAATTAAGAATATCGGATAATGGTTTTAGTACCGTCTGCTCCGGTCTTCTTTGACTCGTCGATTCTGATAAGCTTCTTCTTCACCTTCCGGGTCGAGTTGACCAGTTTGTGGAGTCTCCTGAACGTCACAGGGTCCTCTTCTTCGTTGTCTGACAGGTCACAAGGCTGATGGACAAAGCAGACACCATTTTAAAAATCACTGTGCAGTTTTCACAAATCAACACAGTTGTTATGTTCCCAGTAGACTGTCAACAGTTGTGAGGTTGAGTATTTAGGATAAAAAAAAAGACAAAATTAAACTTTACATGCTTTTGTTGTCTTTATACTCAGATTTATTACACAAGATAGAAGATATAGTGTGTGTTTTACTTTTTGTTCTCAGCTTAAAGTATCTTCTAAAAAGGTTTCTAAGTTGGCTCATGCAACATGTAGTTTTGCAAGAACCTGCAGTAGGAGCTATTTGTAGTCTAATGTTAATATGTGGTAGGAAACCACAGAGATGACAGTGAGGCTCATGCAAAAAGCTCTCCCACAGACTCAGCTTCACTACACACTAGAAGAGGCTTTCGGTATGTGGGAAATAAAAACACAGTTTCTTGGAAATCCCCATCACCATATGACCAGATGGTCACAGAAAAAGGTCAGTGGTTTTGTGAACACTCGGGGGCATAACCTCAGGTTTCATCTGTTGACCAAATCATGTGTGGTAAAAACATCCCAGAATACCCACCAAGCGACAAAGTGAAAGCTGATTAGATGTTTTTGATGTTAAAGTTTACTTGTATGTAAAAAAAACATTGTCTACAACAAAAAAAGAGGAGGTATAAAACGATCAAACACCGTGAGAGAAAGTGACAGGAGAACACACACGCAGCAAAGAGAAACAGTCAGGCCATCCAGATGAATCTGAAAAATGTGCCCTGAACCTGAGCCCCCTAATCACCCCACCCATGCATAAAAGAGCTGTGCCCTGCATAACACAGCCCTGTGCTGAATCCACCCGCTCAGTGCAGCACAATAGGGGGTTAGCGCTTTGACAGCGATGAATAGAAGTCCGCCCTGTGCCCTGCAGTAGGGAGAAGGCTCTGAGCTGCAGAGCTTTAGAGGGGGCCCCGGTTCGTTGCCGGGACAGGGAGAAAGAGAGAGAGAGAGAGAGAGGGGCTGTCAACAGCTCAGCAGCCTTGGCACTGATTGATCTGAGACCTTCATGCACAACACACAGCCTGAGGTTGTGATCCAGTATTTTAAAAAAATCAGCTAAGAAGCTCTCAGACTGGGAGCTGAGAAACTTACGTTGCAGTTGAGCGACTCGTTTGTGGTGGGACTGGAGGGATCGGTCCACTCTGCGGGATATAACCTGCACGTCTGTCTGTTCGTTACCTCAAACTCCTTCAGCTGCAACAAAGGAGAACCCTGTTAGTCATAATGCAGAGCTAGATTACATCATTAATCTACCAGCTGTTATTAAGCATTGATCCGCTGAAAACATGAAAGTAATTTTACTCCCTTCATGCAGATAAAACCATTCTCTTCCCATCAAAAATGTTTTTACTTTAACAAAAGTCAAAATGCTTTTGCTCACATGCTCACATGCTCACATGTTCTGCTGAAAATGGTTACACTTGGGCAAAAGTAGAAAAACACAGCAGCTGGATATTTATCATAACACTCAAATGCAGGATTTTGTGATCGTACCCGTGCGAGGGCTTCTTCTATAGAGATCATGTTCTCCTTCACCATCATCATCAGCTGAATACGCTCTTCATCACTCATTGTGATTTCACTGGCCACAAAACCAACATCATCACCTGCAGGTCAGGAGGAAAAAAAGTCCGCCAGTGTAAATGTTGAGTTATCGTTGTGGACGTTCACTTCATTTTTGTTATTGTGCTTCAAACTTCACACACCTTTGGAAATCTGACGCATCACTCCTTTCTGCGACTTTCGAAAACTGTGCCAAAAAGACTTGCTCTTCCTCTTTCCATCCCATTTCCCTAAACAACACAATGATGCAGTTTCATTTAGAGCGTGAACAAATAAACTGTGAAGAACAACATCATCTTAAAATGTTACATAAACATCCGTAATATGGGGAAACTATTTTAGCAGAGTAGTTTTTAGCACCACCAATTAATTAACAATCAGGTCATGTATATTCTTAAATCTTTTTTTATGTATGAAAGAGTCACTCCAAAGTGTCAATAATTCTATGAAATAAACAAAACAAACAAGCTTGAATAAAAACACCCACAATAACTAATACACACACACACACACACACACACACACACACACACACACACACACACACACACACACACACTTGTACAAATGTTAATTTAAAAGAGCTTGTTTATTGTAAGAAGGCTTTTACATAATTGTTAACTAGATTCTGATTTCAATAAAGATTATGTAATGAATGTATTGAAGATTCATATAAATGACAACATACCTCCAGACCCATCATCAGAGCTGGATTTGTGCACAGGAAACCTGAAAATCAAACCAAAAATTAACTTAATTCTGAGAGTCAGAATAAGGAATCAAAGCTCTGAACAGAGCGGTACCTGTTATCCAAAGTTATTTTCTTCATTTTCCCTGCTATGCCACCATCTCCCTCAACATGTCTGTCTATCTCAGGACCGTGACTTGCGTCAGATTTAAAAAATAAAAAAGAGAGCGAGTCACAAAAGCGTTCTGTCTTTCATAACACTGCCATCCCAGTGAAGGGAAATCAAAGTAGTCCAAAGTGATGTAAGAGACCGGCTACTCTTGGCTGATGAACAGAGGTCAGCGCTCTCCGGCCATCACAGGAACAATAGATCCCTTTTTCGTGTCCAGTCAGGGTTTTGCAGCCGCAGCAGCGCTAACGTGGCCTCTGCATTCTCTGCACACCCTCTCTGTCTGTCTGTCACACAACATCTCTCTGGGCTGTTTGTGGTTTATAGCTGTCTGTTTCTCTCTCCCCGTCTCTCACTCTTCATCTCTCTGGGCTGTTTGTATCTCTCTCTCTCTCTCTCTCTCTCTCTCTCTCAGGGAACACTTGTTCCTAGTGTTGAGTATGGGTAAATGCGCTTTATGTTTTTAAATGTATTTTTTTATTTAACCAGGTTAACCTGGAGTAAATGTACTTCTTAAATCTTAACATTTAAAATATTCCATTTGACACAGCTCAAAGTTGTTAACACACCTAGAAATTGACAGAACCTGATTTTTATAAAACATGTTGTCCGTGTCATTAGAGAAAATGAAAATATTGAATATATATTTTGCATGACCACATAAAAATCTTTGCCATAAAACAATAGACTGTGGGGCGCCGGTAGCGTAGTAGTTAGTGTGCGCGCACCGTGTAAGGAGACTCCTCTTCTACATGTCATTCCCCACTCTCTCTCCCTGATATTCAACTCACCCACTGTCCCATCTTTACAATAAAGGCACAAAAAAATCCCCCAAAAAAATCTTTAAAAAAACTGGTTCATTTTTCTTTAGAAGAGCATAGAACAGGTCAAAGATTAAAGATGCTGTCCACACTTGTAGACTCTATTTAAGGCTACAGAAAGAGATTTCAACAGAAGCTCTTTTCAATGCACATTCATATTATTTTGGCATAAAAAAGGGGAATAAATGGATATTCATTCTTTAGCTGGTAAACTAAGTGTACCATAATAAAACTGGAACTTTCTAGCATCAGTTCTATCTTGATGTCATTGGGAGGAAACAGAAAATGATTGAAAAAAATGTTTTTTTAACTCAAGTGATATCTACTAAAACAGAGCCTATAACATGTGTGTAAAAATAATCTAAAATGTTGCAATTAGTTTCCTTCAGAAATAATGTGTACTTGTCCCACTAGGGGGCAGTGTTAGGCTCCTTTCTAAATACATGTGTTATAAAAAAAAGACATCTGTGTGACGTGTTTCTGTCTAGGGTTGAGAATATTAAAGGCTTGACTCTTCAACAATCCTAATCAAACCATTATGTTGCTTTATCTTTAGTCATTACCAAATTCCTTTATCATATTCAGCTTTCCAGTGACAAAAGATGAGTAATCCGTGAAATCCTTCAAATCCAAACAATGGGGGGAAGGAAGGAAGTTTGGAGGTGACACAGAAAGGATTCATAAATGTGATTAGAGGGCATGAGGAAGGAGAGGAGAGAAAGATGTCCTCCGGGTGACACAGATAATAGAGGAGAAGCAGGTCAGATTAAAGAATCAGTGATCTATCAAATGAAATGCTGAAAATGTAGTCTGTAGTGATGAAACACTACAGCATCACCCGGGTGAAATATCAGTCCCAGCCATGTTATGTATCAAGATATTTACTGGTCTTTATACCCTTCAGTCAGTACAGTACGTCTCTGTTCTAATGTCACACACTGCCTGCCCTTGTTAACGATGATGGGACTCTAGTGACTTCACAGTGAAATGTTGAAGTTGTGATAATGGGTTAAAATAATAATGTTGTACCTTCTCTCCGTCTCTGGAGTGGAAGTGGTACTGCTGAGTCCGAGGGATTCCTAATAGAAAAAAAAAAAGGAATTTAAATAAATACAAAGACAGTTCTTTATTTCGATCAGCTTTTTTGTTATTCTTTCTTTCTTTCTTTTGTGTAACCGATAACTTTAATTTTTTTTTTTTTTTTTTTTAGATTTTTGAGATAGAGGCCATACAACATTATGACAATTTCATAGATGACATTTTGATATGTTAAACACACTAATTATAATGTGTCAACTATATTTAATAGTTCACTAATTATAACCAGGATGTTCTTCCTAACATTAAAAGTCTCATGGCCGACTCTCTGCATCAGTCATTCAAACATCACTTTTTAAGTCCTATTCTTTGGTTTTGCTTAAAGAAAATCATGACAAAGCGACTCCTCAGCCTCTTATCAGCCGGTCTGCTGACGCACGTAAGAGGAAATTGCCTCCTCTTGGGGGCCTGACACACTCGGAGCTGGACACTCACCTGGATCTGAGAGCGGAGCAGCACTGATGTGGCCACTGAGTCAACCTTTCCCTGAAACACACAGGCAGGGGAAGCGGAGGAGTAAATTATAGTGTCATCATAACACAGAAATAGATATAATATTCAGTTGACTGAATCTTCCAGCCCACATTATGGACTAACACCGGTTCAGTTATGTGCCACTGGTTATGGCCTCTGTAATCGTTGTACAGGAGTGTAAAGGAGTCTGAACTTCTTTAAAAGTCACAAGCTGATGAGGATTTAAAAAAAAGACTAGAAGTGAACTGTTAGAATTTATCAATTTAAATCTGACTGTAAAAAAAAGAAGTCTTATTTACATTTTTAACAATCTATTGTTTTGAGGCAGAGTAGAGAAATGCTTGTTATGTTTTAAGGCAAATAGTCATAACAATAAGTTTAACACAGACACACAACATCCCAAGAAGCAAAGACAAGTTAAAGGAAGAGTTTCACATTTAAAGAAACATGCTCATTCAATTATTTGCCAAGCCTAAGATGAAAAGAAATCACAAAAAACGAAACGCAACCAACATCGGGAGAGCTTAGCATACAAACTGAAAACAGTCAGCCTGGGTAAACGAACAAGATAAAGCATTTTATTAGATCTCTAAGGTCCTCTAATCAGGGTTTGCTGGTAGTTAAATACTCCAGATCGAAGACCAGACTGTGCTTTTGAGGTCGTAGTGCCAACACTATGGAACGCTCTTTGGACTCTTTTAAATAGCAACTAAAGACCTATTTGTTTATGCTTTATGTGTTTAGTATATTGTTGTTATCTGTTTTGTTTTTTTCATCATTTGGAAAACACTTTTTGACTCTCTTTTGTGAAAGGTGCTATTCAACTAAAGTTATATTTATTATTACTAAGAGAGTTTGAATGCTGCTGGTTGCCAGATTTTGTAGTCTTTTTGGTAGAGCTAGGCCAACAGATCCCTCCTGTTTTTATGCTAAGCGGGTGTCAAGCTTTCCATCCAACACTCAGTGAGACAGTGTGTAAATAACAGTAGCAGCATTAGCAGTAGCCACTTCATCAATTTAGAGCTGAGATATAGTTTACTGTCTTAACTTCCATGAAATAAAGTGACATTTTACCATCTCCGCGTCTTGCACTACTTTGCGTTTCCGCAGCTCCTCCATCCTTTCACACACGTCGCCGAGGGAGGTGCCGTAATACTGTGAATACTCCTGAACCAGGTCATCAAGGTTCCCCACCGAGCCATCCTAAAAGAGATAAGAGAGATGTTCAAACAGATATCACCACAGACCAAAGAGGAAAACGACACCCCAAAGAGGTTTAGCTGGACAGCACACAGCAGCAGCAAACACTGTAAACACTGACCACATGATTAAAGGCATTGTTTAAAGGTTTAGTACAGTCACCAGCAAAACAAACGGACAGGAAACACTTATAAAGCACCAGGAGTGTAAAAGTATTTCAGACTTCCAGCTGTGATATTGCCTCTGACTCCACCAGATTGTTGTCTTCCTGCACGATGACCCCTTTCAGCTCCTCAGCCCTCCTCAGACCTGACCCCTGGGAGGAGGAAGCACCTCATGACGTAGCTACGACTCTCTCTACGCTCTCATACAGTCATCAGAGGTCGACTTAAGAGGCCACGGTTCAGTGTACCGTAAATCACATGAAGTAAGAATCACTCAGCCAGATGAGTCTTTGTCCTGACACACAGCAGATTCTTCTGGATTTAACCCCTGTATGTTTCCTACAATTGTGCTACTTAAAGATATGTGAATGCACAAAGACACCAAAGAGATAAATCATTTTGAAGAATTTTGCAGAGTTTGAGGACATAAAGACCTTTGGGACCACATTTAAAACAAGGGCAGGTTTCCTTGACAGGGGAATAACACTTGGGCTGGACTAAAGAGGCATTTTAAACCAGGTGCCTAACTGTAAATAGAGGCTCTTAAGATTAAGAAGACTTAAGATTCTTCTAAACACTGACTGACGCGACATGTTGAACATCTTGGCTGACCAAATTCTGTTGGCTTTCCACATCCAGTTTAAACCCTCACAAGATTGTATCTCCTTTTTATTTTTTGCAAAGAAATTGTATTTAGATGCAAAAAAAAAATCAGAGGTGAAATGCATTTATATATGATTATGATCATGTTCTCCTTTTCCTCTTGTAAAAGCTGATAATACAAATATGACTAAACCTGAAATAAATAATTTTGTTGCCACTTTAGGCAACAGAAACAAGTCGTAACCTCATACAATTGTTCTGCTAATGTTTGCAAAATGTTCACCTCTTTTTTCCTCATTCAGCAGAAAAAACACATTGGGATACATAAAAAGACGCACATTTTAAAGGCTTGTTTTGGGGCTTTTTAGGCCTTTCATCTAGAGACAGGACAGTGGATAGAGTCAGAAATCAGAGAGAGAGATAGTGTGGGATGACATGCGGGAAAGGAGCCACAGCTCGCCCTCTTGGAGGACTATTGTTTCTGTACATGGGCCGTGTGCCCTAACCACTAGTCTACAGGTGTCCCAGATGCCACATTTCTACCCAACTGATGATTACAAATATCAACTCTTCCTTTGTTTGGGTCTGCACCGACTCCCAGAGGAATGATCTAACTAGCAGTATAATCGATCTCTACCTCAACCAACAAGATCTTATTTAGTCTGGAAATGTCACTTTTAGATCATCACTTCAACCAAATGGTACATTTTCAGTCCACAAAAGCTACAACAAAGAGTAGTAAGACATCATGATCTTCATTTATCATTATATGCACCTTTAAAGAAGAAACCTCTACAAACTCAAGTCTCAAGTCAAGAGTTAAAGGAAAGCTCTTTTTGATGGTCTTAAATTGAGTCCTACTCATTAGGCTCAGGGCCATGAAGGGTTGGGGTAGCTGAATGTAATCACTTTTAGGATGTCTGTCCAGAGATGACATAAAGATACATATTTTCATCAGAACAAAATGTGCATTCTCCCTAGGTGTGCCAGAGCTTTATTAGATTTGCAAAAAGACAATATTCTGAAATGATATGACATTGAAGGAATGTGCTCCATATTTTAAAACATGTTTTCATGCTATGTAAAGAAATAAAGACTTCTATTATAATGTTAATGCGGAGCAGGAAGACAGCTTGAATAAACCATGACTTTAACAACTAACCAAAGATCACAAAATAATAAGGCTGCTGAAAGATATGAAGATTTCTATAAAGAGTATGTAGAAAGTTTAACATCAGACCTGGTGGTGAGTTATAACTGTCTAGACGTATGCAAGCTGTGTGTGATGAATGAGCATCCAGTATGTCCATAAACTGTTTTACACTTCGATATCATTTGGCTTCAGTCATGCCGTATCCTGAAGGTATGCAAATGTGCCCTCTGAAAACAGCCCTCTGCAGTGAAAGGCAACACTGTAGGCTCACTTGTCTTGTGGCATGATAGACTGTGACTGGCTCAACTGTCCAGAAAAGAGGGCCATTCATTTAGTAAATGACATGCCCCCGGGTCCAGAGAGGCCTGAAAATCTGGCTTCTTTTCATACAGTCAAGAAACGAGGCTGAGAAACTCCGCACTGTGCCTGGCTGTGGCTGCTTTTCTGCCTCAGACTGCTGCTGATCCACATAAACAGCCTATTGTGACACAGCTACATGATATTGCATGGCACTGAGTGCTTATTAGAGACGGTGCGTGTAACAGTTAACATAAACAAAGCTCAAGCATAGAAAACAAACTGACCTGAATGTTCAATCAGATAAACAATGAGGAGTAGCATTTAGCAGCCTGAAATACGAACAAAGTGGGAAAATATTCCAGTGTGCTTTATATTTCCCTCTGTCTCCAAATTAATGGTCTCAAAGCCAAAATTGCAGGCATGAGACATCGACCACAGAGGCTTGAAAAGGAGAGTGTGGTCTCACATTTCTCACGAGCTGAGCATCTCATAGGCAGACAAAAGATCCACGTGCCCCCGGGGCCCCGAGTGTCTAATGAGTGTTTTTACAGTTCCTCTGTCCTGGCTCACCCTTTCAGCAACCAGAGACCCAACCAGATACGTCACAAAGTATCAGCAAAGAGTATCACTTTATCTCGCTTCAACACCAAAAGGCGGTGGAGTTTTGTCTCACTTCAAAAGTCAATACAAAGATTGTCAGATGATTCAAAAAAATCATTCAATGACTCAAATAAGAAAAGTTCTGAGAGTAAATTTAAGTTCATGTTTGTCAGGAATTCCACATCTGACTGACGTAGCACTGCAGCGTGATTGATAAACATGTCGGTACACAATAAAAACAAAGTTTGCTTTTATTCAATTCTATATTATTTTGTAAAATACATCTCATGTTGAGAATGTCTCTAGAAGTCCTCTTTAAACACTTTCTACAGCTTTGTTATCAATACAACTTGATCTTGAACAAATGTCACTGAAGGATTTTGAGCTCAGCAGAAAATGTTAAAACATCATTATTTATATAAACTATGACTGTGTATCGAACAACGACTCGCCTGTGCTTTTTATTCAACAGACATTTCATGAACTCTACAGCCTCACAAGGAAAGATGCACAACATAAAAATGTCCATTGAAACAAGGCTATTTGAATGAACTTTTCCCAATGAATCTACAGGAAACTACCAGCGGTAACCATCGGCGCACATTCCAGTACAAACATAAAAATACACTCACCACAAACAGGCATCAGGCTGCACACAGTACACCCAGCACTACTTTCTCTTCAGTCCCACCACTGTGCTGTAAGTGAATGGCACTTTGGAACTTTACTCAGCTCACTGAGTGGAGGACAATACATCCTGAAGTGAAGGGGAGGGGTGTCCGGCACACACAGATCAGGGGGGAGTTTGGCTGTGGGGGGAGAGGGTGAGAGGGGGAGTTGCAACCACATGTGACGCTGGTGCTGCTGGGTGGGGCGCTCGACTCTCTCCAGCTGCGGCCCACAGGGACTGTCTGACTCACATGTTCAAATAAACCAGCAGTTCCTAGCGTGTGAGAGTGAGCCGGCATGTTTATGTCTGCAGCCGAGTTAAAGTTGATGTGTCAGGCTTTCGAAGAAATGTGAAAGACAGGTCAGATATGTCTCCCTCTGCTGAGATAGAGGTTTCTCTCAGAACAGAGTATTGAACAAAGCTCATTGATTTTAACATCTTTGCACTTGTATTCAATTGGTTACATTATGATAACTTTATATTATATATACATATTAACAATTATTCAGTGGAGTATTCTTCTAGACAACCAAAGGTACGTTTACTTTTCGGTCTATCACAAAATGTCATTGTGTGCATCCTTAAGGTCTAAAACGGGGTTACGAGCATTTTCTTCCTTGTAAAAAGTCTGTTTTCTGTTTACATTTTTTTTCTTTACTTATGTCTTCCTACTTCTTCACCACCTCTTTGGAGCATTACAGTGCTGCTTCTTCCTGTGTCGAAAACTGAACATGACTGGAGTACAGTCAGTGTTAGTATGAATTTTCATGAATTCATGCATTTTGGTAATTTTGTGTTGGACCATTTAAATCTGTCTACCATCTTAGGGGTGATTCTCCCTTTAGGTCTGTGTAGCTGTAATACAAATGTTTAAGACGTCTCATAGCAGCGGTGCTTTATTTGGATAGGAGCCAAGTGTTAATGTTGTGAACTGAAAAGGAAATATGATTTGCTGAAGTTGAAGAAATGTATGTCTGACATTTATAGGTAAAGGTAACATCGTCTTCTTCTTTCTATCCTATTAGAAGTGTATCCAAATGGAAAGGAATTTGTAGGCTGTACCTGCTTACAGAATATAAGCAAGACTGTTAACATGAAAAGTTTGTCAGCCATGCGTGTTCTGTTGCTGTGGCCGAATACGTTCTAAGACAATCCACAGTCTGTCTCATAATTTCCTCATTAAACATTTACAACAGAAACACCCCACCTAACAGTCATCACTACGAAACTGAATATCTCAGTTCTGTCCTTGTACACTACAAACAAAAGGCTTCTCACTTTTGAATACTCTTGAGTTGCTCATAGCTCCACCTCTAGTTGAGCTTTATAAATCTGTTACTCATAACTAAGAAATGCTGCAGATTTACCGTACATTGAAATGATTGAAGAGTATATTTGCAGAAGTTTTCTGAATATTGCCAGGCTTCAAGTACCTTTCAATGTTTTTTTACACGAACACCAGAAGATGGCAGCAAATAGTAACTCTAACATCTGAGTCATTCAGTTACTTCCACACGGAGCTGAGATCAGTGATAGAGAATTGAGAAGCTCAGTAAATTAAACACAAAGTGGAAACTAAACATTAAACATTAAATGTACTGTCTGTTTATTGACTTGTTGTGGGTAAACTTCCACTCATTAGTTTAATGTTATTTAATTATGTCAGATTCTCTGTGCACTAATGAACTAATAAATATTAAGGTCAATTTGCAACATATTGAGCCTCACAGTAGAATTGAAAGCAGACCAAGTCAGTGCAGTGATTTGATTTCCTCCTCTGCTAGTGTGTCTACATATCAACAATGGCATCTTTACATGTCCTTAAGGCATTAAGTATCAGGGTGGTGACCTCGTTTGCCTGCAGACAGTCTGTGAGATTAAATGTGAAGATATAACCCTGAGCATCTTTGTGCACTGTGACCCTACTCCCTCTAATCTTCATCTTTAGTAACTGACTTCTGACTCCAGAGCAGTGAGCAGCAGCAGCAGGAGGTAACAATACCAGTGTCAGATCTGCAGCAGGAGGCTGCAGATTAAACTGAGCTGCAGATGGATGGTGGAGATGGCTGAGTGTTGCATTCTGCTTATGATGCCAAAGGGCTCAAGCAGCTCATGCCAGAAAGGGCAGTTTTCCGCCTGGCTACACAGCGGCGCTCCGCTCGTCACATCGGGGCACAGGGGGAGACGGAGACAGACGCCACTCCTCCCTGTCAGCCAGCTCCTTTCCTATCAGCATCAAGGCACCTGATTTCTGTCTGTGCCAACCTGGAGCGCGTGAGCACTCATCTGATCTTTGATCCCCGGGGAGATCCCTCTGTGCTCAGCGGAGTGAAGGAAGGTGGAAAGAGTAGCACGTATGATCAGGAGGTTTAGCTCGGTATCATATCACAGGGAAAATTTGAGGTAGTAGCAACAAAAAAACTGAAGTTATCTTTCAGTCTTTGTTGAGTTACTGCCTGTTGAAATTAGGTTTTGAAAAGGTTGTTTAAGGTCATTTTATTAGACATTTGAAAGCCCAGAAACCAATCAACTTCAGATAAAACACATATCTGAAACGTTTATTCTCCTTTAAATAAAGCAGTAGAAGAAGAAATGATTGGATGACTCTGTGAGAGTGTGTGCTATTCAACTGAACACTTTATATCAGTGTTATTTAAACATGTATGTTGTTTCTGTCATACTACTTTTTCTAGTGCATTAAGCTTGTTTGTATTTATAATGTCAACTCCTCATATATATTATAACTTCATCCCAAATACACTGCATCAACGCTGACACTTTGAAGTACTAATATATAGATACATTTTTTTAGTTGTGGTACTATAAGAAGGACAGGATTTGTTAAACATCTAAATTTAGGAAAACTCAGTGTTGAGAGAATGATATTTGAAAATTTGAGAATAAAGAAAACTAATTTATGTAATCAGAACCATGTTAACTGCTTTTTTTTATTTATTTATAAAACATTTGACATAATCACTGAAATGTCTTTGTATGTCAACTAAACATGTCTTTTTTTAAGAAGTGATGCAGCATCACTTACAGTAACATCATATCGCAATAATAACGTGTAACTGTAACTTACATGTAAACATGGTTCATGCACACAAGATTAAGGTGATAAAAATGTATTTTTGGTCTGGTTTGGCAAATAAAAATAAACATTTTAAACTGTTTTGCATCTTTTTTTTTTTCTTCTCCAAAACTCTCTTCTCTGTTTTCTGTTCTGTTATAAAGCCGTGTTTTTCAATATCAATATCAAGTTTATTCTGAATGAATTTGTCGATAATCTTGGACCAAGTGTTAATTTATAATAGTGAGAAATTACTGTTTGACATTTGGAGGAGTCTTTATATTTAATGTCTTTTAAGCATGACAATAATAAATGTTTGATGTCCTCAAATGAATCTTAAAATGTTTCACCAGCTGAAATGGGACAGAGATTTCTAAACTCATGCAAGTCTAATCACTGTATTCATTACCAGTTTCATGTGACCGTAGTGATATGTCATAGACCTAAGAAACGCGTGTGTGCTAGAAGAATTACTGCACTTCCAGAGTACCCAAGGGCCCTGTCCAGATCGACAGCCCCGGGGCCCCCTGAAGAGAATGAGGGGATCAGTGATCAGAGGATCAGAGTGGTAAGTGGGTTTTGACAAGTCCCAAATGAGGCTCTGATGAGAACGACCACAGTGTGACATGCATGCTGTCAGTCACAGGAACGGGCACTGAATATAGAATACCTGGTCATGTTTGAACTGCTCTAGTGAGGTCAGGTAAACCACTCTGTCTGATCCCCCTTTTTCACCCCGCAAGTCACTGTGCATATTTCTGCCTTCTGACAGAGACAAAGGCAAGCTTTCTAATGCTCTCTTTCTGAACAGTTTATGGGGAAAAAAAGCCACAAACAGTTTTTGAAAGAAGTTTCTATGATAGCAAACCCACCAACTCTAAATCTGAGGATTAGTGGATCAGGATTTTGTTAAAGATATGAAATATGTGGAGGCCTCTTTCAATAAGAGAATTGAAAAAAAACTGCATTGTTGTTTTCTCGTGTGCAGCAATAAATAAAGATTCATGACGCTCAGAGTAACCAGCCCGGAGTCGGGATTTAAAAAAAAAAGGATGCTAAGGGAAACTCGAAAGAAGATTAAAAGGGCAGACAGGAGTCACGGAAACAAACCTTTTGTCTATTGCACTAAATCTAAATCTGATCAGGGATTAGTTGCACATAGCCTTGATTTAAAACGAGGAGACTCACATTTAAGTCGCGTTAAAATTAATCACATCTCACATTTGTTAATAAAGCTCAAGCTTTTATTGCGCAAGCACCCTGTGTAGCTTCTGGATTGTCCCTGTTCCTTTGAGCATGTTTAATTCAGCAGAGCAGAGATCAAAAAGAAAATCATGCCCCTTTGAATTTCACTTAAATTGCACACATTGCCATCCAGAGGGGATTTAATACACACACATTTTCAGTGTGTTTTTGCAGTGGCAGATTGTTCCTATTCCTTGGAGCATGTTTAATTCAGTGGTGCTGAAAACAAATACAGTCCCAGACCTCCCTTTTTAAATTCAATTCAATTCACACCTAAACAGATCTTGTGTATTCCTCAGTTCCTAACGCCTTTGTGAATGGCTCTGGGCTGGCAGTGAAGCAGCCTGTGGATTGTGAGTATTCCTTGGACCATGTTTAATTCAGAGGTGCTGAAATCATTTCAACTGCCCCTCACCCCCCTTTCCAGGGTAATTACCCTCGTGTGACTATGCCGTGATTCCTTAAAACACGACTTCCAGCTCACATCGTCTCTGGCTGTAATATCAGTGCTGCAGCTTAGTCCTCACAAGACCAAAACATCTACTGATCCTCCTGTGAGACGCGGCGTAGGAGTCAAGGGCAGCTGTCAATCATGCAACTTAAGATCATGGGGCCCCAGAATGAGGTCATTCAAAAATGGTGAGAAAAACAAGTGGATTGATGCAATCAGGAAAGAAAATACCCTCTGGACGTTTCTCTTTTAAACTTTTCATGGGAAAAACATGCAGAGGAGACATTTAAAGACTTAAAAACCAGACCTATTGTGCGTTAAATTTGATCTCATTAGTCGGAAATTCAGAATTCCTATTTGGAAACTCGACGGACCTTCAGTAGCCCATTTAAAATCCAACATGGCTGCAAGGTGCATCAACAGTAACTTTTAAGCTGTTGCTATTGTGTTTATTAGCAACTTAGTCCTCTTTTTGTGTAATTAAATCAATCACAGCAATAGTATCGTGCAAGTGCTATCTGTTGACAAGTTGTTATGTTGTTATCGCCTAGTATTAGCAAACAAAACATAGGAACTCCTGCAGATGTCCATGTTGCTTGTCCGACTCAGACTTGCCAACTCTCAAATGGAACTCAGTTAACTCAGTTAAGTTGTGACGTCATTACCACCTCCGAGATGTGACTTCCGAGGTAAACGGAACGCACCATTATTTGACCTGAGAAGTGGGTAAATTAAAACTATCAACTATGGTGCCTTGCGAAAGGATTCCAAGTAAAATGGGCGGTTTACTGGTGTCAGTATTTGAACATTATTCAGAAAGAATGGGGGAGACAGCCACAGCTGATCTGATGTTAAGCCAGAAGTTACACATGTTGTTCAACAGACGCTGACAGATATTAAGGAATTACGGAGGTCTTTCTTATTCAATTATTTTATTTTAATTAATTTTACCCCAAACAATAGACACCATGCAGACAAGACAGTACCAGCAGGAGTAACATATCTTTAACCCGTCTTACAACAGCACCGTACTGACATTCACATTCCCCCCCTGTCCCTGAGCCCAGTGCAAAGCAGCATCTAGATGTCATCAAATTCATAGAGACAAGAATAATAATAATAGTAATAATAATAATAATAAAAATACTGAGCTAATGATGAATACGGAGGTCTTTCTAAAATGTTTCTGACAACATATTCCTCTGTTGTCTAGTCAGACCTTGTATCTCTGCCGGCTCTCTCTCTCTCCTTAGGGGAATCTGTTTCTCACAGAACTGCAAAGTAACACTTGGATGATGTACTTTAAACGTTCGGATTGTGCTCACTGATCACACATGCCTCCTTTGACACCCTAACAGACCTGATGACAACATCTCCTGTCCAATTCAATTTGCCTCCTCCTCCTCTGAGCTCTCAGATGTTGCGTCTCCCCCCCCCCCCCTCGCCATTCCAAGGACATCCACCTTACAGAAACTACACCCATTAATGGATGCTAACCGCAGCAAGCCAAGCATGCTCTGACATCATAAGAATTGCATGAGGATCTATAATGAACCTGAAGACCCATTCAACACGAGTGGGTTCACTTTAATGTTTGACATCTCTTACATGACCGATGAGATTTGTGATCTGCCTACTGTAATGTTGTGACTAAAGCTGCTGTAGTTTCATATACTTTACTCAGCCAAAATGTATCTTTGAGAAACAACTTAAAAAAACACTCAATAGAACTGACATGTGGTTTATTAAATATGCATAATCAGACATCCAAATTGATCTCTGTCAATATTTGGCCCTTTGTTGGGGTTGACAACTGAACCAAGTGCTTTAACACCCTCACTCACATTTTCCAATCAATGTGCCTCATTAATGTTTCATGTGAATAAAAAAAAGCACATTCAGTAGTAAATTACATGAATGCGTTCTAACAATATACCGTAGGTCATACTTGTGATTTTTGCCACAAACTATAAACAGAAGTGTGGCACTGTACCATCTAAAAATTAAATGTAACAGACTTCATTAAAAATATTTTACCAAATAAAAGGCACAGTTGCCTTTCCATTAATGTAGGGTTCTTTGAGTTGATTTTTTACAACACATTCTTAGAGACCCTGCACGAATGCCTTAATGGCCCCCCTACATTCTTTGTGAAACACTGTCCGAGTATGAGCTCTGACTGAGAAAGCTGAACAAGGATTTTTCCTGGGTCGCATTTAAAAGAACCGAGTGGCCATGTTGTAGAAATATCACACAAACTTGAATAATGCAGAATGCTTAAACCATATTAAGTCAAGCAGAAGCACTCAGGAATAAAAAATTCAGTGATTAAATTCATGCATTATAAACCTCTCTCCCTGCAGTAGGCTATACAATTTATGTAAAATGTAGTTGAACTGATATAATGAATGAGTCCTCCCACATGACCAACTTACAAACTAATGAAAAGTGCTTCAGTTTCAGATCTTAGAATTAATATCTTGGACACAATCAAATAAAAGATGGAAAGCACTAATACTACTGCACCATGGTGTTCCTAGTCATTTGTGTTAATAACTACACTTCACTGCATGATATACCTTCAAACACATCTAATAACTTATGTGAATCTATTTTCATTTAGGTTACAAATGGTTGTCTTGGTAACCACAAAAATTAATAACCACGTTGTTAACAAGCCAACTGCAGAGCAACCGTAACAACCGCACTTAGGGCAGGGCGATTTTACGAAAATGTCCATATCAGTCGATATCGATAACTGTCACGATAAATGTCAAATGCTCCTGAGTTAAAGTTGAAGAAATCAGATGGTTAATTGAAGCTTAAACATCCTTTATTATCTGAACATGACAAACTATACTTGAACAGAGGAGCATTTTACAATCATAAGCTCAGTGCACGATGTTAAAAAACGCTGAAGATAATTATATAATGATAATTCTGTAGTCGTTTTATTCCCCCAGGGCTAAATTATGTTGTGATAATTATCGTTTTATCGCCCAGGCGAAGTCACTTCACTTCACCTCGCCTCATGTTATGTATTCCTTGACCAAATTTTTCTTTTGCGCTTTTTTGTAGGCAAAAGGCTAAAGAGGAGGGGATTCTGGTGATAACTGTTGCTGCCATGACGGTGTTTCAGCACCAGGTGCTGTCCACCCCGCTTGCATTCACTGCGGGAATGTTTGTGTCTATCTCTGATTATCATGCCGTTGTTGATGTTGTTGAGAAATAAAAAGATAAATAAAAGTCACAATCTAAATAATCTTCCCAGCCAGATACTAATGCTGGTGGGCCCTGATTCACAAGTAAATTTGTTAAATAATAAAAAGGGTGTGTGCGATTATACCGCATATGTTATTGAGCCACCCTGAATCACCGCAGGGGGAATCACACCAGTGTGCAGTTGACAAGTTGTGGTTGAATGCTCATCCAAATCCTGTCCTCGCCTTCTCAGAAGCATTTCAAGCTTCAATGGCCTATGGATCGTTTTATAAATTGAGATCTTGACCTCACAGTCCAGCTTCTTATCGTGGCAGGCTGCCCATTAAAATTACCACATCAATGAAACCTTTTAATCTCAGTATTCATAACTTTAGCTTTTCTTATCTTTTATGTCCCACTTTTCTTCTTTGGTTTACTTTATCTCTCTTCCCTTAGGTCCAGAGTGAATGCCTTATTATTTTTTCACATTCTTCACCCATTCTGCTGGCCACATTGGGCTACAGTTGAATGCCTGCATTAGCTTGATGATGCATGAAAAGAGGCATTAAACCGTCATTTTATGACATAAATCCCATTCTTAGAAGTTCTAAATTATGACTATGCTAAAATTTAAAGATTTATACTGTAGGACACTGGAGTTTCATAAATAAAGGATTTCAATTGCAGGGGATAAACAAAGGCCGTGACAAGGTGAGGAAGAAATGAGACAAGAAAGGAATAAGTAGGTGGTGATGAAACTGCTAGTCCATGGTGGTAGGCTATAGCTCCAATACCAATGACCAGGTAGTAGGAAGAAGAATAAAATGAATTTAAAGTTACAAAAGAATGAAAGTCAGGACTCTATCTTTTCAGAAACCATTACTTAACTATGTGTGACAGACTACATAAAAAGGTGACACAGTTTCTTAGCCAACTTGACATAGTTTTGTGTTTGAAAGTCAAGGACACTTCAGAATTTAACAGGTTTCTCATTGAAACATTTTCATGTAAAGTCAAGTTCACTTTTTCATAATAAAACACATTAAAAAAAACAACAACCATAACTTGCCCGGAGTGATTAATAGACAGGCGCAAGAAAATAGTAGATGAAGATCTTAATAGACAAACAATAGGTGTTCTCGAATCAAACAGTTCTGGGGACTTTTTGAAGAAGAACTATCCACTAGGGAGTTCCCTGACAACTACACATCATGGGAACTTTATTTCTGTCTGCATCCGCACCGCCATGGTACCTACTCTGAAACAGGAGCCAAAAAGGTTCCTCTAAACGAGGTCCTAGGAAATAAAATAGTTCAAAGCTCCTGCGGTGCGGAATCAATCAAAAACAGGGAGGATTCCAACAGTTCCTAGAACTATGAAAAAGTTCTTGCGGTCTGAAGTCGCATCTACAAATGAGATAACGCATGTTATCTCACAATCAGCTTCCAGGCAAATACAGTGTTGAAATGCAGACTCTGCTGTGGCTCTGATTGTCTCAGCTCTGTTTGGCAGTATGATGGTGTGAGGAGAGATCCAAGTGAGCCTGGAGGTTTAGCCAGTTCGCTTACTTCATGACATTGGTCATGCAACCACTGCATGATCCTGCTTATACAAGCATGCGTTGTAATAATCAGAGATAGAGCTAAATTACATATTTCATATGATATGATATATGTTGAACATACTGATCATTGTCATTCAGTCATTTTCAGTAAAATAATTGAAGAACAAATATAAAATGACTAACTAATTGTTATAAATTTATGTATGGCCTCTTGTAAGTCTAAATAAGAATCTCATATTTTATAAGTAAGAAACAAATATAAAGTCTGACCATTTAAATGTATGACTAGCAAAACCTTAAAGGGAGATCACCTGCCAACTCTGGCCACAACAGGGGTCAAAGGGGACGGTTTTATTTACTTTGTCCCTCCTGCAGGCCGAGCAGATACAATAACTGTCAAGCGACTTCCTGTAATTTCTCACAGAGATGCACTTTCTGCACTTTTTGTAGCTTTCCAGTCAGTTATCATCATCAACACACTCTCAGTCACATCCTCTTTTGAATGTTCCCTTTGTACAAACAGGTAGGCAGTTAATAGAAAACACCAGCTGTCAGAGCTTATTTATCAGAAGTAATCCTTGGGGGAGGGAATACATGACAGAACATCACTGTCGTTGTTATCTACTGGTGCTAAACAAGAGTTTCCTTTTTTAATTAACACAGTGTCTAATTCTCTTTACTGATCCTCCCCATGTTTGTGTCTGTCTGATAATAAACAAAGTACTTATTTAAATAAAAATAAAAAGTAATGCATTCTTCTGTTTCAAGTAAGATCCAAAAGAAACCACAAAACATCTACTTTAAAAAAAGTGGCACTGGCACTTTTATTTCTACTGTGGAAAATCTGGCATCCATTCAGGACACCGACACAGATGTCACATGTGCTACAAAGCTGAAAATAACTCTTGTTTCAGGGTGAATGTCATCCAATGAGCATCATTAGCTCATAAACTGAAGGTGAGTACATTTGTGGCCACAGATGTTAACATCATGCTTACATAGTGTGTAACTGATTATATCAGTTGAACTGACAGTGACCATCTCAAAGGGAGCTCAGATTTTGAGTCATTTTGCTCCATTCAAGGTGATTAAAAAAAAAAAAAAAAAGACAAGCTGCTGCCATTGTCAGGGCTCTTTGGTGTGAGCTAATCCATCAATGCGCCCAGATCAAGTCATGTTGTGTCTCTCAGCAGCTTAGCATGATGCAGGCAAGGGGCTATGTGGCCGAGTCATTTGAAATGATGGTTTTAGAGCACATTGTCGGGAAGTCCCATTAGAGTGTAATTATGTATTGATTAACACAGGAACTCAAACCTAATCACAATCGCAATCAATGTATGAAAATTGAGGACAGACAGTGGAACAGTTTCATTAGTGGCAATGGTCCAGACACTGTCCTCAGAGGAATATCTGTGTAAAGGGGACACAATTAGGATCCAGTCTGATGATCACAAAACGGACGATATTTGGAAAACAACTGGGATTTCTACATTAGTACCCCTCTTGTGTTTTGAAGCAGTCTAGTTGATAAGAATACAACAAATTCAGAAACGTAGCATCATAGCAAGGCGAACACTGGATACAAACATCAGATAATCCAGTTATAAATTCAGTAAATGTAGTTAAAGAAGCAAAAGTAATGTTGTTCTAAACAATTGGAACTTAATTTCTAGTCTTTTAGGGGAACCTACCTTATATTAATAATTCCTCATATAAACAGTCTTACCTTTAGTCCTGTCTTTGTAAAGCTTGTCTAAGTGTCTTGAAAAATTCAGTTATTGCTCAAACTCTATGATTTTTATGGTGTTGAATGTTGGTCATTTTGGAGTGTGCAGTATGTGGTGCTGTTGGGTTGTATATTATATGTCTTCTGAGCAGTTTTTCTTGCATTCTTTCATATCATTTGATCAATAATGGTAGTCTGTATATCAAAATCATACTACAGGTCAGTAGAATGCAACACAGGAAAAAATAACTTGAAAATACATACTAAAATAAATATCCTTTACCCAACCTCCACATTAGATTTTGTTACGCAAAGGACAAAGGAAGTAAATAAAACAAGTTTTACAGCATAAAATAAAAACCAAAGGCAAGGCATCCAGTTTTCAAAACTGCTCTAGAGAAAATCCATAAACATGTCATTTTGCAGAGCTAATGAGATAATAGATGAACACAGTCACGTTTCTCATATAGACTTTATTGGCCACCATGGAGGCAATTACGGATACTTTCTAATAGGCATAAGAGGAAACTGTCTGAGTTATGGGGACAGTGCAATAGACGTGGATATAACCTTGACATTGACATTAAGATATGGAAGGTAAGGAAATCTATGAACAGCACATTTTATACCTTCTCAGGCACTGATCAGTTCCCACATGGATAATTTTCAAGACTGAGCTTTTATACCACTTTGTTCTCAAACACAGTTAACAAACACTCAATAAAGGGAATATCAGCGTCCTTAAAAGACATTACTTGATCCCCCCGACTCCCAACCAGTAAACCCACTAAATTTATTTTCCTTATCATCCATAAAACCTGTCTGGGTCTGTCTGACTCATGTCATCCATGTCATATGTGCGGCATAAATTTTTCTGCAAGGATGCCTCAGCCAGGAACTTTAAAAGGCTGAAAGCTAAATGTCAGTGGCTCTGACCTCTCACTTGTTTACTTCACTCTTTATCCAGAAAGACTTTGAAGACGAACATTTGAAAGTTCAAGCCATCAAAGTTTTGAATGTGTGACTGCGTGATGAACATCCAGTCAGGATTATGAGTAATATTAGTAATATGTTCAGACACTTAAATGCGTGAGCATGAAACATGAAGGCACAGTGGATTTGAGCCACAAATAGATTAATCCTGCCTGCAGGCAGACACTGGCTCATGGTGTGCAAATAAGACGTCTTCCAGGAACAGTACAAACTCATGCCATGCAACGCATTTGAAGAACCAAATAACTTGAGAATGAAGACAGTGAAAACAGCTATCTCAACACCACATTCATATGTTTGAGATATAAAGAGGTAAATGATTTTTCTGGTTTCCCGATGAAAATTATTACGACAAACATTTGTTTTATTTGGATAAGCGGAACTAAGAGTCTTGTGAATTCTAAATCATTTAAACAAGATAATATTTCTGTAGGTTTGTTTTTGTTTTTTTCAAACGAGATCCTCAACCAGCTTTGGTTTAATGCTGTGACAGTTTGTTTCTCAAATCAAACTGACATTTTACAAACACGGAGAGGACAGTATGTTCACCATCAAACAAAGAAACCATACACAACCTTTCTCCTGGATTTGAAATGTAAATGCCAATAAAAGCTTGGTATAGTTTGTAACGGCGGCGCAAAGATTGTGACATTTAAAGACGTTTCTACAAGACGTGAACTGTCTACTTCCATAATAGTCAAGAAGAATGCTGAGAATCAAGACCTTAATAGGTAAGATCTCTCCTTTTCTAAAAATGTTAGTTTTAAAATCAGTGGATGTGTAACTCGAGGCACTTCCATTTTCACTTGTGATTCACCAGGACTAGATCCCACCAGACTTGGAACCTGAGGCCTTGGTATGGTGGTGGTATGGTGACCTCATTGTGCCAAATGGAATTGTTTTCTTTCCAGTGAAAGCCAAGTAAACTCCAGTAGACATGCCAACTTCTGAACCTGTGAGTGCAAAGGTGATGGCTGGGCATCAGTGTCTACCACAGCTGTCATGTGTGGGTGGGTGACTATGGGTGCCTGCAGCAAAGTGGGCACCAAGAGAGGCAGAGGTTAGTCTTGAATGCAATAGCCAATGGGCATCCTGTCAGTTATCCAAAACACACTCCATCAGGTACTAAACCAACACTCAGGCACTCCACCTACAGGGAGTCATTGAGCTAATGACTACCCAGAATCCACCGCTCTACTGTATAGCTCCAGCGGTAGTAGACTGAGACAGTTTGTGTATTTTGGCATAATACGAGTTCAAAGGACAAAAAGTATTTCTGACCCAAATAGCTGTATACTGCAATCCCCAAATGACTTTTATCAAATCCCTCTGTAACTTTGCATAAATAAGAGGTTAGGCAGAGGTGGGGATGGATTTAAAGTGCTTGATATTATTGGTTTGTCACCATGCCAAATTTCCCTGTTTTGAGTGAAAACTGTTCACAGTGAGGCTTGTGGATTATCCTTTTTAACTGGCATATTTCTGACACACTGTTGTGAGTCCCTCAAACATCTGCCATGCTTTAAGCAATAAAAACACAGTTCTACATTTTCATTGTATTGGGAATGGCAATGAAAGCCTCACAAACTGCCAGCAAATATCTAATGGCAAATTAACTGAATCCATCCGATATATACACATTTTTTCATGACGCTGCACTGCCACAATGAAACACCTTTTAACCTCTGCATTGGAGCATAAAGCAAGCCAGATACTGCAATGCCCTTTCCCCTGGTTCTATATGACATTATCACATCACATCAAGGTCAGTCACTTGATGTAGTCTCTTCAGCCTGTATTCTTCTCAGTAACGTACAGTATGTCGTCATCTACACACACCTTTCCTAATGGACACAGTATCAGATTGAACCGCAGAAAAGGAAATCTTTGCCAGGCTCAGGGTAAAGCTTCCTGACCAAAATAGACACAGAATTAAAGTTAAATAATGCAAAGGAATGCTTGAAAGTAAGAATATCACAAACTCTGCAAATGCACTCCAGGACCTAAGTGATACAATAATGCAATTTTGGTTAACAAAAGAAAGTTGACTATGACAAAGTTATAATAATTGCTTTCACTTCATGTTTTCATTGTAAAGTTAACCTAGAAGATGATTATTGCAATCAGATGCTTATTTGTCAGTCAACAATGACATGCATCCGTAGACTTTTGGGTGCAGATTTTCAAAGACCATTTGGGTTAATTATTCAAGTGTAGCTTTATGAGGTATAATTTGTTCGTCGATTCAAGTTTTCTATTGATGAACAAACAGGTCTAAATGCATGTGATATTCCTGGTTTTGATATAGTAATAAAGTGTGAAATAAAACAGTTTGATAAAAATATGGGGTGAGGGGGCACTGGTTACCTAGTGGTTAAGCCATTACAGCATGAGTAATCAAAGTGAGTGTTCATCCTGTTGAAGTTATTGTATTTCAATAAATAATTATAATAAGTATAAGTAATTATTTAAAAAAAACTACAGTTGCCTTTTCTCTGGTGCTTTTTTTTAAACAAAATATGCTAAAAAGGTTGGAAAAAAGACTTCCAGCAAATAACAGGAAGTCTGCGCTACAATTAGACAAACTGTGTGGAATCAATACCACTGTGCTAGAGGGAATTCCCTAATCAAGTGGTAATTGATTGAATCGAGCCAATTAAATCCACCCTAGCCTGGCATCCCTGCAGTTTCAAAAAGAAAAGAACAAGGTTACCACAAAAAATGTAATCAGAACTTGCTGTGTGAGGTTTAGGTTTGTACTGCTTCTAAATGTAAATAGATACTTATTCCCTCAAAAACAAAGCAACCTTCTTCAACTGAAAATGTTACATTTGGCAGCCAAAAAAAAAAGCTATGTTGACATTGTCTGTATACAGACCCCAGTGTTTGTACCTGGGGAATATGGGTTTGCTCTCTTCAATATAAGCAGTATGGGTCATTCATACATAATTCACCACATTTAAGCCAATTGAGACACAGGCCAGAAGATGTTTGTAACATTTATAGACATTCTGGTGTTTGAGTTCTCTGCCTGCTGTTCACTGCTTTCATTTATTAAAACATCTCAAACAAACAACCTCTAATAAAGGAAATAAACACAGTGTCACACTAAGGGAAAGAATTAAGATGACCAGCATAGAGACTAATGAAGACTATGTTTGTGTGTTCACCTTTTAATAATGTAGTACCATGAACATTACAGTTTTATCTGACTGATTAACATTTGTCCCATTAACTCTTAGGTTTTTGTCCCTTTTGTCCATTTTCATAGCAGGTTAAATCTGTGTGCGTCAGGAAGATCTCTGTAGCCAGGATTTCAGAGCAGTATAACATTGAAAGCAGACAACATAATTAAATTACACATTTGTGGATATTTAAGTGAATTTTGTATTTTAATGTCTTTTACTCCGTTGAATGTGATATTTCTTTTTTTGATCTTTCTATTTTGATTTAATTGAATATTTCGATTTTTTTTAAACCTCTCCATGGTTGTTAATGGTTGTTTTAGTGACTTTTTAAATTTTCTTTATTAATGTTTTTTCCCTCTGTGTCATAATTCTTTTGATCTCTTGTGTGAAGCACTTTGAATTGCCTTGTTGCTGAAATGTGCTCTATAAATAAACTTGACTTTACTACTTCATGATCATTGAATAATAGGGATAGTAAATATGCTTACTCTGATGTCATGTCAGAGGCAAATTTTTATGTTTGCTCTACAAAAAGCGGCTAATTGCTAATTTGAATTTAATCTGATCCAAATTAACATGTCATGAAATAAAGTCATCTGAACCAGGTTTTAATGTTGAATGTTTGGCTGACCTTTTCAACCGTCAATCTTTTAATCTTTATATTGCATTGCACACACTACAGTGTCCCAATGTTAGATTAAAGACTAAGCACACCAACAGAAACAACCCCTTCACTAATCCTCTCCCCAACAAAGTCTATACAGTAAACAGTTAGACGTCAGAACCTACAGTAAGCAAAAGAGAAAACCCTCCTGCCCTGCCAAGACCACACATTCAAACAGGCACTTTAGCCAACGCTTAGAGTTGTTACTAGCACCAACTTAGACATTTCCAGAGAAAAAGACAGGAGGAAACTGGAGAAAACCTTCAGGTCCAAACTGCAGAAGGGTCATACAGACATAAATCAATATTTCAAAACTAACATTGCGTCTTATACGGGTCGGATATGCTGCGTTTTTAGACGGATTGCTACTTTTTTTTTTGTTGTTGCCCTTATTCCTATAGCTTACAAAACAACACTTACCTACTTCAGTGTGACAGAACTATCATTTTCTCTCTGCTTGCCAGTGTTAAGCTCAGAGATACACAGTCATACAAAACTATTACAGAAAAACATCCACTCACGGTCCTCCTACACTCTACTTTCCCAAGAGGCACAGAAGCTTTTTTAACGGGCACATGCTCCTGCACTGTTGCTCAGGCAGCGAAAACAGTGATATACATAATTCAAAGAGTTGCCATATGTATTCAGATAAGATGAAAGAGATATGCAGCTTGGAAGCACCTGAGGAGACTGATGAGAAGTAAGACACAGATAACAGCTGACTGTAAACCTTGAATGGAGGTCCCTTTTTGTAAACAATGAGAGGTTTTTATTCAGCTTTTTCTCCAAGTCTTTGGAGCATTGATATAAGTTCAAGATTCACTAACTGCTAAAAAATATTCACAAGTGGCTACTAAATATTTCTTACCGACAGCCAGCAAATGTAGGCTTACCTTATTGACAAGTTACAAACAAGTATAGTATTCATGCTGAATAACGATTCCATTATAGCCCTAAAAAAGTGGGTTATTACTATTTGTTTTAGGTTGTGTCAACAGCAAATCACTGTCCCTTCACACCATGCTGCACAGTGCTGCTGTGAAGATACTAAGTTGAGAAAAAGCCATTTTTTCCTTTATTCCGTGACTTCAGTCATTCACTCTTAAGTGGATCCTACTGTTTACCCTTTTTAAAAATTTGCAACACAGAAATGTAATGTATATTTGATGAGGGGCAGCAGAGGTGCAACATAACACACTAGCAGTGTGTGAATCTGTGATGCATAAAACAGTCTCATCCAAGCATTCAGCTCAATATGACAACTTTATAAACTTCATTTAACCCCGACAGCTGCTCCTAAACCCCTGCTGCCCGAGTTTAAATTACACAGCCTTTAAATGTACCCAGATAAGATTTAATGTATAGCTTCCTCTTTGAGAAAGGGAGGAGCTACCAACTAATGTAACTTAAGGCATAATGTAACTTAATAATTGTGTAAATCAGTGTACTTCTTGTGATGAAAGATACAACAGAAAACTCAAAGTACTTGGTCTTTTTCGATTCTCAGATTTTTTGAAATTTTCAAAATCCAAAACAAAAAACGCCAACCAGAATTTACATTTTGGAGAAAAAAAAGACAGGGAGGAGCTTATATTGTATGTTTTAGTTTTCGTTTGTTTGAATTTCTGACAAAATTTGACGCATTGGTCCGATTTAGTGATTAAGATGGTGGTTGCATGATCTTGCAAGCTCGCAGGCAGTGGATCAGATGTTCCACTAAAGGGTAGGCCATGATTTTCTATGCTTTCTGAAAAAAAAATGAAAAGAAAATTACATAAGCATTTACACAGCCAGTTTAGTGGACATCAATTACATTTGCTACTTTTTAGTGGGTTTTTGTGAAATTGTTAGCTCAGGTCTCCAGCCTATACAGAGGTTTGATGTAAGATGACGAGAGGACGGTAATCATGGCTCTACTCACATTAACATAAGATACATAGGCATCAGTTTCATTTTAGTCAGTTTAGTTTGATCACAACATTCCTATTACTAAGATATTTCATGCTAATTTTAAAAACTTGAGACAATTATTCAGCAGATAGAACATTTCATGTACGCCTTCCACATGGCTAACAAAATGACATACAGGTCATATCGCTCATTGTAGTCCACTGAGCCTGAAAAAAACGTGATAATGGCTGAACCTGAGGCAAACACACAACTGTGCTACAGCTGCTCCGTATAACTATAGAATCTTGAATATATAATTTTTTTCTTGAAGCAAATACAGAATGTATGCTGACAAGGGGATATGAAGCACATTAAATATTCACAGGAAACCAAATGCATGATTACAGCAAATCAGTTCTGAATTAAATCCTCTTAATTTCACATGGATGAGGAATACAAGAAATGCCATACCTCATGCAAATGGATCACCATCAGCTCAGCTAACAGTTTGTTGTGGTTAAGTGTATGCAATAGTGTCAGTTGACTTGTCATATGTAATTCATAAGGGAGGAGGGTCTTAGCTGATGTGGAGAGAGGAAGAGAGGAGAGGAAAGTGGGTCATATTATTAAGATACAGCATTCACTGCACTGCAGGAGCGTGACCTTGGCTTTTTCCTCTTCATAAAAAAAAAAAAAGGCCCACAGCCCCAATGAAAGGTCAGGTACAATGCTGGCTTTACAGCATGCAGGCTCACATGCATTGGCAGACCTTGGACTGGTTTGACCAATAGCACACAGCTGGATGGAGTCAAAGCAGTGAACTCCTGTACTGCAGACTACCAGCATCTGACTCTGCTGGGAAGCTGCTACATGGGACTGCCAGTCACTGGACAAACTAGAACTGATGTGTGACTGTTATTCCACCCTCCGCCTCACAGTGGGATTTTCTCTAGAAAGGGCAAAGTGCAGTTGTCCATTTAGAGAATATTACATCTATGACTGTTCTCAGTGGGGTAACCTACAAATATCACATACATAGAAATATATTTATAATGCAAACTATATTATAAAGAAAAATAATAACACAAAGAGATTCATATTTAGACTTGTGTATCTTTTCTTCAACTCAAGTCATTCTTATATTTACTTTTATTTTACGACATTCCCTGTGTGCTACTGCATCTTACATTCAGAGAGTAATACATACTAAAACCGGAAAAAAAGACCACCCATGACTGCTCCTGACTAAGATGGATGAGTGTCATGTCATGGCACATTGCACCAGCTGTAAAAGGGGCGTAAGTCTAATCCCCTTGGCCCTTCGGGACCATATCACGAATGGGCCAACATGTCACACAAATGGATTTGAGGCCTGAGCTTTGCTTAAAGCTACTAAAGTCAAGTCACGACATTTTCCAATTGACCTTTTTAGAAAAGTTTACATAACACATATGATACATGAACACAAAGAAACTGGAGTGAGTGGGCTGGAGCAGGTATGTACCAGCTCGTAATTGCGCTTCTATGGGCTTAAACTGCCGGGGGGCCTGGCACCTTGAGCTCGTGTCTCTTCCCCTCTCTCTGTGCATTCACATCCTATTACTGAATGTCACCGTCTGTAAATCTTCATGTACCATGTAAGTTACTAATAGTATATCTTCCTGGGAGCTCCTGAGCCCCCTTGTCTCATAGGTTCCTCTGGATTGTTGGTCCTGCTGCTATGGACCCCACCTCCTGACTCCAACTGCGGTGTTCATGTGTTACTTTTAATGACAGCTGTCCTTTTCTATCGGAAAGGTATCCTTAAATGACTTCTTTCCCTGATGTCCGACTCTATCCAGTATCCTATCCCTACAATAAAGGCACAAAAAGCCCCCCAAAAAATAAAATTAATAATATATATATATATATTTTTTTTCTTACTTGACCTTCGGGGGGGGGGGGGGGATGGTAGGGGAAACACTGAACAATAATATCAGCCTACATCTATTATCATTATTCTAAACATTAAAGTGAATCTAAGAGCTACAACTATTAATATCAGCCTTACATCTATTATGATTAATATAAATATTAAAGTGAATCTTAGAGCTGCTCAGCTTTAACCCCTGTCATTAACATAATTAGTGGTCCCTGTTTCCTCATCATTACACTTGTTAATGTTAATAATTGATTGATCAGTTTATTATGATACTTAGTTGTTACTGCTAATACTACAAATACTTTGACCATTATTACTGACATTGTAGCTATAAATCTATCTTATTCATTGTTGTTGTTGTTGCTCTGTTTGTCTCTATCCTTCTTCGTCATGCCTCTCCTTCTATCCCACTTCCCAAGCCCAACACAGTGTCGGCAGATGGCTGTTCAACATGAGTCTGGTTCTGCTCAAGGGTTCTGCCTCTTAAGAAGTTTTTCCTTGCCACTGTAACTTTGCTATATGTTGCTTAGTGCTCATGGTGGATTAATGTGTTTCATTTAGTAGATAATCTAACAATTAGTAAGGTCCTTTACCTGCTCCTTTGTAACATAATATAACAATGAATGCGGTCTAACTGAAGGCAGAACCATCATGTCTGATAGGTTTCTCAGAGACATGTTGCACAGAAGTTGAAACATGAATGGAATGGAAAGGGGAAAGTTGTGTCTGAAAACATGTTAACATATTGTATCCTTCAGAGTCTACATGAATGTGGATTGGAAACATGGAGATGGTAATACAGCTAAATCAAGAACAATGTCAGAAGTAAAGAGACAACTAGATTCACAATTTATTCAAATTTTACTTTGGAAAAAATACTTAAATGTTGTTTGTTTAACAATTAAAAATGTATTATCCAATGTCTCACAGGCAATCCAACAGGATGTTAGAGTAGCTAACAAAACTAATCTACCTCCACTGAGGCTTTGACCTGGGAATAGTAGAGAGAGGCAGTTAGCTCCTAACTGTCTCAGAGCATTATTCAGGGGAGATTGTAGTGTTACTAGAAGAGAGCAAAGTGCTGAGTTGAACAGCAAGAAAAGCTTGAAATACATTCTAAACCTGACTGGCAAACATCTGCAGAGATTTGTCATGTCTACTCTGTTGTTGTCTTGTTTCTTTTCATCTTTTTGCATATTGAATGAGCAGCGGGGATGTTCTGTCTGTGTGGACAAGATGGAAGGAAAGGCAAATATACATGAATTCAATGAAATAGACTAAACAATGGATCAGGTCTTTATTATGTTTATTAAGTCTGGGAAAATGCGAATAAATGTATAAATTATGTGATTCATAAATGAAAAGGTAGTATGTCTCTATTTTGAGCTCTGACTTGTAAACCTAGACCAAATGGCTGCTTCTATGTAGGGTAATTCTTTACCCACTTACTACTTCTGATCAGATTTTGACTTGGGGACTCTGTGCAGGATTTAATTACAAGGAAAAATCAATATCATGATTCACCAAATAGATGCTCTGTTTGAGGATAATCTGGGGTAAATTAGTGGACTTAATTCAAAATTCAATAGCTGAACAGCTGAACACAAGGCAGCACTGCACTTGAGATGAACTAAAATACAGCATTCAAACAAAGTATCAACTTTCAAATCAAAATTAACTAACTACACAATCCTGCCAATAAAGTTATTCCGTCTTCATATAAAAAGAATCGTTCTGAATAAATACCATATCCTTTTCACAATTCCTTTGCTTAACGCATTGAATCCCAGTGAGTCACATTATTAATACTGTCCACATAGAATTAACACTAATGTACCAAGAGAGTCAGAGCATGTCAACACATTATAAGCTGCTACCGATACATGACCTATATTTCAAAAGAAATAAAGAGGAATTAAAAGCTTGCAATGTCTTTATTGATAAACAAAAAAAGTCAATTTTATTGTCACGCAAAAATGTGAGTCATGTTGGATTATCGTAGTGAGAAATGGCGTCTAGACAGTTTAGTTAGGTTTAGGTTGGTCTCAGTACTGTACAAACAAACTACAAAATGTTTGCTGTTTATGTTGTAGTGCTCTTAACATTAAATACATGATAAATACATACCAAGGAAATGGTTTCAAAATTTGAAATGTCATGAAAATAAGGAAGATGAACAGTTCTATAAATGGAATAAAAAGAATGATCTAAATTACATCAGGTATCTGCAATGTACCAAAACACTGCATTCAATCGTGCAAAATGTACAACCTTATGCATTAAGGAACAACAAAAGAAAACAACTGCATTAGTTTGATGGTGCCTTTCTTTGAAAGGGAAGACCTCTAATCTTCCTCTTATAACAAGGGTCCTCTGCATGACTGAGTGAAAACACTGCTGAAATGGCCCCATCTTGCACATGCAGTAAAAATAGCACTGCAAAGAGCATGGATCCAACCCTTGTAATGAAACTTGATCAAGGTCAATGTAATATGGCTCATAGACCTCCGAGACCATGGTGCTGATATAATCCTCAGAGAGAGAGAATGTCATGCCAATAAAGCCATTTGAATTGAATTGAGTTGAATTGGCTACGAGTTTATAGAAGAAAAAGAGAGCGGGAGAGAGAGAGAGGCGATTCTTCTATTTTTTTCTTGTAAATGAACCAACTTTTAACCAGCAGTTTCATTCAGCATTTTTTTCTGCTTAACAATTTTACCTATTTACCCTTTTTGGACACTTACCGTGAGAATTATGGAGAAATTACAAATGTTGGACATACTTCCACATACTTGTTTGATGTTAAGTAAATAATGATCATGTGCAAAGACCTTTAAATCCCACTTTGATTAGAACTAACATGACCCAATCTCATCTTGCCTCTGGGAAATTACAAGTCTAACTTTATTTTAGAAATAAATTTTTTTAATTAGAAATCAAATTCACTGACCACAACAGTGTACTGTTATGTGTCACTTAATATATTATTCTTTAACATCAGAAACACACGATTAGGAAGCAGAGCATTGTGCTGGGCTCAGTTCTTGCTCTGATAGAGTTGAAAACTTCCTCTATCTTTTCTGTCTCTTGTGTGTCTGCCACAAAGCAAAAGGAGGCTTTCAACAGCGCAGTGATTTAAATTCAGAGAGTGCTCATTAGTTTCAAAGACCTACTTAGCATTATTATACAATAGCTCAAGCAAGAGCGATGAAAGAGTGCTTCAAAAGAAAAATATTTTTACTTGAAGAAAAAAACAGACCCTCCTCATTTTTGTTTTCAAATGTTAAGTCCTGAATAATAATAATGTTTTTCTGTGTGTGTGATGCTCTTGTCTTAGTGTCGCTGGGCAAAGCCCTTCCAGATGCTCTCCTGAATAATTTCTACTTGAAAGCAAAGCTACATGAGGGCAGAAGGCTGTTTGGAAAGAAAATTAACTGGATAGAGGAATATACAAAGAACAATGAGCTGCTTGGTATAGCTCTTCAACTTTTAGTCCACTTACCCTGGACAATTCTAATATGAAATTCACAGATATAGGTCAGTGATTATGCCCTGTTAAACACAAGAGTTTACATTATACATAGCTCAGTATTCCCTGTGTGAACAACATATGCAGCTCTGATACCACTCAGCAGTGATGTGATGTGGAGTGTCTGAATATGTGCTGGTACGATCACAGCTGTCCTTGTACTGTCCTGTTTTGCAAAGAAGAGGGACAGACAATTGCATGAGAAACACGTTGGACACGAATGTATCGAATCCCAGACTATAAGCGACAAGCATGTTAATGGCATGTTAAGCTTCTGAGTGCTGTGTACAATACTGTACGACCCCCCTTAGCACCATCAGTGCAATAAGCCAGCAATACCTCTGTAATGGCCCAGTAGTTTGACTTAATCTATACTGACATAACATGAATCAAGGCTATAAGTAGGCCTACCCTTTGGTGCACTACATGGTAAGTAAGATGATGGTAATGGATAGATCACCAATCAACACAACCAAATATGAATATATAGATTATATAGATTAAGATATGAATTGTAATGCACATAGAATGATATACAATAGTGTTAGGCTGTTGCTATTTAAATCAGGAAAATTATTTTTATTGTACTGTAACTACAAAATTGTGGCAGACCTAAATGTCAAAATAACTAAGCTACCACTAATAATAATAATCAATAACATTTAGCTAGACAGATCACCAGTGCTGAAACAATCAGGACATAAACAGTTGATACACAACTAATGGGCAATTTTACAGTTTTCTTGTAGTTTGTTTGTCTTGTTTTTCCTGTGTTGTCTCATTATTTATATTGTGTAGGTCGTTGTGGTTGACTTTGCTGATTTGTGACGTGTATATTGATCATAATGAGCAATTAAAAATAAATTATAATAACAAACTAATGTTCAATTTTGAGTTTCTATTTCATCTGACTTATGTTCAGAGAGAGCCTGGTGTAAGGAAAAGGTAACATGCTACTCCAAACAGAAATGTCCCGGCTGTTCTCAAACCCAGAAACTTGTTTTCTTAGTTGTCTTATTTAAAAAGTTGAAAAGGTTGAACTTCTATAGTAAACAGAACAGTTTGAACTGATTGATGTTATCTACCCTTAAACTTAAACCAAATATACCACTTCTCATAACTATTTACAGGTCGTCCTCAATGTAATGTAGCACCAGTCCTCACGGTGTAATCAGGGCTGGTGTTTTAAACCCAACTTTGTTCAACAAAAACACTTCCATTCAGTCCCTATTTTATTTTGACAAAAGCAGCGACAGCTGTCAGCTGCTGCAGAGCGTGTATTTTGCCAGGTTCCATTCAGACGGGCTTTTCTTCTGACAAAAGAGGCCTGCTGGTTTTGCTTGTCCTCCGATCCTCTGGCAGAGCTACACAGGGAAATCTTCTGAACAACTAACATTTGTTGCCCATTCTGAGGATGTTTTTTTCAGGCTGGGCACTGTGATGAGGCCTTCTAGAGATTTGAAGCCCTTTGTTAAGACCGCTATAAAGGGAATCCTTCCCCATCAGGGTCTGGACGTGATCAACATAATACATGTTTTAATGTCAAACGATAACACTGATTATTTGATGAATGTTAAGATATCATTATATTCATCATTAAGAAATTAACAATCGCATTTTAAATAAAAATAAGGCAAGATTTATGTTTCATTAAGAGGGAAGGGAGCATGGGGGAGCTACGTCTGCACATTGAACTGCAATTCTGTATGTGAGCAGATGCTTATTGTAGAAAAGTTTGCCATTTATCCTTTGATATGGTAAATCAAAATCCAGTTGGTCAATGTGAGCATCTGTTATGTTTTTATGTTATGTATGACAAGTTCATGGTTGTAAATGTCCTGTAATTGTTTTAAGGTAGGACTTTATTTGACATGTTGCTCTTGGATATCCTGTTTTGTGGAAATCCCTAATACACATCAGTGAAATGTGCTGTGCCATCGTTTAGGTCACTTTCAGCTAAACCAGCTTTTATGGCATTACTTTTCTCTCTCTCTCTCTCTCTCTCGCTCTCTTTTTCTATAAACTCGTAGCCAATAGGTCCTGTGAGCCTGAGTGAACTAGTCATGCATGCAGAAGAGTCAGTAAAGCACATTGCACACTGGAAATAGATTGCAATATCAAAACCAGAGAAAGAAACATCGTGGGATTACTGTGATACCCGATGAGCAGACAGAACAGGGCCTGAGGATAAGCCCTACTGTGGTTGGATCTCAGAGATTGAACACAAAACTGCCAATTGGCCCAGAGCTGTTTAAGTTCAAGCAAAGAGGTATAGCTGGCAGAGGCAAACTTAGTCTGAAGCTAATATAAACTATTCCTGATGACAAAATCAACATACTTATCTTCATACTTCCATTGTCCGTCTCTTAAATCAACTAAATTGAATAAAGCTGAAAGGCCAAACTACTCTGTTATCATAGAGCCAAAATCAACTCTTTACTAATGAGCTGCTCTCAATCAAGGTAGTTCTCTATATTCACAGAGTAAAAGAAGGGATCGTGCCTCAATTCAGCAAGAACTTAGAAAGTAATGAGCCATGTTTGCTTTTTTCTTACAAAAAATACAGCAAGAAGACATACTCAACCAAATGTAAAGCACTCTAAATCTGAAAAAGCAGTTCAACACTTAAAGATTTTTTTAGGGAAGATCACTGGCACTTTGTTCATGCTGCATCAGCTAACTAGCAGAGCATAAACTTAGCTACTATCCCATTTTCACCACTTTTAAATTTGGCTCAGTAACCCTCAAAGGTTTCGCCCTGTAAATGAACTTAAATCCATACTGTACATGGCTGTGCTTCCTCCAGCTGCTGATGCTTTCAAAGTCTGAAGAATTCAAGAAACTTCATGAATCTCACTGTGCAAGCACTGACTGCAACCTAAAAAAAGGCTGGAAGTGAACCACAAAGTGCCTCTGCACTTAGTACTTTATAGGGTTTGAATCTTTCATGAACAGAATATGCTTGTATGTGAAACTGGCCAGAAACACACAACACTGTAGTAAAAATGTTACTGTTGTAAAGACAATGGCACCACAGAGGGATAAAATAAAGGTTTCCAATTAGGTTGGTATTCTGATTTATTCTAATAATGACAAACACAGTATAATTTTCCGTGTGTGGTACATCAGGCTGCACTAAAGGAAATCTTGTATAAAGGCACTCAAGTTAAGTAAAGTTCTCTCCTGGCTAAGTGCCAGTGCCGAGAGCAGGAACTGTGCCTCCGGTCTTAAAGTGTAAAGATATTCTGGGGACGTGTCCAACAGTACCTCTTCACAGGGATTCATTCTGACAGTCTTTAACGATGCAGCTGAAACTGTTTGGTATCACCAGTGCACCATGTTTTGTCTAATGGTTAACATCAGTTTCCTGTGATATAATCAAATACAGCATCCATCAATCACGCCTTCCACTGACAGTGACAGATTGTTAATATAAGGCTAAATGTGCCTCTCAGCTGGCCTCAGACCAGTCACCGAGTGTATTAAAGACTGAATGGATTTTGCCATAGCCAAATAAATATCCTCTGCAATTACATTAACTGACGGTTTCTGCAGTAAACACATACTGGACCATTGTCAGAGCAGAGAAGATCCCCAGAAATGAAATGGCATGCTGTCAGTACATGTATGATCCGTGCAGAAAACATCTGTCATCACGGCAGTCTGATCCAGTGTCCCACTGATCTGCCCGCAGAGGTCACTGGACCTTTAACCCCTGTCTAATGGCTGTGTTAACTGTGATGTGTAAGGATTATTTTCAACCCTTCAGTTACCAGTTCGCCTGTCTACCAATAATCCCAGATTCATTGAAAACCTGAAGTCTAAAATACTGTATTAGCAGCTAGTGTTTAATAGCACAGATTAATTTAGCCCTTGGTTTTAAATCAGTTAGTGTGCATATGCTTCTTTTTTAGATTTCACTTTTGCACAATACTTTAAATATCTTAAAGTACAGAAAAAGAAACCACGAGGAAGAAGAACTTAAGAGTGCTCACTTCTTGTTCAATCTAGTGTTCAATGCCGTGAAGCTGCATTGCAATTTGCAGCAATTTTCATGCTTTTATAAAAGCATACAAGTCTCCTCTGATTTCACTCCCTCTTTCACCCATTATGCCATCACTATTTAGCTCATCATGTGATAATAATGCAGCCCAGTGAGGTCTCCTGATCACCGAATGATGGTGCCAGCCATTGATTTAAAAAAATGTTATAACCGATATGTTTTGCATTCCATGTGATTAAACAATGCGTAAATGTGTCTTTAATACCATATTTTGTAGTTGTAAATGACACATCTTTCCAAAAGAAGGTAAAGTCATACACAAGACAAACAGCTTTGACGGGAAAGCCCTGAAACTGGTAGAATGCAACAAGTTGAACAGCAATTCAGGAATTACATAAATAATCACTAGTAGTTTGAGCAGCAACTACAGCAACAAGAGAATACATCTTTGTGAAAATAGTTGCAAAGCATTTCATGGAAACTAAAACTGACATAAAACCCAATGCTTTGTTTTATCGATTTTTCAGTACAGTGAAGATCAGAAAGAACTATGAATCTCGTTTCACTTCTCTCTCTCTCTCTCTCTCTCTCTCAGTCTCTCAACAAAACTAATAGATTATGGGTCAGTTACCTGTTTATCATTACATGGAAAAGTAGAGTAAGACAATATTGGGAATGATAGTAACCAACACTATATTGTATAGCAGAGCTTTGACAGTGAAACCAAGGCCAACTTTGATGCAATACAGAACAACAAGTGGACGTCAGCAACATCAAAGAAATTTGTCACACTCCTCATCACAAACACAACATAATAAGCGTATTAAATTCCACAAGACAGTGCTTGAAGAGCCAGTATTTAGTGTCAACATACTGTAAACAAAGGAAGGGAAAATGACCTACCTTATGGGTGTAAGGTGCGTCTCCAAGGTTGATCCCATCTTTAGCCAGTTTATCCCTTATCAGCACCTTAAGCTTCAGTTTGGGATAAGTCACAAAGTCATTACAATCTGTGAATCTCAGGTTATGGTTTCCAGGGCAAGAAGCCTCATGTATTCTTGATGTGTGTGAGTGTGATCCCAAAGTCCCGAAGTCTTTTTCTCTGTTTGGGTCTGAAGAGTGGTTGCAAGTAGACGTTCCAATTGGCTCCAAGGTGAAATAGTAGCTTGGTGCTTTCCTTCTGTCTTCATCCTTTAGTTTGTGCACTGCTGCAAGGAGCCTGTGTCTGTGGTACTCGATGTGGACACCTATGGCATCCAAGTCTGGTTCTCCAATCTGTTTGCACACTTCCAAATCATCATACCCATTGTCAATGAAAGACTCCAAATATTGGGCCAGATGGAGCTTAGAAAGCCACTCCAGGACAAGGTTTGGCCCTTGGCTCATTTTTAAAAAAAAAAAAGGATATAAAGAAAGCCTACCTTATCTGTTCAACATCATATCCTTTTACACTTCTGCTGGGGTGTTTGCAGAGGAAATCCAGCAAACTGGTCCATGTATATCCCACCTCAAACACATTCACCTGTTCAATTCTACGTTTCAGAGACATCTATTAGGTTCGTGCTGAAGCATTAGATCTGATACAAAGTGGATACCAGGTTTCTGCATGCTAGAAACAAACTGAACGGTCAAAGTCCTTTAGATGAACCAAAAAAGAAACCCTTCTGAAGTTCTCTTGATCAACACAGACAGGGTCATGCTGTCCTTTTGCCGCCTTTCATAGTTTTAAAAGGCAGGATATTAAAGTAAAAGGTAAACCCCCATTAGGAGAATGTAGGTTGTTTTAAAGCCAGAATAGTCCAATGTTCAACTTCTTTAACGTCAGTTTGTGTAGTAACTAACGTTATGAAGCACATTTTTTAGTAGTTGCCTGTCGTCGACGTAACGTTAAAGTTTACGAAAGCTAGTGAGAAGAGAACAGACCTTTACCGGGTAGACCACGTTTCCATAAAGTTATCTTCTGTGTTAACAGTTGGCGTCTTCCGAGGCTGCCTCTGTCGTCTTTGTTTCATTCATCCCAACAGCTACAGAGCAAGACACGCAGGTCCATCAAACATTCATCCGGAGCTAAATGTTGCCGTTGAACGCTGAAGCCAAAGCGATGTATAAAAAGGCTTTTTCCCCCGATAGAAACGCTCCTTGAGCAGCAAGAACACATAATAAATCATCCATACGTGTTCAGAGCGCACATGTTGGGCATTACTTTGTGTTTGCCTTCCACCTTACTCAACTTTTGTCGACCCACCGCTCCATCCGCTGATTCAGTCCAAGTGAGGATGCTGCTGCTCAGCCGCGCATTCACTCTCTGCTGTGGTTTCGACCCCGATGGACGACGGGAGTTCAAGGAGCGGTGGCGCCACCTGCAGGGGCTTCTGGGAAACGTAGGACTCGTTAATAAAAATAAAATAAACCAATGACAACGACAAAAACTATACATTTAAATAACATTACAGACAAAAACATGTAAGTGTTTTGATTTTTATATTTTTATTTATTATAAATTTAAATTTTATTTATTATTAAAAAATGTCAGTCTTGTTTATTTTTTATTTTTTTAATGATGTGTGCCACAATTTTATGTCTTGGCCTGCTCTTCTCGGAGTAGAGTCAGATGTTTAGAGTTTTAATGGTATTTTTATACATGCATTCTTACCAGACGCCACAAAGTTTTGGTTAATCAAGCAGTTTTAATAGTTTGACCAATGAAAATGAAAATGATTTTATTTTCATTTTCATTTTTATATTGCGGTCTCAACATGCCCAAACCTTGGATTTTTTTCCCCGTTTATCTTTAAATGAAAATACTCAGTATTATATGAAGCATATTCTAAAAAAAATGTTTACTGTTTTCTGTGGTTGCAAAAAAACTTTGTAAAATGTGTACGATGAAAATATTGGCATACATATTTTCACTTTTTCCGCAGATGGTATTCCATAATTAAGGCAGTGCATCTTTCATTTTAACATAAAAATGACATTAATGGAAATAAAAAACAATTCAAATAAAGAAAAATATGTTATTATACAGAACTGAGACAGAAACATATGAGATGAAGTCAACAATATATTTTTTAAGGGGAATAAAACTTCCAACACTTGTTTTCCACTGGAAAAATGTTGAGGAAAAAAAAGATGTGTAATGTCCTAACTCTATTCAAATTGTGCTTTAAATTAGGGTTGCACCAGGTTGTAACTCAGGATGCTCAAAGCGGTGCTTGATAAGACTATTAATCTATATCTGACCTCTGACCTGCAGTGGGATATGTTAAGAAAGAATGTCCTTACCAGTAATAATGAAACTTCATCTTTGAAATAAAATCAGTGAACAAACAGGAAACAATGAAACAGAAAACACAGGACAAAACATGGTATGATTGGTTTTACATTTATTTTCCATTGCACAATAATATATATATTTATATACTGTATCTACAGTCTAAATTGTTTGTGGCAGCAGATTAAGTCAGACATCCATGTGAAATTTATTTTAATAAAACTGTACAAAAATTGCCTACTATGAGAAAATACTGCAACTCCACAGATATTCATCCCAGAAGACAGAAAGACGGATGGATGGAAGTATGGCGACTGAGAAACCCTCGAGCTCTCCTGCACGCTGCTCTAAGCCAAACTTTGCTTTCTATGCATTTCTACAGCACAGGGAAAGCAAGACGTTTTCATGGAGCATACAGTAACATAAACAGATGTACCAGTAAATAAATAAATCCTCTCACACTTATACAATTGGCATGATCAAACAGCATTGGGACAGCCTCCGGATGTGTGACGAGAACTTGAGTTTTTGTTCAACATGGTGGTAAATACAAACGCCAGAAGAGACAATCTCTAAGAGGGATAATACATGGTTGTTTCAAGTTTGTAAACACTTAATATCATGCATCCTTCAATGTGCAATAAGGGACCATTTAGGACATATATGTTGCAAACTGAAGCACTTCAAAGTTGAGGCCACACTTTGTAGAAAGACTCAGCGGCCCACCAGGAGGAGATGACCCTCCTGCAGTAGCAAAGCTAGATTCAGAGATGAGCATGTTCAATATAGAACCAGAAAATATTTGGCATGTCTGGATGATGGATCCTTATGCACAACCATTGTTTGGACAGTAAATCTACCCCCATAATAACATTAAAGGTGTCTTTAATAGATTATTGAAAATCAAAAGTATACATACATTTGTTTTCAAATATATAAATATATCATAGAATCATTAACCAGACATTGAAAATAAATCTGAAAGTGAAGCAATCAGCAAAATTGGCAAATGACACAGATAAGCATAGGTTTTTGTCATGTTTTGGTCCTTTCAAAAAAACAAGAAAATGGGACAAGAAAAAATAAAGACATTACAAATCATACTAACAAACTTCTTCTAAATACAAAAAATAGTGCAAAACCCACTCAGCTGCTCATTTCTGTGGGTTTATATCAGTAGTATACAGTAGAGAAGATTCAAATCAGTCAGCTAAAAGTGAAGGGTTTTATTCCAAAATGCTGTACACCCATCTTGGATAAAACATTTTTTTGGTGTGATTGATAGCTGATCATCTCCCAAGTATACAGCATCTAATACTCTCAAATCTAAGTGAATTGATCAAAAAAAGTCTCACATATTTTGTTCGTGCCTGCAACCATTTTCCATGAGTCCTTTGATATGATTTTCTTTGGTGGATATCTCATTTTGGAATGAAACTCTTCAGATTCACCTTGCCTGTCCTCTGAACACAGCAGTTAGGGTAATGAGGTTGGCATGCCCACAAAAAAGAACCCAAATCCAAATCAATCTACTCTACAATCTTCTCCCCCTTTACACACAGCAGACTTCTTGACAAAAGAAAATAAATCCAGACTGACTCTAAACTATGTTTTTTTTTTGGGTGGGGGGGGGGAAACTCTAGACAACTGTGTGAAATCAAGCAACTCTTTGGTGTCGTAAAAGAACATGGCCGCAAGCATACAGGATCTCACGTTGCCCGAACCTGCACTGTCAGATTTGTGTCCAGCTGTCGTGTAATTGACAACATTTGGCAGCAATCTGGACCGACAAAGTCTTGTATCTCTTTTTTTTCAAAACAAAAGCCCCAACAGATAATGCTCCTACGTTGACACAAATAGCAGCATATCCTTGCACCTCGTGAAAAAGAAATCTAATTACAATAGAACTCTAGTTAATCACATTGAAAAAACACTGTCAAGCAAAAACAAAAACCTAAAAGGACCTATTGTAATACACTGCATCTATGTAGTATTATAAATATTGGCGCCCATACACATATTCCAGAATATATGTATGTTCACAAACACACAGACATACACATAGGTAGAGGTTAGCATATATGCATCATGAGGCAAAGGCAGAAGAGAGTTTTTTTTCTTTTTTTTTTTTTAAGTGAATGGTTCAGAGAGAGATGACCAATGGCACTGTGTGGAACACTCAAGGGTGCTTGGTCATTTCTACTGGCAGCTACGAATACAGACAGCATACCTTTACCATTGTGCTGAAAGAGACACATGCTTTTTTTCCCCTACACATTGAGAAACGAGACAAAAATCAACTCACGCTATGACAGGATAGCGAAAAAAGAAAAAAAAAATCTGAGTAATCATGTATAGATAAAATCTTTATCGCAAAAACTAAAAATTGTAACCAAAATATACATTTATGCTAATCACATGGAGGACAATCTTTGTCTTGCCCTTCAACACGTCATCTTTCTCTTACATGATTTAGCTACAGCCCTCCAGGAAAGCAATACGACCTTCACAGGATTTCCAGTGTCTCAACTCTAAATTTTTTATGATAGATCAATGTAAACTCTTCATCAGGGGTAAACATTTTCAGCACTTTATTTGTGCACTTAATCAACAAACAGATAAATGTAATGCCCTTAATACAAACTTATTTTACTTGTTATATATTACACTGCTCCAATAAATAATCTAATTTCGAAATAAAGCCAAAAGGGACTCTCAGAAAACTCGCCGTTTGTTTCTTTCTCACCTAAAACAACTTGGTTGCTGTAAGAGAAATGGTCATGATGAACTAGTGTTCTACCAGCCCTTATTCGGTGAGAGGCGATAATTCCTCATCGCTCTGTCTACTTTCTACGATTTGAAGTGCTTGAAATGCCTCTTCTGGACAATAAAAAAAAACAAAAAAAATAAAGAAAGCGCAGAGATCAAATTCTTCAAAAAATTCAGACTGGAAAAACAGACAAGTCCTTCATTGATTCAACCACTCCTATAGATATACACATCTATATTGACTTGATTACAGTCGATTTTTAAAGGACGACGGGTCATCAGACTTTTTTTCCTCGTGTAAGTCCACTGTGTTTTGCAGACACCATAAAGGGCAGGGAAAGGAAAAGAGAACACTTGCAATCAGGCCACCACAAGTACAGGTTTTGCAGAATTGTCTTTCCTCTTTCAGAACAAAACAGCAGGGTGTGTAGATATATATGTGAGATATATATGAGTGCATGGCGGATGGATATGAAAAGGTCCCCCCTCTCTCATTCCTGTCTCGCAGGCTCTCGTGAAATGGAAAGAGAGATTCTGAAGGGCTTCTCTTCTTCCATTTCTTTCCATTCTCATTCTGTTGGTTTCGGGCCGGTGTGTACTCGGTGGCAGTCCTCTGGTGACCAAGGTAATGCCAGAGTGTGTGATATTGTGCTGAGAATAAAAGCATGAGCCTGTAGAGCAGAACCCCCCCATGTGGAGAGAAATAGAGAAGAGATGAATTGGGACCTGCAGCTCCTCAGAGATACTGGTGTGCGTGATTACTGAGTCCGATTCTCCACACGCTGCCATCAGAGCTGGTACCACTTCTTATCTTTGTACTTCAGCATCATCTGAAGAGAGCAAAAGAGAAAAGATCAGAGTCAGAAGCGAAAAAAAAAGTTGATGTGAGAATATTCTTGAGTACATAATGAATTCTCAAGCGCGTACATCATGAGCATGTTTGGAGAAGGAATCTGCGCTGGCCATCATGGCTGCTGTTCTCTCGTCCAGCTCGCCCAGTTTCTGCCCTCTCTCGTCCAAAGCTATTCGGGCTCTTGCAAGGTCTCCAACGACCCCGGACGCTGCACCCTTCATGCCCTCCATGCCCCCAGGGCCGGGGATGTGCTGCGCCAGGCTGCGGGAGGCCTTACCGGCAGCTGTTTCACCAACTACCAAAGGCAAAAGCAGAAATCCAGTTATCCAGGTATAAAATGTAAACATTCATCTTGAAATATAATCCGTTATTGGAATATCAATAATAGAGTGTCAAAGTTAATATTCAATATAAAAGTAAGTCAATATGTACAATTTTATGTGGGTGGAAAAAAGTTAGAGTATGATACAAGGGCATCTGTACTCACATAGGTCCTCCCTGTCCAAAGATTGAGCTCCTCCCCCAAAAAGGCCTTTGAAGAAACCTCTGTTAGGAGCCTCTGGTGTCTCCACAGGAGTGAATAACTCACTGAGCATCTCCTGAGGAAGACACAAACATCAGCACTTCAGTCTATAATGCGTGTTGAAATAAAGACTGACATATAAAAAAGTATACTACCACAAAAAAAAAAAAAGGTATTTATACCCACATTTTAGTTGTTTCCTCCAACATGGAAAGTTTTTTTTTTTTACAGATTTAGAATGATTGGATTTGATTGTAAATCTCATAATCTACTCAAGGGTGTCTGACCTGCAGGCTATCACGAGTCTGCAAGAAAGTCTCATCCACTAGTTAAAAGATTATCTGACCTGCAGGTTATCGCAGGTCTCCTGGCTGTAGGTGATCCTCTGGATCTCGGTGGAGGAGGTTAGGTACAGGGCCTGGCCCAGGTTAGAGAAGCAGAACGTTCTGGCTATCCTCATATCTGTCAGCGGCAGGTAGTTCATGTCTAGCAGAGGCCGTAGACTGGGCAAACTGTCAGGATATAAAGAGGGAACATTATTATTATTATATCAGAAGACCATTATTATTAGGCTTTTTTTGCCTTTATAGGAGAGACAGGACAGTAGATAGTTGGAAATTGGGGAGAGAGAGAGTTTGTAGGACAACATGCGGGAGAGGAGCCAAAGGGCAGATTCAAACCTGGGCTGTCAGCTCTGAGGAGCACAGCCTCTGTACATGGGAGCGCGCAAACTAACCACTCGGCCAACGGCGCCCCAGAACATCATACAATTTTTTACAATTGTGATAAACAAATGTTTTCATTATCTGTTTGATCTTTAGTAAGTACATACTAGAGGGTTTACCTGAGAGTCATGATGTGTCCGTTAGCACAGAAACATGCGATGCAGTTCGATCCGGCCATCTGCACCACATCGGCCCTCAGCACAAAGGAGGACTCTGTGATGTTGTGTTTGTAGAGTCGGGTCTGTGAGGGCATAGCCAGCACTTTGGCCTGTTTCTCTGAACACAGCACTGCAAACTGGGAATCCTGACCCTCTTGTGACGAGGGAGGGGTGGCTGGCCTGCGCCTCCGGCTCTTCTCCTTCTCCTCATCTGATGCATTCGCGTCATACCATGGCTCGTAGGAAGGGGGCAGCAGAGCTCCAGCGGCGTCCAACAAGGCCATCGTCATAATTCCTCCTTTGAGGCTTGCCATGGTGCCTAAAGAACAAGTTTTAGAGAGGGGATTTTTTTTTTCAACTTGAATGAAGAGACAGCCTTTAAATTAGCACAGAATGCCATGCAAAGTAGATCTCTTCATTTAGGACAGCTGCACAATAACTGTGACCCAAATCCACAATTCAACCTACAACCCACCCAGTTTCTGATTGTCATGTGATATATCTAGTAAAAGTAATTGGCTTTTTTCCAGAAAAAACAAAGGGACTGCACACAATATTTGGCATGATAAAATGATACAGTGATCCTAAAACATGACTTTCTACAATAAAAGTTATACTTCTTTGGCCCACTGTTAGCAGGTGAGTTCAAAATCAAGTTCAGCAGAGTTTCTTACCGCAGGAGGAGATGCCGACGGGTTGCTGCAGCCTCTGGTCTCCGCCGGGCGGCATGCTGAGGGCCACCATCATCACCGAGCCCTGGGTGGTTCCCACCAGCAGACAGGGACTGACCAGGCTGTCATTCTTCCTGGGGAAACTCTCGCAGAAGTGAAAGGAAGAGATGGCCTCTCGGGATTCTCTCTCTATGCTGGTTACACTTGAACTACGTGAGCGGGTGAATGAGTTGTCCTTGGCGTCTGAACAATAGGAGTGAGAACAAACAAAGGAGAAAAAGGAAACAGTTTGTTTTAAAGTTGAAAGTTGAAGCAGGGTTCTCTGTGCAAACAGGAGGATAAGAGGTGGTAATGACATGAAATTCACCAGGTGAAAACCAGGTTAACATGTTAGAGCTTTGTTTCTTATTACTGTGTGTTTAGGTTAGTGCACCCACTAACTAGTGCTCACCAAAACAAGCTTTTTGACATTGAGATGCTTTTGCACATTTTGCAGTCAGGAGTGATTATTTTGGACAATGGTTTTTATGATGTCCTTTTCACAATTAAATCTGACAACAACATACTCAATGTGAAAAAATGCAGAAGAAATGCATGTAGTACTACAGGGACTCCCAAGGAAGAACTAGTATTTAAGGAGCAAGAATTATTCATGGCTCATTACTGTGCTGAAGGCAGCTGAAGCACAAGCTTTTACCCTCTTTAAAACAAGCTAATGATGGATCCCAACAGAAACACAGAAAGATCTGTGACACAGAGGGGACCGCCCGACACGTGTGTTCGTCACAAGGAAAAACTGAAAACAAGAAAAGCAAGTTTTTTAACACTTGGCGGTGGAGTCAGCCGAGCTTCCTCAAAAAAAGAATCAAACAGTCATTGTGAGAAGATTAGTGTCATATGTCAGCCCTTTCAGAATAAAAGCCTCAGCAGCAGCAGGGGTTAGTACAAGTTATCCCACTTCAGACCAAGTCAGACCGCGGCTGGTCCACTCACTGAGGACGGGGACTGACATAGTTCTACAGACGCCCGCCTTCCGGCTCATCTCCGCTGCAGCTTTGTCTTCGTTCACACTACAAACACGCTTCTTACATGTGAGAGAGCGCCAACGCTGGGACCGCTCCTCTGCTCACAGTGCAAACAGAGACAGAGTGTTTGTCTAAACTTACAGTAAACATCCCAAAACAGCAGAAATCTCACAATTAGACCAGCGTGCCAGAAGAGAGAAAAAGAAGCACTCTCAGACTTATCTTACGCTGTGAAATAGCCACAAAACAGCAGAAGTTTCAAATGACAGAAGTAAAAAAAAAAAACCTGAAGGTAAAAACATTAAGATGTTTCAGAAGCTTAGATTCAGTAGTTTTTGGCTTACCCTGGTCTGGCCTTTGCTCGTGAGACGAGCTAATTTTCCGTGACATCTTGGCTGTAACAGAAACAAATGTTCCTATTTTATGAGATAAGAATGAAAGCTAATAGTGATTGTTTTTTGTTTTTTTCAATCTATAAGATAATAAATAAATTTAATTCAAATCTTAATACTTCAGTTATCATTTGTTTCACAGTAAAAATCATTGAAAATACAGTTTGATTCATTCTTAAGAGTAGTGATCAGGCTGAAAGACAACTGTTGACGGCATACACACAGAATATAATGTCTGACATTGAGCATTCATGTATTGTTTTAAGAACAATATTCTATTGTCTCTCTTGATTATTTGACTTCCTGTCTGCTACCAGGAGTGTTGCCAGTCTTTTAGAATAAACACCCAAAAGTTGTCTGTTGCAGTCTATAACCACCCTTAGAGAAACCCTGAGAATATAAATGAAGCTGCGAGGCATCACAGACAGCAGTGGGGCCTGTAATATCAAACAAAGCAAGAGGCGGACAAGAAGTGAAGTAATTGCAATTCAGTGAACATAGTTATGCACAGGGAGAAGGAGGAGGAAAAATCAGCAGATAGCCAAACACGGAGCTGAAATCCTGGAATCAAGAACACAATCAAAGAGACACAATCCACTTCAACATTTAAGTTAGATATTAGTGCTATAAAGAATAAAGCATGATGCAGATTTTCTATGCGTTTGATTAAATTGCTTTCGGTCCAGACTATGAAGGCTTCATAGTTCAGTCAAAATATATAGAGAAAAAATGCATAGAAAATGTGATGTCTGGATCTACAAAGGAATCCTGTCATGCACTTGATAAAGAATCCTTATGAATTTCATAAATCAGCTTTTAAGAACCCCAGACCTTGATTAGTAAAACAAAACATTTCATAATTGCACATGTTTCTTTCATTGGCACAAGATGCACAGATTGACGCAGGATTAAGGCACAGTGTGGTTAGATTGCTGTTATTCAGAGAGAAAAGAACGAATAGTCAGAGGATCATAGAACTGTATATATAAAGTGGATGTAGCCTCAGAGTCGGAGAATCAAAGCTACGTAATGCAGTAGCGTTTTAAACCTGCATTCTATCTAATGGCCAGCAGGGAGCGACTCCATTAATGATCTAAACAAATTTCATGGTTTGGACGTCTACGAGAAAATGACACTACTCCTTTTTGATTTAAAACCTCTGAGACCATTTTTTTTATCACAAGTTTATGGTCTCATTCAGTAATTTCAAGTCTTCTTCAACGCTGCATGGTTCTCTGTTTGTAAGCTAAAATCCCATTTTGATTCAAATACATGAGAAAGGGAGGTTATGGTGCTGCCACTTCATGATTGATAAGTTGATACCACAGCAATCAGAAAAGTGTCTCACGAAGTGTTAAAAACTAAAAAACACTGTTAGCTGAAGTTGTTCTATTTATTAAGCCGCCATTCTTGTATAAAGCCTTCTCTTCTTTAGCCAAAATAAGCCTTTCCATTCCGGATGCATCTCGCTAACGAAGTTACCGTAGCACTCATCAGTGTATAGCAGTTGCAATTAATTTTAAGTGTTTAAAGGTCATTTTTATCTGACAAATATATTTCAATAAAGCATTTTTATACTCAAATAATAATGTTTTTTCTCTTCCCAAACAACGTTTAAAATGCCTGCTGACTCATCCTGCACTTAGGGGCGTTTTTTTCCACCAATTACAAAACTTTGTCGAAGGTAACAATCCAATAAATTTATCTTAACATTACAGTTTGTTACGCCTCCTATCTTGTGATTGGTTCCATCCCGTTTCAGTTGGAAAAACATCAAGACAAGGCAGTTAAATACTCAGAAAGTTCTGTTTTATGGGGAAATAAAACCTTGTCATGGCTAGCCAAAATTAGCCTCTATATTAGAATAATGTACACTGAATTCCCGAATGCGCCCTGCTAACTAAGCTAGCACTAGTTCAGTGTTAGCTGATGATACAACGTTTTTTTTTCTAATTTCCTTAAAAGTCTTGTCTTTACTTTAAAAAAAAAAATCCTAATTTAACATTAACAAAATATTATTACATTACAAACAACTTGTTGATATTTGATTCTGCTAACACTGTCTCATATCCAAGAGCAAAACTCCTAATAAGAATCAAAGTTACAGTGAATTCAAATGCACACTGCTTTCTAAGCTAGCATATTTTAAGCTCCACACTCTCATACAATTTTCATAATAAAAAAAAAATCCAACATGGCGAAGGCCAAAATGCAAAACTAGAGGCCTCAAAATTCCTAAAAACAAAACTATTACGTCACAATGGCTACGTCCACTTTAAATATACAGTCTCTAGAGAGAATACATGTGGATGATACAGTACCAAAGTCATTGGCAACCGTCTTGGAAAAACGTCTGCTTTTGTATTTCACTGGAAATAAGGTTCAAAGAGACAAATCAGAAAACTGCAGCAATGAAAAAAAAATGAAACAGCTTCTCTAACATACAGTACCCTTCTCTATGAAGTTCTGCTTTCGTTCATCATCTGAATTGTTAGGTGAGGTAGATCCTATGTGACAAATGGCAGCATTGAAGTAAAGTATTTAAAAATGACAATCTTTGACTTTGAGGAGACTGACCTGAAGTCGGTGATTTGCAGCGATCCTCTGAGGGGTTGGCCCCGTCGTTGGAATCAGAGAGGGCTGCGGGAGGAGCGAGAGTGGCATTAAAACACAGCAGAATTTAGGTTATTCTTTTAGAATAATCTCTGCATGTCTATGCTATTTCCTGAAGTAAATATAATGGAAACAATAAAGGGTCACCTATTTGAGCAAAGGGCAGGGACAGCTACCCAGACAGTGTAGGAAAAAAAGCCACACTTGAGTTCACTTCACAAATCTAGAACAAGTCTGATAGCTTAGGGTGCCAGCACTGTTTGTCGAGGAAAATAGATAGTAGGATTTAAAGATACACAACCGGATTTTGTTGAAGTGCTCTCAAGTCTCCCAATTTCCTCCCAGCTCACTGTCAAATGTTTTAAAAAGTCAATAGAGAGGATTTGGGGGGATTTCGGGTAGCTAAATCAATAACAAGGAGTGTATCCTTATGAGAAAACAGGGAAAGTTCAGAGGAGAGAAATGATACTTTAAGGGTGTAGGAGAAATTCTGACACAACATGACTTACTGAAGTGAGATGAGCGTAGCTTTTTCACAGAGTCAGAATACAAGTTAGAAAGTCTGGACATGCAAGAAGTCACAGGTGGAACGTCTTTACCACAGAAAGAGAGCGACAGTAAGAACAGTGACACAGGAAAATGATCAACAGTGCAAACGAAAAAGAACGATACGAGTCTCAGGGGCTTGCTGCAGTATTTCTAATTAAAACTAAACAGTAATCAAAATACATTCTTCAAGTGTGCATAAATTAAACTTTGCTACTCAAGACAGTGCAACCTCAATGAAAGAGTTTTAAATGTAGCGGCAGACCACTGAGACTGAAAAGAATGAATAACAAACAAGATGATCAGGCAGAGACAAAAACACAGTAAAAGACGTGACAGAAATGTTCACACTAAAACAAACTACTAATCATGAGTTGGCACTGTTATACCATTACAAGAATCAAAAGTAAACACTACTGCAGTGATACAGCTTTTCCTCTGACTGCAAAGATCATTTGGTCTGTGCAACTGAACAGATGGAGAATCTGTCAGTGATGCCCCCTGTTGAGGGACAGGAGCTACTGCAGGGGGCGGTGCTCATGGTGCGAAGTCAAAGCTGCTGCCAAGTGTCAGCCCCCGCATCCCTAACCAACCTCTAACAGTCAGAGTCAGAGCCCTTCAGATAAATATTTGGATTGCTAAATATAGGGATATAACAAATAATTAGGGTATTTAATTAAGCTGTAAATTGAATGCGTAAGTTCCAGAAAGTGACCGATAGAAAAACATGTCAAATCACCTCCAGAGGGCTGCCGTTGTTTACGCGGGGAGCGAGGCTGCCTCTGGTAGGGATCAGATGGGCTGTACAAATCCGATGTGCCCATGTTGAGGAGCAGAGTTTTCTGGAGGTAGTCCACCACAGCGAGACCACTACTGTTTCCAAACACCACACTGAAACACAGGAGGAATGAGTAACAGAGTGGGTCTTGGGATTAAGATGCTATTTTTGTCATCAACTCCTTGCAATGAACAAGCATTACCGGTATATCCAGTTTCTGTGTGACTAAATGAAACTAAAGCTTCTACATGCAGAGCTTTAGCTGCTGCACAGGGATAACCATCACAATCAAGACACATTTTTGAATGAAGTCACTGTGATCTCTAGCTGTGAGGACTTACAGGCCATAAGAGGAGTTGATAGCCAGGCTTGTGATTGGCTGAGGTGGCTCCCCGCTCACCCACACCAGCTGAATCACCAGCTCCACCTGGTAGCCCGGAGACTGTTTCAGCGGGGAGCTCCGCACCCTGCATCAAACACACAGCAGGATGAGACAGCAGGCTGCACATGACACTGGAAAGATTTATCACCTATGGTGCAAGTCACACTGGCAAGATCGTTTTTCATAACTGATATTCTCCCATCAACCCTTTTCACTTACAAAACATTTTTTTCATTTTTAATATTTTTGTAAACAGGATTATTTCCCTCTGGTGTGCTAATGTGGAAATATCTTCAAGGACTGAGGACTGAAAGGATCACTTACTCAAATAACCTTTTTAGCAACACTTTTAGGTTTGTTAATTATGACCTAAATAGCTGAGTAAAACTTTAACCATGATCTTGCAAAAAAAAAAAACAATGTTGTAGTCCTTACTGTAGGCATGGTATATTGTCGCGGGGTCCATCAGAGGAGTTGCTGCCGGTGGAGGGCTGAGTGGGAAGCTCGCCCTCCTGCGGGCTGGAGGAAGCTCCTGGGGTGGGAAGGGTGGGAGTCTGCTCCCCTCCTGGATCCGGGGAGTCCCCGTCGCTGAACTCACCCTGCATCCGCACCTCCAAAAGCTGAACACAAGATATGACGTCTCACAAAAGGCTGTTACATCTCAAAACAGCTGTAAATGTTTCTTTTCTAACCACGGATGACCTCTGAATTATCTCACAGTCAAAAAAAGAAGAAGACGTAAAACCAAGGTTTAAACAATGATAAATATATATGACAAGAAGTTGACATGTTTCTGATGACACATTGAAATGGATATAATTGTATACCAACCTGCACAACTTCAGTGGTGATCTCTTGTTTGCTAAACCTGTAGACGATAACATGGGCGGACACACCGGCCACACAGAGCATCCTGCTCTCTGGGCACCAGGACAAGGTCTGGATAGCAAACGGGTCCTCTTCTACGATATCCGTGCTTGGCTTCTCCTCCTTACCTCGAGTCCTTTCAAACACCTTGGCAGTCTTTAGCTTGTACAGCACTTGAAGCATTACTTTGAGAGAAAAAACAGAGGAGTAAGAAAGATATGATGCAGTGTGTTCAAAATGATAAACAACAGTTCTAGGCAGCATTGAGTTTGTAGTTGACGAGGGATTATTATAAGCTGATCGTTTGCTCTTCCTGACATTGTTCCCTTTTTTCTAGATCCTTCCTTGCGTTGTACTTACTCTCTGATGTACGTCGCTTTGGATAAAAGCGTCTGCTAAGTGAATTGTAGAATTGTAGAATTGTAGAACTGTATTATACAAACAACTTCTCTGAACAGTTTTGGGGACACTTTTTACGCAGATGACACCGTTGTGTATACACAAGAGATGTTTCCAGGCAACTTGTCTGAGGGTAGACAATGTTATTTGGTTTGCAGAGTGTGGCTAACGTTAGCGGTGCTAGCAAAACCAGCAAGTTAACTTCCACATGACTGTGCCAAACGTGATTACACACTGCTTTGGTTGATATGCCAGATCTTACACAGCCTACATACATTTTTATCTAAATTTTTCACGCTGCTCTGAAGTATTATCTGTTCACTGTGCTTGTTTACATCCTGGTGTGTAGAGCAGGCCCATTAACTGGAGATACAGCCAGTTTGAGCATGAAATTTGAGCGGCATTGAGGACCAATATATATGAATATTTATAATTTGTCCAAGCGACTACTAATTCTGGCAAGGGGATAAGACATTTAACCGTTTAGTCAAGTAAGATAAACTTTAAATGTAGTCAGTCTAAACTATTCAAGCATCCCAAATATACAATATGTGCTTAAACAATATAGTCAGCTACTTAAAAGCTTACCATGGCAAATAGAATCAATCTTAGCGTTGTCAATTGCATCCTACACTTTAAATGAGTATGTTTAAATGTGCCTCGCCAATATCTGAGAACCATATAAAGCTAGCTCCATACAACAATTTTTTAAAAACTACTGAATTTCTGAGGATAAATTCTTTGTCTATTCAGTTCATACAAAATATTCATTTCCCTCTGAATACTTTCCAATGTTTCATTCTTTCAATGTCATAAGTTTGAAAAAGAGAAGTATGAATGGCCTTTGTATCCTGTTTGTTTGACTTGATGATAGGGAACTGAAGTATTATAACTGGACTGGTTGGTATTGTACATATATCTTAACCTGCCATATGTCTTCTGATGGTAATTAAACATGTACTGTAACAACAGCCCAGAGCCTGAAAGAATACCACATAGCTCCATACAAATAAATGGAATAAAATCAAAGGAAACTACTCACATGCAGAAGCATCCCAGAATTTGATCGACCCGTCAGCATGTCTATTTATTGGACCAAAAATTTAAAATAAATATGAGATCATTTGGAAAATGCCAGATGATGGTATGTGTATGATAACTTCATCCTTTGATATTAAGTCACTTACCCGGTGATTATGATCTCAGGGTAACTCTGAGTGCCTTGGCCCCAGTTTCCTCCACTAATGGGCCATTCCTGTGAAAAGAAAACAAATGCTCAGTTAATAAGTTAATTTACATGACAAAGTTAATTTTTTTAAAAGGCCTCTGTGATTTTTGTTACCAGTTTAAGCTCATATCTAATGTATCCAGAAGTTATTTCCAGTGGCCAATGCATTCTAAGCACAGATAATAAAAGTGATTTACCTTCTTACTGTAGCCTTGTCTCTTTTGCCGGCTGCCGACTGAGTAAAGTGCAGGAATGAGTTCAGCAGGGCAGTCGGCAAAGTACTCACAGCAGGTCACCGGTGACTCATGGATAGTCAGAGGATATGGATTCTCAAATATAGGGTACCTGCCAAGACATTAAGCCATATGTTAGATTGGAAAATTACCATGTCTGCATGTTTTCTGCACGAGATGCAACGATGTCTCCCTTGCAATACTGTCGCTTCTCTTGACTGACCAATCAACAAGTTGAAATGTTCAATAAAATTGCCATGACTTTGTATTTTAACAAATAAATGTTTGACATTGAAACCCAAAGATCTGGACTGTGACCTCTGACCTCTGACACACAGATTCATGGTCATCTTTCACCTCAAATACTTTGGCTGATGATTCAAATTTCACAGCTAGCTGATAATAAACTGAGTTTCAAAACATCAACAGTGAGATGGAGGTACTGTTTGGTGCTGGAAGTAAATCCAGGTCTGCATCTTCTCTATTTATGGTATATGTTGGCGAGCTGCCTTTAGTAATTACAATCACTGGATGAGTTTTAATATGCACCCACCCACACTGCATAATGCAAGAGCAATAAAAAAAAAAAATTAAAGAAAGAGAAAAGCCTGGGATTTGGATTTAAAAGAGTCTCCTCTTACGGTATAATTGGGATAAAATGGTAAATAGAGGAACAATAAACCTGGGGGGAAAAGTAATAAAGATTAAAATAAAAAGAACATTATGCTTGCTTGACTACAAAACCATTCCCTCTCGTACTTAAAGCTAGATATTCTGTTTTGTCAGGAGACATTTAAAGAACAGGAGTAAGTGAAGAAATGTGATAGCTCTTGTGTAATCAAAAAACATGATACATTTATGATTTCTGAATACATCGCAGAATATACTTATGTATTGTAATTCTTTCCATGAACTGCACAGGCGAATAATCCTGTTTTTGACCACTTTCTTCAACATTTTCAAATGAAATGACGAACATAATTTTATACTTTTACACTGTATATCAATATGGATCTAAAACACCCATTTTTTGTTTTGTATTTCACTAAACCTCTTTAGGGTAAGCTGCTATTGTGAATGAACATGACCACATTTTCACCCCAATTTATGGAGACTATTTTTCAGCTTCATAATAATTCCTGCTCGCTGGTATGTTCTTCTCTACGTTTAATTTAATACTGTGAATACGTCCAATGATGTAACAATGATTTAGTCAAAAACAAAAATTTAGTTGTTGTGTCGGACTTTGCAGGGAAAACTTTTTGCTGTGAGGGATAGATGTGAATAAGCAACTCAGGAAGATTTCAGTGGCAGGCAAGAGATTTCAGGGGACAAGTTATGTGAAATCGGCTTTTGTTGCATATCCAAACTTCTTCTACTGATCTATATTTAGAAAGCAATATAAATACCCGATCTGTCCGAGGTCTATTACAACTAAATCCTTCTCCAGGAGGACGACAACAGCATAAGGTTCCTGAAAGTCTGGCAAGAAAAGAAACATGAAATGTTGACATTTCAGGGGGTTAACACAGACAGATGAACAAAATGTGCAGGGACGGGTGTGGCAGCTCACCGCTCGGATATGGAGTTTCACACAGCGTTAGGAAATCCACAATGGGGTAGTCCATCTCCAGGACGGCAGTGCTCTTACCATGCATCACAGTCAGACAGGCTCTCCTCCCCACTGTATCGTAAGACAGACCTCCTGACAGGACCATGAATGGGTCCCTGAGTACAGAAAAGACACACACACACAAACATTTTAATTGTTTATTCAATAAAATTGACTACCTACATGGTCCAATCAGAAGTAAATGGTTATAGAGGGAGACACAAATGTTACCCTCGTGCTTCCCCTGGAGACACTTTGCCCCCGTTTTAAGAGCATCTACGATAGAGCTAGCCTACTTTTTAATTATAAAGACAACTATATTAATCCCTGTCCTCTTATACCTGAGGAAAAATCAGAGGGATAATTAGATCGCCTTCAGTGAAATAGTTAATTTTTGTCAGGTTTTTTTTTTTTTTTTTTTTTTTTTTTTTTAAGGGAAGTTTTGTCTCTTACTTTGTGACCTTGAAGCTAAAACCTTGTTCTCTTCAGATAATGATGACTTTGTCACAATAATCAAAACGCAATAAACATAACGACCTCAAAGGAACGACAAATCATTTGTCATGATCACAAAATAATTTATCTAATTATCGCATCAAAACAAAGCCAGTGGAACATGGAGATAATGAGACATGGCCTTTTCCAGCAGCAGAAGGTCACTGTCAACAGGACTAGCCTGTTTTATATATGCTGTTTGGACAAAATAACAGGAAGGGGCACTTTTAGAACAGGATATGGATTCAAACCAGTGTTGGTTAAGACACAGGATGGGTGGGGACTTTTTACCATCACACTTACCCTGCCCTTGTTGTTTTGTACTCCACCTTAAGGATAGGCTTGCATGGCTCTGGCTTTTTTCCATCTTTCGGCTGCTTTCCTAGAAGATCAAATGGCACGAATGCATTTTATTTCAGCTGGTACAGGTGCAGGTTATATAGTGTACAAATGCTTAGGTACAAGCATAAACATGCAACCTCAATCACTAAGTTTTCTACAAGTAACACTCTAAGATTAGATGAACTCTGAGCTTCAACATGTGGTTTTAAAGACAGTTGGCTTCTATTCAATACCCTTGTGTGTGTGTGTGTGTGTGTGTGTTTGTATAAACAATAAAAGTGTGTGTTAACAACAGTCCCTACCATGCGGTGTGATGATCTGTGCAGCCTTGGCTGGGGCTCGTATATTCCATGTGGTCAGCGTGCCATCGGAGTGGCTGCACACAAACTGTTTACCCTCGTGATGCCAGGCAGCTGAGTGGATCGCCTGAAAGACACACAGCGGCATGTCATTAGAGCGCAATAAGAGCGCACACACACATTTCACAGCTGTACTGTACAACCAATAGGATGAACCTCTTTAAAAAGGATAAGCCTGGAATTGAAGATCGTTCTTGTTTTCAAGCAAAAAGAGCAAAACCAAGAGTACATTGGCCCGTCTCAGAAAACTTTCTAACTTCCTCTGTGGCACTCTGGGCTTTTAGTTTCTAGTGAAGTCATAAGTCTTTAGAAAATAGATCAGAAAATTTACTTTGATCTTTATGGAAATTGGTCATTTATGATCTACAACAGCTGCTCACTGTAGTTTTAGCTAATCTGACTCTAACAGAAGAACAGTGTCTTCCTTGGGGACTACTTTTAGATTAATAAACATTCGTAGCTCTACAAAGTAAGTTTGGCAGCAGGACGGTGCGAGTGGACAAATATTACATGGTGTGAGTGGACAAATATTACATGGTGTGAGTGGACAAATATTACATGGTGTGTGTTAATCAAATAAAACGAACATGTTGTCTGGTGCAACAGTCTGGCTCTTTGAAGTGTTTTCAGTCGTTACTGGAACACAACGGAGCAACACAACAGAGCTCGATGGCACAGAGGAATAAAGCGACGCTTGTTTCATTGTTGGTTTTTGGTCTTTAATGGATTTGATCAGAGTACACACTATCACAAGATGAATCCCTAAAGGTACATCTACTAAGCTGCTTCTGCAATGCTTCTCTGATTGAAGAGAACTTGATTTTGCACATATTTGCATCGTCTCATTTCATGTTGTAATCTAGAAAAATATTGGGTTTTTTTCTCACTTAATTTGATCGACTGGATGTCACTTTTAAATATGTCTGTATAATATATGAATAACAAGCTTCACTGTGTAAAGCCCAGCTCTAACAACAGTCCCCCAACATGAAAGTTCCTCAGACTAAATCAGAGAGGTTTAACGGGACACAGTTCCACGTCTCATGAGGAAACATTTCAGAGCTACAGCCATCTCACATGAAATGAAAGTGACAAATATGCAAAACCTACCCAGAACCAGACATGTTGATTTGACAAAAGTGGGGGGGAAAAAAGTGGACAAATTAACTCGTAACTCTCACAAGAATTGAGCAGAAAAGGAAATAATGCCTTACCTCATCGTAATTGTAGCGGTAGTCAGCTTTTTTGCACTTCAAGTCCCACATCACCACAACCCCGCACTCAAATCCAATCAGAAGCTGCAATAACAAGAAGAGCAAAGCAAAGCACAGCTCAGCTGACTGCTGTGAAAACCACATTCTGCACATGTAACTGGAGTTAACACGACTGTATCATCATCTACACCTGTCATGGTCATAGTATGGGACATCATTAAGAAGACTTCTTAACCTCACTCATACTTTCTGACACATAATAAAGTACATTTATGTAATGACTTGAAAACACCAACAAATTGTTCATAAACAAGATAAATTGAAACCCAATTATTATAATTTGTATCAGTTAACAGTATTTCAAATCTGTTTCTAATAGTGTAGTTGTCAGTGGTGATCCCATATCTGAAGAATTTAACATGAAGTGTGTTTGGCAGCAGTAGCTCAGTCCGTAGGGATTGGTTTGGGAACAAGAGGGTCGAGTTTAAGTCAGAGTACGGACCAAAGTATGGCAATTGGTGTGGTAGCAGGATGGTAGGTAGTTCAGTTCCAGAGCACTGCCGAGGTGCCCTATAGCATGGCATCGTACCCCTAACAGCTCAGCTTAAGTGACCCCATCTTAAGGGTACAAGCATGATAAAAAAATCTTTACAATGGAACCGACTAGCGTCTCTTTGAAGGCTTCACAAAACTACATTTGGGGATTATGGGAGAAGAGGAACTCATAAATGTCCCAAAGACGCCCTTCACTTGATTAGATTGTTTGGTAAGTTAACACCTCGGTATAAATGTGTGTGTAGGAATGCGAAAAAAATGCCATGCTCAAATTATTTTTGTTTTGTTTTTAAATCTATACTGTAAAAATAGTGAGAGTACGGATGACTCAGGAAGTTGTTGTCTTTCACTTGTGATTCTGTGTGATTCCAAATGAAGTTTTAAAAAAAAGCAGCATAAGTATGTTGCATTAAATGAAGTGGTTGGGGATGAGCATAAAGGTTTGTTAAATGATCTAAATATTTGATGAACACTAATAATGTGTGGATATGGTCATGGCCACAGAGCTCACTTTAAAGACGACGTGTGCAATGCATTGTGGTCTATCTCCATCTCTTCTATGAGACAGTTTCAGTGAAGGATGAGTCTTAAAAGGCTCTTTTAAATGATTGATTAAGACACCAAAAACATGACGTTTAGTATTGACAGTTTCATTAGTTGGAAATGTTCTGCTTTCATTCTCCTCTGTAGCTGAACAACACTTATTGACATCACTGCATCATCTAGGCTGGAAAAGCCGAGTACACGAGTACAAACCCTGATGACGATGACTGGTTCTGCTATGTTCACGTTTTTAGCTTGAAAACTTAAAAGACAGGATCTACAGATTCTGTTGAGGTCAGCTATTATTTACCTTTCCTTCATCCATGGGGTTATCACTGATGTGCACCACAGGCCCGGGGTGTGTCTTTGTGGATCTGAGCAAGTTTCAGAGACAAAAGAGAATAAAGAAGACAGAGATTGAAGATGTGTGTGTGTGTAAATGTAAGAGTATTTATGAAGAGTAAAATCTATCTAGTAAATTCTCTTTAAATTTGATCGTCTAGCCTTCAGATGGAGAAAACATTTAGGGAAGTAATCAGGAAAGGTATCCCGCCAAAGAAATGAAATGATGAAAAATAAGACTCTCCGTTTGTGCACAAGAAGGAAACAAACAGGAATATAAGAGGAAAATGTGCATTAGTGCAGCAGAAAGAGACAGAGATGACATATGAGAGACAAATAGAGAGAGGGGAGTGGGGGGGGGGGGGGGGGGGGGGGGGGGGGGGGGGGGCAGGGTCACTTGAGGGTCTGTGAGAGATTATCGTGTGTGGAGACAGCATCACCGTGGCAACAGAGCAAGGGCCATGGAGGAAGTGAAGGTCTGGCCAAAAGAAAGTGTTGCTGCCTCTGAATGTGGTCTGGCTCCACCGGCTAATGATCTCATTGCTGCTGATGAGTCGATACAGTCGCAGATGTAGCAGTGAGTAAAAGGCAGGGACGGAGCCGAACATCAACTCCAGCCGCCGGGAATCACAACATGATACACCACACATATAAAGAACTGATTTGAATGTGTAATGACAACAGATGTATTCATACAGTGGGGTTGTTATCCTCATATTCAAAATCATTTAGAAGTTCAGGTGGGCTTAAGGATTCAATTGGCTGTTTCTACTATAAGACGATAAACTACACTTTTTTTTTTACTCATGATTGCTTTTAAATGTATATCTTTGTTTTATTGCAAGTATTACAACTGGAGTAGGGCTGGGCGATATGGCCTAAAAGTAAAATCTACATTTTTTCACACTAAACTCGATTTAGGGTTTTAATCTTTTTTTCTTCTTCTTAGAGAAAAAACTATCAATGACAAATAAATGACTGAAAACAAGTTTTTCTTTAATTTTATCAATAAAATTTGACAAAAGCAAACTGAATTTCCCTACAAGGATTAATAGATGAACCTGGATTTCTCTTTTGGGATTAAAGTACAAGCTGTAAACTCGTCTTTAAAAGTGCTCTGTGCTTTTTCCGGTTACACCAACAGTACAGATGAGGCAGAGCAACTTCATCCAAATACTTGTGGCTGGGAGGCACATACCCGGGGCCACTCGGCCACTCCGTAAGAAGTAAATGAGGGGGGAGGATGTGAACTATCCAACCAGCCCTTGGGAGCCCGAGGAGAGCAGCGGAGTCATTGAAAGAGAAAATCTAGATTTTCATTTTTGAAAATGCTCCCTGACAACAAATACTATTTATGGATCAAATGGATTCATTCACTCAGCCCTTTGTTGGAGTAAAGCTTATTCTTATTTTTATTTTTTTTATCATCTACAAAACTATAAAGATACAGAAAGGGAAAACTTGTGGAAAGGATTGTATAAGTATAATATAATTGAAATAAAAACTGAGATATAACTCAAACTGTTGTTCTCAACTTGTGGGTCTGGACCCAAAGTGGGTCATGGAGCCCACTGTACGTGGAAGAAAATGTAGTAAAAAAGTCTATGAAGCACATGTTTTGTACTGTCTGAGGTCCAAAATGAAACATTTTTTTATCAAACAAATCCCAATGGTTGAAAAATGTCAGACATTTGGGTCGCAATTTGAGTTGGTGTTGGGTCCTGAGGCTGGACCCGTTTCGAATCCCTGAACTAAAAGCCAACACAGTATGAAGCAGAAAAGATTTTATCACTGCAATGGAATCTCTTTTTTTTTTTTTAAAAAGACTCTCCACGCTGTTATTTCTAAACTGCTTGATGTGCGTCCTGATATCCCTGGCCAACAATCTACGTATGGTGTGGATGCAGCTATCCACTGTTCAAGCATGATAATTAAGGAGCTCCATCAACTTAACATCTAAACATCACACTGTCAAGTCACCGTGCAGACCTCCTACAGCGTACCACACAAACTGTGTGATGGAGGAGCAGCATGAATTCTATCTTCATCTACTCTGATACACTTCTTTCCGTTCTGTGCTGTGGTCCAGGGACCGCCAAAGACGCTTTGGAATCAGATTTGAGCAGCGAGAGCTCCCACTCGGAGGCATATTTGTAGAAATAAGAGAGGAACTGTGGAATAGCAAGAATTTATAAATGGCATCAATTTGGTAACAAGTTACATTTGCCAAAATAAGGATTTGGACTGACATTCTCAACTAAGGATGCAAAATATGGAACTTTTGCTCAGTTATTGTGTCACTTCTTTCCAACTCATTTTGGCAGATTGCAGATGCATTCGCCCATTCTTTTTCCGGACTTCTGCAGACTTCTGTTACTTCTGTAGTGGAATCAACTAATTAGTTTGTCTCGTCTAACAGTGATAGAGGGCCCATACTGTAAGTACATATTGACATAGAACACATTACTTTTCTAAATGTACCCACTCTGCATACAATGCTGAAGCCTGATCCCCTTCTGGTGCTGTTTGGAGTCTCTGATCAGTTTTTCCAGGCTTAAGACATTTCAACAACAACTGCTATTCTGGGACCTTATCAAAGCAGAGAGACGTATCTAAATGTTTTGGTAGGAAGCTGAAGCCCGACCTGGAAGAAATAATACAACTCTTTCATTTGGAGAGGATTCGGCTCCAGTTATTGAATAAACTGAGGAATTTCAACAAGATGAGGCATCCCCTTCTTTAACAGTGAAGAAGAAAACTCAATAACTGATAACTAAACAACATGGATCGCCCCCTTCGGAGTGACAGGGAGTAAAGTCCCAAGAAGGGGGGAGGGATAATTGTGAATGATCTTGTTGTTGCCTTTTTAAAGTATTTTATTTTCTTTTTAATTTGACTTGTTGACTTGTCTGTTTACTTGTTTTCGTCAATTTAAAGTGAGGACACATCTGTTATATTTAATGTTTAACTACTGCTACTTCAATTAAAATATTTGAATTTAATTGTACACACTTAAATGTGGAATTTTAGCAGAACTATTCGCCTGCAGTGAAACTGAGTTACATAGGATCTGAATATGATATGTCATCTTGTCGCCCTGTCATATCTGCAGAAATGCTCATTAAGGGTGGTTGCCAATATTTTATTTTGGAGCTTTGACCTCATGCTACAGATGACTTACCTACCTACAGAATTATTATGCATCACTGAAGGTCGGAGAGACTTCTCGATCACACATCGCACAACTCTTCCACAAAGAAACGACAGAATATTTTGTTTTTAAATTTCACTCTGAAGCCAGGAGCGCTTTTCTTTAATCATCGGCACAGTCAGACAGCCAAAATCATTTCCCCGTCTCCGCTGTCTGATTCACAGACATTTATCTGAGCTGATAGCATACTTTGGTGTTCTGACACTTTCAACTCCCAGATCTAAAACATCAATTTATCAGATTCACCAGCAGCAGTACACACACACAAACACACCCACACACACACACACACACACACACACACTAACTCTGCTTCCAATTTTAGCTGCCAGTCAATCTGAGGTTGTTTCTCATAGCTCACTGGCAGGTGAAGAAACACCTGTGAAGAGAAACTTTTACAGGCTAAAGTTTTGCCTGAGAGTTTTTGTCACATTGTTCATTTTTACAAGTTATTTCATTCACAGAACCAGCCACAGCAAATACACTAAAACCAACACAATCTGAAGATATTAGTCAGTGTTTTGGTGACAGTCAAATCTAATTTCACCCGAATGCGGCGCCAGCCAAATTAAATCTGCAGGAAATGTTCAACATTGACCCATGCCCAGGATGTGATGTACATTTCCTTGTGATTCTGACAGTGGGTGTTTTACACGGGGGAGTGGGTGACACACAGAAAGCCACTGGGGTTATCTAGTGGGCACTTCCTATCACAGATGTTCCGTTAAATCGGGCAGCAAACACCTCCAGAAGTCTCAGCGGCAAGTTCTGGCGAGGCACAATCACCACCTCCATGCCGCCCTCACACTGATCAGAGCTGCAGTATTCTCCGCTAACAGGACACGCTGTATCTGCAAACACACTCCTGTTCGTTTCAGAGTTTTCACGGTTCAGTGTCAACTCACACAAGTGCACAAAGAAGATATGCAAAACAGGGAGCGAGCCGAGGAGAAGGAAAGAAACGGAGTTGGGAAGTAAAAACTCACAGTTCGATGGCTTTGTTCCACATGATGACGTAGCCTGAGAGAGTGAAGGACTCCACGTTGACGATGTGGATGTTTCCTCTTTCCGTGCCGATGTAAAGCCATTTGCTCTGGAAAGGCAGGTGGCAGTACGTGATTCTGCGAGGGGAGATCAGGAGAAATCCATCACAACCTGGCTTTTCATTATTATCATGACTCAGTCCCATCAAACAGTCCCCCCCCCAGTCCTTAATCATGCTGCTCCAACTGGAAGGAGTAGCGAGTGACTAAGATTTAATTACAAAGGCCTTGCTCTGTGTCACACTAATGAAGCCAGACTATATATAGAGCAGCAGGGAGGAATAGCAGAGTAAACACTGCTGTCTTTTCTCAACTCCTAAGACTCCTTCAGCCACACACCACATTTGAAACATTAAACAGACACGGCTGCAGTTTACTGTATTTGACTCTTAATCCATGCACAAACCCTGATGGATGTGTCTTCGGATTTAAAGCTTTAAACAAATTAAAAAATGCATCAATGATTTGAAATTTGAGATTCACTTAGCATCCAAAAAGATACCAGTAAAATGTATATTCAGAACTATCGGGAAACCCAGTTGTTGTTTTTCAAAACTGTGGAGGCGTGGCAGATCAAGTTTTTCCTGCAACAGACAATCAGTGTAGTGTAGCCCATGATGAACGCAGAGGAGGAAGCAGCACACCAGTCACCTGATAATTGTTCATTTCTAATGGTCATTGAATGATGACCTACAGACTGCTATGCACATTATAGTAAGCAGCTAGCATACCCATGCACAGTTAACCAAGATGCCCCTATTTGCACTCAAACTAAATGATAGCTCTTTAGTTAGCCTAGTGCCATATTATCAAAGGCCCCTCAGCTGAAAATAGCCACTGATAATCACCCACCAGGGACGCTCCAGCTGGTTGTCAAAAAAAAGAAGCTTAAAATTCAAAAGAGCTATAGGGCCAACATGATGAAAAAAAAAAGTTTGATCTACTCTTTCGATATTTAAAAAAACAGATTACCTGATTAAAGCAGCATTTAGTTATTTTGTTGAGTATATCGTATGGGGAGACCACCAAACTGAAAACATCTGACATCATCTCCTCACAAAGTTTTTTTGGTGGTTTCTAATGAAAACACGAGCTTTCTACAGACTCAAATTTCCTGCATCGTATAAATATAAAGCCGATTTCATTTCACACGTGCACTCCTGAAATGTCAGCACAGCCTGTCCCTGAAATCTTCCCTGAGTTGCTAATTCACACAAAAACAAAGAAACGACTGAATATTTAGTTTTTAAATTTCACGCTCAAGCCAGGAGCTTCTGAAATGTCAGCACAGCCTGCGCCTGAAATCATCTCTTATTCACATATGTCCCTCACAGCGTGAAGTTTTCCCTGTTGGAGGGGGAGGGGGAGGGGGAGGGGTGGGTCTCAGGAGGCAAGACATGACATAAAAACGGCTCTGTGGAAATCCAAGATGAAGATGGACGAAGCAACAGAGTCCGATGTTATAGACAGTTTTTGTGTGCACAGTATCAACAGGAGAGGGAAATAGATCATACTGGTGAGCAGTAGCAGTACAAAGCTGCTTCATTATGTGCATGCCCGTGAATATTTCTGAATATTTCCTGCTGAGTTTGAACATCAGTTGATCCTAACTTCACCAGGGAATTTTAATGCTGCCAGGAAAGGGTCCAGATAATGTCGGGGGTTAAAAATCAAGCTGTTTGCGTTCATACATGTAGCTCACACCTAGAAAATTATTGGTAGTTTTCAGGAGTTTTGTCAATGTCCACTGTCCTTTTAGCTTTGTTATAGTCTCCACCAACCCTGAACAAAAATCTTATGAAGCAGTCAGGTCTGATTATTATCCCATTTAATGCTGGACTGTGAGCATAGTGAAGGTTTATATCAGAATTTTTTATTTTTTTATTTTAAAGCCTTCAACATCTTTACTTCTTATGTTTTCTTTTTTGCTTTTATGCCAATTTCTATGTTATTATTGTGTCATGCAGACATTTATATGCCCAGCACACATCGGCTTACATGACACCATGAATGCAAATGTTCCAGGATCTGAGTGCACAGTAGGTCTATTCATTGTCATGGAACAAAAGGAGAAAGTCAAACCCTAACAAAACAGAATATCTTTTCAAGCTTTTGAGACAAAATTAGCAAACTTAAACAGCCAATCCAGTTTTTACACATTTGTCCACCCCAATATTTCAGGTTATTGATAAGTGCTGTATAAAATCATTGTTGTTATTATTATACCAGTGAACCTCAGAGTGGGGTTGTAATTATCTGAGAAAATGACATCTTTCACTTTGCACAGAGATGTTTGATTCACTTCAGAGATCCGCCTTTGAGAAAACCATGATTATTGATTAGCCAGTACAGAAGATCAATTTTCCCTAAACCAATCTGTTGCTGAATGACCCATTACATGCCTGTTCAACCCGTGTGAGGGTTTATATGCTCTTACTTGTACAAATCAGGGGAAAGGGCCAAAATTCATGGTTAGAAATGAGCAAAAAAGTTGCAGTGCCAAAATAAAATTCTCATCCAAGTAAAATCATTTTTGGCTACAGAGCATCCCAAAGTTTTAAGATTTTGTCCAAGACGTTACGGCAACACTCCTATCGATTATACACCGTGACATCACTGCAGGAAGAGGAGCAGAGAAAAGAAATCTAAATACTGTACCTCTCCCTGTTGAACTTGAGAGAATGCAGAATCGCAGGGATTTTTTGCCTCAGGTTCCACAGGTGGATGCTGTCATCAGCTAAGGCACTCACCAGCGCCCCCTGTGGCCAGGGTCACAAACACAGGGTTTTATTTACAGTTTGATATGTGCTGTTCTACATGTTTGTATCATGAGGTCACAACTGTAAAGGTAATAAAGAACACATGGGTTACAAAGCTGTTTAATCAATGTGTTCACACAAGCATAAGCACCAGTGCCTATAGTACCTGCTGCTGAGAGCAGCATTGACAGATGCAGGAGACGGATGACAGAGCCGGGAGTGAAAGGTTGAGGAGGAGAAGGAGGAGAGAGAAAAAAAAAGGAACAGATCATGACAACGAACCTCGTTGATCAGGAACTGAAGCTGGATGACAGCAGCGCCGCTCTCATGCTGACAGTAGCACTCCACGCCTGCACGGCCGAAGCTAAAAGTCAACTCGGTTAAGGAAAAAACGGACAGTTACAAAACAATTTCATGCAACATATGATCTAATACACTAGTTTACAGTCTACTGTGAGTATTATTCTTCCTCCTCCATCAACACAAAGTATCCCAAGCTCCTCGTTTTTGTAACTAAATATAAGTTAGCGTTTTCAGTTTGCATTCCAAAAGAGGAACTGTGGAGAACATGAAACAAGTCAAAGTAGTGGGTTATAAATAAAATCAGTGGGCCCTGTCTGACTTATTTATTCACATGCGTCAGCAAGTATGACGGCAGCGTGATTAACTGAACTCTCCCGTCCTTCTACATTGCACAGGTGTCTTCGGGTCAGAGAGTCCCCGCGTACTAAATCTGTCCGTTCCAAAAACAGCCAAGTCACCAATTCAGCCAAATGCAGGGATTCAATGACCTGTGTGTGAACTAAAAGAGGAGCCAGCATGTCTGAAGGAACACCACAGAGCTCCACAGTGGCACCAGGCCTGAAATGTGTATCCCACAAAACCCTCCAGATACTCCCACAAACAGCGCAGATATGAGGAGCATAATGAGGAGAAGCTTCTTCAAGCAGCCTTTAATCACTTTCACAGATGGATAGTGTGAGCACCGATCAAGCACACCAACAAAGGAAGAAAGAAGCAGCGTGTGATCAAATCAGAGAGAAACAAAAAAAAAAAAAAAAAAAGGTGATCTGCTTCTCATTCTTTTAATGTGATAATGCTGCTGATGATGAAAAGCTCCAAAAGACAGACAGCTGTGTTCCCTATCGGAGTCCATCCTGAGCTGACACAGCACAATACATCTGAACAGGATCAACCCAGCTGTGATCAAACAATCCCTCAGTGCCTTAAACAAACTAAGGTGGGGTTTGCAGGAGACTTTTTTTCAGGACTCGAGAGTGGGCTTTACTTCTGCACAAGGATGGGAGGCAAGCAGACTTTCAGACTTTAAGCCGGCGCCATCGGAGGGCTGTTAGAAACTGAACTCGCATTTTTGTGTCCACTTTTAGCTCCTGGCCTCAAAAGTTCTGTAAAATATTTGTCCGAATTATTAATCATGTCCGCGCAGGTCCACAATGGAGGAGGAAGAGTCATTAAGACTGTTTCATAGCTGCTGGTTGTGAATACATAAACATGGAGCAGCCGTCTAAAGAGCAGAAAATGTTAACAAGAAACACTGGGGTGTAGGCTTGTCTCCATACCAGAATACAGATACAAGATTCACGATACCATTCTCGCACTATTTATTTTACAAAATGAGACTGTAGACAAATGATTCCTTTTTTAGGGGCTTCAAACCCACTTGTCATTGTGGTTTGGTCTTTTAATGTTTTTCTTTTCTCTCAAAAAAGGGAAGATGATTGGAGCTTCTCATTGCGGTGTCAATTAAATGCTGCATCATGTTGGTTGTGTGCTTTTTGTGTAGTTCCCTGTCTTCTTGCAATATTTGCACACAGTTTTTGTCTTGTCTGTTATCTTCTCACCTCTTTCGTTTGCCGTCTCGGGGAAGCCAAAATGCTTCCACACCTCCAATTTAAAAGACGGGGGTGCGTCCTCAATTTCAAAATCATACTCTGCAGCTGCCAAACGCCTCTGCTCTACTCAAGATCCACCACCAACTCCTTCCTGAATAATTGCCACCCCAATTTCTGATATTTTTCAACCAATCAGATGTATTTGATGAGAAAATGTGCAGTTTAGACCTCAGCCTGTCCATAAATTGGGATAAAACGAAGAAACAGAACAAACAAAAAAACATTTGAAAAGCTTTTTATAGACTTTTTGACAAATATCAATTCCAGGCACACATGGCGACCCACTGCAAACGGCTCAGTGACCCACTTTCCAGTCCCGATCCACCAGTTGAGAACCACTGCCTTACAGCATGTAGGATTACTTCAACAAACTTATAACCGATAATACAAGGTGCTGTTGCTGCCTGTTTGTTTTCTGTTTGTCATCATAAATTTTCATGTGTCTGGAGCCTGATCTGATCTGATGCAATGTAGGTTAATGGTGCTGCTGAGCCCAGTTACTTTCTAGGCTAGCAGGAAATTACTAAGACATTCATGGACTCACTTCATGTTGTTGAGTTCTTGTGTTGCCTGGGGTCTTTTGATGTTTGGGTTAAATTGGTTGGTTTGGTTCTTTTTTTTTTGTCGATGTTGTTTGGGTTCTTATTTATATCTTTGGATTCTTGTTTTTTTGTTATGATCTTTGGGTTCTTATTTATATCTTTGGGTTCTTGTTTTTTTGTTATGATCTTTGGGTTCTTATTTATATCTTTGGGTTCTTATTTAAATCTTTGGGTTCTTATTTATATCTTTGGGTTCTTATTTATATCTTTGGGTTCTTGTTTTTTTGTTATGATCTTTGGGTTCTTATTTATATCTTTGGGTTCTTATTTAAATCTTTGGGTTCTTATTTATATCTTTGGGTTCTTGTTTTTTTGTTATGATCTTTGGGTTCTTATTTATATCTTTGGGTTCTTATTTAAATCTTTGGGTTCTTATTTATATCTTTGGGTTCTTATTTATATCTTTGGGTTCTTGTTTTTTTGTTATGATCTTTGGGTTCTTGTTTTGATCTTTTGGGTTCTTATTTATATCTTTTGGGTTCTTATTTAAATCTTTGGGTTCTTATTTATATCTTACCCCACAGCAGAGTTTACTTAAAAGCATTAGAAACTACTGCAAAGAAATATAATCAATCTTGTTGCTAATGGTCTGTTTTACCTTTGTAGGTTATATGATATGATGGCATCAGTATCAATTTCAGACCGACTGAAAACTCCTCACTAGAGCGTTAACTAAGGTCAAATAATAGTTCCTTTCTCAAGCTTTCGATCTTGTGATGAAATAAAAAAAAAAAGGGAAAAAGGTTTAACTCGCAGTATTTGCAAAATAAATGATTCATTTAGATTTATATCCTAGAGTTAGAGAAATGATAGTTAGCAGAATATCTCAGAGATTTGGACTGTTGGCTGGATGAATATTTAAATGTAACTTTTTGAATTTCATATTCTGTATTTATCCTCCAAAATTCTGTTGTTTTTTTCCTAGAGACAGGACAGTGGATAGTCAGAAACCGGGGGGAAAGAGTGGGGAACGACATGCGGGAAAAGAACGACAGGTGAGATTCGAACCCGCGCTGACCACTCTTGAGGAGAAAGCGTCTGTACTGTACATGGGGCACATGCACTTACAGCTAGGCTACCAGCACCATAGGAAATTAGGGTGTATACCCTGTCATTGAGACATACTGAATGCTACTCATACATGCACAAACAGAACCGATGGACATATTAATGGAGAGATGTCAGAGTGAGGGGGCTGCACACAGTGGGGGTTCAATGCCTTGCTCTAGAGTTCCTCTGCACTTGAGAAGTTAATTCCAGCATCCACACCAATTTCCATACCTTGGTGCTACTGCCACCCCCAAATACAAAACCATCTTATACTTCAGATCAAACGAAGTATCTAGAAAATAACCCACAGATTCAAAATACAAAAACAGTAGTCGCAGGCCAACCTTCATTTCAACACTGTTTTCATCTGGACATGTTGCTCTCAAACTCTCAGAAGGACCTTCACATACATACTTAGTCATCTCCACTGAAACATCAACACTTCCTCAACTGGTGAACCAACGTGGTTCACCACAGCGTTTCAACATCAGCATGTTTTCTTGTGTAGCCAGCTGATAATCATCGTGACAGGAAGTTATCTTAATCATGCTAGCTCAGAATTGAAACAAGAGAAACTGTTTTCTGCAGACTTTAGTTCAAGCCTTAAAAAAAAAAAAAAAGGAGAGGAAGCTTCGGGCTGGTTGTCTCGCAGTCTGACAGCGCTTCTGTGTTGGAAGGTCATCACATGGTTATTCAACTGCAACTTTTCCTCTTAAAAGTTTGAAACTTTTACTGCCACTACTGTCTTTCCAATTCAGTGTGTCAAATTATTTTTAATTGCCATTTTCTTTTGATCCACACACACAAAAAAACAACTTACGTACGTAACACACGTATTAGAAAGAAGAGGAGGAGGAGGGAGGGGAGGGAGGGGGTTAGGAGTATCTACAGTTACACTGATTAAAACACTGTAGTAGAGACAGATCTTGTAAAAGCAGACATTTATTGCTTGTAGACACCTCATTGAGCTTATGTCTACTGAGCTGTGGCAGCGTTTCCAAACTCCGGGGGCAATGAGGTGGATCGATGCAGCCTGTCTTTTGATAAATGGACCTATTGCCTGAATGACAGTAATCCCATCAGCTCCACCTCACACATTAGGACTACATGGAAGCAGTGTGTCTGTGTCTGTGTCTGTGTGTGTGTGTGTGTGTGTGTCTGTGTGTGCTCTCTGGGTGTCGCCTTGCAAACACAACGCTCTCTTAATCTGAAGAGTGGATAAAGTCGAGGACAGATCCACTTGTAATGAAAATCTAAATAAAGCACACAGGGCAGGATATCACCACAAAAGGGGAACCCTGTGTTTAAAACGCTGAAGGGCTAACTCTGACAAAATGCTGCAAACAAAATAACCTCAACATGACCGCACTATCACAAGCAGTGTTTAATAGCCTGGAATCCAAGGGTAATCTTTGTTGCTGTGACTCATGGAAGTGACTTGGTTAGCTGTTAAAACAAATTTCCATCCTTGAATACAAACAAAACTGACTCCCAGCTGCCCGAGGGACAACACAGCACTGTAGCAGCTTGATTGTGTGTGTGTGTGTGTGTGTTGTGCAGGTCCGGTGATGTTTACAGCACATATGAAGTGGCATCCTGGCACAGACTGGGCAGCACAGTTGATGAGGTTTGCTTCTCGGCATATGGCAGAGGAGCTGTTCATGCTACTGCAGAGATAGCGCTAATGAGCCTGGTGCTCCAGGAGAAGGAGGCTGCTGGTTGCACTGATACACACCCCAGCTAGTGTCTACCTCTGAGCCCTGCGCTACCCTGCTGTATGGTTAGGATTTTTTTTTTTTTTTTTTTTTGACATTTGTTGTGTTTGATGAGTAAAAAGCAGGTAATTTACTGCACCAGACTTTTTGGAATCTTAAGGCACCTCTTGGTGATATCACATTTTCAAATATGATATCAGGAAATTAAGCACAGCATGTGTTTGTGTGTTTGTGTGTGTGTGTGTGTGTGTGTGTGTGTGTGTGTGTGTGTGTGTGTGTGTGTGTGTGTGTGTGTGTGTGTGTGTGTGTGTGTGTGCGCGCGCACAGCGGAATGCAGGATGTTGTAAAATCACCGGAATGATCCAAGCTTCACTCAACTTGTGTTGCTTTCTTCTCTTTCCTGTGCAAATAATAAAAAGGATACAGCCTCAAAGCTCCAGTCTGAGTCCCGACGGCCAAGATTTTCTGCACGGGGTCAAAAGCCATTGAGGACGGTTGATATGGGAAACCATGACGCACAGTCTGCAGGAAAGAGCAGAATTTATATTAGAGCTCCAGTCAGATAATCAATCACTTTCTACACAGTCACGCTGGCAAAACTGGAGACAAGAATTATAATAATCTCCCAGAACTGTAATCCATTAACTGGAAACTTAGACCTATGATCAAAGTGAGATAAAGCATTAATATGAGGGCAAGTGGGGACTTAGATTTGTTTCTGCTGTCTGCCTCACACACGTGTGTGCAGGCTTATTAGTAATAAATTAATTTTAACCATCATAACTAACACTTGTAGCCATGGAGTGCACTTCATATCCTGCATCTAGCACCCCCCCCCCACCCTCATCACTGCCACCAAAATCATCATCCATCTACTGTATAACTCAATTATTTCAGGTTGGAAACCTTGTCCAGCCATGCATGCGCTGTTTGGAGCTTACAGCAGCATTATGTAACAGGTAATGCCGTGGCCCCGTAACCTGGGGACCTGACCCGTTAGCTGGTGGGCTGGCTCTCCATGATGTTTAAACATTTCACACAAGCAGAGACCTTTCCAGCGAGACCTTGCAGGCCTGGATTATCCATCTAATATGCATGCATTTTAAATTCAATCGAGGGTTAATGTGTGCGGACCAGTGAGGGTGGGATTAAAAAGACAGGTTCACATTTTCAAGTCTGTCTGAAAGCGATGCTCACAAACACACTCTGAAAGACATTCATCATTCCTCCATGTCTACAACAGCCCTCAAGAGTGTATATTTCAATGCAACTAATGTATAAAAAAAAAACCACATCATCACACTTTCCCTCTCAGCACTGTCTGCATCGCACGTAGCAGATCATCCCAGCAAAGTTGGCCACAACAGGTTGGTCATATATTAATGCTATAGAAAACAGTATTTTATTAAAGAAGACAGTGTTCTATCTATCTTAGCATAATTAGTTTTAAATCAGTGCATTGTCCATGTATTAAAGATGTTATTTCATTCCAGGTGACAACTTTATTGTTTTGGCTGGCAAATTGCTAATCAATGAAGTAATAGCCTTCTAAAGTAGAGATCCTATTGGCGTGAAGAAAGACGCCCCTGTCAGGCTCTATTGAGTATTATTTATTAAATCCGTGTAATCAGTGGTGGACCCTTTCATTGACACAAGAATGTACACACAGAAGTCTATTTCTCATCACAAATCAAAAACACACTGAGCTATACTGTTTATTATTTGTTTGTTTTTTCCCCCCCCTCACTGCAAATGGCCAGGCTGTAATTCAATCACATCCACTTGATTTTATCATTCTCATACTGCCTCATATTAGATTTAGCTGAACGTGGATTTTGTTCTCTGTGGCTGAATTATCGGAGGAATGGATCTCTGCTTCTTCTTCTTCTTCTTCTTCATTAGAAGGGAAGGGAGGGGGGGGTTACATTTTACATAATTGCCATGTTTTATCAAGATGCATTGAAACATATGGAGTCTATAATTACACTCAGCCAGCTAACTTACAGTAATGTTGTAAAAAATAAATTTAAAAATTTAAAAAAAGCAGTGACTTGAGGCGACCATTCAGTGCAGCACAAACAGACATGGGACACACCAGCCAAGCCAAGTAATTAAAAAAAAAATCATTCCCTGTTGATGACTCCATATATCTCACTTGCACTTAAATATCTTCATTCCCTTGTTTGTCTGTGAGTGCTGCATGCGTTCAGTTTCCATATGCCTGTGAGCAGTGCTGATGTGAATGAAAACAACCCCAGTGTTGGGTCACGCCACTGTCATCTGACTTGTCAGTGTGCAGAAACAGTCCGGGTGATATTAACCCACCTTGCAGAGCTGGAAATGCTCCGACTGGAGAGTCTCCTGGACGACGTCGTTTTCCTTGGGAGTCCCCGGCTGGTTGGTTGAGGAGGAGGAAGAAGAAGCCGCTGTCAAGCCGTCCAACACCTTCCTAATGTTAAACTTCTTCATTTTCCCCCGGTACAGACGCGACGGTAGAAAATACAGATCGAGCGAGCTACCATAAACTGGACAGAGAGGGGTAGCCGCTAGCTAGTTAGCCGAAATAACGCACAGTTAATATCTTTCTGTACACATCTCACATGTTACTGAGGGTGTTGCCAGCGCACTCTCCAAAAAGCACCCGAGTCTCGCACATTGAATTAGCGAGTCTTTTTTCTACGATGTCGGTGTCAATCCGCCATTTACGTGGAACAGCTTTAACGTTATTCGCTCGGGATCGGTCGTTTCCGTGAGCTGTTTCCCCGGCCAGCGGCTCAGCGGGTAGCAAACTGGCTACGGAAACGCAGTGAACTGCAGCGGCGATTGAGTCTGCGCAATACGGTCACTCACCCGGATGCTGGGCCGGTGTAGTGCTGAATATTGTGCACCGTCAAATTCTGTGACAACGTGGATTGACTGATTGATTGATTGATTACATTTATTTTAGACATATCAAATAAAATCAAACATATCAAAAATACAAAACAAAATGAAAAGCACGAAAATACAATAAACAAAAAACAATGTATTTCACAAAAAAAGAAAAAGAAAATTACATATATTCAATTGATATGCCTGAAAAGGAGTAGGAAGAAGTATAAAACTTATTTAATCCTACCCCTTTTCCACAGCTCAATAATTAATATTTATTAAATTAAATTCCTGTGTTCCTTATAATCTCTCTATATATACAATCTATCTATATACGTTAAGAATGCATTTAAAAAACTATTCTTCTTGTACTTCTTCTTGTTTTCTTATTTTGTTTTCTTTTTTCTTCTTCTTGTGATTCTTATAACGATGATCATCATCATGATTATTATAATAATAATCATTATTATTATTATTATTATTATTATTATTATTATTATTATTATTATTACAACATTTGGAAAAGCTTTACATGCCACACATTTCTGGTGTGATGACATTTTCAGATGCTTTTTAAAGGGGGTGATTGAAAATAAGTTTGTTTTGAGGCCCCCTGGTGGCTGAGGAGCAGCCTTATGGTTTAGGCCGAGAAATAAAAAGGAGCTCTTTTGTGACATATAAAATCCTTTAAGTCTAAAATATACCAAATACTTACATACAGTGGCACCAAGACCAACATGACAAAGATTTTATTTGGAAGAAGCATAAAAGCGTTTTCCTCTTGCATCATCCTTTACTGAAAATCTTTCCCACAGTAATGTGATAGCACGGTAGTTCTTTTGTTATCTGTTAAGTTCCCAGGATCTAGTCTATTGTGTGTGCTTGGAAAATAGGCCGTGTTTCCGCTTTCCTCTGGTTCCCAAAGGAGGAAAAATTAGGTTAATTGATCTCCACGGAGAATTCGAAAAACCAGAAAAATTGGTTGGAAGAAAACCAGAAAATCTAGTTAAATGATCACCTTTGTGTGCTTTCATTTTGGATTCCCATCATTTTTATTACACTACATTTCTCTGCTTTATTTGGAATTTTAATTGAATAATTTAGATTTTCCGGAATTAAGAAGTGTACCATAAATAATACATCTGACACATAAGTATTAAGAAGAAGATAGGAGGACTGTTGGTTGATTCCAACAGTAAAGCACATGTTATTTAGTTTGAAACACATTATTTACTCTGCACGGACGTTGGAACCTTATAGATTAAAGATCTAGAGAGACGCACAGTGAATAACAAAGATTTTTTTTAGATGAGTAAATGGTTAAAATAGCTATTTTTCTGAGTATTTGTTTTGAATGTCCTGCGTCACTCCAGTTTTTATTTTATTTCACTGTAGTATTTCTAAATCCCTCAATGTTGCACCAATAAGGTCAATAGTATGTCAAGTTTCATTACACAGCTGCATGTATGCAATATAGATTTTATGTTTTAATTTTTACAATTTTATTTGAATACTTTTATGTAGGCAATGTACATGTATTTATATAGCACAATTCAGCAACAAGGCAATTCAAAGTGCTTCACACATGATATCAAACGCATCAAGGCAAAGGGAAAAAGTGAGAAGTTTGTCTTTGTCTATGGTCAAACAAACCATTAACAATCGCAGAGAAGAGTCAATGTTTCTTATTTAGTCTTGTACATATTAGTCTTTGCTTATTCGTGTTTATTGTTGAAATGTAATGTTATACTTGTACATAAGAGAGCACAGTTCACCAAAGTTAAATTCCTTGTGTGTGTAAGCATACCTGGCCAATAAAGCTGATTCTGAAATATGAGATAATACAAAATGAACTACTGACTTACAAACTACAAATGACTAATAAAGGATTCAATGTTTATAATAAGTATACATACAGTCACAGATTGCTAAACAAGATGTCTTCTTTGACATAAATTCCTGTATTTCTAATATTACTTTATGTAGACACACCACAACGCTTTACCCTTGCACATGCATAGCGTGCACACTAGATGGCGGAGTCTGCCAACATTCTTTCTGCAATCTGGCTTCATATTGTAGGGGGCTCCTCTTAAAGCCAAAATCCAGCACCATGGACAGCAACATATGGATTCCTTGCCCATGATTGGTTGCTTTTATGGTACAGGATATGGCCTATTTTCAATAGTCGGGTTCATTCACCTCGTGGCGGCATGTTTTGCACACACTCAGTATTTTCCATTTTCACGCTAGAGAAAGCTGGGACATCAAAGAATAAATGAAACATTCAGATTATTTGTGTGATGAAATAACAGGCTGGTATCTCTGTCTGCCTCCCACAAACAGTTAATACTTTACTGACAACATCCAATAAAAAATGGGTCACTCAGGGCACAATAGGAGTGTGATAAAAAGCATAGCAAGAGATGTGCACTGCTTCACTCCTCTTCAACCTATTCACAAGTTGGAGGAAGTTGAAATTTTCATGGAATCATGAATATATGAAAGAAGCTGCCAAGTGAAAATGCACACTGGAGGGCAGATAAAATAGGGCAATATCAATAATGCACAAGTGATGGGATCTGTTGAAGAGAGTGGGGCTTCCATTCAGACCGTCATATTTATAAACAACAAGTCAAAAGGCAGAGCTTTTGTGTCCGATGTGAACAAAGTATCGGGACTATGCTTCCCTGTTTGACTCCTGAATCTAGGTCTCGCCTATCTGGGACATAAATCCATAATTAGCAGTTGTGTCTTTCTTTTTCCTCGCTTTCCCTCAGGCACAGTTGAGGTAAACTACCGTCCTGGCTCGTATTTCATAACTCACTTGTTCAGCAAAATGTATAAAAGCTGGTGTTACAAAGCAGTAAGGGGTTTCACACGTAGACAAGTTTCAATAAAACCTGACGTACACCGATGGGGCCTGAATTTGGACAAAGCTTCTGTGTGTTAGGTATCAGGCGGCAGGATGTAGAACAGTTCCCAAGATGCACAGCAAGGACACAGAAAAGTAAAACTACAGGACAGCAAAGGACAGATAGGTGTGCAAAAATAACCTGTTTCATTTACAACACGTCAGTGAGCACAAAGGGCGACCAGGTTTCACTTTGCCCACATATCGATAAGGCACTACATTGAAGTAGATCATTTGAATTGGAATAAATCAAGAGTATTATTTCTATTAAAATCATCCAGTTCTTAGAATAGTGAACAAAAAGGAATTTTAGTAGCTTGAAATATTTACTACTCTATATATATTTATAAGTAGATATATTTTATAGTGAAAATATATTGGAAGTAATTCGGTTTTAAATGCTTACTCAATTACAAGAATAATCAAAAATATTCGGCCAACACAGTACAGCATTTTAATAACTAGAACACATAAACATGTCAGGACAACAAAAATAACAGAAACTCAAAGAAAAGATCTCAAAAGAGAACACGTGTAAACTAGACTTATGTAAAACAGAATGAAGTGGAGAGTGTCGACGACATGAGGATGGCTCTCAAATGAACTGAATTCACATTTCTACATTTTAAACCACCAGAGAAATATCCACACGATAAAGCTCTCCAATTAAGGCTACATTATTTTCTCTCCTGTAAACTTGTCTTGAAAAAAGCTCTTTCGAAGAAATGTTTATGTTTCCGAGTAACTCGTGTGCTTTTATTGTGCAGCTATTGTACTTATTATAGCTAAATTGTGTTTTTTTTCTGCTTCAGAGTCACACATTATTACTTTTCTTATCTGCATTTATCAGGAGTTACAATAAAGTGATTAAATAACACTTATTAGTTTATTTGCTGATATTATTGATAATTTTAGGAATAATGTTGGAGATCTGACAGTAGGTTTGTGTTATCTGTTGTGGCTTTGTTGCCATATGTATTTCTCTCTGTCTGTCTGTCTGTCTGTCTGTCTGTTTGGTTATATTTATGTCTCTCTTCCTCAATCACACTTTCTCAACCCAACCTGTCAGAGCAGACGGCTGTTCACCACCAGGCCGGTGCTGCTTGAGTTTTCTGACTGTTAAAAGGAAGTTTTTGCTTGCCACCTCTACTAAGCGCCTTACTGCTGCCAAGGGCTTTGCTCATGGTGGATTAATGTTGGATCTCTGCAAATAATATGACAAAGAGTACGGTCTAGACCTGCTCTTTTTTGGAAAAAGTCTTTACATAACATTTGCTATGCACTGGCGCTACACAAATAAATATGGATTGACTTGATTGATTGTTAAAAGTATGTTTTTACTTGCCACTGTTACAGAGAACTTTTTAATGGGGGATTTATGTCTTTCATATCAAAGAATACAATCTGGACCTTATGTTTTTGTAAAGTGTTATGTAACCTTTCTTATAATTTAGTGCTATATAAATACAGATTGATTGATTGCTTGAAGCTGCAGAACTGATGTACACATAGAAAAACACACCGTCCAAATGCAGTCATGCATTTGTGGCTGACTTCCACTTACAGAAATAAAAAGTGAAACAACATAACATCCGTAAACATCCTTTTAGATACTTATGGTCCATCACTGATTAGAGGCAGCATAGGGAGTCTACTCCCTGCAGCTCAGCACACTCCGTCCTCTCTGGGTGGTGTGTGTCAGTCGCAGTGTGGCGCATTTTCACATATTCTCTCCCTCCACCAAAATCAGGTCATGCTGATAGCTTTTTCTCTGCTATTGGCCATATCAAGGCGGAGCGGCGATGCTTATGCATGGGTCTCAGCTCATCTCACTGTGAAGTGATTAACAGATAATTATATGCATGGGTTGCATAACACACAAGTAACACTCAGATTGAATTTGTTGTCTTTTAATGGGGAGTATCTAACAGATTTTATTCCGGATTTTTACCAACATTTTTTCCCTTTCTCTTTCTGTTTGTGTGTAGCTGAGAAAATGGCAGTGCTTAGTGTGTTATAGTGTTTGGCCTCATTACAGTAGGTCAAACACAAGCCAGTCTTGGTGTGTGTGTGTGTGTGTGTGTGTGTAGGGGGGGGGGGGGGGGGGGGGGGGTAGTCACAGACTCTCTCCCAGCAGGATGTGTATCGTGCTGATTGCTTTATTAGCCTGACAGTGTCAGTGGATTATCAGATAAACGTGTTTATGAGGCAGCCCACACTGTCCACACCTTACTGTGTAACATAACAAGGCGTAAATATGAAACTGTCTATCTACTGTTGTGTGTCTCTTTGAATCAGAGCTGTGGTCTTCAGCAGCACGGCGTCCGGCTCTTACTCTCCTCACGAGGTACATTCAGTTTGAGCAAGCCCCCATCGTCCTCTTCATTAGACAGGCCAGCATCGCACCGCATCATTTGTTTGACAAGGAAGGCAAATGCCTCATCAATATTTACATTTTCCTATAAATGGTGCAGAGGGAAGATGTGATTTAAGACATTGTGTATGCATCTGTTGAGTTAAGTGTTTGGCTAGGTGCTAAAGCTTGCAAGTTGTTCCTGCTTTCCTGCTTGTTAATATTTGAAGATGTTTTATGAGCAGGTTGTATGGCTTTAGTGTTAAAGTTATCTATTACAGCATAAAATCCCTTGTGAAGTTTTACAGTGAACTACATGACCTAATGGTGAGTTTACAGATACAGAGTTAAGTTTCAGAAATGCAAACAAAGAACTATCTATAAAAGTATTATCCAAGCTTAAAATAACATAAATAGGCCAATAAGTAAATCAACCAGCCAGTCACACGTTTGTGTATAATAAAGAAAAGAGTAAGAGAGTCCTTCTACTTTAAAAATAGCCACACATAAGATAATGAATACCTTGCACCTGCTGAAGGTAGAATAACACGTTTGCTGATATTTCAATCACAAGTTATATACAAGGGAATACGTTAAAATCGTTCTGTAACACACACCTTTGCAGAAGTCTTAAACCAGCACGTGAAGCTGTTGTCAATACAGAAGCCGTCCAGAGAGCCCGCCACATCGCTGTCGTTTCCTGTCAGGTCACATTTGTTGGCCACAAGGACAGCAGGCACCGGACGTCCGCTTTCCAGACACACTTTGCTATCTAGGTCCTGTTTCCAGTTTGAGGCAGCCTCCAAGGTGGAGCTGTTTCTTATGTCAAAAACAACAAGTGCTCCCATGGCACCTTTGTAGTACACTCTGGACATCTTCTTGAACCTCTCCTGACCTTAGAGAACAGAACAGAAATGTGTAATCTTCACCTCAACACAGCTTGTGCTCAAATCTGAAGTGAAGAAAATACATTTTAAAGGCATAAGTTGATATATGACAAAATACAGTTCTTGGATTTGAATTAAAGTCATGGTTTTATGTGAGACAGGGTCCTTAGGTCTCCCCCCCACAAGTGAGAGTTAATAATATAATATGACTAATTTTTTTCTAAAATAAAAGTTTGAATAAGTGAAATTACAAAAATATATCAAGAATCAAGATATGGATATTTTAAGCGAAAAACACTTACATTTTTTTATGGTTTAACTAAAGCTAGCGGACTATCTCACACACTGATGATCTGGGTATTCAACATGCCCACTTGACTTCTCGTGGCGGCAGACTTATAAGTACAAAATCTTTACTCATTGTTTTCCTGGCAGCTGTTTTGATTTTGAAATGTAATTATGTGCTTTCATTGGGGGAATTCTTTGTTCCTGGATTAAACATTTTACTGTGGAAATCAGTTTATATCCGTCATTTGCACTGAGCTAGCTCTTCAAGACCTTTAAAATCCCTCCACTGTTTCATTCATGCGACCAGATTTTTAACATAACTGGTAAGAAAAAATACATTTCATTCTATATTTTCTGTCCTCTTTAGTAGGCCTACAGTGAGTATATGTATTGGTTATAGTCTGTCTGTAGTTTTGTTATATCCGAGGGAAATGTTCATACCCCATTTGCCAGCATTCCTTCTCTTTTTGATATACCTTTGCATTTCCCGAATCATGTTACCATCTTGCTAGCTAGCTAAATTGTTAGCCTCATTTAATGCTACATACTGACAGTCAGGTTAATTAAGCGCCTAGTTACTGTTCTCTAGCAGCATCTCACTCATGACTTGCCACAACTTAACTTTTACACTTGACATGTTCACATGCTAACACGTTTCATTTAAAGGCAACATATTCAACTACCAGTGAAAGCCAATTTTAAAGAGCTGCCAATTTTGGTTAACATTGTAAGCTAGCAAACTTGAGGCCCCAAAAAATTGATAAGAAGTTTCGCGCCACAGGGTCACATATTAGACTACAGTTAAACTAGCTTTCATCTGATGTAGTGAGATTTGTTTAAGTGCTGTTACTGCAGTTTTTCAGTTGTTTTTGTTGTTGTTGTTGTAATAACTACAGATTTCACAACATTGTATTAAATATCTATGGCACATGATTTGATGAGTTTTGACGCATGCTACAGAGTCATGTGTCTTTCTGGCTCTGTAGGGCAGAGCACAGACAGAATCACAACGTTTACACTCACCTACAATATCCCAAAGCTGCAGTCTCACCACTGTATTGCGATCCCATTCGATTGTTTTCAGAGCAAAGTCAACGCCTATGGAGGATTTGTATCCCTCATCAAAGCGTTTGCTAGCGTAGCGCAAGATAATACTGCTCTTTCCAACATCTAGATCCCCTATGACTAAAACTTTAAACAGCTTGTCTTTACATAATGTCAAGGAGCTCCCTGCCATGATGAGGCACAGCTATGGTCTTTATCCTGAGCAATGACTCAAATAGATCTTCTACAAGTCAAGCAAAAAGTGTTGGTCTGTAAATATGTTGCTTTTTGATTATCTTCAGGTTTATGAGCGCTTACCCTACCTCTTTTCCCTTTAAAGCAAAGCCATAAATCTTTGACCTTTGGTTATAAAAAACCTTTTGGAATTGACCAAGTTAATTCAAAGTCTCTTAATGTTTCACCATGCAGGAAAAACAGGAGACAAACACATAGAAAACTTACTTTACTCCAGTTAAACAAGTGTCCTGTTAAATGTTCTACAGTTAAGATTTGTTTAAATGGCAGACTTTATTAATACTGCGTATATCTCAGGTTGCAAATACCTTATTCAAGTTGTTCTTTTAACATTAGCACTTCACATTATACAGTTTTGATAGGCTCTTAAAGTCTTAATATTCAGGAAATTGATTGGCGTACACAACCCATCGCACAATGGAAGCATACACAGCAAATGAGTTTATACTGTAATGCATAAAGATAACATCTTAATACCAAAATATGACACACAATTCATACATTCACAAAACATATGTATGTCATTTCTTATACATAAATCTATACAATTATGAAATCAGATGTCTTAATATAAAAGATACAAACTTGAAACTACTCTAAATGGCATTTCAAGACCATAAAAATTAGATAAACATACAAAACAACAAAGAATTTGATGAAAATGTGGCACTTGTCTGCTGCTACATTCGTGATACAGTCAACGCGTTGCCTGGCAGTACTGTATCTATCAAAAAAATCACGGATAATTTATTCTTTTATCAAGTTTAACATTTTGGGAATATAGTTATTCACTTTAAGGTGAAAAAATGACCCCAATCTTACGTCTATACCCTGATAGTGAAGCTAACGCCAGTAAGTGGTTAGCTTAGCAAAACGAGTTTAAACTGGGGGAACAGCTCACCTACATATCTAAATATCACACTGTCACCCGATCAGCACATTTGAAAGTCACAAGTAACCACTTTATATGTTTTTGTTTAAATTCATACAAAAACCAAAGTGCAAAAATGACTGATGTAACAGTGCATGTGAAAATGACACTGCTGTTTTCCCCTGTCTAGTCTTTTTTTTTGCTAAACTAAGCTAATAGCTGTTAGCTGCTGCTTTGTTTTTAGCAGACAGATCTTGCAATGATATAAATGCTTTCTCATCAACTTACATTTCAGAAAGCAAATGCTTATATTTTCCAAAATATCAAACTTAGGCGTTCTAAGTTCCCTTCATTTCCTGGTATACAAAACACACACATATTGTAAAATATTGTTTACAAATTGCAACATTTTACATTACACACAAATGATATTCATCCTAAACGTTTCCTGTTTAGAATCATTAAAGTCATCAGCTTGTTTTGTTGCCTATTTTTCCTTATGAATCTATTCATAATAATAAATGTACATACAGATAATCTTAGTTGTTTGTCGTATAAGCACAAAATCTAGTTTCTCTTAAAAGCTTATGTTAGCATACGTTTGTAAGACAAATCCTCATATTGTAGACAACATCGAAAATAATTTTAAAATATGGCGCCTTGTTGTTCACCCTTATCATGTAAAAGCTATCAATTACAGAGTGAAAAAGGACCTGTCAGTCCACAGACTGACTCTTTCCTTATCATCATGTACAACACAAGTCATTATGAACTTCTGGATATATTACAACAGGTAATGATTGGCGAATACACTCATAGAGTTGAGGAGCTTTGCTTGAGGTCTCTGAGGATGACAGAGGCGTATGTCACATTTGGAGGACTGCACAAAATCGACTCAGACACAGGCGAGTTGGGAAAAGGGCTCATCGGAGGAGCAGCAGCGCAATCTCGAAAAGGAGAGGGAGGCATCAGAGCCAGAGAGTCATCCATGGCTAATTTGACCTCAACAAAATCCTCCTCGTCATGAATCTCAGCGTTGTTGTACATGTAGCCGTGAAGAAGGCCAAAGTGCTCATTCTCCATCTCCTCCTCGTCCTCTAGAGGGGAGTTGGGCTCCTCATCGAACGGGTCGAGGTGCAAAGGCAGGACTGGTTCCTGCTGGATGAGGTGGGCCTGGTGGTACACAGGCATGCCACCACTAACAGCTTCAGGCATGCTTATCAAATCATTAAACTCAGGGAAGTCCCTGTTGAATTTACCAACCAGCCTCTCCTCCTGCAGGTGGTCCATGATGTTGTGTTGGGAGATAATGCTCAGTGGCCGTAAATGCTCAGGGGTATACAGCTCAATCTCATTTCCCTGGTCTTTTATCAGCCCACAGTGGGGAATCTGCCCGTGCGCCATCATGGGGGGAGTGACGGGGGGATTGTAATTGTATCTGACGGGATCGCCCTCGTCCTCCTCTGCCACATTGTATAAAGTCTTGGTGCTAAGGTCTGAGAACTCCAGGCCTCTGTTTTGGTAGGTATTAGTTAAGGGTTTGATGACAGCCATCTGATTGGAACCTGCTTCCTGTCTCTTCACATGCACTGACAGTCTGTGCCATGTGTGATCCCCTTTTGGAGGATGTCTTGCACCTGGTTCAGACCATGACACAGACTTTCCATTAGAACTATGAACAAAATAAAGACGGCTGTTACTGCACAGGAACCCAGAAAAAGGAGACACAAATAGCATCTGTGGTTCACGTAAGCAAAAATTAATTATTAAAATATATATTTATATTCATCATCATATCATACATAATGTTCCAGGGTATCTGCAGTTCTAAAAAAAATTCGACCCACCCACCTCCACTAAAGTCAGTTTACTAAAGACAAAAATGGCCTAAGTCGTAAATTAAGGGCCTGTGACCTCTAATAGCATTATTTGTGATGGTAGTATCTTTTTTTAATACAAAATCATTGCAGTTCAGTGTTTTCAGCATTCAGCATACTAAGTGCAAAAAATGCCCTAGGTGTCAGCTGTTTTTTGTCGTAAACTCAGCGCTCAAAATACTTCAAATTTTGGAATATCACCTCACTTGTCAATATCAGTTCTCTCGACTACCAATCAAAATCAAATATGGGTGGAACTTCTGATACCAATGATGAAGGAGAAACTAAAGGCCTGTACACCCAGTATTGTTTTGTTCTTGGTTGCCATTTCCAGATCTAGAACTTCTGCCTATTCCAGTACACAATACTTGACATTGTTTTTATGTTGTCTTTGTAATAACATCCTTGAATAAAAGAAGGTGGAAGTGCTGTGAGAAGACTTGCATAATCTAGCGACAGTCAGCGCTAGCCACAAGCGCTCTGAATGTGAGATCATGGGGGGCTGCCGGTGCAAAAAAACGGTGTTAGGGTACACAATCCTTAAATAGCTTTAAATTCAATTTCCAAAAAAATGATTATTCCTTTTTGCCGACCAGAGCCTTTCATCCTAAAATGGTTTTGTAAAATGTATGATGTAACAGGGAGAATGTTGCAAGAACCAGCAGACTTATTACAATTAGTAGCACTGTTACTGGTTAAAACAGAGGCTCCATCAGTCCATAATGTCATAATTCATTTTAGAGAAATAATTTGAGGCCACAGTAACCCTGCTGTTATTTAGCTTGTCACAAAAAAACGTTTTTGTTCTGTAAACTCTGCAGAAACCCTGTTTTCTCCGTTTGATATCCCACTTGTTAACAGAGATGCTTGTTTTAATTGTATCAAAAGTTCAAAGGTTAAAATGGCTGTGTGAATTGAGCACTGACCTATATCCGTCACACTTTACAACAGGTGTCCCTTTGAAAGTGAATACAGTAAGACATCAGCTTCCCTTAGAGAGGGAATTACAGTAAAACCAGCATCCCTTAGGTGCCTCAGGAGCACGACTCACAGATTCAATTAATGAACATACCTGCCGTTTCCAGTGTTCTTCTTCCTCTTGAACATGTTGAGCAGGCTGTTGCTTCTGCAGACTATCTTGCCGTCGCCGACGTGCATTCGCACAGCATCAGATGTGGTGAAGGCGCTGCGCACATTTCGCTCCGGCTTGCAGATGATGATGTACATCTTTGGCGTGAACATACAGCCCAAAGCTACAGTCACACTGAGGCTCACAGAGAAGGACGTGGTGATGATCTTGTAGTTGCTGCCAAAGTAGATGGGCACAAACGCCAGCCAGATGATACAGGTGGTGTACATGGTGAAGGCGATGTATTTGGCTTCGTTGAAATTAGCTGGAACGTTGCGGGTCTTGAAGGCGTAGTAAGTGCAGCTCATGATTAGCAAGCCGTTGTAGCCCAGAGGCGCCACAACACCAACATTGCTGGTGTTGCAGATGAGGAAGACTTCTTTGATGCTCGGGTAGGACTTAATGGGTTCAGGAGGCTCCATGATGATGAGGGTGACCTCCAAGGTGAGCTGGGCACTGATCAGGATGGAGGCAATGACAACTTGAGCCCAAGCGCTCATGAACCTCGGTTTCCTGGTGCAAATCTTCTTCTTGCTTCCGGCCAGGATACGTGCGATGCGGTTGGTTTTGGTGACCAGGGCAGAGTAGCACATCGCAGCCGAGAGTCCAACAAGCAGCCTCTGGAGGTAGCAGGAGGCCACTGTGGGACGGGCGATGAGGGTGAAAGGACACAGATAGCCCAGGAAGATCCCAGCCAGGATGATGTAGCAGAGCTCCCGGCTGGAGGACTTGACCACAGGTGTGTCACGATACAAGACAAAGACTAAGGTGACAAATGACGTGACCAGGATGCCCATGCAGGAGAAAACCACCTGGATAATGGACTCTGGGTTGCTCCACTCGAGGTAGCGCAGAGGGATTGGTTCACACACTGAAAAGGATAAAAACAGGACAATATAAGCACACAAGCTCAATATATTAAGAGCAGATCATGCACATTTCTTCATATCAGTATGAGCATGGTGGTAACATTTGTGTTTTCTGGAGAAATAAAACTTCAACAAAACAGTTCATTTTGAGAAAAATTATACAACAACTTTCAGATTTCAAGGCCTTATTGTATAGGCACATATAAAATAAGTTAAATATGTGTAAGCCAGAGAAAATACAGTGGGTCCCAAAGTAGGTTTTTAGCTCAACTATAAATAAACCCCCCTTCTACTGAGCCATGGCCAGGCTGGGTTGTGGCCAGGGAAAGAGGGCTATGCAGCAGGACAAAGTAAATCACTGTCTTTTTCATGGATCCAAAAAACATCTCTTTCATGCCTAATGTTGAGAAAACACTTTGAACAACTAATTTAAGCAGGTTTATTTATTCATTGTTTACCAGCAGGAGGGTTGGGGTGAGAAAAACTGCACAGGAATAATTTTCATGTCATCCCAGAGCTTCACATTTTCTCGTCTTCAAGTGCAACTAAAGGTTAAAGAAAAAGGAAAAAAAAAAAAGCGAAACAGCATGGAGAGAGGCAGGATGATCCTATTAAGAGAGTGTCTTGTCTTTGAACAGAACAGAAGGCCTTTGAAAGTGGGCCAGAAGAGTGGTAAGTGAAGTAGGGCTGCTGTCGGATAAAACGGTGAAGATGATGAATGGCTCTCAGGTGTCATGGGAAAGCGATGAAAATAGGACGTAGCAGGTTTATGAAATAGTGCTGCAAAATTCGTAGCAGGACAAGCTGTGCGGAGAACAGTTGGAGGGATGAGAAGAGAAAGGGCTCTTAAGAACTTAACTTTCTACGGCGCATCTGACAAGACCAAAAAAGTTTCCCCTTTATCTCTAAAAAGCATCAGTCATGCAACAGGAACTCAGCCTGTGGCTAATGCAATAATCTACATTTATCTCTATTTAAGGATGAAACTTGCAGGACAACATTTTTTATTATTCATCAGAATTAAGATACTGCATTGCATTAATATGAAAAGGGAATCAAACCTGCTGTGAGGAACATTTGGTTTGTACATCGCAAACACTCACTTCTTAGCAAGTGTATTTATCTAGTTTCATTTGGCAGACAAGTTCCAGATAAAAACCTTATTTTGAAATATGAGAAAAGGAAAAAGCAAGGCCTGAGATGCTTCTTATAAGTTAAAATAAATCTGCCGATGGGGCAATCACATTATACTTGTTAAGTTTCTTGAAAAATGACATTACATCTCATTTTAATGTCATGTGATTTATAAAAAATCTAATGAAAAGTTCTTGATTATCTAAGTTTTGCTGGCTGGATAAAGACTTATATTTAACCAATAGTTATTAGGTCAAGTCTAGTTTTTTAACAACCTATGAAAAAAAAGCAGCAGCAGACCAAAGTGCTGTACAATGAAGAAAATAACATAAAGAAAGGCAATTATAAACTAGACGAATAAACACACAAAAAAGACAGAAATAATACAAGAAACGCCTTTTAAAGTATGTAAAGCCAACAGAGGGGGCAGTTCTGATTATGATTAAGGTAGTGTCAGTACCCATTATACCCTCTTAGACAGTGTTTGCGTTGCATTGCAGGTCAGTTTTTGTAAGTAGAGAGATTTCAAGCTTACCTTCCAGTTCTTTGTCCGGCCACCAGCCCAGCTCACAGGCCTTACATGTGAACTCGTCCTGGACGTACTCATTGTCCTTACAGGCAGTGCAGATCCAGCAGCAGCTCACTTCTCCCTTCCTGATCACCTGGCCGACAAAACATGCAGAGAAATGTCAAATATTTTCCACTAGGGGGCCTATACTCTGAGATTGTTTCCATCTAAAAATGAGTCAGACAAAAAAAGATTAGGGCGTCCACATCTCGCAGCTGGTCCTGGTGCAGTGATGTCAACTTTATGCAAGTATTACCCTGTAATTTATTAGTTTTTAGTCCTGTAGAATTGTAGTTCTAATGTTCAAAGAAACAATAAAAACATTGTAAAGATAAAACATGGAGGTTCAGAGGCAACATGCATCATTAACAGGATAGTATCTGGAGGTTTTGTCCCACACCTTTATCTCTCCTATGGAGCAGGGCTCGCTGCAGACAGAGCGGACCATGTCACTGCGGTTCATCTGCATCATTTCATCATCCAGACTAAGGACGCCTTCATGCCAGGATCCGATGTTGATGTAGTCATAAACACCAGGCTCCACACGCTGGAAGTTCATTATCTCGTACCTGATAGTGGTTAGAAAGACAAGAGATTAAGAGTGGCTAATGGTCCAAAAAATCCTTCAGAATATCTCCTACTAGAGATTGTTCAGAACCCTTAAGGCAGTCAGCTTTCTGTGTGAAAGCAACAACTCAGTGGAAAGCTCTGTGAGAATACGAAGAACTGTTATTCTAGCGTCAGTTTTAAGAACCAGCTGAAAAATCTGCCAAAAGACAAACACTATGCAGTATTTTTGTATTTCACAGTATATCTGACTCTTTTTAAATGTAGTGTCTCCAAAGGCATTTTGATTAAATCAACCTGCGTGGATTTGTTCGTCAAAGCTAAAGGGGGGGGGGGGGGGGGTCATCCTCAGCAGAGAATGGCAGTAGCATTGTAAAGATTTGGCAGAATCAACTAAGATGCATCCAGGTAAAGTGTTTAAATAAAGGCTCTGAATCATTTCTTCCACCACTGGTTGTGGGTCACTTACGGTAAGGGATAACATTTCTGGCAAACCAAAATATTGGACTTCACTGAATCTTAAGGAGCACAGATGAAGAGTATTTTACCTCCCAGGTGAGTCCCCGTTCTCATCAAACCAAATGTCCTCTCCAGAGACCCCCGTGAAGGACGTCTTGAGAAGAAAATCAAGCAAGTGGCTCCCGTCGACAGGCAACATGTTGTCACAGAGACCCACATGGCCGGGGCAGAGGTGAGTGTGCATGTCATGCAGCCCGTGGGCCATGGCATAGATGGCGTTGATGACGAAGCCCATCTTGCTGTCTTGAACGTAGTTGTCCTCAAGACTTTCATAACCTGTCCACACACGAGAAAACAGTTAAGAATCCATTTCCAGGACTTGCTTCTTTTTTTTTTTTTTTTTTTAAAGATTACAGGAAAAGCCTTACAGGGTAGTGCTTCATTGCTGCGAGCGGTAGCATGTTATGTGTCATGTAAACATTTTCCAGCTTCGTTCTGAACAGGTGTGTGTAGCATGACTTATCATATTACAAAGGAGTGATAGGGTGGTCGCTGATATATTCTTGTAATTATTCTCTGAAAACAGGCAGCCAGCTACACGCCTCTTTGTCTCAGCGGGAGACTGCTTTAAAAGAACTGGAAGCCTCGGAAAATGGCTTCAAAGAAACCTTGTTACCATGGCAAGACTATCCGTTTCTGCGTTTATGAGTCAGGACTCAATTAGAGTCGGTCTAGAATGCTGTGCCACTGACATTGTGTCTCCTCAAGCAGAAAAGTGGACCAACTACTCCAGTGCATGTCTTCTCTTTGTATCGTTTAAGGCGAACACGATGAGTGAATGACACAAAAGTGATTCAAATGTTAAAAGAACAGCATGTTATGTTCAAACCACACCCTATCAATTCAGTGTAATGCAAGCTAGAAGCAGAGTAAGCAGGTTTTTTAGTTGCTCCTTGAAGTAAGATGTCAGCTTAATGTCATTAAAATGCCATGCTTTCAGTCCGTTTATGTTAAACAGCAGACCAGGTACGTGCGTCGGCAGCTCTTTCCTTTCTCATACTAAAAAAAACAACAACACTGTTACTATGTTTATCAGCTGTAAATTACTAACATGATGTGGTTGCTATAACTGCTATAGGCCTGGCTCACTACATTGAAGAAGTGATCTAGAAACAAGCTGAGCCCAAACTGAAATAACATCAGTCGCAGCTCATGTTAACAGCAGCTCAAATTAGCCACAATTCACATTAGCTGCAGCTCAGCTTGCAGCCCCTCCGGACATCCAAAGGAGATTGTGAGATAAACGCAGCTTTTCATGTGAAACAGCTTCATTGTTTGTTGCTAATTTGTCTTAGTAATCTTTACATTTTTTTAATTTTTAAAAATCTGCCTAAAAACGTTTGATTAAAAACACTGATTGCTGACAGCTGGCCAACTTAGACCGATGTTACACTCTCCGCTAGCACCACGCAATCATTGTTTGCTATAATTTAGTGATGATTCATCTTTACAGCCTTAAGACAGTAATTACTAGTGGCAGCTTTTATATCCATAATGATGATGATGATGAGGCCTCTTTGCTACTTAAAACCATAACGGCACCACTCTTGTTGATAAAGACCCTTGCTTCTCTTTGTTTCTCTTTATCTCTTTCATTCCTATTCTTTCTTCCTTTCCCTAAAATGAATTCTACAAAGTATGCTGTGAGAGTCTTCACTTATTGATTTTCATACACATACTCACACTTCTTACAAAAGGATCCTGTTGGAAAAGCTTTTTTTTTTTTCACATCAACTCTCCAGGAGTTTTTATCTCAGATTCTGAAAGATTTTTTTTTTTTTTGCTAAAAGGAAATTAGAGCGATACACCATTTGTCATCCCTTTAACCTTAATCTGTCCCTTGAAACTCTTCCAAACCCCCTGTTTAATATTTTATGGAAAGCAAGTGAGGTGATGTATCAGCTGATTACGTAATAACTGATGGGAAGTGATACAGCTTGCCAAACTGTAACTGGATTCCCCCCTGGATGATATTATACTTGATAACATTAGGTGTTCATTGCAGCTCCAAAAAACTTAATTTATGCTGGTGTCATGCTGTAATTTATACCCAAAATGTAATTACAGTGACCGAAAGTCATATCATTACTGAGCGAGACAGCACTGTTGACCAAATATGTGTGATTCCACAGTGATCATTTCTCATACATGTTACTGATAACTAGGCCTATCAAAAAAGTAATGGTAATTAAAGATTGTGATTTCTTTGTTTTTTTTCATTAATAAAAGGTTAGGTTACACATTTTTAACATTTCTCTATTAGGGGATGAATGTTACAAATAGTAGGATTTGATCAATCTTATAAATCTTCCTGATTTGGCAACAAAGCAAAGATTAAACATTTTGAACATGAAATTAACAAAAAATATTCTCATGATGTATTTGCCTTACTTTTAGTTTGGTTAAAACCATCAGACAGTTGTATTGTATCTTCTTTTTTCTAACGTTTTCTTTAATTTACCCATATTGTATTGAACTGCCAACAACCGCCCGGTTGTTCAAAGATCATTTCATACTCAAGCAGACCATAAAGTTGTGATCTAGTCTATTGTAGTCATTACAGATGATGCAGAGAGAGAGATGCAGATTTTGTATAATATAGAGATTCTCTATTACATCCTAAAATAACATTCATGCAGTCTTCTTATATGTCATGAACATTGTCAGATGCTCTGTAAACGACAGGATTCATCCACGTCACCTGACAACATAAAACTGCATGATACATGAGTCGGATAAGCTTAAGAGCATCATCATCCCTCACTGGTGTGTTTCTCACCATCGTGTTAACTCCAGTAATGATGGTTAAAAATGACTGCTGGGAAACTTGAGTGCCAGTTCAAACAAACAGGAATAGGGAATTCAGTCGGGTAGCAGCTGGGGGAGCGTCCGATGGGAGCTGCTGGTGATGACCTAGTTTAACAGCTCCTTGGCTTTGACACTCGCCTCACTCACTGAGCTGTGAGAGCTTCAGACACGATGAAATGATGTCATGATGACAGCATGCAGGCAGAGGAGCGAATGCTCCATGTCGGGATTAGAAGAATACCAAACCTTCTCTGTCCAAATATAAAACTACAATTCAGTGGTTTTAAATAAATGTGTTATCTATTGACCATATTCAGCATCATGCTCGGCATAGGAAGTTCAAGAGCTGTTATAATGTCATACTGTGGTTTATCGATTGAAAGTAATAAATTAAGGATACCTGACAAATCATTAACTTTTTCTTTAGTTGAACAATGAAAACTTGAAGGGAAATCCATATTTTAACCCTTACCAATACTTTTAGTGGCCAATTAACGGTACTAACAGAAAGCTAACGTTAGCATTCAATTCTTTCCTAGTTAAAATGACATCTAGCTGGAGGCTGAAACCTAATAATGTAATTGGTAGTGCATGACTTCACATTAGAAAGGCATAAATCCTTATCTTAAAGTCCCCATGAAATGAAAAATGCATTTTCCTCGTTTCCTGTGTTATCTTCCTGTAAAACATTTCAAATGTCTGATGACTCATTACCATTTTTTTGACCAATTAAAAAGCTTTTTTCGAATCAAATTCATCTGAAAGTTATGCCCAGTCCTCTGTCTTGTGATTCGTTCTATCACGTTTCAGTTTGAATAACATAACGATCCGGCAGTAAGATACTCTTTAAATAACGTTCGCTATAGGATTAAAGAACTTTTTTTTTTAGAATGCCAGCATTAGCTGCTGTCAAACCTAAAAGGTTATCACGTGTCTGTATGTTATTTTACTGTGATATATGGCCTCCAATTTTTTACTATCAATTTTCTTGACAGCGCCTCGTTAATGGAGAAGCTTTGAAATGAAAATAATCCTCAGATATTCTCACTTATCACAACTTGAAACCTGGGACACTGCAGTACAATATAAAAGCACATGTGCTTTCCAACCCTGAGTTATCAGAGGAGGAAAGCGGTCGTTGCGGGAATCTGGTGCAGAATGACTTTATACTATTTCTGTGGCTACATGCAACCTAAGCCGGACCAGCCAAGTAACCATTTCACTCAATGTTATTGGGTTGTTTTAAAATGAATTGTATTAGGACCAAAAAGAGTGGGAGACACAATGGAAGAGCAGAGTTAATAGTCAGGCTCTCACTGCACTGTAAGGAACATAAAAACATCCCAATAGCTTCATATAGTAGAGGTGAACTGATATTAATAGCACATGTAGAAAAATAATAAAGCTAACAAATCATGTGATAAAGCTTTAATATCAGTCAACCTCTATGTATATAATACTTCTAAAGTGAGCAGCATTACAGATCCATTCAGAGGGATTCACTCACCGTCTTGGAGTTCTACACCGAGAAAGTAAATATGAATAATCAAATAAAAACAATAGAGGTGACAGGACAATAGACCATAACTCTATCTCCAACACTGATACTGTCATAATTGCTATTAAAATGAAGGAATGAATAAAGCTTGAGGTATGTGCATTTAAAAAAGAGAGGGTCTATTAAATAATATTCAAACAGAGAAAATAATTTAAAAAAATGTTAAAATAAATGCATTAATTAAGAAAGGTGCAAAAGAATAAAATTACTTTAAAAACCTCAAGCGCTGTCAACTGAAAATTTTAAAATGTTGTTCACCACATGCAGAATGTTATATTTACGTTTACTTACAAAGGTTTTTTTTGAAAGATTTCCAAATAGTTTACTGTAAGAATAACTTGATTTTTTGCGGATTCTTCTGTTCTATTGATATCAGCTTTGTGAACGAGAATTGTTAACGTAAATATATGTTCTGTTAAAGTATTTTCAAAAGAAACATGTATGAGTAGTATGTAAATAAATGTTGTTTTTGAAACATGCTTTCTGAGCATTGTTTCCGGTAATTCAGTTTGTTCCTTTGCAAAAGAAAAGGATGTCATTTACCTAGATCCTCATCCTCTGTAAAGCCAAGTGTCACAGAAATAAACAATATGAAAAATAGATTATTGGACTGAGTCAGAGTAAGTCAACCCCCTTGCAGTGTAATTCATGAATAAAGAACGTGCTCCAGTTTATGTGGCCTTTTGTCTCCGTCCTCAGAGCATTGAAAACATCACAACAGTTCAAAAAGACACGCTGATGTGCACACCGGCAGAAAACCGTAAAGCAGAAAAACTGCAGGAAACATCATAACTGATGGCTGACAGATTGTTTAGCTACCTGAGCAGTTTCGTGCATAATTCATGTTCTCCAGCGGGTGTCCGGGAAGGCGGCACTGAAAGCGGTACTGCCAGAACTCCGGGAACCAGGGGTTACGGGTGTTGGTGCTGAGTTGGAGTTTCAGGAAGTATTCGTCGAAGGAGGAGACTTCTTCAGACTGAAGCTTGACTGTGATGCCGCCCACCGCCTCCTGCTCGTATCCCTCCACCACCTCGATCCGGTCTGCCCAGCCGTCACTGCAGAAGAGGAGACAATTACAACTACTGGATCCAGCAACTATGTGTGCATCTCATACTATCTTCACATTCAAATCTGAGCAGAACATCTAACTCTAAAAACTCTCAAACTCAATTATTCATTTCCTTTTCTACATAAATTGTGATGGCCACAGCCAAACAGCGGTAATAGCTGTCTCACCTAAACTCTCACCTCATAGGTTTCCCACCAACACCTGTTCAAGAGTAATATTAAGTAGACTTCTTTTATACGCCTAGTACTTACAATTATGTTTGTAAATTTGGCTTTCTTTGTGTGGGTCAACTAAAAACCTACCTTTTCTTTAATATGACTCCCCGTGTCACTTGCTTTGCTGACAATAATATTCCATTTGCAGCGTCGATGAAACAAATCTTTAACCTATTGCCCAAGATGTGGCTCTATGCTCTAATCCAAACAGAGGAAAGTTCATTTAAAGGGTTTCATGTTATATAATTCAAAGTTTAAGCATGTACATTTCAACGAGATGTCAGATGAAAATGACCCCTTAATAATCACTTAAATCCTGAGCAAACATCAGGTTTGGGTTTTTGGTGGAATGATTTATTCTGTGGTTCAACCAGAGCTAATAATGTGCTCTTATACCACACAAAACAAACGAGAGCATAATTCATTTCTACAGTAGCTGCCTACACAGGAAACAAAAATGTCAACTTTGGAAAGGGGTCAACAGTGTTTTTATCGAGCAGTGGAATATTTTTTTTCTCCTATAGAGCTTCTCTCTTCTCTTGGCTTTGTCAGAGGTCTAAGGGTAACATTTTGGGCCGACAAACAACTGTCTAGCTCTGTGACTGCGAGGTACTGCTAATATATGTGAAGCACATGAAAGGGTTTTGCAACTCAAGGATTTCAGGCTGAGGTATTGGCAGAGAGGTTTAAAAAGAGGTAATCAAAAAAGATTCTCAAAAGCCATTAAAAAGATAGAAAAAAAAATGTATTGAAAGATTTCTGACCCAACCCCAAACTCTAACTGCTATTTATAGTCAAGTAATTAGGAATGTTTTGCTCCAGAAACAGTCTAAAAATTGTATAACAAACAGAAGTCTGCATCCAGCAGAAGGAGTCGAAGTTGTAAATGTCTGTCACATCTGAAGCTACATGTCGCCTCACTAATGAGCCTCACACTGAATCCTGCAGAAAAAATTCTCCCTTTTGTTGCCCTGACTTTGTGTCTCTTTCAGCCTTCCTGCTGACGGGCGTAGATACTCACTGTACTTGCTGAAAGAAGAAGAAGAAGAAGAAGAAAAAAAAAACCATTCATCGCAAACACAAGTCCTGTGAGAATTCACAGATTAGCTCTGTTACAGTACATCTCCCAGCCTCCTCACAGGCTCCGTAAGTGTGATTTTCTATCCTCACCACTCATTGTTTTTATTTATGGTTTAAATACCACTATTTAAATGTCACATTTTCATTGACTCCTCTCATCAGACATCACGCTAATGAAACAAATGCTTTGGTTTGACACTTTACTTATGACTCACACGCCATTAAAAGCTTCTGTTGAGTAGCATATGCAGCTTGCTGTAGCAGTGTAAATGCAGTGAGCGGTCAAATCTGTGACGCATACATGTAGGAGAGAACAAGTGTCACTCGCCTCAATAGGAACAACACTCAGATCTTTATGTGCAAAATAGTAATATTTTTTATATTGCATGACAAAAAGAGCTCATAAAAAATATATTAACAAATCTGACTGTGGCTTGTTGTTTGTGTTTATGTCTTCATATTCATTAATATTACTGTGGAGGCGGCTAAATGTGTGCAGCACTTGGAGTCTGAGACAAATTTCCCTAAGGGGACAATAACGTGTATCATATCAATATTAAAAGTCTTTGTATTAACATGGACAGAAAAATTAATAAGTCTGTTAAACCAGAAGTGAGACATTAGTGGTGGCCAGATTACGACATTAAACTATGATTGGCTTTCTTCATGGTAAGAGGCGGGACTTAGGTTCAATCCCACTTAGTGAACTTGGTTGCTACTGACTATTAGCAGCTTTTGTAGCGTTTTGTAGAAAATCTAAACAAAGGTTGGTTCAGCAGCTTGATGGGAAAAGCCTCGTCTGACAACTACCCGGGGGGGGGGGGGGACACAGCGTCCACAGTCTTTTAAATTACTGCAGGGAGCGCTGTTTTATCTCAGGTGTCAGAGCAGGTGCAGCATGTACAGAGGCTGTAGTCCTTGTCTTTTGGGTTGCAGGTTCAACTCCCTGTCCTGACGCTTTTTAGTGCACATCTTCCCACTCTCTCTCTCTCTCTCTCTCTCTCTCTCTCTCTCCACATTTCCTGTCTTGCTTCAGCTGTCTTATCAATAAAAGACAAAAAGTCCAAAAATGAATCTACAGCAGCCAATCTTGTTGCAGATGGTCTCGTTTGCTTTTGTAGGTCACATAGAGGCATCGGTTTTTAATTTCAGTCTGTTTCATAACCAGATAAAAACAAGTTTTTCTCATGCTACAAACTACTGCGGTTTTCTCTTCTTCCCTGCAAAGATAAATCTAGGGCAAAACAGTGAATCTTTGTATTTGAAACAGAATCATATCACAAGAGAGACGTTTCCACAAAATGCAGTTCACCCGCAGTACAAACATATCAGCCACCAGCCTTCAAAAAGTTCACATTTGGTGAAACGAGAGCCAATAATAGCACGTTTGGCTTGGCTGGCACTTCTAAGAATGAGCTGACAATGAATGTCCAGTGTGACAGCAGCAACAACAGTACCTGGCCATCTGCTTCCTCAGCATCACACGCCTCACGGTCCAACACTGTGAGCGCCAGAAACCCACAGCTCTGACGTCCACACAACACGTAAGCACTGTAGAGACTCAGGACACAATTCTGATACCACAAAACCAGGAACCATTGCAAGAGTTGAGAATATTTATTCAGCTAATCTAAATTTAACAAACAATGCATCAAAGCCAAACAGACTAGAAGTCACATTTCTGATCCAAACGGCAGCGTGAGCATTTTTTATTTTTTTTTAACCTTTCTCAAACATTGAGAGCTTCAGCTGAAGGTCAAAAAAGTGTGTTGTGCGTCGTTTGAGATGTGAGGCATCTCCATTCTCCAGTGTGAAAGTGGATGTTTTTTTCACCCTCCACACAGCAGAAGAAGAAGAAGAAGAAGATGGATGGCTGATGACCAGCACCTCGGGGCGCTACGATTGGCCTATAGCTCATGCCTGCATGTGTTCACTTACTGCATTGCTCTAAAAAACATTTTCCTTTTTCAGACGTCTCCTTGACCCAGAAAGAAAACACACACACACACACACACACACACACACACACACACACACACACACACACACACACACACACACACACACACACACACACACACACACAGACACACACTCTTTATCTTCCGCTGAGACTTAAGCAACAGAGCAAATTCAAGTGGAAGGGGTGAGCGCAAGTTTAGACTTTAAAACATCCCTTTTTCAATGCGTGCTATTCATCACGCTGGTTGGAAAAAAAGGATTTGACTCCTTCTCATCAGCCTTTGTGAATAAAGCTGCCTCACATTAATAAACCACTCTGTGTAAATCAACCATAGCCAGCTTTGATAGCAGCCTGGTTTCAGGTGCTGCTAACAGGACTGGAGGTGAGCTGAGACTCCACTCCAAAGAGGGAATGTCTGCTTTAAGTGCTGATACAAGCTTTGATGTTCACTACTCCACGCTCCTCGGCTTATGCTGGAGGTGCTGTCCCACATTAGCCCATCCTGTCTGTGATCTGACAGCAAGAGGGAGAGCTCGCTGCGAGGATGCATTATTCATTACTGAGCCTCACTCAAAGCCGCTTCTGCTTTCAGAGCTTCTCTCCTCCCAGAAGGAAAAAAAAAAAAAAGAAGAAAAGATTTCAATTCCATATGAACTTTTTATAAACCATACATCCCGCACGTAGCTGAATATAAAGTGTGATTATATTGTCATTTTTATCACACAACCATGCTGTAATTTTCCTTGGAATTGTACAATTTACTGACCTCATTTCATTTTTTTAAACTCTATAGGGGGTGACTTAAAAAAAGACAACACATCTTTTTGATTATATTAAAGCTAAGAATCATATATATACTTTATATTTGCATACTTTGGGGCGTGGTTTGTATTGACTGACAGGTGGGAACATATCGTAGTGAAAATAAACAACATTTATGTGTAACTAAAGAATACGGTCAAAAGCTGCAGAACAACTTTTAACAGGCCTTGTTGTAAGATTATTTTTTCCACCTTTGTTTCCAAAGTCTAAACTAAACTTTCAACATAAACTTCAGAACTACTGTGAAGGAGACGTCTTTCAAGCACTGATACAAATTTTAATTCACAACCTCATCTGCTGTGGAAGATCGTTTTATGTAATTGAAAGCTCGGTGAAACAGCCTGGCACATTTGAAGACTGAGAGATTGTCTGGCCAGAAACGTTTATCTTCATTATCACCACAGAGGTCATCAATTAATGTGGCACAATTAACTGAATTTATGAGCCAGATGGGACAACTTTGAGTTCTACCAGAGCTATTCAATTATATTGTACAAATGATGTCTTCAGAAAAGCTACTTACTTAATTTTCCAAGGTCAAAAATGAACTTTAAATTCAGTCTTTGAAGGCCACATGGAGAACTGACCACAAAGTCAATCTGCTGAGGAAGATTCAATGAGATTATCTGGTCAGCGTCATTTATTTTCATTATGACAGATTCAATTCTGCAAAACAAATGGGAATATTCTTGTAATAAAACTCAGTAGATTTCATGAATGAAAGCTATACAATAGCTTCTTAAAGCCTTTAAAGTTAAAATACATTGAATCAGTTTTTAAATAACAAATTAAATGAAATGAAATACAATCATCTTCATCTGATATGTCAAAGGTTATCTGCTGAGGAAGATTATAAAATGCATGTGAAAGCATCAAAACAGGGGGTGCCAGCGTACTAGTGTTTAGTTAAAGAGGACATATTATACCCCTTTCTACCTTTTCAAACAGTCCCCTGTGGTCTAAATGAAACATCAGTGCTGTGCTGTGGTCAAAATATAACATGAATCAAGCACCAGAGGAGGTTTGTGACCCTGTATAAACCAGCTCTCTCAGAACGCTCCATTTTGGTGTGTGTGTCTCTTTAAATGCAATGAGCCCCCCCCTGAGTTTTCCCAGTAGACATCCCTACTCTGCAGCGAGAATAAAAACGGCAGACCGGCGCAAAAGTTTTGTTCTAGATTGGGGGTGGAGTCCATGGGTGGAGATATCAGGGGAGGGGATTGTATTTTTCTCTGTGTTGTAAGACTTATGCAGACCACAAACAAAGGACTGGAAAAACACTGTGAAAGTGGCTTTTTCATAATATGTCCCCTTTAATGCACCCCATGTATAGAGGCTGTAGTCCTCAAAGAAGGTGGCGCTGGTTTGAATCCGACCTGTGGCTCCTTTCCTGCAAGTCATTCCCTACTCTCTCTCTCTCTCTCTCTCTCTCTCTCTCTCTCTCTCTCTCTCTCTCAGATAGCTTTTATCAAGTTAGTGCTTCAATTTAGATTATTTTTTGTGTTTCTTACTTTAAATGTTTCTATTACTGAGGTGACATGTTAGCTGTGTTTCAGCAAACGTTGGCTAAAAGCAGCAAAGGAAATAAACCTTTTTTTTTCAGGGAAACAATCTCTAACAACACTAAAACAGAGTCTTAGTGATACCAGGAGAGTTTGCAGAGAAGCTTCTTTTTTATTATAGAATTCAACATCTGAATCTCCATCATGATGGTGATGATTTGATGTGTCTTTTGGAAATATTAATGTGTCCTTGTCTGTCATTTGGTAAATGAAAGCTCCACAATGGGTACTTAATACCAAAGCTGTCTTCTTTTTGAAAGATTGAATATAATTTGGAGTTTGAAGCCAAGAAAGACAAAACTATTTAATTTGGACATCCATGAATTCACAACAATTTAGATTGAATTTGGGATTTAGAGAATAATATCTTCATGACTGACAGAAATATCTAGTTGGTGAAAATAGGGCAAATAATATGAGTAATTTATCTGTTTATCATTTTTAACTTAATGGTTTTTTTTTGTAAAAAGACGGAATAAACAATAAAAAAAGGGAAAAAAGAGATTCTTTTCATCACTGTTGTGAGAAAGCTTGTCTGCTTATCATCCAACAAAAGAAGAAAACCCAGACAGACCAAACTAAAGCTCCCGTGGGAAAACACTCTGTAACAAACCTGCCAATTAGGAGAAACTCTTCTGCTACTCCCAGCCGTCTCATGGCCATGAGCAGCCCTCGGACCGTCATCCCCTCACAGAAACACACCACCACTCGGGCTTTAGGCAGACGTTCGCGCAGCTTCCTCAGCAGCCTGTCAAAGTGCCTCTCGCCTGCGTTGCTGTAGATCTTGTCAGAGTGGGCGACGCAGAGGCCTTCCTGAGCGGCGAGCTCTTTGAACACCTCCATCCCGCTCTCCCCGTAGTTACCTAAGGAGAAAGAGCCGAGTTAGGGGGAGGAGGATAATGATGGACCTCATAGGAGGACAAGAGCGAATAAATGGGTTTGGATTCACTCCAGCTTTGCCCTTTATTTGGAATTCCAGATTAAATGTTCTGTTTTCTTCGCCTAGTATTATTCAGGGACGCTTTGCTGAGAGCACACATCTCTCCCTTTAGCATTTACTAAGCGTCCCTTTATGTACCCAGATTTCTTTTTATAGAGTCACGATCAGAACAAGCAGAGCAAACAGGGTAAAGGTGACCTCAACAGCTGTTTGGTAGGACAAAAGGAGCACACATTTATGTTTCAGCATCAATTACAGGTAAGAAGTTATTTCTGAAAGAGTCTTAGTTAAGGATTCAAATCGAGATTTGGTGAAATTTGTATCAAATTACAAGAAACTTGCCCCAAATTTCCTCTGGAAAATACAAAGGAATTCCAGGTATGCACTGTCATGGTCTCAGCTGTGCCTCTTCCTCCTTTCACAAGTTTTTTTTCCCTTTCCTTGTCCGTGTTGTTGTAAAGCTTTTCTCACTCTGTCTGTCTGTGTGCGTGTGTGTGCGTGTGTCTGTGTGTGTGTGTGTGTGTGTGTGTGTGTGTGTGTGTGTGTGTGTGTGTGTGTGTGTGCGTGTGCGTGTGTGCGTGTGTGTGTGTGTCTGGGCTTGGCACTCAGTTACTCTCCTGCTGCAAATCCACCAGCACACCTGGGACCGTCCACTCATTAAGCTCCTGCAGTATAAATTCCCCGGCTCTACATGCCAGTCTTCAGTTGACCTGTGTGGCATTGTTAGGGCTCAAAGGAGTACTAGAATATTCTAATCAAGTAAAAGTAAAGTTACTTTGATTGGATGTTACTCATGTAGGCCAACATGTAAAATTACCACTCTGTGAATCTTTTTAGGTGAGATTAAAAATAAAAAAAAACTGAGAACATGTTACCCAAGGGGGTAGATGGAAGGTGTAGCAAAAGATATGATCTCTCCTTACTGTGTCATACAAAACAGACAAAAGGGTATGAACATAAAAAAAATACATCAAACACTCCCAACAGCTCCACCTATTGTCAACCTGTCCAGAGGGGAGGTATACTACGCAGCAGGATTTTGAGTTATCAAGGTAACTTCAGCTCCTACAGATGTGGCTCACTTCTCACCAAGGTAGATCACCATGGTTACTTATGCTGAACACCTAACCTGCACTGGAGCAGGTTATGCACGGGATAAGAGGTCATCCTGTGAAAATCTCCGCCCACTGACAAATCAGATTTCTGAGAGAAGAGAGGAGGGACGAAGAGAGAAAGACATACACTTTGTGTTTCCCGTATGATTTTTCATGTAAACATATGAATGAAACTTGTTATTTGTTCTTAACTGACATCATCCTTCAACAGAGACTCAAAATGCACCTCGGCCATGCAGTTGTGGTTATAGGATGTAAATGTACCCCTACTCATCGCCTTGAATCTCATATTCATTTTTATTTGCTCCATGCCGCTCTGTTTGTTGCCGCTGACATATACCGTCTACAGAGAAACTCTCTTATCAGGTTGTGCACCAGCTTGGCGTGAGTGCTTATGGAAAACTCTCTGGAGATCAACTACTTCTCAAGCTCTTGTTGCAACAGAAGCTTTAACCTGCTGGAACAACCAATCAAACACAAGCTGTCAAGACAAGGGACGCAAAGAAGAGAGAAGAGGATATCAAAGAATGTTTGTGTCTTGGCTGTATGTTGATGCATAAAAACAATCCTTCCATTCTCTATAAAAACTAGACCTCACAAATGAGCACAGTAAGCTCGGTGTCCTCCTCTGACATGCCCTCTGTTTATATACCAACATCATGTAGATGAGCCTCACAAACAAGTACACAACCGTCTGCAGCCCCCTGCTGTTAGAGCAGCAGTCTGAATGTCACTCACAAGAGGAAACACCAGTTACAATAACGCAGCTAAACACAACATTTAATGAACCAGTTCCAAACAGGAAGAGCTCCTGCCTCAATGAGTATCGACGCCTTGCTTTCTTGTCTTTCATTTGCTTCAAACACTTCACTAATTATACTCATATAATCTAGTTGATTTGTTATGATGAGTCGATCTCAGCCATGGTATAAAGTATTGTGTGATTATACATCACCATGTTGATGTCTTTAGGGTTTAATTCAGCTCACACTCGAGACTTAAAATATCCAGTTAAGAACCGGCATAACAAACTGGATGTGTGAGGTTGTTGGAAAGTGCCATTGGTATGCATCCTTGGAGATGTAGGACACAGTGTGTTGGTGCTATTCTACAGAGGGCAAAACTTTGAATATCTTTGCTTTTGCTGCTGAAATGTATGATACTTCTCTTTTTGAACATTCTGTTGTTGGTTTAATAAATGTATTTAGGGGTATAACTGAATCACTACAGTAATCCTTCAAAGTAATAGTTGCAACATTAAATGTGATAGTGATGCATTCAGACTTTTAAAGTGAATAAAAGGACAAAGTCTTGCAACCTAAGAAAATGGTAAATGGTAAATGGACTTGAGCTTATATAGCGCTTTTCTAGTCTTCTGACTACTCAAAGCGCTTTTACACCGCATGTCACACCCACCCATTCACACCCATTCACACACTGATGGCAGAGGTTGCTATGTAGTTAAACCATCAGAGGTAACGAATCCCATTCATACGCCGCAGACGAAGTAGTGGGAGCAATTTAAGTGTCTTGCCCAAGGACACATCGGTTATGTTGCTGCAGGAGCTGGGGATCGAACCCTCCACCTTCCCGTCGAGACGACGAGTCTACCAACTGAGCCACAGTTGAAGCACTTTATCTAAGGTTAAGTAAAAAAAAAAAAATCACATGGCGAGGTTTAGGACAGGTCTGAGGTTTAGGTTTACATCAGTTAAGTAAAATGACATAGTATAAACATTTGTATTTATGCAGCACTTGTTTTCATGCAAAGCTGCAGCCGGAGGTGCTCAACATAAACATTAAGATTAATGATTTATGTACTGAAGAGACAAGCCTTTTTTTGCAGAACACTCAGTAAAAGTGTCTTACCCTCTGTGTGCACTGCAGACACGTACGTCCAGTTGTATCGTTTGACGATGTCTATCAGCGCCCGGGCCTGCAGAGTGTCCGATGGCACCACCCGCAGGAAGTACTTGAACAATGTCTTGTCACTGAGGTCGATGCTGGTGGCAGAGTAGGCGATCTGTGGGATGTTGAACAGCTGCAGAAGGTTCTGAACCTGGATTGCGACCGAGCTCGATCCAGGCCCGATGACCCCAGCGATGGGCTTCTTGGTGGGTGGAGGCTGACTGGAAGGGGCCCCCTCAATGCACCACTTGGCGCCGTCCTTGTCATCCCGGATGGAGATGAGAGAGTCTCGAATGAACTCGATGCTCTGCTCAAGAGCCACAGACGAGTGCCAGCACGAGTCCCTGATCTCACAGCCCAGGGTGATGTTGGGTAACAGGTTGGGGTCCGAGTTAATCCTGTCCAAGGTGTGGAACATAGCCTCCACCCTCTGGATGCCGTACTGCTCACGGACTTCTCCACATTTCCTCTCTGCCACCTTCTCAGCCGACGGTTGGTGGTGGACGGAGAAGAGAGCACCGATTATGATATCCCCGTCCATCCTGGCCACCAGACGAGAGGCAGAACTGGGCACCACTGACCTCTCATACTTGCCTTTGGACAACACAAACGCCTCAAACAGCAAAACAGGCAAGTACAAAATGCTGATGGCGGTCAGGGTGATCATATTCGACATTTTGCCACAGGTGCTGAATGTAGAATCATGTCCGTTTGGCCATAACGGAGGTCCATCAATCCACTTTAGGGTGAAAAGGAAGTTAACTGAGCTGCTGCTGCTTCAGTGTTAACGCCCTGAAAGTGAGACATGAAGCATTAAACCCTGTTTTTCACTCATGAAACTAGAGCTGCTAGAGCTGCAGTCCATGAAATAAGAAGACATAAGAAGATTAACAGAAAAATAATCTCCAGTTACTTGGATGACTTATTAATCATTTGAGATGTTTTGAAGCACAAATACATTTAGAAAAAAATCTCTGGCTTCGTAAACTTCAGAAAGATGAAATGTGATGCACGTCTTTGTCTTCGTAATAATAAAAAAAAAAAACAGAACATTTTGTGATGTTGCATTCAGCTCGGGGAATTTTTCATGGCCATTTTCTTCCCACTCCTCTGACATTTACCTCCAACACTTTTAATACAATCTAGAAAATAATCAGCACGTGGTTGCTCATGTAAATAATCAGTAACAGCTCTACATGTGAAACTCATTTGACTAATTTACCTGTTTTAAAATCACATCATAACTTGAACAGTGTGATAACACCTTATATCGCCCTCGTCTTTTATCTCCAATCCTCCAAAGGAGTGTGGAAACAGACAGCAGAAACATGTCAAATGCACAGCTTTTAGAGTCCTGTTGCATTAAAGCTACAGTGTGGAACCTTAAAAACTGATTTTGTATCTAAAATATGTTTTTCATAGCAGCAGAACCTTTGAGTTTCAGCACCATAGACAGCTACGTATGCTTTTAGTTGAAGGTCTCAGCTGATTTACTTCCCTCAGGCTGCTGATCTATTACAACCTGCGACTGTTTCTTCAACTTTTACCCCTGAAGGCGTCACATAAACAGACTGGGACGTGCTCAATGTAAACCCTTATTTAACCCTCTGTGTCAGCTGTCTGTGTCTCTACAGCGGCTGGTGTCATTTACAGGACAACATTCCAACATCGTCCCCCACATGCACATGCAGACCAATTAAAGGGCGATGCTTAATTAACAGAGCAGACGAAATATTCCAGCATGCTAGAGAAACGATCCCCTGTTAACAAGAGAGTCCGTGTCTGCAAAGCAAGTGTCTCATTTCTGGTATTTCTGTTTTTTTTATTTACCTACCTGCAGCAGGCAGTTCGGGACATGTCGAGTCTGCGTCTCTTCTGAAGCAACCAGGCTTGACTGTCTTCAGTCGAGACAACACTGTGGGACTGACTCTCTCTCTCTCTCTCTCTCCCTCTCTCTCTCTCTCTCTGTCTCTCTGCAATGATCATGAGGTGCCCCCTTCTTCTCCTCTTCCTCGCTGCATCCTAAAAGCGGGTCACAATCACTGCAGTGTCCCTGATTCAAAGACACAATTCCTGCACGTTAGGAGCACGTTGCAGGCATAAAACTCCTATTGATGACATTTTTCTATGAGAATATACAAGTGGATATGTGGGGATTGTTGCCATTTGAGGACGGAGTGTAATTTAAAAAAAAAAAGATTACATTACTTAAGCATATCTATGTCACGCTGAAGGTTGTTCATTCTCCTCGTTAAAACTATAGACGGACCGGTCAAACTTCACAGACACAGTCCTGCTTCGTCGTGCTAGTCAGTGACAGATGTGAGGCTCTTGCATTTCGTCGCTGCAGAGCAAGAGAAGATCGACCTCTGCTGCCATCTTGTGGCCATACCAGGTACTGCGCAATGCGAAATACATTTTAAATAAAACTCTGTTACAAAATAACAATAAACACTGTTGTAAGTTAATTATTTAAAAAATAAATAAATAATAATAATAAAGCGGCTTAAATGACGAGAAAAAAGCCCACATAAGCCTTGTTTACATTGCAATAAAATATTAATTTAATTAAACGTAAGTTAGGTGTGTGCGAAAGGTAAACACATTTTGCTCAGATAAAAAAAACCTTACAGATAATATTTATATTTATAATATTTAATGTTGTGTATATATTATATATGTTGTTTTGTATTAAAAATAGTAATTGGCAAATTATTCAAAGGAGTTGAAACGTCCCCCTTCCCTTTTACGTCACTTCCTGCATTTAAAAATGGCGAACAGCAACATTGGAGTCGGTAAATGAAGTGTGTTTTGATGCCTTTCGGCCTCAGTATCTGAACCCGCTGGGATCTGATGCATCGCTAGAAACCAGACCGGTATGTGTTCACTGTGCTTGTTCTTCAATCCGTTTGTAATCAGTCTGACGATACAACACGCAGCCGCACAGCCTGGAAGTGTTTTCATTGTGTAACAGTGTTCATAGCTTTGCAGCCCTGCTCCCTGTTTCCATCCACTTCAACTTGAATCGAGGGGAGGAACTCATTTAGTAACAGATGCATGCTGTCTTACATTCAACGTGCTACATGCTGCACTTATAATCCAGACTGTGATCAAATTAATTTGAACAATAGCAGCTGTTCAGAACAAAGTACTGTTATTAGCCTGTTGACTTCCAGAAGTTCTCTGCCATAGTGTGTGACAGACTCTTACTACACACACACAGGAAGCGTCGTTAGCTCAAATAGTTGTAAAAAATAAATAAAATAAAAAGTCCTATGGGACATGTGCCATTCAAAATGACAACCTTAAGTTGGACATGTTGCAGCACAGAACAACAAACAACACTGACAAGTCTCTGTGGTCAACTTTATCTCTGATTGTTTTTGTAAAAATTCAAGATTGAAGATTTTTATTTGTCACATGCTCATACAGATGTGCAGTGAAATGTAAGGACTGTTCCGCAAGGCCATGCAATAAACACTCAAATTACTAATACACATATATACAGTAAAATAGAATATAATGTAAAAAACTAAATAAAAAATAATTATTTGAATGTACAAAATATAAAATATAGAGTAATGTAAACAGTGTAAAGTGTCCAGGGTGTCAAAGTGCAATGTGCAGATTGGAATGTGTGGTGTGTGTGCATCATGTAATCACAGTTCTGTTTTGTTTTTAACTGAGGAGAGTGGAGTTAACAGTCCGGACAGCCTGAGGAAAGAAGCTCTTCCTGAGTCTTTCTGTGTTCAGCTTGATGTGTCGAAGTAGCAGGATTTCTATGAACTCTATGAAGAGTGCAAAGACTAAATATCTTGTCCATTTTCATTATCATATATGTGCATATGAACTAAAATCCAACAATAAGGAGGCGATCAACAACTTTAGCTTTCTATTCATTAATTTATTTATAAAGCACCTTTAAACAAACAACCTAATTATTCTTCAGCTCTGCTTTATTTTAATGAGGGTAGCCACATTAGAATAGAATATAATAACTTTATTGATCCCAAACTGGGAAATTGTGGCATTACAGCAGCAGGTTATCCAACACACAATATGAGTAAAAAACACAATGTTAGCAATCTAAACACAATATAATATTAAATACAAAGTAAATAAGTACTAAAAAATAAGAAAGTGAATATATACAACAAGGATTTAACAAAGCATTACTAGCATTACACTCTGCCAGTCATGACATTTTATGAACTTCCAGTTTTATTTTTGCTCATTCTCTTGTTGTTACACCCTCTCTGGTGAATTTATTTGTTTCCGTCTCTTCTCTGTTGTTGTCTGTACCTCAGCAACATCGCAAATGAGGGTTCTCTCTCGATTTTCTGAGGATTTAAATCAAATAAATGATGAAATAGAAATCCATTTTAGACATATTTGTTCATAGTATACTATATATTTCTTGTGCACAGTAACTGATGCATTAGGATCTAAATGAACATCTCCTTGCCTTCTGTCTAGAGTTGAACCATGAGTAGCCGGAGGAAGCGTGCCCCTCCCGTGAGGGTGGACGAGGAAGACAAGAAAAGGTTGAACTGGAATATGCTGGACGACCGCAAGGGCGAGGTGATCCAGGAAAATGGCGAGACACCAAGCTGCTCTGCTGTTTCTGCTGAGCCGACTCCAGGCAGCTCCTTTCTCTTGACTGCAGAGGACGTCCCAGAAGCCGCCTGCAGCAGCTCCGTCCAGCACGCGGAGGAGCTCCCAGCCACGTCGTTAGACGGCACCCTCACCTCCACCTCCCTGTCTCTCGCTGTGGAGCCAGCTGTGAAGCTTGGTCACGTCTGGAAGGCACTCATCGGGGAGTTCAGCATCTGCCCGGCTTGGATCCCGGCTGACTGTGAGGAGAGGGCGTTCATCCTGCACAGGATGGGTGACCAGCTGTGCCTGAGTTACTGCAGTGGTGATGACAGCTCGGGACTGCAGTGGACACCTGACGAGGACACTTGCGCGGCGGAGTGCGGCCTTAATGTGATCCCGCTGGAGGACCTGGACTGGATGCAGAAGAGGAGGGTGGTGCAGCTCTGTCATCAGGAGAAGGAGGACTCTGTCAAGGTATGAAGGTGGTGTACAAGATATTGTCATCATGCCATTTTTTTTTTAAAAGGCCTACAATTGTTGAAATAAATTAGACTTTCTGCTAGTTAACTGCAGTGGTTATTACAATAAATTGACTGAACATCCCTCAATGCCTTCAGACCACCAAACATTACAACAAAGGTTATTTCACTGATTACTCCATCCTGTCTGATTTTGTCCCAAGCAGCGTAAATCACTGTCATAGTCCTGGGTTCATAATGTCACAGGGAAAATGCACTTCCTCCAACAGCTGTTGTGTGTCTGCATGTTGCAGGTCGGGATTTACTTACTGGAGACCGGACTCGGGAAGCCAGAGTTCCTCAGCGAGGGAAATGCCCGGGTGAAGAAAGCAAACCAGCTTATGCAGAAGTTAATGGAGTATTTCTACGACTTCATCATTCCTGGTAAGTGTTTAGTCCTCATTTTCAGTGTATTGTGTCATTCATGTTCGCAGATACCTTGGCCTAAATAAAGTTTAAAATAAAGTAGGTTAACCCCGATAAATGATTCTAATAGTAATCCACCACCATGGATTTCTCTGCTGTGTTTTCACCACAGAAGTGGTAGAGAACAACGAGGAAGAATGTGACACCGACCTGGAGAGACAAAACGTCGAGGAGCTCTACGATTACGTCAGGCACCTGCATCAGCGGGAGAGCCGGGAGGTGACCTACGACGTCCAGCACGAAGCTCTCATTCCTGTTCTCAGACGGTACCAGAGCCAGGCCGTCAACTGGATGCTGCAGAGAGAGAAATTCAGAAACTCTACACCTAAAGGTTTCAACTTCTTCGTCTGATTATAAACTGTACGCTGCTCAACCAATTTGCTGCAAAAATGCTGCACATTTGACTGAAGGGTGTACACGTGTTTCGAGATAGTCCGGCCAAAGGGATGGAGAAAAAAAAAAAAAAAACAAACAACTAACTTGCCTGTAACTACAAGTGATGCACATACAACAGAGCTGTGCTAATATTAAGGAACACAGTCTCAATGCCTGGGAGGAGAGCGGAAACAAAAGAATTGTGACTATAGCAACGCTTGAACTTAAATGTTTACTATTCCTTTTTGCAGAACAAACGATGCATTTCCTCTGGAGGGAGTTGATCACTCTGTGTGGAAAGAAGTTATTCTACAACCCTTTTACTGGGGGGTAAGGAAAACACATTTTCTATATTAAAAAGCTTGTTCCTCACTACCTCCAGCTATAAAGCCACAACTTACAGATATATATGACAGATATAAGTAGAGGTAAGAAGGACATTATGTTATATATACAGTATGTGTGTTATGTATGTATATTTATCTGAGCTTAACTGACTCTAAAATGTTGTATTTTGATGTAGTCTAATCCGAGAATTTCCCCTGGCGGGTGTGGAGTGGCCTGGTGGGATCTTGGCTGATGAAATGGGGCTGGGCAAGACGGTTGAAGTTTTGGCTCTCATCCTGTTTCACACCCGACAGGATGTCGAGCAGGAGGCCCTCACCCTGCCTGAGGTAGAGCATCAGTCTGCAGCTCCAGTTGAAATACAGAATATCACCTTTTTTCCTCCCTTCTCTCTCTCTCTCTCTCTCTCCCTCTCGCTCTCTTTCTCTCCACCTCACACCTGTTTATGTTGTAGTTATTTCTTTGCTGTAAAGGGAATATTTCTATCATTAGTCTACAGCCCTGTTGCTTTCAGATGCCTTGTATTGAAGGAAACGAGACACTAAAAAGTAAAATTGTGTTTTTTTTTCTTCTTGCAGGGAAAATCTGTAAATTATTTCGTCCCTCCTCCACCCCTCGAAAGAAACCAAGTTATCCGGCGCAAGTCCGACCCTCAGCCTAAAATCAAAATGTCCTACCCAAGTATGTCACTCGCGATCCTCTCGGGGCGTCTCAGCTTTTGTTTCCTCTTTCAGTTTGAATGACTTTCTTTTGCACTGTTTCCGTGCAGCTGTGCGCGTGATGCTCCTCACTGCCATCAAGGAGATGAGATCCGGCAAAGGGGCCTCGGTCAACGCCATCTTCACCTACATCCGAGCCACTTACGGTTATGACCTCTTGAAAAACCGCAACCACATGAAGAAGACCCTGACCAAGCTGATCGACGAAGGCCTGGTTGACCGGGTGAAGGGGCGAGGATTGGCAGGGTCGTTCAAGCTGGGAAAGAACTACAAGGAAACAAAGAAGACATTAGCAGCAATGAAGTCTGTAAGAATAAAGAACTTCAAATATTATTATTTTTTAAAGATATGAATACAAATGTTTGGGGTTCTTTTGGTTAACTTTTTTCCCCTATTTTCTATGTTTTTAGACTTCCAAAGTCATAGAGAGCACTCCCAGGAAGATGTTTCAGAGACGAGCAAAAGAAAAGGCAGAAGCAGCGCTGCAGAACTCTCTTACAGAGGACGAAACAGATCTGTTCTCCCTACCACCTGACTGTCTAGAATCAGAGGAAACAGAAACAAAGAAGGACTGCGATGAAAGTCTGAACGAGAAATCGGATCAGTCCGATGAGATGCTGGATACCACAGCCTCCCAGACATCTGTGGATGAAAGTGAGTCAGATAAGAAGACACCCAGAGTGGGAAGTCCTCCCGCAGAATCAAGAGAAGCTCCTCGGCTTGAGGAAACCTGTCCAACCCCGACGAGAGCGTCTGTTTTCCCGTTTAACACCCCGGACTATCGCTTTGAGTGTATTTGCGGGGAGCTGGGCATCATCGACTACAAGGCTCGCGTCCAGTGTTTGAACTGCCAGCTGTGGCAGCATGCGGAGTGTGTCAACTACAAAGAAGAAAGCCTGGAAACTACACCTTTCTACTGCCCTCACTGCTTGGTCGCCATGAAACCCGTCTCCACCGGTGCCACCCTCATCATATCCCCCAGCTCCATCTGCCATCAGTGGGTGGAGGAGATCAACCGGCACATCAGGTCCTCCTCTCTGCGAGTACTGGTGAGCAAGAAGATGGATGTAAAAGTCTTTGTTAGATTTTTAGAAATGGTGCGTGTGACCATGTCAACGATCCAAAATAGACGGTCATTAGTTTGAATAGTAAGGATGTTGTTCTCTCAGGGTTTCCATGCTGCTTGTTTTATTACAGAAATAGTAATCTCTCCTCTCCTTCTCCTTCTCCTTCTCCTCTCCTTCTCCTCTCCTTCTCCTTCTCCTTCTCCTTCTCCTTCTCCTTCTCCTTCTCCTCTCCTTCTCCTCTCCTCTCCTCTCCTCTCCTTCTCCTTCTCCTCTCCTTCTCCTCTCCTCTCCTCTCCTTCTCCTCTCCTCTCCTTCTCCTCTCCTCTCCTCTCCTTCTCCTTCTCCTTCTCCTTCTCCTCTCCTCTCCTCTCCTTCTCCTCTCCTCTCCTTCTCCTCTCCTCTCCTCTCCTTCTCCTTCTCCTCTCCTCTCCTTCTCCTTCTCCTTCTCCTCGCCTCCTCTCCTTCTCCTTCTCATCTCCTTCTCCTTCTCCTTCTCCTCTCCTTCTCCTTCTCCTTCTCCTCTCCTTCTCCTTCTCCTTCTCCTCTCCTTCTCCTTCTCCTTCTCCTCTCCTTCTCCTTCTCCTTCTCCTTCTCCTCTCCTCTCCTCTCCTTCTCCTTCTCCTTCTCCTCTCCTCTCCTCTCCTTCTCCTCTCCTCTCCTTCTCCTCTCCTTCTCCTTCTCCTTCTCCTTCTCCTCTCCTTCTCCTCTCCTTCTCCTTCTCCTTCTCCTTCTCCTCTCCTTCTCCTCTCCTCTCCTCTCCTTCTCCTCTCCTCTCCTTCTCCTCTCCTCTCCTTCTCCTCTCCTTCTCCTCTCCTTCTCCTTCTCCTTCTCTTCTCCTCTCCTTCTCCTTCTCCTTCTCCTCTCCTCTCCTCTCCTCTCCTCTCCTTCTCCTTCTCCTTCTCCTTCTCCTTCTCCTCTCCTCTCCTTCTCCTTCTCCTTCTCCCTCTCCTCTCCTTCTCCTCTCCGCCCTTCTCCATATTTTTTTTCTTTTAGGCATTCCCTTTTTTCTTCCAACAAAAAAAGCATAAATAGGATTTCCGTTCTCTGCCGATAGTTCTGATTCGTATTCTTGATTTTCAGGTGTATCAGGGTGTGAAGAAGCATGGATTCATCCAGCCACAAATGCTGGCTGAGCAGGATGTTGTCATCACCACCTACGACGTGCTGCGTTCAGAACTCAACTACGTCGACATTCCCCACAGTAACAGCAAGGACGGACGCCGCTTCCGCAACCAGAAGCGCTACATGGCCGTACCCAGCCCTCTGGTGGCTGTGGAGTGGTGGAGGATCTGTCTGGATGAGGCTCAGATGGTGGAATGTCCCACTGCCAAGGTGAGGGGGGAGGAAATCCTGAAAACAGAGCCTGCAGTTTGAATAGTTGGATTAAAACAGTGTGACTGCATTTGTATACTGTATTGACCCTGACCAGGATGCGTGTACCATTTTTATATATTCACAGTTTGAATTGAAAGTATTAATCTTTTACATCAGATGGTCTTTTTAAACTTTGTTTTGTCTTTTTCACCGTCAGGCTGCAGAGATGGCTCTACGTCTTGCGTCTGTTAATCGTTGGTGCGTCAGTGGTACTCCTGTCCAGAGAGGCTTAGAAGGTAATACAATAAAACAATACTTAGCAAGTAAAACACTGACGATAAGAGGATTTATTTTTGGGCCCTCAAAGGTATCAACATTCATCAAAACCTGCTTTTTTTTAACATTCGTTTTCATATTAGTTTCAGCAACTCGTTCAATCAAAAGACCTTTTCAGACTGCTTTTTTTCACAAAAGTGCCGTAACTAAGCTCAGCGGTCATCACGCCTTTGTACATTCATATTGATTCCACGATGGCCTAATATTGGTGTCCCAGTCTGTGGATTCACATTGTGTTTCGGCGTTGAAAAGGTATGGCACAGCGGGAGCTCCACATAAACACAGTCAGCCTCTGTTACGACCTCCAGGACGGTACAGATGGGCGATTGCTTCTTCCACCCATTACGCCTCTGCGACGTTCAGATTGAAGGCGAGATGTCACAGGGATGAAAATATCGAAGCTTGAAAGAGACGTCTGGATCGGGCTAAATTTACAATATTTTTACTTTTTCAGTTTTTTTTTTTACAGCTGTATCAATTGGTTTATAGATCATTCTATTAAAATATAACTAAAACAGTACATCATTCCCGCTTAAAAGTAAACTACTTTGAATTAAACACAAAAAAAGACACTAAAAATAAATTATGAATAAAACCCCAGTGATAAATAAGAAATGACTGAAAGAAAGAAAGGTAAAAGTAGTGGTCAACGAGGGGATTTGAATGTTTGTGATAAAAACTGCTTTATACAACAATAACCTCTTAACTTGTGTTTTCATTGCAGATCTTTATGGCCTTGTACTTTTCCTGGGAGTTGACCCGTACTGGGTAAAATACTGGTGGTACCAGTTGCTTTATCGCCCTTATCGTCGTGGAAACACAGAGCCGCTGTACCATGTAATTGCTCAGTTATTGTGGCGATCGGCTAAAAAGGACGTGATCGATCAGGTAGGAGAACAAAAGTTTCTGTATTACTTGGATGCTTCTTTTTTCTTTTTTTCCTGAATTATTTTGTGGACAAAAGAGCTAAAAGCAACACAAAGTAATGTTACACTTAAGTCCTTTAAGATCGTGTTGTTTGGCGTATTTGATGAGCTGTTCTCTTTTTTTTTTACAGATCCAGATTCCTGCTCAGACAGAGGAAGTGCACTGGCTACACTTCTCTCCCGTTGAGGGTCACTTCTACCACCGTCAGCACGAGGTCTGCTCCCAGGACGCTCTGGTCAAACTCAGGAAGATCTCTGACTGGCGCCTGAAGCTCGGCAGCCTCGACCGCCGCACCGTCAACACCATCCTGTACCCGCTGCTGAGGCTGCGTCAGGCCTGCTGCCATCCCCAAGCTGTGAGGGGAGAGTTCCTGCCTCTGCAGAAAAGGTAAGTGACACTCATTATTGTGTTTTCATGGCACTTGTAAGAGAGGAGAGCTCTTTATGAGAAGGCAGCTGCACAGGTTAATTAACAATCCTGCCAGACTAAAGAGAGGATCACAGCATTAGTAGCTGTAATGGACTGCAGCTACCTTTTGTTAATTATACAGTGTGCATTTGTGTTTATTTAAAGTTGACCCATTCTGTGTAATTAGCATTTTGTAAGTGGGTTTAAGTCTGTTGTGCCTCCCTCCCTCCACAGCACCATGACGATGGAGGAGCTCCTGAAGTCCCTGCAGAAGAAATGTCGAGTGGAGTGTGAAGAAGCTCACAGACAATTGGTGTGTGCACTCAATGGCCTGGCTGGAATCCACATCATCAGAGGTATAAATCCCCATCTCTACACTTGTACGCCCTCTGCTCCCAGTTTCCCATGGGAATCACTTCAAACAAGACACAAGCCACGATGTCCTCTTTGTGTCTCCGTCACTTTTCGGGACCAGGATGTTTTGTTGCAGCAGGTCCATGTGTATAGTGTGGCTGAATATGCTGTGGTGGTTTCTATAGCATGCTTCACGAACTCATCTTGTGACAGACGTGTTGAGTGTCACTGATGACCACTCTTGTCTTTTGTAGATGAGTTTGTAGAGGCAACAGAGATGTACAGAGAAGTGCTTCGTTCATCAGAGGAGCACAAAGGCAGACTGAAAACAGATTCTTTACAGGTATACGGCTCCATCTCATTCATGTCTATTCCATATGACTCTCATTTACATATGAGGGGTTTCTTTTCTTAAATATCACACAAGAGACGTGTTTTAGAATGATTGATGGAGTTAAAGTGGAAACAGATATCAGTAGAATTAAAGGTTTAAAAAATGATGTACCTTAAAAAATATTTTTTTACAAACCTCATTTGAGACTTTGTATATTCTTTTTTAACTTTATTTTGTTAAAACAGAGGCTTCATGCTACCCACAATTTGATGGAACTTCTGAGCGCAAAGCACCCTGGGATACCTCCAACACTCAGAGACGACCGACTCGGTGAGGAGGTAATTCATGAAAATATCTCTCACTCAGAAAACTTTTTAGAAATTAAATATTTTGCACTTGTTCATTTAGGTTGAGTAAACCTTTACATCAAATCATCTGTATTGAAAACACATCCGATTTTTCTGAATGTCCGCTGTAATTCGCTTCTTTAATTCCTCATGTCTCTGCCAGGCGGAGCAGCTGCGACAGCACTACATGACCAAATATGACTCAGAGGTAGCAGACGCCCTCCAGGCGCTCCAACCGGTGCTGCAGAACATTAAAGAGCTGAAACGCAAAGTGAGAACACTGGAGCACATTGTACTTCACATTGTAATAGAACATCTACCAAAGGAACATACAACATGATCTGTATTGTTAAGGAGTGCTTATTCAAAAACAATAGACCAAAATGTGTGAGTGCTATGCTGATGGTTACATTTGAATTATGAGGCATTATCCTGCATTTACATTTAAGACTCCCAAAGTGGGAAAAAAAAACCAAGCTACGTAAATCCCTTACAATAATTTAAGTTCTATCTTTCACACTTCTATCCACTTAAACAACATTTTAAATCATGTAACAATACTTGAAATCCCCCGGTGCAGATGGCCTAGCAGTTAGGCTGTTCCCTGTTGTACGGAGGCTTTGTTTGACCTGCAGCTCCTATCCCACGTCATTCCCCATTTACTCTCCCTGATATTCTACTCTAACCTCTGTCCTATCGAATAAAAGTTTAAAAAAATATATAATAATAAAAAGGCAAAAGTCACAAAATACATTTAAAAAAACTAAAGAAAAACAACACTTGTGATGAATTGTCAGGTCTTATTAATTACCTACCATACCTGCTACACTCCAAATACAAAAAGCCTACCATAAGATTTTTATCTGGATCACTTAATGAGTGTTTAATAGCTGCAATAACTTTTATGTAAAGTCTGAATGTAGAAATGTTAACACTGAAGTTGTCCCTAAAAAATGTAATTAAGACTGAGCCATTGCCTTTTTAACTTCATATAACACCCATAAAGATCAATTTATCATTTGTTAAATTTCCATTCATTGTTTACACATTAGATGTATTAAAAGATTCATTTTAAATGAATCCTCAACATGATTGACCTTCTTTCTCTAGGTCAAGCTGGGCTCCCCCTGGTGGTTGGATGTCATTCAGAAGGTGATCCGAAGCGCCAGTGATGACGATCTGGTGTCCCGCGTCAAGAATGAGCTGACGTCGAGCTACAAGCAACAAGCCCACAAACTCTCCATGGCAGACAAGTAAACTGTTTCCCTAATTGAACACGGAACAATAGTTGATCCTTTCACGAAGCCGATTCAAACACATTGACCGTCCTGCAGGTTCCGTGACGGCTGTGGTCTGCAGTTCCTGCTCACATCACAAATGCAAGACCTGATGAAGTCCCAGAAGACCGTGCAGGATGCTGTGAAGAGTCTGGAAGGCCCGGCTTCACAGAAAGTGATCGACGAGGCCACCATCTGTCACCTCAGGCCGATGAGATTCCCGCTCAATAAGTAGGACATCAGCATTTTTCCCTTTTTTGCAAAAAATATACAGCCTTCTTTTACCGTAAAGTTTTCATCATAGCATTTGAGTTTATTTGATTATCACTAACAATTCTCTTTTTCATATTTCAGTTGTGTTTTTTGCAAGGCTGATGAACTTTTCACTGATTATGAGTCCAAGCTGTTTTCTCACACGTAAGTACAGCAACATGTTAGACTATCTGAAATTTCATAATCGATGAGTTAATCGTTTATTTATGAGGTCACTTTCCTGACAGGGTTAAGGGTCAGACGGCCATCTTTGAGGAAATGATCGAAGATGAGGAGGGGCTGGTTGACGACCGTCTCCCCACCACCAGCCGAGGTCTGTGGGCAGCCAGCGAGACCGAGCGCACTCTCAAAGCCATCTTGTCCTTCGCCAAATTAAAACGCATGGACCCGGAGCTGGTGGAGGAGGGCAACACTTTCATGGAGCTGTTTGAGAACTGGAAGAAGGAATACAAGGTATGCATGCACTCTCACGCTCACACTCTTAAAATAGATGATGCTTCCAATGTCAGAGCAACAACCGATCCATTTCCTAATCTATTTCCACAACATCTCTGAAAGAGGTTTAGCAGTTTGTTCTGGGTTCAATTATTTAGAAACATGATTAAAATGTAGTGTGTCATCTGTGATTACAAACATTTGTTAAGTTGTATAATTTTATTTTTGGGACCCATTACAAATGATAGAACGGATTAAGGCGCACTGATTTATAGGAAACAACATCATTAGCTTTGATCCAAAGAGCACACAATACAAACAAAAAAAATTAGAAAACTTGATCCTGTTTTATTCATACTTCTATACAAATATGGATCCTATTGATTAAATGAGTTACAAACAACTTTAGACTGTTAGAGGATGAGTCGAATACCTACGGCAACGTCAATTAATGATAGTTTTTGGCTGTAAAAAGAAAAGCCCTTTTTAAACTCTGATATGAATGAGAGAATCAGACTGGATTGAGAGCTACCTCTGCCTCTGCTCAGGTGCTGCATGAGTACTGGATGGTGCTGAGGAACCATGTGTCGGCCATCGATGAGCTCGGCATGGCCACAGAGAGACTACGAGTGCGACTGCCAGACGAGCCGAAGCCCAAACTGCTGCACATCATCGAGCCACATGAGGTAAATGGAAGATCATTAAACTACTATTGTGGGGGCGCTGTGGGCTAGCGGTTAGGTTGCACCCCATGAACGGAGGCTATAGTCCTTCAAGCAGGTGGCTCAGGTTCAAGTCCGACATGTGGCTCCTTTCCCGCATGTCATTCCCCACTCTCTCTCTACTGATTTTCTACTCTATCCACTGTCCTGTCGAAATAAAGCCAAATAATAACTCTAAATTTGTTTTGTATGTTGGACTTTGATTTTTAAAGGAGACTAGGTAAGCCCAGTATCACAAAAAAAACCTCAAGGGGGTTTAAAATCTAAACCCCGCCTTGAGGTTAAATCACAAAGAACCGTCATTTATGTCATGAATAAGCTGACTCAAACCTTTATGTGCTTTAAAATGTTTCAGGTCGTGCAGGTTTTGCTCCTAATTATCTCAAATAGTTTCCAAGGCTGTAACATTCTGCTTCAACTATTTTAATTGCATTCCTGACCTCTGACCCTGGCTTGTTTTGCTTTGCAGGTGGAGCAGAACAGAGTGAAGCTCCTGAACGACCATGCGGTGGCCAAGTCTCAACTCCAAAAGAAGCTGGGCCAGTATCTGTACCTCACAAATCTGGAGAAGGTAATCTTCATTTGATAGGAACGACAAAGCACTTTTTTTCTTTGTATTAAAATGCTGGGTTTGATATCACTCCAAACTTCCTTTATTCCAGTCTCAGGACAAATCCACTGGAGGTCTGAACCCAGAACCATGTCCCATCTGTGCCCGGCCACTTGGACAGGAGGTGAGCATGGTTCAGTGGCCTTGTTGACATTTTAAATTGGTCTCAGGGAGTCTTTTTTATTTACAGGCCAACGGAAAATATACGAAATTAAAAATGTAAGAAATGTCACATCTCACTCTCTGTTTTTTTCGCAGTGGGCAGTGTTGACCTGCGGCCACTGCTTCTGTAACGAGTGCATCGCTATCATTGTGGAGCAGTACAGTGTCGGGTCGAGACGGCGGGCCATCAAGTGTGCCATCTGTAGGCAGACCACCTCACATGCAGAGATCTCTTACGTGTTCACCACACAGTCGTCCAGTCAGGACCAGGAAATACCGGTCAAGGTCAGTCACACCATCCTCATATGATAAGGGTCCACATCTGTAATAATGAATTCATGTTAGAAATGATTGAATTTTATAATATTTTAATGATTCAGTTGCTTTACATTGTGCTTCAAAGTTGATATTCTATCTGACATCTGAATGGTTTGAATATTATGATGACAATTTATGTAATTTATGACCTTAAAAGGACGTATAAGAGCATCATGGTTTGCTTCATGCCCCGTGAAGTTAACACAACATTATTCCAGTGCTTCTCTATTAATTCACACTAAGGCCTATGTTTCCTCTTCCCATGTTTCGTCAGGGAAGTCATTCTACCAAAGTGGAAGCAGTGGTGAGAACTCTGAAGAAGATTCAAGTGACTGACCCCGGGGCAAAGTGTCTTGTCTTCTCCACGGTAACTGTAAACTCCGCCTGCTCTGTGAGGTTTACTTTGCTGACGTGGGAGTTTGGTTCTGACCCGCTTTGCTTCGTTTTCGTCTCCTCCACAGTGGCTGAGTGTCCTCGACATCATCGCTAAGGCTTTGTTCGACAACAACATGGAGTTCTCTCAAATCAACGGGATTCACAAATTCCAGGTTTGACATTTCACTTAAAACTTCTTGCCAATGTCGTCATCATGTAATGACACAGTTGCTGTTTATGTATCTTGCAGCAACACATTTGCACTTTGCATTTGAACCTGTTAAGGAATAGTCCCTCCTGCAAAGACATTTGATCACACTAACTTTCTGCGTTTACTCGGGTGATATCTTTAATAATGCATGATAATGCATTGATGCAAATGTTGCAGGAGAATCTGAGCTCCTTTAAATACGAAGAGAAGATCAACATCCTCCTCCTCCCCCTCCACACCGGCTCCAACGGTCTGAACATCATCGAAGCCACTCACGTGCTGTTAGTCGAGCCGATCCTCAACCCTGCTCACGAGCTCCAGGCCATAGGCAGAGTGCACCGGATCGGCCAAACGAAGTAAGTTGAAGAGAGTCAAACCTGTCAGTGGGTAACAGTATCTAAACCCACAGTTCAGACGGATGATACTAATGGGATCATGTTGTAACCTACATGCAGTAAAAGTTATAAATATTACCATTTAAATATGTTGCTAGCTACAGCTACAGTGTCTTTTTTATAACTGCTGTCATGTGTATGTTAAAGTTTCATCTTTACAATATTTACACTAACATTGGATCCATTTGATAGTGTTATATCTCAAGTACTTTTTACATCGTTTAGAATTTCTGTTCTCTCTTTCCACCAGGCCAACATTTGTCCACAGATTCCTCATTAAATCCACAATTGAAGAGAGAATGCAGGCAATGTTAAAGACAGCAGAGAAAAGGTAAGACAACACCGAGTGGAGTGAATTGCACATTTTGCACTTCAAAGCTACCATGTGGGGTTTTAGAAAAATGCTGTCCTGAATGACACCAGCGGCCGTTTAAGTGACCGGCAGTCACCATCTTGTTCCTCCTGTTAGTAGAGAACGCCTCAAGGGCATCTTCAAAACCACTGAAGTGACAAACAGAGCTAAATGTAATCAGGCAACATCACACTTGTCATCACGGTTACTATCATCTGTTGTTTGCTTGAATCAGCACATTTTGATAATACAAAAGATCATATTTGGATCATGTTTACTGGTAAAGCTAGGCTACTTTCATATCTACGTACCGTAAATAGCATATGGATGGTATCAATGTTAGCTAGCACTCAAGCTAGGATTAGCCAGGTAGCTGTAATTTATAAGCTATCAAATTTTAACAGCAACATAAGCTCCTGGAGTATCGATGAAAGCTAATATTTTCCTCTACAGACATATTTTTTTGAGTAAGAAGCCAATGGTTGTTTACAAAAAATATATATTTATTGCAGTAAATGGCGTGTAGTGCCGCCCTCCTGCCGAGTTCACCCTTGTCAAAGAGATCTCGATCTCAATGGGTTAACTACCTGGTTAAATAAAGGTTAAAAAGTATTTTGTAATCTTTATTTCGAATGCTCAAATTGAGAAAATTATTGAGTTGAGATTTGTTGTGCAGCCCTACCTACCCCAGCATCATCATCAGATGGAGCAAGGAGGGAAGTCTCAATAATAAGCGATGATCACAAATAAATGTTCTCTCTTTGAACCCAAAGCTCCACCCACTGAAAGAACTGATACTCTTTTTTTTTTATTCTAGTCACACCAGCACAGCCATGAAGCACTCTGAGGCCGCCGTGCTGACGGTAGCCGACCTGGCTGATCTGTTTACTGAGGACACAGAACATCTGGAGTGAATCTGAACACCTGGATACACATCTGGATTCCTGCTGCAGATACACAGGCGGAGACAGCTCACTCTCACTCTCTGATTTTGCACTTTGAACTTTTTATAAACATTCTGAAAGTAATCTTTCCAAAAAGACATTTTAGCAGTTTGACGGACTACATCATGTATTTTAATTGTAATTAATTTTAAATGCTTGATCTCTTTGATGTTTTCGTGTATTTACCTCACTTGTAATAATTGTAGCTGATTCGATAACTACTCCTGCTCTTCACATACACCTTTTGATCAAATTTGACAACTGTCATTATTGTTACCTGTCTTAATACAATAATATGTGTATTCATTACTCTACAACTTCAATGTAAGTCAATGTGGATGAATATGGAGGAAATACAGACGCTGACATTACATCAGTAGTCGAGGTGCTCTCACAATTTTCAGGAAATAAAAGTCTGCCAATTGCAGGGCGTCGAAGCTGTTATGACCAGCTCTTTTTGTCTGGTGCTTTTATTGTGGTTTATTTCTAAGTAGTAAACATGGAGGCAGGAAGGAAGCCATAGAGCGTTTTACAGGAGGAGAAGTTTGAGATTTTCTTCTGCCAGACAATCTTCCTTAAGCTATTTGTCTGTCAAAAACAATGCCGGACAATTTAGCTCAACACTTGTGCCTGTCTTATTTGCAAGACAAAAAGCACCAGATTCAGTGTCTTGGAAACTGGTCTTGTAACTTAAACTCATAAAGGTCAAAATTGTGAAGAAGTGTTCTGCCTCGTGGAGCAGATCACCTGATCTTCTTAACTTTACCACTTACAAATCACCTGTCCCTGTTGCATTGATATGTGGCATATAACATATTTCTTGCGTCAAAGCGTTTTAAAGTGTGAACAAAATGATGACTCCTTTCTTGTGTTTGGATGTTTCAGTATTTTATGGTCTGTTCCACCACACACATACACTCACAAGTCTTTGGCACGGTGACTGAATTGCCCTTGACTCGTAATGACGTTCCTTTTTTGCCTGACTGACTGGGATTCCCGCACCAGTAAAGATTTTAAAATGTCCTGACAAAGGACGTAGACAACAAAGAGCACCAGCCCTGCGCTGTTGTTCCTCTCTACGTAGTTACCGGCCTTCTTGTTGCTCCCCTTGGTAAGAAACAGTTGTAAGATGTTTACAAAAAGGACATGGCCGCAGTAGGCGGTAACATACGTGTTACCTTGGACTCCCCTTAGTTCCCCCTATTCATGTGCGGAATCTCATTGTTGGTGGGGACATCATTCAAGCTGGTGTTTTAAGGCCAGAGGGAGGCTCCCAGTTCATTAGAGCTGTGTTTCGAGGGTCGGCGTAAGAGAGGGGTGCTACGTCTTGTGGTGACAGCAGTGAGCCGTGGTGTAGAGAACCCAGAAGATTCACAGAGTTTTGGGGAAAAGGGCCAAAAGACAGCGGAGAGAAACCAGAGGGAAAGTCCTTGAAGATGTCACCTGCCAGTTTGGTTTTTGCCTGGTTACTGTTCACCACGAGGATGGTCACCTCCACAGTGTATCTGGAGCCTGAGGAGGAGGGTGAGCACGCATCACACATCACACAACTGGGAATGAAGTGCTGAAGGTCAAACAAGCTCAAGAAGACATTAGAAACTATTTTTTTCATATTGATTGTTATTCATTTGACAGGTTTCACTGACTCATAGGGCTTGGAAATGTGAAAGCGGATAGGTTAGTTCAAGTTAAAAAAAAAAAAAAACAATTTGGTGATAAGCTTCATGCAGTGTTAAAAAAAAAAGAGTTAAGACTTACTTGACTCAGATATAGATTGAAATAAAACACAAAGGGAAATCCACAAATTCAAAGTCGCACTATATTTAAAGGTCAGATATATCAAGTGTAAAAGAACTAGTTGAATAACAAAGTTGCCCCTGAAAGACTTGTGTAATTTAAATCACATTATTTAATCATAATTAATATTATAATAATATAGTTGTGTAAGGAGTAATTAAGCAGGTTAATTTAAAGATAATATTTAGTTTTTTATATAATGGTAGTTTAAAGATTTTAAAAAATCAAATATTTACAATGAATTGTATTTGTATCTGAAATCTTCTTTCTTTAACTGTTGGACAAATGTAGTACAGAGTAAAGTCCAATATTTTCCTTTAAGTGCAGTAGTGGTATAAAAATTTAATTATTAATATAATTATTTTGTTAAAGGTGCACTTGGGGTTAGGGGTTAGAAATGTGTAAGTTGGAGCAATGTACAGATTATGTGGTATATGTTAATAACTCTATACACAAACTGCCCTTAGAGTAAAATTTGGTCTCTGTAACACTGAAGATAAAATGTTACGCGAGAAGTTATTGTGGTGGGCCCGCAACAGTGAAACTGTAACGCTCCTGGTAGCTTTTTAGCTGAAAACAGTGTTCCATGAACAATTTCTATCTTTGAGTAAAGTTTGTGTATTCAGTTCAGAAAATATAACATAGAATTGTTTAATTTCTCCAACTTTTAAATTTCACTACCAAATCTCCACAGTGCACCTTTAATGTTTAAGAATTAAAAAACGTATTAACTGTTGGCATATGTGTTCATGGCTGTGCTTTATATTTAAACATAATGAACTGTCTTCAACATTTCATTCAGTCTTTATGCAAAAATTTAAAGAAAATCTATAATTGAAGTCTATGAAAAAGAAAGCTGAGTACCAGAAGTTACCAAAAACACACCCTTCAACCTCTCTTCATATAAACTTACAGAAACATTTTCTCTGTGTAACATTTGATCTTGTCTTTCTCTTCTTTCTGCTAGAGCTCAATGAAACTGTCATTTGTACTAATGACCATATGGAAGTTGTCATTCCCAGTGCTTTTTTCCTCAACAAAGAGCCTCCAGTTTATGTAAGTGAGCAACAACAACACAACCCATGATGAGTACTTGCCCTTTAAAATTGACACTTCTCTGCATTGGTTTTCCAAATCAACGAGTGTGTGATTTTCCCCTCTTTTTTTTTTTTTTAATGTTTAGGTTTGGGATTTGCATTTAAATGATCCAGAGTGCCGTGGTGCTGAGGTCGGAGACGACTATGTTTTCAGCATAAAGACAAATCTCTCCGACTGTGGAACAATAGTGGTAAAAAACTAAACTATTTTATTTGATTAACTTTTGAGTCAAAGAGTCCAACTAATCAAATGTTGCACGTGAACTGAGACATTTAGAGCAACTCTTTACAAAGGAAGAAAACAAACTACACTTGATGTGTCCCCCGTAAACATAAGATCCCCGTCATAATAAATTACTTATTTTACGATGTCTGCGGTTGTTGTGGGAACTGGCCCCCAATCAGGACCCCTCAGCTGAAAAAGAAGCTTCTTGAGTCAGTGAACTGCATTTAACATAACAGTAAAAATAACTTTTAAAAACGCCCTTTGGACACTTTTTTTGCTGTGATGTAAATGTTGATTGTGAGGCTCTGTGTGCAGATGGACGCCATTGAATTAGCTCATAGCATGTATAATAAGATGGACAGAGAATGGCGCAAACTCTGAGGCCAGGCATAAAGGAGTGAAGAGTAAAGAAAGGAGAGGGGGGTTGCGTGTACGTCAAGAAAGAAGGCGGGCGTTGTTCCTTTTCCCTTTAACAACGCAGGACCTTATTCAAAGCAGCCAAAGGACACTGAATAGCATTGTAGTTGTGAATTATCAGGATTTACATGGAAATGATAATTATTTGTCGAGGTTCACTGAATAGGAAGGCCAGAAATCATTTGCCAATTAGTCCCCTGATTATTGAAATCCAGCCACTCTCATGGGTTCAAACTTTGGCAAGGTTTAAACCCTTACTTCAGCAACACGAGTGTCATTTAATTGTTTCTTGGAATCGTGAATGTTTTTCTTGTAAAGAACATTAAAAGGTTAACACAGCTTTGAGCAGAGAGGAAATCGCCCGGTGCTCCACCTCAGCAGTTTTACAAGATTTTGCACAGCAGCTGAGGGAAGTAAGTCTTCCCTGGATAAGGCGGCTGTTGCTACAGGAAAAGAATGCAATAGCTTTCAATCTTTGCTTTCACCTTGAACTTAAACCTGCAGTCGGAGAAGAAGTGACTGAATAGTTGGGTTGAAAGGTCAACGTTTCTCATTGAAACATGACAGCGCCCTCCTCCGTCACATTTCAGTATTTAGTCTACTAAATTTGTGAGGGGGTGTCGGGAGTGTTTACCAAGGGGTAGTAAAAGATGTCTCAAGTGTTGTAGTTGAAAGTAAATCATCCTGCTCGGTGACCACAGAGGCCTGCCTCCATCTGCACTCAACAGGAGCCCAGATAAACCCTGAATGCAACCTTTTCACTCATCCCCATTTTATGGTTTCACCTACGTAAGCTACCAGACGGCTAAATATGGAACAGTATCACCCACAAAGGATGATAACAGTAAAAGTTAGAGCGGAAGTGGAAACCTGCAGTAATGTCCATCTTACAAATTCATTTTTGCCCTTAATCCAAATCCCCACCTTTATTCAATATGTCTAGGAAACACTTAAAAACACAGTGGTCTGCAGACTTACTGCTATTTATGTATCTTGGACTTTTGCCAAACAGAAGAAGTAAATTATTTTTTTCTATTTTTTAAAGAATCAACTCACCATTTCACTAACCTTTAGAGTAAGGATGTCAAACTTTAGATTGTTGCATGTTTGTGAATGTGAGAATGTGCGACTCTTCTTTGTTTTAAACAGAACATGTTTCGGGGGTTTATACTGTTGATTGGACAAAAGGAGACATAATGAGGAAGGCTGTCTTGGGCTTTGGTGAACTGTGGTTTCTGATGTTTTGTGGATTAAAAAGCAGGGGAGTTAATTGATTATAAAAATACCTGAAAGTAGTGGATATGCTGCTTTATGCTAATGCGAATCAAATCTGGTTTGAAGACCTTATTCCAAGCAGAATAAGTGAGAGGTTGGGGATTTTGTGATTTAACAACATTTTCAGATCGATCCCGGCGTGCGCTGGATTACTCTGATCTCAAAAACATTTTCAGATACTTCAGAGATCCACAGAAAGAAGAAGCAGAATAATATTTGCTACAATTCTGGATTACGGATATACTTAATTCTTTGCTTGTGAGCTGCTTACTCGTATTAGTTCACTTCACAATAAGCAATGTAATAGGAACAACAACTGTTGGAGAGAATTGCTGTGTATTATTTATATACAGATTTTAAGTATAGCCAAAAGGGAGATAAGTGTAGTTGAGAGTGACTGGGTCATGAGGAATGTTGAGCTGCCTGAGGTTTTACCGACCTAATTAAATGTAACCTGTAAGGAGAGACGCATTGGCCCACATCCTGGCTTGATTTCTGCAGTATAGCTCTCCCACTGATGCGCTGCACTTTATACTTAATTCATTTAAATGTGCCTTACTTGAACCTTTCCATTTACTTTTATGTTTGTTCATCTTGTTCTCAACTTAGGCCTCAGATGACTCTCACATCATGTTCATAAACACGATACACAACAACGATTCTGAAGTTATAACGAGAAACTATATCAACATCACATTTGTGTGTCGCTACCCCGTTAACTACCTCGTCCAACAACCCAACAGTGAAAACATGATAAGAGTTGATGTCAGGTAAGTATTCATTTTTGTTCTAAGTATAGGTTGCCCTGCAAATGTATTAGTATTTAACATGCGGCTCTTAAACTCTCTATAGAACTATCACTTTGAACACAGAGGATGGCAACTTTTCTGTGTCAATGTTGCTGTACAAAGATGAAGCCTTTGAGGACAAATGGACCACTGTGCCCTCGCTGACACTGGATGATGACATCTTTGTAAAAGTTTTCATGGTAAATCGCCTCCAAAGGCAAAGTCCATTTGCCCCTCATGTTTTTTTTTAAACAGCTTATAAAAGACTTAACCTTAACACCTTCAGAAGAATTCTAGCAATTGACAGCTATTTTTGGAATAGGTTTGCATGTTGTTACATGATATTAAGCAAGATGTTGTGCTGGAAATGTAACACTCCTCCAATGGTCAGACGGTAATTTGAGTGCAGCTCCTCGTCTACTCCGTGTTGTTATAACCTCTTGGTACAGCTGTTGTTTACTAACTATGATTCATCATTTAGTGATCCAATATGGATTAACCTTGTGTGAAAAAAATACCAGACTGTCACTCAACCCATCTGTCTCACAGATACCGGCTCACCTGATGCTGCGCATGGAGAGATGCTGGGCTACTCCAACCAGTGATCCATACAGCAATATTCAGTACACCTTCATCAGAGACAGGTCTTTAAAAACAGAATGATGACTTGATTAAAAATAATGTGTCATTATGCAAAATCAGCTTAAACACCTAAGCACTACACAATTATGTTAGAGCGCATTCACGTGGCTAACAAGCAAGCACATGGTTTAATGGTTGAATGAATTAGCTTAAAGTATTGGAACAGTTGAGAAAGCTAGCTAATGTTGGAAAGGAAGTCAATTTATGTTGTCTAAAAAGTTAGCTTAAGTTAAAAAAAAGGTTATCGGAAGTAATGGATGCATTGTTTAAACTTGAAAAAAAAAAACGAATTTAAATAATAAGCAAATGGTTAAAAGTTAGCTGAAGTAAAACATGTAGAATATCATGGCTCAGCATAGATACAGGGTTGAAAAAGTAACCTAAAGCAGTGGTCAAATAGTTGAAATAGTTGACTAAATGAATGGAAAAGGGTTGAAATAGTTGAAATATTTAGCTAACGGTGGAATAGTAAGCTAAAGTAGCTTAATGGATAAATAGTTAAAATAGTTAGCTAATGGTGGAATAGTAAGCTAAAGTAGCCTAATGGATAAATAGTTAAAATAGTTAGCAAAAGTAGTTGATAACCAGTTTGTTAGCAAAAGTAATGTTTTAAAAGTAAGCCAAAGGAAGATGTAATTAGTGGATAAACTATTTCTAATTGTTAGCTAGCAATAAAATAGTAAGATGAATAAGCGGTTGGATCCGGACTCCCTGACCAAACAACCTTAAACATTACTATTTCAACAGAATAAAAGAATGACTGTAACATTATACTCTTCTAGTGACTTAATATAAAATAATAATGTAGCTACTCCTTCTTTAATGCTCATATGATGGCAATTAATTAAGGTACCATTTCTGGAGGTAAAGGAAGGGTTACCATAACACTTCTGACAGAACTGTGAAGGTATTGAGCTGAAAATGTTTGACACAACTGGTTTACACAAAGTACTTTTATTATGCAATATCAGTTTAACTAAAAATATAACAATTGAACTTTTAATTGGGCCTTTAACTATTCCCTGTTTGCCATCTAGCAGATGAAAAAGTTGCAATAAATAGGTCAAGATTTTATAGTGTGTTGAAACTTTGTTATAGAAAGCTGGCCCCATTATTTCCCCACACTTGGTGCTAACAGGTCCAAGTCCTCTTACAGGAGTGCTGTTGAAATCTGAAATAAGAGAATTTGTTGCAGAGAGCTGGCAAGACAACAACTCGCAGAGCCTGGCCATGTGACTCCTGTCTGAGGGGCCATGCACGTTCGTCAGTCCAACAGCTGTGCATGTCCTTGACAACCAGGCAGTATTTGGTACTGTTAGCAACAGCAGAGCAATGAAATGTGCAATGATTTCCCAGTGCCAGGAGGAATAGAAAACAGTCAAACCAATGTGTTTCTAGCTGGGTTGTTCACTTAAGAGAGTGTTTACATTATTTATTAGCTTTGCAGTTCATCACACGTGCTGAAATGTTTACATGTCTCAATTTTTAAAGTAAAGTATTTCCTTTTAGATCAATATCTCACTGCCATCAGGCCTCACAGACTTCTTTGTCTCTCTCCTGTAGCTGCCCGGTGTTGTCAAACGAACAGACCCTGAGTGTGCTGAAGAATGGCCAGGGTCCAGATGCCATGTTCAGGATACAAATGTTCAAGTTTGTCGGCAGCTCTTACACCAACGTCTTCCTCCATTGCAACGTACAGATCTGCCACAACACTGTGGGGCTGTGCCAGCCCGTGAGTGAGCTGAGTCAACACCCATTCCTCAAACTTGTAGTCAGAGGCCAGTTCAGACAAGAAGCCTAGTTTATGTGCAGCTTACGTCCTTAATATAGACCCACTCAGCCTATAACTGTTTTCAGTTACATACACTTGTTCTGATTTTAAATGGGGAGTGTTTAACATGAATATTTATAGCATCTTTCTTTTCTGTAACATCCCTTTATTTGCCACACAGAACTGTACCAGTGAAGATGGATTAATGAGGACCCGGAGGGACATACCTCTCTCTCATACTGTGTCTTACGGACCAATCAGACGACTATCAAGTGATAGTGAAAAGCCCAATCTGGGTATGTTTTCACCTTTGCTCAAATTTCTGTAACTCACATTGATCTTAGAGCTTCAGCTTCTAAATCGTCAAAGTTTGAAGACACTAGATCAGCTCAGAAGTATTCATATGCAAAGTGGGTATTCGCCTGTGTCCTTTCCACTGTAGCTGCAGGCGGAGTACCACCTGTGGAGACTTTTGTCCTCGGAGGGCTGCTGGTCGTCTTGCTGCTGATCACTGGAGTGTTTGGGAGATTGTGGCTTCGCTCCAGACGGTTTTACCCGGCGCGGGAAGCACAGCTCACCCTGTCCAACATTCACCACATCTCAGAGGTGGCCTCATGAGTGTGAGACAGGGATAAGGGACCTTTTTGCGCAAAGAAATGGACAAAAAAAAAACCTGATAAAAATGTACAAATACAGACACACGTGTACAGGTGTGAATTATTTTTAATATCAAAAGTCTTGCATATTTTTCTCTTCCTTTTATTTTCAGAAGTCAGTAATAAAGGTTTCCTTTAAGTGTTGTTCTAGATTTCTTTTCTTTTTTTTAATTGTTGGTGAATGCTTTTTCTTGAGTACATTACTGGATTGTGTTACCATTTTGAGGTTCTTGGCTTTATTGTAATTTCCATTTTATGCTGCTCTATACTTTCACTTTACTACTTCAGAGGGAAATATATTTTGTTCCCCACTTAACCTACCAGACAGCTATTGCTTTGTACTTAAAATCTGAATCTACTAATCATTCCTGCAAAACATAGCTCCAGTTTAAAAAACTATGCAGATTCAAAAGGTAGAAACTACTATTTTTTTTAATTTTACTGGTTGTTTTGCATCAAAACAAATGCTCCTAATGAGCAAACTCACTGAAGTAAACTCAATTCACAATCTGATTGTAATTCTTATTAGCTCTACCGTGATTAGATTCAGCATTGCTTGCACAGAAATGCATCTATAATAAAAGTTAATTTTTTCAACATGTTTGCAGGGATTGTTCTGGAGAAATTTGAATAATTTAGAGCCAATTCGACCAGTATGGAAGCCCATTTCCACCAGTTAAAACAATAAAAAAAATTATGAGATAAAAAGTCGATATTATGAGATATAAAGTCGAAATTATGAGATATAAAGTCATAATAATGAGATAAAAAGTTGAAATTATGAGACTTTATTATTATTATTTTTTTTACTGGCGGAAATGGGCTTCCATAGCCCAACGCTATTTAGTATATTAATATCCTTATTAATCCTTAATATATTTGTTAGTCGATTAGATTGCGTTGCTATCTATACCCTTTAAAACTCAACCCAACCGCACAGACATTTTATGAGGGATTACATGTAAAACTGCTCTTAGGGTATTCCCCACTCTATCTATTTCTATTTCAGTGCTGTCTAGAAGGACCGCGTCCACAAAATTAAATATGACTCGGACATTTACGTGATGACGTAGACTTTGCGGCGTACCTTTCTAGGATCAACACAAACGCCGACCGACTCAGAGGGGGAGAAGCCGAGAAACCAGCCCCAGCCAGTTCATATCACAAGAAGACTTAGACACTTTTAATATCGTGAAAGGCTTGCGTCGCTGTAGTTTCCCTGTTAGTGATGTCAACGGAGCTGATAAAAGGAAAGAAGCACCGATAAGAAAACGAGTGGAGAACCCCGTTACTCGGGTAAGCAGTTTCCAGAAGCTATCAGCTAGGCTAACGAAGAGTAGCTGCTAATGCTAACAGACTGGCCATGTTGTTGATGCTCTTTTGTGTGACTTAAAAGTTCGCGATTTAATAACGTAAGCCTTTTATGGTGCACTTTTATCACGAAACCACCGTGTTATCTTCACTGTTACATACAATGAATATGGCCTTTGCGCTATGTCTATAATGGTCTATAACAATCACTACCGGCTGTTGTTGTTTGTGTTTTTAGCTGTTTGCTAACCTGCCAGCTTTGCTTGCGTCACTTAGCTAGCTGCTGCTGGCCATGGCTGCAAAGATTTGACCTGAACAATGGGTCTCCTGTGCGGCTTTGCGGCGTGAACTTGCAGCATTGTTGGAGGTCTTTAATTATTGTCTATTGTCGTTTAAACAAGCATTCATTATCCTGCATAGAAGTACATGGCACTGTGAGGTAGTGATTCACCTCGTGTGCTTTGCGGCGTGTTTGCAAACAGCTTGCACAGAATAATGACATTTTTACGTCCAACATGTCAGCAGACAACATAAATGAAGAGCATTTCTAAGTCTAGAGGTTGGGGGTCAAGTGTGCCCTGAAGTCTTGAAAGAGCCAGTGTCACCATGTAACCCAAGAGGGTTGTTGTGAAATGTTACTGAACAGTTCAAAGATATCGTAAACATGTGTCAGACTGAGACACAGAATGGGTTTAGAGCTGTGGGATAATGTTACAGCAGCATGTTCTGTTCCAGCCGACTGCTCCATGTGCACACCTCATAAATGTTGTTGTGACCATTGTGTGTATTTGGTATCTTACCTGCTTTGAAATAAGTTTATTCTCTGCTGTTTTTCTTTCAGGGATTATCTCTTCGTCTCCTCTTCTCTGTCAGAACCGGTTGGAAAAAGGAACGTTACTGTAAAAAAAAAAAAAATGGAGAATCTGCACTCCCACTGCCTTAAATGCATTAACAGAAGATGCATGGTAAGAACAGAGGCCGGTGTTTGCTGCGACCTCATCGGCTGCCCTCTTGTCTGCGGGGCGGTTTTTCACTCATGCAAACTAGAGGAACACCGTCTGCTCTGTCCATATGAAAGGCTGCCATGCCTCAACAGCGGGTTCGGCTGCCCGTTCACTATCACGAGGATCAAGATGGCACAGCATCTTGAGACGTGCCCAGCAAGTATAGTGTGTTGTACCATGGAGTGGAATCGTTGGCCTGTGAGCTACTCTGACCGCAAGTCCTATGAAAACTTGAGTAAAGACTTTGATGAGGTGGAGCAGCTAGACATGGCTTTGGCCCTGCAGGATCAGAGGATGTTATTAGAGTCCCTGAAGGTTACAACCACTGTGTCAAAGAATGGAGACAAGGAAGCAGATGAAAGTGACAAGATGGCCACAGCATCAAGTCTACCAGAGACAATATTAGGTAATGGAACTGTGGAAATGGAAGACGAGCCCTATAACGAGTTGTATAGGGCCTCGGTGGAGACGAGCAGAAGTTTAGCAGTGGCCTTGGATATTCTCACTAGTTCCAAAGATATTGGTGTTATGGTTGGAAATCTAAATGGGGAAAAGAATGATAAGAATGGAGCACTCCATAATGGGGAAAATGGTGATAGTCATAATGTTTATGTCGCTGAAGGTGTGAAAAATGTAGATATGCAGGAGAGCGACTCTGATTCAGAGTGTGAGCTTGGAGCAGTAGGTGGAGTGGACTGCGCTGTGGGAACAGATGGAGGAGAAGACGGAATTGGATGGGTAGAAGAAAATGATTTTGTAGAGTTGTTTTTTGAAGAGAAGGAAGAAAGTATCAGAGAGCCAATAAATGACTCTAACCGTGTCTGGCCAGAGATGCCTCAGGATTACATGCCTGTTATAGCACTGGAACCTCCTGTGCCTCAACAAGCACCACTTTCACCTCCGATGCCATTCCTGCTGTCTGAACATGTGAGAAACAACTTCTTGCAACACTTACCTTCTGAACTCAGGTACAGGTGTTTGGAGCGTAAACTACAGAATGTAGAAGTGCTCAGAGGAATAAGTATGTTTACATTTAACGGACGCCGAGCTCTGCTGTCAGACCCTTACCTATTTCGAGCAAAGATGGAGGACAAGGCAGTTGACACATCTGACCTGGAAGTAGCAGATGACCCAATGGGCCTTCATGGCATTGATCTCATCACTGCAGCTTTGCTCTTTTGCCTCGGCGACTCCCCAGGAGGCAGGGGAATCTCAGACAGCAGGTTTGTTGACGGCTACCACATTGATTTTGGTACTCAGACATTCTCCTTCCCTTCAGCCATTCTCGCAACAAACACCATGGTGGGAGATATCGCCTCAGCTTCGGCCTGTGATCACGCCAGTCCACAGCTCTCTAACCCAAGCCCCTTCCACACTCTCAGGCTCGATCTGGTGCTCGAATGTGTTGCACGATACCAAACAAAGCAGCGCTCCATGTTCACATTTGTGTGCGGGCAGCTGTTCCGGCGTGACGAGTTTTCGTCACATTTCAAAAATGTTCACGGGGACATTCACGCTGGACTCAATGGCTGGATGGAGCAGCGCTGCCCCTTGGCCTACTACGGCTGCACCTACTCCCAAAGACGGTTCTGCCCATCTGTTCAGGGTTTCAGAATAATCCATGACAGGCACCTCGGCTCGTTTGGGGTTCAGCCTGGTTTGCCCTTAAATACCGGGGACGGACGCCAAAGAAACGCCAGCCACTTCCGGTCTCAGTGCGACCAATTCAGCAGTCTTCCATTCGAGGTGTTACAACATGTAGCAAGCTTCCTGGACAGCTTTAGCTTGTGCCAACTGTCCAGAGTGTCACGTACCATGAGGGATGTGTGTGCTAGTCTCCTCCAGATGCGGGGCATGGTTGTCCTGCTGTGGGATAAGAAAAGACGAGCGGATGGCTCTACATCATGGCAGATCACTGACAAGGTTAGTCGTTTTTTGCTTTAAATCTTATTTCAAAACCCAGTAAAACATATTTACCTGGTGCAACCATATTACTGCAGTACACTGTTTCAATACAATTGGCTGATTTTCATTTATTTTTCTGTTCAGGTTTGGCGATTCAGCACAGCGTTCGGTACAGTGAATGAGTGGAAGTTTGCCAACATAGCCAGCATGGCGGACCATCTCAAGAAGTGCAAGTTCAACACAATCTCTCGCCGTGAAGAGGCGATCCCCCTGCCATGCATGTGCTTCACCAGAGAGCTCACAAAAGAGGGAAGGTGTTTACGCTCAGTCCTCAAACCAGTAGCATAAGTGACATTTAAAGATGAAGTCATCTTGTGGACATTTTTGAGACCACTAGAACTCAAAAAAACGAGTATTTTCCTCTCCAGTGTTTACAGACTTTAGTCTCTTCCATCACATAAAAGAGAGAAAAAAAAACCCGGATCACATACTTTAAACTGTTGGTTAATCTTTGTCTCACCTTTAAATACTCCGCACACCTATAATAAGAACAGCCAGTAGTCGGACATGTCTTTTTCAGTGGACGTGGATGTGCTGCGATCGCACATCGGGGCTGAAAACTAGCAAATTAAATCGTTAGCCTTGTATCTTCCACTCTGATGGACTCATAATACCAGTGTACTGAAGTTGTACTATTCTACTCTGACTTTATGTAAATAATCAGATGTTTTGATGTAGAATTTTATATTTTTATATCAAAATGACAGTACTGTGCTACGATGGAGGTAAGAGTAGAGCCTTAACTTATGAAAAACTTGATTTTCTAGTCACGAGGTTGTCCAGAAGATCTCACTGAGATTTTGTGTAAAGCCTCCAGCTGGAACGGTTTACTGGTATCTTGTTTTATATCTTATCCTGATACCAAGAATGACCATGTGTGCTCTGCTTAGAGCTCCTAGACTTTATGGCTTTGTTGCTACATTTTGAGACTGACCAAACACCTGTGGTAGCCCTGCACAATGAATGCCAATTATCAAGATGATCATACTGTATTCACTGTGGGTGTTGAGTTGTGTACACCAGCGTAAGCATATCACCATCATCATGTTTGGTGTCCTGTTGTATTGTGTTAGTGGTTTGGCAAAATCACAGTAGTATCTAAGGTGGTCCATCTTCATGACTAATGGGCAGGCATGTTAGTCAAATGACAAATAACACTATTCACCAGCCAAAAGGCAAAACATTTTAAGCTGTGGTTTGTCTGATCTACCAGCTATTGTTACAAGTAACCAGCAGTTTTGTAGGTTGTTTTCTAGTAAAAATGTAGCAAGTAAAATGATGAATGTAATCAGTTAATAAGAATCCATCAGTGATTGTGGTTGGCAAGGAAACAGAAAGCTTGATTTGCTTAAGAGTCGTTCCAATTACAAGTATTGGAAACGCCTCGTATCCTGATTAAGATTAGGTAACTGGCATCGTAAGATATCAGTCAGTGAACCACTCTAAAGGTTGTCCAAAACGACAGCAATAATATTTATCACGGCTGCTACTAGTAACCACTGTTTCAGAGTGGCAACATAGAAGTGGTTTCCTTCAAATTATCATGTGATGATGGCAAAGAGCAGAAGTGCAGTGGAAGTACAGAGAGAAAAATATCAGGATTCAGTGTTTTTATTGTAAAACATTTTAATATTCCTTAACAATAAAAATAAACTCAGTTAAGGTATTTAAAATGGGCAAAAACTTGTGGAATCAAACTGTTTCATATTCGAAAGGAGGGTTTCTCAAACACGATTCAGTCAGGTTGAGCTATGACCGAGCTGCTGCTAACGTTGGCTTAGAGGTAAAGATTCCTCCAGTGTACTGAGACCATATAACAATAAAAGAAAATCGTATCATTTCCCTAATGGGCTAGTAGAAAATCACTATTAAATATAAAATTAAAATATTATTTTCCAAGCACAGCTACTGGACGGGTACGTCGTCTCTGCGAATCCTCATCGAGGAGGACAATATGATATCAGGACATTTCTAGTTACCCTCCAGTGTGAGATTTCATAAAAACCTGCAGGCCAGGTGTAAAGAAAATAAGACTGGATATCCCTTTCTTTCCAAAAAACTGAACATTACATATGTTCAAATTCATTATCAGTGTTGTGTGTTTTTGGCACTACATGCCCACTGCGTTCCAATTTTTGGAGTCTCAGGGTTGTAGCATGAAGCTTTGTCTGGCAGGAGATTGTGTGTTGTTGACGCAAGAACTTGTCAGCGTCTTGATAATTACGGGGTCTTAGAACTGACCGGTGTACCACTCAGTATTATAATTATGTAACAGTGTGTGTTGCAGTGCTGGACTTACAAATAACATGTTTCATGTTTGTTTTCCATCAGTGATGATCCCTCAGGCAGTCAGGAGAAAAGCTGTTTGATTATTGCTCTTGAGTGATCCGATGTTTTTCCAATCAAACATTCAATTTGGGTTAAGAAATAAAAACACAACACTTTTTAGTCCATTTGGATGTGACAATAGCTTCAAATGTTTGTTTTTTTAAAAGGTTACAGAAAAGTAACTGATAACTTGTAAGAAAAAAAGGGGACATCCCTCCAAGTAAACTGTGTGTTTTTTGTTGTTTTTATATTTTTGAAGTACAAGTGATGTTGGAACTAAGCTGTCTTTACTGAAGTCTCCAATCCATGTTTGGTTGATATGTGTTTTTTGTTTTTTTTGTACTTGTACTTTGATTTTTAAAGCAAAAGAATCGGCCTCTGTATTGTCAGGATTTGTGTTTGAATTATTGATTTGCACATGAAGGCATGTACTGTAAAAGTTTAAATCATAACACTGAGGGCTTTTGTTTGCTCAAGTAGCGGGAATTTGCCCCCCTACCCCCATTGTTTTGCATGTGAGTTTGATATCTTTGAAGAAAAAAAAACAACTATCAGATGCAGGTTCATGCAGTTTATTCCTCAGGCACAGTGCATCAGTGTAGTTTCATCATCAGTTTACTGTTACAATAAAATTAAAAAAGTATTGATATTCAGCCAGATCTGATCACACGCTCTTATTGCTGGGTCTAATGTAGATTTGAGAGAATGACATGCAGATATTCTCTCTTTTGAGGGTCATTCTACATTAAGACAAATCTTGTGGGTTTTAAATCATGTCATTTTTACAGGCCCTTGGATTGAATCAACTTTCATTAGCATTTTAAGTTTTGTTTTCACTCCTGCTATAATGTATTTCACCACTATATGCCCGCTTCATTTGTTTGACTTTTGAAGCATTTTAATAAAGAGGCTCTGTTTGTAAATGCTTTTGTTTCGTTTTGACACCTGATACTTTTTTGGTGAATCGTGTTTCTTCAATGATGAACAGTTGCAGGATAAGATTTAAAGAAGGAAGTGGAAACTGATCACATCTTTCCAAATTCCTGACTCCAATGCAACAAGCATAAAGTCATTTATTTTTGACAGGCCGACGGTCGTCAAGGCAAACATGAATTAGGCGAATAAACTTATAGTTCATGTTGATTTTCAAGTTATCAAAGCAAAAACAATCAATTAGATCAAATAATTTGACAATAACTTATTTGGGCTGTTTGACCTTATTGAGAGGGCAGGACAGTGAGCTAGTCGGACACTGGGATGAGAGCGTGGGGGATGACTTGGTAAATAGTGGATGGTGGGAAAGTGGCCCCAGCTTTGGGGTCTGTAGTCTGTTCATGGGTCATGTGATTTAACCACTGAGCTAAACCAGCACCCCCAGCTTCAATTATCTCAAATTTCCTCAGAGTAAATAAATACAAATAATACAGTTTTCTGAATAGATTCTTCCTGTATATAAGGCAGGACTGATGACTCTTTTTCATTTCATATCATGCTAAATTTACATCTCCAGCTTTCCTTTACACCACTAGATGGCACCACATTCTTGCAGTTTCACCATATCACATGAAAAGGAGTGAAATATCTCTGCAATCCCTCCTATGAGATGAGTCAGCATGTGACTCATTCTAATGTGTGAATACAGTACAGAGTACTTCCGAGTACATTCGTTACAATAAAAAGGGGGATCTTAGTTATGTCATTGAAATTAAAAGCCTCACAATTTGACCCTGACAGCTGATTTTAACATTCTATTGTGATAGAAGAAATATTTGTCTTTGTTTGGCACAGGACAAACAGGAGGGATGGCCTTTTTGCCAACAGGCCTTTTGAATATTTTCCATTGGATTTCAGCTTTTTTTCACTGAGGACAGATTATGTTTTTAGTTAACGATAAAAAACTATACTTCTTTAGATTTCATCAAATGCTTTTTTTTAAGTAGGCCAAAAAGAAAGATGACCATCCTGTTGTAGTCGGAAATGACTGTAAACTCTTTTAGAGACATAAACAAGCCTGAACATTGTGCTTTCATGAACAATCAGGGGGTTTGTATGACTACACTATAGTTGCAAATGTTTACCTGCTAAGACAAAGTCGGCAGAAGTCACGATCAAACCTGGAATTCAGGCTTCCTGAAAATCATCACAGCCCAAATGAAATCTACTTTTAATGTTCAGTTTAAAACTTGCATTATCTACCAGGAGTGGGGTTCGAACCCACGAGGACATGTGTCCATTGGATCTTAAGTCCAACGCCTTAACCACTCGGCCATCCTGGTGAATACACAGAAACGCTTTGATCATACGAACTCAAGTCCAGCACTAAGCCCCAGGGCCAAAGGTCACTCTGAAATGTTAACACTTCTTTTGGCGGGAGGAATCAATAACTCAGTGACAACACAGACACAAAAATTCCCTCAAGACCCCCAGGTTTTTCTTTAACTTGGCCTGTTGCTACAAAGGGGGGCTGGGGGGGGGGCTTTTTCATATCTGTGCATATCAGACTGAAGGCTAATAGCCCATGAGAACTACAACAATGAGCATATACCTTAACAAACCTATGACACCACAGTACAGACTCATTGTGCCAGTAAAATGCAGACCATAAACCTCACCACACTAAGGAGGAAGCACAGTTGTTACAGCCCTGAAACTAATTTCAACACAGAGCCCAGGCTGTAATTCAGCAAACACCCACTGATGATGACCATCTCAGTCACAGCCTCTTATAGACTGGTAGTTTTCACAGGAGGTAACTAGGAGTCCCCCAGTGGGTGATGAACTGCCACACACAGGAAAAGGAAAGATCTTTTGAGTTTTACTTTCATTTACTCTGAGAGGACAAAGAGATAGGCCCGCTGTGCAAACAGAAAGTCCTCTGATATGAATAGTTAATTATTCTCTGTTGTTGTCTCACTGCCCCAGCAAACATCCATGTAGGTATTTATGTCTGATCTGTTTGTATAGAGAAAGCCTGCTCTGAACACTCATTTAATTGACTTCGGTTGTGTGCAAGCAATAGATATCATAAGTAAACCTGCAGGAAAAAAAAACCATGAAGGATGACACTGTTTATTATTTTTAGAGTTGAGACAATACAAGAGAGTCATCTTGTACATGAAGCAACAAGTCTTGATAAACATGAGGCACTGATCTTTGGCTGGTGCTAGCTTTAAACCGGGTTAGCAGACTTTAAGTTGCACAATCAACTCAAATCTATCTCACCTCCCTAGTTAACCACAATCAGAGGATGTGTTCTTTCTAAAGACTTCTTAAGCAACAGCTGAAATAAGAAGTACACCTTCCCCAAGTGCCAGTTTCCATGAAGCTGTATTCAGAGTGTGAAAAGTGGTCTATATATACATATATATATTAAAGCTACTCTAAAGCACGTATTCACACTACTTACATGTTTTGAATATCACTACAAAGTTTAAAGCTGAAAGTTGAAGGGTAAAGCTTACAGCTGCACTGACTTACAACTTAGATGTGTTTGCAGTTATCATGCAAAATCCGGAAATGCAACACCCATATCTCACTTATCTAATTTGCATATGAAAGTGTAGTTTGAAATGAAGACCAGCTCAGAGAAGAGACTTAAACTAGAGTGTGACATTTGATAGAACTTCTGCTTACAACTTACAACATTAATACATTTGATCTAAATACACTGAAACATTAAGGCCTGACTGATACATCATGTGGCCAATAGTTTCTGATAGTTGATTTCAAACTATAACTGATCCATATAATTTGAAAGTTTTCCAAATGATATGATATGGACCTTTTTCTTTTTCTTTTTACAGATCATGTTATGCAAAGAACAATGCATGGGTTGATATAGACATGGTATGATTATGAGGTTCATCAAGCATTTCCTTCTCTGACTCTAAAGTGTACTCAGCACTGCTTGCATCTCATGTAACAGAGAAGTTCAGCCAAGCGGACCATTATTTACAATACATTTTGTTTAGTTCATGTGCATATTCACAAAGCGTAAAACTTTGTCTGCCACAACCGTCTGACTTTTCACCTTCATAACTGGTACTGGTGTCAGTCTCAAAATCCAACATCTATCTAGCTCCAACCAAAATGAACGCAAGAACTACAGGCATATTTGCAATGTAAACAGATGTGAATCTAATCTAGATGTTCTGACGACATTGAAAAAAATAACACTGATGCTGCCTCATCTGCAGCAAGGGAAGCAACAACAAAACAGCTTCTTGCATGGATTGCTTTTCTTGTATTTCACAGCTTTCTTGACCTGAACCGTGGCTTTGGCAACATAGTCCTGAGTTGTCCCGACATTTGCCTCTATGTTATCCAGCATGCAGCCCTGCTCTTCCACAAGCAGGGCCATCTGGGAGAAGAGGTCATGAATGTCCCTGATGCGGCCCTCCAGCTCCAGCAGCTCCTTGTGTCGGGTCTCGATCTCGTTCAGCGCGGATCTTGCGGTCCTCCCCTCCAGGAGCAGATTATCCGAGAAGACGTTCCACTTGCCTGTCTCAATCATCTCATCAATTTGGTCCCTGCTCACCTCTTTGCCCATGATCTCCGCCTGTCTCTGGATGCGGGTCTTGCAGTTCTCCCTCTGGACCATCTCGGCCTCGTTGTACTCAGACATGGCATTGTGAAAGGCTGTAGTTAGAGAGATGTACTGTGAACGCACCATGCGAGCAATCGCAGCTGTAGGCCCATGCTCCTCCTCAAGCTCTTTGCTTAGCTTTCCCAGCTTCTGCAGTCGATTGTAAATGGCTTCCCCCCTGGCCTTGATGTCCCTTCCGAGTGCGTTGGAGTCTCGCTTGATGCTGCTGAACCTCCTGACGGATGTGAGGAACCTTGTGTTCTGCTTCCCAAGCCGCTTCACGTCCATTCTGAGCAGCAGCATCTCCTTCCTGAGTGCCTGGGCCTCTTTGAATGTGCTATCCATCTCGTCCTCGCCCTCAAACACAATGGCTTGCTGCTCCAGAAGCTCCTCATCGTCATATTGGGTGGGGTTCTGGCTCTCCTGAGGCCTGCACTCCTCCTCTGCAGCCTTTGAGGACAGCTCTCCCAGTCGGTCCCTCATCTCACCTGGAAGGAGGGGCAGGGCAGGGATCTCTTTAAAGAATGTTTTGGGAAAAATGCTTTGGCTTTCTGATGGAGATTTAGATAAGCTGAATGATACCACTCTCTCTCAAATATAAGAATATGATTATCTTATGTTAGCTTCGCTTAGCACAATGACTGACAACAGGGGGAAACAGCTAGCCTGGCTCCATCGAAAGGTAACAAAATTCTTACTTAATTTTTTAGCACCATTAAAGCTGGCTTTATATCATTTTATATTAAAGTATAACAATGTGGAAGAATAACAAGCCACCATGTAATGGATGGTTATGTGCAGGACTATTCATGCTCCAGGAAGTCATGAAGAAATAGTCCAGCACATAACCACAAAATTGTGTTGCAGAACTTCATTTTCTAATGTAAGAGTCTTCTGTGACCTTGTGAAGAGGCTAGGTTGGAAACCACAGAATACATTACCTTATTGTAAAGACGTGAAAAAAAAGCTTGACCACAGTCAGCTGTACTACTTGAATGCTGCTTGCACGATTCAGTATCAATATTTTACGAATGCTAAATTACAAAGTAATCAGCAAAAGGCTCCATTTGTGCGCAGGTCAAAACCTGTCCTTTATACTAAGAACGTTTTGCTGATGATACCGCCTGAATTTCTACTTACACTTCAAATGCAGGACAGTTTTCAGTGTTGTACTCTGACTTTTATTTATAGAAAAAAATCTGAATACTTCTCTCCCAAATATTTTTTTTCCTACTGGAAAACATCCGCCACTTCCTTATTATACTCAATGGCTAAAATATGTTTCAAGTCATTTAGAGGAAAACAAGCCACCACTGGAGGCTCAATTTTGACTACTTTTATATCAAAACTTGACAGAATACTGCCAACAGGGCACTATCAAATTGTGTTTCTTTAAGTATGAGTAGTCTTTTTAGGGGATTGTACTTCGGCCTATATCAGGGGTGTGTCCAGAGGTGTAGTATGGGTGAAATCCCAAACTATGATTAGCTGCAGGTAGTTTTCTTTACGTCTCATACGTGTACTATATTTATCTTGCTAGTACTCTCAGTTGTGAATAAATACTGTGCGCATCTATTTCACAAGACAGGGTCTTAGGAAAGGAATGATTCCATAAACATTTGAAAGCAAACTCATGCACATTCTCTAACTAGCAATGTTTGGGTACTGAAACATTACCAATAAACAAATCAGACAATGTGCAAAAGTACTTTAAATTGTGACTTTGTACATCTTCTTTTTGAGTACCCCAAGTCCATGTAGTCTATATGTTGCAAAATTGTGTTACTGACACACAGGTCAGTACAGATCATTATTGGGGATAAATACATTACATTAATTCACATGTGCGCAGGGCTTCATGCCAGCCCTGCATACATTAGTGTCCAAGGTGGGTCAACATAGTCAAAACAAGTCTGGACACAACCCTGCCCTATATATTATAATCATATATTTGAAATGTAGTGTTGGCTGAATGGGGAGGGCGGAAGTGGATTTGAACAGGACAAAAATATTCTTTCTTATGATGGGGGATTTTTTTTTTTAGCCTACGTAGGCCTACTTTAAAAAAAAAGAAAAGAATAGTCTACCTAAACGTTAGTCATTACCTGTCCCCACTTTAAAGAATATTGATGCAGTATTTTAAATGTAGCCTACATTAGAACCGAATTTATTATAAGTCATCACGGGGGAACTGATGGTCACTTCCTTAGATTTGACAGTTTAATCGTTTTCTTTAATTAGGTCTACGGGGCGTCGACTTAAGATTTCGGAGACTATTTCAAATCGAGAGAAACTGTTAAACCCTTAAATGTGACGTGCGTAATACACACTTTTTTGTTTTCACAGTTAAAAGAACTTACTGTCAATCATCATTTCCCAAGACAGGTAAAAAACAAATGAAGAAAGGGGAAGTCTTGACAACAATAAGCAGGCCTCTAGCCTTTAGTTTGGTCTGAAGTTATGACTCTATGAATCACTTGATCGATAACTGTGGTTCAATCGGTTTAACTGTGTAATAAAATAGAGTCTACATACCTTATCGAGTGATCCTCCGGTGTCTTACTCTTTGAAACTCACAAAAGAAGAAGCGACCACGGAAAGACTCATTTCCTCTTTTTGTCTCCGTTATAAATTTCAACACGCACAGGAGTCATGCATCTCGCAGGACATCTCGCATTTGCTCACTTCATAACAGACACAGTGATGCAGCAGCAGCAGCAGCAGGTACTAATGCGGAAGATCACGCCTTCTCTCCCCCCTGACATTACTCACACTTCAGCTGTTCTCTGGACTCAGTCCCGCTCACCTATCGTCGTTTATTGAAAACAAAGCGCACAGGTGAGAGCCAGTTTATTATCAGAATTAAACATGACAGTTATAACCATTTGTTCATCTAATAAGAAATCCACTTATTTACCAGAACAGACACACAAACCTTTTTTTTTCCCAGCTTGAAAAAAAAAAAAATCCAAGTTCAATATTGACCTTTATCTTTGATAAAACAGTGACATCACACACAAGGCCCATTGTGTATTCAGTTCAAACGATCAAAACTCAGTCTTTGAATTTTTGAGGATGTAACCTCCAAGAGCCAACATCAAAGCTGCTGCTTACAAGAACAAGAATTCATATTTATATGTGGACAAGAGGTCCTAAAAGTAGACTCTAATATGATTCAGAGTTAAACCTTCTTTTAAATACTGAGCTCATGTACACATTTGCTGTACAGAACTTGAATTTTCCCTTGCTGCTGCTTTAAATGTATATTCCTCGACAATTCCAAATGAACTGTCTTACTTTTTACTCAAGTCATTTTCTGAGCTTGTTTCTGAACTAGTAAGCTGTAAAAAAAAACAAAGGAGTAGTTTTGAGGCAGTTTAAGATTTAACAAACACAACACAAAAGATGGTCTTTTAGAATGTGACGCAGTCTGAAATAGTTCATTCTTGTTCTTATATTACATCTATTAAGCACACCAGATCCTAAACAACTTACAGTGCAACCGACAAGTAGATACAACCCAAAAATCATGCAAAAAATCACGAGATGAACATGACTTAAATAGCAAAATTTAAGATGCAATTGAAAAGACTTATTCAGCATTTTTCTCAATCTGGTAAAGAACTCTAATGTAGCTTCATAACTTGAGCCATATTAAAGCTACTGTGGGCTTTTTAGCTTGTTCTAAAACAAACTAAAACCGATTCTCTCTAAATGACCTGTATGAGGAAAAAGGGACCATCAGCAAGAAGATAACCAATTTTCTATGTAGTAATATTTAAGGCCCCTTACCACTACTAAAATGTACCTGTTATCACGGCAAAACGGAGTAGAATAAAATATATGGAGGACTGTCCCCTTAGGGCTTCCTTACTTTTGACAGTTAAAGACAGCAGGATGTTTTTGTAAGAGAATTCTATTTACAGGACAAGGTCTAATCTAATCCGAATGTGTTTATAAAGCATTTAAAAACAACAAAAGTGCTGTACAATCAAACATAATAAAACACAATGAAACACAGACCAATGTAAAAGCAGCTGGTCATGAAAAGTAAAAAGTGTTAAGACATGTAGGAAGGGATAAAAAGAATAAAAGCATACTTTAAATCAGAGTTGGCTTCTTCAGTCCTAATTGAAATAACATGGGCAGCAGCCACAGAACATCTTCTTGAAGGGGTTGTTTTTATCACATTCAGTTGCTCTCTCCAGTTGAACTGCCGCCTCCTGAACCAGCACTTCAGTATTTTGAACATTTTGCTGGATGCTTTCGATGCCTGCCCCCTGCTCCTGTACCAGCAAAGCCACATCCAGAAAAAGCTCCTTGATCGCCTCGATCCTCACTTCCAGCTCCAGCAGCTCTCTGTGTCGGCTCTCAATCTGCAGGAGGGCTGAGCGAGCCGTTTTCCCCTCCCCCTGGACGCTGAACACATTCAACTCGCCGCTCTCCATCATCTCATCCAGCTCCCTTTCGCTGACCTCCCTGCCCACCACCTCCATCTGCCTCTGGATCTGCTGTTTACAGGCCTCCCTGTGGTTCATCTCTGTGTCGTTGTAGCTACACATTGCTTCTCGCAGAGCGTTGCTGAGACACTGGTACTGAGTTCGAGCGATGCGTACTGTGGGGTCAGAGGTGCCACGCTGTTCCTCCAGTTCCTCTCTTAGATCACCCATCATGTGCAGCATCTGCAGCACAGCCTCACCCCTGCGTTTAATGTCCGCCCCGATTGCATTTGGGTCCCTCTTTGTCGCACTGGAGAATGAGGTCTGATTTAAGGTCTGGTAGTTCACATCTCTCAGCTCACTGATGTCATTCTGGATTTGCTGGGTTTCTAGACCAATCTGATTGGCCATCTGCAGGACAGAGTCCAGGTTCTGTTCAGGAGGTGATGAAGACCTTGATGTTGATGCTGTTGCTGCATCAATGCTTCGCTCTGAGAAATTGTCCAATTCTACTGTACTGAAGCCCACAGCATCAGTCTGCACCTGGTGGAGGTGCCCCATCCGGTCTCTCATGTCTGAAACACAAACGACACAACAGCCAACAAGAGAAGAGATTTGAATTCATTCATCCGGTCGTGAGAATATTTCCAACATGTCTAGATGTGAGGTCTCTTAAAAGTTTATTCTGCTGAGTAACAGGATGATTGAACTTGTTTCTATGACCCTCTAGGGGGCAGGCAAAAAATGTACTCACAACACGGACACTTGAGTGTATCACCTGTTGTGATACACACGAAAGAGTGAGACAATCTCTTAATATACTGCACTCTACATTCCCCACCTTTCAAAACATGTGCGTCATGCATTTAACCTGAACACTGCTATAGAACAGTTTCATATGGAAGCATGCAGCAGATACAGATCAGGCTCATCGTTCATCCGTCCAAATGAATGTAAGTTGAATATATAGATTATTTTTTGCTCTCTTTCTGGTCTCCACCAATTTCTGAAGAAAAGCTGTGACTTTTTTAGCCTCTTCATGCTTCACTATGCTCATTAGCGTGTTGCTAACTTTGTCTGTATAATAATGATTGATACTGAGCTAAAGAGTTTTTGAGCTTTTCTGCTGAAAACATACAGTATATGTTCTCCAGTGCAATTAAAAACAAAAAAACGCTGATGTTAACAGTGAGGGTGAACAAAAACAGAATAGTTTGTAAAGCCATAACAATGAGCTAATCAGCAAAAAAGGGGAAGCTGCAGGGCTTAGCTGTAATTCTCAGTGGATTAATCAAAAGGAACTACACCTTCTACTTAAAGCTAATTAGTAATCTTCGGCTTTACTCAAAGCGTTTCCTCTTTTCTGGTTAAATATCATAATAGTAACAATTGTTCAACTGAAAGAATCTGAGGAGTTAAGAGCTCACACTCCCTGGGACGCCAGTAGCCTAGCAATTGGTGCCCAATGTACAGAGGCTTTAGTCATCAAGAGCGGGCGGCTCAGGTTTGTCTCCAACCTGTGGCTCCTCTCCCGCATGTCATTCCCCACACTCTCTCTCCCGGTTTCTGACTGTCAGACTGGCTTGTCTCTAAAATAAAGGCATACAAAGCCCAAAAATAAATCTTACAAAAAACACACAACTGTGTCTGTTTACACCTCACTTTTACATCCATCCTGGGTGATCTGATCACAAGTGGATAGCCTAAATGCTCGGATGCCTACCTATGCCACCCTGAGGATGGCTTGAGATCTGACAGCTCAGACCATATGGAGGTGGTCTGGCATGCATTTATCCACATTGGTGTGGAAGTGTACAGGCTCATTGCCCTGCTGAGTGTAAACAATGATGCATCAAGTCTTTTGAAACAGGCAGGCACTGATTTATAGATTGGGAGCTGTGGCTCAGGGGTTGAGTCGGTCGTTTCTCAACTGGAAGGTTGGGGTTTGATCTCCTACAGCCACATTTCGAAATGTCCTTGGGCAAGACTCTAAACCACAAATTGCTCCTGCTGCTGAGTCAGCGGGGTGTATTTGTGTATGGATGGAATTAGTTAATACTGATGGTCACTTTGCATTGAAGCCATGCAGCCTCTGCCATCAGTGTGTGAACGGGTTAGCGCTTTGAGTAGTCAGAAGACTAGAACACAAGCTCATGTCAATTTACCAATCTTGTTTGCATGTGAGGCAGGCAAGTGATATATGACTTCAAGTGCTCAAAGTAGACACATTGTTAACGCAAAGTGAAAATGCTCATGCTTAAGTGCTATCCACTTGTTATCCGATTACCCAGGATGGATGTTAATGGGAACTATAAAAGGGCCAGAGCTTCATATAAAGGTGCCAATATTGGAAAAAAAGTGGCAAAGCACGCTGAGAATGAAGAAGAAGAATGAAGAAAGTATGTGGCCTGGGGACATGTTAAGTAAAGACACGATTTCTAGAAGTCGTCACTTTCCACACGTCTGTCTGATGAACTGAAAACCATTGTTGTTTGCCAGTGAAAAGAAAATACTTCTTAATCAAAGCTGTTCCACAAGTTTAGCCCGTTTATAGCTGCACAATTCTGCTCTAGATTTGACCTAAAGTCATTTAAAAAAAATATATATTCCCATTCCTCTTAGTCCATACCTGCTTTCTTTGATTTTAAACAACGTCTTATTTTGTGCTTTGTTCATTGACTGTGTCGTTTCCAGGATTCTTTACAAAGATGTAATTACAGGCTGACGAGTAAATTGAGCCGTGATTTGTGAAATATCTGTACATACTGAACATCCGCGCTCAAAAGCAAGAAGTCTTATTATAAAGGCAGACATAGTCTTGTATGTTAAAAGAAATACAAACTGAAAAACAAATATGAGGCAAAGATTGATTTGGTGACATAAACAAGCATGTTGTAGGGTTTAATGCCTCTAAAACAGGCCTCAGTAAAGGAGGGAGGAACATGTGAAACCTTGATAGGTGTCGCAGCCATGCCCGTTTTCCTACCTGGTATCAGGTAATCTTACATGAATGTGTTCAACCTGCTCAGACATTTAATCTCCTCTCAGGACTTAGCAAACAAGTTTGCGAACAGAAAAGCGTAGTACATGAGTATCTCTAGTTGCATAGTATGTGTTTTTAAGTGACGCAGGATACTGATTTGGGTGTTTTAAGATAGATTGTAGCAAAACAGAATCATTATCCAGACAAAAAGTATTCATGAACACTCTTTCATTTTTTGTTACACTAGGACAGGCCTTGATTTCCTCACATTTATGCTAAAGAAATGCCATCTCAGGCCAGCAAGAATAACGTAGAATACAGTCAAATCTGCAGTAAAACAGTAGTTACATCTTACTTGTAAGTTAGAAGATTTTCTATCAGAGGTTCCAAGGCTCTTCTTCTTCTGTTGCAAAGGTTGATCATATAAACGTGAATCAGTCCGACAGGAAGCAGGACGACCGTGAACAAAGAAGGTGTTTGTAAAAATCATTCTCTACACATCTGTTCAAGAGGAAATGTTTTCAGAAACACAACTTTCTGCATTCCTGCTGCATCACATGGAGGCATAAGGGTCACGTACATACGGTGAAAACAAGCCTCAGGAGGTTTCTTTATAAATATAATAAACAACATTTTCTTGTTTATGTTTTTCTATATCTTGAGGCAACTAATGGTTAAGTATTTTTCATTTATTGTCTGATTTTTGAGGGGAAATAAATAAGAGATAGCATCACAGAAGTCAGCATGCACTGACAGTGACACTGAAAGTATGTAGAAAAAAAGGGGAGGTATTTCAGATAAGTTATCTTCCAAAAGGAGGCGGGACTGGTCATCAAATATGATAACAAATCATGACAAAAATCTTGCAGGAGTCTCGTCTGCTCTGCCACTCTTACAGACAGAACTCTAACTCAACTTTCATGAAGTATAATCTAACAAAAGACTCCTTCTCCTCCTGTCGTGCTATGAAACCACCAACTGTCAGGTGCTTATCAGTCATGAGGCCAGAAAAAGAGTCTGAGGTATGTTTGAAGCAGGAAAACGGATGGTTCAGTTGATGCGTAGGAAGTTTCACAGTAATCATTTCCTCTGCCAGCTGTGGTTTGGGTGTGAAAAGTTATTTCCAACAGCCTCCATGTGTTTGAGTCACACTGGCTTGTTTCTCGGTGTGTGGGTGGGTGGGGGGGATTTCAATCAAAGTTGATGTGTCACTAAGCTGGTCATGCACACTGCTCCATGCAGTACGATGAATAGAGAGATCAGACAGGCAGACGCACACAAAAACATCAAACGGAAATTATAGTTTGTTGTGGTTCTGTTCAGGTTATTTCCCCTTATGTGTAAAGAAAGAAATACTGGTATAAACTGACGTACCCATACAGTTTACCTGGTTACATATTTACATATAAGTGGGAAAAAAACTTTAAATAGCTAAATATTTTTTTACGAACTCCTTTATCCATAAAACTAAACTAAGAAGAATATCTGATTTATAAAAACTGTAAATAATTTAAATCCAAAAAGCCTGAATTTCATAGAATTTTCTATGAAACTATTTAAAGCTTTACCACCAGATGGCAACAAGAGCTGCATGTGCCCCATCATTCAACCCCTCCTGTGCTCAACAGTGAGTAAATAAAGACGTTTGTTTTTTGTTCTATAGAATAATTATTTTCTTTAACAGTTTGTAAAAGATCTTTAAATGCTGACTGAACACTCGGCCTCAGTTATACGTCAAAGGACACAAAACTTCCTCTGTTTGAGACAGTAATCTGAAATGTGAACAGCAGATGTCAGTGGTACAACATTACTTTTTGTACTTCATACATTAAGGTGGGTCATCTCCCAGCATATTTTGGATGGCTCTGTTTTTTTCTGTCTTTCTGTCTTTTGGCTTCTGTTGTATTTTACACCTTTTACAGACTTTATGTGTTTTACAGTGTTCTTGTATTTTGATGTTTTTTTTTTAAGTGTTCTGTTTTTATATTTTTTGTGTTAAATGCATACTACTGTGTTCCCTTGAGGGTTTTTTTATGTTTTCAAGTGTTCTTATGTGCTTTTTTTAGTGCTTTACATTGTTCTCATTTGCTGTTAAGGAGTTATATTTTTTTGTGTTTATACTTTTTACCATTTCAATTTACTGGAAAGAATGTCGGTGAAACTTGTTTGTGTTTTTTGTCATATGTTCTATAAATAAAACTAATGTATTCGTTTACCAAACCAAACCAGGGACTAACAAAAGTTTAAGTCTTATCATTGAGTAATTTAAAAACTCTTCTTTGGTTGTGTGTGAAGCAATATTCACTGATTAATGTGAAAAATAAAGAATTAAAACTTAAAAGCCATTTGCATGTATTAAATGTCAAATCAATTGAAATTATACACGTAAACAGCCGACAGGAGGCCGTGATTGGTAAACACACTCATTACTACTACTTTGTTTTGCCTTTCTTATTTTTAAAAACCTTTTGAAATACAAAGACTATGATGCAATCATATATTCTTTGTTATAAAATGTTTTTGGAAAAAGCATACGAGCAGATCCCTTTTTTTAGAGAAGTTTCATTCCTTTTGTTTGACACCTTCTTTTTCTCATTATCCCAAAAATCACTTTATTAATTTTTCCATAATCCAGCAACAAATAATCTAACAAATCATACATTTTAGTTAAACTTGAGTTATTCATACATTAAGTCCGCTGAGTATGAGTTGTTTAAGATCATAAACTGAGTTGTCAGCGTTTGAGAAACTGGATTTTCTGTCAACAGGAACTGAGCATGTGATCAGGTGAAATCTAACTTGGCTGTGTAAACGGGGTCAGAACCTCCAGACTGAGGCACAAAAACGCTTGGAAACGGTTTATTGTGAAGGTGCCAAGAATGTTTATTAATCATGGATTTGAAATCTGTTAAACCCCAGAGGACAAAGGTATTTTTTGTGCTATAAACCTTGAAGGTAACCTAGTTTGCCCGTGAAATCCCTCCACCATGTCAGCGTTTGTCTTTTTGAAAATAAAAGGTTTACCCTGTGTTCTTAATAGGCCTCCATGATTGTTACACTGAAGTGGGTCAGAAGAGCAGCTCTTTTTTGTGTGTTTTCCCACATGACCCATGTAAGACTCTGCTTTCCTCTTTCAGACTGTTACTCAAAATATATAATTTGTAGATGACTGTGTTGACTTAAATATAAAAATATGAGAAACTGGTGTTAATTTGAAAAGTAAAGTAATTTAATGTTTCTGGTAAACTCTGATTTTAAGGTTATTAACCGTGTAACATGCCATGTTTAATCTCATTTGTTTGGCTACTTTGTGTAACTAAATTTCAAAATTCCACTGACCTTTATGTCAGCTGGGAGCTGTAAGGTGCCCCTGCGGGGGCCAACTGGTGGTCGGAGTCGGCCTGTGAGTGTGAATCCTCGGGAAGACCATCAGGGGTGGATTGTAAACAGAATCCATTTTGATTAGGCAAGACCAGCAGGTAAATCTGAGTCTGGTGGGACAGTAAGACTCTGTGATCATCGACTTCAGAGCATGGGATTCTTGTGTGCACGCAGAGCTGATTACTTATAGTAATGGTTCAGAAACAACAGAATTCTTAAAAACAAATTCAGTGTTAAGTGTTGAACTCTAGTGACTGTGGCTGCATTTTACACCCACCATCACAGCACCCCTGGGTGGGGTTTCCAGGGCACCATAGAGCTGCGCCTCACACAGACGGCGCAAGCTGTGAGCCTAAATCAATCTCACTTAAGCAAGCAGGTGACTCTGTGTCTGTGGGGAAGATAGGACTGTAATCAGAGTGGGAGGCACAGAGAGGGACTTCAGAGCAATATAACATTGAAAGGCGCAAATTAAAAAATCGGAGGATATTTATTTTGTATTTGAATTTATTATTTTCGCTTCATGTCATATTTCTGTATTTCCTCTGGATTTTATTATTATTTTAAAACATATTTTAATGTTGAATCTTCTCTGTGATTGTTCTTTTTAGTGATTTTTAAACTTTCTCTTTTAATGTCTCCTTTTCCCTTTGTCATAGTGCTTTTGAGGTCTTTGTCTGAAGCGCTTTGAATTGCCTTGTTGCCAAAATGTGCTATATGAATAACCCTGACTTGACTATATTACTGTAAGTACAAAGCATGTCCCCCCCCCCCCCCCCTTTTCCACCCCGTAAATTAAAAAGTAGTCTCTTTGCAGATTTCAGCCATAGACACCTAAATCTGGATCCCCTTAAATGACCTTGTACAAAAAAAGGTCTAAAAAAAAAGGCCATGTATACTAATGCATACCATGGCATGTTATTGCAGTGTATTACATAAGGCCTCAGGAGTTCAGTGCCTGTGATCTGTGGAGAAAACATCAGCTGTTTCCAGTTACTCAAAGTTGTGACTCCAATTATTTTAACTCCCTGGCTTCAGACTTAGGTTCACAAAACGGCAGCAGTGTCTCAGATCATCTGATCAAATTAACATGAATGCCTGTCATGAGTTTGGAGCTGTTTCCCTGTACTAAGATTTCCCAAGGTCTCACATTCGTTCAACTTGACCATTACTCTTGTTTAAGGTAAACCTGTGTTCAGATCACAATGTAGAGGATATTTTATTGTATTGTGGTTCAAAAGATGTACATTTGAGCTGCTATACCCTTCAAACTTATTTTTAAACTGTTTCTTCTTTAAAAAATGGTTCATTGAAAGTAAAATCTGTTTTGATTTAAGGATGACTGACTGAATAGAAAAGAGATCGCAGTGAACTTTATCTCTAACAAAATGATGACATTAAGCAGAAGACTACTGTGGTGTGTTAGGATCCTTCAATGCCACAAAAGATTAGTTGGGAATCAGAGCTTAGTGTGACAAGATCTTTGCTAAAAGACTATCTGGGAATCTAAATCAAATTGGAAAACAGAAATAGAAAACACAATCCTCTATAGAACCAATGGGTTCTGCACATGGGCCGCCAGAGGTCATCTAGGGTTAATGAAGTCAGTTTAAATGTACCTGTTAGTCAGGTTACTGTTGCGTGTGAAAACTGAATATTTATTTGTGCTGCATCGCTGTAGGCTCTCTTTCATGCAGAGTTTTTATGTTTGTGAAATAATGAAATAATACTTCAGATTACTTTTTAGTGTTGATCAAAGTTGTGTTATTAAAGGATGTGGACGGCCTCAGAATATTTTTAGATCCCGAAGTGGGCCACAGCATTCTTAACTTTGGGAAAGGCAGCTCTACTGAGTTAATTCAGACTAAGCGGGGAAAAAAAGGATCAAGCTACTTGAGAAGTGCACTGGCTCGGCTTTGCTGACATCAGCAAACCATGTTAGCCCTAACAAGCACCATGATAATAATAATAATAATAATAATAATGATAATAACTTTATTTATAGAGCATTTTTCAAAATCCAAATAACAAAGTGCTTTAAAAAGACAGCAAAATAAAACAGACATGCTGTAAAATCAAAGCACAATAAGGATTGAGAAATAAATATTCAAGGATGTTTTTTATACAATAAACTGAAATTAAAATTCAAGTTAAATTCAGGAAAAATCAGGAGAGGCTCGCCAGTGAAAGTATGTTTAAAGAAGAGATTGAAAAAAGATCAGAGACTTACCTGTTGTCTGACAAGATACGATGAGTTAATTGGTTTGCTTTAAAGGGGGTTTATTAGTTTTCCTTTGGATGGATCCAGACTAGCTGTACTAGATAAGCTAATAGGTAGCTGGCTGTATCCTTAAAATGACTGTTCAGACAGCGAAGCGATATTAGTTTTCTCAACTCTTGGCTGGAAAAAAAAAACATTTCACATGACCACTTTCTTTCACATCATATGCAATTTTTGACAAGTTTTATATCAAATATGTTATATAGGCCTATGCCTGAACTGGATCCATTTAAAACACGACAATAAACAAAGGGTTACATTCGATGAACCTTATTTTTCTTTTTCTTTCAGCTAGCAATTCAGATTATTCACAAGTTCAGTTATACAACATTTGAACTAGTAGAATCTGAAGAACTGAACTAACACATGTGACTCCAGAAGCAAACATCAGGTCGACAACCACTGCAGTGTGCTCCTCAAAAGATGTTTTCCAAAGGAAATAATTGGTAGATTCATTAAGCCATATGGTTTATTCCTCGAACAGCCTGAAGTCAGCCCAGTTTTGTTTGAAGGTCAAACTCTTCCAAAAACTTTATCTACCCCCCCTGTTGGATTTCTTGGAGTTTAATAACCTGTCAGTCTGTTCTCCTGCCCTGTGCAAAATATTATGCCCACATGTCTTAGTTTAATCTGCAAATTACATTAAGCCTGTTTTCCTGCAGTTAAATTCGACCAGTCAGTTGATTTCTATTTCCTTGGAGTCTTCTTGATGTTCAAATCTTTGATCATTTTGGTGTTTTCATAATGTTAACAAATAGCCTGACTAAAATTACACTGTACGGTTGACTAGTACAACTGTCAATAACTTGACAGAAGGATCATTGGAAACATGATACCTGCTGGTGCATAGAGTTGTTTTCTGGTGCTTAGTCAAATCAAATCAACTCAATTTCCACATGACAATGTGTATCCTTAAATCACCCACAATATTCAAATTCAATATCCAAGGATTTTTTTGGTGAGATATAGAATAAATTAGAGAGAAGTCCCCTGACATTTCCATTATAAGTGACTCCACAGATTCAATGATAATACTTTGATTAAGTTTTGCACTTTACGTTTTCAATAGGCAAAATAAATGCTCATTTCAGAACAGTTTCTGCACTTCATACAGGGAGAAACCTTGGTTGATATAGTACCTTTCATCAAGCCATAAATTTTTACTAATGGCTTTATTTGTGGTTAATAAATAGTTCACTAATGCTTTGCAGGGAAAAACAGGAATGATGCAATAACAGGTCATACTTTCTTTAGCTTTATCCCTGAAAAGTTACTTTATTTGAAAGGTATAGACCATGTGATTCATGTTCGAGTGTCTTTAAATGAAACCTTATTCACTCTTTTAAGCTCTTTTACATTACTTTCACTTATCCAGTTGCTCATGTAATGCCACAAAAAACAATAATGGATAAATTACTGCGTTAGCTTCACAGTATCACTGAAAACTGGAAGCTAATGGTGCAGGATTTTGCCTTGTAGGTCTCATACAAAAAAGTCACTTTGGATAAAAATGCAGCTGGGAAAAGAGTTCTCCTTATTCTCATGGATGTAAATGAACATTTGTCCAGCTCTTGTGTCCAGTGTTGTAGGATCTTGTTTTCTTTATCTCCAATAATGTATATCTTTATTTACCTTGACCTGGATGACTGAGAACCTTTACAGACATCTGTACCATAAAACATTGATATTTACAAGATCCAGTTCAAGCTAAGGTATGACGAAGAGAGGTACTGATGGGTGACAAATGTGTGCAAATAACTTCTACCAACTATTAGTTATAATCAAGACGTTTTATTTAGTTCTTTATCATTCATTACATTTTGGAGCTTTTTTATCACTTTATTAAAAGTAACATTTTGTAAATCCCAGTCAGCCAAATGTGCAGCCCATTTCAATATAGCTTTACTTATATATTTCTTTCTTTTTTCTCCAGGAAATGTTTGTCGTTTAAAAAAAAAAAGTTAAACCATTAATACCTGGCAAGTTTTCAAACAATCACATTGCAATATTGGTTTCTAGCCTTATTCTAATTCTGTTTGCATCAACCTGCAAACTCGTCTGCTGCAGCTGCTTCCCATGAAAATACCCTTTTACACCGTGTCCAGATGTCAAGGTGTAAAAGTATTTCACGGTACTGTAACTTATTCTACGTACATGCTTGAAACGCCTCAGTCACCTGAGAGCACTCCGAGAATCCTCTGCAGTTTTTTTTTTTTTTTTTTTTTTTTTTTTTTTGATGCAGCGAGGGGGGGGCGGGCCGGGCCGGGCCGGGCCGGACCATGCTCGGCTCATAGGCTACATGTGATCCTGTAGGGAGGTGTTTGTCTAAAAAAGACTTTTTCCAACAGCCAGCCTACAGTATTTGAAAGCTGACCGTCTCTCTGGCTCCCTCGCGGTGCTCCTTCCTCCGTTCACATTTGGGATATTTGCATCAGTTTTGGGTCTCTTCCCGGAGAGTGACGCGCTGCAGCTGCGAGAATGGGAGACGCTCAGTCTGCGCAACGGGAGGGCATGAAGGATGAAGCTGGTGAGGAGGAGAGCGGAAAAGTGGATGATGCTCAGGCAGAGCAGAGCCCTGAGGACAAGGTATCATCTTATTTCTTCAGATCATGTTTGTTTGTTGACATACTGCAATAACTCCTATCACGTTTACTGTTTTTCTGCTGATCCAGTGCAATACAGACTTTCAGAAAATGCATTAAGATGTATTGATGAGACTTCATCAATATTAAAACCAGGCAGCGGTCGTTGTGTATTTAAAGATGTGCTGAGACTGGGTTTTTTTTGTCATGGCATTGCAAGAGCTGCTTGCCAAGACGCCCATTAACCTCGAGAGAAAAACTAAAGTCCTTGTATTATATAGAGCCTGGGAATTGCATTGAACACTCCCAGTGTCTAAAACACTTGTCTGTTTTGGATAAGGTTAGATAATTTGTTAGCTACCTTAGTTACCAACTTTACTTAGTCTGATGGGAACTGCTGTACCCTTCTCTGTTTCATTGATACTGCAATGGTTTGCATTAACAGTAAGTGAAAACAAAAACAGGAGGAATAATGAGCTTTCATTCTTAAAGGAACCTAAATAAAGCCCAAGGGAGAGATGGAATTTCCCCACTGCTGCACTCAGCAGAAGGCAACATTGATTATTTGTGTACAACATGATCATCACTGTATCATACTGAAGCGGAAGTCAATTTGGCAGCACTGTATACTATGACAATCCAAAATGCTATTTTATGTCGAATGATTTATAAAAATTTATTTTTTTGTATGTGGATGGAAAAAGGGTGAAAGTGTGCCTCTTTATATAAATACCTTTCATTTTTAATAAGTACAGCTTTGGAAGTTGAGTTATTGAGAAAAGCCAAAATAGTTTCCCACAGCCACTCTGAATCGTAGAGATGTTACCCTTTTTTAACTAAAGTCATTTATCTTAATTGAATTGCAAAATAATTGATCCTCAGTCAGTTCTTCTCTTGTTTTTAAGTGAAAGTTGTATACTTGAATGTGCATGGTATCATCCATTAAGGGGCACTCAACCATTTTGGTTCAGGATGAGTGAAAACAAAGCCATGACTGTTTACAGCCACTCATATGTGTTGTGTGTGTGTATGTTACACACAGAGGATTGGAAAATCAGCTGACAGACATCTATAATCAAATCATAATTCATTTATTTTACCTCAAGCATACAGTCATGATTCAAACTAGAGTGTATGTTTTTATCTCTACACATAAGCGAGGGGAATCTGGTTCTTGGGACATTCAGATAATGAGTATCAAGTGAATTTTTCATTAAATCAGCTTATGGTGTTATGCATAATAAAAAGCTTCAAAGGCCAGTGTTGAAGATTGCTGCAGATCAACTAAAACATTCCTCTGGACTTTGCAACTTTGTTTGTGACCATGGCTACCACAGACCAGCTACTTAGTTTATGTACATTTATCTTTATAATTGATCATGTAACCAGTTAAATATGAGTCTGTTTTTGAAAAAGAGGGCAAACTGTCTGCTGTGACGTTTACTTATTGAATTCATGTCTGAGGTGGAGTGAAGCATTATAAAAAGTCCCAGTGATATTGTACTCTATCAGTACTCATGGAGTGTCTCTTGTCCAACAAAATACTCGATCAGAATTAACCTACTGAGGATTGTTGTACAATGAAAAATGATAGGCTACTTTTTAAGAGTGTGTAACATTGATCTGCGTTTCATTAATTGGCAGAAAAAAAAACTTCAGCTGGATATTATGACCCCTGCAGCTATTTTTATTGTATTTCTACAATAGTTGATGGACCTGTGTTTCTTGCCCCCCCCCCCACCCCCCCACCCCACCACCCCCCATCAGCCCTTTCTGACAAATCTGGCTCATGGTTTTGAAATTGGGACAATTAGGGTTGTAAACTGTAAGATTACCATCATACCAACCCAAACGTTTCAGACTGTGTTGTTTGTACAGAATAGGACTTTGGAGCCCAATTAATGAAAGATTCTTGAAGATTAATGAAATTCTTTGTTTGCTTCCATCGAACACATTCTTAAGGATTTGACATTATTCTCCAGTCATCAGTATGCAAATGATTGTTTTAGATTATTTTAACAGTGCTTTTTAAGTACTTGTGAAATTGCTATTGTAAATGGGGAAATGCTTAAAAAATGGACTGCTTAAAGTTGGGGTGGATCTCTATGTTTTGGAGCTTCCGACTAATCTTTGCCAAGTGTGAAGGATCATTGTTCTTTTTTGTGCTTTTTTCCAGCCTTTCAAAAACAATGGGCAGATCTCTGAGATCAGTGAAAAAGCAGGCAGCTCAATAGCCAAGGTTAATGACCACTGTGAGGATGAGATCGCTACAGACGGTGGGTATTCAAAATGTATGTAGTAATGCTTATTGAAAGACAAAATCAGCAACAAATCTGTAGATGCACAACTTGTTTGAGAGAATCTCTTCTCTATCATTGTTTTACACTCCCTGCATTTAAGGTGTTTCAATAATTCATTGATTTCCTGGTTTAGCTGTCCTAACACCAGATGAAGAGGTTTCAGAAACAGAAAATCCACTTGAAGTTGAAGAAGAAACACCATCCAAACACATTGAAAAAAATGAAATTGAATCCTCCAATGAGGCTGATGTTGCTGAAGATGTACCACTAGACATGATAGAAATGGATGCAAAGACCAATGACATCAATGATGGTTTTAGAAGGTTTTTCAGTAACATTGGTTTGAGATTGTCGATAAAGAGGGGCTCAACTGATTTGTTAAGGGATTTGCCGGATGAGACTAACCAGGATGAACCAAGCGGACAAGAAAACCTTGAAGATTCTGCAGAGGAACTCCCAATTGAAGATGCTGAACAGAATACCGATGTGAATATAGCACAAGTGTCTACTGACAATGATTCCACGACATGTCCAACCATGACAGATGTTACACCAGAGGATGTTCTAGAAAATGCAGAGGAAAAAGCAACAGAAGCCAAAGAGGATGTTGAATCTGATAATGCTGATTCAATAACATCGCCTGCAGTAGAAGACACACAGCAGGATACCACACCTGAGGAAGAGCCAAATTCACTGTCTCCCCCTGAACAAGCGGATGTCGTATCTCCAATTAAAAGATTTTTTACAACTGGAATCTTTTCTGGACTACGGAAAAAGAGGAAAGCTGTAGAAGATGATGTAAATGAGAAAGAAATGGTTGACATGGGAAAAAATGAAGCTGTAGAGTTGGCGGAAGAAACCGAATATGACCAACAAGAGGATAAAGAGCAAATTGATCGAGGTGTTGAGGCAGCTGTAGTCGATACAGAAGTTAAAGAAAATGAACTCAAGCAGGAAATCCTGAGTGTAACATCAGCTAAGAAGGCAGATGAAGGAAAATCACCAACCACGGATCATTCAACTGCTATTGATACTACTACTATTTTCCCTGAATCTGAAACTCCAAATTCTCAAGAGAAGGACAAAGTCCAAGCAAGCCCTCTAAAAAGGCTGCTGTCAGGTTCTAGCTTTAAGAAACTCTCCAAAAAGCCAAGAAGTAGGCGGTCAAGTGATGCCAAGCTGTCTGACTCTGGAGAACATGCTGCAGATCAGCTCCTGTCCTCGACAGAGTCAACTGAGAATCAGAAAGAAGAGAAATCGACGCAGCCCTCCCCAGAGGCAGCAGGACAAGAGGATGGTGCATGGGTGTCCTTCAAAAAACTTTTGACTCCTAAAAAGCACACAAGGACACCTTCTTTGAGCAATAAAGAGACAGAAATCCCAGATTCAGGCGAAGAACCTAAACCAAGTGACGGAGAGCAAATATCAGATCACAGCACAGAAGAGGGCAAAAAAAGAAAAGACTCATCAGTGTCATGGGAAGCCGTCTTGTGCGGATCTGGAAAGAAGAGAAGTCGAAAAACGTCAGACTCTGAAGACGAATCACCTCAGATTGATGATAACAAGCAAGACATTGGTTCTAAAAATGGTGCAGAATTACCTGAAGAAAGTGCAAATGAGAAAAAGAATGATGTTTCAGTGTCTTCCCCGAAACAAAGTCCTTTAATAGGTGATGGAGGGTCAACCTGGAAATCATTTAAAAGACTTGTCACTCCTAAAAGGAAGGCTAAGGATGAGGACGAAAGCAAAGACAATATACAATCTGATAGTGAGGTTTCTCAAGATGAGTCTTCCTTTTCAATAAAGAAACTCCTACCTGGACGGAAAAAGAGGAAGTCTGCTGAAAAGCAAGACCACATATCTTCAGATGAGGCCGATAAGGATGTACCTTCAGATGATGAAGACTCTGAGACACCAGCTGTGGTTCCAATGTCTGAGTTTGACACACCAGAATCAGTGATTCAAATACAAACTCAGGTTGATATAGAAAGTCACTTCCCCAAGGAAGTCCCACAAGACCTTGTTCAACAGATGCCTAAACAAATCCTATCCTGTGATAGTCTGCAGAATGAAGCAAAGAAATTGAAAGAAAATGGTGATGCTGTAGATAATGGGACATCTACAATACCTGCTAAAATTGAACAACTGGATGATGTTTCAGAAATAATCAGTAAACATCAACAGCTCAGTGACATTACAGAGGAGGGCATGATTACAGAGACCATGGCCACTCCGGTTTCAATCAATGAGGAGGTAGGTAGAGATGACACTCTAGCTGAGGACTTGTTAGAGATCACATCTGAGGCCATCACTGCACCAGAGCCTGCCTCAGTTACCACACTAGCAGACGAAACTGAGATGATCTCTGCAGTCTCCCAGTTATCTTCAGAATCATCAAAAACATCAGGCAACACAACGCCAGTCCCAGCAGAGTATGAGGTCAAGGAAACAGAAGAACTCTTGCATCAAGTTGTTGAAAACATCTCCACAAGTCCAATGGCGGTCCCAATTTCCTCAACCACTCCAAAGTCTGAAAGTATTGTTGGTTCAGTCTTGCATCATATATTCAGAACATTTGTAAAAGAAGACAAGGAGACTACAATTCTGGAAATACACAGAAAGTCAGATGCAACTGCCATTAATACAGGTCAAACTGCTGAAGAACTGGATGCAGTAAATGAAGTTAGAGCTACAGCCCAAACAGAGAGCATATCTGAGGTCAATGACTCTGATCCCAAAGAGTTTTTACCAGATGTTCGCGAGAAGCTTGACACTGCTGAAATTACTAAAGATGAAGTCCATGAGGACCATCCAATAGATCCAGAACAAAGCTTAAAAGAACTTGAAAGGATCAATGAAATTGAAAATGACAGCCATCATCAGGATGAAAGTCAATTAGACGCAAATGCAGCAGGTTCTGTAGTTGAATCACTTCAAGCTGAAATGGAGACCCCAAAAATGGGAACAGAGGACCCACCTTCAAAGGAATTCAAAGAGGAAACAGAGCTCCCAAGGGAAGTCAAAGTTGAGCCAGAAAAAGTAGATGAAAGTTATACAGATGCTTGCAAAACTGAATATGTCCAATTACCAGATGCCATAAAAGGTGTGCAAGCAACTGTATTAGATTCAGAGGATGGCAGTATTCAATCACTTGAAAGAGAAGTTTCATTGGAGGAAGTTACAGTCGCAGAAGTTACAGATGAACTTAAGGAGGAAACTTTACCTCTCACTTCAGTAAATCTCGAGACAGTGGACACTTCCAAAACTGGCCTTGTTCAAGAACCACATGTATTACATACATTACAAGCATCATCTTTAGATTCAATGGCAGATGACGGTCTTTCACTTGAGAAATTGCCTGAAGTGGAAATGGATACAGTTGAACCAAAACATGAGACTGAAGTAACAGCTGAGCCTGAAGGAAAACTACTAGTCAAAGCTGCCGAAACTGATGTAGAAGATACCGTGAAGGACACCAAAACTGAAGTTGCATGTATTGACACACATGTGGTCACAGAAAGCACTAATGAAGGCAGTACAACAACACCTCATACAGAGGGTAGTCTTGAGTCTGTGGATTCTTCAAAAACTGTACATGTTCAAGAACCAGAAGTACAAGGAACACTGTTTGGTCTACTGATGCGTAGCCTTCTACCACATAAAAAAGTATCATCAGATGATGTATCACAAAAATTAACAATTACAGATGAACCCCAACCAAAAACTGAAGTGGGGGATGAGCCGGAACAAAAATTACCAGATGAAGTTGTAACAGCAGAACATGTTCAAGAACCAGAAGGATTACCATCAGAAGAAGAAAATAGCTTAAAGGAAACCAAAACTGAGGAAGGCATACTAATGGATAAGCATGAAGTTACTGGGAGTATTGATGAAGACAGTGCAACATTACCTATATGTGATGACAAAATTGAGCAAGTAGACGCTTCCGAAACACAGAAAGAATTACAAATGTTACAACCAGCAATATTAGATCTAAAGACTGGTGGCCTTCTATCCCTTGAACAAAAAATATCTGAGGATTTTTCAGCAGTGGAAACAGTTACAGAGAAACCCAGACAGGAAACTGAAGTCAGGGTTGGTTCTGAAGAAAAACTACTAGTCAAAGCTGCTAAAACTGATGATGTTCAAGAATCACAAGTACTCCCATCTGATGTTGAAGATACCATAAGGGACACATCAACAGATGGAGGTGAATCCATGGATGTTCCTGTAGTCACAGAAAGTATTGAGGAATGTGCAACAATTCCACTCAATGAAGAAAGTATTGAACCAGCTAATCCTCCCACAACTGTACAAGTATTACCTTTTGATGGAGAAAATACTGTGAAGGAAACCTCAATTGAGGGAGGTACATCAATCCATGTGCCTGAAGTAATAGAAAGTACTGAGGGAGGTGATGAAAAAATACTTCTCACTAAAAAAAGTGATAAGCCAATGGATCTTTCCACAACTGAACAGGTTAAAGCACAAGTAGAAGCGCAGACATCACCATTAGATTCAGAGGTGGGCAACCTTCTTCCATTTGAAAAAGTAATATCAGAGGATATCACAGCAGTAGAAACAGTTACAGAGGAACCCAGAAAGGAAACTGTCATGTGGGTTGAAGCTGTAACAACTGAATATGTCCAATTACCAGAACCATTAACATCTGATGTAAAAGAACCTGTAGAGGAAACCTCAATTGAGGAAGGTGCATCAATTCAGATGCCTGTAGTCACAGAAAGTACTGAGGTAGGTCATAAAACGGTACCTCTTACTAAAGGCAGTCCTGAGTCAATGGAAGCTTCAAAAACTGAACATGTTCAAGAACAAGAAGATCTGTCATTACATTTGAAGGTGGATAGCCTGCTACCGCCTGAAAAAGTAATATCTGAGCTTATTCCGGCAATAGAAACAATAACAGAACAGCCTCGAAAAGCAGCTGAGGTGAGTGACGAAACAGAAGAAAAACAAACAGTTGGAATTACAAAAACTGAATCTGTGGTAGAAACTGAAGTGTTATCTTCTAATATTGAAGATTCTGTGAAGGACACCAAAACTGAGGAAGGTGCATCTGCTGACATGCAGGTAGTCACAGAATGTACTGAGGAAGGTACTGAAACGATACCTCATACAGAAGGAAGTCTTGAGCCTGAGGATCCTCCAAAAACTGATCATGTTGAAGAACTAGAAGAATCACTGTTAGGTAAACTGATGCATAGTCTTTTACCAGATAATAAAGAATTATCAGATGATTTATTACAAAAAGAAACAGTTACAGATGAACCCCAACCAGCCACTGAAGTGAGGGAGGAGCCAGAAGAAAATGTACCAGTTGAAGCTGAACATATTCCAGAACCTGAAGTTATAACTACAGTACAAGAAGCTCAGTTTGACTCAAGGGCAAGTAGCCAATCACATGAAAAAGTAATATTGGAGGATATCACAGCAGTGGAAACAGTCAGAGACAAACCACAAAATGAAACTGAATTGAGGGTTGAGCCAGAAGAAAAACTACAAGTCAAAGGTGCCAAAACTGATGATATTCAAGAACCACAAGTATTACCTTCTGATGTAGAAGATTCTGTAAAGGGCATCCAAACGGAGGAAAGTGCATCTACTGGCATGCAGGTAGTCACAGAATGTACTGAGGAAGGCACTGAAACAATACCTCATACAGAAGGAAGTCTCGAGCCCGAGGATCCTCCAAAAACTGATCATGTTGAAGAACTAGAAGAATCACAGACAGCACAAGAATCACTGTTAGGTAAACTGATGCATATTCTTCTACCACAAAAAAATGTATTATCAGATGATTTATCACAAAAAGAAACAGTTACAGATGAACCCCAACCAGCAACTGAAATGAGGGATGAGTCAGAAGAAAATGTACCAGTTGAAGCTGAATGTATTCCAGAACCCGAAGTTATAACTACAGTACAAGAAGCTCAATTGGACTCAATGGCAAGTAGCCAATCACATGAAAAAGTAATATTGGAGGATATCACAGCAGTGGAAACAGTCAGAGACAAACCACAAAATGAAACTGAATTGAGGGTTGAGCCAGAAGAAAAACTACAAGTCAAAGGTGCCAAAACTGATGATATTCAAGAACCACAAGTATTACCTTCTGATGTAGAAGATTCTGTAGATGACATCCAAACTGAGGAAAGTGCATCTACTGGCATGCATGTGGTCACAGAATGTACTGAGGAAGGTACTGAAACAATACCTCATACAGAAGGAAGTCTTGAGCCTGAGGATCCTTCAAAAACTGATCATGTTGAAGAACCAGAAGAATCAAAGACAGTACAAGAATCACTGTTAGGTAAACTGATGCGTAGTCCTTTACCAGATAATAAAGAATTATCAGATGATTTATTACAAAAAGAAACAGTTACAGATGAACCCCAACCAGCCACTGAAGTGAGGGAGGAGCCAGAAGAAAATGTACCAGTTGAAGCTGAACATATTCCAGAACCTGAAGTTATAACTACAGTACAAGAAGCTCAGTTTGACTCAAGGGCAAGTAGCCAATCACATGAAAAAGTAATATTGGAGGATATCACAGCAGTGGAAACAGTCAGAGACAAACCACAAAATGAAACTGAATTGAGGGTTGAGCCAGAAGAAAAACTACAAGTCAAAGGTGCCAAAACTGATGATATTCAAGAACCACAAGTATTACCTTCTGATGTAGAAGATTCTGTAAAGGGCATCCAAACGGAGGAAGGTGCATCTACTGGCATGCAGGTAGTCACAGAATGTACTGAGGAAGGTACTGAAACAATACCTCATACAGAAGGAAGTCTCGAGCCTGAGGATCCTTCAAAAACTGATCATGTTGAAGAACCAGCAGAATCACAGACAGTACAAGAATCACTGTTAGGTAAGCTGATGCATATTCTTCTACCACAAAAAAATGTATTATCAGATGATTTATCACAAAAAGAAACAGTTACAGATGAAACCCAACCAGAAACTGAAGTGATAGATAAGTCAGAGGAAAATGTACCAGTTGAAGCTGAACATATTCCAGAACCTGAAGTTATAACTACAGTACAAGAAGCTCAGTTTGACTCAAGGGCAAGTAGCCAATCACATGAAAAAGTAATATTGAAGAATATCACAGCAGTGGAAACAGTTAGAGACGAACCACAAAAGGAAACTGGATTTAGGTTTGAACCAGAAGAAAAACTTCAAGTCAAAGATGCCAAAACTGACAATGTTCAAGAATCAGAAGTATTACCCTCAAGTTTAGAAGATACTGTAAAGAAAACCGAAATTGAGGAAGACACATCAGTCCATGTGCCTGAGACCACAGAAAGCATTGAAGGAGGTGATGCAGCAATATCTGCCACTGAAGGCAGTCCTGAGTCAATGGATCCTTCCACAGCTGAACAGGTTAAAGCACAAGAAGAATCCCAGACAGTGCAAGCATCACCATTAGATTCAGATATAGGTAGCCTTCTTCCATCTGAAAAAGTTATAACAGAGGATATTCCAGCAGTCCAAGTACCAGATCTATTGACATCTGATGTTAAAAATACTGTGATGGAAACCTTAATTGAGCAAGGACCTTCAATCCCCATGCCTGTAGTCACAGAAAGTGCTGAGGTAGAAAGTGCAACAGTACTTCTTTCTGAAGGCAGTTTTGAGTCAGTGGATACTTCAACTACTGAACATGTTCAAGGACCAGCAATTTTACAGACAGATCAAGAATCACCATTTGAATCAAAGGCAGGTAGTCTGTTTCCACCTAAAAAAGTAACATCCGAGGACATTCTGGCAATAGAAATAGTTACAGAAGATCCCCAAAAGGACGAAACTGAACGTGTTCAAGAACCACAAGTATTACAGACAGCTCAAGGACCAGCAATAGACTCAAATGTTGCTGATATTCTTCATCTTAAAAAAGTTGTTTCAGGAGATATTCCTACAAATGATCAGGAAACAGAAGCAAGAGTTGTGATACATGGGAAAAAAATTGTTGAAGACACAGACACTGAATGTGTTATGGAACCAGTAGTATTACCATCTGATGTAGAAGATACCGGGAAAGCTGCATCTATTGACACAAATGTAGTCACAGGACATACCGAAGAAGGTACAGCAACAATACCTCATAATGAGGGCAGTCTTGAGCCTGTGGATCCTTTAAAAACAGATTTTGCTGAAGAACGAGAAGTACAAGAATCACTTTTAGGTTGTCTGATGCATAGCCTTCTACCACATAAAAAAGTATCGTCAGATGATTTGTCCCCAAAAGAAACTCTTACAAATGAACCCCAACCAAGAACTGAAGTGAGGGATGAGCCAGAAAAAAATGTACCAGTTGAAGCTGTAACAACTGAATATGTACAAGAACCAGAAGTGTTACCATCGGACATAGAGGAGACTGAGAAGGAAACCAGAACTAAGGAAGACGCATTGACTGATCTTCATGTGATCACAGAAAGTACTGAGGGGGTTAAGGCAACATTAACTATCATTGAAGGAGCTCTTGAGCCAGTACATCATTCTAAAACTGAATGGGTTCAAGAACCAGAACAACCATCAAGATTAGATTCAAAGGCAGGAAGCTCACTGATTGAACAAATATTATCTGAAGATATCACAGCAGTGGCAACATTTACAGATGAACACACTCTGGAAGCTGTAGTGAGGGTGGAGCTAGAAGAAGAACAATCAATTGAGGCTTCTAAAACTGAATATGTTCAGGAACAGGAAGTATTACCATCTGATGCCAAAGATAATGTAAAGGAGGCCAAAACTGAAGAACACACATCAAAGTATGTACATGCAGTCACTGAAACTACTGTTCATAAGCCAGATGCTGACAATACTATTGCCTCAGTCACAGATACAATTGAGAGGGAAGTTGTGGCACAATTTGATCAAGCTGCAGAGAAATCAGATGGTCATAAAACAGAGCATATTATAAATGCTTCTGTCTTTGAACAGGAAGATAGCATTCCTGAGGTTGCAGAAGAGTTACTAGCAACACCCCAAGTTCATGTATCATCTGTTAATGAAGAATCAACATATGTTCAGGTCCTAGAAAGCCCTTTACTTCCTGAGGAAATCCAAGCTCCTGCTGTAGACAATGCTACAAATAAAGATGAATTCAAACATAACGTGCACCTCAGTGCAGTTCAAGTCAGTGTTGAAATGGAAAAGGAAAGTGAACTTTCAAGCACTGAGATAAATACTGCTGCACTTGAGCATGCCATAGTGACACAAGTAGTCACATGTGATCTGAAAGAGTTCTCAGCTACAATACCTGATCTTTTGCCAGAGAAAAAAATAGGCATTACTGAACCCCTGATTGACAGAGTGGCAAGTCAGGAAGTGTTTGGGGAAGCCAACCCTGCTAAGCCTTTAGTAAAAGATGATTATGTGACAGCAGAGCAACACACTGTGATCCAGAGGATGCATGTGCCATCAGTAGAGTTTGAAGGCAACCACAAAATTCAAGTGCAGATGGTCGATGTCAATCTAAAATCAACTGGGACAATAGTGGACAACAAATTGGAGGTAGGGGTAACAGAAACGAAAGAAGTCATAGATTATTGTCAAGAAACAATGAAAACAGTAGAAAATCTCTCTGCAACTCCAGACATTGAAACCAAGATAACTGTTCAAGAAGTTACTCAACATGTCCCAGAGAAGGTATCTGAATCAGCGGTTACCATCTTGGAACAAGCTGTTGTAAAACAGCCAGATGCTTTAACTGCAGTGAGTGAATTGGCTGAAAGTGAATCAAATCAAATGGGGAATCAAAAAGTGATAAAGGATGGTACTGGAACATTGACAGAAAAAGATGAAAAATCCGTTGTCATAAGTGATGACTCTGCAACAGCACAGCAAGTGTCTGAGGACCTCACACATGCCCCGGATTTACTATTTGGTTTAAATGTCTCTATTGGCAGTTACAGAGAAAAACTAGAGCAAACCAAAGCCAAACAGGCAAAATCAGAAGCAGGTGTCACAGTAGGAGAGATCAAAGCTCTATCAGAGGAAGCAGATGTGAAAGAAGTTAATGAACCAGCACAAATTACACAAATTTCTCAAGATCCAATTTTGACACCTAGTAACACTGGATTAGTAGTTCCCCAAAACACAGGTATAATCTCGTCAATAGGTAATGTGGAATCCCCATCAAGTCTTTCGTTAGAATTCAAACTCAACATACAGTTTGGTCAAGCAAAGGCACAAACTCCCTCTCCACCAACAGAGCAAATTGAACCTATGAAAAAGACACATGTGTCTGATGTTGGAGTTCAAGCAGTGGAGGCAGTTGAACCAGTAAAGCCCATTATTCCAACACAAAGAGTAGAAAGCCATAATCAGATTGACCTAACTGAGGTCAAAGACATAACAGTAACAGCGACAAACTTTGTTTATACCGAAAGAGCCTTGACCACAACTCAACCTGATCTGTTGGATGTTGGCATTAACACAATTGAAACAGTTGAATCAATAACAAAAGGACCGGCTTCCCCACCAATGCCAACAGATAGAATTGAAACTGTGAAGCAGACGGACGTGTTTGTGGTTGGAGTTCAAGCAGTAGAATCTGTGGAAACGGTAAAGCCATTTATTCTAACACAAAGTGCTGGGAGCGAGAAACAGATTGAGTCAACTGTGGTCAATGTTGCGCCAAAAGAAATCCCAGGACCAGACTCCCTCTTGGTTTTAACTGAAAGAGATGTGCTTACAACTCAACCTGTACTGTTGGATGTTGCTATACATGCAATTGAAACAGAAGAACTAGTATCAAAGGCAAAAACTTCCCAATCCCTACCAGAAATAATATATTGTAGTGAACCAGTGAAACAGATGGATGTTTTGGAGGCTGGATCTCAAGCAATACATGCATTGGAACCTTTGAGCCTGAGAAGGATTGAAGCAACTGAGGTCAATGACCAGCCAACGGAAATCACAAAACCAGCGGCAAACTTAGTTTTAATTGAAAGAGCCTTGTTCACGACTCATCCTCAACTCTTGGAAGTTGGCATTAATTCTATCAAAACAGTTGATCCAGTAGCAACAACACCAGATTCCCTACCATCAACAACAGACAGGACTGAAACTGAGAAAGAGACAGATGTGGCAGTGGTAGGATTTCAAGCACTTAAAACAACTGAACCTGCAAAAACAGTTATTCCACCAGAAAGAGAGATCCAGAAACAGATTGAGCCAACAGAGGTCAATAATCAATCAACAGAAATGACAGAACCAGCAACAATCTTAGAGTCAACTAAAAGAGCTGTAATAACTACTTATCCTGAACTCTTGGGGGAAGTATTACCATCGGATGCAGAAGATACCTTGAAGGACACAAAAAATGAGGAAGCTGCATCTATTGACACACATGTGGTCGAAGAAAGTACTAAGGAAAGTGCAACAGTACCTCATATTGATGACAGTCTTGAGCCTGGGGATCCTTCAAAAACTGAACATGTTCAAGAACCAGAGGTCAAAGAATCACTGTTAGGTCTACTGATGCGTAGCCTTCTACCACATCAAAAAGTATTATCAGAGGATTTTTCACAAAAAGAAACAGTTGCAAATGAACGCCAACCAAAGACTGAAGTCAGGGATGAGCCAGAAGTACTCTTGGGTGTTGGCATACACCCAACTGAAGCAGTAGAACTGGTAGAAGAAAGAACAAACCAGGAACCGTTTGAGCCAACTCAGGTCAATATTCAGCCAATAGAAATCACTCAACCAGTGGCAAACCTAGTTGAAACAGCCTTGATCACGACTCAACCTGAACTCTTGGATGTTGGCATGCATCTAATCGAAACAGTAGAACCATTAGCAAAAGCATCAGCTTCCCCACCACCAGTAATGGAGATAAATGATCCTGTGAAAAGGATGGATGTTTTGGAAGTTGAGGTTCAAGCAATTGAAGCAGTTCTACCAACAGAAATAAATGAGATCCAAAAACAGATTGATCTTACTGAGGTTAGTAATCAGCAAATAGCTATCAAAGAACCAGGGACACTTCTGGGTTCAACTGAAAGAGCTGTGATGACTCAACCTGAACTCCTGGATGTTGGCATTAACACAATCCAAACAGTACAACCAGAAGCAACAGCACCACCTTCTTCACAGGCAATCACAGAGAGAATTGAACTGGGGAAACAGATGAACATTTCAGAGCACGGAGTTCAAGCAGAGGAGGCAGAGGAACCTGTAAATACAGTCCTTCCAGCACAAAGAGCTGAGAGCCCGAAACAGGTTGAACTTGCTGAGGTCAATGTTCAGCAAACAGAAACTACAGAACCAGAAGCACAGTTATTTTCAAATGAAAAAGCTGTGATCATGACTCATCCTGTACTGTTGGATTTAGGTATACATGCAATCGAAACAATAGAACCAGATCCAAATGCATCAGCTACCCCACAAGTAACAACTGACATAACTGAAGACTTGAAAGACACCAATTCATCAAATGTAGTAATTCATGTAGAAGAGGCAGTAGAATATGAAATGCCTATAAATTCAACACAAAGGGCTGAGAGCCAGGAAAAGCCACAGCTAATTGAAACGGATGCTCAAGCAACAGAAGTAACAGAAACAGCTGTAAATGTTGTGATACCAGCTGTGATAACAACTCCACCTGTACTGTTGGATAATGGTATACACCCAACCACAACAGTAGAACTAGTGTCTAATGTTCAGGCAAAAGAAACAATGCAACCAGCAAGTCAAATGGACGACAGAGAAGTGTTCCGAGGCGAACCAGTTCAGTCTGAAGATTGTGATCAAGAAACAAAAGCTAATGTTAATAATACAGAGGAGGAGAATGATCAGGATGTGTGGATGGATGCTGAGGAAGTCGTTTACAACCAAGAAGTAGCAGAGAAGTCCTCTTTAGAGATCGAGGAGCCTGAGGAAGAGATGGAGGCAGAGTGTGTGCATGAGGAAGAGGCAAAACTTGAAGAAGTTGAATTAGCATCTTATTCCAGAACAGAGGAAGAAGAAAGTCAACAGGAAGTATACAACAGAGGAGAAACATGTGAAATTGAAAGTGAAGGTGAAGATTTTGCTATTGCACTTGAGCATCAGGAATATGCAACTGCGAGCATCACTACCTTGGAGTGGGATTAATTTCACTCAACTTGAGTATCACTAACTGGTAAGCCTCTATCTTTAATTGAAATCATGTTTCCCATTCACAGTAAAATCTAATTGAATTAGTAATGTGCTGCATTTCTTTCCTTTAAGGTTGGACAATCCAGAAGAAATTCACTCAAGTGTGTATGCTTCGACAAGCCATTAAGAAGATGACTGACTTTGGAAGAGAACTACAGGAAACAGCTTTTGTCGCTTTTATTTGTCAATGTTTAACCACAATACGTTGGTATTTAATGGTGAAAATGGTTTTGAATTATGGAATTATTTTGTAATAAATATAAGGGGCGTGATTAACAAGAAAGATGTTGATAGAGGAGCATCAACTTTGAAGACTTTGTTGGCTAAATAATGGAGCTTTACTACTATTCACGTCATCTTTTCAATCATAAATTATATTTGTGCAAAGATATATCTTAATCTTTTTTTGAAAAGGTTAAGATAATAAGGTCATATATTTCATCCCTTTTACTTCCATTACATTTCTGTAAGTGTTAAATACAACTTTGCAGAACTAACCTGAAATATATAAATATTTTTCAACACTTTGAAACAAGTGTATCACAGCCTGTACTATACATCATCTCTGTTTATGAAATATTTGGTCATTGGTATATCTTAAATCTTTTCACTTAAATACATATTCTCATGTTATCTTTGTCGGAAAACCAACATGTAGACCGGAGTGCACTAGTGTAACTGTATATTATCTTGTACATAATGACTGTTTTAATGCTTATTAAAAGCTGCACTTATTTTGAATCTGCAAACATTTTTACTGACAACTGTCAAAATAAGAGCATAGCACATCTTTGTTATTAATTAACCCATTATTTTACACATTTTTAGAAACATAATCAGCAGAGCCGTAAACTTCATGGCATCAGTAATTCCCCTGATTGCTGTTTTTATGTGAGCTTCAGCAAGCTTGCGTTGTCTTTGATACAGTAAGCTACATAATGAAAGTGTTTGGTAAGAGAGAGAAAATGGAATGAGACTGAGAGGCTGTTTGTCTTCTTCCTATATTTTTGCTTACATTCTGACTTTTATGGAAACTTATATCTGATCTGATATGTGTGTATGTCTATTAATGACTAAATGCAAAAATAAACCCATGTTTATATATTTACATATACAGTATAATATAGTGTTTTATTTAAATAAATGAATGCCTTCAAACTTTGAGTATTTTCTTGTATTGCAAACATCTACAGACCTACTAATCGAATAAGCATTCGATGCATTGGTATTTTGCATAAAAACTTAAACAAACAGCAAAGAATTAAAACAAAGACTTTATTGCATCTTTCACAGCACTCAGTTGGAGTTCTTTCACTTGGATGATTTAGAATAAATTACTGCCTGTTGATTTCTTTCTTTACTGCTTGGTTTTCAGTCACATGAATGTTATCACATGTCAGGCCCTCGCATTCCAACTCAGTCCTTCGGAAAACAATTGATTTTTTATTGAAAAAGACTGATATATTTTTGAAACATTGTGTAAAAAATGAAATGAACACTGTAAAGCAATTAGGTACAGAAGACTCAAAAAACGATACTGTTTGAAAATATGGTCACATGATTAAAAACTGTCAATAACCTAATGGTCTTTGTCTTCAAAAAGTCAATAAGCAGCATTTATACAGTCAAATCCTACAAAGAAGCACGAGCCACCATATCTAGCAACAAACTAAAACAACTGGAAACAGATTTGTTATGTTGTTTAAATGTTTTTACTGTTTAATAAACGACACCCAAAACAGTTGATGTCCGTTTCCAGATATCAGTTGCTCCCAGACAAACACGGCCATATATATCTGTCACAAAGTACCTTTGTTTAGTGCAGCATTCTGTCTTTGTCATTTCAGTTCCCTTTTAGAGATGTGTGCATTGTTGCAGGAGCTGTTTAGAAAATCATCTTTGCAAGTTCAAACATGACCTATAAGAAAAACAGGCAACAGAGTTAAAAAAAGACAGAAGTGAAGCTTAATAAAGTTAAATACACCTTTGAACTAATATGTTTCCACATCAGGCTCAAAACATCTTTATATGCTTACCTCTATCGTAATGAGTATGACGATCATCCACTCCAACCTCAGACTGTGCTTCTCACTCAGGTGGCTCCTCATCAGATCTGTTAACTGCGAACAATGTTCAAGCTTCTCATTTACAACCTAAAAGAAACGGAAAATATTTCTAGTTTAAATCAAAACTTCAAAACGTGCATTATGCTACAAAGTGTTAGCATTAGTATAAGTCTTTGTTGCGACGTTATTTTTTGGAGCAGCTGTATTTACGTTGACTCTGCGGTTGATGCTGAGAAACTGGCAGGTCTTATCGTAGAGCTTTTCCAGGTTTTCTCTGTCCCAGTAGAAGTCAGGTGTGAGGAGCAGGTCAGACCTGAGGTTTATACAGTGTCTGCCAGAAGAGGAAGATAACAACAATGTTCTGTCACCCTGGAGTTTGAAATAAAACAGGTCTTAAATGTGGATAGGAGGTAGGATAGCCCAAATCTGGTGTTGTCAAACAGAGTGAAAAGTTTTGTTTCTGATCACCAGGCAGACCCCAAATAAACTGAAAACAGAAGAGTTTAAGCTTGCTGTAAATCTGAAAAGGAAAAACCAGAACAGCTTTAGTTCACTCTGAATGAACCTCTATTTAAAGAAGATTTAATTTACCTTAACGTAAAAAGCTCCCCTATCTTCTTCATGACCTCTGCTGAGGACAACTTAACTCTTTTGCCAGACTTCAACGTCTGAGGAAGAAAACAGATTAGCATATTAGCATTAAGGGAAGCACTGGTACATACTCTACTTTACAGGCAGACAAACAACCATTACAGATGATCAATTATTAATGATCTCTTTCTGCCTGTTGTGTCCACTGTACCTCTGGTATAGATTGAATTGACTCTACAAAGCTGTCTAATGACACCTCCCATATAGCCAGCTTCACTGTGAGAGGAGGCAGAAAGTTCAAGTCAGGTAAGTGGCTGTATACAGAGCAAACATCTATCAAAACAAAAGAAAGGTTTATTAAATAAGCATGGGGCCTCACCTGACAAACACAGGGCATTTGAAAAAGCAAATTTCTCCAGAACAGCCTCAGCTTGATCCATCTGGTCACTCAGAAAGATGTTGCCGCGCTCAAGCTTTGTGTTGCCACTGCAGAAGATGAAATATGACAAAGTTACAGAAGTCACTAAAAGTCTGAAAGTACAGATAAAAAAACATGACATAAGTACTGATCTACATACTCTCCAACAGCGTAGTTAATCTCCTCATTTTCCCAATGAACTAATGCCACTTCATAAGGCTGGATCTCATGCCGTTCCAATAATCTCATCACCTGTTTCATCTGTAAAGTAGTGAAACATTCAATTGTAAAGGAAGTAGAAGAATTATAGTTAAAGAAGTAATACTATATATACAATATATATACATATATATATATATATATATATATGTATATATATATATATAGTTTTTTTTTACCGTTTTCTCCTCAACGTTCCAGAAAACCACTGAGCCTTCCCTGAAATTCAGAATGAAAAAGAAATAAATGTATTTGCCCTTCCCCCCCATTTTATTTAACCAAAAAAAAAAAAAAAAAACTTCTGGGTTTCAAAAGTTTCATTACCAAAACCAGAACAATACTAATACATAAAATAATATGCTTAGTCAATACCAGGTACAGTTTTTTAATACACTACCTGATTAACATGTTTTTTCTAGGTCAAAAAAGGCTTTAGGAGTATAAGCAACACTTCACATTATTTTGATAGATGATCTGTACAATTTCTGAAAGTGGATTTAAGGACACGTTTTTGTCAGTACTCATAAACTATTGACGTTCACTTCCCAGCTGTGCATACTGATAAATTCATTGTCATGAATCAGAATTGTTAAGTATAAATAAAGTATAAAGCTTTATTCACCTGAAGAAGAACATCAAAGCCTCGTCTTCTGGTTTAGAAGTCTTATCTGTGCTTATCACCAGCACGTTTGAAGCATCTGAAATCAAAACATGATCGTAATGAAATGTCTTAAGTTATTCTCACTGCAACTAACATCTTGGTAAGAGTTGTGATTGATACACTTTGTTTTGTGATACCTCTTGGTAAATCTAACTCGTGGAAGTCGTGGCTTATCAAGTCGTGGCAAAGTGTCGGCAAATGATACTGATCTGCTGTTGCATAGGCAATACACTGCATCATATCCTACAGAGAAACACAGGGTTGAATTAGTGACGAGAACAAAAACATGATATCAAATATCCCATGATTATCAGAATCACCTGGTCGTTATTCAGGGCAGGCTGATTGGCTCGAGAGGGTTGTTTTGTTCTTGGTCCTTTGGGAGCCTTTTTTCCAGGCACCACTGCTGGTTTTAAAGTTGTTTTCAAAACAGATTTCACAAGACTGGGTGAATAGAAACGTGTCTGTCCACTTCTGCTAAGCCCGCATGAAGCAGGCAGAACATCTCTTCTGCGGTCATGCTGCTGGAGATGAGTGTTTAAAAAGAAGGTCCTCGAAAATATCCGAGGAAAAGAGCGATTTGAGTGAGTCCTCCCGGGTTTGGTTTCATAGTTGAGTGGTTGAATAGACTGCGGGAGAGTGGCCGAGGCATAGAAGAAGACCGGTTTCCTCTTCACAAGCAGCTGAGCTCCCAACCGGGACCACAATGAACGGTGAAGCATCTCGGCATTTGCAGGTGAACAGGTGAGCTACGAGATAAAAAAAAGTGAGGCAAGTTTATTCATAAAGCACATTCCAGAAACAAGGCCATTCAAAGTGCTTCACACAAGACATGGAGAATCACAACAAAGGGCAGAAAAACACATTAAAAGAGGACATTTGAAAATCATTCAAACAAAAAACATAAATATCAAAGAAAGCTATAAAACAGAAAAGTTACAGGGCAGTTATATAGTTTTAGAAACATATTAAAATAAAAATATTAAATGGATCTGTTAGCAAAGGGATACACACTTGATTAATTTAATTGGAGTCAGCTTTAATCAAAGTAAATACAATATAATGGATCAAAACAAACACGTCTGACCTTGACCACATTAGCTGTCAGAAATATCCTCGCCAAAGTAGCAGTCGGGTTATTATATCCGTATTAAACATGTTGATAAAACATAACAAAGAAATACTGTTCTAGATCATATTCTAACTTTAATGTAGCTATGAATGGTGGGAAACGTGCTGCTGAACCCAGGCAGTGGCTTAGCCGTATGCCGCTTACCTCTGAATGAGTAGTGGGTCAAAACGAGTCGGTTTTTTCACAAACACATCAGAGACCCGCAGTTCAGGTAAGTTTTATATTAAACTAGAAGTGTGGAATCACATTAGATACATAGTGCGTCGCGATACTGTACTAGGAGGGAGGCGTGTTTCGTGTTTGCTAATAAAGTTTTGTATGTATCCGCTCATTTCCTGTTTGTGTGACGTCATAGTTTGCGTGTTTAATTTGACCCGAGTTATGACTGGAAGGCTTTTTGTTTTGACGTTTGGGTTTGCAACAAGGCTTCCTTTTTTTTTTTTTTTTTTTTTAAATATTTGACAACGCGTTAGCTTTTAATTATGTGAACACTGTCCGATTGAAGGTTTTTTGTTTTGTTTGCTTTATTTTAAATCATTATATTTAAATATTATTTACAACATAATTATAGTATTTGGTTAACCTCGAGATTTACGTTGATTCTTGTTGCTTATTTTAGACCTGTTGTAAGTGGCAGTAGGTGAATTAAGTAAAAATAATAATTTCATATTCTTATTTCAGGTTGGTGTCTGGGAGAAATGGCTACCTGACAGTCCTTACTCAGGGATATTAAAAACACTAGCACCCCAGTCGACCTTCACAGCGTTTTGATCAGCCTTTTTATGTCATCTACAGTGTAATTTCAATGCATTAATTTGCTTGGGCTCTTAAACGACTTTTGATTATTGCTTCAACAAGATTCGCACTCAAAGATCTATTTATGTATTTTGTTGAAGCTTCTAGATAGCTGACATTCCCAGCTACAGCGCCCCTTCAGGTGAAGCCTTTTATAGCCCTGTTTGGTGTTGCCAGGAGACTTCTTAAAACAGAAACAAGTCCCTCCTGAATGTTTTCTTCCCCTGCAGAACTTTTACGACTGGAAGTTATGGAAAACTCTAATGAGGTATGCTGAGAAAAAAGTTATTTATAACTCTACTTATGGTATATAGTGGTTATTGGCATTGAACTAAGATGTGGCAACATTTTAACCAGGTTAACTTTATTAACAATTATCAGGTGGATCAGTCTCATGAAAGGGAGAGGCTCAAGATGAGGATTGCTGTTTTGGAGGAAAGTGTGAAGTCCTGTGAGGTGGAGTGTAAATCCAGCAGAGAGACGGTGCTGAGGCTGGTGGCAGAGCTGGACCGAGAGAGGAGGAAGACTGCCAGCAGTGCATCAGCGCTCGATTCACTCAAAGTGGTACTTTAAAAGCTTTTAAAGTCTTCTACTCTTTTGTGTCAGCACAGTAATCTAAAAGTTCTGTCCCAGCACAAAGAGTGAAGGTTAAAACTTGTATCACAAAGGGAGTCTAAGGCGTAAATGTGTAAGGGAGGGGGCCTTCACTAACCATCCAAGAAATACAAAAATTGCTCCTGGACGATGTGTTATTTGACAACATTTTAGCAGTGTTACTCTTTGTATTGTTTCCCCTGTCTCTTTTAGGAGTTAGATGGCCTGGTAGAGGGAAGGAGGAGTGTAGAGATGGAGAAGGGATCCCTAATGGAGAGGGTGGAGGCAAGCAAACGGGTCGTAGAGGCTGCCAGGCGAGAGTCCCATTGTTTGGAGAAACAGGTGAAGGAGTTTGAGAGAAAGCTACAGTCGAGCCAAGGAGAAACTCAAAGAGCTGGGGAGAAACTGCAGATGTTCCTGGAAAAGGTGGTAGGTCTGCTGCAGGGGAAGTCTGAGAACGTCATCCTGCCCACAGAGGAAGATGTTCTATACACATTGGACAACCTCTGCAATAAGGTAAGGTATCAAAAAATGATTTCGGGCACAAACCTTATTACATTGGTGCATGATGAAAGAATTGGTCCTTTCAAGTCAAAACTTCAGCAACACTCGCTATGAAAAAAACGTAATTAAAAGAGTAATAATACTTGACACCTACGATTTAGAAGGTTCAGGAGCAGATTAAGTAAGAGGGTTTTAACATAAATGTCTCAGGATATATTCCTTATATTACAAGTGTTGATTTAGTTCTGGCTCTATAAGACCATGAACTGAAAACTTTCCTCGCCTGATTTATGGCTTTTAAATCAGAGACTTACTTCTTTCAAAGGCTAAAAATTAAAGTTTGGGGTGGAGATTATTTTATGTCAAATTAAATAAAATTACACTTCTCTTAAACAGGGATTGTATATGCATTATTTTATTTTTTTAGATATTATAATAATAGAGATACAAGTAGCTATATGATATTATTAATAATATTCTATTACAAATAAATGCTCTGTATTCTGAAGAAAAATATATTTAAAGAGTTTAGTTTAAGCATGCGCTATTCAACCAAATTGGGCTCTGACTGTGTTCAATCAAGAGCCTCATAGCCCCGTGTGTTGCAGTCATTTAGTATGTTGTATTTTTGTAATTGCATGCATATAACATTATTAGAATTTTGAATTTTTATCTTCAAAGTAGAATCTGTTCATTTGATGAAACTAGTTGTGTAAAAAGTACAAAAAGCTTTACATTAAATACTCAAGTACCTAAAACCTTTACTCATGTACAGTGCTTGAACATATACATTTAATACATTTCTACACTGTCTCCTACATCTACCATCAAACCTGAGTTTTAAAGTCTTAACTCGGTGCTTCTACATTGAGATAAACATTCTTACAACATTTATTTTGGTGGCAGTCCTTTCCAGAGATGGAGGCCCGTCTGTGTCATTTCTCTGAGGAGCTCAGCGAGCAGACGGAGATTCAGCACAGTGCACTTCAGAGGGCTCAGCTTGCAGAGCAGCAAGTCCAGGACCTGAGGGAGAGACTGCAAGCTCTGGAGACCGAGCTGCTGACTGCAGACATGCAGCATGACGGACTGAGACATCGCAAACTGCATGTGAGTAATGTGTCAGTAGCAGGAGAAACAAGTTAAAATTTCTGTTAACTTTATGAGTTAATGCATTTTAGTGAGAGAAGTATAATAAGAAGTCATTATCTTTATTTTTTCAACAGTATGAAGAGTTCCTGGAGCAGCTGTCAGAGATGATGAAGGTTGACAGTATCGCAGTGGATCTTGGGTTCGACATGAGGCTTAAACTCATCCTGTCACGAGCAGAGCAGCTTGTTAAACAAGAGACAACTGCTTTGGTGGAGAACAAAAGTCTGAGCTACAGTCTACAGAGAAAGGTAGGCACATGGAGGCAACTACTGATTAAGTATCTCTTCACATGTTTCAATCAACAATTCTCAAGCCTTTTAAGATGACATAGTAACATTTGATTGATAAGAGACTTAATTTTAAATTTGCAGTGATAAAATGCCTTCTGTTAATGCACCAAAAAAATACAAAACATTCATGTAAAGATTATCTTCTCAACAGTTAAAGGCGCAGAAAGACCAACTTGACAGCAAAGGCCTCCACATCCAGCTTCTTAGGAAGAAGGTGTCAGAGCTGGAGGAGGAGAAGAGGAGCAGATCAGCGCTGGCCGTGGAACGAGATGATGCTCATCTGGAGGCCAGGAGGCTGCAAAAACAACTGCAGCGTCTCCAAGGCGAGCTGAAGGCTAGCAGGCAGTCCAAGACTGAGCTCAAGGCCCAGCTGTCCCATACCAATGAGCTCAAGGTAGAGGGGAGAGGGGTTAGGACCCCAGTTCAATCAAGAGGGCTTTTCACTTCATAACACATCATGTATGGTTGTAAATATATTCGTATGTGTGGATGAGAAGGAGCAATGTTTTGTAAATGTGCACCAAGCTTATATTAAAGTATACGCAGCTTTTTTGAGAGCAATATGCCAAACTTGATAAACCCCTCGATTTAAAAGTGCCTTTACTAAACACCTCTGTCTGACGTGCCAAGTTGAAAGTGATGGAGCAGAGTCAGACTGTGCAGGAGCAGAAAAAGAGGCTGGATCAGCTGGTGGAGGGGAAGGCCAAGGTGGAGAAGAAGCTGAACACAGTGAGCTTAGACCTACAGAGTCAAGAGCTGAAGACCAGAGAGGACCAGCAACAGCTCAACACCCTGAGACAGAGCCTGGCTCAGCTCTCTGAGAGGGAGAGAGAGGTAAGGGAGGGATGAATCTGAAACCTTTTGCTCAGTAACATCTGAAAATAATAAGCTATCTTCATGAGCCACCTTTAACTCTTTTTTAAGTCTACTTAAAGAGCAACTGAACTACCATGTTATTCCATAGTTTTTGCTGTTCTTCAGTATTTTGAGCTCTCAACTTGTAGGAGTGTTGTACAACCCCTTTTCCAAAAGGGTTGGGACATTAAGTGAAATGTAACTTTAAACAGAATATAATGATTAGCCAGAAGTAGCACAAAGACCACATACCAAATAATGAAAGTTAGACATTTCTGTGTTCCTGGAAAATTATTTGCATGTTTTTGATTTCGATACCAACAACACATTTAAAAAAAAGTTGGGACATGGACATGTTTGCCACTCTGTCTCATCACTTCTACTATTAACAACGCCCTGTAAGCATTTTGGAACTGATGAAACCAGTTTCTGTCATTTTAAAAGTTTAATTATAAAGCAGAATTCTGAAACAAGTTGCATGGCATCAATTTCAAAATGATTGTGTAATTGTACAAAAACAAAGACTTTCAGTGTTATCATTGATGTTGTCTTTGTTCTATTTTCAATCAAATATGGGGCTTTTCAGTGTTTTGCATTCATCATTTTTTTGTTTGCATTTCCATTTAACGTATCATCTCATCCCTTTTCAAAGAGTGATGGACAGTTAGTCACTAAGGTCTGTGTCCACTAACTGTGACATAACTTTTGGGTGTGGTTATAGAGAGGGCAGTTACCCTTTTTCACATCTGGGTTTAAGTTTCTCTCCAAAGTTGCACTTATCAATACCTGTATGTAAACAATGTATCCCATTACAATGTTATAATATGTCAGATGTCACTCATTGTGAGGAAACAGAGAACTACCCCCAACTATGTTTGAGCTTTATTCTTTTATTATTAGTTTCATTGTACAAGCCCAAAACTTTCCCCACTGGGGATCAATAAAGTATTATCTTATCTTATCTTATCTTAGCCCAAAACTTTACAGCTCAGGTTTACTCTCAGTGTTCTTATCCATGTTGTTTCCATCTGCAGCAGGTAGCTTTATGCACCTGTGCACTAAATGTATGTTCACTAGCAGAACATTTAGCAGCTAAAAGGACAGACACTGACCTCAGGAATTGTTGACAACAAGACAGAGCTAAAACAAAGTGAATATTGGTTTATATTCAGCTTGTGTCCAGAAACAGATTATGAAATGAATGGTAATGTTTAGTATGGAGGATATAAATAGGTCAATATTTACTTGTTTTGTGTTTGTGACCAAAAATATAATTTGGAGCTTAAGAGTATTAAATTACCCTAACAGCAACAAATCTTTACTATTGTTCAACTCATAGTTCAATCATGGGTCTGTGTGTTAGAAATATTCTGTAATTCAGATCATTTAAGAGCAGCAGGTGGTTCAACTGGTGATTGGACTCATAATATTACACTTTAAAATTAAACTAAGATGCCCTTTTTTTGTTCAGCTGGTAGACTTCCAAATGGTTGTTTCCAAAATGTTGGGTGTGGATGACACAAACCTGGCTCTTCCAAATTATGAAATCATCAAACTACTGGAGACCCTTCTTCACTCTCATCACCACCACCACCTCCTTCATCATCATGTCAATATGCCCTGGCACTGTCCTACTCACCAGAGGCCTCATCTCCCTCAAATCCTGGACCTTCAGCACAGCTCCTCCTTGGATCTTTCTGCTTCCAGGTCTACTTTTCAAGACAATGCAGTTCCCTTTCAGGAAGCCTGACATTGATTATGCCAAACTGGACTATCAAAGTAAAGGTTTCTATCTAAAAACTATAAGAAATCTGACCTTATAGAGTATAAAATGATCCACCAAACACCATGTTTTCTGTTTGTGTTTTCAGGAAAAGCTCAGAGTAAATATGATTCATTCAAATGTGAAAAATATACACACAAAAAAATAAAATAAAAAGGCAATCATCAAAATTAGGATTTTCGCATTCATTGTTTTCCATGGGATCATATACATATATTTATCATATTCATATATACACATGGACAATAATCCCAGACTGTTATACATTTGATACGGACAGTCATACAAAATATACAGTCGTTCTATGTATTTATATATATATCATAATTCTCAATCTTAAAGTCGCATTTATATTTGTTTAAAAAATAAAAACAGCAAAATGTAAAAAGATCATGGATGAGCAAAGTTAAAGGTTAATCTCTTGAACTGTGTCTGGCTTTAAGAACACACAACTTGGCTTAATAAATCTTACATGAATCAATGTCATTCAAGTTAAAAATGGATTGTTTACCACCGACACAATGAAGGATGTTAGTAAATAAAAACAATGATGAGAAATGCATGCCAAAATACAGGTAAAAAAATATTGCAATGTGAGATATATTACATGTTATTTTTGTTCCCTTTTTTTTTTTTTTTTTTTTTTTTTTTTTTACAAACTTTTGAGTTACAAGCAATTTCACAAGGCTAAATCTTAGCATTTCACTCTGGTGCTATCCACTGACGGATCTCCTCAGAGAAATGTTTACACCACTGATTTGATCTTCAGTTCATTCATCCAGAAATTTCCACTGTGGGCTAACACAGTTTATTCAATTGTGTTACACCAAGGATGCTCCTTATCAACACAGCGTTACAGAGTAACATAGTGAGATGCTTGATCTTATATGTTACACATGTAGATATTATCTGTAGATGGTAGCTGTTTTTCTGCAGTACAAATGGATGACCAAGATCAATTTTTGCTCCCAACGTAATTGACCATTTAACGATATCACCGTGATTCCAATTCAAGTCATAATGATGCATGAATACTGACATGAAACGCTCTTTCAGCTGCTCAGCCTACACTGGAGGTGGTCCGTTAGTGTAGCTCAGCATCGGTTGTAAGGAATTTGCAAAGTTGTTGGACTGAGCACAGTAGTCCTCCTCTGACAGTGGCACCAGGAAGGCAAAGACCACTAACAGGAGCAGGATGAACTGGAGAGGCAGCGCGAACCAGAGGACACGCCACAGCAGAGAGGACCCATGACCTGGTGACGTGTCCGGATCAGAAGGGGAGGAAACGGATCCAGCGTCGCGAGACCTGCTCACACACACACGCACGCACAACGCAGCACAGACTGACGTTTAGTTACTCACATCAGTCTTAAAAAAAACATGTATATTTCTGTTTGTCATCTGAATACCTCATTTCAGGCCTGTGTAACCTGATTATAATGGTGACCTGTTTCTTTACGGTTCACAAAAATAAACTCAGCTGAAATTACTGACAAATTACATTAGTCTAATTCAATAAAAAATATCAACTTGAACAGCTTCGTAATCTAATTTTCCTGATTTCCATCTCTTCACTGGTCCGGTGTTGTCTACCAACTTTCAATCCAAATAAGATCTCAGCTCAGCGACAGGGGAACTGCACAACAGTGCTTGCCGTGAGCACCATGCAGTGACTGAAAGACATCGCCGACATGGTTCACAGCAATGTCAGGACAATGTTTCACATTGTGATCTACATGCTGTCTGAGACTGGGGCGGATAAACACAGTTACAAAGACAGTCACAAAACAAACTGTACAATCCTACACAAAACAAATATACTTAACATGTGAGCTCGCATTCCTTTGCAAGAGATGTTAGGAGAAGAGACAAAAGGCATGCTGCAAGTTCAGCTTAATAATCAGATGTATTTTTTTTTTAGACTTCAAGTCTGTGTCCTGTTGAAAATGCAAAGCATGCCGAGGCTATAAGCGCATAGTGATTAGAAACAGGTTCTTTGAGGTTGTAGTTTAGTGCCTTTGAGAAGCTAAGTTTTTTTTATAAAGGAATAGTTTGGAAAGTAGGAGAATATGTTTTCTTGCTGGGAGTTAAATGAGAAGACTGATACAACTCAAAAGTCTTTGTATTTGATATGAAGCTAACCCGTGTGGACGATAAGCCTAGCTGAGTACAAGGGCTATGAAACAAGAAAGCTCTCAACAAAAAAACAACAATAAGCCTACTGCCTAAAATGTCACTGTGTTAATTCAATTGTATAATCCCTTAGAAACCATCACCCTCAGTAAAAACTGTCTTCCATCTAAAAGTCTAGAAGCAAAGTAATTTAAAGTGAAGATGACTGGAACCTAACTTGTGTATTTAATCAGGATAAAAAAAGCTCTGCAATATTCTAAATGTATAAAATTAAAGTGGCCCAGGAAGTCATGGAGATTAGATATGCCTTTTCCTATGCTGTTACCCAATGTGCCCCTTACCACTTCACATATGGGGACCTGAGAGAGGCAAGACTCACAGATGACTGACGGTGGGGGGGAAGATGGTGGATAGTTGGTGTGATAGCAACAGAGGAGGAAGAAGAAATGCCACAGACAACAAAGAGAAAGAAAGAGAGCCAGAGAGATAGAGAAACTGCAGCCTTTGCATTGTTCATTGCAGACATTTACTGGTTTGGCATTTGAGAAAAAAGTGTGTGTGTGTGTGTGTGTGTGTGTGCTCAGCAACGACGAGGGAAAGTTAGATACAGAGGAATATTTATGTTATACGTAAGATATGCCCTTTAGTTAGCGATATTAAGCAGCTGAGGACAGTGGCGGAGAAGAGGCCTTGCACCATTCCTTGTGTAACTGCTTTATCAAGGATGTGTGGGCTGCATTTCACCTCGTCCCCTAGCCTACACAAAGCGTCTAGACGTACAGAAGATGATGGAATTCACTATCATGAGCTGTTTAGGTTAATAACAAATATTATAACAGATATTTGTATTCTTTAAAACACAGATGATGTTTAAGACTCGGGGTGGATTAGAGAGGAATAATGGGCCTCCAAGTGCATCATGGGCTGATGAGTTCCATTATCTTCTGGGTGTGCTAGAAACCAACAGAAAGGTACCTGTGGAGTGGACTGCTCACAGAGGGTCCAGGCTTTGACAGACTACATTTGCCCCGTTTCTGTTTGCAATGAACAGGGGGGGAGGGTAAAAGAAAGAAAGTATGTTTCAGTCCAGGCAAATCATGACAAAGCTACCGATGAAAAGAAAATCCCAAAATGAAAGAAGAGCAGCGACAAAATCATACGTGACGGTGATAGATTTTGTAACTCCTGATATCGAGGAATCTGGGTTTTCAAAGTGAACGACTACTTTGAAGTGCTTTGGCTTGTGAGTGCAACAAACAGTCTGCAAATAGGGAGCTACATATTACGCAATGTGATGCATGACTTTCTTTCTTAACATAACAGTGACATATATTAACACACAAAATATAAGCAGCAGCATGCTTATTTGGACTGATATTTGAATAATCAACGCCGATTCAAATATTGCTTTGTAACTTTTTCAGCCTGCAGTATAATACATTTATGTGTGCATGCTTTTCACATCATAAAACCCCATTATACACTCTTGTAGTCTTTTTGAATGCTTTAGCCAGTATGCCTGGGAATATAACTACAGTGAGAAGAAATTAGAGGAAAGTGTAGGTGGAGAAAGATTTTAGTGTGAAAATACTGGAAGAGAAAAATTGACAAACAGGTGAGAACTGGAAAAGTCATCCAAGAAAAAGGAGGAGGAAGAAAAGGAAGTTAGAAAGAAAGGATTCCCGAGTTATATGGCAGGGTTTTGCTCTGGGATAAGATAACATGCAAAAGAGTAAAAGACAAGGAAACAGTTGAGAATTCAGAGGGAGGGAGTGTAAAGCAGGTTGTGGATGTGTGGAGAGGTGTGAGGAGAGATCTTGGGATGGCAGGGGTGAATATGGCCTTTAACGGGGCATTTGGAGCACAGGTCATTATATTTATTGTTTCTGAGGGATAACCTAACACCTGGCTTCGCACAGGGCAGCATGTACTGGTAGGTTTGTACATTACCGATCGCCGTCGACTTGGTGTACTCCTTCCTGATACGGGGCTGAGAGAACCAGATGTGTCCAGTTCATCAGCAGAGGACCAAGATGACAGATCCTGTGGAAGAACAGGTTACCACAAAGAGAGAGAAAGACAAGGAATCTATGAAATCTGACCCTTCAACAAAAATATCTTCAGTGAAATCTTCTAAAAATACAGGGTAATTACAAAACTCTTGTAAATCCTCCCCTGTATTATCTCATGAAATCTAACAAGGCTCAAAAGTGACCAAGATTTCTGTGAAGATATACCTGTTGACTGCTTGTGATGTCCAGAATTTTGGCCAGCTCTCTGAGGTCTCGGGTTACTTCCTTGAGCAGCATTTTGAGGCGGTTCCCAATAACATGGACCTTCTCCTTGGCCTCCAGACAGTCGCTGCCCTGAGCGTTGACCAGCAACTGAAGGGACATGTCCTGAAGAGAGGCCACTTTAAGCTGAGAGTCCAGCAGTTCCTGTCGGATTTGCTGTGGGGAAAGTCAATTTGAGATGTGAGCGTTTCAGATTATTTGAACCATGTTGTTGTTTTTGCATAGGTTTGCTTTAAAATGATAAGATAGTGTTACAATTCATGATCCAATGAATCGACTAAGTAGTTACTTCTTAATAAAGATAATATATTTTTATAGTGTTAGTGTAGCATCAGGAGTCACAAAGGTTTTGTACGGAATATGATTGAAATCTAAATCATGTGTTATTACTTAAGGAAACCACAAGGTTCAATGCACTGCTGCTTAGTTTACAGTAGCCTGTTTAAGTATTCAACCTGGTCTAAATGGAAGTATCTTTATCAATAACAATGCACCACATTATTTACAGGTTGTGTACCGTAAGTGTTTTATGATGCTCATGGAGAGTGTCACTGTCCTGGATTGGGTCAATGGGAACCACCTCATTCCTCCTGCGGTCGATGTTTTCCAACCAGAGCAGCAGACCATGGCTCATCTCATGGAAGTCCTACACATCAAAGGCGATGCAGGAAAGGAGATGTTACAGCAGTATGAAACAGTCTTAAAATGACTTCCAGAACAACTGAACTTGTGCCCCCTGTGCTGATTCTGAGAGCAAAAGGACAATGACTGGCACCTACATGACATTGCATGAGAGCTTCCTGTAATGAAGACCTCCACTCCTCCAGTGAGCCGCCCAGTTTGTCCCAGTGGTTGTTCATGTCTTTTAGTTTGGCCTGAAGCTCTCGGGACTCATCCGTGTCTGGCTGAACAAACTCAGTGCTGCACAGGTTGATGGACAACACGATAGCCTTACGCTTTTCATAAGCCTTCTGCAGCTCCTGTAGACCAATATAACATTTAACAGTTCATCAATTCAGACATTCACAGCGACATTGAAAACAGTGTCTCAAAGATATTAAAGATATTGCAATTATCACTCACTCAAGAAGATTACTTTTGATTGGAAGATAACAATCAAGAACAATAACAATCTAATTTAAGAAAATGAACTGATCTGAATCAGTTTTTTTTTTTAAACTAAAGAGTATCAAGTCATTCCCACATTACCCGGTCAAAACTAACTTATCTTTTCTATGCTTAACTTATTTATCTGTCTATGTTGGCATTGATTGGTAGATTAGACAAATGACTAAATCTTTAGCTGCTTCGTTTCGAGCTAACTCCAGCGGTCTGGCCAGTGCGACTGAGACTTTCTCTCCCTTCTGTTTTCATACTCTAGGACTGTCCCTCGACTATTCCAATGATTTTCTTGTTCTTTACATGTCAACAAAAAAAAGGAAAGCATCTTCATAAATAAGGAAACATACTAAAGATATATATATATATGTACAGTATATATTTACATACTGGTACATATATGGTACAACTATACCTTGAGCTTTTTAATGCGCTGCTCAATCGTCTGGATGTCCGTGCTGAGGTCCAGCCTCCGCTGCTGCTCCAGCTCTTCCTCTGTCTCTCCCAGCCAGGTCCAAATATTGTTCAGGTCAGAGTTCAGCTGCTGCCACTGCTGCTGGTTCTGTTTCGTGCGTATCTCTTTGCTGAGGTCCTGAGCCTGCAGGAGCTCCCATCGCTCAATAACTCCTAGAAAGAAGGATACATTATGTTAGCTGAATTCACCAGAGATGTATTCCATCAACCTTTTCCTTTAAATGCGTTAATTTAATGTAAGATAACGTAGCATTCATGCATGCAGGATAGGTTGTGGTGAATTGTTACCTGATGTCTGGGACTCTGAGCTACTGGGATCTGCAAGTCCAGACACAGTGTCTTCCTCCTCCTTTAGCTCAAAGCCCATCCTCTTTACTGTATCGATACTGCCACGACATTCACCCAGCAGCCGCATCTACAGAATGAGTATGTTAGTCTACAAGCACTACTTTGTATGGTAAAATCAGTGTAAATTGTTCTAATATATACTTTTGGATAGGACATGCATTTTAAAGTTATGACAAAGATAATTAAATTTGATAATTTAGTGACTAGTTGGCTGGTAGTGAGCTTTTACAAAATCTCTGATTTTAAATTTAAAAAAATATATATATACAAACTTGCTGGTTGCCACATCATAGCTCATTGAAAAAAAGTACAGATTTATTATTTTGTGCCCTGCGGAAACACATACATATCCCATGTAAGAGGCATCCAGTTCTGAGCTTGTGGGAGTCCGACTGCGAGTGCTTTCAGTTTGCGGCAGGTGAAAACGGCTGACATCCAGAGGGTGAACATGTGAGTCTGTAGAGGCAGCATCCCCTGTAGACAACGCATCAACTGGTTAACTTTGCAGATTATGAGCAAATTGTATTTCATACTGGTTACTTAAAATGTGCTTTTCAAATGGTTAAGAGATAAAGCCCCATTCAGACAGAGAAACATAAGAAGCAGTAGGACCCTACTAGTAGGAGAACTAGTACAGATGGATTTCCTGAAACTTGTCACTTATGGTGCCTGTGTAAGTTTGACATTTATCATGGTCCATTTCCTAAAAGGTGAGACTTTAATTCACCTCTCGTGCTCTTTGATATTATAACAGCCTGATTACAGGTCCCTCCTCTCCTGCTTGCATTATGAGTTGTAACCTCCATCAGCGAAACAGTCATCAAACATATATTTGTTGCATGATGGGTCTCTGTGTGAAAGGAGCCTTTGAAAAGTCTTAAATAACATCTACATCCCTCTATCAAGAAGTTCAGACTTAACTTAGACAATGACACAACATGCTTTTCTGAAAAAACAAAACGCACATCAAAAAAAACCTGAAGAGGTTAGCTACATAGCACACCGCAAACAAAAGTAAGAAAGCCAGTTAGATAGAAGGGTTAGGCTGAATTCCATTTCAGTTCTGCTAAATTTAAGGGAAAGCAGAATCAGTGCATTGAATAAATAAAAATGGAATTGACCCTATCCCCCAGTGTTAGAAAGTGTTGCCATTGGTTACAGCCTCTGCTCAAAGTGTGTATGAGTGGAAATCAACACAAATCAAAGTCAAAGCTGGTGAAAAGGCTACACGTGTGGTATCACTCAGAGTGAAGCTGTTATTTCTGGCCCCAAACACTTGTGGCATGCTGGGGTCTGCTGATGCCTACCAGTGGAGGACCTCAGTGTTTTTTCTGTTAGTTTAACATAGGCCTCAGGGCTCTCTGGGATCACTACATCTGGAAGAAACATTATACAGTACACACATTCAGCAGTGAGCAATACACTGTTTGATTCCATGAACTGGTTAAGATCAATTGTATCTGCTGTCTTCAGCATTGTTTGATGCAGCACCAGAGGGGTGGAGTTTGATCAGAGTTTCAAAAAAACAGATAGCTTATCAATCACAGAGAAATACACTGCTACAGCAATATGTTTGTGAACGACTACCTAAAAGATAATGACTAAGACTGAAACCCAAGTCAGTTGGCATTTGATGCTACACTGTTTTCCTGGGACATTGGTTTCGCTACAGTAACGTCTGTTTACCCAGTTTTGCTAACAATGAATCCCCATTAGCATTGTTTTACTCTGCTTCTTTGTACGGTAAGTAGAATTTAAGGTCTGCAAATCAAAACTCCTCAGTACTGTTCGGCATCTAGTGTCTTACTAAGGTGCACTTCAGCTAGTTTAAAGCAAGGGGTCAGGATGTAATTAATTGGACAGTGGAAAGGAAAAATACAAAAAATATTATTCTACTTATCATATTTTTTTCTGATCATTCACACTGAAATTATAATCAGTTGTTTAAGTGAAAATATAGCGGGAAATCCTTTTGACTTGTTTAAACTGATGGCTACTACGCTGCTTAAGGAATCACAAACTGAGGTGGTTTGGTACCACTGGAAAAAGGACGCTCTTCTTTATACATAAAAAACAGAATCTGTATTCAACATTTAAAAGAAGCCACTACTCCTCATACACCATCATTCTAAATGTCAGTGAATTCAAAAGTCCTGATAATCTCTGAAATGTATCAGCAGAATGTTGTGTACTTAAAAACTCACCTGACAAGGCTGAGGCAGGCCTCTGGAGGAAGTCTCCCTCTTCACTCTGCTGCTCTCTCAGGGCCCTGCTGGCACTCTCCAGCCCACGGCTCAGGTCGTAGTCATGATCCCACTCCAGGGGAATGGAGTCCACGCTGGCTGGGGTGTCCCTGCCTGATCGCTCAGTCCTAAACTGGGCAGCCAGGGAGGCTGAGCGGCCTGATGAGGGCAGAGGAGACAGGAAGCCATCTCCCAAGCGCTCGTTCCATGGCAGACTGGACAAATCACACGGCTCGTCCAGCTCCAGCTCACGGTCCGATAATGACACCTCAGTATCATCATCTGCAAGCTGAAGAAAAATGATGACAAAATAAAGATGAAAACCAATCTAACACCTTTGGGATTAGATACAGACTGTAATATATTAATGAAAAATAAAGTTGTATCATGACGTCTCTAAGTCTCAGCTCTTACAGGAAGCCGAATGAGCTTTTTGTAGTAGCGCTCCACACGGCCAAACACTTCCTGACAGTAGCGCTGCAGCTCTTCCAGCTCCTCCTCGATGACAGCAGCATCCAGAGGCTCACTTTTCTCTATCAGCGCCTCTCCCTGGTGGAAGATGTGCTCAATCTTTGCAGTAGTGAGGGAGATCTCCTGTTGGAAAGACTGTGGAGTCCGGCGAGAAAGAGCGCCGTTAAACAAGTCCTCCTCAATTCTGCTTTTCATTCTAAACACAAAGTCCTTTCACTTACTTCATTCAGCATAACATAATTCAGAAGCTTTTTTGATTTTGCCATTTAAATTCAAGTAGGACTTTCTTGAAAAAAACAACTATATAAAATTGTGTTCATAAATAATGTACAAAATGCTTTTTTATAGTTTTTTAAACATATCAAGAGACAAACATTTTACACTTTTTCTCAATACATAGTTAAGAATTCCACTCTTTATTAATTCAGAGATTGTTGTCTTGTTAAAAACTCCCAACAGTGCAAATGTTGAGTACTTTTTAAGCTACAATCAATACACACAAATATCTGATAATCGTCTAAGCAATATTCAGTTAGTATTCTGTGCAAATACTTTTCAGCACATGCAGGTCTGAAAACCTACCCTGAGTTGTTTAATCTTGGCCTGAATGTCACACTCAGAGAAGTGTTCGATGTTGGTCAGCTGCAGGTCCATCTCTGTCAGCCACACCAGGATGCTGTCTCTGGCCGTCTCAAACTCCTCTCTCTGACTGATAAAGTGCTGTAAAGATGGAATAGACACACTAGTGTTAGTATGGAATACACTAGACAAATGTGCAAGTGCTGTTTATGTCATTAAAATTTGTCCCAGTAGAGACTCCTCTGTGGCTTCACACAGTCAAACACACAGATGCTACAGTCAGAGAAGACACATGGAGAGACTGAAATATGTTTATATGAAATGATACAAATAATTAAGTCAGTAATGCATATACCTTAAGCCTGCGGAGGATTGATGCCACCCTCTTCTGCAGGTTGTCCCATCGCTGATTGGCATCGTGAGCCATCTCCCTCAGATGACAGGAAGAGTCAGTGCGGTTCTCTCTTGCCAGGCGGCGGTATTGCTTGTTGATTAACTCTAGCTGTGTTAGGCTTTCATGGACTTGCCTCTGGAAGGCCTAAAGAGACACATTATTTTACAAATAAGGTTATTATCAAAAGCGCTATTGTTTAGGTTAAGGAAAAAAAATGCCTGTGTAATGTCTGTTTTTTTAGCAATTTACCTCAAATTTCTTAAGTTCCTCCTTGGCTACAGTGTAAAGAACATCAGAGGAGTTGGGCAGGGCAGCAGTCTTTTCTGAAGTGGCCAGCCACTCCTCAAATCGTGCAAAGTCATCGAGAAATTTCTGCCATAAACGCCAAGTCTCCTCAATCCTAAGAGTGAGAGACATTAGTGCAAATGCCGCCAGGAAAGTATATGCTTTCACACACTTTAATAACAATATCCAGTTATTCACCAAGTTTTTCTGCGATTTTTGTTAATCCAAAATCTGACATCTTACTTGATTCTCCTTTCCATAGACAAGGCACATATGCTCCTCCAGCGGCGATCAAGGCTACGAGTTGCCTGCTGGATGGAGTCGCACTCTGCATCGGTGGCACAGGCATCACAGTCGTGCAGAAGCACCTCACAGAGGTTTAGTACAGACGCCACTCCTGTACTGTGTTTCTCTATATCACGCTGAAGCTCCTGAGTGGGGAGGGGGGAAAAAAAGTTATGATAAATGGTCTTCCACAAATAAAGAGTAATACACAGGAAGGATTTGAAAAAAGAAGAAAATTCTAAAATTGTTACGTGATTAAAGGCTTTATATGCGATTTTTCACACAAGTATATCCTCTGAAAATAACTGAGTAATGACTGTCTACAATGGGTGTAACAACCGAGTCCCACTGTCCGTGATGTTTTCAGAGTCTTCCGAGTCATAGTTTCAGTTTGTTTATATCTAACACATATGCTAACACAACAATGCACCGCAAGTTGTTTTGGTTTCATGCTGGTGCTCAAGGGCGACATCTGCTGGATCCAAAAATCTCATATAAAGCCTTTAAGCAGCTGTAACAGTACCGGTGATATTAACTCCTGGTCCTGACTGATTTGTAAATTATATGACATGAATATATAATATATGCAGGTCTGCATCTTCCTATTGGTTTTCTGTACAGAATCACACACATTTACACATATATACAGTAAATAAGTACTTCTCTACTGTGGGAAAAACAGGAAGTTGATAAAAAGAAGTATACAAGTACAGCTCTTTCCCAACATTTGGAGTTAACAACTAGTTCAACTTTTCTGTGTATATAGTGACATAACTGGCTTGTGTGATAAAACGTACATGAAATAATTGTAGTATATGTTTTATGAACTTTAAAGTAAATTATTTCACCTGCTGCAAATCGAGCTTCCTCTGAATCTCCTGGAAATCACAGGAGTCATAGGCTATGGGTTTGGACAACTCGGTCTCGATGTGAGCCAGCCAGGAGCGAAGGCTACTCATGTTCTTATCCAGCTGCTGCACGGCTACCAACGTTTCTCTCAACTTCTTCACTCTATGATATCAGAAAAATAAAACTCATTCAGTACAAGATAAGGGATGGAAATGGCATCGTATTGTGCTGGAATACATTATTAGACAATTTATGCCACTCAGGTTTGTTTTTCACCTGGCGCCGATGAGATCCAGCAGATGCTGCCAGCGGTCGCTCACTTTGGTGAGTTTTTGTTCAATTTCAGCTGCTTTGCTCTTGTGACTGGCTTTGGCCAGACGCTCTCCCAGCTGGTGCAGGTGCATCTTATTATCCTCAGCCACGGTGATCTCTTCCTGGTAGTCCTGACAGAAACGCAACCCAAAAAACATTAATTAAACATAAATTAGGAAATCTATACATAAATAACAGCATGAAAATGCAAGTCTGTGATGCAATAGTATGTGAAATAATTTAAACTGTTTGGGGCAAATAAATTAGAAGATGCAAAAGATAACTATCAGAGATCACAAAAAAGTTAAAAAGTTAAAAAACTTAAATCTATTTGATTCATGTCAAACTCCTTATTCCTCAGACACTCAATAGCAGCATTGTGTGATTTTAAATTACATAGTGGTGCATCATTGATGAAAGTACATGCAAGCGTTTTAAAATGGCACAGAGAAACCAAAAAAATGCATTTAAAAAAATCTTTCTGCAGTGATGCACAATTTTGACTAAATGTTACATACGTCTGAGCTGTTGGTGTAATCTCATGCATATTGTTTACCTTGCGGAGCTTCTCAATCATCTCTTCAATGCTGATATCTCCATTTTGGGACACCTTGCTCTCCATGTTGGTGAGCCACTCACAGAGCTCTTTGTACTTCTCGTTGAATACGGTCCACTCATTCAGCTTCTCACTCACCTGCTGCCTGCGCAGAGACAGCTGCAGAGGCACAGAACAAGTCTGTTAGACACATTGCAGTGCAAAGAGCATAAAAATCAATACATGTTAGATTTAACAAACTCAGGTTGGTTTCGAAAGAAGATTCAAAAGGAAGCAGAGATGACAGCACAATGACAGTTTCATTTGCATTCAGCAGCGACTGTGTGCTGTGTATTTCCTGTGTGTGTGTTTTATCTTCTCTACACAGGATGCAACTCAGACAAAATTTACCTTGAGGTTTTGCTCTGCACGCCAAACCAACTGATGCAGATAGTTACGTTTTTGTACTGAAATGCTTTTTTGAGTTACATTTTAGGAACACTGGACAAGGCTCCCACAGGTTACTGCAATACTAAGAAAAGTGGAACTCAAAAGAGGAAATACTTTTGATCTCTTTAAGTGTTTTGTTAAACTATACATTTGAACCCAGTGAAAACATTACCCTTCCTTGGGGTTAGATTGAGATTTATTTGCATTTCTATGTCTCAAACAAAGTCATATAAATATTCCATCTTTTATCTGGATTACGTTGGGTTGAAATTGATCTTGGTTTATTGATATTATAAAGAACAGTTTACAACAGGTCTTTGATTTTGTTTGACGGTAGCAATACAATTTGGTGTCTTAAGGAACTTCAGAAATGAGACCAGTGTATTGGATGGCCACATCTTTGAGTGTTACAAAAGCTTTATGGTTACCCATGTGTAACGCACCAGGGGAGTGGCTGTCCAGTCATTTTCCATAGTAGCTTGAACACAGTAAACAAAGGTAATGCAAAGGTTCAGGTTCTGTTTTGAGCCCTGTACCTGGTGGCAGATTTCATCCCACTGCCGATGAAGTAGCTCTATCCGCTCCTGCAGGACTGACAGGTCCTCAGCAGTGATGTAGCAAGACAGGGACTCCCTCAACACATTCAGATGGGCCAGATCCCCAGTCCAGCCGTCAAAAGTATTCTCCAGGTCCTGTTGAGACAAATTCAGCAGTTTTGACAGGACTTTTACCAACATCTTTTGACTAACATAAAATGTCACATTAATTTGTTTTGGGTCAGCTCAACAGTCAAAAAATCACACAACAACTGATTACAGCTTTACTTTTCTACATTAGATTCCCCATGTCGGACATCAGCCATGTGTGATCAATTTAATTAAATTTGAGTAAACCTTGCACATGATAAAATTACTGAAGAATACCAAGAGGCTCTTACGTTGCATCGCATTTGTTCAGTTTGCAGGTCCTCATGGTGATCAGGAAGAGGTTGACACAGCTGCCGCTTGAAGGCACGAAGCTTTTCCAGGGATCCACCAATACCTTTCTCACACCTCTCCCAGTCCTGTACATGACACAAACAGCCTCATCAGTTAAACAGAAAAGTAAAAACTTGTTTTTTTTGCATGTTTCTATTATTTCTTTTTCAGCATTCCTCATTCACACCACAAGTAAATTGGTGGCACTTGGCCAATCTTAAGAAGAAAAAAAGAACATCCTGCAGTTCTCTGTACTCCACAAGCTGCTACCAATTTGTCTGGGTTACCTTTAACAAGGTGGCAAGATCTTTCTTCTGTTCGTCCAGGCAGGTGTTGGCGTGCTTCCATCGGTCCTGAATGTCTGTAAGTTCTGCCTGCAGGGCCACCTCTGCCCGGCTATCAGCTGATAGGAGTAGTTGTCTGCCAGCCTCTACGGTCAGGATGTAGCTGCCCTGCTGGCGCTGCAGCACCTTCTCCTTCAGCTAAATCAGAAAAGCATTAGCACTTAGATAAAACAATTCTTGATTATCAAACTATAGACCTGTTAGCGTGCCCTATCCAACCAACAGGTGGTGTTTTTTTAATCAAGAACATGAGTCTGTATCACTTTCTTCAGCCTTTATACCCTCACTGCATCAGTCTCTGCTGTAACTTTACTTCAGTGTTTTTTTATGTTATTCCCTCTCTCTGTCCAGCAACATCTACTTAATATAAATCTGAGATTTAGACTCTGTAAGATTTTATTTCACAGACCTGGACAGCATCCAGCATGGAGCGAGCTTGTTGAAGCGGCACTGTAGTGCCAGTCTGAAGGGCTTCTGAAGGGTGGGAGACCTCCACCAGCCATTTACGCAGCTTCTCTGCCATTTCTCTGTAGCGCTGCCACTGCCGGATCAGACTGTCAATGATGCCCCGCCTCTGTTGAGCACGCCGCACTACGCCCTGCCACTGGTTACTCAAGAGAGCCAGCTTCAGGTTGAACTCATCTCTGTAAGATACGATAAAAAGTAAAGTACACAGTGCATAAAAAGATGAAAGATAATTACCCAAATGCCTGTCTAAACAGGTGTGTCTCTAATTGATTTTTGAAATCACTAACAGATTTCACAGAGTGCAAAGACATGGGCAAAGCATTCCAAAGTTTGGGAGTTATGGCCTGGAAAGCTCAATCACCACAGGTCTGCAGGTATGTATCAGGAACAGAGAGCAGCTGTAGTGTATTTTATCTAAGTTGCACGACAGGAATGAATGATTTCAGCTAGAAAATCTGGAGCCTGACTGCCAGCCTCAAATAATCAATGCGTGATGCAATGAAGGCGTGCATGAACATCTCAAATTTTGCAGTGGAAACTTGAGTTTCAGTTTACTTATATTCAGTAGAAAATTTAACTTTTGGTCATAAACAGACAGAAATAAATGAAGAAGATCAAGATGTATTGTATGAGGTATGGGATGTAATGACTGACAGACTTACCTGTCATCTACTTGACCCTGCTCCAACATCCTCTGTCCATCACTGATGATAGAGTGGAGGATCTGCTGCCGACTGAACATCTCTGCTTGGAATAACTGCAAGACAACACGGTGATGAATAATGATTCGTGCTTTAAAAAAAACTGCTCTTACATTAAACGGGGATTCTTACCTCATGAGCTTTTTGCTGCTCCATCAAACTCTGGTAGTTTCCAGAAATTTCCACAGCTAGATTCTCTTCAGTTTGGACCAAGAACTCCATCCATGTTTCACACTTCTCCAGGAAGGTCTGCTGCTGCAGCAGGAAAGACTGGAGTTTGCTGCAAGGACAAAAACACTAATTGAGCAAATCAAAGCACTTTAACTTTTTGAGTTATTGTGCCAATTATTTGAATTATGGTTTCAGGTTGGAAACATATATTGTAACATTGACTTTCAGAAATATACATACAGAATTGGATCACTCTTAGGTAAGGTTAACACTTTCTTTTTTCCCTTTGCTGTATCTTTATGTGGCATACCTAAATCTCTCTGTGGTCTGTGCTGAGGCTGTTGACCAACTCCTGTTCAGGTTCTGCATTCGCTTGATCTCTGAATCATTAAGAGGGAGCCGGTAACCAAGCTCATTAAGACGCTCGAGTTCTGGAGCCATACTGCTGAATTTCAGCATTAGTCTCTGTGAGAAAACAAAAGAAAATGTGAAATTTCCAATATCTGGACACTATGCAAAACTGATTTTTTTTTCAGATGACTAATGAAAGGAAAAAAAAAAAAAAACCTTGAGCTCCTCCATTCGATCCAGGATGACTGTCAGGTCGGTTGAGCCGTTGGGATCTTGCACCTTCAGAGCCTCCTCAGCTTCAACTATCCAGCACCCCAGAGAATCCAGCTGATCGTTAAAGGTTTCATAGTCTTGTACTCCGGTCTGAAGTGAAAGAGAAAACCCACAAATGTAAACCTCATTATTCAGACAAACTGGCTGATGAAAGGTGGCGTTGTAGTCAAAACTATTTGTCATAAGTCTGTTGCTCTACCTGCAGGGTGGTGAGCTGTCTGTTAAGGGCCTGTTCCACAGCAGAGAGTCGTTGGGAGAGAGAAAGGTGATCTGACTGAATGGCTGAGGCAGCTGATGTGTCCACCTGCTGCTTCAGCTGGTCTCCCAGTTCCTGAAGAACCTGCAAGGAGGCCTGCACAGGAGCCTGAGACCGGAGCACCTCCTGAGACAAAAAGTATCCATTACATTAAGAGTAAAATGTATTTTAGCATTCTTAGCACACACAAACAAATGTAAAAATCAACAAAATCCTACATGGAAAATGCGAGGACAAGTTTTCAACATTTTTAAAACTTTCACTAAACAACATCACAACTCATCGAAACTCTTCAGTGCAATGATGTTGCATCAACAAAGTTATATAACTAACTCATATTTGTCTTTCATAAAATACTCTTAAAAGACATTCATGAAGTCATAGAGTGAACAGCTGATTAGAATTAATGACACATCAACAGTGATAAAGCTGTGGCTTCACTCACGCTGCATTCTTGGATCCAGTCTGACACTTCTTCGTCAGCGATGTCCTTGCTGCAGGCAAGCTTGAGCAGCTGATCTGCTTTTTCCTCCTGCAGCAGGATGCTGCTGCAGCTCTGCTCATAAAGCTCTTTGTAACGCTGCCACAGCTGAAGAAGGGCTTTGCTGCTTCTCAGACGCTCTGCAATCTCTTCAAGTAAGCCAGTCCATCTAAGTGCAAATATGAAATGGATCAATGTAAATGATAATGATTTCAAACATTGATGGTAATGCTGGTGTCTTGCCTTTACAGCTGAAATGCTACGCAATAAATAAAGAATTCTCTTTAAATAGGCGAAAGATTTAAAAAAAAAAAGGTTTGAGTTAATAAATATCACCTTGCATTGACATCCTTAAGAGCATTGTTGAGAGAGTCTGACACTGAAGGGTGGCACTCCTTCAGCAGTTGGTGTGTCACAGCACCAAACTTCCTCAGACTGCTCTCCTGTTTCTCCAGTTCCTCCTGCAGATCCTTCACAGATGAGATACAGTGTTTAATTCTCAAATAATGGGAAACAGTGTATACAACCCATTTTAAAGAATGCTACTGAAATATAAACATTAATATCAATACTGTATGGTTTTGGCATATAAACTAATGCAATCAGTGTAAATAAATATTTCTGGATGACAACAAAAAAAATTGGAGGTTAAGAAATAGTAGATTCCCCTTTATGTAGCATTACCTGGAGACTCTGCACCTGCAGCTGAACAGCCTCCAGAGAGCCAGTGAGGAGGCGGAAACGAGATACAGAGTACCTTCCCTCCATCAGGTGGCCATTGATCTCTTCTGAAGCCTTCTTGTATAGACTCCACTGATCCAGCACTGACTTCAGGCTGATCTTTAGTTGCCCTATCTATTGAGGAGTGAATAAAAACCACACAGTGACATGCTGTACATGTTAAACATCAAATAGAACAGGAGACAGCAGAGTAAAGCAGAATATATGGATGTAAAAGAAGAAGAATCAAAAACACAGAGAACACAGGAGCTTACCAAGTGGTCCAGGTTAGCCCAGGTGTGATTGACACCCTGGAGGGTCTCCATGACGATAGCACAGGCCTCATCGGTCTTGTTCTGGACAAGGGCACAACCCTGCTCCTCTACTCTCTCTAGCTCTTTCTCTTTCTCCTTCACCAACTCTTCCATTTCCTGAAATTCAATTTTCACATGATCAGTGAAACATCGACCTAAAATATGTGATGCATGTCAGGGTATATAATTTGTTCAAATAAATAAGTGTTTGCTCATTAAGAGAGGTCTATACCTGACAGTCTTTGAGAGCATTCTGCACAGATGTCAAATCCTCTATCCGAGGTTTCCTCTTTAATCTATCCTCTTGTGTTCCCATCCAGGACTTCAGGGCCTGAACGCTGCTCTCATACTCCAACCACATCCCCAAAAGGCTTTCCAGGAACTGAATCTGCAAGTAGATCAAATGATCTCAATTTAGAGCCTGATTTTGCATCATAAACTAACATAAATCATATCTAGGCTTATGTCCTCACCCTCTCATTGATACGGCCTAGTAGTATCTGCCAGCGTCGGTTCATGGCTCCGAGACGCTCAGCAAAGTCTGTTTTATCACTGCGCTTGCTTTCCACGTCCTGACCACTGATCTGCAACACCGACTGGTTGACAAAGTCCACAGTCAGCTGCTTACAGCTTAAATCTACTCTGAAGCCCTGAAATGGAGAAAAACAGCAGTTTAACAATGAGATGAGGAGTCATATCAATCATAGGGGTGGCTCAGCTTTTCTTAGGTGGGTTAGGGTAAACATGCCCAATCTTTTTCAATCTTGAAATACTGCAGATAACATACAAAAATGTATGTTTGTAGTTTTCACATATTGCCCTTATATAAAATATTCACAGGTTTTCTAAACTATGTCAAATTTACCATGAATCTCTCAAATCTGTACGCTAACACTATTACCTTGTACTTTTGCAAGTAGTCCTGAATGACATTTGACCCCACTGAACTCTTGAGGTTTTCTTCATCCTCCTCGATGACGTTCTCCATCAGTGCTATCCAGTTGAACAGCTCAGAAATGGCATGACGTGAGGCCAGCTTCTCCATTTGGATCTAAGAAGAAATTAAACAATTAGACCACACTATCAAACAACCAGGAAAAAAAAACACATGCTGTAAATTTAAGGGCAACACTGTGAAAAATGTCTGCATACAAGAGAAGCAACAGAAAAGACTAATCCTATTAACCCTGGAGAAGATAAGCCTGTTCAGGCTGAATGCATGTGACGATACCTGATGTAGCTTCTCCTGGACCACTGGGATGCGTGTGAGCAGCTCAGTCCACTGCGTGTCTATGCGTGCCAGGTCGGACCTCAGCACTACAGTGTCCACCTTCTTCAGACGCAGCAGCTGGTTCCCCTCGGTTACCACTGAGCTCTTCAGGCTTGACTTGCTTTCAACTTCTTTTGAAAACTCCTGATACACAAAGGGACAGAAGGTTTCAGCATACATGTAATAAAAGGTACGATTCTACATGCAGATCAGTTTGCAGATGACACACTGATCATATATTGTCAGAGTGCTCACGTCAGTCAGCAGTCTCCCTCATTCTATGAAAATATTAATCAAAGGTTTGATCAATGAACAAAAACTGATTCGTCAAGTTGGTTGAAATTGAAATCTAATTGATGACCCTCAACGTTATAGTGATTTTAATGACAGGGATGCTGAAACAACATTGATCTATAGTTGTTCTGGATATAATTGTTGTGGTGAGTTGCGGGTCTCCTCTCTCTTTGACATAGGCTTTACTAACCTGGAAGTTAAGATCCCCTCCAGTAACAAGCAGTAGCCTAATATAGATGCATCGCAGGGTCGCAAAAGTTATGATGGCATGATTTCACATTATTTGCATCACTGTCACGGTTTTTCTCCGTTTTATGTCTACATGCTCAGGCACAACAGACGACAGCTTTGGCAGTGTCTGAAGTTGCCTTTGTCCAGGGTGATGAAGAAATGTCTCCGCCCAGCACCAAACTGTCTGGATGAGACACCAGACAGCCAGAAGAATATGATTAAACTATAGGCCTTTTCTTGTTGAAATTACCCCCAAAATGTTTTTAACTTGTGTAAAGTTGTATGCTGTTCTTTTATCATTAGATAATGCGAAATGTTTTAATAATATAGGACTATTATTGTATCATATGTATCCTGGGTTTATGGATGGTTAAGGTTGCATTTTTAAACAATATTTACGGCTTTATCAATAATCAGGATACATATGATACAATAATAGCCCTATATCATTAAAATATTGCACATTATTATTAGGGCCCGAGCACCGACCTCGGAGTGAGGACCCTATTGAAACTTAAGGAGTTATTATTCTCCCTCGCCACAATGAATCGCTTATTTGGGGGCTTTAACGTGCACTCCCCAAACTTCAGCCTCACGTGAAATTTACGTATGAAAGTGGTTCAGTGCATGGCCATCGCCAAAGGCTCCACATCGCCCCCAAACGTCACTCAGGGTACTGTGGTTAACCTACATGCACGAAAACAGTAAAAAAAAAAATCAAAAGAAAAATATAAAGAGTGGCCTCACAAGAAAAGCAGAAAGATGGTCTCTGACAGTGTCCAGGTCCTGTGGGACTAAAACCGCCTGCGTGTTCCAAAACTCCAGACGCTCCAGAGCAGACTGCAGCCACTGGCTAAGCTCTGCACACTCCCTCTGATACCTATAGAGAAAAAACACAATTCCATCAGTGAATCTTCTGTATTAATGGTTAAAAAACTTTTTTTTAGAAGCCTGTTGTGTTATTGACCTGGTCCAGTGTCTTAGGATTGCCTCCAGGCGCTGCAGCTCCTTGTTGATCTTTGCGGTGTTGTTTAGCCAGTGTTCACCCAGCAGAGCGAGTTGGTTCTCCAGAGCAGGACAGCAAACTGACAGTAGGAGATGTTTGCCCTCATCCAGCACCTGGTAGAGCTTGTGCTGATGCTCTGTCAGTCTTCCTTTTAAGCCCTTTACAGATAATAAACAAGGAGTAGATCAATTATTTAACCTTAGAAGAGTGAGAGGTAATCCAGGATTTCAATGTCATGGACAAATATCTGCACTGTTGTGACTCCATACCTGATACAACGAGATTCTATCCATGAGCTTTTCCTCAGTCTCTTCCACCAGGCCAACTGTTGGAATATTTCCTTCAACTGCTTCTAGATGGCGATTCAGACTTTGGTAGTCCTGCACCAAGCGGAACCAAGTCTGCAAAACAAAATAACTTAAAATCATGTTCATTTTCTGAGCTAAAAGGCAGTTTAAACTAAACTACTGTTCCCCTTAATATAGACAGCAATGTAAGAAGAAAATGATTTTGTTCCTGTTTGTGAAGTATTTAAATATTATAACACTTAATACTGCAGTGTTCTTCAATAATGTTCAGACATCAAGCTTTCTAACACATTGTCCATAAACTGAGCTTCATGCAGAATTCACTCCAGAAATAGTTCCCAGTTCATAACTATCTATTCCTTGGAAACATAACCAGACAGTAAACTACTTTTATCACTGTGAAGCACTGAAAGTACATACTGGACTGACACAGTTATTCAAATTGTGTAAATAGAAAAAGTATTTTCTATTTCACCTCCAGGATACACTCCAGCTCCACTCCTTTGCTGTGTGCCTCTTTGAGGACACTCTGAGCCTCAGCTAGAGTCTCCTCCAGGGCCTGACTCTCTTTCGGAAGCATCAGAGCACTAATTTTTCTGAAGTACGTCTCTGTTAGAATCATGTGGGACTCCAGACCCTGGAAGAACTCCTGGAAAAAAAAAACAATCAGCCATAAACACAAACCCATGAGTATTTATTTTCCATCTCCAGCATTAATTCCTTTTTGCACAATGTCCATTATACAGCTTCCTGAAGTCTGTCTAGCTTACAAGAGTTTAGTTGACCGCACCTTATGTTTGTCGAGGTGATTCTGGACTTCATCAACAGAGCTGGCAATGATCCTCTGATCGGCAGCCATCTTGTCTTTAGCTGTGTCCACCAGGTCGGTCAGGTCCTGCAGAGCTCGCTCGTACTGCTCCTTCAGAGCCATGTTCTGGTTCAGGCCACTGCGCCGGGATCCCACCGTCATCACCAGCTCCTCATAGGAATCCTGGATATACACAGAAAAATATGTGTTTCTCTTTTGTTTTGCTAAAATCATTCCTTCAATAACAACTGCTTATCGTTTGATATTTGAAGTGAGAGCTATAAGGGAGGTCATTTACCTGGAGTTTTAGTATTTTGTTTGTTGATATCTGATCCGTCTGTAGTGCTGTTCCTCTGGTTTTGAGCTCTGTTATCCTTTGTTCGAAGTCTTTCAGGCTCTCCTCTGCACTCGCTATTACCTAAGAGAAATTAGATACACAATCATATTTTGTTCTCTGAGAGCGATGATGGAAGACAGGCAGGGTAAGTATGTATGTATGTGCATACATGTCACAGTCAAAGCCTTACCTCAAGTTGTTTTGAGGCTGGTCTATCCATTGTTCCAGCTAAGGCCTGTAGGATCTGGCACTTGGTCTCAATTAAAGCAGTTTGAAGAAGTTGCAATTCAGTCTGAATTGGAAAAGACAACATTTCAGAACATTAATATCAAGTTTTATTGATAGATGAAAGATATAATACTGGATAAACTGCGTATGGTTATACAGACGTTTCCCATTCATGTGCTGTGCAGCTGGGATCAGTTCAGTTAACAATGATTTAACATATTACAAAAAAAATCCTAAAAAAAAATCCAGGGCAGTTATTAGAGATGCAAATCACTCTGTATAAGTCATTGTTTTTGTTTCATAGCAGACATCTGTCAGATAAACAAAACATGAAGTCCCATGATAATCAACAAATGCAAAATATTGTGCAAACCTGATAGGCAGTGAGCTCGTGTGTTCTGGTCCTCATGTGGTCACAGCGTTGCCCCAGAGCACAACCCAGAGCTCCTAATCTCTCTTTCAGGCAGTCCAGGTTGTCCTCTAGCAGCGCTCGCTCATCTTGTCTCAACCCTGAAGACCCGGCTAGCAGAGCCTGGCTGAGCTTCACGTCCTCTGTGACATGCCTCACATCATTCTCTAAGGTCTGGAGGAAAGTCGAGAATATACTCAGCTTTCAATTATATGCAAAGAGTAGAAGAACAGCAACTCTGGTTGTTCATTTTGAACAACCATCCTAATGGGAATGACTAATTTATCGTTGTATGTTGACTGTTATTTCCCATCCCACATTTGTATTTGTAAACTTAAGACACAAACTGAATCTGCAAATAACTTCTTACATACTGTATATTTGTTGTAATAAAACGCACTTGTTGACAGTTGAATAACTCCTCGCTTGTGGGTATCAACAGATTTATAATAAAATAATGAAGAAGCTGCAAAAATAAATATTGTACCTCCTGCTTTTGTAGCTGGGTCTCGGTGTTTTCAGCGAGCAGCACTGAGCCAGAGAAGACATTGTTCTCCACACCATCCAGCCAAGAGGAGGTGGATGACACAGCTGCGTAGAGCTGCTGTTCCATCTGCGGCACCTGTGTCTCACCACCACCGGGCTACGTATACACAAGACAGTTGCAAAAATTCTTTGAAACTTGTTGAACTACATATTTAAATGTTGTAATGTAATAATGTTATAGAAATAGTCCAACCTGAGCGGTAATGTCCTCTACTGTTTGTCTGAAGCTATCATACAGAGTCTTCAGGGAGGATTTGTCAGCCTGTGTTTCTTCTTTATACAGTGATCCCGCTGTTGTCACACGAGATGTTCTGGAATATACCTGCAAGATCCCCACCAAAAACAGACAGTCCTTGGCTTTATAAATTGACAACAACTTTAACGTTATCAAAATGCTTTGCTTGTTGTATTATTCTACGCTAACAATAACACTACAACATTGTTTTACCGGCTGTTTGTGGTCCTGCTCAAGGGTTTTCTGGAGGAGCTGCAGTTTGGTTTTAAGATCCAGTCTCAGGCTCTCCCATCTCTGCCTCATCTGCTCTTGAGCAGCCTGAGATTCTCTCTCAGCAAAAGATGCTGGTGAAAATGGTTCTGTTGAACTGTAAAGTGACCAACACATGAAGTGATTACTGATAAATTTACCTGCCAAAGGAATCACTACATACATCAGCATGACATTTTTTTAATTGATTTCATGTATGGTTTTATAATATGTAAAGTACCTGGCACTGCTTGGGGAGGCCTGCTGGATGAGGATCTCCTCTCCTCTGCTGGCAACTGACTGGAGCAACTTTTTTTGCTCTGCAAGCTGCTCCTCCAGTTCCTAAAACACACATTTAGATTTGAGTTTGTATATTATATAATTCATTAATTTTGAACACAGCTTTAAAGGGTAACTTCTTTTTTAAGAAGATTGTGTTAGAACTTGGTTTTAACAGTATGAAGGAAGAACTATAACTTTCTAATGCAAAGATGATACATTATGTGATATTTTACTTAAGTAGATCAAAAACTAACAAAAACAAATCACTTACAAACAACAATTTTAGCCAGTATCTAATATTCACATTCAGAAGACAGACTACAGAAAAGGAACTAAAAATGTGTTTAATTAAAATACCCTCTGTCTCTGCAGGCTGTCCTGGTGCTGTTGGGACCGTGTAGTCCGAGCCTGGGCCAGCCAGTCCTGCACACTGGGACTCTGAGACAGGCTGGAGTCTGATTCACTGTCCTCCTGGTCCTGCAATGAGCCCTATTGGACCAGACAATGTTTAACTAAACATTAACGGGACCCATGTTCACAAGGCGAAAGGATCATCACACTCATTCACTCAGTATATCATGGTATAATAAATGCACCAGTTCAGGTATGAAACTATTGTCCAGGCTAAATTTAGAAACATGTTTGAGTTATGAACATGCCTTTCTCTACATTGTGTGAAATATTCCTACAGTGGGGTCTGAATCCAATAGCTTACAGTTCAGATAATAGTTTGATAATTCATGTACACACATTGGTGTATGTCATGCAGTCTTACCTGGATATTAATCTGTTTGTCTTGTAGCATCCTCTGCAGCTCCAACAGGCCACCTTTCAGTGTGCGTAACTTCCGGGCCAGCTGTTCCGCTTCCTGTCTGGTCTCTGTCCTTCCCTCCAGCAGCAGGTTCTCACTGTGCATGGACAGCTCTGACAGGGCCAGCACCTTCTCTTCAATCTCCAGGAGCATGTTCTGCAGAAGCAGGAGGATAGAGGCCAGCTCAAACATGGTGTCTCACCTCGGACAGCGGCTCTGGAATAAACCAGGGTCTGGCTGAAGCCCCTTACACCTACAGTCTGTCCCAGCAGAAGGGCAGGCAGAGATCTACCTCTGCTTTCATCCTTGGCCCACCTCTCCGGCCTCGCCTCCTGTGCAACATATTACCGCTAATCCTTCATGCTCCATGCCCTGCAGCAAACATGCTAACGCTGAAATTAAATAGCAATTTTTCTGTGAAGAACACCATCCTTAGTCCAGAACAGCAAAAAATGCCCATCAATGAATGTTGATTTGATGTTTGAAGAAACTTCTGTTGTCCACTAGTCTGTGAACGATGTCTTCGGCTCTTTTTTCTAAGGCAGAGAGTAACTCCCTCCCTACCTTCCCAACTGGTCTTTAGGATTCCCCTACTTGGATATTCTAGCAGCTTTGTCACCAACACCAATCCAAGCAGCGGGATCTATTAATCGTCTGAAAGCCACTACCCCTGACTTCCCCGCCCTTTTCCGCTAACAGGCCCCAGTCACACAGCGGCATCTGCATAATCTGCTTAAGTCTAGTATTTCAGTCGCTTAGGAGCCCAGCCTCTTGAATGCCCCTCTAACGCCTCTAATGCTCTTGTTTACCCTCTGAAGGGTTCCTGCCCCCCCCTGGGATGATCCATATATGATTAGGGAAACAAAATATTTAAGTGTAAGATGGATGTTCATAATACCCAGGAAAAACTGCATTAGTGTGCTAGTTATCAGAAATAATATCTGAATGTCAAATAAACAATAGTCCAGGACACAGAACCACCACACCTCCTTATTTGGACTGCATTTTATTGTTAGATTTTCTTTTTCTTGATAATAAATTCAATTTATATCAGAAAACAAATCGCTATTACTAGGATTGCATCTACTGCTCAGACTGAACAGCAGGGGGAGCTCTTACCTGACATTCAGACAGCTGATCCTCCATATCTGTCTCCTCTGGAGGTTCAAGGATGGAGGTTACAGCACCACGCTTTCTGATCAACCACTGCTCCATCTCATCTGCTCTGGATTGATGGAGCTGTATGGCCTGCTCCTGACGTTCAACCTCCAGACGGTCATAAACGCGCTCCTGGGGCACAACAATTCACTAGTTAATCATCATTATTTCTCCATGTAGTTATACAGTAAAACTCAACCTTTCCCAAACTTTACAAAAACTACCTCCAACACTTGCTGTTTCCCTGAGGCCTTCATGTGGATGGTGGCCATCCTCTCGGCTAACACGGCAAGGGAGGAATGCATGGCCAACTGGTCAGCCATGTCTGAGTCCACGGCCTCTGAGGCCAGATCTTCTGTGAAGCTCGTCTGCAGACTGTTTATATCCTCCTGTGCACTCTGAATCTCTTCTACAAGTCCCTGGAGATGACAACATTGGAAATATGTTGCTTATTGCACATTTACTGAGTATTTTTATTCCTATATTGGTCAAAGGGAAATATTACTTAATGCGTTTGTAGAAACTGCTACTGTTTACTGTTGCTGCAGCCTAAGTTTAACACCAACCGTCAGTACTTTCACGCATGTCTTTCCCCACTCTCTCACCCAAGCATCCTACTCGATCCACTGTCCTTGTTTGTAATAAAGGCATAAAAGCTCTAACCCAAAATGAAAAAAGTAGTAGTTGATATCATGAAAGGAGGAGTCATAATTCCCATTTCAATCCTCTTCAGCAAACCAAAGTGTTTTAACATTGCTGTTATGTGGAGACAAGGAAGGTTTTACTGTCTGCAGAATTATAAATGCAAAGTGACCCAGAAATTTTCAACAGACCCTCATTATTTGTAAATATTATTTCTATATTTGACAAATATATTTGCAACAAGGTATTAATGTTATTTAAGAAATAACTCCTACCAAGTTCATTTGAAAGCTATCTCTCCATCTAACTATTCAAAACCCTCTATCATACCGTAATGACTCACCTCATGTGTCTTAATGTGGCTATCTGGGCTTTTATCCGCCTCAAGAGGCTCACTCAGTTTGGCTTCAAGAGCCTCCATTTTGGAAGAGATCGACTGGAGTGAGCCTTGGTAATGTTGTTGCTTTTCCAGAGCTTCATACAGAGACCTCTGCTTCTCGCTGATCTGTTGGAAGAACAAAAGGACAATTTAAAAGTGCTTAGCTTTAAAACATAATTCGATTCACTGAGAATCAATAGACCATGAAGTAGATGCCTTGTATTTTTTCCATACCACGTTCTTTAATGTCTCCCATGAGCGCTGCAAGTCATCTAAGTTGGCCACAGACTCAAATGTTGGGTCATATAATTCTTGGATGGGAGCTCTTGTAAGTGTCCCTCTTCCCATCTAAAACAACATAACAGAGACATCAGTAGTTAGGGCAAATTAGTCCCTTATTAAATGGATGGCAAAGACAAAAACATTTATTGTTAACCATGATTGGATGTGCAGAAAAATAATTCCGCCCCTTGGTTTGTTATTGCCTGTTTCACTTATTCTTTGACAGTGTTTTTTTTTTCAATTGACAGTTTACTCACAAACAGAAGAATTAGAGAAACATTAATAAAACATATATAGACTAGACAAAAAGCAGAATTTGCAGAATTATGTGCTGCAAAACAAGGATGAATGGCTTATCAAAAGATAAAGTAGATACCTTGGTTACAGTGGCCTCAGTGTAAGTGATGGGAGATGGAGAGCGACAGACAAGAGGAGAAGAAATCTCACTGTTTGTGCCCTCCTCCCCAGACTCCTCAGATACAGGAGAGAGGAGGGTGTGACAGCGGCCAGCAGTCATCTGAGATGCCATGCAGGAAATATTAACAGAAGAGCAGACGTTTAAGATGGATTGGGAAAGGTGAATCATCGGTTGTTGTTTCTCTCTAACATGGCACAATGCAGCTTATTAAAAAACAACCTTATAACAAAAGTAGTTCCATTGGTAAAGTAGAATAACATATTTTAAGCCAGGAATAGCAGAATGCATCAAGAATGAGTCATCCCAAACAGTGCACACAACTTTGTCAGCAACACAAATGTATAAGGTATCATGTTCTCTAACCATGACAGCCTGTGCTGAAGATTTCTTGGATTTCTCGTCATCCATCTCGTGCAACCCTTCAGGCAGTCCTTCCACATCAGTCACTGTCAGCAGCATGGTGGCATGTTTGGCTTTTACTGCCAGCATCTTGCATTTTGAGTTTAGTGAGGCGATCTGCTCCTGGTAACCTTTGATCTTCTGGGCTAGTTCCTATTGAAAAACAACAACAATCTCAACTTGTTATGCAGTTATGAGGAAATTCTGCAAATTAAACACTGCAATACAGACACAATCTGTATAAGTTCTTTTTGTGTGTGTTTATAAACACATTCAAGCATGTCATTCTTTTTTTTAATTGTTTTGGGGGCGTTTTTGCCTTCAATTGACAGTGGAAGCTGAAGCGAGAAAGTAAAGGTAGGCAAAGTCAGAGAATTAATATATTGTACTTCATGGTGGAGGATCTGGGCCTGCAGCTCCTGGATGTTGTTTGAGGGGATCGGTCGGTCCTGGATGACACGGTGTGCTTCCTCTATTAGCCCCTGGAGCTCTTTCACTTCCTGTTCATATTGCTCATGCTGCACCACTGCCTCCTGTATAATAAAAAATAAATAGATTTTTGTAGGAAGAACATTTTAAACATCAGAATGGAAAATAGCCGTGTATTTAAAGAGTACACCATTTTTTTAACTGCAGGTGACCTTTTTAACCTGTAATGTAGAACGAAATTGCCATCACAAAAAATCCCCTGAAATATTTAGTGTATTGCTTTTTGGCTTGGCTTGTGGCCTCAAAATCATCCATCTTTAAAGGTTTAAATACCATTATTTAGACTCAAGTTGAAGGCCATGTCTTACTACAGAACCCATCAATTGCAAAGTGTGTTATATTGAGAAATGACAACTACATAACATTACTGTGCTGCAGTAATAGTGCCCCCTAATGTACCTGCAGGATGTTGCATTGCTGAATGGCAACATGCTGCAGCTGACTGGCTTCCTGCTGCAGACGCAGCGCTGTGCGACAGATGGCGAGGTTGGGCATCACCTCCTCTGGGACCTGCAGTGCACTCTGACAGAGCTGCACTGCCTGCACCTGCTGCTTGAAGCTCTCCATGTCAGCCAACAGACGCTGTGAAAACAGGGGAAGTTTACATTGTGTGGAACTACAGTGTGCAAAGTAAGCATCCGAAGTGCTTTAAGTAAAATAACAGGCCGTGTGATTATCATTTCAAGGTGGTGGGGATACCTGTCTCTGAGCCAGCTGTTCTTTGAGACTCTGGCGTGATAACTCTGGGGAAGTCAGGGTGGCTTGGACTTGCTCTAGAGCAACATGTAGAGCCTTAACTTCGTACTCAAGGGCCTCCATACTCTGAGGATGTGATCAGTGACACAGAGTATTCAATACAAGCTATTCGTAAAAAGTACTCAAACTAAATCAGCTGTGGGTGAAATTTACTAAATACAAGTAAGGAAAGCATCCATTGATGTTACAAAGTAATAAAATTGATAAGATGTGTTTTCTTTACCTTATTTGCATCCTCTAAGCTCTGAAGCCGTGTCTTGATTATCTGCTGAAGCTCCTCAGTGTGTCGACTGAGTTCACAAACCTGTTGGCTCATAGACTCAACCTGCAGCACCTCCGACAGGAGATCTACTTTCTCTGCCATTGATTCCAGGTCTCCATGGAGCTCGCGAGACTCACGCAAGACAGCCTAAGTACAGGACAAAAGGACAGTGAATGAATGGCATTTATGGTGTGATGTTCTGATGGGTTTATTCCCTTCATAATATGGTGAAAGGTAGTTATACTTCCTAAAAAGCCAACAATTCTGTAGTTGAATATCACATATGAACCCATAAGGATGTACGCTTTGACCCCCACCTCACCTGGTACATTCGTATCTGCTCCTGAAGATGAACAGAGGAGTTCCAGATGATGTTTGCTCTCACCAGGCTTTTGGCTCTCTCTGACCACCTCACAATGAAGTCTAGCATCTCATTATACTCATCCAAATAACAGACAGCCTGAGGAGGCAAGACAAAAAAAAAGTATTCTTACCTATGTAATCATTGTACTACGTAATGCTTCATACTGTAGCATACTTTTTTTTCACATGAGCACAACAACTGTAATGTTAATAGGACACAAACCTTTTTGAGCCAGTTGTTCCTGCAGTCTGCTAGCCGTGTTGTGTGATGATGCATCTCTGATAGCTTGCTTATGGCGTCACCAAGCTGTTTTGCAAGCAGGGGATTCCTGCGGCCAAACTCTTGCACTGCAGCATCCAGTTCTGAGAGGGTGCGACCACAACAGTCCAAGTCCTCGGCCAGGCTCTGATAAGATATATAAAACATGTAGAATTTTTCGGACAACTTTTGATGGTACCGAATGATTTAAAAAAAAAAAACCTATATTCTTAATTAAACAGTCAGAAAAAAAAAAGTTTACTCACCTTGACTTCTTCTTTGGCATGATCAACATCAGGAGATTTTTCCTTGAATTTAGCTGATATTGCTTTGAGCTTCTCAGAGATGTCATGGATTCTAGTGCTGAAGTTCTCTTTTATTTCTCTGGTTCTTTGAATTTCTCTCTCTTTTGAAAGAACCTGGAACATATAAAGAAACGACAAATGCCACATAACAAAATTATTAACATACTGCAGGTGTTCTCTGGTTTAAACTACAAAAGCAAATGGGGGGGGCATAAAGTTCTTTTTTAAATTGAAAGGTTTTAAAATGATACAGAACCTGATCCTCAATGGCACCCAATGCAAGGGAAACCTCGGCCAGCTGCATGGAGATTTCAGAGGGCAGAATGGTGTAGAGGTCCAGATATTTGCTCTGTTGCTGCTCTGCTAATTTATCCACATTCTGACGATAAGTGACCACATCCTCATGAACAACCTACACACAACAAATCGAGGAGCAATGTAACTTTTCTCAGAAATACTCATTCCAATAGAATTAGGGTTGGGCAGTCAAAGTTTCTTATTGTACCTCAAGTTCCTGCAGCAAGGAATCAATGTCTGGAGTGGGATTGAGAAAAAGCTCCCTGGTTTCCTGAATCCAGGCTTTGACGACACTAAGTTCTTTCTCCACCTCCTCTCTGTCCCTCAGTTCTTGAGCTGCTTGAGCCCGCTTGGTCCTGGACTGTGTCAGGAGGCTGAAAGTCAAAGGTAAAAAAGACTTCACTGCAATTCTGTAAGACAGATCACTTAAGATCTAAATGTGAGAAATGTAATTTACTTTGATTCAGACTATTTGTTAAAAAAAAATATCCATTAAAGCAACACCACTGATTCGACACAAATTAAAAACAGATGCCTTTGTTGAAAGCAACAGTTCTGAAGGTTTATCTTCTCTACCTTTCCATTTGGTCTTGTACAACTCTGATCTCCTTCAGGCTGGGCAGCTCATCCTGCTCATTTGTCGGTGAAGGCACCTCCACATCATGCAGAAGGCTGAGAGCATACTGGCGCAGCAGTGTGAGGGCAGTGAGCTCTCTCTCCAGGTCTTGGCTAAGCAGGTCATGCTGGTCCAAGAGTGACTGCAGGGTGGCTTTAGAAGCCTTTTCAACAGCGCTGTCTGGAAAACGACTTTGGAGCTCATCAGCGACTGCTCTCACCTTCACCATCTAAACAAAATTAAAATTAAAGTTATATATAAAAAAAACAATAAGAAAATATAAAAATATTTGCATTTCAATTTAAAAATGCGAATCTTCTGTCTGTTTACCTTCTCTCTAAAAGTTCTCCATTCCTGTGCTGTGTCCTCCAGCACCCTCTCCTGTCCCCGGGCTACGCTTCGTAGCCGTGTCCAGCGCTGCCACACGGTGGTCATGGAGCGACTGATGGTGGCCTTACTGGCATCACTCCCCACCAGCTCCAGCTGGGCAGCTTGCTCCTCAAGACCACTCAGCTTCTCTTGGAAGCCATTGACCAGAGATACAAGGGACTGAAAAATCAAGAGAAAAAATAATGAATGAAGTCTTTACTATTCATAGAAGTACTGACCATTGTATTGAATAGACTTTGTTTAGGCCCATCATACCCGATGACTGCAAAGCTTATCTTCAGCTTCTTGGCCTGTGCCAGCCTTTGCAGTGGAAAATTCAGTCAGCTTCTTTTCAGCCTCATTCATGAGCTCAATGACAGTCTGCCTAGCTTCCTGGTATGTCTTCCACTGATCCACACAGCTAAGAAAACAGATTATATTAGATTAATTGTTCTTATTAAAACATTTCCTGTATTGTCACTTTGATGATTAGTGTACCATCACTTTTTGTTTTCATTACCTGTAAAGGACATCATGGTGACACTGGAGCTGATCTCGGACCTCCATACCTCTCTGCTTTGCGGACTCTACACTCACACTGAGCTGCTCTTTAGCTGTGGGGTTGACCAGGTTCTCAAGCGAAGGCAGCAGGGCCTGCAGCTCCTCCAGGTGGATAAGAAACTCCTGCTCCGTGGCCATGATGTCCCCCTGCTGCCTGAGACACTCCTCATAGTTCTCCACGTCCACACCCAGGCTTGCTTGCTGCAGGAAGGACACGGCATCCTCCAGCCATTCACAGGCTGACTGCATCCTGAAGTGGTACTTCTGGCACAACACCAGGGCATCCTCCAGGGTTATCTTTACACAAAAGGAAATAATATTAAAAGATGTTGCCATAAGTCACAAATGTAGTTCCTATGGTCTCTCGCTCCAAATTAAATACTAAACATTGTATTTATGAGTTAACTTAGTATTAAGAATTAAGCATTTCATAGAATTAAATGTATGATTAGCATGTTTTATAGAATATTGAACGTAATGTTGTCTCACCTGCTTGGAGCTCAATGCTTTCTGAACGTCTGCCTGCAGTTTTGCCATTTCCTCTAGGCTTGTATCTACGTGGTTGGGAACGAGTTCATTTGCGCTGGTGTACTTCTGTTTCTCTCTACTGCTTAGAGCAGCCACTATTCTTAGCCTCGACTGCACTTCTTCTTGCATGATTTGCTGCTTTCTGATCTCCTCCTGCACCTTCTCCACCCTCACATCAACAATCACAGCATAGCCCAATTCATCTCTGACCTGCTGCAGCCAGTCCAGGGTCCGTTTCATCTCTGTCTCAAAGTCTTTACTTTGGACAAACCTGTTCTCACACTCTTCTATGAGGTCTCCTACTGCAGCCTGCAAAGATCGCAACTCCTCCTGCCACTGAACCACTTGATCTTTGGAAGCATCATGGGCTGCTAGGTCCACGCGGGGTGCAAGAGTGTCCATCTGCTCCATGAGCCGCGACAGGTGAGAGTTGGCACTCTGGAGACTTCCTGCCAGAGCGTGGTAATTTTTTAGCCTCTCCTCAGCTGACTGTGTCTCTGCATTCACTTTGACCAGCTGCTCTTTTGTGGCTTTCAACTCAGAGTCAACTTGCATAGCCATCGCCTTGCGGTCCTCAAATGACTCCAAGGTTTCATCCAGATGCTCCACTTTTTGTTCAATCAACCTCTTTAGTCCGTTGTACAGGCTCACAAGCTGGGTCATTTCCTCTGGCCGCCATGGCTGACCCGTGCTTCTAAAGCCCTCCTTCTTCTGGTTCAGTTCACTCACAGCTAGACCCAGGCTGCTCAGGTCTGCCTGGATCGCTTTATAATCACACTGCAAACTAACAACCTCTTCTGTCTGCAGCCCTACAGGCTGAGTGCCAAGATTATTGAACTGTTCTTCAAGTTCTTGCAGGGCTTTATGGGTGACATCTATGAACGAAGTGTACTCATTCCTAGTGAGAATGGCCTGCTGGATTTTCTCCTGTTTTTCTTTGGCTAGTGCTAATATGTTATTATATTGCTGGGGGAGAGTGTTGAGTTTTTCATCCAAATAGCAATGGTCTACTTCGTTTAGACTGGGCAATATTTCCTGGCCAGCTCTTTGTACGATTAGAAGAAGATTTTCATATTCAATTGCCTGCTCAATAACATGTTGATACTTAAGAAGCTGAGCTTCCAATTCAGCATCTCCAACCATCAGATTGATCTCAGGGAAGGTGACAATATCAGCTTGTTTTATCCACAGGCATATTTTCTCTAGATCAGTCTTGAAATATTTTCTTGAAACAAGTACTTTTTCAAGCTCCTGCAGTTTTTGACCACATCTGTGTAATGTTTTGTCGAAGATATTTTGTAACTCCTGCAACTTTGTGAGGATCTCGTTCCTTTCCTCCTCGCTGGCATCTCTCATCAGGTCCCTCCCCTGAGACCACAGGGAGGTCAGCTCGCTCTGATAGGCTTTCAGACTGCTTTGAATGTTCCTACAAGTTCTGACCTGTTTAGCCAGGTCATCAGGTAACAAAGCAATGTACTCCTCTGCCTGGGCCTTCTTCTCATTCTGCTGCACCCAGGAGATGGACTGGCCCACAGCCATCAGGAACTGTGTTCTCTCTGTGAAGGCCTTGCTCAGATGTTTTCTGCGCTGCACAACTTTCTCGCTCAGAGATTCAACCTCAGATTGAGTGTCCACAATAAGCTGCTGCAGACGTTGTCGCTCACTGAGGCCTAGACGGGCCAATACCCTGTCAGCGTCGACCATGGCCTGTGCCAGCAGGAGCTGCTTGGCCTCCAACTCACTACAGATGCTCAGGTGGTCAAACAGGAAACTCTGAGCGAGCTCTGGAGGAGGGCTCATTTTCATAGCCTCAGACAGGGCTGGCTGCTGCTCCTCTGCCCAGTCTCGAGCCTCTCTCAGACGGGCCTCGACTTGGCCCATATCCTCCAGGGTCACCACTGAGTCCTGGATTTTCCTCTCAATGAGGTTTTGCATCTGAGACCAGCGCTGCTCAAAATGGCTGATTTGCTCCTTTACCAGCTCCTTGTCATCCAAGTTCAAATGTTGGATAACTTTTTGCTTCTGTTCCTTAAGCTCTTCAAGAGTGCCTTTTTGTTCATCCAGAGTAACTGCAAGCCTTCGTAGAGCCTCCAAATGCTGGGATGAACTTTCGGCATCCGTTCTGCGCAGCAAAAAACAGATAAAAATACGTAACTATTTTTTTACAGTATGTAATGACAAACAAATGGTGTTATAAAAAATGGTTCTTGAAAAGTAGTAGAATACATCGTAGTCATGAAAAAGAAACTGAGAATAGTTAGAACAACTGGCTTTTTGTTGCAGCCTAAAACAGTTTACTTGGATTTGTTCCTGTCAGACGATTATTAGACTCACAGCAGTATGTGATGACTAATGTTGACACTTGATGTAAAAAACCCACCTGGCCAGATTGTCCCACTCTTTGGACACCTGTTCAAACAATGCCTCCACTGCACTGATGCAGTCATGGTATTCTATCGACCTCTGCAGGTCTTCCTCTCTCTGGCTCTGCAGCTTGTTGGCCTGGTGGCAGAGCTCGAGCCAGGAATGGCTCAGACGGTCAAGCTCGGCATGTTCTGCAGAGTCATGGCCACCAGTCAATCTGCTCACAGTCTCCGTCATCTTGGTCAGGATACTCTGTTTGGACTGCAGATGCTGGCTGCATTCCTGTGTGATGAGCAATATACCGGTTAGTAACCCAAAATAGAGCCAAACAGATTAGCAGATCATTTTAATCCAACAGAACCCATAAAATATGTTAGGATAGTAATCATAACCACATCACAAACAAAACAATGTGTAGACGATTTACTGTGTTGTTAGGGTGAAAAAACAAAAAACAATTAAGACATACAAAAAAATATTATCAACATTGGTACTGTTCGCTACCTTGGCTTGAGACAACATGTTTTGAGCTATCTTGGTCTCCAACTCGGCAGGCCTTCTGGAGAAGCTGAGGAGCTGCTGCTCCATATCCTGAAACAGACTAGTCAGATCTTGCTTCTGTTCCTTGATCTCCCGCCAGCCCTCTGAGAGTTCCTGTGCACTGGACATCCTTTCCTCTATCTAGAAAACATAAAGTTAATGTTTGTGAAATTGTAGGTAATACACGGTATGCTTGTTTATAACTGATTGACTTTTGAATAAAAATCAAAGTTTAATGTTGACTGGTTAGAGTATATCTCATATCCAGCATTCATTGGTCTTTATGACAACATACAGTATTCCATACAAACTCAAAATTGTCCTATTTTTGGTGTTTTCAAAGTCAGTCTTTAGAAGTCATTGTTGTGATTCAGTTATCCTCCTATATCTATAAAAAATACCCTTTTACAATGTATAATGTACAAGGAGGTAGAAATTACTGACCGTGAGTTTGACCTGCTGTACGTCAGTAGCTGCTACTCTCACAGCATCATCAGACAGGTCACACACTGAACACACAAGGTCCAAGTAAGTGCTTGCTTGCTCCTGAAGGGCCCTGTAGTGCTTCACCTGTGTGTACAAAAAGTAATCAACGAATAAAATGGAAGAAAAAAAAAAACATTGCCATTGGATTGGATTCTTAGAGCTGATAAAAATCCATTATGTCAGTTACCTGCTTCAGTGCCTCCTGCAGACCAGTTGGTCCCTGATCATTGAGCTGAAGCTCCTCCTGCACTGTGGAGAGCCAGGTTTGGCACTGCTGCAGAGTGTCCTGATGGCTGACGTGTTTCTGCAGCTCTCGATCTAGACTCTGGTACACCTGTGGAACAAGTGAAGTACAACCATAAAGTTTTCTTAAAGTCATCAAATGGAAAGGTTCCCTGGAAAAAGTAAAATGATAATAATTCCATGGATTTTGTCCTCTTTAACTCACACGTTGAGCAGTGCTGCAAATGGCAGAGTAGCTGTCTCTGGTGCCCTGTTGGTGAGCCTGGACTTGTTGACTGATCTTTGCTTGCACTTGGTCTGTACAGCTGGCTACAAGGTCTTCGCCTTTCTGCCTCAAGCTGGTGAGACGCTCCTCAAAACTGGCTATCTCCTCCATTATTGCCTGAAAAAAAAAAGCGTTACATGTTTCAAAATACAAAAAGTGACCCATTTAATGCTAACCAAAAGTATTATTAAGTGATGTAATAATCTATCCTGCACAAGTAAGAATTGTAAGAATTGTGAATATTTTAGGATTGTATGGTTTAGGTCACCTTGTGTCGGGCAAGTTGCTGCGTGGCCATTTCCATGCCACTGGTCTGCATGGAGTCTGAGGTGATCAGTCGACTGGACATCTGTAGGAGCCACTTCTCCACCTCTTGCAATTCACTGTTGTAATCCTCATGCTCCTTCACCCACTCCACAAGGTTTTGGACCTGTGTCTAAAACAGAACACGCAGCCCAAATCAGAACTTCATTCAATAAGAGAATTATGTTATGCTTAGTATCAGTCTGTTTCCTTAAGTCAATTTGCTAATACAAAAGAATAAACTTGAGACCCCCCTCTCAGCCAAAGCATCAGAGTAGCATCCATACCTTAGCTGCTAAGCAGAGATCTTGATAGTCAGCCTGCAGCTTTTTCATTTTGTCACTTATAGTGGTGTCATGGACTGTGTCCAGCAAGGCTTCTCCTTTCTCAAAGACAGATTTCACTGCTGACTCATGAGACTGCACTGTCTGCTGGATGGTCTGCACACATGAAAATTGAGGAAAATATTGTAGATATTGTTAAGGGTTTTTGCTCTATTTCCACAGTGTTGCCAAGAGAAAAGAGAAATATATCTTGGTGTTAATTACCTTGTATTTAGCAAGCTGAGCCTTCTTCTGATAAAGTTCAGCTTTAGGCTCAACATTTGATGACAAAAGGCTCTTGGTCTCCTTCACCCACTGGGCTTGGGTTTTGTATTTATCCATGAAGTCTTTAGAGAGTGAGATACATTTCTCAAGGGAGCTATGCTCTGTGCGCAGAGCTTCCATCAGCTCTGATAGCTGGGAAAGGCGAGTGTCTACCTCCTCCTTCAGCTGCTCTGCCTCCGGCTCTTCCAAGAACACCATGGCTCGCTCTGTCTTCTCCCTCGTTGTCTTGAGGTAGGTGTGACCCTGATCCATGTCACCTTGAAGAGCCTGAAAGGTACAAGGGGTGATGCTGATTCGTTTTGAACGAAGTAGACATTAAAATACTTGTACCACATGTTAGAGAATATACCTCTAGTTTTTTCATCTTTCTCTCCATAGCAAAGCGGTCAACTGCATCAACACTGATAGCCACTGTGCTGAAGTTACTCTGAGCTGTGCTGAGCCAGTCTGAGAAAGTACAGAAGACACACTGTGCCTCCTCAATGCAAGACACCTCCTCCTGGAGCTGTTTGATTGTTTCCTGTATTATAAATAAAGAGGGGGGGTTAAGGAGAAGAATGACATCTTTATAATAATCTGTCAACTCACAGATACAGATTCTGGTTATTGTGTTTAAAATGACATTACCAGTAATTGCAGGAGCAGGACGTGGTAGCGTGCTGTGATCTTGGTGGCTCTGCTACTGATCTGGCTGCTGATGTGAGTCTCATCTAAAACCTGCTGAGCCAAGAGACTGAGGCCCTCCATCTCCTCCTGATAAACCAGCACTTCTTCCTGCCAGCTCTGATCATACAAACACCATGAGAGATGTATAAAAAAAATACTTTTTAATATTCTTAAACATACATGAGAGTCAACATCTGATTGAAGTGACCTTTTCTCATTTTAAAAGTAGTTTTGTCAATATAAACACAAACACAATTGTGCAGATTTGAGAAAACAATGCAAAAAATTAACCTTTATAAGCTGGAGCTGGGCATCTTTGGTGGTACGGTCAGACCGCCTGTGGCTACGTAGTTGTGCTTTAGTCTCCATGCCCTTAAGCCAGCTGTCAAGACGCTGAAATTTTTGATCCATCTGTCGAAGTTTGGCCAGAGCACTGTTGAGCTGAGACCGGGTGTCAGCCAGTCGTGCCTGGTACATCCTCCAGTCCTGCTGCAGGGACTCCAGTTCTCGGTCTTCGATCTGAGGTAGGCCCCAGGGAACGACCAGTTCTCGACTGACCAGGAGGGTGTTAAGCAAAGCCTGGCCCTCTGTACAGTGCAGCTGCAGTTCCTGTAGTTACAATGGTGTAAACCTTTAGGTCAAATATTAACTGAATAGAATCTCTGGTTTGATGTAATTATTTTTAGGTTCACTGTAGAATTTCATCATCTATTTGTTTACCACAACATTCTCTCACTAAGATTTTCAAACCTGCAGCTTTTGAAGAGTTTCCTCCAGCATATCCACATCACCCTCCAGTTGGGTGTAGCAGCCAAGTTTCTCTTGTTCTTGTTCGAGCCAATCCTCAAATGCATGGAGGCCCCGTTGATACTCGTGATGGGCTTTCACAAGCTCCTCAGCGTTAGTTACTGCCCTCTACAGACACAGTGAAGATTGCGAGCAATTATTTCAGAGCCAGTGGTAGATTTTATTTCTTACTGTGTTTGAGATGCTTTTTTCATAGAATTTTTTACTGATGAATCTCACTTGCTCGATTTGTATTTAAAAATAGTAAAAAAATAAACTTTGGTTAAATATTTTAAGTGCAATATTTTTTAGACCTTACAGTTATCTAAGACCACACCGACACATATTTCAAATATGGTTGACTGTTTAGCACAGTGCACATCCTGCTTTACCATGGCATTGTCTTTCATAGTGTTATAGCGCTCTTGCAGTTCTTGAAGCTCAAGTTGAGTGACATAGCTCTCCACGATATTGATACTCTTTGCAGTGATTGTTTCCAGCAGGCTGTTGTGGCTGAGAACTTCCTCATACAGCAACTAAACAGAGTGGAGAAATCATCTTATTATTAAACTTTGATACTTTTGACATTGACATCTGTTGTAATAAAATAGCTCATGTGATTTTGAACCCTTGATTTGCTTATATTTTCAACTTGCAAATCTAAATTCCAAAGTATTTTGTCTTTGTTAACCTACATACATTGTTTACAAGCCGTATTAGTATGAAGTATGAAAGGCAAGAGTGCAGTACCTTGGTTTTGCTCAGGTTAGCAGTTTTGTCCCTCATCTCTGGGCACTGTTTGTCAGTGGGGTCTAGACTCTCTTCAACACGCTCCACCCATGCAACAAACTGCCGAACATCCTCCTGGTAACTGGTCCACTGAGACAGGGAACCCTCCAGCTGACTGTAAAATGTAAAGAGGAAAGCTAAGTAAGACAATGGAGTAGCAGTTATAACTTGTATTTACTTCTGCTAGAGAACTAACGTTTTGCATTGTATGGAGGCAGAGAGCAGGGCATCCCAGGAATCTTTAAGGTCCTGGATTTGCTTTTGGACTACAGGAACTCCCTCAGCTGACGTGTTCCTCTGAACCGACTCTCCTCTTGTGATCAGCATCTTCAGCTGGATCTCCCTTTCCTGACGTGCAGTCAGCAATGCCTGGTGCAACAACAACGCATGCATTTATTTAACTCCTATTATCATGACCGTTTTAAGAGTTCTCTCTAATTCTAAAGGCTAAAGATTCATTTTATACCTCAAGCTTGATCATCCGACTGTCAAGGACATTTTTGTCAGCGGTGGGGACACAGTAAGTCTGCAGCATGTGGCTGGTGTCAGCCACCCAGTTCTGCAGCTCCTTCAGCCCTTGGGAGAAAAGCTGGTGCTCAGTGGATATTCGGTCAATCCGTGATGCCTTCTCCTGTTAAAAAAGGACACAAGCAGATCATTACTAATATACAGTAGGTTTAAGAAAGTGAATCCACTGTAGGCACAACATGATAATTGCACATGTAGGCTCTTTGGTGACTAACACAGATTTAGTACAAAATACACACAGGAATTTAAATCGTACAAATAATCTTTAAGAGGCTTAAAGTAACAAAATAAATACATTTATATTTATTCATAGGCAGTTGGTAACGTCACTGTTTCAAATATGTTAAACGTAGTATAGTCAGATCTCGATCCAGTCTAGTGCTGCTGTTTCCTCTCCACCTCTAACCCCAGAAAAGCCCCAGTGCACAGGCAGATTGGGCGGCATTACTGTACCTTGGTCAGGTTGGTTAAAGCTAGGTATTGAGCAGAGAGCTGCGAGACGCGATGCACAAAACCCTTGCCGGCTGCATGTTCATCCCACAGCAGCTGGGCCTTCTCTTTTAGCCTGTTCAGCTGAATCTCGTGAGAGGCTAACTCCTCAAGCACAGACTGGAAGAGCACAAGCAGGTTATCAAAGAGGCATGCAAGCTGACACACAGATTTCAGACAGTTAAATTCAGACATAGACTGAAGTGTTAGGGATGGCAACATGGCAAAAAGAAAGAATGAGATATTTGGCCAGTGTTATTTTGCTGTAAAGTTGGTCATGACGTGCATCAGGGCCTCTGAAAATAGCTGGTAGACAGAGTAAGAGAGACTTAAAGCAATTTTTGTATAAATTAGCCAAATTTTACTCTATATATTCAACACTGTTAAGAAGACATGTGAGTGTAGCAAACAGGAGCAGACAGACGACAGTAATTGAAAAAGTAGGCAAATGGCAAGTAAGCGTTATCTGATGAATGTCTTTTTGTTCCAAAGAAAGATAGCAGAGCTAAAACACTGTTACAGAGCAGGAAAGATGAGTCTCTGCCAATGACAAGAATAGTCAGGTTGGCACTCGAGCACTGAGTGGTTGTTGAACATGAGTGGTCTTGAACAATGGGGGGGGGGGGGGGTGGGGTATTTTTACCTGTAGCTTGTGAAGCTCTTGCTTTTTGGCTGTTAGATCATGAAGTCTTGTGCTGCTCTCCTGCACAGCCAGCTCTGTGGCATTCAGAAACCCCTGAAGAGGCTCGGCACTCGCCTCAAAGTCTTTCATCTGAGATGAAAGGTTCTAGCACACAGATGATATAAAGAGACTGTTGAAATGTTTCCTTGACCTAAAAAGCATAAATGTTTTTAAAATGGCCCCGCTCAGAGAGGAATTACTTACTTGAAGGTTGGTCTCTCTGTTGTGCAGGTTGGTCATGATATTTTTCCAGTCCTCTTTGGCTGTGTTCATTTTAGCCCGTACTGCATCTACTTTGTCTTTGGCTGCTATAGTAGACACAAGCTCACCGCTGACAACGACAGCATTCAACTTGGACTGACCTTGCTCTCTGTCACTCAGAAACTCCTGCAAACAGGAGATAGGACTAAAAGTCAATCATGTAGACATTTTTTATAAATGTTGACATACATATTTTTATTAAATTATTTTGTTTACATGAACTACTGTGAGGTTCTTTTTGTGAATTATAGTATTTATAATATAATTTAATCACATCAACAAGCTTCTTCAAATTGAAATTAGGTAACAAAACCTGTAAGTCAGGCAGCCATTAATTGTCTGAAAGCTCTGTTAAAATGGACTGTGAGTGATGTACCTGAATCTTCTGCAGACTGGATGAGGCCTCACTGAGATTCTGAGGAACATCAAAGCACTTGGCTGTGTTGATCTTGGCATTGACCAACCACTGCTGGAACTCTCTGAAGGCTGAGCGAAACCCTTGTTCCAGCAGCTTCTCTTTGCTCTGGCAGTCTCTCGATGCTTGGAGACTCAGACTAAAAACAAATCAGGAGGAAAAACAACAGCATTTCTTCTCATTGTACTAGTGCAAATAAAAAAGAAACCCATACATTTTGTCAGTTCTTTTGTCTTAAACTTGTTTGATCTTGTTTCTTTTTGAGGCCTTTATGCTTCGAGCTTACATACAACCCAAAACCAAAGTCCTTTAATCAGACAGTAGTACCCTCATATCGTGTAACGCTTTTGTACATTATATGGTAACTTAAAACTTCTGCATTAGTTTGTGGGCAAAATGATACTGTCAAGTGTTTATTATTACGGTTTCTGCTCTATATTTGCTATAATTTTGGACCAAAAAGTAATAGCATTTGATATATTACAAAAAAATGCTATCTAGTGCACCACAAAATAGAGCCTCAAGGGTTTTTACAACAAAAACAATGGTAGTTTTCTTGTTACTCAAAATCTCAGTATATCTGTGTAAAAATGAAATTCTCAAGCTGCAACAATTTATCCTGATTAAAAAGAGGGTTGTGCTTCATTTTTACAAGTTCTCACCTATTGTATTCCTTAATGAGAGCGGACACTCTCTCAGATTGTGTTCCCACGTCTCTAGAGAATCTGCACAGATCATTGAGTTGAGTCTTCAGACTATCAGACAGGGGCTCAGCTTTGACAAGTTCCTCCAAAGTTTCCTGGGTGGACAACAGATGTAAAACCGTTGATGAGCAGTCACAAAAACTGTTTTGCATTAGCATTTCATATCCATAGTCATCTGCTATCATTGCCTGTTTACAATCAATGGTGGTTTGTTATATTGGAACTAAAGTAAGCTGTGATGTACCTTTGCCATCTGCCAGCCTTTAACAGCCTCCTCTCCATCGTTTTTTCCCTCTGCTTGGGCCAACCGCAGACGCCAGTCCTTTAGCTGGCGGCTGAGGTCCCGCAGGTCCTGCTCCAGCTGTGCTGAACGGCTGTTGAACTCTTGTTCCGAGCTGGCTATCTGGGAGAGGGCAGTCTCCAGACTAGCCCTTGTTTGCAGTGCTCCACGTTCCCACTGTTCCCATGATGACACGAGGGCTGCTTCCTCCCGCTCCATAGCCTCATAGCCCCCTGAGCCAGTGTGGTCCCTGGCCACTGCTCCACATCTTTGAACCCGGTTCAGCCTCTCTCTACCTCGCTGCTTAGAGTCGAGCAACTCCTAGAAAGGGCAAATGGAATGACGATTTTTTTTAAAAGCTGCTCCAGCCCCTCTACCTTAGTGGAAGAAGTCTCTGTAGTATATATGTCTAAATAAAACATGATTTACACCTTTCAGCTGGATGCAGTAAGTGGCAGCATGCATATTAATTTCCTCTTAAGAATAAACAGTTAAAATTCCTCACCTGCACTTTAGAGAGCTTTCTTTTTATGGAAACAGAGTCTCCTGACAGATCCGACCAGCGTTGGAGTTCCTCTTTTGCTGAAATAAGCCAGTCGTTGAAGTCTCTCAGAGCATCATGGTACTGCTCATGTTCAGACACAGTGTTTTGCATGGAGTGCACTTTGCCCTTGGTAAAAGAAAAAACACCACATATGAATGAAGCACTGGCTAAAAGTGTCAAAAAACAGTTGCAAATATTTTAGCTACAAATAATGGCAGGGTAATTGTTTGCAAAATTTAATTGGCTTTCCCAAAAAGTAATCATCAAGGATTCAGCATTATATTTAAGTACTACTGTATGTGTGTATGTAGATCACCTTGACAACAGCTGAGATATCAGCAAAGTGTGCGTTGAGCTCTGCCCTTGACTCTGGACCAAAGTTCTGGTCTCCAGTTTTTTCGTGCATCTCCACCGCTTTGTCTGTCAGGCGCGACAGTGCTGCTGCATGAGAGTCCACATCAGCCTGGATGGCCCTGAGGCGCTCAAGCAAAGCCGACTTCTCTTTGAGGCCAGGCTGCTGAGGCAGAGTCATTCCCACCTCCTGCTCCACTGACTCCATCCACTGCTGCAGTTGACTTTTAATTTCCTGAAAGTTGGTCCACTGGGCCACTGTCCACTCCAGACGACTAAAAACAACAGGAAATCAATACATTTAACCCTGTTTAGGAGCCATGACATCAGTGGATGCTACAAGCCCCCTGTCTGACTGTAAGCTGGATTCAGATAATAACACATTTTCTACCTGTGGCAGCTCATGGAAGTCATCAACATATTGGCCCAGGCATCTTTCAGCTTCTGTAAATGTGAACAAATGGCTTCCTGCCCCTCCATTCTGTTGTGTTTCAGGACCTGTTCTCCTTTTCCTACAGTCATGTTGAGCTTCACTTCTCCTTCACCCTTCATAAGCAGGATATCCTGCATGCATACAAAAGAGCAAGAGGGAAAAATTGGCAACTCTAAGATCACTTCTGTGTTTTAAAATGTTTTATGATAGCACTGTCATATAAAGAAGAATACTTGTGGATCAAGATGTTGCCTTACCTGCACAAGACCAAGTCTTTTCTCCAAAGTCTCTTTATTTCCAACTGTGCTGTTGAGTGATGCCAGGCGCTCCTGGACTCCATTAAGCCAGCCCCAAGTAGTCTGCAGTGTATCTTCAAATGCTTGCTGCTCCTGTAAAGTGACCTGGCAGCTGCGAAGCCTCTCTCTCACACGCCTCAGTAAGGCCTGGTGCTGTGACTGCAGTTGAGCCGACACTCGTGTCTCACTACCATCACCTCGCCCACCTTCATTCAGTGCCTGTCCCTCCTGACATAAACGCTCAAACGAATCCCTGTACGGAAAGTAGTAAAATGTTTAAATAAGTTTCAAAGAGTACTCTGATGTTTCACTGGAGAGAATTATAAGAGACACATCTGGGGAACTTCTCAGAAAATACAAAGACTTTTATCAGATTTCGCACCTCTCTTTAAGCACTTCCTGCTGATATTCCTCCACTTGCTCAAGCCCCGCCTTTTCAGGACCCCGTTGCTTGGCTTCAAGTAGATCTGTGGTCATTCTCTTTTCCATGTGCTCCAACCACCACCTGAGCTTCTTAAGGCGTCCCTCAAATCTACATGGTATTTAAAACTCAATGTTAATGACAGGTTTGATAACAAAGTGCTTTACAGAAGCTGTTGTTTTTTAGTCTGTTACCCCTTCATGAGAGATGCACTGTCCTCCAGGATCTGTTGGTTCTGTCTGCACTGCTCCACAAAGCTGTCCCAGTCCTGCTGGATGGAGGAAAGGTGTTGCTGGACCTGCCCGGCACTGGCCTTCGGGAGATGGAGTAGGAGCTTCTCTCCTTCCTCACAGACTTGAGTAAGGCGGACCTCACCCTCCTCCACACGATCCATGGCACCCTGACAACCCACATCATTTTTTGTTTTACTCTCAATTCAACAATTACAAAGATGAGCACACTTCAAATTCTACTCCGACCTCCAATAAAACATCCTTCACAATCAGTTTTACCTTGAGTTTCTGTAGTTTGCGTTCCACAATTTGTGTGTCTCCAGATCGGTCAGAGCATTCTTTCACTATCTCCCTCTGTTCTGAAAGCCAACGATGGAACTCCTGAACCAGATCTGAGGAAGAAAATCAATGTCAAGTGTCACAGAAACAAGCTGTTAATGAAATGTACACTCAATGGTCATGGCATGGCTTTTTATACAATAAAAAAATGAAAGGAAGCAGAATAAAGAAGATGCATTGTTCCATGAACCACTGAAGTTATTTTTGAAGTTACACAGTGTAACCTTGGTAAATCAATAATGTAACGTATAAGTCAAACAACACATTTTATTCAGATATGATTTTCATATTGCTCACCATTGAAGTGCTGCTGAAGACAGTTTTGCAGAGATACTAGCGTCCTTGCAGAAAGCTGGTTTGCAGACTCGTAGGTCTTGATGAGGTCGGTGAGGGCTGAACCCAAACCAGCGAGCTCTTCAGAGGGATACTTTCTACACAGGGTGTTGAGGCTCTCCCTGGTCGAGTCAATGCTCCCCTGCTGGTTTTGCAGCTCTTTCTGGAGGTCCTTTAAAACATGTTTCACAATATAGATTTGTTTTTAAACTTCCTTACAGAAAACAACAAGAACTCACAATTTTCAAGAGTACTTTCTACCCTACGTACTGAGATTGAAATTTCCTTCTCTCATGTTTAAAAAGACACATTTCATATATATTCAATCAAAGGCTGTACTTTGCTTTATCACTGTTAAGGCTGTACCTTCACTCTGCAGATGTCCTCTGGATCCGATCCAGTGGGAGAAGAAACAAGGGAATCTTCCATACTCTTTAGCCATGCAGACATCTGTGAGATGTAGTCCTCTAGCTGTTTTCTTTGGGAAGTGAAGTCAGTGAGGTTTCCCTTTGCCTGCTCGTGTAGCTTCTTAACAGTGCTCATCTTTTTACGTAGGTCGTTCTCCAGCACCTAGATACAAGTGCAATAACAGTTATAGGTGAAAAAATGTGAATATGAAGAGCTGGTAAATATTCGTTGGTCTGTAAATGTAGCATCACTTCATAAATACATTGAAAACATTAAAGATTTTTAATTTTTTATCACCTGTAATTTAGCAGGGGTCTCTTCACTTTGACTGCACTTCTTCAGCTCTGTAATTCTGTTTTGCAGAGTTTCAAGTTTCTGCTCCTTCTCACCCATTTCAACCTGCGGATGAATATGAGAAGAAAAGTGTGTTTTTTAAAATATATAATAACAATGATTTATGTTGCAGTGATATGATGATATGATGATAACTAGGGCATCATAATCTTACCTGTAGCCTGGAGAGCATTGCAGACACTCTCTGACTGTCATCAAGGTTGTTCAGGCTCTCATTGAGTTCAATCACACAGTTGCTTGTCCAGCTCTCAGTGTCCTCGCTGATTTTACGCACATCATCCCACAGTGCCAAACTCTGATTCAGGCGATCGATGTTGTCGTCTATCTTTTCAGAAACCTGAAAAGTTTGATGAATCAGTCACAAATCTTTACTCTCTTCATGTTTTGCATTTTTGTTTTATTTTATGTTGCATTGTTAATGCAACATTTCTAGATTAATAAATTAAGCAATTACTAATTTCTAATTTATTTAACATTATTTAAATTTAAATTCTTTCTCCAATAGCAATCCATTGTTGTCAACAACTTTAAATAAAACAGATTCAGGACACATTCAATAATGATTGTACTGCCTTTGAAGTCAGACTTACATCCAGCCACTGATCAACAAGTGTCTCCATGTCATCCTTCAACACATGAGCATCACACTCAGGGATCTTCTTCAGTTCAACCACCAGTTTCTTCCCTTTACTGGAAAACTGATCCAGTTCATGTTGCTTGCTGGCCATCTCTACCTTCACTGTCTCGTGCTACAAATGCATTACAGACAAATAATCATGAAAAGCATTCTGTCAACCAATCATAATCACAAACCAAGAATTAAGATTTTTTTTAATATATTTTGTGTGCTTTTTCTAACAGTTTATTTAAAATGAATTGTGTTGAGGCATCTCTATAAAAACAAAATTAAAATACTTTGAGCCAACCTTGGTTAGAGACCTCCTGGTCTCCTCATAGTCCTTTAAAACAGAGTTTATCTCAACCAGAGGTTCAGTGCTCTCAATGATGCCGCTAATGGAGGTTTTCAGGATTTGGTATTCTCTCATCAGTTCAACAAGGACATTGCACTGTTCTTGTCTGTTGGAGCAAGAGGGAAGTGTATTATTAATACGTGATCATATTTAATTGAACTGTAAACTACCATTGAGTGACACCATTTTAAACAAAACATGTGAACAAGCTAATGATGTGTTAACTGTAGCAAAAAAAGTTCAACCATTTTATCAAATTGAGATATAGAAACTTTTACACTCATGAAGTAGTTTTTCAAATGTGTATCATGTGGTCAAGTGCAACAGACTTAGCAAGAACAATCACCCTACTTAGTAAACGTAAATGTAAAATATTTTACTGCAAAGACTGTGTTCCATAAACTGTTCATTAGTGCTTGAGAGAATCTTTTAACATTGCTTCTATACTTCAAATCCTGACTCATTACTGTAGTACGGAAACCTTCCACTCTTAGGTACCTCTCTGTTATGAGCTTCTTGGTGTCCTCCCACGTGGTCTCCAGCAGACTTATTTCCCTCAGTACCTCCCCAGCCAACTCTGCATCTCTCTGGGCCAGCTGATTGCCCTTGTCCCTTAGCCACTGCTCCTCATGTTGGTGTGACTGGAGCTCATCCTCCATCTGGTTAAAGAACCTCAGCCTTGAAACATAAAGATAACACGCTGAAGTATCTGTTCTCTCATGATATTAGCACACTATTTTGATCTAAGATGTGATTATACACTCTTGCAATGCTTTACCTCTGCTGTAGAGCATGTAGACTGGGCTCTTTGCAGCTCTGGTGGTCAGCTTTCTCTTCAATGTCCTCCACAGCTTTGAGCAGCTGTTCTTTCCGCTGTCTAAAGGAGGTCCACAGAGCTCCCAGGGCCTCTGCTTCACTCTGTTTAGTACCAAGCAAGTTCCTCAATGCATCCAGTTCAGTACTGAGTGAGTCAGCCAGCATGCGACAGGACTTACGGGAACCCTCGTCAGCACCAATGTGGAGATGGCTTTTGCAGAGGCTGCTGTCCAGATTGACAGCCAGACTCTCGAGTTGGGTGATGTCTGGGACAATAGTCTCCAGCTCCTGCTGCAGCTCCTCGACTTTTCCACGATCCCAGCTTCCGGCGCTCTCCACAGTCTGCTTTAGACCCCGCAGCACACCTGCAGCCACACTGTGCGTCTGCAGAAAAGCCTCAAGCCTTTCAAGACACTCTAACTGGAGATCAGCTGTGTACTTGGCCTCCATGTAGGGCTGCAGACAGCTGTCGGCTCTGCTGCGGAAGAGCTGTGCATCACCAGGCTCACAGAACTTACAGAGCTTCTCAGTCTGCTGTTCCAAGCTCTGTCTCACACCAGACTGTTTCTGTATGGCCGCCTGGGTCTCCTGTCAAGGTTATTGATAGATGATTAGTTACTGCTCTTAAGAAAATACTATTCATCTGCTAACTAACTAAGTGGCTCTGAAAGGAAACATCCTGCATGCAAAACACATCAACAGTTCGTTTGTGTGATTCTTACTTTTACTTGTGTGGTGGCAGACTGCAGGTTGCCGATGTTGACTTGAGAGGCTGAGTGCAGATTTGAGAGCATGGTCTCACTCCACTGGGAGAATTTAAGCAGTGCCTGATCAAACTGCTCGACCAGTGAGAGGTGGTTCTGAAGCTCTTTGATTCTGGGGGAGGAAATGGCATCATAGTGAAACAGATAGGTAACAAAAGACTAGCTTTATGTAGCATTCTTATGTATACATTTCATTCAAATTCTATTAAATGTAGGCTGAAGTTTGCCACAAACAGAAAAACATCTATAAGTATTTTAAATTCTGATATTCCCTCACTGTTACAGGTGCTGTGTTGAATGTTTTAATGTTTTAATCAAAGATACACTCACTATATTGAACTTGCTTTATCACGCACATTTCCTGAACAGCATGTGTATGTTTACAATATAGGGAAAAAACGATTCAGTTTTGTATGATCTTACCTCTGGGGGAGGACTTCATTTTGAACATGCAGTCTCCTCTGCAGGATGTCCAGCTCATCTTTCAGCTGCCGCACTCCCTCTTCTGGTGCCGTCGAACACAAGGAAGTCCCCAAAGATACTAGTTCAGCATGAGCAAGCTCGAGAGATCGGACCTCAGAGTACAAGGCCTGCAAGAATATGCGTGCATGCTCAATTTATTCATCATGCTGAGGGGGTTAAGATTGTTGACAAAAATCTGTTGGGTAAGATCTTGCTCTGCTATTGTAGAACCATTTGAGTGTGTATTGTGTGTACCTGCAAGTCTTGTAGCTCTGTGCAGAGTTTGGTCTTATCAGCAGAGAGACACTGACTCTCTGGTTTGGAAGCAGACTCACTCCTCTCCAAGCAGGAAACAAAGTTTGAACGCTGTTTCTCATACCTGAAAGAAGACAAATCATATCTTCAAATTATATCTGTCTGTCTTGGATTAACAAGTGGTTTGATTTCACTATATGCTTCTAAAAATGTCTTCAAAAATGTCTATGTTCTGTTGGATAGCACGTACTTCTGCCAAAGAGAAAGCAGGTTCTCCAATGTACTTTGTTTGTCCTTTGCCTCCTGTACACTTCGGTCATAGCTGCTGTTTAGCTCTGACACAGTCCTCTCTGCATGCTCTTTGTCACTGAGTCTTCGAGCACCAGCTGACAGAGACAGCAAGGTTCCCTTCAGCTTCTCCAGATGCTGGCAGCCATCCTGGGAAATAAAAACACAAGACAGTTACCTACATGGCATTATCTGATAGCTAGAAAATAGTAGCACAAGGTAAAATGATCTAATCACCATGTGGTTCTGAAGAGCTTTGTAGGTCTCTGATGAGGAGGTGCAGGACTGGATAGGGGACTCCAGTTTTGTGTGTTGCTCACTGAGAGATGCTTGCACCTAGGAGATGACAAAGATTTATTGTAGGCCTGTATCTTCCCTAAATTGAAGAGAGTATATTGTCACAAGGTTTACTCTTATTTACCTCGTCAATGCTCATTTTGAACTTTTGCTGGTGAGAAGAGCTTTCCTCCAGCTGTCCATTAAGCTGCTGTACGCTCTCCTTCAGCTCCTCCCAGTACCTGCCGATCTGGGTCAGTCGGGCCTTGATTCGGGCTGCCTCACCTGAAGATACAAACTGGGCCAGTGCCTGGGAATCTGCCTCTAACTGAGAAGGAACCTCAGCTCGCTCCCGAAGCTCTGTACCAACATCCTGGACATGCAGGGAAGGATGCAAAACCACAAAAAGGACAAAGTTTGAGAAATTGCTTTATTAACTGTACCCGTAAAGTGGAGGTAAAGTTATTACCTAGGTTGGGGGTTTTGTATGTTAAAGGCATTGCAATTTCTTGTTCTTTATTTTCAACAGGTAAACTAAAGAGTAACATCAGATCCTGAAATCAAATGTGTCCATCAAGCATTTCTGTGCCTGGTGTGGGCTTGAGCAGGTGTCAAAAGCAGAGATAATATGTCAGTACTTGGGCAACAAAGGTCCCTTTCATCACTTTTTAACACCTTAAGAAAACCCCATTGATTGACTAAGATTACTGTTAGGAAGCAATTTAAAATGGTCAAAGCTTCATAGTCCAATGCGCTGTACCTTAATAGCATTGATCTGTTGCTTGAGAGGAAGAGTGGAAGGTTTCAGTGCATCCAGCTGCTTTTCTTTCTCAGATATCCACAGGGAAAAGGTTTCAAACCCAGTTCCAAACTGATCCCACTGAGTTTTCATTTCCTCTAGGGTCTTGACACTAAAACACAAAACACACAAAAAAAATCTTAAATTATAAATTGGCATTCATGAAACAAAGAACCAGGTACTTGGGTTGGTACTATCAGCTGTTTTTAACTAAAAAATATTCTTAATTGATTGTGAAATGCTGTACTGTAACAATGAGAATTTTTTTGTGTGCTACATCGTCCTTTGTGGCAAACTGTTTTTACTTGGAACATTGTCTTTTTAGGCTAAACATATAATGTATTTAATCAACCCAGTCGTAAGACAATATTTAGAAAGAGCAACAACAGAAAAAAAAATCCTTTGTCTTACTCTTTTTTCAGCCCTGCCTCTACTTTGTCCACTTGCTCGCTCAGAGAACGGGCTTGTTGTAGGAGCAGAGTCTTGTTTTTTGGACCAAGCTGGATTTCTGTAGTTCTCTTCAGCAGAGTGTTCATATGTGATGCTTCTGCTTCACACTGCTTTAACATCACCTGTTTAAAAAAGAAAATTGATAATCTTCATTTGACTGATTTATTTCAAGCAGTTAAAATGTCAAGAGTAAACTAAACAGTGTACCAAATACAGTAAAAAAAAAAAAAGGGGCAAACTTGACATACTCTGGCCTGGTCCAGTTCAACAGCCAGGCTCTCTGGACTGCTGAAGTTCAGGTCTCTCTCCATTGTGGATCGTGCCTTATTAACAAACTCCTGCACAGCCTCCTGCTGGCTGTCAAATTCCTGCCAGGCTGCCAGTGTGACCTGGGGATGACAGAGCCCAAAGTCTTTTCTATCAAATCTAAACATAACCAGTCTAAAAAGAACAAAAGAGATTATGCTGTTTGTTTAAGTGCAGTACAACATGTAAAACAGAAATCAGTTTCTAATGGCTGTACTCATAAATCATCATCACAGCCAATCAAACACACTGACAAATGACACATGTAGTGCCAATTCAGCTAAAACCACATCATTAAGTATGCAGATGACACCGCCATGTTTGTCGTTTCTGTAGAAGTGATGAGTCAGCGTGTTGGCACAGGAAGTACAGTTTATACTCTGTGAAAAGCTCAGTGGTTCTGCTGCATCGTTTGAAACATCAAGATTATTTGCATGCACCACACTCAGTATCATTTTCTTTCTATAGTGCACCCTCTTACACAAAAAAGAGCGACAGAGTGTCCATATCAAGACTAATACATCCATCCTGTTAATGTTCTATTTAAGCAACATTGATAATGAGGTGGCTGACTTACTACAATACTATCTTCAAAAGCAACAATCAAGCTTCAGAAGGGAAGTCCTTTAATCAGACTTTAATCAGACCCCCGTACAGAATAATTTTCCAGAAATGCTGCTCCCTAATCTACTGTATTCATAATTTTACGTCAATAAAACAAAGTACCAGTCAACCATGGTTTGCTTAACTTTTCTTATTCTGTTTTTTTTATATATCTTTAGGCAAAGAACATTAATTTACTGTTGTTTAATTTTCATTTACAGCTCTGGGGTAGGACTATTTAAATCATTCAAAGAAGAAATACAACATGTGCAAAAAAGCAGACACAAACCCAAAACACATAAAGGATGTTATAGTTGAAATGAAATAAAAAACAATGAAATAAAACGTTACTAATTTGATATCCACAATATTGCATACCATTTGCTAATATTCTTCAAAGAAAGGCTGAAACAAAGTGAGCGAGCCTTCATTCTGAATTTGTTTTTTACCAAAATATTAGGAGCACCAGGGCTTACTTAATCAGCTGTAAGATGTTTTTTACTAACAGAGAGAGAGAGAGAGAAAGAGAGAGAAAGAGAGAGAAAGAGAGAGAGAGAGAGAGTAAACAACATTGGCCCACAGAGAGAATGTTTCTTTGGCACCGTGCTTTGGTATGTTTCTACACATGCAGAACATCACGTATCTTTATCAGCATTTGATTAGATGCTAGACAGTTGCTTCGCATAAAAAAACAGTGTCCTAATGTTTTTATTAATAATGCCCTGGTTACAATACTCACCTCGAGGCTTTGTTCCTGTGAATCCATATTCTGCTCCATTTTGCTGAGTGTGTTTTCTAAATTCTGCAGGTCCTGCTGCAGAGTCTCCCCCAAACCTTCCTCAGCCTGGAGCTGCTGACCTCTGGTGATGAGCTGCTGGACGTCCTTTCTCTTCAGCTTGAGGCGTTTCAACAGTTGCTGTTTGATATGAATGACACGAAAAGTGTGTTAATCTATGAGTAAACTATGCTTTCATAAAAAAAATCTAAATAAAGTTAAAGTTAGTTTATTTAATGTCCTTCAGTACCTGGTGAACAAGAAGTAGCTGCTGGGCTTCTCTGACAGTTGGACAGTCCAGTATTTTGGTGACCTCAGCCTGAGCCTCTTTCTGTCCATGAACAAGATCGTCTAAAGTCGTTTGTACCTCTTCCCTGAACTGTACACAGTCCCCCACAGCCAGAACCATCTTCTCAGCCTGTAAGACATAAGAGAGAAAAATACAGTATAAAAATAGACCTAAGACTATGCTCTTATAACATCCACCAACCAGCAACATTTAATTCTATGTAGATTTTTAAATATAATACATATCCCTGAAGTTAGATAAAAACATTTCAGGAGTATTCTGTACACCTCCAGAAGGAATATAAAGACAACATTGCGTTTTACACAAAAACACCCACAAGTTTAAATTTCACCTACCTCTAAGAGAGATGCAAGAAGACCCTTGAAATCTGTCGAGAGCTTACTCAGAGCACTTGCTTGCCTCTGAGCATCGCTGTCAGCACTGATTTCAAAGAGGACAGCCATTCGGGCTTTCAGCCAGCCAAGATTCCCCTCCTGTAGCTCTGCATCATTCCTCAGCTCCTGCGAACAACAAAAGAGGGTCATACAGCTCATGTGACCCAAAGAATCATCTGACACAAAGTGTATTTACAGTTTCATCTCCTCAGCAGAGACACTGTCAGGTCAGTAGCTCAGCAGAAGTGACACATCACAGAGGAGGTGAGGAGACATCTCTCAGTGGGTTGTTAAGCTATGGGGAGAGTGGAAAAACTCACCATGATGGTGGTCTTCACCTGGCCATATTTTCTGGGGTCATTGGCTCGGTTTCTGAGCAGCCTCAGCTGGCTTTCTTTAGAAATTAGCCAGCAGGAGAGTTCAGCATACCTGATTTACAACAGTGGGAGAAAATTGTAATGAAAACACACAAAAATGTGTTTGTGAAATAAAAGGTTGCATTCCTATACATTGCAAATTATGCTTTGATTACAGGCCCACTGCTTAGTCATGGACTTTAAAGCAGTTTCTTAAATACGTTCTATCTCAAAAAAACAATTAAATAATTGCTGACAATATTTAACCCGTTTTCATAATCTTTTAAAACACTGTCTACACAGATTGGAACTGATCTAATAGAACCTTAAAATTAGAGATGAAAGTTGTTATTATATATTAGGGCTATGATATGACCACAGGGACAGTCAATGGTCTGGTTCGGCCTCCTTTATGTTTACTGTTTCTGTAACTATGTGCATGTTTGTGGTAACCATGTAGCGAACATGGAGCATATTAGGGAGTCTTTGTGTTGAAGAAATGCTGCAGCAGTCAAACGTTGTATTTGTTAGTTATCGTGGCAAACATTCTACTCATCTCTCTCTTTCCTCATTTCAGCTGAATGACAGAATTTAAACATGATTAATCAGGTATGTAAAGAATGCAGGATGCTGCCTGGTTAATGAACAATCCAGCCTTCTGTTTCTCCAAGAATACTACTCAACAGTGAGAAAAAGGCCAAATCCCACGATGTACTCTCTGCATGTCCCTATCCAGCATGTGTGTACTCTGCAACTTTTTAAACTTATTTTAAAGAGGACTAAAACAAACTAAACAGATATTGAACCTTGTGTTGTAGTCATTCCATTTATCTTGATGCTGCATTAACTTCTGATGTGTGTTCTCGATTTCCTCTCGGACCTCATCGAAGTCCTTTCTTGCTCTTTCCAGAGTTTGGTGGACAGGGTCACCCTCAGGGAGCTTTTGGCATAGTTCTTCCATCAGTTGCAGCCTTTTCTCACAGATAGACTGGGGGCCCTTTTCCCTAAAGAAGGCCTACAGTACAACAAAAACAATTAAAAAGTAGTTTGAGATGTTACCACCGTTACGACATTATAGCATACATTTTTATTGTGATAATCATAAAGTTAGTGTGTTAGTGTTTTCCACACAGTCTGCTGCGGGTTAAGGACACTGTCAGAGCCTCAGTCCTTTTGGATCATGTACATCAAAATCTTCTTCTACACAGCAGTGAATTTGTACTGAATAATTTCACGCTGATTTAATCAATACGTGTAACTAAGACAGCCAGCCGACCAGCTACTCGGTCCTCACCCTGTGCTCCTTGATGAGCCTTTCACTTCCCATACTAGCCAGGTGGCGGTTCTCCCTGGTCACCTCCGCCTGACACTCCTGCAGCAACACCATCAGCTTGCTCTTCTCCACCTCCACTTTAAGATGAAGGAGGTGAAAAGGGGAGTCTGTTTGAATATCCTGGGAAGGAGAAATGCAACAATTACTAGACCAGATTAAAGCAATTTGTGTTGCAAATTCTGTTTCTGTCTGTCTATTTTTATTGATCCCTCATAATAAAAATACAGTGAAACAAATGTCTTTGTAATCTACTGGAATGCTCATCCTAGTGTTTTTCAGTATGTGCCACTAACCTTCCAGTGTTTGTGCAGTTTCCTGACTGTTTCTTGCAGTGACTGCTGCTCCTGTTCTGGCAAAATGTCTGTGAGCTCATCACAAGCCTTGAGGAACGAATTCAAGACCCTCTGGTCCAGCTGACCGAAGAACTCCTGCAGAAAAACAAAACCTCATCATGTGTCATACTTTGGACGGAATAAGACAAACCTTATTAAAATGCATTCTTCTTATTTTGTTTGAGTTATGAATACACCACTCTGTTGTATTCTAATAGACCAACATAACACTATGCATGTATAGACCTAGTAACAAGCAAATACCAAGGATTTTTAGGCATCTATTTATGTTCTTACAGTGTGTTTCTTGAGCAGCTCCTCTGGGTTGCCTCTTTCTGTCAGACAATTCTGTGCCATTTTAAGAACCTTCTCGAGCTCTACCCGTGACTCATCAAACCTCTTCATGAGGCTGCTGTTTGCCTCCACATGTTTGCGCCACTCTGAAGAATCCTTAATCATGGCCTACATACACAAAAAAGTAATTTATTAAATGCTTAAAAGGTCTAAAAGCTTAGTGGAATGGAAATGAGCCTTAAAGGTTTACTATACCTGCGATGAGGACTGCAGGTCTGACACTCTCTTCTGCAGCAAGCTCATGTCCATGTGCTGGAGGGTTTTACTGCTATTCATTATTTTCTGGATGGTCTGGTGGTTTTTCTCTATTGCTGTCAGACACTTCTTACAGCTGTGTGTGAAGGTCGCCAACTCCTGCAGCATTCAATGACGAGCAGGGTGTTAGCCATTTATTTCTATCTTTAGGCCTCAACTTTCAATGTGAAAAGTCTTCTTTTATCTATTCTATAAAATTGGCTGTAACTGTACAATATTGAAACTGAATTAGTTACCTGGCATTTCTGTTTAAAGTCAACAGGTCCCTCAGAGTCGGTGGTGATATGACTGGCCTTTTCCAGAGCCTGGTAGAAGCCCGTTATGTTTTTCTCCATTTCTTCCAGTGGTGGTAATAGAGACTGAGACTCCCTCAGCAGAGGTAAACATCTCTCCCTTACCTATTTGAAGGGGAGCACATTGATTAGAAGCGAATCACAGGTGGCTCGTATATCATTTTGAAAAAACTGTGTCCCCTTTTTATATGTGAATGTTTGAGGACAGCTTATTTTCAGTCATTCATTTCACAAATCTTTGAAACAATAATGTGCATGTTATTAGCATTTGATTAAAAACTGGCTGCCCTTTATTTTGAATTATACATCACATTTGAATTTTGTCCAGCACCAAATCTTATCTGCGATGACTTCCTTCTCAATGATGGGCTTACTGTTTATTCAGATAGGTTTATTAATCTCACGTGTTTAGTGAAATGTACACACCTTGCTCAGCTGCTCTTTGACAGAAGCCATCACCTCCATCATCTGGGAAACTTCCTCCTGTGGAGTGTCTTTGGTCAACAGCTGAGCAGTACGGCTCGCTGCCTTACAGGCGGCTTCCATAGCTGGCACTTTGTGCTTGATTTCCTGCAGCAAGTTGGGTTACATCGAGAAAGGATTTTTCATTGTACAAAAGAGAGATACATCTTAATCTAACTTGCTGAATATTTTAATCTATTTACCTCAACATCCTGAGAAAAGGCTCTGACGTTCAGGAAAGATACTTGGACAGGAGCATTCATCTTCTCATTGGTTGCATCCATGAACATTTTGAGGGTATTAATCCCATCATGGTAGTCTTGCCTCAGTTTATCTACCTCATCTGCTCTTGCATACTGCAAATGATACAGAGGTGGACAGAACATGATTTTTTTTTTTCAAATAAGCCGATGTAATAGGAGTATTTTTATAGATATATTTTCATGTTAGATTTTTTCAAAGGGTATTGTATTTACATGTTTGACTTTGACAAACAGCTCCCTCCATCTCCCGTTCAGAAGAAGAAGCTGCTGCTTTAGATCTCTTGAAACTGTGTCATCGCAGGTCTCGATAAGGAAATTCCCTGCATCGTTCATGTCCATGTGCTGCTGCACCCAGTGAGACAGGTTTCTGAAGAAATCCTGAAAGAATATAAACCAGAGAACTTAACTATTTATTGTAGTAGATACACACTCTCCAGCCAATCAGTCTAAATGATTTATGTAATATCCATTTTATACTTAAATAGCAACTAAACTTCTATAATTATATTAAAAGTCTGTTTATCATAACTAATATTTGTTGTTGTACTTACACGTTTGGCATTCTCTGACTGATTGAGCATCTGCTCAGCGTCCTCTAACCAGGCCTGCAGAGCTGCTACTGTGCTACTGTACTTCTCCCAGTTAGAGATCACCTCCTCCAGCATGCTGCGGACACTCCGCACCTCCAACGCCAGGTTCTTCCACTGAGCTGTCGCCTCATTGAGGAATTTACTTACCCCTTCTGCTTCATCAACTGGAAGTAGAATAAAGAAGGGGTTAAGTGTAGTTCAAACTAATTTGGTTATCAACTGTGATTGATTATGTCTGCTGTATGAGGGGCCATGTTGCTGATGCTCCATTATGTTAGGTAAGAGAAGTCGTGCTAAAATAGCATTCCGGCTAATGCAATTAATGTTGCTTTTTCATGCATAATGCAATATTGTGATTTTTCAATTCTGGGGATTGAAAGAAAGTTAGAGAGGAAAAAATGCAGTGTCACATTACAGGGAGAAATGGCTCAGGAGATGGGCAGAGTTCAGGTTTTAAAGATTGTCAGGCTGTATTTGGACTTACCTTTGTTACAGGTCTTAGACCCTGTAACATGAAATTAATAATAATAAGACTATATTACATACATAGATATCCAAATATACATAAACTTAAAATTGTAAATAAACAGAAGAAGAGAAGAGTCTTACTTTGACTGTCAGACTTGACATAAACCTCTGCAGCTTGTTTGAGGCCTGTGTAGATGATCTCATACTGCTCAAAGAACCTGTGGCCTTCTACGAAAGTCTGGAATAGAAAAGAAAATATGAATACACAGATTAAAACATTAAATAGAAGTCCCATTGAATTACAACAACTATCGATACTTGGAACTTACAATGTAGGTTTGCATCAGCAGCTCAACGGAGTCCCTTCTGCCATATTTAATGATCCAGGACTTGAGCTTTGACTCGGCTAACACCAGGAATGCCATGAGGCGATACTTCATTTCACAGAATTCCATTTTGATCAAGTGAGCATGTGATGATGTGGACACAAAGTTGAACCTGCATATCAAAAAGATATTACATAATCGTTTTATAGTTGCAAAGAAAAACAAACTTTCTTGATTTACTTTTTGAAAAACAAAAGTGTCTAAATTCAAGCTGACGCAATGTTTATATGAACACAACATTTAAAAGACACTGTTCATGAAATGAATACACAAGACATCAAGTAATCGTAATAACTCTGGTGAGCTTACCGTTCAGCCATATCTTGGAGTTGTTCAGGTGGAACAGGTACCCCATTCACTGATCTGTCCCGGTGGATCTGTTGGAAGGGTTGTCTGTGCGATTCCAAGTTCTTTAAAACCTCCTAAAAAAATGTACTCACATGTTATCATACATACATTGGCTTATCTGTGAACAGTACCTGTATATGATGATACATTTGTCTAACGTGTTACCTTGTGCTGCTCGAACTTTCTATGAAGAACATTGGCTGTCTCTTCATGAGCATGATGAACAGGAATGTCCTCTCTCAGAGCAATCTCTGCCCTGTGAAGCCAGGCTCCAATCACTCCCAGGGGACCAGGCAGGGACTTGTCCAGATGGATGTGCCAGTCCAGCAGCTGAAATTGACATCAATTAAAGAGCCCACTCTACCAAAGCAAGATCTCAACGTCGAGGAGGGGATGCCGATCAGAACATTTCCACATGCTCACAAGCATTTAGGCTACAAAAGCGTTTTATGCCAGTCTAGACAAGCTGTGGATGTCCAGAGAGGCAGAGTGCCCAATGAACAAAAACTCCTCTGTTCCCATCTACTCCCCTCTGAACAAACTCTGATTCAAGTGCTTGCACCCCACTGAACATTCACAGGCAGCAAGTGAAGAGAGGAGCCATGTCATGATATGAAAACTATCAAAACAGCAATGTAATTTTCAAGCAAAGGAAAACATAAAAATAACCACAGGAAAATATTTTATTGACCCTCAGGTTATATTCAGAGTATGATTAATTAAAGTAATTAATTCTGTGTTCTTTGTGGCTAGGCTATAAATTATTCATGTTGCACAAAAGTATGCAGTACAATTACCCTGGCAGACACACGGTCCCACGCCTGTTTGACCAGAGCCTGGTCAACAGAGAGCTTGCCATCTCTGTGGATGGGCTGAAGCAGCGGCTCTGTCTGCTTTTTCTTCATTTCATACTGCACACGGAAGCTCTTAAATGCCTGAAAAATAGATATGTGGCCAAATAAATACATTTCTTTGTCAAAACACAATGTTACATACCAGTGCACTCAGTCTTTCCAGGCCTGACTCACCTGATATTTGTCAGTGAGGTTTCCCTCTGCTCCCTGGGCCCGCAGGACATCTCTCTCCAGCTGGTCTAAAAACACCTTCAGCTCTCTCAGCATCTTCCGCTCCTCTCTCTGTCACAGTCAGGGAAGATGTAGTTCAGATTCACAGGTTCAAACTGATTTTAATCCTGGGTTAATATCAGCATGCCAGTATGTTGACATTCCAGAAACACTTCATCAAATCAGTTTAAAAGTACAAAACACACAGTTAGGGTCTTGAAAAAAAGAGTTGTTAAAATGTCACATACGTTAAATCTTAGTGTTAGAAGTAATAGAGGAAAAAATAGGTTTTGAACTGGTATCCTAAATGTCTATTATTTAGTTTGTTAGTTTAGTGAAACATACCTCAAGCATTTGTTCTATATCATGGGCACCAAACTATCCAGGAAAGCAGCAAGGCACACAAAAAGATGCAAAGACCATAAAAGACATTAGAATAACAAGGCGGGAAAGAAAAGTAGATGAGGAAAAGATGAGATGGGAACCCACTCCAAACAGAAAGCATGCAGCTGTATGACCTGAACTCTCACCTGTAGTACTGGCACTGAAAGTGCAAAAGTTGGAATTGAGCCAAGAAGCAGCTTAATGTGCACAAAGAAAATAAGTAGATGGAGAAATCAAATGAGTCTAATGACGTTGAACAAAATGAAGACGATTATATTACTGCCGTGTTCATGCTGTGATAATTCTGATTCATGTGGATTCTTGTGATAAATCATGAAAAATTGCAGGCTCGAGTATATGACAATAAAGCTAAGCAGCGATCAAAGCAGGATTTCATACCCAAAAACAACCTGTTAGACCTCTGCATGTGGTCATTTTCTATGGATTATGAGGCTTTTTAAAAAAAAAAATGAGGATGGCAACGATATAAACAACATGCAAAATGTAAACACATCGAAATAAATATTCTGTAGCATAGCAATATGTTATCCCAGAAAAAGCCACATTTATTACTGCCACATAAGTGTTTAATATATAGTATCATAACTTTAAACAAACTACCTCATCATGTTGTCCATCAGTCTCTGAGTGGTGGGGGTTCGGGTAGTGCTTGAGGAACTGAGCCACATACGTCATGATAGATTTCTCATCTGGCTTGTCTACATCCACGTCTAAAGTGAAACAAAATATCATGTCAGTTTATTACTTTAAAGATGGCCTCAGAAAAAAGGGGTCCATAAGACGGAGCCATAACAAGCTCTAAGTTAATATGACATTTTGAAAAAGTATCTTGCATCCTCAAGAGGATAAATCTCTTAAGTCTAACAGCTAATTATACATGTCTCATCTCCATCCTTGGCCTGATGTTTCTAGAAATCGGGGTCAAACCCCCGTAAAAGCAGAGAAGTTTCAGTGCAGCTCTTTTGCAATAAAGCGTCACGACTCTGCTGGTGAAGACAGGACTGCAGAGCCACTGCAGGCTGCTTTCTTCCACAGACTAAAACTCAGCCACAAGAACACACAGAATTTTAATCCTCTTGAGGTTGTCAAGGATCTTTTCAGCCCACATTTTGTTGGAAACAATCGTGCAAATTTTTTAAAAGAGTAACACAATTTCATGAATCTTATATTTTATACTAGCTGTTGTGTTTAAAACAATGACTTAAGCTATTTAACACTGTTAAGCAGGCTATATTTTTCTACCACAATGAAATCTTATGCAAGAAGCAAAGCTACCTTCTGGATCCAGCAGACGGGGTATTCCAAGCTCGTTTTCTGCAAGTGCAAAGGCTTCCTCCAAATTCTCCCTGTTGCTCCTCCTCCTCACCACCTGCATGTCCACCAGGTCTGGCCTGATGGCGTGCACCACCGACTGGAACGCAACACCATCACGCCAGCTGGGACCAAAGTCCTTCACCTCAATTCCATGATGCCTGAAAAACAAATACATAGGCATTTTTGTTTGGCAAATTCCAATCAAAAAAAAGTATGTAACATATTACAACATCTGGCAAAAAAAGGTCATCTAAAAGGGACATACTTTGCTGCTGTGCACTGCACCCATCTGAGCAGGGCCTTCTTGGCATTGCCCTGAAATTTGTGAACAACCTTTCTCTTCATGGGAGGGCTTCCTGTTTCAGAGCTGGCTAAACTCTCCACAGAGGAGTTGCTGTTGGACAGCGCCTGGAGGGCTGGCAAGTTGCTGGTTAACTCTTCAATCTAAATGAAGAGCAGAAATAACAGGAGAGAAAGAGGTTGTGTGGTGACCATAGCAACATGAAACAAATATGGCAGTATTCCTTTGCGCGTATCTGAATCTGCAGTTTTGAGTCATTTAGTCCAGGAGTTTGTCAGGTGTTGGGTTTATTTGTAGGGTATCCACTCACCGAGGAGTGAGAACAGTAATTAAACTCTCTGGTTTTAGAGAGTTACCTGGAAGTAGAGGATAATGGTCCATATCAGGCCAAGAACAATTGATGGTCGTCCATCTGCGATGTCCGTGGCATGAATGTTAACAAGTTTGATCTGGAACAAAAGCCAAGTAGAGGATTATTCCAGAAATAAGTCCCGTATAGAAAATCTGGAGGTGAGCATCAAAAGCCCCTTTATTTTCATTCTGTTTAAAAGTTGCAAGCTCCTTTTTATTCTGCTTAAACTAACAATGCTAGGTCTTTGATGCAGATTGTTACTTTAATGCAGCCAAAACAGGAAAGTAGAAACAGCTAGTGAAAAGGGTACCAGAGGAAAAAAGAAAAAAGAACACTGAACAAAAAGCAGAGGTGACACAGCACTGCAAACCTTGCTGCACAATATGCCACATCTACATCTCTACATTTGAGCAGCTCAGAATTGTTGGGAGCCAGACACATCATTAACCAGTGCTCTAGCCAAAATGCATCAAAATGCATGTCAGTAGAAAAAGCAAAATGTCTTTATTTAAGTTTCCAAGTTGTGCTCAGTACTCATCATGCATTAAATAAAAAGAATGCATACAGTATAAGATCACACAGGGCGTTTAATGGCGACTGACCGGAGATCCTCGATACACAGACTGAAGGCACACATTATGGGAGAGAGATCACAACAATGTAAGTCCTCAGGGAACCCGCATTAAAGTGGGACACAGGCTTTATAGAGCCAAGAGAGTCAGAGAACGGTTATGTAATCAAGAAGTCCTGTCTCTATCTGCTGCTGCTCTGAACATGGTGCATGTTGTACACACACTTTGCACTAACACATTTCTAGTGTGCAGCTCTCATTATGAACTTTCAATCATACCCTGGACTTCTCTCCTACAGTTTTAATTGTATAATATTTAACATTTCAATGTTAAAGTAGAAAATGCTGTTACGATGGATTGGTTACCTTTCTGCCTTCGAGGAATTTGAGTGCAGTGCCGATGTTTGAAACCCAGTGGATCCTCTTCAGCTGGCGGCCTTGCTCACGGGGCTTCAGACAAGGAGGACAGAGAGAGAAAATCAAGCTGCTTATTTCAACCTCTGTCAGCTATGAAATATGGTAAGACATTATCATGTTAATCATGTTCAACATGCTGCACAGTACGATAGTGAAAGTGGCCAGATAGCATTAGCAGGGTTTAACATACATAAATTATCTGATGAGCGCCAAAGCTGAATAAGAGCAGGAGTAAAATCTTGTGCTTTAAAACACGAGTTTGATGAGGACCGACTGAGTCGAATTTCAGGCTGAAGCAAACCAGCAGGGGTGAACTCCTGAAAGCATCAGGCAGCTGAGGCACTGACTCATTTGCCGAGCACCAGCTTTACAGAGGATATGGCAGTTTGTTTCAAGACAGTTCTGATTACTAAATCCCTCTCAGAGTCTGTGTGTTACTCTGTGCATAAAGCAGACAGGAGAGAGAGAAAAACAGACAGTGGCAAGCCAACAGCTTCTCACAGTGGGAAGGCTAAGATCTAATCATGGCTCTGCAGTTTCTGTGCAGTGATCCAGAAGTGTAAAGGGCAGCCACAAAGATTGTATTTATTTGTTGTGTAATATGCAAATATAAGGTATGATGATGTATTTACAGTTTTACTTTAACTAAGACTTTATGGATGTATGACCTTAAAACATTTTGTTGATAGAGCCTGATTGAATTGGAGTTTTAGTGTCAGAGTTCAGTATGTATAATATTCAATCAAAAATGTAAGACACTTTTTTATGCAGAGTGGATCAGACGTAGTACTTACAAGTCGCTGGCCAGACAGAACCTCCAACAAAGCCAAGAGCTTCACCCCATCTTTGATGTCCTCGAAAAGGTCGTTAATCTCGAGTGGTGGTTTGTACTGGGAAAAGAAATTATGCTTTAACAGCACTGAAACTCAACAAATTACACATATCATAATAAAAGATGAATCAAGTTACTTATGGTTCCAGGAATGTCACATTGGTAATGCTATAGTGTGAGAGGATATTGGTATTCTAAACCATTAGCAGGACGCAGGAGAAACCAAATGCTGTTTGTGAGAAACAGGCTTGTTAGCAACAGCCAGAGAGCCTCCCTGCAGCTGAAAAGATGGTGCCTTTTTCTCGGCAGTGGCTCCGTGCCCAGACCTGAGGCGACGGTACACTTTTAACCCTACTCCCGATATAATATCCACACATTTACAGAACTGTACAATCAGATTAATGACACATTATAACCTACAGCGAAACAAAAAGACTTAAAGGAAACACATTTATTTGCTAGAGTGAAGCTTTAATTAAAAGAAAGCTCAGCATGGGAATTCTTGATTTGGCACCCCATACAAGCCATTTCACAACTCAAGTTATTCCATGACAGGATCCAGTTGGACGCCTATGTGGGGCAAAGCAGTGTGAAGAGGCAGGAGTCTGCCGTGTTATTACGTTCATGTGCATTTCTCTTCTTTCTGTCATCAGAGAACTGTAGAAGATGTCTCATGTTGTGAGTTAGAATCTTTTTTTTTTTTTTAACATTTATTAAGTTGTCTAAAATGTATCCCCAAAAAAATAATGCTGCATGCACCGATTTCAAAAGCCAACGTGTATCTGATGTGAATCATTAATTTAATGCTAGCAAGATAGTATACCTAACAGCTGATTCAAAAGAGAGTTTTTTAAATGGGCCGAAGAAGTCACCGGTTGGAAAAACTCTGATTTGTTTTCATGGTCAAACTTCAAAGAAAGTGTTGGCAGTGTGGAAGTCTTACACCATCACAGAGAAAGATCAGGGACATGCAGTTTGTAGGACATGTCCCAGTGACATTTAAAGAGAGACTACTAGCAACAATTCAAATACATCCAATCACGTAGCTCATTTAAAAAACAGACAGGAAGAACCACGAAGAAGTAAATAAAAGAACATCGATATTGGAATCAGCAATCAGCTAAATTGTTATTTTAAACATCAGTGTTGGTCCGGACTTGTTCAATCTCTAGAATCAATACAAGTTCAAATATCTACATTGCTGGATAAACACTGGGCTAAGGTCAGTCTGTATTGTCAGATCACATGAACAGTAATATTTTGATATTTTAAATTTGAAAATGAGAACATATCACCACTCTAATCCTAATAGTCAGAGTGAAACAAAAACTTTCCAATGTTCCAATGAAACTGCTTTTATGTGCAATCACATCTCTAATTTGGAAATGATTCCACTATGGAAAATCAATTAACTGTCCAAACAACAGAGTCACAAGATACCGACTAACAGCGGAAAAACTGTGAAAATCTCTGGAAAATGTGCTTAGTTACACATTATCACAGGAAATGGACACAAAGGCTAAAGGAAAAGTTTGACAACTGGAGGAAGTTTTAACTGAGATAACACTCTTTCAGTCCTAAAATGAGCTGTAGTGTCAGATTTCAAGCGACCACAGAACTTCCAATCAGACCAATAGTCATCATTTATTCTCAGACACAATGCTATTCCATTGTTTTATAAAAGCTATTTTATGCACTCACAAGAAAAGATATATCAGTGTTATTTCTTGTGTTAAATAAGCCAATCTGGCTTACAAATATGACTATTTGGGAGCCCTTCATGACGTGGCTTACTCTACATTAGTCCTTTTGGTATGCACAGTGAGTGAGCTTGAGCTCAGTGCATGAACAACGAAGAATAGACCCACAGAGCGTCTCTGCACTGGCCCACCACATAACTGAGATTCTTCTGAAGTTTTATAAGCAACCATTTGAATTATGCAAGCAGATCAAGTTGAACAAAAGATCCCTCGAAACTAAATCTCTTTGCCACGTTCAAGACTTGAACCCTGTATTGGTCTGTGACTAGTTGAAAACTCTGCTGTGTCATCAGCCATTACACTATGAGATCATTCTGTACTTATTCTGAATTCCAAACTGATCATCAGTTTCTGATATATTAAAGGTCTCAGGCTCGCTTTAATTTAGTGTTCATATTCTTGTAAATATTAGGGTCGTAATGATTTTTTGAAGTGGATATTGATACAAAGATAACACATCACGATCTTTAGGATAAGCTGACTGATATATTGTTGTTCATATTAAAAATAAATAATTGTTAATTTAAATGTCTGGAAGTATTCAGTAATCGATTGTCTAATCATAGTTACATATTTTGGGGGGGGGGGGTAGATGACGTAACTCTATTAAACTTCTATCTCAAATTAAATGAGTCGTTGATATTTTCTCATACTTAGAGCTGTAACAATAAACTGTGTCATTATGAACAATCAAATCAGTTAACAACTATTTTCATTATTCATTACGTAATCAGTGAGTATGCCATAATGCAAATTATCTAACTAAAGCTTCTTAAATGACAATATTTACCTTTTTCTTTTCTTTTCTATGACTTTAAACTGCATTTAAAATGCATGTCTTTGTGTTGTGAAAAATTAAGACAATTTAGAAGTCTTCATGGATTTAGGTAACACTGTTTAAAATGTTGAACAATTTCCAAACATATTCAAGACCAAACAACTTTACAATAGATATAAGTAATCTTAAAGATTAATCAACAATTTAAGAAACGTTGCACTTGAAGCCCTGGTAAATATAGTTTATTAATTAAGGCTCACAGTGTGATGTCATGCAGCATGTAGGCAAGTGTTATTGTTGTGTGCTCAGCGCCTTGTCATTTACATGCACGAGGGTCAGAAGCAGACAGCAGCCTGCAGGGATTTGTCCTCACCCTCTTGCTCTCCATCTGCACACCTCATCACTGTCCCTGCCAATGCTTTCCACAAATACACACACTCACATGAATAACAAAACACCCACGTATGCAGCACCCACACACTCATACACAGGGAGTATACTCAAACACCTAATACACACAAGTTTCTGAAAAACTCCATTATGACTCCTGCACAAACACAATCCATGGACAGCTCATCCATGTACAAATGCCCCAAGTCAGCTTCTTTAAAAGATTTCTGCACTGCAAAGAAGCCTCTTATCTCTGTCATGTCGGTGTCAGCTAACCAGGAAAGCAGCAAGCAGCATGACCTTTTCAATGCTTCTCCCTTCAGGAAAACCGAACAGCAGAATCAACGTAAACTGTGCAGAGGGTGTGTTCCTTCTCCGTCGTTACATCCAGCAAACTGCTGTTCAAAACAAACTGTCTTCGATTAAACATGATTTGATTTGAAATGCTTAAGTAACTAGGTAGATTGTGTCATTATCTTCAGTTAACTTGACTAATTCAATTATCCTTTGTAGTGTTATTTGCTACCATTACTGTTGCATGGCTCGGCTCATCGTCGAGTGCGTTCCCTTCATAGACATGACGAGTCAGTAGCCTGAAACACCACCAACCAAGGAGAAGCTACATAATCATGAGTAGCAATAAAACAGCCAAACAGTCTCTGATGATAAAAGCGAACATGGCACGGCTTTCAGCTCACTTGTGATGTAATTGAGTTTGACAATTTGTGTTTATATGAGCTTGTAAAATCTCCAACTGCAGTCAAGTGATTTACATCTGGCCTGTAACGTTTAAGAGCACGGATGGAAATTCACACTTACCTTTGCTAAATGAGAATTGATCCATTTTGTGAAGGTTCTCTTCTGCACTGCCTCTTGCTCATCTGAAAATGAAAGCATTAAGAACTTGTGAATACATGATGGAGAACACACAACAGTTGACTTTCAGCAGTAAGACTTGAAGAGCGGGTGATATTCATAATTGAAACATAGCAATTTGGCAGGAATACAGTGGAATGCAATATGACTTGATGAGATTACAGAGATATTACAGACTTGTTCTCCCAAGGATGCAGCTGCTTATTGACTCCTGATGTGGATATGGCTGGATTTATAACACATAAAATATTAATCCCTAAATGTAACTTTTCTCAGGTAGCTTTTGTCGGACTTCCCTATGCTATAATCTTTCTTAATCTAACATAATAACATATTATTTACACTGCTTCTGTTATGTAGAGCAGCATACCAGCAGCCCTGCAACGAGCATGTTACTAAGTATGACTTCTGCAAATATTAGATGTTGCAATGTGAGTAACACAAGCTTGCCAGAGTTGGCATAATAGATTCTCCTGAAGAGAGCTTTCAAAAAGAGGTCATATGAGGAGATTAGAGCATGATTGGAGGGGGCATTGCTGCCTACATATGCTGCAATCCATCCCTGTGTTCAGTATTAACATGTGTGCTTGTTTGGGTCACCCCCAGCCTCTTTTGTGGTCTATTTAATATATTCAGCCACACTGCCTCATGCATTATGCAACATGTGTAACAAAACAATTGATTTCTTTGCCATAGTGGAGCTGTTGTTGCGTCGAGGACTGATTTCTAACACCCTGTCATGCATGCCGGCGGGATAGTTCTGCACACTGCACACACACACACACAGAGTGGCCATTTTTAAACACCCACCCTTAGAGATATAGACAGTGGTCACGTGTTTAAGGAAGCAGTGCAATCACTATACAGGGAGCAAAGACGTGATGTTAACCTACAGGCAAATGCTTCATCATTGATGCACAGGGGATGCCCACTGAAGCGTAGCACACACACACTAACCCATGCAGATACAACACAGAAACAGCTGTGTTTGTATACTGTAACTAGTACATGTAGGAGGGATTCACCTACAAACAATTCGCATATGTTATTTTTCTATTTATATCCCCGATTAGCTACGTATACGTGCACACAGATGAGAGATGAAAGGTGCTGCTGCCCTACTTACCACGTAGATACTGAAAAAATCCAGTCACCAGATTTAAAGAAGTCTTCCTGACAGTTACATCCTTATAGTGAGCCATTCTATAACCCACTCTCCCACTCCCTCCCTTTGCCTTTCATGAGGTCCAGATGCATGTATGTGTGAAAATAAGGTCCACAGCTGAAAAATAAAGCATAAAATCCCACAGCTGTCCTCTCCCTTATTCTCTCCAGTGGGAAGCAAAGCAGATCTGGCTGCCTGGTTTCCCCCGGTTGAAGCAAAAGAGCTGCTGGAGGCTGGGATGGAAAACGTCCCCTCCTCCCTGACACTCTCACACACAGACACACATACACACACAAGCACACACACACACGGGCGATAGAGGAGAAACCTCTAGCAGACAGGGTCATTTACAATCCCATCCTTCCATCTTCCTGTGTTTTTCCCAATCCAGAGGAGCCATGCCTGTGTGGATGTGCACAGCCCCCGCTGCACTGCCTTGCTGTATCATCATACCGTCTGAGGCTGGAGAGAGATCAGCCAGAGGCATGGCTCATCCAATCAGGATGTGGGTGGCAGTGATGTCACAGCTCTAGCTGCCTGCATTATCCTGTTTAATGTGTGTACTTGTGATGGACAGGGGTGCTATGTTTGCCTATAAGATTAGTCTAATCTTCAATGATACTGACACACTTTAAAAGGAAAACAATTTCTAAACCAAATAATGATAAAAAAAAAAAAAAAAACTCTGTTTCAATGTTTTTCTTTTATGTTTTAAATCATTTGGCTGTAAAAATCTAAGTCCCTATGGGTCCATTAATTAAGAAGGCCAGAAAAGACTTAAAACACTGCTGCATAAAGCTCACCATGGTGCTACAAATCTTAATAATTAATGCTGAGGCTGATGAATGACATCTACCACCTGCTCCCTCTCTCACTGCCAATGCTATAGTGACGACAAAAGCAGACACGCCCACTTTGGGATTCCCACTGCACACACAGGATCATGTTAAAATAAAGGATTAGAAGACGCACTCTAGATCTGACCGGTCTGTTTTTCTTTCAAAGACTCTGAATACGACACACAAAAGTGAATAAGTGTGGTTCTGTACTTCATAGCTTATCATCTCCTGCAGAAAAATCCCTTCATTCTTTTAAGACCACCACCAAACTAAAAGCTTTTCTGATATACTAAAAATAGGCCTGAGTCTGTGTTTCTATTCTTACTGCTCTATAGACCGCTGGTGGAGCTGGCCCAGAAAAGCTATTTAGGTGAAAATGGATTTTTTTTTCCCTCTTACATCAAAACAGCAAAAGGTTAAAAGTAGCAGCATTTAAAACATGTTGACAGCTGTGTGCACATAGAACAAAGAGCTTTGAGAGATACTACAACTGATGCTCACAGTCATTTACGAGTAGCTATTTCCCAAAGAAAAAACAGTTACTGACATGTCAATGAGGACAAATTAAAAATAAACATTTTATAAATACTACTATCAACATATAAAGATTGTTTTAGTTAGATAGGGAATATAAATCAATATATATATATAAATATATATATATATTCAGGAAACTTTATTGGCATGAATATGAAAAAATACATATATTATATAATAATTATCTTTTTTGGTTTAAGTAGTAACTCTGCAGTCAGTTATATCTAATAATAATATATTTATTGGGGTCAGAGTTAGCTTTCTGACATGTACATATACATGTAAATTATGAGTATTTTAAGAGAACTGATGAGTAGAGTCCTATAAATAGTCCTATAAATACTGCTGATGTCCCATAAGCACCACAGTGGATGGTGAAAGGTCACCATAAAAAAACTGACCAACCCAGGAAAAATCCTCTGATGCAAAGGAAGTTATGTGTTTTTGTTTCCATCAAAAGTGAAAAATGTAGCTATGCCCTGATTGTGAAAATAAGGGTCGATACAGAGCTTTAAAATAACAATTTAACCAATTGCTGATTCTCTTTTTTGCTATTTCTTCTTTTTAATTAATTCTTACTAAAATTAACTATCTGATTTGATGTATTAATCTATTTTTTAAAGAATCATTTTGGGCCGGTTTGCCTTTTTCTGATTGGACAGTGGATAGAGGAGAAAACCGTGGAGAGAGAGAGTGGGGAATGAGAAGTGGGAAAGGAGCCATACGTCCAACTTGAGCCTGGGCCGCCAGCTTGGAGGACCAGGCTTCCATACTTGGGGTGCTAACCGCTAGGCCATCAGAGCCCCAAGCTGATAAGATGTATTTACTTGTTGTATTTACATTCATGTATCCAATCCTTCAGTTTGTAAGACTCCCACATTGCAGACATTCCTGTCACGTTTAACCATGAAAACTAATCAGGTGACTTCTTCTGCCTGATAAAAATACCTCTTCTCTGAATCTTACATACTAGCTTGCCAGCATTAAATTGATGCATTTAAACATTGGTTACCAACATCAGTGCCTTCCACATTTTTTGCTAATGGTCCGATATTTGTCAACAGGGCTGATATCGGCCAATACATCGGTGCATTCCTATATTAGATGTACTGTTGTTTTTCCTCAGGGGTTGCCAAGGGGTCGCCAAAATTGACACAAGCTGATAGTTCTCACAGTAGCTTTAAAAAACAAAACAAGGAAAACTTTAAGTTCAGTCTCAAATCCATCTACTGTAGCTATTATGGAGCTGTCCAGAGTATGTATAAGAACATATGTGTGTCAGGCTTGATATTCAAGCTCTGACAAGCATGAAATCCTCATGCAAAACTGCTCCCCATCACTGAGTCATTATGTCCAAGTCAACTGACTTAATTAAGCCTGATGTAGCACTAGCAGCTAAGTGGCAATTAAAAGTGGAAAGCCCAGCATCGAACACCACACAGAGCACCAAACCACTAAAGCATCTGCCATTCACATGAGTAAAGGAGTACTTAAGGTGATCTTAGGACAGATGATACCTTTGGCAATACTGTACAAAAGGTGCTTGGCTTCACTGGACCGTGTGGGTCACCTGGGAGCACTGTAAAAGCCCACTCACTCTGTTGTTGTTCCATTTAGTGGAGAGAAGCCCTACTTAGGCTCTGACAGGCAAACAAGAAATTATTCTGAAGCAATCCATTCAGAGCTGCTTGAAAGGGAGGTTTTACTGCTTACTGGATGGATCCTGGCCTTCAAAACAATACTTTAATCTAATATTAAAAAACAAAGATAACAAATGATAGCAGAACCTTAAAAATATAGGACAGGGGTTGTTTTACACGACTCAAAAAAGCCTAAGGGAGCTCTGCGCAGAGTGAAGTGGGATTGTGGTTCTCTGTTAATGAGATCATATCATTGTCTGTTCCTGGCAGCTGTTAGTGACACTGTGGAGTAGAAGCATCTCTTACAGCTGACAACATGCACGCTTGTCTGTCTTTTATTTGCTTTTACTCCACCTGTGATGTTACTACTCTGCATCCTTGATTAAAATAGATTTCTAACAATGGATGGCTCTACTTCAGTGGTTTGACTGGTTTGTGACCTTTTAAAAAACTGGTATCCTGTGTTGATACTGGAAACGTGCAGAATTTTAAGGAGCTTTATAAAACAGTGTGATCTTTAGAGCTTGAAAAACTGATTCATTGATTGGACGACATGAATAGGTAACTTTGTAATGGTTGACCTATTTATAAAAGTCATTTTTCTAGAAATAACATCAATATTCACTCCAGTTTCTGAAATTTGAGGATTCCTTCTGTCTCACTAAACTTTTATTATTACACTTAATATATTTTTTTTGGGGTCAGGACAACACAACATTTACAGGATACCTAATGGGTCCAGAAAATTGTGATAGGACTTTATCACATTTTTCTGACATGATGTAGAAACATATACATTATTTGTTATAGCCCCTATGATGATAAATTCAATATCCTGCAGCTTGATAACTTAAGGTAAATGGACTTGAGCTTATATAGCGCTTTTCTAGTCTTCTGACTACTCAAAGCACTTTTACACCACATGTCACACCCACCCATTGTCGAACCCCCAACCTTCCGTTCGCGAGGCGATGACTCTGCCAACTGAGCCACAGCCGCCTGGGGGTTTATCACATATTGTAATGCAACAAGGCTAAAGAGGATATGACATTTCAAATGAAAGTAATCATGAACAGATCATGTTTTACTCTTTTAGTGCTATGTTTTAAATAAAACTCATTAGTATCACTGCTTCTATCTTGTAGCTTAATTACTTCGACATTTAAGTGTTTAATCTATCTTAATTTTCCCACATGCATGTGTTGCTCCCACTGCTTCACTGGCGAAGGACGAATGCATATAAATGAAATCAGTTAATCTACTGATTGACACTTTACATAGGAGCCGCCGCCATCAATGTGTAAATAGGTGTGAATGCGTAGGTGTGACCTATCCTGCAATGTAAAAGCGTCTTGAGTAGTCAGAAGACTAGAACAAGCTGTACATGCAGAAGTACCATTTTAATTCATCTCTATCTGTGTAATGAGATTGCAAATTGTATAACTATTCCTTCTTAAAATATACTGTATATGTTACAAACATTAATAGGGTTTAACCTGTCAGTATGAAACTAAAGACCTGCATTAACAGTATATGACGTCACATCAAACCCTTTACCAGCTATATTTCCTAATTTCCTGTTTGACATGCAGCCTTAGCTAGAGTGAAACCCACAAGAAACCCACAAGAGCGTGGGTATGATGAAAGAAACAGGCTGGTCATGCACACTCCTACAGGCAGCTAACAGACATCAGGTGGACCCTGAGGGCATTTAAGGCTGCAGGGTGTTGCTACACTTTAGTCTAAGAGCACTGAAATCAAACAGATACTACTGTAACACGATGACAGCAACAAGTGGAAACAAGTGTATTTATAAGATCTTTAGAATGATTCAGTATGATTCAATACACAATGTGGACTGACACAGTCACACTAGCAAGACAATCAGTGTGTTTTCAAACATTTTAAGATTTGCTGATGTCTATAATTCATTCCCCAGAGAGACCATTGCTTATGTAAAGTGAGTCTGATTCTCTTCGCAGGATGCATTTAAAGACAGGAAGCTGCATCTGATCACCAGCAAAAGGTTTTTACAGAGTACCAATAACAACTGGCATGATAACGTCTTCCAGATGTGGCTTGACACGGAACTTAACTTCCTGACGTAAAACACACGACAGTGACTGGCACTTTGCATTGCACACAGTATGCCATGTCTGCACAGTTCAGCGGAAATTCCCCCAGTATTGATGTTGACTGATATTTCAGATTTTGAAAGATTTTATTTCTTAATATTTAAACTGACTGTTGGGGTGTGGCCGGGCGTTTGAATTCAACCTCAGACCATTGCTGCATGTCATGCTCTACTCCCTCCTACCAACATTACTTGTCTCTCTTCAGCTGTAAAGATACGACTTAAACAAAGCAGGAGTGACAACTAAAATGCAGAATAAGTAGGTTTTCAGTTGTCATATTGTTAGTCAGAGAGTCTGCATAATTATAGTATATAGTTCAGCGGTTTAGGGCCGAAGTTAACGATGGCTGAACCGCCAATTCTCTTATTTGTGTAATAGTTTGTATTCAGAAAACATGCTACAGAAGCTCTCCTGTCAGAGGATGTGAAGGGTGATAAAAGGACACTGGGAGCGAGCAGGATAACCTAAACTTAGGTTGATGTTTCTCTATCTTTGGTTTGGTATTTAGTTTGTTTTCATGGCTTACTCTGTACAGCATTATAAGATAGCTGAACTCACTTCCAGTGATCTTCAGGTTGTGAAAATTCGCTCACACTCAAATGACAGTTTTTTTTGGTTTTTTTTTTAGCCATGACACTTTTCACACTGTGTGTACAATATATTTATACATATCAATACTGAGCAAATAGAAATAGCAGTGAACAGGAAGCCAAGTGTCTCTAGAGGCGGAACTGGGCAACATTGGCATAACCGCAGACAAATGTTTCATAAGAGTTGCTATGGTAACAATCAAAATCGCGAAATATTTCCTGGTATTCTGTACATCTAGAAATACATCTAAACCGAGACAAGGCGGATGCCAGAATCTACCAGACTTGTGTAGTGTTGGTAACAAAAGGGGGATACCGACAAAGAGAGAGACTCCCGTTATCGATCTATTCTCCTACCAAGGGCAGAAAGGGTGTCAGGTTTTAGTCTCGTTCAGTGCATTGTCTGTGCATTCCTGAAGCCACAATTGTTGTGAGCCAGTATCCCATAAAAAGACTTAAACCAAACTAAATGTTGATTATGATCAGCTGGCTTTGTAAAGAAATTACAAAAAGAAGGAGCAAAATCTTAACCCAAGAATTGGATAAAAACGTCTTGTGGGTTGGATAAAATGATATGTGTGATGTGTCCATTAAGTTCTCAGTACTAACAGCAAGTTAACTTGATTAATTTATAAGGGATGGTACTTGGTTAATGACATGATAAGAAAACACGTGTCTCTTTGCAACCAATTTGGTTTATAAATCTCAACAGAAAATCATCTTTAAAAAATATGAAGACAGTTTGATCCAAGAAAAGCTTCAGAGATATATTCACTGCATTAAACAAATCACGTTTCTCTAAATAACTTTTTCAATACCCTATCCAGGCTGCCAAACAATGGAGCATCTTCTTGGGTGGGTCACAAGATATTCCATGAAAGAACATTAACTTTCTTATTATCTCAAATAAGATTATGTACCAATTGAAAAAAACCATGTGAAAATTAAATCAAATTAAAGTTCCCAAACAAGTAATTCAATTTTTTTGGGAAGTTTTTAAAGGCTTCATGTAGTCAAGGACAGCCCACTCACATTTGTCAATCATTGTAAACATATTTAACAATGCAGCTGAGGGCTTCTGTTCATGAGTTCACATGCAAAACAGAATGGATACACCAGGAATGGACAGACCTTTTACTGGCAGTACTTTATGACGTATTCATAAAAGTTTAATTTTAACTATACATTTCCAAAATGAATGCTTGTGGGAGTGTGTAAGCATGTGTGTGAGAGTAGCATCTTTCCTTGCCAAACCTGGCACACTTCAACTGGGCATGCAGCCCAGGTATTGAATCAGCACAATCTAACAGTGCAGCAGCGCAGGAGGGGAGAATGTTTTGTCCCGTAAGCAAGCGGAGTAAAAGAGGGACACTTACCCTGCAGTTTTTGCATCACATTTGCAATGTCCACAGACCCTCGACCTAAGTGCCTTGGGGAGGCCATGTCTTCTCGTCGCAGCTGTATGACAAGGTGAACTGATGCTGAGAGCAGAAGATTCTTCACAACTGTCCTGAGTGGGACATCCCCTCTGCCCCTCCCTCTCTTTCTCTCTTCTCTTTCTAATTTCACTGCAGGACCGGGTCCAATTGAATCTCAGGTTTCATGCAAGGACAAGCAGGTTTACTGTCCAATAGAAGCACCTCTTCCATTCATTTCCTGCAAAAGAGGAGTAAGTTTTAAAGGTAAAGGTTTCAACTGGGGCCACACCTATTGTCAACCAGTTTTCTACATTGATTGCTCACTGTTTCACTAACTTATCAAAGTTTTATAGGACTCACTCTTAAACTTATTTTTTTTTGCTCACAGTAATGTTGAATGCCTTAATAAAAACAAGCACCGGAAATTTTAAGTCACTTTGTAACTTGAAAAGAACAACCCTCTTAAAAGTCTTGAACTTGGCCCAACACTGAAAGATTACCATCATCTGCAAGCATTTCAACTGATAATACTATACATTATTCAACCATTTACTTTTTTATATTCTTGGAAGAAACTTTATGTTATATCATAGATTCTTGTAAAATAATGTTTGCTTTTAGAGAGCTTCCCAAGCAAATAAAAAGGAAGCTTATAACCCTATCTAGAAAAACAAACAATATAATAAGACTTAGTTTAGATTTTCACACGATAACAGAATCAATGTCCTACCCTTGAAATGTCTTCATATTTGCATAAAAAGGCCAAGTGGACACTCAATAATATTTACAGTACAAGTAATAAATAATAAAATTAACGATGGCCTCAGTCCACTATTCGTTTCTATAATCAGTGTCAATATTTTTACAGCACAGAAGTCTTCAAACTGGGTTACCTAAATAGAATGCAGCCATAGTTAATGTAATGAATCACACCTGTGCCTTTACACTTGTTATAGCCTAAGTATTCACTGATATCTTTTCAGTACGAATAAAGGTGACAGTCAATAACTGCATGGGATTTATAAGTGTAGACATTTCAACAGAAAAATAACAGCAGCCAATAATCACATAGTAATGAAAGTCAGTAAAGTAGTTCTATGATGAAGCACTTCAAGAGCTATGAAAAAAAGGAAGTTAAACTGTAGAGTGACAACATGTCAAAATTAGCCCAAGGAAGTGACTAAACTAGCTATAATGCACAACTTTATTACCCACCGACGGTTTTATTAGGCTACATTTATGCCTGTATCTTGTAGCCTATCAAATAAAGGTGAATGCATGTGAGTGACGCTATTTGAATTGAGGAGTGCAGCCCATTAGCGTCAGATTAACACGAGGGAAAGTTGCTAAAACACTACAAACTCAACCAGCTTAAAAGCGTCACAAAAAGTAATAGCGCTTACGTAAGCAGGACCCTAAAAACGTAGCCTTACGTTGCAAAAACAACTACCATTAAAATCACAAGCTGTATTTGACTCTTTATCTTACCACTTTGAGGACTGCAGAGCATGATAACTTAACAGAGGAAGTGTCTCTCTGTGTTGTGTGTGCGCGCGTGTGTGTGTGTGTGTTGCCTTGTTGCCATTGGTTACAGCGAAAATGAAACATTGTGGCGTGACGTCGAGTTTGTTGTAACCGCAAAAAGACGTCCCATAGAAAAGGAAGAAGACTTGGCTGCTGGCTGCTGGCTGCACAAAATAAAGGAGGGGTCGCAAATGTGTGGTCTAGTTCCTAATTTTTCGGGACAAAAGGGTTCATTCATTGGTTAAAGAGAGAGGAATTCCGGGTGTCCCGTCTGGGTTAGTTTATGGCACCCCGCTGTGACCTTAAAGGGACCTTTACAAGAGTTGTTATGTTTCTGTGATATTATGTAATGCAATATCCTTCAATGACAGAAATACATGATGCTGTAGTAGATGACAATTATAAAAAATGTGTGACATTTATTATAACATAGGCTACAGAAATTAGAAATGGTTAAAAGTTTTCTGAATGCTTGATTTATTAAGTAATAAGTTTATGGTTGTCAGGTTGTGGGTAAATCCTCCATAAGCGTGTTTATGTGCTTTGCCTTTTTTTTTTTTACCAACTCTTAAATGATTTAGTAAGAGACCTCCAATGGATTAGGAAATGGCTGCATAGGCCTACCATCTGGACCACAATCCATTTGTTAGGTCATTAATAAAGCGTCACATGATCTCTTTCTGTGGTTACTTACAATTTTAAGAAGGTTTCTGATCAGCTGTCGGGGGTTCCTCACTTTTTATGATTCGCAAAGAAAATACGCAACCTGTCGTGCTAAATTTTGTGGATACAAAAATAGGCAGATACAGAAAGTGCAAAAGCTGTTGCCATACTCAGACAACACTGACTGGATAAATAATAAACAACATTCATTGTGGGATACTTGAGAAATAGCAGGATTTCAGTGTGAGTCATAGAAGCATCAGGTCACTTCAGACCTCATGTTTTTAGGTGACTGCAGGGATTTTGTTCTCTGTTCCTGTCAATGACCCTTACTAACCACCTGGTGTCTCTGTGGTCAAGATTAGGGAATGACTTATATTTTTAAAAAGAATGCTAAATAAGTTTCAAGTCAATATATACAATTGACAAGTTTTACTTTAAACTACTTTACATACTTGTCTGTCCATATGTTCTGAACAAAACACTCTCTGGTTAGAAATAACAAAGATTACGGTCTACACCTGCTCTTTTTTGAAAGTGACTTGAAAGAGCATTTGGTATGAAATTACTCATTACTAAATAATGCTTTTTTGAGTAGCTCTGGATGCATCAATGCTGTAGAATGCAAAATTATTTTTTATTGTAAGTACTTTAGCACCACCTGCAGGACATTTTAAGACAAAGCGGTCAAAAGTTCAGGTCTTAAATAGTTCATCTGTGTGTGTAGTAAATACCCTATTTTAATGCAGCTTTATGAAATTGTATAAAATGGGAATAGTCGTGTCTGAAAATGTATCAGCTTTTGAGCTGCAGAAGGCTGGTTTGTGGTCACGTCAGCTTGAAGACTGAGGTGAAGTGGGAACACTGCAACAATTGAAGGAAATCCCCACAGAGACTGGGAGTTTGACAGCCTGCAGACTCTCTGGTGGATGGTCAGATTTTATGGTTAAGCTTATCTAGAAGCATTTCAAGATTATGGGAAACCTTGTCTTTGTTCAGATTTTTTTCTTTCACATATTTGCAAATATGTGTTTTGTATTGTTGCGAGAGAACATAAGAAACATGACTTTACTTAAGCCAATGGAGCCATTGTTAAAAAGTATTGATCTTGAGGAAATGATGCAAAAGGAAACAACCCTGTTTCCCCAAGTTGTGTCCCACACAGATAAGCAATGCCCTTGCTAATTTTAAAGCCAGAAAGGGAAGGAAGCATGACAGCATGTTTCCGCCATACAAAACACAGTAGAGGGGGGAAAAAGGCAGACTGTCTTGGAAAAGCACAGTGTTCATCTGGGTGCTTGGTGTCACTGTGGAATATAACACCAGTTTATGGTGGAATTATGGCGCAAAATGAAACACATCCCATTTTGGAGATACTAAAATCCTTCAATCTAGGTGAGTGGATTATTATATTTTTACTTTTTTTTGTTCTTTGAGAAGATCTTGTGACTATTTTCCAAAGGTGCTATGTCAGAGTAACATTTTTTTTCTAAAAAGTTGACTCAATAGTTCTTCTGAAGGAACAGCAAATTACTTTTTCATTGGAAAAGCTATTTCATCTCCGAAACTGGCTTTCTCATTATGTCTCATTACATATATCCCGGCATTTAAAACGTCAGCAAAATGTCTCAAAATAAAGCACTCGCTTAGTTTAGTGCTCAGATGTATTAAATTAGAATGTAATTATTTACCATCCAGGCAATTCCGATCGGAGTTGCATACAGTGGTTTGTATGCAACACATATTTGGAACTTATTTCCTGAGATCGACTCTCAGTTCAATTAAATCAGTTTTCTGGTTGCCTATTTAAATCCAGGGCTGCATATTTACATCCGTCTTTGCAGTCATTTCTTTTCTCAATTTGCATGTTTTATTCCATTTTATCTTCCATTCTATCTGTTTTATAATCTGATTCCACAAAATCCAAAACAATGTTTCGTGTTATTCTGTAAATGTGATCTTAGTTCCTATTTAAGACTTTTACAAAACGCTTATTATCATATTGTTGTGGAATGGTGCATATAAACTTGACTTAAGAGTTGCATTAAGAGAATCTCAGAATTTCTGAAATCTAAAAAAAAAACAATAATGTGTTCTTTTTTTCAAGCATCGCATCCATGACAGGGTCAGTTTTTACCTATACACAATGATTCTTCATAGACAGTAAACCCCCACAGTGGTATGATGTAAGCTTTTTATATAACATTGTGTCTTGAATAGAGTTGAGCAGAAATACAAATCAATAGAAAGAACAAAACTCCCTTAAACACTTCGGGCACATACTGCACAGAAGAAGGTGTGCTTCTGAAATGTAAAAGCTCCTTGTAAGTCCTAAAACAGCTTTACTCCTTACTTGAAATGCTGCTCAAACAGTCATCTAGGGAAGCAATCTTCCTCATTTTTAGGACAATAAAATGAATCCTGTTCTGAGCTAGTCATCATTTCCAACCATTATTTTTGATCCCTCACAATTTCCCCTTTTCTGACACATTGCATTGATTTTCCCCCTCTTTCCAGGCGATATGATTCTCGCCTTTTGTTTGTCAGTGCTTGTGGGCCTGCTGCTGGGCGCTCTAGTCTACGTTCTGTTGACCTGGGCGTCAAGGCGGCAGGCCACTGCTAGGATCACCAGGCGCTCCAGAAAGAGATATTCACCATCAGAAAACCCCTCAGGTGGCCAGCTGGGTCTTTACAGGAGCACTTTTCTGAGTGTCTACAGGCAGCCATCTCTGGAGCCGGTGGGCCCTCTGGGGATTAAGCCTGGCATAGAGACCTCCACCTTTCGCCCGGTGACCAAGAGGAGCAGGCCAGGTCTGGAGGGGATGGGAGAGGACACTCAGGTCAACATGTCTGATGACATGGCAGCATCAAACTCATCAGATTCAGCATCTCTGGTGCCAAACAAGAGGCATTCCTTCTGGTTGGGTGGTAACGGACTTAAAGGATTCCTGCCCTCACAGACTCCCCCTCCTGCATACGACAGTGTCATCCACGCCTTTGAAGAGACATGCACTTGAATCTGTCGACATTAAATAACAAAAAGTGAAAAAAGAAAACACTCTGGGATTACACAAGACTCTGGCTTGGTTTTGCTCTTTAAAAAGTGACTGTTCTTGGTATATCACATCTTTTTATGACACTTTTCAGTTTGAAAAAATGTTTCCTAACTGAATAAGAAGTGTCCACAGCCATTAAACCTCAGCAGCTTAGTATTAAGATGCCACTAATGCTAATTTTACAATACATTAATTTGCATATTAGTTTCTCATTCATCCATTAGTTTTTTCATCTACATAGGGTCACAAAATATTTAAATATGCCAATTGTCAGCTCTTCAGATATCTTATTTTGACCAAAACTATAACTAAAATACAATGTTATGATAGAGGTAAACAGCAAAACTTTTTTTTCCATTTTTGCTTGAAAAATGCCTCTGAACAATCAATAGACTGTAAATATTAAGATCAATACTAGCCTTTATTGTAGTGCAAATATGGGTTAGTATTTTGTAACCATTGCTAGGCATGATATGATGTACAGAGAGCCTGAGGATATAGATTTCACTCTGATGAACACTGAACACTGTGTGATTTATTTTATTTTCTAATATAACAATAAAGATTATTGATGATTTTAGGTAGGTGCTCGTCCTTTTCTGGTTTCATGGTTCATTAGAAAACTATTTTATTTCTTCATAATGACTCTACAGGTCAATCCTGTGAAATAGAGGACAGTTGTTGTGAAATCAAATGTCATATTATAGACAAAATGTCACACCAGAATGTCCATTTAACTTGCATTAAAAAAGATGGGGTGCGCCTTGTGGAGTTGCCATTATGATAGAAACCCCCATTTTAAGCTCAGCAAAAATCTAATAATTGTTACAGTAGCGTGTGGACCAGACTCCATATCAGAATGTATACAATATATTTTGTACCGTACAAAGTTACCTTAAGCGAGCCTTAAATTGTTTTTTAATATTTGTTGGTGGGGTTTTTTTAAACTAGACTTAAAGTTCGGGGTGTAATTTCCGTACTATCTGCCTCATGGCAACCTATTTAAAGCCACAACCTCAAAGTGCGCTAGCAGAGAAGCGCCTGGCAACACGACCGCACAGTGCGCCGACTGTCTCCGGAAAAGACGTTGTTCCAGCGGCTCCAGGTACGCAAAACTGCATAATGTGTGTCCAAATAACCTCTTTGGTGATAGCACCTCTTTATTTTTCAAAGACAGCTCTTTTGGTCTCTTTCGCATTGTCTCAGACAGACTGCTGCATGCGGTCATATGGGCTACAAGGCGCCTTTGAATGAGACATTTAATTGATGTAATGTAGAGTTAGTGGGAGTCATTTACAGAGGAGATGATCGGTCTTATTCTTCGACTTTAATGGATGCTTTTAATACAGATTTTTTTGGGGAAAAAAAGCGAACCTGCTGTTTTAAAATGCGGTTTGATAGAAATGTTAGTATTTTATTCTTATAATATGCATTAGAATTGGTTTATTCCTGAGGAATTTGGCATGCAGGAGTTCATATCGTTGCCTGGCTGCTCTGCTGTTTGACGTAAAATAAAAAGAACGGACAGTATCAGTACCCATGGAGACTGCGAGTGCCCTGATCTCCAATGCAGTGTTGCTGTTGCATAGAGACTGAGAAAAACTGTGAATTTCAAGGTTGATGCACTGCATGACAAACGCGGCTATTTTAAGACAGATAATGCTTTACCTGTCTCTCTCTCTATCTTCTAACCTATATGTTTAAGAAGCCTGACGCTGTCTTTTTTGTCATCTCTTTTCATCTTTATTGCAAAAGGGTCATTACACAACTCAACAGAGCCACACCAGGAGGACATGGGGTGGGACACTGTCACCAGAGAGGATTCAGATCGTTTCATGGCTAACTCTGAAGTGCAGAGCTGTTTGATTTGAATGAACCTAGAGTCCAGGACAACATCTGGCTGTATGATGCATTTTACCTCTCCATAAATTTTATTGCAAGTATCAAGAGCAGAGCAGCCATTACCCGTCAGTGCATCATCTGAATTGAAATATGGACACCTTTAATGGAGGAATTTTAACTCAACATGCCCAGGAACTATGAGGTATGTCTTTACATTTTTTTTTTTTTAGGTTACTTGGCATGTTTTATTATATTATGACATATTGTGCAATCTACCCAAGTGGGGCAGTCGGTGTAAAGTCAGAATGTTTAGCCAATTATTATTATTCAGATTCACAGAACTTGTCTTTGTACAATACATCCCAAAGTATCTAAAGATAACAATTCATTTCACAGTTTTGTGAAATGTGTTGCATGTGAGAGTAATACAATTTTGCAGCCAAAAATATGTAGTCTTTTGTTTGACTATTGTGTTGGTGTAAATGAAACGTACTTGTAGTGAAGAGATATAACAATAAGGTGGGGAACATGCAATAGTGCCAACTGTAAAGGTAGTCAAGGGGAAATTAAATGGTAAATCTGTTTGTAAACAATGATGTGGAAGTAGATACGCTGACTGATATAGAATGTTGAGACTAATAGCCACAAGACTGAGGGGTAAATACAATTAAGAGATTTCCTGTATGTTATTTTCTTGGAGCTGGAATGAAACTTGACCTCCAAGGTCCTCATAAGGCTGATTTCACGCCTCTAAACTAACTATTTCTTAATCTTACTAATCATTTTTCATTCCTGCATTGTTGGTTCTTTAAAAATAATTCATATTAGGATACACGCCTATACCAATATGAAAGGCTATATCAGGCCCATATTGGCCTGGAGTAACAGTGTGCCAGGTGTCTTTTTCATACTTTGAAACAGACATTGTCACTCCAGTGTCAGTAGACAGAAGGTGGATAAATAAGAGTATTTCAAAAGACCTTTAAATGCAGCAAACAGTCTGTATAGGGTCAAATCTACCCAAAGATAGGATATGAATGATATCGTGCGTCTGTAGAAACGAAAGATAGACTTCACTATTCATGATCTCCCCTTAAGACAATCCTAGAGCTGCTCTATGAACAGTGAATAATCGAACAACATAGAGCACTATGAGCAGCAGCCATCGTGATTGTACTGTCATAAGGACACCTTTAGTGATTCACTGCTGTAGGCTGGGTTTGCTCATTTCTCTGGATGGAATATTTTAAACATAGAGCACACAAGCCCCCTTTTTTTAGTCTATATTTTCATTCCTGTGAACAAGCTCAACAAGATGTCATCCATTATAGGTATAGACTAGAGGTGTAGCAATACATTGATCTTAATGAATCAAAAATGGAAAGTGAGATTATCTTCTTCAAACTATGTTGTATGTTGAAATAATGGCACATTGAGGAGCTGGGCTTTGTCAGTGTAACAGCTCTGTTTCAATTGTGTTAAATGAGCAAATCATTCCGTCTTAAATCCATAAACCCCTAAATTGGAAAATATCTAAATAGTACTTAGAAGACTTCATCAAATAAAACAAACACACTCATTATGCACAAAGTGATATCACATGATGATTTAACTTCTGATCAAACCCCTACTTTGTATTTTTATTTGTTTGTAGTTTTTTTTTTGTAGTGTGATAACCTATAACCTGTAGGTAGCAAAATATAGACATTACATAAATTGTCACTTCTTCATTTATGGCGCAATATCCCAACACAAGATCCATTTAGTAGCTCAGCAGCATGTTTAACTTCACTTGTTTGTATAACCCTTTTAGCCCACTGTTGTTGATATATCTGAATGTCTAGCTAAGTCAAGTAACCAAATATTTATGTGATTAAATGTCTTTAATCACCAGGTGACAGTTAAAAGTTAAACTGAGGATGAAAGACACACAAACACTGACAGCTTACATTGAATTAGGCGTCATGATAAGGTCAATAAAGTTGGAGACCGCAGCTTGAACTTGCCTCTTTTCTCTGCTTCACCCAGCAGCCTGGTCACTCAGTAGGGATGTTGGCCGCCGTGGAACATGGTCCCATCCTCTGCAGCGACTCCAACATCCTCTGCCTCTCATGGAAAGGCCGGGTCCCCAAGAGTGAAAAGGACAAGCCGGTGTGCCGGAGACGGTACTATGAAGAGGGCTGGCTCGCCACAGGGAACGGGAGAGGAGTAGTTGGCGTGACGTTCACATCAAGTCACTGCAGGAGGGACAGAACTACACCTCAGAGGATCAATTTCAACCTGAGAGGACACAACAGCGAGGTATGGCCTGAAAATGAACTTCATTCTACTTAGCTTATAGATGTGTGTTAAAAGAGGGCAAAAACACATAAAGGGAAACTCAACTTTTAGGATATTCCTTTGTTTTCATTTGTCTCTAGTTTCTATTGAATTCCCAGTCATCCTCTAAACACAAGTGTTTACTGTCTTTAATTTGGCATAAGTTGAGATAAAACTTAAATAACCTCCATGGAGACATTTAATTGTAATGGCAGCACAGATTGTAACCATAAAAAAAAAGTTTTGGAACAAGGAAATGAGAGTAAATATAGACTAGAGTTCCGTTGTCTGTAGTATAAATCTGGTGAACTAAAATATGTTTAAATAAAATAAACAATTTTAAGAAATATGTAGACAAATAAAAATGTATTCACTGTAATAATACATTAAATTTGCATCCTTCGTAAATGTTTTGCTCCCTAAATTCATCCAGTTAGCAGATTTAACTATCAATGTTGTAGCTTTATGTCCTCTGCAGGCAGACTTTAGCTCCAGCTGCTATGAGCTTTGAAACCACTTTCAGCCTAAAATGTTTTTTTTTTAGCATTGTTTCCATTCTGCTGTAAATTAATCATGAAAGATGACATAAGCAGAAAGCCACCTGTGTTTGAAAAAAAAAAAAAAAGACTGTGTTTGTGCTTTTTCAGGTTGTCTTGGTGCGCTGGAATGAACCATTTCAGAAGCTGGCCACCTGTGATATGGAGGGAGGTATTTTTGTGTGGATCCAGTATGAAGGAAGATGGTCTGTAGAGTTGGTGAACGACAGAGGAGCACAGGTACCGCAAAGACACAGTTCACAAATAATTTAGAACCCTGTATAAATACTGTGTATACTAAAATGTTTCATGTTTTGGATGACAGAAAAATACCTCAGAAAAATATTTTGATGGCAGAGTCTTGTAGGGGAGGGTAACTCACGATACGGTACAATATTGTCTCAACCCCAACGTGTCTTGCATACACAAATGTCTTGACGGTGGACATTTCTCTCCTTCAGGTGAGTGACTTCACTTGGTCACATGATGGCACTCAGGCCCTCATCGCCTACAGGGATGGATTTGTGCTGGTTGGCTCGGTCAGCGGGCAAAGACACTGGTCCTCCGAGATCAACCTGGAGAGTCAGATCACCTGTGGCATCTGGACACCTGATGACCAACAGGTACCTTTTTTCTCTTGTCATGATACATAAAAATGGATCTGTCACAAGAAAATGACATCCAGAATGATTGTTTAAATGCTATATTAGAAAACAAGTTCATACTACTTATATAATAGCTTTAACTGTAGTACTCCTACTGCCAAGGATTGAATGCTCCAGAGATTTTTCATGTATTTAAGTTTAATGTCTTACGCTCCCTCAGGTCCTGTTTGGTACAGCAGATGGTCAGGTGATAGTGATGGACTGTCACGGACGAATGCTCGCCCATGTTCTGTTACACGAGTCCGATGGGATCGTGAGCATGTCCTGGAACTGCCCTGATTTCCTGGTGGAGGACAGCACCGAGAGCGACACGGACTCAGACGACAATATTCTGCCCTTAGGTACAAACACGTTACATCACTGCGGGTATGACAGCTTGCCACCTTGTTTTGTCTGCGGGAAGCTGGTTTACTTACTCTTCTTTGTTCCTTGAAGTGCGGAGAGTCAAGCCTTTGTTGACGGTCACCTTCTTATCCGGAGATATCAGCTTAATGAACAACTATGACGACCTCTCTCCTGCTGTAATCCGCTCAGGGCTAAAAGGTATAAATCAACATGTTTCATAGTGACGTTTGCATGTATACTGGTGATTTGTCTCAAGTTTTTTGGTGTACCTTCCCCCTGCAGATGTTGAGGCCCAGTGGTGCTCTCAGGGAGACCTCCTGGCTGTGGCCGGCATGGAGAGACACGGGCTTCCCACCGACTCTGCTTGTTCATCCATCATGAGGAACGCCCTTGTCAAGTTCTACAATGTCCAAGGAGAACACATATACACTTTGGAAACACCGGCACAGGTTAGTCCTGAATTAACGGAGGGATACAATGACTGCTTTGCTATGCTAGATGTAGTAAAGGTGCATGCAACATAAATGGGGCATGTGCACCCTTGTTCTTGTGAGGTTGTCAGCTGGGTTTGCAGTACTTAACATGGAAGTAACAAAACTCAGTGTTCATGTGTATAGGACACTGTAAGAAGAAGTTAAATGTCACCTTTGTGTCCTCAATAAAACAGACACAATGAAGCAGCAAGCATACACTAAGTTGCTGTACCTAAATTGAAATCAAATAGTGCAAATTTCATGTAAAACGAATGGTGTTTATCATAGAGGTACTACCCCCTCTTATGAGTAGGGGTTGCTATGGCTGCCAGAGCCATGTCCTTTAATCAAAGCTCGAGATATGAACAACTTTACCATCCTATAAGTCTTTTTGAAAAGTTGACCAAGTTTGAGGTGGATGGGATGAAGCACCTAGGAGAAGACTGCTCCAGTATGTCCATTGAAATTTGCCAAAAGTATCCTCAAATATTCGGATTAGGTTCAAAATGACTGACTTCCTGTTGTGTTAAAAAGCGGCTCCAAGTGTCTCTTTTTTTTTGGTTCTATAAATTTCTCTTGTTGAAGTCCACCAAGTTGGACCACAAGGCAATGAGAGGTCAAACTAGCAGTCTTCCTTTGGGAAACCTTATCAATCAATCCCTATCAGTATTCTTTTGAATTTGCCGTTCTCAAGATCCTTAACAAAAAGAGGTCTGCACCGTACTCTTTGTAATTTACAGAGATCAAACACCATGAGCTCAGCCCTTCTCAACATTTAGCAATGTAACAGTGGCAAGGAAAAAAAACTTCCTTTTGACAGTCAGAAACCTTGAGCAGAACCAGACTCACGTTCAGCCATCTATTTGCAGACTGTGTTGGACTTGCAAACCTCAATAATAAGTTGCATTAATTGTAAATGAAAACGTGTTTTAAATTAATACGATTATAGAATATAGAGGTTACAGATATTGTTCATTATCGTCAGTATTACTCAGCATTGGAACAGCTTTAACAATGTCAGTGTTAGAGAATTGGTTTTCATGAGTCATCTCTACTTAAAATATACTTTTTATACTGAAGGAATAATGATGTGAAGAGTTGTCCCTCAGATTGATGAGTTTGTCTCTGATGGGTGACGACCTTTATCACCACAGTTTAATTCCAAAACATGTATAGATTTATGTGAAATTAGAACTATATGAATAACAACACAAGGAATTTGATTCAATCAATCATTTGTAATAGCGCCAATTAATAACAAATATTATCTCATGACATTTTAAAAAAAGAGCCACTTCTTTTTAACAGGCAGAAACCTTGAGCAGAACCAGATTTGTGTTGAACAGCCCTCTGCTGTGAGTGTGTTGGGCTTTTAGAAAAAGAGATGGAATGAGATAAAGAGAGAAACAACAACTCAACCAAAGCTAATAGAGACTTACTGCTACCATGCCAATAATAATAATTAGATCTCAACAAGTTACTGAAAGTACACTGTCAAATAATAATGACAGACATGGCTATAATATAATGAACCTCAGTGTATGTCTAGTAGATATTGCTTGAGGCAATACAGTGAGATGCAGAATTGTCTCTTAAAGTTCAAAAGTCTATGAAAGCAGTCTGTCTTTATTTTACAAGAGAGTGCACTCAAGTTTTACAGCCGGTGAATGTGAAAGGCTGAGAACTATAAGAATACTAGTGTGAAGATTTGTTTTTCAGAGACCCATTACCACCATCTGTTGGGGTCACAGAGACTCTCGCCTGTTCCTTGCTTGTGGACCAGCACTGTATGTGGTGCGCGTGGAGCACAGGGTGGCCAGCCTCCAACTTTTATGCCAGCAGGGCATCGCCAGCGCCCTGCGTGAGGAGAAAGATGTGGGGAAACTGAACATGCCCTCCCTGCTCTGCTCCTATGTCACAACTGCCTTCATACCAACTATCAAGGTAAATTGAACCCTGATGAATTGTTGTGCAGTAACTACAATGCTATTTTTTTCTCATAGCTATAACTATGTTCACTTTTTTCTTTAATTTGGTGCTTGTTGTTGTCATATGACAACTTACTTGAAATAATTTCTCCTTCATTGCTCAAACACAGTAGATGTTAGTGGTAGCCATGATATTTACTACAGCAGTAGAGGGTACTGTTTTGGAGAAGAACAAACTAGTTGATATTTATAGAATCTGACCAGTGCACTGAATGGTGCATTGGCTGATGTATTAGAGGCATTCCTGATATAATATTTGTATAAAAACAACTCTAGCTTCTTACTTTCTTACACTTGCTTGCACTGTTAAAATGTAAAAGTGCTGACTGAGACATGTTTTCATTTGGGTGTCCAGCAATCCAACAGCCTTTTCCTCTCTTTGTTCTAGCCCCCCATCCCCGACCCCAACAACATCCGTGACTTTGTCAGCTATCCCACAGCTGGGAACGAGCGGCTCCACTGCACCATGAAGCGAGCAGAGGACAGCCCTGAGGCAGGCGGACCCTGTTACACACTCTACCTTGAATATTTAGGAGGACTGGTGCCTATCCTCAAAGGAAGGCGCATCAGTAAACTCCGACCTGAGTTTGTCATAATGGATCCCAAAACAGACAGCAAAACAGGTGGGTTAACTAAACTTAAAGTTATAGGAACATCTTAATCTGGTTTGATTAATCTTTACTCACACAGATCTGTAAAAATGACAAATTGTGGTTCAATGGGGAGTTATGCAACATTACCAGAACTGATTCCTGGCAATAACAACAACAGAGGGGTGCCAAGAGATGACTGAATTATAAACACAGGGATACAACTTGGAAAATACATTTTTAATTAAACTGTTTAATGAACTGTAGACAGAGCTAGGGTAGCTGTTTTCATCTGATTGCATTATCTGATTTTCTGGGCTAAGACGATCAGTTACAAGCTGTAGTCTTCTACTTAACAGAAATATGGAATAGTCAGTTTCACTAATGGCAAGAAAGCCACTAAGAGCATTTCCATTATTGATTTCTAAAAGAGATGAGGTGTATTTTGACCTTTTTTAAATACTGATACAGCATGGAGCTGTTGAAAAGAGTACTGTAGCATGTCCATGCTTCCACCATTGGACAAATCAAAAACTACAGTAGTAGACTTGAGAGACCACTAATAGAAGTGGACCTGCCCAAAAGGAGTCTTATTCCCTGTTGTGTTGAAATGAAATCGGTGCCTGGCACATCTGTTTAAAATAATATGAAATGTTATAATAACTTATTCATGCAGTGTGCTCACCATTCCCCTTCAGTAAGAACAAGGACAGACTATGGTGATTCTCTGATGTAACATGGTCTGAGGCTTTATACAGGAATAGCCTGCAACACACGCAGGCTGTACTGGTGTTGCATTTAGCTTGTGGTCTTCCCATTTAAAAAAAAAAATAAAAAAATTGTTAGTATGTATGAGGGCTCACCTTTTCTGTTTTGTGTTTCATATTGACAGAGGAGGTCTGCGTGAATCCCATGATTTCATACACTGACAGCTGTAACTGCTCTGACTCCAGTGACATTGAATTGAGCGATGAGTGGGTCGGGAAGAAGTCACCAAAGTTATCCCGAGGAAACAGGTCAACCAGTTTCAACATGTCAGAATCTTTTTATATAAAAAATACATTTTTTTTAAACGCACTTCACATTCCAAAACCAAAGAGCATGAGCAGATAGCTCTGTAGCATTTGTTTTACCTTGTTTATTAAGTTCTTGACCAAAAAATAAAAAAGTTTCCAGTCTGAAGATAATAAAACCATTGACATTTTTTTATTTTAAAGGATGAACATGGAGTTGAGAAAATCTCCCAAACTGTCACGCACCAATCAGGAAGGCCAGAGGTCACCACGGTTACCAATGAAAAAGCCTCCAGTTCGGTCTCCCAGTCTGACACGTCGAGAGTTTTCTATGGATGGGATCACAGAGGTATGATAAGCAAGAAAGTCTGCTCAAAATTGAAAATGCAGTATCAGTTTTGAGATATAAATACCAAAACAAACAAAACCCAGGTTATATTTTTTGTATATATTGTTCTTTGCATTGCTTCGTGATATATCGTGTCATTTCTACTCACGTCAATGAGTAGAGATGCATTTTCTTGGTCAAATACACTAAATATCTGTAAAGGTTATAAGCCCTTATTCCAAAATAGACAATACTCCTTCTGAGATGTAAAAACACAATTGACATGCATGTTCCAAATGTTCTGTAAACATACTCAAAAATCATGCTTAGACCTAAATAATAAAGAGATATGCCCTGCTGCTTTTCTGAAATGCCACATTCAGAACGAGGCCTAACTCTGAAAATGAAAATGGAATACTGTTTGCATTCCTATTATCTTTTATTGTCATGTTTGTAATCAAGAAAGGACAACACACTTGACAGATGTTTTGTTTGTTCAGATGGGCCGAAACAATGTGATTTTTTTTCTATTAAATTGCTGATGCATAGCAAGAGTAGTGTGCAGGATTTTTTTTTTCTTGTTAGGTGACAGTTTGTTGTCCTGTACACCTACTTTATGAGATCGTTGGATGTGCGAACACCTCCTTAAACACTTTGTAATAAAAAAAGGAAAAAGGGTTTTCTTATTCAGTAAATAACTCTAATTACTTCCTTTTAATCCTGTCTCCTATTTCTTTCTATTCAAAGCACAACTACCTAGCTCAAGTCACATCCAACATCTGGGGGACAAAATTCAAAATAGTTGGACTTGCAACTTTTCTCCCTGCCAATCTAGGTGCAGGTAAATGCATACAAAAAAAAAAAGAACGAAACAATCCGGGTATACACATTTCAGACTGACCAGTCTTATGAATGTAACAGTCATCGTGGTATTCTTCTTTCTTTCAGTTATTTACAAGACCAGTTTGCTTCATCTGCAACCGAGACAGATGACAATCTACCTTCCAGAAGTGAGGAAGATTTCTCATGACTTTATGAGCCTGCCCGTTTTCAACCCCAATGTGTTCAGTGAAGATGAGGATGACTTACCAGGTATGAATAAATGAAAGAAGAATATTTTTTAGTTCAGATGCTTGTGAATATATTGAGACAATGATGTAATTCAATTATGTTTAACGCTCCGGACTCTTACACAGTTCTCCTCTGTGTTTTTATAAAGTGATGGGTCCATCTGGAGTGTCTGGAGAAAATCCCCCCTGTACAGTCAACATTCCCATTGCTCCCATCCACAGCCCGGCTCAGGCTATGTCTCCAACTCAGAGTATTGGCCTGGTTCAGTCTCTTCTGGCAAATCAGAATATTCAGCTTGATGTCCTGACAAACCCTACAGCCACTGCAGCCGCTGCAGCAGCGGCGGCGGCAGCTTCAGTTCCTGTTACTGATCACGGGCAGGATGCAGTTGCGTCACCATATCCCGTGCCAGCTAGATACTCAAATCCCGGTCAGGTGATCTTCAACGGGCTGGAGATGGGTCCTCTTCTTCCTGGTACTCTTCCTCCTCCACCTCCTCCACACCATCTTCCCCCGCAGCCTCACTCGCAGCGGTCTCACTCACAGCCGCCCCGCCAACCACCGCCCAAGCAGTCCCAGCAAATGCAGCTGCAGCAGCAGCAGCAAAAAATGCATCATCATCAACAGCAGCAGCAGCAGCAGCACCTTCACCAGGCCCAAACTCAGCAGCAACAGCTACAGCAGCAACATCAACAGCTCCAGCAACTGCACCACCAGCAGGTGCTGCTTCAACAGCAGCAGCAACAGCACCAACAACTCCAGGTTCAGCAACACCAACAAATGCAAACAAATGGACAGCCAGTGACGCCGCAACAACTTCATCACCAACAGCAAATCCAACAGCAGCAGCAACAGATGCAGCTGCAGCACGAACAGATGCAGCAGCAGCAGCAGCAGATGCAACAGCAGCAGCAGCAAATCCGGCAGCAGATCCTGGAGATGAGGCAACAGCAGCAGCAGCTTCAGCAGCAGCACCAGCAGATCCAGCAGCAACACCAACAGATGCAGAGGCAGCACCAACAAATGCAGCAGCAACTGAAGATGCAGATGTCGTTGCCACCACCTCCAACCGGGTATCCAACCATTTCTTTACAACAGATTCATATTCTGCCTCAGATTCTTCCTCCGACCTCTGAGTCTGGGCTGAGCAGAGCAGAGCATGTACACACTCTTAAGCCAAGTCTGCCAAGGACTTTACCCCCCTTCACTGACCCTGATATATCTATTGAGATGCAGATGAGGAAGGTTAATCCTCCTCCTCCATACCCGGGCACCGTGGTGTCTGCCGCAGCAGCCACAGTCGTCACTGCGCCTCAAACTCTTGTCACAAACTGTGACAGCCCAAGCGTCCTGGCACCAGACCCCTGCCTGAAGAAGGATGAATTTTTGCTTCACCCTGTCACTCTGCAGTACCCTACACCTCTGGGGTATGAAAGGATCACAACCTTTGACAGCAGTGGCAATGTGGAAGAAGTTTGTCGGCCTCGAAGGCGCCTCGTTCGCAACCAGAATGCGTACGCTGTCCACGGCTCTGCCACCCTGAAAGTCACATCCTCTGAGACGAAAAAGATTCAGCTTCCTTACAGCTCAGCAACACTGAGTCGTCTCTCTGTCCCCCGATACTCCATACCGAGCGGAGACCCGCCTCCTTACCCAGATCCAGCCAATCAAGTAACTGCCACGCTTCCTCCTCCCCAGAGAATCGACAGCAGTCTGATTCATGCTACTATGCGCCGTGACCGCAGGGACGTAGGGCTTAAAGTGCCACAGATGATGGAAAGCTCAAGAACCCTTCCCACCAAGGCGAAAATAAATAGCGCACTAGCACTCAGCTACCAGCAGAGGTTGCCAACTGCTTTGTACACGTGCACACAGTGCAGCAGTAACAGCAGCAGCACCAGTGTCAGTGTTAGTGGAGGTGGAACTACAAGCAGTGGCATCGCAGGTGGCACAGTGGTGAGGCAAGACTTCCCACCAGGGAAAGGAGCACATCACAGTACCATCATTGTGCACTCCAAAGGCACTTCACCCCTGGCCTCTCAGTCCTCTTACAGTCTGCTGGGTGCTGTTGATAACAGCAGAGACCGAACAGTGTATGTTAACTCTGCCTTTACTGAAGACGAGACCTTAAATCAGCAGTGTCACCTTGAGAAATCTGTACGCCAACTTACTCTCGGTGATGTCAATCTGACACTCAAACGGCCTCCGCCTTACCAGTGGGATCCCTCCACAGCTGAGGAGTTCTGGCTCACCCCAGAGCAAACAATGTTAGGCCCTCCACCAGGACCTCATAAAGCTCCTCCACTCATCATCAGCCAAACTCAGCACTTAGACATGAGCCGGCTGCCGTTTGTCCTCACCACTAAACCTCAAACCAGTCCGAGCACGAGTACCCTTACTTTCCCGTCAGGGTACCAGATATCCCTCTCGCCATTCCCTCCGGGTGTAGCCCATAGTGGTCCTCCACTCCAGACCTTACAGAATCCGCCACCCCAATGCAATCCCAATGAAGTAGTTGGTTCGGGCCCTTTTGGCCAACAGGATTCAAACTTGGTTCTGCCACCAGGATATCCTTCAAATCTGGCTAACCTGGCCTGTTGTCCTCTCCCTCCGATGTATCCAGGAGCCAGCTCATGTGCTGGACTCCAGCTGCACCCTGTCAACCTTCATCCCTGGAACCCCTACCCCTGCCCGCCTCCCATGCAAGACCCCCCAGCACCCCCCCTCCCCACGAAAACCCATCAGATTCTAGAGAAGCCGATTATCTCCCCTCCACCTCCTACTGCACCACCACCACCACCCCCTCTCCCCCCTCCTCCCCCACCTACTGAGCTACCACCGTCCAAAATTGCCACAGAGGATCAAGCAGAGTCCGCCAACAACTTTCCAGAACCATCTTCCCTGAACGAAAGCCCCGTGCAGCAGGAGTCAGAGCGCTTCAACAAGAAGAGCCGCAAAAGACTCGACAGCCGAGCCGAGGAGGCCAACATGTCCAATGTCTCCGAGGGCAAATCCAGAAAGGAAGGCCGGGCGCTCTCTGACTTCAACACTCTCATTTCCAGCCCGAGGCTTGGCAGCAGAGAGAAGAAGAAGCCAAAGGGCCAGAGAGAGCAGCTCAATAAAACCAAGAAGATGAACAGGACCACAAATGAGTTCCAAGATAGCTCAGAGAGTGAACCAGAGTTGTTTATTAGTGGTGACGAGCTCATGAACCAGAACCAGAGTAGTAAGAAGAGCTGGAAGAACAAGCGTAGTATGCGCATGGCAAGTGAGCTGGAGGAGATCAAGTGCCGCAAGGCAAATGAAAGAGAGGACCGCAGTTTGGGAAGCCAAGGGTTTGTCTATGTGATGGCCAACAAACAACCACTGTGGAACGAAGCCACACAGGTCTACCAGCTGGATTTTGGAGGACGAGTGACACAGGAGTCAGCAAAGAATTTTCAAATTGAGCTGGATGGTAGACAGGTAATCTGAAAAAAAAGCACTTGAATACTTGAAATTAATAAAACAACTATTTTATTCAAATGTTTGAAGTAAAAATGCCTAATATCCATTAGTTTCACCTTTTTGAGATTTGGTGTGGTTCTCCTATTTTACATTTATTCTAAATATATTTTAATTTGGTACTAACAGTCAGAAAAGACAATCTCATCTTGGGCTCTTGGAGAGTGCAGTGTGCATTTTTCATTAAAAACAAAAGAATAACAGCAGTGTAATAAAAACTATATAGTCTGGCAATTCTCAGACACTCAAAATATGTTCACGTTAGTTGGTACATTCTGTCTGAAATGTCGTCTTTTTTTGGTCTCTTTTAGGTGATGCAGTTTGGGCGAATAGATGGGAATGCCTATATCTTGGATTTCCAATATCCGTTCTCTGCAGTGCAGGCGTTTGCTGTTGCCCTGGCCAATGTGACTCAAAGGCTGAAGTGAAAAGGTCATTTTGTGTTCTTGCAGACATATAAAATGGAAACCACAATGGTCTTGACCATGAGGGTCCACAGTGGTATTATACCCCAGTGTGTCAGGCGATAGATGGGGCAATGTCAGTGTCCTGGTGGTTCTTTTTTTAAAGAGAATAATGTACAAGATGGTCTTGCCAATGCAGACCATTTGCTGATCATTTACAATCAGTGTGTTGAAGACGAAGGGGGTCTTGGACAGTGGTCTTGGACAGTGGTCTTTGAGGCTTACCAGTCCATCATTTCAAGTTAATACAGTATAATGAATGTATTTAAGCTCATTTTAAGTAGTGTTCAAATGTTATTTAGTGAGGTCAAAAAAAAAAAGTCAGCCTGAACAAGAGTTAGACAAAGTAAATGTTGGAATAGAGTTAAAAAACATGTCGGAAAGTCAATACCACATTTGGTGCCAAAGACATCTCCCCTTTCTTGAAATGATGGCTCATTAAGTATATTTAAAATAAGTACATTACATTACAGTATTTGATATGTAAGGAAACCTCCATTGTGAGATATGGTGGCTTTCAAGAAGCCATGCCATCTCTGATACAACACTGCACAATTTGATTCAATTATACGTTATTTAAAACAAAAATAAAAAGGTTGTGGTATCCATACCAATATTTCTCAATACCTTTTTTGAATCTTTATTGTTCAACATTAATTGTACAACATTTGTTAGGCAGCCATTACATTTTTAGTCTGTTATGATTTGCAAATGCCCCGTACTTTGTGTTCAAGTGACTGAACATGCAATAGAAGAATATATTGATTCTGTAACTGTGATGTTAACGGTTCGGTACAGTTTATCATAGTATGTATATTTTCTATTCATGACACTTCTATGAAGTGGTGCAATGATCATTGTATATCATATAAGTTTGGCCACAGTACTGCAAAACATAATTCAGTCAGACTTAGTGATGATGTGAATTTACATTTGTCTTTTAGTCCCCAAACTCCCTTCTACAACGGTCAGTAATTATTAACAGCAAATGTATGTGTGCCAAACAGAACCGAATAGCCAAATACATCTGGCTAAAATTAAGTATGTGGGGAAGTTGATAGAAAGTGCTCGAAAATTTAGCATTGACACTAAGATCCATTCAGTGAATCTCAAACTCAGTTGGCTCTGTGTTGTTATCTTTGGGTGTTTATGATGCTGCTACATCAGTAGTTTGCCTTGTTGGAAGTCAGTGCTGCTTTAGATAGATAGAGCTTGTGTGCAATAATGCTACCTACATAGAACTGATGTTGAACTTGCAAAACAAAATACAAAGCTGCTTGCACTGTGTTTTTAGAAAATACATTAACATTACTATATGCTTAGAAAAATGTGCTTATGTGTTGCTAATTTCAGTAGTTTTGTACTTCACCTTTGCTTTAACATTGTACCAAGAGTTTTTTGATGTTACAAAAAAAATAGAAAGAGAAAAATAAACTTGCAAAGGTATTGAAAACAGAAAAATCATAAAATGATAGAATGAATGAGGTCATTTCAGATTTGGTGCTAATGTATAAAGAAAATAATATGGAAATGAAAAGTATATCAAAACGTATTTTGAGAGACTACAGGAAATGAAGCGCTGAGATTTATATTTAAGGACTTTCATTTAATGCAGTTAAAAGACCCCAGCAAATCTGTGTGTCAGCTATCATTAATACTGCTTAATCAATAGATGGTTGCTTGATTTTTCTTTTTCTCTCTTATTTTACAAAGGAAACAAATGTGTTATGACCATAGGTTTATATTGGACCTATAGGCTGGCGGGAGTGCAATTAATATGTAATAAAAAGATTGTTCCAACTGTTTTTGATGTTATGTCTTATTTCAAGTTTTTTACTCGCTCTCTTTCTGATAAAACATCACATCTGTTTTCCTTCAGTCTGTTTCCTTTCTTTTTTCTTTAAAGGTTGTGAAGGGACCAACCAAAGTTCTGTAGTTCTGCAAAAGAATAGAAACTATTCTAACAATAATTAAGGATGAGAGAAAGGTAGGACTAGAGCGGGCTGTAGTTGTTAAAAGCTGTGTTCTGCATATTCTTCTCCTTTTTAAAGGGGCAACATGAGCTTCCACTGAAGAAAGTAGTTTCTCATAGAACCACAGTCAGGGTCAAATCCTGCAAAGGATCAAGAGAGAACTGTATATAACATGATGTGTGCAAAAAAAAGTTAGTGGGGCAATTTATTATTTTATTGTTATTTCTATTTGAATGTTTTTGGAATATTTAAAGGATGACCAGATGTTGATACACAGCTAAAGGAAAAAAACAAAAAAGCTCAATAAGACAAAACTTAAAAACATGCATCATATATTTTATATTTAAGTTGGTGTAAAAAATGCTGATTATACAAACAGCAACTGTAAAAAACAAAATGTATTTGGTCAAGTGTTTCTGTTAAATGAAAACAAGAAATACCTCTATAAAGATAGGTTATGGTAACGCTGTTGTTTGACAAACATGTTGAGTATACATAAAGTAGAGCTTATATATTTCACAGAAAAGCTGAGGAACGATTCAAAGTAATGTACGTTTTAAAGTGTGTCATGAATTTTGCCATAACGATCGGGCAGGAAAGCACAGCTTCAGCGAACGGAAGCAGCTTTTATTTTGAAGGCAGCAAGTGAAGTTGCACTTTCTGTAAGATCTGTCATGTGTGGCTGAACGTCATGAGGAAATACTCACTCTGAGGACAGCGCTGCCTGAAGACTGTGGTGTATTGTCGCTGAACAGCCTGTCGAGGAACTGTTGAACTGTCTGCTGATTTTCAGGATTCCTCCTCTCCTTTTGTCGTTATGTCACCGTCTGCAATTTCGAGCTGAAAAAAAAAACAAGAAACCAAACTCTGAAATATAAACATGGACACGCACTTTGATCAGTCGACAGGTTGGTTACTTTTGTTAATGTGTGATATAAATGTCTCATTACAACTAGGCCTACTCATGGAGGTAGATTAACTTTTTAATCAAAGGCGAATTTTAAACTGCTTTAAATGTCATTTGGATTACAGTCTGAATTTAAATGCACTAATTTCAATACAACTTCTAAATTGTATTCCCTACTCGGTTCCTTAACTTTTAATCATTGCCCTTTTTTTTATACCAGATAATGTCGCTTCAGTTGAATCAACAGATCCCCCACCGAGGATGACAAAACAGCAGATCCTCACCTTATTATCAATGGCATCTGTCAACTTTAGTTCAATGATCTGCTACTCGATATTAGGACCATTTTTCCCCAATGAGGTAAGCTCAATTAATACCACATCACAGATTAAAAATCACATGCCAAGGTACTGGAATTAAGAGGTTTGGGGACCACTTGGTGCACCTTAAAAAAAAAAGAAAAAGTATTACATTTGAACGTCTGGCTTTATAAAAGCTGAACCACGGAGCTTTAAAGGAGGACTTATTTCTCTTTTTAATAGGTGGTTGGATTCATAAGTGATTAAAAGAAACGTCCGTGCTTAATCCAACACACTCAAAGACTTTGCTACATTTTCAAGAAGCACATGACAAGCTTTGTGTACAATGTTTAAAAGTAAGAATAGATATTGCTGTGAAATTGAGATGAAAGTATACATTTTGACTCCAATATTCTTATACTTGTGTTGCTGCGTACAGGTTTTAGCATTTGTTATTTAATGCCATTTTTGGAGTATTTTTTTTTTACCATCACACAAAAGGACTACAGGGAAATTAAGCCTTCTTTAAAAAAAGATCTCCTCTGCTACAGAGTGGGAGAGAAAAGTCATTAAAGTAAACTAAATGAACTAAAGCAGCATCCTGTAACTCCCAATTGTCACCACACTGTTAAGAATGTGTTACACAGGCTGGTTTGAATTGTTAATAAATCATTAACTCATTCTTCACAGATTATATACAGGGTAATAATTACATCTTTGTATTGACAGGTTGTAAAATTACCATGTGATAACAGTTTATTTATTTTACAAAAATGCACTGACAACAACTAATAATCCCTCAATACATTCTATTCATTTTTTATCTATCTATTAATATTTTTTGGTCATGTATTTCTGCTGCCCTTTCCAGGAAGTCATATGGTCCAATAAGTCAAGGGGATTTTTCCCAAACAGGCAACTCAAAAGTCGAAATTATAAATGGATTATAAATGTGCTTCTATAACTGAGGATTAATAGGATCACATTAGGCTTATGTGCACCCTACAGAATGTGTAATCTACAGAACTGCTAAAAGCAGACATACATTGACTATAATAAGTTCAATCAGTGCAAAATGTTCTGTATGACTGATGTTGAATGTCTTTTTTTTCGGCATTCATTTTAACGATTTCCAGAAAAGTTCATTTTGCTGTAAATATAGTTCTTTATCTTCTGGTGCAACTGAATTCATTCACATTTAAATGCCTTCTTGTCTAATGTGGTTTTGACTTCATTTCTGTTACTAAAGGCTGCAGACAAATGCAGATGACAGAAGTGGTGTGTAACATCTAACAGTAGGGGCAGGGACACTGTAGAAGAGATAAGATGAGCTACTGCTGCAATTTGATTTAAAAGATATGATCAGCAATACTGCAGTATTTATGGACTTTTCACAACGAAGCTCTGATATAGCTGCTAACAAATAGACTCATATGTAGATAAACGATAGACATGCAATGTTTAAACTAGTTGGGTTTGTTTGTTGTTGTTTTGAATACAGCTGCTTATAACTGCTATCAACTTTACTGTCAATAATTGGTGTGTCAAGTAATCCAATAATACTAGAAATGCACTATATAAGTACAGTACATTGGTTGTTTCCAATGAGTAATTACCTAAGTCATACTTATGTGAAGATGAATGTAGCGGCAACTAGCACAAAAAGGTCTTTATTGATGTTGGTTATGAGAAGACCGTGAAAGTAGGGCGAAATGTCACTCTTGTAAAGTTTATCAAGCATGGAGAAATCATTCATTTCTTTTAAAGGAGCATTATGTAAGGTATCTACTGAATGAAATCATTAAATGACCTTACTATATCATCAGGAATGCTCTGTGCTGGCTTCTCTGACAACAATGCAGCAGCCAGTATGTCATCCTTCTAAGTTTAGATTCCGGTGCGGAGTGGTCTTAATTTATTAATTTTTTTTACCAGAGAAGGTAGGCCGGTTTTAAGGCACCCCCACATGCCCATTGAGGACACCCCTCAGTTTGCCAGATATGAGACCAGTTATCATGGCAGACCTTACTGATTCTACCCGACCTAAAAAAAGCCTCTGCATTTTTACTAATAAGCTCCACGACCAGAAACTTGGTAAAACGCTGATAAAAATTGGAGATGCTTTTGAAAAATGCAGAGAGGCTTACAGACCGTTGTAGAATTTGGGCTAAACACTGAAGCTTCAGTGGCAACCTGGGTGCGCATTGACACCAGCGAGGAGAGGGAGGGGTAAGACAGCTTGCTCCACTGCTTTGAAGTTGGACTGCAGTACCCAATTCAACTCTTTGTGTCAGAGCTACGTATTGCTCCTTCGGGTTTCTCAGTGAAATGAATGAGCCATCATGTGCTTGACATCAGAAAGCCTTAAAGCAGTGAATGACTTGCTCTGTTATTCTCATTGGTCAAAAGGTCTCCGCTAAGGTAGGCTACCGTCATGTGACGTAACTACAAAGCTGAGGTTAGGCAGTAATAAATAATATTACATATGACCAGATCAATGAGGCATTGTTTCAAAGAACTAGCTGAATTCACTTTTATAAGCTATTATCTCGTTGTTTTTACCATTTATTGACCATTTTGTGTTTTCCTGAAATATCCTTTTTTTTTTTAAGCTCTTGTATGAAATAATAAATGTATTGCCTGAATATTTCCACACAGGCAGTAAAGAAGGGAGCCAGCCAGACAATTGTTGGTCTTATATTTGGCTGCTATGCTGTTAGCAATTTAATTGGATCATTGATACTGGGAAACTATGTAAGTATGTTGCGTTATTTTGAATCTCATTGTGATATTCTCAGTGGGATATGCTGACCGGATGATGCATTCATTCGATCTCTCTTTGTTGTTGTTGTATCAGATTGTCCAAATTGGCGCAAAGTTCATGCTTGTTACGGGGCTGTTTGTGTCATCGTTCTGCACCATCCTCTTTGGGTAAGTGTTTGTCCTGTGTGCCATGTCAATTATCATGATATTAGAACAGAAAAGTCTCATGTAGAGATGAGCCCATAGCATATATGAGCAAGTTTCACAGAGCTTTAGAAGCAGCACTAATACTGATGTCAAACTACATGAGTCATTGTCTCTAGAAACCTCAAACATTTACCGAACAAATGTTGAAGCTCTCTCAGCGTTTTCATTTTGGGCCTTGTTGCTTCATGCATTCTATTTGAAGATAGCCTCCTATGTGAAGCTGTACTCGTATTAATCCCTTTTGTGTGTGAACGTGCTGTAAACTTGTGAAGTGATAGCTATGTGCAGGAGGCAGGGCGATTTTGACAGGAAAATCCACAGTATTCATTTGACATCCATTTGAGCTGCTGAGTGTCTTGCTGATCTTTTGCTCCATTAACCGTATACCTAACAGTATCACCGTCTAACATTAACAAACTACCTGGGACAAGCCCAACACAGACTAACACAAAGCACAGAAGGTGAACTAATGAAAGCCATCTTGCCAGTGTCACTGATTTTGGGAGAAAACTAGAGTCAAGAAGCAAGACTTTCAATTATCATTAATACTGAGGTATACCGCCGTGTTCCAGGTTGTACTGTGGGACCACTGTCCTAGCTTACAATAAAATTGGCCAGTAACTTATTTTTTATATTTTACATTTTAAAATTCTATTTTATATATTGTAATAGCTTCTTATACTGTATTATTTAAGTTGTTGCTAGCTCTGCTTTATTTCCTTGTGAATTGTTTAGCACCAATACACCAAGTCAAATTCCTTGTATGTGTAAGTGTGCTTGGCAATAAAACCTGATTCTGATTCTAGCTGGCTGAAGGCTAGCTTAAGCTGCTTTTGAACATTGTTAATGGGCAGACTTTCGTTTGGTTAGGTAAGCTAAAGCTAGCTTGCTCGCATTAAGCAGAACATTTGCTTGCAAGCTCAGTGGCATTGCTGCGATGCTGAGGGGCAACAGACAGGGTGGGAAAGATGGACGCAGACAATGGAGGGTCTTATTATCTGAAAAAATGGCCCAGGGGAGGTGTATAGATAAACTCTGGCGTAATCTGATTGTGGAAATAGTTTTTAAGTAAATTGTATGACAGTAAGGTCACTGCATTTCAGAACCTTACATACAGCAAAGAATTGGAAATTAGGACTTTGTCAGTCTCCATTTCATTTGAATACAGGTAACCTCAAATTTGTGATTTACTTTAAACCCTAGTTGAATTGTCTTCAGTCGGACAGCTTAAGACCAAACTATCAGCCCACGTAGTCACTCTGATTTGGTTTCAGTCGTTCTACTTCCCGTTTTGACATTAACGGATTCATTTTCCTTCCTTTTCTTGCAGATTGCTCGACAGGGTTCCCGCAGGGACTGCTTTCATAACACTGTGCTTTGTAGTGAGGTCCATCGACGCTGTGGGCTTTGCCGCTGCAATGACTTCCACTTTTGCCATGACAGCAAAAATATTCCCGAACAATGTGGCGACTGTTTTGGTGAGTGTAGACGACCCTGGTGTGACTGACTTGTTATTTAGAATCACGAGAAGAACAAGAAAGCATTGTAGCGTGAGTTGTTTTGTATCTCCCATTTCTCCCAGCAGCATGTGAAATAATAAATAGCTTTTGGCATACAGTGAGTAGCAAAAGTACCTAAGCATTCAAAAAATGCTTCACTCTGCTTGCTTGTGTTTATCCTGCACTATTTCTGTGAATGTTTTTAATGTGCTGAAATATTCTCTCTTTAGGGTAGTTTGGAGATGTTCACAGGACTTGGTCTTATTCTGGGGCCACCGGTTGGAGGGTGGTTCTACCAATCATTTGGATATGAAGTCCCTTTTATGCTTCTTGGATGTTTCCTATTCATCATGGTCCCTTTCAACATTTACGTCCTGCCAACCATTGGTACCAACATCAGCGTAATATTCTTCGCCCATTTGTTGTCACGTTATCTGTTTTCAATTGCGTTGTAAGTGTGAGCTGTTTTGATTCTTGCAGAAGCAGATCCCTCGCAGGATTCGTTCTTTCGGCTCCTCTGCCATGTGAAAATAGTCCTGATCTGCTATGTGATATTCACTCTTAGCGCAGGTTTGGGCTTCTTGGATGCCACATTGTCCCTGTTTGCTATGGAGGAGGTATATTTCTTTCTTCTGATCAAACTTACAGCAGGATAAAAAAGTCTTAGCCTGCAAATTTGAAGACAATTTCTTTCTTTTTCATTAGTTTGGTCTCTCCCCTGGCTACGTGGGACTCATCATGCTTGGTTTGTCTTTACCATACTGTCTGGCTTCTCCACTGTTGGGATATTTTACGGATAAATATCCTGTGAGTATAGAAGCACAAGTGCATATTACTTTTATTCTTTGTCATTTGACATTACAAGCTTAACCCTGATTTCTTGTTGATGTTTCTCAGGCCACCAGAAGTTGGTTCATGGTAATCGGAGGTGTTGCCACAGCAACTGGCTTCTGTCTACTCGGTCCTCTTCCTCTCCTTAACATCAAAAGGCAAGTATGGAAAGTATAGAAGACGTATTGGGTCAGGCCAGACATTTAGCACAAAGGACTGTTGTTTTCTTACAGAGAGTTTGACGAGAAGAGCAGCCAAGTTTTAAAATTCTCACAGTAATGACAATCAAATTGAGCCTGACATTTATATATAGTGTGTTGAAAAATAAAGCCAATGTGGAAGTGCAAAAAAAAAACCTGAATATCCCATTTCTTTATTTTGTTCTTTTTATTTTTTTTGTGGTAACTTATCGGTTATGACGATCTTAAGGCTGAGAGTTATTCATAATAAGGGGCGTGGCTGAACTTACTGAGGGGCGGGTGCGTTGTGGCTGTTTGTCAGGAGGCTTAAGGCCCGTCTCAGCTCTGTTACTAAGTTGACTGATAGTTATTTTGACACAGCATTTCCAATATGGCGACTGCCTTCTATGGGCTGCAAAAGTCCACTTCAGAAACCAATGGGTGACGTCGCTGAGTCTACGTCCATGTTTTATACAATCTATGTCTAAGAGCAGGAAAGCAATCCAACTATCTACACATGTTAACTAAACATGCTAGAAAAGTAAAAAGTGTTACTGCTAAATGTTTACTTTTAAATTACTAAAGGTAAATTAAAGATGTGAGACCTCTAAAATAGTTTGTGTAATGACATGTTCTGTGTGCTTCAACATTGATACAACCGCTTTGTGATGAAGAGGATTGTACAACTGCCAATACTAGAAATAAAGATAAAATAATAATAAAGAAACTTTATTTCTATAGCGCCTCTCCAAATCTGAGTTACATGGGGCTTAAAAAATAATGTTTAACAGACCAGCATAAAGATAGAAAATGCAAAAAACGACAGAAAGAAAGAGAACCAACTCTTCACCGTTTTAAATATAGTGTGATCCTCCTTTGGTTCAAAAGTAGTTTGTCAAACTTTTAACAGATTTGTCTTATTTGGAGGCTCCTCAGATCAATGTAAAAATGGGTAAATAGTTATGAAACAAATTGCAGAGGGAGACCAAGTAGGGATTAAAGGGAATCAAAGACTGTGAAATTGAATTCTGTCTCGAATGGGGAGCCTGTGAATGCAGTCAGGACTAGAGTGATTTGTTGCTTACTTGGACATCTGCTACATTGTTAAGGCGAGAACATAAATGAACTGCAGTTGTCTAGGTGGGGGAAAGGAGGGTTTGGATTAGATGTTTCTTTAGTGTGATTTTGGCATCATTTCTGATTTACACAAAAAGCAGGATTGAAAGTTCTGATTATAACCACACTCAATACGCAGTGTGTTTCCTCTGGGGTTAAGATTTACAGAATAAATTCCTACTGCTCAACTGTATTAACTTGTGTGTTTCTGTGTGTGTTTGTTTAGTAAGCTGTGGTTGATGATCCTCATGCTTGGGGTAATTGGGTTTTCTCTGGGTATGACTGCAATCCCAACGTTTCCTGAGATCATCACACATGCTTAGTGAGTGGCTTCACACGTTGTTCTACAGTCGTGACCTGTGGTTGCTTCAAAATACATTACGTGAAACAAATTCTCCACACTCATTTATTCTCTGCTCTGTAGTGATCATGGATTTGATGAGGGACTAAGCACTCTCGGGATGGTGTCGGGGCTGTTTGCTGCAGTTTGGTCTTTGGGGTAAGTCCTACAGTCTTTCACTGGTATCTCGACTTCTATGAACCATTTCTGCATATGAAGGACATTGAATCTGTATGTGATGGATACTTTTTGAAATGTTGGTAGAGTTCTGGTATCAAATTGCTGTGAGAGTAGTGTCACCCATTGGTGTGTAGGATCAGTATTGGTCGCAGATTCTGCCAAAAATGGGTTGTTGGGGGATCGGCGAGTATGCAAGTCAAAGCACCAATCCGATACCAAAGTCAATCAGCTCAAAAAAATTCTAATAGTTTCAGGTTACGTGACACAGTATAACAAACAATGACAGTGTTGTGCTAGCAGCAGAGATTATAAAGTTGGTCAAAGGGAGGAAATTTTAGCGATCAAGAGTTTCTTCACATGTATTATTCATCCTTTTTCATCACACTTGAGTCAGAGTATCTCTCTGTCTCTGCAAATACGAGGGCTGGGTTCGGCAAGGACCTCGTGATGTGAAACGTATTGCGATACTTTGCAGTAATTTACTGAAAAATAATACGGAAAAAGTAACTGAGCGCAGTGAACAACTCCTAAAAATACTGTTAACAGTAACAAAAGGCATGGGGAGGATTTCCCAGAGAGTCTTGACTATCACTCATAATCCAGTGTGTGGCCTTGTCTGTATCTTCACAGACTCTAGCCACCGTCTGTACTTTCAGATTTCCTCATGTTGCTGCGTTTGGGACTACTTCTGGGTGTCAGTCATTGTGCAGTAATGCAGAGCTCATGGTATACACCGGAGGTTTAGACTCAATGAAAATGTAGTGATCAGGTGACATGTGTCTCTCCCCTCCTGTGTCAGTCTTTAACAGACACTAACGTTACTTGAGCTGCTGTGTCGACCTGTGAATTTGAACGTTTTGTCTGCCTTGTGGTCGACTGAGTGTTACCACATAGCATGTAGATGAAGAGAAGCTGCACACAAACAAAGTCTCGCTTCTTCTTTCACGTTTGTGCAAAGCTGTTCTTTAGAGTGTAACCAGTATGAAACAATCATATAACATCGTATTTTGTTTCAGTTACCACTTTCTTAACACTCGCCTGTTTCACTTTAATTCACTTAACCACCACTGCCCTCTCTCTCTCTCTCTGGCTTGTGGCAGCTATAAACTCAAGGAGCGACATCTACAGTATATGTTCTGATTACAGGGGGAAAAAATGTAGAGGACATTTTTAATTATTTAAAGTATCTATGTGAGTGGTGGGAAAATTTGTAAATATATCGCAGTACTTTGCTGTATCGCTTTTTTGTCAACCTCAGCAAATAACCCAGTCCAGATATCGTGTATTTTGAAGGTAAAAATCCTGTCTGAACATTTCTGGATTCTGTGGGTTTTGATTGCATGCAGGAAAAACAGTCTGTGTGTTAGAGTTAAAGAGATGGAAAGGCATAGGCCGTAATACAATCCCAGAACCCATCGGCTGTTCTTTGATTGAGATTTAACTTTTGATGGATAACTTTTAACAAATATCTGAACAAAAGTAAAGCAGAAATCTGGACTGAGACGTCATATCTAAGATCCAACTCAGCTGTCATGTCTTGGTTTACTAGTTGGACAATAAGAAATGATGAGCACACATTGAAGGGAAATGATTGCCCAGAAATCCTAATGGTTTAAATAGCAGATGGCTCAACCAGAAGCCCTGAAAGTTGGCCGCTCCCAGAGGCAATATTTTCATAAAATTAGCCTAAAGTTCCTAGAGTTTTAATATCCAGTAGACTAGTAAAATAAACTAACTTAAATACACGGTGGATATAAAAAACACTACTTGGCTTTTATTTACTGCAGTTTTATTTCTAATGATTTGATTTGTTTTTGTCAAAGGATGTTTTACGGCCCAGTCGTTGGTGGACTGATCACACAATATCTGTGCTTTGAATGGGCAGCTGCAGTCCAAGGAGGCTTGGCGTTGCTGGCTGTAAGTATCCTATTTGCTGGAGACTATGGTCATAGTGCTGGATTCCAGGCTTGTTAAATGTTCACAGTGTAGCAGAGACCGCAAAGGACTGTAAAAGTTGTTGCTTTACTTGGCATAGCATTTATTAAGGACTGTAGAAATGCAATTTCCCAGCGTGGAAATTGCATTTAGATGTAAAACCAACATTAAGACTGATAACGAAACAAGCGTGTGATTGCAGTTTCTTAACCATTACACACGTTACTCAGTGACTTCTTTGTCCTCAGGCCTTCCTCCTCGCTGTGCATTATATCTGTAAACCCCCACAACAACAAAGGTAACAATCCACCTTAAATCAACTTAATCATCTTTATGATATTCATTACGATGCCTCATATCTGTATTTCATCTGTTTACTTAGTAGAAATCTATTGAGGCTTATTTTTTTAAGTTTTCAGAAGACGTACTGGGTGTAACAATGACTTTTGTGTTTGCATTCAAGCATCCCAGAAGACAGTCAACATAGAGACGAAAGCACTCCTCTCCTTATTGAATGAAGCCCTCAGCCACGTGTGGAAGTGTGCTATACTGAACAAAACAAGATCTTAATGTTTTATAAAGTTTTTGTATCATTAATTGCTTTTTAACATTTTAAATTATACATATTTGTTGTTGCAGATATTGTAATATCTTCTACTTGCATCGATGGAAACATATTTTAACATAACAGTATTGTTATGTATTTATGAAATGTTTAAAAGCTGTGTTTGTAGAGGGATCTGACTTAAACTATATAAAGCAGTGTATTACCAGTTTTGAGTTGGTACTTACTTTACAAATTGCACTCGGGCTGAATAAGAGGGGTGAATATAACCAGCCACTGTAGTTCACAGTACATTCCAGTTCAGATGATAAACTTAATGTGCCTTTTGTTCTGTTAATAATCTTAGTTTTTCACATCACATGACTAGGATTTCATGTTGATGTGACGCCTGCTATGCCTACCACATTCAACATGAGAGAAATAGGCTTATTTATACACAAGCTTATTTTCCTATACAAACTATATTTTAAGAGGATACCCATTTCTACACAAAAAACCTGAAATGTATTCTTAAATAATTCCTAGTTTCAAGCCAAATAGGCTACTATGAAATAACTTTATCCTAAAATGCAAATCCTATCTGAAAGGGGAAGGTTTGCCTATTGGCAACACATTCAATATAGTTTAGTTGTGTTTATACTAATCATAGAAACCATTCACCTGAATGAACAGCGTGGTCTCTTCACGAAGTCATGTTTCGACGGCAACCCGGAACGCACAAATATAACAGTGGCGTCGGAGCGAGCCATCGTGGTTTCAGCGAGTTTCTTCTTAGCGCTTTAAATTAGCGGTCATCTGTTGGTTTGGGTTTGAATCTTCAACTTCACCGCACATACACTTTTAGACTAAATTAAAATAAGCAAATTACTATTAATTCCCAGACTCTGCATTGTTTTGCAGATACACTTCAAATCTGGTACTAAGCATCTCTTCTCTTCTCACACTGTCCCTGATTCAAATAAACTAATAAAATATAAAAAATAAAACACTTATGCACAAATTATCACAACAGGCATAGAAATGCTTGTTTAAATACCTAATGTTAAAAATGTGATTTCACGTACATTATAATTAATAATCAACAAATAAATTAACAAAACAGAATATTTATCATTTGTATTTTTTATTTGCTAAAAAAAGAAATATACAAACGTAATTAATCTCGTACAGGCTAGGAACGTATAACTAGGATATAATTGAAATTGTGAAAACCTTATCATCTGTTAAAATAAAGACATTTATGGTAACAACAATAGATAAGTAAAACAGATTTTTAAAAAGCATATTTAACATTTCATCATTCAATCCATACAAAGTAAATTACATGATATAAATATATGGACGGTTTGGATATATAAAAAGACAAAGATTCAATAGACCTGTACAGTTTATTGCCGTATAAAAATGTATTTTGAATAAAAATGAAAGCAGTCAGGGTAAAACAATCATGTGTCCATGACTTTATGTATCAGACTCAAAGGCCCCATTAGCCTGACCTGTCAGTCTCTTGGGGAGAGGTCTGTCAGTCAATCGGCCTCTCCTCCGTGTGCTTGTCAATTCTGAAGCATCTGCATTGGAAAATGTGGTTTGGGATGAAGCTGCGGGAACTCCTGGCTTTTTCACCTTCTTTTTCCTTCTAGTTCTATGGACGCATCAAAGCCCAGAAAAGGTATTCATTATTATTTAAACATTACATCAAATATGTCATGGTGTTGCATTGTCCAATATTTGTTTAACAAAAAGAGATACTTTGAGCCTCATGCAGGCACTGTGACCCTGTGAAAGTAGATACAAAAATTTCCAGCAAAGCAAAAAACCACTTACCTGGCATCAGCCAGCTCAGGCTCTGTGTCTGATAGTGTCGGCTCAGAAAGAAATCTAAGTTCACCAGAAGAACTAATTGCAGCAGATACCTTGAAAAGCAAGGAAGAAGAATAGAAAGAGTATAGAAAAATAGGATGACAGAAGAAGACACCGAACCATACAAGTACCTTAACACCACACTAAGAATACTTTCTTTTTAAAAAGAGAATACATTCAAATGTTAACCCTTTAAAAGTGTCTCACTCACTTCAGGCTGATAGTGGCTTTTATACTTTGTCATAGTTTTTCTATACTTATGTTAAATGCCTCCAGCACAGCTCTGTAGTTTACTTTTCATACAATGACAACAGTTTGGAATATTACATAAACATGTTTTACTGTATGGTTCCTTTCAATGTCATGAGAATGTTTTCAGCAGTAGAATCTCACTGTAGCTCAGGCGGTCATAAGAAGGCACATGACATGCAAATCCTAAAAGTATTTGCAGATTTTGGGTAAAAGTAATGGGATTGAAAAAATGCTCTGTAAGACTGTACTTAGGGAACAGAAGTGCTTATACTTGATGCTAACTCAGCATACCGACACGTTCACAACTGAAAAAAACATAGCACTCTGAGGATGAACTACGTAAAATGTTTAGCATTGATACCATCTTAGCATGCTAAAATCTGCCAAATTAAATGAAAATATCTAAAGTTTTGCAGGTCTTTGGTCATTAACCAAAACACTAAACGGATAAACAAAGTCAGGAATGTAAATTCCTCCCAAGGAAGATATGTTGTTCTTTAATTGGGAAACTAATAGTTGTCAAGGCATTTCAGTCGAAGTTCCAAAAATTAATCTCATTACAAGAAAAGTCAGGGGTCTTTACCCTCTGGGCACCATGAATGTCTGTGTGAAATGTTAATCCATTAACATTAGTGGAGGATTATGTATTAGTTGTATATATACAGTATATATACAGTATATATATATATTTGAGTAATTGCCAAAGTGATGTATCGTGCGAGCAGCTGATATTGAAATGCTAAGCTCCCTGCTACATGCATGGCCAAAAAACAGCAATATACAGTTTGTTCAAAGGTTAGATTTTTTTGTTTGTGTGATTTTAAGTTTTTTACAGCTAAAAACAACTTTTTAAAGCCTTTGAAGCCTGCAGTGAGTGTTTGGTGGTCAAAAGAAAGACAAGTAAAGTATCTCTATTCTGAACAGAAACAGAGGCTAAACAGACCAAAGCCAAGGAAAACCTAGATATGGAGTACCAGAAATGAATAGACCCATTACAGCCACACCTTGTTTCACCTGCCTGCCCATGTTACAAATATAATACTGCCTTCTTACCCTGGTTGGTGTTGTCCTCTCCACTGTCCCCTCAGACAGGTCTTGGTGTGACTCTGCGGAATGAGTCACCTCTCCGCTGATATCTCCTACAATATAAAACAACTCAGAATCATCACCAACACATTAACATTTTCCTTTATTCTTGATACTTTGTGTGTACTGAAACGTTACAGGGAATCAGCTACTTTGTTTTAGGAACATATATTTTTTATGTTTCTATTTATCATGCAATCAGTGAACTAAGGCTCTGTAGGCAGTTTCATTGGTGATCTGTGTGATTCTGAACTAGTTTGATCCAGACAAAAACGTTCTGCTGTGAATGTGAATCACGCCTGGCTGCTGTGTACTCTACATAGAAACCTTCTAATGGGACATCCCTTGTCCAATCAGATTACTTGGTCTGAAGTTTCTAAACCAAAATATATTACACTCACTTTGGTCTGCTACATAAGAAGCAAGAAAATATCCCTGCTGCCCATTGACCAAACGCCCAAACCACCAGTTGTCATTGTCTTTGTAGAGCACGTGGATGACATCACCGCGGTGTATGGTGAGTTCATCCGAACGATTAGCTCTGTAGTCATAGAGTGCGACGACCTAGAAGAGACACACAAAGGTGGAGGATGGATTAAATATGAGAAGGGAAGAAGGCTCCTTGTGACTGTGCGTACAGCTACAGTGTATACTTACTACTTGTTGAACAGGGGCTGAATCCGTCTCCACTTGGCTGCCTGAAGGAAAGTGGTCAGGAAGGGCCTGAATAAGAAAAAACATAATTTTTAATCTGTAGAAGCAGTTTTAGAAGATGTTTGCTATGTGGCAGACCCCCAGTAGCAGTTGACTAATCTGTGCACTGTCTATATAATGATGCATGACACACTCAACAACCTTACCTGCAGCCTAAAGGATCCTCTGAGACGCTGACCAACTGGACTAAAACCACCTGATAAGAGGAAAAAAACTATAAAGAGCAGGCTTGGGACTGCAACACAACGCTACCCTAAATGTACCTCATGTAGCTTTAATCTTGCAAAAGATTTGACCGAGCATATCAAAGAGCAGCATTAAAGCCATTCATTAGTTTAAGACACATGAGAGTGTTATGAACAGTACAAGTTACAAGTACTCACGATTTTGGGTACTCAGAGCTGCCTGGGGGATCAGCTGCTCGGCTAGAGATCCAGACAGCTGCAGCTTGGAGTGCGGGGACAAGAAAGACGGAGGTGGTAATGAAGCATTTAATCCCGTCTGTGAAGAAAAAGCTGGGTTTGAGTTTTTTTCCACCCCACTTCAAATAACTGTAAAGTAATAGCTAGTTTTCTATTTCATGTCGACCCTCAGAGGCCTCATTATGCAATTTTTCTGGCCAGTGGTTAATTGTAATTTTCTGCTGAGATTTAACACAATACAAAGTAGCAGCCAGCTGAATAATGTGGATAAAATGAGACCCAGAGGAAATGGGCTAAAATGCAAATGTATCTTCAAAAATAGAAAAACTTTACAAGTCTTAAGACTTTCTCTAGTGGGGGCTCCTTCCTCTGCACGGGCATGAATGAAGGGGCAGGTTAATCACCAGCTATGAGCCCAAAAAACACTGGCTAAATAAAGGTGTCAAAGTAACCCTGATAAAAAAAACTCACTGTGCCAGAATCTGATGTCAAGCTCCTTCCTGTATTTGTAATGCCCATTTTGCCTTCAAACAGAACACAAACATAGAAAGTTAAACCATGTTGATAAAGAAATTCATCTCATTCAAATCAACAATTCAATTCTAAAAGACAAACTGTACAGTACCTTGCTCGTATAGGAATCCAGAAGTTGAAGACCTCGGATTTGGTTCCTAAAATGTGGGGAAAGGGTGAGATTTAGTCAATAGTCCCCTTTAAATGTCTGTCTGTCTTATATGTTATGTCAAAGTAAAAGAGAATGTTATTTACAAGAACTGAGTCCAGTGTCTCCTTAATACATTGCATTTTGAATGCAAGCCTTGCTGTGTGGGCAAACTGATCCATGGCTGAAGAAGAAGTCATGTCCTGTAACACTGGTGTGTCAGGTGTGTGTCTCATGGTTTTGGTGTCAACCGAGGCTGATCTGCTCGCAGCTTTTATGTTGTGCACCTCCATCTGGGAAACTGAAAAACAGCATGACATTGTCTAAGCTTGGATTGTATTTCAATGGCTGTTTGTATCAACAGGTCAAAAGAGTAATGACAAATAAGGAGGTTTGAAACGACCGGTCGGCTTTTTTTTTCTTTTTCCTTTTTTACAAACCTTTTCGATCGTACAGATACACGTGGACAGGCTGGCTCTGACCGAAGGCGCAGAAAGCGACCATGTTTTCATGCGGGTGAAAACACACTCCATGGAGAGCATTTGGGTAACAAAGCTCGGAGTAGACTGCAACTTGATCTCCTGTAATGATCAACAAGTTTACAGTTTGATCCACTCTGCGGAACTGTAAAGGATTTCTTTGTTTCTGTCTGACTGAAAAATCAACAACATGCTTTTCACCTGTATCACTATTCCAGACGTATGCCATCCCATCCTCACTGCCAGAGAAGATGAAGTTTCCACATGGTGTAAAAGTGCTACAGATCCTCTCTCTGTAGTTTGTTGCTCCTGTGTACTTCTTTACAGCCAGACTGAAAGGGGGAGAAAATTGTGTAAAAAGTTCAAGATTAAAAGTATGTTCTAGTAATATAAATTTTATGACAGCAAAAACTTTAATGGGCACTGCTGTAAGTGTTAAAATGGTTTTGTTTTGACTTTCTTTTCACGAGGTTACTGCAATAGCTGTAAAGCAAACCATCAAATCTGCAGCCACACTGACAGTAAAAACAAAACAGTTTCACTCTAATCGCAGACGGTTATGTCAAGGCGTCTTTACATTCTCAAGTCCATCATCCTGAGGACACTGTCTTTGGCATGAATGAGCAGACACCGGCCGTTCGGATGGAGCTGCAGCTTGTTGACAGGGATACCCTTGAGGTCACTCTCATCAATTTTCTGCAAAGAGAAAACATGCACAATTTTCAAATATCTCACAATGATCTTTTGTACTTGCCCAAGCACGAGCCTTTAGTTGTGCAGTACACTGTGTAATATGTACATGTAGGTACACCATTCACAGACATCATCTCACGTACTTTCTCTACACTCCAGCGATTACACGGCTGATGCTGCTTGCTGTCGTTCACTGAAGTTTTCCACACAATGATTTTGCCTGTGTTGTCTGCAGAGAACATTCGCCTTCCTGAATAAAATAAAATACAACAAAGGGAACATCAGCCTGGAAGGACACAAGTATAATATACTCAATTTACATAATAAAAGAAGACAAGCCTCGCTCCTTCATAAACACAGCAACACAATTTGCCTTACAACAGATGGCAATAGCAGAAGCAAAAAAAATTGCCCTACAAAAAAATCCCCTGAAATGGACACAGGCATGCTCACATACTCACTGAAACTACTCGATGACCTTTGTCAAAGGGTGTTTGAGAGTGGACAGGTGCAGCTTATGATTTAAAAACATCAGTTTCTTACTTTGAATTGTGTATCAATATCAACAAATATTCAACAACTTATAAAAGCTAAAAGCACGTTTTATGTTTAAGACTAGAATAACAGTTATTTTCATGTCAATATTAAAGCCAGGTCATGCTAAACAATAAACATTTTTAATGACTTTGTATCTGTCACTTCTCATGTGTGAATGCAGTATATTAACACCAGGAATGCAGTTGGCTGTGGGCCTATCTCAGCGTACACTGGGTGAGAGGTGCACACCCACGGACAGTTTATCATGAGGTGATATGGTTGTATCACTTGCGGCAGAGACACAACATTGATTACCTTCAGAGTCAAAGCAAACAGCGTTGATGAAACTGTTGTGACCCTCAAACTCCTGCAGCAGCTGGCCATTCACATCATCCACATCAAGCCTCCACACTCGCACCAGAGAGTCAAAGCCCCCCGTCACCACCAGGTTCTGGGCTGTGGGGTGGTACTGAGCACAGTATACAAAGGATGGATGGGGGAGAACCTTTTGGGCCGTTCCCAGGAGCTTCTCCACGTTCCACTCTCTGATGTAAGAGAGCAAGAAGAGTTGAATAATGCATATTCAGAGACAGTTGCTCAAAACATGCTGTGTCACTGGAATGCCTTTCACTTTGAGGAGTAATTACTCCCCCTAGAGGTGGACAGAAAAACTGCGACTACAGCAAATCATTTACCAGCAGCCCCTTTTTTTATTAACTTAATTCTTTTCTTTAAGCTAACAACCAGAAACACACCTGACAGTTCCATCAGAGGAGGCAGACAAAAGGCTTCGATCGTCTCTGGACCAGCAGAGATCATAGACTATCTTCAGATGGCCACTGAAGGCAGCCAAAACTTTCCCAGACGGAATCTCATACACTGGAACAAAAAAAAATCAAGTAGCTTGATTATTGATTATACCAGAGTATTTCCAAATGTTATGTACATGCATGTAAGTTTAAGACTCAGACTCAGGATGACTCTGTGTAAACAGCAAGGTAATTAGGTGGAGATTTAAGATGATGAGTCCAGAGTGGCATCAGCAGGGGGAGTTTTACAGGGTGTTGATGAGGTGTTGCTTACCTACAACAGGGAAAGCATCTCTGTCAGCACAAGCAGCAGCGAGTATCGTCCCAGCGTGCGAGAAGAGCACCGTGAAGCAGCCCATCTGGCCGCCACGGAATGACAGCATGGGCTTGTTAGGAATCCGACAGACCTTTTTCAGAAAGACCCAGTTAGGAGTGTGCAGTCGGGAAAAGGTTCACACTTTTTCTCTAGGCTGTTTGAAAAACTATACTAACAGTCTAATGTGAACAGTTAGGGTTATTTGTAGCTGATTAATTTTCTGATGCCGAGAACCCTTTTTAACCACATAACAGTGCATGCAGAATTGTCTGTAGATCGTTCAACCTATCAGAGTGTTATGTACCCAAAGAAGAGACCTCAGTCATTTTTACAACCAGCAAATCAAGAAGGTAGCAAGTATTGTGGCTTTTTCCAGTCGTGTTCTCTCCAGTACATTTTCTGTTGCAGTCAGGGAGTTGTTATGTTTTACTTTGTTGTAGAACTTACTGCTATTCTCTTTCCTTCCAACTGAAATCAGCCTATTAAATGCTCAGTGGGTTTTGTCTCCCTTGACAGAGAGATCCTTTGATTGTGTTATTTAGTTTATTTTTTCATCAGTCTATTTATTTATCAAGTTTATTTCCAATAGTATCCATATTTATATATTTATATATTTATATAGTTCATATTTTGTCTGTATCGTGCTTTGTTTTAGCTACAAGCCAGTCAAGATATTAAGAAGACCTCCTAACTCCTTACTACCGACCTGTCCTGGCAGTCTGCTCCATCTTAAGGCGGGTGTTTTGCTCTCTACAGGCTGTGTAAGGCTTCTCTTGGTGACCTCATTCTGCAGTTCACTGTAGGAGGTGCTACCCCTCTCCTCCTGCAGGGCCATCATGGATCGCATACTCGGGTCAACCTGCAGAACAAAAAAAAAAATCCACATCAGCTGCGACATATCACTGAATCCAATTGTGGCGTGACTTTTACTTTACACATGATGCTCTAAAGCGAAATTTTAGCTTGATATTACTTATATGTGACATATCAAACATTTGCATATCTATAAATCTAAAGAAGTAATGTGAGACATTATTAGCTAATCACAGAAGTGATTAACAACATCTATACAGCAGACAATGACTTACACGCTCAGGGAGTTTAATGCCCTTCACCGTAACATAAAGGGTGGAGGCATATTTGTATCGGGGGTATTTCCTCCACCACTCGACCACCTCAATTGTTTTAGGTTGTCTCTTTGCTCGAGGTGGAGGGCAGAAGAGCTGGAGGCGAAGTTTACTGTCAATATTCAGCACACCATTTGTGCCGACCATCTAAACAATATGCGGGGGGGAAATAAAGAAAAGGACATGAGTGTTAAAGAACAAGCAAAAAAAAACAACAAGCTCAGCCGGGTCTACTTTCTTTGAATGAGCAGGTACCTTAAGGAATGCCCATGCAATCTTCCTGAATCCTCCCTCCTGTTTGTCAACATCAGCATTGGTTCTTGCTTCTTCCATGGTTATAAAGTCCAGTATCTTAAGAAAACATTGAAATGAAACATTTACCTACAAATACACTGTAAATTGGTTACACATATGTCCAAAAGGAAATGTCTCTCACTTCAAAGAACAGTATGACTCTGGGGCTGTCGTCATTTTGTTCAACAAAGTGTCCGAAGCGTTCGTTGAAGATGATCTGCTCACACCATTCAGGGACGACCGATTTGTTCTTCTTGAAGTCGAACGGTTGAGTCATGATGGGCAGAATGTGGTCGACGTTCTCTCGCTCATAAAACGAGGAAACTGGCCGATGGCTACAAAAAAACAAGACAACCAGTACATTTTCAGTTAACCCTCTAATTTAATTTCAGCATGCATTGGTTAAACTAAAACACAAATACATATGATGTACAAGCTAAGAAGGACAGAAGGTTCAAGGAAATAATGTAAAAGACAGAATTGAACACTGATTGTTAGGTGAGATTTTGGTCCACTCTCACCAGTCTTCTTTCTTCACATACTGTCCAGTGATTTCATCCACAACATGGATCTTCACCATGGGGTGTGAGATCAGTAGGTCTGTTTTGAGGCGATCTGTTCTGTGGACATTTACTCCCAGCACGAGGCTGTCATCGAACATTGGTCGCTCTGGCACATCTGCCTCAGTTTCACTCTCTTCTTTGGCAACTAAAGAAAAGGGAACATTAAAAATCAGAATGAGAGAAAACACACATTTTAATCATGAATTCTGTAAAAGGTGAACAGGAAATTCAGTTCAAGTTACCATGTTTTTTCTTCTTCTTTTTCTTTTTCCCCTTGGTCTCCCCTTGGGTTTCATTCTCAGCTTCAGCTTCCCTGTCAGCATCTTCACCTTGATCCCTACCAGAACAAAGAGTAGAAAATCGTGGCATCAGTATTATGTTTAATTGTAGCCCAGTATCTTAAAACAAATGTTAAAAGCAAGATAACAAATAAAAAGTGAATATACACACCCTACTTCTTGCTCTGACATAACAGATTTCAGCTTTTTCTTTTTCTTCTTGCCAACATCATTATTTAGCGTAACGTTCTGGGAGACGGTGCTCTCTTCCTCAGTCTTGTTTTTTGTCTTCTTTAAAGTTCTCTCCTCCTCCTGTGCAATCTGCTGCTGGTATTCATGCAGCAGCTTATCTTCTGTGTCCTCCACCTGACTCTCTGCTTTGGCCTCTCTAGCACCTTTGCTTTTCTCTTTCTTACTTTTTCGCTTTGTTTCCTTTTCACCACCTCCATCATCATCTGGCTCCAAAGGGATCTGAGACTTGGAAACATCCACATCCTTCTCGATGTAACTTGTAGCGTCCTCAGAAACAGGGAGGGAGGGAAGCTCCCTCTTACTTTTTCTCTTGCTTCTCGAAGTTTGAATCTCCTCTTCGTTTCTACTGTTGTTGATATTGACTTTATCTTCTGTTTCCTTCTCTCTGCGCTTATTCTTTGTGTAGCGAGGGCTGCCTTGTTCAGGGTGGTATGTGTTCTGGAGAATGGCCTCATCATCTTCTGTGTCCTTCCCAAGGTTGAGATTCTTTTTTAGATTTTCAAGCTAAAGAAACAGAAAAAATGAACCAGAGAACTTTAGGATGTCTGTGTAGGTCAGGTCATGATAAATCAAAACTTGACCCAAAGGCAACTGGAATTTCAACTAAGAATCTTCAACTAAGTCCAGTTTCCTTTGGATCAGAGAACTTTGAATATATATATACTGGTACATGAAAAATCTTTAAAGATCCCCACTTTTAAATTGAGGTGGTTATTCTGCATTGTATCATGCAAGAAGGAGATAAAATAAGTCAAACAGGTTGAATGTAAAAATAAAAATCTCGATTTTTCTGCAGCCTGTTTAATGCGACATCTCACCAGAATTAAAATAAAATAAGGAAGAATTGAAAAATAAACATTACCTCACAAGTAATCCAACACTTAGTTATCACATATTGAACGTTTGCTGTTTGATTAATATTCTACACCATTAATGCTAGAACTACACGTTACAACATATTTACAGTCTATGGTTACAACACCTACCACAATAGTCTCCTGAGTTTCAGCGTTCTTCTTCTTCTTAGCCTTCTTCTTCTCTGACTCAGTGTATTTCTTGAACACTTCATTAAATCTCTCACGGGTCTTTGCCCGGTCTTCACTCTCACCTAAAAAAAAGATGTATCACTATTACTGGGAATAGTGGAAATTTAATGGCAACATATAGATCAGTGAATAGTATGCGATCAAAACATTGTGTGGTGCCGTGGTGAAGGATAAATATGTTCTAATACTGTACTTCAGCAAAGTTTTCAGGTCATTTCAATTTCAAGTATTTGAAATATGTTTCACATATACACCAAAAAATATTAAAAGATCCCAATCTTGATCAAAAACTTTAAAATAATGCTTGCACTTTAATGCACCTAATTATTAAGGTAAGACGATATGCAGAATGTGAGACTGAAAGAGTGTATTCTGCATTATTTCATAAAGGACTTCAATAATCAATTTAGGATATTATGAACACACCAATATACTGTTTTTAAAATTACACACCTTAAAGTTTGGGGATCTGGTAGAATTTAAGACTGCACAAATAATGTATAAAGCAAAAAATAAACTGCTACCTGTAAACATACAAAAACTGTTCAAAGACAGAGAGGGGGGGTTATAACTTTAGAGGGAAACTAAACTTGAAACAGCATTATGCTCGGACCAATTTAAAAAGTATGTGTATTTCCATTTGCGGGGTGGTTTTGTGGAATGGTCTTGACAAAACAATGAAACAAAGTATGAATATAATGCAATTTTAAAAAAATGTACAAAAGATATATCTTTGATAAGTACAGAAATGAGGAAGGAGAATGTAAATCTCACAGATGTTAATGGCGCCTGTTCATTTTGTTCTTTTTTTTGTTTGTTTTTTTTTGTTCTGTTTTTCTTAATAGCTCGATTGGAGTATTTTTTTTTGTATTGTCCGTTTATTTTATTTTATTGGATTTTGCATTTGTTAATGGTGAAGAATGGGGGTAGGACTTGACAAGCCTGGGCTTCTTCCTATCCCTTTTCGAACGAGTCAAATGTGTATTATATTGTGTTGGTCATGATGCGCTGAGTGGAGGTGTGGGTGGGGGGTTGTGCATTGTTTATTACAGTCTACTCTGTGATTTAATTTAATTATTTTCTTCTACATTCTTATCAGAGTATTTTTGTTTTGCTTTGTTTTGTTTTTTTTGGTTATTTTCATTTTTATGTGTGTTTATGTGACTGTGTGTACATATGCATATATGTTTAAAAAAAAAAAAAAAGGAAAAAGGTAAATTGTATTTCTGTGATTGGAAGTATCGTTTTGTATTTTTTTCAATAAAACATTTCGGGAAAAAAAAGTGTATTATATTGAAATTGGCTTTTTATTTTTTATTTCATACAGATTTTTATTTTTTTTCCATTTGTTTATTAATTTTCATCTATTTTTAAATAAATAAAATACTTTGAGTACACATTATTGATCACATTTCTGTTCAATTGTACTGCAAAATGTCTCCTTTTAACATTATTATTATTATTATTATTATTATTATTTTCCACTATAGTAAAGAATCACAGTATTATCTTGCACCGGTGTGTTGTGAGGACAGCAGGAAACTCACCTGCTGGCATTGTCAGGCGCCGTAATGTCCCTCATACTGATGGTAAAAGGAGAGTAATCCAGACAGGAAGGCTTTCATTCTGAATACAAGGATTATAATAACGCATAAGGAAATATATGTAGGAACATGTTACAACGACCTGTGGTAAACAACAAGATAACTGCTTCATGCACTTTTAACAAAACATTTTAACACAAGGGCATCCCGTTTTTTGTGAAATCTCATAAAGAGGGACCAAAAACAGATCTGTAACAGCACCTTTTTGAGAACTAACAGTAAACCACCTACTGCATGTACAGTGATGTTGGCTAGGTTAACTAGCTTGCTAAGTGCTAACGTTAGCTAAAGGGCATCGTTAACCGACTACGATTTGAACATTGACACTCAGTTCCAGTAAGAAACAGTGTGGGCATCACAAACAAACAAACAAACAAACAAACACCACACAAGTGTAGTTAAAACCCGGCATTCAATTGGATAACTGAGTGTGTCTACCCTCTGCAGTGATTGCTAGCGATATCCTCCGACTTTGTCAACAACGCTGCAACGGTTTCCAAGTCAACCGGGCGGAGGGCGGAGCTTAACCACCATGTTCGTGACGCGCTGACAAAAACAACAAATTCACCAATGAGATTTGCGGAAAGTGAAATCGTAACTAAAATAAAAAATATAAATTATTTATTATTATTATTATTTATTTATTTATTTATTATTAATAAATATTATCCATACGTAGCTCAGAGCCAGAGACGAGAGGCTACAAGCTGCAGACAAATGGCTCTAATTTGAACTGCCTTCAAGTCAATTCAAAAAACTTTATTTGTCCCCGGTGGGCAATTCAAAGGCACACAGAGCAGTAAATTAACAACAGTGCAAGTAAACGAAACGTTTTAACCTAAATATAAAGTGTCAATTTAAATACAACTTAAAGCTTAAACTTAACTTAAAAATACAAAATATAAAAGAGTAGATATAAGTGGACAGTGATCGGACTAACAGATGAAAACAGATGTAAACAGAACTATGTGCAGTAGTGACCAGATGTAAACAGAACTATATGCAGTAAACGAGAAATAAAGATATATATACAGAACTATGTGCAAGTAGGCAAATACTAAATGATAAGTTATTAAGGTGCATGGTGAATAATCTACCTGCTGGGAACACGTACAACATTATTTTACTTTAAATGGGTGGAACAGTTTGCTGATTAATAAAACATCCCGATTTTATTTGACGGGCCTTTTAATCCAGTTAGTAGGCTATTTTGCTTCTTTTTTTTTACAGGCCATGATTTGCGTAACGGATCGGGAACAATCTGTTGCTGTTTACCTTACAGTCACGTGATGTCGGTGGGCGTGTCTACGTGCAACCTGCGGAAAGCAGACAGGTGCCATACTGGTGCCATACCGCTCTACAGAAGATGTAGTCATGGCTTCTGACTTCTGTGGAGACTGCTCGCGACTGCTCAAAGAATTTGTTGCTCATTTGAGGAAAGTTTGCAGAGAAATTGAGCAAATAATAAGAGACACCTTCACAGTGTTGGCTCAATGCACCTGCTTCAGGAGTGCACCTGAGAGGAAGACGACGACACGAGACTTACTGTCTCTACACCTTCTGAATGGTAGGAACATTCTGTCACCTAGCCCGGTCCTTTGTCTTTTGTTGTGAAAAGCACACGATGTTTCTTACCTGTATGGACAAGGGGAAGTGTTGACGTGCCTTTTTCTGTTTGTGTAATGTGTCCAGTAAGTACTCACGTTTAGAACATAGGATTAAGTGCATCAACGCTGTTTAATAAGATGCATTGTGTCCTACTATTATAAGTATTTAATTAAAAACAATTGTACTTTACGAATTTACACAACTCGTGTACAAAGTCATACTTAAATATCCTGCAATGACTTTTAAGATGGCTATGAAACAGACTAAAATTTAAACTGATGCCTCTTTATCATCTACAAAAACAAATAAACAATCAACATATAGATTGGCTACAGAGATTTTTAATGTCTGAAATTTCTGCTGCAGGTTAATATCAGACAATGTAAAAAAAACAAACATGTTGCAGAAACCTGATGAGTGATACACTTCACTGTTAAAGAAATGTATCTATTTTTATTAACACAATTTACACTTGTACAGGACAAAATCAGCTTAGTCCAAAGGAGTCCCCAAAATCGTCCACAAACCAAAAGTTCCTCATAGGAGCTTTAAACCAGTGTTTTCATTCAAACCAACCAACTGTATAAATCATTTTTTATTTTCTCCTTTTCTTAGATGATGAAACTCAACTTCCTAATCCAGAAAGTCTACAGGCACTGAACAGACTTGCAGCCTCCGAAAACACTGATCTACAAATGACTGCAGCCATTTATTATTTACATCTCAGCCATCATGGTGAGTAAAGAAACCGAACAGATTTTTATGCTGCATTTTAAAATCTTCTTGATAGCTCTTTCCTAAACAGCACATAAAATGAGACCATTGTTTGCACTTCAGCTTTCTCATATCGCTTGTTATGGGATAAGCTCTCCAACGGGTATGACCAGTATCATGCAAATTATCAACCGTCCTTTTTTTATTTGAAGCTGGTTCAATATCCAGCCATGTGTGGGCTTTATTTTCATTATGAAGAACAAATAATTTGGTTTTATTTTTTCAAATCCTAACTAACAGATATTCATATGAAATTAATGTTTATTTATAGATCCGTTTTCATTTTTTAAACCATTGTGTTGATATGAACAGGTTTTGCCTTGTAGTAAATGTGTGATCACACTGTAGTTTGCATAAATGTGTCAGTTGACAGATTCCTGTGTTTGCTTGGTCGAGGTTGATTAAACCTGGAAGAGATTATTCTTTCTTGAACGTGAATTAAAAACCAACCAACCGTCATATTTTTTAGTGTTTGAGTCTGACAGCTAATCTAGACTGTGCACAACCTTTAGATCATTCTAATACAACTACCAGTTTATTGTTTGTCCTTATTTTATTCTCTTTTTTTTTTTGCTGTTTTGTAATTGTGTGTTGCAGTGAAATCTCCCCTATCAGAGTCCTTCATGGAGCCAGTACTGGCCTTACTATTGTCAACGGACCTGGACGTGCAGAAGACTATCTCCCTCTCTTTGGTCAATCTCCTAGCAAAGAATAACGGTAAAAGAAAAGATTCACTCAGTACGTTTTAGCGTTTGTATAAAAGTTGTTTAACAGGTGAAATAAACACTTTTTGAAGCTTACAACTATATTAACAACTTTTGTGAAAAGGATGACCATCATTCATCCAGAAAGTGTGATTTCAGTGTGTAAGGCGTCAGTGGTTGAAATGGGGATGCTGGTACCTATAATGGAGATGTTCCAGTCTGGTGATTCCACCGCTCAGTGTCACTCCTGTGCCTGCGTCTCCATGTTGGCTTCCTCAGGTTTGTACACACTGTAGAAAATGTTTTTTTTGGGAAATCTCCCCTCCTTAAAGTTTCAGTCTGTATGTCTTTATTTTTAGTGTAACTATAACTTACTGGTTCTCACGTCTGTCTAGACAGTGAAGTTTGCATCCAGTGCACTTTTTTTTGATTGATTGATTGATTAAATTTATTTCAGACATACCAAATAAAATAAAATCAAACATATCAAAAATACAAAACGAAATGAAAAGCACAAAAATACAATAAACAAAAAACAATGTTGAAATTATTTCACAAAAAAAGAAAATTACATATATTCAATTGATATGCCTGAAAAGGAGTAGAAAGAAGTATAAAACTTACACTTTGATCATGCTAGTTATTAAGTGTTATATTAGGTCTTTACAGTGCTTGTGTATTTCTTTGCAAAACTAGTTTTCACACCCTCAGAGAAAACAAAACTTCATGCCCCCCCCCCCCCCCCCCCCCCCCTAAAGTGTAGAGCTTTAATCTCTTTTCCTGCAGAAACAAACAGGGAAACTATCATGGTTGACGGAATCATCCCACTGTTGGCTTTGGCAAAATCCTACGATCCCCAGGTGCAACAGAATGCAACGTGGGCTCTGTTACATCTCACACAGTCAGGTTGGATCCTTTCTGCAGAATCTTTGCATGTTGTTCCCAAAACTTCAAGCTGCTGTGTTCATGTCATTTTTTTCTTCAATTTAACGTGGAAACATCCAAAACTTTCTCTTTTTTTTTTTATTCCCAGATTGGTCGACCAGAATTGTATGTCAAGCAGGAGCTATTCCTGTTCTGGTTCTTCTGCTGCAGTCTACAGATTCAGTGGTGCAGTTTTACAGCTGCACCGCTCTGTGCAACATCTCTGCTGTGGAGGAGCACCACCCAAAGCTGCTCAGCATGGGGGGTCATTATTTATTAAAGTCTCTTCTGACTCTCATGTCTTCCTCAGTAGTAAAGGTATTCACAAACTTAAGTGGCTTAAAGATGAACTAGAAAAACTTATATATTTCTATATACATGTGTTAAATTCCTTTTCAGAATTCGACCCAAGCATGCAGGTGTCTTCAAACTCTCTCAAAGAATGGTAATCGTTTTGTTATTGACAGAAATAAATTAACACCTTGTCAAAAAGCAGCTGCTATTATTTTTGTTCTTTGTGTGTGTAGTTGTGATCCAGGAGCAGCTGATGGAGCTGGACTGTGTGCTGCCTCTGAAGGCTCTGCTCAAAACATCTTCCCCTGAGTCAGCGATAACATTACTCTCTACACTGTCTGCACACCCACCAAACCATGTATGATTTCCTACAAATCAGGATAATAACAATAGACACATGCTACACTGTATAAATCCCAATATATGTATGATATTGCCCTGCTTTGATTTCAGGACATCCTTTTAAGTGAGAGCCTGTTGGATGAAATCGGTCAACTGCTACATCATCAGAAATCAAACTCAGTGATAATCACACACAGCTGCAAGATAATCACTGACCTGTGCAGCTCCTGTATGGGTCAGCAGGTACGCAGAGGCTATAATTCATGAATTTTAAGTTGCATGTCTGTGTTTCATACATGATTTGCTTGTGTGTGTTGCCGGAGATTCGTTCAGCTGTGTTGAATGCAATCTTTGTTATCCAGGCTGCGGTGGAGACTTCTTGTTTTCCAGGACTCCTCTGCGCCCTTCAGTCCCCCGCCCTGTCAGATGAGACCTTGCTGCACGTGACATCACACTTAAATCACCTGATGACCTGGGGTGAGTGAGCTGGAAATTAACAAGTTATGTTCTGCTCCATGGAATCTCATATCCGCAGCTCAGTGTTGAGCGTTACAGAACAAAATCGTTTTTGTATGTCTTGTTTTCATAATCCTTATCAATTTATTTTCAATTTCAGGTCCACTGAAGTCTGAAGTGTCCATGAAAATTACCTCAGAACAAGTTTCGAGACTCGTGAAGTTGTTGGGGCAAATGGAAAATCCTCAGTTGTCGTTCACCAGTGCAGCCATCATCAGCAAATTAGACATGACAGGTAATGTTCTGTGCAAGTAAAACATCAAATCATGACTCGTTTCATTTTATGAATATCAAAAATAACCTTCTGTAATTTTTGCTTCTCATATAGACGAGATGGCCCAGTTCCTGAGACCTCACTATATAGACATGTTGGACTACCTGTTGGTGTTTCTACAAAAGAAAGATGTAAAGTTCCAGCAACTTGCCATAGTTACAACATTCAACCTCAAAAAAGGTGCGTGTTTCGTTTTACATCTTTGTATTTAGAAACTAAGGTCACTGCAGCCCTTCAAATCCTCTCATCATAAATGTGTGGAAACAAAATGTAAATATAATCATTTGAAATTGAGCAGTTCTTAGCCTGGTTTGTGCTGCTCTCATCTGCAGATGGAGACTTTTCCTCACTGCTGGCTGACAGTGAGTTGGAGGCTCAGCTGTGGAAGGTGCATGCGCAGACGGAGGAAACCAGGCGGCTGCTGGAGATGATTCAGCCCCTTTCTCCTTCTGTTAACCCTTCCCTTCCACTGTGAACATTCTGAGATGTGACCTGTACTACATTTTCTTATTCATGCACTGTACGGACAAGTACCATTTTTATAACATGTTTTGCTTTTATGTATTTATTTTTCATCCATTTTTTTAATGTTTTTAACAAAGAAAGGGAAAAACAAGGCAAAGATGTGGCATAGGATCAACTTTAATTGATTATAGCATATATTTGAACAGGTTTAAGCAATACTTCTAAGAAAAAGATGTAATATTCATAATTGGATACAATTTTAAGATGCTTTTATGATAATAAATTCACTTAACGCCTTAAACTTTGCTCTGTAAAGTGATTGCGCAGTATCATACAAAGCAACTAGAAGTGCAATATACGCTTTGTGCATTTTATTCTCTCTATAACAACACTCACAAACTGAAGCAAAGTCTTCAGAAACTAACTTCCTTAGCAGCTTTGAAATATGTGATTGCTAAACTTCACTAGACGACAGGGTAGGACAAGGAGTTACAACTTTAAGTCTTTGTAGTGCAAACAGCCACTATTCTAATTCCACAGTGACAAAACTGAGGAAGGAAAAAGTGCTTTCATAGCAAGAAATATCAGGAATAAGCAGAAAGCATATGGCTGACACAAGTTGTGACTAGTATTTCACAGAGGCAACACTCTCTGAAAAGATGGACTGCATTTTCCAGCAAACTATCACCACCACTGTCTACATCTTCAGTTTTCAGTTCAGAAACGTGCTGTACTTAAGTCATACTGTAAATAACTTCTCCAACATTTGTGCCACTGGTTACACACAGAAAGGTGCCTGAATGCTGACGTTCCTCGGTGAGAGGCAAGGCTGTAATTTTACATGCGCTTTCAAGGTGCAGAAGGGCAGCAAAGTGGCTGTGCTGCAGGGATTCCTGTTTTTCACAGAACGCACAGCTCTCCAACGAAGTCTTCGTGACACATTTGGTTTCTTTTCAGATGCTCAGATGACCTCTGAAAGTACAAAAAAAATACAGTCACAATAAATGTAATGTCTCAAATTTGTCAAAGCACCGCATTTTGGGGTGAGATATTAGTTTTTGTTTTTTTTAGATTGAGAAAACTTCAGTGTGCTTTCTGCATTAAAAGCTGTTTACCACCAAAAGAACATTTGTGCCAAATTTGTCAATATTTCCTCCAGACGTTCCTAAAATGTAATTTCCAATAGAATAGGACTATTTAAAACAGGCTGTCCAGAAAAGTGCTTTTCCACAACAGTACGGCGCAAAGAAGTTGTCCTGTGGGCTTTTAGTATGGTGGGCTCTGCTGTAACCGGTTTGGTGGTTTGCAGTGAGTGAGTGGTTGAGCGAGTGAGCCGTGAATGTGAGTGTGGAGAGCAGGGAATTTGTCAATCTGGCAGTCAACAACACAGTCAGGATATATCAGACACATTCAGGAGTCCTAGGCGACCGCCTTTATCGCCTATGCCTTGACTAGGCCCTTCCTTTTGGGTAGAACATTTCTATTAGACACATGTGACAATCATTATAAGAACACGCATTCTTGAACTATGGCCAAATATGTTTATTAAAAGATCATAGTGACCTTGGACCACCAAATTCTAATCACTTAATTCTTCAGTCCAAGGGGACGTTTGCACTAAATTTTATAGGCACGCACAAAAAAGGATGAACAAGCAGAAAGAAAAAAGCAGAAAAAAAAAACATAACACCTAATAATACACTATAGACTGATAAAAGGGATCAGAATGTGTTAGGATTTTATGTCCCACCCTGAGGATAAATCTCCTCAGCTGATTAGCTGTCTGTGTCTCACCTGCTCGTTGGTGAGTCTGGATTTCCTCCAGGCCTGTGAGGGTCCTAAGAGACCTGCGTTCTTTGAAGGCCACGACAGGTACCATGTCCTCCTCATTGCTCGGCATGAGCTGTGAGGTCTTGGTCCCCACCGGCAGCTTGACAGCGTCTTCTATTGTGCCATTGTGTGCAGGCTGTGTGTTTTCCTTTGGTTCGGCTTCATTTGGCAGCATCCTCACCGGCACAGATTTCTGTTTTGAAAGGTATTAACCAACTTAGTCTCGGACAAGCTGTTCAACTCTTAGAAGTGGATTTAGTAAGTTGTGAGGGGATACTAGATTTGCGTCATGAGAGCCCAGAGGTGGTGTTCTTTAAAAAAATAAAAAAAAAAGCCAACAGTAAAACCTCACCGTATCTGGAGAATCTGTCCTCCTGGTTCTCCGCATGATCTCCTCAAGTCGCTGAAAAAGAAAAACAGCTTCTTAAAATTCTGTCATGGTTGGCTTCGTGGAAAAAACAACTCTCTTGAATAAGACTTTGGATATTAATATACAGTACATGTTTTAATATTCACCTTTTTCCTGGCTTGTCGAGCTGCCTCCTCTTTCTGTGCGAGGAGTTCTCTCTCTTGTTTTAACTGCTCTGCTTTTGCCCTTTCTTTGGCTTGTTCCTCCTCTCTCTAAGTTTAAAATAAACAGTAAAATTGTCCTTCAAAAGTTAAGTGAATCAAAGAAAGTACTGACGGGATGCTTGTTGGTTGTTTATGCTGTTTCCCCTCATGAGGAAAGTTAAGATGTGTCACCTGTTTCAGCAGAAGGGCAGCTTCCCTCATAGCCTGGGCTCTCTCCTCCTCGGCTCGTCTCTGCTCCTCTTCCTCCCGTCTCTTCTTCTCCTCTATGAGACGTTGAGCCTCGGCCTGCTGTCGCGCTCGCTCCTCTGACCTCTTGCGCTCCAGTTCTTCACGACTCCGCCTGCACATGTCACAGATTTGCTGAATTGGCATATACACAAAGCTCCTGAAAATGTCTCTCTCCCCCCCCCCAAGTGACCAGGAGGAGGAACAGTAATGACAGTTATATCACGAGACCAGTGAGCGACTGGTGCAATTGTTGTGCATGTTTTAAGGGGCAGGCTGTCCTGAAATGTTCCATTAATTGTCAGGCGTGCATATGTGAAAACAGCTATTGTAATTCACAAGATTTACCCTGAAGTGTTTCTGTCTCTCCTCTTACCTGTCAGCCTCCTCTCTTTGTAGGCGCTCCTGCTCCTCTCTCTCCCGTTGTAGTCGGGCCTCTCTTCTCTTTTCAGCTAGGAGACGCGAGGCTGCCTCTTGGTCGGTTGTCCCGGCTGAGGTCCTGCAAGTGACATCAGGAGGCTGTGGAGCTGCATGACGAGGGCATGAAGATAATCACCTAATTATACATTCTGAAACACACTTAAAAGAATGCACTTTTTTTTTAAGCATTTCTCTGTCTTACTTCCATCTCCTGCTGTTCTTGTTACAGCTTCAGTCACTTTGTCAGGCCGGTTCAAACATGGATTTTCATCTTTCATTTTCTCATGCTGACCTTCGGCTGGTGTCCGTACGGGCCTCGAGTTACCAGGAGCAAGGGCAGACCTACAAACAGCAACATCCTCCTCTGGGACCGACGGGAGCTCCAGCTGCAGCGGGGTTGAATGTCTGCTGATTGATCTTCGTGGACTCCTTCAAGAGAGGCGCAGCAGAAGAGAGGGGATGACCCACTTTGTTCAGATTAATGCTAGTATGTCAGAGATGCATGGTCACAGACATTTCTCATACCTTTCAGGTGAAGGTGAGGCTGTTCTGCTTTGTGTTACTTTAGCTGGTTTCCCAATGGTGTTAACAGCAGATGATTTAGGATTAGAGTGGCTGTTTGAGCTCTTCTTCTTTGCTTCTTGCTTTCTTGCTGCTTTAAACTAAACCAGAAAAGAAGAACAATTATGAATTTTCTGACTTCCTTGTACCATGTTGCTCATACAGTCCAAACATGAAATACAAACTTAAACTATCTACAACTAAAACTGATATAAAAGATATCTTTCGGCAACACAGCATGCACTTGGGACCAGAGGAACAGCTGGAATTACCTGTGCCTGATTGATGCTTCTGTTGTTTGGACTTGGTGAGGAAGATGGTCTGTGCTGGACTGGAACAGAGTGGTGCTGGGGCTTTTTAGGGGAGGGGGTGGTGTTGGTGATATTCATGGAGTGGAATGAAACTGCACGGCGACAAATATGGACAACTGAGACAGTGATTTGTATTGAATTTAGGTAATAAAAATGGAGGAAGCCGTCATGGAAATGTGACGTAAACAGAGAGGAAAATGAGCAGCATTAGTTTTCAAAGAGACAGGACAGGTTGATTGAAGCAAAAGCTTATAATAGCCATACATTAGCGTTACATTGCTGTTATATAAAAGCAATTGGGCGCAGTCTGTTATCATGGGAGAGAGTACCTTCTTCTCCTGACTGACAAGCAGCACTCTTGCTCCTGGCCAGATAAGAGCATGTGGGGGTAAGGAGGCGACTGACCAAGTTCTTCTCCCATGGTGTCAGCGGTAAGCGACGAGGAACTAGCGTATTGATCAGCGTAAAGGTTTGAGTGCAGCAAAAACAAAAGATAAGCCAAGAATGGTTGTGTTCAGAATGTTACAAAGACAATTGTGCTATAAGTAAAGAAAGCATCAGTTTAAAAAAAAGAGGAGAAAAAAGAGAGCATGTTTATGTATACTTACTGTTTTTGGTGAGCTTCCTTCCTCTTGAGTTCTGACTCAGGTTCAGTTGGGCTCTCTGGCTCTTCTCCAGCGTCCTACGCACTGCAGTTTCATATCGCTCCTTCATTCAGGAAAACAAATATCAGCGTTCAAACCACAGCTGTGGCATCAGAAAGGCATCCCCAAAAATAAACAATGCAACTTTTTTTTTTTACTTCCACCATCCACACTCACTCTCTCCTCCCTCTGTCTCTGCTTGCGCTTCTCTTCCACAGCAGCACGCCTCCTCTCCTCTTTGAGCCTCTGCTCCAGGAGTTTCTTCTTGCGCTGCTTCAGCTGTTGTTCATAGTATCGCCTGGCTTGCTGCTCCCGCTCCAACCTGCTCAGCTCCCGGGAGACTGAGGGAATTAAAAGTCAACCAGTATAAACAGACGAATCGGTTGTGTATGTCAATTGTTCTTTTTCTTTAATTGAGGAAAACGCAGGATCATAGGAGCTTCACATACCTAGCAGCTTCTGGTGCTCTTCTCTTCTCTCCCGTGCTGCTTTCAGCCTCTCGTCAACATTTTGTCCATTTGCCACTGTGAACGCACAGTTGCAGCTTTTTAGTTTGATGCCATATCCACATAGAGCGCCATTATGATGTTAAACATTGAAACAGACTTTAAAGGATACCATTCTCCAAGTGTTTAACCAATACTTTTACTATTTGACAGTAAGAGATGTATCAAACCTGCAGTTGCTCGTGGAGAAGCTGAGTTGCATATCTTGGGAGACTTGATGACAGAGCAGACGGTTTTCTTTGCTGTTGAATTTGGTTTGACACAGGTGCCATTGCCTAAAAGTGAGGAACAAAACAGTATGTTGTGTTAAAAATAGCAAAAACCCTGACTATTATTGTTTTTATTTATTCATTTGAATGTGATAAGGGGAGAGGGGAGATCCAGCATGCACGCATTTCAGTGCATCTGAATGAAACTTGTAGTTTTTGGACGTATATCTATGTCAATAAACCGCAACCACAAACCTCTTCAGGCTTTTACTTTTCTAACTACGACACAGAAAACAGCCATTATACTTCAAACTTACATATTCTGTACCCAAACATAGGAATCAACTAATGAACACATCTAGATATGAAGAGACTTTTGCATCAATTTAGCGCATCTGTCCCATAAAATGGCTATTTTGAAGGGAGAGGGCCTTAGGGTCATCTGCAAATGAAAGAGCCATTATAAGCTTCCTGTGTTGAAAAAAAAAAGGCGTAGCAAACATGCTAGCACCTGATCACTTTTTATTAAAGTAAGTGAAACGAGCTACAAAAAAAAAGATGAACACATAAAGGATCCACACAAGACCAATGAGTATTTGGTACGACACGGGGCTGGAAAAAACATCACATGGATGTAATCCTTTAGGGTTAAACAGTAACACTTTGCTGCTTTGTATTTTGTAATCTGTGTTAAAATGATGTCATGTTTGCTGGAAAAATGCAAAATCACAATATAATGAAAGATATCCATACATGTTCTGTTAATGCGTCATCATTATGATCAGATGATGCTGTACTTGTGATCTACAGTCTGGATTTGCGTCAAGTAAAGGCTTGTTGTGATGAGAAATCATACAAATACATTTCTTAAACAATAATGTGGACAAAAGCGACGTACCTCCCGTCCTTTCAGATGCATTCCCCTTCTTCTGGCTCCCCTTCTCGATTGTACGTGTTGAAAGTGGTCCCTGCGATGGAGGGATGACACTCTTCTTCTGCACAGCCATGCTGGGGATTGAGCCTGGCATACCAATGCTCTCGCACAAAAACCCCCCTCCTTTCTCTCCTCCTCCTCCTCCTCTCTTGAATTTCTATTTCAAGATGCCTTTCGGGTCCTCGCACTGCAAGTGTGTCATGAAAGGAACTGCCCCCTGCATCAGCTGCTTGTCCATCTGTGCCTTACAAAACCATATAATAAGAGAAAAGCATGACAACAAAGAATCCAGTTTTACTCCAGTCCAGTGGTTTAGAAATGAATCAACGCTAGGTTGCCCACAAATTTAACTCCTGTCTCCTTTAAGGTTACGGTAGTCTGCACAGATCCTGATCACGTCTATAAAAAGGCAACTCCCCCATTTAAAGATCTTACCCTTGTGAGCTGCTCTGCTTTACTTTCAGATAATATAGCTCTGTCACTTTAACTCCCCCACATCGATGCCTGCTCGCTAGATGGAAGTGGCCAAGGGGATGCAGCGTTTCCCAGAGACAGAGAAAAAAAGGAAGCAAAGCTGAAAGCCTGCCTTCATGAATAATTGCCATGACAACGGTACAGTAATACACAGTGACATACATTACTCAGACATCAACTATCTCCGATTAAGTCAGTGTCTCATTAGAGGAGGCAAATAAATATTTATATTTTTTTTTCACCCCTGAATCCGTCATGATGAATAAAATAGTATGACCACTAGATGGAAGTCTTTCTTTCTAGAGGACCAGTTACTGAAGTCAACCTTAGGCCTTCCTTTGACTGGCTTCATCTATATTAAAATGAGTTGACTTGGGCACAAATTACATTTAAATTTAGCAACAAATAAGCAGAGAATCTGATACTAGGCCACATTTAGTTGTGACAGTGTTGTATTCTGACTAAACCAGTCAGCCAACCCCCATACCATAACCCTAAGGTCATTAACATAAATTGATATAGTATATGTAAACTCAATTATCTTCCTAACTGAAAAATATGTCAAGATGAGAAATAAAATGTATGCATGGATTTACACATCAAATGCAGAAACAGCAATAAGATTGTTGAATGTGAATGTAGATGTGAGCTTGTAGAATGGGTTGTGAGAACTTGAAGGAAAAAAAAGTGAACTTGTATGTAAAAATGTTTACTTGTATAAAAAAAAAAAAAAATCCACTACTTTTCTCGCGTGAATCTGCGTTGCTTGAGTTTTGCAACACATTTTGCGAGACGTCTGTCCCCCTCACTCCTCCCCTCGCTGTTTGTCTGCGTGTGGGGAGAATTGGTCAATCAGCAGTAAATTTCCCCATTCAAATCCTCCATTGATTTTTCACAAAATTCTTATATCAAGAGATTGGTGACTGAAACCAAGACAACCAGCCACCCCAAAACTCATGACTATAGTACATTTAATTCGGCGCCAAAACGGCATCGAAAAACGGAGAAAAAGACAAAGATACAACAAGACTGTGTACATATTTTTTGTCCTGAGTCAAGGGACTACCTATCCCACAATCCCTTGCGATCGTTTCTTCTTGAAAGCTAGTAAAGCTTTTTGTACAACATTTTGTACAAAAATAATACAATTAAAATAATAATGAAATTAAATTAATGAATACGTGTTCAAGTTAACCGGAGTGAAAAAATAGATATAGCTACAGAAAGTATATGTTTACTACAGGTAGTGCTAACAAAGTTAATTAGGGTACGAGATGATCATTGACAATACACTTTTATGTTAAGCTTACCTTTTGGGGCAAAGGTGGTCCCTTTTGTCATTCTGTTTGTTAAACATATTGTCAATGAAAAATGGCTAGTTTAAAAAAAAAATTGTGAGAAATTTTGGCTTGTTTTTGTTGTTAACGTTAAAAAAACACTTCACACTTTGGCGTGAAAGGTGCATTTGTTAACCTGTTATCCTACGTCACTGCATGCGCGTGGGACTTGGACTAGAAAAGCTAGTAAAAAAAAAAAAAGCTGTTAATGTATCACCAAGACATTTTTCGTTTTTTTGGCAAACAGAAATCCAAGGTCAATACACAATCTTCAAAACGTTGTCGTTATCGAAACATACATTTGATGAACACATGTTCACACAGGCTGTGTAGTGAAACAGGTGAAGTAATTGTCGCACACCGGTGTTCTGTCGAAAAGTGCTACCCGATCGATATGTGCTATTATGCGTTTCTGTGCAGCACAATGGACATAAGGGCTTTTCGTCTATCAAGAAATGCTTCCTCTAAAATCTTAAATACATGTTTTATTATGATTATAAGAACATGCTGAAAGTACAAATGCACTGAGTGGTGGTGTTTAAAAGTGATTCACTTCTCGACAGAACACCGTCCGTCCTCCCAGAGACTGCTGAAAAAGTGCTACTGATAGCGCTGACATTTGTTGACCACCAGGTGGAGCATATATTATCACGACCACCACAGGTAGCCCATACACATTAACTAAGTATGTCACGTTACCCACAAAGGATTTTTAGTTATACAGTTTATTTCTGTATGACTAAAGATCAATTATCTTCTTAGAATATCCAGATATTTAGTTTTGAGTTTTATAAGGAAGTAAGTTAATGGGGTCATTTTAGGTCATATCCACATGGCCCTACGTGCTTACTGCTTGGTACAATGCCCCCCCCCCCTAACTCCAACAATAACAATGCGGTCTGGCTGTGTTTCACCAGTGATGCTTGCCAAACTCCCCCATCAGAGAGACGGAAATGTGTCATAAGGATACACTACACCTTGGTCAGGTGGTGTGCCTGCAGAGTCACTGGAGCACAAACAAAGCTGGTGATAACCCGCCTACAACCAAAAGCCAAAAAAGGGCTCTGGACACTGGACCTATGTGGGATAAGATTGCATGGTTGGTATCAAGTCATTCTGTGGTTCACCCAAGGGGACATTGTCAAAGGTGTCAATTTAAGGGCTAGGTTGCTTGCTTATGCATATTAATTATTGTTGACCTAAATAGTAATCCAACATACAAAAATATGTCTTCCTGTTTTGTATTATTATCCAGTCTTTGTGTTTCAAAGTGACATTGCTCTCAAGATGGCTCATTCTACTGTTTCCAGATTCTCAGATGTAAAGTAAGGTTGCACATAATTGTGCATAAATGCTGTTCTATACTTTCTTTCTCTATCAGACCACAAATATGAACCATGATGTGTTGTTTTGGTGGCTGTTATCAACTTGTGTGTACAAGTGTTTAAAGTTGCATTTGATGACAGCACCTATCAGAGAATGAGGTTAGTATATTAGATGACAGGCGCAACCAGTAACTTTGCACGGATGGTGACACGATTACCGGCCTTCCCTGGAGGAACTAGGACAACTCCTCAACCACTTGTAGCCGGTATTGAATCATGTAATTAAGTGCAGAATCCCTCAACACAGTGGTCAGATTGGGGTCACTGGGAGTATTGCACACTTTAAGCTGAGGGGGCAGGAAAAGGAAGCATCTGTTACACCTCTATGCAAAGATAAGGCACATGCTCCATAAAGTTAAACATATTATTGGTGCATTCTTTAAATATTAATCAATATTTCAATATTGATAAATATCCTTTAACAGAGAAAATTATTAGTTCCATAATTCAGAAAATCAATACATTATTTCCCAAAATTAGTAAACGTGAGAATATGTTCACCAGTAATTCCCTCAATACAAAATCTATTCATTTTGTTGTGGACGTTGATACCTCCACCTAATGAGGATGCCACATGCAACACTGACTGCAGTGCTTCAATAATTTAGAGCCTTGTTTCATCGGACACCAGCAACTTTAGACTTTGACGTATGGCTTACAGACTGGCTGTATGTGTAATTGATGAGATGTTGAGTTGTACTTCGGCATTCAATAGAAGAATTTGCATTGAATAAAAGTTGCTAAAGCATGCCTCAACTCGGAGAGTAGTGCAACATTATCCATGCCTTTAACACTTATTCTTCTTAATTGGTTTGAGATGCATCATGTCCATTTTTTAATTATTTTCTTATTTATTACAGTGAATTACCTTCTGCATGAATGTACCAACAGAACTTGTTAAAGATAAAAAAAAAAATGTTGCTCCGTTCTTAAACCTTGAGCCCTGCAGTGTAACTGAAATACAGCGATGTTGCAAATTAGCTCTTGACACCGTTTTGTGATTCCATGCAGACAGTGTGTCTGAACCGAGACCCACTTTGGAGCTGGATCCTTTTAAAATATTAAAAGGGAGCATTCTTCCAGCTAGGCTGGCCTGACATTTTGTTTACTTCCATGAAATCCTATCACATGTGACAAGGCAATATATCGATTACCTCATGTTCCAGTATTTTGAAGTTTTAACAGTGCAGTGTGTCGAGATATTACACTTACATACAAACGCTCAATGCAAAGCTTTTGTCCAAGCACGCCAGAAACTTGAATGCTTCTTAGAAAGTTTTTTTCAATTTATCAGATTATTTTGAGTAACTCCTGGTCTGTATGAATGCAACTACCTTAAAGACTAATTTAGAACTAAAGAAAAATATATATTAATTTCCTTTGATTCATACACAGTCTGTGAAGATTGGCAGATCTGCTCACAGTGACGTCTCTCAGCAGTCCCTAGTTATAGTTACCAGTCTCGGGTTCAACACTCATGCACTATTCATTGGAGTATCACATCACGCCTGCCCAACTTCAGTCTTGGACGAACTCAATTCTTTTCTGTGCAACTTTACTTTGTAGCTGTATTCGTAGCGCTGTGTAAATGTCTTAAATGTTGTTGTAGTGTTTCTTCGATCTCAAAGGAAAAAAGGAAGAAGTCGCTGCTTCCCTTACAGGAAACCTCTTGGAGCCACCCAGAGGAGGGAGACAAGAGCTTCATTTTCTTGTATGGTAAGTATGTTTCCATGCAAATTAACAATTTTGTTCTGCAACATTTTGCAGAACCAATTTTGCAGAACAAAGATCACATGTAACAAGCAAAGGCTGGCATTTGGGTGTCAATGTTTTACAGCAAACTTGAAAGACTATAAAGGACTTTCTGATTTCTAGTATTTGCTCCTTTAAATATTTTCTATGTTGCTGGATGATTATCAGTGACTGTACTCTGCATCTTTTGCAGTTTTTTCCTCTCTTGTGATTGTTTGTTCAAATATTGATAACTCCTGTCCAAGGAAACACAGATGTTTTATTATATCTCTTTACTATATCTTTCTCTCTGTGTCAGGATTTGTGGCGTGTTGAGATATGTTTTTTTTTTTTTTTTTGATGTGTTGCATTCAAGAAATTATTAAAGTACTTCACTTTGACAAAAGTGTCTGCTAACTGAATTGTAGAACTGTAGAATTAATGATGAAGTCTAGGTCATTTAATTTAAACTTGATGCTTCCAGTATTGACTAATAGCATCTGAATCATGCCAGCAATTGTGAAATGTATCCTCTTTCATTAATGCATTATGGTCAGCTGACTTGAATAATTGAAAGCCCTTTTTGAAGGCTCAACCAGGGCGTGGTGGCAAACAGGCACTGCTTTAGAAATGAGAGCAGACTACATGTTGTATTTCATTATTTTATTTTTTTTAGTCATTAGTTGGTGGCCTCGTCTCTCTTAGACACAGTTGAAGGGTAATATTATTTAATGGTTATCCACTTAGTTTTTATTTCTTTAAACCAACAGGTTTTGTGGCTTATTTAGAATAATTTAATGGGAAACTGACATGCACAAAGAATGAGCTCTGCATGCAAATAAAATAAGTAAAATTTTGGTTGTAGTTAATTGAAAGGGGGTTTATAAAGCAGACATTGAAATAGTTGTACCCACGTTTTTTTCTGAAATATTAAATCCCCTTAAATTTCTTTCACAGAGCACATAAAGAATTGTTTGAGCCATGAAGCGCAATAAGCACCGCGGACACAAGGAGGACAAACATGGAGGTATCAGTGGCTAAGATGGATGACAGTTTGTGAAGACGAGGAAATCGTGGTTGATTTTTCAAACCTGCTAACTTACAGCTTTTTTCAGCCACTACAAATAAACAAAAAGCCAACTATGAGCTTGACGTTCCATGTTTGAAGAATGCACTAAACTTTCACTTTCACCATTGTATGTACTCTTAACTTAAATTCAAATGAACCTAATCTTGTGCCTCCATCATGATCATCAGATGAACCAGCTATCCTGGAGACAGAGAACCTGGATCGGGATGGTATGCCCATGGGAGGAGGCCCAGATCCTGACACCATCTCACTGGCATCGGTCACAGCCGTCACCACTAATGTATCGAATAAGAGGCAAGCCTAAAGATCATTCGTATTGCTGTTTTTTAACAATTGATTAAACCTGAAAATTTCACAATATGGCCAACACTTCATTGTGTTACAGATCAAAACCAGACATAAAGATGGAGCCCAGCTCTGGAAGACCTGTAGATTACCAAGTATGAGAAATGTTACCTGTCTTTTGATTAGCCTGTTCTTTTGTTTTGCATGTGTTTGCTGATAAATTACTGATCACTCATTGCCTAAATATTAATTGGAACTTATTCAGCCAGAAACTATATTAAATACTAGATCAATTGATTTCAGGTCAGCGTGACAGTGATTGAAGCGAGGCAGCTGATTGGACTGAACATGGATCCGATGGTCTGTGTGGAGATTGGAGAAGATAAAAAGTACACCTCAATGAAGGAATCAACTAACTGTCCCTACTACAATGAAGTGAGTCAGTGCTTAAAATAACAACATGAATGTATCTATATTTTTGTTCGGTAAAACGTTACCCATGTTGCAGAACAAAGGGTTGATGCTAACAGCTTTGTTGCACACTTCCAGTATTTTGTGTTCGACTTCCACGTCCCTCCCGATGTGATGTTCGACAAAATCCTGAAGATATCTGTAAGTTTATTTCCGGACAGAAAGCAGATTCTTGTGCTTCCTTGTAAGCTTCTAGACATATGTTTATTATGTCGCACTGTGTTGTGTCCCTGAACCAACCCTTAGGTAATTCACTCCAAAAATCTGCTGCGAAGTGGAACACTGGTGGGAACTTTTAAACTGGATGTTGGCACAATTTACACCCAAGCTGGTAAAGAAGAGGCAGAGAAAGTCTGTTCTGTTTTTATAGATAGCAAATACTGACATTGTGATTAATTTGATTTCCTTTTTGTCGTGCAGATCATCAGTTTTACCACAAGTGGGCTTTGTTGTCAGATCCTGATGACATCACAGCAGGCTGTAAAGGCTACGTGAAGTGTGACGTTACAGTTGTGGCCAAAGGGGATTCAATAAAGACTCCACATAAGGCCAATGAATCGGATGAAGATGACATCGAGGGGTAACTACATTTTACCTGTGCCGTTTGGATGTCTTTGAAAATATCACTGAGCTGTTTAAAATAACAGGATTGAGGAATTCAACATTGAATGTATATAGTATCAGAGATGGATTTGATAGTATGACACTTGCACAGATGGCTTCATTATCATAAAGAAAATTATGGGGAAAAATGAAGTGCTCATGACAGAAAAACCCTGCATGTTATCAGATGTTAGCATTTCCTTTTTCATGTTGTTTCAACATATCTCTGCTTCCTCTTCAGCAATCTCTTAATCCCAGAGGGTGTGCCTGCAGAGCGACAGTGGGCTCGTTATTACCTGAAGATCTACAGAGCCGAGGGACTCCCCAGAATGAACACCAGCATCATGGCCAATGTCAAAAAGGCCTTCATCGGAGAAAATAAGGACTTGGTTGATCCTTATGTCCAAGTACTGTTTGCTGGGCAGAAGGTATGGAGCAATCATGTTTGTAAAGAGTCATTACCCTTAGCCAGGTCAAAATGTACCGTACGCTGACAGTACAGGTACTGAGTTGATCCAGATGTTACATTTAACTGTAATATGTCTTTACAGGGGAAAACTTCAGTTCAGAAGAGCTGCTATGAGCCCATCTGGAACGAGCAAATCGTTTTCACAGAGATGTTCCCACCACTTTGCAAGCGCATGAAAATCCAGATCCGAGACTCAGATAAAGTAAATGATGTTGCTATAGGAACACACTTCCTGGACCTGCGGAAAATTTCTAATGATGGAGACAAAGGTGATGTATCATTTGGACTTTGAAAAGGTTTCCTAAAAAGCTCTTGTTCCTAAATTTCTAAAGTTCTGAGAGATGCCTTTAGCAATTCAAGGAAGCGTTCTCCAAGTTAATTGATGTCTCCTTTAATTGCAGAAGATTTTAATTTAAATTTTGGAACGGTTTGTAACTAATAAGCATGCTTTTTTTTTTTTTTTACCTGTTTGGAAAGTACGTTTCCATGAAGACCCTGCAAATTATCAGATGCTTTTTACATATATATATTTTTACCGTTCAGGCTTTCTTCCCACATTGGGACCTGCCTGGGTTAACATGTACGGCTCCACTCGTACCTACACCCTGATGGACGAGTACCAGGAGTTAAACGAAGGCCTCGGAGAGGGAGTGTCCTTCAGGGCCCGACTGCTCATCAGCCTTGGCGTCGAGATCCTGGACCCCTCCTCTCCTGAAATTACCTGCTCCACAGATGTGCAGCTGGAGGGAGTGCCCAACATCTCAGAGGTGGGTCCCTGCTCGGTCGGGCAGCCATGCAGAGAAGGCCCATTGTTACTCCTGCTGACAGGTCATTGTGCTGCGGCTACTGTGAATTATTAATTGTCTGTATTTAGCCCATCTTTTGCATTATTAACATTTAGATTAGATCAGTGAGCCCTCTCTTTGTTCTTAGTCACACAGTATATTCAACTGAGCATAGTAGGACCTTAACCCCTAAATCCTCAGGGATTTGGGTTAGGGTTACTGCTATTACAGTGTTGTCTGCACCTTTACATTACTATAAGTTGACATGTTGTGTGGAAAAAGTCTGGTCCTTAAACATTTATTAGAATAAAAAACGTGAAGAGAGAGAATCAGTTACCAACATTCAGACGCTTACACTTATTTGTCTCTTTCACAGACTGCTGCTGGGAAGGTTGAGGAGTTTTTCCTCTTTGGGTCTTTCCTTGAGGCCACAATGATTGACAGAAAGATTGGTGATAAGCCTATCAACTTTGAGGTCACCATAGGTATATTCCATTACCGACTCTTTATCTTAACTTCAGACTGTCGTTTCAGAATGTCATTTCAGACTGTCTCACCCTAAGGGGGGAAATAAACCCTTTAGTTTTCAGCAGTATTCATTGAAAAATATGCCATTTTTTAACGTCTATATTTCTACTGCTTAATGGGCTTTGTGTAGGAGTAGACCCAACATGTGAAACCTGCTTGATTCTGTTTTAAGAATTTCCAAAAGTTATACCTTACGGTGCAAAAAAAAAAAATGTAAATCCATGAAGTCTTTCTCAATATTTAATGATATAGACAAAGTCTGGTTCATCATCATGTACTTTACTTCACATGGAAGCGAGAGCATTTTAAGATACGAATAGTCGAACGATTGCTTTGCGCCAGGTTACTATGGGAACGAGATCGACGGGGTTGCCCAGCCAAAAACCAAAGGGAAGAAGAGAGACGGTGACGAGGAGGAAACCGAACTGATCCACAACTCCAGTGAGGAGGAGATGGATGATGACGGGGACCTGACGTCAGTGGCGATTACTCCTCCCATGAAACCCGTCATTACTGATCGGTCAGAACACAAAACATTACAGAGTGACATAATAATAAGAAGCACACTGTTAGTTTGAAAAAACAAATTTATAAACAATAGATGCCAACTCTGTTTCTTGCAAGTGGGATTAAAAATATTGACATCACAGTTTAACAAGCCATTGGATACTTTTTTCTAAACTTTGGATCACATGTTTCCATATTTTCAGAAATTACTTCCACCTGCCGTACTTTGAGAGGAAGCCGTGTATCTACATCAAGAGTTATTGGCAGGACCAGAGAAGGCGACTGTACAACGCCATCATTATAGACAACACTGCAAATAAACTGGCAAGTCATATCAATAAGTAAAAAAAAGCTCACTATAAACAGATAGTATGCAGCGTTATCGAGTTATATTAAACATCTTTTACTGCTGTTACAGGAGGATGGACTGAATGACGTGCAAGAGATCATCAAGACGGAGAAGTCGTATCCTGAACGCAGACTGAGAGGCGTCCTCGAGGAACTCAGCCAGGGCTGCAAGTCTGTAGTCACAAACTTAAACTACACATTGTAAAAAAAAAAAAAAAACAGCTGAATGTAAAGACTTGAAAACTAACTTAGATCTCCTTCTTCAGTCAGTTTCTTGCGCTGGCAAACAAGGACCAGAATCAGTCAGGCAGAACCAAACTTGACAGAGAGAGACTGAAGCTGTGCCTGTATGAAATGGTAAGTAGAACAAGAACATGCGTTTTTCTTTTGTCTTTGTTGGTTGCTAATATTTATACTGTCTTCAAATGCTGGGCTCTCTCTTGGTTTAGGAGAGCATCGGCCAGCAAGCTAAGACCATGAGGACACAGGTGAAGAAAAGCACGGTGCGAGATAAACTCAAACTGGCTCAGAACTTTCTCTCAAAGCTGCGCTTCCTGGCTGATGAAGTAAGTTCTACACCCTTATGTCCCCCATTTACAATTGATTTTGTTTACTGTCGCATCATTGTGCTCGTTTCATTTGGCTTATTTCATGTTAAAGGGAAGCAATTTGTGTTTGTTGTAGCCTCAACACAGTGTTCCTGATGTGTTCATATGGATGATCAGTAACGGGAAGCGCATCGCTTATGCACGCGTTCCTTCCAAAGACATCCTTTATTCCAGCGTAGAGGAGGAGACGGGAAAGGACTGCGGGAAAGTTAAGACAATCTTTCTGAGGGTGAGTATAGTTTAGTAAACTACTGAAAGGCAGCTAATCAAGTCTGCTATGGTGTTCATATTTTGCACCTTTAATCTTTTGTATTGCCTTTAGAAATAACTTGTTTTGTTTCCCTTATAAGATCCCGGGTAAGAAAGGTTTTGGGCCTGCTGGATGGACTGTCCAGTCCAAGTTAGAGATTTATCTGTGGCTGGGTCTGACCAAACAGCGCAAAGACTACCTGAACGGCCTACCCAATGGATTCGAGGAAAATAAGTTGTCAAAAGGACCTGGTCTGCCGTGCTCACCCCCTATCAGCCTCACCTACATGAGTAAGACCCCCAGCTATCAAAAATTACCTTATTGTAACTTAACATCCAATTGAGAAGGCTTCTTTTGGCGGATAAAAAATGTGTGTTATTTCAAATTCCTTATCTAGTTTCAGCTAATTGATTAATCTTTATCCGTCCGTAGTGAAACAGATCTTCCAGCTAAGGGTCCACATGTACCAAGCACGCAGCCTGTTTGCTGCTGACAGCACCGGTCTGTCTGATCCCTTTGCAAGAGTCTTCTTCTCAACTCAAACCCAGGTCACAGAGGTGGGTACACTAAAGAATAGGCTTTTAAGGAAAGTCAATCATCAGCCTTATGTATGATTTATATTGAAGAAAAACAAAAATTCTGTTTCGTCACCAAATGTTCTGTCTTCTTTCCAGGTGCTGGCTGAAACTCTTTGCCCCACATGGGACCAGCTGCTGGTCTTTGAAAATGTGGAGTTGTTTGGAGAGGCAAGCGAACTGAGAGATGACCCTCCCATTATCGTCATTGAACTCTATGACCAGGACACAGTGGTAAGGGCTGTTTTGAAGGATGACAATAGAGAGTAGAGAGGATCACATTGTATTAATGTGAGCAGTTTTCCTCCACACAGCTTCAATTTTCAGATAGCAATCATTTATCTTTATCACCATGATCATTTAAGAGTCTGCCTTTATTAAACTTGAAATGTAAGACTAAACATCCATTTAAGACTATAATCTGTGTGATGCACTAAATTATGTGTTTTACCTGTTGGGATTTTTTGTGACCTGTACTGGGGATCTTCATGAACCTCATTTTATTGTGACATCTGCTATGAATTATATTTGAAAGAATGCTTTTGCTGACTGTCTATTTTATATTTGTTCCTGGCAATAACACCTTTGTTTTGGATGACCCTTTGGATAAGTAGAGTGTGGATTCTGATGGTTTGGTTATATACTGTAGAGTAAAGTTGATTAAAAAGGCATGCAAGAGGAATAAGATCTGTCCACGAGGAAAGATGGAATCATCCTGATCGACTTAGGCCTGTTGCATTCCTTTTTTTTTTGTGCTTTTTGTATGTGGGTAACTGAGAACTCTCCATAACCACTAACTGCAAGAGAGATTTGATCTCATAATATATGAAACATGCATTAGTCTGTTTTGCAGTTCACTGGTTATCCTAGGGATGTTGCTTTTGTCCTTTTTTTTCTTGGGGCTCTTTCTTTCATGTAATCTGCCAAGAAACATGTGCATTCATTCTAGCCATGTTTCTTCCTTTTGATAGGGAAAAGCAAAATGTAATACTAATGTATAATCACAACATCAACAAGTAAGGCCGGTACAATGTGAACACTGATTGATTTGATATGGTAGGCCTAAAATATCATTCTTTCAAATATCCAACCAATTCATTATTTAAGTGTGTATAGTGCAGGTTTCATTTACATGTATACTTTCAGGGTAAAGCTGACTTCATGGGCAGAACATTTGCTAAGCCTATCGTCAAGATGGCGGACGAGCACTATGGTCCACCACGCTTCCCCCCTCAGCTGGAGTACTATCAGATCTACCGTGGGAACTGCACCGCTGGAGAAATGCTGGCAGCCTTTGAACTGCTGCAGGTCAGGCTATCGGATACAGATGATTCTTTTTACGGTCAAATCTCATCATAAAATACACATTTTCTGACGTTGTTTTTTTTTTTTTTTTTTGTGTGATGTCTGTTAGATTGGCCCCAATGGGAAAGCTGACCTGCCTCCCATAGATGGTCCCACAGACATGGATCGCGGCCCAATCCTCCCTGTACCTCTTGGGATCAGACCAGTGCTCAGCAAATACAGGATTGAGGTGAAGACATTGACAAAGCTTTAAACCTGGTTGACCAGTGTGATATATTTATTTCCATCAAAATGCATGAAAGAAGAAAACGGAAAGTGAAACACAAACATCACCCGATGTCACAGGTTTTGTTCTGGGGCTTGAGGGACTTGAAGAGGGTGAATCTGGCCCAGGTGGATCGCCCACGTGTGGACATTGAATGTGCAGGGAAGGGAGTGCAGTCCGCCCTCATCCCCAACTACAAGAAAAACCCCAACTTCAGCACTCTTGTCAAGTGGTTTGAAGTGGTATGTCATCGTTTTAATTACTCTACTGATATTGGCATTTTGTCGAATATTGTTAACCTAAAGTCACACCCCATGCATATTAGAGAAGACTCATTACTCTTATAAGTCAAAATAATGATGGGTTTTGTTTTTCCAGGATTTGCCTGAGAACGAGCTGCTTCACCCTCCACTCAACATCCGAGTGGTGGACTGCAGAGCTTTTGGCCGCTATACTCTGGTTGGCTCCAATGCTGTCGCCAGCCTGCGGAAATTCATCTACAGACCAACAGACAAGCAGGCCAACAACTGGACCACTACAGGTATGAACTAAAACCTGGAGTCATCTCACACTCATGTTCATTTTCTTTACATCATTGAAAAAAATAAAGGAATGCAATTTAAAAACAAAAAGCAAAGTATGGGTTAACCAATGCATAACATGCACATTCCCCATAAATGACTATTTACTATGATATCAATTGACCAATTTACATGATATTTTCATCTTTCAGAGGAAATTATTGTTGTCAACATGGAATCAGAGCCTTCTTTCAAGAAGATGGAAACTGTGGTCAAACTCGACTCGGTAAGTTTCAGTTTTCAAAATATGACATAACCTTTATTCCAAGAATCAGACAGACCTTGTCTAATCAGATAATGATTATGAAAGTGCACAGACAAAATGTCAGCTTGTTTGAAGTTATGTAATTTGTTTTTTCTATCTAGTGCTCTGATGCTGTGGTCAAAGTTGAGGTAAGCAAAGTGCTTTCTGCTAAATCAATCAAAGAAGTTAGCTTTTATGTTGTCTTTACTGACAATATCTTCAATGTGTTCTCTGGAAAAAAAGGATGATGATAAGGATGGAAAGGGGAAAAAGAGGAAGAGGAAGAAGGGTGATGAGATTGAAGAGGAGGAACTTGACGAGAGCATGTTGGACTGGTGGTCCAAATATTTTGCCTCCATTGAAACTTTGACAGAGGTAAGTAGCAGGAAAAGAATGTGGCCGGGTCAAGCCTTCTTTGATTTAGCTGACATTTCTAGCAGAGTAAAGTTGAGTTTTATCCTAAAACAAATCCCTAGATTTTTTTCCCAACTCAAAAAAATGATATGAGTGGAACTGGATTTTGTTTTGTTCTTGATAAATCCAAATGAGAAATGCTCTCTTGCCCTGACAGACTCTAAAAGCTCAAGAAGCAGCTCTTTCAGATACAGAGGAAAAAGATGACATGGACATAGCAGAAGGCGGAGGTAAGACCGGTACTTTTAAAAGTTTGATAGCATCAAGCATGCTTTCTTCTGTCAGTCTTTAACCGAGTAGTAGCTTTAGTTCATACTCCTTGTCTTGATGTGTTGGAGTTGCAAAATCTGAGATGTTTTAAATGCCATGAAATGTCACAAAACAGAGAAGAGAACGAGAACATTTCCCTCAGATACCTTTTTGTTGTTCATGCATGTTTATCCGTTATAAGGTCACTAACTCTTGTTGTTTCCTTTTACAGTGCACTAGTGAACCTCTTAGCGTCGGTAGTTCATGAATGCCTCCACGTAGATGATGACATGAATCCAAATTTCCAATCGTGGGACAACCGCTTTTTTCCCTCCCATACATGCATATTAGACGTATGCTTACCATGAAAGTTGTCAGCGAATCCAAATATGTTGGAGATGTTAATTTATGACTAAATAAATCCTCAACATGTGTAATTCCAAGCTGTGCCAACCAGACATCACTTCATTTACAATAAATGATATGACAAAATATTGTCAATAGATGTTACACCTACAAGTTATGGTGCATTTTACTGCACGTAGACTTGAAATGTACCAGTTGAGTAGTGAGCCTGTCTTTTTAAATGAGCTTTACAGAGAAACCACAGCTACCAGGAGGATAATTCCCAAAACCAAGTATCCCCAATGAACTGTATACACTAATGGTATACAATTCAATGGTATGCTTGTACACAGTAACGGCTGGTTTTGGCAACTTTCATGTGGAATTCATGTCTCGAGTGCTCTGCTCCTCCAATCCCCACCCCCGCTCCCCCTTCTCCACCCTCGTCCTCACCGCTAACCTGTACTCAGATATCAAACCTGATGACTCTCCTGTAAAAGGCACCAAGAGAGGAAAAGGAAAGAAGGAAAAGAAGAGGCAGTTGGATCCGTTTGAGAAGAAAAAGCCGAAGCTGGATGAGCTGATGGTACTGAAACAGCACTTACAACTACAATTGAGATAGCATCCTCAACAGACCTGCAGTTTGAACGTGAAAAGAAAGCACAGGTTTAAAGTTTTTACTGGAAAAGTTGTAAGATTCAAAACCAAATTAATGTATGTATTATATTTTCATTCTCAAACAAGGTGTACCCTAAAGAGCTGGAGAGTGAGTTTGACAACTTTGAAGACTGGCTCCACAGTTTCAACCTCTTCAGGGGAAAAGGCGGCGATGATGATGACCAAGACGTGACAGATGAGGACAGAATTGTTGGAAAATTCAAAGTAAGAACACAGTTTTTATCGGAAAAACCACAGAATAGGATTAAGTATAATATTAAAAAAAAGAAGCTTTTCATAGATCACTCTTTTGTTTCACTTACATAATAAGAGAAATGCAGACCTTACAAAATGTTCTGAATGTTGTGCAGCAACTTTTAGTCTTCAGGTTTGTCCCAATAATTTGTGCTGTATAAGTTTCATTTGTGTGACTGTGTTCCTTTTAGGGCTCAATGTGCATGTACAAAGTGTCGGATGACATGCAAAGAGACATGAGCTTTGACTCCAACATGGGAATGTTTCAGAACATTCCTCACAACGATCCCATAAACATCCTTGTCCGCATCTATGTTATCAGAGTATGTTATATCTCTTTCATTTAAGTATATTTTGATAAGAAAACATCTCAGTTGAGTCCCGTAATATCCACTTAATTCTATTTAAATATCTTTATTTTTTGCTAGGCAACTGATCTGCATCCAGCTGACATCAATGGGAAAGCTGATCCATACATCGCAATCAAACTGGGGAAGTCAGAAATCAAGGACAAAGAGAACTACATCTCAAAACAGCTGAATCCTTTGTTTGGAAAGTAGGAAAAATTACTTCTTCATAATACAGGAATCATTTCTGATAAGATCTCCATCCATCCATCCATTCATCTATCCATCCATTCATCCATCCATCCATACCTCCATACCTCCATCCCTCCATCCATCCATCCATCCATCCATCCATCCATCCATCCATTCATGCATTCATTCATCCACCCATCCATCCATCCATTCATCCATTCATCCATCAATCCATCCATCCATCCATCCATTCATCCATCCATCCATCCATCCATTCATTCATTCATCCATCCATTCATTCATCCATCCATCCATCCATCCCTCCATCCATTCATTCATTCATCCATCCATCCCTCCATCCCTCCATCCATTCATTGATCCCTCCATCCATCCCTCCATCATCCATCCACCCATCCCTCCATCCATCCATCCATTCATCCATCCATCCATCCCTCCATCCATCCATTCATGAATTCATTCATCCACCCATCCATTCATCCCTCCATCCATCCATCCACCCATCCCTCCATCCATCCATCCATTCATCCATCCATCCATTCATTCATTCATCCATCCATTCATGCATTCATTCATTCATTCATCCATCCATCCATTCATCCATCCATTCATGCATTCATTCATCCATCCATCCATTCATGCATTCATTCATTCATCCATCCATCCATTCATTCATTCATCCATCCATCCATCCATATTATCATTCCATCAATCTATTAATCATTCTGTCTATCTCTCTATGCCATTTCTTAAAGATCCTTTGACGTGGAGGCAACGTTCCCAATGGATTCAACTCTCACCGTGTCCATTTACGACTGGGACCTTGTGGGAACCGATGACCTGATTGGAGAAACCAAACTTGACCTCGAGAACCGTTTCTACAGCAAACACAGAGCCACATGTGGTGTCACCTGTAACTACGCCATGTAAGAACCAAAGATCAAACTCCCTCTTTCTGTGTGGTAGTCGGTGGAAAAATAGTGGGGAATTATTTATTACACAATTAGTGAAGCCTTATGATGACTCAGGTAGAATTAGTAACAGAATAATACACGTTTTATTTTTAAATACTTAAATTTCAACAGTTGTTAGCATCCACAAAATTAACTTTAGTCCTGACATATTTTACGAAAGACTTGTGTTTTTATCACATAATTTAAAAGGATCTAACATTTATAAATTGCATAGTTTTTCATGTAACTTTAGCTGCTCTTCCTTTTTTTCCTTAGCCACGGTTACAATGTTTGGCGAGACCCAATGAAACCAACGCAGATCCTGGCTAAGCTGTGTAAAGATGGCAAACTGGATGGGCCTCACTACGGCCCTGGAGGAAGAGTGAAAGTGGAGAACCGCGTCTTTATGGCACCCACTGAGCTAGAGGATGAAAATGGTACATGTTAATGTCAACTGTACTCTTTTGTCTGAATTAAACGTATTACCTACCTATAAGTGCATGGTTTTACTACAGTTCTTGTTCTAAAGCATGCTGAAGCTTTAACTCAACACTTTAGTATTAAAAAAAAGTGTGATTTGAAATGAGTATTTAACCAGCTGAATGATTGGTTGATGTCTGCCAGGTCTAAAGAAACAGTCGGATGAACATCTGGCTCTGACCGTGTTGAAACACTGGGAGGAAATCCCTCGAGTTGGCTGCAAACTTGTCCCAGAACACGTGGAAACCAGACCACTGCTCCACCCTGATAAACCTGGGATTGAACAAGTAATGTTGTCCGTTACTTCTGGCCCTACTTCTGCTAACTGCAACTTCAAAGTTTAGTTTGCATTTGCCTTATTTCCTTGTATTGCATTGTTTTTAAGGGGAGAATTGAGATGTGGGTGGATATGTTCCCGAAAGATATGACTGCACCTGGCCCCGCCCTTGACATCTCACCACGGAAACCAAAGAAGTATGTTTTTTTTATAAAGACATGTCAGCTTTTATGTGCACTATAATACATTTTTTTATCATATATCTTCTCATTTTTTGCTTGTGTCCAGGTTTGAACTGCGAGTGATCGTTTGGAACACAGATGAGGTTGTTCTGGAGGATGACGACATCTTCACTGGGGAGAAATCAAGTGACATCTTTGTGCGAGGGTAATTATTAGCCTTTTATGTTTTTGATTGGTTTATTGTGCTTATTTGTACCAGTTGTCTTACATATTTCTGCACAACTAGAGATGAATGAAAACAACCAATTTAAATCCATGTTCAGTTTGTTGAAGATGTTGACACTCGTCCCTCTAACAGCTGGTTGAAGGGGCAGCAGGAGGACAAGCAGGACACAGATGTCCATTATCACTCCATCACCGGTGAGGGCAACTTCAACTGGCGCTACGTCTACCCCTTTGACTACCTCATGGCTGAGGAGAAAATCGTCATCTCAAAAAAGGAGTCCATGTTCGCCTGGGATGAGACCGAATACAAGATCCCTGCTCGTCTGAATCTGCAAGTGTGGGACGCTGACCATTTCTCTGCAGATGACTTCTTAGGTATAGTTGAAAAGATAGACATTTTTTAAAAACATCTGGTTCATGAATCAAACAGTTTGTTAATGTTTTCATCAAATTTGATATGTGTGCAGTGGTTCTTGAACGGCACACATGCTGTCTCATAACTATTTTCTGTTTTGAAGATAATGCCAATCAACCTTTCTTTCATGTAATCAGGTAAACTAATGTCTCTTCATAGGTGCAATTGAGCTGGACCTGAACCGCTTTCCACGTGGTGCCAAGACAGCCAAGCAGTGCACCATCGAGATGGTGACGAATGAAACAGAGATGCCCACGGTCTCCATCTTCAAACAGAAGAGGATTAAAGGCTGGTGGCCATTTGTAGCCAGAAATGAGGACGACGAGTTTGAACTCACGGTAGGTCAAAGTGAAAAGTGTCCTATTAATGTTGGTCTTGACTGTCAGAACTAAAATGAAAAAGTTGGCGTCTTGACTGAGCGTGCCGTTATTTGTCATATTAGGGCAAAGTGGAAGCAGAGCTGCACCTTCTGACAGGAGAGGAAGCAGAGAAAAGCCCAGCTGGTGAAGGACGAAATGAACCAGATCCACTGGAAAAGCCCAAGTACGAAGGATTAACTGTTACCACCTCATTGTCCTGTGTTATATTATTTACACACTAAAGCTCACGTTCACTCAGTAAGAAATAATTGCTAAAAGTCCAGCTCAACTAAAAGTTTAAACCAAAATGAACCGGCCAAAATAAAAACTTAACTCTATTACCATTTCAATTCTAATAATCATCACAAATAAACAAGAAGCTAAATCATCCATAAACAGAAAATGTTAGTTACTCTGACATAAAATGGGCATAAACATATCATAAAGTTACATGATCAATCAAACATGATAAACCAAATGAACAATTTCCTGATGAGAAAAGACGCTTTTACGTATTTACTTCGACCGAGTTCTGGACTTAAACCTAGGATCTTCTTTCTTTACATGGTAAGTTGCCGTTTCCCTTTGTCTACCTAGAGTCATCTCTAGATTCTCAACATACTGTAAATACATTCTTTGTCACAGTTAAAGTAATGTCATGTATATTCACATTGAAGTCCAGCTTAGAACGGGAGTAAAGCAGAATGGTCCACGATGCTTAAAAGTCTGAACATAACGTTTTTGTCCTTCCAGCCGCCCTGACACCAGCCTTCTGTGGTTCCTCACTCCCTTCAAAGCCTTAAAACACTTGGTCTGCAACCAGTACAAGTGGCTGGCCATCAAGATTGTCACTGCTCTCCTGCTGCTGGCCATGCTGGCTCTTTTCCTCTACAGCATGCCTGGTTACATGGTCAAGAAAATGCTGGGAGCTTGAGATGTTTCCCAAGACATCTCTGCAGAAGGTTCCACATTTTCACTAACCAGATGGCTTCTTACCCTCTCTTATTCTACTTCCTATCAACCGTCTCAATCACAGCATTTTAAAAACTAAAAAGGAAAAATAAGAAGAAGACCAAATGTCGCCAAAAGCATTACACTGGCTTATAAATAGTTTGCTGCATTGGATATGCCTTTGTTGGCTCTTGGCTGCCAGGTCACCTGCAGTTTATAACTTGTTGAGTATCAGCATTGGTTTATTCAAATAAATAAGACCATATAAACAAATAATACAAATGTTGGCTTATATAAGAATGGGTTATGCATAATGAGAAATCAATGATGCAAACTCACTGAGCAGGTAGAGTGTGTCGGGATTATCCTGTTTGAAGTCTGACCCTCGTAGTCTCTGATGTTCTTCACTGTTTGTTAATCATGTGATTCCATAGTCTCTTTTCTGTCCTATTTTGAATATGCAGGCATCCCTTCAGTAATACTACTTTAGTGACTTTTTTTATACTGTATTTTTACAGCAGTTTGATAGATAAGCTGCAAAAATAAAAAACACTTCTGCACCTTGCGCAGGCTTCTGTAGGTGTGTAAAAATGAAATTGAAAGACGCCAGAAATATTTATTTAATCTCATAGATTAGTTTCAGAACTTCATCAATACTCAGATTTCTCTATTTACTCTTAAAACACGACTTGTAACTTAAATCTTTCCTCTTATAACTTCTTTGGCTGCGACTTGATGATGAATTGTTACTCCTAAAGTAAAAAGAGAAAAGCTGTACTTTCCCTGAACAAAGACGTTTTTTTTTTGTTTTTTTTGCCGAAGTTCAAGTTGAGAGAGTTTAAGCATATTGTTTAGCCTAGCAACTAATTCACCTTTAATCAGAATTAAATCCTCTCTTTTTATTGCTTTCCTACTTTCTTCATGAGGCAAAGTGAGGGAAATTAGCACTAAAAACACCGTAAGATTCCCACTTATAAATGGACACTTCCTTATAAGGTCACCTGGCTCTGTTTTAGATCTTGTTGTCTTTTACGTTCACTAATTCTGGTTACATTTTTGTGCTCCAACAGCCGCCCTGACATCGCCCTCCTCTGGTTCCTGATCCCATTCAAAGCTGTAAAAAACCTGATGTGTGACCAGTACAGGTGGCTGACCATCAAGATCGTCTTTGCTCTCCTTCTGCTCGCCATCCTGGGTCTTTTCCTGTACAACATGCCGGGTTACATGGTGAAAAAGATGTTAGGAGTCTGAGTTAAAACAAGCAGAGGATTACTTTTTAAATGGGGAGCATTTGTTATTAATTCAAATGTACTGCACCATCATTCATTATTTATATTATCTTATGTGTACAAATATGTTGGTGTGATAACATTGCTTTTTTTTTTGTTTCTTGAGATGTTTGACTAACCTGGAGACTGTTGGAGAATAGAGACGTTTTATTGTTAATAAAGTGAGATTTTTTTGGGATTAGTTAGTTTGTGTTCGAGTTAACATTTATCCCGGTTAAAGAAGGATTCTTCATGTAGTCCGTATGTGTCTTTGTATGATATTTCAAACTAAATAAATTGACTTTTAAACCAATCCTGTCGTCCTGTCAGCTGTTGAAAATGCTGCTCTTTGTGTTTTTTGGTGTTAAAGGAAAAGGACCTCGCATGATTCACAATTTTGTCATCAGTATAACTCGGTCTGTTTTGTTAATTTAAACTTCTACAATTTAATAGGAATCCTTATTGAAAAGTTCACAAGCAAAAGTACTAAATAGGCTGCAAATGAAATGTTTAGTCACATCCGGATAATCCCTTTTATTGTTCTTAAAAACTTTAAAGGTTACAGCAAACTTGAATGGAATATTTTCCTCTTTTAGCTGTGATAATATCCCCAAACAAAAGTACTCTGTTAGAAGTTTATTAAAGCAACAAATTCATAGACAACTTGACCTCAGGTTGTATCCGTACTCATTGCATCCCTTATGAAACACAGACTTTATTTGATGTTTTCTAACACACTGTCTCTGTGCTCCAACAGCCGCCCTGACATCGCCCTCCTCTGGTTCCTGATCCCTTTCAAAGCTGCAAAACACCTGATTTGTGACCAGTACAGGTGGCTGACCATCAAGATCGTCTTTGCTCTCCTTCTGCTCGCCATCCTGGGTCTTTTCCTGTACAACATGCCGGGTTACATGGTGAAGAAAATGCTGGGGGCTTGAGACATCTGCTTGATTTTACTCTTTTCACTTAGCATTTCACTTCTAAGTTGTGTTATTGAACAAGTTTTGTTTTGTCATCTGCAAAAGGCATCATCAAGTAGATAATAAGCATTAGTATTAGTATGACTTTAGTATGCAATCTGCAAACTCATTCACATATTGACATGTATTTGCTAAAATACATAACCGCAATGTTGTGGTGCAAATGTGTTATGTCAAAATGATGGTTGGTTTTATTTAATTGTATTATTGTAGTTATTTTCTTGTTGTGGTTGCTAAGTTAAGGTATCTTTTTGGGTATTTGTTAGCTCTAAAGTTTGCTGTATTTTTCAAACTTTTGATTTTGTGAATAAGTGACAATAAAGTACATTCCTAATCTCAAGTCATTTGTTCAAATGTGTGGTTTTTTTTTAATGCAGAATCACCAAAGCTGTCTATACTGTTGCTCAGTGACTACAGCTTTCATGTATCTGTATTTTTAGCTGAGTTGCTACCTTTGGTTAGTTGGGGAAAAATAGGCAAGCAGTTTCGACCATAGACTGGTTTCGACTTCAAAAAGTGGATGACGTGTAGTACAAAGTGGATGACATGTACAGCCATGACTGGTTGCAGCAAAAATGTTTAATGTACGCAAATAAGTTATATTCAAGATTCAAGATTTTTATTTGTCACATGCTCATACAGATGTGCAGTGAAATGTAAGGACTGTTCCGCAAGGCCATGCAATAAACACTCAAATTACTAATACACATATATACAGTAAAATAGAATATAATGTAAAAAATAAAAAAATAATTATTTGAATGTACAAAATATAAAATATAGAGTAATGTAAACAGTGTAAAGTGTCAGTGTGTAAAGTGTCCAGGGTCCAGTAAAATAGAATATAATGTAAAAATTAAAAAATAATTATTTGAATGTACAAAATATAAAATATAGAATAATGTAAACAGTGTAAAGTGTCCAGGGTGTCAAAGTGCAATGTGCAGATTGGAATGTGTGGTGTGTGTGCATCATGTAATCACAGTTCTGTTTATGTTTAGTTCTGTTTTGTTTTTAACTGAGGAGAGTGGAGTTAACAGTCCGGACGCTATTAAAACGCTATTCTGTGTTGAAGGGAATCTCCTTCACAATAATAATAATGATAATAAATCAGATTTGAATAAGGCTCTCCTGAAATTCTTTGAAACAAACTTTCAACTAATAGGCTTCTCCAGTAGTCATACCTGTCTCACAGCAATGTTGAACACGATGCAGCGCCGCCACCTGCTGGTCTTTAACGGGATAACACCGCTGAGCCTCTGCTGATCGTCATTACAACCTGCTAAAACTCCATCAACGCTGCCTTCCTTAACATTGTTTGTGTAAACTTTCAAGGACGGCAAAGCTTCGATTGGACACCAGACTGGCAAGTTAATCGTCGCACAAATGTGTTCAGCTTTGAAATGTAACGTTACACCAGAAAAAAAAAGTTGCTTTTCGACGTTACAGAAAGTAGCCTACAGACAGAGATAGAAAACCGGTCATTTTGAAGTAACACACAGAGGTACAGTTAAGTTTTGAATAAATATTAGGCCTATCTTTACACATATTGTCTTATAAGATGTCACTCTAAACATTTACCGACAGTAGTGTAGTTTATACTGGATACATATCACTCTGCCAACGCATAAGGATTGTTTTTCCCTCTAAATGTAGCACTTTTTCCTTTGTACAATTAATTTAATTAATGAAAGTAACAAGCTGCTGTATCTAGAGTAAAAAAAAAAAACCTTAAAACCATGGTAAAGTAAGTCATAGCTACAAATGCGGGAAAAAAAATGTCCTTGGAGGATGCGGGCATCGATCCCGCTACCTCTCGCATGCTAAGCGAGCGCTCTACCATTTGAGCTAATCCCCCGTCTGAAAGCATAAAGTCAACATTACCGTTTTTAAACTTTTACTTTTGATTTTACTTCCTTTATAAGCCTCTTTCTTATGCAAGTATGTTTTAATGAAAAAAGACGTTGTGAATGAAACGTAATGCCACTTAAATCAACCGTGCTCGGGGAAAAAATACGTTTTCATACGAAGTTTATTACGTAAACTGTCTGCACACAAACAATCACCGTCGGTATGTATGTTGTGTTTTACGTTGCAGATAAAAAAAAAAACAGTATCGTGTGGTTTAATCTATTAACAGCTAAGAACTAGATTAAATATTAAATAATTGACTTTATTGTAATCAACATGGAAGAGTGGGACGCGAACCTGCAACACAACGCAATGTTAACGAGCCTATTACTGTAAATAGCCCTGTAGACTCCAGGAGAAGTTATAGGCTACTCATAATCCTCCTTAGCTGTCTTCAACGTTTTCTATTTGTCCAAGATATGGATTAAATATGATCAGAATTCAGATTTAAGCACTAATCTCACAGCACTCAGCTGCTGAGTTTTTAATGCCAAGTTAACCCTCCTGATTAAAAAAAGACAGCTATCTACATGGTCTATCAATAACTTCAAACAACACTATGGTGTCAGTATATAATTTAATCTAACGCTTTCGGACTGCATCATATTCAGCAACTGGTAAAGAAGATATGGGTTGCGGCTGCGTTTTTATTTCAGAAATGTCTTGTTTTTCTTTTGCAAATCTTAGGGCCCTGACTCATTGTATGATCGAGTCGGCTGGCCTGCATTGTCTATGCCTAGACAAAATCATTGGTATGTCCTTATTTGTAAGGTTATACTTAATCTGCTTCCCTCATACTTGTGTAACTGTAGCTATTGTGAAAAGTGCTGGAAGCTTCAGTCTTGACCATGCAACCCAGTCAAAAAACAGATTGTTGTTATCTGTTCCCAAAGCGTCTTGAAAGTCTTGAAATGGGGAAAAGGAGTTTCAGGTACGCTGCTTCCGCGGCCTTGAATCTCATGCAGGATGATCTGTGTCTGGGGGACTTTTCAAAAGTAGATTGAAGGCGTTGGAGGAGGATGCTTCAGGTTGTAGATGCTTTGAATAATGACTCTTCTTCTCTGTGACATGTTCATTTGTGTTTGTAATTACTCTGTGTTTTGGAAAAACGTTTGGTAAGCCTCTGAATCTAATTGCTTTCATCCAGTACAAGTTTAAATACTCTGTATTTTAAAGGGTAAATCTATTGTTCTCTCATTGAGTCTACTCAAACTGTCCTTTAACCTGAAGCTTGATACATACTCGTCGTTATTGCGTCACTCAAAATAATCCACAAGCGTGTATTTCACAACTGTTTATTTATTCAAAACTCAGAAGATGAGTGTTCTGTAGATGTTTACATGGTTAATGAATGCAAGTTCCAGAGCAGACGACAGCCAGTTTACAAAGTAAAAAAAGCTGGGGAAGGACAAGGGGACTTCCTTGGTTAAACTGGATGCTTACAATGTCACTAATCTCTTTATACTGACTTTCTTCCAAACTACAACTCATACATCCTGGGAACCCAATAAAAAGGGTTTTCAGGGGAAAAATAACAAAAGCTGTTATGTGATTAGGGGTCTATATTAATTCAGTTTTTGGGCTCCTTTATATTTTAGATTAACACATTTTAACTGCTACAATCTCTAACCATGTTGTCAGTCTGCAGGTGGTTTTCCCACCTCTAAGTTTTAAACTCATGGGCTTCTGCATGAAGGCCCAAAATGAGACAGCGGTAAATAATCAGCATCGTGCAACATCAGACAAAATCTCCACACAAAATACATATACAAAATATCACTCATTCACAGTCAATGTGTAACATTCTCATGCTCAGATATGTTGCTGATCAACAATGAATAATCGCAGAGCACTGATCATATGCCTTGAGTCATTGCACCTAAGAATTTCCTTCAGCGTTTCTACATGCCATGAACCCACCATAACAAAAACCAAAAGCTTGATTCTGCCTCAAGCACAAACTGTAACTGATATTACACACATGGCCTCAGCTTTTCATTCATGTACAGTAGGGTATGCACCAATGTTGCTACAGAAAGTTAATCTTAGTGAAATATAAGTGAAATAAGTTAAATAAATAAGAAAACGCTATTTAAAAAGTCACTTTTGTTACAGTTTTTAGTAGCTCTTGGGAGTGACCTCATGGCACATTGGAGCAGTGTTGTTCAGCGCTCCATTAGAAGTATCACAGCGCACCAAAGGCAAATAAATAACCCCATAACGAGCAGAGACATTGTTCTTTCAGAAATCCCAATGCCAGTAATATTTACAGACTTAAAATCCACTGTTTGCCATTACAACCTCCATGCCAGGCTTGGCTCAAATATCTGCGTTACTCATGCTGAAATGACTTGGAGATGTGGAAACATGACTGTTATTATTGGTGTGTAAGTGAGGCAGGGAGGAGCAGCGACTGATGATGAAGAGTAGTTGTGTACAGACGGCCAGAGGGAGGATGGGGGAGGTTAAGGACAGATATACGTATGAGAAAGAAAGGAAAAGAAAGACAGAGAGCAGGGATAATGGTGGGTATTTATAGCGCGTGCAGAGTAGAAAACTACTGAGGGCAAAAAGGAAAAAGAAAGAGGGAAAGATGGGGATGTTTTCATGGGGGAGGGGCATGAAGGGTTCAGTATTCATCCTGGTCCAAGTGAGCTTGTTCATCCAACTCTTCGTCCTCGGGAGGTGCAAAACCATCCTGTAAGACATGGGAAATTACGTTCATGTTAAGGATGACATCCAAACACATACACACTGTCCTCTAAATATCCTTAAGTGGCTGGCTCTGGCTCTTTCTCATGACACCATATATAAAGCAGGACTGCATGTATTCTTGTTTTTATTATTGAAAACATGAATGTAGCTGATATCGAATATATCCTAATTAAATGTATATGGACAAGTAATGCCTTTCTAAAGATTGAACTCCCTCTCAGCTTGTTGTTTTTGGGCTTTGTGTATATATCATCACATTAACCCCTCCCTGTCCAACCCTAATGGTCAGGTACTTTTTACTTGACTTTGTTTTTGGTATAAAATACTTGAAAGAAATAAGAACCAAATTAACTTCAGGCTGCATATCTGCGTTGGAAATCTAAGGGAGCGTTGGCGGGGGGGGGGAGGGTTACATGACTGGTTCTAAAGTGCGACATCTACTGAAAACTTGTATAATTTACCTTTAATTATTTTTTGTTTAGTTATCCTTTCCTGTTTTATTTTGTCACTTTCCCTTTTCCCCCTTTGTTTCTTTACCCGACTCTGTGAATATGTGCCTGTCCTGTGTCTGATTAATCTCACCTGTCCCAGTTTGGCCTCAGTCTATAAAGTCTTTGATTGTGTCCCAAATCACACCCTACTCACTATATAGTACACTGTAAATTTGCCATTTTGTAGAGTTGTACGAATCATGAGTGAGAATCATTGACTGTATTGCGAAAAGTAGTGTACAAGCGATGGGAACTGACCAGGCAAAATATACCATCATGCATCGCGTTGCAAACAGATGCGAGGAGCGTGAGCAACGTGGGACAACAATGACATCATTCTCTTCTTCGGAGCAATAAGGCAAGTAGAGTCAGACAGTGGTTTCTTTATTGTGCTGATGAGCTCACTTTGTAGTCCTCTACAGAGAACTCCCTTTGTAGGGAGTAGGGAGTAGTGAAAGAGTATGTGATCTCTGACACAGCCTTGTCTTCCCATTTTTATTTGCCAGTTTGTTCTCTAACGCTGCTCATTGTGAGGACGTTCTCACGTGGCTCTACTTGTGTTTGCACCTTTTGCTGGTTTTCTTCTTTGGGTTATTTTTTTTACCCTGCCACCCTTTGACTCAGATCAGAAAGTTGAATTTATTGATTGTGGGTTCTTTCTTTTGAATTAAAACCATAGCTTGATACCAAACAATAATACACCAATGAGCAAGCACTGGCAACAGTGGAAATTAAAAAAAAAAGGTCCATTTGAGTGGCAGAAACCTTGAGTAGAATCAGACTTATTTGTGGATCTACCATAGTTAGCTTTGATATGAGAGTGAGTCCTGAAGCATTACCAGACTTGAAAAGAAAGAAAAACTAAGAAAATGGATGGAAATAGATTATATATCAGCACAATGATAAATAAAACAAAATATTTTCCCTTGCTCATTGCTCACTCTTTCTCTCTACGATCAAATTATGTGTTAGTCATGCAGGGGTTATGTCTATGGAAGTTGTCGCACACTAACTTGTGATTTCTACAGCACTGGGTTAAGAACATCTAGATGAAAATAATTGCTGATAAAGGATAGATACCTCTGTTGCGTAGAGAATGTCGATAATCTTGCTGAGGACGGAGTTGTTTTCACTCTCGTGTTCCTGGCAGATGAGCTCAATGTCTCGTAGTTTGCTGAAGTAGAAGTCTCTCTCCTTCTCTAACCCGTCAACGGTCAACTTCAACTCCATCAGCTAAGAAAGAATGAGAAGAAATCAACAGAGAATCACATCTGACTACTTCTTTTAGTTGTCTATGCTTTGCTCTTATCTCAGAGTATAGATTCTTGTAACTCCACCTGTTGATTTAGCTCCATGATCTCAGCATCACTGCCCCCGTTTCTAGACAAAGATGGATTCTTTCTCATAGCTGGAGTGCTGTGTTGGACCCGCTGTGGTGTTGGCATGTTTTTGGGAACTGTTGGAGATGTCCTCTGTGGTCCTGGAGGAGAGCAGAGATGATCAGAGACGGTTCTTATTCGGACAACTATTGATTTACTGCATCTATGTTGCCTTTGTAGCAATTGTGGCGATGGATATAGCACATTATAGAGAGCTGATATAGTAAGTTTAGAGCATGATGTTGGGCCACGTTGGTAAAAAGGGGTTCTAATTGGTTCTTTTTGGAGAAGTGGCATTCAGGACAAAAATGAGGAATTCCAGATTTCAAAAAGCCAAATTACAGGAAAACAAAACTTTTAGATAAAAAGGTGTCCTTCCAAACCTCTATAAGTGCTGGAGTTAACTCAAATACAAAACATGCATTATCAGAGTTTTAAGACAAGTGCGATCATTTTGCCCACTATTAACCATCCTGCTTACAGCGACAGAGTTCTGAAGCAGGTTAACTACACACTACAAGTCAAATTAGACCGTTTGCCATGATTTTCAAGCAAAAAGCTTTCACACAGACAGAGCAAAGCTGGTCTGATGGACATAAGGATTGTTAGTAAAAAACCAAAGACCCTGATTCCACCTGGTATTACCATGTGTGCTGGGTGAACAGATCACAAGTGGACATGTCTAAATACAGGAGGGAACACATCCAGGGTTGGGATGAAATCACCCCAGACCACTTTAAGGTCTAGGACGCATGAGGCCACATTTTTGTTAGCAGTGTGTATGTGAAGTGTCCTACGGTACATCAAAGGAAAGTCCCTGTTACCTAACCTAAATGACGGATCACTCTTTCCTGCTGGTATTATTTGCGTGCATGTGTGAAGTCTTTGTATGCATCTGAGCAGCATTAATCACATTTCCTATTGGTTCAGCAAAATGTTGTTTACTCATAATGGGACATTTAGCTCCTGATGAATGTAGGGGATAGATTTGGACCCACTACCGCTTGATTATACTTTATAATAATGCTGCATAGAGGATAAGGATGTTGATCAATCTGTCATTTGTCACTGTTAATCAAGACTAAAGTCTGTGGTGGGTTATTTAACTCAACTGATAAACGACACAACGCTAGACTAACATTAGCTTATCAAGTTTTTCCACAACAATACAGACTCGCATAGTAATGCTAGGTGTATAGTATACAGTCATTCACAGAGCTGTGCACTTGTGATCTGAACACGCAGGATGCATGTTGAACTATAAACATCCTCTATTTACAGATTATACATACAAATATATAGCCTGTTGGGGAGGGCCTGGAAGTGCATGCAATTGGGAAGTGCTGTGCCGTTTGTAGCACATTTGTAGTTAGAGTAGTATTGACCATTCAAGTATCGCCAGGTTTTGGTGTATGCAGGGAAAACGGTCCAGGAGGGGAGCAAAAGCAGGTGGAGCACAATCAGCGGTAGTGACACCCCAGCTCCCATTGGCGGTAATCTGACAAAGATTTTTTTAAAATCTCTATTAACAGATTAATGCATATAGGTGCAGCTATCAATTCATTCTAGATCAAAAATTTCAACTTGGGCAACAAATCTGCTTGATGCTTTTGTTGCGAGAATCATTGATGAGATTTTCCAAATTCCTGGAATGCATCTGAAACGATGGATCCGACCTCCATTCAACAAACAAGCGTTTTAAAAGTTGTTTTCATCTCTTCAAAGGACAGACCTGATAAAGCTTGCATTATTACTTTATTTACAAATCTGCATTGTGATTTGATTTCAGCAAAGGCAAGCAAATCACAAGAAAATAATTAGTGAACGTCTTTTTTCTGTTTCGTGTTGATCCCTAGAAGGATAGTTGCAACTGCAGTTATAAGTAATTGGGATCGCAAGTAAATAAGTAAATGTTAATACCAGGTGTAAAGAGGGAACAACTCTTTCATCTGTCTGTCCTGCTTTCAGAGAGAGGTGGAGCTGCAACAGTGTTGCATCAGCTGCTTGATGCAGAACACTGTAGAAAATGAAATATTTCTGAGAGTCTTCTGGCATCACTGATTGATCAATCAGAATTTGGAAGGCAAGTTGCAAGTGGATTTGCTTGTTCCAACCCCAATGATGCTGCATCCCAGAATTCACTGCGGTGATTCCTTCATTCCCACCAGTGACTCAGTCGTACCTACACAGTGTAATGTTGCTCGTGAGTGCTGGGCAGTGAGATGGATCTAAGAGGACAGCGGTCATTCTGTGAATCGTGCTGCTCACACCACTTGCTAGCAGGGAGCGCGTTCGAGCCATCCAAAGCTCAGGGAAGACCGTGCAGCAAAGGCAGAACTGTTTGGATTACCTGCGTTTCTCTTTGGTCTGTGGATAAAGTGATCACCTGGGTTGGGGGCAGGGGCCACGTCTTGCCCCTGTCTGGCTAGTAAAGGGTCGTACTCCTTCCCGTCGTAGTTGGCGTCGAAGAACTTCTTGAACCACTGCACGAATTCAAAGTTGTCCTGGAACTTCCCTTTTACGAGCTTTTCTACAGGAATAATCTGGAGGATGGTAAAAAGGAAATGCTTGAATAGCTGCGTGTGACATTAATCACTGCTGTTTGACCACAAGAGAAGGGAAAATACAAAACTATGGAATGCATGATAATTTGATAAAAAAGCATTCTGACTTTGTCCACACTCATCCTTTTGAAAGCTGCCTGAAGAACTTTGAAGTTGTGTATAGATTCATGCTCCAGCTTGGCTTGAAATTTGACCTTCTTCAGAAGGATACAACCTGGAAACAACATGTCCATGAACTGGCAATATGCTGCTCCTGGAAGACAGAAAGACAAACAGTTTGTTTTTGTTGACGAGCTCTGATTGATTTCTTTCTACTCAACAGTATTTGTGATGTTAATCTGCAGCCTTACCTGAACATAGCTGTTCAATCTTTGTGTAGGTGAGATGCAAAGAGTCATTGACCCACGCCAGCATGTCATGCCGGCTGAGGTTGTCAATGGACACCGAAGTGGCGTACACATTCACTGCCATCCCCGACCTGAAAGAAAAAAACACAAGAAGGAAAAAGGTTCAAGTTTTTGTCTTTGTCTGTTTGTTGAATCTCCAAAACTTTCAATGGGATTTGGTTGAAAGTTAGGTCAAAGAACAAGACCCTTCAACGTGATTATAATACCTTCATCTTATTATATACAAAGTGATTTCTCTCTCTATCTTAGATGGGCTACCATGTGGATATATAGAAACACACTGATTACCCTTAACATGTAATCAATTGGAACCTTGTTCTTCTTTCAACATATCCCAAGCTGCCTGCCATGTCCTCCTCTGCCCCGTCCACTGATCCTCCACATAATCTTTATCCAATCTACCAGACATACTGGACAAAGAAGAACGCCTTACTGAAACACTGGAGGCCTGCAACTATCAGGTTACTTATTGATCAAACTGCAGATCATTTTCTGGATTAACCACAAACATAATGAATAATGTCTGTCAGAATTTTCAAAAACGTAAGCTGAATTGTCCTCAAATAGCCTCTTCTGTTCAGGATATACAATGTCAGGAAAACTGACAGTTATCATATAACGGATATCTGATAACCCAAGGTATTAGACTCTAACATATTCATGGTATTTACAAAAAGATATTGAATTCAATCATATTAGGACTTTCAATTTGAGGTATTAAAGTAAAACATTTTGTTCTGCCAAAGAAAAAACATATTCTTCTATTTATTTTAGGGTCGTTTTGACTGAAATAATATGAATGATTGTGTAGTATTTTACCAGGGAGCCATGATACTTTCTGAAATTGTTAATATACCTTTTGAAGCCCTATACTTTGTCTGATTCATCGTTCAAAATCCTACAATTGTCAAATTACCGGAACTTTAGACATTGAAAGAGCTGATATTCACAAAGCAAAGGAGGAACAAGGGAATCCCTGGTTGTTATTGTTTATTATTCTATTCTAAAAATACTGATTCATATCGACTTTTGTTGTGTCAATTTATGATGTAAATAATGTCATTTTATGATTTATGATGATTGTTGCAGTTATAGGGTTATTCTTTTAAAACTTTTTTTATTGGACTTCTTTAAATGAACCAATATGTGGATCTCACTGTCGTGCATCTATTAAAATGGATATACTACAGTAGTATTAGATGCAAATATCATGTATAGTGAACCATTACAAATATTTGTCATATCAGCGTTTTAAATCCTTTTGCCTTAACCGCAACCTCAGCTATTTGTTTGAATGTCTCTTCTTTTACATGCACTGTATTTTTCTTTACGTCCAAAGAAATGAACGCATATTTTTTTTTCTTGTACTCTTATTTTAGAGATATCGGGCTGGTCCAGAAACCACTGCAGCAGATTGAGACTTGAGAACCCCTGCTCTTTCAGAAAAACACACAATATTTGTGTGCAAACACGGCGCTTCAGAAGCATCTTTAGTTTCAGTTTTAATCTACAGATGTGTTGTGAGTGTAATCCCCCCCTCCACTAGATTACACAGAAATGCCCTGATGTTTGTGAGCAGCTTTACACATCTGGCAGCTCCAGCCTTGTCTGTGCTCACTTTGCTTGCCTGGCTATAATACCTTCCAGTGGTGTCAAGTCACAAAATGAGGCCTGTGACACCTTGACATCCCCTGCAGTAAAAAAAAAGCACATTGACACAATAAACTGTGAAATGATGCTTGTAAGGTCAGGCATGTCTCTGTGTATGTAGCTGACAGCTAGAGAAAATAAATAAATTAAACGTCCTCTAATGTAACATTTTTAATGACTGATTTAAATTGATAAAAGCTGGGATTTTTTGGTTATTTATAAGACTGTGAATGCACCTTCAGCAGCAGCGTGCACACCAGCAGCCTCCCATGGGGCTTTGCTAGCTTACAATAACATGATTACAACTTAGAAACCAGTGATGAAACAGATTTCAGGACTAAAACCCATACACCTAAAGCTACACAACCAGGCGCAGACCTTGCAGTGGGAGTGATTTATAAGAAACATGTAACATTGTATCGATAGCGGCGGAAAAAAAGGAAAACCAATCTATTCTCTTTTGTAAAAAAAAAAAAAAAAAAAAAAAAAATCTGCAAGGCCAGTGTTTAAGCTACAACAATGACTGCAGCAAAATCAGTACAAAACAAGCGAGGTTTGGCATGGATAAAGGGGCGGGGGTCTGACATTTCAAGCCCGAGCGGAGAACAATAAATGTGGCCGTTTTTGCTTTTGGTTAAAAAGCCGCAACGCTGGTGCTGCTCTCCTCTAGCGGCCCCCTCTGCAGGCCTCCCAGAATACCTCAGGACTGTCAGTGCACGGGAAATTAAAGCCCCACTGCATGTGAATAAAACGCAAAACACGCACAGAAGGAGAAATAAACAACACAGAGCGGGTGTTCCTGCGTTCATACTCACTGTATTCAGAAGTGTCTGTGTTGTTATCACGCTGGCTCTTTTCCCTCTTGTCAATGCCCGCTGCTGCTGCTGTCGTCGTTGTCAGACCCTGCGCGCGGTGCAGTGCTTGGTAACGGGCCGCCCTGTCTGGAGCTGCAACAATCCAGCTCTTTCCACGCATGCGCCCGACTCCATGCTGTTAAAGGTTCATTATAAATAGGACTTTGGCCTGTTCCAGCCAAGAGACACATGATGTGTCTGGTTAGGATTTTTTTAAGGCCTGTTGCTTACTGAGGTTTTAGTGAAGTCAGACAAAAAAAGTGTTTTTATCTTCTGTCATATAAAAAATGTCAGCAATAGTGGTGCAAGAAGTATTCATAACGGTGCTTTTACCACAATTACTGTACATGTAGGGCTGAAACTGAGTGGCACTTTTATAATACCTCAATCTTGCAAATTACTTCCTTAATCAATCGGTTAATCGTAATCTAAACACTAACATGTACAAATTCATCACGATGTCTTGTCATCACATGTCAACGCTAAACTGGAAAGTGATGTTTTAAAGTTTTGTCCAACCAAGAGTCATAAACTGAAGAATTTGGGGCTACTATACATTGATAATAAAAAAAGAGATGCAAAGAATCATCTTATTAGACATGCTGATATCTGAAAATTGGGAGGACTTTTTTGCTTTGAAAATAGGCTCTAACAACAAAGTAGGCCTGCATGTGCCATTACAAGTACAAATCTGACATTAAAAAAAATAGGAACAAAAGTATAAATAGCTAAATCAAAAAACAAAGCTTGTTAGTGATATAATTATTGTAGATTTGTCTAATAGCTCCCGGCCTTGGGGCAACCCCCCTTCTATGGTTCAAAAGATAAATCTGTTGTGAGAATTTGTAAAAAATTAAATGGATTTTAAAACTTTTTCCATATATTTTTTGCTTATGACTTTTACGTCTCAAGATGTACAGAGAAAATAAGCTATTGGTCACATATAATAAGTCAAGACAGGGTCAAGACAGGGACAACAGATGGAAATTAGCTAGCTAGCTAAATCTGGTACAAAGCATCTCTTCTCTTCTGAGACTAATGTTTTTTTTTGTACACTGTCCCTGATTCAAATAAACGATTAAAAAAAAAAAAAAAAAAAGCGACAATCTGAAATCAGACAACCAAAAGGAGCATTTTTCTTAAGAGACAACACAACAAAAAGGTTGGAAACAACAGGAGAAAAAGTAAATAACTATCACTGTCAAAATTATATAGTGAAGTAAGAAAGTACAGTATTTTTTCCTCTGAAGATATATATCGAAATAGAAGTATAAAGTGGCACAACATTAAAAAACTCAAGCAAATTACATTAAGCGGCTACAGTACTTTCCATCACAGAGTCAGTGATCAGACACAAGATTCAGTCTGAGATTTCATTGTGGTTTATTTGCACTCAAATCATGTGATAAAAAGCTGCAAGACAGATCCGAGATAAATGGAATTCAATGTGTTCAGCACCAGTGTACAAATGGGAGGGGGGTGAGGAGCAACAAAACACTGGAGTCGCTAAAGACAAAAAGGTAAAATCTGTTCAATAAAAGCAAACATAGATAATAGAGGACTTTTACTGTGGCAGGGTCATATTCTTAACAGTCTAAACATGGTCAGTATCCTGTATGCACCGCTGCTTGTAGTGCAGAGTTAACAAAAACACAACAAAATCCCTTAGACAAGTAATCACAAGACAACATCTGTAACTAAAAACAATCATTAAAAACACAGTAGTAGTGTCAGTGCTTTGCTGCAAATGGTAAAAAGGATGACTTCACCTTCTCTGTATGCTTCACAGTGGAGAGGTTACATCGGAGGGACATTTTGAACCTTGCATTAAAGCAGGAAAAAATGCCCCCTCCTTTGGTAACATCAGTGATCAACAGGTTGTGATCCATACTGGCAGTATGAGACAGTGCGTTAGTGGGCATCTTGTGTTCTCAGGTGAGATAAAAGGCAGTTTGGGTGAGACTTTTTGCTGTCTGTGGAAAATGGATATGCGTTACATCAGCAACATTAGAGCTAATAACAGTAGGTCTAACTATGCATTGGTTCATTCACATTTGGTGGGGGTGGAACAGAAGTCTATTCTGCTATAAGGCTGTAAACACGATCAGAAATGCTAATCTGACAAAGATGAACTGGGCAACAAAGACTTCATTCTTACCAGGAACTAATTTCTAACACAGTAGCATCAACGGAAAATAGCACGAATAATGCAATATAAAAAAATAAATAAACAGATAAAAAAAGCTTAGCTTGCATTCAGATATTTTCATCAATTGGTCAATTGCAACTGGATTCTTTTTCACTGACATTTTTGTTTTTCTCAACTGCTTTGGCACATTTGTCAAGTCCAGATTAATTTAAAAAAAACAGCTGATGTGGAGACACTTTGATAACCTGCATAAGTCTGTAACTCATGCCAAATCTTTAATTAACAAGGAGACTTATTTGTCAATGGATAATTCATAGGCAGCAAAATGACTCATTTCTATATCATTGTTTCTGTACTTTAGGGTGTGTCTGCAATGTTCACACAACACAAAAAGAAAATCATCAAAACACCACAGAGAACAGAAACTTAAAAACATTCAGCTTCATGTTGCTTCACATGTTGAAAAATACAGGGATTATTTGACTGTTTATTACTTTCTAAAACAAGCAAAGCTTTAGATTTTCAAACTGTTCAACTGAGAAGAACTAAATGCTTTGTAATAACTTCAACTAATAATTATCCAAAATGTTGACAATTTTCCTTAATTTCCTTAATGTGGTGACCAAAACGTTTAAAACAATTCTCTTATTGTGCTTAATACATAAGTATGGAACTCTGGATATCACATGGTTTTTGATTCGGCAACTTCAACGAGTTGAGCCAAAGCAGCTGAGAAAATCTGTAAAGTCATACCGACACATTTGAAATACGTAATAACATTTAAATCAGCATGGCTCGCAGTAAAAAGACATTTGTGATATTTGTGACATTAAATCATGTAAAAAGGCATCTAAATAGTACATGATACAAGTGCAAAATTGTATTTTACAGTGAGGTAAAACAATCGCATCATAAAAACCATGACTCACCTTCATATTCCTAAAACTATTCACAAGATATTTCCCCTTCATTAATCCAACTAAAGCCAAATATTCACTTCACTTTTGAACTTCCTGCTTTTATTTGGTTAACATTTTTGACTGACATTTTGTGGCTATAACAGTCCATATTGATCCATATTCAAAGAAAGTGATACAGTTGAATGTTTTGTGGTCTTAATAGTAACTGTGCTGAGTTCAACATAAAAACGTCATTACCTCACACACATTCTAAGCTTCCAGAAAGAAAAAAAAACAAGACATCTTGCTCGGCCGTGTGTGTCTCTCAGGTATCATTCTTCTGCTTCATGTAATGGCCATCTGATTGGTTACCAGATCCCGCTGGATCTTCCTCCAGGGGGAGCAAGGATCCTTGCCGAAGATCTCTTTGGAATGTTGTCATCGATCTGAGCACCTGGAGCAGCAGGGAGCGAGATCACAAGTGCACAAGTATAACAGTGAAACACAAGTGTGATTCCTGATCATATTTTCATGGTAGTGTGAAGTGTTTCTAGACAGCTTTTGATCAGTTTTAAGGGGATTTAGAATACAAAATTGTTTGTAAAATGACGCAAACACACTTTTGATTAGAGGCAAGTATAAAGATGTAGAGTACATAATATTGCTACAGAATTGTCGGACAGAGAAAACTATTTCAACTTGCAGGGCAACCTTGGCACCAATATATTGTACATTTTATTACAAATAACTCCAACAAAGATTCATCGTTGTCCCAAAATTGACCAGGGAGGTGCCCTGCTGGACTAGTGGTTAATGTGTGGACAGTATAAAGACATCCATGGTCCAGCCTCAGATCTTAGCTGCATCTCATTTTCTATCTCTTCTCACATTTCTAGTCAGCTTTTAATTAAATGTTTACATTAAATGCAAAAAAACAACTTTAAAATGTGTGCTGGGCAAGTCTGAATATGTGCAAATTTGGAAAATATAACTGACTAAGAAGTTAATATAGCCAGTTTTTTTCACTAGCAATTTGTCAAGTGAAGTGCTTTGAATCTTTGAACATGTCAGATTAAAAGCTTTAAATACCATGTAAACCACTTTAATCCTCCTAAACGTTTCATCCTAAAGCAGCAGAGCTCCAAATTTCTGTAAATATGGCGCCCCCATCAGGCCAATTAGTGTATGTTTTAGAGGTTGAAAAATGAGTGAGGCAATACAGTGTCTCCAGGTTTCACAGGAAATAGTTAAACTTCCAATTATAATATGCAAAAGAAGAATAGAGAAATAGAAGATTACTTTTGAGGTACATGTCATGCCTAATTCTCCCTCTTTCTCCTGCATTTAAGGAAAACTGATTAATTTCTATTATATCTAAAGGAATATGTTGATTCTTACCAGACAGGCTAAAGCTGGACTCGTGGAGGTCCCTCTGGGCCCCATGCCGGGTGCATGGACGGGTTGGAGTGTCACCATCTGGAGCCCCCAAGTCCCTCTTTCCTGAGTTGATCACTTCCACTACCTCACCTGTGTAAGGCTCCCGTTCAACAGCTTTAACAGCCTGGCTCTGAGAGGAAATGCACATAGCAAATATATTAAGAATGTTCAGCAAAAACATGTCCAAAATACTTTCACATCAAAATTGTAAATGTTAATTTAAATATGTTTCTTGGTGAAAATGTTCTGTGGTTTAAAAGTAAAGCCCCTTCCAAACATGCACATCAGAGTTTTGTTGTTCTAGACCCTACACTGCTAGCCTCAACTGCCCTGTATGTATGTTTGTATTGCGGACCTAAACCAAACAGGGTAGTGTTTGACACTGACAATCTCCCACTGGGATGTACATGTGTTGTAAGCAATTTCAGATTGTATAAGGGCCTTTATACCCTGAAATTATCTTGAAAATGTCAAGAGGTCCTGTGTGAAAGGGCTTAAGTAAATATATATGTTGCTAATCAAATCACTACTCTCAGTAAAATCATTTTAGAGACATATTGCATACATGAATCTAAAACTACAACTGCATAAATACAGTGATTTTATAGTGAGAAGTGGTTGTACTCAGTCAGTATGAATATATAGTAGCTTTGGTTTGGCTTTAGTACAAGAGCTGACTAAGAAACCATTAGAAAGCTAGTGTTAGCATAGCAGTCATAAATGCTGTAGAAGCAATAACCATAAAAGAGTAAATAAGCAGTAATAGAAGTCATAACATGAGTAGTAGAAGTAGAGGTTCCAGCAGCATGGCAGTAGGGGGAGCTGTAGAGTTTAGTGTGGAAATGAAATAGTTTCTTTATATGCTGATGACAACATGCTCTAAACAAGTTGACTTTTCAGCAGCAGTGACAGTAGGGGGGGCTGTAGAGTTTAGTATTTATTAATGAAATATTTCCTTTAGATACTGATGGTAACATGCTCTAACTACAATAGTTTCTTTTAGATTAATAAAGACTCAAAGCTGTGTAACTCTAACTAATGCCTGACCAATCTACGTTGATAATTAATGTATATCAATTGAGTTTTAGATCAACACACTGTAGTTTTAACAAACACACATCTGTCTCATACCTTTTCCCTCTGAACCATCTTCTTGTAAAGGTAATCAGGGAAGGTTCTCAGTGGGCAAAACTTCCCAGAACCTTCAGCACATGTGAACGTGCCGTTTTCATAGACTAGATGGCCACGGCTGATGGTGACCAGCGGAACGCCATGACAACGTAGACCCTCATACAGGTTTACATCTCCTCCTTGGACTTGGTTATCCACAGAGATTGTCCTGCAGACAGAAGAAAGGAGAGGAAGATGACCCATTTATATCAGACGTAAGGCTAATCAGCTTCAGAGAGTGGAGATAAAAGCTGCAGCGAGACAAGCCGGTCGATGAATGGAGGGATCGTGTTTCATACTTGGATCCCTCTGGGTCCCAGACCACCACATCAGCATCTGCTCCGGGGATGATCCTCCCTTTCCTGGGGTAGAGGTTGTAGATCTTGGCTGCGTTTGAGCTTGTGACTGCTACGAAGCGGTTCTCGTCCATTTTACCTCCAAGCTTTAAATCAGAGCAAATTTATGACGTGTCTGTATTAGCAGGAGCAATATTTTTTTTGTTTGTTTTTTTCTCTCAATGTATTCTTCAATCAATAACCACCAAACCAACACAAATGTCTTTTTGTGGAAGTTCCCTGGCCGCCAGTCAAGAACAAAAGAGCCACACATACCACTCCTCTTTCCCAGATGACGCTCATGCGATCCTGAATGCCGGGAAGCCCGTGGGGAATCTTTGTGAAGTCATCCTTGCCCATGGCTCTCTGTTTGATGGTGAATGGACGGTGGTCAGAGGCCAAAACGTTCAGAGTGTCACTGCGGGCGAACAGAGCGAGGAAGGTGACCACATGTGTTAGCCATTAACATTTAAGTCATTTGACATTCAAGCCAAGATTTCATAGTGTTTCCCTCACTTTCCAAGCAGGCTCATCAGGAAATTTGGAGTATTAGGATCCAGGCGAAGAGGAGGCACAGTGACATGGGCAGCAGCGTGGGCCCAGTCCTGATGATAGTATTGCATGCCGTTCAGCACAGAGTGGGCTGTGGTTGTTTCACCGTGGACCACCTTACCTGTAGTCAAACAGGACAATAGGGAAGTACACTGGATCAAATCCGAGGGAAAAGAGTGTTGTGTGTCGAGGGATTAAGCAAAAGATTAAAGAGATTAGGCCAGGAAAGCATGATTCGACCACTGAGGGGGGTTCTCTTAAACCAGCATTCAGTAAGATATATATATATATATATATATATATATATACTTTCTTGCTGTTGTTTTTGTTTTACTTTTGAACGTTTCTTCAAAACACAGGACTGAAGTGCTGTTACTTAAATTCAACAGACTTGACATTTAGTGCCCTTTTTTCTCTCAGAAAGTCAAAATATTTGAGTATCTGTAAAAATGGTAAGCATGGTACAACTCTGCATCTTCACATAGCCAAAAGCAAGTGTACTGGATTTATGTCAGTCTGAGTTACAGGATGTTTACAATAACGTGGCATTGATGGTTCACTGTATGCTCCCTGACTTGTAGTCACGCCCCAACGAGTATTGTGCCTTGTATAGTCAGAAAAATGACTGTTTCAAGAGAAAGTAAATACAAGCAATTTGTATCATAATGAAGGAATCACATTTATCTAATTTACACAGTATGCTCTTTAAAATAGCCAATGTTTTATTTGTAATTCTAAAAGAAAATACACCTTACCCTGCATCTTGGCCGTAGCCACAACATCTCCCGCAGCTATACTGGAAACATTGACCAAATAGATTGGGCAGTTGGCCTAACAGAAAACACAAACACACACACACACACAAGGTAAAATAAGTATTATAGAAAAACTAAGTCAGTATTTTCTTATTATGTATTAGTTTCAGAAAGATCACACTCACCCTGTTGGCGATGGTAATTGCCCTGTGGGTCGCCTCTGCTTCAAGCTGTAAGGAAACAACAAGGCTGTGAGGAATACAAGTGAGGTCCTAACAAAGGGACTGAACTTGTATCTTTATAGAAATATTATTTACCTTTGAAAAGAGTGTAAAATAGACACAATTTGAGGGGCAACAAGGATTATTCTAACTTCCATACCTCCTCAGGCCTGCTGATTTCTATCCCCTCTGGGCCACTGATGCCCAGGTCCAACGCTTCCTTTGCACCCTAGGAAAATACAGGAGACAAATTAAATGTACAACAAAACACACAGATAGGAATATGAATGAGAAGATATTGGAATGTTGCCCCCTCACCTCTGCCACCAGTTCCCCGTTCTCAGCATGGACTCTTGCTATCGCTCCAATGTCCTTACACTGCTGCAGCGCCTGGAAGAGCTCGCTGTCCCTCAGCATGAACATGTCCTTATAAGCCATGAACATCTGGAAGGAGTTCACTCCTTTTTCTCTCACTAGCTTCTCCATCTCAGCTCGCACCTGCAGGAAGAGAAAGTGGAATGAGCTCTGGCTTCTCTCAGTCTGAACTAAATGTCCTTGGATGAAGAATAACCCAGGTGTAATCAATGGAACAAAGCAATTGCTGTATTTTTTTCTGGGAACATGTTATTGGTATGGTTGAGTGGTATATAAATATCTAAGTCAAACCAAACAGAAGGAAAAACTATTTGTAAATCAGCTTTTTAAGTTACAGAATTTTAAAAATGTCATACTTCAAACAGTCAAACTATACATTTTGTCATAGAAAATGGGAGAATTTGTGTCTCTACCAGCCTCAATTAACCAGAATGCAACACAGCAGAATGAAATTCCAACTTCAACTTTCACTTCAATTTTGTCCTGTTATTTAAAAAAGTCACTTAGTGATTGTTCTCCATGTCTCCAACCATCTTTACAAGAGCTGAAAGAGACAAGTAAGCCTCTAGCCTCTTCTATCAAAATGCACCCTGGGAGTTGTAGGCTGTCACAAACAAACGAGAAACAATCTCCTCAACATTACAGGCTTCCCAAAGCTAATAAATTAATACTAAGCGCTTTTCCCCCCCCTAAATTATTCAAGTAAAAAAAAAAAAAAGGATCATGTGGAAGGGAACCACTGTGTCGGAGTACCTTGGGTCCCCACCAAGTAACTCCCACGTGCAGAGCGTAGTCACAGCAGGATTTGGAGTCCGCTGAGCTGCGGCAGTTCTCGTAGGCTTCCAGCAAAGACTCATTCTTCTCTGGCAGAACATGTCCAATCACCATTGTTGTACCGCCGGCTAGAGCAGCCTAAAAATAATGCACACAAAAAGCTGTCAAGTTACTGCTGTAACTCAGCAATCAAATTATTTTCTTTTCTTTTAAGATGTCAGTTTTGGTCAGAACTTTTTTAAATCTGACGGTGTATAAATGATATTGTTCTAACATTTTTTCTTGACATTATGGGCTAAAATGAACTGAGGTTAACTGAATACAGTAGTAAATTAACTGACATGAACATTAAACCCACATTGATTACTTAAGATGATGAATACTGAAGGGACTGTAATTTAATAACTAACACAGCTGCTGCTTCAAGTAAGTAAAAGCGTTTGCACTTAATGCTTCTTATCTTTATAGTTACTTCTAGACGGCAGCTAAGGGTTTTATAAATCCTTCAGTTATTAAATCACAGGAAAGACTGCCCCTCATTTCTTCCCTACAGGGAACCCTATCGGCACTTCTTCCTCACAGAAGAAATACAGTAAAATAAAGATTTTAAACGCACACTACAGTATTTCTTAACAATCCCAACACATGAGGACAGAGTGTGTTTTGTGTATAAGTGCATGCTTCACGGAGCATCTGTCAGCTGACCCTAGAGAGTGGAGGAGTGTGTGTAGTGGGAGGGGGAACGAGGGGGGCGTGGGTCTGAGAACCATTGTCTCCATGCACAATGGCGAGAGTGAAAGGCTTTCGCAGCAGTCTTTGCAGCAGCCCCTGGTATCCATGGAAACAGATACTGATCTGCATTTGTCTCAGGACGGATTCTTGAGCGTAGCGGCAGGCAGTGAGGGAGAGAGGGAGGGAGGGAGGGGCAAGGCGAGAGACGGAGAGAATAGTGTCTGTCACCAGTGTCTACCAGCTACGGTGTGTCTCTCCAGTTGCCTTAACACAACTGAAGCTGAGAGTTCTTCATCTTTAAGCCTCCATCATCTCTTAGCGCTTCAGAGTGATGCGTCATCATGGAGCCCTGAGGCAGAGAGGGGTTTCCTAGTCTTATCAGCAGCCATGATGACTCCAGTCTACTCTTCCTGGAAGTCTCGCCAGAAGCAAAGTGCCAAATCATCTTTGTGCTACGTTGGTGAAACACTTTGTAACCTTGTGAACAAATAACGTTAAATCTGCCAGGTAGAGTTACAGCTAGCAATTATTTTTATTCGGGATAATTCTACTGATTATTTTCTTGTTATCAGTTAATCATTTTGTCAGTGAAAGATGAAAGATTGATCACATTATAAGACCGTTTTGCAATTTTTGTATAACATGAGCTTGTTATTATACTAAAATGCGTCACCATATTTTATTTGCAGTATGTCAATTATCTTGTTCACCGCTCGCAATATCATAGCATTAATGGTGACATGTTGCTTTTTCCGAGCTGCAACGTGACGTGTTCAAATGTCTCGTTTTGTCCAACCAACAGCCCAAACTCAATGAAATTTGCTTTACTTTAATAGAAGAGTAAGAAGGTCAGAAAATCTTTATTGTTAAGATGCAGAAACATTGCTAATTTCTACTTAGAAAAAAACTGAGTGCTTTCATGAGGAACTTTGGTTTGGATTCATTTTAGCAACCCCTGTGGAAACCGTCGTACATTTGATCTCTTTGCTGATTTTGTCCTGTACATGAGTTAAAGGAGCTTTGTGATATTAGAGTGAACATTTTTGGGGGTGGATAAAGTTCTCCTTTCTCTCCACAGTCTACAACTTACCAGTAGATTCTTATCATTTAACTGGAAAAATAATGTTGGTATTGCCAAGACAGAGAGATCACAACTTGTCGGCTATTTCACATCAGTAATGAGTGCTTTATAATTACTTTTAATTGTGACGCTTGTGGAATGTGAAAAGTAACTAGATACACTACTAGTTACCGCACATAGTAGCAGAGTTATTGTAATGCGTTATTAAGTAACCAATACACTGATCGTATCACTCTTGAAGAATCTTTGCCATGGAAAATGTAAAAACAGGATGGGTTTTGACAGTGTCATGTTTATGGTTCTGTCTGACACCTACCCCGCGGCAGCTGTTTCGGGCATTAATAATAACAATAAAGAAATAATCAGTCTTGTTTGCTGAATATCTCGTTTGCTTTGGTATGTCATATAAAGACATTAGTATTAATTTCTGTCCATTTCATAACTAGAAAAAAGAACTCCTGACGGGAGCTTTAATAGATTGTTAAAATCGTATCTGATCAATTCAGTTTTTTCCAAATGGATTTCTTGATACTTGGCTGTTGGAACATCAAACAATATACTTCTTAAAAACTGGCAATACTTCCAAGCAATAGAGTCTTCCAGGTGTTGAAACTGTCATTATATAGTGTTTAAACAATACATATATATTATACAGTCGTGACGTCAGTGTTTTCATTCTGTTCACATTTCATTATTTTACCAAAAAGCAAAGAAGCCGTGTCTAAAAAAAGAACAAAATGTTAGATTCAAAATGAAAGAAAGCCCGTCTGCCTGGTGTCATCAAAACTAAACCAAAGCCGTGTTACTGACACCTCGGGTAAAATTAGCATCAGCGCAAAGCTTTTATACATATCTAACAGAATAACAAACAATTTGTGATCATAAAACATCAAAGTTATGGGAACATCGAAGAGATTCAAGTTAAATTTAGCACAAAACTGCCCTCCACAGTTGAAGTGTCTGGTTCTTAATCTGCAGAAACATGGTTCCTATTTTATCCTTCACTTGAATTGAATTCAACATGCTGCTGCTTTTTTAAACAATTAGGACAATTCCACCTGGCCTACTTTCGGTCTACATGCTGCTTGTTTTTCATTTCCAGCAGGCCGTTACCTTGGTGCCGCTGTAGAAGTCGTCAGCCGTGGTGGCGTTCATGAAGATCTCCTCCAGGTGAACGCTGGTGTCGATGCCCCCAGGGAGGACCAGCTTTCCAGAGGCGTCGATCACTTTGGCTCCACCTGGAATCATCAGCTCCTTCCCCACCTGCTGGATGATGCCGTTCTCGATGTAGACGTCTGCCTCCTGGGTGCAGTCGTCATTCACCACCTTTCCACCCTTTATCAGGATCCGCACCATCGCTGAGCTGGAAGACATCGCTATAGCTCTGTCAGGAAGAGAGAGAAAACAGAGATTCACTACATTTACAACCATTAAACTACCAAAAAGAGCAAGAAAAGTCACAGCTATGGAAACTTTTTTCTACCAGACACTTCAGAGTTTTAAATACCTCATTTTGAGATAATGTATTATGGAGTCTAGCAGAGACAAGAATCAGCGCTGCTTCTCTGTGCTCAGTCTGTCAGAATGTGACTGACATCAGCTTTAAGCATGAGTAGGCTGTGTCAGTCACCGCCTGTGACCTGACGTCTCACTGGACACCGATGTTGTGGCGAATAGAAAGGAGCTGAGTCCATTCAAGGATCACAATAAGGCAGATAGCTGTCAATAAGGCCATTATTTTGAAAGGCCAAATCTGCAAGACAGCTACTTACAATGGTGTTCACTCAAAGTGAAGCTATTTAGTGGCTAGAAAATAATAAGTAAATAAGTATTTTATTTTACAACATGCCGATCAAATTAACTAATAACTACTGTACTTCCCTGTACAGTACTTCAAACAGTGGATCTGGAAATCACAAAGGGTGACAGGATAATTCTAGGCTGTTTCCAAATTACTAAAGCAGGTTATACAATTACTTTTAGATTCTAGATAAGATACTTTTTCTTTTCTGCCAAATACTTGGGATGTACGAGGACCTAATTGATATCGGATTTTTGAGACTGGGCCAATTTGATAGGGGTTAAATTACATATATAGCAGCCGATGTAATCATTTCTTTGTGCTGGATTAAATACAGACATTTTAACTATAAATATTAACTTATATGTGAATCTCCTCTTGTCTATGACAAAGCTTCGGGATGGGTGAGAGTTTGTTGCAGTCTCATGACCTCACTAGTTCTACTCTTCAGGCCAAAATCCTCATAACACCCAGACAGATTGATCTACTCTGTTATATGCCTCACAGTTTTACTCTTCTTAAAAATCACAGAGTAATACAAAATAATCTCCTTCAAATCAGTTCTTAGATAAACTTTATTACTGCCAGTAATTATCTTTTATTCAGTACCGAAGAAACAATCTCTCCAAGATCTGCCTCCTCCTTCCCTTACACACCACACCACTGTATCAGGGGTGTGATGAATTATGTGTGTGTGTGTGCGTGCGTGTGTGTGTGTGTGTGTGTGTGTGTGTGTGTGTGAGAGAGAGAGAGAGAGAGAGAGAGAGAGAGAGAGAGAGAGAGAGAGAGGGTGTGTGCCCATTCTGCGTGCTGGCGTGCGTGTGTGCGTGCAGACAGCGTACGTATGAGGGTGCGGCAACTTTACTGCATGGCGTGGACTTCTTCACACATCCAGATCTGATGGATGATAATGTGAAGGATGGCTCCTTCCAAAATTTGCGCCGATGTTATCAGACTACAGGTTAGAAGTCATCACGCTCGGACAAAATTCCCTAAAACCTAAAGGCAGATATAGGCCAATGAATAATAATTCATAATAGTTCATATTCTATTACAAGCCATGTTTTTAAGTGAGCATGACGGAAGTTGACGCCGGTATAAGGAATAAACAGGTGACTTTATTATACCTGTTTTAAGAGTCGGTGTTGTTGTAGCAAGCAAAAAACATGAGTCGATAACGGATCCAGTATGCAACAATAGTAGGTTATAATCATCACATGTGACAGATTCTAAAACTATAGGTCTGCCTATCACTTATTTCTTTTTACATTTCTATATTTGATCTCAATTAAAATTTCAATTTAATCCGTACAACACTTAAAAAAAAAACAATCTCAAATTTCTGTCAATAAAGCAGAAAGCGTATCCAGGAGATCATGTGTTTTGTGCAGCTTAAGTGTGATCGTAGTGAAATGATGACACTTTTACTTGTGCGACTTGACACAAAGAAACCGGTCACCATCAGGCATGATCGGCTGCACAGCTTTTATTAGCGACCTAGAAACCGCCTTCCACAACTCCCAGCCCCCTCCTCAACCTCCTCCACAATAAAAAAAAAAGAAAAGAAAAGAAGCATGCAAAATGTCACTATAATCATACACCTGCTCCCCGGCCAGGTTAAGTGGTGTTCCTCTTCAGGGTGTGTACATTATAGATCCCGGGTAGGTGGCAGGACCAGCAGGCAGGGCAAACACCCAGACGTGCAGCCAGGGGGCATAATAGAAACAAAGTCTCCAGACTCAAGAGGAGATTTCCCCCGCAGACAGGATAGGCTTAAACCAGTCATGATAAGGCAGAAGATTTGGAGCACATACCTTCTCTATGGGCTTGCTGCTGCTGCTGTTCCACGCGGCTCTCTGCTTACTTTCTGACATGAACTGAACGCAACACAATTTGTGTAGACGGCACTTTCCAAGGAGATAGCTACACACACCAGATGGATGCCTTCCTGGCCGGTCTGGGACCAGCAGACCGCAGCATCATCGCAGTCAAGTGATCAGGAATGTACAAGTAAGACGTCCGGTTACGATTTCCAAAATAAAATCCTAATTTCTCTTCAGAGTAGTAGAGTGACAAAACTTCAATGATTTCGGTCCATTGAACTCTTTGAAAATTAAATGAGCTGTTTTGTTGTGCCAAAGACGTTACAGGTAAAATAAAAATTACTTAACTGATTTAAAGAGAACAAACTGCTTGAAAAAAAGGAAACGCTTTTTTTTTTACTGCCAGTCTTATGTACACAATTCAGGGAAATCCATAATTCTATTGTTGAAACTTGTTTTAATTTGCGTTGTGTGGATAAAGTAAAGGGAAAAACGTCAGAGGGAGGGGCTAGTGGAGTCTTTTGCGCCATTTGAAAAAAAAAAAAAAGAAAAGCCCAGCCCAGCCCAGCTTCATCCTGTAATTTTGTAATGAAAATAATAATGAAATAAAAAAAGTTTTCTAACCTGAAGTGACTTATAATAAACATATTTGTTAAAAATAAAAACGTATTTTTTCATTTACGTAATGACTTCAATGTAAGTATTGACCGTTGCTGCTCCTGCAATTTGATTGGTCGGCTCATATCATTCAATTCCGGTTTTCTTGTCTTACTAGTTTGATGTCTTACTAGTCCATATGTTACGGCAACTTATGAATATTTTCCGATAAATTAAATAGTTGCTGGTAATGCTAATGAGCTGATAGTAGGTCGAGTTACTTTTGGAGAGTGCACAGTATCGGTGGCAACAAGTCACAGTTGTCAAATCCCAACAGTGACAATGCTAAAGTTTCGGAGGACTCCGCGAAGCCAAAACACGAAGTTAAAGTTAATAATGAAGAGAAAGAAAACGAGAAGTGTCCGAGCAAGCTGCATTAACATAGTAAGTTATCGTCCTAAGCTGAAACTTAATACTTCTGTCATGTGTTGTATGCGGCCAAAGCTATCTGTAGCGAGGCAATGTAGGCTAGCGGGATTTTATTGCTGTTTCCATAGCAACATTAAAGCAACCATAACTTTAGGCAGAGTTACAGTTTTTGTTATTTTTTTTAATTTTATAAATCCACAGATACCCTTTTATTTTTTTATCTACTTTTTTTTTTATAACTATTAGAATTTAATTGTTATTGTATACTTGTGCAAGTCCCTGTGCCTTTGCTCTTGCAGCCTCCCTTTAACAAACACGACTACCAACAATTATACACAATTAAACTAAATAAATAAACCGTATTGTCAAATAGCGATCAAATATACAATTACAAATATTACAGTGGCTTCACATTCACTTAACTTTATCTTGGCTGAGGAATGAGGGCATCAAAAATCGACCATCTCAAACAATGGCATACATGTGGACACATTATCAGGCTTTTGTTTTTTAGGGAAAATCGGTTTTTCTTTATCTGTTTGTTTTTAACTTGGTGCAGCACGCAGCATCCAGGCCGTGTGACGGCGTGACTCTCCAATCAGCAGCGCTCTGTGAAGGCTTGGCTGCCCAAACAACCAATTGCTGTTGACTTGGGGCGTGTCCACTCAGAGAAGGCTGTACCACTATCAGAGGGAAAGGGTAACATTAAATATAACAGCACAGCTAGAGACATCTGTAATGTATTTGACCACTATTGTCATAAATGTTATAGTCTTAATGATACTATTATCATAAACTGGATTTAATCTCTCAGATGTCTCATTTAACACATGACTGGTCTTTTAACAATGCTGCTAAAAAAAGAAACATAAAACACATAAATAATGTGAGATAATGGAAGCCCATAAACTCTGTCTGATAGATGACTAAGTGAAAGCATTAGCATGGCAGCGTGTTCCAATCTGCTCTCACATAAGCTGCAGGGCAGAGGGCAACACCCTTATTTCAAGTACCGCCAGTGCTGAGTACCAAGATATCAAGACACTGAACCACAAATCCCCCGCTGGAGGGCATGATGGCATGGAAGAAGAACTGAATATCAATATGCTCATCTCATTTATCAGCCCCCCTGACAATTAGAAGCATAGCCCTGGTAGATTTATAATGGTTGGATGTGGGGGTGTCCGAATATTATAATTATAAGGAGACCATGTGTCATTTAATCCAGTATTTTTTCTAATCAATTATTTCTTTAACGCCCTATATTTATCTCCTGTCGTTGTTTCTCATTCAATGGACAGTAATCATGGGGAAATAGCTCCAAATTATATTTATCGTACAGAGCCATCCTTTAGTTTTTTTGGCCATTATAAAAATCTTAAAATTATTATTTATTACATCTTAATTAAACATTTATAAGTCATGATTTATAAATACTATTTCATATTATAAAACTGAAATGTCTTCATGATGCAAATGTGCATGATAATAATGAAAAAAGGTGGTTGTAACTGTGACACTTTAAACTGTAATAGTAGGGAAAAGTGTTACTTATTACATTATAAAATAATAAGTGTGGTTTTAGTTGTAGCCCAAAACCCTAAAGTCAGATAACATGTCAACTAAAGAAGCACGTTTTCAGCTGCAACTAGATGTCTTTTAAAAAATATGAATAAAAACAGGACAGGAATGTGACTTTTTTGCACAAAAACAATACATTTATTCAAGTGTTCTCCAGCACAAGTACATACGGAGCCTTTATCTTCTCTCTGGACACTAAACATAAGTATGGGGGTGGGGGAATTGGATGGGGGGGTCAAAGTGGAGAATGACTGCTACATTTGCTGTACGAACTGGTCTTGAGGAAAAGCGTATAGGCCATGAACAGTTATGACAGAAAGAAAGTCACAGAGTGCCAACAGTTTCACCGAATATAGAATCATTGACCTGCGTTTAATAGTAAAACTCAAATGTTGTTTCTGATAGAAGTTCAAATTCATCCTTTCAAAACAACATTTTGAAAACAGACATGGAGAATAGTACGGCGTGGAATGTAAGATTAAGAAGCAATGCGCATTAAGCATACATTATGCTACAGTAAAAGTTATTACCGTTTTTTTTCTCACACGATTTTCCCACAGATAAGCACCAACTACAGCAATCTCTAGTCTAAAACAATATAGGAAACCTTTCATTATTTGTTATTCTTATTTTTTCAAGTACAAAGTTAAAATGCCTTTGTTAATATATTTATATGAGTGAAATAATAGGTCTTTCAGTTACTACGAGGAACTTAAAACAGTCATTGTATAGACATGTTTATTTCTCTTCCAATCAAATATATTTGTCTTGATTAGATAAAAGGTTAGCACCATTGGAAACACCTACAATCCCTCGTTTTGAAGTCTTACTAAAGGAAACCGAAGCAAAAGAACAAAACACCACCTTGTAGGGCTGTGCAGTGAAGTTGAGAGCGTTCATCTTAAAGCTGTCCATAGGCCACTATTAAGATCACATGACATTAGGTCTGGATTCACTTGACACAAACAAATCAGTACGATAAAGTCGACTTGGAGTCTCCCTACATCTATTGCTCAAAGCAAGTTTTGAATCAAATTTGTCACTTGATTTTTTTCATTTTGAACCTAAAAATTGTCCTAATTTGATGATATATATATTAGCAAAGAATTATATTTGTACATCTCATAAGTAATAAAAAAAGATGAAAAACAGCAACCAGAAAACTCTATGTACAGAATGTACAAACATGAGGGGATGTTAAGTATTCTAGAAGGAGGGGGGAAATAACATCTGTTTAAATTATCACAAAGCACAAGAGCTCATATTGAGCCCAATGTGCATGGACAAAAATGATGGCAATAAGGTCACTTACGAAATTAATTACAATAAGAAATTCAATTTCAAATTTTCAATCTTAAATATGATATAGACGATAGAATCTGTTTTTATTACCCTCTTTAGTCTTTGAGTGCTGACGTCTTTGTCATACACTGTGTCAGTTTTTTGTTTTGACAAACCGCAGCCTAAATCCTCCATATTTAGCTTAGAGGTTACAATCAAGAGAATTTAGTTTGTGAATATAATCCATATTTGGATCAGCACTTAAATTTGTCAACATGACGACTACTATTTTCAGGGAAATGTCCTTCACAAGGGACAAAATATTATACAGAGCACATGACATAGTTCCCTAACTGTGCCTCACATTTTACAATCTTAATGGAAATAGACATTCTTTGAATCCAGGAAGCAACATACTGAATTGCTGCTCTAAAATAGAGAACAATATGGATAATGGAGGGAGGGGGGGGGGGGGGGTGTTTAGGGATCCAAATGTCAATCCATCTACTGTACACTGAAATAACATGGGTTTCACATATCAAAATCCATTCTTTCACTTCTATTGGCACAGCCCTACTGTATACAAAAAAGTATTACACGAGGGTAGATCATTTCACATCATAAAACGAAACGAAAAAACAATTCACAAAAACCAATATCCTTTTTAAAAAAATATCAAGAAAAAAAGAAAGTATACATATAAAAGTGCTTTATAATGTTGATAAAACAGCACAAAATTGCTATAAAAAGGTAGAAGAACTTTGTGAAGCCGCACCATATTGTTGAAGATTTGCACCTGACAGTTTTTACAGTTTGCAGAAGTGGAAGCTGAGGAGCAGAGCCACCCGGCCTGGTCAACCTCTCTCCCTCTAACGACCACACTTGCTATAACAGTTGTACAGTAATGTCATTGGTCAGGATGAAACTAGAAAAAATGTAGTTTCACAGACGTTGATCTAAAGTTTTCATTTCTAAACAAATGACAGAAAACATCATATCCCATGTGGCTAGCTTCACTTTTTTTGTGCAGATTCAGACGTTGAGTCTGAACGTAGCAAGGCTGAGTGAATAAATGAGCACCAGTAGAAAGTGTATAAAATATGTAATATGCAGATAAGAGGATATTTTGCAGTCAGTTCCTTTAGAAGTGAATTTAACAGGAAAAAAAAACAAACAAACAAAAACGACAGATTTTTGTGTGTAAAAAATCTGAGAAAAAAAGGAAAACACAACATATTCCAGCAACAGGTTAAAGAGTTAGTATTTGACTAAAGTTGGACCGCCACATGGGTGATGAAGTTTCAAATCATCTTGAAGCACCATGGTATTGTAACCATTTTACAGTAGTACCATTATTACCTTCAGTTATGTATAGAAACTGTAAACAAAGAGGTATATGTGATCTGGTGTTTTGGATTCTTAGAGACACTGCTCTCCTGACACTGAAGAAAAATCCCCTTCCTCTCCACACCTGTGAGGCTCAGTAGCCGGAAGCTCACACAGCAGAAACATTTCACAGATTTCCTAACTGTTTCCTATCCCTCGGGTCTTTTCCAACGCTTTTAAAGTACAAGTCTAGCACTTTTCTATCTCAGTGTCTTGAGAAGAAAGCATAGTCTCAAGTATAGCTTGCACAAACAAATCAACAATACTTGATAACACTGCTAAAAGGTAAAATGACATATCAAAATTAAATAGAATAAGAATTACAATTCAAATACAAGAAAAAATGTGAAATCTACGTCAATGTTTTGCTTACAAATTATACAAAGAGTATAATTTGAGGATCAAGGCTCTTATTTCTAGTCACAACATACAGTTGTAGTTCCTAAATGGTTCAAAGTGAGTTTCCCCCGTTGCTCAAGCACAGGCAAAGTAATCTTTGAGTGGTGCAAACAGGTGGCGGATAACCGGGACGCTCCATGATCGGCCCAGGAGCCTCTGCCTCGCCAGCCGGCTCATGTTGGAGACATCAGTATAATGGACTGGGAAACCAAAGATCCTGACAGAGAAAAAACAGCCAGACCAGCAGACACAAAAAGACAGACAGGACGGTAGCGGAAAGGGGGAAGACATGAGAGGATAACATTGAGATTTTGTTCGCTAACAGAGCTGTGACAGGTAGTTTAAAGGACAATCTTCATGATGACATACCTCTCCATCTCAGTGCACCAGAGGATGTCTTCCTTTTCATTCATGTTGACAGGGAAGTGCTGGTCCTTGCCCTGCTTGATGGAATTAGACCTGGTGGTGATGGTCCTCACCTTCTCAAACTGACGGAGAATAAAAGTAACAAAAAAAGAATGTATTAGTCAGTGAGTATGCATAGCTTTTTGTCATCTATAAATGAAGAACGGTTTGGAAAATTGGACACATTTCATAACAGTTCAGATGGGTTGTTGTTTCACATGAGGTTTATATGTGGTGATAAATTCTTAGCACTGACTTTCGAACTGTTACATTTTGCTGCCACTAGGAGTCGCCAGTGTGTAAAGTAGTTTATCCCTGCTTTGAAGGAGCAACTCAAATATAGTTTCTTTTTTTCTAATATTTATTCATTTATCTGCTATTTTTAAGATTAGAATTACAAGTCTGATTTTCACAAATTGTTTTCCATTGTTCTAAAGGCTAAGAGGACACACGAGTGTGTCTGCAAACGGTTTATTGAATGCACCTACTGCTGGTCATTTTGAACAAATGCCTCTGCTCAATCAATGTAATGTAAGTGATGTAAACATGTAAGGTGAAATTCCACAGTTGCATACAGCACATTAAAGAGATTTGACATAATTTTGTCATTTCCTAAAGTGATTGTTATACCAAAGTATTACACAAGTACCTTAGCTGTTCTGCCATGCTCTAAACAGTCCTGGAGGTCTACCCTGTCATTGTACATAGCAGACAAAGGCCTGAAAAGGAGAAAAAAGAAGAAACACAGTTTATATTAAGACATATTGTATAATTAGCATTGTAACAACTATAATGCTTGGCAAAGGTACAGCACCCGTTTTACCTTTAGATCATGTAGACTTTTGATTGAGATGGATGCCATTCCAAGTGTCCTCAGTGACAAATTTTATTTGAGTAAATCAGTTAGATTAAAGATGGAGATGCGTAGCTGCATTGGTTTTTTTTTCTGCCAATTTCATTAAGGAATAAAAGAGTACGGTACTAGTAATTTCAATTTCCACCTTAAATAGCCACAAAGGTCAGTTCCAGTGTAGGCCTGACTCACACTTCATTTTAGAACTACAGCAGGTTTTAATGGACATACAAAGGTTAAGGAGTTTAGAGATCTGATTGGTTCAATATTGTGATTCTTAAGGAGGTTTTTCTGTTGCTGGTTGTAAGGACAACCAAAAGACATATCTAAAAATATGTGATTCATTTATTTAGTTGATGAATGACTGGCATGGTCACTATCTTAACTTTGCAATGGGCTTCCTTTAATGTCCCTGTCCCTTTTGTCTGTCACAGGCTGCTGCTTCCCTCACCATTCACACACCAACCTGTTCATGCCAGGAAGGTTACCCCAGAAGTAGCGGGCACGGTGGGCAGCAGACACCTCCTTGGCATCGATCATCACTGGGTTACACTGAAATCAAAATAAAACAGAGAGGACAAGACACCAGTCAGATGAAGAAGCAAGGTAAACTACTGTTGCACTCACAGGATATCACAAAGAAACATCATTGGTATTAAAACAAGTTCTTGTATGTTTTTCACTGACTAAATCAAAGATTTGGCACATTGAAGCTGTAACATCATGAAAGGAATAGTCTAACAAGTAGTGTCTAAAGATAATACATTATTGCCACAAGGGGGCATTCATAATCCACAAAACCATGTGTATGAACAGAAACTACATATATATTTACTACAGTCTTTACATGAACCAGTTATGACCTGTAGGATAAGATAAATGAATTATTCAGCATCAAATCCAGTCGACAGAGAAAGGCTGACCTCTAAAAAGCGAGATATGTCCCTCTTATCACTGACACCCATGGCAACCACGTTTTCAAAGAGCCAGAAGAAAGGCCGGTCATCTCCGTCCTTGGGCCGAGCCTCGTGAAGCAGCCGGTAAAACTCAAAGAAGAGGCGACCAGTGCCCTCTGTTGGACAGAAACAGTCATTAAACACTGCTGACTGTCAGTGAGAGAACATACTGATTATACTTTGACTCATATAACCATCATTAATGTGAAACATTACAAAGAAACATGTAACAGTTAAAATTGACCTACCATACAGACCTTTTCTCGCAGGGTTGACTATAGAGAGGTCATTGCATGGACTTCCACCAATAACTAGGTCAAAAGGGCCCCACTCATGTATCTGCATAGAGATAAGATACATTTAGAAACACAGACCGAGGCTGTCTAGATGATGTGCTGTAAGATAAAATGATCAGTATTCCAACTCTCAGCCATTTTGTTCACCCCATACTTTATACAAGATAGAACCAGTTCAGTTCCACTTGTAACATCTAGTTGATGATTTAGAGCTAAAAAAAAGTATTTATTTTGTCGTAGTCTCCAGTCTCTACTTTTAATCGGTTCATACCCTTGAAGTTAGAGGAAGTGTGGGGATACATTTTCAGATGTCTGGGGCTTTCAAAGGTAAAGTATGGATTTTGAAGTTCAGAAATGTATGAAGTTGATATGAATGAACTAGCAGTCCAATTTTCATTAACCTTAACCACTGATAAATGTCTCCTCTCTGGTATAATCTTAACATTATTTTAAACATCCCAACAGAACAGGCCTACACACGTGTTGATACCAAAAGTCCTCTGTATAAACTATCCTGTTAGTCTGTTATCAAGATTTAAAATTAATATGTGCAGACAAAGATTCATGCCCCACAAGAGATCTTTCATGCGTGCCCCCCTCCAGCTGTCAACAACATGTCATCAGACGGATATAAAGAGGGTACTGTTTAAAATAAGGTCACAAGCTAATTAATATTTCTCTAAAGCAAAGTAGTCCGTGACTAATACGAGAGGCAGTCGTATGACAGTCATGCAGCTATCAGATACCATACAGTACACAGTGTCCATGATTAAAGCAACATTTGTTTAGTCTCTGCAGAGCTAAAAAACAACAGAAAATTTTGAAAATCCAAAAGAGCTCCCTGTTGTCAAACCAAAGGGATCCCGCATAATGTCAACATTTCCAGCTGGAAAAACATATAATGTCCCCATTGTATCTGAATGTATACAGGAGCTCTATTGTTGATAACCATGAAACATATACCTATAACAGGGCATTTCTTAGATTAAAATCACACATAGTAAAGTTTCAGCAACATCACAAAATCAACCAGCTTCTGCAGCATTGCCAGTGCCAGAGAAAAAAAACGAGCAAAAACAGCAGAGTGTGATGTAATGTGAGAAATAGTAAATATTATTTTTATCAGCCACTTCAGTTGTCATCGCCACATCTCAGCTGAGGTTGACTGCATTCTGCTGGAGTTTGCTTTCACTCAGCTGTTGTAAAAGGGTTGCCTTCAGCTTGGTTTTGCTTTTCTACACAAACTGCATAAAGACTGGAAACTTTTCAAGAGAAAAAATAAATAAATCTAGTTTGCCTGGTCTTAGAAAGTGTCAGCTAAGCACAGAGCCAACTCGCTGTATGCACGTAAAACACCATGCACACTTCACACAACACTCAGAAAAACAAATGAAACTCACATGTTTGCGAGTGACGGTCCTCACATCACCAACATACATGATGCGACCCTGATGCCGGACGATCCCCACAGTGATGGAGTCTTCACACACTTCAGAAGCTATGTAGCGATCCACTTGGATTCCAAGTTCTCTTAGCACCAACAACCCTGCACAGAAAAGGGTCAGAGTGTCAGACAGAATAAGGACAAATCCTTCACATTGTTACTTAATCCAATAACCGGCAGCTGTGTCTGATACAATGAAACAAACCATAAAACTAAAGTGTAGGTCTTTGGCTATATCTAAATAAAGGGAAAGCCCTATGCTACATGTATCACTGAAAGTAACATTCAAATCCACGACTTGATAGTCATACAGTAACTGATGCATTCAGTACAGTACAGTACATCACATCATCAATATGAGAATATGAGTCATATTTAGACTGTTAAACTCATACATTATGAAGATATTCTGAGAGAAATTTTGAAAAAAATACTGGGAATGCAATGTAAAATATAAAAACTTAATTTATTATTATTAAGATCTTGTAAAAGTTTTTATCATAACAAGATGTCAGTCAAATAGGAGGATTAATGATTTTTTTAAAACTGAAATGTTTCTTTAAAAATACAATGAAAAGGTTGCATTTTTAAAGAAAGTGGGCATTTGGTGTAAATTGTGTCATATCCAACATACTTTGATCAAATAAAGGTGCTTCAGTTGTTCTCTAACCTGTTGCTATGCCGTCAAATAGAGACAGGACACGAATGGGCTTCCTCTTCTCCACCATGACTGGGGGGTAAAGCTTTGGTGCTTCCTGAAACACACAGAGACTGAATGTTAAGATGGTATTCAGAAAATGAGAAAACCCCCAAAAAATCGTAGGATTTCAGGATTAAAAGTGCATTACTCACAAAATCTTGGTCATGATTATTTGCAAAGAAGTGCTGGAGACGGTTGGGCCAGTCAGTGCGACGCAACAAAAGACCATGTACACTCTTCTGACCACACATGTAGCAGTTCCACGGGTCCTCTTTGATGGCTGTGTGGGCAGCACCTTGACCGACAAGGAGGTTGACACACTCCACACAGAAACACCTGAACACAAGCAAAAAAATGTATTAGTACACTTTATGATATCTATCCACTCTAGTTAGTATCTAAGATAGCGTTGAGTAGTTTCATGTCAGCATCAACATTTGTTCCAGACTAATTATTTTATCAAAGCCATGAAACAACTGTTCTGATTACAGCAGAGTATGTTTCTTAAACAAATCCACCTGATGACAAACCAAGGTGATCTGGCCTGGCAGTATTCTCTCACAATTTCTACTTCTTTCATTATAGTCTTTGTTTGCAAGACAAAATCACATTCACCTCTACTTCCTGAGGAGGCTGAGGTCTAGTCCTGTAACATCTGCAGGACAGTGCTTGGGATCTTTTATGGTCTGCGGTGGCCAGTGCTATCCTATTTGCTGTTGTGTGCTGTGGCAGCAGGCTCAGGAGGCAGACTCAACAAACTGATCTGAAGGGCAAGTGACATAGTAGGGCTTGAACCTGACTCTCTGATGGTGGTGTCAGAGAAAAGGACTCAACCACAAAATCAGCAGGAAGTAATTCCTGCCTGTGACCATCAGACTTTACTACTCCTCCCTCTGAGAGTCAGACACTGTCTGGCCCTGCCTAACGCATTTCACCCTTCATAGCTGTAACTCAGTAAACTCAGTAACTCCGTTGAATCTGAACCCATCAACACTTTGTTCAAGAACACAATGTGCAATACAGAATATATAGAATATAGGTAGCTGGAGAGGTGCCACTCCACTTCCTGAGCACTGCCGAGATGCCGTTGAGTGAGGCACCGAACCCCAAAACAAATCTTGTTTTATTTATATTCATACTGCTTTATATAGCTACCCCTTTATTTTGTATCAGAGCAAATGTAATGCCCGAATCCCCCTGCTGATAAATCTAAAGTATTTCTGATTCTGATATATGAATTAAAATGTTTTTAAACTAACTGGAAACAATTATAGAAAACTATAAAGAGGAAATGCCATATTTTCTGAAAATATGACAGATGTTCTCCTGTCACTTGGCATAACATTTGCATTACCAGCCTTTGTTTTTATCTACAAAGCCCAGATTGAGTGGTTTTAAATGAGGTTTGAGAGTTTTGAGTGGCAGGGAGTTGTCATCCAAATGCCATCCAAATGTCAAACGGCATCATCTAAACAGACAGCAAGCTATTGTTTTCTGATTGCTCCTACATGTGTACTGACAAGGCTAAATCTGTTCTCGGGGGAATTTTTCTAGGCTTTACTCTGGTAGTCTGGCTGTGTGAGGATACAGACCTCACTCTGTTTATTGCTATCAGTGGCCTATTCAACTGTCATACAACCACACTATATATCATGTGTGATCAAATATTCATGGAGGTCCAGTGGACCACCATGATAGCAGATAACATCACTGCTTTAAGATTTATGAAACCGCTATAATGCCTCTATTATATATGCAGTGATGTGCAGTGATGATAGGGTCATGCTACCTGTGGTCGAAAAACAACTGTTTATTGAAAGATGTAGATAATTGAATGAGTTGGCCACACACATTAGCAATTTTAAAATTTAACCAACAGTTTTATAGGTTATAACTTATAACAGTAAAGGCCCAGAGAGCAGAAAAACTGTATTATTATTTATTATAAAGGGAAACGTACTATAGGTGGAAAGTACTTAATTCTTAAAAGAAAGGGAAAGGCAGCTTACAAAATATAAAGCATACATAAATGAAACATGAAATACTATAAATATCATCATACTCAAATAAGATTCTTTACAATGGAACTCATGAAATATGTTTTGTGCTAGAAGGGAACATCAGAGGAGGAAACTCTTCAACATGATATATGGCAAAGTAGTCGTACATTAGTCAGGTCACCATGGGTCAAAGTTTTGGAAGTTGGATAGTTTTGTTACTGTTAAAAGTTATTGATATGCTATGGCCTCCAGGAAAATAAAAAAAACTGATTTAAAACACTGGATGAATGCAGGATACAGAAGCATCCCAAGAAACTACGCTCAGTCAATTAAAAGGTGATATGGAAGATGGATCGCCCCTTATTTTGTACAAATACATTTCTGTTACAGGCTTAGGCTCGAAATACACTGTATGATTGTGTAAAGGTCTTGGTAGAATGTCATCTCACACCGTACGAGTGAATCGTTTATGATGCACGACCAAAGCTCACGATGTATGTGCTTATACTGTAAGATCTGATTGTCAAGCGCAATCTAAGTGCTCACACTGTACACTGTAAGTGCAATGTTAAATTGGGACAGAGCATTGACAATAGTCAATTAAGTTTCCTTCTAAAACTCCCATGACTATAGCAACGCATATGAGACAACTGAAAAACACTTAATTTAATTTTCCTCATGCACGGCTCAAATACAACCACTATAAAAATTCCTCTTGCTCTGTCACACGCACAGACTTCCAGTGTCACAGACAAACACAAGTTAACTACTGAGCTAAATCCCAACAAATATTCACTGACCGCTGGAGGCCCGCATCTGTTTTCTGACAACGTTTCTCTCGTTGAAATATTTTATATGGGGGAAGTCTCATTTATCAGCATGCCTGCTGATGCCATGCAGGTTTCAGACCATGTCTGACAGTTTGCGCAGGTGCCATCAGGAAATAAAAACCCCTGAGGTCGGGAATTCGGCCAGTGGCTCTGCTCTAACTGTGCGAGTGTATGCAGTAGTATGACCAAAACATCAAACATGCCAGAGATTCATCTGACTGGTCAGGACCAGCACCAATGTGCCCCCCGGCCCAACTTCAAAATCAGTTGTGCAACTCAAAACTCAGGTCAAAATCAGCTTGAAATCACACAGTGTTTGCCCAGCTTTCGCTGAGATCCCAAAGTCAAATAACATTTTTTTTATTAGTTTCCTAATAGACTGGGTGTCTCCCTCCTGTTTGTGCATCTTAATAACAGATCCAAATTCATTTTAATCCTCTATACTAGTCTTGTAATAATATGTAATTGTTATAACCTTAAATGAACAATGGCCTCCAAATATCTGCATAACCATAGTGGAAAGAGTCATTTCCTGATACTCTTTTTTCTTTTGCAAATTTACAGAAAATTCTGATAAATAAAAAACAGTATATTTTATGATGAAACATAATCGTATAGTTTGATGAGATTCAATGATTCTGCTAACCATCTAACACACACACAGCATATTACGTCGCTGTCAACAACATGTAGTCATAACTAGCATTTCCACTGTCTGTAAAGACATTGTGGCTCCTAATTTTCCTCTTCAATTACACAGTAGAATCGGAAAAAAGCCCTCACCGACAACAGTTGTTGTTTCCACACATGAGCACCTCTCGTCCTCCGCAGCAGATAGTGCAGTATGACTGGTAACCATCGTCGTCGTATTGGTATGCACATTCTAGAAAGCAGTTCTGTACAAAAGAAGCAAAATAGAATAAATCAGAAACGAACAGTTTCCTGTTAAAAAAAACAGCTAAGGTATCATGTCAGGTGCCGTTTAAAATAAGTGCAGTTTGTTATTTGTTTTGAAGGGAGCTGTGATTTTTTACGAGACAGTAGTTGGAGTCGAGTCCCAGAATTTTATTGACCTCGATCTCAGCTTACCTTACAGCCCTGGCACATTCCTCCAGCAAACAGCGGGTGCTCACGGCTGACATTCAGACTTCCACAGGAGATGCAGATGTCTGTAGAAAGAAGTGTGTTGTGTCAGTATTTAACTGGCAGAGGTCAGAGAGGTGTAAACACTATCAAAAGCTCTGAACTTCACAATGCAGTGAAATTATTTGAACAGTAGTGATGCAGGGGAAGATCAAATGAGCTTAGCTGGTATGTTTGGAGAGAACTGACAAGGGAGCTAGAAAAACACCAAGAATAATGGAAATGTTTTTCTTCAGTCTCTACTCTTATCATTTTTATTAACAAAGACACATACATTTCTGCTGCTTGGCTTGTCAAGATCAAGGCATAACTTTGTTTCTCCCCTGGGAGGCCCCCCGGTGCTGCTATAAGCTAGAGTACACAGAGGACACGTCACTTACCCTCTATGCTGCGGCACTTTTGTCTCACTTCAAGAACAAGTCGCTCTGAAAATGCAGCACATGAAACAACTCGTGAGGAATGTAGGTTAACCAAATCTACCACTGCAAAATACATATTTGGAGTTTAAATTATTATTTTCTCAGTTTAACCTCTGATTTCAGTTTCATGGTTTCAGGTATTCATTCACATAGATCACTTCACATTATCATCATAAAACCTTCCACATAAATCCAAGACTTTAGCTATTTTTGACACCTGTTTTACAAGCTAGCAGAGTACGTTTTAGGAACTAGGTTCTCTGTGAAAATTTTTAATTTGGACATTTACGTTCTTGACAAAAGACTATGCAACTGCTGACTACTTTTGTTTATATGATTAGGAAAGACACCTGATGTTTTGAATGACTAAAAATACATACATGTACATTTTAAACGGCCATAAATACAGTACACTGATCATTTGCAGAGAAAAACACTACATGTTTAGAAAGTCAGTGCTTTAAAAAATGTGGCCTGATTCACAAAAGGATTGTGCGGTTTTTGCACCCGTTAAACCTGTGCAAATGAGTCAGAAAAGACACTACCTCATTGTAGTGTATCAGGTCAAGCATTTCTGCCTTGTCCCATCACTCACTACCTGTGACTCTAATGGACCACTTGTCTACACTTTTCTTCTGTGACCACTTCACTCTGATGTACAACTCTGCTGAGTCGTCCCCAAGGGACGGACTTAAGAGTTCATGACTCCTATTTGAACAAATAAATGAGGCACCTTACCTCGTGTCCTCTCATCGACAATGTCCTTGACCTTGGGTTTCTCTGCTGTGCTTTTGCGAGGCTTTTTGGCTGGAGGTGGCGTATAGGCTGCTGCTTCAGGCTCCACCCACATCTCAGGGTAAACCTGTTTGTATGGGTTACGCTCCTCTGAAACACAACATCAGAGATAATTAATATTAACGGCAACGTTATGACATTGTGAATTATTCAAAAATCATCGAAGAGGTACTTATCTGTGATAATCAAAGATACGAGACACATGGGAAAAGTCTTGGAAATATAAATGTCAAGCTTCCTACTTTCTTGCAACATAGTAAGACAGAAGTCCGACAAATCAAGCTTCACAATAGCCGTTTTCACATATGCATTCCGGATAATATCTAGATAATTACAGGAGGACCGCTCCGGAGATTCTCCCAACCTAGCTGTTCACATAGGCTCCTCACAGCGCGGGACTATCCCTGTCAGAGGGGAGGGGGCTCGGGGGATTTCCTGAGGTAAGACGTGACGTAAATAAACAACGCGGAAGTAGCGGCCGAAGCAACAGAGTCCGCTACACAACGTTATAATGAGAATATTTGCCTTTATATCAATGCTATGTGTAATCCAATGGAATGACAACATACACAAAAGAGTGGAGAACAACATACGGACGAACAGAAAACATAATGCAGCCGCTTAATTACGTGCACGGAGATCGTAGAGGTCGTGTGCAGACACTTTAGGCAGTCACTGTATATAAACGTAATTCTCTTCCCATTGGCTCGAGTTGAAATCTCCGGAGTATATGCTGCCGCGTTCAGACTTCAGCTCACTCGGACTTTCTGTCGAAAAAATACTAGGGGTCTGGCCGGAGAAACTCTGCGCGAAAAATGTGGCTGTTTGCGTTCACACAGCCTAAAGAACCTCTGGGTAGCCAAATCTCCGGAGTTTTTCAGGAGATTTCCGTATGTGTGAAAAGGGTTAATGTTGACTTCCTCTTACCCTCTGGTGGCTCTAAGGCCTTGGGTCCAGTAGGCTGAAATCCTGTCATAGCCCAGTCAATCATCTGCTTGTTCAGCATTTCCACTGATTTGGAGGTTTCTGTCTGATCACTGTTGTTGCAGGCCTTGAAGGCTTTGCCTGCCCGGCTGCTAGCCGCCTGTAATGACAGCATTGACACCTTAATCTAAAAAAAAGATTACCGGTAATTGCTTCTGTGAGAATAGTGATAACAACTGAACAGAGATATCTACTAAATGGCTACTTAAACTTTATCTTATATAAAGATCCTGTCGTAAAAAAAGCACTTTATTTATTCAACAAGGCGGCAATTAGATTGAATAAATATGCAGGTCGTGCTTACCTGTAGCACTTCATAGATAGCTTTCTTGTATGTGGGCTGCTTGTTGTAAGTTGGTTGGTGAAAGGCATTAGTGAAGGAACTTAAAGGCATAAGTTTCTCTACACAAATCTGAAAAGAAGAAAAGAAAATAGTTGTTTACTTTGTTTTTTAAAAGTATTTCATTAATGGAAATAGTGTCTGGGGGCTTTACCAATATTTTAGGATTGAATTTTGGAAGTTAGGCGAGAAACCTTATTATGGGTGAATGGTTGTCACTATGAACAGGAGGCTGTTTTGCTTTCTTTCTGCAAAAGAAAACATCACCTGACAGCATGGTTTATGTTGGCTTGAAGTACTCACCACTGAAAATTTATCTTCTCCAAACCACATGACCCATCTGGTTCCCTCAGCAGCTCTGCTCCGTCCTGTAACCCACCAGGATACAATGCGGCCTGGCCACCACGAGTACCCTCGCAGCTTTCCCCAAACCAGCTCGCCAATGCCAAAACCACGACCGTCCTGCCGCCAAAATAGAAGACAAACCATCCGTTCTGCATTAACGTCTGGGCATTATTGGGAAAACATTTTAAACACTGTCTGTCTAAGTTTGTTTTTGTTGGGAAAAGGAAAAATCCTTGAACAGAAAAAAAAACCCAGAAGAACCCTCATAAAGAGGAAAATATCTCTGTTATTGCAATCGGTGTTGAGTGTAGGGAGCAGTCCAAGATAGAATCATTACAATCAGGATGAGAAATAGCTTTGGAACATCTATGAAATAAGAATGTACCTCATGATTTTCTTCAGATCTGTCTAATAAACAGAAATAACTTTAAGATGGATGAACTTTAAGAGCTCTAGATGGCCTAGCAGGGCCTGGCCTGGGTTTGAGTCTGATCCACTCCTTTCCTGCATGTCATTCTCCCCGATTTCATACTTAACTGCACTGTCCCTTCAAATAAAGGCATAAAAGCTGCCCAAAAATGGTGTTATAATTCCCTTAAACACAAATTGCTGCTTTACTCAATACAGATTAACCCTGACTCTGAAATAAATCCCTTTTCTTCTAGTGTTATCTCTGTTGTGAAATCCAGTTTTTCTAACAGTCAAACATTAATTCGGGGACATACAACTCAATATTGTCTTACATCATACTCTGGCTCAGTGTCTGCAGACTTAGGGGAAGTCTTGTCGCCACCTCCGATGGCGACTGGCTCGGGCGTCGTGGCCACAGGAGGGGAGGCAGGGTCAGTAGGCTGCTGCTGCTGCTGCTGAGGATGCTGCTGATGCTGTTGTTGTTTTTGCTGTGTTTGCTTTTGTTGCAGTGTCAGCGACGGCTGTGATTGCTGTTGATATTGAGGCTGTGACTGAGTGTGCGTCTGGGGCTGAAGGGGCTGTTGCTGTCTTGTAGGCAAAGGGTGCTTGATTATTGAGACTTCTTCTCTCGGTGTATCTATTTCATTCTCCTCCTCGTGATCCTTCATTGTGTTCATCGCTGACATCAGTTTGGCCTTTTTCTCTGCCTGAAACACAACCAGTGACATCAGTAGGGAGGAGCTTTTCAGATAATTTTCCGATGTTAATGTCGGAGTTTTAAATTGAAATTTTTACCCTTTTACATATGACACATTTGTCTATAATAATATATTTCCGTTCTAACAAAAAGGAAAACTGTTTATAAGTAGCTAAAAAAGAACTTTTCTAAAAATGCTAAATTTCAGTCAGGAAACATGTTAAACTTCAGCTTATACTAAAAATATAGCATTGTGAGGAAAATAACTTAAAAAAGGTTCTTGAAATTGATAAGAAATGTTTTTTTAAATTAATGAAACAACATCAGAAAAAGACAGCGATTAGATGGGTGAAGAATATGGAAAGACCTTGTGAACAAGAAGGTGCAACACTTACAAGTAGATCTGATCAAACACTGAGGGAAGTCTTTTTACAGTACTGATACAGACAGATTTATAGAGTCACACAGCTCCACTAGCGCTAAATGCTAACTAAAGCTGATTTGTTTCAAGACATGTGTTCTACTCAGATGAAAGTGGGATCAGTTTCTATTCTGACTGTTGCTTAAAATGGACTCTCATCACAACTGCAGAGGGTCCATCTATTAATAAACTTAGAGGCTGTGAGCCAGGTTGTAAACACAACATTTACATGTTATCACCTTGTAAGCTGTTAGGTCTAACATGCTAGTCAACATGTTGTCTATTTAAACATCTTGTAGACGCAGACGCTGGAGTCGTGTGTCTGTCCAACAACTGAATATCCAGATTGTATTTTACCAACTGTTAAGTGGCTTAGAGCTGCACTTTAATCAACAGCTTGTTGATAGCCTTGTTTATGTTATAGACTGTATTTAAGTAGATTACTTGTGGTCGGGAATTTGCACAGGTTTCTTTAATGCATTTTTTTGTAAGAGCAGAAGCCACTCCGCGGTTTGCAAGAAAAAGTCATTTTGTTAGCAGATGACAAGAAAAATTATTCTTTATTTTTTACCTCTATAAACAATTTACAAATAACATTATGTTCTAAGCCACCAGTCCAAGTCTTCTTTGCTGAAACATGATATTGACCTTGTATATATGGTGCCAAAAAGAGTAAAATAGACAATTAAGCATATGCTTTACCATGGCCTGACTACCTGTGATTGACAAGTGCCTGTTCCAGTGTCATATGTTCAAAAGATGTTGGAGGACTTTCTGTTAAAATTGTGCTTTTTTCATAACAATTAATATTAAAGTTCTGTAAAGTATAGATGCTGTTTGCCCTCCAAGCTAGCCCAAAATGATGAGTACCGTCCATAAGCTTAAAGGAAGAATATGCGACTTTTTGATCCAGTAGATGTCACCCTTGAGCACAAGCATGAAACCAAAACAAACTGCTGTTTGGCGAACACCTCCGCTATTCTGAAGCCTCCGCTCTCCTCCAGTGGCACATCTCCAATCCTCCTCCACCCGCGTTTGCACGAAGGAGTTATGAATTAGAACGCACCATAATTAAGCACCATTAAGCGCAAGCTGCAACAAAGTTGTTCTTGGCTCGAGCTGCAATTGCCTGTGGCCTGCATTGTTGTGTTATCATAATGTTACCACACTTTGGTTAACTTATAGCTTATGTGACATCTAAATAAGCAGTGAGTGGGCTTAGTTATTTTTCTTTTCTCTAGTCCTTGTCTAAAACATCTTTATATGCAAGGCTGTTCCGTCCATGTAAACATGAGATAAACACGGCCTGACAATAACACAGCCATCGGGACTCGCGCTTCTCACTCATTGTAGACAGTCGTGACTCAGAGAGACATTTACACAGGATTCACTTTATTTCTTCTCTATTCATGTGTAAAATGTCACACATTCTGCCTTTAACCCTGGACTCTCATCTAAATGTGACAACAATACCCTAGGCTTCAGAACAGTTATCCGCACAGAAAAGGGTGACATCAGGTGACCCTGTTCGCTTTTATTTACGGTTCAAGGCTTTACGTAAAGGTTGAGTTTTCTTCTTTTTGCTTCCATCTACTGGGAATAAAAAAGAGGCTCATGAGAGTAAGAGTGAGTCAAAGTTATAAGACGCTGATAGAGCCTTAAATGCAGATAAAAGTTGAGCCAAACATCAGAGACAGGTGATAATTCTCTGTGAGTTTGCGACCAGACCTTTTATTCTATAAAAAGTTATCTGATATATTTTTAATTAAAGGAAATTGATTAATACAGCTTCATGCAGAAAAGCATGCTATGTAGAACATGTGTTTATTACCAGTGACTGTAATCATACAATATGCAATCATATATTCAGCCTAGAGCCATGCAGCTCGCAGTGTAAAATGTAATGACTGCCAAGTCAAGAATACATAGTTGATGATTGTTAGTGCTGTGTTAGTGCAAAATCTTGATAGTGGGAGCCTGGCTGCCCTTGTAAACATAGCTTTATCTCTACATGTAAGGCCCATTCATCAGCAGCACGGTATACAGTAACTCTCTAATGTCCAGAGCTGCTGTGGAGAGTTCACTGGGTTTATGGTACCTGACACTGAAACCGCTATAGGTCGATCAGAGAGGACAAGACTCAGCCGAGACTAAAGCCTCTCACTGTAAATCCCCAACAGCTGCACTCATTCTGATGTCTCTCTCTGAAACACACCAACGTTAGGACTTACAGGCACACACATGTTAACTCTCTTCCCTTCAAAACACACTCACACACACTCTGAGAAAACATATCTCGAGTCCCATATGTAAACACGTGTGAGTCATACTATAGGCTCCACGTGAGAGCACTGCTGCACAGCTGTGCTTACTTTCCTCACGTCTTTCTCAAGTTCTCAGGTCTCTCACACACTCAGTAAATGTCCAGAGGTGGACCGGGTGTGTGGGAAGAGGGGAGAAAAAAAAGGGCAGAGAGAGAGAGAGAGAGAGAGAGAGAGAGAGAGTATAGTACAACCCTCCATCCTCTCTCCCAGTGTAACTCGTAAACAATGGAGCCTTTAAGGGGAGGTGGTTCTTAGACGGCATGGGGAGGGGTTTCAGTGCTGAAGAGTAGAAACATGTGCTCTTCAATCAAGAGGCTCTGGTGTGGTTTATAAATATCTGCACTGTAGTGCTGGATGGATGGTTCAAAGCCCTTGGCCATATGTGTTAGGCCTCTTGGCTCCAGCACAGGCACATTGGAGTTAGTCTTCGACAGCCTGCTTAGATGTGTGGTTCCAGATGGTAAACTGCAAAAACTAACAAATGTCAATTAGACGGCTAAATACGTTATGTGTAAGGGGAGAAACAATCTGTAATCATATAGGAAAGTGAAGAGTGCACTTGCTGGTGAGGAAAAGGAGAAATTGGCTGACTAAGAAGAACTGGAAAGCAAAAGTTACTGTAATGTTTTTATTCCAGAGTGAGTGACCTTATCTCTAGGGGTTGTCATGATACCAGAATTAAAAACTTTGATACAATACTAGAAAAAATTCAGACTGCAGTTTCAAGCTGTGATATTTACGTCTTGCAGGGGCGTAATGGAGGGAAGTGATCCCCCTCTCTGAACTGCCTTCAGAGGTAGTAACAGAGGTGTTTCAGAGGCAAGACAGGATCTGCTGAGCGAGCAGGGGTAGCGCAGCACTTTGTGTATGTGCATGGCTAACCGTGCATGGCTAAATGCAATGTGAAGAATATTACGCTGTCTCGGAATCAATATGAATGTACAAAGACGCACTGATGGCTGAGCTTCGTTACAGCGCTTTTGAGGAAACATTCTGAAAAACATTTCCTGTATCAATATTATGGCAACAAAAATAGAAGTCTTTGCCACCAAATATTTGGCCATTTCTTGTTTTCAATTATCAAAAATTGCGAGCAAACACCTGCACACTGTTTGAATTGCACAATTACATTTGCAACATTTCATGTTTTTTTTGCAATTTATAGTGTGCAGGGGTTTGCTTGATAGATTCATTCCTTTCCTACACCCGAATGCATGAAATGGACGTGTTGTCTTTAAAGATTTGGTACTTTTTGACACCGTAATTTTAAAAAAATAATTGGAGATTGTACCATTATAAAAGATCGCAAATTTGGACAAAACTAAATCGCAGGTACTGTAAACTAGCAGAGCTGTAAATGATAGTTAAATGACTGAGCCGCTGTTACTCAGCTCATGTTGGTGTGTTCAGGTTCAGTTTGTCACAGGTTTCCTTCTCCTCTGAGCCAATGAGAAAATGATGCTGAAATGCCAGTGGGGGGAGGTGAGAAAGTACAGTGGCTATAAGAACCAGATATTTGTCTCTGGACTCCTTCCCAGTTGTAAATGCCCCCCTTTTGAGGGCCTCACAGTGTGTGTGCAGCTCCACAGCAAGACAGGCCCTCTGAGTCTAAAGGGGAAAATAGTAAAAGGAGGTAGCCGACACAGGACACAATGCGGTCTTTATCATTTACACACGCCTGCCTGTCACTGACAGCTCAGAAATACCACCACTTATATCCGCTGTCACACCGCACTGAAGATAAATACCAAGAATGACAGCGGACTGTTGTAGATGTTTAAACACGCTAAAGCAAAAGTGTTTGAACAACCTCAAAGTGAAGACATCCATGCTGTTTACTTTTAGTAAACTATGCTATATATGAATACAGCAAAAAATAGAAGAAGCAGAAGTTGCCGTACAAACAATAGGCGTAAATGTAGTGGAGTTGTTGTGGACAGTGCAAAAGCAGAAGCTCTGTAGGCTTCTGGCAGAGTGCAGAGACACATTGGGTGCACAATAAGGGATAATCTGACAGAGAGTTCTGTGCAGCATGATACCCCGAGGGGCTCAAGGGGTGACGGAGTGCACCGTGAGGCAGAAAAAAAGAAAAGAGATATTGGCCTCTGGGGTGTGCAGACGATACTTTAGAATCTAATCTGGGCTGCGGTCGTTAACAAAAAGGTCACGTTTACTGCGTAAGATCCATTTATTTACAAGACAACAAAAGCCTATTATAAGGACGCTAACTTTACGAGGAGAAATTCTCAATCTGAAAGAGTCAGAATGCAGTAGTTGAAATGAATCACCATTGTGTATTTGCCCCTAAAACTCTCTTATAACAAGAGATCCAAAGAAAACAATTTAGATATTACAGACTACAGAAAGTCAAGATGTATTTCATCTGTTAAATCAAAACAATTAAGCACTCCGCAAAAATGTGATGCAAGGTGGAGTTAGATGAAACAAACTGTCACTGATCATTACTTCCACACACAAAGTGACAGCCAGCTTTTGAAGCAATACAAAAGAGTTTGACCTTTGAATGCAGTAGTCTCTCATGCACAACGGGCAGGAGAAACACAGCAGGCACTGTTTTGTGTTTAAGTGCTTTATGGTTAATACAGTAAGATATGTCTATATCACAACAGGTGTAAAGTAGTTAAGTCAACCTTCAGTTAGAAAAGGGGCTGCTCTTAAAGTGGAAATACTGTCTGAAGAAGCACGAGAGGCAGGTTCAGTTGTGCAGCAATGTGGCTTCTGCATTCATTAGACTGATTTTAGCACAGATCCCTACAAAGGCAATGTATTTCATGAGTGGCCTTGGGGGGGTCACAACAAAATAGGCCATCTGGTTCTCATTGTATTGCGTCCTTATAGGAGATAATTAGGAATATTACAGAGTCAGCCATGAATACATACACAGAATTCCTCATGAATCCACAAGTGGAGTTGTTAAAAAAGCTCCCTGAGGAGGCTGCTCGGCTGACTCCAAAGCCCTTTAGAAGTCTCCTTTTTTTTAGGAATCAAATTACTCCTTATAGTAAATCTGTCTCAGAGTAACACAGATCAAAGTGCACAATGATAGGAAGGAAAGGGATTAGAGGTCTACACAACAATTTCATAGTTTTCCCAGTTGGATGTTATGTAAGGTGAAGTCACATTGGCTCTCAAAACACAGCGGCATTTCAGGTAAATATATCTGACCTAAAAAACATAATAACACACTGTCATTTCTAGGAGTGGCTATGGAGCAGGAAATCATTTCAGCACATATTAACCCCACGGGAGAAACTTTTTACATGCAAGCAACTTTTTTTCCCCCAAACATGGCAAAAGCCTGCTCACTCTTCCTTTTTTTTTTTTAAAGAGTCGGTTTCCCTTTAAGCCGTGCAGAGCAGATGGTTTACGACAACTCTCGTGGAAATACCTGAAGTCAGCATATTCCCCTCGCTGTAAGCAGGCTAATCAAACATGCACACAATCCCCCCGTGTTATCAAACAAACAATGCAGTGCACATACCCATACACACCAGCGCGCAACCCTCATAATCCAGTGTGGGGCTTGAGTTTTTTTTTTCACCCCCACTCTCAGGGTAGAAGAGATCGCTTAAAAAAAGAAAGCATGAACATTTCTTTGTCTGGGAATTCAGGGTCAGGTGATTGCCGACAGGAATTCTGGTTGGCTAGAGAGGACTTGCAAAATGTTGGCAACGAGCCAAGAGGCTGTCTTGCAAGCAGGACTGGAAATTTGCTGCAAACCTCATCTTCACCCTCATATCCATAGCACAGAGTTCATTTCCATAGCTGGGGGGGGAGGGGTCAGGATAAAGAATGGGGGAGGGAAACAGCGAGACGGAGAAGTCCACTGTAACACAAGGCACGTGAAAAAAAGAGATCCCGCAGAAAGTGCAAGACGGCAGTAACCCTTTCAGCCCCCATGTCCTCCCTGCTACAGAAACGTGCAACAGCAAGAGGCTCCGTGTCAACCACAGGAGCATAACTAAAGGCTGTGCATCATATTACTTCTCAGGAAAGAGCTTTGGTGCCAGAACAAATCACTCTTTGTGCAAATTAGATCAAAGCGTTCAATACACCAGATGACAAAAGAGGAGTAAACAGGCACAGTCAAAATTTGCATTTTGCAAATCCCCTTAAATCTCAGCCTTGTAGGGCTACTTGTTCAAGAAAATCCACCTCTGTTTTGAAAACGTGAGCTGCCTACTTGCCTCGTATTTTACGACATTTCACTTGTGGGACCTCGGCATGTCCTGCTAATTTGGCAATATTTTCTCCCTGGAGACATTTTTATAGCTGCTCTCCGGGTCTTCTCCAGAGGGGAACTGATGGGGGCAGGGTGGTAGAAGAAATGGAAGACCCCATGTTGATGCTACGGAGACTCCTCATTATGTAACAGATGTAGTTGCACTACATCACATTATTAACCTGAGTCAGATTTAACATGACTAAGTAATGAGCAATATGGGGAACTTCATTTTCCTGAGAATTAACACCATGCTACATTACGAGCTTTTATTAACTCTCAGAGCTCGGAGAAGTCACCAATATGGCTTATTTGATCAATCGAAATCTAAATTTTGTTTACAAAGCACCAAACTTAAGTGGTGAATTTGGTATGTATGGTCCATGTGTAAGATCCAATTAAAAGCTGAAAATTGATACTAAATGGAACTTGTGGTAGATGTTGAGTTAACAGATATTTCCGACATTTTATTAATGCCATTTATTAACATGAAAAGTTTTATCGTCTAGTTTCAAACGTAAGAAATAGTTGCTATTAAATTTGTTGAGAGAAAGCTGTGTTCAAACCAACATTATCATTAATTTCCCTTACACTTTTGGGGAAAAAAAGGAAGAATTGAAGATGCCTTCAATCTTAACCTTTACACAAGTAGAGGCATTTAACAGATACCTTAATAACGTAATTCTGTTTTACCCCCAAATGTTGTAATGCAAAAACAAATAACTGTTGTTCTGGCAACTTTTCCAATTGGCAAAATCCTCTTTATCCATAATTGAAACTCCTATGCTTTGTTTAGACACCTGATCAGTCAAAGCCATTGATCCCATCAGGATTTTGGATTTTATCTTGTGACCAATACCTGAAACGATGCTGGCCCACCAACAATGGTCTTTGGGTTTTTATCATTTGAAACATCAACTAAATCTGTGGATAATCCTTCTAAAAAAGACTTGTTTAAATCAATATAAAGTTAAGCACATTTGAAAACCTCAAGTCTATAGCAGCAATATTTTTAGAAAGCATGAATCATGTGAAGGCATCAAACAGATGTGATCATCGCAGCTGCTTGTGATTTCTGATCTGCTAATCGCAGACTAATGACCAGGACAAAGAAAGGAAATGCAGGAGCTGACTGAGCTAATAACCCCCGGAAATCCACTGAAATAAATGGTACCTTCATGAGATATCAAATGACGCATCAAATACACTTGGCCATGAACACACCAAAAGCCCTATCTTTCACCCTGGCAGCTTTTGGTCCATGCCTGTCTCTCACCCTGTACTCTGTGGTGGCTGGGACAGATCTGGGGGTACTCACCTCCATCTTCCACTTGGCCAGCCACTCCTCTCTGGTCCGCTTGTTAATGTAATAAGGGTCACCAGCTTGGAAGGTTATTCTGGGCACAGGCCTCTGCCGAAGGCTGATCTCCCAACCAACTCCCCCTCGCAGCCTGCCTCGACCTCCCTGTTTAAGGTGTTAAGGAAACAAAGTTAGCTACTTGTCTTCTGTCTTTTAAAGGGTCGTTTGAAAGGAGGCATTCAGATTTGCCGTAAATCTATGCATCCAATCAGCAGCTGAAGCCTGTGAAACAGACTACAGCTAACAAGCAGGTAATTGATGGTTAAAGCGATGGGGTGGTCTAGTTAAAAAAAAAAAAAAAAGATGACTCGTGTTGGTGTGCCGTATTGGTGCTATGAGCCTGTGATTGGTCAGGCAGCAACAAGTGTTACCACAATGTCTAATCACTATTCCCTGGCAACAGTCCCAAGGTTACCAGAACCAATAGAAACAAGAAGCTCCCAAGTGTATTTGATATTTCAAATCTATACACCATTAGGTACCATTTCTTTCACAAGGCAAAAGGGAAGAGATGAACTACAGTTTTCTCTACCTTTAAGAAAGGTCACCATGCTAGCCTTCTCGCCAAGGAAAAGTTCTGACAGTTAAAATTCATTGCAAGCTTTGGTCATACATTTGATGGAGAAAAGGTGGCAAAAATCATTTTTCCTTTCTTGCCAAAAGCTAGATGAGAAGATATATGGTATACTACTCACATATACAGTAGGTCTATTCAATATGAACCTCGAGCCAGAAGCCAATTAGCCTAGCTTAGCCTAAAGAATGGAAATGCAGTAAGCTAGCTTGGCTCTTCCCACAACCAGCCCACCAGCACCTTAAGCTTATAAGTAAAAATAGCAAAAAACAGGAAAGATCAAATGTTACTGGTCCAAGAAACTTGGTTTATAACCACTAATTAAAGGAATTCTGATTTGTAAGCTTTGGGTTTTGTTTCCATTAAGCAAAATATAACGTTTGTTTAATGAGATAAAGAGGTGCTGGCTGCAGAATTTTGTTTGGTTTACACTGAACCAGGCTAGCTAATTGTCACCTGCATTTTACCTATTGATTATTTAATCTAGCTCTTGGCAAGACAACAAAATGATTTCCTAAAATTCCAAACAATTTATGTTTTTATTACATACCAGTGTGCATATCCTTTTCTAAGTCAGGAAAAGCTATTTTGCTTCTGCTTGAGCTGCAGCATGACCTTCTATCTTATTTGCAAGCAGAGGAATCACAGTTTGTGACAGGAAAGGTAATTACTCCCAAAAACGAGGAGCTAAAGCCTGGCAAGTGTGAAAGACACCTCAAGAGTTACATCAACCATAACACAGAGACTCAAGAGAGAGGAAATCTTACCTCGGTCTTGACTGCATCTGCCCCGTCCTCCTCCTTGTGTTCCACATCTAAAGAGGAGACAGGAACACAAAGGATGGCCTGAATCAGTCATAGGAGTGTAGAGATTGACCACATTGTTAATCCACATATCTGTTTCCAAATGAAGTGCGGTCCCTTTCATCAATAAACCACATGACACTATTATAAACCTAAATTGGTCTCAAACTTCACCTCATCCTTACACTCGTTCACATGCAGATATAGAAAAAGTCGATTTATTGTGTTTGACCAACTAAAACTGATTGTGGAATTCATTTTAAAATTGTATGCTTGTTCGTAAGTCGCTCCATGAATTGGTTACACTATATTGCCAGACCTTTTAATCCCCTTAACACCAACACGATCACTCGGATATCATCATAAACTAGAGGGATAGCATGCATTGCATTTGAACCATAAGTGAAGTGTAGAGCATGTACAAAATGAACAGAGCGGTAAAGTTGTCCATGTTTTCATCAACATACAGTACAACCAGTTTGCTGCTTGCTAACTTGTTAGCCAGTTCAACCAGAAGAAGCTCAAATATAGCTAGCTGAAAGGGACACCTACTGTAGTAGAATGGGACATACTAATCGATTCTCCCCCGGTGCATATATAACTGGGACAAGGACAGTAATCCAACTAAATTTCTAATTGAGCTATAACTTAACTGTGCATGTTAACGTACTGACAGTGTTTGATAAATGAATGAAACTGCAAATAGGTGTAAACTTGGTATCTCCTATTTGGCGCAAAGAGATGAAATCCACAGGGGATCACGACAACTTGTCTGCTCAGGTGCCATATGAGGGATTGATGCAACCCAGAGAGTTTGGAGTGTCTGCCCAGGTTATGATGAGTGTGGAGAGGGGCCAGGTTTACTTTGGCAAATGTCACACTTCTGACCTTATATCCCCCCTTCATGAGACCCACAGCTGTTTGCTATTACCATGGCTGCTGACACTGAGCCGTAAATGCAACAAAATAGCCCCTCACTTGATCGTGGCTTTAGGGTTGTGTATAATCGTCCCGCTGTACTCAAAATCATCAAGATCCAGACATTCATACTTTCTGCTGCAGTGTAGTTATGTTCAAATGAGGTAGAGAAAGGCATACGATGGTATTTGTCTCTTGGAAAAAATGGGAGCAGAGCCTTAAAAATGAATCTGCTATGACTCAAGTTTCTTTAATACAACCTTGAGGTTCTTGTTCATTCTTGACCTTGGAAACAGAAGATAATAAAGTACTACTAATAATATCTGTCTGAGGTTAAATCATGAATACTGATACGTTTATGTATTAAACTTTCAATTATGTCACATTTTCCCATTTATTTGGCTAATGTGAACAGTTTGACGATTTCTTTTCTCACTCTGAAATACAAATTTTTGTGTTTGCATTGATTCTGTAGGAGACAGCTGACCAAATGTAACACACCATCAACTCAAATCGAATAAGGTTTTCTCAATATTTGAACCTTTTTGGTAATATTTGGAATAAAGACAGGAGCAACTCCAGAAAATATACAACTTGTGTGTTTTTGTTTTAGACATTAGCATGTGGCAGTGTTATACATTATGCTTAAGGCTACACTTACACCATGCTGAGGCATTGAATCCTTCCTGATCTTCATCGGTAGACGGAGTTTGTCCAAGGGGCATAGGGATTAGATTGTCCGGTTTTTCAATACAACATTTTGATACCACCTGATTTGAAATAATTGAATCTCCATTACTTAATTGATAGATAGTATCAAAAAACAAGGTGTGATCTTGAAGGTTTAACTACCCCAATTGTAAACAAGTGTATTACAATTAGCCACACTTCCACCTATTACTCTGGTATATAGGCTACATCTTATTATTTCAGAGATACGTATTGTAATGCAGTATTTTTGAAATTGCAGTATTGTTACTGTTCTACATAAAAGATTGATACACTTTTTTCAACACTGATGTATCATCTGATTTTAAAGTTCTGAATTTTTTTCAGCAGTTTCTTGGAAAGACTTAAATATATTCCACAGGAAACAAAGTGCTCCATATATGCTGAGGGAGGTGTAAAACCCAAAGCGAGAGAAGCAGCAGCAGGGTAAAGATCGTCAAAAATAGCACAGAAAATATTTGGTGTAACAGGGGCTGAAACCGCAGTCTAATAAAAATTACTTAAACACAATAAAAGCTCCAGTTGGGATTTCCCTTTAACTTGGCCATGATTTAAGATCTGGAGGTTTGAACAACAAGGGCAAGTTATTCATTCTTAAACATTGTTTTCCTGTGTTCAGCAGAGCTGCGCAGGGTTAGCCAGGGAGCATGGACACCACCCAACTGAAACACTAGCACTACAGTCAGGATCCATGATTCATGTTTTTTTTTTCTTTACAGGCAGCAGGAGCAGAAAAATAGATAAAGAAGCCAAAATTTGCTCCATCACAGAAGCTAAAACCAACCCCTGTGCCGTGGTATTACTAAAACAATGTTTAATTTCAATAGAAGCAAGTTTGTAAAAGCGCCTGGGCTCAGAGATAAGACCGCAGCAGAGTTTACACACATCATTCAAGCAGCTGCTCCCTAAATTAGCACCATGGCAAGTCCTGAGTATACATGGCTATCTGCTGAGTCCAAGCCTGAACACTATCATAACACTTGAATCCTGAGAGGCTAAGGACAACTTTTGATGGCATGTTTTCCACACAGCCAACGCCTGCTTGTCACTGAAGTACCCTAAAGACCTGTCCAAACAATAGTCCGCTCTCTTAGCAGCCTCTTCAAGTTGGTTCCATGTGTAGCCAAGCCCCATACCCTCCCTCCCCTTTGCTCTTTTTTCCCCTTCCATACCTTCTGGTCTCCTCGTCCTCATCGAGAATAAGTGACTATATAACAAATCAGTGAGGCGCTGCGGACCACCAAGGTCATTGGGTTTGTGAGGGGAGCTGGCGGATGTTGCCCTTAGAGAGTATACCATGCCAGTTTGAGTGGGTTCCAGCTCTCGTATTGCTAGATCTAAGTTCCCATCCAGCCAGAGCTCAAATCCTTCCTGTGCCCTCCAGATGGATAACATCAACCCTGTTTAGCTAGCTATCGATCCACCACACTGCCTCTCACCAAGGAATCTGCTCTCTGAGATGAATGTACCAACACTTTAGTGAACAGATGACAGCATGAAAACATTTAAATCATGGTCAAATTATGTATTTTTTAAACCAAGACATCCTGCTGGCAAAACACTGTGTTGTTGTTTTTGCTCATCAAGAGATTTCAAGGCAATTTAACACTGCACGGGACACTTTTGCACTTTTTTTCTGCAACTAGCCTGCTAACTAATCTTTCAATCTTAACACTGCAGTATAGCTTTTTTCACATATGCATTCCTGAAAATATCTAGAAAATTTCAGGACAGCCTACCCCTGAAATCTTCCTGACTTGCTTATAAAGCTATGTCGGACAGGAGGGGATGGGGGGGGGGGGGTCTCAGGAGGTAAGACATGAAGTAAAAAATGCACTTTGGAAATCCAAGATGACTGCAGAGTCGACAGAATCTGGTACTTAAGTGACAGTTTTTTGCCTTTCATGAAAATGGACGTATCCATAGTTAACAGTACAAACAAATTAGTGCAAAAGAACATACCGGTGGGCAGAAATGAGAAAGGAGCCGTTTCATTGTGTGCATAATATCAACGTCAACAACCCTGCCAGCTCGCTCGCACGGAAATTTCCTTTGACATTTCCTGCACTCCCACATCAGCTCAGCCTGATAATGCTAAAGTGTAAGTAGGGGCCAGGCAGGAAAATTCTAAGGAAAGTTGGGGTGAAAAATTCAGCTGTTTGCATTCATACATGCGCTCAACTTGAACATGTTCTACAAAGGTTTCTGCATATGTGCAGACAGCTTTTGTATCTTAATATCTTGCTCTATATTAGTTTGACTTACTGATTGAAATAATTGATGCATCTTTGTTCCATTATGTCACCGGTCTCATATATTACAAAAAAAAACAAATACCAGAAACCAACAATGTCAGTGTAAAGCATGCAAACGACAAACTATCCATCCTGCACTGTGACACATTACTACGTGACTGCATATGCCGTCAAGAAAAAAGCATATCACAAACATCTGCTACGGGTTTTAAGGGGCCTGCAGACCCTGTGCAGACCTCTTATCTAAATTTTCCGTCCTCCTCTCTTCAGTTTGTGGCTAACACTGCTTGTGCTGAATACTTAGTTCCTCTTTCTGTCGAGGCAGTCCGCCGTTTCAAGCTTCTATTGAAAACTTGAAAAACGTACTTCCTGTCTCTGAGGCCATTCTGCACAGACGTTCCAACTGACACTTTTAAAACATCCTTTTTGTAACACACTGGTTGACATGTCAACAGTGTTTGTTTCGTCATGGATGCCCCCGTGGATTGAGCATCAAAGCAGAGCAGTTTCGATTAGCTTAGGTGCTGTGAAGCCTGTCAGTCACTCAAAAAAGTTCTGACAGAGATTTGTGTTAGAAAGTCAGAGGAATGAATCAGTACATTAACATGATGTAAAAAATGGAATTTTAAGACCTGCAAATGTTTTTGTCTGACTGAAAAGAAGAATTTCTGGAAATCGAGACTAAGATACTTAGATAAAAAAGTTGGAAATAGATTTACTCTTGCATCTATACACCTCAATCTGCCCCTTACTGGCCTAGGCATTCCCTGCATGCTCCACAGTTCTCGCGCTGGGCTTTGACCCTGAAGTCAAACAGCATAAATGTGTAGAACAAAGCTGGGAAGAAAACAAGATGAATGCATCAGTGTTAATATGTTTTTCTTGGCTAGCTGGATTAGCTTATTTTAGATACTGTTTGCTTGCAGATTGTCAGTGTGTGAAACCAGAATTTACTGGCCCCCCAATATATCCGAAAGGTTTTATAAACATGCAAGACAAATCACTGCATAAACCTGACTGACCCAATGTCGCTCTGTTTATTCATACCAGCTCACACAACTGCAGCTCCCCACATGTTTCTATAAGACAGGAGTCATTCAAAGTGGTTTCACTGCCTGATTAATGGGCTGGGTTTTGAAATGGCACTGTGACGATGCTTGACCCACACTTCCTATTATGCAAAGATATCTTTGCATTAAACCCTCTTCTTTTGGAGGGAAGTGCCCTTTAAAGACAAGAATATTTCCAAAGACACAGACAGCACTGCGAACAGCAACTGTAAAATACCATGGTGTAGATCTGTATTTTGAATCCTGAAACAGATTAATTCCAAATATTAAAATCATATATAATGAATGCTGAATGTTTACTAAAAGCAATTCAGAGCCGTCACCATTTTAATAAGTTGACAAACTTAAAAAATCATGCGTGAATTTTATTGTATGTCTATATGAGTAGTGTGTCTTTTTTTGTAGTGTATAATTGTCTTGTATGAGGGAAAGTGTATATCTGAATCAGAAGAAGAATGTACATCTAAAATCTGAACTCAAGATAAGAGTACAAATTTATCATTGTAGCAACAAACTCTTAAGAGCGCATACATTTCAGGCTCAGTTTTGAAACTATTTTTTCATCTTAACTATCAAATAAGAATTAAAGGCTAAATAAAGAAAAAAATCATGACTTTCATTGTCCCAATAAATATTATCAAGTCACATTCTCCTGCCTCATCCTGCTTTAATGTTCCATACCCATATTCAAACAATGTTGCGGACATTTTAAAAATGTCTCAAAGATTTTCTCACCATCAACATGATGTGTTAAATTAAGACATTCCTCATGACCTCTGTGTTCATCACTTTGTCATCTACAGCGGAGCAGCATGGGACCCAAACCCATCTGCAGAGACATGCACGCTTGGTTTATTAAAACAGTGTTTTTTATTTACCCCAAAAGCAAACAGTGTGATCCCAGATTTGTGCTTCAGAGTGAGGTAACAGATCCTTGAAGCATAGATCAGGTGAAAGCCGAGTGTAGACTCGGTTTGTAAAGAGCTCTGGGCAAAACGCCATCCACCTGGCATGGCCTCGACAGGGAGGCGGCCACAACACAGACCTGCCAGCTCTCAACAGAGGCTGGTTGCCAGGAGACCAGTAGCTCCTCCCCTGGCTTTATTTACTGCACCCCTCATCAAGGTCATAGCCGGTGTCTGTGGCCGAGAGAGGAGCGAAAGAGACACGTGGCTCAGGGAGGGAGAGAGATAGGACTGGAGAGCAGAGGGTTTGGGGGAGGCTAAGTGATATTGTTAATCTTCATCTTGGCCTAAAAAACTACCTGTCAGCACCACTCTCTCCAAACAATGCCCCCCTGATTTATATCATCTTTATAGCCTAATGCTATCTGCTGCACTGAGGCTGCTGATGGTTCACCTCTGTGGGACCAAAACTCAATTTCAAAGGATTGATTAGAGTTAAAAATGTTCGCATGCAACAGCAAATTTTATAGGGCAGGTAATGCTTTCTTTTTCAATACACGTTCCTTTCATTTTAAGACAATTGTTTTAACAACCTCAATCACATTATCAGGATGTCTTACGGTTGTTTTCATTATGAATCCTAAATTAAAATTGAATGTCTTGATTAATCGTCAGGCTTGACATTTCTTAAAAGCAGCATCAATTTCCTTTGATGCTATTTTTTAATTCCTTTCTTTTTCTGACAAAAAACATCAAAAACTCAAAATGGTTAATTTTACCATCACTTAAGATAAAGAAAAGCTGCATATTGTATGTTCATATGAGACGCTGGACTCACTTGTCAAAAATGGCAGTCATCATAAATCGGTAATCAAATTAGTTGCAGAACTTTATTTGGAAAACTGAATATTCAACTAACCTTTATTGTAGAACACAAAGGAAATTGCTTCACTGAGACTGTTGTTTGTCGACTTTGCACGAGCCTGCGCTTTCTGATTTCCTGTTTTTCTATCATTTTCATTTATTGTAATCCATCTAGTTTATTTATATATTTGTGTCTATCTCAGGTTTCTATTATTTTAAAGAATATATTATGGTCATATTGTTCATGCTGCACTGTCAAATGTAAACTAGTTGTGCACAGATAAAGCATTCGGAAACATGACATGAATGATAAAAGCTCCAAATGGTGAAACATAGCATGCACAACTTTCTTTAAAATGTGAATTAGAGTACAGTAAGTGTTAACAGTACAACATGATTATGTCTGCAATCTTGGTTTGGTGCCCTTTCGTCACCGCACTGTGCAGCAGCACTTTTAGCCCACTCTCAATCTGGCATCTGTGTACAGTTTACTACTCCACATTTTGTTCTGATCACATGCACATGACTTTTCCCTGCCAGATCCACAGAGATCAGATCAAAGGTAACCAAGCTAAACAAACTGAAGCCAAAAAAACTTACATTTAGTTGGACGCTCCAGTTTCCGCCTTCCTCTTTTCTTGTGCGGTGTCGTCAGGCTGTCGTCCTTGTCTTTCTCTGTGTCCTGCTCGTCCTGGCTGGGCAGAAATCCGTTCTCCTGGGGCGGACACAGACTCAGGCTCTGACCCTGGGAGCTATCCTCTGCCCGGCAGGAGGAAGGGTCTCTGGGGATCCCGTTCTCCACTTCCCTCCTCTCCTGTTTGGGGAAGCAGGCTTCAGACGTCCTGTCCCTGTGCCCGCCCACGTCTCCATTGTGGACCTGTGCCATGGACGGCCTACCGAGCCCGCTGTAGCTCTTACCCACACTCACACTGCCTTTGAGAGAGTCGCAGCTCTCCACCTGCAGGGGGAGAGGAGGATGAAACATTAACATCACAGCAATGTATCAGCTCTGGAGATTATTATTGCTTCAGCAGTTTGTTACAGTTTGAAGTTTTGAAGGCTTTCTGAATGTGCAGTTATGACATATCTCTGGATATATTGTAGCCGACTGTGCAATAAACAAGACCATTCAGGAGTTATAACAAATCATACAGCATGCTTAAAAAAAGGTCATCTCCATCGGCAACAATAAAACAGCTGGCATATCAAAGTGAAGATAAGCACCGTGCAGTGTCTACTGGCTAAATGGGCTATTTAAAAGAAAATATGAATTAAAGCAATTATCCCTTTAATGTAAGATAAGCTTAATTTCATCCCTCAGCTCCATCTGGACCCAATCAAACGCATAGTTCCACTTCTACACTTATTAGTGTGTGAATTATGGCACTTCCCATTCAGCTCTGTTAAACCCCAGTTGTAAACTTCAAAGCCGTGCCAGTAAATCTGCTGTACAGCCATTAACTTGTGAGTGAGGAAAGGATTACAGTAGAGTTCATCAGGTACATGGCCGAGCTTCCTGTAGCAGTACATTCAACATTACAGCAGCACGGAAATATGTGAAGAATGTTGGCTGTTTGACAGGGAAGACGTTTTCACTCCGTCCAGCCTGGAACGCCCAGTTAAACTATTTCATTCTTTGCAGAGGAGTGAATTCAAAGAGAGCTGACCTATCTCAAGTTACAGCGGCAGACATTCAACATTTAAACCTTCCTTTTCCCCTTGGGGAAAAAAAAGCATCGCCTCTCTTGTAAGACCAAGAAAAGATACATCTCAACTACAAATGTTTCAAAAAAAAAATCTGATCTGCATGTCTTTGCTCCTGCCTAAAAATAGCCATAAAAAGACACTTTCTCAGACAATCCCATTACTGGGTCACTGGGAGCAGAAAGTGGAGCATGTCTTGTGAGATCAGACTGTCAACAGTGATGAGAGCAGCTCTGAAGCTTTCATCCCCAGTAGGTTTATGCAGAGCAGTTTACATTTTAGGCAGGAGACAGCAACGCCTCAGGAGGCTTCTGTCCTTCAGCAGCCGATATTTAGCAAACACAATATCCGTTGCTGGAAGCTAAAAAGTCCAATGTAATCTTGCTCTTGCAGATTTAGTGTGAAAACTCAAAAGTAAAACTAACTATTGTGACCAAGAGAGCTATAAAAACATCTGTGTAATGAATGCAATGCAAATTATTTGGAACAGAGATGCAAAATAAGCTTCAGAAAAAGTTGTACTGTATCGTAAAACAAAGCTACATTCAGCCAAAGTTGTTTTTTAAGCATTCCCTGCAGCCCGCAGAACTCTGAATGACTTCATCATTGTAGTAACAGAAAACAAATTAACAGTAAATTCTGAACAGTTGCTCTAACACAAAGAGCCGCGAGCTTGTAAATCTGTTTGACACCATGAATGAAAACAACAAGCTCAGGCGTTATTAATATTCTGACTCATTTTATAACTAGAAAAAAAGAAATGAGGCTGTAGTGTGAAAGTCAAACACATGCACTCACTCAGCTAATAGGCTCACACACATACAAGCAGAGAAACGGTAAACACACAACTGTCGCTTAAAGAATTATGCAGCAGATTAGTAACCCAGTGAACTACATGTGGCCCCTGCCAGAGGTCAAAAGTCACAGTAGGTAAATGAGACGGCTCAGACAGGCAGACAGAGGTCAAAATAAAACACTGGTAAAACAGAGCAAGTCGCTGCTTCAGCATTACAACACACCAGTGATAGGCTGAATGAAACTGATTCAATTTTCAGTTAAAGCCGCACTAATGAATATTATACTCATCAGGGATTAAATCAATTACTGCATAGTCGTAAATCAACATAAACATCCCAGCATGTAGCAAGCTTGTCTCTGATTATTACAAAGCTGAGTTAAATACTTGATTGTGATTGGCTAATAACACATAGCAACGCTCTGTTATCCCTCGACATGTCACTGTTGTTAGGAAGAAATAGTCGTTACTAAGCAAAGCACAGGGTTACTAGGGACACAACTCTTATCCTAGAATCTTGAGGACTAACTGTAAAAATATCAATCCTGTGAAAGAAGTCCGGTACATTTGGTGTCAGTCTGTGACTTAGGGAGAAAAGAGAACATAAAGGATAACAATGGAGGAAAGAGGTTCGCTATGCCAGAGAAATCTACATAACTGAAGATTGCACAGGAAGGCAACACGTATCGGAACACGGTATTGGAAACGGTGGTGTTAACGGAGGTAGTGAATGGAAAAGTAAATGTCAACAGACCCATGAGTCATGAAGAGCAGAAAATCTCAGGTTAGGTGCTTCACTGATTCATGCAGATCTGTTCACCTCACTTCACCATCATCAGTGCAAATGTTCAGTGTGAGTATTAACTGCTCCAACTGTAGATTCCAACAGACTATTTGGTTAACAGAAGAATTTTCTTTTTTACAAATCAATAAAATCATTTCCAAATCAATATTTTGTGACAATGTATTGATTTGATCAGTAAGTAGTCATGTAATAAGTGTGATAATGTATAGTGAGCGGTTATTACCTCAGAGGAACCCCTTCAGGTTTCCATTCAACATGCTCACTATCCCTTACTTAAACAATAGGTTTCAATTTAACAGGATCCAACACAACAATTCTTACTTAAATTAAGGACTGATTCTGTGGAAATAGACTAGCTCAAGGAACTGACTTGGCGTATGACAGTAAAGAGCAGCAAGGTCTGTTAATATGTAGGAAACAAAAACCCTGTGAATGGAAGTTAATGAATCAAGAAGTTTTAACAGCAGCAATTCAGTCTTTAACATAACATTTTATAGTCAGCACAAAGACAGAAAGACGATTCCTTTTAGTATCCTTGTCAGAGAATCTTGAAAATTCAAAACAAAAAATCCAAATAATGCTTTGCAGCTTATAGAATTTGCAAGTACTCTTCCGGGCGACTGTCTCATACACATTAGAAAAACACCTATTTGACTGTAGAGTCTGACATATGTGGTCAACCCCCCCACAGCTATGAAAATACACGCCAGGACGCTCTCACAGTGTTCTGACTTTAGCTGTTCTTCATCTGTTATAAGAAGAAGCCCTCAGCTGTTTTTTTTATAAACACTGACACAAACCCTCAGGCATATCCCTCCTAACACACCTTTCTGTTAATGTTTTTGTTATCCCCATGTTTCTGTTTGTTCTTTATCACTGGGAGCATTAATTAACAGGATTTTAAGCAGAGGTTTATGCAAATGATAACATCTCAGGGAACAAAACACCCAGATATACATGTTGGCCCCGGAGTCATTATTAAATCAGAGCTTTTCACTACAAAAGACAAACACATTCCATGGTAGTAGTGTAGTGTTTGTGAGCTGCTGAGAAACACAGGAGACTGTGATGTTAATGTATGAGTACAAATGTAGTTATTATATGTCTTGTTTTAAAGGGTCAGAACGTCTCTTTCATATTTATGCAGACTCTATTGCTAGGTCTTTTCCTGTGTGGGTTTTTTAACGTATTTCATTTTTTTTTAGCTTTATAGCAAAAAACACTGAAATTTAAACTTTTGATCATTTAAAGCCTCTAAACTACTAGATACTTCAAGTTTTTAATGATATTTTTATTAACTGTGTCAAACACTTTGAGTTGCTCTTTATATAAATTTGCCTCGCTTAACTTCGTGCAGCTATAGGCTGACAGGTTTCTGAAGGTGAGAAAGAATGTAGGCCATTTATTTGACTATTTTATCAACTTTAAATCTTTAGATGCGAACAACACTCCCGCTTAGACCCAATTCTTTTTTCTCCTAAAGTTGCTTTCCAACACACAACATTTAAGAAACGTCTTCTGAAGTCTACTCGTCAGTTGGAAAACCACCTTTTATCAAGCCGTTACAGTGAAAGACTGGGTGTTGAGTCTAAAAGTTTGAACTTATACTCCTCCTCCACAATCCAGAGACATCAGAATGATGCGGGGGAGGCCAACCTTGTTCCAGACATTTAATGATTAATTGTATTTAGAATGTGTTCAGTGTAAGATTTTTAGGATTGGGGAGAGGGGCTCAAGCAATGCTTGATCCTTCAACAAGCACTTTGTTTTAGTTAGCCAAAAGTTCTCTAACCACTGCTTATTGGAGGGTCAACGAGTATGTGAAAGACCCTACCCCAATGACATAATTAGAATATTTAATACTTTCTGGAATCCAACATTCATACCCACTTCAGGAAGTATTTTGCAAATAGTTGTGTGGAGTTGATAATGTTTGAACCTCTCTTAACCCTGCTCCCTTTTTTCATTGTCACACAACTTTCTTGTTTGCCAATTGATCCACATATTTTGATGATTAATCAAGTCTTGTCCTCATCAGACACAAGATGGTTTCCTTTCACTCTGCTAAGTGGGACATGCTTTTTTTTTTTTTTTGAATCACGCATACCCAAATCAAACCAATCTGAACCTCGAGAGACACTCAAACACTTTGCTGAGACCCAGACTCAAAAATTCTCCAAGGCTGGGAAGTTTCATGAAGGACACTGAGCCAGTTTTCCTTAACACTAGCAAAAGCATCAGCAAACTTTTGAACTCTAAAGAAAGACATTAGCACAGAAATTTTGGGTTTCATAGAAATTCCCCTTTCACAAGAATGTATGGATGGATGTCATTTCTGGCATGTTGGATCAACACTTACCTGAAACTTGCGTTTTCTTCCAGGCTTGCCAACTTTAAATGAGGCACTACTTTTAGCTGACTTCTCCGTCATCAGGTCCCTGTCCAGCATTGTGCTTTCACCCTGACAACATAAAAAACAACGCATCATTAGTTGATCTCAATAAGCTTTAATAATCCAATGACCAATGCCCAAAAGTCAAAATCACATCTCAGGTCAAAATGTGGTAATTTTTCTGGCTATAAAAGACTATTTGTTCTTATGGTAGGTGTTTGACCTCAGTCATGCAGCAATAGTGACATGAGATCTGCAATAAACACACAAAGCTGCATCAGACTAAAACACTTGAGCATTCTGGGAGGGGGGCTGCAGTGGGTCCTTGAGTGTCTTTGGCTGAGTGGACAATGACACAGATAGAAAGTGAATGGCACATTCCTTTGAACTTCGCCGAAAGTGAAAGCTCCACGGACGCAGCGCTGACCTTCCACAGACAATCCCCTCTTGACACCGCTACAAAGACGTCGGCCAGCCCCCACCTTCCCCCCGCTGCAATTTCCCTTTGATTAATAAAACTGTCTACCCCCAGGAACAAAGCCCCGTGCCCGCCACCACCAAGTACCCCTGTGGTTGATGGGTAAAAAAAAAAAGATGATCCTAATGTAGATGCTTTGAGGTCCAATATTGACTGAATAGGACCACCAGCACCAGGTCTGAATGCAAATGAGATTGCAAGGCCATCATTGACAGCTGCGGTGTGGGGTGTAGGGCTGGGTCCTTATTAAATTCCTTCAGTATTGAATGTGAGATTCCCTACAAGATAAATGAGCTCTCCACGCCGTAGTGCATTCTATAACAGAGTCTTTCTGCTGACTCGTTAAGCACTTTTGTTTTAATCTCAGGCACTGTGCCGAAGGATGACAACAGAATATTACTGTTAAACAACTTTGTCTTTAGAGGATAGTGTTAAGTGCAGCAGGACAACCCAGTGATTGATGTACAGGAGAAAAGTAAGGGAGACCAGGGACAGATGCACCCCCTTTAATTCCTCCTATAACAAGTAAACTAAGGTGACAATGCTCTTCACTGCACATGTGGAGTACTATCTTTGTCCTCTTGGAAAAAAAAACTGGTATACATAGGACCTCTTCAATTAGAAGACACCGCCTCTTCTTCACAGTCGTAGTTTGTAGAAAACAACTGAGAGAGATTCTTTGCTTCCGTTTAAGATATGGTGCTTTCAGGGTACTAGAGAAACCTTAAGTAATGTAATGTTGATTGGTAGGACACATGAGCTAATGAAGCAACAGCACCGGCTTTAAAAACAACAACTGTTTAACAGCCTGAAAAAAACAAGCCCAAAAATTAAAGAAAAAGAAGACAAAAAAAGGTGGACAGAGAAGTCTCAATTTGCAAGTCCCCTTTTCCGTTGTGGAACTTGGAATTTAGGAATTCAAGCTAAAGGCAGCTGTTACTACACTGTTGTATATTGTTGTGATATTTCCCCTTCCAACTTCCACCTGGTCAGTGATATCTGCAGAATGCATTTTAAAGTACAGATGATTGTTGTTATATTTATGTTAAACATGTCATGTGTATAGCTGTCTCCAGGTTACATGCAAAAGTGGCTTGCAGGTGTTTAGACCATTTGTTGTGTGCAGTGTCGTCTGCTATCTAATGGTACTCTAGATGTTTGTATCCGACAAATGTTTCACCCCTGCAACACTAGGTTACAGGGTTTTTCCTGCATAGAGAATTCTTTGGCGCCCCCCCAAAGAGGTTTTACGCAGCGCCAAAGGAAAATCACCAGCGCCAAAAGGAAAAAAAGACGATTCAAATTGCAAATCAAATCCTCTCTGAATGTATATTAAAAATATCAATACATCAAACGACTGTTGAAAAAGCAGAACATAAACTTAAACACGACGTCTCTGACTTCTAGCAGTCACCTCCCCTCTCATCCGTTTACGCATGCGGCTCGCGCTGGATAGCCAGCTGATTAACTGTTCGTTTCTTGTGATTGGTTCCGGAACACGGTTGATCCGCGATCCGTACGGACCGAGTCGGGAATGCATGTTCAACTTTTCTCCGTCCACTTCCACAGTGTCTGCTTTTATCAACAATCAATAACTTAACGACCGTAACGTCAGCCAGCTGTAGTCTGTGAACTTCTCCACACAGACTGTCAAACAGCGCTGCGTTATGGCCAGTAAATATATTTTTTATTATTTCTCAATTTCCTGATCTGATCAATTGATCCAAATGATCTGTGACTCAAATCTGTGATTATTTGACATAATACCTTAGTAACTCAAATAAATGTACTTAAACAAATGTGTGTGCAAAACTAAAACACAATTCAAAGGAAAAGAGCAGAAGAGGGTGAAATGCACTGAGGATGTGACCTCCCCTCTCCCAATCTCATTACACCCCTCTCCTCCCATGTTTCACTGTTGCAATAACAAAAAAAAATCTTTACCAGATTTAATTGGGGTTTCAGTAACTTAAGCATAATGATAATATTATTTCTAAAATGGTCAGAAATAACAGGAAATGCACAGATTTCTGTCAAATAAGGCAATACAGACTCAGACTATACTGTAATATGCGGGATCGGATGTTTACTACAGTGCGTATAGTCACCCCCCAAAGGCCCATTCTGAGCCAGGAAAAACCCTGGGTTAGTCTTTTATAAATCAGTGTTGGCTCTTCTATGTACATGACACTTTTTTTGCAACAGCTTTGTTTTGACAAAGAAAACTCCTGATCAGGTAACACAGTCTTACAAATCACAGTATGAGTTCTAACACCGGCCAAGGACCTCGTCACAATTTCGCTCTGCTCTTTCTCCATCAGCTTTCCATTAAAGGCAAATAATGCCATAAAAACTCTGGACTTGTGGCCACAAGGAGCCCTTCAGACTCTATATGTTAAATAATTTAAAAGATGGAGGATGTTAATAAACACCAGCAGAAATTTCAAAGGTCAGGCCATGTTTCATCCTGAGAGAGTTTGCTGCTGAAATGGAATAAATCCATCAACCATTAGCGTCCCACAGTGAAAAACTGATTAGCATAAAGAGATGGATGTGATCAGAGGAGGTGATGTTGAGATTAATGGACAGAGGGTTATAATTGATAAATATTGCCCTCAGATCTGTCAAAATGATCGCAGAATATTTAACAGTGAATTTCTAAATCAAAAATGCAGATGTTAAAGACGAGCCTTTGGATGCTCATTTTAAATTTAGATTCTTTTGTGAGAGGATGTGTTTTGCAGATGGTGTCCGTTCATTGTGTGATTATTAATAGAGAGCCTGGTGCTTCAGTTTTTCCTAACAGGGTGGCAGAATTTGCATAGATAATAGCACGTTTTGAGTGCAGCCTGGTGTGCAGGCTCATTTGGGAACCACTTACATGGATGACACAATTCAGTGGTGCCTGCAGGAACAGCGTACACAAAATCATCCAATTCCCAACCCGAGAGCTCAGGCATACTGACGGAAAATAAGACGCCATTTTCACACACAGCTTCACCCTAATATTTTCAGGGGAAAAAGACAACAGAAAAACCTGAAATATGATTTGTTGTTGCCTGGGGTGAACCCTACTACATTGTCAATATCTCTCCACTATTTCCGTCTGGATAGCCGGTTATTTAAGGCAATGTCTGTTGCCAGGCAACAGGACTAAGGGCAGTTCTGTGTAATGGGAACGTAGTAGAAGAGGACAGACTCAACCCCCCCACCCAAACCCCCATCCCCCAGTATAAGAGCTGTCGAGCCATTCCAGCTCCAGCTAAACCTACGCCAGCCAACGCCCACGTCACCAACCACCATCACACCAGCAAATGTCTCATGATACAGCTGCAACTCCCTACAGCCTCCTCTGTGATTCTGCTGTCGAGTCAGTGATGCTGCAGCTACACACACACACACACACACACTGCGTTGATGATGAGTGTGTCTGCATCATGAAAGGTGACATGGCACTCCACATCTTGTCCGATTTGTCAGTTAAACTCAGAGTGTCTTTTCGATAAAAAGAAGAGATCAATGCGACTGAGTCAACTCCAGTAAGGCTTCGGATTGTGGAGATCAATGAGGCATTAGCTTGACTGATGGAATAACTCCATTCATAAAATTGGGAGAGGTTTTTACCACCTTTGATCTGTAGTAACTGTACAAACCTCATTCCTCTTATTTCAAGACTCCTTAAAGGTAATATCGAAAGATCATCAAAAACACAATTGCATGCATTGTAATCTTTACAGGTTTTTTTTTATTATCTTTTCTTTCTTTTTTTTTTTTGGGGGGGGGGGGGGGGGGGTACTACATTACTGCTTTTCTACAGTGCCAGAGAGCCGTATCCAAAACGAACAAACAGCAGCTTATCTCAGGTCATTCAAAAAGCCAAAACATGACTGAATGAACTCTATGAACCCACTGGCTATAAAGTTGAGTAATCCTCAGTCACTCAAAAACATGGCAAGTGTCACAGGCGGCTTGTGAAAATCTAAAGTGAGCTCCCTGAGGCATCCTTTTTATATTTCACACTTGTTTCTTACCATTCTGTTTCCTGGTGAGTCTGCATAGTCTGAGCCTTTGAATGCAGTGCTGTTGGTGTTGGTGACAGTGTTGGACGGCATTGTTGAGGGTCTTATGGGTAATGTCTGATGAAGGGCGATGTAGATGAGGCCAAAATAAACTCAAAGGAACAGAAAAAAAGGAATGAGCGATGATCCCTCTTTTTCTCCGATCTCCTGGAATATGAAAGAAAAGAGACAATCAACATGTCTATTAATCATTCATTATTACACACAAGTTTTCCATTAAAGTATTGAGAAGAGCGTAGCTGAGTTGCATTTGGTGAAATTTCATTTTGAGTCATAAAGAGGCTCTTTCTGAGCATCAGCTTTCCTTTGTTGAGTGCACGTCATGTATAGGAAGACTGCTATAGGATACTGTATGGCTTCTATCGCCTATAGGGCCAGGCCTTTTTCTTTTTTTTTTTTTACACCACATGGATGTATGAGTGTACAGTAGTCGACGACATTAAATGGCTGCTCATGTCCGCTAAATACTCAGAAAATGCTGCAAAAATATATCCAGGATAATAAAACAGTTTGACACATAACTTGCGTTATTAATATTTCATTTTCACCTGACGTGTCTGGGTTAAAGTTACTCCAGCAGTCAGCCATGCGCACACAGTGGGGCAGCAGTTACAGTAATGCACTCGTGGAAATGTGCAAAAAAAAAAAAAAAAAAAAAAAATCATACGCCTACATGATTTAAATCAGACGGGATGTGTAGAATGTCCTCAAAGGGTTAAACCCAGAGTGATGACAACCGGTTCTGATATCATTTTAAAGGTTGGGTAATAAGTCCATAAAAATGATTGCAAGCATCAACCAGAAAATGATAACTAGAAAAATCTTCTTTTTTTTTTTTTTTTTTACAAGGCGACACATGCGTTTAATGTCACCGCTCCTCCACGCACATCAAGCTCCACGCAGGCCACGCGCTTAGCTTCCTGCCATCTGCTTTCATACTGTAATGATTCAATGTGCTGTGCCTTCAAATGTAAAGTTTCAGACCATTCCAGAAAGGGAAGTCTGCAGTGTGACCCAGGGGGATGTGGCTCTTTTACAGGCCACGGACACTGAAGGAGGATGAATCCCCTTTTTTTTATATCACTATAATTACAGCCTATAAATGAGACCGGCATTTCTGGACCCTGGTTCGGTGCTTTAAATTCGGCCAGGTTCAAGTGCACATCGCAATGTCCAATCAGCACATCTGCAAAAAGCAAAATCGCTATTTCCCCATTTCTATCGAGCGCCTTCCGCTCTCTGAGCTTTCACGTTTTTTTTTTTGTTCACATAAAGGTTCCCCTTCCTGCTTTAGCTAACAGTGCCGGGTTATACCGATAGAAATGCGTGAGTCGCTGTGTGTTCGTTACCCGATTTTCCCAAGTCCCAGGCCTGACCCTTTTTGTCTCGCTTGCTCCCGGAGCCTCCTTCCTCTTCTCTCCCCGTCCTCCACCTCCCCAGCCGGCCAGCTCGCTTCCAGATGCACCGCTCTCACTGCAGGAGCCCGCAGACCGTCTGCCGGCTGCTGCGTGGTCCTAAAGCCCGCCCAACTTCAGACACAGGAGTGTAGAGGGAGGGGTGAAGGTGGTCTTGGCTGGCACTAATAAGTCATTATCATGGACCCCTTTCTAATACACTTACATATAGCCTGACGTCACACATAATAAAATGATATATATTTTATAGGTAGTAGTTCCGTACAACTGACATACTGTTTTATTATTAGCCATAGTAAAGCCCCCTTCATAATTTATGACTGTATTTATCAGCCACATTAAGAGTATTCTCCCTGACGCCATCACTGATTACTGGTAGTAAGTAGGGGTGTTGTATGATCCCAATCAATCAGCTCAATATTTTGATATTTTCAATGAAATTCCTTATTTACTATTTTCCTTTTACTACTAAAAGGAATAAATGAGAGGATAGTAAAGATAAAAAAAAAAAAACCTTCACATAATGCTGAATATGGTCAAGTAAAATAAGGCATTGTTACTCTAAGAGCTTCATAGTGGCCAATATTTAGATAAACAAATCTATTAGAACATATTCTAATAGATTGGATTGGATTGAAAAATACTTCTTGTCCCTGAGGTGCAGTTTGGTTTGCACAAAGACATAAAAACATAAATATAATACATAACTCCCACGGATGTCATCGTGACGGACGTGCAGTGAGACATGAGTCACAAAGTCCAACAGTTAACAGAAGATGTGCAATGGCAACAATGCCTACAGCTTATTAAAAAGTCCAACTGCTGATGGCACAAATGACCAAAGATATCTGTTTGATTTTGATGCCTGTTTTTACAGCAGAAATTAACATGTTTACAACCTGGTCAGAAATCCCTGTTTTGGTCTGATTAGTTGTTATCGTCATGGGGACACAATGTACAGGGGGTGACATTTTTTTGTTTGTGAAGGTGCTGTAAACCCGCCTCAGCTCAGCCTGTCGTTTGACTTTAAGTTAGGGTGAGACAGCATTTCCAGCATGTCTACCACCACAGACAGGTTTCCAAAGTGTCTTGCCAAGGCCAAGACAGAAAAATAAAGTTAATATAGAATATATATGTGGCTTAACATAAAATGTTACCATGTATATGTTTCCTTGAAGAGAGGTCCAGTTGTAAAATGCTGAAGAGGTTCTCTTTCTCTCTGGTGATTTTTATTCAAACTTTTTTGGGGACAATTCTACTTATAATTAACTTCTGACGGACAAAGACAGTACACATGAAGGGAGAAATCAAACAGCAATATGCAACAAAGCTAAAACTGACCAGGGATGTTCAGATCATATAATATAATTGATCATTATCACCCTTCTGAAGTATTTCCATGATAAAAATTGTACAGTAATGTTACACCTGGGAAGTAATGAAGTGGTCCTGGAGTTCCCTCAGTACCACTATGGTTACTCTAACTGCCCCTCTGATGAGAGCAAAGACAACTACTGTATCTTTTCATTACCTTAGTAAAATGTTGAATCTATTCAGTACCATTTCCACCCTTTGAACAACGGGTTAAATATATTGTACAGAACCTAAAGACATTGTATACAAAGTAATTTTACTAAAACTGGGACTTTACAAAGACAGGAACCATGTGAGACTTACCTTTTTTTAATGGGCTGTATTTATGGGCTCCCTAGTGACTGTGGGGCCCTAAAAGCCATGTGATTAGCTGCTGCCTCAGGCCAGCTTCGAGGCCTAATGAAACGAGACATGTGTTTTTTTTAATAGCCATTGATCTGATAATATCAACTTAAAAAATGCTCACTCATGCAACAGTGCAGTTAAGCCTTTCTTGCGTTTGCTTACATTTGCTAATTTTGCTAAGTATGATACACATAACTTTACTCCATTTTGCCCTCATTTAGTACATCTGTAATCCATATACTCAAGCTGCATGATATTGAAAAAAAAGGTGGGATATTTTTTCTTTATGCTATATATATATTGCGATTTGAGAAAATACAGAAATGTATAAAAAGGACATGATTTGCTCACATTGTTCAATATTTCAATAACAAAATGAAGTGCAGTAAATTTCAAAGATAAGTGCGAATTTTAGCTATAAATCATAGTTTATGTGCTCATCTGCTCAATAGTTTACATATTACCTGTGTTTGAAACATGTTACTTCTGAAGCCAAATACATCCTAAACACACCAATTAATCAGACAGTAGCTGCATTGCTAGCGTTAGCTTCATCTGACAGCGTCAAAATGTTGTGAAAGCATGGTTATTATGTCTACTCTAACAGGTAAATGTACACATGCTGCATGAGAATCTTTTTTCCCTTAAATATTATATAATAGAATTTTTATTGTGATTACTTCAGATTTGTGCAGTATGTTAATCGCAAATGCTCATTTTGAGATGAGGAAGACATTGCAATTTATTTTGCAGCCCAAACATGTGCACACTCCAGACATTCCCTAATAATTCTTGGATATTTTCTTTATCTTTAATTTATTTCTATTTTGCTGTTAACTCTTTAACAGCTGTGACACCTGAAGGTCTTTAAATGGTGCCATCTTATCAAGTCTCATTTAAAGACAACTGACTGTTTTTGACTACAGCAAACGTTAAAACCTTTCAAATTGTATCTGATAACAATGTTAACTGCTAAATTATGAAGCACTGACTGCAGGATCAGAACCATCATTAATGCCTGTGCTTTCCCTGCTTGCTATGCTACAGTATGAACACAGTAATCCGTCTGATTCATTTGGTATGCTGAAAAAAAATAGAGTTCTCTGATGCTATCACACAAATCCTGAGGAACGGAGGATATAATAATAATAATAAATTAAAGATATAATTGTATTGTTATCAATTCATCTTTACCTTCAAATAATAAGTTATCTTGCTCTATTGTTATAACTGATGTATTGCTGCTGGTTTGGACAGTTTTTAAGTATACTTTTAGCGTTTATCAACACAGATGCAGGAGTATGCAGTCTTGTACATTTTATCCTCTGAGGAAATGCTTCATTTATCACCACATCTTCATTCCATTTCCTAGAGTGCAGCTAGAACAAGATATCAAATCTCTTATCACACTCACTCTGTTAACCCTTCACTGGCCTATCACTGCACGCAGCATTTATTCCACACACGCCCACCAGACGGAGACAGAGCAAGTTAAATGTCACAGTCTGCCAGATGCAGGAGGGCTGAAGTCTCTCTGAACGTCTCCCTGTGAGGCAGAGTGAGAGTGAGTGCTTTTGAGGGGCAACGAGGGAGAGAGGAAATGAGTGTGCAGAGGGCAAATGTGCTTCACTGATCTGGAAGTCGGGGAGTCTCCTCTTTCTAGTAGAGTCGATTCCACTGAGTGGTTCTTCTGAGGGCATATACCCACAGAGGAGGATGCTGATAGGTCAAAGTGTCTTGAACCCGTCTCACCTGTAGATTTTTTTGTGCCTGAATAAACAGCTCAGTGGCTTGAGTTTGTTCTGATTTATGTCTTCAGGAGAAGCCAGAAAGAGCATTGTCTTGTTGTGTTTTGGCTGAACTGAAAGGGAGAACTTTATATTTGCATATCTGGCCTTACCAGATGTACAAAAATCCTTAAGGTAGTTAAAAAAGCCAATATCACTACGCTCAAATCCTTCATTAAAAGTAAAATGACTGTCGTAGAAATTTACGTAGGTATTTGTATATTTGCTTGTAACTTAAGTTTGGAGAAGACATGAATAATGGTGATATTTTAGTAGTAGTTTTTTTAGTTTTGTATTTTTTAATGAGCTGAATTCACTTTTTTCTTTACTTTAAGGTTGGGGGTTCGATCCCAAGCTCCTGCAGTCTCATGTTGATGTGTCCTTGGGCAAAACACTGAACCCTGAATTGCTACCACTGCTACGTCAGCGGTGTGTGAATGTGTATGAATGGAATAGTTCTGATGGGGAGTTTACGTAGCAGCCTCTGCTATCAGTGTGTGAATGTGGTGTGAACGGGTGAATGGGACATGTTGTTCAAGTGGTCAGAAGACTACAAAAGTGCTATACCTAGTCCATGTTCTATTTACAAATGTTGAATTTAATATGAGCGGTTATGTTGCGGGCCCTATGTACGGATGCTATGGACTGTTGGTTCAAATCTGACCTCGGCCCTTTGCTGCATGTCAACCCCAACTATCTCCTCCCAACATTAGTTAGCTGTCCAATCTAATAAAATTGAAAAAGCCCCAATATAACTTTAAAATAACCCCTCTCAAAGAGTAATAAAGGACATATATGTGTGATAATAAGTGAGTGACCTTAGCTGATGATTAGTTAAAAAAAACAAACACAGAAAAATAACCATGATATGACCATGTTTAAGCCATATTTTAAATCTTTTTAATATATCTCACATTTGATTTATTTACAAAAGACAGTGGCTTTGTGACATAAAACTATGTTTTTGAAAAATCAACATGAGAAACAAATGTGTACCAGAAGCATAACCGTACAGAACACAGACAGTGATAAATAACATCAGGGGGAGCATTGATGTCCAGGTTGTTTTCTTTTGCACATTGTCTCTCTGCAAACAATAGAAGTATTACAATGTGTGCACCTCTGTATGACCGACTGTGTTTTATTAGTAATACCCCGAGTTTCGTCTGACAGGGTTTACAGTATTGCCTACACGTTGGCTTGAATGACATCAGTGCCTGTCTATCTGTATTGTAGATTTGGAATGTGTTAATCAACTATTAAAAGCGACTTTTCCCAGCAGATTCCAGCAATGAGAAAATTTGACCGTGAACATCTCCAGGCATTCTGTGAATAAAACTATGAGCAACGACAACACACGAATGCAGATATACTTTGATATATACCTGTAATGATAAAAAGGACACACACAATGTCTGCAAACAGTTTGGCACAAATGTAAAGGCTGAGCGTCCGTTTCCCCCAAAACACATTGAATTAATAAATAAATTAAAAAATCTACATAGTCACAGACATAAAGGCTGATAGATCATCTTATTTGCTGAATGGTTACTTTATACAGCACTTTACAGAACAGCTACAGGCACAAACTGAAAGAACAAAAAGAGAGCAAACTTTCCTAATGCATGGCCAGAATGAAGGGGAAGACTGTTACGTATTTTCCTCTGTGTTTAAATCATTTCTGGATGATTTCTGCTGTACATTTTTGACAGCATTGACAGCACAGAATTTGTCATTTCATTCTCTATACCTTCTTCATATTAAATAATTGGGCTCAAGTGTGAGCGCGCAGGTGAATCTAAATTTTTGGACAAAATCATTACACTGACTACACTCCACTAATACTACAAACCAGAATAATAACGATTAACGCTAACGCAGAGCAGAGAACTGATAAAAACATCACATTTAAAAACATCGAGAGCAAAGGAGCCTCTTTTTGTTCTTTTTCTTGACACAGTGTAACAGGCTGTTGAAACCGTATAGGACAGGCTTACTGTACAAATCTCGAAACAATACGTTTTTCTGCTTTTCAGTTCCAATCAGCCAGATTTGACCCACATCTTTCTTGAACATATTTCTCTCAAACAGCTCCCAGGCTCCTTTTCACACGAATTTCAAGCAAACAATGCTCATTCTCAATTTAAAGGAACGGACAAAAAACATTGAACCAGAAGACAAAAATGTAAAGGTAACTCCGACCTGATCTCTGTTTAAAATCCTCGCTGGTTTACGGCTACCTGTCACTCTCCTTTTCCCATGAAGGACACTAATTCACACACAGAAGAAAACGATATCCAACAACATGCTTCACCAAATAGCACTTCCGAAAAAAAACGTCCCTACTTCTGACAGTGTGATCCACATTCCTTTACCCAACATTTACCACTTACTGTTGTTTTCCCTACATTTATGTAAAGAGTTCCATTCCAAAACGAGACACATTTACTGGTGAAATGAGAATATAAAGATCTGCTCCAGGACGTTTGAACCCAGTTAAACAACAGAAATCACAAGAAAGTTAAAGGACGACTTTCTCCTAACCGTGGATGTGTTGTTTGGAATGAAACCCTCTTTTTTTACTTAGTCATTGACCTTAAACCTCAGGGGCCGTGACCAATGGTATCTAACAGTAAAAGGACCATATTTCTCCTGGAGTAGCTCGGCATTCCCTGAGCACCTACTTTCATTGCACATAAACATTTTCAATAATCCTTTATCAACTAAATACAGTTTTTCCTACATACCTACTACAACCTTACATCCTCACAAACCATATATAAGTGTTCATTTTGTTACTCAAAGCTACGCTCATTGCCTAATTCTCCATAATTGAACATCCTGAGGTGCGTCCCTACACTTAAATAATAAACACTTAGGCTACCAGCTAGTTGAGTTCAGATAGGTTTGTACGGGGAGGACGTAATGAGCTCATTATTGAGTTTGTAGTAGCCCCTTGGTTTCTCTTTATCGCACAGCCCTCTTATTTGTAAGGGTGGCTCACTGAGAGCACAGTAGCAGCAGTATAGTATGCGACTCAGTGAGTGTGTTTACATGCACAAAGTATTCTGGATACCAGCTGTTATTTTTGAAACAACATACGTATATACCTGTACACATGAATTGAAATAACATTATAATGGAAACCTCGGAGTGTTTGGTCCCCTACAAAAGAACAAATATATTATCTGTCTTCCAGAGGATTATATGTCTAGATTGATACTGCTTTCATGTCTGTAAATATGAAGCTACTGCTAGCAGTGAGCATAGCATAAAGACTGATAACAGCAGAGGTTAAACGATCCACATGAATGTACTAACTCTAGGAAGTCTCTGTGTTCAGCTAAGATATAGTTCAGCCCCTAACCCCCTTTAAAACTATTACTTCTTTTATGCTTACTTTTTTTTTGAGGGGGGGTAAACAAACATGATATTGAGAGCTTTAGAGATGATGTTTGGAAGATTTAGTTCAACATAATGGAAGATCAGCTTTTCCACTGTTTCCAGGCTTAATGCTAAGCTAAATCATTGCAAGCTTAGCCTCATATTTAGCAAAAAGATATAATCTATCTCTTAACATCATACAACTACCTAAATCAGTACAATACACAGGCTGGTAAGCTGTCTGTTTCACATTGAATTCTTGAATCCTTTACTTATTAAATGAACTAAAAACAGCCCCAAAAAAAAAGTTGTAAACACAGGAGACACTCAGCACAGCATAAAGCCTGTCCTACATGTAATAAAATCCAAGTGTAAGCATCTCTTATCTTGTTTGTTCAATTGGTACAAACACTGGATTGAAAAACTGTGTGCTGGCCTGTGTTGTGTCTCTGCTGGTTTGCGAACAAATGCACTCTGACAGCAAGACTCTGAGAAGTCTGCTTTGACAAACTTGAATATTTTCTTTGACAAACTTCAGAACACGGATGTGCAAGTAAACACACTCAAAGTGAATTCTGAGGCAGAACACTTCTGACACCTCAGCTGTCGCCATAAACCCACAAAGAGCTGGCATAGCATGGTACAGTACCTTAATCCAGACATGAGTGCAACTTCATGCAAAAGCAATTAAAAAAAACAAAAACGAAATAAGTAAAACTAGCGCTAATCATACAAAAGCAATGACGGGAACGCGTTGTGACAGGAGGTCACCTTCATGTAGTGGCGTTCCCGTGGCCATGTGTGTACAGTATTTTATATACAGAATGATCTGCTGCAACAGGAGAAAGCACAGCAAGCCATTCTTTAGCAGTCATGAGGGAATCGTTGGATAATTACAGCAGTTTTTGTTTACAGGACAACATACACACTCGCTAATTAGACACATCTTGCTACCTGCAAGGTGTGAAGAACGTTTTTTTCACATAGTGAAATCCTGTTAGATTACAGCATGCATTACTCTACGTGCTAATGCCAGGGGATGTTGTTCTTGTTTCTGATTCTTCCCAGTTGATGACTGTATGTCCTTACAGGGTGGAATGGTGTTATTCTTGTCCTCAGTGCTTCGGTACTCTCGCTGTGCCTGGAAACACACACACACACAGGAGCTAATTTAGCGCTGCCGACAGCCTGCACAGTTAAAAAAAAAAGTATAAATGACTCTGTGGTTATGTGCCATGGTGCCTTGTTACTTTGGATGGAAGGTTTGGTTGTAACTGAAGCCCATTGGAAGGAGCCAAACAACTATATTTTGGCTAAAGATGTCATGCAAGTTTGTTTTTTGTATGGCCTTCTTTTTGTTTAAATCCAACAAATAGGAAAAAAAATAACTGTCACCAACTATTGTTTAGTCTAAGAAAATAAATGTACAATTTGTTTGTGAAAATTGTTTCATATGGACGCAAAGAACAGCGTTGGTAGCAGTAAAATGATCCTATCACCTTGAGATCCTGACCTTCCATGAGACTCATCTTCACGCGATCACAGGTTATTTATCTTGTTAGCTAGATAATTACCTAAATATAGCAACAATATGTTGTTATAAAGTAAAATATATAACGATATTTACTTAGAAATTTGTTTTATTTTTATTATGGGATGACAAACACGTTCATCCGTCAAAATATTCAAAGGTTTTATTTTTTCTTGATTTTTATCCCCAAAGCTTTCGATCGTGTTTTCTCCAGATGAGAAGATAATTGACTTCTTGTCACAAGAAAAAGTCACATCTATATGTAACAGCATACACAACTTGTGATATCAGTACATTGGAATAATATAAAATGATTACAACCATGATATTTTTTTCAGTATAACAACATGACGTCAAATTATCATTCATTATTATTCCTACTTTTTTTGTGTTCATTCAGCTGAAAAACAAGAAAACAAAAACTGTAATTTTACGTGTGAGCCAAACCTAACATTCAATAGAAAAAAAAAACTGTATTCTGATTTATTGTGGGATAATCTGTGGTGACTATAGGGTATGTGTAGATTATTAGCATTCACTCAGACCTACCTCTGTCCCCACCGTTCCTCATGATGGTCTCCTCTTCATCCACCCCATCATCAACTTTAAAATTAAAACAATAAATGTCATGTTTTTTAGGATAATGTGAAAAAGAAAGTATAGAGGGAAACATATCTGAAAGGAGAATTACAATAATGCAGAAAGTGTATCACTTTCCTTAACAAAGTTACAAACTGGACATAGCCCCCATGGCGTTTATTTTTAGCGACTGATTGAGTCGCCTCCTGCTGGCCATAAAACAGAACGCAGGCTTTACTTTAAAGAATGCAGGCAGTGTCGACCACTCCTTTACAGCCTGTAGATGAAGAACTCAATCAAACATGTGGTGTATACTTACCAGAGTGGAGCTCTTTCACCAGTGACGACATGGTGTTTGTGATTGAGTCAGCAGCAACTAATAGATCATTCCGAAGATTTCTAGGTACACCTACGAAAACCAAGACATTTTTAAAATCAGGTTAAGAAAATGCAGTTTCTTAACCCAGTAAAAGATTATTTTCACACACAACTTAAAATGTGTATACTTTCCCAAAATAATTAACTGCTTAGTATGTTACATATTATGCTGTTATTTGCTGAGTTTTTCAATGAATACTACGCGTTTCAAGTGTCTCTGCACACTCACCCTGAGCGAAGGCCTCGAGCACATCCCCTCCCACCCCTGCCAGGCAGTCCTGTGGTGTGTGAGTCGGGGTTGACCCAGCTGAGGTGGAGCGTATGGGCATAGGCATGGAGCAGCCCGCACCGTGACTGGGGGAAGAATGAGGGGAGCCTCCAGACTGGGACTGCAACATAAAAACATCCGGGACAGTTAAGGTGCGATGGGCAAAAAAAGGCTTGCATTAAAAATAGATTCTGTTTAATCTGTCAGTACAGTTTCGCTTTACATCAGTTGTTCTTGAAACAAATGAGCTGAAAAAGTTACATATATTGGAACAGATTAATACCACTGTCATGTCGTCTAGGAAAAATAAACTGGTGGTCTGATTGAATAAATCACACACACACACACACACACACACACACCAGCTAAGCTAACAGTGCCCCCCTTTTCTTGTGTTTGTGTTAAGCTACACTTGACATGAAAGTGGTGTTAATCAAATCAAACTCTTGCAAGAAAGCAAAGTTACCAGGACATCAAACTATTTCTTTTAAACTATTTAAATTGAAGTTGTCATAAATTAACTGTTTAAACTCCTACAGTCATTAGGGAAAGGTTGATTTTGAAATATAATCATGTGATGGGTGCTATCGTGAGTTGCGATCAAACACTATTTCGGCAAAATAATGAGATATATACAGTATATATGAAATTTGATGTGTTTGATCATGATGAAAGGTGCAAAAGTCTAGCACATTAATACGATAACACAGGATTTACTTTATAGTCCCAAAGGGAAAATTTTTCCCGTGGGAATTAATGCTACATACAGCTGCAACGGCTTAATGTGATAGGAGGCAACATTTTGCTGGTGCACATGGAATATTTGATTATTTTCTCGAAATAGTCTTTCATGTACAAACTTTTAGTGAATTTGGAAAGCTTAAAGATTAAAAACATGAAAATCAAATTAATCTCTCCATAGAAAACCCAATTCGGTGTTACTGGGTATCAATGGAAGATTGCAGTCACAGATTGCAGCTTTGGGGAGAGATTGCCCTTTTCGCATCTAAAGATGACTTTATTAAAACTACACAGACACAGATGTGACCCAAAGAACTTAATCCTTAAGGGGAGAACAAACAAAAACAGGACAAGAAAACCTTCTGGAAATCCTATACAGGCCGGCTATTCTGCACGTCTCTATAGTGCACCTTCACTGCGTCGTGGGGGTAATGAGAACCATGTGTGGGTGAGCGGCCTGTGCTGAGATGAGAGATATATATCACACAGAAAGGATCACTGTGTGTCTCTGGGACTGGTGCGGGCCTGGGCTGATGGCTTGAAGCCAGGCAGCAGATGGCCGGCCAGACTGCAGTCACATTAGAAGGGAGGTTGTAAGCGCCGATGAAAGGAGCAGGTCCCTGACATTCGGGCTGTGAGAAACACAGTTCTCTGAACTTGTTTGAACCTTATCTGGAAGACTATGCTCGAATCAGTATAGTTGCAGCTCTCCAGTTATGTAGCAAGAAGGTGGTGGAGTTCGACTACATGATAGTAACCCAGTTATTGAAAGTGGAATCCCCCTATTCTCTTTCCAACATCCTTCTTAAACGCTAAAATGAACACTCCCGTCAATCACATCTGTGTTAAGAACAGAGTATAGAAGCATTAAACTAAGAGCTGAGGCTAGAGCCAGCTTGTAAACTGAATTAAAGGCAACTTACAGCCTGCTTCTGCTCCTCATCCTATCAGCCAGCAAAGGAAAGCAGTGAAAAGAGCAAGGAGAGTGAGAGCAACAGAATTAAAGCAGGAGAAGAAGAAGAAAGGGCATGCATTTTTACGTCACATTAACAGAAAAAGTAAAACATCACTGCAACCCCCTTTCATCAAGCATGCCACCATGCTTTAAAAACCAAATCATGTAATGTAGATCAGCACTGACAAAACCTCTGACCATCGGATTTAGTTAAACGGCTATCTGAGGAGATTTTGAGGTGTTTTTGTTACGGCTGAATCTGCGTGAAACGGGTGATCGTCTCACCTTCAGCAGCCTCATAAGTCCCTCTAGCTGCACCATCAGCTCACGTCTGCTCTCCTGCAGTGCCGACATGCGCCTCTCCAGCTCGTCCTTTCTGTGCCTGAAGCAGAAGGAAAGAGTTTGGGATTATGTTTTGAGTACCAATGTAATAAAAACACAATTGACATAGTTTTAAAAAAAACATTCTAACATCCTCCTCTTGATACATTTTGGGGATACATGCAGATTTTTACAGACGTCCTTGCAGATGTCTGGGAGGGGATTACTTTTTTATTAGAGCAATATTTCTCTTAGGTCTATGCATATTAACTGCATGTTGTCATTTATCATTACCAACATGTAACTACTGGTGCACTGCATTTATCTCCTGTTACTCTGGTCAAACATTATAGTATGCTTCCAACACTTTCCTTTAAAAAAAAAAAGGCCACTTTGACAAAACATGTTTCGTCATTATTTATGCCTATTGGCCATCTGCTCCTTCAACACTGAAAAAAATGATATTGTGACATAAACCTGGTCAAACTACCAGGCGGAGGGCCAATTGTATGAAGGTTTCTACAAGTTCCATTTTAGTTAAATCCAGCCAACATTTAAATTCTCATTTTTATTTTTTATTTTATGAAATAGAGAAAGCGAGACAGCATTATTAGAGCTTAAATGTAATTTTTTTCAAACCAAAATGTAACATTTACAAGCTGCTCGTAACTACCCTTCTTGTCAGAATAATCACATAAACTTGTGAACAAGATTTAACGCGATGCCCCTGACAGCACAATTTCTCTTTATAAACCAAAATTCAACCTGAAGCGCTGACAGTCTCAAACAAGGTGTAAGATGTAAAGCTATATTCTGCAGGGCCAACCAGACCAAATGTCAGCAGCATCATTTACTATCAACATGCAGACAGAATTACAGGTGTAAGGGAGACAACCAGGACAGAATACAGTCTCGCCTTTGTTTGCATACACCTTACAAAAAAACAAAAGCTTGCCCCGCATGTAGCTTGAGTTGTTAAACCCCTGGTAAATAACTGGCCATCTGTCTCAGGTGAGAATTCTGGTACACTACTACCCTCTGGTGTTCAAATAGTGTAACTACACTTTTAAAAAGCCACAAAAAACTGTTGCAATCTGCCATCTGTATGGAGCCATCCTATCAAAAACTCACAAACATCTGCAAATAGTAAACACTTTGATATTTAACCCCGGGGCTGAATAAAGGCATTATCAGAGATGTCCAGCCGGGCTCCAAACACAGCACAGTCTGGGATGAAATACTTGATAATACCCTAAAACCTGAATCACAAACCAGCTCAGTGAGCTGAAATATGCTTCCAGACATGTTCAGATGAAAGGGGGCAAAATCTTAAATGTGCCCTCCAGTGTTATAAAGCAATTATTTCACAGTTTGATAACTAATTTAGATTTATTTTTAGAATGATTCTTGAACATTGTAGTCCTGTAACATGCCAAAGGATGACTCTGAGAGTGGTGAGACTGAGACTATCCTGTTTCATGTCTAGTTCTGCTATAACCGTGTATTATTTACTAGCATTGAAACATTGTAGATATTTTAAGCTATAACACATCTAATTTAAATCTTTGTCATGGCTGCCGGCCATAAACCTTGCTGCTGATGCATTTAGTCCACGCTAGACAAAGAAGGAGTCACTCAGGGCAAGAAGTGCCTTAACGCCTCCTCCTAGGGCGATTCTCTTCCAAGAACTGATCCAAAGTGTCTCAGCATCCTGCCAGCATGACGAATGCCCACACTGCTGCTGATGAAGCTAATCCAAAAACCCACCCTGCTGAATTAGGAAGACATTATTTCTACTGGAAGAATGAGTCCAGAACACATCAATACAACAGGCCTGAAGTGGTTTTACTGCTTCATTTCCTTACTCCTTGTTTTCTGTTCTCAGAATGAAGACACTCTTAAAAAGAATCAGCTCTGGTGGTGGAGGATGATACCTGAGGAGCCGTAGTTCGGTCAGAAGTGTGGGGTTCTGCTGGGCTTTCTCTGGGGTCGGCTGAGAGGCCTGCTCGTGCTCCAAACGCAGCCGCTGGATCTCCTGGAGGATCTCCCTGAACGAGTGAGTCAACCAGATACGGAGATTCTTAGACATGTGAATGTTAGAGAAGCTGGTAGGTTGATTTACCTGTGTCTCCAGATTTTATGCTAAGCTAACCAAGTGCTTGCTGTAGCAATATATTTACAGGGCAGATATGAGAGCGGTATTGATCTCCTCCTCAATTACTCGGCAGTAAATAATATAAAAGAATGAGGATCTCTATAGTACTGGATGTTCTCTGCCTATAAAAAGCTGATATTGCAAATAAATCATAGTTGCTGCTTAAATAAAGTGAAATTATAAGTGCAATATTTTTTAAGAAAAGTGGTAGACTAGAAGTATAAAGTGACTTTAAAAACCTCAAAAATATATAGCAACTCTATTTAAATGTAGAAATGAAGTTTATTAATCTTTTCTCCATTACACAGAAAACACCCGTGGTTTCATTTGAGTTCAGATGGAAGTTTTACCTGTTTTTGTTCTCCAGCTCTGCAATCAGCTGTCTCTGTTGCTTATTTGCATCGAAGTTGAAACTCAGATCTGTTGGAGGACATTGTTGCTGAAAAACAAAAAATGATCATAGAACAGTATTAAGAACAGTGGGAGAACAAACGTGAAACAGCAGCAGCTTCCTTCTGATCACAGCAGGCAGAAATGATTCTCTGCTGGAGACTTATTATGCTTCTGCATAAACAGAGAGCAATTTCAGCTCACCACAGCTTTCTTTTATGCCTTGGTGTAAAAATCAGGCTGCAAAGTACACATTTCAATAAACTGAAAGTGACATGAATATTTCCTGCCTAAGCCAATGTAGTTGTCATTTTTTTCACATGAGAGATTTCACCTTGTTTTATTTGTGCTCTCCTCACTGCTATGAAGGGTGAAGAGCTCAGTTAGAAAAAGGTGATTTAATGTTCTCCAATGCATGCACCAATCAGGATACAGCAATGTTTGAATCAGAGGTAGGATAATAAGGTTGGAGGGTTTTTCATCATTGTGTGTCCCCATTTCAAATGCCTTCTTCAAATTATACTCCAGAGCAATTTGATCTCATTTATGTAAGCCTCTCTGTTTACTCTCTTTAGAAAGTGTCAAGTTCTCCTATTGCAAAGGAACATACACTGCTGTCACTGCTTCACATTAAAAGCCGTCATGTGGCTGAACGCTGTGTTCTTTTTATTGTCAAACCAAAAATAAACCAAGCAGCAGCCTCTGATGTTTAAAAAAATGAAGCCAATGCGAAAGTACAAGCAACTGCAGTTCCTTGAGTGTCCACTAGAAGCGGGGTTCAAAAGACTCGGAAGTCCTATATACACCCATTTTGAAAGGTGAAATAAACATGTTGACCGCCTGGGACAAGAAATAATTTTGGTCTAAACAGCTCCTGTCTTTATCAGCACACAGTAAGGGGGATCCATTTTTTATAACTCATCTGTTTGGATTTGATCAAAACAGATGAGTTGATCTAAAGTGTTTTTAAAACTCCGGTCCTTTTCAACAGAATCGATCATTAAAATAACGAGATTGTATCGTAGGAGTGTTTGTGATTGTTATTATTTGTTATTATTTTACAACTCCTGCTGTTACCTTTTAGAAGTAGCTAAATGGACTAGAATTTAAATGTTAACACTTTTGACTTTAGCAGATAACAAAATGTAAAAACGTGAATTAACAAGAACATCCCTGTCTTTCTTCTCATTGTAAACAATGATTATTTATGGCTGAGCGTTACACAGTCTGACTTGTAGGTCCTTATACTGCAATTTCTAAGTTCCCCATGTTACAGCATTACATGTGAAACACAGTCCGACTAACGCCCACCCTTTCAGACACTCACTGTGGAGTTTCCCGCCTCAGCTGCCAGGCGGGCAGCGTAGCGAGCGATGAGGCGATGCTCTTCATCTAACCGGCTTGGACTCTCCAAGACACTGTCCAAAGTCAAAGACAGAGACACACATCACACACACAGACACATACACATATACAGCAACACTGACCTTAATATGAAAGCTCTTGTATAAGTAGAAGTTTCAACAGTCAAAGTGATTATGTAAAATAACTCCTTATAATGCAGTTGACCTTCATATATCTGACAGTTGGCTTTAACTCCAGAGCTGAAAGACAGTCTGAGATAATTACTCATAACAATGAACTGAGATGAATAAGAGAGAATGCAGCATGCCAAATGCATTTGTGACTGAGCCAGTGCCCATTCTGAACACTTCATCACTGCCTGGAAATGTCAAATAAGGCATGAAGCTCTTAATGATCATGGGCGAGGCATATGGCGCGGACAGATGACGGGACATATGCCGTCCCTTCTCGGCGGCCATTCTGCGATGAAGAGTGAAGGAGAGCAGAAATGGAAAGTGCTGGACCCTTCTCTAACTCCGACTGGAGAGAGAGCCGGGATTAAAACCGTTAAACCCAATCTGGCTTTAAACCCACTGCATCAACAACCACAGACCCTGCTGCTGCCACTACCCAGGACCCCAAAAACACTCTGCAATCAAGATCTGTATCCAAATCTTATCTTTTCTCAAAGCAGATAAAAAGCAGCAAGTATGATGAGATAATTTTAGCTTCTCCAGCTCCTTCCTCGCTTTCTCAGCCACGATCTTAAAATACTCAGCGGATCATTGGATTTTAAGATACCATCACCTGACTCGAAAAAACATTCAGCTTGATGGCGAATGATAAAAGTGAAATCTCTCCATTAACATGTCAAAGCACTTGTTTTGAGGAAAATCTCGAAACTGTCAAGAAATGTCTTAAATAGGCCACTTTTCTGAATAATTAACAGTCTAATCCCCAGGCTAAAACAGAGAGAAAGCCTGAGTTTATGAGTGAGATTAAAGTGATACATTGATGCACAGCAGAGAGGGGATGCGATGACCCCACATGGCCTTTTGGAGCCAGACTGGGTGTCTCCGTGTAAAAGCTCCTCCTGTCGTTTCCTGGCTCGAACCTGACAGTCAGTGCCAGGTTTTACCTTCAAGCTCTGAACTGGCACTTTTCCCAGACATCTTTTATTTTTGTCACACATTTGAAGGTATTCACATTTTTGTATCCAAACAAAAACTCTCAGACGTAACCGTTCCTAATTTGGGGTAGAGAGGCGGATAGAAATGCTTTTCAAACACTTTGTTCTGATTTGATGGTGCTATAAATTAAGATAAAACTTTAAGTGGCTGACACCTATTCACTTGCAGCACAGGCACGCCAACATTCTACTTAATGAGGCACTGATTTGGTGATCACTTTACAAGTCATCAAACAAAGCCGAGCAGCTTGAATATTTGCACCAAGAGTGGCATAACGTCACCCAACAACAATGTGAAAGACTGTTGGAGAGCATGCCACGACGCATGAAAGCTGTAATTAAAAATCCGGGTTGCACCATGGGCTGAACAGTGGTGCAGTGGGTAGCGCTGCCGACTCACAGCGAGAAGGTGCCTGGTTTGAATCCCTGTCGAAGAGGGCCTTTCTGTGTGGACTAAGCATGTTCTCCCTGTTAATGTGTGAGTTTCCTGTGGGTACATCGGCTTCCTCCCACGGTCCAAAGACATGCTCATTAGTTTAAAGACTCTAAAATTGTCCAAAGGTGTGCATGTGCCTGGTTTATCTGTCTCTGTATGGCCGCTCTGTGATTGACTGCCGACTACTCCAAGGTGTGCCCGGCCTCTCGCCTGATGACAGCTGGGATCGGCTCCAGCCCCCCGTGACCCCCAAATGAGATAAGCTTAGATAATGGATGAATGGGTTATTGCACCAAATATTGATTTCTGAACTCATCCTTAGTTTAAACATGGTGTACAATTCAGAATTTGTTTTCCGTTTCATTATTTCTGCTCTGAAAAATCTTTTAGTTACCTTAACCAGTTTTAATTTTCTTCATATAAAATACCTTAATTTGACTTTTGGAAGTTTGGAGATTTGTTGAAAACGAAGAAGTGATTTTCTTTTTAATAAACAGAGAACCAATGGAAAACATGTTTGCAGTGGTCTCTTAATTGTTTCTGAGAGCTGTATAGACTCGTGACAGGGTGTTCACTCTTTGTACCACAGCAAACTTCGGCCACACGTTATCTTAAATAGAAAAAGAATGCTGATGAGCTTATGCAGTGAGATTCAAAATGTAGGAAAAAGAGAGACTGGTACGAGATTGTTATATTGATATTGATTGACACTCTGAGGCATTAGGGGGAAAAAAAGAGTTTGATTGATGCATCCCTAACATAAATATATATGTACGCACTAATCTTGGCAGGACTGGATTCAAGCATAACGCATCATTTTAAATGAAATAACTGCAAACAGCTGGAGACTTTGCAACTTTAAGTAATTTGTAACCAAATGCGTGCAAAATGTCATTTAAAGTAATTAAATCAGTGTCTTATTGTGTGTCAGATAAAACTCCTCATACAAAACTTCAATAACTCACTTGGTTAATTCTTAATTAAAATCAGCTTGGAGCTATTAATTATGATGGCAGAATGTTGTAGAGCAGTAAAAAAAAATATTTCATTTGAGTACGGTTTTTACTGAAAATCAATAAGCACCGGTGTTTAGTTACTTAGTTTGACTCATTCCATTTGAGTTTTTAGCTCACATTTAATGATCAAATATGTTTGAATGTTTTTTAAGTAGGGAGGGCGGGTGTTTGAAAATGTAATTTAAAAGTTTTAATCCACATATTTATGTTTCGCATGTGTCACTTAATCAGACATGTAATTAATTAATAAATGTTAGAAAATGACGACCCCTAATTGAAACAACAACTTCAAACCGACTCCCATGTCGGCCCACTAGACCTAACTTTGAATAAACTCATCAGGCTGTAGACACCATTTTCTTTCTTTCCCTTTTTTTTGTTTTATTTTATCTTCTGCCGCCACAGTTCTGCATGACTAACAGGTAATAAATTGCGCTTCGCCCTTGGAGGAGCAGCTCTCGGTGAGCGATTGTCTGAGAGAGAGAGAGAGCGAGGTGGGAGGGGAGCAGGTGCCGTGTCAGCAGAGCAGACGCTATCAGAGAGCAGACTGTGATGGAGGCTGGGAGCACAAAATACACAACTTTTGATTCAAAATAGTCAAAGTTCTGTGTGTTTTGTTTTTTTGCTCTGATAACCAGTGGAAGCGAAAAAGAAGGACAGAGCTTGTTTTTTTTTTTTTTTGTTTTGAGCTGTTGAACTGAACCACAAGGAGCTCTGCATTATTCAGCAGTTACATCTTTGACTCATGGGCGCTTTGTGTGAGAGCAGGCAGGCTACTTACGACAATAGATTAATATTTAGAGACAAAATGTGACACAGGGAGAGGCCTCATTCAACATCTTCTCCACCCACAGCCAAACTGACTCCTAACACAACCCGTTCCAGAAGCATCCTGGGGGCTTAACACGCAATTTCTGCCCTTAATGTTTTTTATTTTTTATTATGCTACCCCTAAGGCAACAAGAATCCTCTGTGCATGACATCCTCCAAAAGCAGCCCTGACTCACAGAGCAAAATGTCAACACAAAGGTTATCAGGCCTCGTCATTACCGCCATAGAGAAAGAGGTCTGAGTGCAGCATCGCCTCGCTCTTGTAGACGCTGCAACACGTGATGTCATTCGCTGACCTCCATGGCTGTTAGTGCAGGGCATCGTTTACAGCCTTGGGGTGTCCCGTTGTGTCAGGTTTCTTTCTAAACCGGGTCTAATCTTGATACTGTTGGCCTTCAGAGATTGTGCTGAACAAAATGCAGCACTGCAAAAGCCAGAAGAATCTACCTGCCGGTTTAGACATCACACTTCTCACATTTATATCTAAAATTTCTAGAGACAAGTATGAGGGTCAACGCTGATTTTTTTAATAAAAAATTGACATTTAAAGCTTTAGACTTGCTGTGATTGCAGATTTTTGGAAGTGTTCAGATGCACTTCAGCTACATGGGTCCATTCTGAGTAATGTATGAAGAGCCCTGAAGAGCATGGCACGAAAAATAACCAACAGACAGCCACTCTGATTTCACTACCAAAGTCTGGATTTCAGTCAAACACCTGATTTTTAGGATCCAATCTGAACACCTCTAGCCTCTTGAAAACCATAGTATGACCTCACTTTCTTTTGTGCTGTTGGAAGTCATGAGTCCCCGAGCAGTCCCATCTTTCAAACACAAATTGCCGGAAAGATGTGATAAAGACTAAAGAGACGCTGTACCCTCACAAAAAAAAAAGGCAAATCAGGCAGCACAGACCTGCAGGACAGAGTGCAGACACATGACAGCTGCTTCAGAGTGCGCTCCATTATCGGATTCATGACCACAAATGGATCATTACCACACTGCGAGTAAATAATAATAACAGAGGTGGCCTTTCACTGACATGAGAGGCTGCTTTCACAGAACCCGTCGCCCGCTCTCTGCTTACACGATGAGGCTCTAATTCTATCATAATCTATTTGTCAAATCAAGCCTTTAAGTAGGACTGCTCACATACTCTTCATGACAGCGTGGCAAATTTTCGTCTAAAAATACACTCACAAGAGCATGAGGCTCAGATGCAAAAAATATGTGTCAAGTGTCAGGGAACAAATAACATCTGTAGTCTGATTCTGTGGCGTTATTCTTTCTTCTTTTTCTACTGATGAGAGAATCTGTCAGAAGGAAATCCAGCGATCATACAGAACTCTGTGCTATAAAAATAACTTATTTTGCATGTGAGTAACTCTAAGTGATATTCTGTCATCCGTACAGAATACATTAGAGGAAATAATGGCAAAAGTGAAGCTAATTCTGAATAATCACTATAATAAACTTGTGCATTGTGCCTGAGGGGGGGGGAGGTAGTGGGTGCTTACCTTTTGGTGGGAGTGGGTGCCCCGGAGGACATGAGCATTGTGTCGTTCATGTTGTTGGCCACTGGTTTCGGCTGACTAAAAGACAAGATTAGAGGTCTTTAATGCTACGCTGCAGAGGCCTGTGGTGCGTGTCACCAGGGGGATAGAGGAGAGGGCATTTGCATTTTATTAGTAATCATGAATCAGCGATCCGCACTTCAATTTAAGCCAACGGTACAAAAGAGGATAAGAGGGAGAGCAGTGTAGGGGAATGTGTTGCACAAACTTGAAATAACATGTAATTGTTGAATCACGAAAATAATTGTTTTTATCTGGGAACTTTCATTTCGGTGTTTTTGAGCTAATTAACACGAGAAAGAGCAAAACAACAGCAAGAGAAGAAATCTAATTAAACTGGAAGTCTGTGAAAAAGCAGGAGAGGTGACATTGTGGGAGGTAATTTGCGAGGGTAAACAAAGTGATGGAGTCCATCTGGCGGCTGAATGGTCGGCCCCAACGAGCTCGTCTGAGCCCAAACAACCCCGGGACCACCGAGTCTAATTAACAGATCAAAATATCACTCTGCACAACTTGCAGCCTCACAATTAAACAGCATGTCCACGTCTGTTTGGTTACTCCTCCTCAGTTTGCACACATACTGTAGTTTCTCTGTGTAGTTATTATCAGCCAGGATTCTGTTGTAACTGTTTTATTTAAAGCGCTCATTATCACATAAAAAAAGACAGAACACTGAGCAGCATTGTATCCTATTATGCTTACTTGTCCAGTCAGCATTTTTGCTCAAAATCACACTATTTATACTCACAGTGTGCTGAATAATGTTATCAGCATGAGGCACTGACAGAATTTTGCTGCCTCAACAGCAGAACTCACAAAATAAAATCACACATTTTTCTTCCTGTGTATTATTGTGCTGCTAAAAACAAGAACATGAGTAAAAGCAGCAGCATTGGTTTTGGATCGCTAATTTTATACAAATATTTTTGCAAGGTTATTTGTTCAAAAGGAAATAACATGTTCCCTGTGTTTTTGTGAATGCAGACGTTGCTTTTTAAAGACACTCTGCAATTATTTAATACTAAATGCACTTGAGTTTCCCTCAGGACTAGCCTGACAAATTCAAAAGAAAACCATGAGTAATTTATCCATCTTAGATTTTAGCTTCATAGACAATTTGCGCAGACAGTCCTGAGTGATTTTAATGCTCAAACAAAAAGATAAAAACATGAAAACAACTCGAACTATTCTGACCCGCACATGCTCCTCTGTCAGTCTCTTTCACAGACAGACTTTGCACTCAAATGTTTACCTCTCATTTGCCGCTCATTATCCTACAATAATCCAGCCTGAAGGTGAGCGGCCAGACAGACGACGCAAAACAACGAGTCAGCACACTTACCTCTGAGAGGAAAGCGAGCACCTGTCTGGCAGGCAAAATACATCCAACTGCTGCTGCTGCTGCTGCCAGATGCCTAATCTGCCCTCGACTGAGCAGGCGAGCATCTCAATGTACTACACTGCTGCTGTCTCCAAGGAAACTCGGTGGTCACATGCCTTCGTGACGACATAGATTTCGCTCTCTGTCTTGCACATGCACACTCTCTCTCTCTCTCTCTCTCTTCTGTGAAGCTCTCTGCTCTTGCTCGTCTTTTCACCTCTCTCTAGTGCTGGATATAAGGGAAATGCCAGTTGCTCAAAATAATTCTAAAATAAGCTTCTCTCATCCCTTCAGGAGACAAAAACTGCCCTTTTCAGACTGTACTATAATTGCATTTACTTATCTTTATCCCTCCTCTTACATAATTGGAAGCTCTCTTCTCAGCTATATATAAACATCAGCATTCTTATGAGAACATCAACATAACTCCCATTGAACAGTAGGGTGCAGTAAAAAAAAAGTTGATTTCTCTTATGTAAAAGCTTGATGTTCTAGAAGTATTTCATTTTGGATAAAGTCCACCAGACGTCCTAACTCATTCACATCCCGGTCTGCAGCCCCGTGCTCCACTGACTTGAGAAATGTTCATTAAGGACTCACATCGCTCTTGCTGCCCCAGAGGTCAAACACAGAGTGAACTGACACAACATTTAAGGAACTAAGAGATCAAAGTCTGCAATGCGCTAAGCCTCGTGCTACCTGCGTGCAGCGAATCACAATGTTCCACCCTTTTACTTGTACTTGGCAGTTGGCAGGGGTACAGGCAGGTGGGGGGGAATTAAGTCCACATACACACACATTCACCTTATTTTCCGACAACGACAGATGCATGGCTGCCTTCAATCGCCCTCAGTCGGCTAAAAATAACACACAAACATGAAGCGTCCTCTCCCTCTCGCTGCTGGCAAAGGTGCTCCTGTTTCCCCGGGAGGCTGTCAGTACCTTGGCCATAAAAACCCAATGGATCGCGCTCAGAGAGAAGTGACTAACAGACTTGTTTTCTCAATTTTAATGATATTGATGGAGTTAGTATTGACCTGGAGAATAAGGAAAGATGGAGAACCGAGGAAGAAAAAAGTTGATCTTGGACTTGAAAAACTGTGGAAGGATTTCTGGGGATTATGTAGAAAGTGGGAAATTGGAAAAAGCTAAACATGGCACTGAGAATTTGACATTTTTATGCAAAGTACAGTAAGGTAGGAGCCTGTTTTCAACTCTTCCGTTCGAATATTTGGTGCTTAGAGTCTTTGGCAGAAGTGGTGCTAAGTCTGAAGGTAGGAAGACGTTTCATAGATTTAAAGTTCCTGAGACAGACGGTGCATCCCAAACCTATAACTCCTCTCCAAAACACAAATCCCAGAGAATCTAGCTGACAGTTTGAGTGGAGGGAGAAACTCACAGCTCAGCTCGGTGTTAGTCTTTGCTTTCAGATGCCCGTAAATATTTCAAAACCGAATCAGAATGGCTTCACTTCGACTGAGGGCGCTGAGAGGGGAGCTGGGACAACTGGGAGACTCCTGTCCGTTGGATTCTTGAGTTTTGATCAAACTTGACGCTCTACCCTGATTCTGCCATTGTTACTCACTCGCTTCCTCAGCCTCTCAAACACACACTCGAGAGAGACAACTGTGATGGATGTCTCCTGGTTCACAGCGTTAAATAACACCTCCTCACAGACAACATTCATCAACATTGGCACCTAGCGGCACTACTTTTAGAAAACCAACAGCACATTTCCCTCTCGCTTATGAATCATCAATAAAATCAAGTCAGAGTAGAATAATATCGGAGTCTTGGCAGTTTTTCTGTGACTAATGATCGAGGGATACGGTTGGAGGGAATATTTCTGTAGCCAGCCGGGAAATCAGTATGGGAGTGCTGGACAGAAAATTACTGTATTCACCCCTAATTTCTCTGAAAAAGACCATTTAAAAATGAGAATTATTACGTTAATGTCAGCTCTTCCTTGTGGCTAAAGGCTACAGAGAGTGCAAGAGTAATATTTAAAATTGGTAGGTTGGATTGAAGGAACTTTTGGGGATTTATATGATAATTTGGATTCTTGCCGAGAGTTAGATAAGACAATTCAACTTGCTGTCAATCCTATGAGTTAATATGGGACTACGGCTAGCTACTAGCTTTAGGGGGAAAAGTGCGAACACAGAAAGCAGGTAGCCTAGCTCTGTCTGAAGGGAACACAATCTAACCTGACTGCCATCTTCTCAAAAGTGTAAAGGCATAAAGACATAAAGGCACTCAGGTTTATGTTTAGTAATAAGTTAACCTGTAAAGCAAATAACAACTGTACACGTGTTAGCCATAACTAGCTACTGTAGCTAATTTGGCCAGGTGCATTGACTTTAATAACTTAATAACATTTGTTGCTCTTAAATATTTGTTTTTGAATGTATAAGACCAACAAGAAGTAGCACGTAGTCAATGACTCTAAAGACAATCCAGCACTTCAGCCCTGTTTCAACATTCATCAGCTAACTTTCTCATAGCTTGTTCTTGTATTTAAACCCAGCAGGAACACAAATTGTCATTTTACGTGTTAAGTGTTTTTGTATTCCTTAAACAAACCAGATAATAGTTCAATCTGTGTGAAGACATTTTCTATGAATTTGATTGGTTTAATGAAATCGTTTTCAATCAAAGATATTCACAGTAACAAATGAAAACATGAAGCAAAATTTGGAAGAGCAGTCACTGATCAAGACATATTTTGTACGGTTGTCATGTTTAAAAAAGACAGTTTTTCATGCTTGATGTCAGGTACTATCTCCCCCCCCCCCTCCCCCCAATATTAAAACACAAAATCACAGCTGGAACCAAGAATAGGAGTTTTTGTATGCACCCTCCCAGATATGACAATAGAGACAAAGAAATATACCTCAAGTCTCAGGGGTCAACAGTCACATCCATTATGACAAAAGTCACTGAACACACGTATACTGTAGTGCCACCAACCTTGAAATGCCATCTGCAACAGCATGAAAAGGCCATTTGTCCATTAAAATCTTAAAGGACAACATAAAGACAAAAGGATTTTCCTCGATTTATAACCTCAAAAATGTACTTCAATAACAATCTGAAAAGACTTCCATTACAAGCAAAAGGTCTCCATTTCAAATTCTAATCATGTTTAAAGGCACCCTCAACAAAATTAGCTTTAACTATCAGAAGCAAAAACATTGTTTTGTGCCACAAAAAACTGCCACTTATTCAAATTTAAATCATTAACACTGATGCATCAGTTTGTGTTCAGCATTTTAATGTTGCAGCCGCTTTTAATTAGTTAATAGAAGTTAAACTGACTTTGTAAAAACTTTAGTCCCATGGTCCACACACTGGGGTTTGAGTTCCCACTCATCACTCACAAGATAAATAAGAAATCATTGTAAATAAGAAATAATTAATGGGAGAGGAAATATGAAAAACAAGCGTTTGATGTATAAATCTGCATCATTTCTTTTCACTTTTCTCTAATCTTTGCTTTTATAATAGAATTATGAAATTAAAAAAATGGATAATATGACCGCTTTAGGCCTTCAAAAGAAAATTATACCATCTGAAAAATTTAACGGAGAATTTTTTTCTCTCTTATGGAGCATAAAGATCCTATTTAGACATCATGATATCTTATGGTAATTTATATGGATTGAAAATGATTATGTTTTCTCTGACATACAGGAGAAGTACCAAGTAGAATAATTAGGACATAATGTAAACATAAAACCTAAACAAAGAATGCGTACATGTACCTGAGTTTATGTATATCTTTACAAACTGCTGAAAATAACTCATTGGTTATTATCATGGTTACGATTTGAAAAAAGCATCTTTTGTCATAAAAAAATCAAAGTAACCAATGGCACCAATGGTTTTATATTTTTGCTGTGTTGTCTGATTTTTAAAATTTGTTTTGGTTTATGATCTATGGTGATGTTGTCCTTGTGTTTCTGGTCCTCTGTGTGCTCCTGTTGCAACGCAAATTTCCCCTTGTGGGACAATAAAGAATCTGAATCTGAACCAAATGGACAGAAGAGTTTAGGGACTTAACTGTCTAAATCAGCATGGCAAAAATAAGCAACATGGATTATTGCATGCTGAGGACTCTGCAGAGGCTTAATCCAAAATTTAGCCACAAATTTTATTTTAAACAACATTAATCTACTCGTGATGTAATTTCATACTACACAGCTTACATCACGCGCTTATCCAAGCGCTTTATGTCTCAGCTGGATGAAAAAAAGATCCAAGTGAACGTCAGACTCTTTGTGATGTGATGAATTGTAAATGTATGCAAATGTTAACTTCATCTTAAATGCATACGTTTTGACACAATGCAGAAGAGAAAAAAACCTCAGGCCAGCGGGCAGAGGATGGATGTGAGAACTGATTCAGAGATGATGGTAGCAATCACGCAGCAGAACACAAAATCATAGTGATGTATTCACGCTGTGTCTATTTTTCTTGGCGCTGGCTGAGCTGGTTTTCTCCCCTCACTATCAATTACTCAGTGACACTTGCCAGCAGCAAAGGCATACACACACAAGCTTAGGTTCATGGTCGTGACGGGGATATGAAGCAGGATTTTGTTATGAAATGTGCATTGAGGAAAGTTGACGGCTCAAATGAGAAAGTTGAGAGATTTCCAGTGATCCTATTGAGGCCATGAACAAGCTAAAATCATTAATCACTTCCTTTAACTGAATTATTATTCCATTTATTCTTTGTGGGGGCCAATAACATCAGAATTTTGCATAACTCTGGTCAGAAAAAATGAATTTACTGAAGCAATGTGTAAAGATTTGTATGTATCTCTGTGGTGGAATTGATTATGGAAATCAAACTGAAATGTAAATGAGTGTGCAGGGTATAAGACAGCAGCTGAAAATGATATAATGCATTTCCTATAATGACTTCCAAAGCCTGTATGTGAGATTTATATCATCATTCCTGTTTCATTGCCAACAATTTGATGCAGGCGAGTGCAGCTGAACCCGCCCAGTATATCACCATTTCTGCGTTAGCAAATAATCATGGGGTTGACATCTTAGCATCATGGCTCTCCATTAGTCATGAAGTGACAGAGGAATGGAAAGGCGGAGGCTGTAACATGACAAGAACAGACTGTAGATCATGAGCACACTGAGCCATGCTGTGTTGTTAGCTGGGTTTCCCTGGTGAATGACACACATAGTGGTGATAAATGCTTTGTGAATGGGACTCACACAGTGTGGGTGAGCTCCTGCGGCCTCTCCGCCTGCTCGGGGAACACAGGATGCGGCGGCTCTCCAATGGGGACACAGCCCAGAGATTTACTGATGGCGTGGCTCAGCTTTTTGGCCGGCGACTTCTGTGAGGAGGGCGGGACCAAACATAGAATGTGTCACCTTTGTGTGTTGTATGTACGCACTGCTGTCATGGTGTAGGAATGGCAGAAACAGTTTTAAGCAGCTTTCAGAGGTAATTACCATAACTGGGTCAACAGTTTGTTTTCTGTGTCAAAGTGTGGATCAGCCATTGTTTGAGTAGATTCTGTGAGTGCTTTTTTTGTGCTACTTCACATGCAGTTTTAGTGAGTGTCTCATGATCCCAAACCTGCATTGCTATGACTCTAATATACTGTGTTCATGTTATATTGATAACTGAGAACATGATCTATTATTGTAAAACTGTAATTTACAAATCTAAAACACAACATATTGTATTGTGTTATTAGATTATCTTAGTCGCCTTTACCCTTTAAAGTCAAATAAAACAGAAGTTAAACGTAGCAGCAACAGAAACAGTGTTTCGTCAGTGATGCTGCAGCCTTATCAAAGACAGATTAAAATAGCTGAAAAATGCAAAAATCAAGCATTACAGGTAGATTTTAGTACCAGAAAAAGGGGATGTATTCCTCAGGCTCTGATTGAAACCGGTTTGTCTTCAAAGTGGGAGAACATCCAGAAAAGACTCATCCACCGAATCTTCATAAATGTCATGAATGTTTTTATTACAGAGATAGTTTTGTGTTTCATGAGCACTACGTGTTCTCTGTGAAATGCAAGAGGGAGTCTGATTCGGGATCCCCTGTCTATCACTTCCCATTGTTTCGATTTATAACATACTGATCAGGCAACATGGCAAATTCCATCAATACAATTTAATTAACCAAAATGATTGAAAGCCCATGAAACCCCTCCTGTATTGCTTTTTGAGAGGACAGGAATTGCTCAGCTGTAATGTAAAATCATTCCACACTCTCACTGAGGTATTGACTTTCTGATTGTTTCATAAAGGGAACAACATGTTATAAATACAATTTAGAGCCATCAGGACTTTGTCTTACCCACGATGAGTGCTCCTTCATCTGGTGCTGGTTGCTATGGGGACCATTAGCATGGCCACGCCAGAAGCAGCTCTGACAAAGCTGGTAGCCATGGCACTGCTGGCACCGATACCGGAAACCCATCATGCTCTCGCTGCGGCAATATGAACACTCCACAGGATGGAAGACTAGAGCAGTGACAAAAGAAACAACAAAGATTTTCTGTTAGAGCGGTGACACCTTTACTTAAAAAAATATTTTTTACTATCCAGGTACCTTCTAACTACAAAAAGAAGAAGACAGTGGTTTCAAACTTCCATATTGTTCATTTTGGAGAAGAAGAAAAAGCAAACATTGGAATTGATATCAGCATCAACTAACGCCAAAATGAGTAGAAAGTAAAAAATAAATACGTGAAAGAGATATTTTTACTTCAATATCCTTATACGGTTTTATTTTAAGTACACTTTACATTTTAATTTCTTCAGAGACAGTTTCATATGTCAGAGATCAACCTCAGACAAATCTGAAGTCCTATTTGTGTTTTAAAACTTCCTCTTAGAACCAATAAGTAGATGTACTGTTTTTATTCTCTTGATTTGAACAAGCAAGATTCCTTCCTTTACAATCTCTTCATAAACCACATGTTACTGTAAATAGTCCAGATCTTACCGTTTTCAACATTAGCAAGTCTGTGCATGAGTGGTAGCCATACGAGGCATTGAGGGGGAGGGTCTGCCATCAACACGTCTAGAAATGTGTTCAGCATGATCTTCTTCTAGATACAAACACACAGAAACAAACAGGGCATACAGTAAGTTATTAGGGATTTAAAAAGAAGATGAGAAGAAGAAGAAAAAGAGGAAGAGGTGGGGTTCAATATTCTCTTCCTACCTGCTGGGGGAAGCACGTCCGCACCGAGTGCTCCGTGTAACCGAAAGAAGGGCCCTCGAACACGGCTGTGGGGAGCTTCAGCACCTCCCGCAGAAACTGATCAAACTTTGCAAACATCATGACTCCACTTGAGTCAGAGATCTGCGAGAAAATATCTGAGACAGCAAATGTCAGACTTAATATTCTTAGGGAACTCAGAGTGCAAAGTGGGCTTTTGACATTTCTGTGACTGCACATTATGGATCCCCAGACAGTCTGTTTGCTCAGCAGAAAGTTAAAATATGCACAATACTAATTCTGCAGACATGTGGCAACAGCGCCACTGTGTGTTTAACTCAAGCAACTACATGAAGACGGTCATGTCTCAGAATACTCCAAAATTGCAGAAAGCAATAACATCAGATAAAGATGATTACAGCTAATATAAAAATGCAGCTCCCTACATATGTTTAAAATAATATTTTCCTACATAGCATATGTGAGGAAACATCAAATGTACTCACAGCGTAGTTTGTCCACTATTTTCCCTCCACACATTGTTGCTAACATGGCTTTCATTGAGAACACTGTCAGCTTCCCATGGCTCTCACTGCAAATAGAAACAAATTGAACATTTTTCATTATTCAATAGTGAGACTAGTTGACATTTAAAATAATAAATAAGAAAATGTTAGTTTTAGAATTGAAAGGTTGAAAAGGTAGTAAAAGACACTTTTGTTCACTGCTGTTACAGCATCTCTCTGTCTCATTTGGCATCATCTGGTTCAAGTGGGCTGCTGTTCAGCAGGTTAAACAAAGACCCAATTCATAATAGTGATTATTTCTAAGTGTAGCACTTATCAAACCAACATCACAAAGTGCTTTACAAAGCATCAAACACACGAACAAGTAGTAATAATAGAGGAAAAATGCCTAAAAGAGGAAACACTTTCAACAATAGTTGACATAAAGAGGATAATTACTTGTAAAAAAAATTACTTTAATCTCAGATTTATAAAATGTTCATAACCAGTCAAATCCAATGCTGAGGAATTACATCATCACCTCTAAAGAAGTCATACTTGTGCTGCAGATTGTTTGATTTTCTACACGCTTGATTTTCATGAAACTTGGGGGTACGTGTGAAGCATGGGCTGAGAACGAACATTCAATTCTGAACTAGAAAAGACACTTGAACAAGCAATTGGTTTGACCAACATGTAACATGTATGTCCATATAATGTCAGACGTGACTTTCTTACTAAAAAGTAAACATGTCTTCATGCTTTTAGACTCTGATGTTCATAATGTTTTGTTAGTCCAAGCAGCTGATATTTGCACACGTGTAGATGAAGTGTTATCTACCTTTTACAAATGTATTTATGTGATAGGTTTGAATAATGTTATCAATTAAGTAGTATGGAATCAATATAAAGCAAAGGGGATGAGGAAGACATGACCATGTTCTTCGAGTTTTGAAACTATTGTCAGACAAATTCTGCATTTGTGGTTGCAGCACTTCCATTTTTTTCTTATTTGTGTAGTCATTGTTCCACAGAATGAAAACAATGACATCATGACAAACAGCATGCTGCTTCTGGCAAACTACAGTTGAAACATATCAGTGGCGTTTTTCATGTTGCAGCTAGTGTATAAAATGTTAAGAATCACGAGCTAATCCTTAAATCACAGATTAACTGGGTGTATCCAGGTCATTCTACAGCTGACTCAAGACTCCTTAAATCTTTCTAACTCGCCATCAGAGAGCGGCTCTTTCATTTCGCATTCATTTAGCTGCTGATCCCGAGCAGAGGTAACCGCGTACATGAAAGCTCTTCTGCCTATAATTCAGTTTGGACCTCGGGGATAGATAGTGAAACTGCTTCCTGTGATCACAGGCGGTCATTTCCACAAAGTTTCCCACAGATACAGCAGCGTGCTTAAAAACAGAGCGAGGCTGGAGTGGCCTTACAGATAAAAGTAAACCAACTGAACGGGTCAATGAATGGGCAGGGCAAGCAGCCAATCAATCAGAGCACACAAGGTACAATAATGGGAGAGAGAGCTTCACGGTCAATAATAAAGCACTATACTGGAGGAAGGACAGTGTGTGAGGCTTTGAGCACAGAGCAGCAGAGATATTATGAGGTGGGATGGACAGTGAATCATCACCGGAGACACTTTTCTATCCGGGGTGATACAGAGAGCAGGAGATCTGTTTTTGTTCCAATAATGTTCTGCTTATCACTTACTCTGGGGTTAAAACCTGGCTGAATGGATTGTTTGCAGAGTAGCAAGCAATGAGAAAAATGCTGGGTATGTTTTCTTGAAATCCAGAAAAGGATTTCTCCCCAGGTCTGTATGTATGTAGGTAGGTGAAAGGGTCAAGACTGATCTCTACTGATATCAGATATTGCTCAAATACTGAATCAAATGTTCGGGTAATCAGGCAAGCAGGATAACATCCTGAGCCACTAAATCTTATACTCAAAACAAACCCTCCTGAGGCACCACGGCAAAGAACAGGACAAGTTCAACCACAAGAAAAAAAGGAATTCATTTACTTTACCACGTGCATCTAAAGACATCTAAACTTCCTATCTAAAGTGAAAGAGACAGAAATGACAGAGGAGCACCCCTGACTGACATTTTGTGGCCTAATGGTTCAGATGGTTCTGTTATTCATCTAAAAATAGTTTTTTTTTATACGTCTACTTTTTATATATGTTTTCAATGTTTATGTGTTGATTTGTTCTTCTTTGTTTTAAAAGTTAGGAAAGCGATGTAAACATCAGGCTTGTGTTGACGCACATATAAAAGTTACAGTAACTGATGCAGAACTTTATACCGGCCAGCACTTAAAGTTAGGACGTCTGAGTCACAACTAAAAAAGCTGGATCATTGCATCCCTTGAAGACCTCCTCAAGAGGTAACAAATTATACTGAAGGGCTGTGAGATTATTGACCATATGTAGAGCAGCGGCTCTCAACTGGGTTGAAAATGTGTGCCTGTGCCTCATGTTTGTTTTGTTCTTTCACATTTGGTACCAACAAGGTTCAAAGGTTTTTCATTAACCACATTTAGTTGGTTGAAAAATATCAGAAACTTTGGTGTTTTTTTTTCATTAAAGAGTTGGTGGTGGGTTCTGAGAATAGACCAGTTGAGAACCGCTGATGTAGGGCACACAAAAAAAACAAACATTTCAGCCATCAAAACTATGATTAGTCTTTAATCTTTGCTTTTTGTTGTGGAAATCTGAAAGCATTCCACCTTTTGCGGCCAAAAAATATTACAAAAAAAAAACAACAACACGTAGACAAGTAGCTTGTCTGCTAATGAGCCTCTAATTCTTTGCTTTTTTTTTGATCTGGCGTCTGCAGCTATGCCACCGAAAAGACACAAGCAACCACAGTGATTCCAATAATAACCCTCAGAGTTCAGTGTTCCTCTTACACACTGAGCAACTGTTCCTTACCTGTCATAGGTGGCCACCATAAAGTTGAGCAGCAGCCCGATGGACTGGTCCACATTGATCTGATGTGTGGTGGGCAGCCGCTTGTTGAGCTGGTAGTAGATAGAAGACAGGATCGTCTCCAGGCGCGACACATTGATCTCAGCGTTGTGGTCCAATGTGTTCAGCCCGTTGTCACGAAACGCTTCGATCATGTTCCAGACATCCACCAGATGAACTGTGTGTGGGGGGGATAATAGACCAGAAGTGATCAATTAAGTCTGTGTCCATGTTGAAACAAATGTCACCATTGGTTACTCATCGTCACTGCAGTTGGAAGACAGAAAAATCTTTAGGGATCTGCATGCTCTTACGGTTGCATCTCTTCTGCACAAATCGGAGTTTGCAGGCAGTTCTGTAAGTCGACAGTCTGATTACATCGAAGTTTTGAGCTCCTGAAAATACAAACATAACAAAATCACATCTCTATTGAAGCTTTTCCTATATTTAAACTCTTTCCAACTACATCCAGGCTCACTTTAGCATTTTTAGAACGCTGTCTCTGTCTTTGTGTGGGAGTTATTATACTGTACGTGTTAGAGACCACATATCGCCTGTGCAACTTGGAGCCAGTCAGAGAATCACACGAGCCTCTGCTGACTATTAATAGTGAATAGATATTTCCCTCAGTCGACTCCACTCACTCATTTCCATGAAGAGCTGTCTCTTCTCCACCATGGCCTTGCCTCGTTTACTGCCTTCCTCGATCATCCTGCGGCATATGAGACAGCAGAGCATACAGTGCTTACCGTTCAGACAGCAGTATGTTGGTCAATGCAACACACAGCACTTTTCATTGTTAAAAGTCATGCAAATACACTGCAAATGAAGAGGATTTGTGTGAACACTAAATGTACATCCTAAATTAACATCTTCTAAATGTAGAGGATCTTGGTGCAGTATACGTTTCACCTGTTATGTGGTCAGCGCATGTGAGCAAGAACAGGGATTAGTCATCACACCAGCTATTGTATACATGTAAGTGGATATATTTGGCTTTCTAACAGATAATTAAACCAGTTTGAGGAAGAACATTAATATTGTGGATAAAAATCTGCCTATATTTGAAAAAAAAAACAGCTAGCCTATAAATACATTTCATCTAATTCACTCTTAAAAATACTGAACATAACAGACATGTGGGTGGTGTGTGAAGATGCTGAAAGGATAGTGAGATACACTTCAACTTAAATTTAGAAGAGTGACTGTTTATACTTATGTTGGCCAACAGATCAGAGCAATTGTTCATAGTAAGCAACTATGTAAGGTCTAGGATGCTACATGCACTGAAGGTCCACAGTAGAAACTAATGAAAGTAGATGTTCCAAAAATGTGACTTTTTCTAAGGAGTAGTTAAACATTTTAGGGAAAATGCTTGTTGGCTGTGTTGTCAACGCTAAAGCTGTTTAACACAGGCACTCCTGAAAAATTCTAGAACATTTCAGGACAGCTTTCCCCCCCTGAAATCTACCTGAGTTGCTCAAAGTGCTTTCACATTTGCGCAAAATTCCTGAAAACCTTCTAAGTGTTCTGGGTTGGGCTGCATGAGTAAACAGCCACATTTATTATTCAGATTTTATCAGGAGTTTCCCCTGCAGCACCCGAGTATTTTTTTCTGAAGATAGTCCGAGAGAGCTGATATGAGAACGCAGAAGCATACAGTATATTCAAGAGAATTAATCTTGAGCTAGTGGGAGGGGTGGTGATGTTTATTCCCTGGGATCATAGCACGACCATCTGCTTGCAACCTGTAAGATATGTGCGGGGTCCCTGGGGTCTCAAGAGGCAAGACGTGACGTGAAAGAGATACAGTGACAATCAGTCACACACGACTGTACAGATAAAGTGGTGTAAACATTAGAACCACTTTGCTTGCTTGTGGTGAATTTTCCAGAATTTTTCAGAAAATCTTCAGGAGTTTTGTAAATGTACGAAAAAAAAAAACATTAGATGGGAAGTATGGTTTTACTCAGGTTCCTAAATATGAGGCTGGGGTCCTCAGTTACCGGTAGTTAGCTTAGCTTAGCTTTGTTTGGTCTGTCATCCAGGTAATGGTAAATCAAAGGTTGATCCAAAGGCAACTGAACTTCTATTAAGATCAAGCTTCGGTTTACACTCTGAACTTTTGTTTCATTCTAGTCTTTGATAGGCCTCTCTTTGAAACAGTACAGTTTGCCTTATTTATTTATTCCCTCATTCTTCTGTTTCACAAAAAGTGTCATGTCAGTGACAAAAGTGGGCTTACACGAGGCGAAAGAGGTTAATTCTTCAGAGAAAGGGTCAGTTTCTATTTAAAATAGTTATCTCCAATCCCTCTTTAGGCTAAAATGACCCTGTGTACTTATAAAACATCAATATGAATGTGTAGTTTTATTTAATAAAGTAGTTCTTTGTTCCAGCCTTTAGGTGACAGACACTCTTTGTCTTTGACTACATAAGTTATGCCCTTTACTTTGCAGACTTGACTTTTAGCTGATTAGAAGTGTTTTTACCTGTCCCGGGCTGAATGTCAAACAAAGTGGAGTCCTGAACGTCGACCCTGTGAAGAGAAAAACACATTCAAAGAGTTAGTGAGGATGCCTTTCTACATGAGATAAGCTTTTCCTGGCCGGCAAAATGTAGTTGACTTTTAAATAAGTAATTAACACCACCCCCCCCCCCCCTCCTCCTCCTCCTCCTCCTCCTCCTCTCTCTTCCCTTCAAGGACTTCATTAACTCTCAATTTGTGCTTTTGTTTCCCCTCCCTCTTTTCATGTAGAGATATCGGTGAGCTGACTGGGGAAAACACTCCAGTGCCCGTGGTCTGTGCAAATGATAATTCTCCATGACATGGCACTCAGCAGTGACTGCATCCTGTGGGCTAATGACACCGACCGAGCTGCAGACGAACCGCTTAATGATGACGGACACGGAGCACGGCACAGCTGGCCAATGAGGGAGAAGCTCTGGGTGCAGTGGACAGCCTCGGCCCGAAGGACCCCGAAAAAAAACATTGAGAGGATCACATGCATGCTCACAAGGTGCGTTCACTGACAGTGCGTGGGCTGAGGGATCAGCTGACCAGCAGAGCGTGAGCAAAAATCAAAGGTCTGGGATGTTTATTCAGAGTGGATTTCTTTATCTTTTGTTCTTCTCTGCAGTAAGTTTAGCTTTAGAGACACTCGTCTTCATATGGATCTTTTGTTACGCTCTTGTTTATCTGCCTCGTGTTGACTGCTTTATATTGTTTATCAGAGGCATCACCATTGGTCTTAAAAAGAAACCAATGCACTGACAGTGTTCAATTCAAGCTGTATTTCAACTTCATTCAAAACAGTAGTTTTTATAATCAGGGTTAAAATAAGGGTCTGATTTCAGGTTTTTGTGTCAGGCCACTAAGTCATCACATAAGTCACTAGTACCTGACAGTTTGAGCATGAAAAACGTTACAAATCTTAAATCCCTGACTTTTCTTTAATGAAGAGCTTCTTTTTTTAAATGATATACATAAATATTAGACATGAAAGAAACCTATTTACCGTGGTGGTAGGTGACCTGAGATTATTTCTGCAACAGCTAACATTTACCGTGCTTTTGGCAGCTGAAGGAACTACCGTCTTTACTGACAATTGTCATCAAATTACATCATCTTTATGTCAAGTACATTTCATACAAGTCAATCACTGGAGCTGCACTGCCAGACGTTAAACACAGAGCTGATCGGCAACTATTTATAAAATCCTTTTGGACGTTTTTTAAAGCATCATTTTCCAAACAGTCAGTGGCTTCAGTGTCTCAAATGTGAGAATTGTGTTCTTTACTAGTCCGCTTAATCTTTCTGTTTTTGACTGTTGATCAACTAAGCAAAACATTTGATAACATCAAACATTATCTACATTATTAGTAGATAATAAAAATATAGGTTTTAAAAATGTCTAAAGAAAGACTAACACTTTAAATCACTGGAAAACTGAGTATGAGTTGCTTGCTTGCTTGTAAAATGTCTAAAATCATTGTAAATGATCAAATTCGCATAACGTTGTCATTGTTTGTTGAGCGACTTATTGATTCATTGACCAACTGTTTCGGCTGATTTCACCACCACCAGATATGACAGCAACTAAATGATACAACTCTCTGTAGCGCAGGGGGTCATAATGAAGGTAACCCAGTCAGGACAGTGGGAGATGACAATTGAACAGGCTCATTACATATCAAATTGTCTCCTAAATGGAGCCACACACACACACACTGTATTTGTACATATTTGAAGTGATGAGTATCAGAGAAGCTCTGCTGTACTTTGGTGTAGAGAATATTTGCAGTGGGAGACCCAACAGACTCATGTCAGCAAAACACCACAATGGTTCATTGTAAATATTCAGCCTATGAAGTAACTGCAGAAATTCATGAGTAGGCAACTCAGGCCTTGCTTTGTCGAGCAGTGTTCAGAGAAAAGGAAGCAGTGCATGGCAGGAAATGACAGCTGGATACATGAGTTGACTATTTAATATAAAGACCCAGATACAAGCTCTTCATAGACTGTGAGTGTATACAGTCCAGAAACAGTGTGAGTAAGGTCTGAATTCATTGGGTTATCAGTCAAATGCATTCGCTAATTTACACATAAATAATTAAATCTCAGAGTAATTTCGATATCATCCCCTTTCCATACAGCAAGACCGTGTATTATTCATAACAGGCCCGTAGAGGTTCATGCAACCGTAACCGCACCTTCAGCTGGGAGGTAATGACAACATCCTTTGACGCGAGTCAACATTAGGACTGTGTTACTGCAGTGCCTCCCTTCCGCTGATATCATTCACTTCTCGGTTTCTCCAAGCCTCATTTCTCACACCGAGCCATCCTGCAATACTTAAATATTCACTCCTGAAGCGACAGCAGCGCACAAAGACAGCCATATTGCTATTTAACTGCATATTTACTTTGTTTCCGCAATGGGAATGCTGTGTCGTGATGCCCATAAAATTTGGGGAAAGAAACAAAGGCAATCCTGCATCTTTATTTCACACTGCTTTCTCATGAGCCGAAGAAGAGGGAGAGCAGAGAACTGGCCTCTAACGGAGGAAAATCACGCAGGTTGCGTTTACAGCATCACCATCATCATCATCATCATCGCAACAGCAGCAGCAGCAGCATCAGATGAGGAGGATAAGTGGTCCAGGGCGACTAAGGAGGATATTTCCTCCGTGATTCAAAGCCTCACTCTCACCTTTGATGAATCCAAGCGCGTGTCCGCCGACGTTACAGCTGTCCAAGCGATGAGGAAGAGCTCCGATGATCCATCATTATATTTCAGCCTCCTCTCCCGTTTCATCCGACTTCAATCTGGGGAACTGCGGTTGTAGCGGCACACAGTAACGTACGAGCGCCCCGCTCCGCGCGGCATCATCAGCGACCCGACGGCAGAGGACAGCAGAGCAGAGCGCGAGCAGGCACAGAGATGCCATGCGCGAACACCTACTATACTTTACGCTTGTGCGCACGCACGCTGGTTAAAGGCGCACTACTACTATTACTGCTCTCTGAATTATGAGTCTCATAAAAGTGTGTTGATGGAACAGGAAAATAGAGAAAATGTATTTTAAAGTGCCAACCTCAAATTTGGATGAATCCTTTCATAAATTTGGATCAATGAATCAATGGAGGCAAATAAAAATGAGAATGAATGAATTCAAAGCAGCAGAGCCAGAGATAACCTGACTTTGGGAGCTCTAAAACCGCTGTCTCCTACATTTCCCAAAATGCATCACAGTTACATCTGTGTGGGACAGTTACCTCATTCTTAATTTACTATTATTCTTTGAGAGAAATTATGTTATATAATATATTATTATTATTATTATTATTATTATTATTATTATTATAATATGATATAGACATGCAAAAACACTGTCTTTATCACTAGTACTGGATATTCTTTAAGGCATACTTTTTTTTCTCACTGATAAATCAACCTTTAGATTTTCATACTGATCCAACAAGCCATAGAAGAGCTTGTACCCTTCGACAGCCACTGAACAAAACGGCCTGATAGCAACAACCAATCAGAGCTAATAAATGTGTGACACAGTGGCAGGGTGTGAAGCTAGGTATCTTGTTCTAGCATCAAATTCATTTGGCATGATATGATTCAGCAGCCAACATTAGTATTTAAAGTGAACTTCTGTCAATATTATATGATACAGGATTCAAAATGTCCCACATCATTGGGAGCCATCTTTTTATATTAAACCTGCTCTGTATAGGTAAGGTTTGGCCCGACCAAAAAACAGGTCAGATGGAAATCAGTGTGCACTGAAGAGGGACCAAAGCATGAGCTGACAGTCTGGTTCTCATGCTCCTATACACATCTTTCAAACCAACTCCTCAAGCTTGTGTAAGGCTTCTTGCTTTCGTGTTTTATTGCTCAATCCAAGATTGCTCAATTTTGGGAAGATCATCCCTGGCGAAAGTAGACGTTACATATTAGGACTGTTTTCACAGAGTTTCTAAGTGGTTATTACACTGTCGGTGTGAGAAAGGATACAGTGAAAATACACAATGTTTTTTCTTTTCATTATTTATTCATAATATTCTATAACTTTTGATAAAATACACTTTGTTTACAAGTGCTGATTACTATATTACATTCACCCGGAGTTTAAATGGAGATGAAATGATACAGACATATTAAACAAATTCACCTTGTGATGTTGGTGACATTTCAAAAATGATGGTGGTTACACATGACACTTGACCCCTTTATATAAACTGATCCTCTTAATGAACACACAGCAGGTAACTAGTGACAGTGGGGACTGCTGCATGTTTCAGTCATTATTAACAAAGATTTCAGCTGCCTTTAGAGGGTGATCAAATGTTTTTGTTAACTTTTTTTTGCAGTGCCACCCAGTCCCTACCTCTACATGTGTATATCTTCACATCACACTCAACCCAATGAGTCCTAAATATTCATGAGGGATAAAAATAAAAGTGTTTAACAGATTCAAACATTGGTATATCAGATTTAGTGAAACAACTATGCTAAATTTGTGAATCTAGCCCTACAATCTTAAAACCAATTCCACAAGACGTAACCCCCAATTTAATATCAAATACATTTAAAAATGGACTACTGGTATAATCCTTTGACCTAAAAATGGTGCTTTAAAAATGTCATCTTTTAAGGTAATGATACAAATGTAGACAGCTAAAAAGAAAATGCATAATAGACAACATCTCTATGAGAAATACACAGACCAATGGATTTAATGAAAAACCCTGGGCCATGCACATTATTGATACCTGGGCAGTTTTTAGTTTATAAAAAGTCAAGTTATTCTCTGCACGTTAGTCTTTCCAGTCTAAACAAAATGATAGGAAAAACGGACAGCCAATATATTATCATTGTAAATACATACCCTGTTGATTTTCAAAAACAATTAGCAAATAGATTTTTTTTTATATTAAAATATATTAACTAAAATATATTACTTTGATACACTAAAAAGTTCTGATTATTTTGATTTTCATTAAGGTGACTTTGGCATGTAACCTTTGAAGTCATTGCTATAAAACAGCCACTTTGCACCTTCAGGAGATTCCAAATAAAGTTTGTGTGTCTTAATTTGCAAACACCCAAAAACTTTGCAGCAGTAACTCTTCACACTGGCCTTCTCCATATTGATTTGTGGTCAAGTAAGTGTTCAGCATAATGCACAACAATGTGCTGATTTAACCCTACACATGCCACACATACATTGTTGTACATTAAACAAACATGATGCATTATTACTTAGTGCTTCAAAACACATTGACATTGACATTCGCTCTCTTGAGAGGCCATCTTAAAGTGAACTGTTACACCTGGAAGTAATTGGTGTCGTATTGTACCTCCAAATCATTTTTTAAAACTAAGCATGCCTTGCTCAGTCATCCCATGATAAAACATTTAGCGTTTCAGCATAACTTACTGCTCTCTATTTCCTTTCCACTGTCAAAATAATTATGTTATTAACAGCTGGATATGCTCAAACAAGGTGTGCTGCACAAATAAAAATACATTTCTACATCTCCGCATATACCGTAAATGAGCTAATATTTACAGAGAAAGAAACAAAATGTATCTCCATGTTCTCCATTGCCTTGAGTGTTTTTCTGTGTTTGCCACTGCTGATCCATTTGTACAGACACACACGTGTGAGAAAACACACCTCATGGGAGAATCTATCTACAAACTGGCTTTTTGGGGAGAAAATGCAGGTAAGCACAGTAAGAGGTGACTCTAGACCTGATTCTGTAACGGAAAAGATCTCATTTGCTAAAAAAAAAAGAAAACATATAGGCATTTTATATTATTGATTTTTCTTTTCCCCTACCTCTGAGTGTAAGTGCTGTACACAGTCACTACCATAGATCCAGGCTATGTTTTAAGTGCTTCACCCTGCAACTATAAGTCAAAAAATCATGTGATGTGCAATCTGAACAAATATCAGTATCATTCAAATTCATTTTATATTATCTTTCTAACATGTTCTCCCTAATTCTTATATCTGAGTGTGTTCATTAATAAATGTACATTTTTTATATAAAATAGTAACTGTAAGTTGCACTTCCCTGCCTTGCGTGCACAAATGTCAAATAGGAGGTACTCTACAACCGATGATTATCATTTACGCCCTTTTTTTTCCCTCTAACCATAACTGATTAGGTCCAATAATAAAAAGTGTCAGTCTAAAACACAACAGTCATTATGTTCTACAAAAATAGCAACATTCATTTTTCCCTCCTTTTTTAAAAACTACACGTATATATTTAAAAAAATATATCACACTAATCCTACCCGAGTGCAAACATTGCCAGAGTCGATATTTGTCACACATCTGACACTACTGATTTGATTGAAAACTGACATTTCTACCAAAAAGATTGCAACAAACAACTGTTCATAGATGTTGGTGAAACAAGACCTTCCAGTGTAAATCCGTCTTTCCAACAGGACCCTCATAGCTGTAGCATGGATCATTTTGCTCCACTACAGCATTGATTTTGTATTGATTCTGAGCGACCTGTTTCTGCTTTGTGCCTTGCTTCAATACGAATCAAACCCTGATGTCTTCAAATTCGTACAACCAAACATGACACACACAGTTTGGAGGGGCCAATGCAGTCATCATGGCAAAAGGCTCCACAGCCTTTGCACATGATCATTGCCTTCAGTCGGCAGTAGCATTTAGACTGCACATCGTCCATGTTGGAGCCCTCCATGAACGACTGCTCAGGGGAGGGCTCGCCCTGGTTGCCATGGTCTAAAGAGCGACCTGCAGGGATGGTGGTGACAGTCACTGAGAAAGACATGACACCACTGTCAGCCTCTGTTGAGGCCACAGAAGAGTCGGTGCCTGCAGTACTGTGGTTCAAAGTGTGAGGTACAGACATGCTGATAGTGCCACCGTAGCAAGATGCTGCCACGGGTTCCTGATTATCGTGCGTTCTCTGGGTTTGAAAGGCAGACTGCAGCTGGTGATTTGGGTCTAATGGGGTAATATATGGCTCGGAGTTTCCTTGATTACTATTGCAGAGTTCAAGATGCCTTCGGTGTGGCAGAAAGTAAGAGCTGGTGTCTTTGGCTGTTGCATTGGTGCTGTTGTTTTCTGCACCAGTTTCACTGTCCTCTAATCCAGGCTCAGTCTTTACATTGGAGCAATGCTGAAAACTCACAGCTTCGTCAAATTTGCTTATTGAGAATCCCTGCTGCTCTGTTTTGACCCCAGAAACAGGAGAGAAAACTTTCCTGGCCAGATCTACGTCTTTAGCCGCCTCTTCTCCTTCTGTGCTTTCCCTTTTTAAACCGGACACTGACGTGTTTGGGATGGCAGACTGCTGCAGTCTCCTGCTCTCTGATCCTCGCCCGTACGTGGACACGTTGAGCAGGTAATGTCCTGTCATTGCAGGCCTTGGCATTCTCTTACGACTGAGAAATCCTATGGAAATCCTGGACTGGTCCTGAGTCTCTTCTGCATGCAACAGCTGACGGGGTTTGTACTGATGTTGCTGAGACCCCATAACTCCATAAGCTTGGCCCTGCTGGACTTTCCTCTGCATCAGGGCCTGCAGGATCTGCTCCTGAGTGTCCTTATCAGGAAGTTCTCTGTGATGTCTTGTGTAGTCAGACAAAACTCCTGCTCTTCCTGCTGTATCTGAATGGTGGGACATTGGCTTGTCAGTCCTGTGCTCAGCAGAGTGTGAAGTCTTCCCCTTACTACCCAGGGGAACATTTGACATCTTTACGTCCACCTTGGATAGCGGTTTTGGGAGGATCTGCTCCAAAGGAACCTCTTTACCCTGCAGAAGCTGTGTAACCAGGGGGTTGTTGGCAGGGATGCAGGAGCTGGTCCTGCTTAACAGTCCAGCAGGTGAAGGGTTTTCGTGTCCCTTCAGAGTGTTCAGAGTGTGCACAGATGGAGGAGTGGGTAGTGTTGAGTGTGAAGTATTTTGATTGCCTGCACTGACAGAACCAGTAGATTGACCTTTGTTTTTATCGTCAGTTCTGCTTGAAAAACACGTTTGAGACAGACTTGGGCTGATCTGACCAAAAGAGTCCAATGGAGTGGTCTGACTGTTGCTGCTGCTGTCAGAAGCTGATAGCCTGGTTGGTGCCTGCGGGGATGTTGGGCTTGGGCTGGGTGATGGCTGCTCACCCCTGCCACCCCCTGGTCCTGGGCCAGGCACTGCCCCCTTTGATACCGCTGCAGCCGCCGCTCGCTGCGCACGAGCAAGCTGGGCTTTTGCTTTGATGTCAGCCAAAGTGCGAGCACCTGTGCGACCCGGGCTGCTGAGAGGAGTCCTGGGTGAGACTTGGCTGGGTGACACAGGAATGGGAAGTATTCGTGACACCGGGATCTGCAGGGTGGAAAAACCAGAGATTATATCAAATGCATGTGTACGTCAACAGAAATAACCCCCAAATAAATTAACCAAAATGTTCTCAACATGAAGGACACTTATCGGCCATTTACATATAAAACCCCTGTACATAATGAGCACTACAGAGAAATGCAGGAATCAGAGAAATATGTAACTTTTGTTAAATTAAAATAGTTTGTATCCAAGCGTAACCATGTCACAGCTGCGTTTCCAGGGAGGAGTTTTTGATTATCAAAGGACAGGCAGATCCAAGGAGAAAGTTGCATACCTTGAGTGGTGGAACCCTCTGGTTCGTTGCAGAAGTTGGCGTAGCAGGACTTGATATGGAAGAAGCCAGAGGGGAAACAGAAGATACTGAGGACAATGAGGAAACTGAGGACATTCGGGGCCTTTTCTCTGGTGTCACTTCACCCTCCATTTCACTGAGAGATTTCCTTTTCTGTGGCTCTGAGGGGCCACTGGGCTCAGAGATGATCTCTCCGCTCTCCTCAGCAGGCTTCACCACAGATGCCGGCTGATCCTCTTTTAACTCTGAACTAGCTTTTGGTGGACTGCTCTTTATCTCAGGTGACTGGGGGAGCTCTGCTCTCTCCTCCTTTACTTCCTTTTTGAGAACCTTTTCAGGCACAGTGACTACAGCTTCCCTCTCAGTCTGTCTCTCAGCTTCTTGTGTTGCCACGACAGGCTCAGGCTGTGGTGCTGTGTTTAACCTGCGCTCCTCAGCGTAGTGTGAGCGTCGTGTCTTCATGGGCTCGGTGGTGGAGACCGGCTCTTTCTGAGCAGGCTGTGTCTTCTGAAGCTCTTGTGTTGGCTTCACGTCTTTCACTGCTGTTACAGAAGCACCAGAATCAGTCTGTCGGCTGTCCTTGGTGCCCTTCGATTCCCCCGGTGCCTGAGCAGTAGTTCTTGTCTGATGGGACCTGGCAAATTCCTGATGCAGATCAGCCTTTGTCAGCTCTTTGGAATCTTCAAAGCTTAGCCCAGAACTATGCAGAGAGAGAAAAGGGAGATGGAAAGAAAAAGCAGTCGGCAAAATAAATCTATAATTCTTTGACCAAGAGATTTATAAAACATTTAGCTTTTTTAGTAACTGTTACATACGAAGTTGTGTTGGAATATGTGGATGGTGTTTACAGAAGGGCATACATTACAAATTTAAAATCTTTGGATGCAGTATATCATTCCGTGTTGAGATGTTATATTAACAACAAAAAATATGAACATTACAGATGTTTAATATCAATACATTTCTTTAAAATACTTGGGTAAGTAAGCCTGATATTCTGCTGTTTCTACATGCTGTAGGCTGAGGGTTTTCTGCTGAAAGAAATGTCTTTTGCTGTTCAAGAAATATAAATCTAAAAGTTTTCAAACTTCCCTAAGGATCAGATTAGTGATCCAGGCAATACTCAAAAACTTCAGCGCACAAAGGAGGACCTACTTTTCACCATAATAGTTTTCAAAGAAGGCCTCCTTCCACAGCTCAACTTTCTTTTCCTTCTCAATTTCTTGCCGCATTCGTAGCTGCAACTCAGGAGTAAATTCCCCTGTAAGAAGAAGTTACATAACAAGAAAAGAAAAAAAGAAAGGTTACATTATACTTCTCTCTTTCTATGAACACCTAACCTTGGTGACATAATTATAACGCTCAATGTTAAATGCTGTTATTATGTAATGAGAACACTGACCCTCAGCCAGCCTCTCTTTCCAGGACTGTGCTGCTGATGTGAAGAATTCATTGTTTAAGGCAGAACTGGTGACCTTCAGAAGGCCGTCCATGCAGGCCTGAAGAGAGGAGGGGCAAGGTTTTGACTTACATCATCACTGAAACCATCAATGCATCAGTACATTAACTTTTGCTTCCCATGTTATCTGCAGTTTGAATCAGGGAACACAAATAAATGCTGTACAGAATTTTACTGCAGTAAAATATGTTTAAAATGATTCAAAAGCTCTTAATTTACATATCTGAAAACATCAAACTAATACAAAGAGCTAGACAATACAACAGAAAAGTAAATAGGATGTATAATGTTCTAGCCACCTGCTGGTCAACTTCAGGCAGAAGTTTGAGCAGCCTCTGTTGGCAGTCTGGGGGCAGAACTGAAAATGTGTGCTTGTTGATGATCGCCCGCAGGTTGGTGTTAACCAAAATGGAGTCTGGTGTTTCCACATCTATTGTACACTTAGTACGTCTCAGATGCCCTGCAACACAAAACAGGAAACAGATGTAAGTGAGGACAGATCCAGCAATGTAGAAACATGTCGATCTTGCAACTGAAGTCTTGAGTAATTTACTCTCTGTTTTTGTTCCACTAGTGTTTCAATGACACAGCTGACTCTATCAAGGCCAAAGGAAGATAGCAAGTTAACTGTAGGTTTACCCCTCTATTAGATTATTTTTAACTTCCTCAATAGATAGGGTTGGAGTTGTTTCTACATTTTCTTCCTGTCAACAGATCCTACGAGAAGACCAAATCAAATGAAGTCTATGGATGATTAAGTTAAGTTAAATATTGTCTTTGAACAGCTGGGCACCGTAGCTTTATGAAAAGATGATTCACACTTCACTGTATCTGAGAAACAGTCAAATGTAGCTGAGATGCACTTGTAATGAATGTGAGAAGTGTCCTTTCTTATATTATACAATTACCGTATTAGAATTCCTAAAATACGTTGCTTGTAGGAAGTGTTTGGTTGGTTAAATTTCTTACAGTGAATTCCTGAGCCTTTACTTTCTGCAACTGCCTTAGGTAATGTGTCTTTGTAATTGTGTTCCCATCTTCTGTTTGGGATAAAATTTAGAACAATATGCAAACACTATAATAACATCTTGAGAGTCAATTCATTCATTGTTGGTTTTGGTCTTTTCAAGGGATTTGTTAAAAGTAAGACAAATTTAGAACACCACCTGACCTGTCCTTCAATATTTCCATTACTTTAAATTTAAATAGATCTCTGACTTACCTGCACTGAGGCGGCCCGACCTCTGTGTTACCTTCCTTGGGACAACAGGGTGACATAAGTCTGTTTGTGTAGAGTCAAAGAAGAAGAAGGAAAGGCTTTGAGAAACTGCAGAGTAGAGATCCAACTGTTTCCACACTAATTCTGCCAAACATATGGCAAATACAAACCTTTTATAACCGAACAATACCTTAAAACTTTGTGCAATATACAAAGAGATCAGTCAACACAATACCTCTTTGACTTCTTTATGAACATGTGCAGCTATTCATTCATTCTAGTGTAAAGGACAATATAATAGAAGCCACCTACCTGTCTTTGTAGTAATATTGTCAGCCATATCTTTGATTGTTTTCAGAAGCAGCCTGGGACTGGAGCTGGTTGGCATTCCTCCCTGTCTGCGCTGGTTTCTCTGTTGCTGCTGCTTCAAGGCCTGAAAATGAGCAAAAGAAAACAAGACTAGGAACAAATAGCCAGCAGCATGACTGAGTGTTAATGTGTGTTTTCGCTGCAAATACTCCCCCAGGGCCACTTGCCTGGTTAAATAACAGCTAAATAACAGAGCAGCAATGAAGCACAGTTTGCATAACACACGCATAAATCATCTGTGTGATGTGTTGTAAATCTGTCAATAGGTTTGATCACCTGACAAAAGCAACGTCTACAGGTAGAAGAAGAAATCAAAACAGTCCACTTTGTGTCATTCTTTTGTTTAAACTGATTCAAACTATACAGAAGGTAAATACAATAGAGGTCTCTTAAGCTCTAATATTTTAGCCAAATGGCCGTCTTATTGTGTTTCCTACACCCAATAAATGAATATAAATTGGTCTTACAGAGCTGAAAATTCCTCCCCAGCACAGATGGAGTGAATTACAATTTGTGCAATCAAATGAAATCTAATTAAATGGAACACACAAAAGGCACAAAGCAGCCAATAGGAAAAATGTGGAGCGGGTGGATTATGAGAACATTAATACTGTAGAACCAGCTATAGGCGATTTCCCATGACGCCTCCTTGTTTTAAAATAATCAGCACAAGCTGTTGAACAGACAGGGAATGGAGAGAAAATTGGTGCCTGCTGAAACACCATCAGGGGTTGTGTTTTTGTTTACTGCAACATGTCAGCAAAAAGGTAACCTAAATGTAGTGAAAACTGCATAGTCAGTATTCTGACATGGACGAGAGGTGTGCAAAAATCCATATATATCTAACTCATACACATTGTAAAAGATTGAGATCAGTATTGTCTTTTCTTAAGAGTCTTTCTTTAAAAACTTTACACTTGGTATATAAAAAAGAGAAAACCCAATGTTTTTTTTGTCTTGCAGAGTTTGATATAGTAGGTTCATGTGAGTTTGAAGGTGTGGCAGAAACTCATGTTACATCTGAGACAAAAGTGTTTGCACAAATAGTGAAAATAGTGTTTAGTCTACTAAGCAGCTGTAACTATTTCATGAACAATTATTCAGAACCCATCAGTACCTGTTTCAAAGCTTTCTTGCTGTGTTTCTGCGAGGGAGAGATGAGTTTGCTGGTGGGAACTGAAGGCGACGAGCATCGGGGCTGCGGAGAGGACGGCTGGGACTGCAGCTTAGCGGGAACTATGAGATACAAAAGCACGACACAGATGTTAGAAAAGACACTTCCTGAGGGCGGTGTACAGACTTTGTCACATCATGCTTTTGTTGAGAGGAAACTGAAACCAATACTGTGCATAAAGACCTGCAGATTGCATTACCAAGCTTAACTATCACTTTAAAAAAAGGCTGAGCAGCTTGACAGGAAGTTGACAACAGCCTCTCTTTTGTACATTTCTGACAAAATGTGCTTTCCAACACACCATGGCAGATTCCTTTTTTTCTGTTGTATTTCCACTTGTTTGCATATGAAGTTATTTGCAATGACTAGTTCAAAAATATAACAATATTTGGTCCTCCTGCAATGTTATTAACCAGAGTAGTTGATTCTAGCTTGTGCATAATGAGGAAGTGGCAACGGGTCGTACAGAGAAAATACAGTTTCCTGTTTTAACAGTCACTTAAATATTGAAGTGGCACAGGGAAAATACGAGAGTCAGTGAAAGCAAAGCCTCGGGAAAACAAAATAATTGGCACTTGAAGGAAAATATAATTCTCTGAAGTTGCTCTGCAATCAGACACAATCAGGTGCGTGACTCACTATAATGATTTCACCTCACTGACACACAAAAGAACAAACAAATGCTACGATGACGTGAACTACATGTGCAGCCTCGGTTTCTCTTCTGACGATTAATGAAGGACATAAGGGTCACAGCGTGTTTCTTTAAATATGAAACCCACCTGTTGCTATCATCGTGTTGTGATGCTCTGTGTATTCCAGGATTTATGTTGTGATGAGATGGTCTCATACAAGCCACTCTCTCTCAGTTTACCTCTCCTGCTGCTACTTCAGCTGGTTTCCTGTGTTTCTGCAATGGCTTTTTAAAAACGACTGAAAAGGGGCGTTAACCCTCACAGTCATTACAGAGCTTAGAATGGCATCAGTTAATATCAGCCAATGAATGGAGCTACATCTAGCTGTTGCTTAATTTTCTACCAAGAATAATGTCAATAGAGAACCAGGTATCGTTCTCTTCGCTCGATTCTACTGGAATGATTGGAGGACATCAGTGACAACTACACCACAAGAAATAAACTCATGCAAACAAGAGATAGAGACTACAGGTGGGATATTCCTGATTGGACCCAAAAAGCTTTTGGTGTTTTTTGTGAAAACCTCCTTAAATGAAGTATGTAATATCTGCTGCAAGGGTTTTCAATCCTAACACAAACACATATGTTTGGTGTTGTGAAGGAGAATGGGATACAAAAAAAAGATGTCTTTATTGCTGATGAGAATCTATTGAACTTAACTCAGGAAGAAATCAAGTTTATGAATGAGCTCATTATTTTTTTCATGTAACACTTTCTTTATATTTTGGGATTTAATTCTAATGAAGTAGCCACAAGAAATCTTGGCCAAAAAGAGAGGAACCAAATGACATTATGTTTAATTTGAACATCATTGGAATCTTAAATATTGTAAGCACGTTTTAACGTGTGTAACATAGTTCTATTCTTTTTGATGTGTTAATGAAAAATATTATGTTATACTTGTCAAGAAGTGACCGGAGGGATGCAGTGATGTCCAAACTGTTAAAAAAAAAAAAAAAAGATCCTTTGTTCACAGTACCTCTTCGCATCCACCTTCCTCTCCTGCCCTCTGTAGTGATGGCACTGCTGTTGTTTTCTGTGCTTTGGGAGTCGGAAAGATTGTCGCTGCTCTCGTCAGAGCCATCCTCAGACAGCTCCTTTGCGACATCAGCGATGTCCTTCTACAAGTAGAACAGAGAACTAAATCAGATTCAAGCAGACACTGAAAAACATTTTATGGGGTACACAATCACATTATTCAAAATCAATCATCAAATATTTGTTATTATCATAATTGAACAAGCCTTTAATGTGTAGACCCCCATTCTGCCAGGAATTTTGTAGAAAATTCCCTCCTCGCCACGAGAGTTGGTGTGTAGCATTGCATTTAGACATGCCAGCGGCGAGGTTCCACTGGATAATAAGAGAAAAAAAAAACAGATTACACATCTGTTACCGAATCAATCAGACAGCTGAGAGAAAGACGCAAGGAGGGTTAAAGCTGGTCGGAGATCTGGGAAGAAAATGACTTCATGCATCAAAGGGTAGTGTGTGAGTTCAGGTCAGATTCACATTATTCCAAGGAAATCTAAATAAAGTTTTATACAGAATCAGTTGCATAAAACGGGATCAAGACTAACCTAGTAATTGTAAGGATCTTATATTCTAAGATGAACATTTTCTTCAATAACTCTGTGTTGCATAAAAATGAGTGCCAGTAAAGTTGCAATAAAGCCTCAGCAGTGACACCAAAGAAGTGTCCGGAGGTGCAAAGTGAAGCAGAAAACTATTTTTGACAACTTACATTTGTGTTGATTTACAGCGTAACATGCAGCATAATACTTGTACTGCTGTTAGATTTTGGATGAGTTTTTTATTTAGGTCGAAGAAGCAAAAATAAAATATATATTGATCAAATATACTGAACGTTGGGGCACTGGTGGCGCAGTGGTTAGTGCGCGCGCCCCATGTATGGAGGCTGTCGTCTCAAGCGGGCGGCCCGGGTTCACATCCCACCTGTGGCTTCTTTCCCGCATGTCGTTCCCCACCCTCTCTCTCCCTGATTTCCGACTCTATCCGCTGTCCTATCTCTCCATTAAAGGCACAAAAGCCCAAAAATAAATCTTAAAAAAAAAAAATTATATATATACTGAACGTTTTCTATTCCTATTTACTAAATCTACATCCTCTAAATAATTCTTTGCATAAAGCCATGTGGATGATCATGTGTGAAGGATTTCCAAACAACAGCCATGTTTTGACTCTGTTGTAATATTATTGTGTTGTTGGTTTTCTACCAATATAGTAAATAGAATTGTCTTTTATGCAACAGGTGGCTTTAACAAGTCTAAGTGTGAAACTGTCCTAATGCAGCTGGACAAAGGACATGTTATTGTTAATAACATGCAAGAGTTAATTACCAAACAAAGGGGGGCATTGCAGTGTGTTTGTTAAAATAGAGGGGTGGGGGCTAGCTTTTTTTTTTTTTTTTTTTCTTACCTTCTGGATGAGAACAGTGACAATGAAACGAAAAAGAAATGAAATCATTATTAATTGAGTAAATTAACAGTTACTATGTGAACAAAAAAAAGGAAGGTATATCATGATGTGAGCAATCAATAAAGGGCGGGAGTGGTGGAGGGTGGTGTTCTCTCTTTACCTTGTGAAAATGTCTCTTTTTCTAAATGCCTTTACCATAGTTCAGGTAAAACATTTACCTTATTTCCTTAAGCTTCTCTCTTTGGATCACCTGCAAGATCTCTTTATGGCTCATAGGTGTATTAGGGTATTTCTCCAAAACCTACAATAACAAAGCATTATTATTATGGTTATGAAACATGATGTTGCCTCAAGACTACAGGCTGAGATTTAATTTACTGAAGCTTCAAAAGAAGCCTCCACAAAGCCACAATTCCCTAAACTGTGTCAGCACTCAATGTGATACTCAAAATAATCAAGACCACAAACCTCTAACAAGCATTGTGGCTTTTTTTTGGACTTTACTAGATGAGGTTTTCTTTATTATTAAGCTGATCTAATACGCACATGCTCTAACGATAACATTATCTAACAGTAAAACATTTCAACAAACATACCTCACAGTATAATAACATCACAAACACGTTTTTGGGAACAACACTTCCATGTTTATCTGTTTTGCAGGAGCAGGTTCAGCACGCCAGCAGTATGGGACTTTGCAGCTACTACTATTATTATTTACAACAGTGTATTATGACATTCATTCCTTTATGTGTATTAACAGCCTACTAACTCAGAGAAGCGTCAGTGGACAGCATGCGTCCAAACATCCAAAAACGGAGAGCTTTTATTGTGAAGTTGTTTGGGGTCTTATTTAGCATGCTGGAGAGCTAACCAGGCTCATTACTGCACTCTTGTTATCATGCAAAACGTTGACATGCAACACAATGACTTGTTGGTAAACCATATGAAGATACAGTGCAAATATACGCTTCATGTGTTTTCCCCCCTGCATCTGATACCAGACAAACTTGTTAACGAACTCAGTGGCGTTAGCAGCAGATAGCATGCTAAGCTGGCTACCGCGCAGCACTGACGAGATTACTTCACGGTTACTTTTATTCGCTTTTAAATCTTGCATGATATGTCACCCATGCTGTCTGGACACACATATGGGTTTTTTTTTGTTGGGGGGGGGAGATGGTTGAGTGCACGAAGCTGAGGTTGCTCTCGCTCGTCGTTAAGAGGAAAGCTAAAAGGGCTGCAGTCCTGTGCAGCCGTCAACACAAGGCCTCATTCAGCAGCAGGTCATGAACTCATAAACACACAGTTGTACAAAGTGGGAGCGTTCAAGGAAAAACAACCACAACAAACGGCACATAAAAAAAAACACACAGAATACCGTTTTAGCAGCTTCCGCCCACGTCCTCCCCTTCTTCTTCCTCTGTCTCTCCCTCATTGTTGTTGTCTTTTTTTTTTTTTTTTTTGCAGAGTAGTGTTGAACGTCTCTCGTTTCAGCTGAAATGTTGCTTTTAGTTACCGCGTAAGATCCACTCCGTCTGCCATGTTGGACTTACTGTAAAGTGTCACGTGACTCCGAGGGAAACGTGACGTCATCTTACTGTACATAGCTGTCATCCAGTCTTCCACAATATGTGTATAAAGCTGTCAACTATAATTATGTTCAGGATCTGCATAATCACAGCTCTAAGGGGGAAAAAAGGCAGATCAAGATCATTTTAGTCAGTTTATTTTTAATGTATAAGCAAATGGACTTTGCACGATTTCACAACTATGAAAAATAAGGCAGCTAATCCAGAGTGCATTGCCATTTTTTTTTCCACATTTCTTTTTGGCTCACGATTACATTAGCTTTTACTTGAAGCAACAATTCATCAAGCATACAGGCTAAACCAGGTCGCCCCCCCCCCCCCCAAAAAAAAAAAGCAGAAGTTGGTTTGGGCCCTTAAAACCTTCCCAACATCAACCTCCAATGATTTGGCAACAAGTTAATACAATTCGCAGGCTTTAATATATTTGGAAAAGGCGATTAAGTGTTCTCTTTAAAAAAATAAAATAAAATAAGAAAGGGCGTAAAATTAAAATCGAGGTCTGTTTAGATCCTCCAGATAATTAACAGTACATCCAACCTGGTTTAAGAAAAAGTGTTTTCCTGTGCTATTCTTTGAGACCAGAAGAAAGAACATTGTTTTTTTATGCAAAAAGCAAAAGCAGCAAAAAAAAAAAAAAAATGTCATTCAACTTTTAAATACATTCTTGTTAAATTATTATTTTTTAAATTAATTAATTAAAACAGCTGTGTAATAATCTTGAATCAAGCCACAAGATCCCCCCTCCCCCCCAGGTTCCCCTTAGCCAGTCTGGTCCCTTTTTTGTGCCACATTGAAGTAAAGCCAGCAATTTGTATGGTTGTGTTGTCCCACATATCAGGGGCTTGTCTCAACATGACCTCCTGTTGGAAGAAAGGCAGCAGAGGATGGTCTTTGTCTCTGAGATCCTGATGTCAGATTGGTGGATGATGATGAAGATGAGATGGATGCTGCTTGTGGTGCTTGATACCTGTAGACCATAAAAAAAACAAATGAATTGAGATATGATTATTTTTTACTGTGCCGTTTAACTTAATTACTAAATATTTCTACAGTATTTATTTGTTCGGTTGCTAGAAAACGGAGGGAAGAAAAAAATCTGGTTGTATGGTAAAAAAGTATTGCAGGGGCTTGAATTTAAACGGGTAAAATTTTGTTAAGGTAACACATGCAAGAACACTTTTGTAGTGCTTTGAACTCAGTTTCTGCATTGTGATATTGAACTAAACAAAACGCCCTCCCTCCTGTTAAGAAGATACTGGCAATGTAATTGAAACCACTAATAAACGCCTATAACTGTTTTTCAGAATCTAGGACAGACCAAACAAAGAGGCAAGATTACACAGTTTTTCATTAAAAGTTTCTAAAGCAATCTTATCACTTCTAAAAAAAAAAGGGAACTTTCCACATCAGTGATCAAATAGTACATGTGTATTTTTTGTTGACTCACCAGGATTGGGATTTCCTGACCCGTGGCGACGCAGCCCTCCTCTCTCTAATGGGAACATTAACCAGAAGGTCCCTCACCAGTCTGGGAGAAAAGGCTCTCTCCAGGTGGGTGCCATTAAGATTCAAGGTGTACATGGTTGGTGGGGACATGTCTAACTCCAACAGCATTATATTCTCAGCCTGTAAAACAAATCAAAATAAATGTTGTTAAAATAGCACAATTACACACGCAAGTGCAATGTTTGAGGAGGCCTTACTCTCATTTAATTTATCTTAATATCTAGTGTCATCTTTCAGATATTTCACTTTCAAATCTGTTGATTTCACATTTGACAGTTTTTTTTATTGTGAAATATCTTCAGGAAATGTCAAGTAAGTTGCAACCTAAAAATGAAGCAATGCAGATTGAGTTTGATCTGAATTTGAAACTATGAGGAACAGAGAGTGTGGACTATAGCATGGCTGCAGTGTCACACAGTGAGATCTAATGCTATTAACTGCAGAATGTGTTTCTTAATAGTTATTGTGTTATTACTGTCTGTCTATAAAGGAATACAGTTTAGGTAAGCAATATTGGCATTAAAACACAGCATCCCACATTATTTGTTGATCAATGTATGATGTTAGCGCTGCTGACTTTATTTGAAGGTGTACGCTGTGTACTTTGAGATATTACATTGAAGGTTTAAAAGTGTGAGATGCTACTGTTTAAACTGTGAATGGTTTCCATGGCTACAACCATCTTCAAATCATCCAGCAAAGAAAGAAGGCTCTGAACATGCAAATAAGGCTGCCTATGACCAACATTTCACATCTCTCCCTCTGCTGTACCCTGACCGTCTGTCCTCGTGTATGTCCGACCAGCACTGACCTGGTATCTCGATGGGGCCCCGCTTGCAGAGGCAACAGCCATCTGTGCATATTGGCTGATTGGCCTCTTGTATCCCACAGCTGAGAGAGGTCGTCTTCTGACCTGAGTGGGTGGACTGAGATAAAGACATTGGGGAAAAAAGGATTCAGTTAAAGATTTGTTTTTATTGTTAAGGCGGAAGCCTTATGTCACTTTAAGTGCTCCATAAATGCTCAACTGTTCAGCTCCCTACAGACAAATCTCCCCTGTTATCTCATCTGGTCCACCTTCAGCCTTCAGATTTCACCAGTTAAGACTCATACCGTGGGTGTCTGACTCTCCATTAAATACAGATAACTATTTCTTGGACAGGCAGAATGCATACTTAACGTGGATGAAGGATAGCCAGTCTGTGTCGGTTTAAAGTATTTCTACTTTGGCGACTCCTAGTGGTAGGACCAAAACAGACACTGGTGCTGACAGTAAACTTTGGCCAATAGAAAGATATAAAATATGCTATACTCATAATTATGTCAAATGTAATATTTTGATATTATCTATGACTTTTAATGAGGGAGTTATTTCTATTTTATTTTATTTTTGCTATCTTCACTTTCCTTCCGCTTACCTTAATCATTTATACTTTGATTACTGATTTCCCTGAATGTTGACAGAGAGGGAACATAAAGGTGCAATCACGTGTCATACATGGAGGTCAAAAGTAACATTAGAGCAGGAGATGAGTTCATGTTGTTCAAATTTAACGAGGCGATTCTTATAATCCTACAATCACAGAATTTTGCCAGCAGCTACGGTCTCTCAATCAAAATTATCACTACTTTGTCATGTAGTCATCACAAAGTATCATTGGATCATGGGAGTTGAAGTCTGTATTTGCTTGTAAAAATCCATCTGATGTAACTCAGGCAGAAATCATGTTTCCAGGTGACATAATGATAAAAGCTTTGTTCATGTTACATTTGGACTCTTTGAACCATTTCAAGCAGAGATGCACCATTTAAATGTCTTTGGCCAATTCCTTTTCTTTTAGGTCTGACCTACCAATACCAATTATGGCTGATAGTAATCCCTTTAAAGAACTATTAATGGCAACATAAAACCACCATTTTTTGGAACTTTCTTTAATGGGGAAATATACACTATACATCAATTATATTAGAAGTGTCTGTACATATAAAGTTAAACAAAAACATGTATTAAACTATCAATTAAAATAACACAATGCATTGTCTGCAATAAGTTCAAAACAAGATTTAAACAGCCATTATCAACACTCCCTTTATCCCTGTCGTTTAATATAACTCCTTAATACATCAAATACGAGAAACTGAGAAGTTTGCTGCCTCACTCTCTTCAGCTGTAATCTCCCTGACTGCTGAAGGAATGATTACTCATCAATTACCTGAAAAATAACTACCACCAGTGACTATTTCATTAAGCCGTTGCTGCCGTTCTCGCTGCTTCAGTGAACGGTATTTGCGGCAAAGACTTCTTAACACGTTTTATATGTGATAATTATCTAAATGTTTCTAAATACTGTATGTCCTGCAAAGTGATCCGTCACACGGCAGGTCAAGGTTTTATTACTTTAGTTTCCCAAGGTAAGAATTTTATGGAGATATTCATTAAATAGTGTTTCAAAGGACACACTGGGGAGAAACAGACAGATGGAGAGGAAGGACATATGCACAGATCTGCTGATGGACATCTGCTGATGGACACCTTTCGTCACACTATCAACATGTTAGCGTGTGTGTGTGTGTGTGTGTGTGTGTGTGTGTGTGTGTGTGTGTGTTTCTTGAAATCAGCTCGGAGTCTGTTATATCTCTACTACAGTGATGGACTTCACCTTGTAGGGTTATTAATGCCGCATGTGATTCAGGTAGAAATTAAAAATAGGTTTTGAGTGATTTTAATGTATTCATATTACAACTTAAGTAGCCTACATGGAATGAATGTACTCACCTCTCTGATGGGAGGACCGGTTGGAGTCTCCACTGATCCTCCTCACTGTCAAACTGAAGCCTGTGCATAATCTTGTTCTTTTCCTCAGGAGGAATAAAGTTCTCAATCAAGAGATATCTGCAAAATTAAATGAAGGTAAGGTGTGTGCACCTTTGCTCACAGGAAGCACCACATTAAAACACCAAAATTAAATCAAAAAGTTAAACTGATTTCCAAAGCACTTTAACCACTTTACAAGAAATCATATAATGGGAAGGTTGACATCTAAGACATAGAAACGTGCAGTAGCCATAATTATCCATAAATAAAAGTTATCCAATAATAAAGCATTACCACAGATTTGTTAACTGTGTCATCCCTCCCCCCCCCCCCCCCCCCCCCAAAACAAAAAGGTTGGTAACAGTTTAAATATTGATTGGATGATCTGCATTAAAAATAACAACATACGAACAAAGGAGATGAAAAGAAAAGAAGATGATCTGCATCGAAATATATAAATGTTATATCCCTTTGGTTATACAACCTTTACGATCACATCGGTGCATCTTTGCTTGAATTCTTTCAGAACTCCACATGAGAGTGGAGATGGGAAATCAAGTTTAAAATACGATTGTACAGAATATGCACTGATTCAGTAATATGGTGACTCACTTGTACTTGAGTTCTCTGGTGAGTTCAGTCTGTGTCTGTTCCAGCTCCTGTCTGGTTGTGACGTGTTCATCGATGACATCTTTCATCTCCGCCCTCACCAGCTGTAGTTTGGCATACAGCTTCACAGAAAAAGAAGAAAAATATTATTTGCGGGGCTTAAGCTGTACTGGATCAGATATGTACATAATAAATGACACACTAGCAAACACATTAGGGAAAGGAGAGACATTTAAGTGTATGCTACAGAGACAAGAAAACGAGAAATGTATTCATTCCCAAATCTCAGGAAGTGAGAGTTCATTTCAGTGAAACATAACTCGCTGGTTTTACATTTCCTTGAGATGTCCCTCTTGACATAAAGTCCATTTCAAATAAGATGGACTGATTCAATTATGGCTGATAATGTCATTGGGACACATCAGCGATGAGTCATCTCACCCTCTTCAGCTTCTTTGTCTTAAGTTCCACCTCCTGCTGCATGGAGGAGAATGTCTCCATCATTTCTAACGTCTCCTCGTCCTGAAGCATCATCTCCTGCTGGATCTCTCTCTCTCGTCTTATCTGCAAATCACATCAAAGAAACCGCTTCATTTACAAACACAATACATCCCTAAAAATAATACTCAGAGCATCTTCTTGCTCAGAACAGATGCTTTCATATGTGCAAATTCTCAGGGCCTGTGGTCAAAGCAGTAGGTTTTTATCTCTCTACAGATCATTTGTAGTTTTATTTCAATTTTGTAGTTTTCCTTTTAACTTGCTATCATAGGACTTTATGTGAAACTTTGTAAGGTCGTAAACAAAGGCTCTTTTAATCGATTGCTCTTTCGCTCTTTCAATTTATCAGAATCCTTCACTGTATGTATGGCAGGCTTTAAATATAACAATGAAACAATAAATCCTTCTGCTGATAGTCTTGTTTTGTAGGTCATAGAGAGGCTTCAGTAGTGAATGAGACTGTTTCAAAAGTGTAAAACATCTCATAGTAGGTTTAAGTTCAGCATCAATCATACATCTTTTAGAATGGGAAAGCAACAAAAAAAAATGAGTGTCTGATATTTCTGAATATACCAGCCAATGCTCCGATACCGCTAAGCAATTAGCCCCCTGAAAAAATCTACTGGTTTCAGGTAAATTATAGTTTGACGATGACAAAACAACAGCAGTATGGTGCTAACAAGAGTCTAATGTTAGTCAAAGCTAACATAATGTGAGCAATCGCTTTATTCCGCCAATATTATGAATATACAGTATATATATTTTATTGCGCTTAGAGGGGTTTCAGCCAATGCTCAAGTCTAGAGATTGGATCTGTTTGGAAGTAAAAATTGGTATCATCTCTACAAAAAAGTTTGATTTACTAGGAGTAATGTTGGGAGACCCATAAGAAAACTTTACTCATTACAGTGTTGGACATACCTGCTCTGCAATTTCCTGCCTCTTCAGCTCCAGCATCTTTTGCTGTTCATTGGTGTGATCGATTATTGTCTTCCCCCCAACTAACAGTTTGCTCTCCATAGCCTGTGAACAAAGACGCACAATGAATTATTCATGTAAATTTCCTTTGTTCCACAGACGTCTCGTTTCTCAGACACTATAGGTACCTTGTATTTCTCTATGATCTTCTCCAAAGCATCCTGATCCCACTGCATGTCCACTATGCTCTTCCTGTTTTCATTCATGTGTTTTAACTTCTCACTGCTTCCCTGGCAGGTCAGAACTTTCGGGATGTCACTCCCCTCTTTCTTGCGATAATTCACCTGGGGTTCCTCTTCGGCCGCCTTCCACGCATCTATCTCTTTTAGCATCTCCTCCTCCACACCAACCAAACTCTTACTCAGTCTTTTGCTGTTCCTCTTCATCCTCCTCCTCTCCTTTGCCAGCATCCCTCGCTCCTCCAGCAGCGATTTCAGCCGTGCGATCTCCTCCTGGAACTCCCTAAGAAGGGCGTCTTTCGGATCCTCGTTGATCCGAGGTTTGTTCTTTATGTTCTTGGCTCTGTTCGCGTACCTTAAGGTGGCCAGGGATTCTCCAAAGTTCTTGTGCGATGGGCCCACTGTTGCGATCATGACTGTCTTGGCGTTGCCACCCAGAGAGTCCTGGAGCAAACGGGTGAGTTTGGAGTCTCTGTATGGGACGTGGGTGCTCTTTCCATCCACCAGAGCTGAGATGACATTCCCAAGCGCAGAAAGGGACAGGTTGATCTTGGCTGCTTCTTTGAGACGCTTCCCTTTGGCGCCTGTCTTGCTTTGACGTTCACTTCCAGCAAGGTCAACCATGTTCAGCTTCCCCACCCGGATGTGGTCCTCACCATCTGGTCCTACTTCGCTGCACTCCACGGTTATCACAAAGATGGCATGAGACCGAGAGCTGCGCTCATTCATGTTGGTGAACCCCACAGACCTGGACTGGTTTCCCAGGTTCATGACGTGTTCAATCTCGGTGGCGTTCTTCGTCACCACGGAGGACAGATCTCTCACGTAAACACCAAAGTCTGAACTCTCTTTCAGTTCCAGTTTCTTGTTGTTGTCTTTGCACAGCAGATCTCTGATTTCCTCCTGGTAGATCTCCAGGTAGGATGACCTCACCAGGTATTTCTGATTCTGAGTCCTGGAGATTTGAGTGAAAATGTGCTGGAATGAGTTCGGTATAACCCCCCTCATTTCTGGGTCGTTTGAAACCCCCTGCATGGTGTGTGTTTTACCTGTCCCAGTCTGACCATACGCGAAAATAGTCCCGTTGAAGCCATGAAGCACGGACTCCACGAGAGGTCTCACAGCGTCGTCATAAATATCGTTTTGTTTGGACTCCCAGCCATAGACGGAGTCAAACGTGAATACTTTCATTGGCTCATCAGGTGGTGCTTTCGGGTTACGGATGGTAATCTGCCCCAGTTTGTCATCAATATCCAAGATGTTTTCACCCGCCGTCGCCTCCTCTTTTCGGCTCAAAGGCCGGCAGCGGACCACCACCCTCACCGCTTCGCAGCTCTTCCCTTTAGACATTTCGATCAAAGATTAAAAAGCATATTTCCCACCTTAGAAAGCCGGGTTGATCGGGTGGGGTCAGCAGGTTTTCCTTCCCCGTGCAGGTGCAGCAGCAGCAGCAGCAGCAGCTTCTATTTCAGTTGTTTTCATGATCCCATTACTTCATCCCCCATGTACGCAGCATGTCATCCGCCCTGAGCATCTTTCAGCAAATAATGCGATGTCACAAGATCTTTAAAGGATGCTGCTGAGGAAAAACACCCCTCAGTCCCCGGCCCAGCCCACACAGCCTCCCCTCAGTACACACCCTGCTCTGCTGCGGACAATGAAAATCAACCATGTGACCCGCACAGCGAATTAGATTTCAGCGAATCTTCACAGGGCACACGGATATGATCTAATTGTGTAATAGTGTTGAGTTAGCCACCAATTAGCACTTGAACGCACCATCAAGAAAAAAACAAACAGGGTTTGATTCAATAACAAAATTTATTTCAGGCTTCACATTTACATCATTGCCGCTTCAACCAGGTTCCAAATGTACAAAAAAGAAAGACACCGGTAGACATTCATTAATAATGCAGAACGAATGTGTAAGATGGAAAATATTTTAATTCTTCTGCCTCTGGAGTATCTTTACATCCATAATGTGTGAATTATTAGCCTCCTCTGCTCCATATCCATGTATACACTATCAAGTCAATTAATAATGCAAAGTACCAAAACACCATTAACATTTCGTGCTGACATTTACACACTCAGTTTGGAGTTTAATGTGAGGTACATCAAGCTTAAACTAACGCAGTTTAACACAAGTCCTGAATAAATCCTATTTTCTTTTAAGTTATATTGCTGTTTACGCTTTTTTTCCCAACTTGATTACATCAGTGGGTGTTGGCTAAATAACATAAGTGCTTATATATGTCCTCTCATTATATTATAACATAATACAACTTGAAGTGCCTGAAATAACATCCTCCAAATTGTTCAAAAGTTGACAATCACCTCATAAACAGCTACTATCTTTGTGTACATAGGATTTATTACAGAACTATTATTTTGAACTGCGTTGGTTTCAGCTTTCTATCTTATAAACCTAAAACTGAGTGTATTTTCATCATGTTTGCCCCCCACTCTTGATATTAATGCTAGGCACATTTTAGTGGCAGGCCGGTGTTTCTACGGAAAGCTGCTACTGGCACACACGGCAGGTCGGTCACTTGTGAAACTTCTTGCTGGGATCATTTGCGTGATCCAGCAGGAGTTGGCATGGTGTGAACTGATTCCCGTAGACGGCTTCAAACTGCCTCATCTTCTCCACCAGCTTGTCGGCGCCGAAGGAGTCCACGAAACGGAAGGGTCCTGGAAGAAGTAAGATAAATATGTCACATGTATAATCACAGGGAACAAGTGAAACACAGCCTGAACACTTCAATCTGCTAGGTTCAATTCCTTTGATTGGTGAGGACTGAGTTTGTTCTGTGTCTCAGTGTGTGTGTTATCTTGGGCGGAGCTTGTTATCTCTAAATTGGCTTACTCAAACAGTAAATCCTGATTCAGACAAACTTTAGCCGAGTGATTAAACCATAAAAAAAGCAGAGAGATACAGACATAGGTTGGTCCTTTAGGTCCAGTTTTCTTCCTGAATATTTAGTCACTAACATCTTCAGACTTTCCAATCACACAAAACAGAAGGAGTCTGATGCTGTGTACTCATGCTCAGCCTGTGAGCACGAGTGTGTCAGATTGCTAACACAAAGTTTGAACTCTGACCTCCAAGGCAGGGAGGGAATCCCAGACCAAACACGGCCCCGATGTCTCCCTCCAGTGGGTTCGCCAGAATTCCCTCCTGCAAACACAGCACGGCCTCGTTGACGAATCGAGAAACCAGCCTGTACTGCACATCCGAGTCTGAGGAACTGTAAAGAGATTTACAAGCAGGAACAGAATATTTGATTAGTTAATGTGTTTAAATTCAAACTCGGTAACATGTCATATTAAATCAAGAACCAAGTGGTTTTGTTCTGTACATGAAACATTTCCTATAAAGGAACGACCCAAAAAACGTGTGTAAAGCAGCAGCACTTTCTTTAATTCTTGCAAAAAATATACCTCAAAAAAGGTTCATTTTGTAGCTTTAATCACTGCATTGCTGCTTCTTTAACAGTCCGGTGTGAACTTACACAGCAGGATTTGGTGTCATCCTGTATTTCTCCAGGATTTCTCCGATATCTGGGTTGACTTCTTTGACTTTCAGGCCTGGCTGGTAGACGTAGCAACCCTTCCCTGATTTGCGTCCTTGAGAATGAAAAAGCACAGATTATTACATTTCATATTAAATATGTACACAGCAATAAAAACTACAGACTTCCAATATGCATACCCTTGAATCCCATGTCCACCATGGTCTTCAGGACCTCCACATTTCCTCCACCGAAGCGGGAGCCGAAAGCTTTGCCGAGGTCCTCTGCTACGTGGGCGGCGACATCAATACCGACTTCATCAGCCAGAGTAGCTGCACCCACGGGGAACCCGAATCCTGTGGTGAGCGCGTCTAACTTCTTGGGGTCGACTCCCTCCTGTAAATGCAAATAAAGACATTCATTAGGTATATTACAGCTATGTAAAAAAATTATAATATGCTGATTGTGTAAGCCCACACCATGCTAGGTCCTGAATCCTCCAGAAATAAATATATCACATAAACACAAGAACATAAAGAACTGTAAGCTACATTTTCCACTGCAGTAATATTACAAACCTGGAGTACTCGTACTGCTTCAGCCAACATGGGAGCCAGACACCTTGTCGTGTAGAATCCAGGGCCATCCTGCAAAACAACGACTACTATTATCATAGTGAAATATTTGAATGGTAACCACAAGGTAGTTAAACAAGGTACAGAGGGGGAAAACGAATAGCGTTTAACCTCACCCCAACGACTATGATGACTTTGCCCTGCTTCAGGCCGACGGCCACCGCAGCGGCTGTGGTGTCCTTAGACGTCTGATCAGTGGTTATAATTTCCAGCAGCTGCATCTTGTCCACTGGAGAGAAGTAGTGCATTCCAATCACCTAAATGTGAAGACAAATGATTAGTTTGCTGTTGTTTTTTTTATTCAAATGCACTTTTATACCCCAAGGCTTCTTTATACACACCTTGTCTGGTCTTTTGCTGGCAGCAGCGATGTCTTTAATGGGCAGAGCAGATGTGTTGCTGGCGAATATGCAGTGAGGGGAAACCACCTGCAGACAAACGTGTGAGAGATAGCAGCTCAATGGACTGATGTTTACAACGAAGTGAGAACCTCTTCTTTGATTTCTTTTTAGCCACACTTACAGCCTCCACCTCCTTCAGCACAGCGTGCTTGATGTTAATGTCTTCAAACACAGCTTCAATAACCATGTCAGCCTTCTCAAAGCCCCTGTAGTCCAGCTGGCCGGTCAGGTTACACAGTATGGAGTCTCTCTGAAAGGATGTGATGTTCTTCTTCTTGGTCTTGTCATTCAGCCTTTTTTAAAAGAAAAATAAATCTATAATTTTTTCAATGTCATATTTCACAGCAGGTTTTGAAGTTTAAGGTGAATCTATAATTAAACCAGAACTAAATGTACCTGCCTTTAATCAAATCCGCCATTTAAAAACAACAACTAATATTCAGATGCCTGATATGAAAACTTACCCTTTGTAAACCTGCTGCTCTCCCCTGGCCAGTCCAGCCACTGTGGTGTCCTTAAGTATTGTGTGCACATCCTTATCCACAGTCACCTGAGCAACACCTGCTCCCATCAGACCTGCTCCCAAGATGGCAAGAGTCCTAGTGATAAACAAAAAGGACAAATTCATCATCCACTACCATAAAATATAGCAATAGAGAAGAGAAGATGATAAAACAACTTATCCCAAGACTCTTAAGGGCTCTTCCTTTAAATCTATGACTGCACTGTGTGACATTAGTGTTATTGTCGACAGGCTAACAAACCCTCCTGTGTCAATAGCATCTGAATTTCATTCTACCAGTGCCTGTAATCAATTTTAATCATATCAGTCCAGTTCTGACGTGTTTACACTGGCTCCCAGTCTGTCAGAGAATAGATTTTAAAATCCTGCTGCTGGTTTATAAAGCGCTTAATGGTTTAGGGCCAAAATACATTAGTGACCTCCTGATTAATTACGAACCATCCAGACCGCTCAGGTCGTCTGGGACAGGTCTGCTCTCTGTTCCCAGAGTCAGAACCAAACACGGAGAAGCAGCGTTCAGTTTCTATGCTCCTTATATCTGGAACAAACTTCCAGAAAACTGCAGGTCTGCTGAAACTCTCAGCTCTTTTAAATCGAGGTTTACAGCTGCCTTTCATTAAACAATTTTAATAAGATTTTAAACTTTAACTCTGCACTGTAACTTTTAACTATTTTTATATTTTTACTTTATTTATTTCATTTTAATTATTTTTATTTGAACATATTTTCAGATTTAATAATTTCAGTGATTTTAAAATGTTCTGTTTCTTTTCTTTCCTCTGTCATAATTATTTTGATGTCTTGTGTGAAGCACTTTGAATTGCCTTGTTGTTGAAATGTGCTATATAAATAAACTTGCCTTGCCTTATGTCAACATGAGTATATTTGTTACCAGTCCTGATTCAATATTTAACCAATGACCTTGTTTGAAATGTGCACTGCAGGTTGGATATGTGATAATTGTAATTTTCCCTGTTTGTGAAAGTGTTACACACTTACTTCACTTCTTTTTCAGGAGATCCAAAGCGGTTCTTCTTGCATGCTACTTGACCGTGGTAGAGACCAATCAGAGCTGCTGATTCTGAGGTTTTTGCCAATGCGCCAAAATTCTGTGACAAACATCAACATTTGACATGTTCAGTACATCAATGTACAGCTCTAAATATTTCCTCTGCCATTGATTTAAACTCAAAGATCTTACCTGAGATTCTGCCAGGTATCCTGCAGTTTGGCCTTGTTCAACTCCAGTTTTTACACACTGGGGAGGGGAAAGAGGAAAGGTTTGACCACATTTCAGAAAATATTCTTACATGATCAATACTTCATTTTTTTTTTACATAGTATTTACTCCTTAGGAAAAATTCTGGTTTACACTCTTTTTTTAAATTCTGGTTTACACTTTTATTTAAATTCTGGTTTACACTCTTTTTTTAAATTCTGGTTTACACTCTTTTTTTGAGAGACATGCTTCTCAAAATACACACATGCACAAACAGGACCTCGGACACGCATTAACGCAGAGATGTAAGAGTGGGGCTGCTACACAGGGAGTGTTTTTTCCCCACACTAAATGGATACATTACACTGAAAACAATGGATGACATATTGACAAACTGGTTGGACTCCTTTTTCTAAAAGAATTTTGAGCCAAACTTGTTTCTCTCACCATCGTTCAGAATTCCTACAATACATTTTGGCTTACAAGGAGTTTTAACTTACTTCAATTATTTTCAGGGGTGCGGGGTAAAGCCCTTTGCTCTGTTTCATAACTTTGCCATGTACTGTTTTGTAGATTTGATTCCGGACCAACTCAAAGCTCATGACGTAGTCTTGAATTTCTGGGGAAAAGAACATGAAATCATTAATGTAGAACCTTTTAGGCATGGTAATAAACCCAAGTGACGACAAGGAGGAAAATGACCAATAAATGCGGCTAACTTACTCTGCATCGTGCCTTTGTCTTTGCGCAGAGGGATCTTCTTGTTCACGATCCCTTTGGCACATTCTACAGCAACTTCCTCCAGGTACTCCATTGTTCTGTCCTCTGGACTCTTCAGCCCTGGTCCTGTAATACAAGCACAGAAGTCATGGAAAGAGTTGTATTAATACAAATATTACTGAAAGATCTGCTAATGCTCTCAGAAACACACTTATGTCCTACAGTTTTTGACGAGTAGTTATTTACTAACTTAAGATAAGAGTGTACACGTCTTACCCAGAGGGTCTATGAGTTGGTCGACAAGCCCCATCTTTTTGGCTTTATCTGCTCGGATATTTCTCCCCGTCAGCATCATGTCAAAGGCACTGGGAAGTCCAAGCTAAGGATGAAAAAGACAAAAACAAAAACATATGAACTGATTATACATGACATGACTAGAGGTTTTCTTGTCACTCATGACCGTACACTTTGAAGGACAGGGTAGATGAAAACACGACATGATTGGCAGGGAGACATAATCTGTTTGCAGTATGTCAAAGGTGCACGTAAATATCTTAAACCAATTGTGAGCTTTAAGCAGATTATTTGGAGTTAAGTTTCATTCTGACAAAGATACCTTGTTATAACCACAAGACATCCTCATACACTATCTAATATCTAATCGAACATTCTGGATAACATACAAAACGCAATACCAACCATTTTAGGGAGTCTCTGAGTACCACCAGCTCCAGGTAAGAGACCCAGCATCACTTCAGGAGTACCGAGAACTGTTTTCTTGCTCTTTGTTGCAATTCTGTACTGGCAGGCAATGGCAAACTGAAATGCAAAAAGCAGTCCATTAGATAACACTTTACAATCACACATACCAGTTAAATACTTCCAGATTATTTAAGTGTATAGTTTTTTTTTAGCTGAAATAATGTCTGCTTACTTCTAAGCCTCCACCCAAGCAAGAGCCATTGATGGCAGCAACAACAGGCTTTGGAGATTTTTCAATCAGATCAAACATCCTCTGACCTCCCTGACTCAGTTGGGTGACCTCTTCTGCATTTTTGCAGTTCTGGATCATACTGAAAGAGATGTTAAATAAATAAAAGTCAAAGAATTCCACATAACCAAGAAAGGCCATTTTGACGACTCATTCAAAATACAATTCAAGATTTTAAAGGTCCTATATTATGCTTGTTCTGGTTTTATATGCTCTTTAGTGTGTTTTCCAAGTGTCCTGTGCATGTTTAGGCACATCTATGTGCAAAAATTCAAAGTCTGCGGAAACGCGGCTTCTCCTACGTCCTCCTGTTAGCTGTAGCATTAGCTGCATGTAACGCTCGGTTCTAGCCCCCCTCGATAAAAATTTGTCAGTGCGGCGTCATTGTCAGTGTGAGATCACTGATCTAAGCCCATTGGCTCGTTGTGGCAAGCCCTGCAGCTCATGTTGAAATTTCCCAGAAGCGTGCTGAGCAACTGACCAATAACGACAGCGGATCGGCAGACCAATGAGAGCAGACTTGGCCCACGTGGGGTCTAACAGTGTGAGCTCAGCAGAGTGTAGCTGACGGACTCAGAGCGGAGAGGGAGCAAGGAGGAGCAGTACATGAAAACAGACACTTTTTTCGAACTTTAGCTATTGTGAACGTACAAAAGTAGGAACATAGATTAAATATATGAACCCTAAAAAGGGCATAATGTGGGCTCTTTAATGTTGACAGTGAATACAACTGTGTTGCATTTGTGTAGGGGAAAAAAACGAATTCCTGACCACAAATAAGAAAAAATAAATAAAAAATGTTCCCAAAGGTATCTGTACAACAGTAAAAGGTGAATGCAACCTAAAACACTACATCACACACAGCGGATTAAGTGAGAGATCTCTTACTTGATATCAGCTCCTGCAATGAAGCATCCGGGCTTTGAGGAGATGAGGACTGCACTCTCAACTGCATTGTTTGCCCACACCTCTTTCATCACCTCCTCCAACTCATTTTGCATTTGGATTGACAGTGTGTTGACCTGGGGAGTAAAAACGACCCTTTGTTTCAAATTACATCTACATTATTCATAAGTGAAAAAATACATTAATTCTTTTTTGAAAGGAGCTCACACCTTGGAGTTTGGGTCATTAATCCGTACCACGGCAACATTGTCCTTGACTTCATAGTTCACATGAGTAAGGGCTAAAAAAAGAGAAGGAATATAATGCACAGTGATAAAATGATCGTGCCACTGACACTGTTGACCTATATCTACCCAGAAACTTTATACACGTGCCAGTAAATGTAGAATTACCTTGCATGACTGGAGCGACTGAAAAGGTGCGAAAGCTGCTCCCTAGAAAAGGACAATAAAAGGAGGCATTACATTATGTGTGAAACAAATTCTACAAGTCATAAAACCAGCTAGAAAGTGTTTAGCTGCTTATCCATTAATGCCCATATTGAACACATTGAATTAAAATGGGAAAACCTTGACGCAAAACATCCAGATGATAACTACAGACGGTGTTCATATAATATTGTCATGACCTCAGATTGTCTCAGCCATGGTGAGCAAACCAGTGGAAGATGACCCTTCACCTACATTCCCTGTCTACCATTCAAACACACAGAAACAACTCAATTACAAATCAATGGTTAAAGTATTCTCATTGATGTTTAACCTGTCTTGCCATTTACACGTTTCACTTAAACGCTGGGAAAACATCTCGTTTTTAAAACCTAATTTTAAACCTGATTGATTGACTGACTTGTGGGGTTCCGTAGCTGCCGGTCAAGTTAGCCCGCAAGCAAACTTAGCAATATTCAACATATAAGTTTTGTAGATAAAAGAGGAGGATAAAAAGTTCATATTTCATTTGATATTCTGTTTAGAGTATATTTGAGATGTATCATTGACAAGAACGGAAAACTACCATTTCCAATGAAGCTTTGCCGCATTTCTGTTTTGTCCTTCGGAGCTAACAGCTAGTCTAACAAGCTAATTACCGATCTGCGGCACCTTGTAAATCCCGTTTTCCAATGTTCACCACGTTGCTACGCTTATGTATTCAAGTACTGGGTACGTTTGGTTTCTACCTGTGGAGACAGCGTATCTTCTTGATGTCAATCTGGAAAGAACACCAAGGGCTCGAACACCAGCCATGTTGGGAGCGGAGGTCAGTGGAGTGAAGCTGGCTAACTTAGCTCGCTGTCAAAGTAGAGCTACTCTCATTGGTTGTTGTGGAGAAAAGCAAGGCAGGCGGCTGTGTGGCCCGTTTCTGCAAAGCGATTCAATCGAAACACGACCTGATTGGCCGTCATCTAAAATACTCGCATGCCATTGGCTGACTCCGAGCAACTCGCATCTGATTGGACGTTCTATGCTACAAAGCTCAACGCAACGTTTCAACTTGCTGATCAAGAAAGAAGGCAGAAAAAAAAGATGAAGAAATCACCTCTAGTCTGATAATTGTAAATGATTCATTGAGTTTTTTTTGTAAATATGTGTTCGGGGAGGCTTGTTGGGATACATTCTGTGCACTCGGCAAATATGCAGTGTGAAATAAGATTTCTGGATCAAGTTGAAGCATTTGCAGAATGCTACCACAAGGCGGAGGCAGACAGACGTTTAACAAGCTGTGATTTTCATTCACAGCTTGAACTGTGACTGTGCTGTTTGTTGTTTGTACTGGTAAGAGTAAATAGCCTTTAGGAAAAAATGCATTGTTTCTTTGTTTTACTTTGTCATATCTGATTTTGCCCTCAGGTGTGATTTTCGGTACTGACGACCATAATTATAAAGGCTTTACCTGACTTTGTTTAATTTACTCTATTATATTGTGTGGCTTGGCTTCAATGCTTTATTTTGATGTCTTTACTTTTTATTGACTTTTAGTGTGTTAGTATCTTATTTATTTCGTATTTAGTCTTTTTTTCCATCTCGAAATGTCACATTTTAACTTTACCTCATTTGTTTCCTCATAATGAATTCATGAAAAACTCTTCAGTCCGTGAGTAGGCCTACCTGTTTGTGTTATGTATGTTTTTCAATGTTCCTGGGTTTACTTCTGCATGTGTTATATATCTGTTAATGAATATTTACCTTGCATTTTGTTTCTGACTATTCAACTTTAAGAACAAGGAAGTTCAAGAAAAGCAACAAGAACAAACAGGCTACTTGAGTATTTTTTATAATTAAATAATACTATTTATTATTAACAAGTCCCATGTAATTCCCAATGCAAGCTGTTTTTCACATAATAGATAGATTCTGCACAACTTTGTAACAGCACTGTTTGGATTTGAGGGAATTTTCTTTAAATACAAAGTCAAGCTTTATATTTGAAGGTCATTATATCACAAATTCATCAGCCTGTTTCAAAATTTCATCAAAAGTGATGAAACTTCCTTTCTATGTTATAATTTGATCACAGCTCAAAAGTGACACCCCCTGTACAAATTGGTGAACTACATGTTTACCTCCCCTTGGGAAAGGACTCCTGCACTTCACACAGTGCAATGTTAGTAATTGATTGTCCCTGAAGTTTTCACTAGGCGTTAGGGTGGAGAGGGCCTATTATAGATTGAAGGATAATTCTCCCTTTATTGATGTAGCCAGTTATCACCATCTACACTTTATGCAGCGGTAGCTCAGTCTGTAGGGACTTTTGGGTTGGGAATCAGAGGGTCGCCGGTCCAAGTCCCGGCACGGACTAAGTCTGGAAATTGGTCTGGTAGCTGGAGAGGTGCTGGTCCACTTCCTGAGCATTGCCGAGGTGCCCTTGAGCAAGGCACCAAACCCAAAAACTGCTCTGGAGCGCTCGCTGTGGGCAGCCCCCTCACTCTGAGACCTCTCCATTAATGCATGCCCATAGGATCCTGTTTGTGCATGTGTGTGTATTCCTATGTTTGTGTTTCATTAGACAGAGTGTAAAACTGAATTTCCCCTCGTGGGAAATATTATTATATATGATGATTATTATTATTATTATTATTATTATTAATAAAGCATTCCTACAATAGTAGGCAAAAAACTTCAAGTGTTAAATGAACCCATCTCTCTATTGGCTGAAATGAAAACTGAAAAAAAAGAAATACCAAAGTCAAGTTTTACTGTAGGCTATTAGTCATGATCTTAATGTCATGATTCACATTAACTTAATAGGATCCTGTTTATGCACATTCTTAATTTATTTATTTGAATTTTAATTGTACTCTATTCACTTTTTGTCTGCAATCTGCAAGCTGCTGTAACAATGTAAATTTCCCCATTGTGGGATAAATAAAGGATTATCTTATCTTATCTTAACTTAAAAAAAAGAACCAACCATACTTTATTTCCTGGCCTTTAATTTACTGTTTTTCATGTCCCAAAACTAGTCGCTATATATACTTAATACTTATGGTGGAAAGAAGGGTTGACAATTTTAATTTTAATGGTGATTATTAGAATTAATAAGAAACTGAAGTAGGCTACACAAACAAAGCCTGTCTCCTCTCTACTACATAATTATAGGCAACTATAGTTTTATCATTGCCAGTGATTACTCTTTTCAGATCATTTCCTGCAACAAATAAAAACCCAGCAGCCACAATTAGAATTAACATTTCTACTCTGAATGTGAACGTATTCTTTTTTTTTTTTTTTTTTTACCCTTTTCACATAAATCTTAACACTTCCGAGTCCCGACGATTGACTCCCGCGCGTACCAGGAACATTTGAAGGCAGCAGCAGAATTTCGAAGAAGGCGGGATCTTAACATCGTCATAATAAAAAAAAGAACCAATCAGACGTCAGATCTTCCCATAGCAACACCAATGAGAGACGAGGGACTGTCTGGTTGCGAAGGTAGTGGTAGTGGTGGTGTTCTCTGGAAGAAGCAAGTGTTTCCTCTGGGCTTGCTTGCTGCTTACGTTTAGTAGCAATATTTTAATCTACACATCTGATTTATTTGGCGCCGGACTAACAGACGTTAAATTATCTTGCGTGATAATTAAATTGTTAATAGTGCAAACTAGCAATGCGAGGCGATCGTAAGCTTGTCTGAAAAGCCTCATAATAAGAACAAGAAATAACGATGCCTTCCCCGATGGAGGGATCTTCCACAGAAGGTGACCTCTTTACTGTGAAACATGAGCTGAAAAATGGTAAGTTAGCTGTGAGGCTGCTTAAACTTATAATTTTTTATGAAACCATTAATCGTTAGGTACACATGTTGCCCTGAAGAGATGTTAGCTGGCTAGCTTAAGAGGCGTCTGTCACTGTCAGTGGGTGTTATTAATGAGCGTTAACGTCACTAAAAGTCCAGGTAGGCTAACGTTAGCTTCACCTGTAAGGCTCCTGCTAACTCACGCAAACTAACGTTACCTAACCATTTCACTTTCAGGTTAGCACACTGCTGCTTAATAATATTAGCTTAAGCTAGTTGTTGACGTGTAACAGGGGCTAACTGGGACGACTCAAAAGATGTTTTCCTGCAAGTTATTAACCACTTTACTTCCCGTTAATTACTTAATGAGTTATTATTTCCTGTCACTGACAACAACACATGTTAGAGGTGAAGCTGTGAGACGGCTGCAGCCCGTTAGCTTCATTAAAACAGGTGTGTAACGTTAATGTAGCATCCACATCACCTGCACCTTTGTGTGTGTGTGTGTGTGTGTGTGTGTGTGTGTGTGTGTTATATTGATAGAAAGGTTCTGACTGATTGCACTTATTGTATTAACGCTGACTTAAAATATGAGTTAATAAAAGATCAACAGGAAATTGAGTACATGTTGACAGGGTTTGTTTTGAACTGATTCAGTGCATTGGGCTGCTGAATGAACTTACACTCTGCCTGCAGCTGAAACTGGATTATAATGACACATTGCTGCTGTTCAGGCTGCAACATGACTATGCTGCTGCACCCCCCCCCCCCTCCTTTTTTTTTTCTGCCCTGCCCTAAATATGCAGTCAGTCTAGTTGTCAGTATGCACTCCTGTTTTAGTTACACTTCTTTTGGACCCCTGCTGTGGCACTCAACTAGGGCTGCAAGACATTATTATTATTATTCCTGGAATCGATTAATCCTTCAATTATTATATGGATTTAACGTTAAGTCTGTAAAGTCAAGTCAAGTCAACTTTATTTATATAGCACATTTATAACAGCCGAGGCAGACCAAAGTGCTGTACAGTAAATCAGGCAAAATACATTGCATCCAAAACATCATAAAAACACGTAAAAGCAAAAATTAAAAGTGAATTAAAACACAAAACAATAGTACAAAATGTAAAATGCCAGAAAGTTTTGAAAATCACAATTTCCCAAAGCCCAAAGTGACCTCTCAGAATGGCTTCTTTTGTCAGATCCACAGTCAACCAAAGACTATCCACAAATGTATTTATTTGAAATGCTTTTAAATATAAGGCATTTATTATAAAAACAAAACACTGTTTTTTTTTTTTTTTTTTTTTAGACACATTGCAATCAATGTCTTTCTATCTTTCAGAACTGTCCAAAACAATTTAATGTTAATTTAAAGTACCCGTTATTTTTAATTCCACCCCAGACAGCCTGAAACATCAAGAATGTTTTTATGGTATATTTTTAAGGAAATATATTTTATAGAGTGAATCATCAGTCACAGTTGTATTGGTGATTTACAACAAACAATAAAAATGTTTAAAAAGGAATTAAATTACGTTGTATTAAGTTGAGTTTAAGTTATCCCCCAAAAAAACCAGCCAAAATAAATAGTTAAAGAAAAGCTTTCTATGTTTAGTACTATAGGCATTTCAGGCTGAAGAAAACAAGGAAGTCCCTTTCATTTTGCTGTAGGGCATCATCTGGTTGGACACCTCTCCCAGTCTATTAATAAACACCAAAATCAAACTTGACCCTGGCAGGGTGAGCTTTACAAGTGTGTTTTGCAACTGGAACCTTTTGACCTCAAATATAAAGGACAGCAGCGTTGTTGTTTTGCGGTCATGCAGTAAGCAATCCAAGTGCCTCATTTTTGCAACATTTCTTCTCGTGTGTAACAAGAGAAGCGGCGGAAAGGATTAAATCAGCCGTTTTAATTGCTCAGTAGCCTATTTTTGGAGTGCGAGACAGAAGGAATGCGTTCACTACAATGGACATGCATGTCTCAGAGCGTGCCGTGCTCAGTCAGCTTGAGTCCTGTGATTAGGAAAGACATGTGTAGTCACTGACAGTGTGCACAGAATTCAGTGAAGGTCTTTGATGGGAAATAATGACCTTTTTCTTGTCAACGCATCAAGTCTGCCTGGCAGTTTCACGAAAGATCTTATCTTATACCGTTGCATATTTGAGAGAGTAAAGGAGGGAGAGTTGTTTTATTAAGCCTTTTGTTGACATGAAGGAAGCTAACTGATTATGCATGAGTATTATTGGCAGTGCACTGTTTTACAACTAAATCCACTATTGTTAGATGTCCATTGCTACCAGTCTGCTGATGTTGGCCTCAGTTGGTCACCACCCAGACTGTCCTAACTGGACCAATGCTTTGAATTGTTGATGTTCTAGTTTAATGCCCTCTTCTCCACCCTTTTTGACTCGATTAGCTTCAAAGCATCAGTGCTGAGAGTCTCTTTGAAGCAAAATGAAATGCAAGCATACATAATTAATAATGTGGGCACCAGTTACAAAACAAAAAGCATGGAGAGCACTGTAAGGTGATTCAAGGTAAGGTTCCTTCTGGTGGGCTTGCAAGGCCCACAGATTTTGACAGCGAAAGTTGAAAACAGCAGATTCATTTAAAATGTATTTACAACACGACTTTATCAACAATGTTGAATGGAGGATGGGAATGTCTTCCTTGTTTTTTGAGGCTAACGCAGACATTTTAGATTTCGAAACTTGCTGGTGAACTTACCAGCTCTTTACCTTTTTGATGTAGAAGCAGACAAAGTCATACTTGAGAAATAACTGACAATTATAAATTAACCAGATACTTAAATTTCGTAAAACAGTCTGCGTCCACAACTTGTGAGTCTCCATATCCATCTGTCTAGGTTTTAGTACACTGTATTTATTTATGATTAATAAATGGCTTAGAGGTCACATTACTTTTAAGTGGCTGCTCATTTGTTACCAACTAAGCGAGGCGGGAGATTTATAATACAACTGCAAACAGCCGTCACAAGCAGTTAGGCTGTCAGTGCAGTGAATATAAATATAAATCCCCCAATGTTCCAGATAAGCCCCAGTGGAAAATACCTCATGTGGAAAATATTATTATTTTTTGTTTTCTTTTTTCAGGTCAAGCTACTCTTTGATATTGTGAAGCATGCTTTCACATCTTTAAGGGACTACATGTGTTTTTCTGATTACCAGAAACAAACGGAAAACATCAAATTTGTTTTTTTGTTTAAGTATTTCAGCATTTCAGCCACATTTTTTTGTCATGGAGTGGGCATTAAATGTGATTGGCTTGTAATATTTGATTTCTGCTCTGACTTCAGCCAACCTGACGGGCCATGTAGAGAGAGTGGGCATTGAAAACTTTGAGCTATTAAAGGTTCTAGGCACAGGAGGTGAGTAAAAAGTCTCTCTGTATTGAACACAATATTACTTTTTTTCTTTTTTTACTCTTGCGGGCTAGTTTAGCATCCGACATTGTGTGCTGTTGGAATGATAAGCATGCCAGTCATTTCTGCTGCTCTGCACTGAACTTTGCCCTGTATCTCTGTTTATTTTAACCACCAGCGTACGGCAAAGTGTTCCTGGTGAGGAAAGTGAGTGGTCATGATGCAGGGAAGCTGTATGCCATGAAGGTTTTGAAAAAGGCCACAATTGTACAAAAGGCAAAGACTGCCGAACACACAAGGACAGAGCGGCAAGTGTTGGAGCACATCCGCCAGTCTCCGTTCCTCGTCACACTTCACTACGCCTTCCAGACGGATACCAAGCTGCACCTCATTCTGGGTGAGGATAATTTATTGGAAACCGACATTCAGGCGCTACAGATTGCCTCTTTTGTGCTATGTTTATTCAAGCAAGACGAAAGGTTAATGATTGTTAATTCACAAGCCGAGTTAATGAGTGTAAACAGAAATTGTCTGCCCTTCCCGACAAAAACTTAACAAAACAATATACATGATTCAGGCTGAAACTTGACATGCATGGTCTTTCCCATTACAGATTATGTAAACGGGGGGGAACTCTTTACACATTTGGTGCAAAGGGTGCGATTTAAAGAGCAAGAAGTAGCCTTGTACAGTGGAGAGATTGTGTCGGCACTAGAGCATCTACACCAGGTAATCTGGAGACTTATTCAGAAGCTATGCATTGCTGCTAGCATGCCTTTATCTAACACTTTCCCCTCTGTTGTTGTTTCAGCTTGGGATAGTCTATCGGGACCTAAAACTTGAGAATATTCTACTGGATTCAAGTGGTCATATAGTTCTCACAGACTTCGGCCTGAGTAAAGAATTTGACGAGGTAAACTTTGTCTCAAAAAATATGGGTCATTGTATGTTTAGAACGAGGCAAAAAGGGGTTTTGCTTTTTTTTCAAAAAAATCCAGGTCAAGCTATTTCTCAATTGGCTTTTATTTTCAGTTTGAATGAGGTTACTTGATCAAAACATTTCCTGAATTTGAGCAATTTGGCTTATCTTACGAATGAGAAATTGTCGCTCCCTGCTTATTTGAATTGGACAGCCTCGATCAAACTAAAAGACCAAAGAAGCATTGAAGCTGAGATTTCAGAAGTTTTGAAAATTACTCTTTTTTTTTTTTTGCCAAGACTCTTTTTGAGAAAAAAAAGTATCTTTTTAGAGATTAAAAATACTCTCTTGAGTTGACTCAAAGGCACACAAAGGTTAAAATTCCTTGTTTTTTGTTTCCTTGATATTTTTTCCCTTCCTCTGCTGGCTTTGTTTGTTCTGTGTCCAAGTTGCTAAAATGCTGTGCACAAAACAACTAAAAGCCTGGGGGACCAGTTCATAGTAGAACATTTTTCCATAACATGACTGGAAAATTAGTCAACCGAAGAAAACATGAAGAGTTATCTTGAAAAACTTTTGATTGAAACCAAAATGTTCTTTAGTCTTCTAAGGTCTTCTTTGAGTTATAAAGTGTCAAACACTGCCAGAGATCTTCTGTATTTTGTGATATATTCTATATATTTATATGTATGTTTATTACAGGTGGAAAGAGCGTTTTCTGTGTGTGGCACTATCGAGTACATGGCTCCAGAAATTGTGGAAGGAGGAGAGTCCGGACATGATAAGGTAAATGTTGTTTTATGTTTTCTTGCTCTTGTCTGTTAGATTAAATCAAGCTTTCCTCTCTGTACTCTTAAATGAGAATGTGCTCTTCAGTCAGATCTGTCTGTTAGTCTGTTAAGCTAAAGTCATGGGTGGGTGCTTTTATAAATCCAGGCAGTTGACTGGTGGAGCCTCGGCGTATTGATGTACGAGCTTCTGACTGGCGGATCACCCTTCACCGTTGATGGAGATGAGAACTCGCACACAGACATCGCCAAGTATGGATTCACCCTGATGAGCAGCCAGAGTTTTCAGCTCTCCTTCAGGTTTAATCACTGACCATATCTGTCTCACTCATCGCAGGAGGATTTCAAAGAAGGATCCTCCTTTCCCCAAAGACATGGGACCTCTGGCCAAAGACCTCATCCAGAGACTCCTCATCAAAGATCCAAAGAAGAGACTGGGCTCAGGTTCTAATGGAGCGGAGAATGTAAAAAAACACCCGTTTTACCAGGTGGATCTCATTGCCTGTCTCGACTTGTTCACAATATTTAGACAAACTTAACGGCAGGATGGGCTGTTGCTACACTTAATGGGGCTGCTCTGAGTTTAGAGCATTTAGTGAAACTGAGTGTTTGTGAAAAGCTTAAACAAAGGGGGAAATAACGGAGTACAATTAAATCTTTACTGTTTTGAGTGTTCTGCTAATGTTTTTATTTTATTTTTTTATTTTACCCCCTAAATTTTAACATAAATATATGTACTGCCCACCTCTTGCATTTTTAAAACAAGCTCTGAACTTTAGCTTTAATTTGGGGTTTATGGATTATTTTAAACTTTAATTATTTTGTACCACCTTTTCAACATCAAAACTAATTTGAACCTAAACAAATGGACAAAATGGATTTGTCTGTGGAACAAAGACTTATTTCTAGAGGATGGTTTTTAGTAAAAAATTCCCCCAAATATTTCACAAGTTTCATTAGGTTTGCACAGAAACAGATAGTTAAAATGTCCAACGGAGGGCTGCTTTTTACTTTTGTTCTGTTTGAACATTTCAGGGCCTGTATTTATTCAGTTTTTACTTTGGTACAGAAGTTTTATCACTACTTCTACTCCTGTCTTTTTTTAAACATGTTTGTCTACTTCTATTAGAGTAAAAGATGTGTGTGTATTTGCCACTTCTGGGGACCAGCCACAATGTTTTTCCCTTTTTTTTTTTTAATTTCAGAAAATTAACTGGGAGGACTTGGCAGCTAAGAAGGTTCCTGCTCCGTTCAAACCGGTGATTCGGGATGAGTTGGACGTCAGCAACTTTGCAGATGAGTTCACAGAGATGGATCCCACTTACTCTCCTGCAGCTCTGCCTCAGAACTGTGACCGCATCTTCCAGGTAAGAGCATGTTAGGGGATGTTAGACAGCCAGAACGATTTCTTAGCTTTTGAACTCCTGGTTTGTTGTCCACAGACATGAAATCTTTGTGTTAGGGCTGTACCCGATGATTCGTTCAATATGAGGCTTTAACTAGTAATTATTTTGTATTTTAGTTTAGCGTTATTAAGGTTTTAGCTCCAGCTGTAAATCAAAGACATTCTTATTGTTTTAAGTCATGTTTTTTTTTTTTTTTGACTATAACATTTTACAGGACAAATAGTTTTCGTCAACTAGTGAGCCAACGTAGCTGCATTTTGACTCGCAGACCCAAAGCCCCCAGGTTATGGGAAAAACCCTTTTTTTTTTATTTTAAACTTTCTGACATTTGAGTGACATTTTGGGGCTACCTTTATAAAGCTTACAGTCTGTCATGCTGTTGTTGTTGCATTGTTTTGTGTAGAATGGTGAAGCTAAAAATAACAAAAGTGTACAGATTTGACTGACAGAACTTGGACTGGGATTCTTCACAGTATTCGGTTTGAATCATCAACTATTAGGGTGCAGCCATAGTTTGTTTTCCTCACAGGTTATTGCACAGGGCAGCATTTGATATGTGGATCTGCTTTGATCTGATGTTTGTCCTGTCTTTGGTTGCAGGCAGTGTGAAATGTTGACACGCATGAAAAAATCGCATTATACATTACCCACTCTTTGTCTGTGACTATATTTGACATGCTCCACAGCAATTGAAGTAATCAAGTGAAGTTGTGAATGTCCTCAAAAGGTTGCTGTAAGTCAACATGAGTCTGTCTGTGTGCACTGGTATTCAGATCAACTAAAGGCTCTTTTATTGAAGTAATTGCTGCCATATGCAGCTCTCATTGAAGTAACAGATGTGAATGACTATTTTTGATGTAGCTTTGAACCGTAATATGGCCCACAGCTCGGTGCCAGCTGATGGCTGTCTGATGTATCGCATGAAATTTCAACTCTGATTGCCTTCTGGATCCTTGAGTGAGGCAGATCAATAGATCCATTAACGGGCTTCTCTCATGGAATAAAAGGTTACACTTTGAGAGCATCACCACGTCTGTCTCGGTTACGCCTTCAGTCTTTGATTGCCAACTTCATCTTGGCTTTTTTCGCTCTCAGCTGCCATTCACACAGTCTGAAATTTTGTGGTCTTTATAATTTGCAAGCCTAGCAATCTCTGAGATAACGACAGCAATCCCAATTTTAAACCGCGCACTTGCTCCCCCACAGTGCCTCACAAAACAAAATTAAAATTGCATTAAGAGCGCCAAGATGTAATTTCACAGCAGAGCAATCAAATATTCAAGCCCGGCAATTTGGGGCATCTCATTCATTCAGCACCCATCCTTCCGTCCATCCATGGCTGTCACCACATATCACACAGCTGTGTATGTGTCTGTGGAAAAGGAAAAGAAAGATTAATGCCAGCTCAAAGCTTTGGGCTCCCCACAGCTGGAATTAGGCAGCCATCGCTCCACAATGACAGGTCTAACAATGGTAACAGCTGGACAGCTGCTGTCACTCACAAAATCACAGAATAGGCTTTATTGTTGAGCTGACAGCCTGCTTTGACAAGGAAATGTTTAAAAATGCACAACAATTTAAAGTTTTGCATAAAATACAGAAGATGTCTTAAATTTACCCCGTAAATAATCCAAACAATCATCAGAGTTTTTCCTGAGTCCACCTGGTGATTAATAAACTAAACTGATTATGCTGCTCTTATCTGAGGCTGGATGTTTCCTTCCCTCTGCACATCTAGTAAAACCCCGCCTTAGTAAATGTAAACACCTAGAGTTCATGTATTTCTGTGTGCAGGGATACTCTTTCATGGCCCCCTCCATCCTGTTTAAGAGGAATGTGGTGATGGACGACCCTGTCCAGCTGTGTGGGGGCTCGGAGAGGCCAGGCTCTGCTGCTGTGGCCCGCAGCGCCATGATGAAGGTAAGATGAATGGACTTGGACTCCCCTGCACAAACACACTTAAGCTAATGGCTGCTGTCACAAACAGATGAGACTTTTTCGCTCCTCTCCATTCCACTTTTTTTCCATACTGTACTTGTTCTACTACATTCACTTTTTTGTCTCCAGCAAGAAACCTATTTATTTATGTTGCACTGTTAGAGCATGAATGCAGTTGCGTATCCGTGCAATTTGTTATTTATTGAGTTAAGATACATGCTGGTGATTTTTTAAGAAAAGTTAATTTAATTATTATCAAATAATTATAAAGATAGATAATAAGTGGATTGAATTTTTTATATTGATTAACTGTTACACTTTTAAAGCTTTTTGATTCAGTTCAAAAACTCTATTTGCAATGAAAAAAACAGATCATGGGGAGCACCAATAGCCTAGTGGTAATGTCGCTAACCCCTGTACAGAGGCTATAGTCCCTGTCACGGCGGCTGTGGGTTTGAATCCCTCTCTCTCTTCTCCCATTGCTTCCTGTCTAATAAAGGCAAAAGAATAACAAAAAAAAAAATATCAAGAAACAAAAAAAAGGAACATCAGCATTATGGCTTGTAAACATTAGTAAGCATTCAGTTAAGTGTTTACACACTATAGAAAGGGGAAGTTTAAACCAAGTAGTGAAGCAACAATGAACTCATGATTGAGAGTCCCATTAAAGCCTCAGCTCACTTCTCTCTGTGCTGTTTCCTGCCACAAACAAACAGGAACTAGATTACAGTCAGTTTGGTCTTGTAGTGATCTATCATATTTTATGTCAGATCTCTCATATTTCAAATTTTCAATCTTGGTTTCTCTGTATTCCTGTCACTTCCATGTTTCACTTCTTGAATACAAATGAATTTGACAATACTGCATAACAAAACACATTTACTGGGATGATATGATGAGGGAACGCATTATTATACTAAAACATTTTCATGATCACAAAAAAAGCTTGAATTGTATAATCGCATAGGGTAGGATTTATTAAAATGTCAACTTAGTCATATATTTTATATATAGAGCAATTTAAGCAACATGCAATGATCAAATGTTCTCCTATAAAAAGAATACAACAGAGAAGTGATCAAATATAAACTGACTGAATAAGAGGATTTAAAAGCAATCGAGTAAGTAAATAAAGCTCGTATGTGTGCTGACATTTCTTCATGATTACAAATAAAAGTCTGTGAGTGAAGATTCGTCATTTTGTTGCAGAATTAAAGAAACAAAAACACAACAGGCAACAGATTTTAGGAAAGGGCGGAAGTGGAACAACGATGAAGAGAGATGAGAGTTTCGGGCCGTTGTAAATATTGATAGTGTTGTTGTAATATAAATGCTGCATTTATAAGCTCTGGATCAGACTGTAATTTGAGAAAAAATACTAGATTCTTGCTCCTCACCTGCATGAATAAGATCTTTATGTAGCAAATAACACAAAACATTGAAGCGTTATCATGACATTAATGTTAGAGCTGCTGGATTTTGCCATTATAGTTGCTTATTTTAATATTAGAATTGGTCTATTATCATACTGTGTTGTTACTGCCAAATCTACACATACTTTTAGCACTATTACTGGAATTGTAGCTATAAATCTATTGGATTCATTGTTGTTGTTGTTGTGGCACAGTTTGTCTCTATCCATCTCTTTCTTTCGGCATCTCCTTCTATCCCGCTTTCCAAGCCTCCGACACAGTTACGGCAAATTTCTTTTCAACATTAGTCTGGTTCTGCTCGATGTTTCTGCCTGTTAAAGGCAGTTTTTTCCTTGTCATTGTTACTTTGTTATATTACTTACAAAGATTCCACATGAATCCACCCTGAACACAGCACTTGGCAACATTTAGCAGAGAGTACGGTCTGGACCTGCTCTTTTGGTAAAGTGTCTCGAGATAACATTTGTTATGAGGAGGCACAAATTGATTGATGTACAGGCATGATCTGTGTAATGTCATCCAATAGCAGTCGTTCACCTTTTCTCCATAGATGGGCATAGAACTGAGATTATATTTAACAAAGTGCTGATTTATTGGATATGCAGGAACAGAGGAGTAGACTAAATCTTTACTCAGTATAAAAAATGCATCACTAAAAAAACTCAACATATTTTTGATATAAAAGTTATTTGACAGAATCCATGCAATTATAATTTAATTGGAGAGTTAACAACATTGGGGTCATTCTGAAATTGAGTTCACAATATTTATATAGCTGGGTTGCTGGTGGCGCAGTGGTTAGTGCGTGCACCCCATGTACATGAATAGTTCTCCAAGCCATGTTCGAATCCAGCCTGTGGCTCCTCTCCCACATGTCATTCCCTACTCTCTCTCCCTGATTTCCAGCTCTATCCACTGTCCTATCTCTCCATTAAAGGCACAAAAAAGCCCAAAAATAAATATTTAAAAACGATATGTATGTAGCAGGTGTTGCATCTGAGTTCAAACTATATTTTTTATTTTTTTATTTTTTTTCCACTGTTCCCTCCCTGCAGGACTCTCCCTTCTATATGGGTTATGAGATGGACCTGAGGGACAGCGTTCTGGGAGAGGGAAGCTTCTCTATCTGCAGGCGCTGCACACACAAGAAGACAGGACAGAAGTATGCAGTCAAGATAATCAGTAAGAGGTATGACCTCAAAGCATGCTCGCCCAGATGTGTTTATCAACCCCTGTGTGCGGTTTATAATGTGACTGGATGAATCAGTCTTCCACCCTTCCAAATCTGAGTTTAGAAAGGCATGTTTAAAAGATTATGGCATAATTGTAATTAATTACATGCATTTTCAAATGTTACTTGCCAAATTGTTCCGTAAAAGGTTGCCCGATGTTAGTTTAATACATTGAAATTCATCTCTGCTCATGAACCCAGTTGTTTTCTTACTATAAATTGCTACATATACGTTACGATTTTGTGTGCACTGCAGTCCTCAACTCTACTCTCACATCTACTGACAGTTTTGGACTACATGTTAATGCTCTATTGAAAGTCAGCCTAATTTAGGCAGTCCTCCTGGCAAAGTCGCATGATGATCCTGGAGTCCAGAGGGACAAGTTGGAGAGCAAATCACACTTTGATGACATTTGTCTGACTGTGCATTTGTTGGAACTTATCCATGTCAGGGTGAAAAATCTATGGGGCTGCAGAGCAGAACTGACCTTAAAAATGGGTAAACCTGCCTTTGCAAATCAAAATATGAGTGTATGAGAATTGAGCCTTGTGGCATACCCTATTGATCTGTGGAAAGCAGAAGGAAATGTGAACACTACGCAATCTCCACAAATGATTTCCTAAAAATGTTTAAAAATTGAATTTAAGTTGAATTTAAGTCTTAATAGATGGAGTATCTGTGGATATTCTGCAACATTGTAGTGACTATTTGTTTGCTATAATGTAAAGCCAAGCCTCATCTGCATATTTCAATTGAATTGCCAAGTCTAGACTAATTGAAAACCTTTTTAAGAACACAAAATATACCCTCTGAAATGTCAGAGTCTCACTCTGTTGTGTATGTGTGTATTTATGTTGTATTTTGTGTCAGTTATCTGGCTTCCTGCTTGTGTTTGCTGCAGAATGGAGGCCCAGACTCAGCGGGAAATAGCAGCCCTGAAACTCTGCGATGGCCACCCTAACATCGTCAAGCTACATGAAATTTACCACGACCAGGTGAGGTGCTCACTGCTGCGGTTACATTTGCCAACATAAATTCTGGTCTGCATGACTCTCTGTGGAGCCTGTGAGGACAGCAGCCTTATTAAGTCCTGGAACTGGAACAAGGCAGATTAATGGGGATGCTATAAGCCCTCGAGGTCTCTTTCTATCTCCTCTGTATTGTCCCATAAACATCTCTACTCATGCTCGATATATTTCACAGCAAACATATTTTTAAACTGCAGCTGCACAAACATCCATTTTGTACCACTGAATAGTAACAACCTAGTTTTACTTGTGTTGCTAATCGAGACGCACACTCAAGCCAAACTAAGTGTGCATACGTTCCAACTGAAGCTTACCTTGGTTATTCTGAAGGTGTGTCTGTGTGGCTGACTGTATACAGGCTCATTAGCCCCGCTCCTTCAAGCCCAGGAGCACCACTTTAGTCCTGATGAGCTCAGTGGGGTTATTAGTGTACCTCAGAGGCCCGTGACCCAGATCAAAGCCGAGCTGCCTCACCTCGCCTCAGCCTGGTCCCGCCTTTGTTCAGCAGAGCCAGCACTAATGAGAAACTCTACCCTGCTGCCCAGACACATTATTCCCTTCCCACTTTGTTTGGCCCCTTTTACTTTTACTCCACGCCTCTATGTTTTGAGCTTATTGCGTATGGGATAAAGTATGGGCTGTTTTTTTGCTAAATTTATCATGCAACCAAAAAACTTAAGTTGACCACTTTGCACTTTAATTCTGAACCTTTTAAACTTGCACTTAAGGTTGTGAAAGCCAGATAGATTTAAATTTACAAATAACTTTTACACTTTTGTCGTATTGTTTGTCATGAAAGATCTCATATCTGTTCCAATATTTACAGTCTATGATCTGTACGCATATCATGAAATACGATAATACTTATCCCCAGAGGGGAAATTCGGGAAATGTTTATTTAAAGCTCTCTTGGGGAATGTTTAACTGGTTATGAAACAGACTGAAATTAACACTGATGTCTTGTTATGACCTACAAAACCATTAACAACAAGTTTCATTATTTCTTTATAGTTTTTTTGATTCGCTTTAAACTCCTGCCCACCAGGTAGATGTCAGCTGAAGTGAATGACTTGCAAAAGCCCTTGTTGACATTTTCCACAGTGAGTGGTACAATTGACTGTTAAAAAGAAGCATGAGGAGTTACAACAACAATGAGAGAAAGTAAAACCAGCTTTTTAATAATAACTTTTGTTTTTAAGAGACAAAAGCAAAATCCACAAAAAATTATGGAAAATTAAAACCCACTTGTTAAAAGGAGGATAAAAATGAAAACAGTGGATTACATAAAGACAGTTAAACAAACAAATTAAAAATAGGTTCATATATTAATAATAATTATAATATGCATTTTATATTCTGTGTGTTTTGTGTTTTGTGTTTTCTGTAGCTTCACACATACCTGGTCCTGGAGCTGCTGGGTGGAGGGGAGCTGCTGGAGAGGATCCGTAGGAAGCAACATTTCAGCGAGACAGAGGCCAGCCGCATCATGCGAAAGCTGGTGTCTGCCGTCAGTCACATGCACGACGTAGGAGTGGTGCACAGGGACCTGAAACCGGAGGTATTGTACAACCATTTTTTTTCTAGCAGGTCTGCCGTTTGAAACTCTCTGAGCTCAGTTTGTGACTTTGTTATAAGTACAGACACTCTGGATCATAAGCTTTAAAAACTGAATTACTGTGTTTTTCTGAACTTTGTTTGTGCTGTGCTGTTGTCATTCTGACTGCAATCTTGGACAAAAGAAGAGTAAAATTGTTTTGACCCTAACGTGGGTCAAAAGAACCCGGTCCCACAAGCATTGATGTCCAATTTAGTCTGCTCTTGAGTGGACCAGTTTTGCACAGCAGAAAGAAATGATTGCTCTCCGTGTCTTGAATTGCTTCATAGAACCTGCTCTTCACAGACGAGAGTGAGAACTCCGAGATAAAAATCATAGACTTTGGCTTTGCTCGCCTCAAACCGCCAGACAATCAGCTCCTGAAGACTCCCTGCTTCACACTGCAGTACGCAGCGCCAGAGATACTCAAATATGACGGCTACGATGAGTCCTGTGACCTGTGGAGCCTGGGGGTCATTCTGGTGAGTGGGTGTGGGAATGACAGAGGCATGCTCAGGTCAAAACAAATTACAGGTGGTCTGCTGGACTGATGGAGAATCTTTCATTTTTAACATGATTGTAAAGGGAAAGAATATTTCTACCTCTGCACGTTACAAGTTATTTAATTGACTGTTATTTAAACAGTAATTGTAGACATTGTACATTAAACATAAGAACAGAAGGAGACCTTTCTGGTTTTCAATGCTGTTTTTATTTTAGGAAAACATGTTTCTTGATTAGTTAAGCAATTTGAAATCATTCTGAAACCACAATCATACCAGTTTAGATAGAATAGTATATCAACTATCAGTCTTTAGTTTTGTTTTTCATCATACTTTTATCTTAAACCCAAATCACATTATTTGTTCATGAAAACAAGTCCAAGGTTTACACATTTGCTGCAGGCCATTCTGTTTTGTCAATCAGCTGTTATTACTACTGATTTAGTTATTCAAGCTGTCACGATGTGTGTGCGTGTGTTTATATTTTTGTGTGTAAATGTGCTCATGCATGTATGCATGTGTGTGCATGTTTAGTCTAATCTGTTTTTGCATGATATTCATCTCCCTCTCTCTACAACCCTCAGCATCCTGTGGTGAGCTGACACAGTTTAACGCTCACTGTGGAGTGAAGAGCAACCAGCCCTCCTTTCAGAGCAGGTTAAGGCTGTGCTCATGTGAGATGTTGTTTTCCTGGTAGCGGAAATGTCATCTTAATTTAACCTTTTTCTGGGTAGAGGAGGAAAATAAAAAAAGGGAAGAGTTAGGGAGGATGAGCAGACACACGGGGGGCTGAGAGAGTGGGGAGAGAGAGATTTCTGTACTTGGCCAGTCATCCGTACAGATTCTGGGCTCTCTGTTCAAATGCTGTTTCGAAGCATCGCCCCCTGGGGGAGGGGGCGGTATGGGGGTAGTGTGCCTCATAAAACGTTGATGCGATGGCTGCTGACAAGCTGTGTGCACAATGCCCTGGAAGCGAAGTGAGCCAACACACAGAGAGAGAGAGAGAGAGAGAGAGAGAGAGAGAGAGAGAGAGAGAGAGAGAGAGAGAGGAGGAGACCAGGGCACGGCAGATCCTCCGCTGCCAAAAGCTCTGTTCCCAAACACTGTCATCTAATGAGAGATGTGAGGGCAGATGTAAGCAGGCCAAGGTGAACATATCCTGTTCAGTCAGCTGAGCAAAGCCCCCTCTCCAGTTTAGTGCTGGTTCAACCACATTCAACAACATGCAGAATAACAATCGAAACTGTTTTTAACAAGATGCCCCCCTTTAAAGCATGTTTTTATTCACAGCTTTAACATTGATGTCTGGCTACTACTACTCTCTCACACACAGCAGAGAAAATGATCAGCAATGAAGCATGACGTGTGTCCTTAGCCAAATGTTTATGTTAGATTTAACAGAGAAGATGTATCAGCTTAATTCTTTGTTTCTTTTTTCTCTGTTTGCAGTACACTATGCTGTCTGGCCAGGTGCCTTTTCAGTGCCAGGAGAAGAGCCTGACTCACACCAGCGCTGAGGAAATTATGAAGAAAATCAAACACGGGGACTTCTCTTTTGAAAGCGAGGCCTGGAGAAATGTTTCCCAGCAGGCCAAGGACCTTATACAAGGTAAAAATAGAGCTGGTGTTTGTTTGTTTGTGTTAAATCCCTTCCCTTAGTTTTGTTTTCTGAGATGAACAGTAAAGCTATTTGACACCATTGGACTGTAGTTTAAGTAGAGTTTAAGTTTTCAGACTTTTTTTTTTTTAAATGTTGAATAGTGTAATGGCTAATTAGAAAACCACTGTTTCTGTTTCATGGCTCCTGGTGTAGTTAGAAAATGCAATTAATTATTTTGGAAAATAATAATTTCAAGGGAGTTTTTTAAACTATAAGAGACACTGTTTCCTTTTTCGCCGATAATGTGAACTGATATTACTAAAGCTTTAAGCAAAGAAAATAAACAAAGTGGTTTCTGTTTTTTAGTGACAACAGCTCCATGAATTTTGTCTGCAGCACCCTTTTGTTCACATTTGGATCACAGATTGAACTTTTGACCCACAAAGCAGCTCACAGCGACTGAGTTTCCCGAGGAGTAAATCACTTCCTCTTCATGTCTTAGCTTTTCTCTTGGAGTATTTCGAGCGCTCAGGGTAATTATCTGTGCCTTGTTCCTCCAGAGCTGCTGACGGTGGACCCAAACAAGAGGATTAAGATGTGTGGCCTTCGTTACAACGCCTGGATTCAGGACGACAGCCAGCTGTCCTCCAACCCACTCATGACCCCGGACATCCTGGGCTCCTCCACTGCCTCCGTCCACACTTACGTCAAAGCTACCTTTAATGTAAGAGCTCACAGGGGATGCATGGCTGGTTTTAGATGTAGGTTTTTGGTAAGATGCAAAAGATTTTGGAGTAATTTCTCTTTAAACTGCCAACCTGATGCTTCTTATGGACCTTTTTAGACACTCTTTACCCCAAGACCAAAGCTTAAATATAGAGATGAACATTATTATAAGTGTATAATGAGATTAATAGAGACAGTTTATTAATCAATAAGATGCCAAGAGAAAAAACGTTCTGATCATTACAACCTGTGAGTACTTTTTTCAAGCCAAGATATACAATGTTCCAGATTCTCATTGTTGCTTCTTTGATTTGCTTATGTTGGTCAGTCCATTATTTTTTTGGCTTTAGGCTATTCATAACAGCTGCAGCTTGAAGAATCTATGAATAGTTTCATGATTCTAAAGGATGAATATTAAATCATTTTACAGGGAAAATAGCCGCAGATGGACAGATAACAGAAATGAGCATTACAGTCACGGTCTAAACAAATGTTTGGAATTTATGCATGAATTTTTTTTTATATACCATTTTCAGAATTAATACTTAAATTGAAAAGAGAAGAGATTTAGTTGTTTTTTTGCTAATTTAAGTATTTGCCGCTCTCTCTCCCTATAGTATGGAGAGAGTGGTGTCGTTATGGTAAATGAATAAATGCAGAGAACTGTTGATAAAATGTTCAACTAACCCCTTTTTTTTGTCCTTTGCAGGCATTTAACAAATGTAAGCGGGAAGGTTTCCGCCTGCAGACGGTGGACAAGGCGCCGCTAGCCAAGAGGAGGAAGATGAAGAAGACGAGTACCAGCACAGAGACCCGCAGCAGCTCCAGTGAGAGCACCCATTCCTCGTCCTCTTCCTCCCAGTCTCAGGGGAAGATTTCCCCTGGGGACGACACCAACCCGCAGCCCTCCAACAGCACGCCTGTAAACACACCCGTTGCCCTGGAAACAGACAAACCAGCACACTCAGCCTTTGACTTCTCAGAAGGATAGTGAGGGAACAAGCAGAAAAACAGATTCCAACAGTTTGACGACCCGCAGGATGGCTCAGACCAGCGTAGAGACGATGATCTTCTCTTCCTCTCTGTCCCCGGCTGCTCTCTGCCTCTGGCTCACCTGCATGGACGTCCGCACGTCTCCAAAAACCAAGCATGCAGCAGGAGCATCAACCGTCACCTCAATATCAATCAATCAATCAACCATCTCTAGCAATAGCCTATTCCCTTTTTTCTGCCTCTCTCAGCTTCACACACAGACTGTATCAATCAGGGACTGGACCGAGAAGGAGTCGTCACCGGTGTCCAACATGAAAAGGGCTGCCCTACTGCCCCAGGTCCAAACAGGCCATGGAGAGACACGTTCAGTCTCGTCATCAAATCACAGCTCTATCCCCGTCTGCTCTGTTTACCTGTCTCTGTCCGCGCCTCCAGAGGTTTTAAAAGGGAAAGTTGTAGTGTTTACACCTGGATGCTTTGTATTTTTCTGTCAAAAGAAGAGACGAAAAACAGCAAAAGGGAACGTGGGTCCACTTCTCTTTTCTGAGAAGTCTCTGCAAGATGGAGCAAGATATTTATATGTGAATTTTACAGACTGAAATGTATTTATGATAAGCTATATTGTTAACTTATTCATGGTTCAGACTGATCTGAAAAGAAATAATGGATAGTGAGTGTCTAAAAAAAACCCAGATATTTTGTGTTACTGTGTTTTCTCCCTATCAGCTTGAAAGACTGTTTCCATGTAGTCTAATAATGGTCATTTATACGTCTTGTAGTTCTCATAGATCATTAACGCTTTAAGTAGGTTACTGAGACATTTTAAGATTATTGTAGGCAAAAAGAGATTAACACCGTTAGCTGTTTGGTAATGGTTGTGTACCAGTTTGTCAAATTCATGTAACCAAAATCCTTTATTTATAGAGTCGGTGGATTTGGGGATTTAACTGCAGCTTTTTGTAGTAGTTAAAAAGTAAATGTCCTTGTTCACAAGGATTAAAGAAGCTAAATCTTTTTATAAGAACAACCAAATGGGATGCAGGATGTTCAACCAAATCTGTGCTTTTATTGTTGTATGGGGAGCACTGCTGCCGGATGGGACCTGACCCTACAAGCAGAGCTAAATTTAGACTTTTTTTTTTTTTTTTTTTGCCTCTGATGTGGGAGTACGACTACTTTCAAGGCTCAGCTTTTGCTGCTGCTCCACATCGTCTGATCCTCCAGTCAGTATTTAGCCCAGCAGTGGATTTGCCTTGTGTGGTGCAGGACTTAATTGTCTCTTTATATCACTGCATCTGATTGGATTGAGCAGAAAGTCCCCATTGGAAAATTCAGATCAGCTTAGCGAGGGCGAGCAATGGAGAAGATCACGGTTGCGTTTTTGTGAGATCCAAGATGCCATAGAGCAGCTTTAAGTGGCTTCCTTGTCTGTTCAGGTTTTTAAAAGATAGGAGCGTTTTCTGTGCCAAAAAATGCAGCTACATAAGGAAATAGTTTGTTGCTATGAATTAAAGTAGGACAGTTTACAGTATGGTAGGATTTTTTTTAAGACAAACTGCAAAATTGGCCCTTTGAGTCTTTAAACTACTGCCAAATTTGACCCTCTGCTCTGTTTACCATGTTGTACTGCATGAATGAAATGGTGATCTTTGCACTGTTTGACATCTTCACGTTGATTCAGACATCTGGTTAATATTAAGTCCCCAATGCATGACATCACCTGAAGCATCAACCTCCTCTCTTTCCTTTTTCATTGGCTCTTTTAAGCAGTTTCTGACTTGATTTAATGCGAGTTGTTTGTAACTTGCACATTTTAAAGTACCTGTTAAAATGCAGGTAGTTTTACTGTTTGAGGTGTAATATATTTAAACACCAAAACCCCATTTTTACAATAGTTTAAATATTGTAATGTACCAATGTTACAATGCTGGTGTTAGCCAGGATAGCTAAGCAAGTAAATGCAATGCTCTGTGAACTGTTTTTGCAAGTATGTGTTTGTCTGTTTTCATGGTACTAGTTCTGTATTCTTTTGATCTATACAGGGGTATTTGTGTTCAGTATGTGACTAGTAACCGTTTCTCCTGCTCATCCAGGATACAAACATCTTAGTTGGACTGAACTGTGTGCATTTGAAAACACTCCCTCATCTTCTTCCATTTTAATGCACTCTGATCTGAACCAAAGCATTAACTTCAAGGTAGCTGCTCTAAGCTGCATGAGGATTTTCCTTTCATGCAAATATGCAAAGAAATGCTTCATATGTCACCGTTTCTGTTTGTTTTATTCCAAACTAGTGAAATATTTCTGATGTCTCTAGCTGAGATCATTTTGTAACAGTGTACAGTAGTATTCTTGAAGGATCTATTATATCCATATCCTGTGCATTATCATGCTCAAAACTATGCATCCCTTTTCACTATTGTGTTGCTTTTGCCATTTCACTAAGACGCTAGTAAATGGGTCCAAGGGTAATGCTGAAGAGAGCACAACAAGTTGTACATTTACTGTGCTTTTTATTCCCATAGCATCAGCCACAATAGAACTAGCAAAGTAGGATCCACCATATGAAAAGCTGGAAACCTTGGGAGCTAAACACTACAAAGCTCTTGTCTAACCGAGTTTCGCATGAGTTCCCCGCTGCTGCCTCATTAAGTCTCTTTTCTTTTGTTTGGGTGTATTAATAGCTCAAGTGGAGGAAGAGGAAAAGTGTCCTATATCGAGCTTCCCTCTGGGAGCCGGGCTCTATTAGCTGATGTGCTGCAGTGCTGTTTGTTCCAAAGAAAATACCGTACTCCACTCACTGCCTCCGTGGGACCCAGCTCACTTTGCTTTGGAGGGAAGAAAACATGCAGGGTTGCTTTAGTAGCGAGGTCTCTTGGGGCTAAATTTTAAACTTTTTCTTCCCCTTTGATGAACATTAGTTGGCGGGAGAGAGAAAGAGCAGTTTTGATACGATGTCCTGTTGTCTTTAATACATGTTTTACCTTGAATATGAATGAATATGAATTCCTTGCCTCTTCTCTTCCCCTCTATACTTTTCTCTGCTTAAATAGTTAAAAGCAACCCCACCTGCTCAGCTTAACATAAGTACCTTTTCTGCTACAAAAATGAGAGTCCTTGTTATTTAAACTGTTAAACCAGTGGTGGCTGTTTTGGGTTATTGAGTCCAAGGATTGGACATGCAGATGTGTTCTGCTGTACGTCTGTCAGCTCTGTCATCTTTATGCTCAAGAGATGTGGGTGCCAAAGCTCAAAGGGAAACAGCTCCTCAGTCAGGTTCTTTTGTGCATGCTTTTTTAAGTGAAAGTGACAATATTTACAGCAGATATTAAGGCTCTTGTGGAATCATTTTTGGAGCTGTCCAGGGTGCTGAAGTGGCCAAATGTTGCTGCAAAAAAGCAAGCCACTTTCTACAATCCTTTCAAACAGTGAATATATCAGCAGTTGTTCCGTAGTTTCCAAAAAGTACTGGAAAACATAACGAATGGGTTTGAGAAAACAAGTTGTTTTAAAGCCTTTTATGTCCCTGCGAGGTCGGACTTTCCAAGTAATATCTTGTGAGTCAGTGTCGGAGGGGGCTGAAGACTTCACGTTTAAAAATGCATCTAATCTGGATGTGTTTAGTGTGTCGTCTGAAAATAAATGTTAATATGTCATTAATAGTATAAAGTAAAAGTCAGTGTTTTGAGTTATTGCTTTAAAGGGTCAGTTCAGTCAAGCTGAAATAAAAATGTGCTGTGAACAGTTTTCATATGAACCTTTTTCTCTTGGAGAAAGCAGGTAACAAAGAAAAAGGTGTTCACAGTTTTTTTTCGACTTTGTAAAGTAATGTGGATGACGTTTCTTACTACAAAAAAAACCCTTAAAATATATATTTTTTAATAGCCAAATTCCTTTCAACATTAGTTATTCTGGCCCTAAGCAGAAACTTCTTAGACCAGTGTGTCATAATCTACAACATTAAACCAAATAGAGAAAGAACTTTTGTAAAAGGGAATAACACCTTTTGATAAACTTGTGTGAAGTCTCTTAAATACGGTAGATGGTTCACAGCTATTGAGCTGCTCCTTGGAAGTATTTCTTCGTCTCTGGTGCGGTAGTCCGGAACAAACATGCAGCAAGGAAGGACTCGCACTCAAAGAACAAAAGGAGTACAGACTGAAGATGGAACATATTTGTATTGATTCATAGAGGAAAAGATATACAGGACATTCAGTCCAACCTTGAACGTTCTTCAGTCCAATGTCGATTATAAGTCCTTTTTAAAAAGCTATTTTGGGGAATGAACTTACTCTCTTCTCACCTCCTCAAAGGTAAATCTGAATGGTTATGTACAGAATGGCAGGTTGGACACAGAAAGTTTTTAGTGTTGTATTGAGGGAAACATCAATGGGTTTGTCTTTCAGTGCTCATGCCAACTTTACACTTCAAGCATCTTCATCATCTGCGTCTCCACCAAATCCATCAGCGTCATGCATGTGATACAGCAACAACCCTGTCTGTATATTTCCAGTTTATTCCCCATCATCTCCTCGTCATATTGTTACTGCAGCGTGTCATAAAGTACTGTAGCAGTGAATCCCTTTGAGATCGGTCAAACTCGATGTTTTAAAACACGCAATCAAGCTTTAAGGGCAAAACTTTGCACTTGTATGTTCTTTTATTCATTCAACTTATTTATGTTTTGTAAAAGATGAAAAAAAAAAATCCTTGTTGACTTTGTGCAGGTTCAGTTGTTCGAACCGTCTGTGTGGATGTCGTCCAACATTTCTAAAAATAGAAACCTCAACACTGGATACTACTTTGACTGCAAGTATACATTGTGTGCATACCTGCTTTATTAGGGCACTGTGAACATCATCATTCAGGTCTTTAGGTTCAGCCTTCATCTTTTAGAAAGACCTTGATTTGCTTCAATAAATATTTTAACTGCTGACTGAATACATCTGTACATTTAATAACCTGACAGTCATACTGAGTCTGAATGGATCCTTGGGTTCATAGTGAGCGTGTTGACATCATAACTGAGATATTTTGTGATACCAGGGTTTGTGTGTTGTCAGAATGACAATAAATGTACTACTTCATGTTTCATTGATAACTCTTGACAAATAAATTAGGAAAACAACTTTTCATTTCTAAAAAAAATGGCTTTCAATTTTTAGTCTCTTCTTAAACTTTATTTCAGTGGTGAGCCTCTAGATGGCAGTGTTTGATTAAGAACTGATTAGAGAACAGCAGTGTAGTATGAACTCAGCCTCTATGAGTTCTTCATAGATAGGAGGAGTGATCAAAGTTTAAAACTAAATACACTATTTAATTCTGTTAAGAACGCCTAGAGTGTGTAGGGTCCATTAAATGCATATTTATAACAAAACTAAGAAACAGTGAACTGAAATTACTTTTAATGTCCAGTTACATTTTCTTTAAGCTCTGATTTTTTTGTCGTGTCCTTGTAGGTGGTTTTCAGATCTGCAGAATGTTATCCTACAACAAATGCTAATGTCAGACTCGAGAAATGTCCATTCAGAAAAGAACGGATATTAATTCTGATAGTATAGGAAATAAGGGAATAAAATATGATAAATGACCATTTTCTTGTTAGCTGATTTAGCTTCTTTAGCACCATTTCTTAAAATAAATATGTTAATATTTAGAAGGGCTTTAGGGTCTACAAATTCTCGCAAAAATAAAATATTGTCAAAGTCGCAATTAAAAATAAAAACATATTACATCACTATCACATCGCTGTGACTAAAAAGTATATAATAAATATAATTTGTTTCCGCTTTGATTTCCACGAAGTACAAGTTGTCTTCATGTTTTGTACTTCCCTTAACTATCAGCAGAGGGCGCTCTGTGGCTCTGAGTTCACCTGACCAGTCTGCTCTAACAGGAAACTTAGACACCGACACGAGCACATCAAAGGAAAACAGTCTATGGGGAATAACTGGAATATATTTTTAAAGAGATTTAAAAATACAAAGTCATACTCCCAAACCTAGACATGTGTCAGGGATAATATTTACAGTATATGGGTGTTATCCAGATCAAAGCATTAAATGGTTAAACATCAGCTGAATGTACTTTTTCTGAAATCTCATGCGTTTTTGTGGCATTTGTATTAAAAAAAAAAAAAGAAAAAAAAAAGAGTATTATGATTTGCATTTAGTTATTAAGGTTATGAGTGATTCAATTTGCTTTTATTTGGCTTTTTTCAATAATCTTTATAACCTCATTTGACAAGACGGCAGGCAGCTTAGGTTTCCAATTGTACGTTGGCTTTTTTGGGACACAATCTGGTTGACACAGTTCTGTAGATCTGTAGTAATGTTTAAAAACAAATCTGTTTTTTTTTTTTTTTATGCATGGCTTTCAACCCACTTACTGTGATTTCACCCCACTTGCTACAATATGCAGCGATACAGATGGTGCACTTACAGAGCACTTCTGCATGGCTAATTTTGCAATGCTGATGTCAATAGAAACTTATTATACAGTGTGTGCTGTTTGTGTGTGTGTGTGTGTGTGTGTGTGTGTGTGTGTGTGTGTGTGTGTGTGTGTCTGTGTGTGTGTGTGTGTGTGTGTGTGTACCTGCGCTCGCGCTTGTGTGGCGTGTGCGTGTGTGTTCATGATCTCTCTTTTCTTTGAATTCTCTCCGCACTAACATGATATCCATTACTAAACAATGTGTTGCATGCCGTGGTCAAGTATTCAGGTGGAGGGACTGCACTCTAAAAGCCATCATTGAGATTTTTACGGGCAGCAGCTTATACATCAGAAACACAGAAACAGACCCGGGAGGACAAACATGTAAAAGTCTTTGCTAGAGAAAAATGAGATAACCTAAGAATATGATATGGTCACTGGATTCAGTTTTCTTTTTCTTCTCTAAAAAAGAAAAAGAAAAGAAAAAAAAGCTTTAGTAGTAAAGTCAAGACAATGTATCTTTGTTTGTTGTGCTGTGAAGCATAATTCTGCCTATTTATGCAAAGCCCTTGTTTTGGTTCACCTTCAAAGCGCTCTTTTAAACAACCTGGAACAACTGACTTTTGTTCCTGTTCCTGTCAACATGAAAGTGATTATTGTCAACTGTATTTCCAAAAAACTCTTCTCATCCGTCTGTAACATTACTTCATATACTTGCACCATAAATCAATCAATGTTGTTGAAAGAAGGTCAAATGAAGAATAGACATAACCGTATAGAGCCGAATAAATCATATGAGACACAATTGTTTTGAGATCTCTGCATCCTCAGTGATATAAATATTTTTTTCTAAAAAAACATGGTGAATACAACCACATACACACAGTGCACAAATCATATTTTATACTTAACGTAATGCTTTTGCCACTGCATATTAAAGTAAACTAATTAAAGACTTTAATGGCACAATTTTATCATTTCAGTGAAACTGAAATATTTTTCTTTTTTATTTGCAGTCTGTTTTAATGCGTCTACGTTTTTGGATGTCTACAGGGGTCACTTGCTCAATAATTTTATTTTCCTAATTTATTTTCACTAAAACTGATCAATTTAGAATAACTAGATAAACAAATATTGTGTTTTTTTTTCTGTAGATAGCAAATAAGTACTGAAATGAAAATGTAAACAACAACAGAAACAGTCAATAAAGGCTAAAATGAACAAGTGTCAGAGGGAGGAAGAAAACGTTTGAACTTCCAGATGTTAAAATAATTCATGAAATTTTGATTTTATGATTTTTTTAATCCGCATTTTATTTTATGAACGTCTGATTCAAAACAAAACTCAAACATACAATGTGTTATTTATCAATTTTAGTTTTTATAGAAGATTCGATCAGTTCTCCAGATACAAATAATCAGAATTTTCCGACAATTATTTGATGGTTTAAGTCTTATAGGGGAATGTGAAATGGAGAAAGTACAAGAGCAACACGTCAACAGTAACCTGTATTAATCATTTTATTACAACAATAACTTCATTTAAAGACTTGTAAAGATCTTGGAGGAGTTTAGAGTCATGTCAGTTTTTCCACACCAAATCTCACGTTGTGCCTTGTCCAGGTGAAACAGGAAATGATATATTATATTTAGGATCGGTTGAGGGTTGGTGTTAGTCAAAGGGTTTGAGACTGGGTTGGGATTTGGGTTTATCTGTCAGACAGATAGACAGATAGATAGAAAGACAGACAGACAGACAGACAGATAGATAGATAGATAGATAGAAAGACAGATAGATAGATAGATAGAGAGATAGAAAGAGAGATAGATAGACAGATAGATAGAGAGATAGATAGATAGATAGATAGACAGATAGATAGATAGATAGACAGATAGACAGATAGACAGATAGACAGACAGATAGATAGATAGAGAGATAGAAAGAGAGATAGATAGATAGATAGAAAGAGAGATAGAAAGAGAGATAGAAAGAGAGATAGAAAGAGAGATAGAAAGAGAGATAGAAAGACAGATAGATAGATAGATAGAAAGACAGATAGATAGATAGATAGATAGATAGATAGACAGATAGATAGAAAGAGAGATAGAAAGAGAGATAGATAGACCGATAGATAGAAAGAGAGATAGAAAGACAGATAGATAGATAGATAGACAGATAGATAGATAGATAGAGAGATAGATAGATAGATAGAAAGAGAGATAGAAAGAGAGATAGATAGACAGATAGATAGAAAGAGAGATAGAAAGAGAGATAGATAGACAGATAGATAGAAAGAGAGATAGAAAGACAGATAGATAGATAGATAGATAGATAGATAGATAGATAGATAGAAAGAGAGATAGATAGAGAGATAGATAGATAGATATATAGATAGATAGATAGATAGATAGATAGATAGATAGATAGAAAGAGAGATAGAAAGACAGATAGATAGATAGATAGATAGATAGATAGACAGATAGATAAAAAGATAGACAGATAGATAGATAGACAGATAGATAGAAAGAGAGATAGAAAGACAGATAGATAGATAGATAGATAGATAGATAGATAGACAGATAGATAGAAAGATAGATAGATAGATAGAAAGAGAGAAAGAAAGAAAGAACACAAGTTCTCTACATTCTTTTGTGTACCTCCTTTCAGTTCACATTTTCTCAATGGGGGCGCTTAGAGATGGACATTAAATGGGAGGGGACATGATGGAGGAGTGTTGACATCGAGCTCAGATTTGGTGTGTGTGTGTGTGTGTGTGTGTGTGTGTGTGTGTGTGTGTGTGTGTGTGTATTGTACTTTAGCTATAAGTAAGAACAGACTCCTGGTCCTGTGCAGATGTTTAGGTCTGGTGTCATCAGGATTTTTGACTAACAAGTTAAAATGAAGGCTAAAGTCTAAGAAGCAGGAAGTGAAAGTTGCAAAGCAGTGTTTTCAAGTATTGAAAAACCAATCAGATTGTGTGAACTTGCTCGTTTGTTTCAGGGGGCGGGGCTTAGGCTGTAGGCCTGTAGAGGGGTGAAGTGCCTCCGATCCTTGGGAGTGGAACGCATTTCCTTTTGTTGCCCTCCAATTTTTGACTGGTTTGCCCCAGCACATGAGCATGATGGGGCTGTTTCTATTATCCAGCTTCCCAGCTTCCCCCCCATCCTGCCCTGCTCTGCCTGTTCCCAAAGCAAGAGGCATTCCTGGGGGCCACCAGTGAAGCAGCTTTAGAAGGAAGGCCCTCTGGCTCCTGGGTGGCCTCTTGTGCACGGGCTCCGAGGGGAGGAGACAATGTCTTATTAATTGACTGGGCGTCTTGGGCAGAGTTCAGGAATTTGCAGAAGAAGGGGGAGACGGAGAAGTGGGTATGAGGGATGAGCTGAAAGAGACGGAGGGGCGTGACGACAGGGGGAGATTTGTCGACCTCTGTCTCAGATTTATTTCTGTTTGATTTACACTGCTGCTCGGAGCAAGGCGGATGTGGTAGGTGGAGATGTAGAGGTTATATCCAGGAAAAAGCCTCTGCTGCTAGGATTTGATTTGTGTCCTTTAAGGATTCTGTTTTTAAAAGTTAGAGAAACAGTTTCCCAGAACATTGTCTCTCTCTCTGAGTCATGGTTTTTAATAACAGTAACTCTGTTTGCATTTCTAATTAAACTTTGTGTGAGCACAGTTTGAATACAAACAGAAAGCAAACGCATCCAGTATTATTTTACTAAGTTGGCTCATTGTAATTTTAGAAAGTAGCTTTTAACTACAATTTTAGTTGAGAGAATTTTCTTCTTTACTTGGATTTTTCATTTCATTCTAGTTAATGCTGCTGCAAAAAAAGGAAATTAATATTCTTTATTTGACACAATGAATTCAAAAGAAACAAACAATCAAATGACCCCAAATATAATCAAGCTGTTTTAGTGTAGTGTTTTAATGATCAAATAATAAAATAGCTCCCCCACAAAGGATATTCTGCATAAAGAGTATACTTACTTTTGATTTAATATTTCATTTTTGTTTCCATTACTTTTGAACTTTTGATTAAATTTGATTTTAATTTGGTTCGGTTTTTTTCACAGTGTTGTAACGCTCATGTGAATACTTCTCCCTCTAATGTCCTGAAATGTCTCTTATCAATATTAATTCATTCAAAACAAAAACATTTTTGCTTGATAGTTTTCTGTGAAAGTATTTCTTAGTTGACGTTCTTCAAGTAAAAATAAAGAGACAAAAATCACGTTGGGCAGGCAGCCGTCCTAACTCACACTCTCCTGGTTTTGTGTGGAAGTTTGATGGAGTGGGGCAGGACAGGGAGGGGTTTTTGGGTGGGTGGGATGGACGGGTGTACCATCTCCCCATGTGGTCCCCCCCCAGGTGTCCTCACCCTAATCCTGTTACATGTGTCCCCCATTAGCACTAATGGAGCGGCCATTGTCCCCCCTCATAGTGTGCTGTTGTGCCCTCAGCCCAGTCACCTTGAGTCAGTAAACTCATCCTAGTCATGTTTGGACTGCTTCCCACACAGACGGGTCTCCATGACAACGATGGATAACCTCCTCTCTCTCTCTCTCTCACACACACACACTCACACTCTCTCTCTCTCTCTCTCTCTCTCACACACACACACACACACACACACACACACACACACACACACACACACACACACACACACACACACACACACACAAACTCCCACCCACTGTCACAACGCTCAGGCCAGGGAGATGCCAGAAAACTCTCTCAAGATATAATTATCTAGAATGTATACCTTTTATTTTAGTTTAAGTTTGACACTTTCTGTGTTTACTTTTCATGTCAGTCGCCAACCCCCCCACCCCCCCCCCCACCCCCCACTGAATTAATTTAAATAGTTTCAAAAAGTAATCTTCACTAAGCAACATCAGCCCAAACTCTCAGCCCACGAGAGTTTTTAAATAGCTTTCAAATCAACATTTTATATCTGATTTTAGTTTTATTGAAAATCAGAAAATACAATTAAAAAATGATTTTCTTTGAATGTAATTATTATTCTTTTTTTTTAATATACTAAACTTGAACTTACTTAAGTTTTTAACTGACAACAGTGGTGTATCCAGAGGGGTTGCCAGGGGTAGCATGGGACCCCCTTGAAATGTGATTGACGGACCAAAGTGACACCCCAAACTCCTAAACTATGATTGGCTATCGGCCTTGTAAGAGGTGGATATTTAAACTTGTGTTACTATCAACTATTTAGGCTGTTTTTCATTGGCTGCTTGTGGTTTTCTATACATATGAATGTAATATATTTTTTTCAGTTAGCATTTTAAATTGTAAATAAATCTCTTTCACATCTGTTGCCTAAGACAATGAATGAGTCCATAAAAATTGTCAGGGAACTCCTGCACACTGTCTTACTTGCAATGAACTAACTTGCTGTTAACACATTTTTGCAAGTAAGAGTTGTGAAGGAGTTGGCTTGGAATTGTTTACAGAAATTGAAATTGTGACTTTGGTCATACATCTTCTTTATGAGTCCTTACAGAATTAATTTAGGAAGACTTTATATGTTGCCATTCTCTTTTGCTACTGAAAAGTAGATATGATTAATGGACAGACGTCATGCCTATTCCTGCATAAGTTAATGTCCCTGTTGGGCCACTGCAGTCATTAAAGCCCGAAGACGCCCCTGACTGGCAGAAACCTACAGGAAAATAACATTTTTTAATGCTTAGACCAAGAGAAAACCAACCAATTCTTTATGACTGCACACTATGTTATCAGTTTATGTCTTCTGACATTATAACTAAACTTTTAAAGATAAGAAATCATGAAAAGCAGGTAGTTCTTTTTAGGTTTGTTCTTTGACCAAATCAATGTATCTTTTGCCAAATGAGCTGAAAATATCTTTATGATAAAGTATTTTGTTGAATTAAATATTTCTTTCTAATGGTTCAATCTAGTTAGGAGAATGAGGAAAATTGTCTGGGCCATTCTTAAACATTTCAGTCAAATGGCCCCTGAGGTTGCAGCGTTATATTCCCTGCTCTGTAACAAGTTGTCCTCATCTTGCTTTAAACAGTTTGAAATGTTCTGCCTGTGTTATTTCTTCTGAACATAAATGTAGATGCCCCTCATCTCCATCATACAGAGTCTTTTAACACAAGAAGGAGAGGAAGACAGAATTAGGGCTGGCTCAGGGCATGAGGGTGTGTATTTTTGGTACATTTTCAGGTGACCCCGCCCCCCGAGCTGCATCCATCACACAGAGACTGATTGAGCTGACCTTCAGGCCGGCCCCGCCGACCCCCGGGCTTCCTGTTCTTTGTCCGCCTCCCACAATGACGCTGGTATCACAGAGACAGGGGAGGTCTGAGAACCGACCAGGGGAGTCCACCAGGGGTACGGTGGGGTGGGGGGCTAGGTGGAGGGGAGCAGGGCTAGAGAGGGTCTTCGGGAGGGAGCTGAGGACCCCCTTTTCAATTTCACTCAGAGAGAAAAGGCAGAGAGTGGTGTCCCCTGTCACCCTGCCAAACAGGGACCTTTAAAAAGCAGCCTCAGTGCTTTCTCAAGTGAGGTGTCTTCTCCAGAGACAAAAAAGAGGAAAAGAATGAGTGGGAGAAGAATTTAATTGTGGTGCAGTGTGAGGGTCTGCTAGTGGGAGGATGGCCACTCTACCATTTGTAAAGGAGAGAGATGGTTTGCTTGTCCTTCCTCTGTGTGTCTCTGTGGCCCCGTGAAATCTGAGGTGGGCTAAAGCTGAGCAGTTCCATCACTGATCCGTGTCAGGTAAAAATAATCAAAGGTGCTGGAAAACAAAAACCTATTATCAACTTCAGTAAAATACCCGTATTCACTGTAAAATCATATACTATTTCAGACAAAGTCATGCATTCAAAATATTACACAAGTAATGATAGTAGGGAATCTTCTCAACAGAATGTAGTAAAGAATCAAATGTTGTATTACATGAGCGTGAATACTAAGGCAGCAATGCATAAGAAGGATTGAACTGTTGAAGCAAGTCAAGACGAAGCTGCATTTTTTTGGGGGGGCATTTTTGCCTCTATTGGAACGATTTGTTTTGTTGCACTCGATCATTGGCTCCCAAACTAGGCCAAGAATCTCGGGGTGGGGGGGGGGGGGTAAGCAAGGCTTTTGTCTGCTGTGAAGTTGTCAAAATTAGATTTACACAAAGACTGGGGTCCCAGTCTTTCTTATGTTTCTTTCACACATGCACAAAACTCCTGAAAACTTCCTGAAGCTTTGAAAGCAAACGGAGGATTTTTCACTCTGTCTTTATCTGGCTTTTTTCCTGCCAGCCCCCCTTATAAAAGTGTCTAACAATGCACATTTAAAACACTTGACAATAGTGCATAGAATATAGGACATTAAACCAAAGCATGCTTCAGTGACATGTTTACGTGTATGAAGTGTATGTTTACATACTCGATTGTCTTTTAGCCATGATTTGATTTTAAAGTTGATTTTAAATTAATGCTATTTTTCAGGGTTTCAGTCCCCATTTGCCACAGACCGAGTGCATCCATCATCAGTTGTTTTCTTCTGTGTCGTTCCTTGTATGTCAAGTCTTGCCTCCTGAGACAAAAAAAAAGATAAAGATGTTGGTCATGTTGAAAATCCAATAAATAAAAACTACAATATTTTCTCCTGTAATGTAGTGGAATGTTTGAGACAGCTAAAGGAAAAAAAGTGAATGAAAGGTGTACTTGAGTACTGATTGAGAGCAATAAAGTTAGAAATATCCAATCAAAATATCTCTCATTGCTATCTTTTTCTTGATCTCTAGGTTTTGTAAGCCTGCTCATGCAGTCATGTGCATGTGTGTGTTTGAGTCCTCACTCCATGATCAAACATGCAGCTTTGTCTCAAGCACTCACTGGTTACCATGACAGTACCTCTCTGTAGGGGTTAGGAACAATCACCTACCTGTACTGCCTCCATGTAGAGCTGATTTTAATACGATTTCTATCCTTGGGTACAAACATACATGACTGGGTGAAGGACGGGGTTAAATATTCTGTGTTAATCAATCCTGGGTTTTTTTTATGGTTGCATTCATCACATGGCAGCTGCAGCTTCCTTTCATACACATGTGATGGTCTCTCAGCACAATATGTGCAAAGTCCTTGCAGCACTGGACTTTTATGAATACGAATCAATAATCCTGCTCCGATTCACCTTTCCATGAATGTAAAAAAACTGAATAGATTACAAACTTAAAGCAAACTTTTCATGTTCATTTCCTCATGATTTCTTTTTTTAACTTAGGATCTATGTGGAAAGAAGCTGGTACTATGTTTAAAACATGAACAAAAGCACTTTCTCTTAAACTCTTACCTACTTGAATGATATTCCCTGCTGATGAGCCATAAAATATTTTTTTTAGCTTCTGGAGTTTCTCCCACATTATTTGGCCCTCTGCACAATCCAGTCTCACAGATGCTTGTCCAGCAGGCACAATGAATTAACAACGCTGAATTGGACATCATGAAAATTCACTCTCTAGTCTGTGGACTTTTTAAAGTCTAATCATTCAGGGGTTTAAAATTCATGACAGGAAGAAAATGTATTAATGCTGGCCTGCAGTTCAAGATATTTTATAAACAGTTTTATAGAAATGTTTTTGACTTTCATAATGGTGTTCCAACAATAGACTATAAAAATGGATGTAATTCCAGTGAGGTCACCCACTGGTTTCTGAAGAGTGCTTTTGAAGCACATTGGTAATAGTCGCCGTATTGGAAATGCAGCTAATTAGCCGAGTCTGAAAAAAACTGCAGACAAAGCCCAGTGAGACCCTAGTGCATGATACAACTGGGACAACAAACACAAAACAATCTGATCCTAAACCTATATATTCTGTTTTTCCTGCAGAATCTGTAAATAGAGATTAGGGTGGGGGGCAGGCAGCTATAAATATTTATTGTAAGGGTTAGTTGTAAAAATAAATTGAGGTATCTGCACAGGGTCACCATGAAAGCCTGTAAAGTTAAGCTTAGCCTGCTTCAAAAATCAGAATTGTAAAGTCATAGCACCTGGCAGGCAAGTCCAAACTGGACATTAACTATGCCTACTAACTAGAAAGATTTGAATAAAAACATGTACTGGCAGTTATAATTATTCAAATTGAATTGTGGTCACATATGACTGAGTGTCAGTCAGATAATACTAAAAATGCAACCCAAGGACTATCTTGAAAAGACATATAGTCATATAGCTAATGTCTCCATGTCCCACAGTCAGCAGCTTGAGGTCCCACAGTGTCCCTGCAGCACTTGATCAGGCTGCTGATCAGCTCTCCGCCAGCTCAGACTGTAGGCCTGTGGCTCAACACACTGAAGCTCCACTTCTTTTTCTTCTCTTTCATTTGCAATGCTAATGCACAGGAGACAGCTGTCATCTCACAGCGACCATGATCAATCCAAAGCTAGAGGGGGGAAAGGCGGAGGGAAAAAAAAAGATAAATAAAACTGCTGGGTAAATAGGTCGGCCTATTATCTTCTGGCCTTGCATGGAAGCCGGTCCTTGAGAGCATGAATTTCAATGAAAGTCCCCTTCCATCGCAAGAGAGGAGAGAGAATAAAATGTGGAAAGATGCATGCAGAAACAAATGAGAGCAGGAAATTAAAAGTGGAATGAAGGAAAGCAAACAAGTCTTTGTTTTCTGCCTTGTTGAGAGTCCTCTTTATCAAACATGGGAGGGTTCATGACGAGTAGGATGCTTCGAGTTCAGCGTGTATGTGTGTGAGTGCTCTTCATTTAGGATGTATGTCTCTCTGCTTGAGATCACATATATCTGATTACACTGTTTCAACAAAGTGTCTCACTGTTCATAACAATCCACCAATGTTCAAATACATTGATTCAATTGGACAAGCTTACTTCAAGTAATTGATATTGTTGAAGCCAATTATATTGTATTGCACTTTTAGAGATGCTCTTATTTCAATAAGCCATTTATTTAAACACAAGCCTGTCTGCTCTGAGTGCTGCAGCTGTTTTTGAGCGAAACTGTCCAGAGAAAGAAAGAGCAGAGCTTTATACAAATAAACAATAGTGACAATGTCAAAAAGCTCCTGAGGAACTTTCATGTTTAGTTGATTTTGGCGCCCCCTTTGGACACAGCAGTACTGAACTGTAAAGCCGGGCATAGTACACTGTACAATAGTAAACATGTTGTTGTGGAATGCCCGCTCAGACTGTACCACTGACATTTTAATGACACACAAGAAAAGCTTACAATCTTGTGCTCACACTCTATGTGTTTAATTTGGAGGGAGCCCTGACACTTGTTGGACACACACACACACACACACACACACACACACACACACACACACACACACACACACACGTACATACCAACATCACCAACAAACACAAGCTAACTAACAAGCTTATTCCCTGCCAACTTTTCTCTCGTTCATATCTTTAGTGAAGAGAGGAAGACACATTAAACAGACATGCTTGCTGTTCTTGCTGATCTCACGGTATTTGTGTTCGTGGCCCCCCCCTGTACACTGCGTGACAAACAATGCGTGATCTGGTTGAAATTAGACCAAAATTTAGAACCAAAATCAGGTCTTAATCATCCTGAAATCGTACAGTGTACGTCTCATCTCTATTTCTTTCAACTGTCAAACATATCCACTCATCTAGATCTTTTCCACTTCTGCAGTTTGCTGCTAATCGTCTAACATCGTCTGTGGCAGTGGTTTCAGGCACTGAGCAATATTCTGTAGAAATAATCCATCTTTATGCTGATGCTCTTGTTTTCTTATATAGAGGCATTTATATTAAAATTAGAATATTTCATAACTTGCTTTAAACTACTCACATACACTTTAAGTAGCCTAACTTCATTTGCTAAAATTCTTCTAATTTACTTGAGCATTCCTTCATTTTGTTCTGTCCACTTAGTTTAGTTCACTTGGCTACTATTGGCAATGCAGATTATTCAGCCAGTACCAGCCCAGTGCAGACATATCAACCTATGTATGGGTGGAATAAAAAAATAATTAACTACATAAGTACCGTATAGGTTAGGTCTGAAAAACATGGTAAATTTTCTGCTCTGTGAGTATTTTGGTAAAATATTACCATGCAAAATAATCTTTTAAAGATAATACGATAAAGATAAAATAAAAGTTGTTATATAGTGTGTTCAATCTTTTAAATCATATAAAAAGGGTTCTGTGACAAACATTTATTTCTAACTATTATTTTACTTTTTGCATACATTTGCATCACTGAATGACAGTATCAAAGATTTCCAGTAAACAGCCCACGAATCCCCAAAAATACAGCCTATCCTGAGAACTTAGAGACTGGAAAAAGTTCATGTTTTTGCATTTTTGTTTGAAGTATAACTGAAACCATTCATTCATATCTGAAGGTTATGAATCTTCTGGAGCCAAAGGGTAGAATTAAAGACTCTTTCTGCAGTCAGCAGATATCTAGATTACAGTTAAACTCGTAACATGAGACATGAAAATGGAATTAAAGTTCTTTCTTGAGCTATCTGCATTTTAAAGAAGATTATAAAAAAAACTAAAAAAAGAATAATATTCTGATGAAAGCTGGTGATGTGTAGTGTATACATTATGTGTATGGTTGCCTTCAAATGGCCTGGCTTTTTTTCCAAGGCAACAAAGGCCGCTCAATGTGATTGGTTAAAACTACTCGAACTACAAAGAGACAAAAGTGGACTAATGACTGGGGTGCTGGTATAGCTCAGTAGAGCAGGCGTCACATGTCCAGAGGCTACAGTCCTCTTCACGGTGGTCGCAGGTTTGACTCCTGGTCCTTACCCTGTTTAGTGCATGTCATCACCAACTTTCTCTTCCCACATTTCCTGTCTGTTACATAAAGGCCAAAAAGCCTTAAACAAACAAACAAACAAACAAACTAGACACTGAAACAAAACACTTCTGATACCAATACCTTGCCAACTGATTCTGCATTCTTATTCGGCCGCTAATTGTCCTTTAAATTTTGAATGTAAGACTTTGTGACACAATATTTGTGTTCTTACTGGGAAAATAAAAAAAGGTCTATTTAAGTCATTAAATGGTTGTTTCATTTGTTTTGTAAGTATAGGAGCTGCTACACTGGAGCAGTGAGGCCAAACAGCCACACAGTCTTCTGTAATTTGTAAATCATTCGATGACAATGGAGGTCAGTGAAGACACAAGAAGCCATTACTCTCCCTCCACTGCCTTCACTTTCGCCGCTAATAATGTTTGCCTAAGCTGGATTGAAGGAAATGAGGTGGAAAATTTAGAGCGTGTTTGCCGTGTGTGTGTGTGTGTGTGTGTGTCTGTGTGTGTGTGTGTGTGTGTGTGTGTGTGTGTGTGTTGGGGTGAATCTGTTTCAGTGTGGTGGGTGGGTTTGGTGTGAGGGGGGAATCAATTGATTCCTGTTGTTAAGGATGTTGCAACAATGTTTCATCTTAAAATGTCATCTCTCTCGATCTCGCCTCCTTTCTTAACCCCCCCCACACACACACACACACAGCCTGTTGATGTCAGATGCAGCAGCAGTAATCCCTGTGCTAGGCCGCCCAGATCATTATAGACTCTGATCTGCTGTCCCTGAAAGAGGGAATTAGCTGGGAACACAATCCCGGCGACCTCTGTGACATGGGGACAAAGGCTCAGCTGCCGGGGGTCCACGTCCCCTAAACCAGCCCATATGGCTCCAACAAAACTGTTACAATGGCCGCTACAATGGAAACACGGTGGGAGGGTCTGTGGCTTGCCTCTGTGTGTGTGTGTGTCCACGAGATCTGACAGTTAGTCTGTGTTTGTACACTAATATGTTGACTGTACGTGGTGGAGTGTTAAACAGGCAGCATGGGGCGTAGTGGGCTATTTATTCTAACAGTCTGGACACATGCTGCACAAATTTGTTCTTTTTTTTTAGCGTTGGGGGATGTGTTTCGCAGTCGTTGGGTTTCTCTGCTTCCATATTAAAAATTAGATAACAGCTGAAAATTAGAAAAGAGATGCGGCTATGCGTGTGTGTGTGTGTGTGTGTGCGCGCGTGTGTGTGTGCTCCTCCTATACAGCCTGTTTCCTATATATGTAAGCTTTTTTCCTGAGAGCTGATGTGTTTCCTAAGAGCCCCCCTGGTGGGTTCATGCTGAGGAGCTCTTTGTGTTTCGGGCGATTGGAAGAGACCCCCTGCACTGAGAATACACACAAGAGATCTTTCACTGTCTGACTCTCTCACTCTCACTCTCTCTCTGTCTCTGTCTCTCTCTCTCTCTCTCTCACATACACACTAACACACACGCACAAACAAACACACACACACACACACACACACACACACACACACTTTTTCAGGCAGTCAGCTGGCACCTGACCATCTGCTTTTTTATCACTCTTATGTGCATGACGAGACATACATCCTACATTTGTACATTTGTCGTTTGTCTAATTTCTAGTCGTAAACATCTCACAACATCTTATATCTTGAAATAAAACGTATATCTGAACTTCTCAGGTATTGCAGCAAATATAAAGTGTAATGACATATTTTTGACTAGAAATTAGACAAATCCACGTGCTAAGATTTGAGTGTAATTCTCTTTTACAATGTAATACTTAGATGGTGTTGCTGGCAAGAAAATGAACAGCATTAATCTTACCCTTTTGGTTTTGACTTGGTGTCAACTTATATTAGACTTAATCACTCTGTTTTTAGTTTTTTCTTAACCTTACCCGTAACAACAAAGCATCTATTTGAACCCAAAACATTTTCAACTTTTCCTAACAATAACCATAACCCTAAACAAGCTGCTCAACTTTCTAAAAATCTAGGGTGAAATCGGGTTGATTGGGACACAAGGTTGAATGGGACAGTATTACGAGAAATGGTTTAATTTATTTTCTCTTTGACCTACTGCATAATAAAAATGATGTGCAAATTTCCAATCAAGAATCTGAATCTGAATGCTCTTATTGGTGTTACATCTCGAGGTGTTCAGTTGAGCCTGTAATGCAAGGTGAGGAAAATGAAATGACATAAGCTTCACTAGTTTTCATCTTAAGGCCGAAGAATATTCAAAGCTAATATATTTTACAAACCTTTGATGGAAACGTTATGTATAACTGCTAAATCAATTAAAAACTATAATTTATAGTTGTTGTTTTTTTACGTTTTCCCATCCACCAATGGGACAGCACAATTTTGGTTGATTGGGATAGTCCAAGATTGCTTTTCTAATGAATAACTTAATCATCATTGCTCTTTATGCTCCAGGTAAGTTGTTCCCAACCTCTTGATGTGTGCCTAATCAACCACATAAATGTCAATGGAAAAAGCTGGATTTTACCAGGTGTTTTGCCTTCCATTAGCCACCTGCTAGTAAAAAACACAGAGCCCGACCCGTCCAATTTATACCAATATAGTAACCTAGCCAAATCTTACACAGTTTAACCCTGACCTCCTAACCCATCCCAGACTATTGCCTATCTATTGCAAAGTAGAATGATACCAGTGAGACAGAAAGAGAGGTGCAGAAAGACAGCAAATGGGAAAGCACAGGGACAAAACAAGCACAAGCTGTTTTAACTTATGTGCTGCTGAAAATTCCTGGAGGATTTCAGTCAGACTGTCCCTGAAACCTTCCTGAGTTGGTTGTTCACACATGCACCTCACGGGAGACTATCCCTGTCAGAAGAGAGGGGTGGGGAACACAGGAGGCAAGACATGACTTAAACAAGTGGTGAACAAAGGAACAGAGTTGAGTTATTTAAACGCCCACACTGCACAACTCTTCCTTAAATAAATCTGATTTGCAGAGAATATTCCTGAATATTTCCTAGTTTGTGTCAGCTCCCCCCCAATTTTTCAGGAATTTTGTGCAAGTGAGAAACCACCAACACAGCAGTAAGGAAAAATACAGCAAGTACAGGATGAAGGGAGTCAATGAAGAGTACAGGAAGATTAAGGCAGGGGACACACAAGTGAAGGTTTTTGGACAGGCCAAAATTGAATCTTGTTAGGGTTAATGGCATGGGTAAACAATTAACTTTAAAAAACAATCCAAGGCACACTGGGATTTGTGCAGAATTATTATATTATTAAAAAAAAAAACCTGCGTGTGAGACCAACTCTGGACTTCATCAGGACCATTGTTAGCACTGATTGTTGAGGTTGTGTTGTGTGAGCTGGCACAAAC